>NW_027507764.1:315197275-317829775 GCF_037356315.1 Lithobates pipiens | reverse complement strand
CGGGCCTCCCTCCCCGCCTGAGCTCCACGCGGCGGGCCTCCCCTCCCCGCCTGAGCTCCACGCGGCGGGCCTCCCCTCCCCGCCTGAGCTCCACGCGGCGGGCCTCCCTCCCCGCCTGAGCTCCACGCGGCGGGCCTCCCTCCCCGCCTGAGCTCCACGCGGCGGGCCTCCCTCCCCGCCTGAGCTCCACGCGGCGGGCCTCCCTCCCCGCCTGAGCTCCACGCGGCGGGCCTCCCTCCCCGCCTGAGCTCCACGCGGCGGGCCTCCCTCCCCGCCTGAGCTCCACGCGGCGGGCCTCCCTCCCCGCCTGAGCTCCACGCGGCGGGCCTCCCCTCCCCGCCTGAGCTCCACGCGGCGGGCCTCCCCTCCCCGCCTGAGCTCCACGCGGTGGGCCCCCCCCCAGCCTGAGCTCCACGCGGCGGGCCTCCCCCCCGCCTAAGCTCCACGTACTATGTGCAATTTGCGTTCCTGTGCAATTTGCAGTCTTGTGCAGTTTGCGTTCTTGTGCTGTTAATGTTCTCGTGCCATTCATGTTCTTGCAAAAAAAAAAAAAAAAGGCTGGCAGCGAGGACTACACGGCTCCGTTGTCTCCTTCTCTTGTCTCAGAGAGCGGCAGCCAAAGGTCCTTCAGAGCATGGACCATTCCCAGGCTAACAGCCAAGTTAAGGCGCAGGGGTGTACCCTTTCCAGCTACAGCCAGAAAGGCCGAGCTTTTCGGGCTCCTCTTTCCTCCCCCAGCCGCAGTGGAGGATAGCACCCAGCAGGCCTCCCTGGGCTCTATCGCTGCTTCCATCACGCAGCTTCACACCCTGGTGTCATCTCTGACAACCTCAATATCAGAGGTTCAGGGTCGGGTGGCCCTCCTCGAGACCCGCCCATCCGTTTCTCCTCCAGCACCAGCATCCCAGGCAGTGGATAACATTATCGCAGGTACCCCTGGGCGTACACCAGTAGTGTACCCTTCTCATTTGATATCAGCCAACATCAGGAAGGACATCCTAGAGGGCAAGGACGTCAATCTGGCTTCCCTTCTTATCTCCATTTCATGAGCTGGCAGGAAACAAAGCTTACACTTGGGGGGACGTGTCAGTGGTCTTCAAAGCCAAAGACCCCAGGCTGGACAGGAAGCTTTCTGTCACCGAGTTCACCTTGGCCTTCGGCATGTTGAGGGACATCATCTGCTCGGCCTCCCCCGGCAGGAGGGAGGAACTGGATCGTTACCTCCACGTGGTAGTTGACCTGGGTTATAAATACGGCGGTTTTTCATTTTATGACTATCACCGCTCCTTCTCCGCTAAGGCGGCCGCCAGGCTCTCCCAATTTCAGATGCCTACTGACTGGAGTGCCATGGACACCGAGCTGTTCTGCCGACACTTCGCGGGGCTGCGGTCTCCCCTCTGTGCGATTTGCCAGTCGGCTACTCACACCGCGACTTGGTGTGCCAGCTCAGGGGCAGCCCCACCCTTAGACGGTCCGTCGACCTCAGGTACTGCCCAGGGCCCACCGACGCCGGTACGCCTGCCGCAGACAGATAAACTGGGGCGCCCGGTCGAGACCATGGGAGGTGCAGCCATCTGCAACAACTATAACAGCGGGTCGTGCAATTTCAGTCAGTGCAGGCTGCTCCACGTATGCACGCGGTGTCATAGAGCTCATCCCAGGCTTATGTGCAAGGTCAAGCAGGCTAAAAAATCTTGACTAGGCCGGGTCGACGTTTCGTGGCTCAGTGTCTACCTCGCCAATCATCCCACCCCCTCACTTGCCGCCTACCTAGTTCAGGGCTTCACTCAGGGTTTTCATACGGGATTTGTCTCTTTCCCTCACCTCACATACGAGTGCCAGAACCGGCGGTCAGCAGCCACGGATGTACAAGCCATTGACCAGCTATTACAGGCAGAGCTAGACCGGGACTTCATCATAGGCCCTTTCACAAAGCCCCCATTTAACACCTGGCGAGTCAGCCCTATTGGGCTTGTCAAGGGCAAGTTCTCCAATAAACTTAGGTTGGTCTACGATTTGTCAGCGCCTCATTCTTCCCCTGTCCCCAGTCCTAATTCCCTTATCCCCTCTGAGGAGTTCTCCCTTAAATACGCATCTGTAGACATGGCCATCCAGGCCATTCTCAAGTCAGGCACAGGAACATGGCTCTCCAAGGCCGACATCTCAGACGCCTTCAAGCTCCTTCCTATCCATCCATCTCTCTGGTGCTGGCATGGCATCAAGTGGAGGGAGCTCTACTATTTTGCCACTAAGGTAACCTTCGGGTCCAAGAGTAGCCCCTGGCTCTTCGACTCGTTTGCGCAGACTCTCGCAGGGATCTTGCTGCACGTAGCCCAGTGCCAGGGAGTCATGCACTATTTGGATGACTTCCTGCTGATCGAGTCACCTGGCCCCCCTCCAGGGGATCTGGATAAACTAAGGGTGGTCTTCAATAACCTTAACGTCCCCATTGCCGAGCACAAGGTGGAGGGTCCAGCGCAGGCAATCACCTTTCTCGGGGTCAGCTTAGACACCAGCACTATGCAGGCCAGCCTCCCCCCGGATAAACTAAGCCGCATCAGGACGGTCCTGAGGGACTTCACCCGCGCCAGAACTTGCACCAAGAGACAGCTACAGTCCCTTCTCGGTACGCTTAATTTTGCCATGCGCATCATCCCTCAAGGTCGCGCATTCGTATCACGCCTGTTAGTCCTACTGTCCCATTCACAAGACCCGGACCATGTCCTCAGCCTGGACCCCGCAGCTATAGCAGATCTTGCCATGTGGGAGGAATTCCTAACGTCCTGGAACGGCGTGTCCCTGTTCATCCCCTCCGTGTCCTCCTTTTCACCTCAGGTGGTGACTGACGCAGCGGCCTCCACGGGCTTTGCGGCAATTTTTGGCCACCTCTGGCTCGCAGCCCTCTGGCCTCCTCAGATACTGGCAATTCCGGGCTTCACCGAGACGTCCTCCCTGTCTGAGTCGTACCCCATCGTAGCGGCTGCCCACACATGGGGCCGCAGTTGGTCGGGTCAAACAGTGACCTTTTCAATGGACAATCTGGCCACTGCGGAAATCATTAACAAAGGCAGGTCTAAGTCTCTAGAAATTATGTCCTTCCTGCGGCGACTGGTCCAGCTCTCGTTATTATTTCAATTCAACGTTCATTGTGCCTTTATCCCCGGTAAATTCAATCGGGCAGCGGACGCCCTCTCCCGCTTTAACTTAGTTTCCTTTTGATCAGGTACCCAGAGCCGGACCAGCATCAGCAGCTATCCCGAACTGGTCTCAACTGACCCTGGATTAACCTCACACCTAGTAGCCGCAACTCAACTCATCGACCTCTCCCTCTCAGACAATACCCGCAAGGCCTATCAGACAGCCTGGAGGGCCTTTAACCGCTTCTTAAACAGAGACCTCCCGGGTCAAGCAAGTCCTGGCCTTCATTGCCTATTGCCACTCGGAGTTGGCGTTGTCCTTTAACACGATCCGGTTATACCTGGCTGGGGTACAACATTTCACGTCCCTCCAGGACCCTGCCGAACCCTCCTTGTTCACTTTCCACGCCATTCGGGCTGTCATGCGCGGCATCCAGAAATGCCAGCCCACGGCCTCCACCAAACGCCTGCCTATCACAGGAGACGTTTTCAGGAACATGTCTGATATTCTGGCCACTTCACCTTTCGGTCTCCACATTAGCATCATTATACAAGCAGCCATACACCTGGCCTTCTACGGCTTCTTACGGCCAGGCGAGTTTACCTCCAGTAGCCCCTCAGCTCGCATGCTGTGCAAGCACCACCTGGTCAGGCACGGAGACCATTACGTCCTACACATAGCAGTCTCCAAGACGCAGCAGCTTGGCCCAGGTACGGACATACATTTTTATAAAACCAATAACCGCTGGTGCCCGGTCGCCATTCTCACCCGCTTGTTAACCCTTCTGGCCGATCAACCAGGAACTGGCCCACTTCTGCCATTTCACGGTAAACCACTGAATGCAGCCCAGTTCATGGAGCATGTCAGGATACTCCTGGGCATCCTTCACCTCAATCCGGCTCACTACTCCGGACATTCATTTCGTATCGGAGCTGCTTCGACTGCCTCCCGCCAAGGGGTCCCGGTCCATGTCATCAAGAAATTGGGTAGATGGAAGTCCACCTGTTTTGCCCGTTACATACCCAATCCGCAAGTAGAGACGGCCCAGGCCTTTGTCAAGCTCACCCAGTAACAAACTCGAATCAATAAAGTGCAATCCCTACCTGTATGTTTTTGCCCCCTTATTTTGGTATACCCTACGTTAGGCCAGGGCACACTTTCAGGTCCATTTCAAGTAAGCGAGTTTATGTTAACCTTGTTTGTCATCCTTATCCGTATCGGTCAGAGGGCTCTGGGCCATAAATGGAAAGGCCAGTATGGTGGCCTGGAATTATGGGTGGAGCCCGGTGGAGTATATAACCAGCCCGTTCGCCTAGCTCCCTCGTCGGTTCCGGTGCGCGATACCCACCCACCCATCCCCTGTCAGGGCATTTCTCAAGCATTATACTCCTCGGGTGAGTACTCATTTCACTCCATTTCATTTTCATTTCATTTATTACTCATTTCTCTATCTAGGGTATGCCCCCTTATTTTGGTATACCCTACGTTAGGCCAGGGCACACTTTCAGGTCCATTTCAAGTAAGCGAGTTTATGTTAACCTTGTTTGTCATCCTTATCCGTATCGGTCAGAGGGCTCTGGGCCATAAATATATATATATATATAAATATATATATATATATATATACACACACACATATATATATATATATATATATATATAGCCAAGGAGTTAATAGTAACAATGTGAAAGGACTATGAGTGTACTGGAGCTTTCATTGCTTTTTTTCAGTGTGATTGCAAGCACAGGCCCTGTAACTGGTTTGGCAGTCAATGGCTTAGAAAATCACTGGAAAAAATAACATTAAGGTCCCAATTCAGTTCTAGTTTACCGTATTTTTCGGACTATAAGGCGCACGTAAAAGCCTAAATTTTCTCACAAAATCGACCGTGCGCCTTATAATCCGGTGCGCCTTATATATGACCTGTTGACATCGCTGGAGTTCTTTGGTTAATGCACCCAGAATGATGGCAAGCACCGAATTCGTTTTCTTCACTTGGGCTTTAACAGTATCTGTCAGATGGGCGCGCATGGAGTCACAGATCAATAGGGATGGAGATTCGTGGAAAAAGCCACCCGGTCTCTTACCGTAAACTGACGTACCGTAAACCTCTCTCAGGTTGTTCTACTGCGTGACTGATAGCGATGAGTTTGAAATCCGCTTCGTAAGCATGTCTCTTAACAGGAGCCATTTTTGGGGCAGCGGGTATACCGTAGAAAATGAACGAATGAATGCGCACACCTCCTGACTAAGATGGCCGTAATGCCCAATCCAAGCAGTGCAGCTTCGTGAGCATTACGGCCATCTTAGTCAGGAGGTGTGCGCATTCATTCGTTCATTTTCTACGGTATACCCGCTGCCCCAAAAATGGCTCCTGTTAAGAGACATGCTTACGAAGCGGATTTCAAACTGAAGGCTATCAGTCATGCAGTAGAGCATGGAAATAGAGTAGCTGCGAGAGAATTCAACATTAATGAATCAATGGTACGGAAGTGGAGGAAGCAAGAAGATGCCCTGCGCCAGGTAAAGAAGACCAAACTGAGTTTCCGAGGAAACAAAGCAAGATGGCCACAGTTGGAGGACAAAATTGAACAGTGGGTTATTGAACAGAGAACCGCAGGTAGAAGTGTCTCTACTGTCTCTATTCGACTCAAAGCAACAGCGATCGCACGCGACATGGAGATCAACGACTTTCGAGGAGGTCCCTCTTGGTGCTTCCGTTTCATGAAAAGGCGGAATCTCTCTATCCGCACAAGAACCACTATGTCACAGCAACTGCCAAAGGATTACGAAGAAAAGCTGGCCATTTTCCATACCTACTGCAAGAACAAGATCAATGAACAGAAAATCCGACCAGAGCACATCACCAACATGGACGAGGTCCCCCTTACCTTTGATATCCCTGTAAACCGTACTGTCGAGAGAACAGGGACCAGTACGGTATCTATACGCACTACAGGAAACGAGAAGTCATCCTTCACTGTAGTTCTCGGTTGCCAGGCTAATGGCCAGAAACTACCACCCATGGTAATTTTCAAGAGGAAGACTCTGCCAAAAGAAAAGTTTCCGGTTGGCATCATCATCAAGGCTAACCCGAAGGGCTGGATGGACGAGGAGAAGATGAGTGAGTGGCTGAGAGAGGTTTACGTCAAGAGACCGGGTGGCTTTTTCCACGAATCTCCATCCCTATTGGTCTGTGACTCCATGCGCGCCCATCTGACAGATACTGTCAAAGCCCAAGTGAAGAAAACTAATTCGGTGCTTGCCATCATTCTGGGCGGATTAACCAAAGAACTGCAGCCACTAGATATAGGTGTCAACAGGTCATTTAAAGTTAAATTGCGAGCTGCGTGGGAGCATTGGATGACAGAAGGCGAACACACATTCACCAACACAGGGAGGCAACGCCGGGCGAGTTACGCCACTATCTGCCAGTGGATCGTGGATGCCTGGGCGAAGGTATCAGTCACCAGTGTAATCCGAGCTTTCAAGAAGTCCGGAATTATCACTGAACAGCTAAGTACCGGTACCGATGACAGCAACGAGACTGACTCGGATACTGATGAGAATGATGAGAGGGATACGGGCGTGCTTGATGCCGAAATTGCCCAATTGTTAAACTCAGACACTGAAGATGAAGAATTTGATGGATTTGCGGGAGAAGAATAAAGTGAAAAAGTGAGTGTCTGGTTTTGTACGGTATTCACCGGTAACTGAACAGTGTTAAGAGTTATTGAAGAATAAAGTGAAAAAGTGAGTGTCTGGTTTTGTATTTAATTGAACAGTGTTAAGAGTTATTGTTATAGACCATTTTATGGTTAATGCTAAAGAGTTGAATAAAATTTGACTTACAGTACCGCATCCGAGTTGTGTTTCATTAAATGCGCCTTATAATCCAGTGCGCCTTATAGTCCGATGCGCCTTATATATGGAAATATCCATTATATCAGCCGGTCGTTGCTAGTGCGCCTTATAATCCGGTGCGCCTTATCGTCCGAAAAATACGGTATTCACATTGTTATCAACCAAGTCTTGATGAAGGGGGCACTCCTGGATCCCTGGATTGCCCCCCTGACTTTTATTGGAATAACGTTGAATTTGGGCCTATTAGCAGTGGTGTGGTGCTTCATTTTCTATTTTTGCTACAATCTTCCTTTAGGAGGCTGATCGTAAGATTCCTTTGTTGGATCTGGAATTTGGGCTGAGGAAGAGTTTGGATGGCTCTGCAGCCTGGCCACCCAGGTTCACACCTGCCAGGATAACTTGTCCTGGTAAATAGAGCTTAAAAGCTCTTACAGAAGAAGAGGCAGTGCTGTATGTTTGAAAACTTGGTCCATAGTGAACGGACAAATGGTGGTTTTGCTGTTTGCTGTGAAAGAAGCACTTGGAGGGTTCGCCCACTAGTCTTAGACATGTTGCGCTTAAGCAAAAGCCTACTGCATTGACTGTAACACTTGCTGAAATAAGCAGCATTTTTGTTTTGTAATAAGATAATATGTTTTATTTGGGCACCTGAGGTAGAGCCAATAATCCATAAACCACTTGAACTCTGGAAGGTTTTACCCTCTTCAAGACCAGGGCATTTTTTGCTATTCAGCACTGTGCTTGTTTAACCAATTGACCACTGGGCACTTAAACCCCCTTCCTAACCAGACCAATTTTCAGCATTTGCTGCTCTCACATTTTGAATGACAATTACTCAGTCATGCAACACCGTACCTATATGAATTTTTTGTCCTTTTTTTCACACAAATATAGCTTTCTTTGGTGGTATTTAATCACCGTTTTTTTTTTTTGCGCTATAAAAGAAAGAAGACCGAAAAGTCTGTAAAAAAACACATTTTTCTTTGTTTCTTTTATAAAATGTTGTAAATTTGTAATTTTTCTTCTTGTATTTTGCCCAACATTTATACTGCTACATATCTTTGGTAAAAATAACCCAATTTGGTTGGTCTTTGTGAAAGTTAGAGTCCACAAGCTATGGTGCCAATCTCTGAAAGTTGATCACACCTGAAGTACTGATGGCCTATCTAATTTCTTGAGACCCTAACATGCCAGTAAAAATATCCCCCAAATGACACCTTTTTGGAAATTAGACATTCCAAGGTATTTAGTAAGAGGCATGGTGAGTTTTTTGAAGTTGTATTTTTTTCCCCCCAATTCTTTACAAAATCAAGATTTCTTTTTCTTTTTTTTCACAAAATTGTTGTATTAGCAGGTTATTTCTCACACACAGCATATGCATAGCACACATTACACCCCAAAACACATTCTGCTACTCCAGAGTATGTGTGAGACTTTTACAAAGCGTGGCCACATACGAGGCCCAACATAAAGGGAGCACCATCAGGCATTCTTGGAGAATAAATTACACATATCATTTCTTGACTACTTCTTACACTTTGAAGGCCCTGGAGAACCAGGACAATAATCATGCATGAGTATGGCTGGGTACGGCTGAGTATGGATGGGTACAGCTGAGTATGGATGGGTACGGCTGAGTACAAATGGGTATGGCTGAGTATGGCTGGGTATAGATGAGATGGCTGAGTATGGCTGGGTACAATTGGGTATGACTGGGTATGGCTGGGTATGGCTGGGTACGGTTGAGTATTGCTGGGTATGGCTGAGCATGGATGGGTATGGCTAATTATTGATGGGGGTGGATGGGATGGCTGAGCATGAATGGATAGATGGATGAGTATTGCTGAGGATGAATGGCTGAGCATGGATGGATGGATGAGTATGTTGAGTATGGATGAGGATGGATGGATGAGTATGCTGAGTATGGATAGGTGAGCATGGATGGATGGATGAGTATGCTGAGTATGGATGGGTGAACATGGATGGATGGATGAGTATGCTGAGTATAGATGGATGAGTATGCTTAGTATGGATGGGTGAGCATTGATGGATGAGTATGCTGAGAATGGATGGGTGAGTATTGATGGATGGATGAGTACGCAGAGTATGGATGGGTATGCAGAGTATGGATGGATGGATGAGTATGCAGAGTATGGATGGATATGCAGAGTATGGATGGGTACGCAAAGTATGGATGGGTATGCATGGCTGAGAATGGATGGATGGATTTTTCACATATCAGCACTGTGGGCACTACACATGCAGCCCACAGCGCTGCTGCCACCGATCTCTCCCCTCTCCACTCACACTGGATGGAGAGGGGATATCACGCCAGTTTGTTTACATGTGATCACTCTGTCATTTGACGGAGTGGTCAAGTGGTAAACAGCCGATATCAGCAGCTGTTTACCATGATCAGTGATGCACCAGGTCCGGCCATGGATGTGTTTGGGTGCACGCCCCAGGTGGAGCACGAGAGCGGAATTCTGGGAGGACGTCATAGTACGCCCTCCCAGAGTTATGCAAATGCCCTGTAGCTGTCATTCGGCTATGGGCCGGTTGTTAAGTGGTTAACTGGCAATTGCTTGGTCATGCAACACTGTATGCAAATTTAATTGAAATCTTTTTTTTTTTTTCACACGAATAGAGCTTTCTTTCAGTATTTGATCACCAATATTTTGTCTTTTCTATTATATAAACACAAAGAGACCAACAATTTTTTAAAAAGACACTATATTTTCTACTTTCTGGTAAAAAATATATAGTGATCAAGATACTGATCTGTACATACACTATATTAGTAATGGCAGTGATCAGTAACTTATAGGGTGACTGTGATAGTGTGGCGGCCAATCTAGCACTAACTGACACTGGTTGGGAGAGACACTGACTGGCACTGACATTGCTAGTGACACTAATGCAATGATTAGCGATAATACTGTACACAGTACTAATGACACTGGCTGGGTGATGGGTGTGATCTGATCAGGAAGGCAATCAAGGGGTTAAATGTGTGCTTAACAAGTGTATACAAGTATATGTGTGCTGCTTTTACTTACTGATCATCTGCCTGGCTTTCAATTCTGAATGGTAGATGAAAGCATGGAGAAACCCAACCAGATCTGTGTAGTTTTTAGCAACATACAGATTATTGTGCTGTGATTGGCCAGGTATACAGCCCTAAGCCATATATGAGACAGAGGTTCCTGCGGGTTTTTGCCTGTACTTTTATTCAGCGAGATCACAAGCACAGTTTCAATGCAGGAGGGCTTTGTACAGCATGTCCATAGAATAAAACAAACAAACCATCTGTGTTCCTTACACTAAACTAATGACAGTTTCCGACTGACAGAGTAAACCCTAATGGGTTCAGCCCAAGTAATATGTATCTCTTGCATTATTGTATTGCTCTGTAACTGATCAGCCTTTTCTCTGAGCAGCATAGTCTCATGCAGACTTTGAGAGAGTGAGCTCTGAGCATCAGTTTACATATAAAGTCCTGTGTACAGTTGAGACTTAAAATACTGTATCCCACCGAAAAATCGACAACACTCAGGACCCAGAATATGACAAAACAGTTTATTTTCTTCATATCAATAATAAACCCTATAGCCCATCACCATGTGGAAGTGAGAAACCTAGGTTGCACATATACTGTCCATTCTCCACAATCATGTTAGCCAGTACTTCACATATCCTCTTCCTCTGATGAGACTTGTGATATATAGTACAATTTGCAACATACAATGTACTCTGAGAAGCTGATTGTTCAGCTATGTTCTTTAGGGATTAGTTCTTAACTGGAGGGTCTGGTTTGTTATATTCAGCTAGTGAACTCTTTGTGTTCCGATGAGAAAAGTTGCAATGTCTCCATACCTTTACAAGTAACCCTTAGGGAGTTTTCCACCAAAACTAAAATTTCTATTGCAGAATTTGACTTGGATCTTAGAATAGACTTCTGTAAAAATCAATGAGCTAATCACACAAGCAGGGAATAACATTTTCTGGGGTGCTATGTACATTAACAGTGTACAGAATATCTACAGGTTGCCATATTGAAATTATTTTACAGAAAATTACAACAGTTGCAGATTGAAAATGGCAATGTTTAAGAACATTCAATTACAATATGACTTGTTATATTATTTTTTTTATGTTTGCTATTTTTTTTCATGAAAGTAGAGTTACCTTGTAGGATTGTGATTCATCCTTTTTTGGAATGAGGAACCCATGTTAGCCAAAAGGGAAAGCCAAAAACTTGAACAGACAATCTGGTGTTGCAAAAGCTGTCTTGCTCATTGCCTTGTCTGTTAGGAGAGCTTGCCAATATCATTTAGTAAGAGGCGCCTGTTATTATCCAAAACTGATCCTATATAAGCCTCCTCTTTTACACATACTATATATAATTTAGTAAAAAAGGTTCCAACACTTGGATAAAATCCAAACACAACAACAGAAATTTACTGGTATAAAGTAAAAAATACCTAAATATAGCAAACCAACAATCTACAGGACAAGGAAATTATTAAGCATGCTATAACATAGTATTTATAAAAAAATAAAAAAAATAAAAAAAACAAGAGGCTAGGCATGGGGTAAAACATGAGGTATAACAAATACTATAACTCCCAGGATATATCCAATAGTTACCAATAAATTCTGTTCAAAGGCTAATTCTCCCCTCAAGTGTCTGGATTAATATCGAACTTGCGTACAAAGACTTACACTGAGTGGCAATAATTGGTGGGCATCTATCACTAATGTAATGAAAATAGACTAGTCTTTAAGGATTAGATATTTTAATTTTTTTTAACATTAGTTTTTATTGAAGAAAACTATTTCCATTACATATTCATGTTGTACATAGAGTTCTTTGTATGTTAACAGTACATAACAATGTCATCTTATGGATCTGAATCACATTGACATGCCAGTATAGAGCAGTATTATTACTGGTTTCCAGAAGTGTACATTTATTTTGTTTTTTGGGTTCCTTCTCACTCGTGTGAAGCTCTTCCAGCCCGAGATGCCCCAATGGTAGCACTCTGCATCTCAGAGCTGGAGTTGCCACTGTGTCGTACACCTTGGTTCCCCAGATCGTTAATTAACAGGTAATAAAGCAAACAAAACATATATGAAGGATGGAGTGAAGCGTCACCAAATACAGTTATGTACACCAGTTATACACAGTCGTCCATATACTCCAGTTCTGGTCAAATTCCTTGCATTTTATAGTCTCGTTCATTGGCGTGCATACATCTCCATGCATCGAATAGCTCCACCTCATGCAACATCTTGTCTAGACATATGGTGTTCTTGAAGTTATGGGCAGTAGTATCCAACTTGGGATCTACAATTGATTTGAGGTCACCCGCTACTATGATGTTTCCATATGCTTGCGATCTTATTCTTTTTAGTATCCTGCTTAAGAATCATGCCTGGTGGGAGTTTGGCGCATAAATTGATGCTAAGGTATATAGTTTTGAGTTGATGTCTCCTTTAACTATAATATAGCGTCCATTATCATCTGATATTGTTTATTTATGCTGGAAGGTTACTGTGTTTCAGATTGCTAGGTGTACCCCTCCTTTTTTCCCTTCAGGTGTTGTGGCTGAGAAAATGTGGGGGTAGTCTCTGTGCATGCACGTGGGGTGTTTGTTTGAAAGTGCGTGTCTTGCACACAAAGAATATCCACTCTCTGTTTCCCTGCTTCTGCCCACATAGAATGTCTCTTTGCGGGGTGGTTGAAGCCCCTAATGTTGATGGATATGTACTTGATATTCATTAAAGCTTCTCAGTGTTGTTGTGTGGTAGCATACTCACTGTGATCCTGTGAACTTCTGTGGAGTTGTGAAGTTGCTTGCATGCTGTTTTGCTCTGTACAGACTCTTTCCTGCGGGTGCATATTGGTCTTCTTCTCCCGATGTTTCCTTCAAAGTACTTAAAGAAAAATTATAACCATATAAAACCGAATTAAAGTATTTTATGAATGGGATCTATCAAGTGATCCATAAACAGACGCAGCTGCTGGGATGTATTTGCGGGGGTAAAACAAGGAATTGAGTGTTGTTCCTTGTGGCCAAACAAAGAGGAGATAATAGTTTAGTTGTGCGTCATTCGTGGGATTCACCAGCATATTTTTTGCGCTCTTTTTGTGTGAAACCACCTGCCACTCTTCCTGGATGTGTCTGGGGGTTATTACTGGTGTTGCTTCCTATGCGATTTGTGATTCTAGAAGACCCCATTGGCGTAAGACCTCTATTCCCTTATCCAAGGTGGTTAGGAGGACTGTGGCACCCTTGTGCATGACTGATAGTTTTGCAGGGTATTTCCATTTGTGCGGTATGTTATGGTTTCCTAGGGCCTTGGTAATGATTGCCAAGTTGCGGCATTACTGTCTGGATAGGTCTGGCAGCAGAATTACTTCTGTGTATTGCGGGGGTTTGTTGTCATTCCTACGAGAAGTTAAAAGGATTTGTTCCTTAGCGTGGTAGTAGTGCATACACAGCAGAACGTCTCTGGGGGTGTTTTCTGGGAGAAATTATGGTTTAGGGACCCTGTGAATTCTGTCCATCATCATGTCTTGTGCTGACATGCCCGGGACTAAGGCTGAAAAGAGTGCTTGGGTGTATTTCAGTAACTGGGTGGCCAGAATACTTTCTGGTATCCCTCTAATTTTTATGTTCTGTCTTCTGGACCTGTCTTCTATGTCTGCCACCTTGTTTTTCAACCACAAAATTTCTTCATTGTGTGATATATGGGCATCCACTAATGTGTTGTATGATATGGATTAGTCCCCCATCTGCCGTTCCATGTGGTCTACTCTGCCCCCCAGAGCTTGCAGTTCTTTCTGGCATTGTCTTATTCCTGCTGTTAGGTCAGTGTGGAGGGATGCTTTTAAGGACAGCAACATTTCTTTTAGGACAGTGTCCGACACTGGCTTGTCAGAGGTGGGGTAAGCTGCTATGGGGTCCTGCACATGGCTTTGCTTGCTTGCATTGCTGTCTGTGGGCCCGCTTACCTCCATGTCCTGCTCTGTATGTGCCTCCTCCTGTGTGCTCATCCTCATCCTCTGCTTGGCTGGGCTGCTGGTGGATGGGGTGTTTGTGCCCGATGAGGAGCCGCTCCGCTGTGCCTCTGCTGTGTGTTGATTCGCAGACCCCCTGTGCCTTCCGTTGTTGTGGCCGCCGTGGCGTGCTTCCTGGTTTCTCTGCATCTCTGCTGAGGCACCGCCGCCATCATGGTGTAGGCCACGTGGTTGAAAGAAGCTGGGAAGCTTCTGTGGCTGCTGCTGCCCTTTTTTTGTTTTTGGCCATGGTTCAGCTGCACAGGGGCTTGCTTGTGTCTCGGAGGTGTTCGCTGTCTCTGGAGCTGCCTGCTATCCCCTGTGTGGTCGTTTCCTCTCCAGCGGCCGAGCGGAGCTCTGGATCAGACGTCCATTCCGGAGCTCGCCCCCCCAGCAGGATTAGATACTTTCTGATGTTCTTTTCTTCTAAAACCTTGCACCTTTTAATATAAGTGTTAAGCAGCTAACTGCTAAATTTTGGTGCTACAGGGCTTCCCTTAATTTATGCACCATTAATAGGCCAGCCAACTTATTGTATATCTAAACAAAGCAATCACTGCTTTGAAGCTGGTATCTGGGGACAAATTAGTTTGCTTCCATTTGTTTGATAAGTAAATTTGGCGCTAACTTGTGGGTGGGTATTCTACCAGCCTATTATCCCTTATTTAGTATACTGTATCAGCTGTAATGAACACACCCCAGCATCTGTATATTCAGTTAATCACATGCCCAAATTCCCAAAAGCAATCACAGAGACAGATAAGTAGAAGTGATATTACCCACATTATTACGCACTCTAGCTATATTTACAGTATATACTGTACATACATATTTAATTCTGCCAGATTACATGTGAAATACATATTACAGCACCTAGTAGGCTCCAACCTTTCTATCAACATATCCACACAGAGCATAATATAAGAATGACATTAGGCTTAGGAATGAGTACTATGAAACTTGTCCACTTGTTGTTAGTTTCCTCTATGACCATAAGGGTTACCAATTTCTGTATCTCTTCTAAACTGCCTTTTCTCAAAGGTTCAGATGCCTAATAGATCTTAACTTTACTTTGACATGGACGTCAGTCACAATATCATGGTATATTACATTGAAATTTGAAAACATCTCTCACTTTTCTGGGAGAATTCTTCCACTTTCTGAAACTAAGTAGCTGTCAGGGTCTCCAACATTTTCTTTAAATCAATATTTTCTTATTGAATATTCCACAGAACATAAGTGAAAATACATGTAGAAAAATAGTCACTCAGACATGCACTGCATCAGCTTATTACACGGTCTTGAAGATTATTTTATAACAAAGTCTGTATACAATAGACATGTAAACCAAGGTAAAAAATGTGATATATAAAGTATATCTTTTTAGATCTTTTTAGATCAAGTGTGAGGAACACCACTCCCCTGCCCAGACACCCCAGCTGGGAACACACTGCGCTCAGGAGGAGAGCGGCGACCCCCAGCCCTCTTTTGGGGGTTGTTGTACTGTTTTCATTGTTAGATAAAGTCTAGTGTTAGACTAAGTAGTATATGAAAAAGACATTGGTGTTCAAAAAAGAAAAGTAAGAACTATAAAATATATAAGTATAAAATAATATAAAATAAAATTAGGAAAAAAAAAGAAGAAAAACACAGTCAGATAGTTACTTCCCTTTGGTAGTACAGTATGGTCTACAAGTGATACATTTAGGTCTTATGTTTCATTGTGTACCAATCTACCCATTTTTTCCATATTTTTGGGCTTTACTGTAATTGCTTTGGGTTGATGTATATAACATCTTGTACTCTGCGTGAGTGTTATGCCGCGTACACACGATCAGATTGTCTGGCGTACTTAGTCCACCGAAACACATTTCAGCGGACAATTCGATCGTGTGTGGGCTTCAGCTGACTTTTCCAGCGTGAAGTCCGGCGGACTAAGAGTATTTTTGCACTCCAATCTTCCCGTCGGACTTGGGTTTCAGCGGACAATCCGTTCGTCAGTATGCTAGTACGGCGGACTAAGAATGACGCATGCTCAGAAGCAAGTACGAAAAAGGAAGCTATTGGCTACTGGCTATTGAACTTCCTTTTTCTAGTCCCGTCGTACGTGCTGGACGTCATCACGCTAGCAAACGCCGGACTTTCTGTGTGTCCGTGTGTGGCCAAGTCTGTTTGATAGAAAGTCCGCCGGATTATCCGTCGGATTGTATGTCGGACTAGGTATGCCAGACAATTCGATTGTGTGTATGCGGCATTAGTCGTATTTATTACTTCATGTAGAGACAGGGTTTGTTTTTCGTTTCAATATATTTTTATTTGCATCAATAAAATGTAACAGAGACATTGTAGAAAATACTAAAACACAGCAAAAGGTAATACAGATGTGTAACCATTCATCGTCCTGAATCGCCTAGAGGGTGAACAGGCAATCAATATAATTGGAGAAGAACCATGAGCCCATATAAAGTAAGGGTTATAGGGAGTACAAACTTAAACATCTGGAAAAGTCAATAGCCTCCAACAGACCAGAACTAACTAATACATTTGTGCAGAATCCTAGTAAGAAGAAATGTCCAGGAAGAAGGTAGAGTCCTCCACCACCCCATAAGGGCTCTTGCTGTGGCCGAGAACCCCCCACCCCCCGCCGTAACTCAGATCAGAGAAGACCAGGAACATGCACATCAGAGGTATTGATCTATTCAATGAAACCAAAATAGGAAACCCAAACAAATTGCATCTGGGGGTCCAACATAACTAGTTAGGTGTAAAGGAGCCCAGGTTCCCGGAAACCGAGAACAACAAATTGAGGTCAACATGGTAGCGCAAGGGCAGGTATTGAGTTCAATGGACTTGACCTCGCTCCACAATGAAGCGTCTATTGCAGATTGTACCACTCTAGGCGTCATAGAAGAAAGCTAAAAGTGGGGGAAAAGAAAGGGAACGGAGAAGAGGGAATAAGAAAGAAAAGAAAAGGAAAATAAAGATAAAAAGATGAAGGACAACTACCAGCAGGAGTCGACCGTGGGGGGATAAAATCATATCCAGGGTCTAAATCCTAGCGCAATTATGGGGAAAGGGCTACTCCCACGAAGCTCGCCCAGGGCTCCCAAATGGCCCTGAATTTGTCCGAGCGGTCCAGGAGTACGCTTGCCGACTTTTCTTGGAGCATGATCCAGGACACTTTTCTCTTGGCCAATACAGTGGAAATAGTGGGTTGTTTCCAGGCCTTGGCAAGAGTAAGCTTAGCTCCTAGTAAAATAAAAGTGATGAGGCATTGCGTATTCCTGGAGGCTCCCTCTACAGGGAAATTGAGGAGCGCCACCAGAGGAGACATCTGAACCGGTATGGTAGAGATTTTGGAGATCCAGGTAAAAATCCTGTACCAGAACTGCCGTATTCTAGGGCAAGTCCACCAGGTATGTATCATGTCACCCCGTAGGCCGCAACCCCGGAAACACAGAGGGGAAGTGGATGGAAACATTTTAGCTAATTTCGAAGGAACCAAGTACCATCTTGTTATCACCTTGACACCGGCTTCTATCATACTCGAGTTAAGAAAGCCTTTGAAGGATTTGAGAAAAAGCCCTTGCCATAAGTCAATGTTCCAGGATTGGTTAAGATCCTCTTCCCATGCTAGCATGTAAGTTGTTTTGGAGCGTGTGGAAGAGAGTGCCTTATAAACAACTGAAATCCCCCCCCCTCTGCTCGCTGGACTAACCACACCATGTTTCATATGGAGTCACTTGGGGACCACTAGGAAGATGTCTACATTTTTTGTGCAGGAAATTCGTAATCTGAGTGAAACAAAAGAGTTCAGTAGAGGGCATGTCAAGTTTGCTGATACAATAGGCTTTAGAAACAGGGCCCAAAGGTCTAAGGAAGTGACCTATTCTATACATCCCCTTGTCCAGCCACCATTGAAAGGCTTTAATGTCCCGTCCCGGAGGAAATTCTGGGTTATGAAAGAGGTGGGACAAAGGTTTTAACGGGGAAATAAGGCAACAATTATTTTTTAGACCATCCCAAACTGAAAAGGAGTGGGAAAGAGTTGGGGACAGTATCGGGGGCCTCATTTTTTTGGGGCACCACATAAGTCCAGCGTGTGCCTGGGAACCGCCTGTCTCTCGATCTGTATCCAGTCAGGCTTCTCCCATCTAGAATAGATAGCTGATAACTGTGCCAGCTGGGCTGCTTGGTAGTATAGACGTAAATTTGGGAGACCCAAGCCTCCTTCCGATTTGGATCTGAACAAAATGGATTTAGAGAATCTATGTCCTCCCTTTCCCCAAACAAATTTAACAACTTTAGCTTGAAAACATTCTAAGCGCACCCTGTCTACTGGGATGGGAAGAGCTCTGAAATGATACAGAATATGAGGGAGCAGCGTCATCTTAATGGTGTTGATTCTACCTAGCCAGCCCAGGGACAGCCCAGACCACCTGTTTAGATCCTCCTCCAGTTTGTGGAATAACGGTGGGTAATTAGCTTGATGGAGGAGATCAATCCTGGAGGTTAATTTGATCCCCAGGTATGATATCGTAGTATCACTCCAGGTGAATTTAAAGCTGTCCCTGAGCCTATCCATAAGTGGGCCAGGGATATTAACATTGAGAGCCTGAGATTTATGATAATTGACCCTGAGACCTGATTCTAAACCAAATTCCGTAAGGAGACTGCAAATGTTGGGCAACGAGGTCAGGGGAGACGAGACGAACATCAGAATGTCGTCTGCAAATAAGGCACATTTGTGCTGTTGAGAACCACAGTGAATACCTTGAATATTTGGATTATGCCTAATGGCTATAGCCAAAGATTCGATTGCTATTGCAAAAACCAAAGGGGATAGTGGACAACCTTGTCTGGTACCTCTTGATATGGGGAAAGATTCTGAGTAAAATCCCTGCATACGAACCTGGGCTGTAGGAGACGAGTATAGGGCACGCAAAACATTGAGGAAGGAATCACCAAAACCCCAACGTTGTAATGTTGTAAGAATATATGACCAGTGCACGGAGTCGAACGCTTTTTGGAGATCTAAAGATAAGAGGCAACCCTGCCTGGCAGAATTCCCGTCCCAATTGGAATTAAGAAGCGACACGATGTCTATGGCCCTACGCGTTTGATCAGGGCCCTGTCGTCCCGGAATGAATCCTACTTGATCTTTGTGTATGTATAAACTAATGAAGGAAGCCAGACGGTCCGCAAGGATTTTGGTCAGAATCTTCAAATCATTGTTGATGAGGGAAATCGGTCTATAATTACTGACTGAACTAGCATCTTTATTTGGTTTAGGGAGGACCGTGATATAAGCCTCATTGAGAGAGGAATCAAGACTTCCCCCCCCTACGGAGGTTGTTGAAGAAACGGGCCATGTATGGTGCAAGAGTGGGGGCGAACGCTTTATAGTATGGTATCGAAAAGCCATCCGGTCCAGGGGCCGAATGCATTTTCAAATGTTTAATCACTGCACACACCTCCTCTGCTGAGATGGGCGAATCCAACCTTGCTTTGTGTCTATCCTCTAATGAGGGGATCGGGAGGGTGTCAAGGAATTTGTTGATGTCCGCAGGGGATGGGCTGTGGGTACCACTGTATAATGATGTGTAGAAGTCACGGAATTCGTGCATGATGCGCTGGGGGTTTTGGGACATGGAGCCGCCTTGGATTCTAATTTTAGGGAAGGCCGGGGCTCGGAATTTAGGTGTTAGTCTCTTGGCCAGCATAGAACCAATATTATCGCCCTGATAGTAAAATCTGGCTCTGTTCCAGCGCAACCATTTTTCGGCTTTGGTGGTCAGGGCCAGGTTCAAAGCCAATTTAGCAGCATCCAGTTTGGAGACTGGAACAGAACTTGGGTTCTTTTTATGTTGTTTGGCTAGCTTTGTGTATTCCCTGTCTAAATTATCAATATTAGTTTTGTTGGTTTTGTTAATTTGGGAAGAAATATGAATAAGATGACCCCTAATTACTGCCTTATGGGCTGCCCACAGACAGGTATCATCTATGTCGGGAGTGTCATTAGTAGCAAAGTATTGTAGGATACTTTGTTCAATTTCCTGAGCTCTAGCGGGATCACTCAAAATAGACTCGTTGAGTCTCCAACGTCTACTTGGTCTGTGGCATGCAGGATGAGAGAGAGTCAAGACAACCATTGAGTGATCCGACCAGACCACTTCCTTAATACTAGCCCTTTGAGCAAGAGAAATGGAAGCAGATTCAACAAGAATGTGGTCTATCCGGGAGAAGGAACCGTGAGGGTTAGAATAGTGTGTAAAGTCTCTTAAAGTCGGGTTAACCTCTCTCCAGACATCAACCAGACCTTGCTGGAAAAGCAGCTTGGCTATACGTAAGCTTTGATTAGTGGGTCTAGTCAAGCGTTTGCCCAAGGGGCGTGATGTGTCCAAACCCTGGTCAAACGCGATGTTGGAGTCCCCTCCAAAAATAACTGTACCCTCAAGTAACGGTGTTAAGGTGGAGAGCATACGGTGGAAAAAGGCTAACTGGCCCTTGTTGGGGGCATAGTAAGATACAAAGGAGTATAGTTTACCATCAAGCTCACCCACTAATAACAAAAACCTACCCTCCGCATCCTGGAATTCAGATTTCAGTGTGAATTTGCATCTATTAGAGATAAAGATGCCCACTCCCCTAGTTTTATCCTCTGCATTGGCCAGAAAAAATAGGGGAAATTTGGAGTGTATAAAGGAGGGGTTAAATCTTTTAGGGAAGTGTGTTTCCTGAAGCAGAGCTACATCCACCCCATGTTTGTGTAGATACTGAAATACTTTGCGCCGTTTAAGGGGAGAGTTTAGACCTTGGGAATTGTGGGAAATTATTTTGAGTGGAGTTAGTGGAGGTAAGGTCGCATCAGCCATTGAGCAGAGAGGGAGGACCGCCAGCAAAAACAAAAGCACTTACTCTGCAAAATCCTCTATTTCCAAACCAACTTACATTCCATGGAGGAGGACCCTGATGAGGATAAGCGCTGCTCCGAAAGGTCCCCCTGGCTACTCCTGCAATGATAATGATAAGAGAATAATTAGTACAGATAGAAGGAAGAAAGGGAAGAGGAATGAAGAGAAAGACGGGTGACAAGAGAGTCATCCGTAGAGTGGAGGGGACAGAGTCCTCCACCTGTGAGGACAAATCAATCAAACAACCCAACCCTACTAAAAGTAGGGATAAGGTTTGTCCAGTTACCAGGACCAAAAAGTCCCAGTGAGCCAGACAAATGGGGAGTACATGAGCACCGCCCCAGCAGGAAGGCCTCAACAATTATGGAAAACCATAATACATAGTAAAATAATCTTGAACTTAAACACGGCACCCATAGAGCGATGGCCCTCGTGTCTCCTCCATTGGCAATAAATTGGGATAAACTAAAAATGACATAAGGAAGGAGGACCGTGAGCCCATTATGTAGCAATAATTGTAATACATATGAACAGAACTATATATAACACCTGAAACTTAGGGGAAGCGAAAGTCTCGGATATTTGGCAGGGGAAATGGTGAAAAACAGCAATAAGGGGAGGCAGGGAGAGGGGCCTCCGGGACCACCCCCAGAGCCATCACAGGAGAAAAAAAGAACCAATCTTCTTCACCCTCCCCACCCCCTGAAAAAAATTATTAGGATTAGATGGGGCATTGTAAGCAACAATGGAAAGTCCCATGAGGGTAGCACGGCCTAGATACCCTCCAATGCCCACCGCACCACCTCTGTAGATGGGTGCTAAAATAGAGGACAGAGGAAAGGTCTAGAGTCCAAGGCACAAGTAAGGTGGTAATTACTCCCAGGGAGCATCTGAGAAGTTGCAAAATACTCGAAGGTCCTGTGGTTGATACACTCAGGGGGGACCAGTTTCCTTAGATTTCTTGGATCGTACAGTCTCCCACACTGGAGGTAGGGGGCTGGTGGGCAGTTGTCGTTTAGCTGACTGGAACGTGTTTCCTTGAGGAGTAGGATTTGGACTTTGGCTGATAAGGCCTAGCTGCAGCAGGAGTTTTTCCCCTTCATGTAGGGAACCAAAAGTGTAGGCTTTGCCACGCAACATGAATTTGAGTTGGAAAGGAAAAAGCCACCAGTATTTAATTTCTTTGTCCAGCAAAACTTGAAGCAGGGGTTTCAGGGCTCTTCTTTTTTGGATAGTGGACGGGGATAAGTCTGCAAAGATCTGTAAATGATGCCCTTGGAAAATGATCTTTGGTAGGGATCTTGATTTGCGCATTATTTCCTCTTTGACTGAAAAAAAGTGGGGCTTAACCACAATGTCTCGGGGGAGCCCATCCGCTCTGGGGGGCCTGAGAGCCCTGTGAGCTCTGTCTAGTTCCAGTCGGTGGTGCGGGATATCCGGAATAAGTGTTTTGATGAGAGATGAGACCGTTTCAGGAACATCCTTGTAGGATTCAGGGAGCCCCCTGATCCTAAAATTATACCTTCGATTTCTATTTTCGAGATCGTCAATTTTAGCTTGTGCAGTCTCCAATTGCTCCTGTAGATTCTGTATGCAAGCCGTATTTTGATTGGTCCTAGAAATTGTGGTTTCCAAATTAGATTCCACTATTTCTATGCGGGAGCCAATATTGTGAAGGTCTGCCTTAATATCGCTTGTAATTTTATTCGCTGTTATGTTCAGGAGATCTGCAAATTTTGCAAAGAGATCAGCCACATTCAGATTTTGCGGTAGGCCTGAAGCCTCAGGCTGTAGTGTGTGAGGAGACTGAGGTGGGCCAGCCTCCATTGGTGAGAGTCCCAGGTCTGCTAGGGTATGCTCCAGGAGGGATGCTGTAGAAGCAGGAGAAGTGGCTCCCAGGGGGGGAAGTCAGGCAAGGGGTCTGGTGCCAAAATGGATGGGGATGCAGCATTGTTTGAGTTAGGCAGGCGAGCGGGGCCCGGGCAGCGCGAGGCCGCCGCCATCTTGGCTGAATCTGACAGGGACACTGCGGCGTCAAAAGCGGTCGTTAAATTTCTTCTCACCGCTCCCGCGTACATCGGAGGTGTCCCCGAGGCTTCCGCTCGTTTAGAGGCTTTGTTTCAGGCGAAGATTGCGTCCGAGGGTGCCGGTATAGAGGCCGGAGCTGCTGCGGCGGGACGGAGCTCTCAGACTAAGCGTCCATCTTCGGAGCCTCCGCGCATGCGCCCCCGAGACAGGGTTTGTTGATCTCTTCAATGGCACATTATCGTTAATCGTGCACTCAGACGAATGTGCACGGTTATGGCTCTGTATTCTGGTGGAATTAACTTTATGTCTAAAATAAAATTGCATTTTCCGGTGACATGGGTACTTTAATATTCAAAACTTGTGAAATAACTCCATATACTCCTTTCCAAAAGGGGATTATAGTAGGGCAAGACCAGAGTATATGGTACAATGTTCCCACAGCACCACAGTTCCTCCAGCAGGTATTGGAACTTTGTGGTGAAAATGTAGCTATTCTATGGGGTGTCAGATACCATCTGAAGAGGATGTTTTGCAATAATTCCCATAAGTTTACACTCTTTGTCGCAGCGCACGTGATGTGAAGTGCCTTTTGCCATTATTTCAGGGACTAAAAGGTATCTAAGTCCTTCTCCCAGGCAATCATATGAGTTGTTGTCAAGGGCATATCCTTATTTTTCAGTATATTATAGAACAACGATATACCTTTAATCTTGATGATAGGGTTTGTGTAGTATTGGAATACTCTTCATGGCATCTCAATATTTTATTTTTTTATATATTCTTTATTTTTCGCTTTCATCCTCATACATATCATATTTATACAAACAATACATCCAGTTGCTTATGAGGGTCTCTTTTTTTTTTTTTTCCATCAAATTCCATTTCCCTCTCCCTCCCCCCTCCCTCTTCCCTGGGGCAAAAAAAAGGGAGGGGGGAGGTATGCCCCACTCTTTCCACCTTCTCGGTCACCTCCCTCTCTGTCCCCTTATCCCTCGATTAAAGCACGACAGTCCCCCGTCTCCAAGAATGTCAGCCATTGTTGCCATACCCCATGGCCTTCCCCCTCTGTATCTTGTAATTTATATAACGACTCTTCCATTACCCTGATTTGCTCCACCCTCTTCACCCACTCCGTTATTTTTGGGATCTGTGTAGATTTCCAATAGCATGGGATCAGCGCTTTAGCTGCATTCAGCAGATGCGGGACTATCGTGCTTCTGTATTGCGTTACTCCTAACTCTGTGTCATGAAATAGACACGTCCAAGGACTTTTCTTGATCTTCTTTCGTGTCACCAAGCATATAATTTCTACTATTTTGTCCAAAAAAGGGGTTATTTTAGGGCAGTCCCACCATATATGTTTTAGGGAGCCCTGTTCCGAACAATCCCTCCAACACATTGCCTGCTCTTCCCCTGTAAACCTCTGCATTCTTTGGGGAGTCATATACCATCTCGATATTAATTTATAAGACATTTCCTTCATACGGGATTCTCTTGGAATTAAATGTGTCATTTTAAGTATTTTCATCCTGTGCTCTTCACTCCTAAGTGGTCCTAGTTCCTCTTCCCATTTCCCCAAATATGTCGGTAACTCTGAGTCAGCTTCCCGTCTTAATATTTTATACATTTTCGATACTCTTTTGACTAAGCATTTTCTATCCTTCAGTAAATTCTCAAGTGGTCTTAACCTATCCATTCCCCGTAATGGCTGTGGCAAACTTTGGGTAAAGTGTGATAGTTGAGCGTGTCTCCATTTGTCTAACGGTTTGTGCCCCCACTCTTGTGTGAGTTCCCTATATGTGTATACCCTATTCCCATTGATCACCTCTCCTAATTCTATTTCCTCTTTGCTTGCCCATCTAGTAAAATATAACCGCTCCTCCTTCCCTGGCAAAAAATAATTTGTGTCCAAGAGTGACATTAATGGAGAGTTGTGAGTCCAATTGTGTGTCCTATTACTTTTATCCCATATTTTTAATGTGAATCTAGTTAAAGTGCTCGTGTCTACTCCTAGGTTCCGGTGGTGAGGTGGTATCCATATCATTTTTGTTAAACCCATCCCACTCAATCTAATTTCCAGATCCACCCAACTCTTTTCTTTCTGATTGTGTAACCAATCCGCTACTCTGGATATTATTATTGCCTCATAATATTTTTTAAATTCTGGTAATGCTACTCCTCCCCTTTCTTTTTCCTTCACTAAGACTTTGTATGCAATACGCGGTCTTTTCAGGGACCATATAAATGCCATGACCAAGGATTTTAATTTCCTAAAGAAACTCATTGGGACCGGGACAGGTATCATTTGGAATGTATAATTTACAATTGGCAATATGAACATATTTTTAAAATTTATTCTACCCATCCAAGATACTGCTTTATACCTCATATTTTTCAGTAGCCCTTTAATTTTGTTTAAGAGGGGGATATAATTTGCCTCATAGAGCCTATACATTTGTGCCGTTAATTTTATCCCTAAGTAATTCAATTCTCCCTTACACCACTTGAAGGGTAGGCTTACAGAAAGGGTACTCTGATCTTCCTCGGATAAGTTCAAGTTTAATACTTCTGTCTTCGTCAGGTTTATTTTGAAGTTTGATAGTCTTCCGTAATGATCTAATTCTTTCAGGACCAGCAGGATCAATGTTCTGGGATTTGCTATGTTTAATAATACATCATCTGCAAAAGCAGATACCTTAAAATCTATCCCTCCCATCCGGATTCCTTGAACATCCTGATTCCTACGGATTGCTACCAAGAGGGGTTCCAGGCTCAGCACAAACAGCATCGGTGATAAAGGGCATCCCTGTCTCGTCCCGTTGAATAGCTCAAGGGGACGAGACAGGGACCCGTTCACTCTTATTCTAGCGGTCGGCTGGGTATACAACGCCTTGATCCATCTCATCATTCTTTCACCTAGCCCCATATAGTTTAGGGTCTCGTGCATAAACTCCCAGTCTACTCTATCAAAGGCCTTCTCGGCATCAACTGACAGAAGGACTGTTGGAGTCTTCCCTTTAATTGCCTCCTGGATCAGAATGATAGATTTTAAGGCGTTGTCCCTTCCCTCCCGTCCCTGTACGAATCCCACCTGGTCGGTGTGGACCCATCCAGGGAGGAGTGTTTTCAATCTATCAGCTATTATTTTTGCGTATATTTTTATAACAGTATTCAATAGAGATATCGGGCGATAACTCTCTAGGGCTGCCGGGTCTTTACGCTCCTTCAGGATCAAGGCAATATGGGCAAGAAGTGCCTCTTTGCGAAACCCCTGCCCCTCTCCAACTGCATTAAAGTACTCACAGAGTTTTGGTGCCAAGAGACACCGGAATCTCTTATAGTACAGACTGGAGTATCCATCCGGGCCGGGACTTCCCCCCAGTGGTATTTCCTTAATTGCTCTCTCGACCTCCCTTATGGAGATAGGAGCCTCTAACGCCTCCATCTCCTCACTCATCCCTCTTGGGAAATCAAGGTTCCTAAGATACTCCCATATGACTTCCTTCCTTTTCCCTTCCTTACCACCGCTTCCTCCTATATTATATAGAGTACTATAATAAGTATGAAAATTCTCTGCAATATCGGGGGTGGCGAACTTCAACTCCCCCTTTTTATCTCTGATTTTAAGTATAAAAGTCCTGTTTTTCTGTCCCTTTACTCTTTTTGCCAGCCACTTGCCTGACCTATTCCCCCACTGGTATCTCTCCTTATTTATTCTATGGAACACTGTTCTCCTTTCTTGCTCTAAGTACTCTATCAATTCCCTTTTTTTTTTTGTAAGTCCTGACTCTCCTGGATCCCTCTAGGTCTTGTTTTCCGTTCTAACTCTTCAATCTCACTATATAGTTGAACTTTCCTTTTCTGCCTTTCCTTCTTTTTCCCTGCTCCAATCCCAATCAACCTGCCTCTAATTACTGTTTTATGTGTCTCCCAAAGGGTAGCCCTAGAGATTTCGTCCGACTCATTAATCTCAAAAAAATCCCTCAGTTCCTTTTCAATTTGACTACTCACATCCTGTTCTTGAATGAGGGAATCGTTCATCATCCAGGTTCTTTCTATCCCTTTGTCTTCCTGTATTTCCAGTTGAGCTATTATAGGGGCATGATCTGACAAAGTCGTGGACTTAATTTCCACTTTTTTCAAATGGGTCACTAATTGATGTTCTATAAAAACATAATCCAGTCTTGCAAAGGTTTTATGCACTGCCGAGAAGTGAGTGTAATCGCGCTCTTTTTGGTGACTGATCCTCCAGGAATCTTGAAGCTGGGCGCTTGTCAGTGCTTTATTTACCAACTTATATCTCTGTTCTGACACTCGTATAGCTCCCCCCGAGCTATCCACCCTCGGGTCTAAGCACCAATTCAGATCTTCTGCTAGTACCACTTTGCCATCTCTAAACTCCTCTAATTTTGTTAGCACTTTCCTTAGAAATTTATCTGGGTTTCTATTTGGTGCGTACACGTTTACTATAGTACATTGCATCTCCCCCAATTTCCCTTTTATAAATAAATACCTGCCCTCTGGGTCAGTTAAACGATCCTGAATTTCAAACCTTGATAGCCTATCGAAGCCAATGGCTACTCCTCTTGAATGGGCCGATGGTGAATCCCCATAGTACCAGGATGGGAATTGAGCTGAGGCCAATTTTATACCTGAGTTGTTGGTTAAATATGCCTCCTGTAAGCAAATTACATTCCCCTTCATAAATTGCAATTCTTCATAAATTTTGTACCTTTTGTCAGCGAATAGACTGACAGTTGTTAAACCTATGTCCTGTAATTTGAGGGTGGTTGCGTATGTAACTTGCCAGAGGTTACGTGAGAAGGTTGAAAATTAACAGTGAAAGTGGGCACCCAAAGTTCCATTTGTAATATTAAATGGAGTGGAAAATACCCCTGAGGTGTAAACCTGGGCAGATGCCTTGGAATATAATGCCATAGTTGCAGAAAATATGGTGCCTTGGAATCCAAACTTCTTTAATACTCTGGCAAGTTATATCCCCAATGTATCCGATCAAGCGCCTTCTCTGCATCCAAAGCTAGGAGCAGAGAAGGCATTCCCTTCAGATTTGCGTGGTGTATTATATTAATTAGGCGCCTAGTGGCATCAGTGGTTTGACATTCTTTTGTAAATCCGGATTGATCCGAAAGTATTAGCTGCAGAAGTATGTTCATCAGCCTTAGTGCGAACAGTTTGGCATATAGTTTCAGGTCGTTATTAAGTAATGATATCGACCTGAAATTCTGTGGAAGAGATGGTTCCTTCCCTGGTTTGGGCAGGGTTATTACAGGTGCTTTCAACATTTCTGATGGGAAGGAGGAAGAGGCAGCTGCAGCGTTGAAAATATTGGTTAGGTGGTGTGTTTGAATGTACTTGAATGTTTTGTAGTATTCTCCTATGTATCTTCAGGACCTGGGGACTTGTTTAGTGGTAGCGTATCTATAGCATGAGACACCTCCTCCTGGTTTGTGAAGAGAGAATTAAGGTGCTGTAGTTGTGTTGGGGTTAATTAGGGAAGAGACACTGTCTTAAGAAAGCCCTGTTTACCTCGGGGGTTGGTTGAATGGTATTTGGATCATCTGCCAAGTTGTACAGAGATCCATAATAATGACTAAATGTGTTGTCAATTTTTTGTGGGTGTTGATGTTTATCTTTAGTGATTGGGTGTTGGATGTATGGTATCTTGGTTTTGTACCTGCAGCCCCATAAGCATTGTGCTAGGAGTTTCCCTGCCCTGTTACCATTTCCATACTTGTTAATAGTTAGACATCTAGTAAACGTTTCCACATTTCCTAATAGCAGCAATCGAAGATCATAACAGTGTTGGGATAATTGTTTAGAAATTGAGGGTGTGGGTTTTTGTTTATTACTGTTTTATAATTTGTGAATTTTGTTTGTGAGAGCCTGTATTTGCTGTTGGTGTTGCCTCTTCCTCCTTGCCCCCAGTTTAATAAAGATACCCCTCATGAATGCCTTATGAGCATTCCACAATGTAAACTTATCATCCACAGAATTCACAATATTGCTAAAATATTGCATTAAATGTTGTTCCAATATAACTTTAGTAGGTTTTTCATGTAAAAGTAGCGGGTTAGCTCTCCAGAGAGGAACAGGTTTTTAGGAAAATGAGTCACTGATTGTCAGCACTACACACGCGTGATCTGACCACGTAATATCATTTATGGATACTGCTACAGTTCTGGACAAGGTCCATTGATCAACTAGGAATAGATAAATTTGTGAGTATGGCCTATGTGTTGAAGAAAAAAAAAGTGAAGTATTTTTCCCCTGCATGAAGACATCTGCAGGCGTCGAATACATTTTGCTAATGTATGTTGTTTTGAAGTGTTTGGATTTTTCTGATGAGGGTAGATGTGGAATCAAGGTTTGAGTCTAGGATAAGGTTGAAGACCCCACAGATCACCAGGGCATCTTTTTGGTGAGCCCTTATCTTCCGAAAAGTTTTGCTAATAAAGCGTATTTGGTTGGAATTCGGGGTGTAAAGGTTCACAATAGTGTACGTTGAGGAGTTGATATCGCAAATTAATATTATGAACCGTCCTTGTGGGTCTGCAATCACTTCATGGAGTTGAAATGAGACAGTGTCCCTTATTGCAATAAGAACTCCTCCTTTTTTTTAAATCTGCGTTTGCAGTAAATATATGGGGGAACTGTTTATTTGTGCATTTGGGGGGGGGGCGCAACCGATTAAAATGCATTTCCTGTGCACATAGGACATCGCTTTTGAATTGTTGAGCTTCCTTCCATAATGACTTATGCTTGACAGGGTGATTAAGTCCTTTGGATTTATAGAAAGAAATGTCACCCCCATGTGGAAGTAGGTTTAGATGTTTGACATTCTGTGTTTATGTGAGTTCTTGTGAGCGGAGAGTACCCTCAAGTGGTCAGAGCTGGTATAGATTGTATTGTTAAGTGCTAGTGCAGACCAGAGATTTGTTGTACTCACATTTGGAAGTGCAGGCATCTTTCCAGCCTGGCTGTGCTGGTGAAGTTTCTTTGGAGTTGTTGACCTGGCAGAAACATTAGTGGCTTCATCTGAGAACTGTAAAGTAATCTGTAACTTCTGACTGTGTTGGAAAAATATAAAAAGAAGAAAAATAAAACTGCCTATGAACATAAAAATTTGAACTTTGAATAACATGTTTAAACTTGTCAAGAGAACATTGTGATCCAAGTATGGGTATTGCATACCCCTATGCAGAATTTTGCTGCTCAAGTAGTATCAGGGGGGGTGAGTTTGTGAGTCGAGAGAGGCTACTCTCCCTATAGAAAAGAAGATAATACTTATTAGCTTTCCAGGTATTCAATGCATTTTAGCATTTTTAGCTGTTACCTTTTGCCATCCAGGATCTACATGGGGAATGCTCCTAGAGGAGTCAGGCCTGCTGACAGGCTCTGGAAGTCTCTGCCATTCTTTGAGCAGGGACAGACCGTTTTTCAGGGAGTCTATGGTGAAGGTATGATCCTCTTTGGTATTTGTGATTTTTGTGGGGAAGCCCCATCTGTAGTTGATCGTATGATTCCTGAGGGCTTTGGTATTTGTGGTGAGGCTTCTTCTTTTTTGGAGAGTGTATTGCGATAGATCTGCAAAAAATTGCAGATTTTGATGCTATGGGGGAATATTATCCTTAGTACGCATTGCAGACATACATTTTTCTTTTGCATGGTAAAAATGTAACCGTAGTATTACATCCCTAGAGATCTGATCAGGGAGGTATGAAGGTTTAGGCAGGCGATGGATCCTGTCTATGATCACATCTAGATCCATGAGGTCAGGAAGGATTTCTTTAAACAGAGTAGTGGCATACTCATGCAGGTCTCCTTGCTATACAGACTCTGGGATTCCTCTGATTTTTAGATTGTTCCTTCTACTTCTGTCCTCCATGTCAGCCATTTTAGATTTGAGCCCTTCTATTACCTCCTCCTTTTTCATCATGGGCATCTACCGAATCATTCACAGTATCTGTAAACTTCCCCATCTTGTTTTCAATGTGCCCCACTCTGGATTCTACAGTCTGTATCTCCTTGTTGACCTTTTGCATGCAGGACATCATGTCAATTTGGATTGAGCATCTTATGGACAATAACATGTCCTTTAGCACTGTGTCCATAACTGGCTGTGAGTCAGTGCTGGGGCTGACTGTGGGGCTGCATCCACAGCCATCCAGCCGAAATGTGGCTTTAGCTGGGCTTGCAGACTGAGGAGTATTAGGGTAGGATTGCTGGCTGGCTGGGGACCCATTATTTTTGCTGACAGATGTAGAATTAGCAGGGGTGGAGTGTGTGTTGTGGGCCGGGGTGGATGAACGGCCAGTACCATCTTGCCTACCTCCATGTGTCTGCCATGAAACAAAATCCATCAGTTTCTCAGGCTTCCTGAGGTCTTTTCTTTTCCTGGCCATGGTCACCGATGCTGTGGTGTGTAGATCGCTCTGTTTTTGGGTGAAAACCCCCTCTGGAAAGTTGCTATTTGCCTCTGTTTGCCTGTGAGGAGAGAAGCTCAGCTCTCTAACATCCATCTCGCTCTGCAGCTGGCCACGCTCCCCTGGGGTCTCCAACATTTTAACCTCTAGTATACTGTAAGTTTTGATAGGGATAATTTAGAGTTGCTTACCACTGAAAAAGTCTCACAGTCCTTTCACGGTTGTATATGGTTAATATGGTATACCTGGAGAGTCCTTCTATTTATGTGCCTCGTATACCTGGTAGTTGACATCATGGATTTTATTTCTGATCTTAAAGGGGCTCTGTCACTTTTCCAGTAAATTAATTTTTAATGTGGGCACCAAAACTTCTCTTGGGGTAAACATTCTGAATTTAACAAAATGGTTAACAACTGCCTGTCATGGTTATGCAGTGATCTTCCTGTTTGCTTACCTCCCCTCATGCGTTCATGCTAAGAGGCCAGCCACTTCCACATGGTGGTTTTTATAACCTCTCCTCTAAGCATGGCTCCACCCCAGGCCCTATCAGGGAACCTTATATTAACCTGTGCACTGCCTGCCAACAGTGCTGATCAACCATTGTGTATTCCTTTGTGTGTTTGGCTTCCTGTTACCTGCCATGTACTCTTCTGTTGTTCCGTTACCGACTTTGGCGTGTCTTTGACTATCCCTGTTTGCCTGTGATCCTGACCTTTTGGCGTGTCCCTGACTTTTCCCGTCCGCTTGTAGCCCCGACCTTGGCTTTGTCCCTCACCATCCCTATCCTGCATCTGAGCAATGTGTTCAAATATACTGTTGTCAGATGTGGCCTTTTGCTGGTTCCCCATGGCAGACTTCAGCAATGGTCTGACCAGATCCACAGCAACCCCCTCAAAATTGGCCTAAATTCAAAAGATAAGGGTTCTACTAGACTTTGAAAAATGTTCTTTGAGTGCTTTAATTTGCTACTCAGGGATTTTTTTTACAGTACTCATCACCTGAAAAAACACTGCTAAATCATTGTTTGCATAAAAGGAACTATCCATTGATTTATAACGTGCTCCCATTTATTCTCTGCATAATACAGGAGGTCATGGTATACTGCAACATGGAGGTATATTAGGTTAACTTCTGCTTTCTGAAGTATCCCCATTTATCACCTTAACTTTTTTCCATACATTTACTAAATGTGGATCCTGTAACTGTATAGCTCCAACATCTTCTCTGACTACCAGTATAATTATATATAGCACTGAGACAATTTCATCCATCACTCAATCATTACCGCTAGTGTAAATTTATTGTTATTATTTTTTAGATAACACTGGTAAAAGGGAGGCAACACTCAACTCAAGTTCAGGCAAAATAGTAACATAATTTGCTTCAAAAACATTTTCAGGACAGGTTACATGTCTCCCCCACCCACATTTCCAAAATGTGACTATCACAGCCTAGGATGACACTTTGTAGAAAGTTCTTAACCATACCAATTAAGTGCTTTACAGTTCCATTAGGTACCATGCATACAAAGTTTGGCAGGATTCACCAGACTGGCATAGACAAAAGTGACAACGTTTCTTTCTGTTAAAATACAACATATCTGGAAGCCTTAGTTTTGCTACCAGTACAGTATGGCAACTAATTACATATACCTCCTCGAGTCACATTCAATAGGCTCTTTCAATATGGGACAATTGCTAGCCCCATGTCCAGTTCTTGGCAATGCCAGCACCTAGGAACCTGTTTACCCCTTGGATAAAAAATAACAATCTTATCCTTGGTTGATATTTCCCATTTTCAGGGGCCCCCTTGAAGAGCAGATTACGGGGATACGCCTTTGGTAGCATTATGTTCCTTCACAAGGGGCACCAGCTCATCTCTACTCTTGGGGCCAGAATGCCTTATGCATTACTGTATCTTAAGCAATAAGGCTCTGCCACAGCTGCAGACCACTCACTGTGTGAACTGAACACAACCAATTGTTTGTAAGGTAAAACAATTCATTCATTTTGGGCCTTGCAATCTTTCCAGGGTGTTTCCATGTGAACACACATTACCCTTATCTGGCCATGGTAACCCCTGGGCATGGCTGGGATTTCTTCTCTGAGTTAGGGGTATTCCTTGGAATTATGGGGTTTCACATCAAACTGAACCGTTTTGGACTTCCTCATTAAACAGGGAGCTAGCACATCAACCCACTGCTGCACAGGTAGCTTCTCATGTTCTGGAACTCACACACATATGCTGAGATAGGCTTCATCATTATCCTCTAGAGACAATTACCATAAAGTACTCTGCAGCAGCAATCAAAATGTAGACTTGGTAGATGTGCCACCATCTGCTTTTCTGACTTAGTTTGCGTATGCTGCTTTAGATATAGGTATACTTTTTTCATCCCTCTAAGCAGGTTTGTTGGGCTTCAGTCAATTGTTGAATCTGTTAAAGCGGGGTTCCACCATAAAGTGGAACTTCCGCTCATCTAACCCTCCCCCCCTCCGGAGTCACATTTGGCACCTTTCAGGGGGGAGGGAGGGTGCAGATACCTGTCTAAGACAGGTATTTGCACCCACTTCCGGGCATAGACTCCCACGGGAGTCTATGCTTCTTCCTGTCCCGGCGCGCTGTCTGTTGGGACACACACGGGTCCCAGAGACAGTACGGACCATTCCTATTGCACTGCGTGACTCGCACATGCGCAGTAGGGAACCAGGAAGTGAAGCCGCATAGCTTCACTTCCTGATTCCCTTACCTAGAATGGCGGCGGCAGCAGCAGAGAGCCGAGTGATCGATCGACCTTGGCTGCCAACATCGATGGACCCTGCAGGTGACAGGTGAGTGTCCATTTATTAAAAGTCAGCAGCTGTAGTATTTATAGCTGCCAGGTTTTAATATTTTTTTTTCCAGTGAAATCCCTCTTTAAGCTATTAAGCAGTTCACCTTTTGCAGTATCTGAAAAAGCTGGGTACACACAGTGCTTTCAATATTTAAGGCCAAAGTGGAGACATATACGTGTGCCCTAAACTTTTACTAAGCAAGAGAGCTAACACAAACAATTTAAAGATACAAGGGCCTTCTACTCACGTCCATAGTATTAAACAAACACAACATCTGCTCCACTGAGACACTAACTAAACTAATCTAATGGGTGTCACCTAATGAGTTCCCCAAAACTAATGTAGTAAGATTTTACATAAACCCATGTATTTCATATATTCATATTAATGTGCATGTGTTATTAATTATAATTTTCTTATTCTTTTTTTTTATTTTTATATATCTCTATATGTAATACTCATATGTATATACATGTATATTTAGAAACGATGAAATAAGAAAATAAAACTGTTAACTTTGAAGAGAGAGAGAGAGAGAGAGAGAGAGAGAGAGAGAGAGAGAGAGAGAGAGAGAGAGAGAGAGAGAGAGAGAGAGAGAGAGAGAGAGAGAGAGAGAGAGAGAGAGAGAGAGAGAGAGAGAGAGAGAGAGAGAGAGAGAGAGAGAGAGACTTCTAAGATATTTAACTCACAGAGCGGGGTAAACTAAAGTTAAATTTCCCAAAGTTGTAAACATGTTATTGTCCTTGGGATGGAGAAGCCTTATCAAGACACATAGTTAGAAATGTACTAAAACTTAAGAGTGAAAAATCTCAACAATAGCTGGAGGAGCAGGCCGGACCGCCAGGGATTGTGGTAAGAAGTTGGCCTGAGGAGCGGCGACAGAAGGTGTGCACGGCAGAGTACTGAGGCTGCTTTCTGAGAGCGCCATGGCAGACCAGGAACTTGCATTTTATGATGCTGTGGAGGACTGGGTTATCAATAAAGAGTACAAGATCTGGATGAACACTCCCTTTCTCTATGATTTAGCAACAACCCATGCCCTGGAGTGGCCCAGTCTAAGCCCTTGTACACACGGTCGGAGATTCCGATAGAATGTTTCCTATCGGACCGTCTTGTCGGATATTCCGACTGTGTGTGGTCTGCATCGGACTGTTTCCATCGGAATATCCGACGGACAAACTTTTCCAACTTGCCGGTAAAATTTTCCGATAAAATGCTCCGATCAGACATACTCCAATCATGTGTAGCCTTCTCCGACAGACAAAGTGCCACGCATGCTCAGATCAAATTTCTAAACCAAAGCTATTGGCTACTAGCCTGAACATAGTCCTGTCCTAACAAAATAACGTCATCACGTTATGTACAATCGAATTTTCCGACAACTTAGTCCGACCGTGTGTATGCAACATCACTTCCGGACCTTTTCCGGAATTAATCAGTCGGAATTACTCCGACGGATTTGGTTGTCGGAATCTCCGACCGTGTGTACAAGGGTTAACAGATCAGTGCTCCCAGATGTCACCAGGCCTGAAGGAAAAGATTTTAGTATCCATCGCTTCGAACTTACACAGCTGATGAACATAATCACCTTGTGATTGCTAGTGTGCAACTTTCTAATGAAGATGCTGAGTTTGATACATCTTACTACGATAGTGAGAAAGGAGAGTTTGGAGGCTTTGGATCAGTCAGTGGTTAAATAGGAATTGAGATTAAAATTAACCATGAAGGAGATGTAAACAGGGCTCGCTAAGTGCCTCAAAACCCCTGCATCATTGCATCCAAAACCCCATCCAGTGATGTCCTTGTGTTTGACTAGACTAAAAACCCATCCAAGCCAGATACTTCAGGAGAGTGTAATCCAGATCTTAGGCTTTGTGGTCACCAAAAGGAAGGCTATGGATTGTCGTGGAATCCTAACCTCAGTGGAAATTTAGTTTGGATATCTGTGCAGTCCCCAAGGAAGGAAAAGTTGTAGATGCCAAGACCATCTTCACATGACATACTGCAGTGGTGGAAGATTTTTCCAGGCACTTACTACATGAGTCTTTGTTTGAATCAGTGGCAGATGACCAGAATCTCATGATATGGGATACCCGGTCCAACAACACATCAAAGCCTAGCCATTCTGTATATGCTCACACAGCAAAAGTCAACTGCCTTTCTTTCAATCCCTACAGTGAATTTATCTTGGCCACTGGGTCAGCAGACAAGACTGTTGCTTTGTGGGATCTGAGTAATCTTAATCTAAAATTGCATTCCTTCGAATCCCATAAGGATGAGATTTTCCAGGTACAATGGTCTCCACATAATGAAACTATACTGGCATCCAGTGGCACTGACTTCTCATTGAATCCAAATGAATCCTGGGTGATCTGCTCTGTTTCTGAAGATAAAATTATGCAAGTTTGGCAGATGGCTGAGAACATCTACAATGATGAAGACAAAGAGGGTGGTGTGGATCCTAAAGGCCAGGGGTCATAGACATGTCTCTCTTCCCCTGGTTCAATGTTGTGATGTCTCACCAGATCAATCTCTGTATGCAGCCCTTGGACATTGATAACGTCTGGTGCTTAAAAAGTGCAAGCTGACTCCTTATCTCCACCACCTAAACTTGCTTTTATTCATCTTAGTAAAACTGTCCCCTCCGTTTTATTTTATATATAAATATTTTATATAAGAATGGGATTTTAACAATGCGTCCATTACAAGAGTGCTTTTAAACAAACAAAGCAAGAAAAGGATAAATGCCATCAGCTGTGTGACACCATACCTTCAAGTGCAACTGTAATTTTCAGAGTCTTGTACCAAGCTGCTTCATGCAAACATTACTTATATTTTTCCACTGGAAAAGTCAACTGCTTCTATTACAATCATGGACATCTTCCCAACAGTTTCCCTTCCCCTGTATTGTTGCATTTTTATTTGAAGTATGTATTGTAAATTAGAATTGTCATCAACTGTTTAGCTGTGCTTAACAGTTTAAAGGGAGATCATTAATATCCCTTTTATTTGTGTTTATTTGGTTGTTGGATGTGCTGCACATTTTTAAATACGGTGGATGAGCACCTCACATAAAATAAATAGCTTGTTTGTTAAAAAAATAAAATCTGGTGCCGCTCTGTATAGAAACCTGTTGGCTTCCAGGTTTTATTGTCAAGGTTTAACTGAACAAGCTGATGTTAGAAGCTGATTGGCCACCATGTACAGCTGCACCAGATTCTGAGTGCTCCAATTTTAGTAAATCCCCCAAAGAGTTTGATTTAACCACTTCAGTTCCGGACCAATAAACACCTTAAGGACCAGAGGTCTTTTTGCAATTTCGCACTGCGCTGCTTTAACTGGTAATTGCGCGGTCATGCAATATTGCACCCAAACGAAATTTGCGTCCTTTTCTTCCCACAAATAGAGCTTTCTTTTGATGGTATTTGATTGCCTCTGCGATTTTTTTTTTTTGCGATATAAATGAAAAAAGAGCGAAAATTTTGAAAAAAAAAGATATTTTCTTCTTTTTGTTATAAGAAAAATCGAATAAACTAAATTTTAGTCATACATTGAGGGCAAAATTTATTCAGCCACATGTCTTTAGTAAAAAAAATGTCAATAAGCGTATATTTTTTGGTTTGCGCAAAAGTTATAGCATCTACAAACTAGAGTACATTTTCTGAAATTTACACAGCTTTTAATTTATGACTGCCGATCTCATTTCTTGAGGTGCTAAAATGGCAGGGCAGTACAAATCCCCCCCAAATGACCCCATTTTGGAAAGTAGACACCCCAAGGAAATTGCTGATGGGTATGTTGAGCCCATTGAATATTTATTTTTTTTGTCCTAAGGGATTGAATAATGACAAAAAAAAAAAAAAAAAAAATTTTTTACAAAAAGTTGTCACTAAATGATATATTGCTCACACATGCCATGGTTATATGTGAAATGACACCCCAAAATACATTCTGCTGCTTCTCCCGAGTACGGGGATACCACATGTGTGGGACTTTTTGGGAGTCTAGTCGCGCACGGCACCCCGAAAACCAATCACCACCTTCAGGATTTCTAAGGGTGCAAATTTTTGATTTAACTCCTCACTACCTATCACAGTTTCGAAGGCCATAAAATGCCAAAATAGCACAAAACCCCCCCAAATGACCCCATTTTGGAAAGTAGACACCCCAAGCTATTTACTGAGAGGCATGTTGAGTCCATGGAATATTTTATATTTTGCCAAAAGTTGCGGGAATATTACAAACTTTTTTTTTTTTGCACAAAGTTGTCACTAAATGATATATTGCTCACACATGCTATGGGCAGAAGTCAAATTACACCCCAAAATAAATTCTGCTGCTTCTCCCGAGTACGGGGATACCACATGTGGGGGACTTTTTGGGAGCCTAGTTAACTAGCTACCTAGCGACACTAGCGACACTGATGCAGCGTTCAGAAAAATTATCGCTTAGTGACACTGGCAAAAGGGGGTGAAAGGGTTAACTAGCGGAAATCAGGGGGTTAAAACCATTATTGGGTAGTATATCGGGGTACCTAGCGCTATAAAAACCTGGCGGTGAACCTAAAAAAATAACTAGCTACCTAGCGACTGTAGCGACACTAATGCAGCGATCAGAAAAACGATCGCTTAGTGACACTGGCAAAAGGGGGTGAAAGGGTTAACTAGCGGCAATCAGGGGGTTAAAAACATTATTGGGTAGTATATCGGGGTACCTAGCGATATAAAAACCTGGCGGTGAACCTAAAAAAATAACTAGCTACCTAGCGACACATGCAGCGATCAGAAAAATGATCGCTTAGTGACACTGGCAAAAGGGGGTGAAAGGGTTAACTAGCGGCAATCAGGGGGTTAAAAACATTATTGGGTAGTATATCGGGGTACCTAGCGCTATAAAAACCTGGCGGTGAACCTAAAAAAATAACTAGCTACCTAGCGACACATGCAGCGATCAGAAAAATGATCGCTTAGTGACACTGGCAAAAGGGGGTGAAAGGGTTAACTAGCGGCAATCAGGGGGTTAAAAACATTATTGGGTAGTATATCGGGGTACCTAGCGATATAAAAACCTGGCGGTGAACCTAAAAAAATAACTAGCTACCTAGCGACACTAGCGACACATGCAGCGATCAGAAAAATGATCGCTTAGTGACACTGGCAAAAGGGGGTGAAAGGGTTAACTCTAGGGGCAATCAGGGGGTTAAATCTTTATTGGGGGGTGATAGGGGGCTACCCTGGACCTAACACTAACTGTCCTGACAGTTTTTACTGTCACAACTGACACTGAATGCATTGATCAGTAAAGAAATGATCAATGCAATCAGTGACACTGTGACTGGGGGGGGAGGGGGGGCGGGGGGGGGATCGGGGGGCGATCGGGGGGGGGATCGGGGGGGGTTTGTGTGCCTGTGTGTACCTACATGTCAGTGTAGTGTTCGTGCAGACTTACTTTTACTCTTCTCCTCGTAGTCCGGTCAAAAAGACCGCCCCGAGGAGAATGACATCACTTCCTCCTTCCTGTGTAAACAATACACAGGGGAGGAAGCTTCTCATTGGCCAGGAGCGATCCAGAGGGGGTGGCCGAAAACGAACGGCCATCCCCTCATCACGGAGCGCTCCTGGACCGAATCGGACCGCCGTATCCAGCGGGAGGGGGTCCGATGGGACCCCCCACCCGCTGGAAGGCAATCACGTAGATGTACGTGATTCTGCCTGCCTGTGCCATTGTGCTGACGTACAATGGCAATACGGCGGTCCTGAAGTGGTTAATAATGAACACATTGGGAGTCATACTGTCCGTAGATAAGAATTTTAATTGGGTGTAAATATAGACAATGACTTATAAATAATTCCTAATACATATATAGGAATTGTGAAAACACCAAATAAGTAGCACAGAGAAAGGAGAACAGATAAGGCAGGAAGAAGTGAGTTATAATGGAGGAATAAAGGTAACAATAGATGAGACAGGATATTCATAAACCAATAACATGTGCTCTGTTATTGCAACCCCAAGAGACAATAAAACGAAAAATCATCAGAACTTAGGGAAAAGTCAAGATAAATGAATCTGAAATGAACAGGTAGCAGAGAAGTATGGTTGGTACTATGGAAATATCTTCAGTGCCAATCTGGCTTTGTGGACAAAAGTTAAAAAATCAGGGGGAAATGAGGTGACCCAAATTTCGTTTAGATTTACATTAGTGACTGTTTAACCCCTTCCCGCCCACGCTATAGTTGAAAGATGGCAACAACATGGGCCTAAATTTCCGGGAGGGCATCCATGTACATCCTCCTGTGCTCAAGCGGCCTGTGCACCCCCTGCAGGATGTGTGTGGTGTGCTCTGTGATCAGGGAGTAAAGGAGTGTAGGGCCGATCCGACCCCTTACCACGTGATCAGCTCTCAGCCAATGACAGCTGATCACGTGATGTAAACAGAGCTGGAAATCAGTTATTTTTTCTCCTCACACTAATAGAGGAAAAATCCCCTTCCATCATTTTGGGGCATCCTTTTACATTGTATGCTGAACTCAGTGTATGCTGCTCAGTGTATATATAGTAAAAGAGTTAAAGGGGTTGTAAACCCTCAAGGTGTTTCAAATTAATGCATTCTATGCATTGATGTGGGGAGGAGCCAGGAGCACCGCTGGGGGACCACAGAAGAGGAGGATCGGGGCTACTCTGTTCAAAATCCTTGCACAGAGGAGGTAAGAATGACGTTTATTATTAAAAAAAAAAAAAAAACCTTTACAACCCCTTTCACTAAATCCATGCAGTTCCTTTCCAAACAGATTCCTGTTGTAGAGGTAACATCTCATCCATAAGGAGGCCATATGAAAGAACACCATCAGTGATTCCTGGAGACTACGTGTAAATGAAACTGGATAGAGGAAGTGGAAAAATCAAACAATTGAGGATCCATTTGAAGTAAATTTTTCAACTCTAACAGACGTCAAAGTCCAGGGGAGATCAATATGGTGTAATTTGTTCCAGACCAAAAACACATTTAAACTGGATCTACAGTATACTAAGGAATTCCAGACAACTGTGCATGGTAATTTCTGTGTCAGGAATTGTATTTGCCGTTTCTATTCATTGACTTGTAGACAAAAGAGGAGTGCAAGTGCCCCTCACAACATTATGTGAAAATATTGTAAACATACATTTAACTGAAAACTTGTGGTAAAGACACAAACAAGTTAATAACAAGTCATGTAATATTTGTTCTGTTATTCCACGTGCTACAGGCCTAGACCCTTTGTTTACCAGTCAAAAGTTAGATGAGAAAGAAGCAAATTGTTTATTGCACCTTTGGCAGTGTAGGATAGGAGGGGAACTGATAATATATTACTTTATTGTGACACAGATAAATGTAAATGTTACTTGTTGGGAAAGAAGGAGGGATACAAAGAGAAACTTTCGTTTTTTGGTATTAAAACTTCAGATCAGCTAGTCAATACACAACAGTATTGAGTGCCAATTATGGCCAGTACTGACAGTTATGGGAAAAAATCTATGTAAATCCAGAAAGATGGTTGGAATTAACATCACATTTATTCTGTACAGTTAAAACTCTGTGAAAAGATAAAACAAGTATTGCCAATCCCACCTATAATAAGTGTTCTCATATATGGAATGAATATGCAGGCAACATGAAATGATTTGGGGGACAGCAATTAGTAGACGGTATGTGAAAGTTTGCATGAGCCTAATATTTGTTATATAGGAAATGGTACAGGACAGAATTTGGGGAATAATATTAACTGCAAAACACCATTTATGTGAAATATCTGCATTTAGAGACTTCCAATATAATGGATGTATACTGGCAAAGAGGGGAAACTACTTATTTTAAGTTACCAACTAACTGGATGGGATCTTGTACTATGATAAAACGAATACATAAAATAAACTTGTGTAGCTTCTGTCCCAAACCAATTAGGTTATACCATCAACAGAAGTAACCCACAAGAGTGTTGGCTCTGTGTGGTAAAACAAGGCTTGCAAAATTAAATAATTAATTATAATACAACATTCAACTCTAAGGTGGGGTCCACACTATTGCGAATTGGATGTGGGTTCCCCAATTCACAGTTCACAATAGCAGGAGATTTTGACCACCTCTCTATGGAGCCAGTTCACATATCTCCACTGCGGCTCCAGTGCAAATTCACACAGGGGTCCTGTGTGTCTTTTGATCCATTTCAGGTCCAAATTCAGCCAAACATTTGGGCTGAAATTGGACCTTAAATGTTGAACGGGGATGCACCAGACCCCTGCTGTGAGCCAGATGTGAATATAGTGTGAACCCAGCCTCAAGTGAAAAAACAGCATCTTCAGCAACAATATTCACTAGGTGTCACCAAATCACCATATTTTAAGAAAAGATCCCAACCCACCGGATGGAGTTGATCCTCTTGTTATATAACAAAAGGAATAAAAAATGCTTGGTGATCACCCAGGCACCAGGGGGTATCCTCCGACCGCTCTCTGGTACCCTCTCTTTGTGGTGGTATTACTGATAACTCCAGTGGCAAGATTTCGTGGTGGAAAAATAAAGAGAAGGACTGGCTTCTGATAGCGTAAGAATGTATTGAATGTATTGTAGAAACATCTGTTACTGTATGTGCTTACAAACATTAAAAACTCCAAACATAGGCATCCACCCAATGAATTAAAAGCAGGGAGTTTCTAGGCATCGGCATGCCTTTCACCCTTTCACCCAGCAGCAGACTCTCACAGGGCCCAGAGCATTAGTCAGTTCACATATAAAATGCCTTTGCACAACTGAGACTAAAAATAATAAGGTGTGGCTATCAGGTAAGATGTGGAAAGCTATACAAAGATCTAGGACCCATAACAAAACTTATTAAGATTCTGAAAAAACAAACTTGTTTTCTCTATGTAAGTCCTAAACCCTGAAATGTGTCACCTTGTGTGGGTAAGAAACCTAGAGGACACATTCCCCAATCCTTCCAGACAGTGCCTCACTATATAATTAATATTTTATTATAAATCAATGCAAAAGATACACTCTGATAATATATACAGTATACTGTATCCTTTTTAACTTTATCAATGCACTAAGCATTGCTGGAAGCAAGTAAAATGTTACATTTTATGTAACATTTTATGTAAACTAGCAAAATATAATTCCTAGTAACCAGCATCAGATTACATTAAAGCAAAATGAGAAGATGACATATAAATTAAGTCATATAGTTAGAAACTGAAGATTGTCAATTACAAGAAAATTGTATTCTCCTAAGAAATAATAAGTTAATAAATCATATTACTGAGACAACAAATGTTCAAAGCAGTTGTTTAGATAAGCAGGTTAGTTAGATAACCATTTTTATTTTATTTTGTTAGAGATATCGATTCATAAGGAGTGCTGCCATAAATAGTCTTTTTAGGTGAATAGAAAATTAAATATTACAATTTGTGTTGTGAGTGATGACTATCTTAGTAAAACAGACTTCTAGCCATACCTTTGTTCTATTGCAAAAGGGTACTCCCGCGCTACCACTATAGAGGAAATTAAAATAGATAAATAGTGCAACTGCTGCAAACACCGATAGGTGAATTCAAAGCCAAAAATAATGTAATATGCTGTAAATGGCGCTGCACTGTTGAAAACGAAGTAATAAACTAAAAAAGCTATGTGAAATACAAGTACAATTTGAACACCAGCTGGCAAACAAACACTGGTATCAACTACATAAAGCTTCTGAAATGAAAGTGTATTACTCAAAATGAACACACGATGGCAGTGAAAATCCAATGACCACTGTATGAAACTTCTGAAAGTGCAATAGTGAAATAAAAAGTGCTTGAAAGGTATATAAAGTGCAATAATGGTGTTCTCGGAATTCAATAAAAATAAAACGGGATTGTCCCCCTCTATACCATGTGAATAAAGCAGGTGTGGTAGGCATCTCTTCTTTCCATGTAGTGACACCTCTAATGGGGGTAGCCTCTTACCTTATGGCTGTAAGGTAATAGCATGAACATGTAGCAATGGTCTGATTTCCTCTGCGGGTCCTTTCATGGATGTCTGGTGGATCCTATCTCCTGGGGGGGTTTCTTCTTGTATAAATCCAGCAAATGGTAGTGGTTGATATACTCCGCTTCCACATACACCCCAGAGGGGGTAAAAAAGAGGGGGAGGAGGGGGGGCGTGGCGACTGAGCTCCATGGCAGACGTGTAGTAGAAGAGCTCTGTCAGCCCGCCGGAGAAATCCGACCACATCCGACTCCACCGTACCTCCTAACGAATGCCACTACCGCTAACAAATAGCCCGAACGGCGGAGCATCCATCGATGATGGGCCGAAGAAGGAAGGTGGTGCCGCTGCCGAGTAAACTCGACTCCTATTTCGCCTCCGGCCGGAGCGGGCCGCAACAACATGGCGGAGACGCGCGCGCACAGCCACCACCTCATTCGTCCGGGAGGACAGCGTTCGATCGGCGGCTGCATTCCGACACATCCGATCGCGACATCCTCCACAGCGGATCCTCCTCGGAAACCCAAAGTCCTTCCACGCGCAGTCCAGCCAAAACTAGGCCACGGAGAGACTCCCCAGCTAGACCTCAAGCCGCAGCAGACCCGGATATGGAGGTAAGCGGGCCACAAGCACACGCGAATCCACAGGACTCTAGAGGGGACCCTATCTCAGATTTCCCTACCACTGATGCACCAGTATCAGAAAACACCCTAAAGGACATGTTACTATCTCTGCGAGCTTCTTTACACTCAGACATGATGGAGAGTATAAGCAGCTGTCACAAAGCAGTGCAAGCCATGGGTGACAGAGTAGACAAAATAGAACAAAAGATGGGAGAATATACGTCTTCCTATAATGTCCTGGTGGAAGCACATACGGCCCAAGGGGATGATACACAATGGATAAAAGATAAAATCGCAGACCTTGAGGACAGGTCCAGAAGAAATAACCTCAAGCTGAGGGGTATCCCTGAATGTATCCCTCCTACCCAGCTCCTACAATATGCCCAAACCATGTTTTCAACTATGGTGCCAGAATTGACAGTGCAGGACCTTATAGTGGACAGAATTCACAGAACACCCAAACCCTCTTTTCTTCCGATAGAAACACCAAGAGATGTTCTCTTAAGAGTTCACTATTACCACATCAAAGAAAAAATAATGCTAGCCTCCCGCAATTGGGATAAGATACCCCCGCAATACGCTGATATAAGGATACTGCCGGACCTGTCCAGACATACATTAAAGCGCCGCAGGAACCTAGCATCTCTCACTAAGGCACTGAGAAATCATAACATCCCTCATAAGTGGAAATACCCAGCTACCCTCTGCATTACCCACAATGGAGTCACAGTTCAGATCTCCAATCTGGAAGAAGGAATCACAACACTGCGGAAGTGGGGTATTTTAGCTGAGATACCGATTGCCGACACCCACGGTCCAAACCCGCCGACCCTGCAGGAAGAATGGCAGGTGGTGTCTCGCAAACGTACCCAAAAGAAAACACCTGGTGGAAATTCGGGTCATGACGCCTGAAAATAATTCACATTTCTCCGGGGACGGGAGACATGTTATCACCTCTTCCTCCTCCACCCCCAACTATCAGTAGCAGATGATTCTGCACAAGGATCGATTATTGGATCCACTTCTTAAGTTCTATTCATTATTTGTTATAGTTAATTTTGTTCATGACATTATGTGTTCCTTTTATTTTTCTATGTTAGATATACATGAAGCATCTGAAACTTTCGGAATATACATCCACGAAACTTCTAGAAATCTTCCCACTAGACTAAAGAGAACTTCTTCCACTGCTGGACTATTCATCCGTACAGTGAGTAACTACCACCCATACACCCACTCAGTACATCCGCTAATCAATCCATGACGATTAAATGCTTATCCCTAAATGCTAGGGGTCTAAACCACCCGGCTAAACGATTCTCGTTATGGAAGGAAGCTGTGACACAAAGGGCAGATGTGCTCTGCGTTCAAGAGACACATTTCCAAAAAAACAAAGTCCCGCACTGTTCCCACAAAAAATTTCCTCATATATTTATGGCCTGCACACCCAACCATAAGAAGGGAGGAGTCCTTATGGCCATAAGTGACTCAGTAGCCTTTCAACTGAAAGAAGTCTTCCTGGACGAACATGAGAGATAATATCATTGTTACCGGAGACATCAGCTCCAAACCTTACACACTACTCACATTGTACTCTCCCAATTCACATCAACTCATTTTCTTCAGGAAAGTGTTAAAAAAAAATGACATCTATGAAATATGGTCATCTCCTTATATGTGGAGACTTTAATATGGTCCCGGATCCCACGATAGACACCACTACGATTAAACCTAAGAGTACAGCCTCACTTCAAACTTTACTACATTCAGAGGAACTTTTTGACGCATGGAGATGCCACCATGCCAACGAAAAAGACTATACTTTCTTTTCACACAGGCACTCCTCTTACTCACGCATTGATCTATTTTTAACGGACAAGTGGCTCCTACAACATGTAGACTGTACCAAGATTCATAGTATAACATGGTCTGATCACGCAGCTATCTCTTTATCTATATTAGAAAAGGGTGTCTCCTCTTCACCCCCCATCTGGCGTTGTAATAGTCGCTTACTACAGGAACCCGACTCCCACGCAAAAATTTTACACCACTTAAACAATTTTTTTAAAGACAACCAAGATTCAGTGCAAGACCCATATACACTCTGGAATTCACATAAAGTGTTCATGCGAGGTATTCTCATTCAAATAGGGGCCCAAAATAAAAAGAAACACTCGTCACAACTAGACACACTACTACAAAAGATTCAAGATACAGAGCGGCTACATAAACTATCCCCTACACATAAATTGATTGAAACCCTATCTAATCTTAGAGAATCATTACGAACACATTTATCCCAACAATACGACAAACATCTACGACGATTACGTCTCAATCATTATGCTAATGCCAACCGAGCAGGCAAGTACTTAGCACAAAGATTGAAGGCTGCCCGCAAGAAATCTCGGATACCATTCCTCGTTCACCCTGTGACCCATCATAAAATAGTAAACCCGCGAGCTATTGCAGACCACTTTGCAGAATATTACCACAAATTATATAACCTACATGAAGACCCCACCATAGCTCAACCCACTATGGCTAAAATTCAAACGTTTCTACAACACTTACATCTTCCCACCTTATCTGAGGAACAATTAAGCAACCTTAATGCTCCCATAACATCACTAGAGATAGAGAAAGTGATAGTCAATCTCCCCAATGGCAAATCACCAGGGCCTGACGGCTTCACCAATGAATACTTTAAGACGTTCAAACTCTCCCTGACTCCACACTTAACATCAGTCTTTCACAAAGCCGCTACCACCGCATCATTTCCCCAAGAAATGCTTAAAGCTCACATTGTTACACTCCCTAAACCAGGGAAAAATCCTGATACACCGGCTAACTTCCGGCCTATCTCTTTACTTGACTCAGACGTAAAGGTATATGCTAAAATCCTAGCCAGAAGATTGATGTCTATATTACCGACACTTATACAGCGCGACCAGATGGGATTTGTGAAGGGGAGACAAACTTCAGACGCCACTAGGCGTATAATAAATATGATACACTCTACAGAACTGAATAAAACGCCTTCTCTGCTGTTATCCATTGACGCAGAGAAGGCGTTTGACCGAATTCACTGGGAATACATGCAAATGGTCTTAACAAAATTTGGTTTCCAGGGTATTATTCGAACAGCCATACTAGCCCTCTATTCTTGCCCGTCAGCCCAGGTGCAATCTGCAGGTTTTCTATCTAAAACATTTCCCATCAAAAATGGAACCAGACAAGGCTGTCCCTTATCGCCTCTCATATTCAACCTTATGATCGAACCTCTGGCCGAATCCATCAGAACTAATTCTCTCATAAAGGGGTTTTCTTGTGGTTCCAACACACACTCAATTAACCTCTTTGCGGATGACGTCATTCTGATTTTGACTGATCCAAGCCATTCATTACCACAAGCACACAAAATCCTTATGGACTTTGGAGAAGTGTCCTATTATAAGGTGAATTTCAGTAAGTCTCTAATATTAAATATGGGAATACCCCCCAACATACAACAGCTCCTGAGTAACCAACTACCCTATACTTGGAGTGACCATGGTATCACTTATCTAGGCATTACCCTAACCAACTCTATATCCACTCTAGTTAAAACAAACCTGGCCGTACTCATCCCTAAATTGAAATCCCAACTGAAGGAAATGTCCAAAAGAGAAATATCCTGGATGGGGAGGGTTATGGCCTATAAAATGATGACCCTACCTCAAATCCTTTATTTATTTCGTGCCATCCCTATTTCGATCCCTTCTAAATTCCTTAACAAACTTTCAAATATGGCCTGGTCATTCATTTGGGGTGGGAAAAGAGCTAGATGTGCCCGAAACAATCTAATAGCACATAAGAAAGTAGGAGGTGTAGGACTAGTAGATATACAGGATTATTTATTTGCCACACGACTTGATAGCATTAAGTATTGGTTCACCAATTCAGATCCTCCCCTATGGGTTGATATTGAATGATCTATTGCACCTATCAATGATCTCCAACTTCTCCTTTTGAGTGATAGCTGGGATCCCTTGAAAACAACTTACCTGCCCCCACCCATGCAAACCTCCTTAAGGACGTGGCGACAATACTTAAAGTCGAAAGCTGATGAAAATCACCCCCTATCTTATCACTTACCCATAACTCTAATTGAAGCCAAAATCCCAATGTTATCAGTGAAAGTATTCACTGACCATGGTATTTCCTTGATTTCAGATTTTTACGATGGTCATCGCACCAAATCAATGGCTCAACTGCTCACCCAATATAATCTGCCTAATACTTCCTGGTTCTCAGGTCTACGCATTCTAAACTTCCTAAAAAAACGCTCATTTCCAGAAGTGAGTATACCTCCCAAAACTTGGCACTTCTATACTACTAAGACCACAAGGGGTATTTCCTTTTTCTATAACCACCTACAAAACAAAAACACCTTTAGAAAAATGGCTACAATGTGTAAATGGGAAAATGACCTAAATGCTATGTTTTCACATGACCAATGGCTATCAGCCTTCAAAGCGATCCACACTTCGATGCATTGTACTCAACATTGGGAAATGTCAATTAAAATTGTGAACAGATGGCAATACACGCCGTATAGATTGTCAAAATATTTTCTACACTCATCACCACAATGTTGGAGACAATGTGGTCATATAGGCAACTTAATGCACATGTTTTGGGAATGTCCGAATGTTCGTAGCATATGGAATCAAGTGTTCTGTTTAATTTCTTCTATCACTGGAATTCTTACTCCCCCTATACCAGCTTTGGCACTACTACATATAGGTATTGATAAATTTCCGACAGAACACATACCAGTAATCAGTCATATTCTTCTAGAGACCCGAGCGCACATTTTACGCACATGGAAAACGAACACTACCATTAACCTCTCTGATATCATTAAAGCAGTACACAGAAACTATACGTTCGAGCGCCTGCTTGCATTCAATTCCCTACAAATAAAAAAAATTGATAGCAGATGGTCTATCTGGCCTAAAAAAGATACGAACTAGAAGTGAACTAGAGCTTAAACAGAATTCTTGATACAACGCAATTTTTTTTGTTTCTCATGATATCACCATTGATATTTAACCAACTGACTATATAGTCTAGATTGTCTATTATCTATTATTTGTGATTTATATTACAACTCTGTCTGGTTTCTCTTGTGTATGTCACTCGACGATGCAATATGTATATCGCATTTAACCCCTTCTGAACCCAACTTAGTTTTTTTTTGTTCTGTTTTTCCTTTTCCCCATTTATTTCCCCCTTGTTTTTCCTTCTGTACCCTACATAACTTTCAATAAAAAATTATTGTTAAAAAAAAAAAAAAAAAAAGAGGGGGAGGAGAGGAATGCCAAATAGTGTAGTATATCTTGTAAAAGGTTTTATTTCATATAAACACAGTAAGGGCCGGTTCACACAGCGAGGCGAGGCGAGGCGAGGCGACACGGCTCGCCTCGCCTCGCTCCCGCAAGTCGCCCCCGTTCTGTACAATGGAACCGTTCTGAGAGGAGCGACTCGAGTCGCTCCGACTCAGAAAAAAGGTTCCTGTACTACTTCGGGGCGACTTCGGGGGCGACTTGCATTGACTTCTATACAGAAGTCCTCTGCAAGTCGCCGCTGAGCTCCCCGCAGGTCGCGGCGAGGTAAGTCGGAGACGCCTCGCCGCGCCTCGCTGTGTGAACCGGCCCTAAAGGTAACACATTTGTTTGTAGTAAAGCAAGTAAAAACTGCATTAGCGCTGAGCTTGTCACCAGCGTCACTTTTGTTTGCTCCTGTCAGCCAATCCCGATGTATATCATCATGGGTCATGTGACTTCATCAGGTTCATCCCCTATTGAAGTCACATGACTTGTGATGATATGCGTCACATTGTGAGCATTGTATCGGTACCCCATTAGTTCCCACCTCTAGACCAGATTACATTTTAGTGCCCTTCATGTAATTTTGCCATACACACACCCAGTTAAATTACCATTATATTATATGGAAGGAAGTACAGGAAGGAAATACTGCACATGTATACATGTTTTTTGGGTGAAATTGAATTCAATTATTAAACACTCATTCCTGCCAACTTGAAAACACCCTTGCAGTTAGAGCCACAAGGAAAACATGGAGTTAAAGTTAGAAATCAGTGGGAGCCATGTAAAGTGTACGTTGCCTTTTTTCCAGCTACTCCTGCTACAGATACTTCCATGCCTCCTCAAATATAAAATATGAGGTTGTACTGATTAAATAGATAGCCAACATCTAAAGCTTTCAAATTGTGGCTGCCCATGAAATGGCAACAAACGTTAATACCCCATACAGACAATCAATTAAGAGTTAACCATGAATAATGGCCCTATAATTAATGCTCTCACTATAGCGTGTGAGGTGATATATAACATATGTGGCAAAATGTAGGCTTTCTTATATAGATGCCTCAACAAATACTTTTTCATATATATGTCCATGTAAGTGGGGGCTGGATGGGCTATAAAATTATATTTTTTTATTTGTCATTGTATATTCTTAAAACTTCTTCTTTTTTTGCATAACTTCATTGCTATCACATAGGGGACCAATACGAGACAGGTTTATATACATAAAAGTATACTCCAACTTGGAGACTCTCAAAAATATGAAGTTAGGACCACAGTATACAGAGGAGCCTTGACGAGGGCACTGTGGCTTCCAAATATGCAATATTTGGTAATGTGTGCAATTAAACCCTCTGTCTGTTACTTTAACTTTCAATGAGAATCATAAATATGATAAATAGAGAGGGTGAATCTGCCTAATGGGAGCAAAAAAAAAAAAAGCAAAATAACTGACTGTGGTTCTAATCCCCTTTCACTCTGTCCAAAACAAAAAAAAAAAGTTTTGCCTTTAGTTACACATTAAATCATCCTTTTCCCCCGTATGCCACGTACACACGATCGGACTTCCTGGCAGACTTGGTCCGACGGACCGAAATCCGTCGGACAATTCGATCCTGTGTGGCCTCCGTCAGACTTTTGGGAAGAAAAAGTCAGATGAACCTAAAAATAGAACATGTTTTAAATCTTGGTCCACTGGGCCCAGTTCCTATCGGGAAGCCCATTAGTCTGTATGCTGGTCTGATGGACCAAATACGACACAAGGGCAGCTACAGCACCTGCCTGGGGGAATGTTTTGCACTGGTTCTTAGCGACAGGGTACATCTCGCGCTTGGTGCAATAGGAAAAACTAATTTTCCTATTGCAGCGAGCACGAGGGGGAATGCCCCTCCAGGGGCATACGAGGCCCTTAGATCTGGTATGGATTTTAAGAGGGCGCCCCTACACCAAAAAAACTGCATGGTGGCCCCCCAAAATCCATACCAGACCCTTATCCGAGCAGGCAGCCCGGCCGTTCAGGAAAGGGGGTGGGGACTAGCGAGCGCCTCCTGAGCCGTACCAGCCCTATTAAAGGGAAGGTAGCTCCCGGATTCCAATAAGCCCCCCGCCCGCAGATCCCGACACAAGTCCATCGGGAAGACCGTCAGACCTAGTCCTTCAGACCTAGTCCATCGAAAAGTCCGGTTGTGTGTATGCGGCATTTCTCCATTGTGACAGGAAGGAGAGGGCTCACCAATGTAAACAGTGCTAGATTGTTTACATTGCTAATCACTGGAATTGGTCTTCACAGCAATTACATGCTATTTAATTACAATGGCTGGTCTTAATGTGTCTAAACTCATGCTTTGATTCAACATTTCACATCAAAAATCAAAAAGGACCAAATTTTTCAGTCAGATTACAACTTCAGCTTGTTCAATTAAGCTTTGACAAAAAACAAAACAAAACAGAAAGCTGATTGGTTTCTATGCAGAGCCGCACCAGATTTCCTCCTAATCCTACTTCTGCTTAGCTTCTCAAATTAGATGGTCTAAGAATAAAGTATATATGTAAACAATAAACTGCACACTGTCCTTGCCAATAGGTTATTCAGACTTGACCCACTTCTAAAATGTATAAACTTAAAAACAATAAAACTGAATACACAAGCAATCCAATTTAAATTCTGCCAGAGTTCCATAATTACCCTGCTAAATTATATCAGACCCCCACAACCTTTGACAAATATTATTTTCAGACCGCTTTCTTCCTAATATTCCAAATAAACATCTTCAGCTACAGTATTGTAAAACCCAATTTCTCTCACAAAAGTGCAATGAGTGATCAAGTTCTTAAAGCTGCTTAAATGTCAAGGCCCAGTTGGTTACAGCCCGGTATTACAACACAAATTGTGGATATACTTGTACCCCACCATGTACTTCTCTATAATGATATTCTGGCAGAACTTCCACCACCTGCATGCTATTCAAACCCAATACTAATATTACTGCCTGGTCTAACAACCACACTATTTTATTGCAAAACTATGCCAAATTACTAGCTAAACTCTTAGTAACACATCCCAAGAGCCGGTTCACACAGGGGCAACACGACTTTCAACACGACTTTTGGAGGCAACTTGGACACGACTTCAACAGAGGATGCTGGAACTGTGACATCATAATGGGTGGGGACATCATCCGGTGATGTCCCTATATAAGTTGCCGCATTCCACGTGTCCTGTCATTGTGACCAGAGACAGAGATGAGGCAACATCTCCAGAAGAGAAGAAGAGGCCACCACTTGTAAAAGAGCTAGAAGAAGGCGCGGTGGCCCGGCAAGAAGAACCGAAGAGGAGGACAAGACCCCCGAAGTCGGAAGAAGAGGGCGGCGGTGAAGAAGAAAGCCGGCCTCCTCCGCTAGTAAAAGAGCTAGCAGAGATAGCAGAGGAGTCCGGTGAGAAGACCCCCGAAGATGGAAGAAGACCCCCGGAGCTTTGCAATAAACTCTTTTAACCCTTGTGTGTTGTGTTTTTTTTTTTTATTTCACAGGTGAATGGGTAGGAGTACATTGTACCTCATACTCATTCACATAGGGTGCGGGGCCGGGATCCGGGGGCCCCCTTATTAAAGGGGGCTCACGGATTATGATAAGCCACCTGCCCGCAGACCCCGACAACCAATGGCCAGGGTTTTCAGGAAGAGGCCCTTGTCCTCATCAACATGGGGACAAGATGCTTTGGGGTGGGGGGGGCGCACGGCCCCTTTCCCCAAGGCACCCCCAATGTTGAGGGCACGCGGCCTGGTACGGCTCAGGAGGGGGGCGCTCGCTCGTCCCCATCCCCTTTCCTGGCCGGCCGGGTAGCGTTCTCAGATAAGAGTCTGGTATGGATCTGGGGGGGACCCCCATGCCGTTTTTTCGGCGTAGGGGGTTCCCCTTAAAATCCATACCAGACCTTAGGGCTTGTTATGCTCTAGGAGGGGGAACCCATGCCAATTTTTTTTATAAATTTGGCGTGGAGTTCCCATTTGAGAGCTAATAATTCTGTGAGAGTCGCCTACGTATAGACGGAGAACCGACTTGGAGGTGACCTCCATTGAAATCAATGGGTACCAATCGCCTACAAGTCAGAGAGAAGTAGTACAGGAACCTTTTCTGAAGTCGGAGCGACTTCAGTAATGTGCATTAAGATGGCTCTCATTCACTTACATTGATTTTTACATGTAGCGCGATTTAAGGCGACTAGGGGCGACCTGAAGTCGGATCTGAGACACCCCTGTGTGAACCGACTCTAACAGTGACATTGATAGCTTAATAGGTAGAGATCAAATGAAATGTATGCCAAAACAACAAACTAGTGATGATAAATCAGAATAAGGAAAAGGACGGCCGGCACTCCGGATGACATCCAAAATTGTATTTCTTTATTAAATACATGTATAAAGCTGTAAAACAGCCTACGTGTTTCAGACGTTAGTCCTTATTCATGGCTGATAAAAAAACAAAACAAGTAACACTTAAAAAGTATAAACAAAGGTCACATGATTAAGTAACGCAGGTGAATTAAAAATGCAAATGGGTAAACCTAGCATGATTCTGTGCAATAGAACACATCACAAAAGTAGACATATGAAAAAACCGGCATATAAACAGTGATCCGTAATAGCATGCTGAGTTTGTTTTTTTTATCCAAAATGGAACCAGGGGCGGATCTGGGGGGCAACGGGGCAATTGCCCCTTCCGAGAAATTAGTGATTGTCAGGCCAGTCAGCAGAGGAGTGAGTGGGCGGGAGGGCGAGTGTGCGGGTTAATGAGTTGGTGGGCCAGTCAGCTGGGTCGGCAGGTGAGAGAGAGCCTGAGCAGGCAGGTCGGCGGATGAGTGAGGTGGGTTGCCAGGTATGTGTGCGGGTGTGCAGGGCAGACATCGAGTGAGGGGGCAGGCCGGCCCGCAGGTGAGCGGAGAGATAGGCCAGTCAGTGAGCCGGTGGGCAGAGAGCAGAAAGATGACATCATCTCTCACCGCCTGCCCTGCATCACTGCAGTTTCGCCCTCACTGTACAGCCATGGGCAGCAAAGAGATTACATCATCTCTCTGCTGCCTGCCTTCACTCTAACAATCTGCACCTTAACAGGCCAATGACAATAAGCAATGTGTGGCAGGTGATGTGACAATCAGCAACATGTGGCAGGCAATGTGGCAAGTGTAATCTGCAACGTGTGGCAAGTGATAATCAGCAACATGTGACAGGCGAGGTGGCAAGTGTTATCCACAATGTGTGGCAGTTGACGTGGCAAGTGTAATTGGCAATGTGTGGCAGGCGATGTGGCAACTGTAATCCACAATGTGTGGCAGGTGAGGTGGCAAGTGTAATCCGCAATGTGTGCCAAGTGACAATCAGCAACATGTGGCAGGTGACGTGGCAAGTGTAATCCGCAATGTGTACCAAGTGACAATCAGCAACATGTGGCAGGTGACGTGGCAAGTGTAATCGAAAATGTGTGGCACTTGATGTGACAAGTGACAACCAGCATCCGGTGGCAGGCAAGTGACGATCCTCAGCTTGTGGCAGGGACGTGGCAAGTGACAAGCTGCATCTGAAGGCAGGTCGACATGGAAAGTGACACACTCAGGGCTCCCACTGATTCTGCATTATGGTGAGTTGAATCATTTCATTTTATATTATAATGTAATAATAGAAATAATGCGCTTCAATTATCCTGACACCATAACAACCATTGAATGGAACATCATAAAAAAACACTGATAAGGCATTACATAACCTCTTATCTAAAGGTATTGGTTTCAGTAGCCATAGGGCCCCCACTTTAAGCTCAATGTTGGTACCTAGTCATGTCAGCTCTCATGTCTCCAACAAAACCTGGCTCTTATCCAGGATCATTTCGCTGTGGGGTCAGTACATAAAAATATTGTCAGGTTCATAGACCCAATAAGAATATTACATCTTTTGCCACAGGATGTAAAAAGAAACCAGTTGTGGTTCGGATCACGTAGTATAGCTAATCCAATGTGATAAATGTAAAGTGCAATATGTGAGTTGCACCATGTGGCCCTTACGCACACGTATATCGGAACATTATTGTGACAGTTTGAATCCCAATGCCAGAAATATCTCCAATGTGTTGAAACATTTTAGAGATGTACACAGGGACAGATAGAGCATGCAGGTGTGAGTACGTGTAATGTGTGAAGGGGTGGGCGGACTCTGATCCTGTGAAGCTTCCATCAAGAGACACTGAGCTAAGCTGTCTACAGGCTGAATGTTCTCTCCCCAAGCTGACTAGAGGAGAGCATTACACACCAGACGCTGCAGCTGAAATTCTTCTTAGGTGTTGATGGGTGGATTCTCTCTCTCCCTCCCCCGGCTGTTCTGAGGAGATTATCGGACATTCAGCACAGACAGAAACAGAGGTTGGAGCTGCTCTGTGAGTATCAGCTGAGAACCTTTCAGTTTCTCAAGCTTGTGGATCAGAGGGATGGATGGATGGATGTCTCCTCTCTTATGCCTTGAACAGCAGCACAGCTTGCAGGCAGTACTGGAATCACGGATATAATGGTAGGCTGTAAAATTACCTGTTTTTCCTGTTCTTATTGACACTTGGAAAGAGGGGAAATAAGATTGAGAAGGGAGGAAGGAGGAGAGCCAGGTGAGGAAGACGTAAAGTATTTTTTGTTACCTCTATGTTGTTTTGCTGAACAGTGGGGAAACCTGGAAGGTGTGTGGCTAAGTGGCTAAATGGCCCCTACTAAACCACATGTAAGAGCACAAATTGTTACCCCCTGTTCCTCCTTCCCAGCAATGTCTGCAAAGACAGCAGGGAAATCTGCAACAAAATCCCCACAAAAATCCCTACAGAGGGGGACACCTGTAGAGACTCAGACTGTGACAGAAGGAGAGGTAGAGCGAATTCACTCTGGTAAAGACATTATGGAGGCTATTAAAACAAGCAGAGGGACTCTTACAAAAAAATTTACACTTTAGCAGTGAATATAAATCTAATGAGACATGAGTTTGATAGAATACAGCAAAGGACTACAGAAATAGAAACTTGTGTCTCTAAAATAGAGGATGAATTAAAAGCAGATAACAGAGAATGGCATTTATTGAGAAAACAAATCAAAGTGCTACAGGACGGGGCAATTGACATAGAAACTCGTCTGAGAATAAATAACATTCGTATTACCAGAGCGTGTGGAGGGAGACAACCCAATTAAATTTTCAGAGAAATTATTTACAGAAGTCGTTGGCCTGGTGGATATGTCTGCAACGTTTGTGGTGGAGAGAGCGCGTAGGACCTCCTTTCGCCCCCCAAAATCAGGGAAGCCTCCTCGTCCATTTTTGATATGTCTATTGAACTATAGAAATTGAGATTGCATCTTATCAACAGCCAGGATAAAGGCAAATTTACAGTATGAGAACTCCAGATTATGATTTTTTCCAGACTATCTGCAGAAGATACAGCAGCAAAGAAGAGCCTATACCAGTGATGGCGAACCTTGGCACCCCAGATGTTTTAGAACTACATTTCCCATGATGCTCTTGCACGCTGAAGTGTAGTGGAGCATCATGGGAAATGTAGTTTCAAAACATCTGGAGTGCCAAGGTTCGCCATCACTGGCCTATACGGATATACAAAAAAGATTGAGAGAGAAAGGGTTAAAATATAGCCTTTTATACCCCAGTAAATTACGAGTGATTGACGGGACACACACTCTTTTTTTTGAAACACCGATCTTAGCAACAGAATGGCTGGATACTAAGTAGCAGGACATTAGATTCCCTTCCTCCCCCACCCCTCATTTGTCTCTCTGACCCCCCTCATTTTTTCAGGGTATATGTATATATATATATATATATATAGTTATATAGTTATTTGTTCATGGATTGGTATGGATTGGTATAGATTGGTATTGGTATAGATTTGAGTAACAACCAAACATTATACTTTAAGGGATCAATGTATAGACCAATGATTATATGAATCGGGGGGGGGGGGGGGGTTTGGGGGGGGTTATTGTTTTTTTTTATTTAAATGTTGTTAGGGTTTTTTTGTGTACATATATGAATATAAATTAAATTTTTTTTGGAGAGTAGGGGAGATCACATATATCAAATTATGGGGAGAGGGGGGGGGGAGGGAAGAGGGAGGGGGGGGAGAAGGAAAAAAGAAAAAGAAGGGGGAAAAGACAATACGCACTAAGCACTAATGATGTAAAGAAATTCTAATATTGAATAGTAATAACAATTTATATATTCTTTTTTTTTTTTTGTCTCTTTTGATATGACACAGGAAAACATACATAAATAGGACAATGGCACATGGGAATAAATGAGGGGTGGTTTAAAATAGATTCCTTCACTGAATATTATCAAAAACATACGTTAAATATATATATATTTTTTTATATAGTAGGATACAGGGAAATATACATAGGAGAATGGCACCTGGGAAACAAAGGAGGGCTGATTGGAAGAGGAGAGTTGCACAAATATAGAGCGTTGCACAAATATAGAGGTTTTTTTCCCCCCTTTTGTTTCTCCCTCTTAAAATATATATAGCGATAAATTGTGATAATTATTATATATATATCAACAACACAAAAAGAAAGAAAAATAATATAATTTTTACTTTTTATGTACAATTGTGATATGATAAATTATGATAATTGTTATATAGATTGATAATATAATTTTTGGAATGATAAAAGGGAAGGACAAAGGAAAGTAATTTTTTGTTGTATAAAGGTGCAATTTGAGACCCATTAATAGAGAGCCCGCCACGCAATGGAATGGAAGAGTGACAGTTTTTTTGTAGTTCTGTTTGGATATGTTGGGTACTGAGCATGGAATATATACTATGTTCAGTGAAGAAGGGGAAGGGACTGGAAAGGGACAGGGTGGGATGGGAGGAGGGGGGTGAAGTGAATGGGGAGAGGGGAGTGGAACGGGATGGTGTGGGATGGGGGGAGAGAGGTGAAGGAAGTGTAAGGTGGAAGTATGGTTGGGTGCAACAAGGGTGTGACTTAAGAACCCTATGGACGTCCTCTATGATGTGGTGGAGGTGTTTAACCTTCCCACACTTCCAATATAATGACAGGTAAAAATAATAGCTATTCAATACTCTCATGGAATGTCCGAGGATTAAACTTGAAGTTTAAGCGAGCATAAATGTTTCAATATATAAGAAAATATAGTCCTCAACTGATCATACTTCAGAAGACACATTTAATGGGTAAAAGATTAAAAAAGTCTGGATAAAAAAAATCATACCATGCCACATATTCCTCTTATGCTAGAGGAGTATCCGTTTTAGTAAATAAAACTTTTCCAGGAGAAATAGAGAAGGCCTTTATAGATATACAAGGGAAATATGTTATTTTATTCTATACAATTGGGCAGCAAAGATAAATTACAGTAGCAATTTATATACCACCCCCATTTGCGGTGGGAATTTTGAATGAGATAATGTAGAAAATAATCGAATATCTCCCAGCAAAGTTATTATTTATTAGAGATTTTAATTCAGTTCTATTGCCAGAGCTGGATAGACCAAAACCTCCTAAGCAATATTCAGCGGACTTGTATAATTGGGCTCAGGTGGCAGGAGTAACAGAAATTTGGAGATGGAGAAATCCAGAAAAAAAAGAGTCTATTCTTGTTTTTCTGCCTCCTATAAAACAGCGTCCAGAATAGATTTAGTATGTGCAGATGTAACAATGTTAAGGGATATTTCAGAAGTAACATACCTACCGAGTGGCCTATCAGATCATTCTCCCTTATTTTTGTCACTACGTGTCCCCACCCTGAGGAGTGCATCATTGTGGAGGTTAACTCCTATCTCAGGGTGTGACACCCACTGTGAAGGAAAAATGGCATCCCTAATAGTGGAGTACTGGGAAAATAATGCAGGGTCATCCTTGGTGGACATTGTCTGGATCAGACAGGATTCATGGCAGAGAGAATGACAGATGTTAATCTACGTAGATTACATTCAAACATACATAACCACCACGTATATGAGGGATCTAGAATGGTGGCCTCTCTGGACATAGAGAAGGCCTTCAATACGGTCGAATGGCCTTTTCTTTGGGAAATACTTAGAAGGATGGGATTTCCATTAATATTTATTAAATGGATACAAACAATAAATAAAAAACCCATGTCATCGGTAAAATTGGGAGGAAGGCTCTCGTCCCCATTTCAGCTGCATAGAGGCACAAGGCAGGGCTACCCTCTCTCTCCGGCACTCTTTGCGATTGCAATAGATCCAGTGGCAGAGGCTCTTAGGACCTCACCGAATATTCAGGGACTTCGTGTTTGGGGGGCTGGAGGAGAGGGTAGCCCTGTATGCTGATGATATGTTGCTGTTTTTGAGAGATGCAGGTCCTTCATTGAAAGGAGCTCTAGAACTACTGAATATTTTTTCAATACAGGGCTTAAAGTGAATTGGGATAAGTCTTTGTTATTCTTTATTGACAAAAGGGACACAAGACACAGCTCCCCCAGATCTACCGTTAAAATGGGTATCAGAGTTTAAGTATCTAGGCATAATAATATCTTGACAGGTCAAAGACTTTAAAATGCTAAATTTAGATCCAGTAATACAGGAGTGTAAGAAAAAGTTAAAGATCTGGGAGGCATTGCCCCCGTCGCTGCTAGGACATATACATTTAATAAAGATGAAGATTTCTTCCTAAATATCTGTATTTATTTAGAAATTCTCCACAGTGGTTGCCTAAGAAGTTTTTTACACAGCTACACGGTATGTTTTCTACATTTATATGGAAAGCCAAAAAAGCTAGAATTAAGCTAAGTGTACTTATGCGTCTGGCGGTACAGGGGGGATTGGCTTTCCCAGACCTAGGAAGATGGCTGAATCTGGATGGATTTGACTCTGCCACAATGGTAGAGGCAGCAGTGGTCCAGTTGCGGGAGGCACTGCAGTCATTGCCGTTCCGTGGATTAAAATATAGGTCAGATCTGACTCCCTCGATGATTACGACAGTAAAAATATGGAGAGCAGCAATCGCAAAAGAGGACCATTTGAGAGGGTATTTATCCCCAATCACTCCATTATGGAGAAATCCAGAGCTCCCACATTTGGATTCCATCCAAGATCCAGGGGCATGGACTATATTTGGGATTAAAAAACTATCACAAGTTGTACCCGAAGGGAGAATTATTTAATTTGCCGAAATAAGAAAATGTTGGAATATACCTGGGAACTACACTTTTAGATACATACAGTTGGTCCATGCTTTATTAGCTCAGTTCCCGGAGGGGATCCCACAGTTGATAGAAACAGAATTAGAGCAAATGGTAAGGAAAAAGACCAAAAAAAGCAAATTTCAATTTTATATAGCTACTTATCCAAAACTACATTTTCAGATATAAGTAAGCTATACGAAAGCTGGATAAGAGATGTTCCAACATTAGCAGATAAAAACTGGGAGGAGATATGGAGATCTCCACTCCAAATACTAGTATCTCTGTGAGATAAATGAATACAATTTAAAATAATACATAGAAGTTATTAAAAGCCATACAAATTATACAAAATATTTCCAACAAACTCTCAAAACTGCTGGAGATGTGCAGGTACTCCAGGAAAGTTCATCCATATATTCTGGTCTTGTCCAAAGATAGTGATATTCTGGAGGGAGGTTTTGAGAGTAATAACATCAGTCTCTTTAAATCAAGATGCAGAGATCTGCCTATTAGGACTAGTAGGGAATAATATCACCCCTATAGGAAGGAGAATACAGGTGGGTCTGTTGCTTTTTTATGCTATAAAGACAATAGTGTTGAATTGGAAGAAGGCGGAAGCCCCAACGTTAACACAGTGGAAAAAGTTTGTAAATATTAATCTACCACTATATAGGGAAACATATTGGAGTAGAGGACATGGAGAGAAATATGAGAGACTATGGGCAAGTTGGATAGAAAATTCCATAACGGCATCAGGATAAAACAGCATGGAGATAGGGCAAGCCACAACAAAAGGGGGAAAAAAGGGGTAAGTGGGATATGAATGCATAAATGTATATGTATAATTTTGTAGTATTTGAGGAAATGACTATGAATGGATTTTATGGAAGCTCATAAGAGAGCAATGAATGTAAATGGTGAAATGTATAATGATATGTAAAAAAATGAATAAAGAGATATAAAAAAAAAAAGAGATGTACTCAGGGGAGATATGTCTTCTTTCTTTTTGTGGTATAGATTTTACCTACACCTGGGGGGGGGGGGGGGGGGGTGGCGGGGTAGACATCACTTAGACTTAGACGTATTCAGTTTACTGAATACACAGTATTTAGACCTGCACCCCACATGGCTTAGCCTAGCCTAGCATTTTTTTATCTAAAACATTTTTGTTTTTGTTTTTATAGATATTTGTTTATTTATTTTATATCCAGGTAGTGTCATCTTTATGAAGCATCCACTGACATAATGTTGTTCTGTTTTGAGATAATACTAATTATGTATGTTATTTTGAATTGCTTTTTATATGCTTTTTCATATGCTTACAAAATAATATTTTATTTTATTATTTTTTATTTTATTATTAATTTAGTATCTAGGCAATATCATCTTTATGTAGCACCCACAATTTTGTGTGATGTTCTATTTTTAAAAAAAATACAAACTAAGCATGCAAATGCGAGTCGCTTTTTATATGCCTGGTTTTCCCTTTTGCATTTTTAATTCACCTGTGTTGGCTAATCATGTGACCTTTGTATATACTATTTAAGTGTTACTTATTTTGTTTTTTAACAGCCATGACTAAGGGCTAGGGTCAGAAACGTGTAGGCTGTTTTACGGCTTTGTACATGTATTTAATAAAGAAATACAATTTTGGATGTCATCCTGAGTGCCAACCATCCCTTTCCTTATTCTGGGATGTTGGAGGTGTCAGCAGCCTCAAAGTCTGAGCAGCAGGTGGAGCCTTTATGTAGGAAGGTTGCAGTGCCTAGACACCTGTTTTCCTAGTGATGATGAATGTTCCATTCAGGAACTTACCCATTTCCATGAAATGAAATGCCCAGCATTTTTACTGGCCCTAGATATCAAGAAGGTTATTAATTCTGTCCTACTGTCCTACCTAACCTTCTTTGACAATGATAGGTATTTGTCCCCAACTGCAGGAAGTGAATAGGCTGCTTCTATTTGTGTACCAAGGCACACATACAATACCTGGGCTTTCACTCACCCGTATGTTATATTGGCAGACACAACAGACAGTGTAATACTGTTGTTCTCATTAGCAAAATAAATTCTGACCATCCATGTAATAGATTTACTTGCAAAGTGCAGTGCAGTTCATATATTATTCTTTTATCAGTGTACATAAAATAATATTGTAGGTGAAAACTATAAACACATGCCTAGTAACACAATTGTAAGAGGCCACAGCAGAAGATGTCTGTTACAGTTTAAACCTATCAGGTAGCCTGTGCTTTCACCTTCACAAAAGCCCCTGCCTTGCTACCCCTGTACTGCCCCACTGGGATGTCTCCCTACTTATAACTACCAAGTGATGTATACTGTCAACATCTTCTATAGATGTCTTAAAAACAGTAGGGCAGGGGGCGTGGCGAACGAGCTCCAAGATGGACGCTTGATTCCGGAGCTCCGTTCGTCCTCCAGAGAGACCTCGCCTCATCAGAGCGCACCGGCCAACAAAACACCTCCGAACCTACGGAACGATCGGCGGAACGGCGGAGACATGTCTAGGCGACGGAACAACGTGATCCAACCGCAGAAGATGGCTCAGTTCTTCGTGGCGAAAGCCCGCGGATCTCCACAAAATGGCGGCGGACGGAGCCCTCACGACGCGGAGCCACAGGCCGCACACAGCAGCAACACGATCGGAGGAGGCTCCCTCCTGTCTAAAGGACACGCCGATATCCGAAGCGATCCATCTTCAGAAACGCCGAGTCCCACGACAAGGAGCCCGGCCAAATCTAAGCCTAGACTGCTCTCCCCTGACAGACAACAAGACATGGAGGTAAGCGCTACCTCAGGCATGCAGGCTACACAGGCCTCACACACGCAGGCCCCAGATCCCATAGCTAACTTTCCCACAACTGACCAGCCTATTTCTGACACAGTACTGAAAGAAATGTTGATTTCCCTTCGGTCAGCTCTTCACAGTGATTTGGTACAAGGCATTAATCAATGTCACAGGGAAGTGCAAGCTATGGGAGTCAGGGTGGACAGAGTTGAGAGCAGGATGGAGGATTTCTCCACAACCTATAACGTAATGGTGGACGCACATTCAGCACAGGGAGAGGACATAGCTTGGTTAAAGGATAAGGTCGCTGACCTTGAAGACCGCAGTAGACGCAACAATATTAAATTGCGTGGTATACCTGAATCGGTCCCTGCACAGCAACTTTTACAATAAGCTCAAACGCTATTTTCCTCTCTACTGCCTAACCTGACTGCACAAGACTTAATAATGGACCGCATACACAGGATCCCTAAACCCTCCTTTTTACCAGAAGGTACGCCTAGAGACACTCTCCTGCGGATTCACTTTTACCACGTTAAGGAACAGATCTTTCAAGCAGCTCGCAACCCTGACAATATACCTCCTCAGTATGCTGACTTGATAATCCTTCCGGATCTCTCAAGACACACTCTGCAGAGAAGGCGTAATCTAGCTACCATCACCAAAGCTTTAAGGAACCACAAAATTCCACATAAGTGGAAATATCCTGCTACACTGGTAATCACGTACAATGGGGTTACAAGATCCGTCAACACCTTGGAGGATGGCATAGCAACCCTGACACAATGGGGAATCCTGCATGACCCACACCCAGTCTCAATCCACCCACCACAACCTTCCCACCTCAGGGAGGAATGGCAGTTAGTCACACGCAGACGTCACAGCAAACATCAGGCCGGGAGCGGCTCCTGAACAATTTCTGACTTTCACGTTATGTCTCTCTGGCTGACGGAGTCTTTTATCAGTCTCCGATCACCCTAATGTTCAGTTCAGCAGACATGTCTGCACGCGGATCAGTTGTAAGATCCTTTTTTACTATGCTACAGTTACTTGTTTTTACCTCATGTGTTTGTTTTTTCTTTTCGTTTTCCCTATCTGGACACGGTGGACCACATGCCTGGAACTTGACTACACATAAGAATGAACTGCTGGCACCCTTTCTTGCTTTGACAAACGGAAGACGCAGTGAGTACCCTGCATCTGTTACATTACAAACTTTTCCCGCACCGCCCCAATGAACATTAAGTGTCTATCCCTTAACGTGCGTGGTCTGAACCACCCTGCCAAACGCTTTTCATTATGGCGGGAGGCTCAAACCCAGAAGGCAGATTGTCAGGAAAGGTTCCCTCCGCTGGTAATATCAATAATTTGGCATGCAGTACTGCGATCCACCAGCAGGTGTCTCCTGCTGGAATTATGTCATCTTTGGTCCGCAGTACTGGTGTCCACCAGCGGAGGGATCCTGGCAGTATGGAGCAGGTATTGCCCTCTGCAGTCAGGCGTCACATGACTGACAGCAGCCATTATAAATACCCGGCAAGTTCATATACACTTCGCCTTGGTATTGTCCTTGAGCCCTGACCTGCAGCCTGTTTGTTACCTGATCCCTGTTACCTGATCCCTGTTACCTGATCCCTGTTACCTGATCCCTGTTACCTGATCCCTGTTACCTGATCCCTGTTACCTGATCCCTGCATCCTGCCTCCTGTACCTGTTCCCTTCTCCTTGTCCCCCCATCTGCTGACCTCCTATTTATGACCCCGGCCTGGCTTGACTACGATTCCAGTACTCCCTTTTGTTACATATACTGGTTTATTTACTGTTTGGTTGTTTGGTTGTTCACTTGGTTCGTATTGGTGGTGTGTTCACATTTATATGCGTTTGCTTAATAAATTTACCTTCACTTATTTGTGTCTGGTTCACTTTGTCGCAGTCACACAGTTCTGGTCACATCTAGTTCATGACAGAATACCAAGGCCATTCCTGACCAGAAGTGGCTGCACAGGGGAACCATTTGCTTCAGTTGGGTTGCAAACATGAATGCTGATGAGATCATTTATCTTTCTCTGCTGGCATCTGAGAGTGGTGATTATTGCCGCCAGGCTTTGAAAGGATGGTCTAGTGACCAGTTGTTTGCAGCTATGCGTTTGGCTCACTCCCTGGTCGATCAGGGTTATACATTGTTTGAGGAGGTGCAGCCTTTGATAAAGATCTGTACTGAGCTAGCCCTGCCCTGTATCCCAGATGGCCGTGATGATTTCACTCCTCCTTTTGATATGAATCAGGTTGTATCTTTGGTATGGCTTTTTGAAGATGATCCTTCTGATTTTTGTGAACACTACTCAGCCTGTTCCCCACAGGTGATTGCTGAGTGCATTGTATCTGCTCAGTCTTTTGTTAGACAGGGAGGCTTAAAACTTCAGTTTGTACAACCCATACTTTCAGCATGGTCTGACATGGTGCAATCAGCCCCAGCCAAACAATCCACCTCTGCCATCAGGTATGAGCCTACCCAAAAGTATGTTTCCCCATCAGCCATGTCAACCTCAGTTGCAGCCCAGTACACGCTGCTCCCAACCAAATACTCCTATCCAGTCTCTGCTCCCTGTACTTACCCTGCATTCAACCCACCTGCTTCCTCTCCGCTGTCTACAAACCCACAAGTTCTTTCCCCAGCTACTGGTACCTCTTCTCTGCCATATCACAATCCTCCTTTCCAGTCTGCTGCACCCCTTATTTACAGTCCTGCAGTCACCTACAGAGCTTCAGTAGCTAAGCCAAAGAAAAAGCGAAAGTTTTTCCCAACCAAGATGATCTTACCATTAACCCAACCTGCCTCCACACCTACCAATCTGTCCCAGCCCGGAGTGCCAGAGCCGGAGTTCCTGCCTGATGTCCCGGCCTTCCAGCCAGACGCCTTCCAGCCTGATGTCCCGGCCTTCCAGCCAGACGCCTTCCAGCCTGATGTCCCGGCCTTCCAGCCAGACGCCTTCCAGCCTGATGTCCCGGCCTTCCAGCCAGACGCCTTCCAGCCTGATGTCCCGGCCTTCCAGCCAGACGCCTTCCAGCCTGATGTCCCGGCCTTCCAGCCTGATGTCCCGGCCTTCCAGCCAGACGCCTTCCAGCCTGATGTCCCGGCCTTCCAGCCAGACGCCTTCCAGCCTGATGTCCCGGCCTTCCAGCCAGACGCCTTCCAGCCTGATGTCCCGGCCTTCCAGCCAGACGCCTTCCAGCCTGATGTCCCGGCCTTCCAGCCAGACGCCTTCCAGCCTGATGTCCCGGCCTTCCAGCCAGACGCCTTCCAGCCTGATGTCCCGGCCTTCCAGCCAGACGCCTTCCAGCCTGATGTCCCGGCCTTCCAGCCAGACGCCTTCCAGCCTGATGTCCCGGCCTTCCAGCCAGACGCCTTCCAGCCTGATGTCCCGGCCTTCCAGCCAGACGCCTTCCAGCCTGATGTCCCGGCCTTCCAGCCAGACGCCTTCCAGCCTGATGTCCCGGCCTTCCAGCCAGACGCCTTCCAGCCTGATGTCCCGGCCTTCCAGCCAGACGCCTTCCAGCCTGATGTCCCGGCCTTCCAGCCAGACGCCTTCCAGCCTGATGTCCCGGCCTTCCAGCCAGACGCCTTCCAGCCTGATGTCCCGGCCTTCCAGCCAGACGCCTTCCAGCCTGATGTCCCGGCCTTCCAGCCAGACGCCTTCCAGCCTGATGTCCCGGCCTTCCAGCCAGACGCCTTCCAGCCTGATGTCCCGGCCTTCCAGCCAGACGCCTTCCAGCCTGATGTCCCGGCCTTCCAGCCAGACGCCTTCCAGCCTGATGTCCCGGCCTTCCAGCCAGACGCCTTCCAGCCTGATGTCCCGGCCTTCCAGCCAGACGCCTTCCAGCCTGATGTCCCGGCCTTCCAGCCAGACGCCTTCCAGCCTGATGTCCCGGCCTTCCAGCCAGACGCCTTCCAGCCTGATGTCCCGGCCTTCCAGCCAGACGCCTTCCAGCCTGATGTCCCGGCCTTCCAGCCAGACGCCTTCCAGCCTGATGTCCCGGCCTTCCAGCCAGACGCCTTCCAGCCTGATGTCCCGGCCTTCCAGCCAGACGCCTTCCAGCCTGATGTCCCGGCCTTCCAGCCAGACGCCTTCCAGCCTGATGTCCCGGCCTTCCAGCCAGACGCCTTCCAGCCTGATGTCCCGGCCTTCCAGCCAGACGCCTTCCAGCCTGATGTCCCGGCCTTCCAGCCAGACGCCTTCCAGCCTGATGTCCCGGCCTTCCAGCCAGACGCCTTCCAGCCTGATGTCCCGGCCTTCCAGCCAGACGCCTTCCAGCCTGATGTCCCGGCCTTCCAGCCAGACGCCTTCCAGCCTGATGTCCCGGCCTTCCAGCCAGACGCCTTCCAGCCTGATGTCCCGGCCTTCCAGCCAGACGCCTTCCAGCCTGATGTCCCGGCCTTCCAGCCAGACGCCTTCCAGCCTGATGTCCCGGCCTTCCAGCCAGACGCCTTCCAGCCTGATGTCCCGGCCTTCCAGCCAGACGCCTTCCAGCCTGATGTCCCGGCCTTCCAGCCAGACGCCTTCCAGCCTGATGCCCCGGCCTTCCAGCCAGACGTCTTGCAGTCTGATGTCCCGGCCTTTCAGTCTGACGCCTTCCAGTCTGATGCCCCGGCCTTCCAGCCAGACGCCTTCCAGCCTGATGCCCCGGCCTTCCAGCCAGACGCCTTCCAGCCTGATGTCCCGGCCTTCCAGCCAGACGCCTTCCAGCCTGATGTCCCGGCCTTCCAGCCAGACGCCTTCCAGCCTGATGTCCCGGCCTTCCAGCCAGACGCCTTCCAGCCTGATGTCCCGGCCTTCCAGCCAGACGCCTTCCAGCCTGATGTCCCGGCCTTCCAGCCAGACGCCTTCCAGCCTGATGTCCCGGCCTTCCAGCCAGACGCCTTCCAGCCTGATGTCCCGGCCTTCCAGCCAGACGCCTTCCAGCCTGATGTCCCGGCCTTCCAGCCAGACGCCTTCCAGCCTGATGTCCCGGCCTTCCAGCCAGACGCCTTCCAGCCTGATGTCCCGGCCTTCCAGCCAGACGCCTTCCAGCCTGATGTCCCGGCCTTCCAGCCAGACGCCTTCCAGCCTGATGTCCCGGCCTTCCAGCCAGACGCCTTCCAGCCTGATGTCCCGGCCTTCCAGCCAGACGCCTTCCAGCCTGATGTCCCGGCCTTCCAGCCAGACGCCTTCCAGCCTGATGTCCCGGCCTTCCAGCCAGACGCCTTCCAGCCTGATGTCCCGGCCTTCCAGCCAGACGCCTTCCAGCCTGATGTCCCGGCCTTCCAGCCAGACGCCTTCCAGCCTGATGCCCCGGCCTTCCAGCCAGACGTCTTGCAGTCTGATGTCCCGGCCTTTCAGTCTGACGCCTTCCAGTCTGATGCCCCGGCCTTCCAGCCAGACGCCTTCCAGCCTGATGCCCCGGCCTTCCAGCCAGACGCCTTCCAGCCTGATGTCCCGGCCTTCCAGCCAGACGCCTTCCAGCCTGATGTCCCGGCCTTCCAGCCAGACGCCTTCCAGCCTGATGTCCCGGCCTTCCAGCCAGACGCCTTCCAGCCTGATGTCCCGGCCTTCCAGCCAGACGCCTTCCAGCCTGATGTCCCGGCCTTCCAGCCAGACGCCTTCCAGCCTGATGTCCCGGCCTTCCAGCCAGACGCCTTCCAGCCTGATGTCCCGGCCTTCCAGCCAGACGCCTTCCAGCCTGATGTCCCGGCCTTCCAGCCAGACGCCTTCCAGCCTGATGTCCCGGCCTTCCAGCCAGACGCCTTCCAGCCTGATGTCCCGGCCTTCCAGCCAGACGCCTTCCAGCCTGATGTCCCGGCCTTCCAGCCAGACGCCTTCCAGCCTGATGTCCCGGCCTTCCAGCCAGACGCCTTCCAGCCTGATGTCCCGGCCTTCCAGCCAGACGCCTTCCAGCCTGATGTCCCGGCCTTCCAGCCAGACGCCTTCCAGCCTGATGTCCCGGCCTTCCAGCCAGACGCCTTCCAGCCTGATGTCCCGGCCTTCCAGCCAGACGCCTTCCAGCCTGATGTCCCGGCCTTCCAGCCAGACGCCTTCCAGCCTGATGTCCCGGCCTTCCAGCCAGACGCCTTCCAGCCTGATGTCCCGGCCTTCCAGCCAGACGCCTTCCAGCCTGATGTCCCGGCCTTCCAGCCAGACGCCTTCCAGCCTGATGTCCCGGCCTTCCAGCCAGACGCCTTCCAGCCTGATGTCCCGGCCTTCCAGCCAGACGCCTTCCAGCCTGATGTCCCGGCCTTCCAGTCTGATGCCTTCCAGTCTGATGCCCCGGCCTTCCAGCCAGACGCCTTCCAGCCTGATGTCCCGGCCTTCCAGCCAGACGCCTTCCAGCCTGATGTCCCGGCCTTCCAGCCAGACGCCTTCCAGCCTGATGTCCCGGCCTTCCAGCCAGACGCCTTCCAGCCTGATGTCCCGGCCTTCCAGCCAGACGCCTTCCAGCCTGATGTCCCGGCCTTCCAGCCAGACGCCTTCCAGCCTGATGTCCCGGCCTTCCAGCCAGACGCCTTCCAGCCTGATGTCCCGGCCTTCCAGCCAGACGCCTTCCAGCCTGATGTCCCGGCCTTCCAGCCAGACGCCTTCCAGCCTGATGTCCCGGCCTTCCAGCCAGACGCCTTCCAGCCTGATGTCCCGGCCTTCCAGCCAGACGCCTTCCAGCCTGATGTCCCGGCCTTCCAGCCAGACGCCTTCCAGCCTGATGCCCCGGCCTTCCAGCCTGACGCCTTCCAGCCTGATGCCCCGGCCTTCCAGTCTGACGCCTTCCAGCCTGATGTCCCGGCCTTCCAGTCTGACGCCTTCCAGCCTGATGTCCCGGCCTTCCAGCCAGACGCCTTCCAGCCTGATGTCCCGGCCTTCCAGCCAGACGCCTTCCAGCCTGATGTCCCGGCCTTCCAGCCAGACGCCTTCCAGCCTGATGTCCCGGCCTTCCAGCCAGACGCCTTCCAGCCTGATGTCCCGGCCTTCCAGCCAGACGCCTTCCAGCCTGATGTCCCGGCCTTCCAGCCAGACGCCTTCCAGCCTGATGTCCCGGCCTTCCAGCCAGACGCCTTCCAGCCTGAGGTCCCGGCCTTCCAGCCAGACGCCTTCCAGCCTGATGTCCCGGCCTTCCAGCCAGACGCCTTCCAGCCTGATGTCCCGGCCTTCCAGCCAGACGCCTTCCAGCCTGATGTCCCGGCCTTCCAGCCAGACGCCTTCCAGCCTGATGTCCCGGCCTTCCAGCCAGACGCCTTCCAGCCTGATGTCCCGGCCTTCCAGCCAGACGCCTTCCAGCCTGATGTCCCGGCCTTCCAGCCAGACGCCTTCCAGTCTGATGTCCCGGCCTTCCAGTCTGATGTCTTGCAGTCTGATGTCCCGGCCTTTCAGTCTGATGTCTTGCAGTCTGATGTTCCGACCTTCCAGCCAGACGCCTTCCAGCCTGATGTCCCGGCCTTCCAGCCAGACGCCTTCCAGCCTGATGTCCCGGCCTTCCAGCCAGACGCCTTCCAGCCTGATGTCCCGGCCTTCCAGCCAGACGCCTTCCAGCCTGATGTCCCGGCCTTCCAGCCAGACGCCTTCCAGCCTGATGTCCCGGCCTTCCAGCCAGACGCCTTCCAGCCTGATGTCCCGGCCTTCCAGCCTGACGTCTTGCAGTCTGATGCCCCGGCCTTCCAGTCTGATGCCTTCCAGTCTGATGCCCCGGCCTTCCAGTCTGATGCCTTCCAGTCTGATGCCCCGGCCTTCCAGTCTGATGCCTTCCAGTCTGATTCCCCGGCCTTCCAGTCTGATGCCTTCCAGTCTGATTCCCCGGCCTTCCAGTCTGATGCCTTCCAGTCTGATGCCCCGGCCTTCCAGTCTGATGCCCCGGCCTTCCAGTCTGATGCCTTCCAGTCTGATGCCCCGGCCTCCCAGTCTGATGCCTTCCAGTCTGATGCCCCGGCCTCCCAGTCTGATGCCCGGCCTCCCAGTCTGATGCCTTCCAGTCTGATGCCCCGGCCTTCCAGTCTGATGCCTTCCAGTCTGATGCCCCGGCCTTCCAGTCTGATGCCTTCCAGTCTGATGCCCCGGCCTTCCAGTCTGATGCCTTCCAGTCTGATGCCCCGGCCTTCCAGTCTGATGCCTTCCAGTCTGATGCCCCGGCCTTCCAGTCTGATGCCTTCCAGTCTGATGCCCCGGCCTTCCAGTCTGATGCCTTCCAGTCTGATGCCCCGGCCTTCCAGTCTGATGCCTTCCAGTCCAATGCCCTGGCCTTCCAGTCTGATGCCTTCCAGTCGGATGTCCCGGCCTTGCAGTCTGATGCCTCGCAGTCTGATGTCCCGGCCTCGCAGTCTGATGTCCCGGCCTCGCAGTCCGATTCCTTCCAGTCTGATGTTCCGGCCTCGCAGTCCGATTCCTTCCAGTCTGATGTTCCGGCCTCGCAGTCCGATTCCTTCCAGTCTGATGTTCCGGCCTCGCAGTCCGATTCCTTCCAGTCTGATGTTCCGGCCTCGCAGTCCGATTCCTTCCAGTCTGATGTCCCGGCCTCGCAGTCCGATTCCTTCCAGTCTGATGTCCCGGCCTCGCAGTCCGATTCCTTCCAGTCTGATGTCCCGGCCTCGCAGTCCGATTCCTTCCAGTCTGATGTCCCGGCCTCGCAGTCCGATTCCTTCCAGTCTGATGTCCCGGCCTCGCAGTCCGATTCCTTCCAGTCTGATGTCCCGGCCTCGCAGTCCGATTCCTTCCAGTCTGATGTCCCGGCCTCGCAGTCCGATTCCTTCCAGTCTGATGTCCCGGCCTCGCAGTCCGATTCCTTCCAGTCTGATGTCCCGGCCTCGCAGTCCGATTCCTTCCAGTCTGATGTCCCGGCCTCGCAGTCCGATTCCTTCCAGTCTGATGTCCCGGCCTCGCAGTCCGATTCCTTCCAGTCTGATGTCCCGGCCTCGCAGTCCGATTCCTTTCAGTCTGATGTCCCGGCCTCGCGGTCCGACGCCTTCCAGTCTGATGTCCCGGCCTTGCAGTCCGATGCCTTCCAGTCTGATGTGCCTGCTGTCCAGCCTGATGTGCCCGCCTTCCAGCCTGACGTGCCGCTGCCCGCCTTCCAGCCTGACGTGCCGCTGCCCGCCTTCCAGCCTGACGTGCCGCTGCCCGCCTTCCAGCCTGACGTGCCGCTGCCCGCCTTCCAGCCCAATGTGCCAGCTTCCCGGTCCGATGTGGTTCTGTCTGCTGCCCTGCTTGAAGTGTCCATTACCCGACCTAATGTGACTTTGCCCATAGCCCAGCTTGACGCAGTGGACTTTCCCCAGCAACTGCTAGTTGGAGCGTCCGGAGGTCGCTCCTTTGAGGGGGGGTACTGTCAGGAAAGGTTCCCTCCGCTGGTAATATCAATAATTTGGCATGCAGTACTGCGATCCACCAGCAGGTGTCTCCTGCTGGAATTATGTCATCTTTGGTCCGCAGTACTGGTGTCCACCAGCGGAGGGATCCTGGCAGTATGGAGCAGGTATTGCCCTCTGCAGTCAGGCGTCACATGACTGACAGCAGCCATTATAAATACCCGGCAAGTTCATATACACTTCACCTTGGTATTGTCCTTGAGCCCTGACCTGCAGCCTGTTTGTTACCTGATCCCTGTTACCTGATCCCTGTTACCTGATCCCTGCATCCTGCCTCCTGTACCTGTTCCCTTCTCCTTGTCCCCCCATCTGCTGACCTCCTATTTATGACCCCGGCCTGGCTTGACTACGATTCCGGTACTCCCTTTTGTTACATATACTGGTTTATTTACTGTTTGGTTGTTTGGTTGTTCACTTGGTTCGCATTGGTGGTGTGTTCACATTTATATGCGTTTGCTTAATAAATTTACCTTCACTTATTTGTGTCTGGTTCACTTTGTCGCAGTCACACAGTTCTGGTCACATCTAGTTCATGACACAGATATTCTCCTCATTCAAGAGACTCATTTCCAACTAATGAAAACACCTACTTGTACGCATAAGGATTTCCCGCACATCTTTCTAGCATGTACTCCTAACAAAAAAACTGGCGGGGTCATGATAGCCATCAAAAACACTGTGTCTTTCCTTCCTAAAGAATCATTCATCGATGCCAAAGGCAGATTTATCATTCTTACAGGTGACTTTGATTCCCAGCCCCTCACCTTAGTGACGTTATACGCTCCTAACCTCCACCAACTGAGATTTATTAAGAGGGTTCTCAAAAAGGCTGATTCCATGTTATATGGAAACCTCCTCATTGGAGGGGACTTTAAGCTCATTGCGGATCACAATCTGGACACCACAGCAACTCACCAACGCGGGGCTTCACCTCTACCTAATCTTTTTCACACCAAAGACCTTTTCGATGTCTGGAGATGTCATCACGCTATGGAACGGGACTACACTTTTTTTTCTACAAGACATTGCTCATATTCACGTATTGATATGTTCCTGACTGACAAATGGCTTTTGCAGAGGGTTAGATCCACTCAGATACATGATATTTCATGGTCAGACCATGCTGCAATTTCCTTGTCCCTTGCCACCCAGGGTGCCGCCTCCTCACCACCTATCTGGCGTTGCAATACTCGGCTCCTTCAGGAACCTAAGCTTGCACCACTTATCTCTCAGCATCTCAGGGATTTCTTCCAAACCAATTCTACCCCTGATATTGATCCATTTCTTCTTTGGAACACTCACAAAGCTTTCATGCGAGGCATTCTTATACAATTAGGGGCCAGGGAAAAGAAAAAATACAATGCATTACTTCAGGGAGTCCTGAAAGAGATACACGAGTTAGAATTACGTAATAAAGCCTCCCCTTCACCCGCTACAACGACTATGCTCGCTGATCTTCGGAATACATTAAAAAATATACTAACTCAAAAATTTGACAGACACCTCCGTAAGTTACAACTTAATTCCTATGCAAACGCTAATCGTGCGGGAAAATACCTAGCCCATAGAATCAAAGCGGCGCGCACCCGTTCCAAAATCGCTCACCTACTACATCCTCTCACCAGCCACAAAATAGTAAACCCCCAAGAGATAGCAGACCAATTTGCAGAATACTATGGGGCCCTCTACAACCTCCGCGATGACATGAACACTCCCCAACCGTCCATGCAGAGCATTCAATCCTTCTTACAGCATATTAATCTCCCTTCTCTATCCGCAGATCATATCACTTACTTAAATGCTCCATTTACGTGTCGGGAGATACAGAAAATAATCAGTTCAATGCCTTCTGGCAAATCCCCAGGTCCAGACGGCTTTGGGAATGAATATTATAAAATCTTCCAAAATTTGCTATCTCCATACCTTCTAGAAGTTTTCACAAAAGCTGAACAGACTTCCTCTTTCCCCCCTGAGATGCTGAGAGCCCACATAGTGACTCTACCAAAACCGGGCAAAGATCCTACCACTCCCTCCAATTTTCGGCCGATTTCTCTCCTAAACTCTGACACGAAAATTTACGCAAAAGTATTAGCCAATAGGCTGATGACTATCATACCACATCTCATTTCTAAAGACCAGATGGGCTTTGTGAGGGGGCGGCAAACTTCGGATGCCACCAGACGAATTGTTAATGTTATTCACCATGCGAGGTCCTCGCGAACGCCTTCTCTGCTCCTCTCTGTGGATGCGGTGAAAGGCGTTCGATAGGGTACATTGGACTTATATGAAGGCTGTGTTAGACAAGTTTGGTTTCCAGGGTCCAATCCTTAATGCCATCCTGGCACTTTATTCCTGCCCATCTGCACAGGTGTACACAGCAGGTCTATTGTCCAAATCATTTACCATTACCAACGGCACTCGCCAAGGGTGCCCTCTTTCCCCCACCATATTCAACCTTATTATAGAACCATTGGCAGAATCTATACGGGCAAACGACCTCATCAAGGGATTTACGTTTAACAAATCCAAACATGTTATAAACCTGTTTGCTGACGACATTATACTATTACTAACAGACCCCTTACACTCCCTACCTCAAGCCCACAGAGTTTTATCAGATTTCGGGGACATATCCTATTATAAAGTCAACCACTTCAAATCATTGATCTTAGACCTGGGAGTTCACCCATCCACTAAACTAGTCCTGCAATCTACTCTTCCTTACTCCTGGTCTGCCAACGGCATCACCTACTTAGGCCTGACGTTGACGGACTCAACATCTACTCTGGTAGAGAAGAATTTTACACCACTATTGACTAGCATAGACAGACAACTCGCAGACATTGGGAAAAAAGAAATCTCATGGCTGGGTAGAATAGCAGCTTATAAAATGTCAATACTACCACAAATACTCTACATCTTCCGCTCCTTACCACTCCCGATACCCGCTCAATACCTTAGAGCATTGTCCAAAAGTATGTGGAAATTCACATGGGGGGGCAGGAGAGCCAGATGTCCTCGTCGGGTTCTTCTGCCCCACAAAGCGTTCGGGGGGGCTGGATATGTAGATCTTACAGATTATATGTGGGCCACTAGACTTGATCAACTCAAATACTGGTTCCGTTCTGCAGAAAGTCTGCAATGGGTGGACATCGAATCTTCTTTGCTTCCTGTAGAAAGGCCTGCGGACTTTCTGCTCAGCGATGCCTGGGACCCCTGGGTGACCAGTCATATGTCTCCGACTATACAAGTGTCATTACAAGCATGGCGATATCTCTTCAAATGTAAGAATGTGGTAGCGACTAAGTTACAATACAACCTACCTATAGAACTGCTATCCGCCAAAAACTCCCCTCGATAAAGACGTCGCGCCTTAAAGCGAAAAATATATGCTATGTCCAGGACTAGTTCCAGGGCACAGTGCCTATGTCGGTAGACCACATTATCTCAAAATTCGACCTATCGAAATCCCTGTGGTTCTCATGCGCTCGTGCGCATCACTTCTTGACTTCACGTCCAATACCCCTCATTTCAATACCCACAAAAGCCTGGGATTTCTACTCAAATTTGAAATCTAATGCCAAGGGTATCTCCCTGTTTTACAACATTTTCCAGGACAAAAGACAGTTTCACAAACACTCTACCTTTAGCAAATGGGAAAAGGACTTAGCAACTACCTTTACTGAAGACCAATGGCTTTTAGCTCTTAGAACCATCCAAAAATACTCCCATTGCGTAAGTCATTGGGAAATGACCCTGAAAATACTACATAGGTGGCATTACACTCCCTACAGACTGTCGGTCATGTTCCCGATCTCCTCACCTCAATGCTGGCGGCAATGCGGTCAGGTAGGAAACTTAATACATGTTTTGTGGGAATGCAAATGTCTGAGAGGCCTATGGAACAAGACATTCCGAACGATATCTGATCTTACAGGTATCTTGACGCCTCCAAACCCCAACTTGGCTATCTTACACATCGGTATAGATAAGTTTCCATATGGTGATAGGGCCATGGTAACACATATTCTCCTGGCTACACGCAACCTAATTTTACGTAATTGGAAGAGCTCTCTAGCCCTTAACTTTTCTGAGGTGATTGCTATTGTGAATAGGAATCACTCCTTTGAAAGACTGCTGGCACTTAACTCCTTTTCTTGCAAAACCTTTGATAGTAATTGGAAATTGTGGACCACCAGGTTTAAGCCTTATGAATGAAGTTATTTCATATTTCAGTAATCGCATGGTATATGTTGCAGATACTTTGTGATTGTATGTACCTTGATATTTTCTTGTTTTACTGTGTCCGATAACATAACCTACCTTACCTTTCTGTATTCCTTTATCCTCTGTTTTGTTATATCTGTATGTGATAAAATCCAATAAAAATCTATTGAAATAAAAAAAAAAAAAAAAAACAGTAGTGCATATTGTGGTCTTATATGTGACAGACATTGGGTGAGAACATTTCGGTTAGTCAATATCTCCCCAGATTTACATTTTATGAACAATACCATTAACGTAAAAAAAAAAAATGTTTATGGTTGGCACTACCATACCTGAGCATGTTTTATGTGATTACATGCTTATAAGGGAGTATCATCTGAACTGTACTACACTTTCCATGTACATGTACATGGATACCTGACATTTTTGTTACTAATATGAACAACAATATTCCATGCATATTTGAAACACTGGAAGAACTCTTATTATTTTACTAGTAGCTCTGTTGCCACCGTGAACAATACTTTTGTGTGATTCTACATTGCCAGAGATATGCTCAATGTGCCACATACTCATTGCCAACAAGTACAGTAGTTCTATTATTATTCTTCAAGTGATGGGACATACGATGCAAAGTACAGAGTACTGCTGTTCTGAAACCTTTTTTGCTCCCCTGAGTTTGTTGGCATGTGAAACTAGCTAGGCTGTGAGTTTGACAATTCTTGAGATAATGTATGGAAATCTCAGCTGGAGTTCGCTGTGGATGCACAAATAACACTTCCACTATTATCTGGGCCACAGTGGTTGCCTGCTGGTTTTTTGTGGGAAATGCCTGGGCATACCGACTCAAGTGGTCAGTCACCACTAGAATATTTTCCTGTCCATTCAAGTCAGACTCCAGAAATAGAAAGTCAATGCACACCAGCTCATTTGGTCCTTGACTCTGAAGATGGCCCATTCCTGCAGCTCAGTAAAGCAAAGTCTTTGTCTGTATACACCTTAAACAGCAATGGCAGTAGCTCCCGCATGCAGTTTCAGTAGAACCAGTCCCTCACTAAGCTGAATGTCCTCTCAGTGTCAGAAACCATGAAATCAGACTGAGACAGAAGTATAGTTAGATCACACTTTTTAATAATAAAAGTAAAAAGAACAAACATAGTCAAAACATAGCCAAAGTTCAGTCACCAGAATGGATAGTCAGAAAAGCCAGAAGTCAGGGATCAATGTAGTAAAACAGCAAACAGGATCTGGAGCCAGAAGGGATGTCAGCAAAGCAAGTCTTTAAATAGGAATGCAGGAGATCATCTCTGTGATGTTGACCAAGGCAAAGGCAGAGATCCTCTGGACTGGACGGCTTAAGTAGGCAGGACTGATGAGCAGGATATCATCAACAGCTGAGTAACTGTGGAGAGATTTGGGCTGGAAATTAGACGACAGCTGAGCGGTCAGCTCAGAGAAAGAAGGACTGAGCCCAGCCCTGACACTTAGGCCCTAGGTGGCCATGGTTGTCATGTAGGGCAGTCAGCACCATCTCTCTGTGTTTTGTAGGGAGGAATAGCAGCCATTTCTCTTCAGGGTCATCAGAGGGGCCCCTTTGGTGATGAGATCCCAATGTCTTCTGCTCTTTACCTGACTCTGGTTTGATGGTCTGCCCCTTGACACAGGGCTCGTACCCCTTCAGGTGTCAGCTGAGCCCATTCTTCAGGGTAGTCTCCTGAACCATGGGGTCCTCTTGACAGAGCATCTGCATCTTTGTTATCGCCCCCCAGACAGTACTTTAGGCTGAAGGTTATACCCTATAGGGCGGCCAACCACCTGTGACCAGTGGCATTCAACTTCGCAGTGATGAGAATGTATATGAGTGGATTGTTATCATACTGGTCAGTTCACTGTTCCTGTATCGACTCTTGAGGTGTCATAGGCCCTCCAGATGGTTAACAGGCTCTGTTAGGTCTGGGTTGTCGTCTTCATCTTAGTTATTCAATAGCTCATTAAGTGGGCAAGCAATTTTTTGCGAATTCCTCAACCAATCTCCTGTAAAAGGCACAGAATCCCAATAATAACCTAAGCTTGGTCGCATTAATAGGCCTTGGCCAGGAGGTGACGGCTTCCAGCGTCTGGGGGTCGATGTCCACTGCTTCGGCTAGACACAGTATGGCAAAGGTAGTTAACCAAAGGCTGGTAAAACTGGCATTTCTCCAGGGACAGCTTTAACCCCTCATTAAGGATGAGCCAAACACCCCCCAGTTCGGTTCGCACCAGAACCTGCGAACAGAACTAAACCTCGTGTGAACTTTAGAACCCTATTAAAGTCTATGGGACTCGAACGTTCAAAATCTAAAGTGCTAATTTTAAAGGCTAATATGTAAGTTACTGTCCTAAAAAGTGTTTGGGGACATGGGTCCTGTCCCAGGGGACATGTATCAATGCAAAAAAAGTTTTAAAAACTGACTTTTTTTCGGAGCAGTGATTTTAATAATGATTAAAGTGAAACAATAAAAGTGTAATATTCCTTTAAATTTCTTACCTGAGGGTGTGTATAATATGCCTGTGATGGGGCGTATGTTTCCCATGCTTAGAACTGTCCCTGCACAAAGTGTCATTTCTGCAGGAAAAAAAGTCATTTAAAATCACTCGCGGCCATAATGAATTGTCGGCTCCCGCAATACAGAGAACACTCATTGAAAGTCATTGATGAAAAAAAAAAAAAAAAGCGTGGGGTTCCCCCAAATTCAATTACCAGGACCTTCAGATCTGGTATGGATATTAAGGAGAACCCTGCATCAAGTAAAAAAAAAATGATGGGGGGTTCCCCCTAAATATCCATAACAGACCCTTCAGGTCTGGTATGAATATTGAGGGGAACCCCGCGTCAATTTTTTTATAAAAAATTTACGTGGCGCTCCCCCTAAAAATCCATACCAGACTCTTAATCCGAGCACGCAACCTGGCAGGCTGCAGGAAACGAGGGGGGGATGAGAGAGTGCCCTCCCAAACCGTACCAGGCCACATGTCCTCAACATTGGGAGGATGCTTTGGGGTCCCCCAAAAACACAGTGTCCCCATGTTGATGAGGACAAGGGCCTCGGATAAAGGGTCTGGTATGGATATTTAGGGGGAGCCCCACGTCATTTTTTTTAAATTTGATGCAAGGTTCCCCTTAATATCCATACCAGACCTGAAGGGCCTGGTAATTGAATTTGGGGGAATCCCACATTTTTTTTTATCAATGACTTTCAATGAGTGTTCTCTGTATTACGGGAACCGACAAATCATTATAGCTGCGAGTGATTTTAAATGACTTTTTTTCCTGCAGAAATTACATTTTGTGCAGGGACAGTTCTAAGCATGGGAAACATGTGCCCCTTCACAGGTATACTATACACACCCTCCAGGTACGAAATTTAAAGGAATATTACACTTTTATTGTTTCACTTTAATCATTATTAAAATCACTGCTCCTGAAAAAACTGAAATTTTTAAAACTTTTTTTTGCATCGATACATGTCCCCTGGGGCAGGACCCAGGTCCCCAAACACTTTTTAGGACATACCATTAACCCCTAAAAAGAAAAATATGGCCAGTCAGATGAAGCCATCAAGGGTAGACCACTTCTGAAACATAGCAGATTCCCATCTAGTCCTCTGGGCCCATTTGTTGAGGTGCAGGAGGCTGGGGATCAGGTAGATCTTCCCAAATATTGGAAGATACTTATTTTTCCTCTTCAGAGGATCCTAACAGGGAGGGAGTAGACACACAAGTCAGGTGTTTATCTACTCCCTTACTTAACCCTTCTGTTGCCTGCCACAGGCTCTTGTGGTATCTACCTCTAATAGGGTTCATTTGAACCTCCCCCACCTGGGGATGTTTTTTTCCTATTCATGCATAACTTATATATTCTGAATGGGAACATTTCTATGAAAGAAATGGGAGGTTCCAGCTATTAATGCTGCAATCACCTCAGTGAGCAGAGTCTCACATGGCTAGGATAATGTACTGATGTTAAAGGATCCAGCAAGTTAAGGTTGGAATTTCCTTTTAAAGACAAGATGTCTTTTGCAGTTCTGGCTGCAATTGGAGTAGCTCAGTCCATTAACCCTTTAACGTCTGTTCCACTATTGTGGTGGAGCACATTTTGAGTCACGTCAATGCATTGGAATGTGGACTCCAAGGGGTTAAGGAACAGGTGTGAGATACCTGAACGTTCTGCCTGATCAGCAGGCCCGGCAAGGGGCTGGTGTATTTGACATACTTTGTCTCACAGATGCTATGAAGGACTCGATTGTTTAAGCCCTATGGCTTATTCTAGGACTAGTGCATTTTTGCAGAGGTCCATGGCTGAGATATTGATCAGCCAAAGCACCAGGTGAAAACCCTGAGCCAGTCTGTGTCCCTTCCTGGGGTACAAATATTTAGAGTGGATAAGTACATCCAAAAGGGGTAAGGCTCTCTTTACAAATAAAGGAGGTTCAAACAGTTCTCCTTTAATCATGCAGCCTCTCCTAATGCCTGGGGTATCTGCCTTTAGGCGGTCTCGACAGGGGCAGCACCAGGATCTTGGGGCAGAAATCCCATGAAGCAGAATGCTAAGGCCTTCTCATGAGGAGCACCCCCACTCGTTTAAGTGAGGGGAAAGGTCCTGCGATCTCAAAGTCTGGCAGAAACAATGTTAAGAGCAAACTGATTTCTGCCATTTTTTTTCTCTAGGTTACATCTAGAGTTTCAAGAGCCCGGATGGCCCAGTCAGATTTCGATCTGAGGGTCTGGGGTTCGGGTCCTGTTTGGGTGCTGCCTGTGGGGTCCCTGGGGCTGCTGATGCAGCAGTCTTTATGGAAGAGTGTCCGTCTCCTCAAACAATGCCCCTAATGTTCCAGAGAAAAAAAAGAAAAAAAAAGAGAAAGAAAGAAGAGTGTCTCTTTCTGGTCTCTGGATCAGCTGTTATCCCAGTCGGTGATATCAAAGATTCCCTTAGTGGAACGGGGGTATTTGGCTCAAACCTTTTAAGGTCCCAGAGCCAATCAGAGAGGTAAGACCCACTCTAGATCTCAGAGATCTGAATCAGCACTTAAACATCCGATCCTTTCATAATTTGGTCGGCTGTGTCTATCCTGCAAGGAGGGGAGTTGCATATCTCCATGTGCCAAATAGTGATGGACGTACTTCCAATGGGACGTTTCGTGAACGCGGACCGCAAACGCGGCCGATAGTTTGCGAACCGTAACGTTCGCGGCGTGCCCCATTGACTTCAATGGGAGGCGAACTTTACAAACCTACAGGTCAAATTTGCAGCCACAAAATAATTACTAGCTGTGCACTCATAGTCCCACCACATGGCCAATGACATAACACATGTATGAGGTGAATCTGGGATCGACAACTACAAGCATTCTTTTTTTATATGTGAAATTGTGACAATTCAGGACTGTGGAGTGCATGAAGGCAATGGAGGGGAGGGAAGGTCAGGGTAGGCAAAGAAGAGGGGGCAGGAGATGATCAACCGCACCGTGATAGAGAGCACTGACATCAGCAGCGTGACATACAGCATGACACCTGCACTGTGATAGAGTGATCTGACACCAGCACCGTGATAGAGAGCACTGACATCAGCAGCATGACATACAGCAATGACACCTGCACCGTGATAGAGTGATCTGACACCTGCACCGTGATAGAGTGATCTGACACCAGAACCGTGATAGAGAGCGCTAGAGGTCGACCGATATATTGGCCGGCCAATATAGCAGCCGATATTTGGCATTTTTTAATTAATCGCCATCGGCCGATTGTGCTGATAAAAAAGCCGATTACATGTTCAGCGCGACTTGTAAAAGACTTCTGCAATAGAAGTCAATGTAAGTTGCCTGAAGACATCAGTGAAGGACTTTCCTCCTCTTTGGGCAGGCTGCCAAGAAAAGATCAAAGTGATACAATGTTTCTTCTTCAATGGGCTGAACTCCCTGTGTAGAAGTTCTCAGTTTAACCATTTAAAGAATAAATCTTTTCTGACACTTGTTGCTTACAAGTAAAAATCCAGTATTTTCTGCTAGAAAATCACGCAGAAGCCCCAAAAATGATATATATTTTTTTAGCAGAGACCCTAGGGAATAAAATAGCGGTTGTTGCAATATTTTATATGACGCGGTATTTGCGCAGAGGTCTTTCAAACGCAAGTTAGCCCTTTTTTTTTTTCGTCCAAAAGTTTTGAGTACCTGTTTTCTGTGTATTTAATAAATTGTTTTTTTTTTTTTTTATCTAAATTATACATACAAGTGAACTGATTGGAGGTTTGTTTTGTTTAATAAATGTGTAAGAAATTTTCTGCATCACTTATTAACCAGTTGCCGACCGCCTCACGACGATGTACGTCGACAGAATGGCACGGGCAGGCATATGGGCGTACCTGTACGTCCCTGCCTTCCCGCGGGTGGGGGGCCAGATTGGGCCCCCCCGGTGCCAGCGGCGGTCGGAATCCATTCAGGAGCGATCCGGGATGAGGGGGCGGCCATTCATTCATGGCCACCCCCTCGCGATCGCTCCTGACGAATGGAAGTGCAGCATGACATCACTTCCTCTCCTGTAATGTAAACACAGGCAGAGGAAGTGATGTAATCTCTCCTCCGTGTCGGTATTTTTCGTTCCGGCACCGAGGAGAGAGGATCGGTGAGTTGCACCAACACTACACTACACAGTAGAACATGCCAGGCACACTCTCACCCCCCCTTCACCCCCCGATCACCCCCCCAATCACCCCTGCACCCCCAGTCACAGTGACACCAATTGCATTTTTTTTTTTGCATTGGTGTCATTTGTGACTGTAATAACTGTTAGGGCAGTTAGGGTTAGCCCCCTTTAGTTCTAAGGTACCCCCCTAACCGCCCCAATAAAGGTTTAACCCCGTGATCACCCCCCGTCGCCAGTGCCACTAAGGCTGGGTTCACATTGCAGCGGTTTATGAGAACGGATGTGATTCGCACCGCACTGCAGTGCAAATCACATCCGATCTTTGTGCGATTCGAGTTCAGCCATACAGATAGTATGGCTGAATTCGCGTCGCACCCACCGCACCTGCCGCAAACTCGCACGGGACCCTTTTTTTGGTCCGCAGCAGAATCGGATCGCATGGGTGTTCACACCATGCGATCCGATTCCTGTCCGAGTTTGCAGATCGCACTGCGATATGCGAAATGATCTGGGGGTGTCATTAACATTTCACTGACACTCCCAGCAGTTCGCATAGGGCAGTGTGATGCGGGAACCCGCCGCAGATTCGTGGCATTCCCGCATCGCTCCAGTGTGAACCCAGCCTAATAAGTGATCGTTTTTCTGATCGCTGTATTAGTGTCACAGGTGACGCTAGTTAGGCAGGTAGGTATTTAGGTTCGCCGCAGCTTTTTATAGCGCCAGGGACCCCCATATATTAAAGCCCCCTGATTGCCCCCTAGTTAACCCTTTCACCAGTGATCACCATATAACTGTTACAGGTGACGCTGGTTGGTTAGTTATTTTTTTATAGTTTCAGGGCACCCGCCATTTATTACCTAATAAAGGTTTAACCCCCTGATCACCCGGTGGGTGATATAAGTTTGAGGGTCAGATAGGGTCTGCGTCGCCCCAGGCAGCGTCAGGTTAGTGCCAGTACCGCTAACACCCACGCACAAAGCATACACCTCCCTTAGTAATATAGTATCTGATCAGATCTATATTAGCGTCACCAACAGTTTAGGTTTCCCAAAACGCATTGTTAGCGGGATCAGCCCAGATACCTGCTAGCACCTGCGTTTAGCCCCTCCGCCAAGCCCAGACCAGCCCACCCAAGTGCAGTATCGATCGATCACTGTCACTTACAAAACACAACACACATAACTGCAGCGTTCGCAGAGACAGGCCTGATCCCTGCGATCGCTAACAGTTTTTTTTGTAGCGTTTTGATATAGTCGCTGACAGCCTATGTGCTTTTTTACCTGTGAGTCTCACTAGTGTACCCCTAAATTTAGGGGTGTCCACTTTCCAAAATGGGGTCATTTGGGGGGGGGGGGGGGTTGTGCCATCTTGGCATTTTATGGCCTTCAAAACTGCGATAGGTAGTGAGGAGTAAAATCAAAAATTTACACCCTTAGAAATCCTGAAGGCAGTGCTTGGTTTTCGGGGGCCCCGTACGCGGCTAGGCTCCCAAAAAATCCCACACATGTGGTATTCCCGTACTCAGGAGAAGCAGCAGAATTTATTTTGGGGTGTCATTTCACATATGCCCATGGCATGTGTGAGCAATATATCATTTAGTGACAACTTTGTGAAAAAAAAAAAAGTTTGTAATATTCCCGCAACTTGTGGCAAAATATAAAATATTCCATGGACTCAACATGCCTCTCAGCAAATAGCTTGGGGTGTCTACTTTCTAAAATGGGGTCATTTGTGGGGGTTTTGTGCCATCTTGGCATTTTATGGCCTTCAAAACTGTGATAGGTAGTGAGGAGTGAAATTACAAATGTATGCCCTTAGAAATCCTGAAGGCGGTGCTTGGTTTTCGGGGCCCCATACGCGGCTAGGCTTCCAAAAAGTCTACCACATGTGGTATCCCCGTACTCAGGAGAAGCAGCAGAATGTATTTTGGGGTACAATTCCACATATAACCATGGCATGTGTGAGCAATATATCATTTAGTGACAACTTTGTGTAAAAAAAAAATATATATATTTTTTTGTCATTATTCAATCGCTTGAGGCAAAAAAATAAAATATTCAATGGGCTCAACATGCCTCTTATCAATTTCCTTAGGGTGTCTACTTTCCAAAATAGGGTCATTTGGGGGGGGGGTTTGTACTGCCCTGCCATTTTAGCACCTCAAGAAATGAGATAGGCAGTCATAAACTAAAAGCTGCGTAAATTCCAGAAAACGTACCTTAGTTTGTAGATGTGACAACTTTTGCGCAAACCAATAAATATACAGTTATTGACTTTTTTTTTACCAAAGACATGTGGCTGAATACATTTTGGCCTAAATGTATGACTAAAATTGAGTTTATTGGATTTTTCTAATAACAAAAAGTAGAAAATATCATTTTTTTTCAAAATTTGCGGTCTTTTTACGTTTATATCGTAAAAAATAAAAATCTCAGAGTCAGTCAAATACCTTTAAAAGAAAGCTCTATTTGTGGGAAAAAAAGGACGCACATCTTGTTTGGGTACAACATTGCATGACCGCGCAATTACCAGTTAAAACAGCACAGTGCCAAATCGTAAAAAGACCTCTGGTCATTGACCAGCAAAATGGTCCGGTCTGAAAGTGGTTAAGGCTGCTTTCACACTGGATCGGGCAGGCATTGACGGTAAAACGCTGCAAGTTTTAGCAGCGATTTACCATCATTTTAGCCCCGCTATTCGGCTGCTAGTGGGGCAGTGAAGCACTGCTGCAAAATCGCATTGCATGTGCTTCAGCAGTGGTGACCATTCATTTCAATGGGCAGGAGTGGTGGAGGAGCGGTCTACACCACTCCAAAGATGCTGCTTGCAGGATTTTTTTTTTTAACGTCCTGCCAGTGCATCTCCTCATTGTGAAAGCACTCGGGCTTTCACACAGACTGCAGGAGAGCAGTTTTGAAGGCAATTTACAGGCGCTATTTTTAGCCAAAAATCGCCTGAAAAACGCCCCAGTGTGAAAGGTGTCCAACTTAGATTATATGAGATGAAGGCGGAAAAAAAAAGGAAAAAATAAATAAAAAAACGGCCTAACATATCGGCCCAAAAAAATTGGCATCATATATCGGCCATCGGCCGCCACGATTTCTAAATATCGGCATCAGCATCGGCCAGAGAAAAACCCATATCAGTCGACCTCTAGAGAGCACTGACATTAGCAGCGTGACATACAGCAATGACACCTGCACCGTGATAGAGTGATCTGACACCAGCACCGTGATAGACAGCACTGACATCAGCAGCGTGACATACAGCAATGACACCTGCACCATGAGAGAGTGATCTGACACCAGCACCATGATAGAGAGCACTGACATCAGCAGCGTGACATACAGCAATGACACCTGCACCGTGATAGAGTGATCTGACACCAGCACCATGATAGAGAGCACTGACATCAGCAGCGTGACATAAAGCACTGACACCAGCACCGTGATATACAGCACTGACACCTGCACCGTAAGCAGCCCCAGGAGGAAGTCAGCATAGCACAGGGATGGTGGGAGCCCCTCATAATGAGCATAGCACAGGGATGGTGGGAGCCCCTCATAATATGCACAGCAGAGGTACAGCCCCAGGAGTAAGTCAGCATAGCACAGGGATGGTGGGAGCCCCTCATAATAAGCAGCCCCAGGAGGAAAGCAGGACAGCACAGGAATATGCACAGCAGAGGTACAGCCCCAGGAGGAAGTCAGCACAGCACAGGGATGGTGGGAGCCCCTCATAATATGCACAGCAGAGGTACAGCCCCAGGAGGAAGTCAGCACAGCACAGGGATGGTGGGAGCCCCTCATAATAAGCAGCCCCAGGAGAGAGTCAGCACAGCACAGGGATGGTGGGAGCCCCTCATAATGAGCATAGCACAGGGATGGTGGGAGCTCCTCATAATATGCACAGCAGAGGTACAGCCCCAGGAGGAAGTCAGCAAAGCACAGGGATGGTGAACTTTACAAACCTACAGGTCATATTTGCAGCCACAAAATTATTACTAGCTGTGCACACATAGTCCCACCACATGGCCAATGACATAACACATGTATGAGGTGAATCTGGGATCGACAACTACAAGCATTCTTTTTTTATATGTGCAATTCTGACAATTCAGGACTCTTGAGACAATGGAGGCGAGGGAAGGTCAGAGTAGGCAAAGAAGAGGGTGCAGGAGATGATCAGCAGCACCAGCACCGTGATATACAGCACTGACACCAGCACCGTGATAGAGAGCACTGAGATCAGCAGCGTGACATAAAGCACTGACACCAGCACCGTTATATACCAGTCCTTAAGGATTAGCAGACTGTACCTCACTCAACCCTATATACCGTAGTACGCTATACCTTACCAGTCCTTAGAAGGACCTTTGTGCAAATAGGAGGTTGTGATTAGCAGACTGTACCTCACTCAACCCTATATACTGTAGTACACTATACCTTACCAGTCCTTATAAGAACCTTTGTGGAACTAGTAGGTTGTGATTAGCAGACTGTACCTCAGTCCCTATACTGATAAAGGACTGCTGCAGAATTGGGCAGCAGTCAGCAGTAGTGCACCTCAACCCTATATATTGTGGACCTATACCAGTCCTTAAGGATTAGCAGACTGTACCTCACTCAACCCTATATACTCTAGTACGCTATACCTTACCAGTCCTTAGAAGGACCTTTGTGCAACTAGTAGGTTGTGATTAGCAGACTCTACCTCAGTCCCTATACTGATAAAGGACTGCTTCAGAATTGGGAAGCAGTTAGCAGTAGTGCACCTCAACCCTATATATTGTGGACCTATACCAGTCCTTAAGGATTAGCAGACTGCACCTCACTCAACCCTATATACTCTAGTACGCTATACCTTACCAGTTCTTAGAAGGACCTTTGTGGAACTAGTAGGTTGTGATTAGCAGACTGTACCTCAGTCCCTATACTAATAAAGGACTACTGCAGCAGAAGGGCAGAGGTCAAGTATAATATTCTTTCTATATTTGGAAGAAAGAATATTATACGTGTACAATCCTATTACCATACCAGTCCTGAAAAGAACCTTTGTGGACCTAATAGTAACAGCTACTGATTAAACTGACTGTCCCTCACTGCCACACACAGCTTCCTGTCTGTCCCTATTTAAACTGACAAAAGACAGGCTGCTGAAACAATGACTTGAATAGCAGTGCCTCAAGCCTATATCCTGAACTACACCTATACCATACCAGTCCTTAAAATAACTTTTGTGGACCTAATAGCTAGCGATTTGGGTCACTGCAGTCTCTCCCTGCTCCACACAGCAACCTCTCCCTATAGTGACATATGAAAGAATGTAAAATGGCCGCCGGATCGGGTCTATTTATAAGTTAGGGGGAATGTCCAAGTGTCCATGTGCTGTAATGTCTAAATTGGCTGTCCTGTACCACATGATGGATGTGTCATCATAGGTCAAAGTTCTTTTACACAGTAAACACGTAAGTCAGCCGGGCGAACAGCGGCAATAGTCCGCCGATCGGGCGGACCGCGAACAGCCGAAATTCGTCACCAACCGACCGCCGGGCGAGCCGTTCGGCCATCCCTAGTGCCAAAGTTTCCCGCTTACCAGAAATCTCTGCGGTTTGAAATATAAAATTATTTTTTTCAATCGCTGCACTGCCATTCGGCTTAGCCACAGCACTACGAGTGTTCTGAAAGATTCTGGCACCTCCTTTAGCCATGTTAAAGGCTCAAGGCATAGCGGTCCTAGGATATTAGAAGCTCTACTTTGAATAGATCATTCAGTCTCAGGTCTAAAACCAGAGTCTGATCTCAGCTGTAAATAGCTGAAATCTCTAGGTTGGATTCTCAGCCTAGGAAGATTCTCCTTAAAACCATCAAGGAGGTTTCTTTGGGGCTGGTTATAGATACCATACAGAAGAAGGTATTCTTACCCCAGACGTGAATCAGTTCCATTCTAGGACTAATTCAACTTATCAGGAAAGGAAAATTCCTTCATTTTGGCTGCAGGAGATTTTTAGGGGAAATGGTGGCCTCCTTCAAGGCCGTCCCTTACACGCAGTTGTATTCAAAGACTGCTTCAAGACGCCATCTTGTTGGTCTGGAATAAAGAGGATTCAGGCATTGTTTGTTTCCAATATGCTCGGCTTCCAACATAGGTCAGAGCCTACATTGGTGGTTGTTATCCAGCAGGAGGGAAAATCTATAACCTGCAAGGTGTTAACAACAGATGAAAGCCTTCTAGGGGAGATAGTCCAGGTTAGAGGACCTTGCCTATCAACTTTGTTGGAAGTTTCAGGCAGTACATCTGGCCATAGAATATTGGTGGTCAGATTACGGGACTGTCCTGACAGGATTCAGTCTGAAAGAGCCACGGCGGTGGCTTACATCGATCACCAGGGGAGGCACGAGAAGTTGTGCAGCCTAAAAAGAGGTGAATAATGATCTAGCTTTGGCAGAACACAACACTCCTTGCCTATCAGCAATTGTAATATTTCAGGCGTACTACTTGAGTCGTCAACAATTATTTCCGAGAGAATGATCTCTTCACCCCGACATCTTCCTAGCAGTATGTCAGATGGGGTACTCTGGACATGGACCTATTCACATCCAGATTTATTAATAAGGTCGACCACTTTATGTCAAACAAGGGGTCCGCTAGCAGGCAGAACAGACGCATTAGTCTCACGGATCTATGCATTTCCTCCAGCTCTGCTACTTCCGCGCCTTCTCCGCAGGATTAAGTAGGAACAGAAGGAGGTGATTCTTGTGGCCCCAGCAGGTCCCAGAAGATCTTAATTTATCAAGATCATAAAGAGGGCAGTTGAAGTCCTTTGGACTCTGCCATTATAGCCAGACCTTCTTGCACAGGGTCTGGTATTTCATCCTACTTTACGGACAAGGAGTTTAACAGGTTTGACTGTTAAAGATATTAAAGATAGTGGGTGATCTCCTTCAGTAGTGTCTACTTTGACTAATGCCAGGAAGCTGACTTCCATAATCATTTACTAATGAATCTGGAAGGCATAGGTTCTTGGTATGGATCCAGGGGCTAGCACCCCAGGAAGTATGTCAATAGGCAGAATTCCTGCATATGGGATCTGATATGAAGCTGGCGTTGACTTTTATCAAGAGCCAGATCCAGGTCATGTCTGTCTTTTCTCTGTGGCCTCTTGCTTCCCACTCTTGGTGTGTAGTTTATTCAGGGGGTAACACAATTTATTGCCCCTATCAAGGCACCTCTAAATCCTTAGGATTTAAAATTGGGCTTGTCGGCTTTGTTAAATCAGCCGTTTGAACCTTACGATAAATTCTCTTGGTTCTGTGACAAGAAAGATAATCTTTTTTGCTTGTCATTTCTTCTGCTAGAAGAGTATTGGAGCTAACGGTTCTGTCTTGTAAGAGCCATATTTCAGCATGCATAAGGACAAGGTGGTTTGATGTCCTCATTCTGAATTCTTACCAAAGGTGGTAATAGGTTTTCATTTAAACCAAGATAGTATTCTTCCTTGTTTCTCCCCAGAAGCCTTAATCTGGGGAAGAGAAAGCACTACAGTCTCTTGATGTAGTAAGAGCGATCAGAATCTATTTAAGGGCGACTGCTCAGGTTCACAAAACACAGGTTTTGTTTGTACTGCCAGAGGGTCCAAGATATGGACAGGCAGCGTCAAGATCCACTATTTTCCAAATGGATTTGTCAAGTGATTGATCAAGCTTCAGCTTAAAGAAGAAATTTCTTCTTTCCTTCTCATATTATTATCATATTAAGAGCACATTCATCCAGGGCGATTAGTGCCTCTTGGGTGGTGCATCATCAGGCCTCCATGACTCAGATCTGTAAGACGGCATCATTGGTCTTTGGTTCAGACGTTTATCCGATTTTTTTTCAAATCGATATTAAAGGTCATGAGGATATTGCCTTTGGACACAACATACACTGCAGGCTGCTGTATGATACCTCTGGCCTCCTGTTTCCTTGATTCTGTCTCCCCCCCTTCAGTTGCCATTGCTATGGGACATCCCACATAGTTATTACTATGGCTCTGTGTCCCCTGATGTAAGAAAATAAAATAGGATTTTTAACAGCTTACCTGTAAAATCCTTTTATTTGATGTGCATCAGGGGACACACAGGTCCCTCCCTTCTTCTTCTTATACACTTTGATTGCTTTGCTACAAAACTGAGGACTCCCAGTAATGGGAGGGGTTATATGGGGGAAGTTCACACCTTAAGGGGCGTGCCAGTGTCCAGCACCTGATATGCCAATATAACCCATATAGTTATTACTATGGCTCTGTGTCCCCTGATGTACATCAAAGAAAAGGATTTTACACGTAAGCGGTTTTAAAAATCCTATTATTGCTTTTAAGAAGTTGTGATATCTGTAAGTACCTGTAGTGTTAAGTTTTTGGTAGGCTGTGTTCCTTTTGAAGAGTAGGAAAGGATTTGAGTGTTGTACCTGACATCATGTCTTCTATGTGTCGGATGTCTTTTTCTTCCCATGGTTTAATGTTTATGTCTGGTATTATTTGCATAAGTGCAGAGACGGGTAGCTTTAGTGGTAGTTGTATTCCTTACCAGCTACGGTATTTTTTAAGGTGTAACCATGCTGTTATCATTGCTAATATTGTTGGTGACAATTTGCTGTATAAAGAAGATTGTATGTGGGCTGTCATTAGAAAGTCCCTCAAAGAACCTGTTGTGATCTGTGTTTGCTCAATCTCTGACCCTAGTGTCATCTGTTCAGATTGCGGGGTCAACCAATGTCAGAGTTGTGCTAATACTGTCGCAAAATAGTAGTCTTGGATATTAACGTGTTCCACCCCCCAGCCCCCCCCCCCCCCAGCTCTTCTGTGTTTTATTAACCTGCTGAAGGCGCATCTGGCCTTTTTACCCTGCCATATATACACCTGTTCAATATGGGTTGCAAAGATCTAAAGTATGAGTTAGGTATTAGAATAGGTAGTGTTCTGAAAAGATAGAGCACCTGGGGCAATAACTGCATCTTAAAAGCCACGCGTCTGCCCAGCCATGAAAGTTCTGTTTTAGCTAGAGCTTATAGCTTACCCTCTAGTGATTTCAGCAAAGGAATATAATTGGCCGCCACAAGGTCTCCTGTCTAAGGGGTGAGTGTAATACCCAAGTATTTGATCCCTTCCTGTTTCCATATGTAGGGGCATTTTTGTTCTGGGCTTTGTTTAGTTTGTTCTGGATTTCCTAGATTTAGGATGTATGATTTATATTAGTTTACTTTATAATACGATATGCTATTGAAGGTATGTAGGGCTAGGTGTACTGTTGCTAAGGAAACTTCAACCTTAGTAAGCATCAGAATTATGTAATCCGCGAACAGACTTATTGTATGTTCCTTCTGACCTATTCGTACACCGTGTATATGTTGATGTGTTCTCAAATAAGTAGCAAGTGGTTCCATTAATAGATTGAAGATCAGGGGGGATAAAGGGCACCCCTGTCTTGTCCCGTTAGTAATCTGAAATGGTGTGGATATTGCTCCCGATATGAATACCTGAGCTGATGGGTTTGTGTATAAGGTCATAATAGCTGAGTATATTGCTCCTCTAAATCCAAATTTCTCCAGTACTTGAGAAAGAAATTGCCAATGCATTCTGTCAATCACCTTCTCTGCATCCAAAGCTAGGACCAGAGAAGGCATTTTGTATCTGTTAGCAGTGTGGATCACATTGACCAGACGTGTGGTGGCATCAGATGTTTGTCTCCCCTTGGTAAACCCAGACTAGTCAATATCTATTATTTCAGGGAGAATATTCATCAATCTGGTAGCCAGTAAATTTGCATAGATCTTGACATCATTATTCAATAATGAGATTGGCCTAAAGTTCTGTGGAGCATCTGGACTTTTACCTGGTTTAGGCAATGCAATTATAGTGGCTGTTAACATTACTGGGGGGAATGAGGAGGAGGCAACATCAGAACCAAATATATCCACCATGTGTGGGATTAAGATATTTTGAAAGGATTTGTAATATTCCCCTGAAAATCCATCCGGGCCTGAGGATTTGTTGAGTGGTATAGATTGTATAGTTTGAATTATTTCTGTGTCTGTTTTAAGGGCATTCAGTGTATGGAGATGTTCAGTGGTAAGCCTGGGCATATTTAGTGTCTGTAGGAATGTATCTATACTATCTGGAGTTGGTTGTTGTATAGAGGTGTCATCTTTGAGGTTGTACAGTGAGCCGTAGTAGCTACTGAAGGCATCCACTATATCTTGTGGGTGTTGGAGTTTAGTTTGCGTCTTGGGGTATATTACGTGTTGAATATGGGTTCTGTGCCTGTGCCCTCTCAATTGGTTAGCTAATAATTTCCCAGCTCTGTTACCACTCGTATAATATGTCAATTTCATTTTCCTGGAGGCTTTCTTGAAATCCTCCAGAAGTATTGATCTCAGCTCTGTGCGTAATAGTGTAAGTTGGTCTGTTAGTGTTTGGGTTCTTTGGGACATGTTTTGTTTTTCTAATGCACCTATCCATTTTATAATGTCCGTGGTTTGCTGTTGCCTCATTCTCTTAGCTCTGGCCCCTTGTTGTATTAGTATACTTCTGGAAAATGACTTATGGGCATTCCATAGTATAAATGGATTCAAGAGCAACCCCTGATTGGTTCTAAAAAATTCTTTCAACTGCTATTCAATATAATATTTGGTCGGACCATGGCGGAAAATCCGGGGTTGGCTCTCCAAACAAAAGTGTTCCTGTTAGCTGCTGAGTTCCCCACTTGGAGCTCCACTGGGACGTGATCCGACCAAAATTATGTCGTAAATTTTAGTAGATTTATACTCGAACAGCAGTTGTTTATCAATCAAAAATAAATCGATCCTACTGTAGGATCTATGACTGTGAGAAAAGAATGAATAATCTCTGTCGCTGGCGTTGAAGCATCTCCATGCATCATACAATGAGTATTTGTGCAGAAATGGTAGTGTGTTGAAGTCCCCACATATCAATAGTGCTCCTTGGAGTATCTAATGTATTTTCTTCATAGTTTTGTGCATAAATTTAGCTTGTCCAGTGTTAGGGGCATATATATTTGCCACTGTAAAGGTATTGGAGTTGATATCGCACACCACAATTATATATTGGCCCTGTGGGTCAATCTCAATCCTATGCAGTTGGAATGCAATGGCGTCCTTCACTGCTATCATCACTCCTTTCGTTTTCGTTTCTGCGTTTGCACAGAAGATATGGGGAAATTTGGGGTGGGTGCATTTTGGAGGCGCTGAATTTTGTAAGTGGGTCTCTTGTGTGCATAAGATGTCACAGTTCCTCTGCAGGGCATCCTTCCACAGGGACCTGCATTTGGCCGGGATGGTTAAGGCCTTTAAGGCCTTTAACATTAATAGTTAAAGATTGCACTGCCATAAATGTGACTTAGTAGAAGATGTGAGTTGTGTATAAAAGGTGCATCATTTACAGTTGTTGAGACCTGAAGTTGTGGATTAGTTGATGGTCCGCCATCCTGTTGTCCAGAAGGCATAGCCCCAGTCCTTGATGTAGTTCCGGTTCCACCTGAGAATGGATTAGTTCTCCTGACTGATAAGATAGGAAAAGAAAGTTTGTGCAATCTAAAATTCAACATTGTGGCTGAATGCCAACTCACAAAAAAAACAATAGAAAATGGTGGTAAAGTGTGACTCTCAGTCACTCAAGAGTTAACTTGGGGGTAAAAGTTGTAACAAATTTAACGGAGCAAACACACGACTTCCTGAGCAGGTTTAGCTGCCCAAGTCATGATTAACTGTGAGTGCGAGCGTTCTTGCGGTCTACAGTGCGCCATTCAGTATCCTGACTGATGTTGGGACTTCTTTGGCGTGAAGATGTTTGGGTTTCTGGGATGACCCCCCAAGAGCTTAGCAGAGCCATGCCGTTGGCTACAGAGTCCATTACATAATCCTTGCCTTCCCATGTAACAATCAGTTTGGTTGGGAAGCCCCATCTGTAACCAAGCTTATGGTTCCTTAGTGCTTTTGTTATGGTTGTCATGTTTCTGCGTTTTTGCAGCGTATATTGTGATAGATCTGCATAAAATTGCAGGTTAGCGTATGTTGATGGGATTGTGTCTTTTTGCCTGGTGGCTGACATGAGCCGTTCCTTTGTGTGGTAAAAGAGTAATCTTAAGATGACATCCCTTGGTATGTTGTCTGAAAGATAGCTAGGTTTAGGGAGTCTGTGGATTCTGTCTACCGTGAAATCTAAAGCCCATAGATCAGGCAGAATTGTGGTGAAGAGATGGACCCCATAGTCCCTTGCTGTTGGACAGTTTTTGGGATCTTCACATTATTTCTCCTAGACCTGTCCTCAATGTCCACCATTTTGGCTCAAAGTCCTTCTATCTCATCATCCTTGGTTTCATTTGTAGTGGTGGCATATTCCCCCATCCTATGTTCAATGTGAGTCACTTTATCAGATACAGACCGGAGCTCAGTGCTAAATTTATGCATAGATGGAACCATGTCTGAATGAAGCGACCCCCTTAGTGATACTAACATCTCCTTTAGCATTGTATCAATAACTGGCTGACCATTAGTGGGGAATGCATCAATGGAGTCTGGCAACTCTCTTGTGTCATCTCCTGAATCAGGGAGTGAGCTCATCTCAGTGTTATCATCTGCTGCATCCGGATTGAATCTCACCTTCTCTGGGCTCCTTGCGGATGGTGAAGCAGGGGAAGACCCCGAATCTTTAGGTGGGCTGCCTCTTTTCTGTGTCCTCGGCTGCTTGCTGTGGTGTGGAGCGGCGGATGCCGGTGTGGATGTGCGGCCAACGCCATCTTGCTTGGCCCCATAGGAGAAATACTCCATCAGGTGCATAGGCCGGTTCGCCTTGTTTTTCCTCCCTGGCATCTCCGCGATGTGTTCCCTGGGTGTTGGAGGACTGGACCGCTCTGATTGGGGCTCAATAGGAGACCTGGGCGAGGTGCTGTTAGCTGCGATGTTCCCGTTGGATCAGTAGCTCCTCCGCTAAACGTCCATCTTGGACTCCAGCTAGCTCCGCCCCCCACACTTTTTTTTATGTACCTATTTCTGAAGGCTTTTGACAAGTCTAATGGTCTAATGAGGCACTATTTACTCTGAGATAGAATAACATGTACTGTATATAATGATGTGTGAATGTAGCACTGTATAAGGCTGAGTTCAAACTGTCAGGAAATTGCAACTCTCTATGGAGCCAATTCACACATCACTGGAGCAGCTCCGGTGCAAATTGCACAGGAGTCCTGTGTGACTTCTGGTCCTTTTCAGGTCAGAATTCAGCCAAAAAATCCAACTGAAATTGGACCTGAAACGGCGAACAAAGAGACGCACTGGACCCCTGCTGTGAGCTGCTCTGTGCGGCAGTATGAACCCAGCCTAAGAGTGCTGCTTTCCATTAATGCCTTTCCCCATTTTTCAATCAAGTTTTTTCTTAGTTTATCCCTGCACTTTAACAACTTAACATGATTCTGAATTAAATTACCCTATAGAACTGTTTGCCATTTCTAGATTATATGGATCCTGTCCAAAAGGAACTGCTATTAATTATTTGTAAGTTAAAGATATCCAAATGTTTGCCTCTTCAGCAGCTAAAGATATATTTTTTGAATTTGCAGTGATAGTTTCTCACTTCTGCTCAAAACACAAAACAATTTATTGATTTTTTATGCTAAAATCTATTGATTTCTCTATTGATGTGCTACATTCCAGTAAAAACATTTTTCACTTTCTGTATGAATTCCCCTTTGTATTATGTTTCAGCTAAAAAGGATGCAAAATCTTACATAATATTTCCATTAATATTTTACCATAGTTATTCCTTTTTTTTACAGAGTCTATTTATTTATTTTTTTTTATAAAATTGTTATTGCTTTTACTGGAAATGACAAGCAGTCAAGAAACATAAACAGTAAATACACAAGGAACACGGAATAACGATACATGGTTCGTACTCAACAGCCATATGCCTAAAAAGCCTATATGTGTACATCAGAGTCTATGGGATCGATAACACAACCTAGCAAAAAGAAAAATACATGGTAGAGCAATACAGAGTCAACATAGGACTTAAGCTAAGAGACATTACGCTGTAGTTCAAGTCAGGGGGGCTCCTCCCCAAGTGCTTCCCTGGGTATTTTTAGCGGACCCAGAGAATTAGTAATATCCCTCTTTAGATACCATTCTGTGTATCTGAATGGCTGCATAATCCTGTGTATATCCTCTTTCGCAAAAACATGTTCCATAAATGTGCGCCATCTTGAAAAGAAACGTGAGGTTGATTTAAAACTTAGCAGAATAGTATCTAATCGTTCTAGGTAGAACAAAGTTTCCAGGGCTTTTTTCACAGCCTGTATTGAGGGTGGTGAGGGTTTGATCCATTGTGTCAGGATAGTTCTTCGTGCAACCAGTAGACATAAATGCGCCCATTGGGGTACAGCTGTATAGCTATCTGAGAGGTGGGGTTCAGCCAATGTGGTATATCCAAAGAGACATAGAAGTCGGTCCCTGGGCAGGTCCCGATTTGTCACAGCATTGATAAATCGTAGCACCAAGTTCCAAAAGGTCACAACGTGTGGGCATTCCCATAAACGATGGAGAAGCGTAGGACGCAGTTTTGAGCACCATGGACAACATTCCTGGTTAGGATCAGTTCGGTTGATACGAAAGGGGTAATACGCCCTATGAAGAATCTTGAATTGAGTTTCTCTCCATGTTTCGGAAACTGTAACCTTTCTAGTTTTAACATAACCCTCTAGCAATTTTCCCGGAAGATCTACATCCTCAAAAATGTCTGCCCACTTCCGGAAAGGTTGCAAGTGGTATTTGGCAGAGTGGTATTCAATAAGGAAGGTATAAATAGTAGAGATAGAATAGTCACCATTGTGTATGATCGTATCTATGAAGGATTTCTGGAACTGATTCGTGATATGTCTATGCCTGTCACCCAAGTAACTAAGGAGCTGGTGGTAGTGGAAGGAATGAGTTAACGGCAAGGAGAATTCTCTGGCTAGCATCGGGAATGGCTTGGGCTTGCCAGAGACATTTGAATAAACATCATACACCTTCGTGAGACCTTTAGATGCCCAGTAAGCAAATACACTATGCATTGTGGAAGGAGGGAACATGGGGTTTGATTGAATTGGCAAATATCGGGAAATATCAGACGGTAGCCCTATCAATTTACGCGACTCCCGCCACGCTATCACTGTATCTCTAATCAATAGATTAGATCGGAAATGAGTGGGTAATTTGTTTGGATTTGAATGAAGGATAGCCGATAGGGCAAACGGCGAGACCGCCGCAGCTTCTAATGAGTTATTGGAGTACCTAGAATTTCCTGAAAACCAATCTAGGCCTTGGCGAAGCAGACATGCTAGATTGTAAAATCGGATATTGGGTAGGCTCGCTCCTCCCTCCATCTTCGGGAGGCATAGTTTATTCATAGCAATCCTCGGTTTCTTCCCGGCCCATAAAAATTTCGTCAAAGCTGAGTGAATTAATCTAATATCCGAATGTTTAACTAAGAGAGGGATGGTTTGCATTGGGTACAGTAATCGGGCAAATGAAACCATTTTAAAAAGATGACATCTCCCGAAGAGCGAGATAGGAAGAGCCGTCCAAGCCTCTAGTTCGTGTACAATCTTCGATATCACCGGAGGGAAATTAAGGGAATAAATAGTTGAGGGTGTCCGGCCAATGCGTATCCCGAGGTACGTGATATAGTGTTTTGCTACGGCCAAGGGGGAGCTAGAGGTCCAGGTAGTGGCCAGGTTAGGTCGAAGGGATAGAATTTCGCTTTTGTCAAAATTAATGCACAGTCCAGAGTACGACCGAAACTTGTGGAACAAGTCTGCAAGGCGTCTAAAGTCTCCCGACGGATCCGTAGAGAACAACAAAATATCGTCCGCAAAAAAGGCCGAACGAAGCGTGTGGTCCCCTAACTTGATTCCACTAATCCCGTTAGGCGAATTAATCAATCTCGACAACGGCTCAACGGCTAAGTTGAACAATAAAGGAGACAGGGGACAACCCTGTCTTGTCCCCTTCGACAAGGGGATTGAGGCCGATATAAAGTCAGGGGTCACCAAGCGCGCCGTCGGGGATTCGTACATACGACGTAAAAATTGCAGGATCGGACCGGAAAACGCCAGCTTTTCCAATACTTGAAAAAGCCAAGACAGACTAATGTTGTTGAAGGCCTTTTCGGCGTCTAGCGACATAATAGCCACATCTTTGTCAGGGTGGGATTTGGCGTACTCTAGAACCGTCAGGACCTTACGGATGTTTAACGTTGCCGAGCGACCTTTAACGAACCCCGATTGAGCTGGGTGTAGACGGGAAGGGAGTAAAGACGCAAGACGAGTGGTGACAATTTTAGACAAAATTTTCACGTCTACGTTAATTAACGATATCGGTCGGTATGACCCTGGTAGAGTAGGATCTCTATCTTTTTTGCCGATAAGTCGTATGTATGCCTGAGTTCCCGTAGGTAGGTATGGGCCGCCCTCCCACATTGACTTAAAGACAGCTTGCAACGTGGCCGGGACAAAGTCCTTGGTCATTTTATAGAATTCGGCAGTGAGGCCGTCCGGACCCGGCGCTTTAGACGATGCCAATGATTTGATTGTGATCTGAATGTCCTCAATCGTAACGGGAGCATTGAGGGCATCCAGAGCTTCAGTGGTGAGTTCAGGTAATTGTAATTGACGCAGGAGGGTCGCTGCTCCCTCCGGATCCACCGAATCCGTCGAGTACAATCGAGTGTAATAATCCGTAAGGATTTTGTTAATTTCATCAGAGGACGTGTGTAGCACCCCCTCATCATCTTTCATGGACATACTACGCGTAGGTTTTCTAGTGCCGGCGCACATCCTGGCAAGTAGCTTACCTGCCTTGTTACCGAATTTGTGAAAATATAGAGTGGAGTACGACGTTTTGGCCGATTCCTGCTGTTGTGCCCACAGATCAAACTCCCCCTTGGCCTTCGTCCATAATTTAATATTGGCCTGCGAACGATTAAATACCAAACGTTCGTGAGCACACCGCAATTTCTCGCTCGCCGTCATATATTGGCGTTTGGCGTTACATTTAAATTGAGTGACATACGAAATGATTTTACCCCTTAAGAAGGCTTTGCCAGCCTCCCAGAACAAGTTTGGCTTGGAAATGTATTCCCTATTGTCAGAGACATATTCCGTCCATGCTAGCTCTAGAACCGAACGAAAATCTTCGTTGTCTGCTAAGTACGAGGGGAATCGCCACAGAGGCGGCAGGGCTCCCGCGCGAGTGTCTAGCAAATTAAGGGCTATTGGGCTGTGGTCCGAAATCCTAGGGTCGTAGATTTCAGGATCCCGGGTCAGTGGAAAAAGCACTTGGGTGACAAAAAAGTAATCTATGCGAGAAAACGAGTCGTGAGGAGGGGAATAAAACGTAAAGTCGCTACCCGTCGGATGAGCTATCCTCCACGGGTCTAGTAGTTGTAATTGGTCGACCGTTCTGGCTAAGAGCGTTGATGGGGTGAGAGGTCTGTCCCGAATCGACCCTATGTTTGCGGATCTGTTCGAACGGTCAAGGGTGGGGGACATCACCGCGTTAAAATCCCCTCCCAAAACGTGTAAAGCTTCTGGTACCATCGTCGTCCAGGTAGTCAAATCACGAAAGAAGGCAGAGTCAGGTGAGTTGGGGGCATAGACATTAGTAATAGCTATATCCGAATGGGCTAATTTGAGTGATATGGTGATCATGCGACCTAACTGATCCACTTGTACATTCTTAACTGTATAGGTTAGCTTTTTGTGTACCAGAATCACTACCCCGGCCTTACGGCCATCAGATGGAGACCCAAAAACCTCACCCACCCACAATCTACGGAGGCGTTGCATATCTTCGTTCGAGAGGTGTGTCTCTTGCAATAGAGCCACATCCGCTCGTAATCGTTTCAAATGTCTAAGGATCATCAAGCGTTTACATGGGGAGCGGAGCCCCTTAACATTCCACGACACGATCTTCAAGTGACTCCCCTCACCCGGCGAAGCCATAGTAGTAATAATTCAGATGTCAGCGCTAAGAGGTAGCGGGGAAATCTCCCCCATAAGCTCGATCCGCCAAATAGGGGAACACTCAAGGGCCGTGTCGTTGCTAGGCTTAAAGGCATAAAACATTCATAAAAACACGAAGTAAAAAACCACATGTAACGTAGAACATAACCTGTAGTGAATACAGAACAAAGTAATACCCATAAAGTATCTAAACCATCTATCATGTACTTCTCTTTTTCCCACATCCAACCGTACGTGGATACCGACCCTCCCGCCTCCCCCTCACTCTTAAGTATTGTCCAGGAGGGATCAAGAGCAGAGTATAGCACCTCACGTGGGGGACAGCATAGATGTTGCAGTGGGAATGGCCCAGGCCGAGGGCGCTGAAAGAGCCCGCTTCCGAACGAACAACCATTGTAGATACAGAGTATATAGCAGTGCCATATGGGATCAGAGTGGTGGGTTAAAAGAACATAACCTTCTCGTATACACTGTAGTTCAGCATTCAAAAGCAGGTTACCACCTCGGTGATACGTAGAGTAAAGGATTAGAAACAGAACTTAGGTTGAGCGACCACTTCATACTCGCCGTAAACCAGCAAGAGCCCAGAACCACAACACTAAGGAACTGTTAATATAACGTAAACTGTAGAAGTGTGGGCACATGAGAGAGAAAAAAAAACAAAAACAAGCAAACGTGTACTCTTCAGGCCAATTCCATCGTCAGTGTGGTGAACAGTATCGCGGTCGTCTTCACATCCGAAACGTCCGATTTCAGCGGCCGCGATTTACTTCACGATGCGAAAGCTGAGTGAGTCGGGTGCGCTTATACGGCGGCTTGCTAGGGCTGGAGCGCGGTCTGCGATCGCCAGGTTCAGGTCGGGACGGAGAGCCGACCGAAGCATCCGTATGGTCCATTTCCGTGGTGGCTTGGGCCAAGTATCTTGCTGCTGCGTCCGGTGACGTGAAAGATAGGCGTTCCCCCGAAGGCGCTTCCATTCGTAGAATAGCAGGGTAGGCTAAGGAGAACTTTACTTGTTGTTGGTGCAGCGTAGTACACACCGGAGCGAACGCCTTCCTGCGTTTCATGACCTCAACTGAATAGTCGGCAAATAGCAGAAGTTTAGCTCCATCAACGGTCAAGGTACGATTGCGCCGAAATGCTTGTAAAATCGCTGCCTTGTCAGCATAATTGAGATACCTCACAATGACATGCCTAGGCTTAGTGCGGGTATCCTCATATTGGCCGATGCGATGAGCACATTCGATCGTACAGGGTATGCGGAGACCCAATTGTTCTGGTATGATTTTAGCACAAATGTCAGCGAGGTGATTCGCGGTGACCGTTTCCGGAAGACCAATGATTCGTAGATTGTTCCTTCTGGAGCGATTCTCGAGGTCATCGATCTTATCCCACAGGTCTCTCGTCTCCGCCGTGAGGCGGGCGGGCGTCGCCGATTGCGCCGTAGTATCATCTTCCAGATAAGAGATCCGATCTTCCGTCTGGGTGATACGTTGCGCTTGTACTTGTAGCTCTATATGGAGCTGCTCCAGCCCTTTGTGTACGGCTGCATCCACCGTGGCTGTTAAAGTAGGGCCTAGAAGGGCTACAACTTCTTGGGCTATGCCCACCGGTTGGTGAGTTCCCTGCAGCTCTGCTGGGATCAAGGGCCCGACCTGATCCGCTGGAAGCGTGGTCGCCATCTTGGCCGCGCCGAGGGCCGCGTCTTCTGCCGAGGCTGGCGAAGAGGAGACAGCCCGGGCATATGACCGCTCCACGAAGCGGTCCATGAGTCTCCCGTGGGTGAGGCGGATTTTTGGGGAGCAACCCCGGAGTTGTAGCAGGACTAGAGGCAGCGATGTAGAGGGGTTCGGCGGGAGCTACGTCCACTCACAGCCTGCTCATGTGGCGCCGGAACCGGAAGTTCCACAGAGTCTATTTTAAAGTAAACCTCTCACAAATTCCAAATGAACAAATTGTGAAAAAAAACAGGGATTACCATAAGTTAATTATGAAAATCAGGACAATCAGCCGATCCAAAGTTAAATTTGCATACACATTTTCAGCCCTCACTGTAAAAATCAGACTTGCACCCATTTTTTACAGGGTTGTTGGAGAAGTAAGCTAGGGGTGGGGACTGTGTGTTCAGGGTGATGTGCGGTGTTAGCCACACATAGCGTTTTGCTTTTAGGCCAAAAAGTTCAATTGTGGTCTCATCTGAACAGAGCACCTTCTTCCACATGTTTGCTGTGTCCCCCGCGTGGCTTCTCGCAAACTGCAAATGGGATTTCTTATGGCTTTCTTTCAACAATGGCTTTCTTCTTCTCCACTCTTCCATAAAGGCCAGATTTATGGAGTGCCCTGTGGACAGATTCCCCCACCTGAGCTGTGGATCTCCGCAGCTCCTCCAGAGTTACCATGGGCCCCTTGGCTGCTTCTCTGGTTAATTTTCTCCTTACCCAGGCGGTCCGTTTGGGTAGATGGCCATGTCTTGGTAGGTTTGCAGTTGTGCCATATCCTTTCCATTTTCAGATGATGGATTGAACAGTGCTCCATGAGATGTTTAAAGCTTGGGATATTTTTTATAAACTAACCCTGCTTTAAACTTTCGTACAACTGTCCAGTGTGTTCCTTGTCCTTCATTATGCTGTTTGTTCACTAAGCTTCTGTAACAAATCCCTGAAGGCTACACAGAACAGCTGTATTTATACAGAGATTAAATTACACACAGGTGGACTATATTTAATAATTAGGTGATGTCTGAAGGTAATTGGTTCCACCAGATTTTGGTTAGGGGCATCAGAGTAAAGGGGGGTAAATACAAATGCACGCCACACTTTTCACAAATTTATTTGTAAAAAAAAATGTCACTTCACAATTATGTGCCACTTTGTGATGGTCTATCGCATAAAATCCAATAAAATACATTTAAGTTTTTGGTTGTAACATAACAAAAGTTTCAAGGGGTAGGAATACGTTTTCAAGGCACTGTAAATCCTGCTGTATCTGTTTTAACTAAACATTTTAACTTGCAGTTTTTGAAAAAACTCATTGTATCATTGTATTACAATAAATGTATAGCTAAATGCAAGGTGTTTAAACTTTATATAACATTATAACAACATATAACACCATGTTTCTCTATGCATAACAGGAACAGGTAAGCTAAGATTACACTGTGAAGTTCAGCTAAAAATAATATGTATGCATACATCATTAAGTAAGAGTAAACTAGAATTTATTCAGGAAATTGCAGAACTGGTTTCAACAGTGCTGTTTTCACAGGTTTGGGATTACACTGAGGAGTTAATTAAAAAAATAAAATAAATCTGTGTGAATGTCTCAGGCATTTACACATCCGCCATGTATTTTGCCTAACATATCTATTTCCTATGATCATTAACCACATCTAGTTGGCAAGATGTTTTTTTTTTCCTGAAATACCCCATCCAGAAAATGGCCAGTGGATGTAGCTGACACTAATAGAAATAAACATAGTAGAAAAATTATAGATAAAAAAATAAAGCAAGGTGATATGTTAACCACTTGACCTCCAGAAGATGATCAGACCATCACCAGACCATTTTTGTGATACAACAATGAATTACGTTAACTGAAAATTGTGTAGAAATTACCAACAATGTTGAAAAAAATATATCTATGTTTTACTTTTTGCTATAAAACACATTGAGTAAAAAAATGTAAAAAATCAAATGTCTTAAAAAATTTAGGTCAATATGTATTCTGCTACATGTTTTTGGTAAACAAAAATCCCAGTAAACGTATATTGATTTGTGTATGCAAACTTTATAGCGTATACAAACTATGGGTATATTTATGGATTTTTTTATACTAGTAATGGTGGCGATCAGTGACTTATATCAGGACTGCAATATTGCAAAGGACATTCTGACACTTTTGACACTTTGCTTGGAACCAGTGACACTATTACAGTGATCAGTGTTAAAAATATGCACTTTCACTGTACTAATGATTTAAACAAGAAAGACGCTGCTCCAGGTGAGCAGTCACGACAGTTCGGATACACTGGGTTCAAGCCACGGCTCATCAATGATGATCAATAGAAAGAAAAAAAACAGCTGCACACCACAGGAACATTCCAATAATTTTTTTTTTTTTTTTTAAATATCGGTTTATTAATTTTTCTAAGAAACATTACAAAGAAGATACATAAAAACAAAAGGAAGGGTGCAAAACAGGTTTACATTGTACCTGACATGGAAATATGCCACAGCCTCAAAATATAATGGATACTGCTTTTAAAATAGGAATAGTTCCAATCAAGTCTGCCAGCTGTCCCACAGTGCTATAACTAAGGTCTTACATCAAGGGTCATTTTTCCGGTATACTACCGCAGGTAAGTATAAGGAGTAGGGATGGGCGAACGGTTCGCCCGGCGGTCGTTTTGCGGCGAATTTCGGCTGTTCGCAGTCCGCCAAATCGGCTGACTACTGCCGCCGTTCGCCCAGTGGACTTCCGTGTTTACTGTGTAAAAGAACTTTGACCTATGATGACACATCCATCATGGGGTACAGGACAGCCAATTGAGACATTACAGCACATGGACACTTGGACATTCCCCCTAACTTATAAATAGACCCGATCCGGCGGCCATTTTACATTCTTTCTTCTGTCACTATAGGGAGAGGTTGCTGTGTGGAGCAGGGAGAGACTGCAGTGACACAAATCACTAGCTATTTGGTCCACAAAAGTTCTTTTCAGGACTGGTATAGGTGTTAGGTGTAGTTCAGGATATAGGTTTGAGGGACTGCTGTGCTACTGATTGTTGCAACAGCCTGTCTTTTGTCAGTGTAGAGAGAGGGACAGGACGCTGTGTGCTGCAGGGACAGTCAGCTTAATCAATAGCTGTTACTATTAGGTCCACAAAAGTGCTATTCAAGTTATTGTTCCAGCAGCCTGTGTTTTGTCAGTTTAAATAGGGACAGGCAGGAAGCTGTGTGTGAGGCAGTGAGGGACAGTCAGTTTAATCAGTAGCTGTTACTATTAGGTCCACAAAGGTTCTTTTCAGGACTGGTATGGTAATAGGCTTGCACACGTATAATATTCTTTCTTCCAAATATAGAAAGAATATTATACTTGACTGCTGCCCTTCTGCTGCAGTAGTCCTTTATCAGTATAGGGACAGAGGTACAGTCTGCTAATCATTCACAACCTACTTGTTCCACAAAGGTCCTTATAAGGACTGGTAAGGTATAGGGTACTACAGTACATAGGGTTGAGTGAGGTACAGTCTGCTATTCCTTAAGGATTGGTATAGGTCCACAATAAATAGGGTTGAGGTACACTACTGCTGACTGCTGCCCTTCTGCTGCAGTAGTCCTTTATCAGTATAGGGACTGAGGTACAGTCTGCTAATCATTCACAACCTACTTGTTCCACAAAGGTCCTTATAAGGACTGGTAAGGTATAGGGTACTACAGTACATAGGGTTGAGTGAGGTACAGTCTGCTATTCCTTAAGGACTGGCATAGGTCCACAATATATAGGGTTGAGGTGCACTACTGCTGACTGCTGCCCTATACTGCAGCAGTCCTTTATCAGTATAGGGACTGAGGTACAGTCTGCTAATCATTCACAACCTACTTGTTCCACAAAGGTCCTTATAAGGACTGGTAAGGTATAGGGTACAACAGTACATAGGGTTGAGTGAGGTACAGTCTGCTATTCCTTAAGGACCGGTATAGGTCCACAATATATAGTGTTGAGGTGCACTACTGCTGACTGCTGCCCTATACTGCAGCAGTCCTTTATCAGTATAGGGACTGAGAGTTTTGTCACAGGGTCATTTAAAAAATGACAGGCAGAGGAAGAGGCAGGCCCTTCCGCAGGGGTGGTAGGGGTAGGGCATGAGCAACAGGCTTGAGCCAAAGTGGGAAGTTGCAGAAGGTGCGTTCAATTACTTTAAAGGACGCACCAGACTTGGTTGAGTGGCTCACTCAGCCTTACTCTTCTGCACCCTCCTCATCCTCTCGATCTGCACCCTCTTCTTCAATCTCTGCTATGTGCACCCCCAAAGACACTACCACCAACAACACCACCACCACCACATACCTTCTGCTTGAGTCACAGGAATTATTTTCCGATCCATATCAAGACATTTCTGATGCGCAGCCACTCTTGGTATTCAGGAAGAGGAGGTAGCAACAACCGCCACTCAGCAGTCTGACGACAGTACCGAGATCAGCCCAAGGAGGAGGTTAGTCCCCGGGGTTGCTGCCTACTCCGAGATCTCTACTTATAGCGGTGGGGAAGGTGACGTCGATGATGACGTGTCTAGTGATGTCACATGGGTGCCCACAAGAGAGGAAGGGGAGGGGAGTTCAGAGGGAGATATGGACCAGCAGATAGGGAGGAGAAGCAGGAATAACTTACATTGCACAGGAGGGACAAAGCAGACTGCTAATGTATCAGGAGCGAGTCATCGACCAATGTACGGTCACATCTGGCGCTCCCATGATGCCGGCACATGGCTCCGCAGTGTGGGCTTTTTTTAACATGTCCGCTGCTGACAATAGCGTTGCCATCTGCAATCTTTGCAGTCAACGCATTAGTCGCGGTAAGCCCAAAACTCACCTAGGGACGACCGCTTAAGAAGGCACATGAGCAGCCATCACCGAGCCCAGTGGGAGCAACGGAACACGCAAAGCCACACTCCAGGCTCTCACCGTCCAGCCTCGTCTTCTACTTTTCCTTCTCCTCTCTCCTCACAATTGTCCTCCACTCCACCTTCCATCACGCCAAACTCACATTTTTCTGCAAAAAGGCAGGCTTCCATGGGCCTAATGTTCGAGCGTAAAAAAATGATGATGCCGGATAACCCTCTTGCCCAACGGTTGACGGCTGGCTTGTTAGAACTGATAGCCTGCCAACTACTGCCATATAAACTGGTGGACTCAGAGGCCTTTTGAAAATTTGTGGCCATTGGAACACCACAATGGAAGGTCCCAGGAAGGAAGTATTTCTCACAGAAGGGCATCCCAGAGCTATATGGCCATGTTCAGCGGCAAGTGAATGTATCTCTGGCACAGTGTCGGTGCCAAGATACATCTGACCACAGACACGTGGTCTAGCAAACACGGGAAGGGAAGGTATATCACTTTTACTGCCCACTGGGTGAACCTTCTGACGGCCGTCAAGCATGTAACCCGTGGCACCCGTGTAGATTTGGTTTTACCGCCACGGATTGCATGCAGGCCTGGCTCTTCTTCTCCTCCTACTCCATCCTCCTCCCTCTCCTCCTCGGCTGACTCCTCCTTTTCCGCTGCTAGCGTCTCTTCCGCTGCGCCGCCCAAGCTCCCCAGAACCTATTCGACATGCCAGGTGAGACGTTGCCATGCCGTGCTGCGTCTGTTGTGCCTGGAAGCCAAGAGCCACACTGGCCTGGCACTCCTTTCAGCTTTGCGTTCACAGGCAGATCAGTGGTTAACACCGCTCAATTTGACAGTTGGTAAAGTGGTGTGTGACAACAGTGCCAATCTGCTTAGCGCATTGGAACAGGTCAAAATGACGCACGTGCCATGCATGGCACACATCTTAAACTCGGTCGTGCAGCGATTCGTTGTCAAATACCCTGGGGTCCAGGACATCTTGCGACAGGCAAGGAAAATCTCGGCCCATTTCAGAAGATCTTACACGGCCATGGCTCGCCTTGCTGACTTTTTTTTTTATATAATAAATGTTTATTGAAAGAAAAACAGGGAATACAAACAACATGAAAATTTGAACTTAAACTATGCATTTTAGCATATATGCTGTGGGTACTTTCTAAAGCATTGAAAGCGTGTGACATCACGTATGAACCCAGAATTACACTATAAAACAAATTGTATACTCATATGCGTCAATACATTGTGGGAATATAATTATGTTTACGTTCAAGATGGGTAAAGTGCATATTGTTCCCTGAAGAATTTTGGAAAAGAAGGAAGAAAAAGAAGAAGTAGGGGGTAAGAAGGAAAAGGAGGGGGAGGCTGGCACGCATGGTGCACAGTAAAGTATATGTCACAGTACATTATAGACTCATGAGGAATGAGTCAAACAATAACCTCAGGGGATCAACCTTAAGATATAGATAACGTATTCATCAGACGCGGTTTGCGTCTCAGTGGGGTTGTACAATTATCTCCTTATAAGTTGTGGTGTCCTTGAATTCAGTCCACGGAGTCCAAGTTAGGGTGTGTCGTTGAAAAGTGTCCTTGTTGCGGTGAGTGATATCTTCCATGAGATGAACCTCTGAAATTTTTTGAAACCACTTTTTTATGGTTGGAGTCTCTGGCTGACCCCAGAGGGTAGGTATGAGTGCTTTGGGCGTGTTGAGCAGGTGAGGGACTATAGAGCGTTTATATCTTCCGACTGGTTCCTCGGTAGCATGGAAGAGGGTGGTCCATGGGTCTGAAGGGAGAGTAACATTGGATATTTGTTGTATAATTCGGATAATGCCAGACCAGAAGGGGCGGATAAGTGAGCACGATCACCATATGTGAGCGTGTGTTGCTTTGTTCCCACAATTCCTACAACACAGCGGGGAATTGGCGGGGAACATCTGATGGAGCTTTGATGGAGTATAGTGCCACCTGGTTAGCAATTTGTAATTGACCTCAGCCATCTTTGATGCAATTGAAGAGATATGAGTCAGCTGTAGGACTTTATCCTTTTGACTGTGTGAGAGGCAGGATTCCAGGTCTGCCCCCACTTGGCGAGAAAGAGAGGGTGAGTATCTCCCTGGAGTTTGATGAGTGTTTTGTAGAACACTGAGACGCTGTGTTCAGGCGGAGATGTTGGATTGAATACTTCCTCGATACTGTTTAGGTCCTGTATCCCCCTCAGCGGCTGAGGCAAAGTTCTAAGAAAACCTTGCAATTGATTATATCTCCATTTGTCTAGGAACGTAAGTGGCTTGGGGGCAAGATTTTCCTTTAGGGGCTTGAGAGCATTTGCTCGGAGAACATGATGTAAAAGGAGGGGTCTTTCTGGCGACCATGTCTTGAATCCAGGGTCTAATAGACCAGGTAAGAAATAGTTGTGGTCAAGAAGCGGTAGCAGAGGAGAGGAATATGTCCACGAGAATTTCTTATGCAAAGCATCCCATGCGTCTAGGGTGGAAGTGGTTAGTGAGGAGGTAGTTGGGGCGAGGTACCTGTGTGAGCGCGGCAGCCAAGGTGTAACTGCAAGATCTGCTTTACTAAGGGCATGTTCAAGACTCACCCAGAGTTTGGAGTTGGCAGCATATTTCCATTCGGAAATTCTAGACAGAATCACAGCATTATAATAAGCCTTAAAATTTGGCAGGGCCAGTCCCCCAGAGTCCTTGGAGCGAAAGAGTACGTCTCTAGATACTCTGGTATGGCTGTTCCTCAAAATGAAGCATGAGACCATGGCCTGTAATAGAGAGAAGAACCCTATAGGCACACCCAATGGGATCATTTGAAAGAAAAAGAGGACTCTAGGAAGAATGTTCATTTTAACCACACTCACTTTACCCAGCCAGGAGTGTGTCAGTGTGCTCCACCTTTGTAGGTCCTTTCTAATATTATTCAATAATGGGATATAGTTATGTTTAAAGAGTGATTGGATATTAGATGTGAGATTTATTCCCAAATATTTCATGCTTCGTTGAACCCATCTAAAGGGAAAGAGGGGTTTTAAACTTCCCACCTCCCCGTCAGGCAGATTAATATTTAAGATTTCAGACTTAGAAAGGTTAATTTTAAAGTTGGACAGTGTCTGGAAAGTGGAGAACGCCGACATTAAGTTAGGGAGTGAGATACAGGGTTGCTGGATAAAAAATAAAATATTGTCCGCGTACGCCGCTAACTTATGAGTTTTATTGCCTACTCGAATCCCATGTATGTTTATGTTACGTCTTATGGTTGCCAGAAAGGGTTCCAGGGTAAGAGCGAATAAGAGGGGGGAAAGGGGGCAGCCCTGTCTGGTCCCATTAAATAATTGGAATGAGTCACTCAGAGTGCCGTTTATGCGAATTTGTGCCATGGGATTGGAATAAAGGGAAGTAATACGATAATACATTTTAGGTCCTAGTCCGAAGTGGCGTAGGGTCAGTTTTAAGTAGTCCCAGTCCACCCTGTCAAACGTTTTTTCTGCATCTGTGGATACAAGTAGGGTGGACTGGGAAGACCTTTGTGCGTATTGTATAAGAGATATCACCCGGAGAGAGTTACCCTTGGCTTCTCTGTGTGGCATAAAGCCCGTCTGGTCTGTTGAGACCCAACTGGGTATAAGGGGAAGCAGTCTGTTAGCCAAATTTAATAGGGAAATTGGCCTGTAGCTATTGCACTGGGTAGGGTCCTTGCCCGCTTTGGGGATGACTGAAATGTGGGCTGTAAGGGATTCTGGGCGTAGTCCCGAGGTCTGTGAGATTGAGTTGGCATAAGCCGTAAGGCAGGAGAACGTCACTAAATGTTTTGTAGTAAAAGATAGTATAACCGTCCGGACCAGGGGCTTTTCCCGTCAGTGTAGACTTCAGAGCTACCTGAAATTCCTCAACTGAAAGTTCAGATTCAAGTTCCCTGAGAGTTGTGTTTGAAAGTTTGGGCAAGTTAGCTTCTTTTAGGTATGAGAGCATGCGGCTACGTCTCTCCTTTACAGTCAGAGACGGGGAGTCACACTTCACTTTATACAAGTCTGCATAGTATTCCCTGAATGCTTTAGCAATGTGAGGGGTCGCGGATTGTAATAGTGGGAGGTGATGGTGGTCCAAGAAGATGTTATCTATGCGGGAGTAGGACTGATGGGTCTTCGAGAAGTGGGAGAAGTCTTTTTCTTTTGGGTGTAGGATACGCCATGCGTCTATCAACTGCCGGTCTATGAGTCTCTTTTTAACAAAGGAAAGGCGCTTAAAGGAAATGTTAGAGCGACCATGGGATGTGTCCAAGACAGGATCTAGAGGCATATTTATATCCCCTGCCAGTACAATTAAACCCTCAGCGAAGCGCGATAAGTCAGTAAGGATTTGAGAAAAGAAGGTAGGTTGATTGTGGTTCGGGCAGTATACGTTTGCTAATATACATTGGGTGTTACCTAGAAAGCCCTTTAAAAAGAGAAAGCGACCATGGTCATCCGCTTGCATACCTGAAAGACGAAAGGGTACATTACCACTGAAACTGATTCGTATCTGAGATATAATATCACTGGGGGAAATAAGGCGAGGTCAGTTTGACCTGCGTAGTATGAATTAAATGCGTTTCTTGGAGAAATACAATGGAGGAAGCAAGAGCCCGTAATTCCCGAGTAACCTGATGTCGTTTAGCCGCTACATTTAGACCCCTAACACTATAGGAGGTAATTTTAAGTGTGGCCATTATTGCAGTGGATCGTGACCCTTAAGGTTACCTAGCCATGCATGCCAACCTTGAGGGGGGGAGTAAGGGGGAGGAGAAACGGATAGGTGTAGAGAAGATATAAAAGACATAAGTACAGAAACAACAAAAACGTCCAACCGGACACATGTGGGAAAACGTAACATTTCACACAGATTTCTGCGGTGTTCCCTGTGGGGGGGGGGGGGGAGAACGGGCGGCCATCCAGACCTCCAACAGGAGGACGGACAAGAAAACTCGAGGGCAACCCGTATTCCTCAACCCCAAGAGGAGAAGTTGGGGGGGGGGGGGGCGTGCCACGTAAGAGGCACATAGGAGCATTATGCTCCACCAGCATTCAGCTATGCATCAGATAGTGTGCGGGAGAAAACCTTATGCTCCAACCTTAAACAATAAACCTAAATGGAATAAATATTAATTTACGGCTTAGTCACATCATATTTAACTAAACAATTAAACAATTTGCAGGCTTACGCATCCATCTATAGATCAGGCCCGAAGAGGGGTCGTCTATTAGGACTCCTAATGTACACCCATATGACAGTCCGTTCAGGGTTTTACAGGTGCTTAAAAGTAAAGATGCCCAGTCAATGGGTTTGCTGCACTGTGAACCAGTCTTCTGGACTCGGTGGAACCTGCAAAAAGAGAAGAAAAATAACCGGAAAAAAGAAAAAACTGTATTTGGGCATGGTCACCCATAGCTCATCTATGTTGTTGTGTAGGGCCTGGCGCAGAGGAGTGCTTTTTTATTTTAGGAAAGGGACTGCTGCCATTGGGAGTCCTGAATATGAGGGAGCTTAGGAACCGGGTCGTGCCAACCCGGGAGTTCCACCGGCGGCAGATTAAGGTCTTTCAGAAATTGTGTCAGTTCCTCAGGAAACCGGAGGGCATTTTTGGTGGCGATGAGACACGCCGGGAAACCCCACCTATAGGTGATCCCATTGGAGCGTAGACGTTCCAAAAGTGGCTTAAGGACTCGGCGGCGGTCTAAGGTTTCTTTGGACAAGTCAGAGAAAATGTTGAGGATCGCATCGTCAAAGTCTATGTTGGGGGCATCCCTTAACTTGACCATGATGGCATTCTTGTCCGTGAAGTAATGCAGATGGCATATTACATCCCTGGGTTGTTCGTTATTAGTGTTGCGAGGCCTGAGAGCACGGTGGACATGGTCGAAGCGCAGCGGTTCGGTGAGCGGCTTTCCCAGTACTGTATTAAGTATTCCACGGATCGACAGTTCCAGATCGTTATCGCCGGTCGCTTCGGGCAGACCTTTAATGCGCAAGTTGTTCCTATGATTCCTATTCTCGAGGTCCTCGAGCTTATACAAGAAGGCACGGTGGGCAAGGGCCAGATCTGTGACAGACTCGTGTAGTTCTCGTATGGCTGTTGCATGGGAGTCTTGCCTCTGTTCTGTTTCCTCCACCCTGTCTAGGATGTGCACCATATCTGTCCTCACCCCTGTGATCTCCTTTTTTATTGACTTCTCAAGGCCATGGAACATCCCGTCTAGTTCTTTTTTGAGGCCACCTAGCAGCGATGACATTTCTGAGCCTGATGGGGACCCGGGATCCTCCATGAGGTCCAAGCAGCAAGATGAAGCAGGTGAACTGTCTCTCACGGAGGCAGCAAGTGAAGAGGGAGATGTGCTGCGTTTCGTGGACCTGGCTTGACCGCTACCTGCGCCGGATCCGGTTCTACTGGCAGCCAAGAAACGTTGTATGGAGCCGGTGGCGGCTTGATTAGTCGCCGTACCCTTAGATTTCTTGGCCAATGCAGAGCGGGTTGTGGGTGTCTTTGCTGGCATAGTCGGAGCTTCGAAGCTGAATGCCGGATGGAGCACCTCTCAGTTACATTCACTTTACAGCATGTGTACGGTGCACGGTGGAAGTTACTACATGTCAGGACAATTGCAGTTGAATCAATAATAAATAGGCTGTATCTGCTTTAGGAGGCCGGGACGGCCGTGGAGCGCCCCCGCTGGCAGCGGCCTCAGGAAATACCGGGGTCTTCAGGCCTAGGCCTAGCTAAGCAGCACCAGGCCGGAGCCGGCCGCGACCACCCCGGGAGGTGCGCAAGCCCTATAGCTGCCCTCGGAGTGTCCCAGAAGAAGGGGTGAACGGCCGGAGGGGACAGGTGCTAGACCCTTACCTTCCCGAGCGGCGTGACTCTGCGATTACCGGGTGGCCTCTGGGAGGCAAGATGGCAGCTGCAAGTAGAGACCCTCGGGCATCTGTAAGTAAAAATTCCCCAAAATATCCGCCTAGGGAGATGCAGGAAGGTGATCCAGTTCTGGGAATGTGCACTTTATGTGATGATTGTTGCTGCTGAGGTGCGGATGGCGGTGGATTGCTCCGGGGGCACAGCAAAATTAAACAGATGTAGGCTGCATCTTTCAGTGTGACAGGGCTTTGGATGGGGGCCAGGCAGCTGGCAGAGGAAGATCCACACCTCCGATGGAGGGCCAGAGCGGCTGTGGGGAGCGCCAGTGGGGCCGCGGCCCCAGGAAACACTGGGGATGACTAGGCCTCACTAGGCCGCACCGGGCCGGTCCCGGCCGCGGCCTCCACGGATGTCCCTAAACTCAACACCACCTCCGGAGTGCTACAGAGAGGTGGATGAGTGGCCAGAAGGGGGTGGATGGAGGCCCCTTACCTCTCACAATAGCCGAGAAGAAGTCTCTCCGGGAGGCAAGATGGCGGCCGCCGCGGACGTCTGATGGTGCTGAATCTCGGGCGTCCCCAGGCAGATTTTCTGCCAAATAACGGCTCAGGGCGCTGCAGAAGGCTGTGCTGATGGCTCTGGTAGGGTTTAATTGTCCCAAAAGTGTGGTGTAGTGGACAGATGGCAACGGATTGCTGGTAGGGTATCCGGAGCTCTCTGCGAAAGCGTCCGCCACCGTTCACGTCAGGACACGCCCCCCGGCTCGCCTTGCTGACATTCAGCGGCGACACAATTTGCCAGTCAGACGTCTTATTTGCGATTTCCCAACGCGATGGAACTCAACCTTCTATATGCTTGATAGGCTGCTCCAGCAGAAACGTGCAGTTAACGTCTACCTGTATGAACTCTGCGGCAGAACAGGTTCTGGGGAGCTGGGTTTTTTTCACCGCGCCAGTGGCTGCTCATGCGCGACGCATGCAGACTTCTGTGGCCATTTGAGGAGATCACCAAACTGGTCAGTCGCAGCCATGGCGCCATCAGTGACATGGTACCTTATGCCTTCTTTATGGAGCGTACATTGCGTCGTGTCATTGATCAAGCTGTGGAGGAGCAGGAGCGGGAAGATGAGGAAGTCGCAATGCTGGATGAATACCCAGGGGGGGCTACTCTATCTGATACAAGTCAACAACAGGAGTCTGAAGAGGAGTCAGAGAAGGATGGTGCCGGGGCGGATGAGGAGGAGCAAGAAGAGCATGCTTTAAACCTTTCTGGGATCCCTTGTGTTGTGCGGGGATGGGGAGAGAAGAATGAAGAGGATGACATTATCCTGGATGATGAACAGGAGCCAGGCCACCACACCGATTCCAGTTTAGTGCAAATGGGGGCCTTCATGCTCCAGTGTTTTAATAGGGACCCCCGTATAAAAAGCATAAGGGTCAAGGACCAGTACTGGGTGGCAACGTACTTAGACCCCCGGTACAAACACAAAATGGCGGAAATGTTACCGCCGTCACAGAGAGCTGTCAGAATGCAGCACTTCCAGGCCTTGCTTCGAGAAATGCTGCATTCTGCTTTTGCGTGCGCTGGCAGAGGAGCAATTCCCACTCCCAGAGAAGGAGTTGCGGGTACCAATCCAACAGCGCCTGCAAGAAGAGGCCGGTTTGAAGATGTGTTGGTGACTTCGGATATGAGGTCATTCTTTCAGCCGACCCATCAACAGGTGTCATCTGGATCCAGCATCAGGGAACGCCTAGACCGTCAGGTGTCCGACTACATCGGGTTAACGGCCGATGTGGACGCTCTGAGGAGTGATGAACCCCTGGATTACTGGGTGGGCAGGCTTGACCTCTGGCCAGAGCTTGCCCAATTTGCAATCGAAATGTTGGCTTGCCCCTCGTCCAGTATCCTGTCCGAAAGGACGTTCAGCGCAGCAGGGGGGGATCGTGACCGATAAGCGTACTCTCCTAGCTCACGACGGTGTTAACTACCTCACATTTCTAAAAATGAATGAGGCATGGATCTCGGAGGAATTCAACACATGTGACCAGTAGACCATGTATATGTCTATAAACAATTTTTTTAATCGAGCACACAGACCTTCTTTCTTCATTTGGCTCACTTCCTTGTCCAAAAAAAGCACACCGTACTATATACCCGTACTCTCCTGTTTGAAGAGGTTGAGCGGTGTCATATTTCTATTGGGGCTGCTTATTATGAGGGGCTCCCACCATCCCTGTGCTGTGCTGACTTCCTCCTGGGGCTGTACCTCTGCTGTGCATATTATGAGGGGCTCCCACCATCCCTGTGCTATGCTCATTATGAGGGGCTCCCACCATCCCTGTGCTGTGCTGACTTCCTCCTGGGGCTGCTTATTATGAGGGGCTCCCACCATCCCTGTGCTATGCTTACATCCTCCTGGGACTGCTTATTATGAGGGGCTCCCACCATCCCTGTGCTGTGCTGACTTCCTCCTGGGGCTGTACCTCTGCTGTACATATTATGAGGGGCTCCCACCATCCCTGTGCTATGCTGACTTCCTCCTGGGGCTGCTTACGGTGCTGGTGTCAGTGCTGTATATCACGGTGCTGGTGTGAGTGCTTTATGTCGTGCTGCTGATGTCAGTGCTCTCTATCATGGTGCTGGTGTCAGATCACTCTATCACGGTGCAGGTGTCATTGCTGTATGTCACGCTGCTGATGTCAGTGCTGTATACCACGGTGCTGGTTTCAGTGCTGTATATCACGGTGCTGGTGTCAGTGCTGTATATCACGGTGCTGGTGTCAGTGCTGTATATCACGGTGCTGGTGTAAGTGCTTCATGTCACGCTGCTGATGTCAGTGCCCTCTATCACGGTGCTGGTGTCAGATCACTCTATCACGGTGCAGGTGTCATTGCTGTATGTCATGTTGCTGATGTCAGTGCTGTATATCACGGTGCTGGTGTGAGTGCTTTATGTCACGCTGCTGATGTCAGTGCTCTCTATCACGGTGCTGGTGTCAGATCACTCTATCACGATGCAGGTGTCATTGCTGTATGTCACGCTGCTGATGTCAGTGCTCTCTATTACGGTGCTGGTGTCAGATCACTCTATCACGGTGCAGGTGTCATTGCTGTATGTCACGCTGCTGGTGATCATCTCCTGCACCCTCTTCTTTGCCTACCCTGACCTTCCCTCTCCTCCATTGCCTTCATGCGCTCCACAGTCCTGAATTGTCACAACAATTTCACATATAAAGAAAGAATGCTTATAGCTGTCGATCCCAGATTCACCTCATACATGTGTTATGTCATTGGCCGTGTGGTGGGACTATGTTTGCACAGCTAGTAATTATTTTGTGGCTGCAAATTTGACCTGTAGGTTTGCAAAGTTCGCCTCCCATTGAAGTCAATGGGGCCCGCCGCGAACGTTACAGTTCGCGAACTATCGGCCGCGTTCGGAAGTTCGTCCATCACTAATAAGGAGGCCTATGTATGTTCGTTTCCTTTATGTGTCTCCTTTCAGGAGGAGGATAGAAGAAGAAAGTGCAGGTAGGAAGAAAGTATGAGTTGGAAGTAGGGGAGGGGGGGGGAGGGATGGCAAACTGGGTGCGCCATGTCGTTAGGTCAAACTATGTCTCTGTACCCTTGTCTCTGCATATGCGCCTACATCATGGTCCTGCTCCAAAGAGGGATTTCCCCACATCTGAATATTTAAATAGATTCCAGTAAGTCCAGGTTTTCTGGTAAGTTTCATGTCTGTTCGCTGCTGTCATGATCAGGTCTTCCATTTTGTTCACGTCATCTACTTTTTTTAGCCACATTGCTATGGTCGGGGGGTGTTGTTGTTTCCACATTAGGGGGATACATGACTTAGCTGCATTCACCAAATGCCGCAGCACGGATTTGTTGTATGTTTTAAATGGCATATGTGATACATGTAGTAAGAAAAAAGCTGGGTCGTCTGGGACCGTATAATCAGTAAATCTTTGCGATACTGTCCAGACCATCGTCCAAAATGACGTTAGCTTGGGACACGTCCAAAATATATGTAGTATTGTTCCTTTTGCCGTACTGCATCTCCAGCATAGCTCCAATGTATCGGGGAAGATAGTATGTAACCTACTGGGTGTCAAATACCATCTCGTTAGGAGCTTATAGTTGGTTTCCTGTAACTTAGTACACTGTGAAGATTTGAAGACCGATTGTATCATGTTATGTATTTGTGGTGCAGTAAAAGTGCGTTGAAGATCTATACTCCATTTTGCTATGCAGCTGAGGTTTGGTTGCTCCGGTGGAGTGTTGAGCAAGGTATATGTCTTGGAAATGATGTTTGTGAGTGGTTCCGATCCAGAACAGTATTCCTCAAGGTGAGGTGTCTGGCATATGCCTGGGGATCTTTCAATGTCTGGAGGACGTGATGCAGTTGTACTGCTGTCCAAAATGTGAGCTTATAAGGTCCAATAGTGTCCGACAATTCCTCAATGGTGGGCCATCTATTCCCTTCTACAAATCCAGCTGCCGTGACGTTCACCGAATCCCACAGGGGCATAAAGTGTGTGTTCGACATACCCGGTGGAATTTTGGGGTTCCCTACTATAGAGGTCAGGGGTGATGTTTTGGTCGTTTGTTGCATTTGTATGGTAACGTTGGAGCATAGTTTCAAGGTGTTTCCTATCAATGGGTGCATTTTCAATGTAGGTGGTATAGATTCCCAGCACCATAATGACCTCTGCAGGGGAATAGGGGACTGCTCTTGTTCAATCTGCACCCATAATTTCAGTTCGTTATGTCGTTGCCAATCAATGAGTCTGCCTAAGTGTTTGGCATGGTAATACTTCTTGATATCAGGAAGGGCTAGGCCTCCGTAAAGTTTTGACAGGGTCAACTGTGTGCGAGGGATGCGCAGCTTTTTGTGGGCCCAAACAAAGCGAGTGAATAGAGCCTGGACCAGTCTTAAAAATGCACCCAGTATTTTAACTGGCAGGGCTTGAAGCAAATATAGATACTTTGGTAAGATGCACATTTTAAGCTAGTTACACCTCCTGAACCAGGAGTGGAGATTTCCATTCCACTTCTCTAGCAGCGTCTTAGTTTTAGAAAGCAGGGGTAAGAGGTTTAACCCATATATTTGGGAGAATTTGGCAGGGATATTTGTACCTAGATAGCTCAGCGCCACCGATGTCCACTTAAAGCGGAAGTTGGACTGGATCAATGGGACAGTTCCCGGCGATGTAGCTATGTTCATCGCTTCAGATTTTATAAAGCTGATCTTTAAATTTGACAAGTTCCCATATATTTTGAATTGTTGGAGTAGGTTTGGTAAAGAAATGGTCGGATTCTTTGTGTCTTACCCACTTTAATCCCTTGTATGTCGGGGTGCAGTCTAATTGTGGATAGAAGCGGTTCAAGAGATAAGGTGAATAGCAAGGGGGATAGAGGGCATCCCTGGCTCATCCAATTCCTTATCACAAAGGGTTCCGACAGTACCTCATTTGCCTTGACATGGGCGGTCGGGTTAGAGTAAATACCGGCTATTCGTTTTAGCATCACCTCTCCCAGTCCTACCTGCTTCAGGACAGAGAACATAAATGGCCAACTCACCCGATCAAATGCCTTCTCTGCTTCGGTATTCAGGAAGACACTTGGGGTATTCGTAGACTGGGCTACATACATGAGATTGAGCACTTTAGAGGTGCTATCTCTTGCCTCTCAAGTGGGGATAAAACCTACCTGGTCCAGATTAATGAGTTTGTGTAGATGTTTGGCAATGCGGGTGGCTATGACCTTTGTGTACGGCTTTAGATCTGTGTTCAATAGTGAGATAGGCCGATAGCTACCACATGCTGCGGGTTCTTTGCCTTCCTTATGGATTACAGAGATATGAGCTCCTAATGTGTCACCAGCAAAAGTGGAACCCGAATCTATGGCGTTAAAGAGCCGGATCATCTGTGGGCCTAATATGTGGAACATCATTTTATAGTACTGTACTGTGTAGCCATCTGGACCCGGCGCCTTCCCTAATTTCAGTGTTTCCAATGCTGCTTTTAGTTCTGGGAGGGTAATTGGGGCCTCAAGTTCTGCACGAATATCAGGAGACAATGAATGTAGCCGGGCTGCCATGATGTATCCCTCTATAACCGAAGTAGGCGCCGGAGGCGTCGATAGGTTATACAGTTGCGAGTAGAACTCCCTAAATTCTTGCATTATCTGCGCCGGGAGATCTGCCGTCTGACCATCACGTCTGATGATTCATGGGATATAAGATGAGAGTTTATGGTCCCTGACCTGTCTCGCATGAAGTCTCCCACATTTGTCTCCCGATTCGTAGTTTACTTTACGACAGAACTGCAGAGCCACCTTTGCCTTAAACAGTAGCAGATCTGAGATCTGTCTTCTTATCGTCATAAGGTCCAGTTCTAAATCTGGGGAGGGGGCATGTTTATGTTTCTTTTCCGTCCGTTCCAATGTCTGGAGCAACTGGGATAGTCGTTTTGCTCTCTCTCTCTTAATGTGGGCCCCGTGTTTAATGAGCATTCCCCTGATGACCGGCTTATGAGCTTCCCAAATTATGCCCGGGTCGCAGTCTGGATTGTCATTTGTCTGGAAATAACACTTAAGTTCTTTAGTGACCTCCTCCAGTACCTCCGGGGTCTGTAGTAGACTTTCATTAAGACGCCAAAAGCGGTGTCTAGGTGAGGAGGTGTCCGAAAGAGAGTATGTCAGAAATATGGGTGCATGATCTGACCAAGTTATGTTGCCTATTGACGTGCCCTGTACAGCATGTAACTGGGTGTGTGGGATCAAGAAGTAGTCAATTCTAGTGTATATTTTGTGCTGTGCAGAGTAATATGTGTAGTCTCGTTCTCCTGAGTGCTGCAGTCGCCATATGTCAATCAGTTGGGCTCTGTGTAGTAGTTTAGCTATACGGTTAATGTGACTTGGTGGTATGGAAGATGTCCCAGATGAGGTGTCTGTAGACGGCATCAGGGGAACATTGAAGTCTCCGCCCAACAATAATTGACCCTGAGTAAAGTCTTGTAGTTTTCCTAGGGCATTTTCCAGGAATGTGACCTGGTTCTCATTTGGGGCATAGATAGTCGCTAGTGTTACTTGTGTTCCTCCTAGTAGACCCTTGAGAAATATGTAGTGACCCAGGGGGTCCACTAAAGTACTCTGAAGTTGCCAAGGCAAGTTACTGGAAATCAATATGGTTACCCCTTTGGACTTGGAAGTAGGGTTAGTGGAGTGGTATGCTAGTGGATAGTATCTATTCTGTAGATAAGTTAGTCTGTCGTTCTTGAAGTGTGTCTCCTGAATGAAGGCAATGTCCGTGTTATACTTTTTAAGGTCATACAACAGGATCCCTCTTTTCTCAGGCGTGTTAAGTCCTTTAGCATTTAGAGACAGCACCCTAATGCTGCCCAGTGCCATCATAGAAAGGGGGGAGGAGGTTGGGAAGTGGGTTTAGGTTGTAGAAGCATTAAAAGAAAGGGAAGAGATCGAGTTTCATGGAACTCGAGTAGTAGAAGAGAAGAGGAGAAATTAGCTGGAAGTTAGAAAGAAGAAGAAGAAGTTTAAGATTCTAATCTGTGCAATCACACAGTACCGCATCTATTGTCCCGGGCATCCAATTTGCACTCCTGGGAGAAATGCGAACCTAATTGGGGGAGCGGGAGGGTAAGGCCAAGGAAAAGACGAGCCAACCAATAGCCCCCCCCCCCCCCCCCCCCTCCACCCCAGCTGTCCCTAAAAAATTTTTTTTTTAATTTAACAGCAATGCAAATAAACAATCAAACAGCGCTGCAAACAATACAACAATGAAAAATCAATGTGAAAATCAGTCATATCTGAGGAGGGAGGTGCCCTCATTAAGCTGTAAGTGCAAAGAGCTACACCACGAGCCTGTAATCTCTCCCTAATGTAACCAATGTCCCAACCCCCCTGTTTACAGTTGGTAAAGAGTCCCCCACCCCCCAACTCTTCATGTGGTAGTCTGTTTGCGGGTACCCGCTCCAAGCAGGCCCAGAGGCAGGGAGGGCTTAGTTCCCCGCTGAGCCGGTTCCCATCTGGGTGGAGAGCTATGAATAAGCCCCCGAGGGATTGCCCAGAATATTCTTTCCACCATTGCAATGCCCAGGTGGAAGGCCGGGTCCTCCAGGCACTCATGGAGCTGGCCCGTAGGCAGAAGACCAGCTCTCCCCTCCCCCCTTTGCAACCCGGCCCTAGAGTGTAAGTCCCCTTGTATCCACCAAAACATAGTGGAGCCTAAAGAGAGAGGAAGATATGGACTGTTCCTCGGAGTAAACCTGCGGGAGACTTGGATAACGCGTATGGGGCTCACTTTCCAGTGTTCCTGAAATGTAGCTGCCAGAGAGAATGGGCGGCCCCCCTGGTGAGGTATGTCTATTGTACCTGGCCCTTACTCGAATGGTGTTTCTGCTCAGGGCTATTAGGGGGGGAGGGGGTTACAGGAGGGCCCTACTACATATCACGTGATCCCATGTCTCCCTGTATAGGGCACCAAGCAAGTCTGTGCAACTTCAAGATGATTGGGGGGAAAGGGGTAGCCGGTGGGGGTAGCTGGGACATGTGATCAATAAACTGTATGTCAAGGTATCCAGGTGAGAGTACCCACGGCCCCATGGTTTCATGCCTCTCGGGTCCCCTCAGCAGACGGTTCTCTAGGACGTCATCGGTGCCTCTGTGGCCTGGGATGAGCATCTTCCCTCCACTGTGCCGATTGCTGTGGGCGGCTCGCAGTGCATGGAAGTAATGCAAGCTAGTTGGATATCTCAATTGGATCCGCATCTAAAAAGTGGAACAGAGCAGGCAGAGAATACGGTGACCTCAGCATAAAGGAGCTTTGATTTCTGTGAAAGGTTACGGAGAGTGGATATCCCCACCGATATGTGGCATTCTGATGTCTGGCCAAGTCTAATAAAGGTTTAAGTAGAGCCTACCGGTGTAGGGTGGCACGTGAGAGGTCTGGGAGTATTTTGAGGATAGCGCCATCAAAGTCTGTTTCTCCTGCTTCCCAGGCCTTCCGTATGATCTGCTCTTTGTGTGTATAGTGGTGTAACCTGCAGACCACGTCCCTGGCCCACGCTGGATCTTGCGATTTGGGACCAAGTGCCCTGTGTATGCGGACCAACACCACTCGTTCTGGGAGCTCCACTCCCGCTATATCGCGAAATATAGCGAGGGCTGTTTCTGTCAGATCCTCTGAGTCCGTGGCCTCTGGGAGGCCCCAGATCTGGAGGTTGTTCCTCTGGCTCCAGTCCTCCAAGTCCTCCTGATGTAATTGCTGGTCAATTGTGGCTGCCATGTGTACCTCCTGCATCTCCTCTAGCGCTTGTACATGGAGACCCAGAGAGATCCTGGAGGTTTCCCCCTTATTAAACCTGGTTGCCAGTCCCTTCATTTCAGCCTTTACCTCCGTGATCTCCTTCCTATGGGCCACCTCTACAGTGCCAATTAGAGCCACTATGTCAGCCTTAGTGGGGAGTGCTTGTAACAGAGCCCGGAGTTCTGGGTCTGCCTTGAAGCCAGATGCGGAGGGCTGTGCTGTGAGGCTTGGCTCATAGTGCAGAGCTAACGGTGTGCCCGCCAGGGAGTCTGTATGCTCCGTGTCACTAACCATATCTGACACGGTGAAGGCTGCCTGATCTTCCTCCATGCCCCCACGTGTGGCCGCAATGTTATATTGTGGGAATGTTGCTGTGAGAGCCGAAATAGATGTTTTATCCTGCTCGGCGGCGGGGCTGGAGTCGGCGGTCTCGTTGCCTTGTTTTTCCGCCTAGATGTCCTCTTTCTGGAGGAGTGCATGCTGCGCTGGAGTACCCTATGACAGCTGGGGTATACGGGAGACAGCCGAAAGCTCAAAAAAGAAGCGTCTCTAGTCAGCCATGCCCAGGCCATGCCCTATAATTTTTTTTTTAATAACAAATGTCAGCCAACAAAGACAGAGTGTCTGAACCCAGGAGGTCCAATGCAATACTCCCAATGCACATGTTCCTGCACAAATGGCTTTATCTTAAATCGGGTGCTGAAATGACAAATGTCTTGAACCGACTGCAATCAGGAAAAGGACGTGTCACGCGCATACCAGAATCCTTTAAAATTGGGTCCAAAACTTAACTTTAATCAAATTATGGATGAGCCGAACACCCCCCCCCCCCCCCCGGTTTGGTTTGCACCAGAACTTTCGAAAATTTGTATGAACTTTAGAACCCCATTGAAGTCTATGGGACTTGAAGTGCTAATTTTAATGGCTAATATCCAAGATATTGTTCTAAAAAGGGTTTGGGGACCCGGCTCATGGGACATGGATAAACGCCAATTTTTTTTAAAAAAAATTATGTTTTTTCGGGAGCACTGATTTTAATGATGATTAAAGTGGAAAAAAAGTGAAATATTCCTTTAAATATCGTGCCTGGGGGTGGCTATAGTATGCCTGTGAAGTGGCATGTGTTTACCGTGTTTAGAACAGTCCCTGCACAAAATGACATTTAATGGAACAAAAGTCATTTAAAACTGCTTGCGGTTTTAATGTAATGTCTGGTTCTGGCAATACGGATGAAAATCATTGAGAAAAAAATGGCATGGGTAGCCCCCCACCCATTACCAGCTCCTTTGGGTCTTGTACGGATATTAAGGGGAACCCCGTACCCAAATTAAAAAAAGTAAAGGCGTGGGGCCCCCGGGCCCTATATATTCAGAACAGCAGTATACAGGCGGTGGAAACAAGACAGGGACTGTGTAGGTTTGTTGTGTTAAGTAGAATCTGTTTGTAATTTTGAACTGGTATATTTTTAAAGTGTAGCTCCAGTCAAAAAATCAATTTTTAAGCTTTTTGGAAAACATGGGGAAGGGCTATCGCCCCTGTATCATTTTTTGGGCCCTCTGTCTTTTTTACATCTCACTTCCTGTTGTCTCCTTCTGTTTGCAAGTAGGAGACATTTGTAAGTTGGATGTTTGAAAGTAGGGGCCTGCCCTATATGCTCTTTAGAAATGTGGGCCTAAGGTGCTGGTGTTGCCACAACACTGTAAGCCCTCAAAATGACTCTTGGTGGGTGCTGGAGTGCCCTGCTGTGAACGATTATATCAAGAATTGTAATTACATGCCATTGTTGAACAGTGGTAGAAAATTGGGCCTTTGGTGGTTGTGGTGGTGGTGCTGGTGCCACAACACTATAAGTCCCCACAGTTACTCTCGGTGGGTGCAGGAACGGGCCCTGCTGTGAAATATTATATCAAGAATTGTAATTACATGCCCCTGTTAAACAGGGGCTGAAAAATTGGGCCTTAGGCACTGGTGCCACGACACTGCAACCTCTCCGAGATACTCTAGTTGGTGTGCAGGAATGAGCCCTGCTGCAAAGCATTGCACCAGAAATTGTAATTACATGCCCGTGTGAAACAGGGGCTGAAAATTTGGGCCTTAGGCACTGGTGCTGTTGCCACAACACTGCATCCTCTCCCAGATACTCTAGTTCGAGTGCAGGAATGAGCCCTGCTGCAAAGCATTGCATCAAAAATTGTAATTACATGCCCCTGTTAAACAGGGGCTGAAAAATTGGGCCTTAGCCACTGGTGGCGTCACCCAGAACCAAAAATGTTCTTCCAAGCTATCAGCAGGATTATTGAGGAGGATAGTCAGTCAACATAACAGGACAGTCACTCAGCATCATCATAGGCAGTCTTGAAGGGATGTGACATTTCAAAAAAAAATAATCGGTTACATCAGCTTCAGGTGCTTGGTAGCTGGTGGTGATCCAAGACTGATTCATCTTTATGAAGGTCAGTCGATCAACCGAGTCGGTGGACAGGCGCACCCTGTGATCGGTTACAAAGCCTCCAGCAGCACTGAAGGTGCGTTCCAAAAGAACGCTGTATGCAAGACTGGCCAGTAGCTCAATTGAATACTGTGCAAGCTCTGGCCAGTAATCCATTCTCAAGTCAAGACCCAGTAAGCCAGAGGATTTTCGGTGGGAAAGGTGTCCATGTCTGACCTTGCCCCTAGGTATTCCTGCACCATGTAAATCAGACGCTGGTGATGGTTGCTGAAATTGATCATATCTTGGGGCTGCGGACTAAAAATTTGTCTGAACGCATTGGTCAGATGGCCACCTTCTCCCCTGCTCCTTCTGTGACTGACCGAAGCCTCAGCAACACGTTGTCCAGGACCAGGAGTTTTTTAACCTCCCAGTCTCTGGGAACGCGTTGCATAGACCTTTCTGCAAAGCCTCCCAGAGATGTCTCATCATCTGCTCCCTCTGTGATGGCAAGATAAGGTCCGCAACCTTACCATTATACCGTGGATCAAGGAAAGTGGCCAGCCAGTAATGGTCCCTCTCCTTGATCCGAAGAATACGTGGATCCTTCTGCAGGCTTTGCAGGATCAGGGAGGCCATGCAGCGTAGGTTAGCTGAGGCATTCAGTCTGGAGTCCTCTAGGTCACCAAGGACAACTTGATCCGCAGCCACCTCCTCCCAGCCACATACAAGTCCACGGGTTTCTTGGGACTGTAAATCATCCCTAAAAGACTGCTGCTGCTGAGTGCCAGGCTCCACCTCCATGCTGACACAGGCCTCCTCCTCCTCTTCCTGTGTGATGGGTGGGACAGCAGGAACACTGTCTGGATAAAGGGGGCCTTGAGAGGTAAGGAAGTCCTCCTCATCCTGATTCTGTTCTGCCTCACGTGCCCTGTCCATTATTCAACGCAGCGTATGCTCCAACAGGTGAACAAGAGGTACAGTGTCACTGAAGCATGCACTGTCACTGCTCACCATCCTTGTGGCCTCCTCAAATGGTGACAGGACAGTGCATGCATCCCTGATCATGCCCCACTGGCATGGTGAAAAAAATCCCTGACCCTGTCCTGGTGCTGTAGTTGCACAGGTACTCATTGATGGCCTTCTGCTGCATGTGCAGCCGCTGCAGCATGGCCAATGTTGAGTTCCACCTGGTGGGCATGTCACATATAAGGCGGTTCTTGGGCAGGTTCAACTCCTTTTGGAGCTCAGCCAGCCGAGCACTGGCATTAAATGATCGGCGGAAATGCACACAGACTTTCCTGGCCTGCCTCAAGACATCCTGTAAGCCTGGGTACCTGCCCAAGAACCTCTGCCCCACCAGGTTAAGGACATGAGCCACACAGGGCACATGGGTTAGTTTTCCCTGTCGGAGGGCAGAGAGGAGGTTGGTGCCATTGTCGCAAACCACCATTCCTGGCTTAAGCTGGCTTGGTGTCAACCACCTCTCGACCTGCCCCTGCAGAGCTAACAAAATATCTGCCTCAGTGTGGCACCTGTTCCCCAAACAAACCAGTGCAAGCACGGCATGGCATCTTTTTGCCTACGTACTTGTGTAGCCCCTTGAACGCCTACGGAGCACCGCTTGGTCCCAAGGACAAAGCACTAGAAGAGGCCATGGAGGAAGAGGAAGAGGTGGGGTGGAGGAGAGAGGTGTGTGACAACCAGCAGTAGCATTTTGGAGGCGTGGTGGCGGAACAACCTCCACCACTACTGCACCTTGTCCTGCATCCTTGCCAGCTGCCAAAGGAGTGACCCAATGGGCCGTGAAAGATAGGTAACGTTCCTGTCCATGCCTGCTGGACCATGAGTCAGCGGTAATATGCACCTTACTGATGACCGCCCTGTCCAGCGAGGCATGGACATTGCCTTCCACATGCTGGTAGAGTGCCGGATCGCCTTCCGTGAGAAAAAGTGGTGTTTGGGGACCTGCCACTGAGGAACCGCACATTGCACAAACTCACGGAAGGGGGGCCGAGTCTACCAATTGAAAAGGCAGCAGTTGAAGTGCTAGCAATTAAGCCAAGCTAGCATTCAACCGCTGGGCATGTGGATGGATGGGAGTGAACTTCTTTCGACGGTCCATCAGCTGGGGCAGGAAAATTTGCCTGGTACAATTGGACGCCGGTGTACTGCTAGCAGAGTGCCTACAAGTACTTGGCTGTGACACACCTAATTCTACACCTACGCAGGTTTCAAAGAGGACTAAAAGTCTAGTGAGGTTGGAGATCCCAGCTGATGAGGAGCAAGGAGAGGTCCGCTTTGTTCTTTTGTGCGTGTCTTTAAGGTATGCTTGCCAACAAGCTGCATGGCAGGTCAACATATGTCTGGTCAAGCATGTGGTGCCCAAGCGGCTGATGTTTTGGCCACGAGAGATACGCTTGAGACATATGTTGAAGATATCAGCGGTGCGATCTGATGCACTCGTCTCAATAAAAAGCCCACACCAAAGAACTTTTGGAACAATGCGCAAAGGCAGAGCTCTGCACAGACGGAGCTCTGTGGTGTGATTTAGTCAGGCTAAGCTGGCCCCGGGAGCGCATCCTGCCTCATTAGAGATGTGCCTCCTCCTCCTCTCTCCTATCAGGCATCCACGTGGAGTCAGTGACCTCATCATCCCCTCCCTCTTCATCACTGGAGCAAACCTGGCAGTATGCTGCAGCTGATGGAACCAGATTGCTGTCCTTCTTGAGCACCCCCTCTCTCTGCGCTCACGCTACTGCCTTCCTCTAGCTGGGTATCATCAGAACCTTCAAAACGCTGGGCATCCTCCTGGAGCATGTACCCAACACTGTGGTCAAACAGTTCGGGGGACTCCTCAGGAGGACATGGTGGGTGTAGGGAACTGATGACATTGAGACGAGGGAAGAGGACGCGTTGGCAGCTGCTTTGCTAGTACCCTGAGCCTGGGTGAGAGAGGGTAAGGAGGATGAGGTGAGCTTGGTCATCCACTCTACCAAGTCTTCGGAATGATATGGCTCAACACTTCCAGCTGCCAAAAATAAGGACAAGCGTGTCCCATGGCCACATGCTGATGACGATGCACCGCATTCACGACCAGCACTGTTGTCACTAGACACAGAGCCTGCTTGCCCTCTTTTATTGGCTCGTGACTGTCTGCCTCTCCTTGTTGGCCTTAGTAATGGCATGCAGGGAGATGGGAAAACCAGCAATTGCGTAGCTTTAGGTGCACACTGAGCAGATGACAAAGTACACCGACTGTAATTACTGCAGCTGTCTGCTTACAGAAACAGAACAACACCAGCAATAAAGGGTATCTTTAGGTGTATACTGTGCTGGAGGCACACAAAACCCACTTTAACTGCTGCAGATTCCTGTATTACATAACATCAACAATAAGGGTTTTCTTCAGGTGTATACCGTGCTGGAGGCACACACAACCCACTTTAACTGCTGCAGATGCCTGTATTACAGAACACCAGTAATAAAAGGTAGCTTCAGGTCTATATTGTGCTGGAGGCAAACAACACCCACTTTAACTGCTGCAGATGCCTGTATTACAGAACACCAGCAATAAGGGGTATCTTCGGGTGTATACTGTGCTGGAGGCACACAACACCCACTTTAACTGCTGCAGATGCCTGTATTCAGGTGTATACTGTGCTGGAGGTACACAACACCCACTTTAACTGCTGCAGGTGCCTGTATTGCAAAACACCAGTAATAGAAGGTTGCTTCAGGTGTATATTGTGCTGGAGGCACACAACACCCACTTTAACTGCTGCAGATGACTATATTACAGAACACCAGTAATAAAGGGTAGCTTCAGGAGTATATTGTGCTGGAGGCACACAACACTCACTTTAACTGCTGCAGATGCATGCATTACAGAACACCAGCAATAAGGGGAATCTTCAGGTGTATACTGTGCTGGAGGCATACAACACCCACTTTAACTGCTGCAGATGCCTGTATTAGAGAACACCAGTAATAAAAGGTAGCTTCCGGTGCATACTGTGCTGAAGTCACACAACACCCACTTTAACTGCTGCAGATGCCTGTATTACAGAACACCAGTAATAAATGGTAGCTTCAGGTGTATACTGCACTGGAGGCACACAACACCCACTTTAACTGATTCAGATGCCTATATTACAGAACACCAGCAATAAGGGGTATCTTCAGGTGTATACTGTGCTGGAGGCACACAACACCCACTTTAACTGCTGCAGATGCCTGTATTGCAGAACACCAGTAATAAAAGGTAGCTTCCGGTATATACTGTGCTGAAGTCACATAACACCCACTTTAACTGCTGCAGATGCCTGTATTACAGAACACCAGTAATAAATGGTAGCTTCAGGTGTATACTGCACTGGAGGCACACAACACCCACTTTAACTGATTCAGATGCCTGTATTACAGAACACCAGCAATAAGGGCTATCTTCAGATATATACTGTGCTGGAGGTACACAACACCCACTTTAACTGCTGCAGATGCCTGTATTGCAGAACACCAGTAATAAAAGGTAGTTTCAGGTGTATATTTTGCTGGAGGCACACAACACCCACTTTAACTTCTGCAGATGCCTGTATTACAGAACACCAGCAATAAGGGGTATCTTCAGGCGTATACTGTGCTGAAGGTGCACAACACCCACTTTAACTGCTGCAGATGCCTATATTACAGAACACCAGTAATAAAGGGTAAATTCAGGTGTATATTGTGCTGGAGGCACAGAACACCCAATTTAACTGCTGCAGATGCCTGTATTACAGATCACCAGCAATAAGGGGCATCTTCAAGTGTACACTGTGCTGGAGGCATACAACACCCACTTTAACTGCTGCAGATGCCTGTATTACAGAACACCAGCAATAAGGGCTATCTTCAGGTGTATACTGTGCTGGAGGTACACAACACCCACTTTAACTTCTGCAGATGCCTGTATTACAGAACACCAGCAATAAGGGGTATCTTCAGGCGTATACTGTGCTGAAGGCACACAACACCCACTTTAACTGCTGCAGATGTCTGTATTGCAGAACACCATTAATAAAGGGTAGCTTCAGGTGTATACTTTGCTGGAGACACACAACACCCACTTTAACTGCTGCAGATGCCTGTATTACAGAACACCAGCAATAAGGGGCATCTTCAAGTGTATACTGTGCTGGAGGCATACAACACCCACTTTAACTGCTGCAGATGCCTATATTACAGAACACCAGTAATAAGGGGTATCTTCAGGTGTATACTGTGCTGGAGGCACACAACACCCACTTTAACTGCTGCAGATGCCTGTATTACAGAACACCAGTAATAAAGGGTAGCTTCAGGTGTATACTGTGCTGGAGGCACACAACACCCACTTTAACTGCTGCAGATGCCTATATTACAGAACACCAGTAATAGAAGGTTGCTTCAGGTGTATATTGTGCTGGAGGCACACAACACCCACTTTAACTTCTGCAGATGCCTGTATTACAGAACACCAGCAATAAGGGGTATCTTCAGGCGTATACTGTGCTGAAGGCACACAACACCCACGTTAACTGCTGCAGATGCCTGTATTACAGAACACCAGTAATAAAGGGTAACTTCAGGTGTATATTGTGCTGGAGGCACACAACACCCACTTTAACTGCTGCAGATGCCTGTATTACAAAACACCAGCAATAAGGGGTATCTTCAGGTGCATACTGTGCTGGAGGCACACAACACCCACTTTAACTGCTGCAGATGCCTGCATTGCAGAACACCAGTAATAAAAGGTAGCTTCAGGTGTATATTTTGCTGGAGGCACACAACACCCACTTTAACTTCTGCAGATGCCTGTATTACAGAACACCAGCAATAAGGGGTATCTTCAGGCGTATACTGTGCTTAAGGCACACAACACCCACTTTAACTGCTGCAGATGTCTGTATTGCAGAACACCATTAATAAAGGGTAGCTTCAGGTGTATACTTTGCTGGAGGCACACAACACCCACTTTAACTGCTGCAGATGCCTGTATTACAGAAAACCAGCAATAAGGGGCATCTTCAAGTGTATACTGTGCTGAAGTCACATAACACCCACTTTAACTGCTGCAGATGCCTGTATTACAGAACACCAGTAATAAATGGTAGCTTCGGGTGTATACTGCACTGGAGGCACACAACACCCACTTTAACTGATTCAGATGCCTGTATTACAGAACGCCAGCAATAAGGGCTATCTTCAGATATATACTGTGCTGGAGGTACACAACACCCACTTTAACTGCTGCAGATGCCTGTATTGCAGAACACCAGTAATAAAAGGTAGTTTCAGGTGTATATTTTGCTGGAGGCACACAACACCCACTTTAACTTCTGCAGATGCCTGTATTACAGAACACCAGCAATAAGGGGTATCTTCAGGCGTATACTGTGCTGAAGGCACACAACACCCACTTTAACTGCTGCAGATGCCTATATTACAGAACACCAGTAATAAAGGGTAAATTCAGGTGTATATTGTGCTGGAGGCACAGAACACCCAATTTAACTGCTGCAGATGCCTGTATTACAGATCACCAGCAATAAGGGGCATCTTCAAGTGTACACTGTGCTGGAGGCATACAACACCCACTTTAACTGCTGCAGATGCCTGTATTACAGAACACCAGCAATAAGGGCTATCTTCAGGTGTATACTGTGCTGGAAGTACACAACACCCACTTTATCTTCTGCAGATGTCTGCATTACAGAACACCAGCAATAAGAGGTATCTTCAGGCGTACACTGTGCTGAAGGCACACAACACCCACTTTAACTGCTGCAGATGTCTGTATTGCAGAACACCATTAATAAATGGTAGCTTCAGGTGTATACTGCACTGGAGGCACACAACACCCACTTTAACTTATTCAGATGCCTGTATTACAGAACACCAGCAATAAGGGCTATCTTCAGGTGTATACTGTGCTGGAAGTACACAACACCCACTTTAACTGCTGCAGATGCCTGTATTGCAGAACACCAGTAATAGAAGGTTGCTTCAGGTGTATATTGTGCTGGAGGCACACAACACCCACTTTAACTTCTGCAGATGCCTGTATTACAGAACACCAGCAATAAGGGGTATCTTCAGGCGTATACTGTGCTGAAGGCACACAACACACACGTTAACTGCTGCAGATGCCTGTATTACAGAACACCAGTAATAAAGGGTAACTTCAGGTGTATATTGTGCTGGAGGCACACAACACCCACTTTAACTGCTGCAGATGCCTGTATTGCAGAACACCAGTACTAAAAGGTAGCTTCCGGTATATACTGTGCTGAAGTCACATAACACCCACTTTAACTGCTGCAGATGCCTGTATTACAGAACACCAGTAATAAATGGTAGCTTCAGGTGTATACTGCACTGGAGGCACACAACACCCACTTTAACTGATTCAGATGCCTGTATTACAGAACACCAGCAATAAGGGCTATCTTCAGATATATACTGTGCTGGAGGTACACAACACCCACTTTAACTGCTGCAGATGCCTGCATTGCAGAACACCAGTAATAAAAGGAAGCTTCAGGTGTATATTTTGCTGGAGGCACACAACACCCACTTTAACTTCTGCAGATGCCTGTATTACAGAACACCAGCAATAAGGGGTATCTTCAGGCGTATACTGTGCTTAAGGCACACAACACCCACTTTAACTGCTGCAGATGTCTGTATTGCAGAACACCATTAATAAAGGGTAGCTTCAGGTGTATACTTTGCTGGAGGCACACAACACCCACTTTAACTGCTGCAGATGCCTGTATTACAGAAAACCAGCAATAAGGGGCATCTTCAAGTGTATACTGTGCTGAAGTCACATAACACCCACTTTAACTGCTGCAGATGCCTGTATTACAGAACACCAGTAATAAATGGTAGCTTCGGGTGTATACTGCACTGGAGACACACAACACCCACTTTAACTGATTCAGATGCCTGTATTACAGAACACCAGCAATAAGGGCTATCTTCATATATATACTGTGCTGGAGGTACACAACACCCACTTTAACTGCTGCAGATGCCTGTATTGCAGAACACCAGTAATAAAAGGTAGTTTCAGGTGTATATTTTGCTGGAGGCACACAACACACACTTTAACTTCTGCAGATGCCTGTATTACAGAACACCAGCAATAAGGGGTATCTTCAGGAGTATACTGTGCTGAAGGCACACAACACCCACTTTAACTGCTGCAGATGCCTATATTACAGAACACCAGTAATAAAGGGTAAATTCAGGTGTATATTGTGCTGGAGGCACAGAACACCCAATTTAACTGCTGCAGATGCCTGTATTACAGATCACCAGCAATAAGGGGCATCTTCAAGTGTACACTGTGCTGGAGGCATACAACACTCACTTTAACTGCTGCAGATGTCTGTATTACAGAACACCAGCAATAAGGGCTATCTTCAGGTGTATACTGTGCTGGAGGTACACAACACCCACTTTATCTTCTGCAGATGCCTGTATTACAGAACACCAGCAATAAGGGGTATCTTCAGGCGTATACTGTGCTGAAGGCACACAACACCCACTTTAACTGCTGCAGATGTCTGTATTGCAGAACACCATTAATAAAGGGTAGCTTCAGGTGTATACTTTGCTGGAGGCACACAACACCCACTTTAACTGCTGCAGATGCCTGTATTACAGAACACCAGCAATAAGGGGCATCTTCAAGTGTATACTGTGCTGGAGGCATACAACACCCACTTTAACTGCTGCAGATGCCTATATTACAGAACACCAGTAATAAGGGGTATCTTCAGGTGTATACTGTGCTGGAGGCACACAACACCCACTTTAACTGCTGCAGATGCCTGTATTACAGAACACCAGTAATAAAGGGTAGCTTCAGGTGTATACTGTGCTGGAGGCACACAACACCCACTTTAACTGCTGCAGATGCCTATATTACAGAACACCAGTAATAGAAGGTTGCTTCAGGTGTATATTGTGCTGGAGGCACACAACACCCACTTTAACTTCTGCAGATGCCTGTATTACAGAACACCAGCAATAAGGGGTATCTTCAGGCGTATACTGTGCTGAAGGCACACAACACCCACGTTAACTGCTGCAGATGCCTGTATTACAGAACACCAGTAATAAAGGGTAACTTCAGGTGTATATTGTGCTGGAGGCACACAACACCCACTTTAACTGCTGCAGATGCCTGTATTACAAAACACCAGCAATAAGGGGTATCTTCAGGTGCATACTGTGCTGGAGGCACACAACACCCACTTTAACTGCTGCAGATGCCTGCATTGCAGAACACCAGTAATAAAAGGTAGCTTCAGGTGTATATTTTGCTGGAGGCACACAACACCCACTTTAACTTCTGCAGATGCCTGTATTACAGAACACCAGCAATAAGGGGTATCTTCAGGCGTATACTGTGCTTAAGGCACACAACACCCACTTTAACTGCTGCAGATGTCTGTATTGCAGAACACCATTAATAAAGGGTAGCTTCAGGTGTATACTTTGCTGGAGGCACACAACACCCACTTTAACTGCTGCAGATGCCTGTATTACAGAAAACCAGCAATAAGGGGCATCTTCAAGTGTATACTGTGCTGAAGTCACATAACACCCACTTTAACTGCTGCAGATGCCTGTATTACAGAACACCAGTAATAAATGGTAGCTTCGGGTGTATACTGCACTGGAGGCACACAACACCCACTTTAACTGATTCAGATGCCTGTATTACAGAACGCCAGCAATAAGGGCTATCTTCAGATATATACTGTGCTGGAGGTACACAACACCCACTTTAACTGCTGCAGATGCCTGTATTGCAGAACACCAGTAATAAAAGGTAGTTTCAGGTGTATATTTTGCTGGAGGCACACAACACCCACTTTAACTTCTGCAGATGCCTGTATTACAGAACACCAGCAATAAGGGGTATCTTCAGGCGTATACTGTGCTGAAGGCACACAACACCCACTTTAACTGCTGCAGATGTCTGTATTGCAGAACACCATTAATAAATGGTAGCTTCAGGTGTATACTGCCCTGGAGGCACACAACACCCACTTTAACTTATTCAGATGCCTGTATTACAGAACACCAGCAATAAGGGCTATCTTCAGGTGTATACTGTGCTGGAAGTACACAACACCCACTTTAACTGCTGCAGATGCCTGTATTACAGAACACCAGTAATAAAGGGTAACTTCAGGTGTATATTGTGCTGGAGGCACACAACACCCACTTTAACTGCTGCAGATGCCTGCATTACAAAACACCAGCAATAAGGGGTATCTTCAGGTGCATACTGTGCTGGAGGCACACAACACCCACTTTAACTGCTGCAGATGCCTGCATTGCAGAACACCAGTAATAAAAGGTAGCTTCAGGTGTATATTTTGCTGGAGGCACACAACACCCACTTTAACTTCTGCAGATGCCTGTATTACAGAACACCAGCAATAAGGGGTATCTTCAGGCGTATACTGTGCTTAAGGCACACAACACCCACTTTAACTGCTGCAGATGTCTGTATTGCAGAACACCATTAATAAAGGGTAGCTTCAGGTGTATACTTTGCTGTAGGCACACAACACCCACTTTAACTGCTGCAGATGCCTGTATTACAGAAAACCAGCAATAAGGGGCATCTTCAAGTGTATACTGTGCTGAAGTCACATAACACCCACTTTAACTGCTGCAGATGCCTGTATTACAGAACACCAGTAATAAATGGTAGCTTCGGGTGTATACTGCACTGGAGGCACACAACACCCACTTTAACTTCTGCAGATGCCTGTATTACAGAACACCAGCAATAAGGGGTATCTTCAGGCGTATACTGTGCTGAAGGCACACAACACACACGTTAACTGCTGCAGATGCCTGTATTACAGAACACCAGTAATAAAGGGTAACTTCAGGTGTATATTGTGCTGGAGGCACACAACACCCACTTTAACTGCTGCAGATGCCTGCATTGCAGAACACCAGTAATAAAAGGAAGCTTCAGGTGTATATTTTGCTGGAGGCACACAACACCCACTTTAACTTCTGCAGATGCCTGTATTACAGAACACCAGCAATAAGGGGTATCTTCAGGCGTATACTGTGCTTAAGGCACACAACACCCACTTTAACTGCTGCAGATGTCTGTATTGCAGAACACCATTAATAAAGGGTAGCTTCAGGTGTATACTTTGCTGGAGGCACACAACACCCACTTTAACTGCTGCAGATGCCTGTATTACAGAAAACCAGCAATAAGGGGCATCTTCAAGTGTATACTGTGCTGAAGTCACATAACACCCACTTTAACTGCTGCAGATGCCTGTATTACAGAACACCAGTAATAAATGGTAGCTTCGGGTGTATACTGCACTGGAGGCACACAACACCCACTTTAACTGATTCAGATGCCTGTGTGTACACTGTGCTGGAGGCATACAACACCCACTTTAACTGCTGCAGATGTCTGTATTACAGAACACCAGCAATAAGGGCTATCTTCAGGTGTATACTGTGCTGGAGGTACACAACACCCATTTTATCTTCTGCAGATGCCTGTATTACAGAACACCAGCAATAAGGGGTATCTTCAGGCGTACACTGTGCTGAAGGCACAAAGCACCCACTTTAACTGCTGCAGCTGTCTGTATTGCAGAACACCATTAATAAAGGGTAGCTTCAGGTGTATACTTTGTTGGAGACACACAACACCCACTTTAACTGCTGCAGATGCCTGTTTTACAGAACACCAGCAATAAGGGGCATCTTCAAGTGTATACTGTGCTGGAGGCATACAACACCCACTTTAACTGCTGCAGATGCCTATATTACAGAACACCAGTAATAAGAGGTATCTTCAGGTGTATACTGTGCTGGAGGCACACAACACCCACTTTAACTGCTGAAGATGCCTGTATTACAGAACACCAATAATAAAGGGTAGTTTCAGGTGTATAATGTGCTGGAGGCACACAACACCCACTTTAACTGCTGCAGATGCCTATATTACAGAACACCAGTAATAAATGGTAGCTTCAGGTGTATACTGTGCTGAAGGCACACAACACCCACTTTAACTGCTGCAGATGCCTGTATTACAGAACACCAGTAATAAAGGGTAACTTCAGGTGTATATTGTGCTGGAGGCACACAACACCCACTTTAACTGCTGCAGATGCCTGTATTACAAAACACCAGCAATAAGGGGTATCTTCAGGTGCATACTGTGCTGGAGGCACACAACACCCACTTAAACTGCTGCAGATGCCTGCATTGCAGAACACCAGTAATAAAAGGTAGCTTCAGGTGTATATTTTGCTGGAGGCACACAACACCCACTTTAACTTCTGCAGATGCCTGTATTACAGAACACCAGCAATAAGGGGTATCTTCAGGCGTATACTGTGCTTAAGGTACACAACACCCACTTTAACTGCTGCAGATGTCTGTATCGCAGAACACCATTAATAAAGGGTAGCTTCAGGTGTATACTTTGCTGGAGGCACACAACACCCACTTTAACTGCTGCAGATGCCTGTATTACAGAACACCAGCAATAAGGGGCATCTTCAAGTGCATACTGTGCTGGAGGCATACAACACCCACTTTAACTGCTGCAGATGCCTATATTACAGAACACCAGTAATAAGGGGTATCTTCAGGTGTATACTGTGCTGGAGGCACACAACACCCACTTTAACTGCTGCAGATGCCTGTATTACAGAACACCAGTAATAAAGGGTAGCTTCACGTGTATACTGTGCTGGAGGCACACAACACCCACTTTAACTGCTGCAGATGCCTATATTACAGAACACCAGCAATAAGGGCTATCTTCAGGTGTATACTGTGCTGGAGGTACACAACACCCACTTTAACTGCTGCAGATGCCTGTATTACAGAACACCAGTAATAAAGGGTAACTTCAGGTGTATATTGTGCTGGAGGCACACAACACCCACTTTAACTGCTGCAGATGCCTGTATTACAAAACACCAGTAATAAGGGGTATCTTCAGGTGCATACTGTGCTGGAGGCACACAACACCCACTTAAACTGCTGCAGATGCCTGCATTGCAGAACACCAGTAATAAAAGGTAGCTTCAGGTGTATATTTTGCTGGAGGCACACAACACCCACTTTAACTTCTGCAGATGCCTGTATTACAGAACACCAGCAATAAGGGGTATCTTCAGGCGTATACTGTGCTTAAGGTACACAACACCCACTTTAACTGCTGCAGATGTCTGTATCGCAGAACACCATTAATAAAGGGTAGCTTCAGGTGTATACTTTGCTGGAGGCACACAACACCCACTTTAACTGCTGCAGATGCCTGTATTACAGAACACCAGCAATAAGGGGCATCTTCAAGTGCATACTGTGCTGGAGGCATACAACACCCACTTTAACTGCTGCAGATGCCTATATTACAGAACACCAGTAATAAGGGGTATCTTCAGGTGTATACTGTGCTGGAGGCACACAACACCCACTTTAACTGCTGCAGATGCCTGTATTACAGAACACCAGTAATAAAGGGTAGCTTCAGGTGTATACTGTGCTGGAGGCACACAACACCCACTTTAACTGCTGCAGATGCCTATATTACAGAACACCAGCAATAAGGGCTATCTTCAGGTGTATACTGTGCTGGAGGTACACAACACCCACTTTAACTGCTGCAGATGCCTGTATTGCAAAACACCAGTAATAGAAGGTTGCTTCAGGTGTATATTGTGCTGGAGGCACACAACACCCACTTTAATTTCAGCAGATGCCTGTATTACAGAACACCAACAATAAGGGGTATCTTCAGGCGTATACTGTGCTGAAGGCACACAACACCCACTTTAACTGCTGCAGATGCCTGTATTATAGAACACCAGTAATAAAGGGTAACTTCAGGTGTATATTGTGCTGGAGGCACACAACACCCACTTTAACTTCTGCAGATGCCTGTATTACAGAACACCAGCAATAAGGGGTATCTTCAGGCGTATACTGTGCTGAAGGCACACAACACCCACGTTAACTGCTGCAGATGCCTGTATTACAGAACACCAGTAATAAAGGGTAACTTCAGGTGTATATTGTGCTGGAGGCACACAACACCCACTTTAACTGCTGCAGATGCCTGCATTACAAAACACCAGCAATAAGGGGTATCTTCAGGTGCATACTGTGCTGGAGGCACACAACACCCACTTTAACTGCTGCAGATGCCTGCATTGCAGAACACCAGTAATAAAAGGTAGCTTCAGGTGTATATTTTGCTGGAGGCACACAACACCCACTTTAACTTCTGCAGATGCCTGTATTACAGAACACCAGCAATAAGGGGTATCTTCAGGCGTATACTGTGCTTAAGGCACACAACACCCACTTTAACTGCTGCAGATGTCTGTATTGCAGAACACCATTAATAAAGGGTAGCTTCAGGTGTATACTTTGCTGGAGGCACACAACACCCACTTTAACTGCTGCAGATGCCTGTATTACAGAAAACCAGCAATAAGGGGCATCTTCAAGTGTATACTGTGCTGAAGTCACATAACACCCACTTTAACTGCTGCAGATGCCTGTATTACAGAACACCAGTAATAAATGGTATCTTCGGGTGTATACTGCACTGGAGGCACACAACACCCACTTTAACTGATTCAGATGCCTGTATTACAGAACGCCAGCAATAAGGGCTATCTTCAGATATATACTGTGCTGGAGGTACACAACACCCACTTTAACTGCTGCAGATGCCTGTATTGCAGAACACCAGTAATAAAAGGTAGTTTCAGGTGTATATTTTGCTGGAGGCACACAACACCCACTTTAACTTCTGCAGATGCCTGTATTACAGAACACCAGCAATAAGGGGTATCTTCAGGCGTATACTGTGCTGAAGGCACACAACACCCACTTTAACTGCTGCAGATGCCTATATTACAGAACACCAGTAATAAAGGGTAAATTCAGGTGTATATTGTGCTGGAGGCACAGAACACCCAATTTAACTGCTGCAGATGCCTGTATTACAGATCACCAGCAATAAGGGGCATCTTCAAGTGTACACTGTGCTGGAGGCATACAACACCCACTTTAACTGCTGCAGATGCCTGTATTACAGAACACCAGCAATAAGGGCTATCTTCAGGTGTATACTGTGCTGGAAGTACACAACACCCACTTTATCTTCTGCAGATGTCTGCATTACAGAACACCAGCAATAAGAGGTATCTTCAGGCGTACACTGTGCTGAAGGCACACAACACCCACTTTAACTGCTGCAGATGTCTGTATTGCAGAACACCATTAATAAATGGTAGCTTCAGGTGTATACTGCACTGGAGGCACACAACACCCACTTTAACTTATTCAGATGCCTGTATTACAGAACACCAGCAATAAGGGCTATCTTCAGGTGTATACTGTGCTGGAAGTACACAACACCCACTTTAACTGCTGCAGATGCCTGTATTGCAGAACACCAGTAATAGAAGGTTGCTTCAGGTGTATATTGTGCTGGAGGCACACAACACCCACTTTAACTTCTGCAGATGCCTGTATTACAGAACACCAGCAATAAGGGGTATCTTCAGGCGTATACTGTGCTGAAGGCACACAACACACACGTTAACTGCTGCAGATGCCTGTATTACAGAACACCAGTAATAAAGGGTAACTTCAGGTGTATATTGTGCTGGAGGCACACAACACCCACTTTAACTGCTGCAGATGCCTGCATTGCAGAACACCAGTAATAAAAGGAAGCTTCAGGTGTATATTTTGCTGGAGGCACACAACACCCACTTTAACTTCTGCAGATGCCTGTATTACAGAACACCAGCAATAAGGGGTATCTTCAGGCGTATACTGTGCTTAAGGCACACAACACCCACTTTAACTGCTGCAGATGTCTGTATTGCAGAACACCATTAATAAAGGGTAGCTTCAGGTGTATACTTTGCTGGAGGCACACAACACCCACTTTAACTGCTGCAGATGCCTGTATTACAGAAAACCAGCAATAAGGGGCATCTTCAAGTGTATACTGTGCTGAAGTCACATAACACCCACTTTAACTGCTGCAGATGCCTGTATTACAGAACACCAGTAATAAATGGTAGCTTCGGGTGTATACTGCACTGGAGGCACACAACACCCACTTTAACTGATTCAGATGCCTGTATTACAGAACACCAGCAATAAGGGCTATCTTCATATATATACTGTGCTGGAGGTACACAACACCCACTTTAACTGCTGCAGATGCCTGTATTGCAGAACACCAGTAATAAAAGGTAGTTTCAGGTGTATATTTTGCTGGAGGCACACAACACACACTTTAACTTCTGCAGATGCCTGTATTACAGAACACCAGCAATAAGGGGTATCTTCAGGAGTATACTGTGCTGAAGGCACACAACACCCACTTTAACTGCTGCAGATGCCTATATTACAGAACACCAGTAATAAAGGGTAAATTCAGGTGTATATTGTGCTGGAGGCACAGAACACCCAATTTAACTGCTGCAGATGCCTGTATTACAGATCACCAGCAATAAGGGGCATCTTCAAGTGTACACTGTGCTGGAGGCATACAACACCCACTTTAACTGCTGCAGATGTCTGTATTACAGAACACCAACAATAAGGGCTATCTTCAGGTGTATACTGTGCTGGAGGTACACAACACCCACTTTATCTTCTGCAGATGCCTGTATTACAGAACACCAGCAATAAGGGGTATCTTCAGGCGTATACTGTGCTGAAGGCACACAACACCCACTTTAACTGCTGCAGATGTCTGTATTGCAGAACACCATTAATAAAGGGTAGCTTCAGGTGTATACTTTGCTGGAGACACACAACACCCACTTTAACTGCTGCAGATGCCTGTATTACAGAACACCAGCAATAAGGGGCATCTTCAAGTGTATACTGTGCTGGAGGCATACAACACCCACTTTAACTGCTGCAGATGCCTATATTACAGAACACCAGTAATAAGGGGTATCTTCAGGTGTATACTGTGCTGGAGGCACACAACACCCACTTTAACTGCTGCAGATGCCTGTATTACAGAACACCAGTAATAAAGGGTAGCTTCAGGTGTATACTGTGCTGGAGGCACACAACACCCACTTTAACTGCTGCAGATGCCTATATTACAGAACACCAGTAATAGAAGGTTGCTTCAGGTGTATATTGTGCTGGAGGCACACAACACCCACTTTAACTTCTGCAGATGCCTGTATTACAGAACACCAGCAATAAGGGGTATCTTCAGGCGTATACTGTGCTGAAGGCACACAACACCCACGTTAACTGCTGCAGATGCCTGTATTACAGAACACCAGTAATAAAGGGTAACTTCAGGTGTATATTGTGCTGGAGGCACACAACACCCACTTTAACTGCTGCAGATGCCTGTATTACAAAACACCAGCAATAAGGGGTATCTTCAGGTGCATACTGTGCTGGAGGCACACAACACCCACTTTAACTGCTGCAGATGCCTGCATTGCAGAACACCAGTAATAAAAGGTAGCTTCAGGTGTATATTTTGCTGGAGGCACACAACACCCACTTTAACTTCTGCAGATGCCTGTATTACAGAACACCAGCAATAAGGGGTATCTTCAGGCGTATACTGTGCTTAAGGCACACAACACCCACTTTAACTGCTGCAGATGTCTGTATCGCAGAACACCATTAATAAAGGGTAGCTTCAGGTGTATACTTTGCTGGAGGCACACAACACCCACTTTAACTGCTGCAGATGCCTGTATTACAGAAAACCAGCAATAAGGGGCATCTTCAAGTGTATACTGTGCTGAAGTCACATAACACCCACTTTAACTGCTGCAGATGCCTGTATTACAGAACACCAGTAATAAATGGTAGCTTCGGGTGTATACTGCACTGGAGGCACACAACACCCACTTTAACTGATTCAGATGCCTGTATTACAGAACGCCAGCAATAAGGGCTATCTTCAGATATATACTGTGCTGGAGGTACACAACACCCACTTTAACTGCTGCAGATGCCTGTATTGCAGAACACCAGTAATAAAAGGTAGTTTCAGGTGTATATTTTGCTGGAGGCACACAACACTCACTTTAACTTCTGCAGATGCCTGTATTACAGAACACCAGCAATAAGGGGTATCTTCAGGCGTATACTGTGCTGAAGGCACACAACACCCACTTTAACTGCTGCAGATGCCTATATTACAGAACACCAGTAATAAAGGGTAAATTCAGGTGTATATTGTGCTGGAGGCACAGAACACCCAATTTAACTGCTGCAGATGCCTGTATTACAGATCACCAGCAATAAGGGGCATCTTCAAGTGTACACTGTGCTGGAGGCATACAACACCCACTTTAACTGCTGCAGATGCCTGTATTACAGAACACCAGCAATAAGGGCTATCTTCAGGTGTATACTGTGCTGGAGGTACACAACACCCACTTTATCTTCTGCAGATGTCTGCATTACAGAACACCAGCAATAAGAGGTATCTTCAGGCGTACACTGTGCTGAAGGCACACAACACCCACTTTAACTGCTGCAGATGTCTGTATTGCAGAACACCATTAATAAATGGTAGCTTCAGGTGTATACTGCCCTGGAGGCACACAACACCCACTTTATCTTCTGCAGATGCCTGTATTACAGAACACCAGCAATAAGGGCTATCTTCAGGTGTATACTGTGCTGGAAGTACACAACACCCACTTTAACTGCTGCAGATGCCTGTATTACAGAACACCAGTAATAAAGGGTAACTTCAGGTGTATATTGTGCTGGAGGCACACAACACCCACTTTAACTGCTGCAGATGCCTGCATTACAAAACACCAGCAATAAGGGGTATCTTCAGGTGCATACTGTGCTGGAGGCACACAACACCCACTTTAACTGCTGCAGATGCCTGCATTGCAGAACACCAGTAATAAAAGGTAGCTTCAGGTGTATATTTTGCTGGAGGCACACAACACCCACTTTAACTTCTGCAGATGCCTGTATTACAGAACACCAGCAATAAGGGGTATCGTCAGGCGTATACTGTGCTTAAGGCACACAACACCCACTTTAACTGCTGCAGATGTCTGTATTGCAGAACACCATTAATAAAGGGTAGCTTCAGGTGTATACTTTGCTGTAGGCACACAACACCCACTTTAACTGCTGCAGATGCCTGTATTACAGAAAACCAGCAATAAGGGGCATCTTCAAGTGTATACTGTGCTGAAGTCACATAACACCCACTTTAACTGCTGCAGATGCCTGTATTACAGAACACCAGTAATAAATGGTAGCTTCGGGTGTATACTGCACTGGAGGCACACAACACCCACTTTAACTTCTGCAGATGCCTGTATTACAGAACACCAGCAATAAGGGGTATCTTCAGGCGTATACTGTGCTGAAGGCACACAACACACACGTTAACTGCTGCAGATGCCTGTATTACAGAACACCAGTAATAAAGGGTAACTTCAGGTGTATATTGTGCTGGAGGCACACAACACCCACTTTAACTGCTGCAGATGCCTGCATTGCAGAACACCAGTAATAAAAGGAAGCTTCAGGTGTATATTTTGCTGGAGGCACACAACACCCACTTTAACTTCTGCAGATGCCTGTATTACAGAACACCAGCAATAAGGGGTATCTTCAGGCGTATACTGTGCTTAAGGCACACAACACCCACTTTAACTGCTGCAGATGTCTGTATTGCAGAACACCATTAATAAAGGGTAGCTTCAGGTGTATACTTTGCTGGAGGCACACAACACCCACTTTAACTGCTGCAGATGCCTGTATTACAGAAAACCAGCAATAAGGGGCATCTTCAAGTGTATACTGTGCTGAAGTCACATAACACCCACTTTAACTGCTGCAGATGCCTGTATTACAGAACACCAGTAATAAATGGTAGCTTCGGGTGTATACTGCACTGGAGGCACACAACACCCACTTTAACTGATTCAGATGCCTGTATTACAGAACACCAGCAATAAGGGCTATCTTCATATATATACTGTGCTGGAGGTACACAACACCCACTTTAACTGCTGCAGATGCCTGTATTGCAGAACACCAGTAATAAAAGGTAGTTTCATGTGTATATTTTGCTGGAGGCACACAACACCCACTTTAACTTCTGCAGATGCCTGTATTACAGAACACCAGCAATAAGGGGTATCTTCAGGCGTATACTGTGCTGAAGGCACACAACACCCACTTTAACTGCTGCAGATGCCTATATTACAGAACACCAGTAATAAAGGGTAAATTCAGGTGTATATTGTGCTGGAGGCACAGAACACCCAATTTAACTGCTGCAGATGCCTGTATTACAGATCACCAGCAATAAGGGGCATCTTCAAGTGTACACTGTGCTGGAGGCATACAACACCCACTTTAACTGCTGCAGATGTCTGTATTACAGAACACCAGCAATAAGGGCTATCTTCAGGTGTATACTGTGCTGGAGGTACACAACACCCACTTTATCTTCTGCAGATGCCTGTATTACAGAACACCAGCAATAAGGGGTATCTTCAGGCGTACACTGTGCTGAAGGCACAAAGCACCCACTTTAACTGCTGCAGCTGTCTGTATTGCAGAACACCATTAATAAAGGGTAGCTTCAGGTGTATACTTTGCTGGAGACACACAACACCCACTTTAACTGCTGCAGATGCCTGTTTTACAGAACACCAGCAATAAGGGGCATCTTCAAGTGTATACTGTGCTGGAGGCATACAACACCCACTTTAACTGCTGCAGATGCCTATATTACAGAACACCAGTAATAAGAGGTATCTTCAGGTGTATACTGTGCTGGAGGCACACAACACCCACTTTAACTGCTGAAGATGCCTGTATTACAGAACACCAATAATAAAGGGTAGTTTCAGGTGTATAATGTGCTGGAGGCACACAACACCCACTTTAACTGCTGCAGATGCCTATATTACAGAACACCAGTAATAAATGGTAGCTTCAGGTGTATACTGTGCTGAAGGCACACAACACCCACTTTAACTGCTGCAGATGCCTGTATTACAGAACACCAGTAATAAAGGGTAACTTCAGGTGTATATTGTGCTGGAGGCACACAACACCCACTTTAACTGCTGCAGATGCCTGTATTACAAAACACCAGCAATAAGGGGTATCTTCAGGTGCATACTGTGCTGGAGGCACACAACACCCACTTAAACTGCTGCAGATGCCTGCATTGCAGAACACCAGTAATAAAAGGTAGCTTCAGGTGTATATTTTGCTGAAGGCACACAACACCCACTTTAACTTCTGCAGATGCCTGTATTACAGAACACCAGCAATAAGGGGTATCTTCAGGCGTATACTGTGCTTAAGGTACACAACACCCACTTTAACTGCTGCAGATGTCTGTATCGCAGAACACCATTAATAAAGGGTAGCTTCAGGTGTATACTTTGCTGGAGGCACACAACACCCACTTTAACTGCTGCAGATGCCTGTATTACAGAACACCAGCAATAAGGGGCATCTTCAAGTGCATACTGTGCTGGAGGCATACAACACCCACTTTAACTGCTGCAGATGCCTATATTACAGAACACCAGTAATAAGGGGTATCTTCAGGTGTATACTGTGCTGGAGGCACACAACACCCACTTTAACTGCTGCAGATGCCTGTATTACAGAACACCAGTAATAAAGGGTAGCTTCAGGTGTATACTGTGCTGGAGGCACACAACACCCACTTTAACTGCTGCAGATGCCTATATTACAGAACACCAGCAATAAGGGCTATCTTCAGGTGTATACTGTGCTGGAGGTACACAACACCCACTTTAACTGCTGCAGATGCCTGTATTACAGAACACCAGTAATAAAGGGTAACTTCAGGTGTATATTGTGCTGGAGGCACACAACACCCACTTTAACTGCTGCAGATGCCTGTATTACAAAACACCAGTAATAAGGGGTATCTTCAGGTGCATACTGTGCTGGAGGCACACAACACCCACTTAAACTGCTGCAGATGCCTGCATTGCAGAACACCAGTAATAAAAGGTAGCTTCAGGTGTATATTTTGCTGGAGGCACACAACACCCACTTTAACTTCTGCAGATGCCTGTATTACAGAACACCAGCAATAAGGGGTATCTTCAGGCGTATACTGTGCTTAAGGTACACAACACCCACTTTAACTGCTGCAGATGTCTGTATCGCAGAACACCATTAATAAAGGGTAGCTTCAGGTGTATACTTTGCTGGAGGCACACAACACCCACTTTAACTGCTGCAGATGCCTGTATTACAGAACACCAGCAATAAGGGGCATCTTCAAGTGCATACTGTGCTGGAGGCATACAACACCCACTTTAACTGCTGCAGATGCCTATATTACAGAACACCAGTAATAAGGGGTATCTTCAGGTGTATACTGTGCTGGAGGCACACAACACCCACTTTAACTGCTGCAGATGCCTGTATTACAGAACACCAGTAATAAAGGGTAGCTTCAGGTGTATACTGTGCTGGAGGCACACAACACCCACTTTAACTGCTGCAGATGCCTATATTACAGAACACCAGCAATAAGGGCTATCTTCAGGTGTATACTGTGCTGGAGGTACACAACACCCACTTTAACTGCTGCAGATGCCTGTATTACAGAACACCATTAATAAAGGGTAACTTCAGGTGTATATTGTGCTGGAGGCACACAACACCCACTTTAACTGCTGCAGATGCCTGTATTACAAAACACCAGTAATAAGGGGTATCTTCAGGTGCATACTGTGCTGGAGGCACACAACACCCACTTAAACTGCTGCAGATGCCTGCATTGCAGAACACCAGTAATAAAAGGTAGCTTCAGGTGTATATTTTGCTGGAGGCACACAACACCCACTTTAACTTCTGCAGATGCCTGTATTACAGAACACCAGCAATAAGGGGTATCTTCAGGCGTATACTGTGCTTAAGGTACACAACACCCACTTTAACTGCTGCAGATGTCTGTATCGCAGAAAACCATTAATAAAGGGTAGCTTCAGGTGTATACTTTGCTGGAGGCACACAACACCCACTTTAACTGCTGCAGATGCCTGTATTACAGAACACCAGCAATAAGGGGCATCTTCAAGTGCATACTGTGCTGGAGGCATACAACACCCACTTTAACTGCTGCAGATGCCTATATTACAGAACACCAGTAATAAGGGGTATCTTCAGGTGTATACTGTGCTGGAGGCACACAACACCCACTTTAACTGCTGCAGATGCCTGTATTACAGAACACCAGTAATAAAGGGTAGCTTCAGGTGTATACTGTGCTGGAGGCACACAACACCCACTTTAACTGCTGCAGATGCCTATATTACAGAACACCAGCAATAAGGGCTATCTTCAGGTGTATACTGTGCTGGAGGTACACAACACCCACTTTAACTGCTGCAGATGCCTGTATTGCAAAACACCAGTAATAGAAGGTTGCTTCAGGTGTATATTGTGCTGGAGGCACACAACACCCACTTTAATTTCAGCAGATGCCTGTATTACAGAACACCAACAATAAGGGGTATCTTCAGGCGTATACTGTGCTGAAGGCACACAACACCCACTTTAACTGCTGCAGATGCCTGTATTATAGAACACCAGTAATAAAGGGTAACTTCAGGTGTATATTGTGCTGGAGGCACACAACACCCACTTTAACTGCTGCAGATGCCTGCATTACAAAACACCAGCAATAAGGGGTATCTTCAGGTGCATACTGTGCTGGAGGCATACAACACCCACTTTAACTGCTGCAGATGCCTGTATTACAGAACACCAGTAATAAAGGGTAGCTTCAGGTGTATACTGTGCTGGAGGCACACAACACCCACTTTAACTGCTGCAGATGCCTGTATTACAGAGCACCAGTAATACAGGGTAGCTTTAGGTGTATACAGCGCTGGAGGCACACAACACCCACTTTAACTGCTTCAGATGCCTGTATTACAGAACACCAGCAATAAGGGGTATCTTCAGGTGTATACTCTGCTGGAGGCACACAACACCCACTTTAACTGCTGCAGATGCCTGTATTACAGAACACCAGTAATAAATGGTAGCTTCAGGTGTATACTGCACTGGAGGCACACAACACCCACTTTAACTGATTCAGATGCCTGTATTACAGAACACCAGTAATAAAGGGTATCTTCAGGTGTATACAGCGCTGGAGGCACACAACACCCACTTTAACTGCTGCAGATGCCTGTATTACAGAACAACAGTAATAAAGGCTAGCTTCAGGTGTATACTGTGCTGGAGGCACACAACACCCACTTTAACTGCTGCAGATGTCTGTATTACAGAACACCAGCAATAAAGGGTAACTTCAGGTGTATATTGTGCTGGAGGCACACAACACCCACTTTAACAGCGCTAGGTTTTCAAGCCACAAAGACTCTATCCTGGTCTTTCCATGACTGCCGCAACACACTACACAAGGCCGCCGCGCTGGCAGCCTTATATAGTGCGGGGAGTGTACTTAACCCCCCTGAGCTATAATTGGCCACAGACATCCTGCCTGTGGCCAATTATGGCTCTCCTCGCTGCCGGCACTTTGATTGGCCAAGCATGCTGGGTCACAGTGCATGCTTGGCCAATCATGAGCCAGCCATGAGCGCCACACGAATATGTCACAAATGGCCCACAGAGTTCTGGCTTCGCCGAACGGGCGAACAGCCGGTGTTCATGTCGAACATGCGCTCAATTCGAACACCGAGCTCATCCCTAAATCAAATAATATCAAAAAATATAAGCAACATTTTGTGACCAAATACGTGATGAAGGGGTCCTGCGTGGCTCTGAACCATCACTTTTATTTTTTGATACTATATAATTTAAGTTTTGGACCCAATTTTGGAGATCCTGGTGTGCTGGTGACACTTCCTTCTCACAACCCCAGGTGGTGATGCGTATGTATCACACTGACCTCGGTGCTTCTTCAAACTTGTCATTTGCTATTTTTGGAATACAATTGTTGGAACGGGTGGTTCCGGCAGGCCCAGGAGAGTACTCCTTTCAAAATCATCCAAAAGGTCTTTTAAATGCTTATATTGATTTCACTATAGAGACTAACTGGTATCAAATGCCCCACACGGTGAATAAGGGGAACCCCTTGTCCACAGTGGAGGATAGCAATGCCTATGCTCCCCTGGATGAAATAGACCACCAACAATACACATAGTGGCGCCAGGCTTCTCCTAAGCCATCACAGGTAATCTGATGCCTTTGTTACCAGCTGATAATGTACAGGGTTGTACCAACCTTCTGTATAAATACCTTGAGGAATTTGTATACGTAAGTTTTCTCTTTTTTATCTTGTTTATGACAATGCATAGCCATGTTCCGACTCTTGATTTATAGTGCCGCTCTTATTGGTAATCATACAGTTTGTAATGTTTCAACAGTTGAAATTCTAGTCACCATGAGGCCTAGATAGACAGAATAGGTCCCCCACTTTTGAAAATCTAATTTTGCTGTGTAGCTCCGCACAGACAAAAGGAGGACACAATAAATACTCTCCCCCTATGCAAAACTACCTCCACCTAGATATTGGTGGGTTTCACAGCCAGCTTATTCAAGTACTTATCTCACATAACAAGAATGCAGATGTCACTAAAAAGGCATTCCTACAGCAAACTGCCCACACATATAAGTTCATCCGGTGAAGGCGGTAACAGCAGAGGACTAAGATGTTATTTGTACACATCTTTACCGTGTAGTCTTTCTCAAACCCCGAACAGCAGGTTGGACTAGAGTTTGCCTCTCTTGGTAAGGCACTCTCTACCTTCTATCTTTAGCTCACTGAAACCACTATTTTAGGAAAAGGGGTAGACCCCTTGTCCTATTGGTTTATGGTTTCCACCCCCTCAGATCCCTCATTACAAAATCAACACCGACTGCACGCCCAATGTGTAAAACCTAGTATGTTATGCCACCTTTAGGAACTGGAAAATCCCCTCCAGGTCAAGCTATATTCCTTAAATGTTAAGGGACCCAACACTCCCAAAAAGAGATCACAGCAGAAACTTCTCCTAAGAAAGGCCAAGGCTGATGTGGTCTTTCTTCAGGAAACACATTTCAGAATGGACAATATCCCCAACTACACAATCCCTTCTATCCAACGGTTTATCACACCACCAATACTGACTGCAAATCTAAGCCCTTGTACACACGGTCGAAATTCTGAAGGAAGCGTGGTCTCTATTGGACTTTTTCCATCAGTAATTCCGACAGAAAAAAAATTTGAGAGCAGGATCTCATTTTTTCCGACAACAAAATCCGATCTGACTTTTTCCGATCGTTTGTAGAGAATTACGATTGGACAAAGTGCCATGCATGCTCAGATCAAAGTACGAAAGCAAAGTTATTGGCTACTAGGCTGAACGTAGTCCCGTCAGAATGAAAGAACGTCATCACATTCCGAACGAATGGATTTTCCGACAACTTTGTCCGACCTTGTGTATGCAACACCAGTTTGGGACAAAATCGGTCGGAGAAAACCTGACAAATTTTGTGGTCAGAGTTTCCGACCGTGTGTACAAGGGCTTAAAGTGTATCCATTCTAATTTAAAAAAACTGTAACATTCAGATTCACGACACAGAAATAGACACTAACGTTCGTTACATTTTTCTGAAGGGCAAGTTATAAAATAAACCTATCACCTTAGCCAACCTTTATGCTCCCAACAGGCAACAGATCCCTTTCTTTTCTCAAAACCCTACAAAGCCTCACCATGTTCCACAGGGGCCTAATGGTTGTTGGGGGTGATTTCAACCTGGCCCTCACTCCCTCTGTCAGGGACCTACCAGCGATAGACAGGCGCATCTGCGTGCGCACATGCATACGCGCACTTCTTCTCCAACTGAGCCTCAGCGTGTTCCCACTGACGGGCGTCGGGGCTTGTGCCGGCCGGCGCTCGTGCGTGCGTGAGAAACGCACGGACATGCACGCGGGCGTGCGTTAGGCATGCGCGTTTGCGCGATATCGCTGTTTGCTACCACTGAACACTTAAAGGTTCTCCAAGTGGGCTGGTGCAGCGCTGTTTCGTCTCAGCTCATGTGTATCTGATAATCTGAACCTGATCATCTGCTGTTGAACCGACCCGGCTTTGTTTGACCTCTCTGCTCTCTCCAAACCCAACCCGGCCTGCCTGACCTTGCTACCACTTCTGCCTGTGATCCATTGCCGACCTCTGCCTGTTTTACAAACGCTGCCTTTGCCTACTGTTACCACCTGTCTGTTTGCCTACTGACCCTGACCTTCCAACCCTGCTCCAGCCTGCTGCCTGTCCAGTGTTCTGCTGTGCCTTCAGGCTCTTCTCATTGGCTCCAGTAAGTGCTGCTTGCACTCCTCAGCTCTTCATTCAGCTTCCAGCCCTGGTTCATCACCACCAGCCATTCAGCCATCCCAGAGGGATCTCTTCTCTGCTACCAGTTCCAGCGGCCCTATCCCAGCAGGCACTCCTACCCACTGTGCTCTCGAGACCACTGTTCCCATTCCAGTGGCTCCTGAACCAGCGTTGTAAGAGAGGTCTCCTCCTACAAGTCGGGCTTCTACACCAGGTACCTAACACCCTCTATGTACTCCTCGTCAGGATCCCACACTATAACTTACAGAGCATTTTAGGCAATTAAAACACAACTCACCAACTTAACCCTTCATGACACCTGGCACACACTACATCCCAATACTAAGGACTTCACCTTCTACTCTACCCCCCATCATACATACACAAGGATAGACTACCTATTCTTGACTCAAACTGAGTTGGACTACCTCTTGACTGCAACCATAGACCCAATGATCCTATCGGATCATCATCCTATATCATCACCATTTCTTTCCCAACAATGCCCACTAGACCTACAATTTTGCAACTAGGCAACTCTCTCCTTGCCAACCCTGAACCTGTAAAGAAAATAAACAATTGCTTGCTGCATTATTTTCAAGAGAATATGTCTCCTGATGCCAACCCAATGATCCTATGGGCAGCACATAAGTGTGTCATCATAGATGAACTTATAGCCATTGCTGCGAAACAGCAGAAAGCCAGACAAGCACATATTGCGGAACTCTCAGAAACCATTCATTCTCTGAAAAAGAAGCACAAATAATCATTAGCTTAACAAACCTTTAAAGAGTTGCTAAAAGCCAGGGGAGATATCCTTGAGGAATTAGGGAAATTGACTAGACGTAAATATGCCCTGTCACAGCGCATTTTTTATGAGTTCGGCAACAAATCAAGCAAAATGCTTGCCAGAGCCCTCCAAAACAACAAGGTAAACTCGACCATCCCCTCAGGGAACAAGCTAGCGACATCGAAGGGTATAGCACATCAATTTGAACAGTTTTACTCCAAACTATAGAACCTACCTACCCACTCAATGACTGACCCAACAAAACACAGAAAACAGATGATAGATGAGTTTTTGACTCAATTTGGCACCCATCCCATCGCCACCAAAGAGGCTGTTGAACTAGATAAACCACTTACTTGGGAAGAGACCATCAAAGCCCTTAAACAAATGAAACCAGGCAAAACCCCCCCATTCTGATGTCCCTACCCATCAGCTATTACAAAACCTTCACAGACACATTCATACCGTGGTTCCTGAAGACTTTTAACTCGCTACCCATATACCTTGAAAGCTGTAAGGACCTCCTTGAGGCTCACATTGTAGTAATACCAAAGCTGGGTAAAGATGCGACCTTGGTCTCCAATTACAGGCCCATATTGCTCATAAAAGATGACATGAAGCTCTACGCAAAAACAATAGTGAATTGCATACTCCCTTTACTCCCATCCTTCTGTCCCTTGACAAGGAGAAGGCATTCAACAGAGTGGCCTGGGACTATATGACAGAAGTTTTACGCAAAATGGTATTTTGAGATCACATGCTCCAAAACATCCTTGCTCTTTACTCGTCCCCATCCACGAGAATTATAGTCAATGGTCACCTGTCGGACTCCCTCTCAGTGTCAAATGGAACCCATCAGGGATGCCCATTGTCCCCTATTATATTTATACTCACAATGGAACCTATACTCCATAGGGTCCGGGCCAACCCAAACATTAAAGGAGTTGAAATCAATAACACACAATACAAGCTGGCAGCATACCCCGACGACATCCTTTTATTTCTCACAGACCCCATTACCATAATTCCCAACCTCTTAAAATATTTTTCCCTCTTTAAATCTATATCTAACCTCCAAATAAATTTCACCAAATCCAGGGCCCTAAACATTTCCCTGCCAGACTCTACGGTGACACTATGCCAAGCCAACTTCCCTTTCTGGTAGGGTACACACACAATCACCTATCTGGGGATTCAGTTACCAGCTAAACTAGATGCTCTATACCACAGAAACTTAATTTCCATTCTGAAAACAATACAAAAGGACCTTCAAGAAACAGGGGTACATTCTCGTGGTTCGAGAGGACAGCGATCTTGAAAATGAACATTGTCCCCAGACTTCTTTATTTGTTACAGACAATTCTGATCAAAATGCTGTCCTTATTTTTTGCCACTTACAAACAGTTCTGCCTAAAAGTTCTTTGGACTGACAAACATTCACGGGTACATTGGGAGAAATTGGTGAGACCTAAGCTGAGGGGAGGACTAGGCCTCCCTGTTATACAAAAATACTACTAGTCATGTCACCTAACTAGAATTGTAGATTGGCACCTACACAAAAAGGCTAAAGGCATTGAGGAGGCGGTTTCCTCCTTACCTATTCACCTTCTTCCGTGGATAAGCCCCTGTGGGATCCCAAGGGAGACTACGTTCAACCCCCCGATTGGACCTACAAATCAGATTTTTTGCACTGTATGTAACAAATTGAAAATTGCCTCCTCATCAAGCCCAATGACACCCCTTGACTGGAATATGGACTTTCCTCCGAGTATCACTCACCTTAACATTACTGATATGTCCACTAAACAATCCATCAGAGCAGAATCCTTTTTTGACAAAGGGAAAATGGTGCCTTTCCGAAGCCTCACAACTAGACTTCCTGAAGCACGCATCCACTTTTATAACTTCCTTCAGATACGTCACTTTCTACTCAGCTCTACTCCACGCTCGAAGCGGTGCAGAGACCAAACACCTTTTGAAGCCATATGCATATGCAGTAATTATAGACCCGTTAGTTTAACTTCTATAGTTGGGAAGATACTGGAGGGATTAATAAAGGACCACATAGACGAGTTCTTTCAGGAAAAAAATATTTTGAGCAACAGACAGCATGGATTCATGAAAGACAGAAGTTGTCAGACAAACCTGATTTCTTTTTATGAGGTGGTAAGTAAAACCTTGGACAGAGGGGTGGCGGTGGACGTAATATATTTGGATTTTGCAAAAGCGTTTGATACAGTTCCGCACACACGGCTCATGTATAAGGTAGAGTCTACAGGTTTGGAAATATCAGTTTGTAAATTGATAGAAAACTGGCTAAAAGACAGAATTCAGAGAGTAGTGGTTAATGATTCTTACTCTGAATGGTCTAAGGTTATCAGTGGTGTACCCCAAGGTTCAGTGTTGGGACCCTTACTTTTTAATATCTTTATAAATGATATTGGGTCTGGGATCAAAAGTAACATTTCCGTGTTTGCAGATGACACCAAGCTATGCAGTGGAATAACGTCCTTACACGATGTCTCCAATTTACAAGCCGACCTCAATGCTCTGTCTACTTGGGCGACTATGTGGCAGATGAGGTTTAATGTTGAGAAATGTAAAGTTATGCACTTGGGGGCTAAGAATATGCATGCATCATACATGCTAGGGGGAGTACAACTGGGAGAATCCATAGTGGAGAAGGATCTGGGGGTTTTGGTAGATCATAAGCTCAATAATAGCATGCAATGCCAAGCTGTGGTTTCCAAAGCGAGCAAAGTCCTTTCCTGTATTAAGAGAGGTATGTACTCCAGAGAGAGAGATATAATTTTGCACCTGTTCAAATCATTAGTAAGACCTCATCTGGAATATGCAGTTCAGTTTTGGGCACCAGTTCTCAAAAAGGATATCGGTGAACTGGAGAAAGTGCAGAGAAGGGCAACCAAACTGATAAGAGGCATGGAGGAACTTAGCTATGAGGAAAGATTAGAGGAATTGAATTTATTCACTCTTGATAAGAGGAGATTAAGGGGGGATATGATCATCATGTACAAATATATAAGGGGTCCATATAAGGAACTTGGTGTTGAGTTATTCACTTTACAGTCAACAAAAAAGACAAGGGGGCACTCTTTACATCTAGAGGAAAATAGATTTTATCTCCAAATACAGAGAGGTTTCTTCACAGTAAGAGCTGTGAAAATGTGGAATAGACTCCCTGCGAAGGTGGTTCTGGCCAGCTCAGTGGATTGCTTTAAGAAAGGCCTGGATTATTTCCTAAGTGTACATAATATAACTGGGTACTAACATTTATAGGTAAAGTTGATCCGGGGAAAATCCGATTGCCTCTCGGGGGAACAGGAAGGAATTTTTTCCCCTGCTTTAGCAAATTGGATCATGCTCTGCTGGGGTTTTTTGCCTTCCTCTGGATCAACTGTGGATATATGGGCTGGTATGATATTTATTATATATATATATATATATATATATATATATATATATATTTTTTTTTTTTTTTTTGTGGTTGAACTGGATGGACTTGTTCATCAGATGTCTTTTTTCAACCTGACTAACTATGTAACTATGTAACTATGCAATGGATTTGAAGCCCGAAAACATGTAATCTCAGATATGTATGCCTTACTGTTCACCAAGATATCCACCAAAAATGGAAGAGAAAACTGATCACAGACCTCACACAAGAGGACTGGGACAAAATATTTACCAAAATATTCTCCAGGTGGTGCAGGATTCCTGACAGAATACGGTACACAAATTTCACCTCAGCATCCCTCCTTTATGTTGGAGATGCAACACCGCTCATGGCTCTCTATTGCATATTTGGTGGGAATGCTCCCTAATCCAACCCTATTGGAAGGAGGTACATCGTCTTACCTCACAAATCACAACATACACTCTGGATTTCACTCCAGCCCAATATCTACTCCACTATTCTTACATTCCCCAATCGGCCTATGCAAAGTCATTTACTCTACACCTCATAAATGCAGCGAAACTTAATGTACCCACTCATTGGAGGACTACTACCTCCCTATTATATCCGAATGGCTCAGAGTTGCTAAAATAGCTGAGATGGAAGATTTAATCCATCAAGCATGAGACACTCCAGCGAAATTCCATAAAACATGGGCTTGTTGGCTTCATTTCAAAGAATCGACAGATTACCATAGCATCCTAACAAATTCCTCATAGCTTGACCTCGGGCCTTAACAATGTTAAACAGCAAATAAGATTAACTTCTATCCATGTTAGCTCTTCCCCCTCCTTCTCCCCTCACCCCCTCTTTCCATCACCCCCTCCCTCCCCTTACTCATCTACTAGTATTACAGTGTCTAATGGACTACCATTGCACCAAGAACATGCAATAATAAAGAGACTTATTCCTATACCCTAACATTTCCTATAACATACGTTGCATAACCGAGATACCTAGAACTTTCTACATTTTTAAATGTTTTAAATGATTATTGTATGCAATATCTTGTGGATCTTCTCTTTTTTTCTTCTTCCTTTTGTTCTGATTTCTTTACACCTATTGCAGTCTTACTGTATGCCAAGGATAGCAATTTACCCCAAGACTGTATGTTGGTTTGATGTTTCATTATCTGTAACATGCAAATTGTTTAATAAAAAAATTGTTGGAGCATTTCTTTGGTGTGCAGCCGTTTTTTTTTCTTCCTACTGTCCTACTGTACTAATGCAACTGACTGGGAAGGGGATAAAATCTAGGGCAATCAACGGGTTAACTGTGTTCCTATCCAGTGTTTGTGTGTTAACTGTGTGCTGATTTTATTTTAAAAAGTCCATATATACTGTGTATATATATATATATATATATATATATATATATATATATATATATATATATATATATAGATCTGGTGCACAGCTGCTTCCCTGTAACAGTGAAACTACTATGGGGCAGATGGTAAGTGGTTAAAAACAGTATTCCACCAACATCCCCAAATGTAAATGTAGCAGATGGAAAGGGACCCCCACAAGCTTTTTTTTATGCAGAATCAGAGGTAAAAATATATAAAAGGGAAATACAAATCTTTGCTACAGATGTAGTAAAAAGACCAATGGTTCAATACAATAGTGTCATACTTAACCACTTAAGCCCCAGACCATTTGGCTGGAGGAGCCCATCAGAAGAACTGAAGAGCGGGAGAAGAACCAGAAAGCATGGAGAAGTCAGAAGAGACCCCCAAAGTCGGAAGAAGACTCCCGGAGCTACCTAATAAACTACTTTAAAAATCTGTGTAGTGTGTTTTTTATTGATACTTTTTCCCCCAGGTGAATGGGTAGGGGTACAATGTACCTCATACTTATTCACATAGGGTGGTGGGCTGGGATTTGGGGGCCCCTTATTAAAGGGGGCTCCCAGATTCCGATAAACCCCCCGCCCGCAGACCCAGACAACCAACGGCCAAGGTTGTTGAGAAGAGGCCCTTGTCCTCATTAACATGGGGACAAGGTGCTTTGGGGTGGGGGGGCCGCAGGGTGCCCCCCTTCCTCAAAGCACCCACCCCCCATGTTGAGGGCATGCAGCCTGGTACGGTTCAGGGGGGAGGCTCACTCTTCCCCACCCCCTTTCCTGACCGGCCAGGCTGCATGCTCGGATAAGGGTCTGGTATGGACTTTGGGGGGACCCCCACGCCATTTTTTCGGCGTGGGGATTTCCCTTAAAATCCAAACCAGACCCAAGGGACATCTCTCACGCTCGCTGCAATAGGAAAATTTGTTGTTCCTACTGCACGAGCGCGAGATGTACAGTATCCTGCGGCCGAGAGCCAGCATGATAGGTGCTGTAGCTACCCTTGCTTCATATTTGGTCCGTCGGACCAGCATACAGACGAACAGGCTTCCCGATATGGAACTTGGTCCGGCGGACCAAGATTTAAAACATGTTCTTTTGGGAAGAAAAAGTCTGATGGAGACCATACATGATCGAATTGCCCGACGGATTCCGGTCCGCCGGACCAAGTCTGCCGGAAAGTCCAATCGTGTGTACGCGGCATAAGAGCGCTGGAGGTTCCTTTGGATAAAGTTTTTTTCCATGTTAGTATAGAAGATATAACTGATTGGGGTGTGTCATGGATAGGAGGAGGACATCCTGCTGCTATTAAGAGGAGGGAATATAGGCGTTTAGTTTTTCTAGGGGATAAAGTTTACATGATTGACCAGATTGTTTCAGATGTGCCACCAATAGTATATTTGGTCTAAGATGGAGGCATTATAGTAACTGCTGATGTGGGGGAGGCCAACTCCTTCCTTTTTGTATGGTCTGGTTAACATAAAATTGGCACATCTAGGTCTTTTTTCTCATATAAATTTCGATATTTGCCTTTGGATGGAGGTTAGGAAGGATTGAGGAAGGGGTATCAGTGTGTGGAATAGGTACAGTAGTTTTGGTAGTATTATCATCTTAAGAGTAGAGATCCTACCTATTTTGGAGAGACCTGTTGAGCGTAGTGAGTGAAGTGAGTGAAGTGAGGGTAGTGTTCGTAGTGAGCGAAGTAGTTGAGGGAGTTGCTGGAGAAAGGTCTGGTAGTTAAGTGTAAATAAATGTTTTAGAGTGAATGCTATTTGTATTCCCAGATAAGGAATAGAATTGTTCACCCATGTGAATGGAGTGACATTTCTAAGGTGGGATTCCAATTGTGTGGGGAGGCATGAGGGCATTATTACAGATATTGATACATCGAGCTTGTAAAAGGAGCTCTTGCTAAATTGGAGTATAGTTTCTTATATCTTTGGAGGGATTGCGTTGGATTAGTAATCATTAGTAACACATCATCTGTGAATAAGCTTACTTTATGGTCTGTGGTATCACTTTTAATTCCTGAGATTTGTGTATCAGTTCTAATTTTGGTCGCTAGGGGTTCCATTAGCAGGGCAAATAAGTGGTGAGAGGGGACATCCCTGGCGTGTACTGTTTGATATGGTAAATGGGGTGGATAGGGCTTCTCCTGTGACTATTCTAGCTGAGGGGTCGAAGTAGAGGGAAAATATAGCATCTGGCACCATCCTGTGATTCCAAATTTGGCTAGGACCTCTTTGAGAACACCCCAATGTATTTTATCAAACACCTTATCTGCATCTAGGGAAAGAAACAGAGAAGGCGTTTGTGTTTTGATAGCATGGTGTATGAAGTTCATTACCCTTCTTGTGGCGTTCAGTACTTGGCGGCCTGGGATAACCCTGACTTGGTTGGGGTACACTAAAAATGGGAGGCATATCATTAATCTTTTGACAAAGACTTTGGCTAGTATTTTTATATCAGTGTTCAGGAGAGATATTGGCCTGTAATTTGCAGTTGAGGGATCTTTGTCTGGTTTTGGTATAGTCATTAGGGATGATCCGAACACCCCCCGGTTCGGTTCACACCAGAACATACCAAACAGGCAAAAAAGACACGAGCCACACAGGGCACATGGGTCAGTTGTCCCTGTAGGAGGGTGGAGAGGAGGTTGGTGCCATTGTTGCAAACCACCATTCCTGGCTTAAGCTGTCGTGGCATCAATCACCTCTGAGCCTGCCCCTGCAGAGCTGACAGAATCTCTGCCCCAGGGTGGCTCCTGTCCCCCAAGCACACCAGCTCAAACACCGCATGGCATCTTTTTACCTGCATGCTTGCATAGCCCCTTGAACTCCTACGGAGCACCACTGGTTCTGAGGACAAATCAGCACAGGAAGAGGCCATGGAGGACAAAGAAGAGGAGGGGGTGGAGGAGAGAGGTGTGGCAGAATCACCACATAGTAGAGTTTTGGAGGCATGGTGGCAGAACAAACTCCAACACTACTGCATCATTTCCTGCATCCTTCCCAGCTGCCAGCACCTGTCCATGCCTGCTGGACCACGAGTCAGTGGTTATATGCAACTTATCGCTGACCGCCCTGTCCAGTGAGGCATGGACATTGCCTTCCACATGCCTGTAGAGAGCCGGAATCGCCTTCTGTGAAAAAAAGTGTAGTTTGGGAACCTGCCACTGAGGTACCGCACATTCCACAAACTCACGGGGCATGTTGATGGCTGAGAGCGAACTTCTTTCACCAGTGGAGCAACTGGGGTAGGGAAATCTGTTTGCTAGAATCAGACATTGTTGTACCGATAACAGATTGTCCGTAAGTACTTGGCAGTGGCACACCTAATTCTACACCTTCATTCCTCTCAGTGCAGGTTTCTGAGAGGACAGACAGTATAGTGGGGTTGGAGATCTCAGCTGATGAGGAGGACCAAGGAGAGGTCCACCTTGTTCTTTGGTGTGGGTCTTTTAGGTAGTGTTGCCAACGGGCTGCATTGGAGCTTGACATATGTCTGATTATGCATGTGGTGCCCAAGTGCTTGCTGTTTAATCTATGCTTGATACGCTTCAGGCATATGTTGCAAATAGCAATGGTGCGATCTGCTGCACACATCTCAAAAAAGGCCCACACCGAAGAACTTTTGGAATAACGTGTGGAGTCACCAGGGCCCTGCACTTGTGGAGCTCTGTGGTGTGATGCAGTCGGTTGGCTGCCCTTAAGCTGGCCCCTGGAGGGCATCCTGCCTTGTTGGAGATGTGTCTCCTCCTCCTTTTCCTCCTCCTCTCTCCTATCAGGCACCCACATAGAGTCAGTGAGCTCATCATCCCCTCCCTCCTCGTCACTGGAGCAAACCTGGCAGTATGCTGCAGCTAGGGGAACATGACTGCCAGTTTGTTGTCCTTCTTGGGCAACCCCTCTCTGGGCACACGTTACTGCTAGACACACAGCCTGCTTGCCCTCTTTTATTTGTCTGTGACTGTCTGCCTCTCCTTGTTCGACCTTCCAGACATACTGTCTTTGATGTATTGGAATAAGTACATGAGGAATGGCCTGCAGTGAGATGTAGCTGCACAAAGCTGGGATGTATATATATATATATATATATATATATATATATATATATATATATATATATATAGATAATACTGCATCTAGCTGAATCGCCTGTCTGCCTGTAGTATTATTAGGAAGAAAACAACAGGAATTGTCTGCAGTGAGCTTTAACTGCACACTGTGCCCAGTATACAGCACACTAATATACTGCAGCTAGCTGAATAAACTGCCTGCCTATGATATTATTAGGAAGAGAACACCAGCAACTGTCTGCAGCTAGCTTTAGTTGCACATTGTGCACAGCATACAGTACACTGACTGGAAATACTGCAGCTGCCTGCCTGTTGTATTATTAGGAAGAGAACACCAGCAATTATCTTCATTTAGCTTTATTTGCACACTGTGCACAGGATACAGTACACTGACTGAAAATACTTCAGCTGCCTGCCTGTGGTATTATTAGGAAGAGAACACTAGCAATTATCTGCAGTTAGCTTTAGTTGCACACTGTGCACATGATACAGTACACTGACTGAAAATACCGCAGCTGCCTGCCTGTAAGTATATTAGGACGAAAATAACAGGAACGGATCTAGCTAAACTGAATACAGTATATACTAAATACACTGACTGCAGCTAACTGACTCACCTGCCTGCCTGCCTAACTCAAATTAAATGACACTGTCTCTCTCTCTATCTCTCAGCACGCCAGAACACAATACCCAAGGCCAACTTCCAGGCAGCCTTATATAGTGTGAGGCGTGTACTAAATCCCCTGAGGCATAATTGGCCAAAAACACCATGCCTTTGGCCAATTATGGCTCTCTGTTCTTACCGCGCTGTGATTGGCCAAAGCATGCAGGTCATAGTGCATGCTTGGCCAATCATCAGCCAGCAATGCACTGCGATGCCACAGTGAATTATGAGCCGTGACGCACCACTCAAATTTAACTTAACAACATGTGAGTCGTTCACAAAATTTAAAGCTGATATTGAAGGTTGTGTTCCAATAGCCTCTGCCAGGGGTTCGATCATCTTATTGAAGATTGTTGGGGATAATGAACATCTCTGGCAGGTGCCATTGGTTATGTGGAAGGGAGTGGACAGCCTACTGGATGTCTATACTTCAGCCGAAGGACTCAAATAAAAATGCCAGAACTGCATTCAGAATGTGTCCACTGAAACCCAACATAGAAAGTGTCATTGACATGTACTTCCAGTGAATTCTATCAAATGCCAGAGAAGGTGTTTTGGTTTGTTCAACATAGTGTAAGATATTTATAATCCAATGGGTGACGTCCGAGGTTTGTTTCCCCCTCACAAAGCCCATTTGGTTGCGTTGAATAAGAGATGGCATAAAATCTGCTAATCTTTTGGCTAATCGCTTGGCGTAAATTTTGATATCAGTATTTAACAGAGATATAGGACAGTTGGAAGGTGTATTGGGTTCTTTTCCTGGTTTAGGTATTGTGACTATATATATGCTTTCAGCATTTCTTATGGAAATGTTGCTGTATTTGCAGCTTTAGTGAAGACTGGTTGCATATGAGGTGCTAAGGTATTACTGAATATTTTAAAGTATTCATTTGAAAATCCGTCAGGCCCTGGCGATTTACCATTGGGTAAGGTAACAATGACCACTTGGATTTTGTGAGCAATGAATGGGGAATTTAATGTGTGCAGTTGGGTCTCCGGCAGAAAAGGTAGGTTCATTGTTCGTAGAAACTGTTGTATGTTAGCAGTTGTGGGTTGGGTAGTGGATGGGTCTTCATGCAGGTTGTATAGTGCACTATAATAACTGGCAAATTGGCTTGCAATTTCTTGAGAGTTAGTGATCTTGTGTTTAAGGGTAGGGTGGATCAGATGTGCTATTCTGGTTTTGGTATAAGAATTTAGCTGTAATCGCATAAGGTATGTGTCATATTTCTGTGATAGTAGTTCTCTCAACTTTTCTCTTAACTGTGAGAGCATGTGAGCTTGGGTTGGGTTGGGTGAAATTTTGTTGTGTGATTCTAAGTTGTGTATGTCATGTAAAATGGCATTGAGTTTGTAGTTGTACTGTTTCTTTTCTCTTGCACCTAATTGAATTAATATGCCTCTCATGTATACATTGCGGGCATTCCATAGGATGAATGGATCCTCTACAGATTGGGCATTATCTTGAAAGGAGTTTTGGAGACAACCTGGTCATTAATAGACATTGTAATAGCTGAGTGATCCAACCACATGATAATGTGGATCTGGGAAGGTACAGCCTTTTGCAATAGCTATTTATCGGTTAGAAATAAGTCAATGCAGGAATATGAGCAATGCCTGGAAGAAAAATAGGTATAATCCCTTTAATTTTCATGGTGACATCTCCACACATCGACTAGGTCTGATTTATGTTGTACTGTGTTCAAACAGCTATTATGGTTCCCTTTGTGTTCTGAAGAGTTTAGTTGTGGATCCACAATGAGGTTAAGGTCTCCGCAGATAATGATGTTACCGTACTGTCTAGATTGGACTTTTTTGAGCAGTGTGTTCAGAAAACCTATTTGATGTGGGTTTGAAGCATATAGCGTCACCAGTGTGTAGGATTTAGAGTTGATATCGCCCTTGACTATAATGTATCAGCCGTTGTCATCCACAGTGGTTTCCTTATGTTGGAAGGACAGAGTATTTCTGAGTGCCATCAATACTCCTCCATTTTTCTGACCAGGTGTACATGCGAGGGACACATGGGGGAAGTCCCTGTGTGTGCATTTCGATGTCTTGGAAGTTGGAGGTGAGTTTCCTGAACACATAAAATATCTGCTCTGTTTTCTTTGGCCTCAGCCCATGTGTAAAATGTCTTCACTGGGTGGTTTAGACCCCTGGCATTGATAGATAGGCAATTAAAGGCCATGGAATTGGGTTGGTATGGTGTGAGCTACTGTGAAGTGTATGTACTCACTGTGATCATAGCAGTCCATCGTAGATGTAGAATTTATGTGGAGTAGAGCCAGGACAATTTGCATGTTTACAAGTGGAGTATACGTTATGGTAACTTCGGGACGTTGTGCTTCATTCATTGTGCATAAAAAATAATAAAAAAATAAGCAGCGTTAAAGAAAAGGCTTCAAATAGAACTTTAAGAACAGGATCCTTAAACTGACCCACTTGCCGGCGTAACTGCTGCAATAAACTTGAGGGAGAAACGAGGATTATAACTGTGAACCCCTGTGTCCGGAGAGATATGTGTAACTGATTAAACAGTCTTTTCGCGAGTTACCACCAGTATTTTTTTGGAAGAACGCTTGCGTGAGACCACCTGCCATTCTTCTTGAAGTGGATGTAGTTGTGGGTTAAGTAAGTTGTGCATAGTATGTTCAGGATTATTCCCCATTGGTGTGGGGCTGCAATGCCTTCCTCCAGAGTGGAAATAAAGATGGTGACCCCATTGTGGGTGACAGACAACTTTGCTGGATATTTCCACTTCTGGTTCTGTAAGGCCTTAGTAATTGTCACCAGATTGCGGCATTGTTGTAGGGTGTGTCTGGACAGATCTAGAAGCAATTAAAGCTCCACATATTGTGGAAGTGTGTTTTCAGCTCTCCGGGAAGCCATTAAGATCTGCTCTTTCACATGGTAGTAGTGCACCCTGAGAAGCACGTCTCTGGAAGGATAAGGCGGCAGAGTCCATGGCTCAGAGACAGGCAAGATGGTATCGGCTCTTCACACAGAGCAGCACCGACATCTTCACAGTGTGCCTCTCTCACAGCCACAGGTGCAGAAAACATGGACTGCTCTTCTCCGAGGGACACCCGCACCAGAGACAGTTCCAAGAGGGCAGCATCCTCTCCACATGCCTCTCCATTACACCAGGGGCCGGTAAGTAAAAAACACCTGACTTACCACCAAGCCCCTGCCACTGACATTGACCCAGACTCTGAAGAGGAACAGACTAATACATTAGCTGCACTGCCTGTTACTGATAAACCTGTATCTGAAAATGCACTAATATGCACCTCTCTCTCCAAAGAGACCTAAGGAAGGCATGAGCAAATCAATGTCTCACATGAAAATTCAGATCGATGATCTGGGCGATCACACATATACTCTTGAACATCAACTGAGTAATTATGCCACCACTTATAATGAACTGGTGGATTCTCATAAGCACGAAGAGGAAGAATTACAATTACATCAAGGCCAAATTAGCAGACTTAGGAGACTGCACTCGCAGGAAAAATCTTAAAATCAGGGACATCCCAGAGAACATATCCCCTGCAGAGCTGACCTCCTATCTCCAACAATTCTTTAAACTTCTGGTCCCTTCGCTCACTGCTCTGGAGTCTGGACCTCACTATTGACAGGACAAATAGAATCTTTAAATCACCACACCTTCCAGTGGAAAAACCTAGCGATGTGTAAACCCATCTCCATTTTTTCCAAGTGAAGGAACATATACTCCTGTCCACTAAAAACATGTCAGCATTCCCAGAACCATACACAGCCTTGAAAATATTTGGAGACATCTCCGCAGCCACTTTGCAAAAACGCAAAGAGCTTGCCCCTCTGTTATCTCCATTCTGAGGGAACACAATATCCCCTACAAATGGGGATTCCCACAAAGCTTATAATAACGTTCCAAGGCAAATCGATGACTATCCATCACCTCAAACAAGGCCTGAGGCAGCTGCAGAACTGGGGCTTATTCCCCCCCTCTGATGCCACCCCCTCTAAGGCTGTGTTCCGACAACACATCTCAGATGCATGGCACCAAGCAGACAATACATAAATCCTGCCTCCATCTCAGATCTGCACTGGCTCCGTAGCACACACAGTTACTTATGAAGTTTCTCAGTGCTGGGCTCCTATGTTCAAACCAGTTTGATATATTGATTTACATTGTTCTTTGTTGATATTTCTTTGCACTCTCCTGTCCATATTGCAGGTGTGCTATGCACACAGGAATGTACACCTTTATACTTTTTCTTCCTACCTACCCCCCTTCCCTCCTCCTTCCCTCCCTCTTATGGGCTAGTACAATTTCTATGCTCCACATCACCCCCTAAAACTTAAGGTATGGTACACCATGCTCTTGAGGCCTGATAGATCCTCTGAGGGTCAACTCTCTCACGTTGCCAGTAGTCAACACCTGAAACATTTACATTCCCTCAAACATCACCATGTCACCTAAAATAATTCCCTTAAATGTTAAGGGACTCAACAGTCCCTTTAAAAGGTCTCTCCTATGGAAAGAGGCTCTTGCTGACAAAAATGATATAATATGCATCCAAAAAACAAAATTTTCTGCCTCTAAACCACCAAAATGTTCCCACCCGAAATGTACCCAATTTTTTTTCTCCAATGCCGACTCCAAATGAAAAGGAGTTATGAGAGCCATCTGTGACACAGCCTCATTCCAACTGCACTCCAATTCCAATACAGATTTCTCATTATCACTGCCACAATCAATAATTCCCACATGACCTTGGTTAACATATATACCACCAACACCCACCAAAAGTCCTTTATGAAATCCCTTTTCACCAGACTACAGCCTTATAAAACTAACCCCATAATAATCTGTGGAGATTTTAATGAAGTCGTCTTGAAAGAGATGTTCCACTCTGATCAAGGGGCTTGGGCTTTCGGTGTGTTGATGGGTGCATAAGAGACCTGGAGGGAAATCAGGGTTATGATTGTTATATTTGGTGCAGGCCAGTTGAAAGTTTGCCAAGGTGGGGTGTATGAGGGGTGGATGGGACAGTCCTTGGGGGTAGTTTGTTGCAATACCCATGCTAGATGTGCTATTGGCATTCCAGCTATTGTTTCTTCTAATTCAACTCATTCCTTAAAAGGTTTGTGGATTCGCCAGTCAATTACCCTCGCTAGATGGCATGCTAGATGGTACTTGTATATATCGGGAAGGCTAATTCCCCTTTGGATTTTGGGAGGGTTAGCTTGTCCCACCCAATCCTGGGTGTCTTTGAAGATCATATAAAGTTTCTGAAGAGTCTTTTACAAGTCAAAAAGACAGTGCCCGGCAGGCGAATAGGAATGGCTTGGAGCAAGTATAGGATTCTGGGTAATATATTAATTTTTATGATGGCTAAATCCAAGAGAATGGGCCCATGTTCTATCTCTGAAGGTCTGATTTAATTGATTGTAAAATTGGGGAAAAATTGTATGTGTATAGATTTGTAAGATTAGTGGAGATTTTAATTCCTAGGTAGTTTATCGCTTGTGATTCCCATTGGAAAGGGAAATTCAACTGTCATTGCATTACTGTAGAGCCTGGGAGAGAAACATTTAACACCTTGGATTTGTCGAAGTTGATTTTTAAGTTTGACAGTGTTTTGAAATGAGTAAGATCTTTTAGTAGGTTGGGAATGGAGGTTAGTGGGTCCGTGAGGAATAGTAATATGCCGCTATTTTATAGTGTCTGTGCTTGATGTGAACCCCTTTTATGTCGGGGTTAGCTTGTATCTTGCGAAGTAAGGGTTCAATGGTGAGAACAAATATAAGGGATAGGGGACATCACAAGCCCTTTTTTACTATACGGCACTGTGTCACTTTAACTGACAATTTCACAGTCATGCGATGTTGTACGCAAACAAGCTTTCTTTTAATGGTATTTGATCACCTCTGTGGGTTTTATTTTTTGCGGTATAAACAAAAAAGAGTGAAAATTTTGAGCATCTTTTTGCTATAATAAATATCCCCAAAAAAATATTAAAAAACAAATTTATTCCTCAATTTAGGCCAATATGTTTTCTACATAATTTTGGTAAAAAAATTGCAATAAGCGTAATTTGATTGGTTTGCACAAAAGTTAGCACGTCTAAAAAATAGGGGATAGATTTATGGCATTTTTATTTTATTTTCCTATTAGTAATGGCGGCGATCTGCAATTTTTGTCATGACTGCGACATTGCAGCGGACAGATTGGACACTTTTGACACTATTTTGGGTCTATTGACATTTATACAGCAAAAAAAATGCAAAAAAATGCACTGATTACTGTGTAATTTTTTTTTCTCCAATGCCGACTCCAAATGAAAAGGAGTTATGAGAGCCATCTGTGACACAGCCTCATTCCAACTGCACTCCAATTCCAATACAGATTTCTCATTATCACTGCCACAATCAATAATTCCCACATGACCTTGGTTAACATATATACCACCAACACCCACCAAAAGTCCTTTATGAAATCCCTTTTCACCAGACTACAGCCTTATAAAACTAACCCCATAATAATCTGTGGAGATTTTAATGAAGTCGTCTTGAAAGAGATGTTCCACTCTGATCAAGGGGCTTGGGCTTTCGGTGTGTTGATGGGTGCATAAGAGACCCGGAGGGAAATCAGGGTTATGATTGTTATATTTGGTGCAGGCCAGTTGAAAGTTTGTCAAGGTGGGGTGTATGAGGGGTGGATGGGACAGTCCTTGGGGGTAGTTTGTTGCAATACCCATGCTAGATGTGCTATTGGCATTCCAGCTATTGTTTCTTCTAATTCAACTCATTCCTTAAAAGGTTTGTGGATTCGCCAGTCAATTACCCTCGCTAGATGGCATGCTAGATGGTACTTGTATATATCGGGAAGGCTAATTCCCCTTTGGATTTTGGGAGGGTTAGCTTGTCCCACCCAATCCTGGGTGTCTTTGAAGATCATATAAAGTTTCTGAAGAGTCTTTTACAAGTCATAAAGACAGTGCCCGGCAGGCAAATAGGAATGGCTTGGAGCAAGTATAGGATTCTGGGTAATATATTAATTTTTATGATGGCTAAATCCAAGAGAATGGGCCCATGTTCTATCTCTGAAGGTCTGATTTAATTGATTGTAAAATTGGGGAAAAATTGTATGTGTATAGATTTGTAAGATTAGTGGAGATTTTAATTCCTAGGTAGTTTATCGCTTGTGATTCCCATTGGAAAGGGAAATTCAACTGTCATTGCATTACTGTAGAGCCTGGGAGAGAAACATTTAACACCTTGGATTTGTCGAAGTTGATTTTTAAGTTTGACAGTGTTTTGAAATGAGTAAGATCTTTTAGTAGGTTGGGAATGGAGGTTAGTGGGTCCGTGAGGAATGGTAATATGCCGCTATTTTATAGTGTCTGTGCTTGATGTGAACCCCTTTTATGTCGGGGTTAGCTTGTATCTTGCGAAGTAAGGGTTCATTGGTGAGAACAAATATAAGGGATAGGGGACATCACAAGCCCTTTTTTACTATACGGCAGTGTGTCACTTTAACTGACAATTGCACAGTCATGCGATGTTGTACGCAAACAAGCTTTCTTTTAATGGTATTTGATCACCTCTGTGGGTTTTATTTTTTGCGGTATAAACAAAAAAGAGTGAAAATTTTGAGCATCTTTTTGCTATAATAAATATCCCCAAAAAAATATTAAAAAACAAATTTATTCCTCAATTTAGGCCAATATGCTTTCTACATAATTTTGATAAAAAAATTGCAATAAGCGTAATTTAATTTGGTTTGCACAAAAGTTAGCGCGTCTAAAAAATAGGGGATAGATTTATGGCATTTTTATTTTATTTTCCTATTAGTAATGGCGGCGATCTGCAATTTTTGTCATGACTGCGACATTGCAGCGGACAGATTGGACACTTTTGACACTATTTTGGGTCTATTGACATTTATACAGCAAAAAAATATGCAAAAAAATGCACTGATTACTGTGTAAATGTCACTGGCAGGGAAGGGGTTAAACACTAGGTGGTGATCACAGGGTTAACTGTGTCCCCTCAGTGTGACAGAGATCACTTCTCCCGATTACTCGGAGCAGTAGATCCCTGTCAAGTTGCTAGGCAGAACAGGGAAATGTCTTTTTTTACATAGGCATCTCCCCATTCTGCTTCTCCATGCCAAGATTGTGGGCCACTGGTGGACATTGAGTCTGCGGGACCCATGGGCCCGCTAGCCGCCGAAGATGGAGTGACATATGTTTTGAGCACCCGTGCCATTCTGCCAACGTATATCAACACGAGCAGGTCGGCAAGCGGTTAAAGAGTATCTATCTAATAACACAACGGATAATATCTCTGCTCTCACAATCTGGGAAGCTCACAAACCTGTTATTTGTGGCAGATTAATACAACAGGCAATGTCCCTTAAGCAGGACCGCAAAATCTTATTTTTGCAATTAGAAGCCAACTTTAACACATGCTATGCAGCATTTCAGTCCAATGCTAACACCAATGCACCTCTTGATAGAGCCCGACTTTTAATTATTCCTCACTGACTCTGCCAATAAACTTATGTGCAAGCGCCAACATATATCCTACCTTAAGGCCAACAAACCTGACACACCAATGGCATGCACTTTGTGAGCGATCCATCACCCCAAGACGTCTATACACCTAAAAACGACTTGTGATACCTACACCAGCAACCCCGTTAAAATACTTGAGGTATTCTGTTCCAACCTTGCCAAACTTTACTCCCCTACACAGGACTTCGACTCTGCGAATGCCGATACTCTCTTCTCCCGTATTGCTCTGCCAATCCTTAATTAGGAACAACTTGATCTACTTGAGTGCCCTAATACAGATCTGAAGGTCACAGCAGCCATTAAAGCACTGAAACCTAACAAACGACTGAGACCTTTGTTGATTAAAGCCTTCAATTCTCTGCTGGTCAGGCACTCATTTAGAACTTAAACACTAACCTTTATCATTTCAATGCTATCCAAACCTAAATCAGATCCCCCTCATGGACCAACTATCGTCCCATCTCTCTCCTCAACCTGGACATCAAGTTGTTAGCCAAGATTATTGTGACCTGACTGGACACCGTTATTGGCCGCTTAATAAACCGCAACCAAACAGGCTTTATGCCAACCCATCAAGCTGGCGACAACGTTAGACGAGCCATCCTGCTCTCCCATAAAGCTAAAACAAGACGTATCCCTGCATGCCTCATATCCCTTGACATCAGGAACGCATTTGACTCAGTGGCCTGGCCGTATCTACAATACACTCTATGGTGTTGGGGTTTTGGGAACCACTTCCTGACCTGGGTCTTCTCCCTATATAACAACCCATGGGCTTACATCAAATATGCAGGCCACAAATCAGCGATGATCGATATTAGGAAAGACACTAGGCAGGGGTGCCCCTTTTCCCTGTTGATATTCGCCTTACTCATAGAGCCTTTGGCACAACTAATTAGATCTGACCCTGATGTCAAGGGGATAGAATTGGTTGGTCGCCATCATAAAATATGCCTCTTCGTTGGGGGGCGCATGCGCGGCGCGGAACGAGCTAGCAGCTAAGCCCAGGAGCTCCCGGGGCGACGGAGAATCTATAACGCCTATACGGACGCCGATGCCTCGCGGTTGGCGGGCTCGCCTAAAGGTACTGGGGACGCACATTTAACCAAGGCAGACTTAGAAGACAGCCTGGCCAACATGTATGACAGACTAGCTAGGAAGTTCCAAGCGGAACTGCACAAGTCCACTAGCATGTTGTCCCAAGAGATGGCGGCCCTGGGAAGTAGGACGGATCTCCTTGAAGTGAAACATGACGAACTCCACCTGGCCTATTCTGATCTCCGGAAAGACCATGAGTTGCTGGGGGATACGGTTGTCCAGCTTCAAAACCATTTGGAAGACCTGGACAACCGCAACAGGAGGAACAACGTTAGGGTGCGGGGGATCCCAGAGTCGGTGACCGACCTCCCCACTACGATCGTTCGTCTGTTTCAACTCCTGCTACCGACCCAACCCAAAGAAGCCTTCACATGTGATCGCCTGCATCGGGCGCTGAGACCTAAACCTCCCCCGGAGAAACCCCCCAGGGATATTGTGTTATGCCTTAAAGACTTTCTCATAAAAGAGGAAATCCTCCGAGCCTCGCGTAACACGCCACGCATTCAACTGGATACAGATTTATCCTGACATAGCACCAGCTACACTGAAAAAAAACGAAGGAGGATGAAAGACATTACCTCTACCTTGCAGACAGCGCAGATACGTTATCGCTGGGGTTTCCCGTTTAAGTTGATCGTACCGCACAATGGATCCACTCATATTGCCACTACAGTCACGGAGGGCAAAGAAATCTTGGTGAAGCTGGGACTGTTGGAGCGACAACAAACACCCCGACACCCTGCAACACCACGTCCATCCCCCATTTGGGCCACGCCATCGCCTCAGAGGGATAGGCGTTCTCGCAGGCTACATCCATTGCCTGATGTCTGACTGTGCCGACGCCCATCCAGAAATTCCCTAAGACTGCTATCCCTGGATTATTCTCTGGTCACTTTAGACTTCCCTGAGTTCCCATTCCCAACTACCCCGCTTGGACACGGCTAAATTTACAACTTGGATTCTCCCGGTCCCCAGAGGATGAGAGGAGCGATTTTGTATTTGTAGTTTTCTATTCTTCTCTCTTACATTTTGATCCGCACTACCCCCCCTTCCATACTGGCACACCATTCCCTACACGATCCCAGTTCCTGGACTCTGGTCACTGCATCGGTGGACCATATCCGCCTTACCTTTTTTTTAACTATCCACCTCTGTGGTGGGGAATGTGTGGAGCAGGTGGCAGTTGGGTCGAAGGGCCCTTTATTTACAAATTATTTTTGGTCTGGCCGGATTTTCCGCCCGGACTCCATAGAGCTTTAAGTTTTCTTTTTGTTTTTTTGTTTCTTTGTTATGTTGACTTCGCTGCTGATTATTATCTGTGGGAATATCTGTTTGGAGTTTTTAGATCTCCTCATGGCTTTACACTTACACATTTATGCTTTGTATTGGATGCTGGGGGCTCCTCTGGCACTGGACTCTGGTACGGGGTAGCTAGCTCTCCTTATAGGCCGCTTATGAAGAAGCTACTAATTAATAGATTACATGGGTCTCCATATTATCTCACATAATGTGAGGGGTTTTAATTCCCCCCAAAAATGGAGGAAGGCCTTCCGCTATTATAAACAAATTATCCTATTGCAAGAGACGCATTTCTCTTCGGGGGCCTGCCCAAAAATTTTTGATAAATCCTACAAATTGCACTACAGTACCACTTTTGAGTCCAAGGAATGGCAATCTTTGTTCGTAATACTGTTCAGTTTGAACCTTCTCATGTGTATAAGGACCATGATAGTAGATTTCTTATTATTCAGGGTATGTTACTGGGTAAGGCTGTGACGATTGCCAACTTGTATGCCCTGAATACGGCGCAGGGCGCCTTCTATAATTTATACCTACGTACTCTAGATAGATACATCTCTCCCCACCTGATTGTGGGGGGGATTTCAATTTGGTAGCTAACCCCTCAGAGGATAGGAGCAAAACCTCACATAGTGCCAAGGCGTTCCCTAAATTTCTCACTAAATCATTGGACAGACTACAACTCATTGACACCTGGAGGGCCCTGAACATTGGCGCTAAGGAATATACGCATTACTCCCACCCTCATGATAGTTACGCTAGATTAGACTACATTTTTGCATCTCCGGTGTTGTTAGCCAATTCGTCCCTCACTACTATTCACCCCTGTCCCTGGTCGGATCATCAAGTAGTGGCCTTCCATACCTCACACATCAGTCTTTCCCCTACTCTAGCGTCTTGGAGGATGAATGACTCCCTGTTGACAGACCCTGTTACCCATACTCTGATTGCGGGCCACTTAGAAGATTACTTTGATATTAATGACACTCCTGACATTTCCCCCCAAGTCCTTTGGACTGCTCATAAAGCGGTTCTTCGTGGCCACTTAATCGAGATAGCAGTCACTAGGAAAAAACAGAACAATGCTAGGATCCAGTCCCTCACCCGCGATCTCCGTGCCCTTTACCAGACCCATGCACGAACACATTCTCCAGACACCCTCCTTCTAATAAATCAAAAAAGAGCCGAATTGGGCACTATCCTCTTGGAACGCACAGAGAAATTGCTTCGCTGGTCTAAAGCTAGGTTTCTACTACACAGTAATGCTGCCTCAGGCATGTTCTCTCGTAAACTGCACCAGTCCCTACAGCCTGCCCATGTCTACAAATTAAAAAATAGCTCCGGTCATATGGTCACCCACCCTAGTGAAGTATTAAAAATGTTTTCTTCTTTCTACCAAGACCTGCTGTCCCCCCCCTCGCAGTCAGTACCCAATGCCATGGGTCATTGGTTGGATTCTATCCATCTCCCATCTCTTTCAGAATCACAACTGAACACTTTAAACGCCCCATGCACCGACCAAGAGGTTATGACCACCATTAAGACTCTTAAATCTTCTACAGCCCCTGGTCCAGATGGTTACACCTCTCTATATTATAAAAAGTTTTCCCAGATCCTGGCCCCAAAGTTGACTAAACTTTTTAACCAGACATTATGAGGGCAGACACTCCCAGACGAGATGCTGCGCGCTAATATGACACTGATCCCCAAACCGCATAAGGACCACTCCTTTCCCCAAAACTATAGGCCTATTTCGGTTTTAAATAATGACATTAAAATTTTAGGAAAGATTTTGGTGAATAGATTGGCCCTCATTATTAGCACCCTGGTAGGCCCAGAACAAACTGGCTTTATCCCCAATAGGCAGATCACTGACAACATTAGATTGGCCACGAATATCATTCAAGATGCAAACCTTTTTTCTCGCAAAGTTTTGATTTTGGGGTTGAACATCCAAAAGGCATTTGACAGTGTCCTATGGCCGTACTTAGATCAAATTTTGGCCAAATTTGGGTTCGGGGGAGAGTTTGTGAATGGGTTTAAGGCACTGTATCATAGACCCCAGACTAGGATCAAACTCCCAGGTAGCTCCTCAGAATTTTTCTCTTTAGGCAGGGGCACCCGACAGGGTTGTCCCCTTTCCCCTCTGATATTTGCCCTAGCTTTGGAGCCCTTGGCTAGGGCAATCATAGCAGACCCAAACATAGGGGGGTACTTGAAGGAGGAAGGGGAGTACAAACTAAGCCTATATGCGGACGATGTCCTTCTGTTCTTACCCAACCCTCTGATAGCACTCCCCAATCTTCTCGAGCTGTTGCGCTCCTTCCAGAAGCTTTCGGGACTAGGGGTCAATCTGTCTAAGTGTTCTGCCCTTCCTATCAATTTTGCCCCCGCCGAAATAGCTAACCTTCATAGCTCTGTTGGACTTTCCCTCTCGAATCACACGTTACAATACCTTGGGGTTCACCTAGCTCCGTCCCTAAAAGAAATCTATAGTGCCAATTTTCCCCCAGCCTTTATTATGGTCCGGAGATGGTTGAGGCTATGGTCGACTTACCGGATCCCATTAATAGGGAGGGTAGTAGCTATCAAAATGTCGATTTTGCCAAAACTATTGTATTTTTTTTAGGGCTCTCCCTTTGTATGTATCTCGCCAATCCCTTACCGCGTTACAACGTGATATTAACGCCTTTATTTGGCAGGGTAAGAGGCCCAGACTTGGGAGACCCCTACTACACCGACCTCTGCTGCAGGGTGGCCTGGGCCTTCCAGACGTGTGGCTATATTATTTAGCAGCCAGGCTAGCCCAAACAGCTCAGTGGCATGCCCCCACGACTGGAATACCATGGTTACAGTTTGAGACTCAGTCACTGCGACCATACTTTCTCCCAGGCATCCTGTGGCAGGAGGGGCTGAGGCCGGGTGACCTAGCTCCCCTTAATGCTATTGTAAGTAGCTCCCTTTATCTTTGGTCACTTTACCACCTCAAATTTAAACTACGTCCTGATAGACCCAGTTTGGCATCGTTTTTAGGCGATAGGAGATTCCCCCTTGCTTTTGAATCTCCTGTCGCCTTTCGATGGTGGATTCGGAAATCTTTGATCACCTTACAAGCTCTGTGCGTTCATGGAGGTGTCTTCGCCTCCTTCTCGCAACTCCAGACACAGCATGAGGTACCAATGGGGGAATTTTATAAATTCCTTCAAATTCGCCATTTCTTTCAATCACACTATAGACCCACACTTGCCCCCTCTAATACTCAATTTGAATCCATATGCTATCGACACTCCAGAGATAGGGGTATTATCTCCACCATATATAAACACCTTATCGAATCCCAACTACCTGAGAAATCTAGGGCTATGTGTTTGTGGGAAACCGATCTGGCCACTGAGTTCTCCTCTGAAGAGTGGCGGGATATGCTCCTGAAAATACATAGATGCTCCAGGTCAATGGCTGTAAAGGACACTGTGGTGAAGCTACATACACGGTGGTATCTCACCCCGGATAAGGTTCACAAGTTCTACCCCGCGGTCCCCGACCTTTGCTTTAGGGGTGCCCTACGACGGGCACCTTACTTCATACCTTTTGGAGCTGCCCTCAACTCCAGAGTATTTGGGATCAGGTCTTCACTACAGTGTCCTCTATTGTAGGTTCTAATATTACCTTAACACCTGAACACTGCTTATTGTTTGCCCCGATATCCGGTATTCCCCAACCCATGCAGAGGTTGATCAATACGCTGTTCTGTGCCATCCACTGGACTATTGCACTTCACTGGCGCTCGCAGATAACTCCCTGGTCGCAGGTCCTTCGTAGGATGGATGCTATCCGTCTCATGGAGCGGATACACCATACAATTATGGATACTATGCATGTTCATACGGCTAAATGGGCCAATTGGCCGTTATATCCAAGTCCCGCGGGAGGGCCATCTATACACCACCCTCAGCAGGAGGGGATTTGAAGTCTGGATGAACTCGATATCCTTGTCGGGTTAGGTTGGGCCTACCAGTTATTGACTCCCAAGATTGCCCCACTGGATAGCTTTGTCCTCCCATGCCCATTGAACCGGGTTGCAGCTAGCTACTATTCAGGTGCGGAGCTGTAGCCCCTATCGTTGTTTGCATGTGAAGTCAGCGGTAATAATAATAACAATGTTCTCTTTTCTGTTCTGTTATGGTTTATTGTTCCTTTGAGCCTTTCACTGATAACCTGCATGGTCTCGACTAGCATCACTTAGTGCGAATGGCCTAGGCTATTCGTGTACTATCTGTAGAGTGTTTTGCATTTTGCCTTGTACGATGCTGTCCCAGCTATATATACCGGAAGTGTATTTTTTTGCTATACCTTGATGCAGCCATGTATCTACTTCTTTTGTTCTGTTTATTCTTTTATAACCAATAAAACGTTTGTAATCAAAAAAATATGCCTCTTCGAAGATGATATTCTCGTCTTCTTAGCACATCCTCACACTTCCGTCCCAACTCTGTTAGCCATATTGGATAACTTTGCCTGGATCTTTGGACTGCATGTCAACCCCAAGAAATCCAATGCACTTAACATTTCCCTATCACAATCAGAGCTCCAACAGGCTAGGTCCTCCCTGCCATTCACTTGTGTGACTTGCCAACTCCCCTATTTGGGAATACAACTCACAGCCTCATTATCTGAATTCTTTACAGCTAATTACTTGCCTCTACTAAGACAGGTAACTAGTCTCATGATGTAAAGGTCCTCTCTGAAAATGTTGATTCTGCCCAAATTCTTATATCTGTTCTCCCATCCCAGTACTATCCTACTTTTTACACCTAATGCAACGTAAAGTCATGTCATACATATGGCGGGCTACCAAGCCTTGTATCCCTAAATCAACCCTATATCTTCCTAAACTGAGTGGTGGCTTAGGGATTAACAATTTTTCATCTTATTGTTACACTGCACAGCTCGCACAACTTCCCAAGTACCACACAACAGTAGAAACACCATTGTGGGTAGCAATTGAATTGGTAGACTGCGGCCCCATTTTGGTAGCAAACATGTTGTGGTTACAACTGAAAGACAGAGCTTGCATCTCAAACTCTGTTACTAAACATTCTCTATCCACCTGGGACAATTTGGGGATGCTTGCAATCTTCAATCCCCTCATAGCCATCTCCTCTCCTTTCTAAGGAACCCAGCATTTTACCCAGCTTGGGAATCTCCTAGCATCCACAGCATTGTCTGATGCAAATATTTTAAGACTCCCCCAGCTGGCCTCTCACAACACAATTCAAATGTTTCCTACCTTGTGTTGACTAGTATTTATGATTATGTGCATACCCCTCAATCATTGTAGTAGTATGGACATATACATATCTAGATCTGAGAGATCTTGTACAAAAGAGATAGTTCAATCAGCAATACACATTTATTTATAGGGTTACATAATATATACAAATTACACACCAGACAGTATTTACACCACAATATACAGTGTAGGTCCCCTGGCTTACATGATATTTACAAATTACTCACAGAACCATATTTACAATACAATATAAGGTGCAAGTTCAGAGTTAGATTACCTGTTAACTTCAGGTCAGCCCATGGTGACTGCCATGTGCTCCCACACCAGAGTGAGCTGGCTTGCTCACAAAGCATTATATCCCCCCCTACTTTCTGTAGTGTGGCTAATCTAATTCTTCCTAATTGGTCACTGTACCTAGTCAATGTATATTGGGAACAGCCTGATTGGATGAGTAAACGAAAGCTGTTGTTTACTTCCCAGGTGAGATGTTATCAGGGAAAACAAAAGGCCAAGCTTTGAAGTTGAACCAATTACAGTAACACCAACACAAACACTCAATACTTTAAATATATATTTAAATATAATGGAAATATATTTCTAATTACAATATTGTACAGGTATTAATGGAGATTTCACATAAACTCATAAGGCTACAGATGGCCCCTTGTGGCCAGTTGAGAATATGAGACTCGGCCACACATAGAATAATGGTTTATGTGCAATCTTCTTTAATATTTTGAACGTTTGGCTTTGCCCTCTGAAATGAAATAAAACTCTTTGAGAAGAAAAGAAAACTTTTAAAATCCCCATCTCTACAGTTCACATTTCTGGATCCTAGTATCGGTAGTCCTCACTTGTTCTGAATGTAATAAGTCCATAATAAAATCATAGGATACAAAACACAATAAAAAAACAAAAGGGATAAAAAAAAAACATGAGGATCCTTGTTCTCAACCGTCCAATAATAATAGTGCGAAAGTCAATCATGTCAATCTGGTCATGTTGCCCTTGCTTCTGGGACAGCCTTCCATGGTGATTCCCGTTGGATACCGCATACAGTAATGGCCTTTGGACCAGCTTTCCCGGCTAAGATTATACTTTGTTAATGTGGACAGAGGTAGAGAAAGAACACCACAAGTACATTTGAGACACATGCATTCAAATTAATGCTTGTCTGGTAAGTCTGAGCAGTTAGGACCTTTTATTAGAATTACCATAGATATACTGCGACATACTAATAAGACCCCTTTCTCAGTGACATGTGTAACAATTTGGTTACCCCCTTCAGCCAGGTGTCTGATTTCCACCCCCCATCTTTCTTCCTCCATGGTCATATGCCTGCAAGTAACTCTGTTCTGCCTTCTGCTGTATACCACTGTGTGTCTGTGTATGACCCTTCAAGTGTCCAGGGGGCTCTTGTTGCCATCGCAACTCACCACTACCTCCTTTTACTGGAGCTGTGCTCTGTGCTGGTCCCAAACATTGGGCATTCGGCTCCATCCTTGGCTACCATGTGTAGCTACTGCACGAGCCCTGCCTTTAGCAGGCTCCGGAAGAGGTCATCACTTTAAGAGTTCTCATTGCAGATTAGGCAGTGTCGCCTACGCAGACAAACATGACTGGATTTCAGAATACAGATAGGTGTGATGTCACCAGTCACTAGTGGCTTCAGGAAAAATCGAACTAACATACTCTTAAGTACAAATGTACTATACTCCCTGCTATTTGCCAATCACTACGAGTCTCATAAGTCCCAGTATATCTATATGATATTCACGCAATGCTCTTTGAACTTATTATGGCACAAAAAGGAAGAAATGAACAACAACAAAGAAAAAATCAATGATCACATCTGATGACTACCCGATATTAGAACTGTAGAGAGGATTGTATGTCACATATACACAGAAAATAGTCACATGGTTGTAGCTAAACCCTAATGTTACTATTGTCATGATAATAGCTACAATGACCTAAATTCATACAAAACAATTCTCCAATGTCATAAGAGAAAAACAAAAACTGTCGGATACTCGACCCATCCCCAAAATGCTAAAGGGAAGCTTTTAATATTCTATATCAACATTTGTAATTAAATGTTCTCCATATAATGTTCCCCATACTCCCCTCTTTTTTTATTTTTTATTTCACCATAGGCAAGCCAAACTGAAGAATCACCAAAAAAAAAAAAAAAAAATAAGGTGATATAGGAAGTAAAGAAAAAAAAAAGTTTTCCTTAAGAGAAAAAGTTGAAGGAAAAAAAAACTAAACAATAAAGAGAAAAAAAAAAACTATTCAGATTGAATGCTGCTTCAACCTTTAATTTGTTAAAGAGCCTTGAATCTGTAATTGTGTTAAACAAAATGATTGAATCTGCCTTCAAACATTGCGCAACACCCTCTCTCGTGGTGATTAACATATTAATTGACTCTCAGTGCAAATTCATTTGCAAGTCAAGCAGGCCACAAAAATTTGTATTTGAGAGAGCAGGACCTCTGTTTATTGACACAGACCATTCAGACTACGTAGATTGGAATTCTTCCGTTACCTACAAGTTAACATTTTTTATATGCCATACCTCAAAGCTTGATCACCACTGAGCCAGCTGACACAACTGGAACACATCTGCATAAGTGACCCATACATCAGAGGACTAATATTTATCATATATCAACACTGGAATGCTAACCCTGACAATGCACCACCATCCTTACACCGATAAATGGGCACAAGATATGGAGCGCATATTCGAGATAGCAGACTGGGCTGCTATCTGGCTCGCGGCTAAATCCTCTTCCCCTAATTGCTCGGCAATTGAAACTAACTACAAATCCTAGCAGGATGGAATCTCGTACCAACGACAATTGCAAAATTTGGCCCATCATACTCAGTGACCTGTTTTTGAGGCTGCTTAGCCCCAACCATCCCCATACACATATGATGGCAATGCACAGTAGCCCAAGACTTCTGAAAAAATAAATCTTTATGGCCTCCAAGGCTTTAGAAACTGATATTCTTCCTGAACCAGCCGCAGCCCTTTTGAACCTCAGACTAGTAGAACTCACCCATACTCAATTCCAATTACTTATCCAACTTACCACTGCAGCCAAACAAACCATAGCCAAAGCATGGAAAGCTCAGACCTTGGTTGTGGCTGAAGCCAAACCTAGGATGAATAGAGCCATTATCTTTGCTAAAATGACAGCCATTGAAACCGATAAAGTGAAGAAATTTGAAGAAATATGGCAACCTTGGGTTAATCACTGCCTACCCCCTGAATTTGACAAGTCTGTACTATTGCCTTGGTAATTTTTTCCACACTTCTACCTGCTTAGAGGGTTTCTTGAATGAGGGCTGCAATACCGTGTTGGGAGACTCCCCCCTACCTCGTTCTCTACCCCCCTTGCTCTCTCTATGTCAGACCTACTCACAGAGGGCTATAAACTGAGGCACCTTGTGCCTATAACCTTTAGTGGTACCCTAACCTGGCACACACCTGCTTCCTCCTCTTTAACCACCCTATTTTCCTACTCTATCCTCAGTCTTGGAGTGCATTTTAATGGGATATCCTTTTACTCCTAAAGTTCTTAGCCGTTAATGAGGTTGGACACATACCAATTTACCCTACATTACCGATTGATACTTTTACATCCTAAACATTTACATAATGATAGGCGGTGGTATATGAGGCACGCCCCCACACACCCTTTTATCTCGACCCACACTTGTCGAGGACAAGTCTGTTTATATGACTGCTCCTTCAGACAATTGATATGCAGGGTTCCCTGTTAACTCAGTGCCTCTGTGCCTCCCATGCCACACCTGTATTTTTGTAAGTTCTGAATTGTAAATTGTCAGATGTACCCCCACCTGCCCACAGTTTGTTCCAAATAGGGGGGAACAAGTGGATTGGAAGCATATTTAACATTTCTCATGGACTTTCGGAGTCCCTCTTTTCGAGTCTCTTCTTAAGATCCAACTGTTTTAATCCATTATTGATTGCTTTGTTTAAGTTCAACCAATTGTACATGATATTTCTTATGTTAATGTTCATAATGTAGTTATACCGTTTGAATGTTTGTATACTTACTGTCATATCCCTGAAAATTTCAATGAAAACATTGAACACGCAATGAAACTAAAATAATGAGTGATCATATTGTCCCGATATCCTAAGAAACAGTTTGCTCCCAGATGGGGTGTCTAGATTCTTCTATTCTTCTATTCTATATTCTTATTGCTTGATTATTGCTAATAATATATTTTCATTCAAGTTTAAATGTGACTTATGTTATGTTATGTCAATGTAACCACTCAAAATTGTCCTCTGCTTCATGTTGTAATGCATATCAGTTTATGTCACGGTTTATAATTTAATCTAAAAAGGTAAAATTAGTGCACATTATAATGTTAGCATGTTGCAGTGTTTACTGGAAAATATCTCAATTTGTTGCTTTAAATTATTTTTAAACTTTATAATGGCCGCAGTTTACTTTTTATCAGAAACATGTTTTTGAATAACATTTAGTGAACAGAATAGTTTTGAAAGTTTGTTTAAATTACTTCCAGTCATGTGGCATCTTCAAAACTAATACGGTACAAACAAATATGTTTAATATCCCTTGGCATATTCATGATTATGCTAATCAGTACAGTACTGAAGTAGCTTGTAAATTCCCATTTGATTTGTACTTTGTAACAACCGGAAAAAAAAAATGAATACATTAAGTTAGATTAAGAGTCCTGCAAATTTAGTATACTTGCAAAAAATACAGTATATCTTGTAGGATTTCTTTAATAATAATTTTTTTATTAATGAATGTACATGATGGAATCTGAAGTAAGCGTTTCATCATTTTGTAGCAAGCACTTTATTAGATATACAGTAAAATGTAATACATTTTTAAATGACAATTTAATATGCTTAACTAAAATGCAACCACAGCATTAAAACATTTATTTTACAGTGCATGATGTATTTCACTGACTGACAGTATTTATTTATTTATTTTCAAAATAAATATATATATTTTTTAATTATCACTGAACTGAAGTTTTAGAGAATATTTAGAATGCACAGTAACATGTGTTAGATTCATATTCACAGCTATAACTATATCCAAACTTTATAATTAATAGAAATGATAGTAGCCTGTAGATGAATTTTTTGCTCGTAAGTCTGTAGTTGGTACTGTATAAGGGATGGATAGGGTTAAAGGGGGCATGTTTTCAATTTATTAAACCAATTTGTATCCTTAATTTTTTTTTATAACCTTTAGTTTAATTGATTAATTTGTGGATCAATCAATCATAACTATTAGATAAGATCACGTCTTCCAATAATTAAGAGCAACACTGATTTTGTTTTAGTGATAGAAACTAAATTTGCCTAGATGCACAAATTCTACTATGGGTAACATGTTTAGGTTTCCTGGAAAACTCACTATAATTTCACCCCAATTCCCAACAACTTTGACTTGAATATATATTTAAAAAGTGTGCCATTGTTATATTACTTCTCCTTTCTTCTTTCCTTCCATTTCTTTTGTCCTCACTGCTATCAAGAATCAGAAAGTTGCTCTCAGAAATCAGAAAGTTGTATATATGGAATATATTCCAAAAACATTTTTTTCCTTTGAGCTTTTTATAAAGAAACGGGAAATTAGAAACTCCCTATTTGTCCAGGTAACCATTGTCACAAAAGTAGAAAGTGATAGCAAAATCATTTTTTTTAATTGTCACCAATAGGGACACATTTTCCAACGACACCTGTTTAAGAATGGGATTTCTCTACCTTTGTAAAGATTTCTAACTTCCTGTTGTGTCTCCTGGACAGGAAGTGAAGTAAAAAAAAATCCTCAATGAGAAATATACAACAACAAATACACTAACAGGAGTTTATGCCTTTCCATTCTCTACTGAAAAAATAGGCTATACTACACTTCTCTGATGAAAGACTTTCTAATATTTTTCTAATATTGAGGGCATTTGTCCCCCCAATGAGAAGAGAATCTTTCACATGGTGTTATCATACATATATACCGTATGCCGAAATTAATTTCTAAGCATATGTACTGTAGTAGTTTACCTTTTACACTTTCCTTATATTGGCAGTTCAAAATACTATGTGTAAAGATTGCTTTCGGTTTAACTTATTAATGAAAAAAATTGCATCTCTCACACTACACACTACTACCCACTGCTAACCTATTTTCAATTTCTTAGTTACACCTGCATATATTCCATTTAATCTACAATATAGCTCATTTTAATTGAAAATATGTTTTGCTAATGCTTATACACCAGATAAGAATCCCCCTGAATTTGTCATTTCTTTTATTTGATGCTTCCTTTTAGTGATGTACAGAGACAATTTCACAACATAAATAAATAATTCACATTCACCTTTGTGCTATATAAAGTATTATTCTAGGTTCTATTATATTATTGTTAAATCTCAGTTTCTTCTCACTGGCCACTTGGCAGATGTTTTTTCTTAACCTGGTCTAACCATTCTATTTTGAAAATTACTCAGATTGATCTTGCAGCTCCTAAAGAGGCTCCTAATTTGGAGTATTAATTGCTTTCTACTACATATCTTACAAGTATCTCTGAAAGATTTCCAATACATCGAAGACTATTTTGCTCATTACATTAAAGCAGATATTTCTCTCTGGATAGCATTTGAATGCATTTTATGAGGGAACTTAATTGCCCAAAGTGCTAAGAGGAAGAAAAAGACTGTAAGATAGAGGATTGAACTACTTAATTTCCTTTGCTGGTTATATGAGATCAAGTTTGCTCTTGAAGGCCATTAAAACCCATATTTAGAAGGTGAAAAGTGCATTGCTTTAAAAACAGTGAACAGATTTACAGAATTCAGTTTCTCTCATCATGTGATTTCTATCCTTTAGAGAATGCTTAAAAAATATCTTAATAGATTACAAGATTGCCACCTTATATGGATATCATGCTTCTTCTTGCTGTGATTCAGGCTCCCATCCCATTGCAAAGCATCTCTGTTAAATCAGAGACGATTAGCACAAAAACTCCAATCATAGTTTCAAAAGTTAAGAAAAAACTTCTATATCTTACAAAAGTTCACTCCATGTGTCACATATAATCAATACAAGAAAGTAATGCAATAAAATGCAAACTTCATATAGTCACAAAATTTCAGGTGATAAACACTCTTTGACAAGCATGGATAAACAGTATAAATATCCCAATTCTGCACTAAGTAACCGATAGAGAGCTTGTGGGTGATAAGAAAGTAGAAAGAGGAACTGATGGAAAACTGTAGTCTGACAAACATCAGGCCCTGCAAGTAGCCTTGGACCTGAAGAAGAAATGAAATGTGGGCTTAGTACAAATCTCTTTCACATGATATAAACATATAGGCCCTTTGAAAACATGCAGATCTGAAAGAGAACAAGTATACTAAGAGTATACAAAAACCCTTTCAACTCATTCATCAGTTTAAGTCTTATCTTCACCAAAGCATCTCAACAGTTTTACAATTTACCACTAAATCATCAACAATCAAATCTTGGCATTAGTCAAGTTGTTTTCATAGATAGGGGATTATTTACTATAGTGTAGTATTACTCTCTGATGAGTTGCTGGATAGATGGCTCCTCTGCATTTCCCCAGTGATATCCCAACTTGAACTGACCCAGAACCCCCTAACAAAATGGTAGTAAAACAATACGCCCTGCATAAAACAAATTTAGAAATTAAAAGGGAAAGGCAACAAAAGTAATAATTTCAGCAATAAACATGGTGTTTGCAAAGGCAGAAATGGCAGTTGCATGGCAATTGTATGAGACAAGAGTATCTGTCTATGCCACTGGCCAGTGAGGTTGCCAGCTCAGTTTTTCCAGTTTTGGGCCCAATAACATTTTTTGGAGCAGTTTTTTGTCTACTTCACAGCTCGGGCTGATCTGCTTATCAACAGCTTTTGGCAACCTGTGAGGTGTAGATTACACAGTTCTCCACAGCCCAGAACTAAACAATTCAGGGATTACATCCACTAGCAGTCCCTTCACCCACTTTGTTCTATGTTTCTGTGGGCAGGGCTACACATCAGCCAGCATCCATCTAGATAGAGTCCTCTCTCTTCCTTGTTGCTAGAGGTAGGTGTCAATCTGCAGCCAGTCAGTGTTTTTTTTGCTCCTCTCCTCTCCCTGAACTTTGTAAATACAATGAGCATAAGCAAAGAGGGAATGTTTAGATACACAGCTTATAGGGCCAACCGTCAGGCGACACCCCCCACCAAAACTCTTTGGTCCCCAAAGAAACAACAGTTTAGTTTTAATTATAAACTAAATAAAATTAACACTGACATGGGCCAAGGTTACAAGCATTTACAATTGGTTTGGGACATGGGCCAAGGTTACAAGCATTTACAATTGGTTTGGGAAGCTGAACTTCCTACCATGGTGTTTAGGAGATGGGCTGGGAGTATTATTCACTGATATAATGAGGGGATGTGTCTGCACATCTGGGAGTGTAAGCACAGTAGTGAAGACCTCCTTGAAATGGTTCATCTTTGAATCAGCCTGTTAGCTCTTGGCTCTTTGGGCTCAAGTGAATTTTGGATGGAGGGTTCCCCCTTCAAGCTCCAAATAGTGCAGGGAATCTCTCCCTACTTCTCCAGCTGATTCAACAAGTTTCTTCTTCTGTTCTTCTTCCTCTCTGACCTCTGGCACAAACTCTGAGGCATCAGGTCTCAGTGTTTATGAACAGTTCTCTCAGGACTTGTGTCGGAACCTGTGTCACCTGCTTGTTACACTGTTGTTCGCATAGTCAAAGGGCACAGTTCCAGTGGCCACCAGCGGATGTCTCCCAGAAGCCAGCTTATCCAAGTAATTAGGCTATCTGCTAGTCGTTCAGTGAAGTTCAGTGCTTCAATGTTTCTTATCTGAAGTTCAGTGCTTCAGTGTTCTTCCTGTAAACCATGTCCCTGTCTGATCCTGTTCATGTGCATTCTTCCTGAAGGTGCTCCTGTTCCTGATCTTGTGCCTTGTTTCTGTGACCTGCTCCCAGTACCCTGGTCCCTGCATCCAGTATTCTGTATCCTGCTCTGCTCCCTTTGTAGCCTGTCTCAGTTCTGACCTTTCCTGCTCATGTATGCTTGGTGTTGGAAGAGTGATATTTATGTTAATAAACTAATTTTTACCTTATTCAGCCTGGTTTCTGATTTCTCAACCACTTGAGCTCCAGAAGATTTTACTCTCTTCATGACCAGGCCATGTTTTGCTATTCAGCCCTTCACTATTTTAACTCATAATTGCACAGTCATGCAATGCTGTACCCAAACAAAATTTATATAAAAAACTTGTGTTGCGCAAACTTTAGAGTATATAAGTTCATCAGCAAATCATTTGATATTCGGTGATGTATATCATAATAAACATAGACAACATATAAAGTGCATGACAATAGTGCAGTCCATTTCAAAGGATGTATTTATTTTAAAAAAATTTGCTCTTACATTTAAATGGGTTGAAGATATATGCAACATACATATGTTAACCCTTTTACTCTTTATACACGGACTTCCCGACGGAAAATGTGCGATCGAATCATATTATTGGAAAATCCGATCGTGTGTGGGCTCCATCAGGCTTTTTCCATCGGCATTTCAACACACAAAGTTTTCCGACAACAAAATCCAAATCCAATCGTTTAAATTCTGATTGTGTGTAGACAATTCTGATGGACAAAGTGCCACGCATTTTCTGAATAAATTACGAGATGAAAGCTATTGGCCTCTTTATAGTCCTGTTGTATGTGGTTTACATCACCTCGTTCTGAATGATCGGATTTTCCAACAACTTTGTGTGACCTTGTGTATGCAAGACATGTTTGGGCCAAAATCCGTTGGAAAAAATCTGATAGATTTTGTTGTCAAAATGTCCGACTGTGTGTACAGGGCATTAACGTCACCATCACACTTTCATAAATTTTATTGCAAATGGCTGGAAATTGGATAGTCTGTGAATACATATATTGGTAGGAGAGGGAATATGGGATTTTTAGGGTGCCAAAAAATGACTAATCAAAGACTTCAAATGCTGCATACACATGTAGCGGACTATCCGGCGGACTTAGTCTGGCGGACTTCCCGCCGGACTGTCCACCGGACTTCCCGAACGAGCTACTTGCCCACACACGGCACTTTTTCAGTAGACTAATACGGTGTACTAAGTCCGCCGGACTATCCGCCGTACTTTTGAAATGAACAGACTCGCCCACACACGCGGAGGAAAGTTTGCTCATTTTGAGTGCATCTCCAGGTAGCCGGGGCCAGCGAAGGAGGCGTCGCTGGCCCCGTCACCTGGTATGGATTTAAAGGGGAATCCCTACGCCGAAAAATTGGCGTGGGGGTCCCCCCTAGGTCCCCATCAGACCCTTGTCCGAGCACACTACCCGGCCGGCCAGGAAAGGGGGTGGGGACGAGCGAGCGTCCCCCCTTCTGAGCCGTGCTATGCTGCGTGCCCTCAACATGGGGGGTGCCTTGGGGAAGGGGGGGCCCGTGGCCCCCCACCCCAAAGCACCTTGTCCCCATGTTGATGAGGACAAGGGCCTCTTCCGACAACCCTGGCCGTTGGTTGTCGGGGTCTGCGGGCGGGAGGCTTATCGGAATCCCGGCCCCCCATCCTATGTGAATGAGTATGGAGTACAATGTACCCCTACCCATTCACCTGTAAAAAAAAGTAAAAAAAAACACAACACCCAAGGGTTAAAATAGTTTATTGCACAGCTCCAGGGGTCTTTCGTCTTCGGGGGTCTTCTCGCCGGACTCCTCCACTATCTTCTGCTAGCTCTTTTACTAGCAGAGGAGCCCAGCTTTCTTCTTCGCCGCCGCCGCCCTCTTTTTCCAACTTCGGGGGTCTTGTCCCCCTCTTCGGGGGTCCTGTCCCCCTCTTCGGTTCTTCTTGCCGCGCCGCCGTGCCTTTTTTTAGCTCTTTTACAGGTGGTGGCCCAATCTTCTGTCGCCGCTGTCTTCTCTTCAGATGTTGCCTCATCGCTGCCTCCGCTCGCAATGGTAGGGATGCGGCGCGTGGCGACTTATATAGGGACATCGCCGGATGATGTCCCCGCCCATTATGATGTCACAGTCCCAGCATCCTCTGGGACTGTGACATCATAATGGGCGGGGACATCATCCGGCGATGTCCCTATATAAGTCGCCGCGCGCCGCGTCAACGTCATTGTGAACAGAGACATCAACGAGGCAACATCTGAAGAGAAGAAAAGAAGAGAAGAAGAGAACAGAAGAACAGAAGAACAGAAGATGGCGACAGCGGCGACAGAAGACTGGGCCACTGCCTGTAAAAGAGCTAGAAGAAGGCGCGGTGGAAGAACCGAAGAGGGGGGACAGGACCCCCGAAGAGGGGGACAAGACCCCCGAAGTCGGAAGAAGAGGGCGGCGGTGAAGAAGAAGAAAGCCGGGCTCCTCCACTAGTAAAAGAGCTAGCAGAAGATAGCGGAGGAGTCCGGCGAGAAGACATAGGGTGGGGGGCTGGTATCTGATAAGCCCCCCGCCCGCAGACCCCGACAACCAACGGCCAGGGTTGTCGGGAAGAGGCCCTTGTCCTCATCAACATGGGGGCAAGGTGCTTTGGGGTGGGGGGGCCGCGCGGCCCCCCCTTCCCCAAGGCACCCCCCATGTTGAGGGGACGTGGCCTGGCACGGCTCAGGAGGGGGGGCGCTCGCTCGTCCCCACCCCCTTTCCTGGCCGGCCGGGTAGCGTGCTCGGACAAGGGTCTGATGTGGACCTAGGGGGGACCCCCACGCCGATTTTTCGGTGTAGGGGTTCCAGTCCATACCAGGTGACGGGACCAGCGACGCCACCTTTGCTGGCCCCGGCTACCTGGAGACGCGCTCAAAATGAGCGGACTTTTCTCCGCGCGGGAAAAGTCTGCTCATTTCAAAAGTACGACGGACTAGCACACACACGGCCATACTGTCTGTCGAAAAGCGAGTCCGCCGGACAGATTGGAGTGCAAAAATACTTTCTTAGTCCGCCGGACTTTTGGGTAAAAAAAGTCCGCCGGAGGCTACGCACGGGCGCATTGTCCGGCGGACTTGAGTTTGCCGGACTTTTCCACCGGATTGTTTGTTCGTGTGTACGCGGCATAACAAGCACTGCATAGCATGGTAACTATAGGTAAAAAACAGTATATTAAAATCAGTATTTAATAATCAAAACAGTATTTTAAACACATCAAAAACAAAAATTAAATGATCTTGCAGATACAGTTAGACCAAGAGTACCCCCCGTGGTATTCCCACCTATATTGTGGAACATTGTGTAGAGGTCGTGACCCTGATGTCTCAAGGACATTGAAAAAATGCATAGATAACTGGTGTATCACAGAGAAGGACATGCAGGCCCTATAAGGCTGAGGGTTATCTAGAAAAGGGGATACACGATGAGCTTAGATTAACAAGAAAAAAATCTATAAAGGTATCTTTCTGAAAAAATATACGAATATATTCAAACCTCAGAAAGCAGATATGGGAGCCAACTCCTGTTACTGGATGATATTATAACAGGTGATACTTCCAAACGGTTAGTAGATCTGAGGGTTGATTTTCCCAGAAGAAAACTTCCAAGTGGTCAGATACCCTAATCAGTAGCCTAACCAAACAGGAAAGAAAAGACATTCATAACTAATCTGCTGGCTTATAGTCCTAGTAGTTTCTGCCAATGTCTGAGCGTTAATTACCTTTCATAGATTTGAAGCATTGAGTATCACCCTTCTACTGACTCAGCCGCTACCTGTCTACAGAGAAAGGTTCTCACCAGTCTCACTTCTCCTTTGGGTGACAAAATCATTGCTGCTCAGGTTCTTTCTCCTCCTGAGAAACTTTGTGAGAACTGTTTCATCCCAGAGAGTCTCCGTACTGCTGTGCTCCAGACTTACCATTCTCCCAAGGCTGCTGGCCACCCTGGGAAGAATCAACTCTTTTGTGCCATTTCCCAACAATTCTCGTGGCCTAGGCTATGTGCTGATGTTACTGCCTTCGTGGCGGCATGTTCCAAGTGTGCTCAGAGTTATGCCCTGTACACATGGTCGGAATTTCTGACGGAAAATCTGATCATGTGTGGGCTCCATTGGACTTTTTCCGTTGGAATTTCTGACACACAAAATTTGAGCGTAGGATCTAAAATTTTCCGACAACAAAATCATATTGTTTAAATCCAATTGTGTGTAGACAATTCCGATGGATAAAGTGCAATGCATGGTCAGAATAAATTACCAGATGAAAGCTATTGGCTACTGGCCCGTTTATAGTCCCGTCGTACGTGTTCTATGTCACCGCGTTCTGAATGGTCAGATTTTCCGACAACTTTGTGCGACCGTGTGTATGCAAGACAAGTTTGAGCCAACATCCATCGGAAAACATATGATGGATTTTGTTTTCGGAATGTCTGACCGTGTGTACAGGATTTAAGACTCCACGGCACCTTCCAGTGGGCCTCCTACAACCCATACCCAAGGGAGAGAGGCCCTGGACCCAACTGTCTATGAATTTCATTGTGGAGTTACCCAACTCCCAGGGAAACACAGTTATCCTTATGGTGGTTGACCAGTTCCCCACTTCTAAGGAACTGGCTTTGAATTTTGATCGGGAGATCTTTTGCTTACATGGGCTACCCAAGGTGATTGTCTCAGACAGGGGTAGTCAGTTTGTGTCCTGGTTCTGGCGAGCCTTTTGTGCACAGTTGGGAATTCAGCTTGCTTTCTCCTTGCAGTCTAATGGGGCCACAGAACCAGCCAATCAGTCCTTGGAGAAATTCATACGTTTCTATATTTCTGATCATCATAACAACTGGTCAGACCTCTTAACATGGGTGGAGTTTGCTCCCAATAATGCCTTGAATTCTTTATTTTTTTTTATTTTTTAATTCCTTGATTCTCCGTTCATGGCAAACTATGGTTTCTAACCTTCCATGTTGCCTGACTCATTTGTTCCACAGAGTATTCCTGCATTAGAGGAGCATCTCCATGGTCTTCGTTCGACATGGGCACAAGTCCAGGAGACTTTGTGACATGCTAATGATAGATACAGACTCCATGCTGACCGCAGACGTCTGCCTGCACCTTCCTACCAGGTTGGGGACAGGGTCTGGCTGTCATCTCCCAACCTCCAACTTCAGGTTCCCTCTCTGAAATTCCCACCTTGATTTATTGAGCCTTTCCGTATTCTGTGCAGGATAAACTCAGTGGCCTACACATTAGACCTTCCTTCCAATATGCATATCCCATATGGTTTTCATGTCTCTTTATTAAAAACTTTGGTCTGCAACCACTTTACCACCTCAGTGCCTCGTCCTCACCCTGTACAGGTTGAGAACCAGGAATATGAGGTATAGTCCACTGTTGACTCCCGTAGTTCCGTGGGCGCATACAGTATCTGGTGCATTGGAAAGGGTTCAGTCCGGAGGAACGCTCTTTGGTCTCACCCTCTGACATACATGCCCCGGTACTCCTCCCTGTTTTCCATAGACGTTTTCTCCTCAAACCTGATGGTGCTCCAAGGGAGAGGTGTCATTGAGGATGGAGTACTGTCAGGACTGGGCTCAGCCCTTCCTTCTCTGAGCTGGCCGTTCAGCTGTCGGCTAATTTCCAGCTCCTATCTCTCCACAGTGACTCACCTGTTGATGATATCCTGCTCATCAGTCCTGCCTACTTAAGGCATCCAGCCAAGATGATCTCTGCCTTCGCCTTGGTCACATCTCTAGAGACACTCTCCTTTGTTCCTGTTAAAGATTTGCTTGGCTGACATTCCTTCTGGCTCCAGATCCTGCTTGCTGTTCTACTACGCTCATCTCTGGCTTCCTGAGGTTTTGGCTTGTCTGACTACCCGTTCCGGTTCCTAAACTTTGGCTATGTTTTCAATATGTTTACTCTGTTTACCTTTTTTTATTATTAAACAAGTGAGATTTAACTGTACTTCTGTCTCAGTCTGATTCATGATTTCTGACACCAAGGACACATGGTCTCAGACTCTGTTAAAAAAAAGGTCTTTTTGTTTTGCCCATGTAAAAGGCGTGGCAATTGCATTCCATAAAGTACACTACTCCAATTGTCTGGCAATCGGCATAAAAATAAGGTCTGTATTGCTCACCATTGGGCATCAATATCTGTGAAGCACTGAACAAGCACCTACAGACATTACAATTCCTGCATGGCCTGCTCCCAGTTATTTTTAGATGTAGTTGTTAAATGACTATATACAAGATGATCTCTAATCAATTGGGATCGCCTATAGGTAATTTGAGGACACAGACATATATTTTGAGACAACATTGTTAGCAACTAGCAGATGCCAATATTTTTAAATGGCATTCCATATCTGACAATGCTGTCCTGAAAATCTAGTTATTGAGGCTCAGGAGGCGGAGTCTAGCTCAATAGACATGTCCCACTAGAGCTCTGCTCTGTGAAGGAGAACCGCTAAACAAAGACAGCCCACCGAATTAATTCTTACAAAAACTCTGTCAGAACATTCCTGTCAGGTGAGAGAATCATTTGGACTAAAAATGGTATTGGGGGAGCCCAGAATAAGTTTAAAAATATCCCCAGAGGAGGCGCTCAGGCAAAGACTGCAGTGAAAATGGTGCCAGTCTCCTCAGCCACAGGCACAATCACCTCAGCACACAGGATAAAGACACAGCAGTTTCAGCAAGTCTCTTCAGAAGAATCTGATACTGAATTATTTCTGTCACAGAAATCTTCACATGAATTAACTGCATCCCCAAGCCTTATGAAACAATTTGAGAAGATGCTGAACAAAGCATTAAAGAATACCTCAGAACAAATAACCAGTAATCTCACTAAAGAAATCAGAGAATTGGGAAATCGCACAGCTGCGCTGGAAATTAAAGTTGAAGAAATAGAAAACTCAACACTTGAATACTTGAATGAAATAGATCTTCTTAAAGAAGAAAACATTACACTACAAAATAAACTGTAAGCCCTTGTACACACGGTCGGAGAATCTGTCGGAATGAGTCTTATCGGACCGCGTCATCAGATAATCCGACTGTGTGTGGTATGCATTGGACTGATTCCGTCCGAATCTCCGTCCGATCCAAATTTCCAACATGTTGGAAAGATTTCCCGACCAACTGGGCCGGACGGACCTAATCCGATCATGTGTAGAGCATTTTGATCGGACCAAGTGCCACGCATGCTCAAATCAAATTCCTACATCAAAGCTATTGGCTACTAGCCTGAATGTAGTCCCATCGTAACGAAATTACGTCATCACGTTCTGAAAGATGTGATTTTTCGCCAACTTGGCCCGACCGTGTGTATGCAACAGTTTCGGACACAATCCGTCAGACTAAATCCGACGGGCAAAATCCGACGGATTTGGTTGGCAAAATCTCCGACCGTGTGTACGTGGGCTAAGATTATGAGAACCGTGCAAGAAGGTCCAATTTGTGATTCAGAGGCATACCTGAATCGATCACTGACTTATCTGCCACAATAACAGCATTATGCCAAGAATTACAACCAGGAATACCAATTGAAAGGCTGGAAATGGACAGGGTGCACAGAGCTCTCATGCCTAAAAAAGCAGATGGACCCCCACATGACATCATAGCAAAGTTACATTTGTATCGCACAAAGGAACAACTCTTAATTGCAGCCAGAGAGAAAAACAACCTAACCTTCCAGGGTGGCAATTTTCTGATTTTCGCTGATCTCTCTTAAGTGACCATTTCTAAAAGACGTGCCATGAAACCACATTTAATGGAATTACAACGTCATAACATCACATACCAATGGAGTTTTCCATTCTCCGTACACTTCAGCTACAAAGGTACCAAACACATCTGTAGATCACAGAACGAACTTGAACAAGCCTTACTTGACCTTAAATTGACCGATGGAACATCTGCAGCTACAACCTCACGTAGAAGAACAGCATCTACTTCTTCACTACCTAACTCATCCCATGCAACCGGGAAAAATGGGGTTCATCACACACATAAAAGGGGTCGCTATGTTTCCCCTCCACAGGGCCAAGAAGATCCAAAGGACTGACAGGCTATTCTTTAAGAAATACAGTTAGAAGCTAATATGGGAGATATGTTCCCAGAGGAACTATAACATACTGAACTCATTAACTATGCTCGTTTCACCCAAAATTGCAGCCTGAACCTGTATCCTATGAATAGAATATATTATGGGTCAGGGGAAATCCGCTACTAAGGTTAAACCTGAATATGCTGAGCACAATCATATGGGAACATCATTTTCATCAGCTACCTCCAATATATGAAAAAAGTTTATTTTTCTCTTTACCTAAATAGAATAGTTAAAAGAGCTCTCCTTATTTACTACTTGCCACCTAGAGTTGCATAATCTTATCATTAAACAAATAAGGAGATTCATTCATGACTGAAAAGATATCATTTATTTCTAGGGTTGATGTATTTATATAGGCTTTGGAAACAAATATTTAGAGAAGTCTAAGTTCTTGACAAAAGACATATCCCATTTACCTTTTTTAGATTAGATAGACTACTCTTTCAAGTATTGCAGGAATTTAATAAACTTAATTATTTTATTTTTTTCAACTTTTATTTGAAAACATATTATAGAAAATAGATAATACTTTCATTAAGCCATAAGGGCTATAAACATACATCCTAGCGATGCAAAACGTTTTTTTTTTTTTTCGTTTTTTTTCATTTATATTTTTTGTTTCTTGTTTAACAAAGCGGTTCTCTTATTCACGGAAGTTCCGTGTGCCTCACTTAGTCTTCCTCGGATCCCCTCCCTCAATATGGGGCGACTCGACGAGGGCCTCTTGTCCCCTGTTGGGGGGTTTTACCCTTCACTAGGGTACATTTTGAATACCTTAATCTTATATTATTAAGCTTAGGAAATGTAAACTTATCTGTCTTTTTCTTCTTTCCTAATCTATATAACACTGGATTTTTCTTTCTTTTTTCCCTTTTCAAGTCCATATGGGTTTAGTCGAGAAATCATGAGGTCGGAACAACGGGTGAGTGCTGCCTATTGACTCAGCTACCATGGCCCCCTTAAACATTTTATCCCTTAATGTACAGGGACTCAATGTACCATAGAAACTAAAGTGTTTAGGTCATTCCAAGCAAAAAATTCACACATTGTGTGCCTGCAAGAGACTCATTTTACAGTAAAATCAACGCCTACATTTTTTAGTTCATCCTATCCACAAATATTCACTGCCTCGGCCAATACCAAACAACTTGGAACTCTTGTGGCTTTCCACCAGTCCACTCCATTCACAATTCATTCAGAAATTAAGGATCCGGAAGGAAGATATCTAACCCTTTGGGACACATTTTGGACACATAAGTAACTGTGGTTTGTTACTATGCACCTAACAAACAGCCAATTCCATTCTTAACACATCTATTACAAGTAGTTACTGCACATAGACAGGGAACAATCATTGTATGTGGCGATTCCAACCAGGTTCTCCTACCATTTCTGGATGAAACACCATATACTCCACTCATAACCACTCTAAAATATCTCTCTCTCAACTCCTTTCCAAACACAATTTAATTGATTCATGGAGAGCGAATAATCCAACAAAAAGAAATTACACCTTCTTGTCACACCCTCACCTAACATTCAGTTTTATTGACCACATTTTCCTAACCACAGGAATGATACCTGAGATTTTCTCATCAAATATAATCCCCATCCCATGGTCTTACCATATTGCAATCCTAACAACTATTGCATCAACCATACCTAAAGCACAAGATAAAACATGGTATTTACCAGAGATATTACTTAAAGTGGTGGTAAACCCTTACAAACCACTTTGACCTACAGGTAAGCCTAGATTAAGGCTTACCTGTAGGTCCAAGAAATATCTCCTAAACCTATAGGATTTAGGAGATATTTGCCCGAAGACAGGCACTGCATGCGCCGTAGACAGCGGCGTGCAAGCGCACTGAGCGTGGCATCGTCGATGACGAAGATGCCGCGCGATCGCGCACGTCTCGGCTCCCGTGCGCATGCGCGGGAGTGACGTCATCGCGGCTTCGCCGAATGACAGCGGCAGAGCTGCGAGACCCCACCGAGAAGATGGATGCGCCGGACTACAGGGGACAGCGGTGACTTCGCTGGCTCCTGTGTCAGGTAAGTGACACATAATGGGCTACTATGCGATGCATAGTAGTCCATTATGCTTTGTCTTTGCAGGGAATGAAAGAGGAAGTAAACTCATCAGGGTTTACTTCCTCTTTAAAAACCCTTTATATTGTCACAAAATTGAACATGCTCTGAAAGAATATTTAACATTCAGCAAAAGCCCAGAAATTTCCCCAATAACATTGTGGGAAGCACATAAACCGGTCTTGAGGGGAACACTTCAGCAGCAGTATCGAATACTCAATAGATAACACAGAAATCTTGCACGTAAATTAGAAACACAGTTTAACACCTTTTTCTTAGTTTTCTAAAGCAATCCTAATCCAACTACTAAAAATAATTTAGAGAAGACACACCTGGAATATGATCTTTTTCTTACAGAATCATCTGATAAATTACTGCTTCGTTCCAGACATGCTTTCTTCGTGAAATTGAACAAACCAGTCACATACCCGGCGAGGGCACTCAGATCAACAAATAACTCATTTAAACCAATTTCATTAAAACTATCTAAAAACATATATACAAGCAACCCCCTTAAAATCGTTCACAAATTTTGTTCTCACTTAAATACACTATACACAGAATCAAATACATTCAATTCAAAGGAAGCAGATTCTTTCTTTTCACAAATTAACCTACCTGAACTAACTGTTTCACTAAAAAACACAACTTGAGATACCTATCAAAGCAGAGGAAGTAGAAAAGGTCATCAAAGAGTTGAAAATTAATAAAAGACCAGGGCCAGATGGTTATTGTGCATTCTACTACTGCACCTTTTAAGACTCTATTTCCCCTATATTGGCAGAGGCATTCAATGATTTACTAAAAAATAAATAATTTAGACAATAATCCATATTGGTGATCATATGTATGATTTACAAACCCCATTCCGATGATACTTCTATTAACTACCGACCTACAGTAGGTGACCGCGATATTGTGTCAATCTCGCCGCTTCTATCGGCGAGATTGACACCCTACGAGCCCCGTCGCACGAGCCAGCGCCGAGCTGGCTCGCATCGGGAAAGGAAAAATGTTTCTTTTCCTTTCCCGATAAGCGACAAGCATCGCTGGCCGGGTTCACACTGGTGTGGGGATCCGAATTGGATTCCCGCCAATACCAGGCACTGTATTTGGTATGAATCCTAAGGGAGAACTCCACCCCCAAATTAAAAAAAAAATGGCATGGGTTCCCCCTTGGAAGGCATACCAGGCCCTTAGGTCCGGTAGGGATTTTAAGGGGAATCCCCTACGCCGAAAAAATGGCGTGGGGTCCCCCCCAAAATCCATACCAGACCACTATCCGAGCACGCAGTCCAGCCGGTCAGGAAAGGGGGTGGGGACGAGCGAGCGCCCCCCCCCCCCCTCCTGAGCCGTACCAGGCCGCACGCGGCTCCCCCACCCCAAAGCACCTTGTCCCCATGTTAATGAGGACAAGGGCCTCTTCCCGACAACCCTGGCCGTTGGTTGTCGGGGTCTGTTGGCGGGGGGCTTATCGGAATCCGGGAGCCCCCTTTAATAAGGGGGCCCCCGGATAGCGGCCCCCCACCCTATGTGAATGAGTATGGGGTACAATGTACCCCTACCCATTCACCTGTGAAAAAAATAAAATAAATAAAAACAACACACAAGGGTTAAAATAGTTTATTGCTCAGCTCCGGGGGTCTTCCGTCTTTGGGGGTCTTCTCGCCAGACTCCTCCTCTATATTCTGCTAGCTCTTTTACTAGGGGAGGAGCCCGGCTTTCTTCTTCGTCGCCGCCCTCTTCTTCCGACTTTGGGGGTCTTGTCCCCCTCTTCGGTTCTTCTTGCCAGGCCACTGCTTCTTCTTCCAGCTCTTTTACTAGCGGTGGCACGGTCTTCTGTCGCCATCGCCACCGTCGCTGCCACCGCCTTCCATTCTTCTTCTTCTTCTTCTGGAGATGTTGACTCGACACTCTCTCCGGCCACAATAACAGGGATGTGGTGTGCGGCGACTTATATAGGGACAAGGGGCGGGGTCACCGATTGATGTCATATGGTGACCCCGCCCCCTTACGATGTCACAGTCCCGGAGGATGCTCCGCGTCCCTGGCATTGCGGCCAGAGAGAGCGTTGAATCAACATCTCCAGAAGAAGAAGAACAGAAGGCGGCGGGAAGGCCTGCAGGCTTCATGAGTGAGGCGACATTCGCTCTCGCTACTATAGGAAAATGACATTGACATGAGCAGTTCTTTTAGCCCAAATTGCCAAAACATGTCGCATTCCCTCCTGCTTTCTCTCACTTGATATTCAAAAAGCTTTTGATTTTATATCCTGGTCCTACCTGCATTACACATTACAGAAGTGGGTTTTTGGCCCAAATTTTACTAACTGGATCAGGGCACTATATAATAAACCTAAAGCATATGTTAAATTTGCAGGGTATAAATCTGATACCTTTAATATTGAAAGGGGCACTAGGCTTATAGAACCACTTGCCCAATGGATCAGATCAGATCCCACCATAACGGGTATTGAAGTAGGGGATTTCAACACAAAATGTGTCTATTCGCGGATGATATCCTACTATTTATTTCATTGCCACAAGTATCAGGCGCTAACCTAATGCCAATACTTGATGACTTTGCTACCTTCTCTGGCCTTTTCATTAATCCCAAGAAATGTGTAGCACTAAATGTATCTCTTTAAAATTTAGAATTAAGTTCAGCTAAGTTAGGTCTCCCCTTTACCTGGGCAGATAAATCCATTCCATATCTAGAAATACACCTTACTGCATCACTCTTGGATCTTTTTTCAGCTAATTACCCTCCAATGTTAAAAAATATAACAAATATGTTGAAATCTTGGAACCACCTTCCTTTATCATGGTTCGGAAGAATCAACACAATAAAAATGACAGTCTTACCCAAATTATTGTACCTTTTCAGAGTCTTACCAATTCCAATTCCTGCCTATTACCTGAGGATTATACAGAAAAAGGCAAATGCATTTATATGGGGTTCTTCTAGACCACGTACACAGCAATACACACTTTACCTCCCTAAATTAAATGGAGGTCTAGGTTGTCCTAATTTCACATCTTATTATAGAGCAGCACATACAGTATAGCATCATTAACTAAATATCATGCACTCCAAGAATTCCCTCTATGAGTATCAATCAAAGCTGCTGAATGTGATCCCTTGTCAATGGCAAACCTGATTTGGCTCTCATCGAGAGGTCGTAGAGGGTTGCGTAATCCAATTACACAACATTTTGTTTCCCTATGGGACAGATACAAATTCAGAAATCAGTTGCAATCATTAAATAACTCTACTATCTTTTTACAAAAACTCTGCATTTTACCCAGCATTGGTATCTCCTAGATCTTTCAGAGCATGGGCTAGAAGTGATATGCTGCAGATGCACAAATTTGTGAATTCCTCATCCTTTATCCCTTTCCCAATCCTCTGTGATAACTATGGAATACCGCAATCAGAACTATTTAAGTACCTCCAGATCAAGAATTTGTTTATGCCTCTTTTAGCCACAGACAGTTCACTAACTAATTTAACTAACTTTGAAAAATATTTTAAAAATGGCCCTCATGCTAGGGGCAAAATCTTGACCTTATATGTTCAATTGTTAGCTAAACCTGAAACAGTGAAACCAGTTTATGTCCAGAAATGGGAGGTGGACTTAGAACAAACACTGGAAAGCACAGAATGGAATCAAGTCTGGTTAACAACCAAAACAGCCTCTCCCAATATATTAGTGGTAGAGGCGAATTATAAAGTACTAATAAGATGGTGCCTTGTACTGGTTAGAATAGCTAAAATTGTGCATAACTACTCATCAGATTGTTACCGTGGATGCGCTGAGTTAGGAACACATTTCCACATTTGGTGGTCATGTCCCAAAGCTCGAATTTATTGGAATGAGATCTTTACTATAGCATCTAAAATGTTAGGAACATCCATTACGCCTCAATGGCACTCATCAATCGAAAGCCAGACTTTCTAACACACACCCAATTTAAATGAATTGTTAATTCATGTAGTGAATAGGATGAACAACACTATAACGCAAGCCAAAAAGGCAGCTCTTGAAGCTGACATACTTATCAAATTTGAACAAGTATGGCATCCGTGGATAAAAAATGATTTACCGAGGGGGCATGGCAGGACATGGCCTGATAGAAATGTGAGTTTATCAAGCTCCCGGACCTTTCCCCTATATCCCAGCTTTGTCAGCTTGATAATGCCAATATGAACTCCATGAAGAAGGCTAGTAAGCGGAACAACAAGGTGACCAGATCCTCTCCTTCTACGCCATCGGCGGGTGAGATCCAGTGCTTATTCCACCTCTCGCAGACGAACCCCAATGGACACAAGATGGCGGGGACAAGTGCGGAGCAGGGGGGTGAGATGACGAGCTGGGACTCCCTAGCTCTACTGGTGGCATCCCCGGGAACGGACTCTTCCCCAGGCATTCCACCGGACTATCTATTGGGCACTGTGGGGACACACCGCTCCCAGCCCCAGCCCTGGAGAGTGGACCCAGATCTTAAATTCATACTGCAAACACTCCCGACTAAGGCAGATATAGAGGCTATTATCGGAAAGGTAGAAGCGGCACACAGAGCAGAGCTAGCAGCAGTGAAGGTGGAGGTACAAGGGATATCCAACAGGCTGTCTACCGGCGAAACACAGATATCCACTCTAGATCAACGGATAACTGCACTGGAAACCCGGCAAAACCTGCAGCATGAAGCCCTAAATCCCCCCCCCCGCTATACACATTGGTTGAACTCCGAGCGAGAGATAGCGCACAGACTACCCTCCGTCTATGGGTTCTAGGCATATCATTTATTTTGCTGGACATGAGGACATAGCAGTACCTCCTTGCTTCTGATGACTGCTCTCCTGTGGGAACACTCTATTTATGGTTCTATTTGTAAAGGGGAGTGACACCGAATCTCCCCCCCCCCCTTATTACGAAGCTCACGGACAGTCGAGGCAAGGATAAGAACTATCACCATGATGCCAAACAGCCGGGGGGATGATCTGGTTGTAGGGTGGGGGTGGACCCAGGAATTGATATCAGGTATGCAGGAACGCAATGTGTGGGGTTTGTGTTCTGCCCTTTTACCATCGGTTTAATTTTTTTTTCCTTTTTGGTTCGTTCCAAAAAGAAAAATGTCTCTTTTTTTGTATTTAATTGGGTTCGTTGCACATGTTGTTCTATTTGATTGTATATTTTTTTTCTTATGTCTTCTGGATTAGAGGTCTGAGGACCGGGTTTGGTCACTGCATATGTGTGGTCCGGTGTGGAAACCACACTCACAGCCCCACACCAGTTGGCCTCCTGTAGTTCAGCTTCCACACTCACTGGCTGGTTGAGGGTGCTGTCTGCTCCCATAGTGGTCTATAGGTGTGAACCTGGTCTACCAGGTTCATACATTACAGGGCTAACTACAGGAAATTGGTCTCTGAAGAGGGACCTAGTGTATAGTAGAGAGCGCGGTGGGCTTGCTGGACTCTTAGTGGCTACCATGCAGCTGAGCCACAGATAGCCGGTGAGCAGACCTGTAGCGACCTTATGCTATTTAGCGACTATATGTGTATGGAAGTCACAGACATGGAGTTGCAATATGATAGCAGTGTTGATATATTAGCTGGGGTGGATGGGAGAATCGGGACCTCACTCTATGGACCTAGTTCTACCCCTCCCCCACGTAGGACATCGCACCTCTAGGGGGGTGTGACTTGTCCCCCCTGGAACAAGCGCATCTGTAAATCTACCTTAGTATATAGAGCGGCTATCTCCGCACTATCTTTCTCTTCTTTTCTGCTTAGTTTCCTTTTTCTTTTATCCCCCTTGTTCTTTTGCTTCCCCCCTTTTTTTTCTTCCCACCCCTCTTTGTCCCACACAAATTATGGTAATGGAGGACACTAAAGGCCTAAATATACCGGAGAAGAGACGCATGTTGTTTAATGACTTGAGGAGCTCTCATACTGATATCGCCTTTCTTCAGGAAACACACTTTCGGGATGCCAAATTCCCTCTTCTACAGAATAGATTCTATCCCATAACATATCATTTCCATCCTGCTCTCGGGAAAACTCCAATGGAAAGGCCAGGACTCTTTGATTGATCCGGCGGGTCGATATCTTTTCGTCAAGGGCCAATTGGGCGATGCCCAGGTGACTTTGGCGAACATCTATGCCCCTAATGACCATCAGGACGCCTTCATTGTAGGAGTACTGGAAAAGCTACTCGACTTTCGGACGGGACAGCTGATTCTAGGGGGGTGACTTCAATGTTCCCCTAATGCCCTCTGTAGACACTTCGACAGGAACTGTCTCTATACCGATAGGCCCACTGAAACGTATTGCCCAGGCCATACACAGAGCACAGTTGATAGATGTGTGGCGACTCCAGCACTCTGGAGAATGGGACTACACTTTCTACTCAAAACCACATAAAATATATACCAGAATTGACTTTTTTTTAATTCCCCACGCGCAACTGGATGCAATGCAAACCACTGCCATAGGGAACATAATCTGGTCTGACCACGCACCGATTTTCTTGACCTACTCCTTAACTCAGACAACATCATCAAGACATCGCTTCTGGCGCTTGAACGGAAGTTTGCTCCAAAACCCAGAGGTGTTGGCAGACATAACGAGGGAGCTAAAGTCTTACTTTCAAATGAATGATATACCAGAATGTGACCCCGGTGTATTGTAGGAAGCTCACAAAGCCGTGATTAAAGGGGTTCTTATAAAACATGGCTCCCGAATTAAATGGGAATGCAATGAACAGTTAAACCAGTTGTTGCAAAAACTATCAGTAGCTGAAGCTAGGCATAAACATGCTATATCCCTTGCTTCTAAATCTGAGCTCAAGCTCATTCGCATGCAGATAATGGATTTGTTACATTATAAGGTGAAAGTGGCCATACAAATTTGCCGTAAGATGGGCTATGAAGCGGGTGATAAGTGCGGGAAATTACTGGCGAGGATGGTGAGAGACCATAGAACCTTAATGTATATACCCCATATTGTCAGACCTAATGGTCACAAAGTGACACTCCCAAGTCAAGTCTCACAAGAATTTAAAAACTTCTACTCACACCTATATAATTTGCCACAAACTCCTCCCTCTCAAACGGTCATAGACGCATACCTTGAATCATCCCAGATGCGCTGTATATCTCCTGAGAACCGGGAAGATTTAGACTCCACCATCAGCGCCGAGTCCGGATGGTTACACCCTCCAATATTACAAAATACTTTTTCTGATAGTGGGACCCCATTTGGTCAATCTATATAGTACGGTTGGTGCAGGGGGGTCACTTCCAAAAGACACATTACATGCTCATATCTCGGTAATACATAAAGATGGTAAAGATCCGACGGCTTGTGGCAGTTACCAACCTATCTCTCTTTTAAATGTGGATCTTAAATTGCTAACCAAAATTATAGCGACCCGACTGGCACACCACCTCCAACAGCTGATTCATCTAGACCAAGTTGGCTTTGTCCCCTCGAGAGGTGTTGAATCTACTGCACATTGTACGGTCCACGAAGACCGTGTGTTTTTTTGAACACTGATGCTGACAAAGCATTTGATAGGGTGAGTTGGCCGTATATGTTCTCGGTGTTGTGGTGTGCTGGTCTGGGAGAGGTGATGCTCTCTCGAATAGCTGGAATATATTCTACCCCATCTACCCAAATTAAAGCGAACGGGGTTCTATCGGAAACCTTTTGTATAACAAATGGGACGAGACAGGGGTGCACCCTGCCCCCTCTCCTGTTTGCTCTCTCACTTGAACCATTCCTGTCCACCATTAGAAGAAATCCAGACATTCAGGGCGTGCTAGTGGGAGACACTCAACACAAGATATCTGCATATGCCGACGACATGATGTTTACTTTGACAAACCCGATGGTATTGCTCCCCAACCTCCTTAAAGAATTTGATGCTTATGGTGCGATCTCCAATCTAAAAATAAATTTTGCAAAATCAGAGGCCTTGGGCATTGGGTTGCAACAGAGTACTGTCCAGGGGCTGCAAACCCGCTTCAGCTTTAAATAGACAGCTACTACTCTGCACTATCTGGGTACACACATACCAGCGGACGTCGCACAGGTATACCACCATAATTTCCCTCCGCTGCTAGCTAAAACTAGGATCCTGCTGGAGAAATGGCACAAAGGCTTGTACTCCTGGTTCGGGGGGTGTAACCTAATAAAAATGCCGACGTTTCTGTACCTATTTCAGGCCTTACCAATTAAGATACCTCCCCTTTATTTTGCACCGGTGCAGGCCATGTTTACTAGATTTGTGTGGGTTCATAAAAAAACCAGAATACCCCGCATCCAATTATCACTCCCGAAACATCAGGGAGGACTGGCATTGCCAGATATTAGGAAATACTACCAAGCGATTCACTTAGGTAGAGTCATAGACTGGGGACGCCACATAGAATTTAAACAGTGGGTGCAAATTGAGAGACATCAGCTAGTGGTTCCCTTGGAGAGTGCACTATGGTGCTATGATTACTTACCTGAGGATGCTAAACTACATCCACTGATAGGAAACACTCTACAGCAGTACTCCACAGCCTCCCTGAAGGCCTCTCTAACGACCAAAGACTCTCTATTGACCCCGATATTGGGACATCCATGCTTTACTCCGGGATTATCTTCCTTGACATTCCCAACACTGCGTGCGGCTGACTGTAAGAGGGCCTCTAGCTTTGTGATGGGGGGAGATGGCCCACCATAGCGGAACTTATGGACACTGCAGGCCCGTTTTGCCTTGCATTTTGCTCGGCAGCACAAATACACCACTTTCTCCACTCTTTCAATAACCCGCAGCATTACTCTCGCCAACTGACAACTTTTGAGGAGCTCTGCTCTGGAACAGAACCTATACGACAGGTGCTCTCCACTACATACGCATTACTGAACACCCCCCAAGAGCAGCCACGCCTCCCATGCATAGAAAAATGGGAGGCGGATATAGGCCGCACGTTCACGTCTCTACAAATACAAAAGTTATAGGACATTTCCTTAAGTCATCCATATGTACCAAATCCAAGAGACCAATTTCAAAATAATGACGAGATGGTATTTGACACCGAGCCATCCATTTTCCCCAACACGTCTGATAGGTATTGGAGATGAGGAGAGGACAAGGGAAAAATTCTGCATATTTTTTGGGCCTTCCCTAAATTGGCAAGCTTTTGGACGCCGGTCCGTGTTATATCACAAAAATTTACGGAATACGTGCTTCCGGATGACCCAGCATTCTTTTTATTGCATCTTTCATCCATCCCTGTCAGAGGTTACAAAAAGTCGATACTACGACATCTGCTCAACGCAGCTAAATCTTGTATTTCCCAACTATGGAAACAACAGTGTCCCCCGACCACAGCACATTGGCTGAGGAAGGTGGAGGATATTAAGAAAATGGAGGACCTGGTCCTCTCCGCACAAGACAAACAGGAGACGTTCCGGAATACGTGGAGACTCTGGGATATGTTTATCTTCTCAGATGAGGGAAAAGCCCTTCTAGAAGCGCAAACATCTCAATGACGACGAGAATGGAGATAGTGACACGATCCGGACCCATAACTGTGACCCTTTATGCTACTCCCCCAATGCCAACATACATTCCACTCCCCCTCATCCCCCTCTTAGTCTTTTCCCCACTGGTTCTCCTTCTTTATCCCCCCTTTTTTTTGTCATTATCCTTTCAATGCTTCTTTTGCCATCGACTCTCGATGATTTCTAGAAGAAAATGTGAAAATAGGAAAGGGTGGCCGCAAGTTAAAATGTATTGATGAAATGCAACATAACGGTTCCTTCTATGTAAACGTTTTTTTTTTCCGGCAACATCGGTATGTCGCCAGAAACACGGTTAATACTGTTATGATCTCCAGAATTTTTATTGCGAGGCTACGACCTCCACTGTTCTTATGTTAAAAATGTTGTCTTGGGGCATGACCCTTTCTTGTACTTGAATAAAAATTATATTTGCAAAAAAAAATGATTTACCATCAAATTTTAACAAAGAAGTTCTATTACCATGGTAGCTGGGTAACTGATTACAGTATATGGATTCTGAGTGAGATTATGGCGGCCCTCGACTCAACCCTGCGGACCTCTCTTCTTCCCTTCCTAGTTTCTTCTGTTCCTATCTTTCCTTTCTTCTCTATCTATTCCTAGTGTGATTTTGAAGTTCTTTCCTACTTCAGAAGCTAATTCATCTAATAAACCATACCATTAATATGCGTTATTGTTATAGTAGTAATTATAGTTGAATATATAATTTACATTGTATTGAATATATAACTCTGAGCTTCATTACTTCTGTTGTATATTATGTACTTAACCTATTGTCAAATACTCTATTGTATGTTCAATAAAATCTTTTTGACAAGGAAAATCGAGTTACCAATCAAACCTTTTGATCTGTACTTGGAACTTTTAGAAAAAATTAAAGAATCTCTCTCCTTTTGATTGGCCCTATGGTAGGCCTTTTTCAGACAAGACCAATTGTAACCTCTCAGTAAGAGACGGTCTAGTAGTTCTTTGACTTTGATCTCAAAGTTTTCTTGTTGACTGCAATTCCTTTTCAGCCTGAGATACTGGCTATAAGTTATGCTGGAGACAAGGGATCTGGGATGGGAACTGCTGTAATGTAAAATCGTATTCCCTGCTGATGGTTTACGATATAGTGAGGAACCTAGACTTCCATCACCATTGATGAAAATCAAGATATCTAGAAAATGTATAGTCTTTTTAATGTAATTCATCCTAAATCTGGGATTAAATCCATTTAATTTTAAAGTTTCCAAAAAGGAGATTAACTCCTCCTTGGATCCAGTCCGTATTAACCACTTCAATACAGGGCATGTATACACCCTTCCTTCCCAGACCAATTTTTAGCTTTCAGTGCTCTCACACTTTGAATGCCAATTACTCAGTTATGCAAAACTGTACCCAAACAAAATTTTTGTCATTTTTTTCATACAAATAGAGCTTTCTTTTGATGTATTTAATCACCAGTGGGTTTTTTAAAAAACGTGAAAAGTGAAAAAAATTAAAAAAAAAACACTTTTTTTTTAGTTTCCATGATAACATTTTTCAAATAAGTAATTTTTGTTCATAAATTTGGGCCAAAATTTATACTGCTACATCTCTTTGGAAAAAATAACCCAAATTAGTGGATACTATTTAGTCTCTTTGAAAGTCATAGAGTCTACAAGCTATGGTACAAATCATTGAAAATTGATCACATCTGATCACACCTGATGCACCGACGGTCTATCTCATTTCTTGAGGCTATGAAATGTCAGAAAAGTACAAATACCCCCCAAATGACCCCTTGTTGAAAAGTAGACAGTCCAAGGTATTTTGTAAGAGGCATGATGAGTTTTTTGAAGTTGTAATTTTTTCCCACAATTCTTGGGAAAAAGAAGAGTGTTTTTTTTCTTTTGCTTTGTTTTTTACAAAATTGTCACAGGTTGGCCACACAGAGAGGTCCAACACGCAAGGAGCACCATCAGGGGTTCTAGGAGCCTAAATGACACCTCTAATTTCCTAACGACCTATTACATTTGTGAAGGCCCTGGAGTACTAGGACAGTAGAATTACCCACAAAATGACCCCATTTTGGAAAGCAAACACCCCAAGGTCTATTCTATGAGGCATAATGAGTCTTTTGAACAGTTAATTTTTTTCCACAAGTCTTCGGAAAACGTGGAAAGAAAATGAAAACATATTTTATTTTTTACACAAAGTGGTCAGTTTATAAGATATTTCTAACTCAAAGCATGTACATAGCAAAAATGACACCCCAAAATACATTTTGCTGCTCATCCTAAGTATGGTGATACCTCATGTGTGTGACTTTTACACAGCCTGGCCACATATAAGAGGCCCAACATGCAGGGAGCACCGTCAGGCGTTCTAGGAGCATAAATGACACCTCTAATTTCCTAACAACCTATTACATTTGTGAAGGCCCTGGAGCACCAGGACAATGGAGTTACCCACAAAATGACCCCATTTTGGAAAACAAACACCCCAAAGTATATTCTATTAAGCATTATGAGTCTTTTGAACAGTTAATTTGTTTACACAAGTTTTCCGAAAACGTGGAAAGAAAATGTTTTTTTTTTTTTTTTTACACAAAGTTGTCCATTTATAAGATATTTCTAACACATAGCATGTATTGCAAAAATTACACACCAAAACACATTCTGCTACTCCTCCTGAGTATTGAAATACCACATGTGTGGGACTTTTACACAACCTGGCCATATACAGAGGTCCAACATTGAAATAGTATCTTCAGGCGTTCTACGAGCATAAATTACACATCTAATTTCATTCCTACCTATCACACTTTTTAAGGTCCTGGAGCACCAGAACAATGGAATTACCCCCAAAATTACCCCATTTTGGAAAGCAAACACCTCAATGTGTATTCTATGAGGCATGGGCTGCAAATAGTTACTCAGTTACTCGGGTACTCAGATGGGCTGTGACAGGTACTTGGGTACTCAGATGGGCTGTGACAGGTACTCAGGTACTCGTGTACTCAGATGGGCTGTGAAAGGTACTCAGGTACTTGGGTACTCAGATGGGCTGGGGCAGGTACTCGGGTACTCATATGGGCTGACAGGTACTTAGGTACTCAGGTACTCAGATGGGCTGACAGGTACTCAGGTACTCAGATGGGCTGTGACAGGTACTCAGGTACTTGGGTACTCACATGGGCTGTGAAAGGTACTCAGGTACTTGGGTACTCAGATGTGCTGACAGGTACTCAGGTACTCGGGTACTCAGATGGACTGTGACAGGTATTCGGTTACTCAGATGAATTGTGACAGGTACTCAGGTACTCAGATGAACTGTGATATGTACTCGGGTACTCAGATGAATTGTGACAGATACTCATGGTACTCAGATGAACTGTGATAGGTACTTGGGTACGCAGATGAACTGTGACAGGTACTCGAGTAATCAGATGAACTGTGACAGGTACTCGGGTACTCAGATGAACTGTGACAGGTACTCGGGTACTCAGATGGGCTGACAGGTACTCAGGTACTAATATGGACTGTGAGGGGTACTCAGGTACTCGGGTACTCATATAGACTGACAGGTACTCAGATGGGCTGGGACAGGTACTTAGGTTCCTGGGTACTCAGATGGGCTGACAGGTACTCAGGTACTCGGGTGCTCAGATGGGCTGGGACAGGTACTTGGGTACTCAGATGGGCTGGGACAGGTACTCGGGTACTCAGATGGGCTGACAGGTACTCAGGTACTCGGGTACTCAGATGGGCTGACAGGTACTCAGGTACTCGGGTACTCAGATGGGCTGAAAGGTACTCAGTTATCTGGATACTCAGATGGGCTGTGACAGGCTGTGAAAGGTACTCAGGTACTTGGGTACTCAGATGTGCTGACAGGCACTCAGGTACTCAGATGGACTGACAGGTACTCAGATGGGCTGGGACAGGTACTTAGGTTCCTGGGTACTCAGATGGGCTGACAGGTACTCAGGTACTCGGGTACTCAGATGGGCTGGGACAGGTACTCGGGTACACAGATGGGCTGTGACGGGTACTCAGGTACTCGGGTACTCAGATGGGCTGACAGGTACTCAGGTACTCGGGTACTCAGATGGGCTGACAGGTACTCAGGTACTCGGGTCCTCAGATGGGCTTACAGGTACTCAGGTACTCAGATGGGCCGTGACAGGTACTTGGGTACTCAGATGGGCTGACAGGTACTCGGGTACTCAGATAGACTGACAGGTACTCAGGTACTTGGGTACTCAGATGGGCTGACAGGTACTCGGGTACTCAGATGGGCTGACAGGTACTCAAGTACTCGGGTACTCAGATGGGCTGTGACAGGTACTCAGGTACTCAGATGGGCTGTGACAGGTATTCAGGTACTCAGATGGGCTGACAGGTTCTCAGGTACTCAGATGGACTGTGACAGGTACTCAGGTACTCGGGTACTCAGATGGGCTGGGACAGGTACTCGGGTACTCAGATGGGCTGGGACAGGTACTTGGGTACTCAGATGGGCTGGGACAGGTACTCAGGTACTCAGATGGGCTGTGACAGGTACTCAGATAATCAGATGGGTTGACAGGTACTCAGGTACTCGGGTACTCAGATGGGCTGACAGGTATTCAGGTACTCGGGTACTCAGATGGCATGACAGGTACTTGGGTACTCAGATGGGCTATGAAAGGTACTCGGGTACTCAGATGGGCTGTGACAGGTACTCAGATACTCAGATGGGCTGGTGACAGGTACTCGGGTACTCAGATGGGCTGGGACAGGTACTCGGGTACTCAGATGGGCTGGGACAGGTACTCGGGTACTCAGATGGGTTGTGATGGGTGATGACAGGTACTTTGATGGGTGATGACAGGTCCTCTTTTTGGGGGGTAATCAGTGTGGTTGGTGTGTACACTAGGCGGTAACGAGATATTACCACAATCTCCTTCTCACACACGATCGGTGTGTGAGGAGGAGAACCCAGTAACATCTTGTTACCGTGGTTTGTTACACATTCTGCGACTGCCTGTGATTGGACACAGCTGGTCAAGTGTTAAAGAGCAAATTTCATTGGCTCTTTACTGCGATCAGGGTTGGGCTGTGTCAGGGTGACAAACCGCATCCCCGATCCCCACTCTGCAGGTGCCCTAGGAGCGTACATGAGTGCTGTGAACGTACACAGTACATGTGACCGGCTGTGATTGGACACGGCCGGTCACGTGTATCGGGGGGTGGATTGGGATGCCAATCACACAGATCGGGGATGGGCTGTGTCCAAGGGACACACCTCATCCACGATCGCCGTGCTGCGGGCCCCCGGGGGCCCACAGGAGTGGCAAAATACAGAGGACGTCATATGACGCCCACACAGGATGGGAGATCCCATTTGTGGGCATCATTTGACTATGGCCCGGTATTGAAGTGGTTAAGAAGATATTATCAATAAGTCTTCGCCAAATTAATACCTTTCTTAGGCTATCTAGCAATTTTTCACATATAAATAGATATTGCTCCCACCCCCCCAGGTACAGGTTTGCATATGAGGGGGCACAACGTGCCCCCATTGCAACACCCTGCACCTGGAGGTAGTGGGAGCGATTGAACAAAAATATGTTGTTGCTCAAAATTAAATACAATAAGCCCAGAATGAACTCATTGTAAGTGCCAGCTCTGCTTCCTCTATCTACAATAAAGCTCTCCTCAACCTGAACCCCCAAATCATGGAGGATCAAGTTATAGAGAGGCTCCACGTCAATGGCCACCAGCCAAGCCCCCTCAGCCACTACCACTCCATTGAGGGCCCTTAATAGATCTGCAGCGTCCCAAATGGGGCCACATGTAGTCATCAACCAACTGCCAGATTCTGTCAGACAACCATTCCCAGATACAATGAGTTGTCCCAGAGGATGGACTATGTTTTTGTGTATCTTGGGTAATGTGTAGAAGGTGGGCATTCTGGGAGCCTTCACTGAAAGAAACTCCCACATTTTTCTATCAATGATGTCTTTATGAAAAGCCTGAGCAATTAGGTTAGCATAATCCTTTCAACTTGATTTGCTGGTATGGTGATATACCAGTGATGATTTTTTGGTATAAACATTACCCTTTTCTCATATTTTGTGAGATCCATCACCACTGTTACCACCTTTATCTAAAAAGCTTAATGATTATGTTTGGATTTTTTTTTTTAAGGGTGGTTAACCACTTCAATACCGGGCACTTATACACCTTCCTGCGCAAGCCAATGTTCAGCTTTCAGTGCTGTCGCAATTTGAATGACAATTGCGCGGTCATGCTACACTGTACCCCAACGCATTTTTTATCATTTTGTTCCCACAAATAGAGCTTTCTTTTGGTGGTATTTGATCACCTCTGCAATTTTTATTTTTTGTTCAACAATTTGAAAAAAGTTTTTCTTTGTTTCTCTTAAATTTTTTTGTAAATAAGTATGTTTTCTTCTTCAATGATGGCCACTGATATGGCTGCATTAATGGGAACCGAAGGCACTGATGATGGGCACTGATAGGCAGCACTGATAGACACTGATAGGTGGCACTGGTATGCGGCACTGATGGGCACCCATAGGCAGCAATGATGGGCACTCATAGGCGGCACTGATGGGTACTTATTGGTGGCACTGATAGGTGGCACAGATGGGCACTGATGGTCACTGATAGGTGGGCACTAATGGGCCTGGATGGGCACTGATAGGTGGCACTGAGGGACACTGATGGGTGGCACTGATTACACTGGTGGATGGCATTGCTGGGCATCACTTATTTTTTTATTTCTGTAATGGTACCAGTCAGTGCCCATTTGTGGGCACTGATTGGCATGCATTGGGCATTTTTTTATATGTGGATGGCCATGGGGTACATACCTGGCCATTCACATGCTAGAGGCTTCCCTGGTGGACCTTGTGGCTTCCCTAGTGGTCCAGTGTGGGCATCCAAGGGGGGGCCCTGCTGATAAACAATCAGCGCAGACCCCCCCCCTGTTAGGAGAGCTATCGATCGGCTCTCCTCTACTCACGTCTGTCAGACATGTGTGAGGAAAACCCAATCAATGGCTTTTCCTGTTTACATCGGAGGCTCTTTACCAAGATCGGTGTAGCGGTGTGTCAGAATGACACACCACGCCACAGATCGCCGCGATGCACGCCCCTCCGTGCGTGTGGTAGCTGTTATCCTGCAGGATGTCATATGATGCCCAGTCAGGATAACTGAACCATCGCCCGGCCATCATTCTGCTATAGGCTGGGCCGAAAGTGGTTAATTGTTTTAATGAGCTAAACTAAGATTTGATGATTGGTTATTAGTCAAGTTGATGGATTGAAGTTCTTTGGTAACTTGTTGTCTAAAAGCCCAAATATTGGGGTTCCCTTGAAGAACAGGGAATGAACAAGACTTCGGCCTGTACAATTGAGGGGGTGGAAAACATCTTTCAACAGCTGATGGAATAGAAACAGAAGGATCCGGGAACATTTGTCCTTGGTTTCTAAGAAAAAAATGGAGACCCCAATTACCAGACATATGGACCTCCATCATAATTTTTCACTGTCTAAAATGAAATTCTTTACATTGGAACACATCCCGGCACATGAAAGGGTGGGGTGTCGATAAACTCCTTTTACCTGAAACAACATGGATCCACACCCTATCAGCTACAAAACTTTTTGGACTGAACAAGTCCATTAGCTACAAAACCTTTCTTTTGGGTCATATGAATCTCTCTTCTGAGAGATTCAGATTTAACCAAAATGCCTTAAGATTGGGATTCATTATGTTGGATCCCAATAATTAAATATTTATTATTTTTGTTTTTCATGTGTATATATATATCATGTTTTTTTATTTAAATCATTTCTACCTTGGCCTAAGAGGTTTCCCATTTGTTCTGTCTTTCTCCCTCCCTGAACTGTGGATTCTACATTCCTTCATCTTATATGGAAATCTAATATTTATTTGTTGGAATTTATTTAATAATTTACAGACCTGGGATTGGTTCCCTATTTTCCATCGCTGAACTTTATTGGCAATATTTGATCAAATTTCATAACCCTTAAGTACCTTGAAATGGAGATAGGTAATCATACGGACGCCCATGGTGTCTTCTCTGCTATCCCTATTGGGTGAATCTCCCATGTGTGTGGGGTAGTTGTCGCCAGTAGCCACTTGTGCATTGCATCCTGCAATCTGGATGTCTATTGGCTTGGATGGCCATAAGTTACACCCAGCTGAGGGCAGACTTTCGATCATGATGTTGTATGTAGGTTGCGCTTGTGTGTGACATAATTTCCAGCGCCACATCATTGCGCCAGGTTGTTGTTGTGCTTGCATCACTGCTGGCACCATTCGCGCATGCGCAGTGGTGATCTTTCAGCGTCCCTGCCTCATCGGCGTCATTGGATGCCTGTGGGGTGGAGGGGATATAAATAGATCCCCTTTCTCTGTAGGCAGGCAGCGGCTGAGTCGATAGCAGGGTGATACTTAATGCTTCAAATCGGTGAAAGGTAATTAATGCTCAGACATTTGGAGGAACTACTAGGACTATAAGCCAGCAGATTAGTTATGAATGTCTTTTCTTTCCTGTTTGGTTAGGCTATTAATTCGGGTATCTGAACACTTGGAAGCTTTTTTCTGGGAAAATCGACCCTCAGATCTACTAATCCAGTACCATGAGCTGGTTCCCATATCTGCTTTCTGAGGTTTCACTATAATTACAGTGGTGTGAAAAAGTGTTTGCCCCCTTCCTCATTTCCTGTTCCTTTGCATGTTTGTCACACTTAAGTGTTTCGGAACATCAAACCAATTTAAACAATAGTCAAGGACAACACAAGTAAACACAAAATGCAATTTGTAAATTAAGGTGTTTATTATTAAAGGTGAAAAAAAATCCAAACCATCATGGCCCTGTGTGAAAAAAAAAAAAAAAAGTTAAAACATACTATAACTGTGGTTGTCCACACCTGAGTTCAATTTCTCTAGCCACACCCAGGCCTGATTATTGCCACACCTGTTCACAATCAAGGCATCACTTAAATAGGAGCTGCTTGACACAGTAAGGTCCACCAGAAGATCCTTAAAAGCTACACATCATGCCGAGACCCAAAGAAATTCAGGAACAATTGAGAAAGAAAGTAATTGAGATCTATCAGTCTGGAAAGGGTTATAAAGCCATTTCCAAAGCTTTGGGAATCCAGCGAACCATAGTGAGAGCCATTATCCACAAATGGCGAAGACATGGAACAGTGGTGAACCTTCCCAGGAGTGGCCGGCCGACCAAAATTACCCCAAGAGCGCAGCGACGACTCATCCAAGAGGTCACAAAAGACCCCACAACAACGTCCAAGGAACTGCAGGCCTCACTTGCCTCAGTTAAGGTCAGCGTTCATGCCTCCACCATCAGGAAAAGACTGGGCAAAAATGGCCTGCATGGCAGAGTTCCAAGGAGAAAACCACTGCTGAGCAAAAAGAACATCAAAGCTCATCTCAATTTCTCCACAACACATCTTGATGATCCCCAAGACTTTTGGGACAACATTCTGTGGACCGATGAGACAAAAGTGGAACTCTTTGGAAGGTGTGTGTCCAAGTATATCTGGCGTAGAAGGAACACTGCATTTCATAAAAAGAACATTATGCCAACAGTAAAATATAGTGGTGGTAGTGTGATGGTCTGGGGCTGTTTTGCTGCTTCAGGACCTGGAAGACTTGCTGTGATAAAAGGAACTATGAATTCTGCTGTCTACCAAGAGATCCTGAAGGAGAATGTCCGACCATCTGTTCGTGTACTCAAGCTGAAACGAACTTGGGTTCTGCAGCAGGACAATGATCCTAAACACACCAGCAAGTCCACCACCGAATGGCTGAAGAAAAACAAAATGAAGACTTTGGAGAGGCCTAGCCAAAGTCCTGACCTGAATCCTATTGAGATGTTGTGGTATGACCTTAAAAAGGCCGTTCATGCTCGAAAACCCTCTAATGTAACTGAATTAGGACAATTCTGCAAAGATGAGTGGGGCAAAATTCCTCCAGGACGCTGTAAAAGCCTCATTGCACGTTATCGCAAACGCTTGGTTGCAGTTGTTGCTGCTAAGGGTGGCCCAACCAGTTATTAGGTTTAGGGGGCAATCACTTTTTCACACAGGGCCATGATGGTTTGGATTTTTTTTTCACCTTTAATAATAAACACCTTCATTTACAAATTGCATTTTGTGTTTACTTGTGTTGTTAAATTGGTTTGATGTTCCGAAACACTTAAGTGTGACAAACATGCAAAGGAAGGGGGCAAACACTTTTTCACACCACTGTATATATTTTTCTATGGTCAGAAAGATATTTTTGTTGATTTTTTCTTGTTAATCTAAGCCAGGGATGTCCAAAACTTTTTTTAAAGTGGGCCGGATTTGATGAAGTGAACATGCCTGAGGGCCGACCATTTTGCCTGACATTCTTTGAACCATTGAAAATTCGGTCTAAGTGTGTCCATCCGAGCACTAATACACAGCCCAACAAGAATTCTCTTGCCTTTGTCGCACTCGTTTCCAACACACAGACGAATGCTCTGCACTTTAGGGGGCACCGTTAATTCTTAATGGTACCCCACACATTGGAAAATGTAGGGTGCTTTTGGTGCAGTGCAATAAAAAAAAACACACACAGACACATGTGCGCACACACGCACACACACATACAGACACATGTGCACACACACACACACACACACACACACACACACACATACAGACACATGTGCACACACACACACATGTGCACACACACACATACAGACACATGTGCACACACACACACACACACACATACAGACACATGTGCACACACACACACACACACATACAGACACATGTGCACACACACACATACAGACACATGTGCACACACACATACAGACACATGTGCACACACACAGACACATGTGCACACACACACATACAGACACATGTGCACACACACATACAGACACATGTGCGCACACACACACATACAGACACATGTGCACACACACACACACACACATACAGGCACATCTGCACACACACACATACAGACACATGTGCACTCACACACATACAGACACATGTGCACACACACAGACACATGTGCACACACACACATACAGATACATGTGCACACACACATACAGACACATGTGCGCACACACACACATACAGACACATGTGCACACACACACACGCACACACACACACACACACACACACACACACACACACACACACACACACACACACACACATACAGACACATGTGCACACACACATACAGACACATGTGCACACACACATACAGACACATGTGCACACACACATACAGACACATGTGCACACACACAGACACATGTGCACACACACACATACAGACACATGTGCACACACACACATACAGACACATGTGCACCCACACATACAGACACATGTGCGCACACACACATACACACATACAGACACATGTGCACACACACATACACACACATACAGACACATGTGCACACACACATACAGACACATGTGCACATACACATACAGACACATGTGCACACATACAGACACATGTGCACTCACACAGACACATGTGCACTCACACACATACAGACACATGTGCACACACACACATACAGACACATGTGCACATACACACACACATACAGACATACATGCACACAAATACAGACACATGCATACACATACATACATACACACACATGAATAAAGGCCTTTTTAACACTAATCTAGCTTGTAGTACAGTACCTTTGCAGCTTCCTCATTCAGCCGAGTACTGCACTGTAGGGGGAAGCAGAGAGCACAGCACAATCCTCTGCACTTTACTTTCACTTTTGAAGCTCACGGAGCTTCTCACAGTGCCAGGGATCGGGTGATCTGACAGCCCTGCTCCCATGGCACAATAAATTGAGAAAGAGCAGGCGGGCCGTTCAAAACCAGACCGCGGGCCGCAACTGGCCCGCGGGCTGGACTTTGAACATGCCTGATCTAAGCTCATCATATATCCCCTTTTCTAGATAACCCTCCGCTTTATGGGGCTTGTATGTCCTCCTCTGTGATACACCAGTTATCTCCGCATTTTTCCAATGTCCTTGAGACATCAGGGTTGTGACCTCTACACATAGGATATGTTCCAAAGTTCAGGTGGGGACACCACAGGGGGTACTCTTACTCTAACTGTATCTGCGAGATTATAGAATTTAAATTTTTGATGCATTTAAAATACTGTTCCAATTATTGAATACTGATTTTATTATACTGTTTTTTACCTATAGTTACAATGCTATGCAGTGCTTGTTGGAAGTTTCTTGAGGAAGCCATTGTATGGCGAAACATGTAGAGCAAGAAGTCACTGCTGGTTACTCATGTTATGGTTACTGTATGATGTTACTCTAAAGTTTTATACACTTTGTATAAATAAATTTATATTTTTTATATATATTTGATTAGTAATTTTTTGACACCCTAACATTCCCATATTCCCTCTCCTACCAATATATTTTACTCATTTTAGTCATCGAGATGATGCAGAATGACTAAAATTGTATAAGATGACTAAGTTACATAGTTACATAGTAGGTGAGGTTGAAAAAAGACACAAGTCCATCAGGTCCAACCTATGTGTGTGATTATATGTCAGTATTACATTGTATATCCCTGTATGTTGCGGTCATTCAGGTGCTTATCTAATAGTTTCTTGAAACTATCAATGCCCCCCACTGAGACCACTGCCTGTGGAAGGGAATTCCACATCCTTGCCACTCTTACAGTAAAGAACTCTCTACATAGTTTAAGGTTAAACCTCTTTTCTTCAAATTTTAATGAGTGGCCACGAGTCTTGTTAAACTTCCTTTTGCGTAAAAGTTTTATCCCTATTGTGGGGTCACCAGTATGGTATTTGTATATTGAAATCATATCCCCTCTCCCGACCTTTCCTCATAACTAATATCCTCCAGACCCTTTATTAGCTTTGTTGCCCTTCTTTGTACTCGCTCCATTTCCAGTACATCCTTCCTGAGGACTGGTGTCCAAAACTGGACAGCATACTCTAGGTGTGGCCGGACCAGAGTCTTGTAGAGCGGGAGAATTATCCTTTTATCTCTGGAATTGATCCCTTTTTAATGCATGCCAATATTCTGTTTGCTTTGTTAGCAGCAGCTTGGCATTGCATGCCATTGCTGAGCCTATCATCTGCTAGGACCCCCAGGTCCTTTTCCTTCCTAGATTCCCCCAGAGGTTCTCCTCCCAGTGTATAGATTGCATTCATATTTTTGCCACCCAAATGCATTATTTTACATGTTTCTACATTGAACCTCATTTGTCATGTAGTTGCCCATCCCATTAATTTGTTCAGATTTTCTTGCAAGGTTTCAACATCCTGCAGAGAAGTTATTGCTTAGTATCGTCCGCAAATACAGAGATTGAACTGCTTACCCCATCCTCTGGGTCGTTTATGAAAAAATTAAATATGATTGGTCCCAGCACAGAAACCTGGGGGACCCCACTACCTACACTGACCATTCTGAGTACTCCCCATTTATCACCACCCTCTTAACTCCCCCTTGTAGCCAGTTTTCCATCCATGTACTCACCCTATGGTCCATGCCAATGGACCTTATTTTGTATAGTAAACAATTATGGGGAACTGTGTCAAATGCTTTTGCAAAATCCAGATACACCAGGTCTTCAGGTTTCTTCATGAATCCATGCTGATTACTGCTAATGATACTGTTCTCATTACTAAAATCTCGTATATAGTCCCCTATCATCCCCTCCAAGAGTGTACATACTATTGATGTTAGGCTAACTGGTCTGTAATTCCCAGGGATGTATTTTGGGCCCTTTTTAAATATTGGTGCTACATTGGCTTTTCTCCAATAAGCTGGTACCAAACCAGTCAGTAGACTGTAATTAAAAATTTGGAACAATGGTCTGGCAATTACATGTTCCCTAAGTACCCTCGAGTGCAAGCCATCTGGTCCCGGTGATTTATTAATGTTAAAGTTTCTCAAGTCTAATTTTAATTCTGTCCTCTGTTAACCATGGAGGTGCTTCCTGCAATGTGTCATGAGGATTAACACTGCAGTTTTGGTTACTGAAGCCCCCAATTCACTCGTGAAGACTGAGGAGAAGAATAAATTCAATACCTTCGCCATCTCCCCATCCTTTGCAACCAGATGTCCTTCCTCATTCTTTATGGTACCAATATGGTCTGTCCTCCCTTTTTTACTGTTTACATACTTAAAGAATTTCTTGGGATTTTTTTTGCTCTACTCCTTATTGCACCCTTACATTTCTTGTTGCATTCTTTATAAAGTCTGAATGCTGATGATGATCCCTCAACCTTGTATTTTTTGAAGGCCTTCTCCTTTGCTTTTATATGCATTTTTACTTTGGAGTTAAGCCATCCAGGAATTGTATTTGCTCTTTTAACTTTATTACCAAATGGGATGCATTGGTTAATGCCCTTATTTCATATGCTCTTAAAACAAACCCATCTCCCCTTCATGTTCTTTGTTCCTAAAATGTTATCCCAGTTTATGCCTTCTAACAAGGTTTGTAGTTTAGTGAAGTTGGCTTTTTTTTTAATTCAGTGTCTTTGTATTCCCCTTATGTTTCCTATTTGTGTGATTTATACTGAAGCCAATTGACTTGTGATCGCTGTTACCTAAATTGCCCCATATTTCCACATCCGTGATCATGTTTGTATTGTTGGCAATCAGTAGATCCAGTAAAGCTTTATTTCTAGTTGATGTGTCTACTATCTGACCCATAAAATTGTCTTACAGGACATTTAGGAACTGGCGAGCCTTAGATGAATGCGTGGTTCCCTCCACCTAGTCTATGTCATGATAATGGGGGATCTTAAATATCCAAACACTTACCATCCTTGCTGCTAATCCAAATTGTGATAGGAAATCTGTCTCCCCTTCCTCCCTCAGGCTAGGGGGCCTATAGCATACTCCCAGTTAGGGATGAGCCGAACACCCCCCGGTTTGGTTCGCACCAGAACCTGCGAACGGACCGAAAATGTGTGCAAACTTTAGAACCCCATTTAAGCCTATGGGACTTGAACCTTCAAAATCAAAAGTGCTAATTTTAAAGGCTAATATGCAAGTTATTGTCCTAAAAAGGGTTTGGGGACCTGGCTCCTGCCCCAGGGGACATGTATCAATGCAATGCTTGTGAAATGTTTCCCGTGTTTAGAACAGTCCCTGCAAATGACATTTCTAATGGAAAAAAAATCATTTAAAACTGCTTGCGGTTTTAATGTAATGTCTGGTTCCGGCAATATGGATGAAAATCATTGAGAAAAATGGCATGTGTAGCCCCTCCTGCCCATTACCAGCCCCTTTGTGTCATGTATGGATATTAAGGGGAACCCTGTACCCAAATTAAAAAACGTGAAGGCATGGGGCCCCCAGGCCCTACATACTGAGAACAGCAGTATACAGGTGGTGCAAACAAGACAGGGACTGGGTAGGTTTGTTGTTAAGTAGAATCTGTTTGTAATTTTGAACTGGTACATTTTTAAAGTGTAGCTCCAGTCAAAAAATCTATTTTTAAGCTTTTTGGAAAACAGGTTTATCACCCTTGTAAAAAAAAAATAAAAATTCCGTCTGTGCACCTCTTCAGAAGATTTCACCTCACTTTCTGTCCCAATGACAAATGTTTTTTGAAAATGTGTGGTTTTTAATAAAACAAGGATTGGGATAAAGCATCAGTAGAGAGGAGACACATTTTTCCCATATCACCTCTTACAGGAGAGAATGTCCCTTCCTAGGGGTAGATTTAATCTCACTTCATGTTGTCTCCTGCTGCAAGTGGTACGCCTTTCTGTGAACTATTATATCAAGAATAGGGATGAGCTTCGAGTTCGAGTCGAACTCATGTTCGACTCGAACATTGCCTGTTCGCCTGTTCAGCGAACAGTGAACAATTTGGGCTGTTCGCAGCAAATTCAAAAAGCCGGAACACCCTACACAAGTCTATGGGAGAAATCTAAAGTGCTAATTTTAAAGGGTAATATGCAGGTTACTGTCCTAAAAAGTGTTTGGGGACCCGGGTCCTGCCCCAGGGGACATGGATCAATGCAAAAAAAAGTTTTAAAAACGTCAGTTTTTTCAGGAGCAGTGATTTTAATAATGATTAAAGTGAAACAATAAAAGTGTAATATTCCTTTAAATTTCGTAGTTGGGGGGTATCTATAGTATGCCTGTGAAGGGGCCCATGTTTCTGGTGCTTAGAACTGTCCCTGCACAAAGTGTCATTTGTGCAGGAAAAAAAGTCTTTTAAAATCACTTGCGGCTAAATTGTCGGCTCCCCGTAATACAGAGAACACTCAATGAGTGTTCTCTGTATTAGCCGACAATTCATTCATTCATTGATTAAAAAAAAAAAAAAAAGAGTGGGGGTTCCCCTAAATTCAATTACCAGGCCCTTCAGGTCTGACATGGATATTAAGGGGAACCCCGTGTCAAATTTAAAAAAAAATTGACGTGGGGGTCCCCCTAAAAATCCATACCAGACCCTTTATCCGAGCACGCAACCTGGCAGGCCACAGGAAAAGAGGGGGGACGAGAGAGCGCCCCCCTCCCTCCTGAACCATACCAGGCCACATACCCTCAACATTGGGAGGATGCTTTGGGGGTCTGTGACCCCTCAAAGCACCTTGTCCCCATGTTGATGAGGACAAGGGCCTCATCCTCACAACCCTGGCCGGTGGTTGTGAGGGTCTGCGGGTGGGGGGCTTATCAGAATCTGGAAGCCCCCTTTAACAAGGGGACCCCCAGATCCCGCCCCCCCCCGTTTGAAATGGGAAGGGGGTACAAAAGTACCCCTACCATTTCACAAAGAAAGTGTAAAAATGGTTAAATAAGACAAACACACTTTTGAAAAATTCCTTTATTAAAATTAAAAAAATTTAAAAAAGATTCCAGCGGTGCTAATCCACTCTTGCTATCAAGCGACGAATCTCCGGGGTCCAGTGATGGATGATCATATTCAACGAGGGGGATCTCTCAGTCCAGCGCTGTCCATACATCCGTCTTCTGTCTCCAGTGCGGAGACACTGCAGGGATCCCAGCGCTGACTTTTTTTATATTAGGAGGGCGGGGCAACCCGTCACCTGACCCCGCCCCCTCTGACGCTGGTGAAGGGAGCCAGGGGTTCTCCAGTGACGTATGGGTGACCCCGCCCCCTCTGATGTAACGGAAACCTGCGTTACATCAGAGGGGGCGGGGTCACCCACACGTCACTGGGGAACCCCTGGCTTCCCTCTCCAGCGTCAGAGGGGCGGGGTCAGGTGACGGGTGGCCCCGCCCTCCTAATATAAAAAAATGTCAGCGCTGGGATCTCCGCAGTGTCTCCGCACTGGAGACAGAAGACTGATGTATGGACAGCGCTGGACTGAGAGATCCCCCGTCGCTGGATATGATCATCCATCACTGGACCCCGGAGATTCGTCGCTGGATAGCAAGAGTGGATTAGCACCGCTGGAATCTTTTTTTTATTTTTTTTAAAAAATTATTTAACCATTTTTACACTTTCTTTGTGAAATGGTAGGGGTACTTTTGTACCCCCTTACCATTTCAAACAGGGGGGGTGGGATCTGGGGGTCCCCTTGTTAAAGGGGCTTCCAGATTCTGATAAGCCCCCGCCCGCAGACCCTCACAACCACCGGCCAGGGTTGTGAGGATGAGGCCCTTGTCCTCATCAACATGGGGACAAGGTGCTTTGAGGGGTCACAGACCCCCAAAGCATCCTCCCAATGTTGAGGGTATGTGGCCTGGTACGGTTCAGGAGGGAGGGGGGCTGCTCTCTCGTCCCCCCTCTTTTCCTGCGGCCTGCCAGGTTGCGTGCTCGGATAAAGGGTCTGGTATGGATTTTTAGGGGGACCCCACGTACATTTTTTTTTACATTTGATGCGGGGTTCCCCTTAATATCCATATCAGACCTGAAGGGTCTGGTATGGATATTTAGGGGGACCCCCACCTCAATTTTTTTTTTTAATTTGACACGGGGTTCCCCTTAATATCCATGTCAGACCTGAAGGGCCTGGTAATTGAATTTAGGGGAACCCCCACGCTTTTTTTTTTTATCAATGAATGAATGAATTGTCGGCTAATACAGAGAACACTCATTGAGTGTTCTCTGTATTACGGGGAGCCGACAATTTAGCCGCAAGTGATTTTAAAAGACTTTTTTTCCTGCACAAATGACACTTTGTGCAGGGACAGTTCTAAGCACCAGAAACATGAGCCCCTTCACAGGCATACTATAGATACCCCCCAGCTACGAAATTTAAAGGAATATTACACTTTTATTGTTTCACTATAATCATTATTAAAATCACTGCTCCTGAAAAAACGGCCGTTTTTAAAACTTTTTTTTGCATTGATCCATGTCCCCTGGGGCAGGACCCAGGTCCCCAAACACTTTTTAGGACAGTAACTTGCATATTACCCTTTAAAATTAGCACTTTAGATTGTGAACGTTCGAGTCCCATAGACTTTAATAGGGTTCTAAAGTTCACACGAAGTTTAGGTCTGTTCGCAGGTTCTGGTGCGAACCGAACAGGGGGGTGTTCGGCTCATCCCTAATCAAGAATTGTAATTACATGACATTGTTGAACAGTGGTAGAAAAATTGGGCCTTTTGTGGTGGTGGTGCTGGTGCCATAACACTGCAAGTCCTCACTGTTACTCTTGGTGGGTGCTGGAATGGGCCCTGCTATGAAATATTATATCAAGAATTGTAATTACATGCACCTGTTGAACAGGGGCAGAAATAATTGGGCCTTAGGCACTGATGCCACAACACTGCAACACTTCACAGAAACTCTAGTTGGAGCTTAGGAATGAGCCCTGCTGCAAAGTATTGCATCAAAAATTTTAATTACACACCCCTGTTAAACAGGGGCAGAACAATTGGGCCTTAGGCACTGGTGCCACACCACTGCAACGCCTCACAGAAACTCTATTTGGAGAGCAGGAATGAGCCCTGCTGCAAAGTATTGCATGAACAATTGTAATTACACGCCTCTGTTAAACAGGGGCTGCAAAATTGGGCCTTAACCACTGGTGGTGGTGCCCAGGACCAAAAATGTTCTTCCAAGCTATCAACAGAATCATTGAGGAGGAAGAGGATAGTCAGTCAGCATAACAGGATAGTCACTCAGCATCAGCATAGGCAGTCTTGAAGGGATGTGACATTTCCAAAAAAAAATATTTGGTTACATCAGCTTCAGGTGCTTGGCAGCTGGTGGTGATCCAAGACTGATTCATCTTTATGAAGGTCAGTGGATCTACCGAGTCGGTGGACAGGCGCACCCTGTGATCGGTTACAGAGCATCCAGCAGCACTGAATGGGCATTTCGAAAGAACGCTGGATGCAGGACAGACCAGTGGCTCAATTTCATACTGTGCAAGCTCTGGCCAGTGATCCATCCTCAAGACCCAGTAACCCAGAGGATTTTGAGTGGGAAAGGTGTCCAAGTCTGATCTTGCCCCTAGGTATTCCTGCATCATGTAAATCAGACGCTGGAGATGGTTGCTGGAACCGATCATACCTTGGGGCTGCGGACTAAAAAATTGTCTGAATGCATTGGTCAGGCAGGCACCTTCTCCACCGCTCCTTCTGTGACTGACCAAAGCCTCAGCAACACGTTGTCCAGCACCAGGAATTTGTAACCTCCCAGTCTCTGGGAATGCGTTGCACAGACCTTTCTGCAAGGCCTCTCGGAGATGTCTCATCCTCTGCTCCCTCTGCGGTGCCAAGATAAGGTCCACAACCTTACCCTTGTACCGTGGATCAAGGAGAGTTGCCAACCAGTAATGATCCCTCTCCTTAATCCGCTAAATATGAGGAGCCTTCCGCAGGCTTTGCAGGATCAGGGAGGCCATGCAGCGTAGGTCAGCTGAGGCATTCGGTCCGGAGTCCTCTGGGTCACTAAGGACGACATGATCTGCAGCCACCTCCCAGCCACGTACAAGTCCACATGTGTCAATCATCCCTAAAAGACTGCTGCTGATGCTTAGTGCCAGGCTCCACCTCCATGCTGACACAAACTTCCTCCTCCTCTTCCTATGGGATCAGCTGGACAACAGGAACACTGTCTGGAAAAGGGGGCCTTGAGAGGCAAGGAAGTCCTCCTCTTCCTGCCTCTGTTCTGTCTCAAGTGCCCTGTCCATTATTCCACGCAGCGTGTGCTCCAACAGGTGGACAAGAGCTACAGTGTCACTGATGCATGCACTGTCACTGCTCACCATCCTCATGGCCTCCTCAAATGGTGACAGGACAGTGCATGCATCCCTGATCATGGCCCACTGGTGTGGGGAAAAGAACGAGCTCCCCTGACCCTGTCCTGGTGCCGTAATCACACAGGTACTCACTGATGGCCCACTGCTGTGTGTGCAGCTGCTGCAGCATGGTCAACGTTGAGTTCCACCTGGTGGGCATGTCACAGACAAGGAAGTTCTTGGGCAGGTTCAATTCCTTTTGGAGCTCAGCCAACCAAGCACTGGCATTATATGACTGGCAGAAATGCACACAGACTTTCCTGGCCTGCCTCGGGACATCCTGTAAAACCCGGGTACCTGCCCAAGAACCGCTGCACCACCAAGTTAAGGTTATGAGCCACACAGGGCACATGGGTCAGTTGTCCCTGTCGGAGGGCGGAGAGGAGGTTGGTGCTATTGTCGCAAACCACCATTCCTGTCTTAAGCTGGCGTGGTGTCAACCACCTCTCAGCCTGCCCCTGCAGAGCTGACATAATATCTGCCCCAGTGTGGCTCCTGTCCCCCAATCACACCAGCGCAAGCACGGAATGGCATCTTTTTGCCTGTGTATTTGTGTAGCCCCTTGAACGCCTAAAGCTACCCCAATTGCTGGTGTTGTTCTGGTCCTATACCACAGGCAGCTGCAGCAGTTAGAGTTGGTGTATTGTGCCACCTGTACAGTATACACCTGAAGCTACCCCAATTGCTGGTGTTGTTCTGGTCCTATACCACAGGCAGCTGCAGCAGTTACAGTCGGTGTATTGCGCCACCTGCACAGTGTGCACCTGAAGCTACCCCAATTGCTCATGTTGTTCTTGTCCTATACCACAGGCAGCTGCAGCAGTTACAGTCAGTGTATTGTGCCACCTGCACAGTGTACACCTGAAGCTACCCCAATTGCTTGTGTTGTTCTGGTCCTATACCACAGGCAGCTGCAGTAATTACAGGAAGGGACAAGACTTGGGTCTGGCCTGCCCCAGCAAGCATGTGCCGATAGTAAAGATTGTGACAAAGGAAGAGATCAGATTAAAAAAAATGATTATTCATCATTACAAGGCTACCCACTCATTGTACAATCAGCAAGATAAAGGTATGTTCTTGACCAAGTGACCAGTGTCACTGCTGCATTAGAATAATAGTGTATGTGGATCATAAAGCTGACTGCATGAAATTATAAACTTTTGTCAGACAAAATCATTTTCATATGTATATTTCAACTGCCTGCCATAAAAAAAATAATGTCTACTCTGTTTGCTCTATTTTGTGATTGCAACATACTTTTTGGCTGCAAACTCAAAGATTACTGATGTACACACAGTTTTCTTGAAAATGTAAAGCATTTATGAAATAACACTAAAAAGAAATTGTAATCCATATAAAAGGGGTAAATGTAGACATTTAATTACCTTGAAGTGCTATCATCCCATAAAAATGTATTAAAAAACATTTTATATTTAAGGGATTTAAAATGAGAGAACTCAAGAATTAAAATTGAACATATATTTTTGTTATTGTACAAAGTTAATATACACAAACACATATAATAGGCAAGATATAAATCCCAGATATACTACAGATATAATCACAAGTTTTAAAATCCCTTAAGCTTGTACATTGTGTGAAGTTTTGTTAGTTATGTATTACATTTTTTTAGAAGTAGAGACCACTATATTAGTTTTGTTGAATTTTGTTTAACATTTTGTAATCCCTTCAGAACTGACCCTGAAGAAGTGGATTAAATCTATGAAATGCATTGACCACCATTTTTGTGAACTGGTATAAAGCAGTAACATACTATATATATCACTATACAGTAACACACAATGTGAGGTACTGTATACTTCTAATGCATCTGGTGTTGTATCTGGTCTATTACATGTGTTTGTATATTGTTGTGCTGTTGATAAATATTAGCTTTATATGTTTATAAATATCTCTTCAGTTTTAATTCTTAAAGGCTATGATTTTGAAAAAAAAAATGTTTATTTTTTATTTTTTTTCTAAAAGGAAAACCTGCCCTGTATTATGGCTTTATTTTTTAACAGCCTATTGTATGCTAATAAAAGTCAGGGAGACAATTCAAAGAGTAACCAATGTGTTTTATTGTGTCCAAAAATGCCCCTTCTATAGAAGTTGATTGAAAATAATGTGAATGGACTAATAGACTATTCATGTTGTTTCTTCCAGTGTAATTGCAAGCACAAGCCTGGTCAGCAGCAAGTTGTTTGGCATAACCTACATGCATGCCTAATCTCCCTTCTATTTTTACTCCAATATTCTAATCAAGGCAGGATTTTCCTTTACATTTTCATCAGGGTGCATATCTATCTATCTATCTATCTATCTATATATATATATATATATATATATATATATTTTTTTTTTTTTTTTTTTTAAGTAAAAAAATGGAACTTATCATACAGTAAATAATGTTTTTTTGTTTTCTTTTTAATTATAAAGTTAAGTAATAACCACTTCAATACAAGACATTTTCACCCCTTCCTGCTCAGACTAATTTTCAGCTTTCAGTGCTCTCACAATTTGAATGACAATTACTCAGTCATGAAACAGTGTACCCAAACAAAATTGTTATAATTTTTTTTCACACAAATAGAGATTTCTTTTTGTGGTATTTAATCACCACTGTTTTTTTTGTAATATAAGTGAAAAAAAGAGTGAACAATTTTGAAATTTTTTAATTTTTTTTATTTTCTATTATAACATTTTGCAAATACGTAATTTTTGTTCATACATTTTGGCCAAAATGTATACTGCTACATATCTTTGGTAAAAAATAAAGCAACTTAGTGGATATTATTTAATCATTAAAAATTGATCACACCTGATGTACTTAAGGCCGATCTCATTTCTTGAGGTCCTGAAATGTCTGGACAGTACAAATACCCCCAAAATGATCCTTTTTTTTTAAAGTATTTAGTAAGAGGCAGGATACTTTTTTAAAGTTGTACATTTTCCCACAATTCTTGGGAAAATTAAGAAATTATTGTTATTATTATTATGATTATTATTAATAATATTATGACAATTTTGTGTAAAAAATAAGTTAGTTCTTACACACAGCACATGCATACTTGCAATTGCACCCCAAAATATATTCTGTTACTTCTCCTGGGTATGGCAATACCACATGTATGAGACTTTTACATACAGAGACCCAACATACAGGTAATACCATCAGGCGTTCTAGGTGCATAAATTACATATCTAACCTACTGATGACCTCTCATACCTTTAAAGGCCCTGGAGCACCAGGACAATGGAATTAGTCACAAAATTACCCCATTTTGAAAATCAAGCACCCCAATGTAAATTCTATGATGCATAATGAGTCTTTGAAAGTGAAAATGAAAACTTTTTTTCACACAAAGTTGTCAATTTATACGATTTTTCTAACACATAGCATGTGCATCACCCCCCAAAATACTTTCTGTTGCTCCTCCTGAGTATGGCAATACCACATGTGTGAGACTTTTACACAACCTGGCCACATATAGAGGTGCAAAAAGCAGGGAGAACCGTCAGGTGTTCTAGGAGCATAAATTACATATCTAATGTCATGATGACCTATCACACTTTTAAAGGCCATAGAGCACCAGGACAATGGAATGACCCCATTTTACAAAGCAAACACCACACCATATATTCTATGAGACATGGGCTGCAGATGGGAACTTGTGTACTCTGATGGGCTGCAGATAGGTACTTGTGTACTTGTGTACTCTGATGGGCTGCAGACAGGTATTCTGATGAGCTAGTGACAGGTACTCATGTAATCTAATGGGCTGGTGACTGATACTCTGATGGGCCGGTGAGAGGTACTTAATTATTGGGGAAATCAGTGTGTTTTTGTGTGCACTGTATGCAGCAACTAGCTGTTACTGAAATCGCCTCCTCACACAGGATCAGTGTGGGAGGAGGAGAACCCAGTACCATTTTACAATGTGCCAGTAGGGAAGTGGTTAAACAATATCTTAGTCCAAAAACAAGTTTCTGTTTTCCAATGCAAAAATATATTTTTTCGTCAAGTACATAAAACACTTTTTGATTTTCCCAGAAATGCAGTGTCCTTATCACTTCCCATTAAGTAAATTATCTGGAGCAAGTAGCACTGACTGCCTCCATACAAGTGAGGTGTATACAGGAGGTGTATGCAGGATCTCACCCTCTGTGCTATTGAATTCTGATGGGATACTGGGGATAGGGACTGCTCCCATGTTAGAATACACTGATCAGTGCTGCAGTCATTGCTTGCAGCTGCTGATCAAATGCAGGTTTTCCAGCAGGACCATTCAACAGAACCACATCTTCCTGCTGAACTGACTGAATTTCAATCCATGTGTATCCAGCTTTAGACGCAAACCTGAGCTGAATCTGGGCTTCTATTGCGGTCAGTGAGGTCAGTGAGGTTACTTCCTCCTCAGGCGTCTAAATAAATAAAAACAAACAATGCAGCGGCCGGTCAAAGAGAATTGTTCACATCTAGGGAATAAGTGGGATACATTACACAAGCCTTGTCTTCTGTAACACACAGAGAAAATGAGATTGTCTGTCATCATCACCCACATTTTATTTTAAGCATCGCTCTTAAAGAGAAAGATCAGGTACAGTATTCTCCACCTCAGCAATGCTGGATTCTGGGGCTGGTGGTAACTTTATGGATTTGAAGTTTGCTGAAGAAAATTGCATCACCCAAATACCTAAACCATCCCCAGTATATATGGAGGCAGTAGATGGCTCTCTACTCAACTCTGGATTAATCACTCATGAGACTGTTCCTCTGTGGTTAAGTATTGAGCCTGGACACCAAGCGTTAATATCTTTCAATCTGATTTCTTCTTCTCAATTTCCTGTTATTTTAGGAACACCATGGCTATCTGTTCATAACCCCACTGTTGATTGGCAGGCCAGAAACCTTGCCTTTTCTTCAGAACATTGTCAGTTACACTGTTTAAAGAAGGACATCTCACCCACTGTGATCAGAGTGACATTGACTAACCTGGAACGATTGCCCCCCAGTACTAAGACTTTAAAGACATTTGTGATAAGAAAAATGCAGACCAATTTTGTCCAATAGAGCTTATACCAGAAGCCCCAATTCCCTTTGGTTGCCTCTAAAACCTTTTTGAGCCACAACTGACAGCACTTCCCTACCGGGCCATAGTAAAATGACATACTCTTTGTGTGGTGATATCTGAATGATACCTATAGCTACATGCATCATTCAGATATCAATCTTTCCAGCCGGCGATTCTGTGTATGATAAGAATGATCATAGTGGCAGTTCCACTGCTTGATCATTATTGATCCCCCCTCCCGCTGCCATCCGGTGCTTCTCCGGGCTCTCCTGTGCTATCAGGGGCCCGGAGAAAGAATCGCCTGGATGATGAGCATAGAGATTTCCAGTGACCAGATGGTCACTAGTCATCTCTATGACCATCAGAGACCCTGCATTGTAAACAAAGTCGTGATCATGGCTGTCAGCATGAAATCAGAGAATTTTTTTTCCAATCTTATGCTTTAGAGCCTGGAGGAGAGATGTGGGGTCTTATTGACCCCGCATCTCTCCATAAAGAGGACCTGTCATGATAGATTCCCATTACAAGGGATGTTTACATTCCTTGTAATAGGAATAAAAGTGATCAAAAAAAAAATAATCTAAAAAAAGTGTAAAAAGATAAATAAATACATTTAAAAAAAATGTTTAAAATGCCCCTGTCCCGGGGGCGTGACCGGATGGAGGAGGAGATTGTGTGTGAGTGAGCGGGTTGGCGCCTTGCTCTCCCCTCCATGCTATTGCTATGATTGGTGGTTGTTTTTCCCCGCCACGCCACCCCCACGTTGCCAGATAACGGCTTGAGAAGCGGACTCTCTCCGAGACTTGCCGAGTGGATGCCTTCGTTCTCCCCCGCTTGCTACTCCGCCGTACGGCGGAGATTGGGATTCGACTGGGATTCGGCGGCAGTGAGCGGAACGGTACACCTCCCTCCTTATCTCTTGTTGAGCTGCTAGAGCTGAGGATCGTGGAGAGCTGAGAATCGAATGCTGAGATCAGAAAAATATACAGGCGAATATGAGATGAGAAGGAGCTGAGCAAATCGAATGCCTAAGTAGGGTGGTGAGTGTGCATCATTGAATGAACTGTACACTGTGAATTGTGAACTGTGATACTACATGCTGTGGAAGGAAGCTGATTTGATTCATAAACTCCCACCCTGCACACCTTATATACCTGCTTGCCTGGTGCTTATCTCCTGCCCCAAAGAAGGTTTCCAAGAGATTCCAAGAGATTAGCCTGAGTGAATTATATCTCTTGGAAGGGATGTGAACCCGATTTAAAAAGCTCATCTGTATTTCTCTTTTTTTGGCTTGAGGTGTCCCTTAACTGGTCTCATTTGAGCTTATAGAGACATTGTCCTCTCCTAGGGTTTGATCCACTGTGGGACGGGAAGGCAGGCCACTAATGCTATTACGGGCTAAATGGACAAATCTATTACTTGTTGGAGAAGATAAAGACAAGGAAGAGATATCTGCCGTGTTGTGTACGCTCTTCGTTCCTCCCTTCTCCCTCCATCCCCCATCCCCTTTTTTCTTTTTTTGGACAGTGGTTATTTTAACTGGCTGGACTTGGGGGGCTAAGAAAATTAAGCACGTATATCTATTATGAATATTACTATTCCTGATTAAAGGAAAAGTTACTATGCCGTTGCACCGTGCGACTAAAGCAAGTCAAGCTGCTGCGGCTGCAAAGTTAGAGAAATATGCACATAACCCTGTTCAGGGGCTCAGCCAGACCTCTCCGAAGGGCCCTCAACAAGGCCAGCAAAATCAAACTAGTAGGCTATCAGGTGCTAAAGGCACTAGGAAAAGCCATGGGCTAAATCACCCCTCAATGACATCGGAAGGAGGTGAAGATATGGTAAACACCCAGGGCCAGACTTCTGGTATAAGCTCGGAGGGGGGATATGGGTCACTCGAGGAGGGACCTCAAGGAGTATTGGAACTCGACCCTGAGCCAACGTTAAAAGAGGTCCTGATGGCAGTCAATCTATGTAGAGAATCCCTGGGAGGAATGAGTACTCAACTTATTACCATCCGGGAGGAATTATCCTATGTTAGACAGGATATCTAGAAAGTTCAGGAAAGGACTACAGCCCTAGAGGGCCGGGTTGGGTGGGTTGAAGATGACTTGACCCCTTTGGTACGAGAAATCAGGTCGATGCAAGAACATTTAACCAAACAAGAAAATAAATTGGAGGAAATGGAGAATAAGATGAGGAGGAAGAATATCCGGATAGTGGGTTTGCCAGAACATTGTGAAGAACCAGACCCTATAGTTTTTTTTGGAGAAATGGCTTAGAGATATGTTTGGCCAGGATTCTTTTTCACCACTTTTTGCTCTTGAAAGTGCACATAGAGTTCCCGCAAGATCTCCACAAACTGGGGCTCCCCCAAGACCATTTTTGGCCAAACTTCTGTTTTATAAAGATAAAGAGACTGTTACTCGTAAAGCTAGAGAAATGGGCAAGATTGTATATAATGATTCCCGAGTAACGATCTTTCCGGACTTTTCTCCGGATCTCCAAAGAAGAAGAGCCAAATTTGGGGAAGTAAAGCGGAGACTTCGCCAAGTAAACGGGACTTATGCTTTATTATATCCAGCAAGATTACGGTTAAATGCCCCCGAAGGGACAATAATATTTGATAATCCTAGAGGTGTTGAGGAGTGGTTGGAGTCCCATTCTCAGAGACCATAGTATTGGCGGACTGCTGTGTCTGTCCTCTTCTTCGGGTCCCCCCTCCCCCTTCTTCTCCTCTCCCTGTTTTGGGGGGAGGGGGGGGAGAAAAGAAATACAAAATATGGGTTCATTTTTGTTTTGGTGAGGGGGGGAGGGGGAATAATTGTAATGACGTGGGTTTTTCCTTTTTCCCCCTTTTTTTTCTTTTTTTTCCTTTTGACTGGTGGGGAAGAGCGAGATTAAGAAGGAGGAGAGCGGCACGCTGGATACCCCCTGTTCTTTTTGATGGGGAGACTAGCGGGTTGCTCTCCGTTGATGTTTGTTGTATGGGATATACTTTGGGTTTGGGGGGTTTTGGGGTGGGGGATGGAGGGGAGGGAGCAAGGTAATGAATTAATTCATGGAAGAACGAGGTGGAAAAATTCACAGAGAAGGTGTGTGTGGGAAGGTCACAGTAGAAGGCCCCCGGAGGTGCCGAGGGAGGCAATGAGAGAAGGGTGTGAGTTTGGTGATGGATATGATTGGAAAGAGGGGAGGGTAGGGTATAGAAGGGTTGGTTGGTATGTAGGAAGTCAAGAAGCGTGGAAGAAGCACATCTTAATTAGAGGAGCACAATACAAAGCACATTTAATCACAATGAAACAATGGGTAAAAGATAGCCATATAAGGTTGAGTAACAATATATCAAAGAGGAGACACATAAATTCTATGATAGGTATTGACACTATAAGTATTAATGAGTGAACTTACAGGGTTAAAAGGGAGAAGCTTCACCTTATATTCTTGTAATGTTAGATGTTTGGGAGAGGTGAAGAAGAGGACAGGGGTCATTCTAATGGCTAGGTCTTATGGGGTAACACTCCTTTGTTTACAGGAGACACACTTTACAAAAGATTCTATAATACAGTTGGGCTGGGGGGAGTACCCTATCCAATACCACTCAGTCTATACCTCCTTTTCTAGGGGGGGTTAGTATCTTGATCAAAAGGGGGACTCCTTTCACCTGTTCTGAGGTCAAGATCGATGAGCAGGGGAGTTATATTTTTTTATATGGTAAAATAGAGGAAAAGTCAGTGATTTTGGCTAATGTTTATATGCCACCTCCCTCTTCTCTGGACATCTTATATGCACTGGTTGAGTTTGTGTTGGACAAGCTGGGAGTCCCATTGATAGTAATAGGGGATTTTAATATGGCTGTAGATAAAATAATGGACAGGTTCCCTAAGGGGAGGATACAACAAGGGGATATAACTGAAAGCCGTCTATCGCAGTTCATGAGGGAAATGGGCCTGAAGGACCTGTGGAGAATTCAGAACCCAAAAGTCCGGTCTTTCTCGTGCTTCTCTACCACACACTCAACCTTGTCAAGAATAGACATGATTTTGGGGAACGATGAGGCAGTAGCATTAGTAAGCAAAATAAAATATATGCCAAGAAGCCTATCTGATCATTCAGCAATGATGGCTTTCTTGGATATAGGAAAGGGGAATCAGCAACGAGGGTGGAGATTTAGCCCCCCATGGTTGGAGCTTATGAGAGATCCAAAGGAAGTACTAGATGCATTAAAAGAATATGTAGATTTGAACTCAGGTACGGCCTCGCCGGGGATTATTTGGGATACATTAAAGGCCTATCTTTGAGGCCTCCTGATACAGCAGATCTCCAAAATTAAAAAACAGACTGGGGAAAGGGAAGATCTTGCCTCAAAGAGAGTGGTAAATTCAGAGACCCAGTATATAAAGGTCCCAGCACCTAATAATCTGGGATATTGGTTAAAAGCGCAGCAGGAATATCATTTTAATTACGTTATATAATGCTAGAGAAAGCTGAAAACAAATATATATTCCAGAAACAACTAGCATTTGGGGAAGGTGAAAGGGTTGGCTGGATGCTAGCACATCTGGTGAAAACACATTCAACACCATCTATGGTTCCAAGGATTAGTATGGCAGAGGGAAGAATATGCACAAATAAGCTAGATATATTAGAGAGATTTAGAGCTTATTACGAGGATTTATATCACTCTAATCAGGCTGAGAAAGGGGTATAAATGGACGCATTTTTTAGAACATTGACAATTCCGCGCCTCTCTAAGGAAGATAGGGACACCCTGGATGGTCCTATAACGCTAGAAGAGATCCAGCGCACTGTGCAGGAAATAGCAGGACAAAAGTCCCCAGGTCCAGATGGCCTCCCTGTGGAGGTATATCGGCATTTTGGTGTGGTGTTAATCCCAGAACTGTTAAAAGTTTTTAACTGGGCGATAAGAACAGGGGAGCTCCCGTCCTCAATGATGGAATCAACTATAATAGTGATACCGAAAGAAAACAAGGACCCCCTTTACCCCTCATCATATAGACCTATCTCTTTGTTGAATCTGGATGTAAAGATCTTAGCAAAGGTCTTGGCGGCTAGATTAAATAGCGTGATAGAAAAGCTCATTCACCCTGATCAATCAGGTTTTATTCCTGGGAGGTCCACAAGTATAAATATAAGGCGGGTCTTCTTAAATCTTCAAATACCATCGGATGGAGATGGCCAGAGAGCGGTTCTCTCTTTGGATGCTGCAAAGGCCTTTGATACTCTAGAATGGAGCTATTTGTGGAGAGTCTTGAAGGAATTTCATCTAGGTCCAGTATTTATAAAATCGGTAAAAATGCTGTATAGATCTCCGTAAGCAAGGATAAGAATTAATAATGATAGTTCGACTGGGATTCGATTGCAGAGAGGTAGGAGGCAGGGATGTCCTCTGTCTCCCCTCTTGTTTGCTTTGGCGATCAAACCCTTGGCAGTGTCCCTTAGATCAAACATGGGGATAAAAGGTTTTAGGAGAGGGGAGGAGGAAGAAAAAGTAGTATTATTTGCAGATGACCTCCTTCTGCTTCTTGGAGATGTACAGCATTCAATAGGGGAAGTAATGTATAGAATCAAAGATTTTGGACATCTCGCGGGATTAAAGATAAACTGGGATAATTCCTGTATATTGCCTATTGATCCTCTGGACAGCCCCCTACCCTGTGAAGCTGCACATATTCAGATAGTGAGCCAAATGAAATATCTGGGGATTTGTATCACTAAAGACCCCAAACAATACATTGTGAACAATTTGGGTCCATTGTTACTTAAATTTAAACATAAAATTAATATTTGGAAGAAATTGCCCTTATCGACAGCGGGCTGTTGTAACTTAATTAAAATGATATTCCTGCGGCAACTTTTGTATGTGTTACATAATTCCCCAGTATGGATTTACAAGAACTGGTTCCACAAGGTGGATTCCCTATTTAGGGAATTGATTTGGAAAGGGGGCCAACCACATATTAGTTTAAAGACTTTACAACTTCCAAGTAATGAGGGAGGAGTTGCACTCCCACACCCATTTAACTATTTTCTAGCGGCTCAATTACAACATTTGGCGGGAGTGGACTTAGAGGGAGTTAGACGGAAAAAGCGTTCCCCCTTAAACAATTTCTTGGTAGATCGTTGGTAGTGGCCCTAGAGTCGGGGATCCCTATGCGAGGTACTCCTACTCTGGGGTTGATAACAAAAGTGTGGGATACAACTAAAATAATTCTGGGTTACAGAGGAATTACGGAGTACTCCCCTCTCTGGGCTAATAATAAGCTGGATGAGTTACTAAAAATAGGACAAATAAGGGAATGGGAAAGAAGTGGTATAATGTTTATCCATCAGATTTACCAGAATGGCCAGTTGAAACAATTTCAAGAGTTAAGAGAACAATTTGCAATCCCGAGAAAGTCCTTTTTTAGATATCTGCAGGTTAGGCATGCTCTGGGAAAACAGTTTGGTGAGGTAGCAATAGAATGGTGTGAGATGCCAGTAATCAAGGATATACTCCGAGCAGAATCGGGGAAAGGGTTAATATCGAAAGCCTACATAAATTTGTGTAGGAAGTCCCAGGTAGGAACGCAGGTGCGAATAAACAAGGAGAAACGGGAAATGGATGTGGGAAGCATTTCGGATGAGCAGTGGGAGAGAATTCTTGAGCTGGCACCATGGGTATCCCTCTCTCCATCCCATTTATTTTTGCTGTATAGAGTATATTATACCCCTAAGAGACTTTTTCAGTTTGGTAGAAGGAGTGATGCTACTTGCCCCAGGTGTGGAAGGACAGAAGGAGATATGATACATATGTTCTGGAGATGTTCTAAGCTATACCGGTATTGGAGAGAGGTATTGATGATAATCACTCAAGTATTTGAGATGGTAGTAGAAATGTAACCTCTAGGGTGTGTATTGGGTTGTATTGAGGGAGGTAGTGACCCCAGAGACAGTAAACTAGCAAAACTAAGGTGTCTCTTCCAAGCTAGGAAACGTATTGCCCAGAAATGGCAGTCCTCTATACCCCCTACTAGTGGAGAGTGGGTACAAAATATGAACAGGGTTATTCTTAAAGAAAGGGTAGCATATCTAAGACAGGGAGGTATTAAAAAATTTGATAAGATATGGAAGTTGTGGTGTGAGAAAATGAATGAGGGTGCTTATATCTAAAAGTAGGAATGCTGGTTAAGAAACAATGTGAGGAGTGGGTCTGTTTGAATGGAAGAAAGGAGGTGAATGTGGGGAATGGAAGGGTGTAAAAGGGTTGTTTAATACCTGTATTATGTATTTGCTTATTTTATTTGGGATTGTTGTATGTAATGTAAAAATTGAAAAGAAATTAATAAAGATATAAAGTTAAAAAAAAAAAAATGCCCCTGTCCCCGGTAGCTCACACTCAGAAGCAAACACACACATAAGCCCTGCCCACATATGTAATCACAGTTCAAACCACACAACGCCACATGCATTAGAGCAAGAGCAATAATTCTAGCCCTAGATCTCCTCTGTAACTCTAAACTGGTAACCTGTGAAAATGTTCAAAGCAACGCTCATCGAGATTTTTAAGTACCAAAGTTTTGGCGCCATTCCATGAGTGTGCACAATTTTAAAGTGTGACATGTTAGGTATCTATTTACTCAACATAACATCTTTCACATTATACAAAAATACTGGGCTAACTTTACTTGTTTGTTATTTTTTTAATTCATGAAAACTTTTTTGCAAAAAAAGGTGTTGGAAAAATTATTGCGCAAATACTGTGCGAGATAAAAAGTTGGAATGACTGCCATTTTATTCCCTAGGGTGTCTGCTAAAAAATATATAATGTTTGGGGGTTATGAGTAATTTTCTAGCAAAAAAAACTATGATTTTTACATGTAGGAGAGAAGTGCCAGAATAGGCCCGGTATTGAAGTGGTTAAGGGACTTTCTACAGGAAAATCTGGCAAAGGGGTTTTATCTACACTTCAACTTCCCCTGCTGGACCCCGTTATTCTTTGTTGAAAAAAAGATGGACCCTGCACCCATGCATTGATTACAGAGAGTTAAATAAAATAACAGTTCAGAATTGTTATCCACTTCCATTAATTCCAGAACTAATTGAGAGACTGAGAACAGCAAGCATTTTTACCAAGCTTGATCTCTGGCGTGCATACAATCTTGTTCATATTCGACCTGGAAATGAATTGCAGACATTTTTTCAGACAAGATATGGGTATTATGAATCCTTAGTAATGCCTTTTATACTCTGTAATGCACCAGCTGCCTTCCAACATTTCATAAATGATGATGTTTTCAGAGACTTCTTAGATCAATTTATGGTGGCTTACCTTGATGGCATACTTATCTATTCTACCAAATTGCAGGAACATTGGGCCCATGTCTGTACAGTTTTAGAATGACTCGGACAAAATAATTTAAACATTTAGTTAGAAAAATGTGATTTTGAACAGACCCGTATACAGTTTTTGGGTTACATTGTCTCTCCTGAAGGGCTGAACATGGATCCCATCCTAGATTGGCCTATACCCAAAAACCTATTGTAAAATATGTGCAACAGTTCTTAGGATTCGCCAACTTTTACCAGAGGTTTAAAAATTTCAAAAATGGTGGCCCCCATTACTCTTGTGACAAAGCAGGAGCAATGCTTTCAGTGGTCCACAGTGGCAGAAATGGCCTTCTCACAGTTGAAAACCTTATTCATCACTGCACCTGCACTGGTACACCCTAACCCGGAACTTCCTTTTACAGTAAAAGTAGATGCCTACAAAAAAGCCATTGGAGCAGTTCTTTCTCAAGGAATTGGTGAAAAGATGTTACTACATCCATGTGCATATTATTCCCGCCAAATAACAACAGCAGAACAAAATTAAGATATCGGCAACAAGAAGCTTTTAGCAATAAAATAAGTCTTCACCGAACTGGCACCGCACATCCCGTAACTGTCCTTACTGACAATAAAAATCTTGAATTGATTAAATCTGCAAAGAGGCTCAATTCAAGGCAGGCAAGGTGGACTCTTTTTTTTCAAGATTTAATTTTATTTCTTACAGACCTGGATGTAAAAATGAAAAAGCAGATGCTTTTTCGAAAATGTTAGGTGACTCTTCGACCGACATGGAACCAGTGAGTACTATCTTACAAGAAAGACACTTTTTGGGAGTAATGTACCCTCCAAATCTTCTTTTAAACATTAAAGATGCTCATGATTGGGATCCACTCTTAAAAAATCCCCCAGGAAATTTGCACATGGACTTTCATGATGGCCACTGGACCTTTGAAAAAAGAATGTATGTCCCTGAAGAGGCATGACAAGTGGAAGTCCCTCCTAACACTTAAATTCCCCCCTGCAATCATTAATGTAAACTAAGTTCAGCCTTATGTCTGAAAATGAAAAAATCCCAGTTATTCTACCTTTTCTGCAGTAGGATGAGCCCAATGTTTGAGTCGAACCTGACATACAGAGATATAGCGGCTGATTTACAAAAGGTTTGTGCCATGAGTTGCGGGGCGCCATCACGCAAAGGCCTCTTTCGTATTCACAAAGCAATTCCCATTTACTATTAGCATACCGGAGCATGGGCGGCCACGATCTGTGCGCCGCTATAGACCTGGCGCGCTGCATCTTCAAGAAGCTGGAACTGCCAATATTATGGGGGTGATGTGGGTTGATGTGAGGAAGTATAGATATGACTGTCCAAGTAACAAATATGCCCAAAATCGAACGGAAAAGTAACTTTCTCTGAGCAAGCTTGCTGTGCCTGCAAATACACTTGGAATTGTGCTAGGTCAATTTATGCACTGCGCATGCGCAAGCAGCATTTGCGCCCGTTCAAGTGCTCTGGTTCACTGTGCCTGCAAAATCGTAGTAAATGTCAAGCCACGTAGATTCATTTGCATAAGTTGAACTTGACTTTTTTTTGTGCTGGTTCACTTCTATGGGTTTTTTAAGGCTGTTTGCACACAGGTCATGTTAGCATTAAGAAAAAAATTAAGAAGAAAAAATGCATGGGGGTCCCCCAAAATTCCATACCAGGCCCTTCAGGTTTGGCATGGATTTTAAGGGGAACCCCGCGCCAAAAAAAACAACAACATGGGGTCCCCCTCAAAATCCATACCAGATCCTTATCCGAGCATGCAACCTGGCAAGCTGCAGGAAAGAGGCGTGGGCGAGAGAGCACCCCCCGAACCGTACCAGGCCACATGCCCTCAACATTGGGAGGATGCTTTGGGGTCCCCCCCCAAAGCACCTTGTCCCCATGTTGATGAGGACAAGGGCCTCATCCCAACAATCCTGGCCGGTGGTTGTGGGGGTCTGCAGGTGGGGGGCTTATCAGAATCTGGAAGCCCCCTTTAACAAGGGGTCCCCCAGATCCTGCCCCCCGTGTGAAATGGTAAGGGCCTACCATTTCACCAAAAAAGTGACAAAAGTGTTAAAAATTACAAGAGACAGTTTTTTGACAATTCCTTTATTAAAGTCTTCTTTCATCTTCTTTCTTCTGGTCTTCTTCCTTCTTCCTTTCTTCATCCTTCGGTTTCTTCCTCCATCTTCTTCCTCTTCCTCTGATCCACTTCTTCTCTCTCCATCCGACATCTTCCTCCACGGCGTCTCTTCTTCGTTCTCGGGCCGCTCCGCGCAATGGGAGGCTCCCGCTGTGTGACGCTTCTCTTCTTCTGACAGGTCTTATATAACGGAACTGTGCGTCAGAGGGGGCGGGGCCACTCCGTTATATAAGACCTGTCAGAAGAAGAGAAGCGTCACACAGCAGGAGCCTCCCATTGCGTGGAGCAGCCCGAGAATGAAGAAGAGACACTGTGGAGGAAGATGCCGGACGAGAACACCAGAGTAAGAAGAAGCAGATCGGAGGAAGAAGAAGATGGAGGAAGAAGAAGATGGAGGAAGAAATTCAAATAGAGGTATGAACCGGTGCAGCGCATTCATCTTAGTAAATCAATCAAATAAACTTTGAGAACTTCTTCTCGGGGACAGCTGTTATACAGCTGAGGGTGGGGCCACCCAGTGATGTAAACAGGTGACCCTGTACCCTCTGCTACAACGTGATGTCAGAGGAAGGCAGGGTTGCCCGTTTACGTCACAGAGTGGCCCCAGCCTCAGCTATATAACAGCTGTCCTCGAGAAGACATGTCACTCGGTGGGAGCCTCCCATGGAGGCAGAGCTTTTGCAGCTTTTTTTTATTTATTTTTTTGGCTTGTCGGTGGTGTGAGATGGATTTACACATGTCCCAAAGTGCCTCCTGTCTTTTTTACTATTCTTTACACTTTTTTGTGAAATGGTAGGGGTTGGGGATCTCCTTGTTAAAGGGGGCTTCCAGATTCCGATAAACCCCGTTGCCCTCAGACCCCCACAACCACTGTGCAAGGGTTGTGGGGATGATTCCTTTCTCCCCATCAACATGAGGACAAGGTGCTTTAGGGGGCTACTCCAAAGCATCCTCCCCATGTTGAGGGCATGTTGCCAGGTATGGTTCAGGAGGGAGGGGGTGCGCTCTCTAGTCCCCCCTCTTTTCCTGTGGCCTGCAAGTTGTGTGCTCAGATAAGGGTCTGGTATGGATTTTGGAGGGGACCCAGAGGGGCCGATTATTTAGTTAGCTTCAGTGTATTTAATATATATATATATATATATATATATATATATATATACATATACAGTGAGTCTAGTGTATGTATTTTATAAATATACACTGAATACAGTTTAGCTAGATCTCACTGCAGTCCATTTCTGGTGTTGTACTGTTTTTCTACTATACTTCTGGCAGTCAGGTGATTCAGTGAGCTCCAGTGCATAAACTATATATACAGTCTCCTACATATACACATATCCACTGCATACAGTTTAGCTAGATCTCACTGCGGTCTGCTCTTGGTGTACTCACTGTTTCTGCTATACTTCTGGCAGGCAGGTGATTCAGTTAGCTGCAGTGTATTTCATATATATATATATATATATATATATATATATATATATATATATATATGAATCAAAAGACAGGAAGGGAAGTTAGGGATTTTAGCGGTGCTAATTAACAAATATAATTAATTAAAGTACAAAATTTGTAATACAAAAATTTATTAAGTTTGAAGTTAAAATCAGTAGCAAATTCTGCTTAAAAAATACAGGATAATACAATACAGTGGTTGTTTTTGTTAAACACACATAGTCCCGACATGTTTCGCATTAGGTTGCTTCTTCAGGGGATGTGTGAATGTTTGAACAGTATCTAAACCAAAAATACAAAATAATGTAGTAATGAAATATATCACAAAAGTCATAAGTGCAGACATAAGAGAAAAAAAAAAAAAAACACATATCACACCCACCTTCAACCACTACGTAGATGGTAAAGTAGGGGAATTGTCCACCTCAGGGGTTAGCCGCAGTAGCGTTGAATCGCAGGGGGCTAAAAAACCAGCCCAGGATAGCTAATAACAAGAAAGTGTACAATGAAAGTAGAATTTTTGGATTTTGGGGTAATTAAAAGTTCTTTGGTAAATGACTAAGTATAGAGGTTGCTAAAATAAATCAACCTAAAGGGGTAAAAACCCTCTGAAGTACAAAAATTGAGAAAAATAATACAAAGGTATTTTAATTTCAGATATATTACTTACATGAGTTAGATAGTTGCAAAAATAAGGGCGCACATATTGAAAATTGAGCACTTAAGGAGACACACCTGCACGAAAGTACCGACTGGGCGGCCAATTGAAAGGAAAACAGAAACGAACGTTAGAATAAATGGGTAGATAGGATACAGATATATCTACATAGGGGTGCATGCATAGACATCTAAGTGTTATAAAAACACAGACATTCAGGCATAGGAACACACACTGGGAGTTAAACAATGACATCCCAGAGCATAGAGTTCTAAGCTAGAGAGTGAATGCGGAAATAATAGAAAAACAGCATGGCAATAGCCCAGGTGTGGAAGGTCAAAAATCAATAAGAAGAAAGATCAGGTTCAAAAAATGGGAAAGATCGGCTATAGTAGGAGTAGAGAAATATAGCAGTCAACTTACTAAGAAATACGAAGTCTGAGAGATCAGGCGTCACCCTTGGCTGCAGCTAGCAAGGAATGACGGTGTCACGCTGGCTTTTTATAAGCCCCGCCATCAAGCCGACGTTTTACGTAGTCGGCCTGATGCGGACAAAAGGAGCGCTATTGCGCATGCTCACCAGTGGGACGAGACTGAGTAGGCCTACAAGTCCCATAATGCCTCAAGCCGGTGGGGGGGGAGAGAGGGGAACGAACGATGCCTTGATCGCCACCCTCCGTAGGGGGCGACGGCATACACGAACGTGACCACCAATCCAGCCGCCCGATCGGGCATAGAGAGGCAGAAACGATGGAAAAAGCAGGTCGGAAAGGAGTGACCAAAGAATGGCCAGTCCTTCCGACCGATCAGAGGGGAGCGTCGCAGCGCTGAAAAAGGGCAGCGGCACACAAGGCGCCTATGCCCCCGGGCGTCCGTGCGAACAGCACTAATGGGGAAACCAAAGAGGTGGACGGTTGTGGTGGGAAAGGAAAGGAAAAAAAAAAAAAAAAAAGGAGAAGAAAGGAAAAAAATCATAATAAAATAAAAACTAAGATAGAAGGTGAAAAAATAATAATAAATTACAAACAACAAAAAATAAAAATAAATAATTAGTAATAAAGAGAGGGATTTTTTCTCTGAAGCTGCACATCATAATACCGTGAGCACATAACATATAGATATTACAATAATGTATTACTATAATTATTATCACAGTTAGTTACAAACAAATCAATACATACATATTGCAAATTGAACAATAATACAAGAAAAAAAAAAAAAAAGGGGGGGGGAAAGGAGGGGGGGGGAACCCTCACAAATTCACCTCTCAGAGGGGCGGTCAACAGAACTAAAGGACCAGGAAAAAAGAGAAAAAAAAATGAGATATATATATATATATATTTCACAAAAACGGTTTAAAGCTTAGGTTTTCATTAAAGCCAGGTGGAGTTGTAGCCCTTAAATTAAAAATACATTCAGCTTCTTGCTGAAGTAGAATATTGTCCACACTGCCCCCTTTCAAATCAAGAGGAATGTGTTCAAGTGCGGAGAAAGTGATACATTTGGGATTAAAGGCATGGAAGAGGCCAACGTGCCGACTGATGGCCGTCTCCATTATCTTTTTAATAATAGGTTTGATATGGTCCTTGATTCTAATACAAAATTGTCGCTTTGTTTTGCTTACATAGAATCCGCCGCAGAGACAGCGGGCAAGATATATAACGCCCTGTGTTTGACATGTGACTCGATGTCTGGTGGAGTGCCATTTGGTAGTTTAAATTTGGCATGTGAGTTGACATAACAGCAAACGTCACAATGGCCACATGGAAATGTGCCATAAATTCCTTTTTTAATATTTGACTTTGTTTGTTCAAAGTGACTATGCACCAGTTTGTCTTTGAGAGAAGGAACTCTTTTGAAAGTGACTTCGGGGAAATCTTTAATATATTTCTTGGTGGTAGGGTCAGCTAGAAGGAGTGGCCAAAACTTATGTAGAATTTCCTTAAACTTGCGATGCTGGTTGGAATAGCGAGTAATAATCCTAACCGAATCATTTGTGTTGGAACGTCGGGTAGAGAAAATAAGAGAGGTTCTAATTTTAGGTTTAACACGGTTATAGGCTCGTTTCAAACATTTATGGCTGTATCCTCTTTTTCTTAATCTTTGGTAAAGATCATCAGCTGCTGATTGAAAGTCAGAGTTTTTGCTACAATTCCGCTTTAAACGCAAATATTGGCTATAGGGAATACTATTGATCAAGGAAGTTGGGTGAAAGCTAGTAGCGTGTAAAACCGTATTTCCGGCGGACGGTTTCCTGAATAAAAAAGAGTTAAGTCTACCTTCACTGTCCAAAGAAATGGTTAAATCTAGAAAATTAACTTTTGACTGACTATATTGCATAGTGAATTTCAAATTAAAATTATTGATAGAGATCAATTGAAAAAGATTTTTTTTTTTTGCATCAGTATATAGCACGCCATAATCTCTCATCAACAAATTGTGGCTGACTTTGCGCCCTTGTTACTTTAGTTCCCTTCTACTTATCACCACCATTTTGTCTGTTGGCAGTGCTGCTTTCACATCACATGCAAACCTTTTCAACATTTTCCTCTATTTGATTCTTTATTTGTTTTGTTGAAATTTCAAAAAAGAGATGTATTACAAAAATATGCTTCCTATTCCATTTCCTTATCTATCCCCGACCCCCCCCCCCCCCAATCCCTCGCCCCCTCCCTCCCCTCTCTCTCTCCATCTCTCTCTCCCGCTCTCCCTCTCATTTCCCCTCGAGTCCACTCATTCTGTGATATTCCCTTGTTTTCTTGAATTCCAACCATTTTCCCCATTTACTATAATAAGTTTCCACTTGGTCTCCTCTTCTAGATATTGATTCCTCCATTGATCTTAACCACTCTATTTTACCTAACCATTCCCTTATAGATGGGGGTTCGGAAGTGCCCCATCTCTTTGGGATCAGGCTTTTTGCTGCAATCAATAAGTGAGGAATCAATGAGTTTTTGTATTCCCCTAATGTTTTGTCAGTATCGTGAAACAGACATGTCCACGGTTCCTTCTTTACCTCTTCCCCTGTTATCCGGAAGATGTTTTCTATTATTTTCTCCCAGTATGGGCCAATCTTTCCACACTCCCACCATATATGTGCAAAGGTTCCCACCTTATCGCAGCCCCGCCAGCATAATGCTGATATACCTGCTCTACTCTTATGCGCTCTTTGTGGGACAATATACCATCTTGCCATTAGTTTAAATGACATCTCCACTGACATATTGTCCTTAGATATTGTACCTGCTATTCTTAAGATCTTCTTTCTACGTTCCTTATCCCCCAAGGTGCCCAACTCTTCTTCCCATTTTTTTCAGGAATAGTGGTTCCCCTGGTTCCTCTTCCTCCTGTAGGATTTTATAGAATTTGGACATACTTTTTTTCTTGCAGCTCGGGTCTGAAAGCATTCTCTCCATAGGTCTAAGATCTCCTGCCCCACGGAGTGGCCGAGGCAGGGTCTGAACAAAATGTTTAATTTGTGCATATCTCCAACTATCTAAGTTCCTACATCCCCATCTTTGTCTTATTTCTCCTAAAGTGCAAAATCTATCCCCATTCATCACATCTTTCAACAAAATATCATCCTTTTTTGCCCATCTGGTAAAATAAACAAATTTCTCCTTCCCTGGTTTAAAAAAACTTGTGTCTAATAAAGAAATTAAAGGTGAATTATACTGCCAGTGATTTAATTCTCCCACTTTATCCCATATTTTAAACAGATTGATAGTTAGTGGGTTGGTACTACTCCCCAAGTCGCGATAGTCCCGTGGTATCCAAATCCTTTTCCTAGATTAGCTCCGCTTTGTGTTTTCTCTATATTTACCCACCCTTTATCCCCTTTGTCATACACCCAATCCACCACTCGTGAAATTACTGCTGCCTGGTAGTATCTTCTGAGGTTTGGGGCTGCTAATCCCCCTCCTGCTTTCCCCCTTTCTAAAGTCGCATATGAAATCCTGGGATTCCTACGTCCCCATATATATTTTAAAATTAGAGTTTTAAGTTTCGTGAAGAACTCCTGCGGAACTTTTATTGGGATCATTTGGAACATATATGTCAATTTTGGTAAAATGAACATTTTTAACGCGTTTACTCTCCCTATTAATGACAGGGGTTTATGTCTCATACTTTTAATACATTCTTTAACCTTATTTAATATATATGTATAATTGGCCGCGTATATAGATGACAATGTGGGCGTAATTCTTACCCCCAGATACCTCAGCTCTTCCCTACACCAGATAAAGGGAAAAGACCTCTGGAGTTCCTCTTGTTCTTTTTTAGGTACTGTTATGTTCAGAATTTCAGTTTTTGACATATTGATCTTAAAATTTGTCAACTTCCCATATCTGTGGATCTCCTTAATTATATTTGGCAGAGTCACCCTGAGTTCTGAAACATAAAATAATATGTCATCTGCATACGCAGACACCTTATACTCCTCTCTGCCTATTCTCACTCCCCTTATATCTACATTTTTCCTGATAGAGACCAACAAGGGTTCCAAGGCCAGAACAAACAGCATTGGGGACAGAGGACACCCCTGTCTGGTTCCATTATATAACTTTACTACCGAGGAAAGGTTACCATTAATTTTAATTTTAGCCGTCGGGTGGGAGTAAAATGCTTTTATCCATCGCAATGTTTTTTCTTTTAATCCCAGATATCCTAAGGTCTCAAACATGAAGCCCCAGTCCACCCTGTCAAATGCTTTTTCAGCATCCACAGATAACAGGACGACCGGGGATCCGCTGCTTTCCACTCCATGAATCAACATGAGGGTTTTAAGGCAATTATCCCTACCCTCCCTTCCCGTGACAAACCCCGTTTGGTCACTATGGACCCATTGGGGTAGTAATGGTTTCAGCCTTTCTGCTATCACTTTTGAGAATATCTTCACGTCCGTATTCAGAAGAGAGATTGGTCTATAACTCCCCGGGGTTGTTGGATCCTTCCCCTCCTTTAATATCAAAGTTATGTAAGCCATCAATGCTTCTTCCCTCAGTTCTTCCCCTTCTGCGACTGCGTTCATATACTCGCATAATTTGGGCGCCAGTATTTTTTCTAACTTTTTATAATAAAGGATTGGAAACCCGTCCGGGCCTGGTTTCTTCCCAATTGTCATTCCCCTTATTGCCCTCACCACCTCATCTACCATTACCGGAGCCTCTAACCTCTCTAACTCATCCTCTGGAACTGTAGGGAAATCTATTCCTTTTAAGTACTCAATAGTATCTTCTTTATTTCTACTTTTCTCCTTTCCCTGTCCTACCTTATATAGCTGGCTATAATAGCCATGAAAGACCGTCGCTATTTCAGGAGTAGAGTGCTTCATTTCCCCCTTTTCATTTTTTATTTTTGATATAAAGGACGCATTTCTTCTCTCCCACACTACTCTCGCTAGCCATTTCCCAGGTTTGTTCCCCTCCTGGTATCTTATACTCTCTGCCCAGTGGTTGATTCGCACCCTTTCCTTCTCCAAGAGTCCTTCTAATTCTAGCTTCTTATCTTTTAGTTCTACTCTCTCTGGGATCCCCTTTGGTCTTGTTTGTTGCTCCAATTCCCAAATCTCCTTATTTAAATCTTGTAGCCTTCTCCCTATTTCCTTTTTTTTCCCTGTCCCAATGCTTACTAAAATTCCTCGTATAAGTGCTTTATGGGTCTCCCATATCGTACTCCTCGTAACCTCTGGGGAGTCATTTCTTATAAAGAACTCTTCCAGCTCTGTTTCAATCCTACTTCTAGTCTCTGGGTCCTGTATCAGCGCTTCATTTAATCTCTATGTCTCTCTTTTGGCCTGGTCTGTTGCTAGCTCCAGCTGTACCATGACTGGGGCATGGTCGGACAGGGAGATAGATTTTATTACTGTATCTTTGAGTGCTGGGAGCATTGGATGTTCAATCAGTACATAGTCAATTCGGGTGAATGTCCCATGCACCGATGAGTAGAAAGTATAGTCTCTGCTATTCGGATGTTTAATCCTCCAAGCATCGACTAACTGAAATTCTAAGAGCATAGCCTTTATCTTTTTATATCTGAGCCCTGACCATCGAGGGGACCCCGCTGAGGAGTCTACCCGAGGGTCGACGCACATATTCAGATCCCCCACCACTATCAATTTACCTTTTCTGAACTCTGCCAATAAATCCAGGACCTTCCTTAAGAATTTATCTGGGTCCCTGTTTGGGGAATATATGTTCGCAAAGGTGTATACTCCATCCGAGATTCTTCCCCTTATGAACAAGAATCTCCCTTCCGGGTCGGCCATTTGTTTCTCAACTTCGAACCTAACACTTCTCTCGAAACCTATTGCTACCCCCCTAGCGTAGCATGTAGTAGAGTCGCCGTAGAACCATGTAGGGAACCTCCAAGATGTCAATCTCCCTCTAACCTCGTGTGACATATGTGTTTCCTGCAGACAAATCACATTCGCCCCATACAATTCTAACTCCTTATTTACTCTGAACTTTTTTTGGGGAGTACTTATACCCCTCACATTGTATGTTATCAATTTCAACCTTGTCATATCTCACTCATCCCCTCCCCCTCCTCTCTCCCCCCCCCCACCGCCGGGGGGAGCAAATGCTCCCTCCCCGCCGGGGGTCAACATGGGGAGAGAGAGGAGGGGGAGACGAGAGAGCGCGAGAGAGAGTACATACCCCCTGTTTGAGAGAGAGATTGAATCCCCCACCCACCCCCCCACTCCCTCCCTCCCCCTCTCCAGCCCCCCCCCTCCCCTACCCTCCACCTCCCTCCTCCCCCCCTCCTCCCTTCAGAGGAGTGAACAATTTCCATTTTTGTTCCTCGCATAGGTGTCCCGGTGACCCACAGGTCACCTTTTGCCCGCCTAGCCTTCTTTGGGAGGACCGCCTCATTCACAGCCTGTCAAAGCACCCGCGCCCCCCCGCCCCCCGCATCCCGCCTCCCCATCGCCCCCCAGTGATGGTAATTATACCCCATCTCTCCCCCCCTATCCCCGACCCGAGACCACTGCATAGCCCCACTGCTTCCTTCATTCCCCAGCCCCTCCTCCCATCCTGGTAGTGCTGGTGGGGGGATTTCTAGCCTATTACAGAAGTCCGTTAAGTCCTCTGGAAACCTTAATACTGCGGTGCGGCCGTCTCTCCTTCCCCTAAGACATGCTGGAAATCCCCATTGATAGGGAACATTTAATGACCTCATCAGATCTGTCAGGGGTTTAAGAAGCCTTCTTCTCCTCAATGTTTCCCTCGCCAGATCTGAGAATATCTGTAACTCCGATTCCTGAAACATAATCTTGTCTTTCCTTCGGATATTCTCCAATACTAGCGAGTCCTTCCCCCTTATGCCAGTATGCCAGCGGGCAGCAGCAATGCTGTTGACGAGCAGTGGGCACCAGTTTTTTTTTTTCTTTTTTAGCCACAGGTACAAGCCGTAAATCCACTCCAGCATTCACCCCCTGTGTCTACCTGCCGAGTTGCTGTCAAAAAGAACTGGACAACAAAAGGCAGAAGGGTAGATAGTTGCAAGTGAGCGCAAATCGACACCACTACTTTGTACCTCTGTATGAGAGATGTATGTAAAAGAAAAAGAGAACTCCGCACTGCATGGCTATTTATCTGTCCTTCATGTATCCATCCACCTCACGCCACTTCTCATCCTGCAGGGTTTATATCCAACTGGTCAGGCAAGGCTAATAACAATCTGGTGGTCTAGTAGTGAGTGTCACATTAATAGCAGTCATTAGCAGATTTATAAGTATACACCTTATCACTTTCAAAGAAAAACCATTTCATCGATAGTTTTAGTCAGTTTTAGTCAGTAGCGATGAGAAAGTGTCCAGCTGTCCGTCCCCCCTCCTTTCATCCACACTGCTTGCTCACCTCACTGCTCCGCTGCTCCTCTGATCTGCCACTGTTATCTGATCCGTGACCTTACCAACACATGAGGGGGTAAAGATGTCCGCGCAGTCAAGCCGGCTCAGTGGTGAGGGGGGGTGCAGAGCTCCGCACAGAGCCACCGTCCTACCGTTGTGTCCCTGTTTCGCAAGGGAACGCTCTCTCTGCCCGCTCTCTGCCTTGTCTTCACCTGGTGCGTCCGCTCTGCCTCGTGCAGGCGAACAGCTGACGGCGGGTGGGCGGTGCTAGCGGTGCAGGCGACACGGAAGGCGGGAGGCGGGGACGGCGGGGGAAGAGGACGCACGCCGCTCCGGCGGCTGCTACGTGTCAGCGGCTCCTCCCATCCCCTCCGAAAAAAAAAATTCTACTTTCATTGTACACTTTCTTGTTATTAGCTATCCTGGGCTGGTTTTTTATCCCCCTGCGATTCAGCGCTACTGCAGCTAACCCCTGAGGTGGACAATTCCCCTACTTTACCATCTACGTAGTGGTTGAAGGTGGGTGTGATATGTGTTTTTTTTTTCTCTTATGTCTGCACTTATGACTTTTGTGATATATTTCATTACTACATTATTTTGTATTTTTGGTTTAGATACTGTTCAAACATTCACACATCCCCTGAAGAAGCAACCTAATGCGAAACATGTCGGGACTATGTGTGTTTAACAAAAACAACCACTGTATTGTATTATCCTGTATTTTTTAAGCAGAATTTGCTACTGAGTTTAACTTCAAACTTAATAAATTTTTGTATTACAAATTTTGTACTTTAATTAATTATATTTGTTAATTAGCACCGCTAAAATCCCTAACTTCCCTTCCTGTCTTTTGATTCATTTTCAAACTTTCAGGGATGTGGTGCCATATTTGTTAGGTGTTGTGTGACGCTGAACCATTAAAATTATTCCATTTTTGTCCCCCGGTGTTTTAATACACTACTTTCCCTTTGGTTCATCGTCAACAACACAACATATGTTTCTACTTTGTTATCTTACTTAACAGTAACTTGTATTGCCTTGTGTTTTTTTTTTTTTTTCCTCTCTCTCACGTTCCCCCTTCTCGGTATGGCGGCCTTCAGTGGCGAGGCCTGGGATGCCCTAATGGACAAAGTCCAACTTACACAAAAAACAGGTGACATTTCAGATAAAGATCTTGATTTTGCTTTTCTTAGACTACAACGCCTACTCGAACGAAAGGTCCGAGTTTTTTGGCACAAAAAATATTTTCAGAAATATATAGAAAACCTCATTGTACCTTTTGGATTGCGAATCCAGATTTTTCCCAACATTAAGAAAGTTGATGACATTATTAAATCTAAATGGGAAGAAAATTTACAAACATGCTCATTTGGTATGATGTCTTTATTATGTATTCAGTACGATCATGAACTCTCTGTACTGGATAGCCTAATCTCACATTGGTATGAAGACCATGAATCTAGAATATCGAGTACGAGATTTCAGAAAAAGGAACAGGACCTTCAAGTCCTTATTGAAAAATACACCTTAGAAATTATTCATACTAAAGAAAATAAATTTGCTAGGGATAATTTGGCCCATACCAATGGCTATGCTTACAAATGGACTCGGGATTCCAAACCTAAATTCACTAGACCTTTTAATTCACGTACAAATAGAAATAATGATAACACTTCTAACGTTTCTCCACCCTCTTCTTTTTCCTCTACACAGTCAACCATGTATCGTGATCTGTCTGAGGACAGAGTACCGAAAAAAAGAAAAGGGAACTCTTAATACGCCTCCACTGAGTCCCTTCGGAATCAATTGAGCACTCCGCTTTCTCGTCGGGCACCACCTTTCTCATCTAAACCAGCACCTGTTGGTACACTTGCTATGTTTCACCCCTCTCATTCTCTTTCCTTGGGCTCTCGAGGCACACAATCGACGATAAATCAATGCACAGCCCCTTCGGCTCAGGTAACCTCCTCTATAACTTCTTTGCAATCTGCCAATCCATCGGTAAGCACTACCAATGTCATCATTTCGCCTTTGGGCACTCCCTTACCTGCAGATTTGAAATTGGCACCTATTTTTTTAGGCAAGGACTCGATTCCACCTATGATTTAAATGATAGTTATGCACAAAGTAACCTTGATTCATCTACAAATGAGTTGTCAATAATAAATTTATCATCACAGAGGCTATCCGAACCTGAATTGGAAGTCCTGAAACTAGGACTAACCTTTTGTCCTGATTTCAACACTACCAAATTTCAACTCATCAAGGACTTACATCTTTTTGCTCGTAGACTGCTGTATCGAGTTATATTTGATAAACCTGCTACGGTATGCTTTAATAAAAACGACGATGTTCGGTCACATGAAAATATAGCCGAACATTATGCCATTAAAAATCTGATGGAATTATGGGAGGAGGGCAACACCGATGACGACGATTCGGCAGCAACGCTTGCCCCGGATCTGTCAGTCTCAGGTGTTTCCTTCCCCCCTCCTCCATCCTTTAAATGCAAATCTAGAGCATTTCCCCTGCTCAATGCAAACCCAAATATTTGGGCGTTTATACAACAAGCAACTACAGAGATTGAGAAGTTGTCCTTTCATTCACCTTTACCTACTAATCTCTCGCTACAACATAAAGCAGCTATCAAATCTTTACAAAAAAACACAAATTTAATTATTAAGCCCGCAGACAAGGGCGGAAACCTGGTGATCATGGAAGTTGCACAATACACTTCCATGTGCCTAAATATATTGTCCAATAGAAATTGGTACCGTCCTATCTCTAAAACTGTCATTTTAAATTATCAAAACATCTATTTGAATCTTATCTTTAAGGCATATCAACAAGGGGTCATTGACCTTAACACATGGAAATTCTTAAATACCAAGGACCCAAAGATCCCAACTTTTTACGCATTACCGAAAATTCACAAATCTCAAACAAATCCCCCGGGACGTCCTATTATTTCAGGATGTTCATGTTTAACTGAAAATGCGAGTGCTTTGGTTGATAGTTATCTAAGTCCACACGTTATTTCCTTATCCTCATACGTAAAAGACACCATTGATTTGTTAAGAATGATTGAGGGAATGTCTCTCCCTCCCAACTCATGGTTGGTTGCCTTGGACATCGAAAGCCTCTACAACACAATTCCCCATGATAAGGGAGTTGAAGTTGTACGTAGGTTTCTCTCTGAAAGAGGCTCCTCTTTCCTACAGTACAGTTCTTTTGTTGTGGATCTTCTTGAATACATTCTAAAATACAATGTTTTTGTTTTTGACTCCACCCACTACCTCCAGGTACAGGGGGTTGCGATGGGGACTAAATGTGCCCCATCGTACGCCAACCTGTACCTGGGGGGTGGGAAAAGAAAACTTTCGCTAGAGAAGATCTGTCACCGTTTTTGGACAAAATCGTTTCATGGTTTCATTATATCGATGATGTTCTTTTCTTCTGGTCAGGCACGGAAACGGAATTAAAAAATCTTTTTCAATTGATCTCTATCAATAATTTTAATTTGAAATTCACTATGCAATATAGTCAGTCAAAAGTTAATTTTCTAGATTTAACCATTTCTTTGGACAGTGAAGGTAGACTTAACTCTTTTTTATTCAGGAAACCGTCTGCCGGAAATACGGTTTTACACGCTACTAGCTTTCACCCAACTTCCTTGATCAATAGTATTCCCTATAGCCAATATTTGCGTTTAAAGCGGAATTGTAGCAAAAACTCTGACTTTCAATCAGCAGCTGATGATCTTTACCAAAGATTAAGAAAAAGAGGATACAGCCATAAATGTTTGAAACGAGCCTATAACCGTGTTAAACCTAAAATTAGAACCTCTCTTATTTTCTCTACCCAACGTTCCAACACAAATGATTCGGTTAGGATTATTACTCGCTATTCCAACCAGCATCGCAAGTTTAAGGAAATTCTACATAAGTTTTGGCCACTCCTTCTAGCTGACCCTACCACCAAGAAATATATTAAAGATTTCCCCGAAGTCACTTTCAAAAGAGTTCCTTCTCTCAAAGACAAACTAGTGCATAGTCACTTTGAACAAACAAAGTCAAATATTAAAAAAGTAATTTATGGCACCTTTCCATGTGGCCATTGTTCGTTTGTTGTTATGTCAACTCACATACCAAATTTAAACTACCAAATGGCAAATGGCACTCCACCAGACATCGAGTCACATGTCAAACACAGGGCGTTATATATCTTGCCCGCTGTCTCTGCGGCGGATTCTATGTAGGCAAAACAAAGCGACAATTTTGTATTAGAATCAAGGACCATATCAAACCTATTATTAAAAAGAAAATGGAGACGGCCATCAGTCGGCACGTTGGCCTCTTCCATGCCTTTAATCCCAAATTTATCACTTTCTCCGCACTTGAACACATTCCTCTTGATTTGAGAGGGGGCAGTGTGGACAATATTCTACTTCACCATGAAGCTGAATGGATTTTTAATTTAAGGGCTACAACTCCACCTGGCTTTAATGAAAACTTAAGCTTTAAACCGTTTTTGTGAAATATATATATATATATCTCAATTTTTTTTTTCTCTTTTTTCCTGGTCCTTTAGTTCTGTTGACCGCCCCTCTGAGAGGTGAATTTGTGAGGGTTTCCCCCCCCCCCCCCTCCTTCCCCCCTTTTTTTTTTTTTCTTGTATTATTGTTCAATTCGCAATATGTATGTATTGATTTGTTTGTAACTAACTGTGATAATAATTATAGTAATACATTATTGTAATATCTATATGTTATGTGCTCACGGTATTATGATGTGCAGCTTCAGAGAAAAAATCCCTCTTTATTACTAATTATTTATTTTTATTTTTTGTTGTTTGTAATTTATTATTATTTTTATTTTTTCACCTTCTATCTTAGTTTTTATTTTATTATGATTTTTTCCTTTCTTCTCCTTTTTTTTTTCTTTTTTTTTTTTCTTTTTCCTTTTCTTTTCCCACCACAACCGTCCACCTCTGTTCGCACGGACGCCCGGGGGCATAGGCGCCTTGTGTGCCGCTGCCCCTTTTCAGCGCTGCGACGCTCCCCTCCAATCGGTCGGAAGGACTGGCCATTCTTTGGTCACTCCTTTCCGACCTGCTTTTTCCATCGTTTCTGCCTCTCTATGCCCGATCGGGCAGCTGGATTGGTGGTCACGTTCGTGTATGCCGTTGCCCCCTACGGAGGGTGGCGATCAAGGCATCGTTCGTTCCCCTCTCTCCCCCGCCCACCGGCTTGAGGCATTATGGGACTTGTAGGCCTACTCAGTCTCGTCCCACTGGTGAGCATGCGCAATAGCGCTCCTTTTGTCCGCATCAGGCCGACTACGTAAAACGTCGGCTTGATGGCGGGGCTTATAAAAAGCCAGCGTGACACCGTCATTCCTTGCTAGCTGCAGCCAAGGGTGACGGCTGATCTCTCAGACTTCGTATTTCTTAGTAAGTTGACTGCTATATTTCTCTACTCCTACTATAGCCGATCTTTCCCATTTTTTGAACCTGATCTTTCTTCTTATTGATTTTTGACCTTCCACACCTGGGCTATTGCCATGCTGTTTTTCTATTATTTCCGCATTCACTCTCTAGCTTAGAACTCTATGCTCTGGGATGTCATTGTTTAACTCCCAGTGTGTGTTCCTATGCCTGAATGTCTGTGTTTTTATAACACTTAGATGTCTATGCATGCACCCCTATGTAGATATATCTGTATCCTATCTACCCATTTATTCTAACGTTCGTTTCTGTTTTCCTTTCAATTGGCCGCCCAGTCGGTACTTTCGTGCAGGTGTGTCTCCTTAAGTGCTCAATTTTCAATACGTGCGCCCTTATTTTTGCAACTATACTCTAACTCATGTAAGTAATATATCTGAAATTAAAATACCTTTGTATTATTTTTCTCAATTTAGGGTTTTTAGGGTTGATTTATTTTAGCAACCTCTATACTTAGTCATTTACCAAAGAACTTTTAATTACCCCAAAATCCAAAAATTCTACTTTCATTGTACACTTTCTTGTTATTAGCTATCCTGGGCTGTTTTTTTAGCCCCCTGCGATTCAGCGCTACTGCGGCTAACCCCTGAGGTGGACAATTCCCCTACTTTACCATCTACGTAGTGGTTGAAGGTGGGTGTGATATGTGTTTTTTTTTTTTTTTCTCTTATGTTTGCACTTATGACTTTTGTGATATATTTCATTACTACATTATTTTGTATTTTTGGTTTAGATACTGTTCAAACATTCACACATCCCCTGAAGAAGCAACCTAATGCGACACATGTCAGGACTATGTGTGTTTAACAAAAACAACCACTGTATTGTATTATCCTGTATTTTTTAAGCAGAATTTGCTACTGATTTTAACTTCAAACTTAATAAATTTTTGTATTACAAATGTTGTACTTTAATTAATTATATTTGTTAATTAGCACCGCTAAAATCCCTTCCTGTCTTTTGATTCATTTTCAAACTTTCAGGGATGTGGTGCCATATTTGTTAGGTGTTGTGTGACGCTGAACCATTAAAATTATTCCATATATATATATATATATATATATATATATATATATATATATATATATATATATATATATATATATATATATATATATCTATATATATATATATATATATATATATCTATATATATATATATATATATATATATATATATATATCAGTGGCAGCTGGTGAAGTTTTTGGATGGGGGCGCCAGACCCCACCCTTCCTTTTTGACCACTCCCACTTGGTGAAAATGGGCGTTGTTTCAACAAAATAGTGGCCGTGGCTCTAAGGGGGTGTGGTTAGTGTCTGAGATGAACGAGGGACAGAGGGAGAGGGATGGAGGGACAGCAGGCCCAGATCCTACACAACAATAGAAATGTGTATTATAGAAAGTTTAACAGCAGATAAAGATATTTCAAACTCCTGGTGTTAGCACAGCCGGTCACTAAATGTAAACTAAATGTAAAGAAAACACCAGTGTGTAACCGCTGATGCTGGGTTCTCCTCTTGATCCAGTGTGAGGAGGAGATCAGCTAACAGTGAGTTACATATTACAGTACCCTATGTATGAACTACTGTGCCCAGATTGCCCACCCTAAATAAAGAGGAACTGTCATCTAGTACCTGTCATCAGGAGTACCTGTCGTCTAGTACCTGCCCATCTGGAGTTCCTGCCACCAGAGTACCCACCACCTCACTAGAGTACCCGCCACCTCACCAGAGTACCCACCACCAGAGTACCCGCAATCAGAGTACCCGCCACCAGAGAATCTGCCACAAGAGTACATACAGCCACTATGTTCAGAAAGGTGTACACCCCAGAAGAGGGATACCAAATACTCAGTCTGACCGATGAAAGCAACAGGGAGCTCTCATCACTCAGTTCTGATTCTGGTTCGGAATATGAGCCCCATGAAGGCAGCACATCAGGATCCGAATCAGAGGAGGAAGCAGTCCATCCAAAAAGAAGACAGTCTGAACACAAGGCAGCTACCAGCGGGGAGGAGTGGCCCAGTACAAGCTCTGCTAGACCCAAGGAGGAAAGGCCAAGTACAAGAACACACCAAAGAATTAGGACCCAAACCCATCTTTCAGATGCCTTGGCAAATCCATTGTGGGTGCCTTCTACCACAGGGTCAGCCACAATCCCCCCTTTTTCAGCACAGCCAGGTGTGCAGGTCCACACTGCAGGTTTTTCCCAAATGGTTTTTTTTTATTTATTTTTCCATGACAAATTAGTTCAAGGCATCCTGGACCAAACCAATCTTTTTGCCCAGCAATTCATTGCAACCAACCCCAGCTCCAATAAATAAAGAAGGTTATCAGCACAAACTATATACCAAATATTACTACAAAGATGGAGAATCCTTGTTTTATATGTATTCTACTTCATAGATAAAGTGCAATAAAGGATAACGGATTTTCCATCTTTGTAGTAATATTTGGTATATAGTTTGCGCTGATCACCTTCTTTATTTATTGTTGTTCAAGTGCATGGTATACACTTTAGGTCTAGTAGCAATCTAACCGAAATACAGTACCACATTCAGATATTTTTCACTTTGATAGCGCGAGGGAACCCCATTTTTCTATAACCCCAGCTCCAGCTACTGTATGCCCGCCATTTTGAATGGAGACCCCTAACACTGGTGAAGCTTAAATTGTTTTTAGGCCTAACGCTCAACATGGGGCTTACAAAAAATGAAATGCATAAGTATTGGTCGACCAAACTCATCCATCATATGCCAATTTTTTCATCGGCCATGTTCAAGTCCTGATACAAAATTATAATGTGCTTCCTGCATTTCAGTGACAACTCACAGTGCCCCCCCCCCCCCCCCCCCGAAATCACCCAAACTTTGATAAACTATAAAAAATTTGCCCCTAATTAATTTATTTTTTTCTAAAGCCGCGTACACACGGGCGGACTGTATGGCCTACTTAGTCCGTCGAAACACATTTCAGCGGACAGTCCGCTCGTGTGTGGGCTTCAGTGGACTTTTTCAGCGTGTAGTCTGGCGTACTAAGTATTTCGGAATTTCCGTAATACTGTCCGTCATACTTTGGTTTCAGCGGACAATCCGCTCGTGAGTAGGCTAGTTCGACGGACTAAGAATGGCGCATGCTCAGAAAGGATTTACACGGCGGAAGGTTGCATTGCTGTGTATTGGACTTCCTATTTCTAGTCCCGTCGTACGTGCTGTACACGTCATCGTGCAAGCTTTCGACGGACTGTTTGTGCATCCGTGTGTGGTCAAGTCCGTTCATTCGAAAGTAGGACGGACTGTCCGTCGGATTGTATGATGGACTAAGTAGGCCATACAATCCGCCCGTGTGTACGCGGCTTAAGAAGTTTGCCAAACTTCATGTCCCTGACAAAAACATCTCTGTGGACGAATCCCTGGTGCATTTCAAAGGCTGGCTGGGACTCTAGCAATATATCCTCAGTAAGAGGGTGAGGTACAGCTTGAAGCTCAACAAGCTCTGTGAAAGCACCACCGGTTATGTGTACTCATTCCGTGTGTATGAAGGCAAAGCTTCCCAGCTCATACCCCCCTGAGTGTCCATTTTACATGGGAATAAGTGGAAAAATTGTTTGGGAGCTGGCATTCCCACTCCTCCAAAAGGGGTATCATATTTACATGGACAACTATTACACCAGTTTGTCCCTTCTCTGACACCTATACCTGAAAAAAAACTTTGGCCTGTGGTACAACAAGGAAAAACCGAAAGGGCTTCCCACAGCGTCTTGTCATCACAACGATTCAAAGAGGGGAATTGACAAGCTTGAGGAGCAAGGAAGTGTTGGCTGTGAAGTGGAGGGATAGGAAAGATGTGTACATCATATCCACCATCCACGATGACACCTCGGTGGAACTTTGCAGAAGACACAGTCCCATTCGCAATTCTTCCTGTATCAACGAGTACAATAAATTAATGGGGAGGGTGGATTTAAATGATCAAATGGTGCAGTCCTATCTTTCAACAAGAAAATCCCTCTTCTGGTACAAAAAAGTCGCAATTTACTTTTTTAATTTGGCCCTTTAAAATTCTTTCATCATCTACCAAAAATCAACAGAAACACAAACCACCTTCATAAAGTTTATTGAAGACATTGTCACTGCCCTGATCTATCAACAAGTATCCCCCCCAGAAAGCATTTGCTCCGATTGTGTCAGCAGTCTACATGAGCACCATTTTCTGGACCATATTCCACCATCAGGATCTGGATGACGACACCCAAAAAAATGTTGGGTGTACACCAAAAGAGGAATTAGGAAAGACACCAGCTTCCATTGTCCCTTTGCATCGGAGAATGCTTTAAGCGATATCACACTCTCGAAAACGATTAGCCCGTATTTCTAATACTGCCATATACCCGTTTTCAATTTCTGTCCGGAATATTTCCCTGCCTCAACCAACCATATCATTGTCTTTCATGTAAACTGACCTTGGCCTGTTTCTCGACTATGCCTCTGCCTACCATCTATTTCTGCCTTTTATCTGCACTGACTTCAGCCTGTTGACCATGTTTTTGCCTGCCCCTTGGACTGATCTTTCACCCTGCTACACAGGGGTCTCACATATGTTAGGGGCACTGGAATAGTGTTCTGAGTTCAGAAAAACAGTTTTTGGTTTTCTGTGTTCCCAGATCAGGGTCTGGTTGTCTGGAGGCTTCAAAACGATTTGCGTGGGAGAAGCCTCTACCCCTGTCCCCATTCTTTCCTGACTGATGCTCTAAGCTTGATGGTGCTGCCTGCTCCTGGAAAAATACTCTGGCTGTGCTGACCATACCTCTGCCTGATCATGTACTAATTATGCACAGTATTCCTGCCTGCTGCATGGAAGATCCTTTGATCCTTTTTCTGCTGCTGACCACATCCTTGCCTGCTATCTGGACCAATGCTTTGGCTGTGCTGACAACATCTCTACCTGTACTGACTATTCCTGCCTGCTGCCTGTTTTGCTGTCGCTGTCCACATTCCTGCCTGCTGCTTAGACCAATGCTCTCCTCTGTGGACCACTATACTACTAAAACCACAGGTAATTTTTTCTTTACCCTTTGCTCAGCAAAATGTATTTTGGTTTGTAGTTGGTATGTACAGTACATGCTATGTGTTAGCAATATGAAGGGCCTTCAACAATGTGATTGTTGTGTAATTTATGCTCCTAGAACACCTGACAATGCTACTTCAATGTTGGGCCTCTGTATGTGGCCAAGCTGTGCAAAAGTCTCACATATGTGATATCGCCATACTCAGGAGGAGTAGCAGAATGCATTTTGGGGTTTCAGTTTTGCTATGTACATGCTATGTGTTGGAAATATATTATAAATGGACAACTTTGTATAAAAAAAATGTGTTTTCATTTTTTTTCCACATAATCCAAAAACTTTGGGAAAAAGATGTACCATTCAAAAGACTCATTATGTCTCATAGATTATAAATTGGGGTGTTATCTTTCCAAAATTGGGTCATTTTGTGGGTGTTTCCATTGTCCTGGTGCTCCAGGGCCTTCAAAATTGTAATATGTGGTTGAGAAATGAGATGTGCAATTTATGCTCCCAGAATGCCTGAAGGTGCTCTTTCAATGTTGTGCCTCTGTATGTGGCCAGGCTGTGTAAAAGTCTCACATATTTGGTATTGCTATACTCAGGAGGAGTAGCAGAATGTATTTTGGGGTGTCATTTTATCTGTGTACATGTTATGTGTTGAAAATATCTTATAAATGAACAACTTTGTGTAAAAAAAAAAAATAAGTTTTCAATTTTTGTCCACAGTTTCCAAAAACTTCTGGAAAAAAAAAACATTCAAAAGACTTATTATTATGTCTCAGAGATTATACGTTGGGGTATTAACTTTCCAAAATGGGATCATTTTGTGGGTGTTTCCATTGACCTGGTGCTCCAGGGCCTTCAAATTGTGATAGGTTGCCATCAAATGAGATGTGCAATTTATGCTCGTAGAACACTTGAATGTGCTACTTGGATGTTAGACCTCTGTATGTGACCAGGCTGTGTAAAAGTCTCACACATGTGGTATCACTATAGTCAGGAGGAGTAGCAGAATGTATTTTGGGGTGTCATTGCAAGTATGCATGTGCTGTGTGAGAGAAATAACTTGTTATTATGACAATTTTGTGCAAAAAAAATAATATTTTCCCAAGGATTGTGGGAAAAAAATTACAACTTCAAAAAACTCACCATGCCTCTTACTAAATACTTTGGAATGTCTGCTGCTTTCCAAAAAGGGGTAATTTGGGGGGTATTTGTACTATCCTGACTTATTAGGTTCTCAATAATTGAGATAGGCCTTCAGCACATCAGGTGTGATCAGATGTTGTCATTTTTCAATGATTTTCACCATAGCTTGTAGACTCTAACTTTCACAGAGACCAAATAATATACATTATTTGGGTTATTTTTACCAAAGATATGTAGCAGTATACATGTTGGCCCAAATTCATGAAGAAAAATTACTTATTTGCAAAATTTTACAATAGAAACTAAAAATAAGTGTTTTTTTTTTCATAAATGTCTCTTCTTTATTGTTTGCAATATAAGCAAAAAAAGAAACTGCGGTGATTAAATACCACCAAAAGAAAGCTCTGTTTGTGAGAAAAAAATGATAAAAATTTGGTACAGTGTAGCATGACTGAATAATTGCCATTCAAATTGTGAGCGCGATGAAAGCTAAAAATTGGCCTGGGAAGGAAGTGTGTATAAAAGCCCTGTATTGAAGTGGTTAAATAGGGACAGAAAAATTGGGCCTTAGGCAGTGGTGGTGGTGATCTAAACTAAAAATATTGTTGGAAGCTAGCATCATCAAGATTGAGGAGGCACAGTGGTGTAGTGATTAGCACTCTCACCTAGCAGTAAAAAGGGTCACTGGTTTGAATCCCAACCACAACACTACCTGCCTGGAGTTTGCATGTTCTCCATGTGCCTGCGTGGGTTTTCTCCGGGTACTCCAGTTCCCTCCCATACTCCAAAGACATGCAGGTAGGTTAATTGGCATCTGTCCCAAATTGGCCCTAGTATATGAATGGTGACCTTGGATTGTGGGCTCCTTGAGCATAGGGACCAATGTGAGTGTGCAATGTACAGGGATAGGGACAATTGTAGACACTCACTCAGGTTGGACTGGTGTCTTTATTCAACCTTACTAACTATGTAACTATGAATAGGATAGTCACGCAGTCTTCAAAGGATCCCACATCCATAGAAAAATCAAGCAGTTATGTCAGCATCAGGTGCTTGATAGCTACTGCTGATCCAAGACTGATTAATTTTTTTTTTTTTAATAAACATTTTATTGAGAGAGAAAAAAAAGAGGAATAATACAAGCGAAGAAGAAAATAAAGATCAGTCCATCAATTCTTACAGAAACAAATATCCATTGGCTGAAGACAGCTAACTTCACAAACAGTTATTGCAGCTAGTATGTGTAAGCTTACATTTACAATCAAGGTGATAACACCAAACCACAGTCCACCATAAAAGGGAGGCACAGCCTGATCATGACTAGGGGCCTACTAAGGATGAATCCATTTTCTCCTCACCATTGGGATGCGCCATGTGGTATCCGGAATCATCACTCTTTTGATTTTTTCTGGGAAACATCAAATAGGGCCTGGGAATATGATGGCTCATAATGATCAATTGTAGGTAGCAAGGTATAATGTACATCTCCAATGCAATGAATGGCAACCTATACCAGTGATGCTATTCAGTCGTTGCTAAAACGGTGGTCTTCATGTGAATTGTGCTATAGTGAACCTGGTTTCTGTATTTTATACGTTGAGATAAGTGTCTTAGTAATCTTAGATACGAACGGTCAAGGGAGATTTGGGGGGGGGTTAGACAAAGATAAAATGAGTTTCGAAAAGGGAGGGGACTAAAGAGAAAGAAGGAGACCCTGGGGGGTAACCAGGAGCAGGGGAAGTATGGATCGCTTCTGACAAAGAGAAGGAATTTGCCTTCTGCTGATTTATCCAAACCTCCTCCTCCCCCACCTCAAGAGCTACTTCGATAGACCTGTGGGGTACTCTGTATTACAAAGACTATTTATGTTCTTGCTTGTGCCATAACTCTGGCATATGTTGGGGTGGGTGTAAAGTGTTTCCCACAGGACCAAATTATGTTAAATTTTGAGGGTGTATCTCTGGAAATATGAATCAGTTCTTCCATGTCCGCAATTTTGTTAATCCTATGAAATCATTCTTTTAGTATGGGGACCCTGGGGGAACCCCAGTGAACGGGAATGCATTGTTTCGCTGCGTTGATCATGAACATTGCCAATGACTTGTGATAGGTGCGGTGTGGTAGAGGTGATAAGTGAAGGAGGCATTGGGTAGGGGTCGCGTCTATCTGATCAGATGTCACTTGGGATGTGATTTGACAAACTTTCTTTCAAAAGGCCTGTATCAGCGGACACGTCCACCATATGTGTAATAACGTCCCAGTGTCTGTCTGACACCTCCAGCAAGCATTAGTGGTGGAAGGGTAGAATTTTTTAAGAAGAGCAGGTGTACGATACCATCTAGTCAGTATCTTGAACCCGTTTTCTTGCGTGTTCACATTAAGTGATCCTGAGTGAATATTCCTAAACATTTTTTCCCATTGGTCATCTGTGATAGGTATCAATAGATCCTCCTCCCATTTCTTGCAGGCCTTCCCTGAGCTGGGAAGTATATCTTCAAATTGTGGTTATGTGTGGTAGCAATAAGATGTTGCTGTGTAACATCCTGGGTACACAGCTTTTCAAATGTGGTTAGTTGCCTAGAGCACACTGAATTTTTGTCTATTGATTTTGGGAAGTGGGCGATTAACAAGTAAGACCAGGGAGGTATGGGCTTTTTGTCCATTTGGGTTGCAATATGTGACGCCGGGCGTAGTTTTCCCGAGTCATAAAAGTGGTAAGCTTGGACTCAGCCTTTCGACCAGCTATCGGTGAGGAATTGAGGTGACATTCCAGGGGGAAAGTTAGGGTTGAGTTTAATTGGTGTAAGGGGGCTTGGTACCGAAGATAACCGTGTTTGGGAGAAAGTCTGCTTAAAGCACGCTAGAGTAGGACCTATTAGCGGGTGTTGGCGTATTTTGGACGGAATGTGGGCCTGATCTAGCCAAGGGATGGTAGCTAGCGTGAGTCCGGTAAAAGAGGCTTCCAGTGGAACCCAATCCTTGTATTGACTGTGGAGATTCCAGTCCACTATTCTGGATAAATGGATCTCCCTATAATAATTGTAGATATCGGGGAGGCCAATCCCCCCAAGTGTTTTGGGTAGGTGAGTTGTCTGAAATTGATTCTCGGCGTTCTACCCCCCCATAAGAATTTAGTGCATATGTTCCTATAAGATTTAAAAAAGGTCCTAGGCATTTGTATAGGGACTGCCTGAAGCACATACAACATTCTGGGTAGCACATTTATCTTTAAAATGGCAGCTCTGCCAAACCACGAGAACGTGGGTTTATTCCATTTGATGAGATCGTCTGTCAATTTACACAATAAGGGTAAGTGATTTTTGACGTATAGTTCAGACAGGTCTGACGGAAGGTTAATCCCTAAGTAAGGGATATAGTCCCTCCTCCAATGAAAGGGGAAGTTGAGCTCGCACTGCTCTTTTGTGGTTTTATGAAGAGATATATTCAAGGCATATGACTTGGTGAAGTTAATTTTGAGATTAGCTATCGACTGAAAGACTCTAAATTCCTGAAGGACAACCGGCAAGGTGGTCATAGGTTCGGAGAGGAATAATAGAATGTCATCCGCAAAGGTGGCGTATTTAAATTCTCTAATTGGGGATTGTACTCCTTTGATATCCGGATTTTGACAAATTTTTTGTAGTAGGGGTTCTAAGGTCAGAATATATAGTATTGGGGAGAGAGGGCAACCTTGACTCGTGCCATTCTGGATGGAGAAGGCGTCTGACAGAGTATTGTTGACCCTGACCCTAGCAGTTGGGCCCGAATATAGGGACATGATCAGGATGAGCATGTGAGGGCCCAAGCCCAGGTTCAGTAACACTGCCTCCATGTAATCCCATGCTACTCTGTCAAACGCCTTCTCCGCGTCCAGAGATAGAAACAACGCCTTCTGTCCTGACTGAGTAATTAGATGATGTAGGTTGATGGCCTTTATTGTGTTGTCCCTAGCTTCACAGCCAGGGTCAAAACCTACTTGATCTGTGGAAATAAGAGAGAAAATCTTAACGTCCACGTTTAGTAGGGATATAGGTCTATAACTGCTTACATTTGTAATATCTTTGTCTGGCTTTGGTATGACAGTTATATGTGCCTCAAGCAGCCCCTTCGGAATATATCTAGAAAGAGAGGGAGTGTTGAACGCTTTTAAAAAGGGTTTTTGGAGGGTTTCCGTATAGACTTTGTAATATGCTGCTGTCAGACCATCGGGACCCGGGCTTTTACCCGGTTTCAATTTTTTTACCACCTGTACCCATTCCGTGGGGGAGATTGGGGCTTCTAATGAGTCTGCCACCTCTTTAGGAATTTTACCTACCGGTATATTACATGTACTAATTATGCACAGTATTCCTGCCTGCTGCATGGAAGATCCTTTGATCCTTTTTCTGCTGCTGACCACATCCTTGCCTGCTATCTGGACCAATGCTTTGGCTGTGCTGACAACATCTCTACCTGTACTGACTATTCCTGCCTGCTGCCTGTTTTGCTGTCGCTGTCCACATTCCTGCCTGCTGCTTAGACCAATGCTCTCCTCTGTGGACCACTATACTACTAAAACCACAGGTAATTTTTTCTTTACCCTTTGCTCAGCAAAATGTATTTTGGTTTGTAGTTGGTATGTACAGTACATGCTATGTGTTAGCAATATGAAGGGCCTTCAACAATGTGATTGTTGTGTAATTTATGCTCCTAGAACACCTGACAATGCTACTTCAATGTTGGGCCTCTGTATGTGGCCAAGCTGTGCAAAAGTCTCACATATGTGATATCGCCATACTCAGGAGGAGTAGCAGAATGCATTTTGGGGTTTCAGTTTTGCTATGTACATGCTATGTGTTGGAAATATATTATAAATGGACAACTTTGTATAAAAAAATGTGTTTTCATTTTTTTTCCACATAATCCAAAAACTTTGGGAAAAAGATGTACCATTCAAAAGACTCATTATGTCTCATAGATTATAAATTGGGGTGTTATCTTTCCAAAATTGGGTCATTTTGTGGGTGTTTCCATTGTCCTGGTGCTCCAGGGCCTTCAAAATTGTAATATGTGGTTGAGAAATGAGATGTGCAATTTATGCTCCCAGAATGCCTGAAGGTGCTCTTTCAATGTTGTGCCTCTGTATGTGGCCAGGCTGTGTAAAAGTCTCACATATTTGGTATTGCTATACTCAGGAGGAGTAGCAGAATGTATTTTGGGGTGTCATTTTATCTGTGTACATGTTATGTGTTGAAAATATCTTATAAATGAACAACTTTGTGTAAAAAAAAAAAATAAGTTTTCAATTTTTGTCCACAGTTTCCAAAAACTTCTGGAAAAAAAAAACATTCAAAAGACTTATTATTATGTCTCAGAGATTATACGTTGGGGTATTAACTTTCCAAAATGGGATCATTTTGTGGGTGTTTCCATTGACCTGGTGCTCCAGGGCCTTCAAATTGTGATAGGTTGCCATCAAATGAGATGTGCAATTTATGCTCGTAGAACACTTGAATGTGCTACTTGGATGTTAGACCTCTGTATGTGACCAGGCTGTGTAAAAGTCTCACACATGTGGTATCACTATAGTCAGGAGGAGTAGCAGAATGTATTTTGGGGTGTCATTGCAAGTATGCATGTGCTGTGTGAGAGAAATAACTTGTTATTATGACAATTTTGTGCAAAAAAAATAATATTTTCCCAAGGATTGTGGGAAAAAAATTACAACTTCAAAAAACTCACCATGCCTCTTACTAAATACTTTGGAATGTCTGCTGCTTTCCAAAAAGGGGTAATTTGGGGGGTATTTGTACTATCCTGACTTATTAGGTTCTCAATAATTGAGATAGGCCTTCAGCACATCAGGTGTGATCAGATGTTGTCATTTTTCAATGATTTTCACCATAGCTTGTAGACTCTAACTTTCACAGAGACCAAATAATATACATTATTTGGGTTATTTTTACCAAAGATATGTAGCAGTATACATGTTGGCCCAAATTCATGAAGAAAAATTACTTATTTGCAAAATTTTACAATAGAAACTAAAAATAAGTGTTTTTTTTTTTCATAAATGTCTCTTCTTTATTGTTTGCAATATAAGCAAAAAAAGAAACTGCGGTGATTAAATACCACCAAAAGAAAGCTCTGTTTGTGAGAAAAAAATGATAAAAATTTGGTACAGTGTAGCATGACTGAATAATTGCCATTCAAATTGTGAGCGCGATGAAAGCTAAAAATTGGCCTGGGAAGGAAGTGTGTATAAAAGCCCTGTATTGAAGTGGTTAAATAGGGACAGAAAAATTGGGCCTTAGGCAGTGGTGGTGGTGATCTAAACTAAAAATATTGTTGGAAGCTAGCATCATCAAGATTGAGGAGGCACAGTGGTGTAGTGATTAGCACTCTCACCTAGCAGTAAAAAGGGTCACTGGTTTGAATCCCAACCACAACACTACCTGCCTGGAGTTTGCATGTTCTCCATGTGCCTGCGTGGGTTTTCTCCGGGTACTCCAGTTCCCTCCCATACTCCAAAGACATGCAGGTAGGTTAATTGGCATCTGTCCCAAATTGGCCCTAGTATATGAATGGTGACCTTGGATTGTGGGCTCCTTGAGCATAGGGACCAATGTGAGTGTGCAATGTACAGGGATAGGGACAATTGTAGACACTCACTCAGGTTGGACTGGTGTCTTTATTCAACCTTACTAACTATGTAACTATGAATAGGATAGTCACGCAGTCTTCAAAGGATCCCACATCCATAGAAAAATCAAGCAGTTATGTCAGCATCAGGTGCTTGATAGCTACTGCTGATCCAAGACTGATTAATTTTTTTTTTTTTAATAAACATTTTATTGAGAGAGAAAAAAAAGAGGAATAATACAAGCGAAGAAGAAAATAAAGATCAGTCCATCAATTCTTACAGAAACAAATATCCATTGGCTGAAGACAGCTAACTTCACAAACAGTTATTGCAGCTAGTATGTGTAAGCTTACATTTACAATCAAGGTGATAACACCAAACCACAGTCCACCATAAAAGGGAGGCACAGCCTGATCATGACTAGGGGCCTACTAAGGATGAATCCATTTTCTCCTCACCATTGGGATGCGCCATGTGGTATCCGGAATCATCACTCTTTTGATTTTTTCTGGGAAACATCAAATAGGGCCTGGGAATATGATGGCTCATAATGATCAATTGTAGGTAGCAAGGTATAATGTACATCTCCAATGCAATGAATGGCAACCTATACCAGTGATGCTATTCAGTCGTTGCTAAAACGGTGGTCTTCATGTGAATTGTGCTATAGTGAACCTGGTTTCTGTATTTTATACGTTGAGATAAGTGTCTTAGTAATCTTAGATACGAACGGTCAAGGGAGATTTGGGGGGGGGTTAGACAAAGATAAAATGAGTTTCGAAAAGGGAGGGGACTAAAGAGAAAGAAGGAGACCCTGGGGGGTAACCAGGAGCAGGGGAAGTATGGATCGCTTCTGACAAAGAGAAGGAATTTGCCTTCTGCTGATTTATCCAAACCTCCTCCTCCCCCACCTCAAGAGCTACTTCGATAGACCTGTGGGGTACTCTGTATTACAAAGACTATTTATGTTCTTGCTTGTGCCATAACTCTGGCATATGTTGGGGTGGGTGTAAAGTGTTTCCCACAGGACCAAATTATGTTAAATTTTGAGGGTGTATCTCTGGAAATATGAATCAGTTCTTCCATGTCCGCAATTTTGTTAATCCTATGAAATCATTCTTTTAGTATGGGGACCCTGGGGGAACCCCAGTGAACGGGAATGCATTGTTTCGCTGCGTTGATCATGAACATTGCCAATGACTTGTGATAGGTGCGGTGTGGTAGAGGTGATAAGTGAAGGAGGCATTGGGTAGGGGTCGCGTCTATCTGATCAGATGTCACTTGGGATGTGATTTGACAAACTTTCTTTCAAAAGGCCTGTATCAGCGGACACGTCCACCATATGTGTAATAACGTCCCAGTGTCTGTCTGACACCTCCAGCAAGCATTAGTGGTGGAAGGGTAGAATTTTTTAAGAAGAGCAGGTGTACGATACCATCTAGTCAGTATCTTGAACCCGTTTTCTTGCGTGTTCACATTAAGTGATCCTGAGTGAATATTCCTAAACATTTTTTCCCATTGGTCATCTGTGATAGGTATCAATAGATCCTCCTCCCATTTCTTGCAGGCCTTCCCTGAGCTGGGAAGTATATCTTCAAATTGTGGTTATGTGTGGTAGCAATAAGATGTTGCTGTGTAACATCCTGGGTACACAGCTTTTCAAATGTGGTTAGTTGCCTAGAGCACACTGAATTTTTGTCTATCGATTTTGGGAAGTGGGCGATTAACAAGTAAGACCAGGGAGGTATGGGCTTTTTGTCCATTTGGGTTGCAATATGTGACGCCGGGCGTAGTTTTCCCGAGTCATAAAAGTGGTAAGCTTGGACTCAGCCTTTCGACCAGCTATCGGTGAGGAATTGAGGTGACATTCCAGGGGGAAAGTTAGGGTTGAGTTTAATTGGTGTAAGGGGGCTTGGTACCGAAGATAACCGTGTTTGGGAGAAAGTCTGCTTAAAGCACGCTAGAGTAGGACCTATTAGCGGGTGTTGGCGTATTTTGGACGGAATGTGGGCCTGATCTAGCCAAGGGATGGTAGCTAGCGTGAGTCCGGTAAAAGAGGCTTCCAGTGGAACCCAATCCTTGTATTGACTGTGGAGATTCCAGTCCACTATTCTGGATAAATGGATCTCCCTATAATAATTGTAGATATCGGGGAGGCCAATCCCCCCAAGTGTTTTGGGTAGGTGAGTTGTCTGAAATTGATTCTCGGCGTTCTACCCCCCCATAAGAATTTAGTGCATATGTTCCTATAAGATTTAAAAAAGGTCCTAGGCATTTGTATAGGGACTGCCTGAAGCACATACAACATTCTGGGTAGCACATTTATCTTTAAAATGGCAGCTCTGCCAAACCACGAGAACGTGGGTTTATTCCATTTGATGAGATCGTCTGTCAATTTACACAATAAGGGTAAGTGATTTTTGACGTATAGTTCAGACAGGTCTGACGGAAGGTTAATCCCTAAGTAAGGGATATAGTCCCTCCTCCAATGAAAGGGGAAGTTGAGCTCGCACTGCTCTTTTGTGGTTTTATGAAGAGATATATTCAAGGCATGTGACTTGGTGAAGTTAATTTTGAGATTAGCTATCGACTGAAAGACTCTAAATTCCTGAAGGACAACCGGCAAGGTGGTCATAGGTTCGGAGAGGAATAATAGAATGTCATCCGCAAAGGTGGCGTATTTAAATTCTCTAATTGGGGATTGTACTCCTTTGATATCCGGATTTTGACAAATTTTTTGTAGTAGGGGTTCTAAGGTCAGAATATATAGTATTGGGGAGAGAGGGCAACCTTGACTCGTGCCATTCTGGATGGAGAAGGCGTCTGACAGAGTATTGTTGACCCTGACCCTAGCAGTTGGGCCCGAATATAGGGACATGATCAGGATGAGCATGTGAGGGCCCAAGCCCAGGTTCAGTAACACTGTCTCCATGTAATCCCATGCTACTCTGTCAAACGCCTTCTCCGCGTCCAGAGATAGAAACAACGCCTTCTGTCCTGACTGAGTAATTAGATGATGTAGGTTGATGGCCTTTATTGTGTTGTCCCTAGCTTCACAGCCAGGGTCAAAACCTACTTGATCTGTGGAAATAAGAGAGAAAATCTTAACGTCCACGTTTAGTATGGATATAGGTCTATAACTGCTTACATTTGTAATATCTTTGTCTGGCTTTGGTATGACAGTTATATGTGCCTCAAGCAGCCCCTTCGGAATATATCTAGAAAGAGAGGGAGTGTTGAACGCTTTTAAAAAGGGTTTTTGGAGGGTTTCCGTATAGACTTTGTAATATGCTGCTGTCAGACCATCGGGACCCGGGCTTTTACCCGGTTTCAATTTTTTTACCACCTATACCCATTCCGTGGGGGAGATTGGGGCTTCTAATGAGTCTGCCACCTCTTTAGGAATTTTACCTACCGGTATATTTTTGAGGTAAGCTAGGAGGTTCTTCTGCCTCAGTTGGGGATCCTGGGTATTCGAAGAATTCCCATTCAAGTTATAAAGGGAAGCGTAATATTTTTCAAATTCCTGCGCTATTTCGGAATTCGATTCGTGTACCGAGCCCGTCGGAGATCGGATTTGGTGAACTGTGTGCTTGGCCTTTTTTACCCATAACGCTTGTGCCAATAGGTGGCCTGTTTTATTCCCTGACTCGTAAAAGAGCTTCTGGGTCAAGATATTTTTTTTTTTTTACGTGGCGACTTAGTTCTTCTTGTATGCAAGTGCGGGTTTCTGTAAGTTCAGCTTGGATATCTAGTGCTAAGGAGTGCTTGTATTGCGCTTCCAATTGTCTAAGTTTGTTGAGTAAAGCTGTCATTTTGGCGCGTTTCTCTTTTCGCATTGATACTGCAATAGTGATTAGTTTCCCCCTCATGACGCATTTGTGGGCTTCCCACTGCAATTGAAACGAAGTGTCGGGTGTGTCATTTTCACGAAAGAAATGCGTTAAGCAATCTCGAATTTCCAGCTCCCTAATTTTATCCATCAGAATACTTGCATCTAGCCTCCATACATTGGATCGAGTTAGTGTTTCAGGAAAGGAGAGTGTTGTTGTGATGGGGAGGTGATCAGAGATTGTCAAGGGTTCTGTGGTTGCTATCGATAGATGTTGGAGACCCTGCTGTGAGATCATGATGTAATCCTGCCGTGAATATCTACTATGAGGAATAGAAAAGAATGTAAAGTCCTTTTCCTTGGGAAAAAGTACGCGCCAAGTGTCATGGAGGAGTGCCTCTTGAAGGCTTTTCTTAATTTGCTTAATGGCTCTAGAAGGGATGCTGGAGGTGCTGGAGGACGTATCAATGAGGGGATCTAGTGGGACGTTGAAATCCCCACCTAGAATCAGTAGACCTTCTTGGAATTCAGTCAATCTGTTCATAGTTTCCCGGAAGAAAGGCACTTGTGAAGTGTTGGGGCTATAAATATTGGCCAATGTAATTTTCCTGTTTCTGAGAGTTCCCTTAAGGAAAATAAATCTGCCTTGTTCGTCCGCTAGTGTGTCTGATATTTGGATATGTGTGTTTTTAGCTAAGAGAATAGAGACTCCCTTACATTTGGGGGAGGTGGCATTGTAGCAGAAGGGAAACTTAGGGTTGAATAATTTCGGGATCGATTTAGAACAAAAATGGGTTTCCTGCAGGAAGACAACGTCTGCCTGCAGTGATCTCATAAGCGAGAGCACTTGAGAGCGTTTCTCTAGTGTGTTGAACCCTTTCACGTTTAGGGATACTAGCTTCAGGATATCGTGTTTTTGACAAGGGTTGAGGGGAGACATTGTCGTTAGGAGTGAGGAAAAAAAAAGAAGGGGGGAGGGGGGTGAAAGGGGAAGAAGAGGAAAGAGGTAAGAAAAGGAGGGGGGTGGGGGCTCAGGTAGATGGGTCCTCACGTAGTGAGAAAGGGGGTAATGAGGGTAGAACCGAAGAGCAGGTTGAGCTCGTCAACCTTCTAAGTAGGACCAAATTCGGTGGGGTCAACAGAGACTACCAGCGTCCGTTGTGTGGGGGTGGCGGACAAAGTATTACAAGGAGATGCGAGCACTAGGTCCTAAAGAGGCCTAAAACGTCATATGTACGGTTGGGTGGCATAGATATCAGGGATAAATCTGAAGCAGGGGTGGTAAAGGTCATGAGCAGTTTCACCTCCCTCCCTCACTCAACCCTTACAATAGAGCTGGAGAAGAGCCATAATATTGGAGAGCAAAGAGGGGGGGGGGGGGGGGGGTTGCCCATTATAGGGTAGACATGAAACCAAAGGGTTTGTTTATCCTCTGGAGATCACGAGAGCTATGAAAGAATTTTGTTTAGTGCTTAGAGGGAGTCTTTAAAGTGGAAGAGAACATACCATAGCACGTGCAGAGTTCCCGAACCCAGGAGTTCTTGCTCAATGTTGGATTGGAAAAAACTAGAGAGGCACAACTTATGAGTGGTGTAGACCGTTTCTTGGTTAATGTAGCTTAAAAGGTAGAGGGAAAAACCCATATAGTGGCATAATTTATCAGTGTTAAGATACCTGAGTCCACAACCTAGACATCACGTAACTTAAAATAACTGGTGCATGACAAAACCTTAATTTGAGAAATTAACTGCCCTACTGGCAACAGTGAAGCTAAAAACAATAAACACAAAAAAAAAAGAAGTTGGAACCAAATCCCTTAGTTCCAATGCAACTGAAGAAATTCACCTCACACGAGGGGGAGGAGTCCATGCAGGCAATTAATCTCAGAGATACTGTAATACTTTGTTGAGATATTACCCTTTGTGCCGGGCTGTACAGGGACCCAAGCAACTGTACGTGACCTGATAATTAATACCTGGTAGCCGCGTCCGTCAAACTGGAGGCCCTCCGGAAAGGGGAGGGGCTCACCTATGTATTCCCTCTCCGGACTCCTCCCACTCGATATTTCCTACAAGGTGTAAGTTTGAAAGGTCCCCGAGGGGGGTATCTTCATTTTAAGCTAGACTGCAATATAAAACACAACCATTAGTATATATTCTAACATTTATGCGATTTCTCATATTTCAGAGCTTTGCTGCCAGATTATAGAAAAGAAGAGCGGGGGGGGGGGGGGGAGAAAGGTGCCAAAATAGTTATAGGCCTAGAAGAGAGAGAGTTTAAAGGGTATAGGTGCGAGGGGTGAGAAAGAAGAGCAGGGTGGAAGGATGGGGTCAGGTGAGGAATAGAAAGGCTTCTCTGAAGCAGCTTATAACCCTCCCCTCTTCCCGATCCTATAGCGAATCATGACAATAGGGGTTTTCACTAGCACCCTATGCTAAGGCACGAGGATCTTCTTCGGAAGTGTCCGTGTAGACAGTACGACCTCGGTAGTTGCGGATCATGCGGGTGAGAGTCAAAGTTTCCTTGTCGGCGAGGGCTAGTTCGGCTTGAGAGTACCAGTCTACCATATTTCGTCTGGCTCTCCAGGTGGAAGTAGGGAAGTCTGATAACCAGATCTCAAGGGAAAGAAAGCATGGGTGGTCCCGTACAAACACATATATGGGAAATAAAGTGGGGTATGTTAGTAATAGTCTTAGCTGCAGACCGTTAACAAGAAGAGTTGGATTTTGATGCACTAAGGATCAAAAAGTTTCTGATCTAACCGACATGGTCATATTATAATAAAGTCTGTTCCAAGTTAGGGCTGCGGATTGCAGGGATTTGGTCATACGACAAAGAAGCAGGTAAGTCAAGTCATGCAAACAAGTTCAAGCCGTGTACCTCGTCAATTGTGTCTAAGCCTGCGGTGAACCGGAGACGCAGTTGGACTGCCATTTCGAGGGACATCTGGGATCCTCCGCGGCGAGGGAGGAGGAAGATGTTGGTGAGATACTCTGCGTCGTCGGCCAATGTGGAAATTACCAGCTTCATCTATTCCCTCCATGGAGGAAACTCTTGTCAGAGAAGGGAGTTTGAAGTCACTGTCCACTGTAGGAATATCCAAGGCTGAGCAGAAATTATCTAAATCCTTTGGGACCCTTAGGGTTGCGGTGTGACCCCGATGGGAAGCCGACAGGCCAAAAGGGTACTTCCAGCGGTACTAGATGGCTCTATTCCGGAGGACCTCCAGGAGGGGCCTCAGCTTTCTCCTGCGTTGCAGTGTGATGCTTGAGAGGTCCTGAAAAATTCTTATGTTGCCCCCCCCCTTTAAGTGAGTTGATTTTTCCCCCGAGCCTTACGGAGAATCTCCTCTTTCAATGGAAAGTCTATGAGACAGCACACTGCATCCCTCGGGGGATCTTCCTCTCTACCCCTCGGGCGGAGTGCTCTGTGAATACGTTCGAAGGTGATCAGGGTTTCTAACGGTCTTTCTAGAAGGTCATTAAAGATGTGGGTAACAACTTGAGCAAGGTGATTGGGTTCAACTGATTCGGGGAGCCCCCTCACCCTGAGGTTCCGACGCCTCCCTCTATTGTCCAAGTCCTCCATATGTCGGTTGATGTCTCTTAAATGGATGGCGTGGGACTCTGTGATCTGTTGAACGTGACACAGCGAAGCATCATGGCGGGCTTGCACTGATTCGATCTCTTCCACTCTTACAGACATAGCTTGAATGTTCCCTCGTAGTTACGCAATAGCGGCGGATAGTGTGCTTTTAATGTCAGCAGCTACACTCCTGAGGTTATCTAAGCTAAGCGCTTGGGGTTCCCGAGCGTCGGGATCTGTCCTCGGGCGTAGCGGGCTCCTGCTTTGGGAACACGATTTACTAGAGGCCGCGTCTTGAGAGCCGCCTTTAGGCCTTGAGCGGAAAAAGGTCCGGGATTTGTCTGTTTGGCTGCGTGTTTTGCTCTGAAGGGTAGCTGAACCTTGCTGCGGACATCTCCCGGGGTGGTCCCTACTTACCGCTATGTTTATGACGCTGTTTCCCCGCCGTGATTCCTGAAAGCTGGGCCTCGTGGACAGGAGCTCCAGTTCTACGCCGCCATTTCGGATCGATGCTGAGCCACGCCCGGACTGATTCATTTTTATGAATGTGAGCCAATCAAGGGAGTCTGTGGACAGGCACACTCTATGATTCATAACAAACCCTCCAACGGCACTGAATGTGCATTCAGAAAGAACGCTGGATGCAGGACAGGCCAGTAGATTAATTGCATATTGAGCTAGTTCTGGCCAGTGGTCCATCCTCAAGACCCAGTAACCCAGTGGATGCTCTGTTGGAAAGGTCTCCAAGTCTGCTCTTGCCCTTAGATATTCCTGAATAGGGTTGAGCGGACACCTAGATGTTCGGGTTCGACGGGTTCGGCCGAACTTCGCAAAAAAGTTAGAGTTTGGGACCCGAACTTAACCCCAAAACCCCATTGAAGTCAATGGGGACCCAAACTTTTGAGGACTAAAATGGTTCTAAAAAAGTAATTGGAAGGCTAGAGGGCTGCAAATGACAGCAAAATGTTGTTAAGAGCATGGTAAGTGCTCTGCAAATAAATGTGGATAGGGAAATAACTTAAAATAACATACAATACATAAAAATAAAAAATAGTATGCTGGAGGCCTCCTTCTCAGAAGAAGAGGTACAGGAAGTCATTAAGAACCTCAAATCAGGTTCTGCTCCAGGCCCCAATGTTCTCCCTAAGCCCTATTAAAAGACATTTACCACCACCCTGACTCCACATTTGACAACATTTTTTAAGGCAAAGACACAGGGAACCCCCCTTGATCCTCACCTAAACACAGCCTACATTTCAGTAATACCAAAACTGGATAAAAACCTGAAAGAAGTCAGTAATTATAGACCCATCTCCCTCATCTATAGTGACTTAAAAATCCTTACCAAACTCCTTGCAAATCGTCTAGCTTCCTTCATTAACCAATATGTTCATAAGGATCAAGTGGGGTTCATCCCAAGCAGACAGGGCCCTGATCAGATCAGAAGAGTCATATACATAGTCTCTATCCTCCAGACAAACTGGTCAGGAGGTCCAAAACAAATCAGGCATGCTTTTATCACTGGACCTTCAAAGGGCCTTTGATTCGGTCTCCTGGCCATACATTTTTACAATCCTTGAACATTGGGGCTTTGGTGACAAGTTTATGGGCCTGATCCGAGCTCTTTATTCAAATCCTAAAGCCTATATTAGGCTTCAAGTCCACTACTCCAAACCAATACATATAGCCAAAGGCACCAGACAAGGCTGTCCTTTATCTCCGCTAATCTTTGCAATAGGAATTAAAAAAAATCTGTTGCCCTAAATTATTTTTTGGGGAATCCCAGAATAGAAGAACAGTATCTAAAGTGTGTATCTCACATGTACAGATATGCAGGAAACACTGCAAAATATATTTTTGTGCCCTAAATTGGTGTTTTTAGAATAGCAGAATAGAGCAACAGTATGTAAACAGTGTATCTTACACGTACAGATATGAGGAAAATGCTTCATTATGATTCATTAGTGTGAAGAAATGGAATGAGCTTTCCCCATTATATGTTCCTTAACTTGAAAAAAGTAAATGCTTGCCAATACATCTTGTGGGGTGGATGCAGGCAGATGGTTGGGTTTGGACATCCTGTGTGTGCGGTCAATGGTTATGTTAGCTTGACATGGCTGAGGGAGGAGTAGGAGAAATAGCTGCTGTAGGTAATAAATTTGATCCGGAGGTTTAACGGTTTCTGGTATGCCTCTATAATTGATATTATTCCTCCTGGAGGAATCGTGTTGATCAGGGGTGTCCAAACTTTTTTCAAAGAGGGCCAGATATGATGAAGTGAACATGCTCGAGGGCCGACCATTTTGTCTGACATTCTTTAAACCATTAAAATTCGGTCTAAGTAGGTTTTAAGAAACCACCAAATACCCTATCGCTGGGGCTATCCCACCAAACTCACGATCACATACCAGGAACGTTCGTTTGTGGTAGACTCGCTGGACAAAGGTATTGCCTTGTTAAAGGAATGGCAGATCCTTCCTGACGCCAGAGATAACAATGCGGACGCTTCCAACCATCGGCTGTCTGACCCGGATTGGAAATCAGTGTCACCGCGCAATACCAGTTCTCGCTCTCAACCGACACGCTGACGGGGTCACCTCATCTCTCTATCGGGGAAGCGGGACTACCGCTAGGCTTGAACTTTTACCCCAATTTACCTGAGTAACACCTGGTTGCTTACGATTCACCCCTATCCTTCTGAGGGGTGTCTTAGACCTATAATGGGTTTTACCATACATGCCATGCATACTTGCTTTCTGTTTCTCAGTAGTGTTCATATGACTTGGACTTTCTTTGTTTTTTCTCTTTTTCTTATTCATTCTTTATTTTTTCTTTTGGAGTCTTGCCAGGATTCACAAGTTCAGCAGTTCACCTCAAGAGCGCCTGTTCAGCGTGTGGATAGCAACTACCACGAGCATCTTCAAAACCAGCCCACGCAACGGCTACAACCCCAGCTCAACTGTGAGTACTCATCTTGCGGACTAGTCATCTCATCCCCAATGAAATTTTCAAAGGGGGGTTTCGGGATTTACCCCATGTATACTGCATCTAAAATGATCTCCACCACCATCTCCCCCCATGGCCATTAATTTCCTATCTATCAACGCCAAGGGGCTTAACCACCCCATGAAGAGGAAGTCTATGTGGAAAGAAGCTTTACTAAACAGGTCAGACGTCCTCTGCGCCCAAGAAACTCACTTTTGTCAAAATGCGGCACCAGTCTGCAAACATAAGAATTTCCCACACACCTTTTTTGCGAATGCTACGTCTAAAAAGAAGGGCGTTATGATAGCGGTTAAAGATTCTGTTGCTTTTACTCTATATAAGGAAATTGCGGACACTCAAGGTCGCTATTTGATCTTGGTATGCGATATCAATCAAGTATCTTATACCGTTGTGAATGTCTATGCCCCTAATTCCCAGCAAATTTGCTTCTTCCACAAAATTTTGAAAAGGGCCCGAAAGTACAGAAGAGGATCCCTAGTATTGTGCAGTGACTTTAATGTCACACCAGACCCGTCCATCGATACAACGTCTCACCCTAAGCGTCTATCTACTCCTCTGGGCAACACATTGTATAGGGAAGATATCTTTGATGTCTGGAGATGCTTACATGCCACGGAAAGGGACTTTACCTTTTTTTCTGCCCCTCACCACTCGTATTCCAGGATAGACTTATTTCTGGTCGATCAACACACCCTGTCTAGGACAGTCTCTGCATCTATCAACACTATTACATGGTCGGACCATGCGTCAATCACGCTATCGTTGAAGGACTCTTCTACTTTTGAATCTATTCCTCTATGGAGGGCGAACTCTTATCTTATGCAACTACCTGAATACAGGACACAAATCGAGGATCACTTGGGAGAATTTTTCTCTCTCAACGGGCCCTCGATGCCTAACAAATTTGTGCTTTGGAATGCCCATAAGGCATATATCCGGGGAATATTTATAAAACTTGGGGCTGGAGCGAGGAGGCAGCGGCAGCAGAAGATACGTGAAGTTACAGATAAGATCCGTGACCTAGAATCTGCAAATAAACAGAACACATCCTCAACACTGACTGAACAGATTAGTAGACTGAGACATGACCTGAGACTCCTACTACTGGAGTCTTTTGAGAAACAGGCAAAAAGACTAAAAATGACATACTATACACAGGGTAATAGGGCAGGGAAATTACTTGCACACCAACTCAAAGGACATAGATTAAAATCAAAAATCCCCTACATTCTTCAATCTGAAAGCAAGCAAAAAGTGTATCATCCTCAGGAAATCGCCAACGCATTTAGCAACTACTATAGTTCCCTTTATAATTTAAAAGACGATATTGACACTTTCCAGCCCACACCCTCACTGATCAATGATTTCCTACAAAAAATATCTTTGCCCACCCTTTCTCCACATCATCTAGAACGACTCAATACACCTTTTACATTAGACGAAACTCTCAAGGTGATAGACTCACTCCCAGGATCAAAATCCCCTGGTCCTGACGGATTCTCTGGGGATTACTACAAGACGTTTAAACTACATCTGCTACCTCATCTGACTGAAGTGTTTAATGGTGCTGCTGCCTCCTCCTCTTTTCCACAGGAAATGTTGAATGCTTTATACTCGAACCCTTCAGCCAAAGTATACTCCTCGGGTGTACTATCTAATCCCTTTCTAATAACTAATGGGACACGTCAGGGGTGTCCACTCCCCCCACTTTTTTTTTTAATTTGATTTTAGAACCCCTAGCGGCCTGTATAAGATCTCACCCCAATATCACTGGGTTTAAGGCCCAGAAATCCGAACATACGATTAGCCTGTTCGCAGACGACATTATACTAATGCTCACGGATCCCGAAAATTCCTTGGCTTCGGTTCATGCTACTCTGAGATTGTTTAATACAGTGTCTTATTATAAAGTTAATGAGAGCAAATCTTATATTCTGGGGATGGGTGTGGACAGAGACATGCAGTCGAGACTCAGTACACGGTTCCCCTATAAATGGAGTGAGAATGGTATAGGATACTTAGGAATTACCTTGACCCCCACCACTGGGGCACTATACACTAACAACTACGTTCCTTTTCTTAATTCCCTACCGTCTAAGTTACAAGCCCTTGATAAAACGGAGCTCATCTGGTCCGGTAGGCTAGCAGCAGTAAAGATGATAATATTACCACAACTGCTCTATTTATTTAGGTCCCTTCCTATCCCTGTCCCCAAACACTACTTTACCAGGGTACAAACTATCGTAAACAACTTTTTATGGAAGGGGAAGAAAGCTAGGTGGGCCTTCAAAAGCTCGTTAACAACGAGAACTGCCGGGGGGGTGGGAAATGTTCAGATCCATGACTATTATTTAGCCTCCATTCTGGCACAACTGTGGACGTGGTTCCCAGACTCACCCTCAACGAGATGGAGGGAACTTGAAGAAAGCCAAATCCCCAATTCCAACCTATATAGTTACTTAGAGACGCACGCCATGAACACCCCCCGCATCACGCCTATGGCACCCTCCATCGTAGCTTCCTTACATGCTTGGAAGATTCTCCTTGCACAAACCTTTAGAACCCCTACTTCCACTTTAAAAATCCCTATTAGCAGCCTTACAGGACTTATCCCTAATTTGCAATTATCTCATTGGCGGGAAAAGGGTATCACCTATATCGAGGACCTTAAGATAGGGCCAGCAATGAAGACATTCCGCACGTTACAAATTGAGTTTGGACTAGCAGACTCCGACAAATACAAATATATCCAAATCAGACACCTTCTCCACTCGAACACTCTCTCAGACATACAACTCCCATGGAAGATTGTCTCATATCTCACCAATCCCTCTACTAATCTGAGGGGAATCTCCCTATTCTATAATTCTCTTAATGATAAATTGACATTCCGCAAAACATCCAATATTAGCGCATGGGAAAAAGATTTAGGTAAAACATTTACGGAAGACCAATGGCAAATGGCACTGCGAATATCTTATGCTTCCACCAAATGTATTAATTTATGGGAACTGACGCAAAAAATATTGCGTCGTTGGTACCTTACTCCGTATAGGATATCCAAATTTGCCCCCAGTGTCTCTCCACTCTGTTGGAGGCAGTGCAACAACCCCGGTACCTTGTACCATATCCTCTGGGACTGTCCCAAAATACGTACACTTTGGAATACAGTATTTCACATGTGCTCACAAATAGCGAAGACCCCCATCCCCGCTGATCCGGCACTAGCCATCTTATCCCTAAACATGGATCTGATTCCCAAACCCATTAGGACGATTGTGTCCCACATTATGCTGAGCACCAAACTGGTCTTAACACGCCACTGGAGAGATCATAACGCTCCAACGTTAAAAGAAATTATCATAACTACTGACACACATGCCATGTATGAAACCATGTTTGCGTCAACACAAGGCAAGCTTATCGCAGCTAGAGCAAATTGGAAACCGTGGACTGACTGGTTTAAAAATACTAAACTGACATGATTAGGACTTCATAAGGCTCACGACATGTGGACAGATATGAAGCAATCTGTGCTATGACTCCAAACTTCTGGCTTATCTCTATCCTCTTTTTATTTTTTTACTCTATCAGCTTATTATTTCCTTTTTACTATCTTTTCTTTGTTAACTTCTCATAAGTTTTAATTCTTTTTTTCTTTTACTCTTCAAGGTTATTTTATGTTGAATGGCCTTTACTCTTCTTTAAGTTGCCTACACGGTGTATCGCTCAATTGCTGATGTAATTTATGCACTGAGTTATAACTAGCCGCAACAAATTTATTGTTTTAAATTCATCGTTATAAAGTTATCGTTTTATTTTTATAATACAGCACATTATTGGTGGATGCACATGCATTATTCATCAGGGTTCATTTGGATCAAGGGTATGTGTATCGGGGCCCTGTGGGGCTGCTGGTGCTGCCTGGCTTTGGGGGACGGTGCTTGCAGAACCAGGGGGAGTGGGGGCTTTCCCTCTCTAGGCACAGTGAGTACCCACTAGGGGTGCCAGAGGGAGGGCCTCCCCCTCATATTGGGGAATCAACTGGACGCACTGGCGGCTCACGCGGCCCCGTGACCACCGACCTGGTTGAGTGACGTCATGCGATGCTATCCTTTCTGCATATTTCCTCATGTTTTATACACAATGTCTTTTGTGCTCACTATATGTTGTAACCCGACCTGTTGTGTCTAAATATGTGTAGGTATATACATGTTCTCTTGTTTAAATTCAATAAAAACTTATTGCAATGAAAAAATTCGGTCTAAGTTTGTTCATCCGAGCACTAATACACGGCCCAACAAAAATTCTCTTGCCTTTTTGCTGTGTGTGGTGAACAGATGAGCTCGGGTGTGTTATTTGGATATACTGTATTTAATCGGCTTATACCACACACCTTAACTTTAAAAAGGAAGTCTCGGGAAAAAAATAAAAATAAAAATCTTACATTTTAAATAAAGACATGTGAAGCAAAATAAGGGTCAGTGCCCATCTGCAGCCCCAGCGTATTGCCATGAATTCAGCCTCCACCTTATTGCCATGAATGCAGCCCATACATTGCCATGAATGCAGCCCCCAGCGTATTGCCATGAATGCAGCCCCCAGTGTATTGCTATGAATGCAGCCTCCACCGTATTGCCATGAATGCAGCCCCCAGCCTATTGTCATGAATGCAGCCTCCACCGTATTGCCATGAATGCAGCCCTCAGCGTATTGCCATGAATGCAGCCTCCACCGTATTGCCATGAATGCAGCCTCCACCGCATTGCCATGAATGCAGCCTCCACCGCATTGCCATGAATGCAGCCTCCACCGTATTGCCATGAATGCAGCCCCCACCGTATTGCCATGAATGCAGCCCCCACCGTATTGCCATGAATGCAGCTCCCAGCGTATTGCCATGAATGCAGCCCCCAGAGTATTGCCAGGAATGCAGCCCACACATTGCCATGAATGCAGCCCACACATTGCCATGAATGCAGCCCCCATATTGCCATGAATGCAGCCCAAACATTGCCATGAATGCAGCCCACATATTGCCATGAATGCAGCCCAAACATTGCCATGAATGCAGCCCACATATTGCCATGAATGCAGCCCCCATATTGCCACGAATGCAGCCCACAACACATTTCCATGAATGCAGACTCACCATTGCCATCAGTGCAGCCTGATTCACGTTCTGCAGCCTTGGAGGAGACAGGGAGGGGAGCGGAATGAGCGCCGACAGACATACAGGAGAAACTCCTGTTTCTATCAAAGGCCTCTTTAATTGAAAGTCCCGCCTCCTGTGATGGACAAAACGGTTGTCCATGGCAGCCAGCATATCCATCTTTTGTGGCCCCCGGTGAAAAGGGATTCGTTGGGGGCCACAAAAGATATATATGTGAACATGGCCAGACGGGCCGCCCGAAACCAGAACGCGGGCTGAGATTGGCCTGCGGGCCGGACTTTGGACATGCCTGGTCTAGATAAACCACTTTAGCTTGGAGGAAGTGTATTCCTTCAGTGTGATGATCATAAGTGTTTTCCATTTCGTTATAAACCATAGTGTGTTCTGTCACCAGTTTTTCTAGGTCAGCCGTGCATTTCTCTACCCGGTTAACTCATTTTGTAAGGTGGAGATAGAGAAATGCAGTTTGTTGCAAATTTTTTATCAGTCAAAAGATTGGTCTGGTCCACAAATGACTGAAATAAGTTGGTTTTTCTAATTACCATCATTATATCTATTCTATTCTTAATCAGAAGTGACCTTGTACAATCCCCCACATTCATCGATGGGGAGGATTTTCTTTAGCGGTCTGGTTACGTATCGGTGTATGACCTTCTGGGTGAGCAGATCTCTTTATTACAATATTTGCTGTTTAAATCATGTCTTTTGATGATATATTATTGTATAAGTTATTGTATATTTTGTTTTATAGACAGTTGCTCTTGAGGAAGCAGTTTCAATCAGCAAAAGTAGTAGAGGATCCAACTGTGTATACCTCACATCAACAGTTACCCGTCAGGTGATCTCGTTAGTAATTGTTTGTGGTGGAATTTGAATTGAATTTTATAAATAAGTTGGATACATGGAAAAGATAGTGGCCCCTAAAAGAGGAGGAGATAAATTCAGAACAATTTGTAAACACAAAGTGTTCTGGATATTTTCTCTACATACCAGGATCCCATTGGGGTTACATTTTGAGTGGGATGTATCCCACTATTATGACTGACCCCTCTATACATTGGTATTGTTGCCTGAAATATGGTCCATTTGGCGGTTTTCCCCTTCTTTTCTTTATTTCCTCGATGCCCGATGTCTTGCATTGTTGTTGTGTGTATGCTGGCCAGCATCATTTAGGATTGGTTTAGGCTAATTGTTTCAGTTTTTTGAACATACACACACCTGCAGATATTGATAGTTATATAGATGAATGTGTCCATTGTATATAGTTTAGTTAAATATATTTAACATGAAATGCTCACATTTATCTGCATATTTTTGGCCTAATGTGCTTCTGAGCTGTGTGTTATGTTCTGTGGGTTAGAATGGCCAAGCATATAGTTTTTCCCTTTTTCTTTTTACTTTGCTTAGCCCTTGACATAGCACTCTGTCATCACGGAGTATATGTCTGGTCTAGGTTTTATATTTATACAGTGAGGGTTATGCTTTTATTTTATTTTATATGATCACTCTCCCTCTAGTTCTTTGAAGAATAGGTTTATTATAACATGATCTACATTTTAAATTAAGATATGAGGGGATGAGTGTTCATTAGTGCACACTATAAATCTTGTGCTTAATAATTGGTCTATGGGTTTCAGTGCAATACGTGTTTTAAATGTAATAAGTTTTCTTTTTATATATTTTCATAATGATTTTCCATTTGGAATGATAATTAATTAGAATGGAGTTAGTTTACCAAATCGGGGTTAACCCGCATCCATGGTTCACACATCTAGCCACACAAAGTAAGGTTAGAATTTCATGCTGACGTTTATAGTTTGGTTACACGCAACAGGAGATTGTTTTGGCCTCCATTATTTCCAAAAATTCACACTAGCAGATTTCTGTTTTCTTGTTTTCATACATATAACTGTGGCTTGTTTAGGATACATGTATTAACTCATGAACATATTCCGATATCGTTTTTGTTATTGATATATCTATAAGAATATTTTTTATTGTTACATGCACTGTATTATTCACATACACAAGAGGTGACCTGAATTGACCTGAATTGAGATGATATAACAATTTATTTTTTCTTCTTTTTTTGTCCCCATATGCTGGTAACATTTAATAAATATAAATACAATGTTTACACGAACAACATTTACATCTAGCATATGCATAGAGACTGAGGCCGCGTACACACGAGAGGATTGTCCGTCCAACTTAGTCCGCTGAAACGTGTTTCAGCGGACAATCCGCTCGTGTGTGGGCTTCAGCGGACTTTTTCGGCGGACAGTCTGGCGGACTAAGTCTTTCGGAATTTCCGTAATATTGTCCGTCCAAACTTGGTTTCAGCGGACAATCTGCTCGTGAGTAGGCTAGTTCGACGGACTAAGTATGGCGCATGCTCAGAAAGGATTTACACAGCCGAAGGTTGCATTGCAGTGTATTGGACGTCGAATTTCTAGTCCCGTTGTATGTGCCGTACACGTCATCGCGCAAGCTTTCGGCGGACTGTCTGTTCATCGTGTGTGGTCAAGTCCGTTCATTCGAAAGTAGGACGGACTGTCTGTCGGATTGTCTGACGAACTTAGTTGGCCAGACAATCCGCCCGTGTGTACGCGGCCTTAGAGTATTTACACCTAGATATATATTATTTTTTTTCATATTCTTTTTTACATATTTTATCTTCCCTTTATTTAGCACAGATTTAGTTTTGTTAGGTATTAATGAAGTGACACTATTCAATATTTTTATTTTAACTCTTTATTTAGGGTTAAAGGTTTATATAAATATAAACACTTATATATACACATTTAGTCATTCACTTGCATTTTTCTACCTTATTTAAATCTTTTTGAGCACTATATCCAATCACACAGTTTATTCATGTTTTTGATTGTGTCCACAGCATTTGCTTGTCTGTTGATTGGACCCAATTAATCACTCATTTGATCACATGGTCAAAAGACACTATATATATATATATATATATATATATATATATATATATATATATATATATATATATATATATATATCCATTTCTGTAATTGTGATTAAGCACTGTTTGATAGTATGAAACGCGTCTTCTGTCTGTTCTGCTGTGGCATGTACTTTTGATCTTTTTTGACAAAAGGCTATTTTTTGGAGTGCTGGCCAGGATTTTTCTCAAGTTTATTGCTATATGCATTGCCAGCACCTGTGGCTTTCTAGATAGAAGAGAGGTTTATTCCACACTGACCTGCCTGGAGCGGTGATACCTCTTTCACAGCTCACCACCCATCCCATCGCCACGCTGCGCACCCCCCCCCCGGGTGCACAAGTATATGTACTTTTTTTGTTGTAGGAATGCACACAATTATGTGCCCTCTGAACAGAGATTTTTACAGATAGCTCCTGGCCTTGGACAAATAATCAGGACCCAGGATGTGAAGTTGTTTGCTAGTTTTAGATCAATTATCTGTATCTCTTTCTCCTCTGTGATTTTAACTTTTTGCCAGAGAAAAGTCCTGTGGAAAAAAAAGAATATTTAACATGTTTAAATGATAAATTCAACTTAAAAAAATGCTAATTTTTTATAGATAACATTTTTTATTTATACATTTTTCCTAAGGACTCTGCTGAGCAGTGCACCCGCAGTTTGCAGGTGCAATGTCAGGCTCCTGTCTGCTCATACCTGATATAAGTGGGCAGTTACCTGAGAGCAGAAAAAATCAATTACCTACTAGGGCTCTCACCACTGCCTCACAGTGAATTGAGAACTACAATCTATCAGCTGCAATGGTTTACGGTACTTGTGGGCATTCATTCAAAGGAAACTGTAAACTAATGATGTGTAGGCAGAGCCCCACAATGCTAGCTGTTTTCAAATTATGACAGTGTGTTTGAGGAGAGGATTCCCCCGTTCGCTACCACAGAGAGAGGGGATCACGGAGGAGAAGCTGCAGATGCTGGAACATGTTACATGTTCCACGCTAAAAACAGGTGGAATATCTAACATAACATATAAATATTCTCCTTTAAGAGAATATTTATATATACAGTATTAGCCCATAGTTTTACATCAAATTTCAAACTAAAAAATGTTGTTATCAGACTAAATAGTCTTTTGAAATTATTTCATATATTCTTACCAATGATAAAATCATCTTTATGCATTCACACCAGTATTAATTCCAATGATATTATCACAAACTCTTATTTTAACGGTAGGAACTAAATATTGCTTTTAAATTAGATTTGAATCCCTATGAAACAAATGCTCCATGTGTTTTATATCTTTTATTCCTGTGCAGAAATGTTGAATATAATGTTGTATCAGTGCACAGCGCTTCAAAATAAAAAGCAACATGAAATTGAAAAATGGGGTATAAAGAAATTTCTTTTGCCTAATAATCTTCCTCTAAAAGAATGTAAGCCAGATATTTTACACTAGGAAGCAGTAACACTTTTTTTTCCACTTTAATCTAATTATACAGAAAACATTGACCTGGACTTTACACCATTAAAACACTGCTTTCATTTCAGAAGAAATCAATAAGCATATCTTTTAAAATCTATTAAAGTATTTTTTAAGCTGGTTTTGTATTGGTTCTTAGGTCAAATGTCTTTGGTAAAGCATTATGGAAAAATCTCGCACTGGTAGTAACAAGAATATTTCTATTAAACATGAACTTTTTGTGAACTTGCTGTACACAGCACAGCATATGTGATCTGCATTATATGCAATATTTAACACATAAATGTGAACACATGAATAATATGGTATAGTTCTTTCTATGCTTTCTCACTTTTCCTAATTATAAGTAAAAGAATATTGCAATTATCTTTACTGCAATGCACTGTGGAATGTCAGCACTACTTTCCAAAATTAAAACGTTTAAACATGTTTTAACTTAAAATGTTTGCATTTAAAGTTCTCTTTAATGTGTCACCTAAACACATTATTTAACACAATTTATTGACTTTAAATTACTAAGCAATTATAACACTGTGAACATTATAAGAGTTAAAAAGCAACTTTGGACTTTTCCCTGTGCTTTCAGCAATGAACAGAAAAGAGTAACCAGTTAACACCTCTTAAATGCCCACTGCATATGTAAAAACACCTCCAATTACAAAGCTAAATGGGTGACGTAGTATAATGAAAGCTTTTCAGAGCTAAATCTGCAAATGAGTATGAAGTAAGCTTATTGTACTCAGAATGGAGAAATGCTGTTTACTCGGCATTTCCTCCATTCGGCCGCTCCGTGAGACAATCGCGGGGATGCCCGCGGCGATCGAGTCCGCGGGTCCCGCGACCGGACTCACGGGGGTCCCGACCAGCGCGGGAGAGCGCCGCCGGCGGCGCGCTCCCGATGGCAGGGCGGCATTGAATATTGGACGTACCTGTACGCCAATATGCCTGCCCGTGCCATTCTGTCGACGTACATCGTCGTGCGCTGGTAGGGAAGTGGTTAAACTACTCGCGGTTATAATGAATTGTCTATGGGAGAAATCAAAAGTGCTAATTTTAAAGGGTTATATGCATGGTATTGTCATAAAAAGTGTTTGGGGACCTAGGTCCTGCCCCAGGGAACATGTATAAATGCAAAAACAAGTTTTAAAAATGGCAGTTTTTTCAGGAGCAGTGATTTTAATAATGCTTAAAGTGAAACAATAAAAGTGAAATATTCCTTTAAATTTCGTACCTGGGGGTCTATAAAGTGACACATTTTTTCCGTGTTTTACAGTTATTGAAAAAAACCGGCATGGGGTCCCCCCAAAAATCCATATCATGCCCTTTGGGTCTGGTATGAATATTAAGGGGAACCCCTGAACCAAAATTAAAAAAAAATTGTGTGGGCGTCCCCCAAATTTCCATACCAGGCCCTTCAGGTCTGGTATGGATATTAAGGGGAACCCTGTGCCACTGCTAAAAAAAAAATGTCATGGGGTCCACCTCAAAATCCATACCAGACCCTTCAGGTCTGGTATGGATTTTAAGGGGAACCCCTCACAATTTAAAAAAAATGGCGTGGGGGTCCCCCAAAAATCCATACCAGACCCTTATCTGAGCATGCAACCTGGCAGGCCACAGGAAAATAGGGGGGGATGAGAGAGCGCCCCCCCTCCTGAACCGTACCAGGCCACATGCCCTCAACATGGGGTGCGTGCTTTGGAGTAGCCCCCCAAAGCACCTTGTCCCTATGTTGATAGGGTCAAGGGCCTCATCTCCACAACCCTATTGTGGGGGTTGTGGGGGTCTGCGGGTGGGGGCTTATCAGAATTTGGAATCCCCCTTTAACAAAGGGACCCACAGATCCTGGCCCCCCTTGTTTGAAAGGGTAACGGCCTACCATTTCACAAAAAAAGTGTCAAAATGTTAAACCACAAGACACATCTTGGGACAAGTCCTTTATTTAAAAAAAAATGTCCCACAAAGTCCATACATCTTCTTCTCTCGCTCCACTGACAGACCAAAAAAAAAAAACCCGCATGTCACCACAGATCCACCTCCATGGGATCCGCCTTAATGGCCATCCTCTCGGGTGACAGTTCTTTTATAACCAAGGGCAGGGCCACATGGTGATGTATCCGGGTGACCCCACCAACTCTGATGCCACATGGAGTCAGAGGGGGGTGGGACCACTCATTGACATAAACAGGTGGCCCCACCTCCTCTGACGCCACAGGGAAGCCATTGGGAAGTCCCTGTGCCTCATAGGGGACGGGGTCACCCAGGTATGTCCAGGTAGGTCACTGTGTGGCTCCACCCTCAGTTATAAAATAACTGTCACCTGAGAGGATGGTCATTACGGCGGGTGCCTCCCAGGGTTTTTTTCAGTCCGTTAGCGGAGCGAGAGAAGAAGATGAATGGACTTTTTGGGACATTTTTATTTTTTAATAAAGGACTAGTCCCAAGATGTGTCTTCTGGTTTTTTAACATTTTGACACTTTTTTGTGAAATGGTAGGGGTACAGTGTACCATTTAAAATGGGGATCTGGTTAAAGGAGATCCCCTGGTTAAAGGGGGGTTCCAGATTCCAATAAGTCCCCACTCGCAAACCCCCACAACCACTGGGCAAGGGTTGTGGGGATAAGGTCCTTGTACCCATTGACATGGGTACCCCAAAGCACCTTCCCCATGTTGAGGGCATGTGGCTTGGTTACGGTTCAGGAGGGGGGTGCTCTCATCCCCCCTCTTTTCCTGTGGCCTTTCAGGTTACGTGCTCGGATAAAGGTATGGTATGGATTTTTGGGGGGACCCCCACGCCATTTTGTAAAAAAAATTGGCGCAGGATTCCCCTTAAAATCCATACCAGACCTGAAGGGCCTGGTATAGAATTTGGGGGGACCCCCATGCAATTTTTTTTCATTTTGGTTCGGGATTCTCCTTAATATTCATACCAGACCCAAAGGGCCTGTTATGGATTTTTGGGGAGACCACCATGCCATTTTTTCCAATGACTTTTATCTGTATTGCTGGGACCGACAATTCATTATAGCGGCAAGTAGTTTTAAAATACTTTTTTTTCCTTTAGAAATGTCATTTTGTGCAGGGACTGTTCTAAACACGGGAGAAATGCACCCCTTTACAGGCATACTATAGACACCCCCCAGGTATGAAATTTAAAGGAATATTGCACTTTTATTGTTTCACTGTAAGCATTATTAAAATCACTGCTCCTGAAAAAACTTCAATTTTTAAAACTTTTTTTTGCATTGATACATGTCCCCTGGGGCAGGACCCAGGTCCCCAAACACTTTTTTATGAAAATAACTTGCATATTAACCCTTAAAATTAGCACTTTTGATTTTTCACGTTCGTGTCCCATAGACTATAACGATGTTCGCATGTTCGAACACATTTTTTGCCTGTTCGCATGTTCTACTGCAAACCGAACCGGAGGGTGTTCGGCTCATCCCTAGTAACTATATACAAGCCTATTGTAAGCTGCTGCCACAAGATGCCTAGACATCTTGAAAAATTGGTTACCTAAAGAAAAGGGTACAGTGCTCTGACAAAATAACTTAAAAAGTTAAATAATACCAATAATACTTACAAACAAAAAATTGTGAAGTGATTACAGTGTTTTAATCAAGTCCAATGTATCAATATGATCAAAGTCCAAAAGTTGTAGTAGTGCTCTGTGCACTACTACAACATTAGTGCATTAGTGCAATATATGTGTTTCATCCACACCTGTGCCTTCCTATACCCTCCAAATGTCTAGTCCCCAACTTTACACCACATGTCCCTTGTCAGTTGAAGCTTATTGCCAATGAACCTCAACAATGAATACAACCAATGCTCCAATTAGTATTAATCTACAGTTGTTAAAACAGCTTCAGTACCTCATATGGTGGCTCAAATGTGATCACATTGATAAATTGGATTTGAATCAAACACTATAAACACTATAATTACTTCACAATTATTTATGTGTAACTATTGTTTGGTATATTTTATTTCCAGTTAATCTATTTTTGACTTTTGGATGACATTCACAGATGCCAGAGCATTTGCATATTATTTCATTGTAATATGTATGCTACTTGTATTTTTTATATGATTTTAAAGATTTGTTAAAAAAATAATAGATTTTAGCAATGATATTTGTTGTTTTGTTTGTTGCACCCAAAAAAGTCAGACAGAGGTTTTCTCTATATACACTATATTGTCAAAAGTATTGCTATACCTGCTTTTACATGCACTTTAGTGGCACCCCAGTCTTAGTCCATAGGTTTCAATATTGAGCTGGCCCACCCTTTGAAGCTATAACAGCTTCAATTCTTCTGATATTCTGATAATTCTGTCCACAAGGTTTAGGAGTGTGTCTATGGGAATGTTTTACCATTCCTCCAGAAGCACATTTGTGAGGTTGGGCACTGATGTTGAACGAGAAGGCCTGGCTCGCAGTCTCCACTCTAATTCATCCCAAAGGTGTTCTATCGGGTTGAGGTCAGAACTCTGTGTAAAGTTCCTCTACCCCAAACTTGCTCACCCATGTCTTTATGGACCTTGCTTTGTGCACTGATGCTCAATCATGTTTGAACAGGAAGGAGCCATCCTCAAACTGTTCCCACAATGTTAGGAGGATGAAATTGTTCAAAATGTCTTGGTATGCTGATGCCTTAAGAGTTCTCTTCACTGGAACTAAGGGACCAAGCCCAACCTCTGAAAAGCAACCCCATGCCAGAAACCCGCCTTCACCAAATGATTTGGACCAGTGCACAAAGCTTCTTCTCCTGTGGAATAAGACTCCCAGGATCTGCAAACAGCACACAGCCAAGTGGCCTTGCAAGCAGACACACACATTATCTATAGAACTTGCCTATATGGGAGACATAGCAGGTTGAATAGGAGTCACAGATGGCATCTCTCCTACAGCACATTTAATGTCATTAGGTGGATGTCTTCAGCTGGCATCTATATAGGGAGAAAAGACCACCTTTAAAAACCCATTGTATCTGGAACTGCTGGAGCCCTCAACCCCTAAACTTTGCCCTGGACACAGCTAGTTTGCTTCCAGAGCCAATCACTTGCAGCTGATCACTGCATGGTGATTACATGTGAACAGCCATGATTAGCTGCAGGAGTCATCAGTCTGATTGCTTTCAATGGGGCTGCCTTGGGGATTGCCAGAAACTGGGTCCTTCCATGTAAACTTTGTCAGGCACATATACAAGTGTGACTATAGCCTTAATATCATTAGATTATGCCAAAATAAATCCACAAATTGCCTTCCTGTTAACACAGTTTTAACAGTGTACTTTAAACTCTTGGACCTCCCTTGAAATAGATAATTGATTGATTAATTAAATATCACTGAATGTTTCATATAATGTGTTTGTTGCACTTTATTTTTTATGGAAAATAATAAATAAATGTCATATATGATTAAATATATAGTTCCCTAAAGTCACATAATTATATATATATATATATATATAAAACATATAACTGAAATGCTTCTATTTTGATCCTTGTAATAAAACCCTAAAACCTAACCTCTACCTTTGCTTGTTGTCTCTAGTAAATTTGGTCCTAGCTTTGCTCATTAGAATTGTCCTGCTGCTGACCAATTTTACACTGCTGTGACATCTGTGGCCTCCTAATAGCAATACAACATCTGCCTGTGCTATTGTACTCTATATCTCAGTCAAATTTCAGATAATTCTCCACCATTAACTACTTCCTGTCCAGTGTACGATTGCCCCTGTAAAAAAGATGTCATGCAGGTTTCCTGCAGATCTTTCTGTGTATCTGTGTGCCCATGCATCAAGTACTGGAAAGCAGAGACACTATATAGCATCAACAGTTTGTGCAGTGCTTTACAACATTAGGGCAGAATGTACAATTACATTACAATTCAATAAAGAAGGTTTCAGAGGGCCCGAAAAATCTAGGAGGGAGGGTCAAGTGATACAAAAGGGTAATAACTGTGGGGAATGTGCTGATGAAGAAAATAGAAGTGCAGTTGTTAGGTGGAGGAGAGATAGGCTTCTCTGAAGAGAAAAGTGTTCAGGGATCGTCTAAAAGTGGATAGATTTGGAGACAGTCTGACAGATTGGGGTAGGGATCTCCAGATGATAGGAGGAGAAGTCCTGGAGGCGAATATGGGAGGAGGTGATAAGGGAGCTTGAGCGCAGGAGGTCGTGGGAGGAACGAAGGGGATGCATAGGTTGGTATTTTGAGACTAGGCTAGTGATGTAGCTGGGGACAGAGTTGTGGATGGCTTTTTAACTTATTGTTAGTATTTTTAATTTAATTCATTGGGCGAGTGGCAGCCAATGGAGGGATTAACAGAGAGGGGTAGCAGACACTGAGCGGTTTGTAAGGTGGATGGCAGCAGCATTCATGATGGACTGAAGGGGGGATAGTCTATTTAAAGGTAAGCCAATGAGGAAGGAGTTGCAGTAGTCGAGGTGAGAGATAACCAGGGAGAGAATCATGAGCTTTGTGGTTTCATTGTTTAGAAAGAGATGTAGTTTAGAGATATTGCGGAGGTTGAGTGCTGTGATAGTAATTGAACCCTACGGACTAAGACTGGGATGCCATTAAAGTTAATTTGTGTGTAAAGACAGGTGTCCCAATACTTTTGGTCATATAGTGCGTCTTAATTTTTATTTTATTTTTTAATTTGTCTAATATATAATTGTTCAGTCTTGCAAAATTAACTACCCCATGCAAAAATGTACTTCCCCCTTAAATCAGGGTCCCAACGTGTTTAAGTATGAATCAATAATTGAAAAAAATATATATTAAAGCATGTTTTATTACTAAAATTGTGTAGCTCCCTTTTTGCTTTGCAATTATAGTTGTGCAAGGTATTAATATTGATGTTAGTGAATATTTTATTAAAACCTGTTGGTTCTGCCAGTTTCTGCTCTTTCTTTGAGAAAATGGTCTCTCTAAGTTTTCATATAATCTGCTGGAGTAATTGTCCCAGGTTGATTGTTTGATTGACAGCTATTCTGATATAATATTTTTAAAAAGTAAATGTCTTTTTAGCTCACCAGCTGATTTGTTGTAATGTATTTAAAAAAATGGAACTAATGGCAAGATTAACAGGTAATAAATCTGTTACAGGGGGACATGGAAATACACTCTACTGTGGTTACAGTAGTAACAGTCTGCATTGTTTATGTGATTTTTTTTATTCTACCCATATTAATATTTTAAATTGGTCTATGGTGAGAGCTCTCCACCCAGGCTCAACTAGTTCTGACTATTCCCCCAGCTAGCCAGAAAGTTAAACACCATTTTGGAAAGTGAATGCCTTAATGTGTTAAGAGACTGAGATATGTATCAGATTCCACATTTAGCTTTACTATACTTTACTGCTTTTTGGTTAAAAAAACATCTTTTTTGTAAAGAATAGTCAACAAAATTTACACCAACTCTTACTTAAATGTGTTACTCTGAAATAAAAAAAAACCTTTATGCTGGGTTCACACCTATGTGAATTTGATGTGGGTTTCACTGCATCCAATTGGCATAGCAGGAGAATATGACCGCCTCTCTATAGAGCCGGTTTACATGTCTCTGGGGCGTCTGCAGAGCACACTGCACAGAAACGTTGTGCGTCTTTGCCTCCGTTTCAGGGCCAAATTCAGGCAAAGATTCTGCCCTGATTCTTCCCTGAAATAGAGAACAGTGAAAAAAATATTTACTGGGTGTGAACAAAGACAGCTAGCCAATAAGAAAGTCACTGACTGTCAATTGGAAGTTCATTGTCAGATTGTGAGTATGGCCTTCAAAAAGTCCCTTTGTTGTGGAAATGGAGCCTTGATACTTCTTTTGAAACAAATTCCTATAAATACATTTTATCTTGGAATTATTGATAACCTGGCCACTAGTAACATCCCTTTTTTCAGTTTAGTAAAAGGAAGTCCAAGTATCAAATGCTCCTCAGTCTAAAAAAAACTACAGTAGCCAAAACATTCTGAGGTCAAATGTAACCTATTCATTAGGAAAAAATATATAACAGCAAATAACAGAATAATCAAACCCATGCATTAAAACAACAAAATAATAAAATATTCTTGTACATATGAAGCATATTCATGGACCGTTTTCCATTATGAATAAAGAGTATAATAATAGATACGTATTACAAAAAACATAAACTTAAAGCTTAACCACCTCCCGCCCGCCCTATAGCCGAATGACGGCCGTAGAGCGGGCGGTTTCGCTCGGGTGGCCGTCCCTGGACGTCCTTGTGTTTACTTCTGCAATGCGCGCCACCGCGGGCGCGCATCGCGGAAGTTTTCTGCTCGCCGTGTCTCCCGGAGACAGGCAAACATAGATCGCCGTGAACGGCCAATCAAAGCGGCCGTTCACAGCATGATCGCAGCTGCCAATGGGAGATGAGCTAAAATGTAAACATATGAGATCATCTCCAATTGCCGTGTCTCTCCCTCCTCATACAGAGACAGCGTGTGAGGAGAGAGAGGATCTGTGAGTGACATTTTTTTTACTGTGACTAAAATCTGTCAGCCCCAGTGCCATCTGTCAGCCCCAGTGCCATCTGTCAGCCCAGTGCCATCTGCCAGTAGTGCCAGTGCCGCCAGTGCCACCTGCCAGTGCCAACTGCCAGTGCCAGTGCCACCTGCCAGCACCAGTGCCACCTGCCAGCGCCAGTGCCATCCATCAGCCCCAGTGCCGTCAGCCCCAGTGCCGTCAGCCCCAGTGCCGCCAGTGCCAGTGCCACCTGCCAGTGCCACCTGCCAGCGCCAGTGCCATCTGCCAGCCGCAGTGCCATCTGCCAGCCCCATTTGTCAGAGCAATTGGCCAGAGCAAATAGCCAGCACCATCTGCCAGTGCCAGTGCCATCTGCCAGTGCCAGCCCCAGTTCCATCTGTCAGTGACATCTGCCAGCGACATCTGTCAGTGACATCTGTCAGCCCCATCTGTCAGCGCCATCTGTCAGCCCCATCTGTCAGCCCCATCTGTCAGCCCCATCTGTCAGCCCCATCTGCCTCCAGTGCCATCTGCCTCCAGTGCCACCTGCCCCCAGTGCCATTTGTCAGTGCCACGTGTTGTCGGTGCCACGTGTTGTCAGTGCCATGTGTCGTCAGTGCCACCTGCCATGTCAGTGTCACCTGCCACATCAGCGTCACCTGTCAGTGTCATCTGCCAGATCAGTGTCACCTGTCAGTGTCATCTGCCAGATCAGCGTCACCTGTCAGTGTCATCTGCCAGATCAGCGTCACCTGACAGTGCCATTTGTGATCAATAAAAATGTCAAAAAGATTATATTCAGCTGAGGAGGCATATGATATTCTTGCAGCCGACGATAGCAATGGGGAGGTTTCCGCTTCGGATTCCTCCTCATATTCAGATTCTGAGTCTGACGTGGACTACGAGCCTGTCCTCAGCAGCGGTACCATGACAGCCTCAGAGGAGGAAGATGATAGTCCGCCCGTCAGACGAAGGCGTACTGGTGAGGAGGCGGTACCATCCACCAGCACCGCAGAGCCATCCACCGGCAACCCAGTGCCATCCACCGGCACCACAGTACCTCGGCAAAGGCCAAGTACCAGTGTGTCAACTCGGCCCCAAAGGGTTAGGTCCCATGCCAGCCTTCCCCATTCCCTCCAGAACCCCTTGTGGCTTCCTCCTAACTCAGGAGAAGCTAACGTTCCCCCTTTCACTGCCAACCCAGGAGTCCAGGTGGACACACACAATTTTTCCCTGATGGACTTTTTCCACCTAATTTTTACAGAGGACATGCTTGAATCCATTGTGGTCCAGTCCAACCTATATGCCCAACAATTTATTGAAAGCAACCCAACGTCCTCTTATGCCCGTCCCTACGAGTGGAGAGCCCTAACAGTGGAGGAGTTTAAAAAATTTTTGGGCCTCACATTTTGTATGGGACTAAACAATAAAAATGAAATACGTGCATATTGGTCATCCCGCCCCATCTATCACATGCCCATCTTTCCTCAATAATGCCCCGGACCAGATATCTCATGATAATGAGATTCCTACACTTTAGCGACAATACCCAGTGCCTTCCCCAGAATGACCCAAATTTTGATAAACTTTACAAAATTCGGCCGCTAATAAATTATTTTTCTGAGATCTTTCCCCAGTTGTTTACCCCAGACCAACACATATGTGTGGATGAGTCCCTGATCAAATTTTCTGGTAGGCTGGGCCTAAAGCAATTTATTCCCTCCAAAAGGGCCCGCTATGGCGTGAAGATGTATAAATTGTGTGATCGAGCCACAGGGTATACATATTCCTTCATGGCATACGAAGGGAAGGACACCCAGCTACATCCCCCTAATTGCCCCGAATACATCGGATCGAGTGGGAAACTTGTTTGGGAACTCATAAACCCACTCCTGGAGAAAGGCTACCATCTTTATGTGGATAATTTTTATACAAGTTTACCCCTGTTCCGCAACCTCCATAGAAAGCAAACTCCAGCATGTGGCACCGTAAGAACGAACGGAAGGGCTTTCCTCAAAGCCTCGTCAACAAAAGGTTAAGAAAAGGTGAAGCGGTGAGTTTACGGAACGAGGAAATTTTGGCTTTGAAGTGGAGGGACAGAAGGGATGTGTACATGCTTTCTTCGATCCACAACAACACTTTTGTTGAGATCACCAGGAGGGATGGCCCAATACAAAAACCCACTTGTATCCATGAGTACAACATGTTCATGCTCGAACCCTACCTTGCCACGAGAAGAACATACAAGTGGTATAAAAAAAATTCAATTTATTTCTTTAATTTGGCCATATACAACACGTATGTAATCTATCGTAAATCCACAGAAAGACCCATACCCTTCCTTGGCTACCAGGAGGAAATCGTCACTGCCCTTCTATACCCCAACGGCCCACCACAAAAAATTCGATCCGATGTAATTAGCAGACTCTCTGAATGCCACTTTCCTGATAAAATCCCTCCCAGACCAACAGGCCGAAGACATCAGAAAAAATGCCGGGTGTGCCGCAAACGAGGATTGAGAAGAGACACCACTTATCATTGTGCCCAATGCCCTTCCCAACCAGGCCTCTGCATAGGTGACTGTTTCCGCCGTTACCATACTTCAGTGAATTATTAGTGAAGTATGGTAACCATAACCCTCACTTCCTGCCATTTACCTTCACACCCCTTATGCCTCTGCTTGCTCTGTAACTGACCCTGGCTTGTTATTCGACCACGCTTCTGCCTACTGATTCTGTTTATGCCTCTGCCTGATCTGGAACTGACCCTGGACTGTTATTCGACCACGCTTCTGCCTACTGATTCTGTACATACCTCTGCCTGATCTGGAACTGACCCTGGACTGTTTGACCATGCCTTTTGCCTGCCTCTTGGACTGATCTTGTACCCTCTCAGTGGACTAGTGGGATTCATAACAGGGGTCTCACATATGTGAGGGGCTCCAGAATAGTTTTTTTGGATGAAGAAGACAATTTCCTTTGTTTTCTCATTCCTAGATTAGGATCTGGAGACTCGGAGGCTTCAAAGAGATTTGGATGGGAGAAGCCTCTACCCCTATTCCCATTCTGTCCTGAACAAGGCCCTACTTCTGCCTGCTGCCTGTAGGACCTATACCATCATGCCTCTGCCTGTCGCATGAACTGACCACACCACATGGATGGACCATGTTCCTGCCTACTACCAGGACCAATATTTTGGCTATGCTGACGATCTCTGCCTGCACTGACCTTGGAATGTATATGGACAGTATCCCTGCCTGCTGCCTATATTGACTATGGACAGTATACCTGCCTGTTGCCTGGAAAATTGTGTTCACTTTTGCTGACCAAGTCCCTGCCTGCTGCCTGGACCAGTGCTATTATCCTGTGGACAACTGCACTGCTAAAACCACAGGTAATCTTTTGTTTACTCTTTTCTCAGCAGAATGTATTTTGGGGTGTAATTCTTGGTATGTGCATGCTATGTGTCCCTGGAACACCTGATGGTGTTCCTTGCATGTTGGGCCTCTGTATGTGGCCAAGCTGTGTAAAAGTCTCACACATTTGGTATTGCCATACTCAGGAGGAGTAGCAGAACATATTTTGGGGTGTCATTTTTGCTATGTACATGCTATGTGTTTGAAATATCTTATAAATGGACAACTTTGCGTAAAAAAAAAAATGTGTTTTAATTTTTTTCCACATTTTCCCCGAAACTTCTGGAAAAAAATAAACCATTCAAAAGACTCAATATGCCTCATAGATTATACATTGGGGTGTTATATTTCCAAAATGGGGTCACTTTGTGGGCATTTCCATTGTCCTGGTGCTCCAGGGCCTTCAAAAATGTAATAGGTGGTTGAGAAATGAGATGTGTAATTTATGCTCCTAGAACGCCTGATGGTGCTATTTCAATATTGGGCCTCTGTATGTGGCCAGGCTGTGTAAAAGTCTCACACATTTGGTATTGCCATACTCAGGAGGAGTATCAGAACATATTTTGGGGTGTCATTTTTGCTATGTACATGCTATGTGTTGGAAATATCTTATAAATGGACAACTTTGCGTAAAAAAAAATGCGTTTTAATTTTTTTCCACATTTTCCAGAAACTTCTGGAAAAAAATAAACCATTTAAAAGACTCAATATGCCTCATAGATTATACATTGGGGTGTTAGCTTTCCAAAATGGGGTCACTTTGTGGGCATTTCCATTGTCCTGGTGCTCCAGGGCCTTCAAAACTGTAATAGGTGGTTGAGAAATAAGATGTGTAATTTATGCTCCTAGAAGGCCTGATGGTGCTATTTCCATATTGGGTCTCTGTATGTGGCCAAGCTGTGTAAAAGTCTCACACATTTGGTATCATTATACTCAGGAGGAGTAGTAGAACGTATTTTGGGGTGTCATTTTTGCTATGTACATGCTATGTGTTGGAAATATCTTATAAATGGACAACTTTGCGTAAAAAAAATGTGTTTTCATTTTTTTTCCACATTTTCCCAAAACTTCTGGAAAAAAAATGAACCATTCAAACGACTCATTATGCCTCATAGATTATACGTTGGGGTGTTAGCTTTCCAAAATGGGGTCACTTTGTGGGCATTTCCATTGTCCTGGTGCTCCAGGGCCTTCAAAAGTGTAATAGGTGGTTGAGAAATGAAATGTGTAATTTATGCTCCTAGAACGCCTGATGGTGCTATTTCAATATTGGGCCTCTGTATGTGGCCAGCCTGTGTAAAAGTCTCACACATTTGGTATCATAATACTCAGAAGGAGTAGCAGAATGTATTTTGTGGTGTCATTTGTGGTATACACATGCCATGTGCGAGAAATAACCTATTACATTGAAAATTTTGTGAGAAAAAAATAAATAAAAAATCTTAATTTTGCAAAGAATTGTGGGAAAAAGATGACAACATCAAAAACCTCACCATGCATCTTAGTAAATACCTTGGAATGTCTACTTTCAAAAAAGGGGTCATTTGGGGGGTATTTGTACTTTCCTGGCTTGTTCTGGTCGCAAGAAATGAGATAGGCCACCAGTACATCAGGTGTGATCAATTTTTTATGATTCGCACCACGGCTTGTAGACTCTCTAACTTTCACAAAGACCAAATAATATCCACTAATTTGGGTTATTTTTACCAAAGATATGTATCAGTATAAATTGTGGCCAAAATGTATGAAAAAAAATTATAATTTGCAAAATTTTATCACAGAAACAAAGAAATATGCGTTTTTTTCAAAATTTTCGGTCTTTTTTCATTTATAGCGCAATAAAATAAAAACCCCAGAGGTGATCAAATACCACCAAAAGAAAGCTCTATTTATGGGAAAAAAAGGACACAAAATTCATTTGGGTACAGTGTTGCATGACTGAGTAATTGTCATTCAAAATGTGAGAGCACCAAAAGCTGAAAATTGGTCTGGGCAGGAAGGGTGTTTAACCACTTGCCGACCAGCGCACGACGATGTACGTCGACAGAATGGCACGGGCAGGCAAATGGGCGTACATGTACGTCCCTTTAAATTTGCCGCCCTGCCAGCGCTGGTCGGGACCCCCGTGAGTCCGGTCGCGGGACCCGTGGACTCGATCGCCGCGGGCATCCCCGCGATCGTCTCACGGAGCGGCCAAATTAAGAAATGCCGTTGTAAACAGCATTTCTTCATTCTGCCTAGCAACTAGTGACGCTGATCTCTGCTCCATGTGATTGGAGCAGAGATCACTGTTCACTAAATGAAAGCCCAACCCCCCCCACAGTTAGTAACACACCCCTAGGAACACTTAACCCCTACACTGCCAGCCACTGGTTAATCCCTTCACTGCCAGTGTCATTTACACAGGAATCACTGCATTTATATACCGTATATACTCGAGTATAAGCTGAGATTTTCAGCCTCTTTTTTGAGGCTGAAAGTGCCCCCCTCGGCTTATACTCGAGTCATCGTTGTCTGCCCGCTCGATCAGCGTGTCGAGCAGACAGACAGCGGCCATTCTAGAATTCAAAAGCCGCGCCTCCGGCTCCGCCTTCGCCTGTGATAGGCGGAACACTGAATTTCCCAGCAGCCTGTGTTCCGCCTATCACGGGCATCGTCTCATCCTCGTACTACGGACGAGGATGAGACGATGCCCGTGATAGGCGGAACACAGGCTGCTGGGAAATTCAGTGTTCCGCCTATCACGGACATCCGATAGGCGGAACAGCAGTCAGTGGGAAATTGAGTGTTCCGCCTATCACCGACGGAGGCGCGGCTTTTGAATCCTAGAATGGCCGCCGACGAAGAGCTGAAGGACGGAGGCTCGGCTCGGGACGGGACGGGCCGGGACGGGACGCAGGCTGGACGGGACGCAGGCTGGACGGGACGCAGGCTGGACGGACACAGGCAGGCTGGACACAGGTAGGCTGCACGGACACACACACACACACACACACACACACACACACACACACACACACACACACACACACACACACGGATGCATGGACACACACACACACACACACGGATGCATGGACACACACACACACACACACACGGATGCATGGACACACACACAGGGATGGATGGACCCACAGGGATGGACGGACACACAGGGATGGACAGGCATGTCTCACCCTCGGCTTATACACGAGTCAATAATTTTTTCCAGTTTTTTGGGGGTAAATTGGGGGCCTCGGCTTATATTCGGGTCGGCCTATACTCGAGTATATACGGTACTGTATAAATGACAATGGTCCCAAAAATGTGTCAAAAATGTCCGATGGGTCCCCCACAATGTCGCAGTCACAATAAAAATCGCTGATCGCTGCCATTACTAGTAAAAAAATAAATAATAAAAATTATTAATAAAAATGCTATAAAACTATCCCTATTTTGTAAACGCTATAACTTTTGCGCAAACCAATCAATAATCGCTTATTGCGATTTTTTTACCAAAAATATGTAGAAGAATACGTATCGGCCTAAACTGAGGGAAAAAAATGTTTTTTTATATATTTTTGGGGGATATTTATTATAACAAAAAGTAAAAAATAATGTGTTTTTTTCAAAATTGTTGCTCTATTTTTGTTTATAGAGCAAAAAATAAAAACCGCAGGGGTGATCAAATACCACCAAAAGAAAGCTCTATTTGTGGGAAAAAAAGGACGTCAATTTTGTTTGGGAGCCACGTCGCACGACCGCGCAATTGTCAGTTAAAGCGATGCAGTGCCGAAACGCAAAAAGTGGTCTGGTCTATGACCAGCAAATTGGTCCGGTCTGAAAGTGGTTAAGTGCCCAGTAAGCAAGTGGTTAAAGTATAACTAAAGGCAAAACTTCTTTTTGTTTTTGTTTTGTGTGGATAGGGATTAGAACAGTTTTTATTGAGTGTCGTTGACAAGGAGATTCAGCCACTTTATTTGTCCTGTTTACCATTATCATTGGAAGTGTAAGTAAAGAAATTCCCAAACTTCCAGTTGTCCCCAGAAAAGTAATATCGAAAAAAAATCTTTCAATGGGGACACTAGTTGTGGTGATCTGGGGGTCCCAAAGGGATCCCCTAATTACAGAGATTTCACACTTTCATACTTTCTGTTTAGCTATGGGACAGGAGGTGAAGGGAATTCTTCAAAATGGGCCAAAGATTGCAAAAAAATAAAAAATAAATCTAACAGGGGTTATAACCCTTCCTTTCTCTATCCAAAATGAAAAAAAAATGCTTTGCCTATATTTCTACTTTAACCACCTCGATACTGGCCACTTTCACCCCCATCCTGCCCAGGCCAATTTTCAGCTTTCAGCGCTGTCAAACTTAGAATGACAATCGCGCGCCCATGCAAAACTTTACCCAAATATTTTTTTTTCTTTTTCTTCAAATAGAGCTTACTTTTAGTCGTATTTATTCACTGCTGTTTTTTTATTTTTTGCTAAAACTAAAAAAGACCAAACATTTTGAAAAAAATTTTTTTTCTTAGTTTCTGTCAGAAAGTGTTGTAAATACAAGATTTTTCTCCTTCATTGATGTGCGCTGACCAGGCTGCACTGATGGGCACTGATGGCCTGTACTGAAGGGCACTGATGAGTCAGTATTGAAAGACTGTGATGGGGTGGCACTGATGAGGAGGCACTGATAAGTGGCACTGATATGCAGCACTGATGAGCACTGATAGGCAGTACTGATGGGAACTGATAGGCGGCACCTATGGAATGATAGGTGGCACTGATGGGCACTAATGGGTGGCACTGATGGGCAAGCACTTATGGGCACTGAAAGGCAGCACTGATTGACATCACTGATGGACACAGAAAGGTGTCACTAATGGGCACAGAGTGGCATCATTGATGGGCACTGAAGGGGCTGCATTTAAATGAGGTCACTGATGATCAGTCCCTGATTACCTTTACATGTATCCCCTGTGAGGAGATGCCACTGATAGGCTCTCCTCACCCCACACTCTGTCAGTGCAAGGTGAGGAGAGACGATAAACGCCATCTCCTTGTTTACATGTGATTGGCTGTGACTGGACACAGCTGATCATGTGGATAAAAAGCCATGGCTCTTTGCTGAGATTAAGGTCCTTGGCACACAGCGCATCCATGATCTCTGTCCTGTGTGCCCCCCCCGGGTGTGCGATCACGGCTAAACTGTGCATCATCATATGACGTTGTCCCAGAACAAGAGCTGCCCGCTCCAGCGCATTTGTCTATATGGTGGTTAGGTGGCATTTAAAGTATATATAAAGCAAATGTAGCGCTAATATTTTTGCTTACTAATGCTTTAATATGTAAACCTATGGACAGTGTTATAACTTAGTTTGTGGCGCCATCTAGCGGCCAAAAGCAGGAAATGGACTTGGATTATTTTTCTTTTATATAGCACCGAACAAGGGACAGGAAGTGACTATTGTTTACTTTTTATTTTGACCTACCTACCCTGAATGCCAGGTGACCTACCCATGATCATCCTGTACTGCACTGCATGCTGGGTAGGCTATGAAAGGACACGCACGGCCATTTTCTTTCACTTCTGGACGCATGGCCTGCCTGTAAGGATCTGTGAAGAGGTCTCCAGAGAGCGCGGCTTACAGCCACTGCAGAGCTCAGCAGTTACAGACTTTGCTATTCATCTAATTGCTGGAGAGACTGAGTGACCGGATCGGGAAGGATCCAGACACACCTGTCGGAGCCATCAGAGGGACCCGATCCATCTTGCAGAGCAGAGCGGTGTGACAGAGCTGGCCGGTTTGAAGCAAGACAGAGTGCACCGTGGCTGAGCTGTACTTTCTTCAGATCCAGTTTGGTGAGAGGGCTGTTGCCCACAGTTTATTATGCATTTGCACACACCTAGACTTTTTCACAGTGTTGCTGGGACCCTTAGTCCCACAAAGGAAGATCTAATAAAGACTGGGTTTAGGCAGGCCTAATGCCTACCATTTGCCACACTTTAACACTGTGTCATGCTAGAGGCAATTACAAGTGGATTACCTCACAAGAACAGCATTACCTTCAAGTTAACCCTTACTACTCCACTGTTGGATTACAAATTGTTACAAACACTAATAGCTAGCAGAAGAAAGAAGATCAAAGACTGCATCTAGTATTGCAAGGCCTTGCACCTTTATTAAAGTAGGGGGAGCTCCCTTGTAGTTGTGTTGTGCCATATTTATCTACTGTCTGAACCTTCTGTACTGTCATGTTATGTTGATGTGACAGTGCAACTGCTGTAATTATTACTTTAAACATAACCATAGTAAAGATATGTTTTTTTGGTTAAGTACGTTGGTGTGGAGTCTTGTTCCTTTTCCAGCAGGTGGGACCATTGGATGCTCAGGTAATAACAAAGGTCATACTGTTATTATATTATTGCCAGGTTTAATTGCTGTCTGTGTACACACAGGGCATATTTGCATTTTCTATGTTCTATGGACCAAACCAAACATTTTAGTTGTCACCAGAGCAGAAATAGAGGGGAAATCTTTTAATAGTAACACGTGGCGACACGTTGTCTAAGATATAATTTTTTTTAATTCAGAGAAATCCTCTCTCACGTCATCCTGTGTCTATAGGACAGGAAGTAATGGAATATGACATGGATGATGTATAAATGAAGCGCAGATGGATGGATGATGGATGAATGAAGAGTAGATGGATGGATGGATGATGGGTGAATAACAAGTAGATGAATAGATTTTTACCTCTGTAGCTCCTGCAAAATCTGGGCAGGATCGCCTTATAAAGTAAGAAATAGCAAAAAGCAGAGTGTTGTGGTTAATACCAAGCACAAAAACACCTTTATTAAAAAAAAACACACTTTCTTGTCAGAAATTACCAATCCAATCGTAGATAGTAACACAGCAGGTTGAAACACTAATGCTGAAGATACACAGCAGAAGATACACAGAGACAATGGGTGGCTGCCAAGTATGCAGCAGCAGGGGCTCTAAAGATCCAGCAAGTAGTGTAGAGAGAAAGGACTGGCAGCATCTACAGCAGCACTGTGAAGATGTCAGCTGTCATAAACCTGTGGTGATGTCAGGAGGAGGTAAGCATAGCACATTTCAAGGAACATGGCCATCTTTATCAAACGCAGAGGGAAAGCCCGCTAAAGCTTTAAATAGTCAGTGGGGCAGGCTAGTGGCATTGTCTGCCATGTACCTACTCAATCATGGCAAACAAATAAATACTTGTTCATGTTTTACTTTGACTCCTTCGATTAGCTACAATATAGACACCTCATTTAAAGTCCCGACCCTTTTTCTCTATGTACTTGAATAGGGATGGAGATGCATGTTACCGTGCATCTCATTTAAAGTCCCAAAAGCCACCTCTATTGCTTCGCTATACCATCATCCCTGTCAGTTGAGGCTGCTGAAAGGTCATCAGATACAGCGGGGGTAGACCTATAAGGTGAGGAGTTAGGAGGAGCAGAATTGCATCCCTTTGTGTGGCTTTCAGGTGCTCTTGCAAATGGACTGAGTGGTTGGAGGTTAAATGAACTTTAAAGCATATGGTACCCAAATGGCTGGTGTTTTTGCCACACTTGATCTGCTTGAGGCAAAGTTTGCAAATTGCAACAGTGTGATCGGCTGCACATGTACTAAAAAAGACCCAGGCATCTACACTGTGGGAAGTGGCCAGGAGATAACACCTCCACAATGTGATAGAATAGGGTGGCTGCTCTCTACTCTTCCATTATGGCTGCCTCGTTGGGGTTGTGCCTCACCCCCACTTTCCTCCTCTGCTCTATCTGGCCCCCAAGTTTCATCAGGGACCTCATCATCATCACCCCCTCCATCCTCATCATCACTGAAGCCAACTTGGCAATATGCTGCAGCTGGGGCAGCACGACTGCCAATTGGTTGTCAGTCAGAATCAAGAATCCTGTCCATCATAAAGGAGCAAGTGTCTGATGCTGTCTTCAAATAACTCAGCGGACTCCTCCATGCATGATGCTGGGACTAAGGCAGGAGTATCTGTGGACAAGGAGGCAGAATATGTCACTCTGGCAGCTGTGGTGGACTACTCACTAGTCTCTGCTTGGGTGACAGAGGATGAGGATGGTTTAGTAAGCCAGTCCACCACCTCCTCTGCATGCTGGGGCTGGATAGCACAGGCAACATCACTAAACAGAAGAAATGGTGCCCTGCCTGAGGACAGAACACATCCACCTTTGCCTTTGGACACAGACACTGCTGGTCCCCTCACAGTGCCATGGGAACGTATGCCTTTCCTTATTGGCTTCCCAGACATGATGGAGGTGGCTTATTACTAGACATGTGTGATTAGTTTCGTACAAATCGAAAATTCATACATTTGGAAGCATCCGAAATAAAAATTGATATGCTTCTGAATTTTGGACTAAATACAAAATTTTGTTTACGAATTTGGGATCCAAATACCATTACAACAATAAATGTGACTGGTGTTTTGTTGACCAATCAGACGTTTTCTTCTGCTGCTGAGTGAGGGTTGGGGAAAATGACCTTTTTTAATATGAGAGTGGAAGACTGGTACTGGTAGTCGATGGGAGATTCAGAATCGGATAAAATTAGAATGTTTGTTAATTGCGATTATTCGTTATGATAAAGTTAAAAACCCAGGAAGTCAGCACAGCACATGATGGTGGGATCCCCTGATAATGATAAATTAATCATAACAAACATTCGTAATTGTTATGAAAATGTAACAAACCTAATGAAAATTCTTATTTCGTACGAATCCAAATTGAATTTCGGACACGAATTTCAAAATACAAATTAACGGCTAATACGAAACAGAACGGAACAAAACAAATTTATTGGTGGCGCACATGTCTATCTATTAATGAAATGTAAGGTAAATAGAGAAGGGGAGATGTATTTGGATGCCCTTTAATCAATAGAAAGTGGTGTTTGGTGCACTTTAACTTGGGTATTAGCTACACAGACACACTGCACTGACACATTTCAATACACTACAGTAAAACTGCACTGACACATTTCAATATACTGCAGTAAAACTGCATTGATGCACTTCATTATACTGCAGTAAAAGTGCAATAACACAATCCAATATACTGCAGTAAAAGTGCACTAACGCACTTCAATATACTGTCGTAAAAATACACTAAGGCACTTCAATATACTGCAGTAAAAGTGAACTAATGCACTTTAATATACTGCAGTAAATGTGCACTAACGCACTTCAGTATGCTGTAGTAAATGTGCACTAATGCACTTCAATATGCTGCAGTAAAAGTGCAATAGCGCCCTTCAATATACTGCAGTAAATGTGCACTAACGCACTTCAATATACTGCAGAAAATGTGAACTAATGCAATTCTGTCAGGTCACCTTGAGGCGAGGTGACAGGTGCACACCGTAGGGATGCGGAGTGCACCGCAAGGTTGTGGACCCTACGGCTGACTGCTGCAGACGGGGACAGATCCCACTGGGGATAGAGCGTGAGATTCCCTGGGGCGCGGAGTCTAAGAGCCAGCTGGTGTTCACCAGAGCTTCGAGTGGTGAAGATGGTCTTGGCTGCAACTGGCTCCAGGTCGCGACCCCCAGGGTCCCCCAGCTCACACCCACAGTAGGGAACAGGAGGATAGGGATGGTGAGGGACAAAGCCAAAGTCGGGGCCACAAGCAGAACAGAATAGTCGGGTACACGCCAATAGGTCAGGGTCACAGGCAAGCAGGGATGGTCAGAACAAGCCAAGGTCGGTAACGGAAATCAGCAGCAGAGCACACGACAGGAAACAGGAAGCTAATACACAATGGAATACACAATGGTTGATCAGCACTGAGCCCTGCAGTGCACAGGTTTATATAGGCTCCCTGATAGGGCCTGGGGTGGAGCCATGCTTAGAGGAGAGGTTATAAAAACCACCAGGTGGAAGTAGCTGGCTTCTTAGTCTGAAGACATGAGGGAAGGTAAGCAAACACAGGAAGATCACTGCATAACCATGACAGTACCCTCCCTCTTACGAGGCCTCCCCCTTCCCTGCCTGGGTCCAGGCTTAAAGGGAAACTCCAGATGGAACCTCCTTAACAGACAGGGAGCAAAGACCTCAGATGCAGTGATCCAAGACCTCTCTTCAGAACCCAACCCTTTCCAAAGTACGAGGTATTGAAGAATGCCTTTACGGAGCCGGGAATCCAAAACTTGACTAACCTCGTATTTTAGATTATCCTCAGAAACCAAAGCAGAGGTAGGGAGAGGACGAGAGGACTTGAGGACTAAAGGCTTTTTAGGAATGGGTAAGGGCATGAGAAGATCAGGAGTCTGAGCAGGGACCCCCAAACCCTTAAAGTTGAGTTGGGCATCCATCACAGGACCACCAAACTGGGCAGAGGTCAGTGGATCTCTGAGGTCAGGTTGGTTAGAGTTTGACATGTCGCAAGATTTAAGCTGGATAGCAGAAACACAAACAGAACCCAGAGAAAAAGATTGAAAACCCCTCTTGGCCGAATGAGGTATTCTATCCAAAGGATGGATTGAGCCTCTTAAATGGGTTTGAACGGACATAGTAGTAGTAGGGTGAGACTGGGTCACAGAAGGTCCTGAACAAGAAGCAAGAAGCTCATAGAGCATGGGCTGGACTGGCATAAGTGGTGTGGAGGCCGACTGATTAGTATAGTCAGATGTAGTGACCATCGCATCACAAGGCATAGCGACTCTGGAACTTGCAGACAAGTTAACCTGGCTGTGTGTCCAAGGGAGATTAGGGACAGGCAAAGGTAAATGGTTATGCGAACTGGAGTGAATGATCGACTCAGGTTCATAGGTGGGCTCCTCATCCAGAGTACCACATGACCTAGAGACTGCTCCAGTCCGACTATTGCAGGACGTATCACAGGGATCGCTATATACAGAAGGAAAAGCAGAAGATACTGGGATGGTGGAAACAGGATGTCTCTCCTTTGGGGTACCCTTGAGTAGGCAGGAAGAGGAACAGGAGGAACCCCAAGCCAGGATCTGTCCAGCAGACCAGTCAACGTGTGGAGAATGGAGCCGAAACCAAGGAAGACCTAATATGATAGGAGATGAAGCCTTAGGTAAGACAAGGAAGGAAATCCACTCCTGGTGGAGGGTCCCTACTGACATCTTAACAGGAATAGTCTGGAAGCGGATAGGGCCCTCTGGGAGGACCGTGCCATCAATCGCCAAGACCACCAATGGTGTTGTAAGGGGCAAAAGGGTAAGTCTCATGGAGGATGCAGTTTCCCAATCCATGAAATTGGCAGCGGCTCCGGAATCCAGATGTGCTGAGACCGAACGAGAGGAAGCACCGACATGAAGCAACACAGAAAGGAGAAAACGAGAAGGTGAAGGTGATATTTCAGGGTCTAATACTCCACCTTCCAGATGTATTAGCCCTGAGCGTTTTTCCGGACGAAGAGAACAAGTGTCACGGAAATGACCTTTGGCCCCACAATAGAGGCATAGGCCCAGAGTTCTGCGCCTAGCGCGTTCTTCGGGAGATAACTTAGTCCAGCCCAACTGCATAGGTTCCTTGGTAGGCAGGGGGTGCTCCTCGGATCGAGGAGAAGGGACTGGGGACCCAGGCTGCCTAAAGAACGGGGAGTGCTGGCGTCTTTTTTCCAGGGCCCTCTCCTGAAAGCGAATATCGATCTGGTTACACAAGGTGATGACACTATCCAGATCAGCAGGAAGGGATCTTCCTGCTAATTCATCCTTCACTCTATCAGAGAGGCCATGTAAAAAGGTTGCAACTAGGGCCTCATTATTCCAGCTCAATTCAGCTGTGAGGATACGGAACTGAAGAGCATACTGTCCCACAGAAGCGGACTCTTGACGGAGACGTAAAAGAGCGCTAGCCGCTGAGGAGACACGACCCGGTTCCTCGAAGATATTCCGAAAAAGTTTCAAGAAATCAGACAGGTTAGAAACCACTGGATCATTCAGTTCCCACAGAGGAGCGGCCCAGGCTAACGCCTCGCCGGACAGGAGGGATATGATATATGCGACTTTTGCCCGATCGGACAGGAAGTTTTGGGGCAGAAGTTCAAAATGAATTGTGCATTGGCTGAGGAAGCCCCTGCAGGCCTTGGAGTCCCCAGAGAAACGGGACGGAGCTGGCAGTACTAATGAATGCGTGGATGCGACTGGTGCGATAGGTGCAGTCGCAGATAGCGGTTGAGGTTGTTAAACTGGGGGTCCTAATGAGGCCTGAACCTGTTCAAAACGGGATGCCAAATCCTGAAGGAATTGCATCACCTGCGTCTGATGCGATTCTTGGGTCTCAAGTCGCCGAACTAAGCTCTGCAATGGATCATCTGCAGGAAGCGGCACGTCAGCTGGGTCCATGGCTGATCAAACTGTCAGGTCACCTTGAGGCGAGGTGACAGGTGCACACCGTAGGGATGCGGAGTGCACCGCAAGGTTGTGGACCCTACGGCTGACTGCTGCAGACGGGGACAGATCCCACTGGGGATAGAGCGTGAGATTCCCTGGGGCGCGGAGTCTAAGAGCCAGCTGGTGTTCACCAGAGCTTCGAGTGGTGAAGATGGTCTTGGCTGCAACTGGCTCCAGGTCGCGACCCCCAGGGTCCCCCAGCTCACACCCACAGTAGGGAACAGGAGGATAGGGATGGTGAGGGACAAAGCCAAAGTCGGGGCCACAAGCAGAACAGAATAGTCGGGTACACGCCAATAGGTCAGGGTCACAGGCAAGCAGGGATGGTCAGACCACGCCAAGGTCGGTAACGGAAATCAGCAGCAGAGCACACGACAGGAAACAGGAAGCTAATACACAATGGTTGATCAGCACTGAGCCCTGCAGTGCACAGGTTTATATAGGCTCCCTGATAGGGCCTGGGGTGGAGCCATGCTTAGAGGAGAGGTTATAAAAACCACCAGGTGGAAGTAGCTGGCTTCTTAGTCTGAAGACATGAGGGAAGGTAAGCAAACACAGGAAGATCACTGCATAACCATGACAAATTCAATATACTGCAGTAAATGTGCACTAACATTTAAATATACTGCCATAAAAGTGCACTAAGGCACTTCAATGTGCTGCAGTAAAAGTGCACTAATGCACTTTAATATACTGCAGTAAAAGTGCACTAACGCAATTCAATATACTGCAGTAAACGTGCACTAACGCAATTCAATATACTGCAGTAAAAGTGCACTAAGGCACTTCAATGTACTGCAGTAAACGTGCACTAAGGCACTTCAATGTACTGCAGTAAACGTGCACTAACACACTTCAGTATGCTGTAGTAAATGTGCACTAACGCACCTCAATATGCTGCAGTAAAAGTGCACTAAAACACTTCAATATACTGCAGTAAATGTGCACTAACGCACTTCAATATACTGCAGTAAATGTGCACTAATGCAATTTATATACTGCAGTAAATGTGCACTAACACACTTCAATATACTGCCATAAAAGTGAACAAAGGCACTTCAATGTGCTGCAGTAAAAGTGCACTAATGCACTTCAATATACTGCAGTAAACGTGCACTAACATACTTCAATATACTGCCATAAAAGGGCACTAAGGCACTTCAATGAACTGCAGTAAAAATGCACTAATGCACTTCAATATAGTTAGGTTAAAAAAAGACACAAGTCCATCTAGTTTAACCAATAAAAAATGAAAACAAATCATACAATCACATATACACAATCCTATACCTACAGTTGATCCAGAGAAATGTGAAAACCCCAGGAAAGCATTATCCAATTTGCTGCAGTAGAGGAAAAATCCCTTCCTGAGAAGCAATTGGATATTCACTGGATCAACTTTACATATAAATGTTAGTATCCAATTATATTATGTACATTTAGGAAAGAATCCCATCCTTTTCTATACTGACCACCTCTGGAGGAAGTTTATTCCACATTTTCACAGCTCTTAATGTGAAGAAACCTTTCCATATTCAAAGATTAAATCTCTTTTCCTCTAAATGTAGAGTGTCCACCTTGTCCTCTGTGATGACCCTAAAGTGAATATTTCAACACTAAGTGCATTCATGAACTTCAATATACTGCTGTAAAAGTGCACTAACACACTTCAATATACTGCAGTAAATGTGAATTAACACACTTCAATATACTGCAGTAAAGGTGAACTAACACACTTCAATATACTGCAGTAAAGGTGAACTAACACACTTCAATATACTACAGTAAAACTGTACTAACACACTTCAATATACTGCAGTAAACGTTCACTAACATAATTTAATATACTGTCATAAAAGTTCACCAACACACTTCAATATAGTGCCGTAGGAGTGCACTAAGACACCTCAATATACTGCAGCAAAACTGCACCAACGTACTTCAATGTATTTCAGTAAAAGTGCAGTAACACACTTCAATATACTGACGTAAAAGTGCACTAACTCACTTCACTACACTGTCATAAAAGTGCAGTAATGCAATTCAATATACTGCAGTAAAACTGCACCAACACACTTCAATATACTTCTGTAAAAGTGCAGTAATGCACTTCAATATACTGCTGTAAAAGTGCACTAATACACTTCAATACACTGCCATAAAAGTGCAGGAATGCACTTCAATATACTGCAGTAAACGTGCACTAACACACTTCTATATACTGCAGTAAGCATGCATTAACCCACTTCAATATATTGAAGTAAAAGTGCAATAACACACTTCAATATATTGCAGTAAAAGTGTCCTGACACACTACTATACTGCAGTAAAAGTGTCCTGACACTTTACACTGACACACCTCAATATACTGTACTGCAGGTAACCTGACGAGAAACACTAAACTGACACTATAGTAAAAATGAATGGTCGCACAACATTCAGACGGGACTATCACTATATTCACGCTACACTTGCACACTCTACATGCACAATAGAATCACGATAGTACACTAAAGCTGGATACATACCATACTATTCTCTTTAGATTTTTTCCTTTAGAATTTCAAAAACCATATAATATGAGGTCAAACATAAACACTTTCAATTGGTATGCAATCACGCAGGCCCTTGCATTACATCATTGAAGTTAAATCTAAAGAATATCGAATAAAAGTTGTATAGTATGTTTCAAGCTTAACTCGCTAGTAGCAATGAACAGAGCCCTGTTCTATCCATCTCCACTCCAATATCACGCTTCAAAAGGCTGCTCTGGAAGGAACTTTTATAGTGAGTAGTGGATCTATGAGCAATGAGCCATGACCGGGCACAGTCATCATTACTTTCTCCACTCATGGCTCTGTGTTCTGTGCCCCAATTGGGCAAATCCTTCATTGCTTCAGCCAGTCATGGCTTTCAATGTGTGTGGGATGCAGTGCATTGTGGGGAAAATTCATGCTCAGACCAAACCGTTCACTCAACACTAGTGAGCAATTATATATAATTTATCAATGTGGAATAAAGAGCTCAAAGGTAGGTGTGAATAATATACATGATGCCTAAAAATACTCATACTATATGGTCTGAAGAGGGAAGGGAGTGGGGAGGAGAAAAAAAATGGGGAATTACACAAATTAAAAAACCCTTTCCCCTAAAACACATGGGTGTCAGGGCTGGGCTCAGCCCTTCCTTCTCTGAGCTGGCTGCTCAACTGTCAGCTAATTGCAAGCTCCCATCTCTCTCCAGTTATTCAGCTGTTGATGATCCTGCTCCTCAATCCTGACTACTTAAGCCGTCCAGTCCAGAGGAGTTCTGCCTTCCCCTTGGTCACATCACAAGAAACTGTGTCCTGCATTCCTGCTTAACCACTTGACCACTGGGCACTTAAACACCCTTAATAACCAGACCAATTTTCAGCTTTCGGTGCTCTCACATTTTGAATGACAATTACTCAGTCATGCAACGCTGGACCTATATGAAATTTTTGTCCTTTTTTTCACACAAATGGAGCTTTCTTTTGGTGGTATTTAATCACCGCTGGGTTTTTTATTTTTTGTGCTATAAAAGAAAAAATACAGAAAATTCTGTAAAAAAAAGAATTTTTCTTCATTTCTGTTATAAAATTTAGCAGATTAGTAATTTTTTCTTCATAAATTTTGGCCAAAATTTATACCACTACATATCTTTGGTAAAAATAAGTACAAATTGGTGGATATTATTTGGTCTTTGTGAAAGTTATAGAGTCCACAAGCTATGGTGCCAATATCTGAAAATTGATCACACCTGAAGTACTGACGGCCTATTTCAATTCTTGAGACCCTAACATGCCAGAAAAGTACAAATACCCCCCAAATGACCCCTTTTTGGAAAGAAGACATTCCAAGGTATTTAGTAAGAGGCATGATGAGTTTTTTGAAGTTGTCATTTTTTCCCACAATTCTTTGCAAAATCAAGATTTTTTTTACTTTTTTTTTTTTTTTTCACAAAATTGTCATATTATCAGTTTATTTCTCACACAGCATATGCATACCACAAATTACACCCCAAAACACATTCTGCTATTACTCCCGTGTACGGCGATACCACATGTGTGAGACTTTTACACAGTGCGGCCACATACAGAGGCCCAACATGCATGGAGCGCCATCAGGCGTTCTGGAGCACCCAGGACAATTCTGACATTTCTCTCCTACATGTAAAAATCATCATTTATTTGCTAGAAAATTACATCGAATCCCAAAACATTATATATGTTTTTTTAGCAAACACCCTGGAGAATACAATGGTGGTCGTTGCAACTTTTTATCTCGCACGGTATTTGCGCAGCAATTTTCCGAATGCTTTTTTTTGGAAAAAAAACTGTTTTGTGCTTAAAAAAAAAAAAAAAACACAGTAAAGTTAGCCCAATTTTGCATAATGTGAAAGATGAAGTTACACCGAGTAAATCAATACCTAACATGTCACTCTTCAAAATTGCACAGGCTCGTGGAATGGCGCCAAATGTCGCTACTTAAAAATCCCCATAGGCGACGATTAAATTTTTTTTTTACTGGTTATATGTTTTGAGTTACAGAGGAGGTCTAGGGTTAGAATTATTGCTCTCGCTCCAACGTACGCAGCGATACCTCACATGTGTGGTTTGAACACCGTTTTCATATGTGGGCGGGACTTACGTATGCGTTCGCTTCTGCATGCGAGCACATGGGGACAGGGGCGCTTTAAAAAAAAAAAAAAATGTATTGTTCATTTTACTTTATTTATTTTAGTTTGACATTTTTTTCCCCAAAAATTAATTTTTTGATCACTTTTATTCCTATTACAAGGAATGTAAACATCCCTTGTAATAGGAATATGGCATGACAGGTCCTCTTTACAGTGAGATGTGGGGTCAATAAGACCCCGCATCTCACCTCTAAGCTGGGAAGCCTGAAAAAAAAAAAAAAAGATTCTGGATTTGATAGTATTGGCGAGTCGGTAGAAGCACCGGAGGGCGGCGGGAGGGGGGGGTGTCTATGGCTGGGTATTGCAGGGTATCACCGACTATGGCTGGGTATGGCTGGGTATATCAGAGTATGGCTGGGTATCTCAGAGTATGGCGTTGCAGAGCATTGCAGGATATTGGAGGGTGTTGCAGAGCATTGCAGAGTGTTGCACGGTATTGGCGGGTGTTGCAGAGCATTGCAGAGTGTTGCAGGGTATTGGTGGGTGTTGCAGAGCATTGCAGAGTGTTGCAGAGCATTGCAGAGTGTTGCAGGGTATTGGCGGGTGTTGCAGAGCATTGCAGGATATTGGAGGGTGTTGCAGAGCATTGCAGAGTGTTGCACGGTATTGGCGGGTGTTGCAGAGCATTGCAGAGTGTTGCAGGGTATTGGTGGGTGTTGCAGAGCATTGCAGAGTGTTGCAGAGCATTGCAGAGTGTTTCAGGGCATTGCAGAGTGTTGCAGAGCATTGCAGAGTGTTGCAGAGCATTGCAGAGCGTTGCAGAGCATTGCAGAGCATTGCAGAGTAATGCAGAGTAATGCAGAGTAATGCAGGGTAATGCAGGGTAATGCAGGGTAATGCAGGGTAATGCAGGGTATTGCAGGGTATTGCAGGGTATTGCAGAGTAATGGCAGGGTATTGCAGAGTTTTGCAGAGTTTTTGCAGGGAATTGAGGGGTTAATTTTCGGTGAGCAGCGATGTGGGCACTGCAGATGCAGCCCACATCGCTGCTGACACCGATCTCCTCCCCCTCCGCTGTTCCGATCGGTACAGAGAGGGGGAGGGAGGAACCGGTGTCATAACATGACGCCGGTTTGTTTACAAGTGATCACTCCGTCATTTGACAGAGCGATCACGTGGTAAACGGCCGCGACGAGCGGCCGTTTACCGTGATCCGTGATGCGCCGGGTCCTGTGGACCCGGCGGTCACGGATGCTCTCGAGTGCGCGCCCCAGGGGGCGCGCGAGAGCGGAATTCTGGGAGGACGTCATATGACGGCCTCCCACAGTTAAGAAACCGCCCTAAAGCCGTCATTCGGCTATAGGGCGGTTATTAAGTGGTTAAAGACTGGCTTTGCTGACATCCCTTCTGGCTCCAGATCCTGCTTGCTGTTCCACTACATTGATCCCTGACTTTTGGCTTGGCGGACTATCCATTCCTGTTTCTGAACTTTGACTATGTTTTGACTATGTTTGTTCTTTTTACTTTTATTATTAAACAAGTGTGATTTGGGAATATGCATCAAGGCTAAATAATGACTACAGTTAGCAAAAAAGAGAGGGGGTTGTTATAGCGCAAAAATAAAATATGACCACTGCGATATACTAAAATATATATTATAAAACTTTTATAAAAAGTCATACATAAATTACAGAATGATCAACACCTCCAACTCATCCTTCAAACCCCCCAATTGTAAGGTGTTAAGATGGTGTATCCAAAAAGTTTCCCTGTGGTAGAGGGTATGGTAACTCTCTTCCTTAGAGCCACAGGGGGATCTGCTCAAGGACCCAAACACAAAGACCCTCCTGTGCTTGCCAAATCTTGTCAGGACCATCTAAACTGTCTGGTTCACATTTAGGAGGTTGCAGGGACAAGAGAGGCAATAGATGGCAAGAGAAAAAGGAGCTAATGGTGTATACTCTGCCCTTACTATCCCTAAAACTTTTTTCCAATAGAAAAATTGAAATATAAAAAAAAACTGTGTGGGGGTCCCTCCCAATCCATACCAGGATGTTCTCTGGTATGGATTTTAAGGGTAAAAAGTCTGGTGCACAGTAAGGTGTATGCCCCATAGGTAACAATATCCTCTAAGCAACTATTAGGAAAGTATATATTGTATAGTCCATTTGGCCAAGTACATAATTGGTTAAAAGCTAGAGGGGGCACTCATCCTGAAAGTGTGTCCAAACTCTGTAAGTTGGATAGAAAAAGGAGGAGGTACCACCTGAGTGTAGTATTAGGGTATCAGCATTTATTTTTATTTATTTTTTTGCAGGTGGGAAAATTTATTTAAATGTAATTATTTTATTTATATATGTCAGTTTTGCTGCAGCAGCTTCTATACACGGTACATATGCGCTACTTTACAGACATAATAAGGGGGCCCCCAGTACTATATTTAAAGGATTTATTCATTATTGTGTCCAATAGACTAATAGTGTTTGCGGTCCAAACTCTTTACGTTTGGGAGTTCTGGTGTGAACCGAGGGGTGTTTGGGCCATCACTAATTATAAAAGGTTGCTAAGGAATGAGATGTTGGTTTCTTGGTAAGTGGTACTTTACTAGCGTCAATTTTGTTTTTAATGTGAGGAGCTCTCCTATAAACCATTGGGTCTGCTGGAGAGAATGGGCCCCAACTTGGCGTCTTTAAGAAAAATCTCCCAATTCGGAACAACAAGCCTCTCCATCTGTTTAAATTTGCTATGTAAATCAGTAGTGAATTTTATGTCTGACCCTGTGTTCATCTCATTTTTAGAAGCCTTGGTGCAAGTGTTGGAACATTTCTGATCGGATTCCTTGACATGAGCTGGGTCAAATCCCTTATCCAAGAACCTTTTCTTTAGGATTTGACATTGGAAGAAGTAGTCTTGATCCAAGGTGCAGTTCCTCCGGAACCAGCTAAACTGTCCTTTGGGGATGTTGTTTACCGACCTCAAGTGATGGCAACTCTGAACGTGTAAATAGGAATTACCCAAGGTGGGCTTGAAGTGAGTTTTACAGATGAATTGAGGTGGCCTAACTCTAATTCTTGGAACACCAAGTGAGAAGGGTTACATACATAGGTGAGGAAAAGGCCCAAGGTATTATGTTTGTAATGCAGCATAACAGGTTAAATCATGGAGGGGGGGCATCACAGATTTTGAAGACATCATTTATGTACCGTATGTAGCTTCCATAAAGGATGATATGGGTGGCAAAAGGATTGTTACTCCAGATACGGGACTCCTCCCACCAACCAAGGGTAAGATTGGCATAACATGGCACAAAAGAAGTGCACATCACCATGCCCCATATTTGGAGGAAGAAATCACCCTGAAAGAAGAAATAGTTATGCTCCAAACAGAAGCATGTACCCCTCACAATGATATGGGCCTCTGCAGGGTTTAGGTATGATTCCTTCGTGAGGAAATAGCTGAGGGCAGTGAGACTAATCGCATGGGGGGTGAAATTATAAAGTGACTGGACATCCAAAAACAACCAGAGATAGGTGGGTTCCCAGTGGTAATGTTTGAGAATGTCTAGTAGCTACAGGGAATTCTCTGACATACGAAGTTAAACATTGTACAATTGGTTGTAAAAATAAATCAATATACTGAGAGAGCATGCTGGTTTTGCTCTTCATGTTGGATATAATAGGTCTTCCTGGTGGGTGTACAGGATCTTTATGCACCTTAGGCAGATGATAAAAATATTGATCCCTAAATTTTTCCCTATACATGAATAAATATTCACTTTTATTAACTGCTTGCTGCCTGCCCACTGTCAAATTATGGCTGGGCAGTGCGGCTCTTGTTCTGGGAGGGCATCATATGACATCAATCAATTTAAACAGGGCATGCGTGCGATTATGTGTGTGCAGCCCTTTACTGTCAGTGGCGGTGTGTCAGTTAGTCAGTGACCATCACCATCCATGGCCTGTCGTCCATCAGTGACCATCGCCCATCCCACCGTCATCACCTATTGGTAAACGTCACCTGCCACCCATCACATAGCCCATCAGTGACCATCACCTGCCACCCATCACACGGCCATCAGCATCATGTCCAAAAGATTGTATACCAGTGAGGAGGCATTCCAGATAATCTCCATGACTGATGAGAGCAGAGGGGAATTCTCATCAGATTCCAATTCAGATTCTGAATCAAATTTGGCATTTGAACTGATTAAGAGTAGTGGATTGGCAAATGATTCGGATGAAGAATGGATGCTTGCTAAAAGGGCACGGCGCTCTGGAAACCAGGCAGCTGTGAGCAACCAAGATTATATTCCCAGGCCCAGTACTAGTGCTGCCGCCAGCAATAGGCCCCAGGCACAAATGCCCAGTACTGGTGCTGCCGCCGGCGATAGGCCCCGGGAACAAATGCCCAGGCCCAGCTCCAGTGCAGCCACATCATGCCTGAGTACCAGCACAGGAAATTCAAATTCCCATACTACTTTACTGTCACATCCCCCAAGACCCAGGGCCTCTACATGCATGCCAGATGGTCTTGCCAACCCAACATGGCTGTCTTCTGACTCAGGATCACCAATTATTCCAACTGTTTATGAGCCTCACCATAAACATGGGGGTTACAAAAAACAATGAAGGACATGCCTATTGGTACACCAACCCCATCCACCACATGCCAATTTATTCTGCCGTAATGTTCAGGTCCCGATACAAGATGATTGTGTGATTCCTTCATTTTAGCAACAACACCCAGTGCCCTCCCCTCAATCATCCAAATTACAATAAGTTATAAAAAATGTACCCACTGATAAATTTATTTTCCCAACTATTTGCAGAACTCTATATCCCCAGTCAGAATATATGTGTAGATGAGTCCCCGGTAGCCATTTCAGCCTGGCTAGGAATAAAACAATACATTCCTAACAAAAAGGGCAGATACGGAGTCAAATTTTACAAGCTCTGTGAGAGAGTCAGGGGATATCTGTATGCATTCCGCATATATGAAGGAAGAGATTCCCAGATCCAGCCCCTTGAGTGCCTGGCCTACATAGGCACAACTGGAAAAATTGTATGGGACAAGGCATACCCACTTCTGAACAAAGGATATCACATATAACTTGACAACTTCTACACTAGCCTGCCCTTTTCAAACACTTATATATCACAAAACCCTGGCTTCCCACAATCTCTAGTGAACAAAAAGCTGTGAAGGGAGGAAAGCGCAACATTGAGATGCAAGAAAGTGCTGGCATTAAGAATCAGAATCAAAGAAAAAGGCTTTTTTTTTTCAAAAAAAAATATGTTTTTTTTTTATTTATAGCACAAAACATAAAAAACCCACTGAGGATCAAATACCACCAAAAGAAAGATCTATTTGTGTGAAAAAAGGAGGCAAATTTCATATAGGTACAGTGTTGCATGATTGTTATTCAAAGTGTGAGAGAGCGCTGAAAGATGAAAATTGGTCTGGGCAGGAAGGGGGTATAAGTGCCCTGTATTGAAATGGTTAATGATCTTTTCAGCCAAAGCTGAATCCAAGAGGGATTTAAGTTCTAACTGAAAACCAAGTAGAGGGTCCCGGGTAAGCCTAAGGTAGGTGGAATCATCTGAAAGTAGCCTAGTGGCTTCAGCCAAATAATATTTTTTTTTTTCTTTTATTACAATAATTCTTATCCTCTATATTCCGTGTTATCTTCCTTATCGTCAATTTATCCCTCTCCCCTCCCTCCACCCCCTCCCTTCTCAAAAAACCCACCTTCCCTCTTTAACATTGCAATTCTACTACACTTTTTCTTTTCCTGCTTTTAAGATATTTACTAATAGCCTCTCTCTCCTGCTCCTTTCTAATCCATGGAGTATCCCATCTCCTTTACCCAAGGCCACTATATTTTTGTAAACTCTCTAAAATTACCCCTTTTTACATATACTGTCTTCTCTTTCCATATTAATTCGCTAATGGCTTGTGTCCATTCACTCACCAAGGGGGCCCTTTCCGTCTGCCATCTTTGAGCAATTATTCTACGCGCTTGGAATAGACAGCGTATAACTGCCACCGTAGTACATTTTTGTTCTCCCGGCTCCTTCCTATAGCCCAGCACACAAAATATCGGGTCCATTTCCAATTCTACCTCAAAGATTTTATTAATAGTTTCCACCACCTCTCTCCAATACTGAAACAACTTTGGGCATCGCCACACCATGTGTATAATAAGCCCTGTGTACTAACATCAGATGTGAGATTTTTTGTGAGGGAGAAACCGATGTCATTGGCCCCAGTTCCATTATTCTCCTCCACTGCCCATCTGATATTTCCCCAATATCCTCTTCCCACCTCCTCTTTAGGTTCGGGTGATCACTTTCCTGATTAAGATTCATACATAACTGATTATAAACTACTGATATACACCCGCTGACCTTATCCATTGTAATAACCTTCCAAAGTAGAGGTGTTTTATCCCACAGTGGCATATGTACCCCAAACTGTGCTGCTAAAGCGTGTCTCAACTGTAGATATCTAAAAAATGATTGTTGTGGTATATCATATTCCTTTTTTAGGTCCAGGAATGTCTTTAAGACATTACCGTCATATAGTTGGATCAATTTAGTTATGCCCTGCCTTTCCCATATTTTAACCTTCCCAATTAAAAGTAATTCCGGTAAGTTTTTGTTATCCCATAAAGGCGTAAATTCTGGCAACCCTGAGGACCCCATTATCAGTTTTACCATTTTCCATACTTTACCCACCATCCTAGTTACAGAGTTATTATACTGGAAGGAGTCTGCCTCCAAGACCTCAGCTATGGATTCATGTAGGGCTCCTATCATCATAATCCCTCCTTTTAGGTTACTTCCATGCTCCGAGTCACAACCCGCCAGATGCTGCAGCTGCGCCGCCAAATAATAGTTCCTGGGTTGTGGCACCGCCAGGCCCCCTCTATCTATTGGTAGCTGCAAGGTCTGGAGCCGGATCCTAGCCGTACCCTTCCTCCAGATAAGCTCCCGGAAGAGGGATTCAAGCTTTTTAAACCATTTTTTGCATATCCATACCGGTGCATTATGTAGGACGTATAGCAATTGGGGCATCCATATCATCTTAATCAAACGGCAACGACCCATCACCGACAACAGAAGCCTGCTCCAGACGTCACATTTTCGCTTAAATTTATTTAGAAGTGGCATTAAATTTTTATTAATATACTGATCAGGGTTTGCTGTCAAATATATACCGAGATATTTCATAACATCTACCACCTTCACCTGTGGCGCCCCCGGCGCAACCGCAGCATCCAGGGGGTCGACCCGGAGCAGCTCAGACTTCCCCCAATTTATAACCAACCCTGTAAACCTTCCAAAACCTTCTACCAGACTGACTGCCTGTTCCAGAGATAGACCAGTATCCCCCAAGAAGAGGAGGACATCATCCGCATATAAAGCGATCTTTTCCTGTCTCTCCCCCTTCCTTTGGAATCCTTTTATCCCCAAGTTTTCCCTAATAGCGATTGCCAATGGCTCCATAGCAAGTGCAAAGAGCAGAGGCGACAATGGGCAGCCTTGCCTTGTCCCTCTGCTCATCTCAATCTTTTCAGAATACTTGCCATTGACCCTTACCCTGGCACTAGGGGCATTGTACATCATTTTGATCCATCCAGTAAAGGAGGGGCCAAATCCTATTTTCTCCAGCACACGCCAGAGGTACTTCCACTCTAGGCTATCAAAAGCCTTAGTTACATCCAAGGACATTATGGCTCTTGCCCCTATGTTCTCTGACGGTGTCTGCATATTTAAAAAAGTCCTTCTAATGTTCATACTGGTGGATCTTCCCAGAATAAATCCCGTTTGGTCTGGGTGTACTAACTTTGTGATAAATTGGTTCAGCCTATTTGATAATACCTTGGCTAAAATTTTTTCATCCGAGTTCAATAACGAGATTGGCCTGTATGAGGCCACCTCTAATGGGTCCTTTTCTGCTTTGGGAATCAAAATAATAGTTGCTTCTGTCATCGAGATGGGCAATTTCCCCTTCTCCACCGCCCCTCTTAATGTCTTATACAACTCTGGAAGCAGCGTCTCTCCATAATATTTATATGTCTCTACCGGAAGCCCGTCTGGTCCTGGGGCCTTTTGATTAGCCATCCCGACCACTGCTTGTTGTAATTCACCAAGGGTTATCGGGGCATCTAATTCTTCCTTCTCCTCCTGAGTGAGAGTCACCATCTCTAAACCCTCCAGAAATCTATCCATTTCCCCTTCCTCCCCCACTCCTTGTGAACAATACAACTCTCTATAGTAATCTCCAAAGGTTTCTACTATCTCCTCCCCTCTTAGGAACAATGCCCCATTCGGAGATCTAATGCTAGAGATGGCAGACGGAGGGGAATTTGATTTTACCAGCTGAGCCAGCAATCTGCCCACCCCCTCCCCTTCCCCAAAGTAGCGCTGTTTCTGGAATATTCGTTTGCTCTCTTCTTTCTTTTTAATTGCTATCTTATGCCCTTGTTGTTTATTTAACCATATTTTTTGTTTTTCTGGGGTTGGGTCTTTTACATAATTATTTTCAGCCTCTATCAGTTCCTTCCTAATACTCTCCTCCCACATCCTAGATTTTCGCTTAATTCTTGCTGCCTGCTGGATCAGGATGCCACTAAGGAAAGCCTTTAGGGCATCCCAAGTTACCCACATTGAAACTTATGAACTCTCGTAGTTTCAACGTGACCTCCTCTACATCCTTTATTAGTTCAAACCAAAATGGACTAAACTTCCAACCCACTTGGGTTCTCTTCTCCTCCTTGTTTAATACCACCCTTATCAATGAGTGGTCTGAGATCCCTCTGGGCATGTATACTATGTCCCTTATATTTTGTGCCATTTCTACATTCCCCAGGACCAGGTCTATTCTAGAAAGGGTAGCATAGGATCCTGAAAAGCAAGAATATTGTTTAACTTTCGGGTTTCTCTCTCGCCATAGATTCATTAACCCTATTTCCTCCAAAAAGCAGATTTTCCCTATTTCCTCCAAAAAGCAACGCAACCTAGTTTCACCCATATTCCTGAGCCGCACCCTAGGGGGGAGCCTGTCAATCTCTTCATCAAGAACTTCATTGAAGTCTCCTAACGCAATGACCGGGACATTTTCTTTGTCCCCAATGAATTCCATTAATTTACACACAACCTCTATTTTAAACAGTGGGGGTATATATATATTTGCCAAAATACAACATCTACCCTCCAATACACCATACAAAAAAACATATCAGCCCAATTCGTCAATACTGACCTGTCTGCAGGAGAAACTCACCCCATTTTTTATTATCACGCTCACCCCTCTTGAATAAGAGGTATATACTGAGTGATACTGCTGTTGATATTTCCTATTTTTTAATTGTAACTTAGACATATTTGTTAAATGAGTCTCCTGCAGGCAGGCCAGTCCAACGTCAAATCTCTCCAACATGGCAAAGACTGTCGCCTTTTTAATCGTACTACCCAGCCCCCTCACATTCCAGGACCCAATATTAAGAGTTTTAACCTGTGCCATCTGTTATAGCGAAAAAAGAGAACCAGCAAGGCAAAAAGAGAAGAAACAGCACAAATACATGGAGCAAATATACATAATACTTATGGTATACAAACCCTACAGGTACCCCCAAAAAGTGCTACCATAAATATTTCACCACCCGTTGATTTTTCCATACTTTATTTACTTGTGAATTAATTTTAACCATCATATATATTACCTTATTAGAGTGCTTACTCATATTTATCTTATTTTCCTGTTCATTTATCGTGCAGTATTCAAATTTTACCTTCATGTGAAATTTTTTATACAATTTTCCCTCCCACCCCCCTCCAACCGCCCACCTCCCCCCTGTCCCCCCATCCCCCCCTTCCCTCCCCCCTAGCCCACCAACCCACTCTTCCCTCCCCTCCCTCCACCTATCAAGGTGCTCCCTAGGGGAGTTTAACGTGACCATAACATCCATACCCCACCTTTTTCCCAAACTCACATATGCCACCCCACTGTCTCCCTACCATCCTACCTCAGCATATCTTCCAATTCCTACTATTTTTTTATCTACCAACTTATAACCTCACCCCCTCACTTTCTAAATTCCCTCCCTTTCCCCCTGGCTTCTCTGTAGGGTCTCCTTATTAGCTTCCAACCATTGTAATGCCCCAGCTGTGGAATCAAAAATCTGAGTCTCATCCGGGGCCATCACACGCAGTCTTGCTGGATATAAAAGTGCGTATGTTACTTTATGTAGCTGCAAGGTGGATTTAATTACACGGAATTCCGCCCTACGTCTCTGCAGTTCAAGAGAATAGTCTGGATAAGGTGAAATCTTTGTGCCTTTATAGGAGATGTTCCCCATCTCCCTCGCCTTACGCATCAATGTCACTTTATCTTTATAGTTAAAGAACTTCAACAGTATGGGTCTAGGACGTCCTCCGGGGGGCGGAGCTCTAAAAGGGACCCGATGGGCCCGTTCTATCGCAAAAAAAGATGAAAAGCTTTCTTTTCCAAAAAGTTCTATAAACCAGGTTTCCAGGAATTTTATGGCATCAAGACCTTCATTTTTCTCAGGTAGCCCCATCATCCTGATGTTATCCCTGCGGGACCTATTTTCTATTTCATCCATTTTAATAGCATAGCTATCCAGTTGTTTTCTCATGCTCTTAACCTCCGATTGCATTGGATGTACATCATCTTCTAGTTGACTTATTCTTGTTTCCAACACCGTTCTTTCAACTGCTTTTTGAATATCTTGATGAACTAGTAACATTTCCTCCTTCATTCCTGTTAACTGGACAGCCAGTTCTCCCAAAGAAAATTGACATGCATTTACCGCTTGCAAAACATCCTTCAGAGTTGGGGCCTCCTCCACAGATGAACTATTACTCATGGCAGGTTCCAAATCACACTGGATATCCCCCTGGCTCTTATTGCTTTTACTCTTATGTCCAGATACTACCAATGCCATTGTAGATAATTGGCCTTGGCTTTTTCTATCTACGGGGGCCCCCTGTTGTATTTTTGTTTGCACCGTCTGTCCCCCCTTTGTTGGTGTTTGGCCAGGGGTATGGACATACCGCTCTAATTTTGCCGCAGCTGCCACTGCTGTCTGGTTACTTTTTTCTTTGGAAGAGCGAAGTTGTTGTGACCCCATACCCTCCTGTTGCACCTGTTCTTCTCCTCGTCTCCTCGACATATTAACTCAATATCAGATTATGTTGAGAGAGGGAAAAAAAAAAACACCCCTCCAGGTTCCAGAAGGAGGAGAGGGGTAAGTGGAAGAAAATAAAACATGGAATATCATATACAAAAATGTCCCCTCCCAAAAAAAAGTCCTCAATGTTAAGGTTATCAAAGTTAATGGTGATACAGTGCTGAGAAAAAAAAAAAGAAAAAAAAAATTCTTTCTCTTTCTTTCCTCTTTTTTTTCCCTCCCAGGCTGCTATGTGCTGGTATTTAATAGCAATATACGGCTATAGTTTTACAATTTTCAACTAAATCATCCAGCAAACCAATAAGAAAGTGCTGCTTAATATAATATAAAAAAAAATTTAATTCCAGATGACTGCAGCACTTAACTTAATAAAATGTATATAGTTCAGTTCAGATCCGTGTAGGCTATGATCTTAGTATCCTCGGCATCAAACTATTTAAAGAGGATAGTAAGGCAAGGAAGAGCTGACCTGTGTGTTGCTGTTTTAATCCGGCCGTCTCCCATACACTCTGTCCACGTTGTTCAGATCCAATTCGTTCCAACCGGATAGGAGGGCGCCGGGGGCAACTGGTGCAGTAACTATCCGTACTTCCCCGAGCTCACCCGGGGGGCCTTCTCCCAGGCTTCTGCTTCCCACACTGGCTGCTTCGGGAGCGCACCACAACCGCTGCTCTCCACGCTGACACCGGCGTCTCCACTCCTACACCTGCCGTCTCGGATAGTCACGGCCGACCTCGGCCAACCTCGGGCGCTTCCGGAACACTTCGGGAAGGTTCGGCACTTCGGCTCCTCCTCGGCGCCCGCCCGAGGCTCTTCCAACAGGCTCCTTTCCCGCCGCGCTCTCCCAGAGCCTACTCAGCATCCAACAGCAGCCTGTACGTTCGTCACTCGAGAGACAGCGTGGCGGCGGCTCGCTCACATCTCTCACTCACACGCCGCCATCACTCACATCCGGCCACTCCCCTCCAAATAATTATTTTTACCCTGAAAGATTATACCACCCCCCTTGTCCGCCTGTCTAATTATGAGATTATGGCTGTCATCAAGAGAGCCAGGAGCTTTTTTCTGGGGCCCAGTGAGACTGAAAGATTTTGAATTGGAAGAGTGGGCTGCTGAACATAATTTTACAATATCTGAAAAAGTGACATAATAGAATGTGTTAATAAATGGCCCTTTTACATGGATAAGGTTGAAAGTGATGAGGGCAGGGGAGATCAGTATATAAAATGGAAACCTCTATATACCCAAAGGTGCCATGAGAATAAATATAATTGGAGTTTGAACACAGGTCCTCCAATATGTTTAAAATGAGGTCATCATCATCACTTAAGAGGACAGACCTAGCTTCCTTACAAACTTATGAAGATCACAGAATAAAGTGAAGGTATCCGGTAAATAGGTGGGGGCAGAATTAAGTCCCTTTTGTAGGAGTGACATTCCATGAGAAGTAAGGACATGAGAAGAGAGATTAAACATTGTTACTGAGTAAGATGGGGAGAGGTCACCTGTTTTGGTCTTTTTGCTCTTCCCACATCGTTTCTCTCTTCTATTCTTTTCTTTTTTGTCTTCACTACTGGGCAATGAGGTGGGGTCTGTACTAAATAAGAAGGACTTGGAGGAGCTATCAGCATAGGGAAAGTGCTTATGATTCTGCACAGGGAAAATGAAGAGGGAGGATTAACATTGGGAAGTTCTTCTACACTAAGGATGGTAGTCAGTTCCTTCTCTATTGGGGCTGATAGAACTATTGTCTGCCAATTGTGAGTTTTTGAACTCCTGGAGGAATCAACAAGGACAGTTGTGTTGGGTGGTGCAGGGGTATGTTTGAGCTGTGTGGTCCCAGGATTAATAGAACTATTCTTTTTATGAGAGGGCAATTGAGGCTTGTATCTGTTAAATGAAAGAAGATTGCGGAATGCTCTAGGAGTCCTCTTATTCAAAACGGAACCATATGGTATAGACTGTTGCAGTTTGGAAGGAAACTGAAGACTCGTGAGAGGTACAGGTATAGCTGGAACATGGGAGGTGACAGGGGTGAGATGCTGAGCTCTAGACATTTTGGATGGAGGTTTACAGGAAGGGAGAATATCCCGAGGGTATCTAATGTGAGCAGTTCTTCTCAAAGCTGCCCATGTAAAAATTATCATGCCTGTAATTATCCAGGTCTCGCCCTAATGTCTTAATTTTTTATAATAACATTTTTTTCTTTAGCTTTTTGAATCTTGTAAAATAATGCAAGTAACCAGGTATCAGACAGGGTAAAAGATGTATGTTGTTCAAGTAGCAAGTAAAAAAATCAGAAATATCTTTGGACAATTTTTGGATTTTCCTATCTCTCTGAGAGATTATTAGTTGCATCCACTTAGTGGTGAAAAAATTCAGCCAGTTGTCTCCATTCTCTGAACAGATCAGAGTCCAAAAAATCACATCCCTTGGAGACCATGTGGGGTGATTTATGATTTTCTGGCTAAGAAGGAGACATCCCACATTTGATTGTTTTCAGCTATTAAATGATCCTCTAATTTTAAAGAAAAACTTCTGAATATGTTGTTCAGTGTCAACTAGACATGTGCAGAGCAAAATATTTTGTTTCTGAATTTCGCTTTCATCCAAAAAATTAATTCATTTAGTTACTCCCAAAATTTGTTTTTATTTATTTCGTTTTTCGTTCAAAAATTGCATTCGTCTGAAAATCCACATGAATTACAGTCGAATCTGTCTTTGAAGGCTTATGGTGTCTGTCGAATGTATAAAGAAGATTAGATGGAGCTAGTATATAGCATACTTTGTGTGAACTTTAGAACCCTATTAAAGTCTATGGGACTCCAATGTTCAAAATCGAAAGTACTAATTTTAAAGGCTAATATGCAAGTTACTGTCCTAAAAAGTGTTTGGGGACCTGGGTCCTGCTCCAGGGGACATGTATCAATGCAAAAAAAAGTTTTAAAAACGTCAGTTTTTTCGGGAGCAGTGATTTTAATAATGATTAAAGTGAAACAATAAAAGTGTAATATTCCTTTAAATTTCGTACCTATAGTATGCCTGTGAAAGGGTGCATGTTTCTGGTGCTTAGAACTGTCCCTAAACAAAGTATCATTTATGCAGGAAAAAAAGTCCTTTAAAATCACTCGCAGCTATTATGAATTGTCGGTTCCGTATACAGAGAACACTCATTGAAAGTCATTGATAAAAAAATAAAAAAATAAAAATAAGCGTGGGGGTCCCCCAAATTCAAATACCAGGCCCTTCAGGTCTGGTATGGATATTAAGGGGAACCCTGCGTCAAATTGAAAAAAAAAATTGATGTGGGGTTCCCCCTAAATATCCATACCAGACCCTTCAGGTCTGGTATGGATATTAAGGGAAACCCCGCGTCAAATTAAAAAAAAATTGACGTGGGGTCCCCCTAAAAATCCACACCAGACCCTTTATCCGAGCACACAACCTGGCAGGCCGCAGGAAAAGAGGGGGGCGGGGCCACCCGCCACCTGACCCGCCCCCTCTGACGCAAGGGGAAACCCGGGCTTCTCCCGTGACGTATGGGTGACCCCGCCCCCTCTGATGTAACACAGGCATGTTTCTGTTACATCAGAGGGGGGCGGGGTCACCCATACGTCACGGGGAAGCCCGGGTTTCCCCTTGCGTCAGAGGAGGGCGGGGTCAGGTGACGGGTGGCCCCGCCCTCCGCATATAACAAACGTCAGGCTGTCGGGATCCCCGCAGTGTCTCCTCTGTGGAGACAGTAGATGGATGGATTTTCTGCGCTGGATCAGATCAGCCATCGCTTGACCCCGGAGAGATGATCATCCGTCGCTGGATAGCAAGAGTGGATTACCACTACTGGAATCTTTTTTTTTATTTTTTTTATTTTTAATAAAGGAATTTTTCAAAAGTGTGTTTGTCTTATTTAACTATTTTTTACACTTTCTTTGTGAAATGTTAGGGGTACTTTTGTACCCCCTTACCATTTCAAACAGGGGGGCCTTGTTAAAGGGGGCTTCCAGATTCTGATAAGCCCCCGCCCGTAGACCCCCACAACCACCGGCCAGGGTTGTGGGGATGAGGCCCTTGTCCCCATCAACATGGGGACATGGTGCTATGAGGGGTCACAGACCCCCAAAGCATCCTCCCAATGTTGAGGGCATGTGGCCTGGTACGGTTCAGGGGGGGGCGCTCTCTCACCCCCCCCTCTTTTCCTGCGGCCTGCCAGGTTGCGTGCTCGGATAAAGGGTCTGATATGGATTTTTAGGGGGACCCCATGTAAAAAAAAATTTAAATTTGACGCAGGGTTCCCCTTAATATCCATACCAGACCTGAAGGGCCTGGTAATTGAATTTGGGGGACCCCCACACTTTTTTTATTTATTTTTTTTATCAATGACTTTCAATGAGTGTTCTCTGTATTACGGAGCCGACAATTCATAATAGCTGCGAGTTATTTTAAAGGACTTTTTTTCCTGCATAAATGACACTTTGTGCAAGGACAGTTCTAAGCACCAGAAACATGCGCCCCTTCACAGGCATACTATAGACATCCCCCAGGTACGAAATTTAAAGAAATATTACACTTTTATTGTTTCACTTTAATCATTATTAAAATCACTGTTCCCGAAAAAACTGCAGTTTTTTAACTTTTTTTGCATTGATACATGTCCCCTGGGGCAGGACCCGGGTCTCCAAGCACTTTTTAGGACAGTAACTTGCATATTAGCCTTTAAAATTAGCACTTTAGAATCTTCTCTCTGTCAAATCTTTTCTCTCAGTCGAATATTTTCTCTATATAATCTAGGACTAATAGAGGTAAGGTTAGGCACATTCGACCACAGGTTCTATAGACACAGATTGTTATTGTCAGAGTCACGTCGAATCTCCTATTCTATATTGAACTGTTGTAACAACAAAAATGAAAATAAAGCATTTATGTCGGATCTTGCATTTTTTGGATTCTGTGCTTTCGTTATCGTTTGTCAAAACGAAAACGAAAATGCCTGAAATTCGGCCAAAAATGAATTCGGACAAAAACGAATGCACATGTCTAGTGTCAACACTGTGAGTGGGTTTGCATGCAGGTAAAGGTGGAAATGGATAGATAACATATGGAGAGGGGTGGGGATCCTGATTAAAAGTGTGAGCAAATCTGATACTCCTGTTAGATAAAATGGTCTGAATCTGATCTGTTGTAAACAAAAAAGACAAACCTATATGACAAAAAGACAAACCTATGAAGACAAAAATATATATAATTTTATCCCTGTATCTTGTATATTTGTCATTCTAGTATTGTTTTAGGGGTTTCATGCAAAAGTTTCCAATTACACTTAGTGGATTGCCTACCATATTATGCCTGTGTATTGTACTATTGTGACATCGCCGAGAATGCAGCAGCTTGGTTTCTGGGCTTTTCCCCTCCCCTTCTCTTTCCCCTTGCCTGCCCCACTGCTTATTTAAACCTTTAGCATCTGGCTTTCCCTTTGCATTTGATAAAGAGGGCCATATCCCTTGAAGCGCAAATATGCAACCCCCTCCTAACATCATCATAGAATTCTGACAGCCTGTCATCTTCACAGTGCAGCTGTAGACACTGCCAGTGCTTTCTCTCCACACTACCTGCTGAAGTTTTGGAGCCCCTGCTGCATGCTTGGCGGCCATCCATTGTCTCTGTATCTTCTGCTTATCAGCACTGGTGTCTCAACCTGATGTGCTACTATCCATGGTGGGTTGGTGATTTCTGACATGCAAGTGTTCTGCTTTAATAAAGGTGTTTTTGTGCTTGGTATTAACCTCAGCCCCCTTATTTTGCTATTTCTTATGATATTTTAACTATTCTTTTTTTTTTATAACTAAAAAAAATCATTTTTTTAAGAAACATCATCAAGTTGATATGTCAAACCTATGTATCTGAATAAGAAATAGTTTGTATTATCTGAGGTTGAAGTGAATAACTGGAAAATGGTTTCCAGTGGTGGGAACTAGCAGGTATTTATACTACAACCATATGAAAATGGTTCATTTAAATCCTTCAAACAGTTGACAAGAGAATTTACCTTGAATCTTAAGTGGTTTTACCAATACTTGTAGCTCTGTCATGCTTTGCATGTTCAATTTTCCTCCTCTCTAGTTAGGTTTTTCTCAGCGCCCATGCTGGAAAGAATGGTAAAGGTGATTTGATTTCCACAGAGGCCCTAATTTCAGCCACCTATTCAGCTCTATTGCGGAACTTTTTACATAGGTTTCCTTTGGACTGTAGGGCAAAGTGGGAACAGGATATTAACTCAGCTCTTTATTCTTCATAGGATGTACAAAACCCTAGAATTTCTATATGCTATTGGGCTAAGATCTGACCCAGATTTTCTAAGATGTGGTAATTAGGGGTCTCTGATACACCTACTGTGGCACTGCCCAAGCTCCAGAGGTTTTGAGCAGAGGTTGTGGGCATGCTTAATGGGCTTCTAGATGTTAACCTACTAGCAGATCCACTTATATGCTTACTTGGCTATGTTGATCACTCTGCGTTTAAGTCACTAGCTCATATTACTGTTGTGCATGTGCTGTTTGTGTCCCGTAGGCAAATTGCCCTTATGTGGACTTCCACACAACCCAACGCTTTCCAACTGGATATTAGATCTCAAGTATTCTCCTTTTTACTTTTTCTCTCAGGAATTTCTTAAAGAGGTTTGAAGTAATTTGACTACCTTGGTTAGAACATATGAGTTTTGAATCAAGTTAGTCTTTAATTCCTTCTAACCATTTACTGCTATGCATATCTCTAAAAGCAGGGCACATAGCCAGAAGCAGAGCATTGTAAAGTATATATTATGCCATTTATCATGCTGGTGGTTAGATATGCTCTTTGTGATTTTGTGAGGTTTATTTTTGTGTGAAGTTATTGCACTTTTTGTTGTAATGGTTTGTCTTTATTTTTTTGTATTCATAAGCAAAACTAAATAAAATATGATTAAAGAAAAAATAATAATAATTAAGATCCATATTAATAACAGAGAGGAAGGATCCCTTTGCCACGTTTGATCTCCTCTGCACACAAAAACAAATTTCACTTCGGGAATATCTCCACTTCATGCAAATAAGACACTTTTATGTCCCCCACTATAATCTTACCCCTTCCTCCCCCCACCTACTATAAGCATATCTGCCGAGAGGCCCCTAGAGGTAAGGGTCTCATCTCTACTCTCTATAAAACAGCATTGTCTTCGGGCTTCTCAGATGGCCCTCCATATAAAACCAAATGGGAGACTGACTGTGATGAACAATTTGCTCCGGAAGTCTGGGAGACCATGATAGCGAACATCCGGCAGGCCACTAAATCACTAGCTGTTAGAGAAATGGCCTATAAGGTTCTGACTAGATGGTATTATACCCCATCCAGACTCCAAATAATGTTCCCAGGAACATCAGGATTGTGCTTCAGAGGCTGCCAACGGCTGGGAACGCTTAGACACATATTTGGGGATTGTGAGTTCCTTGCCCCAATTTTGGGAATGGTGACTGCTGTTGCCACTGCAATTTCCAGTACTCCTCTCTGAAACTCACGGTCCCAATGTGTTTACTTGGAGCATGGATTCCAGGAATCCTCCGCAGGGAAGAATGTCTCATCCACACTATATGCAATTATGCATATCCACTCTCTGGGCCATTGCTCTTCACCCGAGGTCCCCTGTGATCCCCTTAGCCTCCATCCAAGACAGAATTGATATGGTGATGATTATGGAGAGGATATTATATATTCTTCAGGATAGGATGCACCTGTTTGATAGTAGATGGGAGCCTTGGAAAACTCATAGGCACATTTTGTTGGAACAAAACTAAAGGTACTGGTGACCCCACCCCCTTATGATGTCACAGTCTCAGCATCCTCCGGGGCTGTGACATCATAAGGGGGTAGGGTCACCATGTGACATCACCTGGTGATCCCACCCATTGTCCCTATATAAGTCGCCTCACAATGCGTCCCTGTCATTGCGACCAGAGAGAGCGTTGAGTCAACATCTCAAAGAAGAAGAGAAGAGGAGAAGAAGAGAAAGCAGTGGCGACAGAAGACCAGGCCACCCCTACTAAAAGAGCTGTAAGAAGAAAGCGGAGGCCCTGCAAGAAGAACCGAAGAGGGGGACAAGACCCCCGAAGGGGGGGACAAGACCCTCGAAGTCGGAAGAAGAGAAGGTGCAACAGCAACAGAATACCGGGTCACCGCTAGTAAAATAACTTTTTTTCACCAGGTGAATGGGTAGGAGTACATGGTACCCCAATACTCACTCACATAGGGTGGGGGGCTGGTATCTGGGGGCCCCTTATTAAAGGGGGCTCCTGGATTCCAATAAGCTCCTCAACCGCAGACCCCGACAACCACCGGCCAGGGTTGTCGGGAAGAAGCCCTTGTCCTCATCAACATGGGGACAAGGTGCTCTGGGGTGGGGGGGCCGCAGGGCCCCCCCTCCCCAAAGCACCCCCCATGTTGAGGGCACGCGTGCTCAGATAAGGGTCTGATATGTACTTTGGGGGGACCCCCATGCCGTTTTTTCGGTGTAGCAGGTTTTTTGGTCCATACCAGGTGACTAGGCCAGCGAGGTGTCAATCTCGCCAATGGAGGTAGCGACATTGATCTCCTTTGCTAGTCCCATCTACCTGGAGCTGCGTTCAAAATCAATGGACTTTTCTCCGTGTGGGCAAGTCCGTTCATTTCAAAAGTCCAGCGGACTAGCACACAGATGGCCGGATTGTCTACCGGACTGCTGAGTCCGGCGGACAATTTTGAGTCAAAACTTCTTTCTAAGTCCGCCGGACTTTTGGAAAGAAAAAGTCAGCCGGAGCCCACACACGGGCGTATTGTCCGGCAGACTCATTTTTATGTTCCTCTGAGAACATGAGTATAGGTGCAGAAGTGCCCATTGTAGAGTAATCATGAACCAAATTTGTTGGTTCTATATTTGCACTGTAGGGCATATGTTTTTTAGGGGAGAAAATCAGTTTTTGATTTGTGTACCCCCTTGGGTTTGGTAATCATGATTGTTGCCTCGTTTTGGGGCACGCCTTCTTCCCGGTGGTCCTCGTGGAGTTTTATTGGATGATTTTTGAGAGGAGACAGAGGATGATGAAACCGAAGCTTCAGAGTCCGATTTATATTGTGAGTTATCAAAGTGGGGATTTTGTCTGAAAGGTTTCTCTATAAAAAGAAACCATTTATACGCATAGCCATTTGAGAAGGCTAGTTGGTCCTTATAAAGTTTTTGCTCTTTTCTTAGTACCACATTGTTATTAAACCTTTCTAGGTGCTGTAAAAGATCATGTTCCCTCTTTTTAAATTCAGTATTGGTGGAGTATTGATTGCCACTGATTCTTAATGCTTCAATTTCCCTGTTTAATTCTAAAAAATCTTTACTATATTTTTCTTTTAGCATTAACATCATGTGAGCCAAACATTGACTGAGGTTTTTCTCCCATTCCTCCTTAACCACTTTCAGACCGGACCATTTTGCTGGTCAATGACCAGAGGTCTTTTTACAATTTGGCACTGCGCTGCTTTAACTGGTAATTGCGCGGTCATGCAATGTTGTACCCAAACAAAATTTGCGTCCTTTTTTTCCCACAAATAGAGCTTTCTTTTAAAGGTATTTGACTGACTCTGCGATTTTTATTTTTTGCGATATAAACGTAAAAAGACCACAAATTTTGAAAAAAAAATGATATTTTCTACTTTTTGTTATTAGAAAAATCCAATAAACTCAATTTTAGCCATACATTTAGGCCAAAATGTATTCAGCCACATGTCTTTGGTAAAAAAAAAGTCAATAACTGTATATTTATTGGTTTGCGCAAAAGTTGTCACATCTACAAACTAAGGTACGTTTTCTGGAATTTACGCAGATTTTAGTTTATGACTGCCTATCTCATTTCTTGAGGTGCTAAAATGGCAGGGCAGTACAAAACCCCCCCAAATGACCCCATTTTGGAAAGTAGACACCCTAAGGAAATTGATAAGAGGCATGTTGAGCCCATTGAATATTTTATTTTTTTGCCTCAAGCGATTGAATAATGACAAAAAGTTAAGTTGTCACTAAATGATATATTGCTCACACATGCCATGGTTATATGTGGAATTGTACCCCAAAATACATTCTGCTGCTTCTCCTGAGTATGGGGATACCACATGTGGTCGACTTTTTGGAAGCCTAGCCTCGTATGGGGCCCCGAAAACCAAGCACCGCCTTCAGGATTTCTAAGGGCATACATTTGTAATTTCACTCCTCACTACCTATCACAGTTTTGAAGGCCATAAAATGCCAAGATGGCACAAAACACCCACAAATGACCCCATTTTAGAAAGTAGACACCCCAAGCTCTTTGCTGAGAGGCATGTTGAGTCCATGGAATATTTTATATTTTGCCACAAGTTGCGGGAAAATTACAAACTTTTTTTTTTTTTTTCACAAAGTTGTCACTAAATGATATATTGCTCACACATGCTATGGGCATATGTGAAATGACACCCCAAAATAAATTCTGCTGCTTCTCCTGAGTACGGGGATACCACATATGTGGGACTTTTTGGGAGCCTAGCCGCGTACCGGGCCCCTAAAACCAAGCACCGCCTTCAGGCTTTCTAAGGGCGTAAATTTTTGATTTCACTCCTCACTACCTATTACAGTTTTGAAGGCCATAAAATGCCAAGATGGCACAAAACCCCCACAAATGACCCCATTTTAGAAAGTAGACACCCCAAGCTATTTGCTGAGAGGCATGTTGAGTCTATGGAATATTTTATATTTTGCCACAAGTTGCGGGAAAATTACAAACTTTTATTTATTTATTTATTTTCACAAAGTTGTCACTAAATGATATATTGCTCACACATGCTATGGGCATATGTGAAATGACACCCAAAAATAAATTTTGCTGCTTCTCCTGAGTACGGGGATACCACATGTGTGGGATTTTTTGGGAGCCTAGTCGTGTACGGGGCCCCGAAAGCCAAGAACAGCCTTCAGGCTTTCTAAGGGCGTAAATTTTTGATTTCACTCCTCACCACCTATTACAGTTTTGAAGGCCATAAAATGCCAAGATGGCACAAAACCCCCCCAAATTACCCCATTTTAGAAAGTAGACACCCCAAGCTATTTGCTGAGAGGCATGTTGAGTCCATGGAATATTTTATATTTTGCCACAAGTTGTGGGAATATTACAAACTTTTTTTTTTTTTTCACAAAGTTGTCACTAAATGATATATTGCTCACACATGCCATGGGCATATGTGAAATGACACCCCAAAATAAATTCTGCTGCTTCTCCTGAGTACGGGGATACCACATGTGTGGGATTTTTTGGGAGCCTAGCCATGTACGGGGCCCTGAAAACCAAGCACTGCCTTCAGGATTTCTAAGGGTGTAAATTTTTGATTTCACTCCTCACTACCTATCGCAATTTTGAAGGCCATAAAATGCCAAGATGGCACAAACCCCCCCCCCCCCCAATGACCCCATTTTGGGAAGTAGACACCCCTAAATTTAGGGGTACACTAGTGAGACTCACAGGTAAAGAAGCACCTAGGCTGTCAGCGACTGTATCAAAACGCTACAAAAAAACTGTTAGCGATCGCAGGGATCAGGCCTGACTCTGCGAACGCTGCAGTTATGTGTGTTGTGTTTTGTAAGTGACAGTGATCGATCGATACTGCACTTGGGTGGGCTGGGCTGGGCTTGGCGGAGGGGCTAAACGCAGGTGCTAGCAGGTATCTGGGCTGATCCCGCTAACAATGCGTTTTGGGAAACCTAAACTGCTGGCGACGCTAATATAGATCTGATCAGATACTATATTACTAAGGGAGGTGTATGCTTTGCGCGTGGGTGTTAGCGGTACTGGCACTAACCTGACGCTGCCTGGGGTGACGCAGACCCTATCTGACCCTCAAACTTATATCACCCGCCGGGTGATCAGGGGGTTAAACCTTTATTAGGTAATAAATGGCGGGTGCTCTGAAACTATAAAAAAATAACTAACCAACCAGCGTCACCTGTAACAGCTATATGGTGATCACTGGTGAAAGGGTTAACTAGGGGGCAATCAGGGGGCTTTATGCGGTAGTATATGGGGGTCCCTGGCGCTATAAAAAGCTGCGGCGAACCTAAATACCTACCTGCCTAACTAGCGTCACCTGTGACACTAATACAGCGATCAGAAAAACGATCGCTTATTAGGCTGGGTTCACACTGGAGCGATGCGGGAACGCCACGAATCCGCGGCGGGTTCCCGCATCACACTGCCCTATGCGAACTGCTGGGAGTGTCAGTGAAATGTTAATGACACCCCCAGATCAGTTCGCATATCGCAGTGCGATCTGCAAACTCGGACAGGAATCGGATTGCATGGTGTGAACACCCATGCGATCCGATTCTGCTGCGGACCAAAAAAAGGGTCCCGTGCGAGTCTGCGGCGGGTGCGATGCGAATTCAGCCATACTATCTGTATGGCTGAACTCGCATCGCACAGAGATCGGATGTGATTTGCACTGCAGTGCGGTGCGAATCACATCCGTTCTCATAAACCGCTGCAATGTGGACCCAGCCTTAGTGACACTGGCGACGGGGGGTGATCACTGGGTTAAACCTTTATTGGGGGGGTTAGGGGGGTACCCTAGAACTAAAGGGGGCTAACCCTAACTGCCCTAACAGTTATTACAGTCACAAATGACACCAATGCAATAAAAAATAAAAAAAATGCAATTGGTGTCACTGTGACTGGGGGTGCAGGGGTGATTGGGGGGGTGATCGGGGGGTGAAGGGGGGGTGAGAGTGTGCCTGGCATGTTCTACTGTGTAGTGTAGTGTTGGTGCAACTCACCGATCCTCTCTCCTCGGTGCCAGAACGAAAAATACCGACACGGAGGAGAGATTACATCACTTCCTCTGCCTGTGTTTACATTACAGGAGAGGAAGTGATGTCATGCTGCACTTCCATTCGTCAGGAGCGATCGCGAGGGGGTGGCCATGAATGAATGGCCGCCCCCTCATCCCAGATCGCTCCTGAACGGATTCCGACCGCCGCTGGCACCGGGGGGGGTGGGCGATCGGGCCCCCACCCGCGGGAAGGCAGGGACGTACAGGTACGCCCATATGCCTGCCCGTGCGATTCTGTCGACGTACATCATCATGCGGCGGTCGGCAACTTTTTAAAGGGGACGTCAGTCACCTCGAAGAAAGGGAAAATGTGTACTCTGTCCCTGAGGGCTCACCTGTTCCTTGAGGTACCGGTCAAAGAATCGGATGTGCCATCCCAAATTTGACTTTTTCTCCATGAGTCTAAGTTTGAAAAAAAAGACATCAAAGCCTACTTCAGTTTGTACCTGTGGGGTATAAGCAGTTTGAATTGTCTAGGAATGTAACTAATGAGCAGCCATGTTATTGCCATTATGCCCTATGCTTTTGCATTGGCTATATAAATAGCTATCTATCATTAGATTATTGGTCTGCTTGATAAATAGTACAATGTTATTATTTGTTTTATTTTATTCTATTGGCCTATATTATTTCTAAGTTACTAACTCTGCCTATTTAATACAAGACATTATCGCTTTACATTATCAGATACAGCAATAGCAGGTTAAATTAATTGCCTATTTTTCAAGCTTAAGCTTCAATCTCCATTGATATCAATATGTTAAACGTAGACTTTGAGGTGTATTAAGCACCAGTGCTATAAGTATATCTACAATATATTTTTATTACTTCTATTTCTTGATATTTTGTATTATTATATCATTAATTTTTTGTCCCTTAATTTGGACCACTAAAATAAAAATTAAAACAAAATATATCCAAATATAAAAATATGTTTATGTATAAAGCTAAACAAAAATATATAATTATAAACACTACTATAGTATAATCAATTTTTTTAGATTACTGTTGCTGTTTACATTTTGATGGAGAGGCACGATCCAATCTCCCCTCTGGCGGTCCAACTGGGATCTGACTCCTAGTGGGAACTGGGTGTGGTTATCTGCATCACCTGGGATGTGGTGGAGCAATCAGAGGCGCATATGGTTATTAATTATTTTAAGGACCAGGTAGGCACAATAACTAAAATGTATAAAAACAACTGATCATGTTAATATCCAGTGTGACCACAATCAAGTTTAATAATTTTCTTGATGATGTATCAACCAATGGATTTTATTATACTAATGATATGTTTATTCTATGTAATATAAATTAAATCTGTGCAAAACTTTGACGAAGCAATCATGCAAAACATGTTGGTTCTGCTTATCAATGCATCAGATTATGATATGTTTTTTAAAAAAAAATTGGTGTCTTATGTGCCTACCCTATCAATAGACCTTGTCTCAATTAAAATCCCTTTATTTTTTAAAGAGATGTGTCTCTTTTCTCCCCCCTCTCTTTTAAAAGTTATACCTGATTATCTGCAGTCTCCTCTCTCTACAGCCATTCAAAAAAAAAGACAAATTCACATCTCATTGGAGAGGAAGCCATTTAAGAAGGAAGAGACAGAAATGAGGAAACTCAGTGGATCTATGACTTAAAAACCTACAAACCATATGGGCTGAATGCAGACTGAGTTGTCAACTGTTTCATCAACAGTTGAAATATGCATCCCATTCACATTTAACCTTTTCCCATTCTTCCCTACTCTTCTTGTTGTCTTTTTTATTGTTACAGATTTTTTATTGTAACTTGTGACGAACGCAGGTATCAGATTCCTATCAGGGTATCAGAACTCGTGAAAAAGGACCAGCCAATTTCAAACCATGCTGTCACTTACGTAACAATGATACTCTAAACTGCACCTGGCACAGCGATTTTCCAGCTTGTGGGACCCAAACTAGGTGCCAGCAACCTGGGAGCGATTGCCACTGGGCTAATTGAGCAATTAACCCATTAATTGTCACCACTGACTTTTATTGAAGAGTCAGAACTTCCACCAATATAGCATTACAATTATGATTTTAAAATAAATCCCTGTCTTGAATGGGCATGTCCATGTCTGATTTTATGAATCATGTGTAGATTTGTTAAGTTTTCTTTCCAAAGTCTTTTATTGAAGTTAACAGACAGTAGGATACAGTGATATTATGTAACAAATCATAATACAATTGGAACAGATTCACAAAATTTAGCCATCAAATAAATTCAACATGCGAACTTGCAGGTGTGAAATTTGTTTCTGGTAATAATCGAAGAAGAAATAAAGACTTATTTACCATTTCCAGTGTATGGTTGAGAGCTAATGGTGAGTATCGTGGGGGGTGGTACCCCCTAATATCCACTATTTTGTCAGGGGTTGTATCTTGTGTTGTAAAGGATAAGCTGTAATCTCGTTTGATAATATAATGGGATTACGGGTATCTTTACTTCAAGGTGGTTGGAATCCTGTTAACAGTTGGAGACACTCTGCCGAGACTCTAAAATGATGCCAGCATGCCCAAGTCGCCCAATATTTAGTTGGGGTATCTTTTGCTTGGTGTATCAGTTCTTCCATCTCGGCCACTTTGGATGTTCGCTTAATCTAGTCCAAGATGGAAGGTGGGGAAGTGGATTTCCAGAAAATAGGAATGCACATCTTTGCCGCATTTAGCAAGTGTTGTGCCAGTGAGCGGTGGTATAGTTTCCTGGGGAGTCTAGAATGGTGCAGAAGCATTTGTGCAGGTGAGAAATCAATGGGAAATGTGGTGATATGGCAAACAAGAGTCGTGGACAGGACCACCATATGTGTGGGAATGTACCTGTGTTTTCCGCACATCGCCAACACGTAGGGGGTATGTTCGGGTCAAGAATATGAAGCCTGTCAGGTGTTAGATACCACTTGGAAAATATTTTTAAGTTGTTTTCCTGTATTGAGACATTTATGGAGCCTTTATGTAAGTTGGTATAGATATCCGTCCATTCGACGTCCGTTAGAGAAATGGATAAATCAGTTTCCCAACTACCTGTTGCCAAATTGGCTTTGGGGCTATAATCTGCGAAGAGTAGGGCGTATATAGTGGAGATGACATGTCGTTGTGGTTCCGTTTGGTTGCATAGTGATTCAAACGGTGTAAGCGTCCATGCGAAATCTGAGCTCGCTCGTTGGTGCATCAGGAAGTGTCTTATTTGAAAATAAACCCATTGTGGGAATGGGCGTCCCAAGGACTGTGCGGGGAGTTCTACTATAGTTCTAAGCCGAGCGTTCGAGAAAAATTGTAGGGCTCTAATGTCTGGAGATTGCCACACTCCAGAGAGGAACGCGTCCGATTGACCTACAGGAAATGCAGGATTATGGTTTATCGGTGTCATGAATATTACATGCTGTATGAAAAGCTTGTAACGTGCTAGCAATCAATGGATTCTGTTTGCACTTTTGAGGGACATGTGCAGGCTCTATCCAAGGTAAAAGTTTTATTGGTGTCGAGGAAAGCATGTTTTCTATTTGCGTCCAGGCTTTAGTATGTGCATGCACATTCCAGTCTACTATTCTGGATAGGTGACTGGCTAAATAGTATTTCTTAATATCGGGCAAACCAATGCCGCCTTTTGTTTTGGGTAGGGTCAATCTGGCAAAGCTGATCCTGGCTCACTGGTCGTTCCATATAAAATTGGAACAGGTGGATTGGTACGACTTAAAAAAGGCAGGAACGAGTTTTATGGGGATCATTTGTAAGATGTACAACATACGCGGTAGAACATTCATTTTAATAATTGAAGCCCTGCCGAACCAGGAGAATACTCCTGTCGACCAGGCTTTAAGATCATTCTGAATAGTTTGGAGGAGAGCGATATAGTTGAAGGGGTATAGGTTTTCCAATCGGGTGGGTAATTTGATGCCTAGGTAGGTGATAGCCGTGTTATTCCATCGAAAAGGAAAGTTTTGTTGACATGAAACTACCGTGTCTGCACTCAGGGAGATGTTCAGGGCCTCTGATTTTGCAAAATTGATTTGCAAATTGGATAAAATCTTGAAAGCCTCAAGGTCTTTGAGGAGGTTAGGAATCGTAATATACGGTTCGGAAAGGAAAAGGAGTATGTCGTCTGTGAAGGCAGCTATTTTATGTGTCGTGTTTCCGATCGTTACTCTCTTGATATCTTGGTTTGAGTTTAGCCTTCTGAGGAGGGGTTCTAATGTAAGGATGAAAATTAGAGGAGAAAGTGGATAACCCTGGTGAGTCCCGTTGGATATGGAGAAGGCATCCGACAGCTGGCCGTTAATCCGGACTTGGGCCGTGGGGGAGGCATATAGGGCCATAACATAGGATATTAGCCTGTCAGGGAATCCCAGTTTCCAGAGAACCCAGGCCATGTAGTCCCAGGCCATTCTGTAGAATGCCTTCTCCGCATCCAACGAGAGGAAGAATCCCTTTTGTTGTGAGGAGGATAGCCAATGGTGTATGGAAAGCGCTTTAATCGTGTTGTCTCTTCCCTCTCTCCCCAGAACGAAACCCACCTGATCAAGAGATATAAGCTGGGGTACGAGAGGGAGGATGCGATTAGCTAATATCTTGGCATAGATTTTTAAATCTGTTAAGTAATGATATGGGTCTATAGTTTATCACCTGAGATTTGTCTTTATTTGGTTTCGGAATTACCGTTATGTGGGCCCTCAATAGGTCTCGCGGGGGTGGATTACCGGAAGCTAAAGAGTTGAAAGCTGCCAAAAAGTGTTGTTTCAAGATCGCCATGTAGGACTTATAGTATCCGGCGGTGAGACCATCAGGACGAGGACTTTTTCCGGGTTTTAGTTTGAGTGCTTCTTCAAATTCGAGTGACGAAAGGGGGGCTTCTAGGTTATGTGCTAAATCTGAAGAAATGGGGGTTGGTGCATATGTCTGTAGAAAGTCCGAAATTAGCTTAGATCTATGTGTACTTTCCCCTTGAGGGGCCGCATCCTGCAAGTTATAAAGTTTGCTGTAGTATTGGACAAATTGTTTGGCTATTAAGTGGTTAGACACAACTTTATTGCCTGTCGGGTCCGTTATGGAGTGAATAGTTTTGAATGCCTGCTGTTTTCGGAGAGCTCTGGCTAATAGTTTGCCCGATTTATTGCCGTATTCATAAAATATTTTACTCGATAGGATGTATTTGCGTTTAATTTGTGAATTTAGTAACTGCAAAAGCTCTTGTCTTGTTTGATTTAAGTCAGATAGGGTATCTCTGGCGAGGGAAAGTTTGTGGGCTCTTTCCAGTGTTTTGATGCGGTTGGTAAGTTGTGCAATTTGGTTATTTTTGTCTTTCTTTCTTTTGGCTGCAGCCGCTATTAGTACCCCAAGGATTGTACATTTATGGGCTTCCCACAGTACCATAGGGTCAATGTCTGGGGAGTGATTATCTTTGAAGTCGTTTCGATAGATTTTCCTGTATGGATGTTGCAATCACCGGATCAGTTAATAGGGAGGGATCCAGGGGCCATATAGGGGGTGAGCTCTGCTATCTGTAGGGTCATGGAAACCGGATGGTGGTCAGAGATGAACATGGCCTCTATGGAGGCTTCTATGAGGCATGGGAGATTCCTTTACGTTAAGAAAAGATAGTCCAGTCTAGAATACCGGTTGTGGGGGAAAGAAAAGAATGAGTAATCTCTCCCCTGTGGGTGCAGCGTGCGCCATGAGTCATGAAGACACAATTCCTGTAGGTGTAGTCTGATGGTGCGGAGCGCTTTCTATGGTAGGGACGAGGTACCAGTAGAGGAGTCTTGAATCGGGTTGAGGGGGACATTAAAGTCCCCACCCAGGATGAGAACACCGTCTTGGAAGGAGGAGAGTTTTGTCAGGGTCGATTTTAAAAATGTGGTCTGTCTTGAGTTGGGTGCATATACGTTAGCCATAGTAATACGTTTTCCTCTTAATTTACCTTTAACAAAGATATAACGTGCTTCTGGGTCTAAGAGGGTTTCCTCAATTTGGAGCGGGCAGTGTTTAGCTACAAGGATTGAGACTCCTTTTGATTTGGACTCAGTGTTGGTGGCATGTATAACAGTCGGGAATCTGTGTTTGGATAGTTTAGGGATATAGTTGGATTTGAAGTGGGTTTCTTGTAGGAATACTATGTCCGCTCTGCTTTTGTGAGCATAAAGGAGCACTTGAGACCTTTTTTCAGGTATGTTTAAACCGCGTACGTTTAAGGAGACTATCTTGAGAGAATCTGGTTTGCTAATATGAGGCCTGGATGCCATATTTGTGCGGGACTAGATAATCTGACAAGAATCTAAAGTTGGAGGGGGGGTCAATGAAACTAGATATGTTTACGTCTAAATCTGTTAATGCTGAAACGAGAGCAGGTTATCCGATTGAGCGAGGTGGTGAAGGTTGATAGGATTACTGTAATGTACCCCGACTCGCTCCACTGGTCCTTTGGTGAATACCTGGAAAGGTGAGGCCCGAAAGTGTTGTGTGAGGGAGGGCCATGACTTTGGGTACTTGGGTGTGTGGTACTTATACGTAGATGCCGCAGAAGCTCCTTAAGGAGCGTATGTATCCCTAATGAGTCTCGTAAGAGTGTCTGTGAGTGGTCGGGAGTAACCAAACAAATATCCGGAGAAGAGCTAGACCAGCTTGCTCTTCCAATTCAGGTTGAGGAAAAAATTCCTATCAACCAATGTCCGAAAACGATCGGTGGGTAGTCTGAGTAGATGTAGGGTATAGATTCTACAAGATGACATCCTCGTTTGGGGAGATGGCCCGAGTCAACAGAAGAAAAGGAAGAGAATGTGTATCTCTCTGCCCGCTGATCGAGGCTTTAAAAAGGTGGTTTACATGTCCTGTAGAACCTGCATTCAGAGAGGTCTTGGAAAAGGTGTTATACAAATATGCCCAAGAACTATTGTACGATAGTCAAACAGTTGGGGTAAGAGAGCTAACAAAGGTCTGTTCCGTTCCCGTTGCAGCTTCATTAGCTGGAACCAGTAAGGGAACCTATGCCTTAAACGATAGATCTAGAAAAAACAATAAGATAACTAGAGTCCATACAGCCCAGAAATGTCTTATACAATCGTCTTACATCGGGATAGAAATGAGAAACTATACGAGACACACATGCGGTGGTTCATATCCAGTCTTCTGACTGGCTTGCGGGCCCGGAACCATTGTGGCATGTATGCTAATAACCTATGATAAAGAACATGCGTGTAATAGGTAAACTGAAAATCAAACATAACAACTGTAGAATGGTAAACTGTAATATCTCACTTTCCCCCAAATCGAGCCATTTCGGTCTCATCCCTGTATATGGACCCCGCTGAGGTCATAAGGGAAGCATGAGGCCCCCAATATGGATACCTGTATAAGAGTAAAGCTTCCTATAGGATCGTGTCTAACCTTCACCCATGGGGGGGGGGGGTGTGAACCTACTCGAGAAGAAGATATGGCCAAGCTCGCGTGTTCTCTCAGAGCCCACCTCCCCCAACTAAAAAGTATAAGTGCTGGTCCTCCAGGTACGAGCATGACATGCTACAATCAATAGCCTTTGTGTGGATATTCCGGAGGTACCGACTAAGCATTTTGCGGGAAATCGTTATGCTGAAAAATCATAAGCTGGTACTTAGGAGACTGGGGGGGAGACTAAACATTTGGGTGAAGAGAGCCCGATCTTGGGGCCTATAGTAGGTCTCGTTATCGGTTCTCCTAACCCGGGAGTCTAGGTCCTCTTGAACTGGTGTTTACACAATTGAGAGAGCACGTCAGCATCCCCATGGGGGGGGGGGGATCCCCGGGTCTGGAGGCACGCACCTTATTCATTAGGGGAAAGAAACAGAAGGGGGAGCCAGATCCATGGTACGTCTCTTTCCCCCAGTCTCCGCCACACTTGCATTTTGAAAACCGTATAAAATATATATAATACACTGTGGGGGATAGTGATCCCTTGAATACCTCTGAGCCCTTGTACACACGGTCGGAGAATCCATCGGAATGTGTCCTATCGGACCGTGTTGTCGGATAATCCGACTGTGTGTGGTATGCATCGGACTGATTCCGTCGGAATATCCGTCTGACCCAATTTTCCAACTTGTTGGAAATATTTCCCGACCAACTGGGCCGATCGGACATACTCCGATCATGTGTAGAGAATTTTGATCGGACCAAGTGCCACGCATGCTCAGATCAAATTCGTACATCAAAGCTATTGGCTACTAGCCTGAATGTAGTCCCATCGTAAGGAAATTACGTCATCACGTTCTGAAAGATCGGATTTTTCGACAACTTTGTTCAACCGTGTGTATGCAACAGTTTCGGACAAGATCCGACAGACAAAATCCGACGGACAAAATCCGACGGATTTGCTTGTCGAAATCTCCAACCGTGTGTACAGGGGCTAAGAATTAAGTCAGCCGTAAGAGTTCAATATGAGCAGAGGTATATGAACCACTGAGGACTAAAGTGTGTCGCTTCGGGGGGGGGGAGCGTAACCGAAGCAAATAAAGGCAGCTGTCGGACTGTACGGGAGAAACAGCAATACAAACAGACCGATCAGTAGGAAGAAAGTCCGCTGGAGTGGTGAATTAGGACTCGATGCAGATAATATGGTGTGCCCCCGTGTTCGCCCCCGCACAACTGGTCACAATGCTGACACTGTCAATGGCTGGATGAGGGCTGATCACATTCGCAGGAACTTATTAGTCCTAGTGCCATCAGGCATGCTGAACCATGGTGTGGAGCACAAGAAGGGAGGACAAGCAGCAAAGAGAGGAGCAGGAGGAGAAGGGAGAAAGCGGAGATGCTTGGTAGGTAGAGGAAACAGAAGGGAAAAGGCAGAAAGAAGCAGTAGAGTGTGTCCTTACACTGAACCTTGCTCAGCGGTCCCGGCGAGCTCTCCTGGAATGCGGAGCTTTCGACAGGCTGACTCCATGATCCGCTCCGTGTCGGGCATGATGCGATCTAGGTTCCGAGGGTGATCGGTGCCTCCGGAAGCGGGTGTCCTGGTATTCCATGGGTTCGGTAGAAGTCGGAGCGGCTCTGGGGACAGCTGGGCGGAACTCCGCGTACCACTCCAGGACCTCCATGAAGGGGATGTCTAACGTGGAACAGAAATGCTGGAGATCTTCAGGCACCCGTAGCAGAGCAGTTCTGCCTCCTGATGTGGCCGATAAGGCGAAGGGGAATTTCCACCGATAGGGAATTCCTTTGGCGCGTAAAGTATCTAGAAGGGGGCAGAGTTCCCTGTGCCTCATCAGCGTTATGGTGGAAAGATCCTGAAAGAGATTAATGTGGGCTCCTTTATAGGTGATCGGTGCTGTAGCCACCTTCGCTCTGTGTAGGATCTCCTCTTTCAAAGTGTAATCAATCACACAGCATACTACATCACAGGGGGGGTCCGACTCTTTTCCTCTTGGGCGTAGAGCTCTATGGATGCGCTCCATACCGATCGAGGTGTCATGCGGCCTGTCCAAAATGGCGTTGAATAAGCCTGTCACTTCAGCTACAAGTTGGTCCGCGGCAATAGATTCAGGGAGACCTCGCAGACGAATGTTGTCACGTCTGCCACGATTGTCAAGGTCTTCTGTATGGCAATTTAGATCGCGTAGTTGTAGAGTGTGAGTGTCTAAGACTTGACATGATCTCCGCAGAATCGAGGAGTGGGTTGTGGAGATTTTTTTCCACATCCTGAACCCTGCTCGCGATAGCTTGGAGGTCTATCTTTAGATCCGAAATGGCGCTGGTGAGGGCAGCGGTAAGAGTCTCTTTGATATCCGCAGCAAAAGATCTCAGATCTTGGAGACTTGGCTGGTGTTGCGGGGTAAGGATGACATCTGCTCCCGATGTATGTCTCTGTGAGGGCTCCGTCGGTGGCAGCTGGCCTCGAGAAGCGGCCATGTTGCTGTGGTAGGAGCGTAACATCTCCGGGATGTTTTGGGAGATTCTGCCTGCCTCATCTCTCGGGGATCGGGACCGAGATGCCAAAGAGCTTCGGGAAGAAGTTCCCATGGTGCTTGGGTGAATCAGGGATTGAAAAGCCTCTGTTAGTAGCTGAAGGAAGGTCTCATTAGCGGGAGCTCTCGAACTAAGCTGCCATCTTCAGCCCGAGGTTAGGCCACGCGCCCCCCCCCCCCCCCCCCCGATTTGTTAAGTTTTAAATTGGGCAGCAGTCTGTGAATGGCTCTGAATGTCTTTTATGATCCCATTAGTTCTGGGTATCCTTTTATGGCATTCTATGTATTCTTAAAATATTTGGTCATAGTTTTACAATAGGCCTGGATAGCAGAACTATCAGGAACCAGGAATCAGACTGCGACAGAAGTAAAGTTAAATCACACTTGTTTAATAATAATAAGGTAAACAGAGTAAGGCCGCGTACACACGGGCGGACTGTTCGCCCAACTTTGTCCGCTGAACAGTGTTTGGGCGGACAGTCCGCTCGTGTGTGGGCTTTCAGCGGACAGTTTCAGCGGACAGTTTGACGAACAAGGTTTTACGGAATTTCCGAAAAACTGTCCGCTGAAACCTTGTTTCAGCGAACAGTCCGCTCGTGTGTAGGCTTGTTCGTCAAACTAAGTTCCGCGCATGCTCAGAAAGGATTTACACGCCGAAAGTTATAATGCAGTGTATAGGACGTCGTATTTTTCGTCCCGTCGTGCGTGCCGTTCACGTCATCGCGCACGGTTTCAGCAAACTGTTCGTCCGTCGTGTGTGGCCATGTCCGTCCATGCTAATTTTGAGCGGACTGTTTGCCGAAACTGTTTGATGGACAAAGTTGGGCGAACAGTCCGCGCGTGTGTACGCGGCCTAAGAGTAGTGAAAAAAAGCCAGAGTTCAGTAACCGGAATAGGTAGTCAGCCAAGCAAATGTCAGAGTCAAGAGATAAACATAGTAGTACAGCAAGCAGGATCAGGAGCCAGAAGGAACGTCAGCTGAGCAAGTCTTTAACGGGCACACAGGAGAAAGTCACTGTGATGTTGACAAACTTGAAAGCAGAGATCAAGTGAGCTGGACGGCTTTAAGTAGGCAGGACTGATGAGCAGAAGCAACAGCTGGGTAACTGTGTAGAGAGATGGGAGCTGGCAATTAGCCAACAGCTGAGCGCCCAGCTCAGAGAAGGAAGGGCTGAGCCCAGCCCTGATAAGAACATACATCCTGCCAGAACTCAATTAGCTGTTTACAGCTCTGCACAGGCCTAAGTGGCTCTAAGTTAAGATAATGGCTCATTTGATGTGTGCTAAAGTTAAGTCTGTAAATTCCATGAATCAAAGAAAGGGGGAGATCACTGCTACAATGTTTAACTGTTCTGCTAGACTGTTATGACTGACCTACATAACCCATATAATTTTATTTTTTATATTTAATAGTGATGAAATAACATTGATTATTTTTGTATGGATTTTTGAGTTGCTACTGTGTAAGATTTTGTGTTTTATACCCTCCTAATAAACATCCCAAGAACCTATTTTAAGACTCTTGGAATGTTGGTTAGGAGATTCATATAGAAAGACAGGAAAGCCTGTATCTCTTCTGGGATTTTGACAAGGTCCAAAGGGGAAATTATATCTCTCAGATTTTGAGAGGTATCATGAGTCAGCGGTGTTACGGAGGACAATTGACTGGGTCCATGGTACCTGTCAGAAAAAACTGGAAGAAAATCTAAGTGGAACAGTCAAATAATTTGGGTACCAAGGCAATATATGGATCTCCCTGGGGATATTGCTTTTAGAGTATGGGATAGCTTGTTTAAAATCAGGCTATGGCAATATAACAGTCCATCGATGCCACTTTTGGGTATGAGCTACTTACCACCAGGGAAAGAGAATAAGCTATACCTGTGGTGGACATTTTCCGACAGTTTAAGATTAAACGATGTTTTGAATGGAGATACTCTCTGTTCAATATCTGAATTACAAGAGAAATATGGCGTGTCACCATGGAATATCTGGAGATATAGTCAACTCCAACATTTTGGGGATGCCCTCCCAAAACTATCTTCTATTAAGGAGTTTACCCCATGGGAAAGATTCATGGACCTGGTGGGATAAAAGGTCATGGGATATCTAACATATATGAGATGTTGATTTCTCCCTGGGACTGGGGCCACCATGCCTTCTAGAGAGTTGGGAAATTTAATTAAATCAAATCATATCAAAGGTGAGAATAAAATAAATGAATTATAAATTGTTAACTACAAAAATGTACGGCAAAGTTTCACATTTAAGATGAATCCCTCAAAATCTGAAATTTTAAATATAAATGTTGCTCCAAAGGAAGTAAGTAGGCTTAAACAGGTTTTCCCATTCATCTGGAGTGACAAGGAAATTAAATATCTGGGGGTTAAAATAACACCTACGTACGAAATGATGTACCAACATCATTTTATTTCATTAATGAACGACATAAAAACCGAGTTAAACATTATTGCCTCCAGACAAAGATCCTAGACTAACAGGATAAACTGTCTGAAGATGATAATACTACCTAAAATATTATATATATATATATATATATATATATATATATATATATATATATATATATATATATACAAATGATATTATGTTGCATATTATATATACAAATGATTCCAATCCCGATCCCTGAATTATACTTTAAAAAATTAAATCTGTTATTCTGCAGGTTTATATGGAAACATAAAAAGCCACAAATAAGGCTGGGAATTCTGTCAAGAGATAAGACGCAAGGGGGGTTGGGGGTGCCCAATATTAGATTTTACTATCACTCAATTTTATTGGCACATGTGGTGGAATGGGTAAAAAATAATAAAGAAAAAAGATGGGTTAAGTTAGAAAATGGGATAGGGTCCATAAAAAACAAAATTGGGATTATAATTCCCCACTGATACCACTATGCGACACAGATTATTTCACACCGGGGAAAGAATGATTTCTGGGTGAGTGGTTTAGGAATAAGGAAGCACAATTAAAAGACATCATAAGTAACGGTAAAATATGCACTTTTCAGAAGCTTAGGAGTAAAAAAAGAGATATTAGACATAAATTGGTGGAGGTATGCACAGCTGAAACACTTTGTGGAATCTCTTCCCTATCCGATCAGGTCAGCAGACAGCCTGCGTCCATTTCAGCGGCTGTGTGTGGCGACGGACGGAAGAAGAGGGATTTCGAAGATATATAAAATCCTGATGGGATTTAAAATATTGGAGCCCCCCATATATAACAAAAATGGGATGAAGAGATTGGGACGGGTAGTACAGAGGCAGAAGTGCATAAAATACTAAGGACGCCGGATGCAATTTCACCAGATTGTAGTGTTTTGGAAATGAACTACAAATGTATGGCTCGGTGGTATTTAACCCCAGACAAAGCACACCATTTTCAAAGAGAGGCCTCTAATTTATGTTGGCGAGGATGTATTCATCCATCCATATATGGTGGACATGCCCCAAAATTTGAGAATTCAGGAAAGAGGTAATATTAGAGGTAATATTAACAGAGGAAATTACGAGCTTACAAATACCAGAAGAGCCAAGGGCATGTTTGCTACATTGAGTTACGTTGCCCATTAAAAAATATAAGAAAACACTTATACATTGCTCATTAAATGCAGCAAAGAGTTTAATTCCTCGGATGTGGAAAAATCCCAAAATTCCATCTTTGAAAAGTTGGTTTTGTAACATAAATAAAATCTACAACCTTGAGTATTTAAAGTTCAGTGGAGAAATAGGTGAAGTGGGGTTTGTAACGAGCTGGAAAGACTGGGAAAAATACAATCAGTGAGATATGCCGAAAGGATGGCGCTTGCATAACATGACCCAGGGTAGGATTTTAGATGTTTGGCGAGACCGAGGGCGGGTTGTGGGTGGGGAGATGGGTTAATGGGAAATTATTTGGTAACATTGTATACAGTGAAATGTTTATTCTGCTGCCCAAGGGACAAAAAAAAAAAGGAAAAAAAAAGAGAGAAAATACCACACTCAAGGGATACATTTTTGCTACGATGATGTTGAAATGGGTTGAGACTAAGATGAACAGAAGAGTTGATTTAAGTCTCCCAAAAGGAATCACTGAGGTGGCACAAAAAAATAAATTGTTAACTAAATGATATTATGTTCCAACAAAACTTCATAAGATTAATCCAGAGATATCACCGTTATGTTGGAGGGAGTGCGGGCTGGAAGGCACACATGCCCATATATGGTGGTATTTCACTCTGACCATCTTGGAGAGAGATATTGTAAATGATTAAAAAGATCTGTGGTGTTGAGATTGGGCAGGATCCCTGGCAGTGTTTGTTCCACTCTACAGGGAAGTCATGGAAAAATTATAGAGCAGCAGTAGTACCGTATCTATTGAATGCAGCGAAAGCCCTTATACCGAGACAATGGAAACTAAAGAAAACTCCATTAATAAAGGATTGGTTCAGGGAGGTTGATAAATCTAGATTGAAGGAAGAATTGGAAGCTTTGCAAAATGATTTTAGACAGAGATTTTATGGAATTTGGAGAGGATGGCTTGAGTTTAAACAATCACAGACATGCTTAAATTATATGACAGATTAAAGTACAGTGATTAGGGGGAGGGGGGGTTTGGTTGTTTTTTTTTGTTTTTACACGGAATTGGGTGAGTTAGGGCAGATGCCTTATGTGCGCCCATACTGGGTATCTGTCGAAAGAATTGGAGGAATGGGATTGAGGTATTAGAGGAAGAGGGAAACATGGATTTAGGAAGGAATAGGTGGGAGGCGTTTGGTGCACTCTTCCGGAGATCCACCCCTTAATTTTTATTTAATTCATTAATTATAATTTTTTAGGTGTGCAGGGATAATAAGATTGGAAATTTGTAGGTGGGATATGGTGGAGTCATGCTAAGGGGTATTATTATACTGAAGGGAAGGGAAGAGGGTGGGAGGGGTAGAAGAAGGAAAAGAAAAGAGAAGGACATTTTTTTTTTGCATGGTAAAGACTCACGGAATTAGGGCAGATCTGAGGTGGATGCCGTATGTGTGTTCATCTCTAGATCCATTCCTAAATTAAATTTAATTAACTTACACTTTTTGGGTTATTTGTTTAAAGGATTGAGTTAAATTTGATTGTGGTATCAGGGGAAGAGGGAAACACTGAATAAGGGTGGAACGGGAGGGAGGCATTGTGTGCAATTCCCGGAGATGCACCTCTAAAATTTAAATTTCAAACTTAATTAGTTAATTATAAATTTTCCAGGTGCACAGAGATTATAAGATCGGAATTCTATGAGTGGGATGTGGGAGAGTCACGTCAAGGGGTATTATTATTATTATAAAATAATTATCTTTTTTTTTTATTAGAAAAATAATTATATGTCCATCTATAGGAAATGCAATATTGTATGATTTATATACTTTAGGAAAGTTGTGTGTTATGTATCATGTATTTTGTTTTTGTTGTGTGATGTATATGGTTGTATTTTTGTATGTTGACATTTTTGAATGTAAAGCCTCATACACACTATCAGTTTTTCTGCTGAGTTTTTCCTTTAGATTTACCAAAACAATATAATATGAGGTCAGACCTTAGGAGTTTCAATGTGTATGCAATCAGGAAGGCCCTTCTACTACATGATTTTGGTAAACCTGAAGGAAAAACTCAGCAGAAAAACTGATAGTGTGTATGGGGCTTTAGGTACTATGCGTGTTTATAATTTTAAAAAATCAATAAAAAAGAATTGAAACAAGCAAGATGGGGATTTTGGTAAGTACATTGTTATTTTGGTATGCACTGCACTTTTAAAACATGTTTTCATTTGATAGGACAAATTTTAGTGTTGGTGGCTCAAAGACATCTTAGCTGAGTGCAGGGTTTTTTCCTTTATTAACACTGGGAGTTGTATAATGGATCACTTAAAGTGATATTGACCACTTGCCAATGCCCTAACGTACATGTACTGCAGGAAGTCGGTTCTTCTGAGTAAAATCACATACCTGTATGTCATTCTGTGCAGGAGCTCCAGGGGTGCACCTACGCCACCGGAGGTATGATCACACGCTGATTGGCCAGAGGGGGTGCCAAACAGTGGGTTCAGTGGGCGGCCGGCCACCCAGATCATTCCCGAGACGCAGAACAATGGTTTGCCTATGTAAACAAGGCAGATCGCCATTATGTCAGGGACTAAGCCAGCGATGTTGTGTTTCTGCTAAGCAGGAACACAGATCTCTATCTTTCCCCAGTTACGTAATTTGATTTGATTGACAGCTGTGGAGCCAATGGCTGCACTGCTATCAATCTCTCCAATCAAGAGCTGCGAACCCTGGGCAGAGGAAAAGCGCGTCTCTGCTGTGAGAAATTACAAGGCTCAGGCGAGGAAAACTGGGGGGCTAGGGGGCCGGTCACTAGATTTTTTTTTTACCTTAATGCATAGGAACCATTAAGGTTAAAAAACATGAGGATTTACAACCCCTTTAACCATTTCCCGACCGGCGCACATAAATGTACATCAGCAGAATGGCAAAGACAAGCAAATGGGCTTACAGATACGTCCATTTAAATTTGCAGAGGTGCCATCGCGTGCGTGCGGCTGGTCGGGTGTGCCGGTCGGGACCTCCGTGAGTTCGATCACGGGTCCCACAGACTCGGGGATACCCGCAATCATCTCATGGGGAAGAAAAACAGGGAGATGCTAAAGTAAACAAGTATCTCCCTGTTCTGCCTAACAACAGTGACACTGGGGGTTTACACAGGGATGTGTAAAACACAGCCACGCCCCCCACAGTTAGCAACACGCCCCTAGGACAAACTTAACCCTTACACTGCCACCTAGTGGTTAACCTCCTGACTGCCAGTGTCATTTACACAGGAATAAGTACATTTGTATATCACTGATTGCTGTATAAATGCCAATGGTCCCAAAAAATGTGTCAAAAATGTCTGATGTGTCCGCCATAATGTCAGTCACCAGAAAAATCGCTGATCTCCACCATTACTAGTAAAAAAATAAAAATATTAATAAAAATTCCATAAAACTATCCCCTATTTTGTAAATGCTATAACTTTTGTGCAAACCAATCAATAATCGCTTATTGCATTTTTTTAACCAAAAATATGTAGAAGAATATGTATCGGCCTAAACTGAGGAAAAAAAAAATGTTATACATTTTTGGGGATATTTATTACAGCAAATGTAAAAAAACAATGCATTTTTTTCAAAATTGTCGCTCTTTTTTTGTTTATAGAGCAAAAAATTAAAACCACAGGGGTGATCAAATACCACCAAACGAAATCTCTATTTGTGGGGAAAAAAGCACATCAATTTTGTTTGGGAACCACTTCGCACGACCGCGCAATTGTCAGTTAAAGCGAGGCAGTGCCGAATCTCAAAAAGTGGTCCGTTCTTTGGCCAGCAAAATGGTCCGGGACTTATGTAGTTAAGGGTTCAGGAAAAAATGTGCTTCTGTTCTTTATACTAACCAGTGTCTAAACATTAACTGTTTCAATACCGGACACTTTGCAAATAAATAATCTTTCTTCCTAAATCCAAAATGTATACTGCTACATTTCAGTGTAAGTGTAAATTATTTAGTCTGTGGGAAAGTTATAGAGTCCACAAACTACAATTGCTGTGGCATACATCAGGGACACTGACTGGTGAAAGTATGTTAAAAAAAAAAAGTAGTAATTGTTTTTATTTATTTTTTTAATATTTATGTATTTGTTTATTTTACATTTGTTTTTACATACTGTACAATGACCATAGTAATACAATTTTATCATAGTAACACTGTACTACTCAGGGAGGGGATCAGAATAGTTTTCTCCTTTTTTAGACACTACGATTGCTTATAACTTTCACACTGATCCTCTGCAAAAACACATGCAATTTTACTGCGATTTTGCCGCAATTTTACCTTTTGTGGTGATGTATTTAAAGGACATTTGACTCAAAAAATGCACCACAAATGCTTAACAAACTTTTTCCTGCGTTCTAAGGAAAGGTGCATTTTTGGTGCATTTTTTTTTAGCTCCCCAAACATGCTCCATAAATGCTACAAGCAGGATTTTTTTATCACCCCAAAGGACACGCACCATCCCAGTGTAAACACATTTATTGTTTTTAAAGGGGAGCATTTTTCTTTTTTTTTTTAAATCTATTCATTCTGTGTTTACTATTGTGATTAGCCGTGTTTGGCCATAGCTAATTACATGGTACATGTGGGCTGTGATTGGCCCTGTCTGTACTATGTGATTACTGTGAACAATCCCAGAGCTCATCACAACAGTACGCACTCAAAGGCTTGAATCAAAGCCTTTCATTGTTTAAAATTGTGATTGGTCACAGTGATCACATGGTGAGCAAAATCACCTTTATTTTAGCAAGTCCATAAAGACATATTCAAACACACGCGTGTTTATGCTTCCTTAGTGCTTAGTTGTGCTTAGTCATAGCTCACCTGTTATGTTTTTATGAACTTGCTGAAATAAAGGTGATTTTACTGGATATGTGGTCAACCAAAATTTGTTTGCTCATTGAAATCCGTGATGAATGGGGCTAGCACCTGGTCTGTGTGTTAGTTGAGGTGGAGATGGGAGATTGAACTAGAGTGGTTTTCACACATCTACAGTAATCACATAATACTGACAGAAGGCTGGTACAGTGATCTGTCATTGGTCGTGTCCAGAGGACACAGTGGATGACAGATCATGTCGGAGTGGGGCCCATGGAGTGAGCATGAGGCGTGATCCTGGGAGGACATCATATGATGCCCCAGGATAATAGGGCTAAAAGGTTTAAATATTTGATACATTTTACAATGATATTTGCACAAACATTAGATAAAAAACAATTATGAAACTGTTTAAAAATAAAGTTTTTGTTGCATTAGCAATCTTCTGTCTTTTGAGTTGAATGATGGTCAGAATATTTAAAGTCCATGTTACTGTTCTCAGCCTGTGACTGGCCAGTAAAGGACCAGCAACTCAGGCATAAGCTTGTTCTATCGGCAAGCTCCATGTGAGAGGATTGGCTATTTGTGCTGTTACTTTCTCTACCACTCCACTGTACAAGGATTAGTAGAGGATGACACCATGTTAAATTCAGGAACTTAAACTGCTTGGATTTACAAAAAATAAAAATAAATGTAACAAGTTATTCACCTATACGGAATTGCATTATTTTATGTCTTTATATATGTCTAGTGTTCACGTTTAAGTTATAGAATAAAAAAATATATAATTTAAAAAAAAATTGTTATTGCAAGAAATTCACAGAATCAATATTGTTTTTGTATGTACTCACAAACTTGCACACCTGAATCATTGTGTCCATGGGCTTGAGTGAATCTATTTCTGAGGGCTGATATACCTGTATGAACAATTGAGAACAGATTTTATGTACAGTTATGAAATTCATGTGATATAATCTAATTCAATTACATTTCGCAATCACTTGAGAAATTCATGATTGTTAATCACATAATAATTCAGTTCATAATACTGATAATGATCATAATCATAATAATACTAGTATTAATAATAATGACATAATAATAATCATGTATTTTTATTTTACTATAATACATAATTAACATATCAATCAATAATCATAGAATATTTGATACAGGTAATCAGTAAGCATAATTGATAGGAATATAAATCATAATAATCATGATTAACACATTAAATGCAGAAAGACAACATGCATCCAATATGAAAGTCAATACACAGTATTTAACATTTTTTAAATTCATAATAAGAGCTGGCCTGTAGCCAATCATCAGGAGTAGAAAATGTAGGACTATACTGAAAAATAAATAAATAAATGACTATTAATGTATAATCCCCTCTGATGAAGAGGAACATACAAACAATACATTGGTCAGTTACTTACAGATCAGCTCATAGGCTATGCCCAGCTTCTGCATGCGGATACAGTGGACCTGGATAAAATGTCTCCTCCTAAATTTTTATATTTTGTTTACCTCATCACTTATGGATGGTTTTAAATATTGTTTTATAGGGACTGAGAGTATGTTGAGTGCACTCATCACATATGCAGGGACTGTGTTGTGGTGGTCTTATGTGTGGTCTTATGTGTCTCTTGACTGTTCTCCTTGGCCCATCTTTCTCAGGTTAAGAGGAGGGGTGGATGGGTAGGGGGGTTTCCTGCCTCAACCCAAGGTGAACCCATTTATCCAGGTCCACTGTATCCCTATAGTCCTTTATTTATTTATTTTTCAGTATAGTCATGCATTTTTCACTCCTGATGATTGGTTACAGCCTATGAAACAAATAGAGTCTCCAATAAAGGGTGTCAAGACAAGCCAGCTCTTATTATGAATTTTTTAAAATGTAAAAATTTAAAAATACTATGTATTGACTTGCATATTGAATGTATGTTGTCCTTCTGCATTTTGTGTGGTATTCATGATTATTATTTTTTTATATTCCTATCAATTATGCTTATTGATCTGTAACTGTATCAAATATTCAATGACTATTGATTGGTATGTTAATTATTTATTAAATTCAAATAAAAAGGCATGATTATTATTTTTATTATTATTATATTATTTTTAATAGTATATTATTTTTATTTTTATATTATTATTTTTATTTGTATATTATTTTTATTATTATTTTTATTATCATCATTATTTGATGTATAATGTGTTTAGCAATCATTAATGTCTCACGTAACTGTGATGTTTAACTGAATTTGATTATATCACATGAATTTCATAACTGTATATATACTTGATGTGATTGTAGCCGTATTAGTGCAATTGTGACAGAGAAAATTGAGTACTGTCCGTGATACTTTTTTTATTTGCACTAACATACAAATTTTCAGGACAAGCTTTTGGGGTGTGTCCCCTTCTTCAAGGTCCAAACAGTACTGATTCACAAAAGTTTTACGACCCCCTCTGTGACTAGCATCCCCCCTCCATTCTATAGCTCTCCCTCTGTCTTATCTCACTAACTCTGCTGCTATCTTTATTACAATTGATCTGTATGTGTTTGTTTTTCTCTATTTTTTTTTCTCTCTCTCCTTTCCCTCAGAGGTGTTTTTTTGTTTTGTTTTTTTAACATTTTCCTTAAAAATTTGTGAATCAGTACTGCTTGGACCTTGAAGAAGGGGACATACCCTGAAAGCTTGTCCTGAAAATTTGTATGTTAGTGCAAATAAAAAAAAGTATCATGGAGAGTACTCAATTTTCTCTATAACTGTATATATATTTTTTTTTACAAAGACAAGCCCCATGTAAAGTCCCACCACTTTATTCTCTATCCATGATATACCTGTATGTTTAATGTTATTTTATGTTCTAATAAGTATGCAAAACAGTCAGCCAACATTTGATATGATCCGTACAAAGCAATAGATTTATGGTAATCTATGCATCAATACTGAAGTTAAATTGACAGGATTAATATCCTTCTGCACTATAGTATATTTTTAGTATATGAAAACATACATCTCAAAGTGAATCATAAATAGTGGCAATATATCCATTCATCTCAAAGGCTTTCCTTTTACGTGATAAATTCATGAAATCAGCTGGTAAGACACAATATGAATATTTTATCAAATCTCTTTTTTAGTTAAAGTTTGAACTGACACCCTGGATCTTTCAGTTAATAGTAATATTTAAAATCATATTTCTTTTAACACATCTTGTAAAATGAGCCAAGCAAATACTTTTTTCCCTAATTATAATTAAAAAGTAACATTTAAAAAATATTTTTGCTATTTTTCTTTTCTTAATATTTTTTTTGTGTCCTGAAGATCTCCTCTCCTAATAGCTCATATCCTAGTGTCAATCCATCCATGCAATAAACAGAAAGAGAAGATAAAGTAGTTATATTTTTTGTACTCTCAGATCCAACACAGAAGGTTCAAGAGGCATTTCTAAGAAAGTCATAGTAGTTTGCTGGCTGTACCAGTTACTACTTACAAAACCTGAAAATTACTGTGAATTATATTGACCTTAAACATTGTAACGACAGGAATAGAAATATTAGGGTTCACTGACTCACCATGTAATAAGGTTGCTGGTTTTGTAACTGAATATACTATATCAGGAAAAAAATTCTGAGGTTAAAGAAGAGCTACTGAAAGTAGTGGTTAAATATGTACACAGTGTAACTATGAAACAGATTAAATATTCCTCATTATGGAATCCCATTTCTCCTACTCGCGCATTGACCTATTCCTAATTGACAAATGGTTACTGCAAAAAGCCTCTTCTGCACAGATACATGGAATTACGTGGTCTGACCACGCAGCTATTACTATTGCCATTAACAATCAGGTTGTCTCCTCTTCCCCACCCCTCTGGCAGAGCAACATCAGACTACTGCAAGAACCTCGAACCTCCACAATAATCTCCCAACACCATAGTAATTTCCTTCTAAATAATACAGATTCTGTGGAGAATACTTTTACTCTCTGGAATGCTCATAAGGCATACATGAGGGGCATATTAATACAACTCAGTGCTAGAGAAAAGAAGCGCCATACAGCTAATGTCAACTCTAGTCTAACCAATATACATACGTTAGAAAGACAAAACAAACATAGACTCTACTCTCACCCAAAAACTTTCCCAACTAAGAGAGAAACTAATGCCGTGTACACACGACCGGACTTTCTGGCAGACTAGGTCCGATGGTCTTTCCGATGGACTTTCGGCAGACTTCCGATGGACTTTCCGAACAAACGTATTTGGCCACACATAACGACACCAAAGTCCGATGGATTTGACCGTGATGACGTATGACTGGACTAGAATAAGGAAGTTCATAGCCCGTAGCCAATAGCTGCTCTAGCGTCAGTTTTCATCCGTCGGACTAGCATACAGACTAATGGATTTTTCGACCGGACTTGAGTCCGTCGGAAAGATTTGAAACATGTTCTAAATCTAAAGTCCATCTGATTTTTTAACAGCAAAGGTCTGATGAAGCCCACACATGGTCAAATTGTCCAACGTATTTCTTCCATCTGACATTTGCTGTCAAAAAGTCAAAAAGTCCGGCCGTGTGTACACGGCATAAGAGAGCTATTGTCCCAGCAATATGACTACCACCTAAGACGCCTGAAATTGAATTTGTATGCCAATGCCAACAGAGTAGGCAAATACTTAGTCAATAGAATAAAAGCAGCATACACCAAGATGAGAATTACCCACTTGATACACCCCACACAAAATCATTAACTCGCAGGATATTGCGAACCAATTTGCTACTTACTACAGTAATCTGTATAATATCAAAGATGACCGCTCCACACACCAACCTACAACTGAAAACATTCAGAACTTCCTACAGAAACTAAATGTGCCCTCTCTTTCAGAGTCCCAAATTTTCTAATTGAATTCCCCATTCACTACATCTGAGATAGATGATGCAATAGCAACATTACTGAATGTCAAATCGTCCGGACTTGACGGGTTTTCAAATGAATATTTCAAAACATTTAGCCCTTACCTTGCACCACATATGCAGACAGTCTTTACAAAGGCTGCAGACACAGCAACATTTACTCCAGAGATACTGCAAGCATACATAGTCACTATACCCAAACCAGGCAAGGAACCTACTACACCACCTACTACACATATCGGTGTTCAATTTCTCTATTGAACACCGATATAAAAATTTACGCTAAAATAATAGCCAAATGACTAGCAGACCTTATTCCCTTCCTTATCCAATGCGACCAGATGGGTTCTGTGAAGGAGAGACAAACATCAGATGCTACAAGGAAAATCATGAATATAATCCACCATGTTGAGAAGACCAAAACTCCTTCTCTGCTGCTTTCCATAGAGGATTTTGTGGTCATATACTGAATGCAGTACTAGCCTTATACTCTTGCCCCTCGGCATAGGTGTACACGTCCAGCATGCTCTCCACCCCTTTCAAATAACCCACCAGGGTTGCCCGTTATCTCTGAAAATCTTAAATCTCATGACTGAACCCCTGGCGGAGGCCATCAGAACGCATGTTAACATAACCGGCTTTCAATTTGGTTCCACCCCCCACGTTATGAACTTTTTCGCAGATGATGTGGTATTGCTGTTAACAAATCCACTTACCTCACTCCCTATGGCACATAAAATACTGAAATCCTTTGGTGACATCTCATATTATAAAGACAATTTTACCATATCTCTCATCCTAAATTTGGGGTACCAGCCAGGGACTATCTCAAGTTACAACAATCCCTTCCGTATTCATGGAACAATAAAAGTATACCATACCTGGGCATTATCCTGACTGGTACCACCAACTGGGTTTCAAAGAAGGCAAGATGCTCACAAACTAATATAATCCCTCACAAAATAGCGGGGGGGGGGGGGCAGGACTAATCGCTATCCACGAGTATATGTGTGCAACCAGACTTGACCAACTCAAATACTGTTTTTCTTCCACTGACATACCACTGTGGGTAGAAATGTAAAAATCCTTAGCTCCCATACCAGATCTACCAGTGGTTCTTATGGATACCCTGGAGCACCAGAAATATACCCCCCCCCCCCCCCCCCCACTATCACTGTATCTTTTCAATCTAACTCACCAACTTAGCAATAGCAGAGCAATAGACTTCAACTTTCCTTTAAGCATAATTGAAGATAATATACCCATGCTGTCCTTGAAAACATTCCCCTCCCATGGGATAAACACGGTGCATGACTTACTCAAAAACAAATGCCAAAATTGTCAGAATGTTTAATGAAGGAATATAATATGCAAAGACACATGCTTTTCACTTGTATACGAGTGGCTCACTTTATACAAACGCATCCATTCCCTACAATCCACCTTTTGACCTTAGTGTGGCAACATCTCTCACGAGTTTCATTGCACAACAAAGGGCATATCAATATATTAAAATCTACTTCAGAACAAAAAGGTGTTTAAAAAAAATCAGCAGCACATATGAAGTAGGATACAGATATGGGTACAACGACTACAGATGAACAATGGAAGTTTGTATTTCAAACTATACAAAACACATCACACTGTATCAGTCACTGGGAATCAACGATCAAAATAATATATTGTTGCCAATAAACCCCCTGTAGGATTGCAAAAATCTTTCCTAACACTTCCCTTCATGCTGGAGAGAATGTGGACACAAGGGTTATCTTCTCCACATGTTCTGGGAATGGCCCAGCTTAACTGTCTTCTGGAACCAAATATTCAAACTCATCTCATCCCTTATGGGAATAATCACACCCTCCAATCCAACACTGGCTATACTACACATTAAGCTATAAAACTTTCCACACACCATGAGACATGTGGTATCTCACATCCTATTATTTTATAGGTCCTTGATACTTTGCAACTGGAAACATACTCCTACAGTTAACATTACTGATGTAAGCAGAAAAGTTCAACAAAACTAAACATTTGAACAACGTTTAGCAATCAATTCACTTAAATGCGGTTAATTTGTACATACAGATTTTAATGTAGTGTTATAGTTGTTAGTTCATATTTCCCAGTTTGTCAAACTGTTGAGTTCCAAACTATCCTGGATGTATACATATATTTGCTCTGGTTATGTGCTTCTTCTTGTTTCTTATTGTTATTTTATATCTTCTGCCTTCCTTATTTCTTTGTATACTGTTGAAAATCTCAATAAACATCTTCCAATGAAAAAAAAAAAGTTTCTGTGACTTGAGTCGCAATGATTTAAATTGTTTAATTGCTGGCAATGGGGTGCGACTTGGACTTTGAACTGTCAAATTGCATGACAAATCACACTGATGAACCAGCACTAAATAACATGCTTGGGGAATGTCTTAAGCCTGCACATAAAGTGGCACACCTGTATGATGTACTCATAGTATGAAAAGGTGACCTTTAGAAAGAAAAAAATAATTTCCTAGCCAGCTTTATCTTGTTTAAAAAAAATGGTTTGGGTCCCTCAAAATCTACACCAGTCAAGTATGCATTCAGAGAGGGGACCTGGCCAAAAGAATAAAAAAACACAGCATGGAGTCCCATATCAAATTATTATTCAAGTATACAACCTGGCTGGCCAGGAAAAGAGGGGACAGCAAGCGTGTGCCTATCTCTTAAACCATACAGGGCTACAAGCCCTCAGCAAGATGAGGGTACTTGGTCAAGGGGGCTTCACCCCCCCCCCCCTTCCCAAAGGATGTGGTGATCTGCAAGGGAAACTTAATGAAATATGGAAGCCACCTTAAGAATAAGGGGGCCCAGATATTCAGCATCCCCATGTGAATGAGTATGTTTGTTTACATTTAGCTGCTGACCTGGGGAAATATAATTTTGACAGGAGTCTGAAAAGATTGGATAACGTTTATGTCGGTGGGGCACGGGGACTCATTTATCATGATTGATGATGGGACTACATTTATGTATAAATGATCTTAGAATAAAAAGCCTTGAGAACTGCTAATACTGTAATTTGATACCCAATACTAATGCGTACAAAAGGGTAGCGCTAAGGCAGACAAATAAACAGTGCAAAAAAATGTAATACACTCACTCTAGTTATAACCTGCAACATTAACATACATACATAAATACATTGTAATTTTCTCAAATTCAAATCTCCAGAAGAAAAATCCAGAAAATTATGTTATCAAATTTCTTGAGAAAAAAAATAGGATTTTTAAAACAGCTTACCTGAAAAATCCTTTTCTTTGATGTCCATCAGGGGACACAGTGCCATAGTAATAACTATGCGGGTTATATCGACATATCAGGTGCTGGACACTGGCACGCCCCTTAAGGCGTGAACTTCCCCCATATAACCCCTCCCATTACTGGGAGTCCTCAGTTTTGTAGCCAAGCAATCAAAGTGTATAAGAAGAAGGGAGGGACCACTGTGTCCCCGATGTACATCAAAGAAAAGGATTTTACAGGTAAGCCGTTTTAAAAATCCTATTTTTTTTTTCTTACATCAGGAGACACAGAGCCATAGTAATAACTATGTGGGATGTCCCATAGCAATGGCAACTGAAGGGGAGGGGGAGACAGAATCAAGGAAACAGGAGGCCAGAGGACTTATACTTCAGCCTGCAGTGTATGCTGTGCCCAAAGGCAATTTCCTCATGACCTTTAATAATCGATTTGAAAAAAAATAATAATCGGATAAACGGCTGAGTCAAAGACCAATGTTGCGGTCTTACAGATCAGAGCCATAGAGGCCTGATGATGCATTACGAGGCACTAATCGTCCTGGATGAATGTGCTCTTAATATCAGAAAGGAAGAATTTTCTTCTTTAACCACTTACAGACCGGACCATTTTGCTGGTCAAAGACCAGACCACTTTTTGCAATTTGGCACTGCGTCGCTTTAACTGACAATTGCGCGGCCGTACGACGTGGCTCCCAAACAAAATTTACATCCTTTTTTTCCCACAAATAGAGCTTTCTTTTAGTGGTATTTGATCACCCCTGCGGTTTTTGTTTTTTGCGCTATAAACAAAAATAGAGCTACAATTTTGAAAAAAAAAACGCATTATTTTTTACTTTTTGTTATCCCCCAAAAATATATAAAAAAAAAATTTTTTTCCCTCAGTTTAGGCCGATACGTATTCTTCTACATATTTTTGGTAAAAAAAAAAAAAAAATCGCAATAAGCGATTATTGATTGGTTTGCGCAAAAAATTGTAACGTTTACAAAATAGGGATAGTTCTATGGCATTTTTATTAATCTTTTTTTTTTTTTTACTAGTAATGGCGGCGATCAGTGATTTTTATTGTGATGGCGGACACATCGGACATTTTTGACACATTTTTGGGACCATTGTCATTTATACAGTAATCACTGCTATATAAATGCAGTGATTCCTGTGTAAATGACACTGGCAGTGAAGGGGTTAACCAGTGGCTGGCAGTGTAGGGGTTAAGTGTTCCTAGGGGTGTTTTACTAACTGTGGGGGGTTGGACTTTCATTTAGTGAACACTGATCTCTGCTCCAATCACATGGAGCAGAGATCAGTGTCACTAGTTGCTAGGCAGAATGGGGAAATGCTGTTTACACGGCATTTCCTCCATTCAGCCGTCCCGTGAGACGATCACGGGTATGCCCGCGACGATCGAGTCCGCAGGACCCGCGACCGGACTCACTGGGGTCCCGACTGGCACGCGAGCGTGCCGCCGGCGGCGCGCTCGCGATGGCAGGGCGGCATTGAAGATTGGACGTACCTGTACGCCAATATGCCTGTCCATGCCATTCTGCCGACGTACATCGGCATGCGCTGGTCGGAAACCGGTTAAGCTGAAGTTTGATCAATCACTTGACAAACCCATTTGGAAAATAGTGGATCTTGACACTGCCTGTCCATATCTTGAACCCTCTGGCAGTACAAACAAAACCTGTGTTTTGCGAACCTGAGCAGTCACCCTTAAATAGATTCTGATCGCTCTTACTACATCAAGAGACTGTAGTGCTTTCTCTTCCCCAGATTAAGGCTTCTGGGGAGAAAGAAGGAAGAATAATATCTTGGTTTAAATGAAAACCTGTTACCACTTTTGGTAAGAGTTCAGGATGAGGACATCAAATCACCTCGTCCCTATACATGAGATATGGCTCTTACAAGACAGTTCTAGCAGAAGAAGTGGTAAGCAAAAAAGATTATCTTTGTCAAAGGCCCAAGAGAATTTCTCATAAGGTTCAAATGGCTGATTTAACAAAGCCGACTAGACCAATTTTAAATCCTAAGGATTTAGAGGTGCCTTGATAGGGGGAATAAACTGTGTTACCCCCTGAATATTACGCACCAAGAGAGGGAAGCAAGAGTCCGTAGGAAAAGACATCGACATGGCCTGGATCTGGCTCTTTTTTTTTTTTTTTTCCCAAACTTTTATTTATTGAAAAAGAAATGGTAGGGTACAGGTACACAAAAAAAAAAAAAAAAACATATATATTAGTATTACAATGTGGTAATTAAAAAACAGTTGAATCGCAATCCACAAACTCATATAGAAGAAACAGGTGATAATTCCAATGGCATTTACCTTATGAGCATGGATAGTTTGTATTTGTTTTTGTTTTTTGAGAAATGGGTAGGGGGTCATAATGTATATAGAGAGCATATGCTTGTCTTGTAAGGATCTATACTTATCATTCTTCATTTATTATTTTTTTATTTTTTTTTACCCCCTTTACTATGTTTGTCATTAGTCGTTGTTGAAGTGTACTGACTAGGGGTTGTTTCTAGTGCACAGCATTTATTTGCATTTGGGAGTATGAGTGTGTCCCGCACACCATACGTCTCTGTTTAGATGTATATGGGAAATGGGAGGGGTGGGGGATTGGGGATGGGGGGGGTAAGAGGGGGGTGGGACTAGAATGGGAACAGAAGTAGTGCAAGAGTTTCGACGTTTTGATTACACGTTCTATATGTTGCTATGCAGTCCTAAGTGGCACTTTTCATATATTGTTGCTCCCTATGGGGTTCTTCACGTTTTTCTCCCAGGGGGAGGATCATGTGATGTTCGATTTGATTGTTGCTTAGTTCGTTGGATGTTCTTTGAAAATGTATTTCCCGATGTGCGTTAAATGTTATGCTACATGTATAGGGGGTAATGTGTTCACAAGTGCATTTCTCGAAGGTACTCCCCTGATTTCTTAAAGTGAAGCCAGCATGCCCAAAGCTTGGAGAATTTGTGTGGGTGATTTCTGGAGACTGCAATCAGTTCCTCCATTTCTGCGATTTTGTTTATTCTTTTGAACCAATCTGACACGGAGGGGGCTTTTGATGAGCCCCATATGGGGGGTATGCACATTTTCGCTGCGTTAATTAACAATATTGTTAGTCATTTGTGGTATGCTGTATTGTTCGTTTTTTGGAGATGAAAAAGGAATTGTGCAGGAGAGTATTCTAACACGTCTGTGGTAATTTTTTCCGTTAGTGTATGGACTTGTTTCCAGAACTCTTGGATAGTCGGACAGGACCACCAGATATGCAGGAGGTCAGCAGGTGAGTTGTGGCACCTCCAGCATTTGTTTGGATATGATGTATTGTATCTGTGTAGTATGGCGGGGGTGCGGTACCATCGCGTCATGATTTTATAATTTGTCTCTTGTATAGAGACGTTCAATGAGCTCTTGTGTACATTTCGGTATACTACCTCCCACATTTTTTCTGTCATGTCTACATTAAGATCTCTTTCCCATGCCTTGCACGCTATTCCTGAGGAATTTTGAGTGTTATCCCATAGCATATTGTGGAGCGCGGAAATAGCATGTCGTTGTGGGGTGTGGCTTAAGCATAGTTTTTCAAAATTGGTTAGGGCCTCCAATAGATCTGTTGTGTTTTGAATACTCTTTATGTAATTCCTGAGTTGCCAGTATTCCAATAAGTTCAGGTTAGGTAAGGCCCATGTTGAGTTTATTTGGTCGTGAGGTAATGGTTTACCATCTTTTATTAGATGGTGTATTCGCAGGCCCGTTTCAGGTGGTTTTTTGGCTAGCGGGTGTTTCCCCATTCCAGGAGCGAATTGTGGGTTAAACAGTAATGGTGAGAGCAGCCCTGGTATTTTAGATAGTTTGAATTTGCGATTGACTTGTTCGAAGCATTCCAGTGTAGGACCTTCGGTTGGGTGTCTTGAGAGTACTGCTGGTAGGAGGGTTTTTCTGATCCAGGGGGTCCCACTAATGTATTGGGGGGAGAATGAGTTTTCTATGACAACCCAGTCCTTAGTCTGTTGGTGGGTATGCCAGTCAACAATTCGTTGCATATGGCACGACCAATAGTAGCATTGCATGTCGGGTAGTCCTATTCCCCCTTTGTTTTTGGGTTTTATTAATTGCTCGTAGCTAATTCTGGGGCATTTTTGGTTCCAAATATATGTTCTGGTTATTTTTCTAAGGGTTAGAAAGAATGAATTGGGCAGTTTGATGGGGATTGTTTGGAGAAGATAGAGTAGACGTGGTAAGATGTTCATTTTGACTATGGCCGTTCTCCCAAACCAGGAGAAGTGGGCCTTATTCCATTTTTTCAAATCTTCAGAAATTGTTTTGATAAACGGGAGGTAGTTTGTCCGGAAGAGGTCTGATAATTTCAAGGGCAGTTGGATCCCTAGATATGTTAATGCGTCCGATTTCCATATAAATGGGAAATTGTGTTTGCATAGTGAGACCTGGCTGTCTGTTAAGGTTATGTTTAGTGCATGGGATTTGGAGAAGTTTATTTTAAAATGTGCTATGTATTGGAATAGGTTAAAATCCTTGAGGAGGTTTGGGATAGATATAAAGGGGTCGGACAGGAAAAGCAAAATGTCGTCTGCGAATGCTGCTGTCTTGTATTCCTTGCTGACTATGGTGATTCCTCGGATATCTGTGTTTTTGCGTATTTTGCATAAAAGGGGTTCCATTGTGAGGATGAACAGAATGGAGGATAGTGGGCATCCCTGGCGTGTTCCGCTTCGTATTTGGAAGGCGTTTCACAGAAACCCGTTAGTTCGCACTCTCACTCTGGGATTTGTGTACAAAGACATTATGAAGTTTAATATGCATTATCCCAAACCCATTTTCCGTAATACTGCTTCTAGGTAATCCCAGGCTAACCTGTCAAAGGCCCTTTCTGCATCTAAGGAAAGGAAAAAGCCAGGGGTTTTTGAGGTGGTTAGTCAGTGGTGGATGTTTAAAGCCTTGAGGGTGTTGTCCCTGGCTTCTTTGCAACTTGATCTATAGATAAAGTTTTAGTGATGAAGGGGAGGATACGATTGGCCAAAATTTTTGCGAATATTTTTAGATCTGTATTTAACAGTAAGATAGGGCGATAATTTGAGGCTAATTTGTCATCCTTACCAGGCTTTGGGATGATGCAGATATGCGCTTCAAGTAGGGTGTTTGAAGGTGTGATGGGCTGAGCAAGTGAATTAAAAGCTTTTATGAAGGGCGTTGATATAAGGTTTTGGAACGTTTTATAGTATGTCATACAAAAGCCATCTGGGACGGGGCTTTTTCCTGGTCTCATTTGATTAATGGCTGTGCTAAGTTCTTCAAATGTTATGGGGCTATCTAGCATTTGTGCTTGGTCTTGTGAAATAGGGCTAGGGCCGTATTGGTTAAGGAATTCGTCAATGATGTTTTTGCGTGATCTATTATCATAACACGGTTTCTGTTCTGGTGGGAGGTTATACAGCGTTGTGTAGTATTGGGCGAAGTGGTCTGCAATCTCGTCGCTTTTGGATAGAACTGTTGTTGGGGAGGCTCTGATTTCCTGTATGGTGGTACTAGCTTTTTTAGCTTGGAGGGCTCTGGCTAAGAGTTTACCGCATTTATTACTATGCTCATAGAAGAGCTTTTGGTATAGAATGTATTTTTTCCTGATCTTTTTCCCTAGTTCTTCTCTTAGTCTGGTTCTGGCATGTTCCAAGTCTTTTAGTGTGTTTTGTGCTTTGGTGCGTTTATGCGTTTGTTCTAATTGTTGTATTTGTCGTAGTAAGGTATTGATAGATTTCTGTTGGGCGCGTTTACATGTTGCTGCGAGTTTGATTAGTGTGCCTCTCACCACACATTTATGAGTTTCCCATTGGGTTAGATAAGATGTGTCGGGGGTGTTATTGATCTCAAAGAAATCTTTAATGTTTTTCCCAATTTGGGTTATGTGAGAGGGGACAGATAGCAATGAGGCGTCCAGCCTCCAGGTCTTGGTATGTTGGATATGGTCTGGTAATGAAATGGTGGCTGTGATAGGGTTGTGATCGGACAGGAATGTGGGTTCAATAGAAGTTTCTGTTAGGAGAGAGAGGTCTCTTTGCGTGATGAGGATGTAGTCTATTCTAGAGTATCGGGTTATGGGGTGCTGAGTAAAAAGTGTAGTCTCTTTCTCTAGGGTTCATAACACGCCAGGAATCATGTAGAAGGAGATCGTGAAGTTGGGCTTTGATTTGCTTGAGGGCTTTAAATGGAAGTGAGGAGGCTCCCGAGGAAGTGTCTTCGAGAGGGTTCAAAGCTACATTAAAATCCCCTTCAAGTATAAGTATTCCTTTTTGAAAGGAAGTAAGAGCCAATGTTATTTCCCGAAAGAAACTTACTTGTTTTGAATTTGGGCTGTATATGTTAGCGATCGTGATGAGTTTTCCCCTGATTGAGCCTTTGATGAATACATATCGACCTGATTCGTCTATCTTAGAATCTGTTATGTCTAGGGGTATGTGTTTGGATATTAGAATCGAAACCCCTTTCATCTTAGCGTCTGGGTTAGGTGCGTGATAGGCTGTCGGAAAATCTTTGTTTATTAGTTGAGGAACTTGTCCAGCTTTGAAGTGTGTTTCTTGGAGTAATATCACGTCGGCTTTGAGTTTTCGCATGTGTAGCAAGAGTTGTGACCTCTTTTCTGGGACATTGAGCCCCTTTGCGTTAAGGGAGATTATTTTTAGTCTGGCTTTTAGTGGGGGTTTGTTTACAGTGGGCATGGTGGTAATTTTGTTATTGTTCTTATTTATTTATTTGATTATATTTTATTTATTTATTTATTTTTTCCCCCCTTCTATGTGTGAAGAGGGCGAGCAGGGGAGCGGGGTAGAGGGAGGTATTCAGGGGAAGGGGGGGAAGGTTGAATCAGGGGTGTTTATTTGTTAGTGGGTAGGACAGAGAGATATGGTCCTGTGGCTAGGGTAGTCCCGCTATCCTGCCTTGTAAGGTGGTCTAGGTTGGAGATGGTCAGCACCTGTCTGTGGACAGTGCTGTTGAGGGGTGCAGTAAGACCGTCGAAGATATTACTAGGTGGTATTTAAGAGTATAACGTCTGTATCTCGTTGCTGCTTTTCGGGTCTGTTATGGGCAGGAAGATATTTGGGAGTATAGCTCATGGTAAATTTTGGGCTTTATTGTGTAAATGTGTTCATTGGTGTAACGTGAGACTGTCACGGGCATTTAGCTTGCTGAAATATTAAATATGTGGATGGAACGTAGTGTTCTGGTTTAGTGAATTCGTGTTGGAGGTGTAACATGCCATAGCTTGGGCTATCAATCCAGCTTGGCCCTGTTTTAAGAAGAGTGCCAGTATCTTCAAATATGTGTATTTATTACTCTTGTCAGTAAGACATTCTGAAGGTATTGTTAAGTCGGGAACATTCGGAACAATTTAACATTATATAGGTTAACAGAGAACTTATCTGTTCATGAAACTGCAACTTTAGGTTTTCACATTGTGCGCCACATTGTGCACCACAACCTGCCCTTTAATTATACAGAGAACTGCGGTTCGCTGCCGGATGTTGGGTTAATGATAAGGGGCCCCTCCATTGTAGTAATGGATGTGGCTTTACTCATTGTTGAGCAGGGTGTGGTACACAACCCGTTGCTAACTAATAAACAAATTGACTTTGCTAGTAATACTTAGGTAGATATCCATATGTATGTTACCTATAGGTTTATCCAGGTTATAACATCAACATTTCAAAACATTAAAACTAGTGTGCGATGTACATCATATCCACTTCCGTGACTGATTAGGGAGCATCTATATGCTGTGTGGTGGAGAGTGGGTAGTAGAGAGCTTAACCAACTGAGCATTGGGTTTGTCTCATATAGTTGGGTTTAGAGTTTATAGTGTTGGAGAGTGGGATATGATGTACAACCCGCAAGAGCTGCATAACCAGTATATTCTATTAGTAAGACCTTATGTAAGAAGCCTTAACCAAATTAACTTCAATCTTAGCTAGTGAGTAAGATAAGATGTAAGGCAGACATCATATAATTAAACTGATAAACCTTTGCAGATCCTTGGGTAGGTAATCATGTGGGGGTTGACTGTGGGCTTGTTGCCTCCGTATACAATTGAACAATGTTACGTTAACGTTCGGGGTGCACCATATCCACCTCAATGAATGAACCAGAAGCGTCTATACACAATTAGTTGGTATGCTAATCATAGGGAGCCGATCCAAGCGAACATTGGATATATACTGCTCGTGGTTAATTTTTGCGTTTTATTGAGTAGTATATGGTGCATGACCCTCGATGAGCAGTTGGACAAGTCTACCCTATTTGTGAGTCACAGGGTTAGCTGAATAGATCTTGTTAATTCATCTATAGAGACATTCTACGTTGTAGTAGTCTATCAAAAATGTTTTTGGAGGTCTAGTACGAACGCATGCACGCAGTCTGGATATTGTTTTATCTCCATGTTCTTTGGGGCCTATTGCCTATGTATTCGGAAGATAAAACACTTATCTCAGGGTTATGTAAGAGAAGGCCAGACTTCTGTAGGGGTTCTCTGCCTCACTACTAGTCCTGTTCTGGTTCAAGACCGCTGTTGTTAGTCTGACAAGGAATGGGATGTAAATACGGCAATGTTTCACTCACTGTGTTTTCTTGTGGGCATAGGTTTGAGTCATTAATGATCGGTTTGCAGGTGTGTACGTTCCATATCTAATTTGTCTGCGTTATTCAGTCTGTCCAAGGTTTGCGGTGTGCCGGCGATGCTGAAACACTTCCTCCTCCTGGGGAGCGTCGCTTAGCTGGCGGCGGTGAGGTGCGGGGGGAGTGCCTGCGTCGTCTGGTGTTGAAAGAGGTGTCACGGTGGCTCACTTCCATCGGGTCTCCTTGTGGAGCTACATCCCTGCGTGCTTCGCGGTTCCAGTCTGAGATTTCAATTGGGGGAATACCCAATGTGTCACAGAAAGATGCTACGTCTTCGTGGTGTCGCAAAGAGGCTGTTCGTCCATTCTGACTGGCTTGCAAGCAGAATGGAAATTTCCACCTATATGGGATATTTCTTTCACTCAGAACGTCTAGTATAGGGCGTAGGGTTCTGCGCTTCTGTAGCGTAATTTGCGATAAGTCATGGTACAGTCTGATTTCTACACCTCGGTATAGGATGTGCGCTGAGCCTCGCTTGTCTCATAATTTCCTCTTTGATCCTGAAATTAGTAAGACACCCTATAACGTCTCTTGGGGGGTCTGTGTCTCTGCCCCTCGGACGGAGAGCTCTGTGGAGTCTCTCCATGTCCACTGGTGTGTCTGGCGGGCGGCCCAAGAGGTCGTTAAAAACAGTTGTCACTGCTTGAGTCAGATGATCCGTATCGATCGATTTGGGGAGTCCTTTGATCCTAATGTTATGGTGTCTCCCCCTGTTGTCTAAATCCTCTATGTGTCTTTGTATTTCTTGCAGTTGTGAGGAGTGTGAGTTTAAGGAGCGCTGAGCTGTGTTTAAGGCTGCCTCATGGCGGCCTGTTATGTCTTCCACCTCTTCCAGCCGACCTGCTACAGCATGTAAATCAATCCTTAATTCAGCTATTGCTGCTGAGAGAGTGTATTTGATGTCTGAGGCTACAGCTCTGAGGTCATCTATGCTCAGGCTGCTCGTAGCTGCAGGTTACGTTTCACTAGTCTGTGTCCCCTGCCGCCTCATGGGGCTATGACTCACCTCCCTGGAGGCCTGTGCTGCGGCGGGAGGCTCTCTCGCGCGGGACCTGAATAGCTCCGGAATAGTCCCGGTCTGTCTTGCCCATGTTTACAGATCGATGTATCCCTGTGTGCTGGAATGAGGACCCTCGAGCAGCAGAGAGTGGAGCTTAAGCTGCCATCTTCGTCCGTGTCCAGGCCACGCCCCCAGATCTGGCTCTTAATAAAAGTCAAGGCCAGCTTCATTTCAGATTCCATATGCAGGAATCCTGGCTATTGACATACCTCCAGGGGTGCCAACCCCTGGATCCATAACAAGAAACCTATGCCTTCCAGATTCTATAGTAAGTGATTCTGGAAGCCCGCTTCCTGGCATTAGATCTTTTATAGAGTGGAATTCAACAGTCAAACCTGTTAAACTTCTTGTCCGTAGAATAGGATGAAATACCGGACCCTGTGCAAGAAGGTCTGGCTATAATGGCAGAGTCCAAAGGACTTCAACTGCCCTCCTTATGATCTCGCTAAATTCAGATCTTCTGGGACCCGCTGGGGCCACCAGAATCACCACCTTCTGTTCCTGCTTAATCCTGCAGAGAAGGAGCAGAAGTAGCAGAGCTGGAGGAAATGCATAGATCAGTGAGAACTGATCCCCTGGGAAGACTAAAGCCCCGTACACACGAGCGGACTTTTCAACATCCAAAGTCCGACGGACTGATTCCGTCAGACTATTCGATCGTGTGTGGGCTGCAACGGACTTTTGATTCACCAAAGTCTGACGGACTTTAGAATATGGAACATGCTTCAAATTTTTCCGACGGAACTCCGCCGGACCCGGTCCCTTCGAAAAATTTGCTCGTGTGTATGCTATTCCGACGGACTAAAACCGAGGCTAGGGCAGCTATTGGCTACTGGCTATGAACTTCCTTATTCGAATCCAGTCGTACGTCATCACGTTCGAATCCGTTAGAGTTTAGTGTGATTGTGTGTGGCCAAGTCCGCTCAGCCGAAAAGTCCGTCAGAACTCTGTCCGAACTCCGGCAGAACTCCGGCAGAACTCCTTCGGAAGTCTGTCATACATAAGTCCTCTCGTGTGTACGGGGCTTTATGCGTATGTTCCGCCAGCTAGCGGACCCCTTGTTTGACAAAGTTGTCGACCTAACTAATGAATGTGGAAGCGAATAGGTCCATGTCCAGAGTACCCCATCTGACATATTGTAGAAAGATGTCGGGGTGAAGAGATCATTCTCCCGGAAATAATTGTTGGCGATTCGAGAAGTACGCCTGAAATATTAAAATTGCCGATAGGCAAGGAGTGTTGTGTTCTGCCAAAGCTAGAACATTATTCACCTTTTTTTATTATTTATTTTTTTATTTATTGATGTAAGCCACCACCATGGCTCTGTCAGACTGAATCCTGTCTGGACAGTCCTGTAATCTGACCGTCAAAATTCTATGGCCAAATATACTGCCTGAAACTTCCAACAAAGTTGATAGGCAAGGTCCTCTAACCTGGACCATCTCCCCTGGACAGAATCTTCTTCCAGGGCTGCTCCCCAGTCTAGAAGGCTGGCATCTGTTGTTGACATCTTGCAGGATAAAGATTTTCCCTCCTGCTGGATAACAACCACCCATTTAGGCTCTGACCTAAGTCGGGAACCAAGCGTATTGGAAACACACAAGGTCTGAATCCTCTTTATTCCAGACCAACAGGATGGTGTCTTAAAGCAGTCTTTGAATAAAACTGCGCATAAGGGATGGCCGTGAAGGAGGCCACTATTTCCTCTAAAAGTCTCCTGCAGCCAAAATGAAGGAATTTTCCTTCCTGATAAGTTGAATTAGTCCTACAATGGAACTGATTCACGTCTGGGGTAAGAATACCTTCTTCTGTATGGTCTTTATAACCAGTCCCCAAGTAACCTCCTTGATAGTTTTAAGGAGAATCTTCCTAGGCTAAGAATCCAACCTAGAGATTTCAGCTCTCTACAGATGAGATCAGACTCTGGTTTTAGACCTGAGATTGAATGATCTATTCAAAGTAGATCTTTTAATAGGCTAGGACTGCTATGCCTTGAGCACTCGTAGTGCTGTGGCTAAGCCAAATAGCAGTGCCACGATTGATAAAAATACATACATACATACATACACACACACACTTTATATAGCAGAGATTTCTGGTAAGCGGGAAACTCACATGGAGATATGCAACTCCCCTCCTTGCAGGATGAACACAGCCAATCAACTTATGAAAGGATCGGATGTTTAAGTGCCAATTCAGATCTCCAAGATCTAGAATGGGTCTTACCTCTCTGCTTGGCTCTGGGACCTTAAAAGGTTTGAGCCAAAAACCCCAGTTCCACTAAGGGAAACTCTGATATCATTGACTGGGATAACAGCTGATCCAGAGACCAGAAAGAGACGCTTCTCTTCTTTCTCTTTTTTTTTTTCTCTGGAACCTTAGGAGCATTCTTTGAGGAAATGGGTACTCTTGCATAAGACAGCAGCCCCAAGGGCCCTACGGGCAGCACCCAAACAGGACCCGAACCCTCGGATTGAAAGCCGACTGAGTTATCCGGGCTCTTGAAATGCTAGATGTAACCTAGAGAAAATCGCAGAAATCACTCTGCTCTTAACATCGTTCCTGCCAGACTGAGAATCGCAGGACCTTTCCCCTCACTCAAACAAATGGGGGTGCTCCTTCATGAGAAGGCCTTAGCATTCTGCTTGATGGGCTTTCTGCCCCCAAGATCCTAATGCTGCCCCTGGGAACTTTCTCCTGAACCTGACGATTGAGACTGTCGAGACTGCCTAAAGGCAGATACTCCAGACATAGGAGAGGCTGCATGATTAAGGGACACAGACTGGCTAAGGGTTTTCACCTGGTGCTTCAGCTGACCAATATCTCAGCCATGGACTTCTGCAAAAATGCACTAGTCCAAGTATAAGCCATAGGGCTTAAAGGATCGAGTCCTTCATAGCATCTGTGAGACACTGTGCGTCAAATACACCAGCCCCCTGCCGATCAGACAGAACTTTCAGTTATCTCACACCTGTTCCTTAACCCCTTGGAGTCCACATTCCAATGCATTGGCTTGACTCAAAATGTGCTCCACCACAATAGTGGAGCAGACGTTAAGGGGTTAATGGACTGAACTACTTCATTTGCAGCCAGAACTGCAAAAGACAACTTGTCTTTAAAAGGAAAATCCAACCTTAACTTGCTGGATCCTTTACCATCAGTGCATTATCCACTGGACATGTGAGACTCTGCTCACTAGGGTGATTGCGGCATTAATAGCTGGACCCCCCCCCCCCCACATTTCTTTTAGAAAAATTTTCCCATTCAGAATACATAGCTATGCATTTTTAGTGCTTTTTACATCTTGCAGATTTGCACTACAGAACTTGTTTCATAGGACACCATGTTGAATGGACACCCAGGTGATACCTCAAGAGCCTGTGGCAGGCAACAAAAGAGTTAAGTAAGGGAGTAGACTAACACCTGACTTGTGTGGCTACTCCCGGTTAGGATCCTCTGAAGAGGAATTTGAACATTTTCTCATCCTGAGAAGCTGAAGAGGGCCCTTCTCCACTAGATTCCTCAGAAGTGGAATCATCAGTTTCCTCCCGATCCTCTGAGGGGGATTCCTCTCCTTCATCCCAGAGTTCCTGGGTGACAGAGGGGGGCCTAGTGCGTTTTCTTCCACTGAGTGAAGATGTGATTAAGGCCACTAATCTTTCCTCTAAACCGTTTATGGTTGAGGAAAAAAACCTCCTGTGTAATGTACACAGGGGCTGAAGTGCCAGAAGCAGCTGCAGCCCCTGACCCCGACGGCTCTCCCTGGCCAGCCTCCCCGGGTCCTATGGGGGGGGGGAGGTATTGCAGAGGGGGGTCTTCAGAGCCCGAAGGGAACCCCTTAGAGCCCCTATTCTTCAGGGTACTTGTACCTCTTTTGCCCATAGTGCAAAACAACAAAAGATAGAGGTACCACACAAAAAAATGCACTGACTGCTGAGCCCTGTAGTTCAGCAACTGCCGTTGCTACTTAAGACTCAGTCTGGTGCCTTCAATAGTGTAGTAAAATATAGCAAATTTAATTTAGAATTATATTCAAATGATATTAAAAAAAGAGGGATGAACACCATCATAATTACTGCCCAATACTGATGATTGTATGGAGTAGGAATCTTATTTGGTGTGCTCTTTTATTCATATTATCATACAAGTGATAAGCCTTTTTCCCAATCCAGGTGATGAAAGACGTAGGTGTTGGGCATATTGGACATCATCATCATGCATAGCAAAACCAAGAATTGTGGTATGTATTACAGTTAGCCAGAGCTAAATACTGGAAATGTATTTCTGATTGTGACTTTGGTCACGCAGGTTTCTGTTACATCAGAGGGGGCGGGGTCACCCACACATCATTGGGGATGCTTTGGGGGTCACAGACCCCCAAAGCATCCTCCCAATGTTGAGGACATGTGGCCTGGCATGGTTCAGGAGGGGGGGCGCTCTCTTGTCCCCCCTCTTTTCCTGCGGCCTGCCAGGTTGAGTGCTCGGATAAAGGTCTGGTATGGATTTTTAGGGGGAACCCCACAGAATATTTTTTTTTAATTTGACGCGGGGTTCCCCTTAATATCCATACCAGACCTGAAGGGCCTGGTAATTGAATTGGGGGGCACCCCACGCTTTTTTTTTTTTTTATCAATGACTTTCAATGACTGTTCTCTGTATTATGGGAGCCAACAATTCATTATAGCCGCAAGTGATTTTAAATGATTTTTTTTTCTGCAGAAATTACACTTTGTGCAGGGACAGTTCTAAGCACAGGAAGCATGTACCCCTTCACAGGCATACTATAGACACCCCCCAGGTACGAAATCTAAAGGAATATTACACTTTTACACTTTTATTGTTTCACTTTAATCATTATTAAAATCACTGCTCCCGCAAAAACTGCAGTTTTTAAAACTTTTTGTTGCATTGATCCATGTCCCCTAGGGCAGGACCCAGGTCCCCAAACACTTTTTGGGACAGTAACTTGCATATTAGCCTTTAAAATTAGCACTTATATATACTTTAATAGGGTTCTAAAGTTCACACAAAGTTTAGGTCTGTTCGCAGGTTCTGGTGTGAACCGAATCGGGGGGGGGTGTTCAGCTCATCCTTACTGCCCATATTTGGGAACTTTATCCGTCTGAATGATGTCTGGTGATGTAATTGATTGCAAATGGTCGATGGCATCATGTAGGATCCCCGGATGTTTGCCTTTCTGACAGCACCAGGAATTCTGTCGATTTTAAAGGGAGTAGCAGAGGAAAAGTATTGTCAGGCAGCCAGTTAGGGTGATGATAAAACATTGTCAGACACTGATTTATTTATTGTGATTTACTATTTATTTTATTTATTACAGGTACTTACTGTATATAGTAATGTCAATTTAAACAGCACTTTTATATCTATATTGTACGTTAATATCATCGCCTGCCCTAAAAGGGCTTACAATCTAAGGTTCCTAACTCACATTCATGCATACACATACTAGGGCCGATTTAGACAGGAGCCAATTAACCTAACAGCATGTCTTTGGAGTGTGGGAGGAAACCCACGCAGGTACAGGAGAACTTGCAAACAACAGGCAGATAGATGGTTGGGATTCGAACCAACGACCCTAGTGTTGCCAGGAGGAGGGCTAACCATTTAGGCACTGTCCAGTGATTGATGATGGATTAGCACTGCTGGATGATATACTTGAGGATATATTTCCATTGGGGCATATTGTTTACATTAATGCCACGTACACATGATCAGTCCTTCCGGACTTTGCAGCAGAGGTCCACCGGACTTTCCGAACGAGCGGACCTGCCCACACACGACCGGACTTTTCCGTCGGACAATCCGCCAGACTATGGCGGACTTTGCCGGACTTTTTAAATGAACGGACTTGCCCAAACATGGAGTAAAGTCTGTTCATTTTGAACGTGGCTCCAAGTAGACGGGACTAGCGAAGGAAGTCAATGTCGCCACCTTCATCAGTGAGATTGACAAGATGCTAGCTCCATCACCTGGTATGGATTTAAAGGGGAACCCCTACACCGAAAAAATGGCATGGGAGTCCTCCCAAAGTCCATACCAGGCCCTTATCTGAGTACACAGCCCGGCTGTCAGGAAAGGGGGTGGGGACAAGCAAGCACCCCCCTCCTGAGCCGTACCAGGCTGCATGCCCTCAACATGGGGGGGTTCTTTGGGGAAGGGGGGCCCTGTGGCCCCCCACCCCAAAGCAACTTGTCCCCATGTTGATGAGGACAAGGTCCTCTTCCCAACAACCCTGGCCGTTGGTTGTCGGGGTCTGCGGGCGGGGGGCTTATCAGAATACAGGAGCCCCCTTTAATAAGGGGTCCCTTAGATTCCAGCCTCCTACCCTATGTGAATGAGTATGGGGTAAGATGTACCCCTACCCATTCACCTGTGGAAAAAAATGTACATAAAAAAAACACAACACAGGTTTTTAAAGTACTTTATTAGACAGCTCCGGGGGTCTTCTTCCGTCTTCATGGGGTCTTCTCGCCAGGCTCCTCCGCTATCTTCTGCTCTTTTACTAGCTCTTTTACTAGCGGAGGAGCCTGGCTTTCTTCTTGGTTGCTGCCGCCATCCGGGGGTCTTCATCCGACTTCAGTGTCTTCTTCCGACTTTGGGGGTCTTGTCCCGCTCTTCGGTTTTTCTTGCCGGGCCACCACTATCTTCTTCCTTAACATTAGAATAATATACCCTGCTAAGGAGGGCTTTGTTGACCTCTTGCAAGGTATCCCCAATGGTGAAAGGCATTTAGTGTAGTGTGGATAAGGAGGGGTGATCCATACACTTGTGCCATCTGTTTCCTATCAATCTAGGCTGCATGTCTGGATTAAGTTTTGGTTAGAATATAAAGGGGGGACTCCTATATCTTTAAATTGCGTACGAAAAAAGGGGAGAAATGGCATGGGGTTCTCCCTAAAATTTTAAACAGACCCTTACACAAGAAAGTGAGGGCAAAGAGTGTGCAACCTCCTCTTTATTAACCAGGCTATACCATATTCCTTTTAACATGGGAGTATATTGTATGGGAGATGGTTAAGCCTTTCACTTACTGCTACATTTTAAGAGGAAACCTAAATAATTTTCTTAATGATACTTTAAAGGACTACATGTTACGGTTCTGTAAGGGTATGTGTTACGTACTTGGTGGGTACAGCCTGGTTAATGATGAGAAAGGCCTCTCTTACACCTCTGACTCTGGGCCCCTGGTAGAGTATACACGTGGCACAGGACTGCGGAGTCAAACGAGTGCCTGTAGATATGCTTGCTGCTGGGCTACTGGTTAAGTAGTACTCCAGATGGCCGCAGATCTCCCAAGGGCAGGAACAGACTGGTACTGTAGCTGAAGAGCAGGTCCCAGTGGTAGATGGACAGGTGCTAGCAACTTGGTAACTCTGAATGGACTGGAACGTAAGCAGAGTCAGACAAACCGTGTCATACACAGAACCATCAGATAAAGTACAGATGTGGAGGCAGATGACTGGTCAAAGATGCAAGTGGAGAGCAGGAACAGTCAGGAACAGTCAGGAACAAGCCGGGTCAGTTTTTCAAGAGCAGATGCAGGTAACAGGGAACAGGACATATACAGAATGCTGTAGATGAGAAAGCACTGGGTGCAAAGCTCTTGGGTGCTGATCCAGCTTAAATAGCCCATTTGACACCCTTATCTCACATGGGATGTGCTGTGCACATTTGTGCTCACATGCATATATCTAGTTGCATGGGCAAAGATGCGCATGCACTTTAGCATGAGCTAACGTGCCTCATCTTCGGGGGGTTCGGGGAACAGGGATTTGTGTGTGGGCATTATTCTGTCTTCTGGCAAAGCCTTCTTGACAACATGTACTGATTGAAGGCATCCCTCAAGCATTTTATTCACCACTTGACCTCCAGAAGGTTTTACCCCCTTCATGACCAGAGTATTTTTTGCTATTCAGCACTGCACTGTCAATTGCTAAGTCAGGCAACACTGTACACAAATAAAATTTTTGCATTTTTTCACAAAAAAGAGCTTTCTTTTGGTGGTATTTGATCACCACTGGATTTTTTTTAATTTTTTTAAATTATATAAATGAAAAAAAGACCAAAAATTTGGAAAAAATATATATTTTCTACTTTTTGTTAAAAAAAAAACATCCAATAAAATGTCCCCATAAGTTTAGGGCAAAATGTAGTCTGCTACATGTCTTTGGTAAGAAAGAAAATGTAAAAAAAAAGTTGTAGCGTCTACAAACTTATGATATATATATATATTACAAATTATGAAGCTTTTACTTTCTGACTGCCTATCACATTTCTTGAGGTGCTAAAATGCCAGGGAATTACAAACACCCTTTAAATTGACCTTTTTGTAAAGTAGACACCCTAAGGTATTTTCTGAGAGGCAAGTTGAGTCCATGGAAATTTTTATTTTTTGCCACAAGTTTTTGAAAAATGGCAGAAAAAAATGTATACAAAGTTGTAACTTTAATGAGATATCTCTCACACATGCCATGGGTATATGTGAAATTACACTCCATAACACATTCTGCTATTTCTCCAGAGTATGGGGATACAACATGTATGAGACTTTTTGGGAGCCTACGGGGGCCCAAGACCAGTGACCACCTTCCCTTTTTCAAAGGGCATATTTTCCTCATTTCACTTCCTGACTACTTGTCACAGTTTCTGAGACCCTGAAATGCCAGGGAAGTACAAATAGCCCACAACTAACTAACCATTTTAAGAGAGCAGACATCCCAAGGTATAGGCTGAGAGGCAAGTTGAGTCCATGAAAGGAAAGTTGCCATTTTATTTAGATATTTCTCACACATACCATAGGTATATATGGAATTATGACCCAAACAATATTCGTTTACTTCTCCTGAGTATGGGGATACTACAAGTGTGTGACTTTTTTTGGAGCCTAGCTATTTACCGTGGCCAAAAACCAATGACCACCTTCAGGTTTTCAAAAGGAATAATTTCACTTCTTGACTGAAATGTCAGGATAGTACAAAAAACCCTCACAACCCAACTTTTTTTGGAAAGTTGACACCCCAAGATATTTCATAAGAGACATGGTGAATATTTTGCAGATCTAATTTTTTTGTCACACGTTTTGAAAAATGAAAAAGAAATGTAATTTTTTTTGCCTTTGTATATGTCCTCATGCAAATTTCCTAGCTAGGGATTTCCATTCTCTTTTCTGTGCCATACCCTGCCACATGCTTGGGGATACCATGAAAAAGGTAAGGTGCTGACATGGAATTAACAAGGAATTGTTTCCTTTTTTAGGGCCAGTTCTCGCCCAGACATACATGGGTTGATGTGAATATACTTTAAATGTTTATGATACATTTGTCCTTGCTTAAAGTGAGGGAAATTAGCAGATGATGTGTTTGTTATGTGGATGGGGTGACACCAAGGGGTTGCTTTAAAAAGAGTATTCGCTCAGTGAACGTACATATTCTAATGGGGCAAATAATCCTGTGCAGTTTGAATGTAAATCATTGATTGTAAATGGAAAATGCTGTATTTGACCAATAGATATGGCTAAGTATTATTTGAAATTCCTATGATACTTCACTCTGTCTATTGACCAAACTCCTTGTTAATTAATCCCAAGACTATGCAGTCTGTTGGCTATTAAACTGAAGAACCATCACAGATGTGGTTTTCATTTGTAGATTGCATTTTTGCATATCTAGGAGGTATTAACAATTAAACAACTCTTGAAAATCTACAGATATGAATTAGTTGCCCTCCAGCAATGAAAACATGTGACTTTCACTGTATTGTTTATTTAAGCACACGGGACTCCATCTTACTTGCAATGTTGAAATGTTCTCTGTAACCTTCACCTAACACATAGACACAACTTTGATAAGATGTTCTCTCTCTCCCCCTTCCTTCTATGTTAGGCATAGTTGATGACATATGAAATGTGACATTATTTCTATTCACTAGTTTTTAATCACATCTCTCACCATCCCCCTTAATAATACATTTTGTCAGAACGAATACTTAAAACACAGTGATTGTTTCCTCTGAATCTGATCCTGCATATGCATAATTAACTTTTAAATTCAGTGCCTCAACCAGAAATTTACATAACACATGTATTTAAAATTGCCAATTTACAGTGGCTTGGAGAATTGTAAGTGATACAGAAAAATTGCAGGAATCATTTAAGATACTAGTTTATGTCCATGGATCTCAGACCCTCGGGTTTGGTAGACGTCAGGGGGTACACATTGTCCAGGGAAGACCCACACAGGGACATCCAAGGACAAGAGTGAGGGCAACAGTGACAGCCATCAGGGTTCTCATCAGCCACAAGGTAAGATTGTAAGTCAGCAGAAAATAAGAAAAGGGCTAGGCCAAGTACTGTATGTGTGGCTGGTACCCTGTGATCAATCTGTATTGGGTTTCAAGACACAAACACACTGTCCAAAAAATAACACTGGGCAGCCCCTACAAGATAAGGCAAACTCCAAAAAGCTTGCCAAAGGTGCAAAAATTGGGGTAGGTCTAGCAAGTCCCAGAGAGCCTAACCTGGTGAGGTGATTAAAGCCGCGTACACACGTAGCCGTCTGTCCAACGTACTTAGTCTGGCGGACGTCCGCCAAACTGTCCGTCGGAATTTTCGAACGGGCTACTTGCCCACACACGGCACTTTTTCAGCGGACTAATACGGCGTACTAAGTCCGCCGTACTAAGTCCGCCGTACTTTCGAAATGAACGGACTCGCCTACACACGCGGAGGAAAGTCCGCTCATTTCGAGCGCGTCTCCAGGTAGGCGGGGCCCGCGAAGGAGACGTCGCTGGCCCCGCCGCCTGGTATGGTCTTTAAGGGGAACCCCCAACGCCGAAAAAAATCGGCGTGGGGGTCCCCCCCAAGTCCACAACAGACCCTTCTCCGAGCAGGCTACCCGGCCGGCCAGGGATGCGCTGCGCGGCCACTTATATAGGGACAAGGGGCAGTGTCACATGGCTTTATGTCACATGGGTTGGTCACATGGGTTGATGTCACATGGGGACTGTGACATCGTAAGGGGGCGGGGTCACCATGTGACACCAACCCATGTGACATAAAGCCATGTGACACCGCCCCTTGTCCCTATATAAGTGGCCGCGCAGCGCGTCCCTGGCATTGTGGCCGGAGAGAGTGTCGAGTCAACATCTCCAGGAGAAGAAGGAGAAGAAGAAGAAGAAGAACGGAAGGCGGCAGCGGCGATAGAAGACCGGGCCACCGCCTGTAAAAGAGCTATAAGAAGGCGCGGTGACCCGGCAGAAGAACCGAAGAGGGGGACAAGACCCCCGAAGTCGGGAGAAGAGGCCGGCAGCGAGGAAGAAAGCCGGACTCCTCCGCTAGCAAAAGAGCTACAAGAAGATAGCGGAGGAGTCCGGCGAGAAGACCCCCGAAGACGGAAGACCCCCGGAGCTGTGCAATAAAGTATTTTATCTCGTGTGTTGTGTTTTTTTTTGTACTTTTATTTTACAGGTGAATGGGTAGGGGTACATTGTACCCCATACTCATTCACATAGGGTGGGGGGCCGGTATCCGGGGGCCCCCTAATTAAAGGGGGCTCCCGGATTCCGATAAGCCCCCCGCCCGCAGACCCCGACAACCAACGGCCAGGGTTGTCGGGAAGAGGCCCTTGTCCTCATCAACATGGGGACAAGGTGCTTTGGGGTGGGGGGGCCGGGCCGTCTTCCCCAAGGCACCCTCCATGTTGAGGGCATGCAGCCTGGTACGGCTAAGGAGGGGGGGCACTCGCTCGCCCCCCTTTCCTTTCCTGCCGGGTAGCGTGCTCGGACAAGGGTCTGTTGTGGACTTGGGGGGGAACCCCACGCCGATTTTTTCTGGCGATGGGGTTCCCCTTTAAGACCATACCAGGTGGCGGGGCCAGCGACGTCTCCTTCGCGGGCCCCGCCTACCTGGAGACCCGCTCGAAATGAGCGGACTTTTCTCCGGGCGGGAAAAGTCCGCTCATTTCAAAAGTATGGCGGACTGGCATACACACGGCCGGATTGTCCGCCGAAATGCGAGTACGGCGTGCAGATTGTTGTGCAAACCGAAATTCTAAGTCCGCCGTACTGTCGGGTCAAAAAAGTATGCCTGAGGCTACACACGGGGGGATTGTTTGGCGGACTTGAGTTTGTCGGACTTTTCCACCGGATTGTTTGATCGCGTGTACGCGGCATAAAACACCACAATACATGTGTAACATAAGCATGATAAAGGGCTTAACAATATCTATCCAGAGTTGTAACCAAGCCATCAACACATCCAGGTCAACCATGAGGCGTTTGAAAATAGTATGTGGCCTAGGCATGGTGATGTAGAGGAGTCTGTCTCAACAATGTGACTGCTCCACCCAAGGGATGAGAGAAGTCAATAAAAGAACAACAGGACTGGTCATAGCAATCCACATTTAATGAAGGTGTCCTAAGCACCACATATTTATATGGGTTTTTAAAGAGAATATAGACAGAAAGAAAAAGGAACAAAAAAGGGATGGGGGGCGCAAAGCTATCTTCAAATGGTCCCAACCCTACCAGGGCTGGGGGAGCAAAACTAATGCTGGGACAACATTCTGAGAAACCATGAAACATATTCACAACAAACAGAAAACATATATTCCCCCTTCCTCAGGAGAGAATCACTAAGACCTGATTGTCTGAAGCAATGCATCTGATCGCTGGTCGCTGCATCCTTAACTGATAATGAGTCATCAGCTGTCAAAGGGCTTCCCCGCTGACAGCTGAAGGAAAATAAAAACTGCTAGCAATAGAAAAATGTGAAGAAAAACGGCGTGGGGGCCGCTGCAAAATCCATACCCTTATCCGAGCATTCAGCCTGGCAGGCCAGGAAAGGGGGTGGGATGAGCGAGCGCCCCCCCCCCCTCCCGAACCATACCAAGCCACATGTCCTCAACTTGGGGGGTGGGTGCTTTGGAGCCCCCACCTAAAGCACTGTGTCCCCATGTTGATGGGGACAAGGGCCTCTTCCCCACAACCCTGGGCTGTTGTTTTGGGGGTCTGCGGCAGAGGGATTATCAGAATCTGTAAGCCCCCTTTAACAATGTGGCCCCCAGATCCCAACCCCCTCTCATGTGAATGAGTATGGAGTATGGAGTACATAGTACATGTACATGTAGAAAAAAAAGCTCCGCCCTCGATAAAGGCTAACTGTGACTGCCTGCTCTGCCATCTGACAGTTCTTAAATAGGTAAGGGGCCAGGCCAACTGGTGACGTTACCTGGTGACACCCCCTATGTGATGTCACTGACCCAGCATGCGCTGATTAGTGATGTCACATGAGGCGGTGTCACCAAGTGTCACCAGGTGACGTCACAAGGTGGCTCCACACCTAGCCTATTTAAGAACCATCAGATGGAAGAGAAGGCAAATGTCGGTTAGCCTTTGTCATGGGTGGAGCTTTTTTATTTATTTTTCTGGGTCCGGTGCAACAGACATCGTGATTGACAATGGATCTACATCGAGAGACATTTTATTATATTTAAAAAGGAATTATCAAAAACTGTGTGTGTGTATTTATTTATTTTTAAAAAAAGTTTGGTGAATGGATAGGGTTACTATGTACCCCATACTCATTTAGATAAGGGAGGTGGGATCTGGGAGCCTCCTGCCCACTGACCGCCACAACCACAGCCCAGGGTTGTCGGGAAAAGGCTCTTGTCCCCATAAGCACCCCCTCTTATGTTCAGGACAAATGGCCTGGTATGGTTCAGAAGCAGAGGGAGCTTGCCCATCCTCCCCTTTCCTGGCCTGCCAGGCTGCATGCTCGGATAAGGGTCTGGTATGGCTTTTGTGGGGAACCCACACCATTTTATTTATATTTTGGTGTAGGGTTCCTCTCAAAATTTTTACCAGACCCAAAGGGTCTGCAAATGTTTGCATTCATAAATGTTCCCCAGGGCAATACCAGTGCCTCCATATGCTTATAATTGCCAATAACTTGCATATACGCCTTCAAAATGGGGACTTTTGAATTTTTAAGTGTAGGTCCCATAGACTTTAACCACTTTCCGATATACATTGGCAAAGTGGCATGTTACCGTGAAAAAACAGACACCTGCAATCGCCGCCGGCCACCCGTGATCACGGTCACGAGAGCGGGAACGGAGGTTTGTGTGTGTAAACACACAAACCCTGTTCTGTCAGGGGAGAGGAGACATATTGCTGTTCCTATTACTGGGAACAAACAATCTATCTCCTCCCTCAGTCAGTCCCACCCCCCTACAGCAAGAAACACTAACTAGGGAACACATTTAACCACGTAATCGCCCCCTAGTCTTAACTCCTTCCCTACCGCATTTTTATAGCACTGATTTTTGTTTAAATGTCAATGCAATGGTCCCAGAAATATGTCAAAAGTGTCCGATCTGTCCGCCGCAATGTCGCAGTACTGTTAAAAATCACAGATCACCGCCATCACTAGTAAAAAAAACAAAATAATAAAAATGCCATAAAATGCCATAAATCAGGAAGTGAGCCACACAGACACTTCAGAAAGGAGCTCCAAGAATACTGAAACTCCATCCTTTTCCATACAAGTCTTAAAAAGCCTGGGACTGGTTTGGACTTCATCTACCTGTTGGGCTTCGCCCCTGCGCAAGCCCATATAACTATTTTGCAGATTCAATGCCCACCGGCCTAGTCAATTCCAACAAATCCCGGTGCCTTTCTCAGGCTCAGAGGGATGTATACTCACCATCCTCCATCCTGGCAGCACTGCACCACTCCTTCCTACCTTCCCTCTATTTTGGAGGACTCCCTGAGTTAGCGGCCTAAAGAAGCAGACAACTCTCCTCTCAGCCACAGCTCGCAGTCGGCCGCCATCTTAGCTCCATCCGGCTCCATCTTTGGGTGCTTACAGGTATAACCTCTCCATCCAGACAATACCACAACATCCCCTGCACTCATTCACATCATATGAGAGGATTGCCTGGAAGTTTGACCTAGAAATAAAGGCGTCCTGGGGCACATGTGCGGTGGCTCCTAAGATGTCTGCATAGACCAGGAGCTCCACACTGCTCTGACTGCCTAGCACCCATACAGGCATTCAACATGCCTCAACACCCGCTCCCCTAACAGCTGTGGAAGGACAACAAGTCACAGCATCGTCCCATGTTAGCGGGACCCGTCCGCATGTCCCTGGATGCACAGATTTCCCGAGCTCCTCAGGAATCCAAGATAGCAGCAGCAAGCCTGCTTCACACACAGGAAACACAGGGTCTCTCTGCACACAGCACATTTCCGGGCTCCCTGCTCCTCTGCCCTGTCCCAGGGGCATCCGTGAGTATCCACCACGCAGGGGCTGCCTCACCAGCTTCCACTGAATTCCTAATAAGACACACTGTGGAGGATTTTCTGCTATACCCTATGGAAGAAAGCTCCATGTTAGGGCTGGCTTAGCCCTTCCTTCTCTGGGCTGGCTGCTCAGCTGTCAGCTAATTGCCAGCTCCCATCTCTCTCCACAGTTACCAGCTGTTCCTTATCCAGCTCGTTGGACCTGCCTACTTAAAGCTGTCTAGCTCACTTCATATCTGCCTTTGCCTTGGTCACATCACAAGAAACCATCTCCTATGGTTCTGTCCAAGACTGGATTGCTGACATCCCTTCTGGCTCCTTATCCTGCTTGCTGTCGCTCTACTTGGATCCCTGACTTCTGGCCTGGCTGATTACCTGATCTGGTTATTGAACTCTGGACTTGCTGACTACTCGATCCGGTTACTGGACTCTGGCTATGCTTTGACTACGCTTTCTCTATTTACCTTTTTATTTTTATTTAATAAACAAGTGTGATTTAATTGTACTTCTGTCTCGGTCTGATTTATGGTTTCTGACACTTGAGAACAGCCACTGGTACAGGTCTAGTCCCATGATCGACTGGATTTTTATCTGTACTGATGTAGTGCCACTGTTCTGGGTGTGTGGACTTTCTGATGCATGTCACTCTGTTTGACACTTACATGTAGAATCTTCTAGAAGCATTGGGAATATATCCTAACACAATTTTGCTGTCTGTGTAAAACTTCACTGCATGGATCTCAATGTCTAGTTCTGCTAAGACAGCAGCACAAAGCTCTAAGCGTGGAACAGTGTGAGCTGGACGTGGGGCTAGTTTGGACTTTCCAAAGATAAACCCAACATAACTTTGTCCTTCAGTGTCCACTACTCTAAGGAAGGCTACTGCTTTAGCCATAGTGGATTCATCTGAGAATATGCACAATTCTCTTTGCTTTGAGGTGGACAAAGAAACAGGGACATATGACCTTTGGATGATAAGTTGTTAAAGCTCTATCAATGAGACCTTCCATTGCATTTCTTTCTCTTTAGGTAGAGGTGTGTCCCATTCACTTTGTTCATGTTCAATGGCAATATCTTTCATAAGATTCTTACCTTGCAAGGTGATGGGGGCTATGAACCCCAGGGGATCATAAAGGCTGTTGACTGTGGACAAGACACCTCTTCTCATGAACGGCTTCTCTTCTACTATAAATGTGAATCTGTCAGTTTTCAGATCCCAACTGAACCCTAAACTTCTTTCAAGGTGTAGTGAATCTGTTCCTAGATTCAGGTTCTTGAGGTCTTTTGCACGGTTCTCTGAGGGAAACGCTTCCGCTGCTTGAAAGCTATCTTGGAGGCTATCTTGTGCAACTTTACGTTAGATTCTGCTAACATCTCTCTTGCTCTTTTCAGGAGGTCGATAGCCTCTTCGCTGCTGGAGAAAGAAGCGAGTCCATCATCCACAAAAAAATTTATCATGACAAACTAGTGGGCATCTGTGCCATATTCTTCTTTACCTTGCTGAGTTGCTCATCTGAGGTTGTATATAGCTACAGCTGAAGAGTGTTTCTGGACACATGAACCTTCATCCTGTATTCTGTGACATCTCTGTTGAAGTTATCATCTTCATACCACAAGAACCTCTGGTAGTCTCTGTGATCTTTGAGGACAAGGAAACAGTAGAACATTTGTTGCACATCTGCTGTTACTGCAAGTCATTTTCGGAAACTGATGAGGATTCCAAGGAGTTTATTATTCAGGTCAGGTCCACTGAGAAGGATATTGTTTAGGGAGATGCCTTCATGCTTTGCACTGGAGTCAAATACCACTCCTATCTGTCCTGGTTTCTGAGGATGATATACGACAAATATTGGTAAGTACCAACATTGTTGTTTTTCTTCTAATGGTGGTCCTTTTTCAGCTTGAGCACTGTTGAAAATCTTCAGCATGAACTCATGGAAGTGTTCCTTCATATCTGGCTTTCTGTCCAGAGTGCATCGCAACGAGGTGAGGCGCTTCACTGCTTGTCTTCTGTTGTTAGGAAGCTGATGTCAGGGTGAACGGAAAGGTAGTGGAGCTGCCCAGCTGTTTGACTCATCCCTGAAGACTTCTCCATCCATGATCTCAAGGAAGAGGCTATCTTCAACAAATGGTGCTGGTTTGTCATCATCTCATGTTCTTTCAAACACCTTGCATCCTAGCTCATCTGTATGTTCAGATGAGGCTATAGACTCCATGCAGCTCTGAACTCTTTGCTGTTGTATTGCGTAGACTAGTCTCTCTTTAATCGGTATCCTGTTGGTACAGGGGCTAAGACATGATCTGTGACCATTTTGCAACATGTTTGTTTTGTAGGCATTCACTTTTGCTGGCTCGTGAGCTCTCTCCAGACATACATCACCAATGATGACCCATCCAAGGTCAAGATGTTGTGCAAACTGTGCATTGTGTGGCCCATTGTACTGTTCTCTGACATCGTGCACTCTCAGTATGTCTCTTCCTAGTAGAAGGATAATTGCAGCATCTGGGTCAAGTGCTGGAATAATGTCTGTTATTTGCATCAGATGAGGGTAGTGACATGCAATTTTAGGTGTGGGGATCTCTGATCTATCATCCAGTGTCATATCACATTCTATGAGAGTGGGGAGAGTCAGCTGTGTCTGCCCATCTAATGACTCAATAATGTAGTTGCTTGCTCTCCTCCATGCTGTCTCCATAACTCCTGAACATGTCTTTAAAGTATATGGAGTTGAACTTCCTCGGTCACTGAAGAGGTCAAAGAACTCTGTTCTTGCTAGAGATCTGTTGCTTTGATCATATAAGACTGCAAACATTTTGATTGCTCTCTCTCTGAGGCCTTTAGGATACACCTTGACTAAATATATCTTTGAGCATGATCTAGAGCTAAATGTCTCTGTGCAGATCTCAGTGCACTTTTAGGTTATTGCTAGTGTTGCACTCTCTTTTTGCTCCCCACTAGGGATGAGCCAAACACCCCCTTGTTTGGTTCGCAGCAGAACATGCGAATAGGCAAAAAATTAGTTTAAACACGTGAACACCGTTAAAGCCTATGAGACACGAACATGAATAATCAAAAGTGCTAATTGTAAAGGCTTATATGCAAGTTATTGTCATAAAAAGTGTTTGGGGACCTGGGTCCTGCCCCGGGGGACATGTATCAATAATTTTTTTTTTTTTAACCACTTTCAGACCGGACCATTTTGCTGGTAAATGACCAGAGGTCTTTTTACACTTTGGCACTGCGCTGCTTTAACTGGTAATTGCGCGGTCATGCAATGTTGTACCCAAACAAAATTTGCGTCCTTTTCTTCCCACAAATAGAGCTTTCTTTTGATGGTATTTGATTGCCTCTGCGATTTTTATTTTTTGCGATATAAACGTAAAAAGACCGCAAATTTTGAAAAAAAATGATATTTTCTACTTTTTGTTATTAGAAAAATCCAATAAACTCAATTTTAGTCATACATTTAGGCCAAAATGTATTCAGCCACATGTCTTTGGTAAAAAAAAAGTCAATAATTGTATATTTATTGGTTTGCGCAAAAGTTGTCACATCTACAAACTAAGGTACGTTTTCTGGAATTTACGCAGCTTTTAGTTTACGACTGCCTATCTCATTTCTTGAGGTGCTAAAATGGCAGGGCAGTACAAAACCCCCCCAAATGACCCCATTTTGGAAAGTAGACCCCCTAAGGAAATTGATAAGAGGCATGTTGAGCCCATTGAATATTTTATTTTTTTGCCTCAAGCGATTGAATAATGACAAAAAAATATATATATATTTTTTTTTACACAAAGTTGTCACTAAATGATATATTGCTCACACATGCTATGGGCATATGTGAAATGACACCTCAAAATAAATTCTGCTGCTTCTCCTGAGTACGGGGATACCACATATGTGGGACTTTTTGGGAGCCTAGCCGCGTACGGGGCCCCGAAATCCAAGCACCGCCTTCAGGCTTTCTAAGGGCGTACATTTTTGAGTTCACTTCTCACTACCTATTACAGTTTTGAAGGCCATAAAATGCCAAGATGGCACAAAACCCCCACAAATGACCCCATTTTAGAAAGTAGACACCCCAAGCTATTTGCTGAGAGGCATGTTGAGTTCATGGAATATTTTATATTTTGCCACAAGTTGCGGGAAAATTACAAACTTTTTTTTTTTTTTTTTTCACAAAGTTGTCACTAAATGATATATTGCTCATGCATGCCATGGGCATATGTGAAATGACACCCCAAAGTAAATTCTGCTGCTTCTCCTGAGTACGGGGATACCACATATGTGGGACTTTTTGGGAGCCTAGCCGCGTACGGGGCCCCGAAAACCAAGCACCGCCTTCAGGCTTTCTAAGGGCGTAAATTTTTGAGTTCACTTCTCACTACCTATTACAGTTTTGAAGGCCATAAAATGCCAAGATGGCACAAAACCCCCACAAATGACCCCATTTTAGAAAGTAGACACCCCAAGCTATTTGCTGAGAGGCATGTTGAGTCCATGGAATATTTTATATTTTGCCACAAGTTGCGGGAATATTACAAACTTTTTTTTTTTTTTTTTCACAAAGTTGTCACTAAATGATATATTGCTCACGCATGCCATGGGCATATGTGAAATAACACCCCAAAATAAATTCTGCTGCTTCTCCTGAGTACGGGGATACCACATATGTGGGACTTTTTGGGAGCCTAGCCGCGTACGGGGCCCCGAAACCCAAGCACCGCCTTCAGGCTTTCTAAGGGCGTTACAGTTTTGAAGGCCATAAAATGCCAAGATGGCACAAACCCCCCCCAAATGACCCCATTTTGGAAAGTAGACACCCCTAAATTTAGGGGTACACTAGTGAGACTAGGTAATAAATGGCGGGTGCCCTGAAACTATAAAAAAATAACTAACCAACCAGCGTCACCTGTAACCGTTATATGGTGATCACTGGTGAAAGGGTTAACTAGGGGGCAATCAGGGGGCTTTATGCGGTAGTATATGGGGGTCCCTGGCGCTATAAAAAGCTGCGGCGAACCTAAATACCTACCTGCCTAACTAGCGTCACCTGTGACACTAATACAGCGATCAGAAAAACGATCGCTTATTAGGCTGGGTTCACACTGGAGCGATGCGGGAACGCCACGAATCCGCGGCGGGTTCCCGCATCGCATGCCTCCCGGCGGCAGTTCACACTGCCCTATGCGAACTGCTGTGAGTGTCAGTGAAATGTTAATGACACCCCCAGATCAGTTCGCATATCGCAGTGCGATCTGCAAACTTGGATCGCATGGTGTGAACACCCATGCGATCCGATTCTGCTGCGGACCAAAAAACGGGTCCCGTGCGAGTTTGCGGCGGGTGCGGCGGGTGCGACACGAATTCAGCCATACTATCTGTATAGCTGAACTCGAATCGCACAGAGATCGGATGTGATTTGCACTGCAGTGCGGTGCGAATCACATTCGTTCTCATAAACCGCTGCAATGTGAACCCAGCTTTAGTGACACTGGCGACGGGGGGTGATCACGGGGTTAAACCTTTATTGGGGGGGTTAGGGGGGTACCTTAGAACTAAAGGGGGCTAACCATAACTGCCCTAACAGTTATTACAGTCACAAATGACACCCGCCGGGTGATCAGGGGGTTAAATCTTTATTAGGTAATAAATGGCGGGTGCCCTGAAACTATAAAAAAATAACTAACCAACCAGCGTCACCTGTAACAGTTATATGGTGATCACTGGTGAAAGGGTTAACTAGGGGGCAATCAGGGGGCTTTATGCGGTAGTATATGGGGGTCCCTTGCGCTATAAAAAGCTGCGGCGAACCTAAATACCTACCTGCCTAACTAGCGTCACCTGTGACACTAATACGGCGATCAGAAAAATGATCGCTTATTAGGCTGGGTTCACACTGGAGCGATGCGGGAACGCCACGAATCCGCGGCGGGTTCCCGCATCGCATGCCTCCCGGTGGCAGTTCACACTGCCCTATGCGAACTGCTGGGAGTGTCAGTGAAATGTTAATGACACCCCCAGATCAGTTCGCATATCGCAGTGCGATCTGCAAACTCGGATCGCATGGTGTGAACACCCATGCGATCCGATTCTGCTGCGGGCCAAAAAAAGGGTCCCGTGCGAATTTGCGGCGGGTGCGGCGGGTGCGGCGGGTGCAGCGAATGGCTGAACTCGAATCGCACAGAGATCGGATGTGATTTGCACTGCAGTGCGGTGCGAATCACATTCGTTCTCATAAACCGCTGCAATGTGAACCCAGCCTTAGTGACACTGGCGACGGGGGGTGATCACGGGGTTAAACCTTTATTGGGGGGGTTAGGGGGGTACATTAGAACTAAAGGGGGCTAACCCTAACTGCCCTAACAGTTATTACAGTCACAAATGACACCAATGCAAAAAAAAAAAAAAAAATGACATTGGTGTCACTGTGACTGGGGGGCAGGGGTAATTGGGGGGGTGATCGGGGGGGTGTGAGTGTGCCTGGCATGTTCTACTGTGTAGTGACGTGTTGGTGCAACTCACCGATCCTCTCTCCTCGGTGTCGGAACGAAAAATACCGACACAGAGGAGAGAATACATCACTTCCTCTCCTGTGTTTACATTACAGGAGAGGAAGTGATGTCACGAACGATTCCTATTCGTCGGGAGCGATCGCGAGGGGGTGGCCATGAACGAATGGCCGCCCCCTCGTCCGGGATCGCTCCCGCACAAATACCGACCGCCGCAGGCACCGGGCGGGGGCCCGATCGGGCCCCCGACCCGCGGGAAGGCAGGGACGTACAGGTACGCCCATATGCCTGCCCGTGCCATGCTGTCGACGTACATCGTCGTGCGGCGGTCGGGAAGTGGTTAAACGGCCATTTTTTCGGGTACAGTGATTTTAATAATGCTTAAAGTGAAACAATAAAAGTGAAATATTCCTTTAAATTTTGTGCCAGGGGGGTGTATATAGTATGCCTGTAAAGTGGTGCATTTTTCCCATGTTTAGAACAGTCTGAGAGCAAAATTACAATTTCTAAAGGAAAAAAAAAAGTAAAATGTAAAAGTACTCACGGCTATAATGAATTGTCTATAGGATAAATCAAAAGTGCTAATTTTAAAGGCTTATATGCATGGTATTGTCATAAAAAGTGTTTGGGGACCTGGGTCCTGCCCCAGGGGACATATCTATGCAAAAAAAAGTTTTAAAATTGCAGTTTTTTTTGGGAGCAGTGATTTTAATAATGCTTAAAGTGAAACAATAAAAATGAAACATTCGTTTAAATTTCGTACCTGGGGGGTGTCTATAGTATGCCTGTAAAGTGGTGCATGTTTCCTGTGTTTAGAACAATCCGAGAACAAAATTAAATTTCTAAAGGGAAAAAGGTAATTTAAAAGTATTCTATAATGAATTGTCGATCCCGGCAATACGCATAAAAGTAATTGAAAAAAATGGCATGGGATTTCCCCACAGTCCATTACCAAGCCCTTTGGGTCTGGTATGAATATTAAGGGGAACCCTAACCAAAAAATAAAAAATAAATTGCTGACAATTCATTATAGCCACAAGTACTTTTAAATTACTTTTTTTCCTTTAGAAATGTCACTTTGCTCTCAGACTGTTCTAAACACGGGAAACATGTGCCACTTTACAGGCATACTATAGACACGTCCAGGTACGAAAATTTTAAGGAATATTTCACTTTTATTGTTTCATTTTAAGCATTTTTAAAATCACTGCTCAAGAAAAAACTGCCATTTTTAAAACTTTTTTTTTTGCATTGATACATGTCTCTTGGGGCAGGACCCTGGTCCCCAAACACTTTTTATGACAATATCAAGCATATAAGCCTTTAAAATTAACACTTTTGATTTCTCCCATAGACTTTTAAAGGGTGTTCCTCGGCTTTTGGATTTGCCACGAACACCCAAAATTGTTCGCTATTCTGCGAACAGGCAAGCACCCGATGTTGGAGTCGAACTTACGTTCGACTCCAACATTGGGCTTATCCCTACTCCCCACCATGATTATCTTGGGTAACTGGATCCTCCTTTTTCCATGGTGCTGGTCCTCGGTAGGGATGGCCGAACGGTTCTCCCAGCGGTCGTTTTGCAGCGAATTTCGGCTGTTCGCCGTCCGCCCGATCGGTGGACTATTGCCGTCGTTCGCCCAGCGGACTTCCGTGTTTACTGTGTAAAAGAACTTTGACCTATGATGACACATCCATCATGGGGTACAGGACAGCCAATTGAGACATTACAGCACATGGACACTTGGACATTCCCCCTAACTTATAAATAGACCCGATCCGGCGGCCATTTTACAGTCTTTCTTCTGTCACTATAGGGAGAGGTTGCTGTGTGGAGCAGGGAGAGACTGCAGTGACCCAAATTGCTAGCTATTTGGTCCACAAAAGTTCTTTTCAGGACTGGTATAGGTGTTAGGTGTAGTTCAGGATATAGGTTTGAGGCACTGCTGTGCTACTGATCGCTAGATATTTGGTCCACAAAAGTTCTTTTCAGGACTGGTATAGGTGTTAGGTGTAATTCAGGATAAAGGTTTGAGGCACTGCTGTGCTACTGATTGCTAGCTATTTGGGCCACAAAAGTTCTTTTCAGGACTGGTATAGGTGTTAGGTGTAGTTCAGGATATAGGTTTGAGGCACTGCTGTGCTACTGATTGTTGCAGCAGCCTGCCTTTTGTCAGTGTAGAGAGAGGGACAGGACGCTGTGTGCTGCAGGGACAGTCAGTTTAATCACTAGCTGTTACTATTAGGTCCACAAAAGTGCTATTCAAGTTATTGTTCCAGCAGCCTGTGTTTTGTCAGTTTAAATAGGGACAGGCAGGAAGCTGTGTGTGAGGCAGTGAGGGACAGTGAGTTTAATCAGTAGCTGTTACTATTAGGTCCACAAAGGTTCTTTTCAGGACTGGTATGGTAATAGGCTTGTACACGTATAATATTCTTTCTTCCAAATATAGAAAGAATATTATACTTGACTGCTGCCCTTCTGCTGCAGTAGTCCTTTATCAGTATAGGGACAGAGGTACAGTCTGCTAATCATTCACAACCTACTTGTTCCACAAAGGTCCTTATAAGGACTGGTATGGTATAGGGTACTACAGTACATAGGGTTGAGTGAGGTACAGTCTGCTATTCCTTAAAGGCCTGGTATAGGTCCACAATACATGGGGTTGAGGTGCACTACTGCTGACTGCTGCCCTTCTGCTGCAGTAGTCCTTTATCAGTTTAGGGACTGAGGTACAGTCTGCTAATCATTCACAACCTACTGGTTCCACAAAGGTCCTATAAGGACTGGTAAGGTATAGGGTACTACAGTACATAGGGTTGAGTGAGGTACAGTCTGCTATTCCGTAAGGACTGGTATAGGTCCACAATACATAGGGTTGAGGTGCACTACTGCTGACTGCTGCCCTTCTGCTGCAGTAGTCCTTTATCAGTATAGGGACTGAGGTACAGTCTGCTAATCATTCACAACCTACTTGTTCCACAAAGGTCCTTATAAGGACTGGTAAGGTATAGGGTACTACAGTACATAGGGTTGAGTGAGGTACAGTCTGCTATTCCTTAAGGACTGGTATAGGTCCACAATACATAGGGTTGAGGTGCACTACTGCTGACTGCTGCCCATCTGCTGCAGTAGTCCTTTATCAGTATAGGGACTGAGGTGCAGTCTGCTAATCATTCACAACCTACTTGTTCCACAAAGGTCCTTATAAGGACTGGTAAGGTATAGGGTACTACAGTACATAGGGTTGAGTGAGGTACAGTCTGCTATTCCTTAAGGACTGGTATAGGTCCACAATACATAGGGTTGAAGTGCACTACTGCTGACTGCTGCCCTTCTGCTGCAGTAGTCCTTTATCAGTATAGGGACTGAGAGTTTTGTCACAGGGTCACTTAAAAAATGACAAGCAGAGGAAGAGGCAGGCCCTTCCACAGGGGTGATAGGGGTAGGGCAGGAGCAACAGGCTTGAGCCAAAGTGGGAAGTTGCAGAAGCTGCGTTCAATTGCTTTAAAGGACGCACCAGACTTGGTTGAGTGGCTCACTCAGCCTTACTCTTCTGCACCCTCCTCATCCTCTCGATCTGCACCCTCTTCTTCACTCTCTGCTATGTGCACCCCCAAAGACACTACCACCAACAACACCACCACCACCACATACCTTCCGCTTGAGTCACAGGAATTATTTTCCGATCCATATCAAGACATTTCTGATGCGCAGCCACTCTTGGTATTGGATCAGGAAGAGGAGGTAGCAACAACCGCCACTCAGCAGTCTGACGACAGTACCCAGATCAGCCCAAGGAGGAGGTTGGTCCCCGGTGTTGCTGCCTACTCCGAGATCTCTACTTATAGCGGTGGGGTAGTGAAGGTAATGTCGATGATGACGTGTCTAGTGATGTCAAGTGGGTGCCCACAAGAGAGGAAGAGGAGGGGAGTTCAGAGGGAGATATGGACCAGCAGATAGGGAGGAGAAGCAGGAATAACTTACATTGCACAGGAGGGACAAAGCAGACTGCAAATGTATCAGGAGTGAGTCATCGACCATGTAGGTCACATCTGGCGCTCCCAGGACACCGGCACATGGCTCCGCAGTGTGGGCTTTTTTTAACGTGTCCGCTGCTGACAATAGCGTTGCCATCTGCAATCTTTGCAGTCAACGCATTAGTCGTGGTAAGCCCAACACTCACCTAGGGACGACCGCCTTAAGAAGGCACATGAGCAGCCATCACCGAGCCCAGTGGGAGCAACGGAAGACACAAAGCCACACTCCAGGCTCTCACCATCCAGCCTCGTCTTCTACTTCTCCTTCTCCTCTCTCCTCACAATTGTCCTCCACTCCACCTTCCATCACGCCAAGCTCACAATTTTCTGCAAAAAGGCAGGCTTCCGTGGGCCTAATGTTCGAGCGTAAAAAAATGATGACGCCAGATAACCCTCTTGCCCAACGGTTCACGGCTGGCTTGTCAGAACTCATAGCCCGCCAACTACTGCCATATAAACTGGTGGACTCGGAGGCCTTTCGCAAATTTGTGGCCATTGGAACACCACAATGGAAGGTCCCAGGAAGGAAGTATTTCTCAGAGAAGGGCATCCCAGAGCTATATGGCCATGTTCAGCGGCAAGTGCATGTATCTCTGGCACACAGTGTCGGTGCCAAGATACATCTGACCACAGACACGTGGTCTAGCAAACACGGGCAGGGAAGGTATATCACTTTTACTGCCCACTGGGTGAACCTTCTGACGGCCGTCAAGCATGTAACCCGTGGCACCCATGTAGATTTGGTTTTACCGCCACGGATTGCATGCAGGCCTGGCTCTTCTTCTCCTCCTCCTCCTCCTACTCCATCCTCCTCCCTCTCCTCCTTGGCTGACGCCTCCTTTTCAGCTGCTAGCGTCTCTTCCGCTGCGCCGCCCAAGCTCCCCAGAACCTATTCGACATGCCAGGTGAGACGTTGCCATGCCGTGCTGCGTCTGTTGTGCCTGGAAGCCAAGAGCCACACTGGCCCGGCACTCCTTTCAGCTTTGCGTTCACAGGCAGATCAGTGGCTAACACCGCTCAATTTGACAGTTGGTAAAGTGGTGTGTGACAATGGTGCCAATCTGCTTAGCGCATTGAAACAGGGCAAAATCACGCACGTGCCATGCATGGCACACGTCTTAAACTTGGTCGTGCAGCGATTTGTTGTCAAATACCCTGGGGTCCAGGACATCTTGCGGCAGGCAAGTAAAATCTTGGCCCATTTCAGAAGATCTTACACGGCCATGGCTCGCCTTGCTGACATTCAGCGGCGACACAATCTGCCGGTTAGACGTCTTATTTGCGATTGCCCGACGCGATGGAACTCAACCTTCTATATGCTTGATAGGCTGCTCCAGCAGAAACGTGCAGTTAACGTCTACCTGTATGAACTCTGCGGCAGAACAGGTTCTGGGGAGCTGTTTTTTTTTTCACCGCGCCAGTGGCTGCTCATGCGCAACGCATGCAGACTTCTGTGGCCATTTGAGGAGATCACCAAACTGGTCAGTCGCAGCCATGGCGCCATCAGTGACATGGTACCTTATGCCTTCTTTATGGAGCGTGCATTGCGTCGTGTCATTGATCAAGCGGTGGAGGAGCAGGAGCGGGAAGATGAGGAAGTCGCAATGCTGGATGAATTCCCAGGGGGGGCTACTTTATCTGAGACAAGTCAACAACAGGAGTCTGAAGAGGAGTCAGAGGAGGATGGTGTCGGCGCGGATGAGGAGGAGCAAGAAGAGCATTCTTTAAACCTTTCTGGGATCCCTGTTGTTGTGCGTGGATGAGGAGAGGAGAATGAAGAGGACGACATTATCCTGGATGATGAGCAGGAGCCAGGCCACCACACCGCTTCCAGTTTAGTGCAAATGGGGGCCTTCATGCTCCAGTGTTTTAATAGGGACCCCCGTATAAAAAGCATAAGGATCAAGGACCAGTACTGGGTGGCAACGTACTTAGACCCCCGGTACAAACACAAAATGGTGGAAATGTTACAGCCATCACAGAGGGCTGTCAGAATGCAGCACTTCCAGGACTTGCTTCGAGAAATGCTGCATTCTGCTTTTGCGTGCGCTTTTGCATTTCCCACTCCCAGAGAAGGAGTTGCGGGTACCAATCCAACAGTGCCTGCAAGAAGAGGCCGGTTTGAAGATGTGTTGGTGACTTCGGATATGAGGTCATTCTTTCAGCCGACCCATCGACAGGTGTCATCCGGATCCAGCATCAGGGAATGCCTAGATCGTCAGGTGTCCGACTACATCGGGTTAACGGCCGATGTGGACGCTCTGAGGAGTGATGAACCCCTGGACTACTGGGTGGGCAGGCTTGACCTCTGGCCAGAGCTTGCCCAATTTGCAATTGAACTGTTGGCTTGCCCTTTGTCCAGTGTCCTGTCCGAAAGGACGTTCAGGGCAGCAGGGAGGATCGTGACCGATAAGCGTACTCGCCTAGCTCACGACAGTGTTAACTACCTCACATTTCAAAAAATGAATGAGGCATGGATCTCGGAGGAATTCAACACATGTAACCAGTAGACCATGTATATGTCTAAAAACTATTTTTTTAATCGAGCACACAGACCTTCTTTCTTCATTTGGCTCACTTCCTTGTCCAAAAAAAGCACACCGTACTATATGCCCGTACCCTCCTGTTTGAAGAGGTTGAGCGGTGTCATATTTCTACTGGGGCTACTTATTATGAGGGGCTCCCACCATCCCTGTGCTGTGCTGACTTCCTCCTGGGGCTGTACCTCTGCTGTGCCTATTATGAGGGGCTTCCACCATCCCTGTGCTATGCTCATTATGAGGGGCTTCCACCATCCCTGTGCTATGCTGACTTCCTCCTGGGGCTGCTTACGGTGCTGGTGTCAGTGCTGTATATCACGGTGCTGGTGTCAGTGCTGTATATCACGGTGCTGGTGTCAGTGCTGTATATCACGGTGCTGGTGTCAGTGCTTTATGTCACGCTGCTGGTGTCAGTGCTCTCTGTCACGGTGCTGGTGTCAGTGCTGTATATCACGTTACTGGTGTCAGTGCTTTATGTCACGCTGCTGATGTCAGTGCTCTCTATCATGGTGCTGGTGTCAGATCACTCTATCACGGTGTAGGTGTCATTGCTGTATGTCACGCTGCTGATGTCAGTGCAGTATATCACGGTGCTGGTGTCAGTGCTGTATATCACGGTGCTGGTGTCAGTGCTGTATATCACGGTGCTGGTGTCATTGCTGTATGTCACGCTGCTGATGTCAGTGCTCTCTATCACGGTGCTGGTGTCAGATCACTCTATCACGGTGCAGGTGTCATTGCTGTATGTCACGCTGCTGATGTCAGTGCTCTCTATCACGGTGCTGGTGTCAGATCACTCTGTCACGGTGCAGGTGTCGTTGCTGTATGTCACGCTGCTGATGTCAGTGCTGTATATCACGGTGATGGTGTCAGTGCTGTATATCACGGTGCTGGTGTCAGTGCTTTGTGTCACGCTGCTGATGTCAGTGCTCTCTATCACGGTGCTGGTGTTAGTGCTGTATATCACGGTGCAGGTGTCATTGCTGTATGTCACGCTGCTGATGTCAGTGCTTTCTATCACGGTGCTGGTGTCAGTGCTGTATATCACGGTGCTGGTGTCAGTGCTGTATATCACGGTGCTGGTGTCAGTGCTTTATGTCACGCTGCTGGTGTCAGTGCCCTCTGTCACGGTGCTGGTGTCAGTGCTGTATATCACGTTACTGGTGTCAGTGCTTTATGTCACGCTGCTGATGTCAGTGCTCTCTATCATGGTGCTGGTGTCAGATCACTCTATCACGGTGCAGGTGTCATTGCTGTATGTCACGCTGCTGATGTCAGTGCAGTATATCACAGTGCTGGTGTCAGTGCTGTATATCACGGTGCTGGTGTCAGTGCTGTATATCACGGTGCTGGTGTCATTGCTCTCTATCACGGTGCTGGTGTCAGTGCTGTATATCACGGTGCAGGTGTCATTGCTGTATGTCACGCTGCTGATGTCAGTGCTTTCTATCATGGTGCTGGTGTCAGTGCTGTATATCACGGTGCTGGTGTCAGTGCTGTATATCACGGTGCTGGTGTCAGTGCTTTATGTCACGCTGCTGATGTCAGTGCTGTATATCACGGTGCTGGTGTCAGTGCTGTATATCACGGTGCTGGTGTCATTGCTGTATGTCACGCTGCTGATGTCAGATCACTCTATCACGATCATCTCCTGCACCCTCTTCTTTGCCTACCCTGACCTTCCCTCTCCTCCATTGCCTTCATGCGCTCCACAGTCCTGAATTGTCACAACAATTTCACATATAAAAAAAGAATGCTTGTAGTTGTCGATCCCAGATTCACCTCATACATGGGTTATGGCATTGTGGTGGGACTATGTTTGCACAGTTAGTAATTATTTTGTGGCTGCAAATTTGACCTGTAGGTTAGCAAAGTTCGCCTCCCATTGAAGTCAATGGGGCCCGCCACGAACGTTACGGTTCGCGAACTATCGGCCGCGTTCGCGAAACATCCCGTCGGAAGTTCGTCCATCACTAGTCCTGGGTGCCACGCAGACAGATGGTTGTCATTCTTGCATCGTATTGCTTTCACACGGTCTTTTGCAAGATGTTGAGTTGAACCACAGCATCTGAAACAAATGCCCTTGTCCTTAAGATGAGACTTGAATTTCTCTATTGTCTTGTTTCTGAAACTGGGAGTGGATGAGGCTTGTTTTGTAATGGACACTGCTTGTCTGGGTCCTCAATTTTAATTCCCGAGCTTTTATCTTGGTTGACTTCGTACTCAGACAGTACTTCTGTCTTCCGTACAGACATTGTTTCTCTGTGTTCTTTATTGTACGCTGGTGGTTGTTTCTCTGTCTATACAGAGTTTGAGCCACCTATGTTCAAAAAGGCGAGGCTGGGTCATTGTGCATTTTAGCTTGATTCATGATGAACTTTGTGAATAAGGAGAAAGGTGGAAATGCCGCTTGATGATCTTTCTTGTATTTTGATACTTGCATGACCCATCTTTCTTGTAAGTTGTAAGGAAGCTTCTCAATTATCGGATTGACTCCACATGCTGTATCCAAATATGAGAGGCCTGGCAGGTATCCACCAGCTTTAGCCACTTCCAGCTCTAAAAAATATGTCTCCAAGCTCTCTTAGTTTCTGATTGTCTTTGTTTGTTGTTTTTGGATAATTTTAAATTTTCTTGAGAAGTGCATCTTCAATTACTTTAGGTGACCCATAGCAGTCTTCCAATCTCTGTCATACCACTGTAAGCCCTGCCGTTGCATCATGAACATGTACTGACCTGATTCTTTTGGCTTGCTCAGAACACTCTGGTCCTAGCCATTTGGAGAGCAGGTCAAGCTTTTCTCTGTCTGTCAGATTTAAGTCTTGAGTGCTGCTTAGAAAAGGTGACTTCCAGGCTCAATAGTGTTCGGACGGTCATCGAACTTCTGGAGACCAGAGCTCACCATTTCATGGCGTATCACGTATTTTGTCACATCAGTGGTTTCTGCTGCTTCAGGTGAGAATTTTCTGGGAAAAAATACAGGGCATGTTTGTGGCTGATAAGACAGCAGGGTTGCTTGGTTAAATCCATTCTGGTCATGTGTTTTTGCTCCCTTGCTGCAAGTCTTTCTGCCATAGGTCAGATTTATGTTTTCTTTAGGAGGGATTATGCCACCATTCGTTTGGTTTCTTGAAGGACTATCAGATTGGTCTCTGAGTATGTAACCACTTGGCTTTTAATATTGTAGTTATGGCTCAGTCTTGTAGCATTGAATGATATCACAGTGGTGATGGACGGCACCCTCGTGTAGTGGTTAGCACTTTCACCTAGCAGTAAAAAGGTTTGCTGGTTCAAATCCTAACCATGACACCACCTACTTGGAGTTTGCATGTTCTCCCTGTGCCTGCAGGGGCTTTCTCCCACACTCCAAAGACATGTTGATAGGTTAATTGGATCCTGTCTAAATTGACTATAGTATGTATGAATGTGAGTAGTGATGGACGAACTTCCATGGGACTTTTCGTAAACGCGGCCAAAAGTTCACAAACCGCAAAGTTTGTGGCAGACCCCATTGACTTTAATGGCAGGTGAACCTTTAAAACCTCCAAGTCATATTTTCAGCCACAAAATACTTACTAGCTGTGCACACATAGTCCCACAACATGGACACTGACATAACAAAAGTATTAAGTGAATCCGGGATCGACAACGACAAGCATTATTTTTTTATATGTGAAATTTTGACAATTCAGGACTCAGGAGCTCATGAAGGCCATGGAGGAGAGGCAAGGTCAGGGCAGGCTATGAAGGGGATGCAGGAGATGATCAGTGCCACAGTCAGGGCAACGCAGTCCTGTGCCAGTGTCCCAGTATGCCAACCTGTGCTTGAGCCCCTCCCTCTGCCCGGCCCTTACCCCAACCTATGCGGAGTGTGGTCCAGAGGTGCCAGTCCAGTGCTGATCCTCAGCCATGGTGCTGGCACTGACTGCTGATTGGCTTCTCCACTGCTTTCTCCCTCACTGACACCTGCACCGTGATAGAGACTGAGCACTGACACCCACACCGAGATAGAGAGCACTGACACCAGCACCATGATAGAGAGCACTGACACCAGCACCGTGATAGAGAGCACTGACACCAGCACCGAGGTAGAGAGCACTGACACCAGCATCGAGATAGAGAGCACTGACACAGCACCAATATATAGAGCACTGACACCACACCAGCACCATGATAGAGAGCCCTGACACCAGCACCATGATAGAGAGCACTGACACCAGCACCGAGATAGAGAGCACCGACACCAGCACCAAGATAGAGAGCACTGACACCAGCACAGTGATAGAGAGCACTGACACCAGCACCGTGATAGAGAGCACTGAGACCACACCAGCACTGGGATAGAGAGCACTGACACCACACCAGCACCGAGATAGAGAGAGAGCACTGTCACCAGCACCGAGATAGAGAGCACTGACACCAGCACTGAGATAGAAAGAGAGCACTGACACCACACCAGCACCATGATAGAGAGCACTGACACCAGCACCGTGATAGAGAGCACTGAAACCACACCAGCACCAAGATAGAGAGCACTGAAACCAGCACCGAGATAGAGAGCACTGACACCAGCACTGTGAGAGAGAGCACTGACACCAGCACCATGATAGAGAGCACTGAGTCCACACCAGCACTGAGATAGAGAGCACTGACACCACACCAGCACCGAGATAGAGAGAGAGCACTAACACCAGCAATGAGATAGAGAGAGAGCACTGACACCAGCACCGTGATAGAGAGCACTGACACCAGCACCCAGATAGAGAGAGGGCGCTGACAGCAGCACTGATACCAGCAACTCGCTGCAGGACCCAAAAATATGACACCACTCAACCTCTTCAAACAGGAGGGTACGGGCATATAGTACGGTGTACTTTTTTGTACAATGAAGTGAGCCAAAGGTAGAAAAAAGGTCCCTGTGCTTGATTAAATAAATTGTTTATAGAGTTATGCATATATATGGTCTACTGGTCACATGTGTTGAATTCCTCTGAGATCCATGCCTCATTCATTTTTATAAATGTCAGGTATTCAACACTGTCGTGAGCTAGGCGAGTGCGCTTATCGGTCACGACCCCCCCTGCTGCGCTGAGCGTTCTTTCTGACAGGACACTGGATGAGGGGCAAGCCAACAGTTCCATTGCAAATTGGGCAAGCTCTGGCCAGAGGTCAAGCCTGCCCACCCAGTAGTCCAGGGGTTCATCACTCTGTATCCGGGTGACACCTGTCACTGGGTCAGCTGAAATAATGACCTCATATCAGAAGTCACCAACACATCTTCAAACCGCCCTCTTCTTGCAGGTGCTGTTGGATTGGTACCCGCAACTCTTTCTCTGGGAGTGGGAATTCCTCCTCTGCCAGTGCACGCAAAAGCATAATGCAGCATTTCTCAAAGCAAGGCCTGGAAGTGCTCCATTCTGTGAAAAAAACCAAGCTCCCCAGAACCTGTTCTGCCACAGAGTTCGTACATGTAGTCGTTATCAAGCATATAGAAGGTTGAGTTCCATCACGCCGGGCAATCGCAAATAAGATGTCTGACTGGCAGATTGTGTCACCGCTGAATGTCAGCAAGGCGAGCCATGGGCGTGTAAGATCTTCTGAAATGGGCCGAGATTTTCCTTGCCTGCCGCAAGGTGTCCTGGACCCCAGGGTATTTGACAACGAATCGATGCACAACCAAGTTTTAAACTTGTGCCATGCATGGCACGTGTGTAATTTTGCCCTGTTTCAATGCTCTGAGCAGATTGGCACCATTATCACACACCACTTTACCAACTGTCAAATTGAGCGGTGTTAGCCACTGATCTGCCGGTGGACGCAAAGCTGAAAGGAGGCCTGCATGCAATCCGTGGAGGTAAAACAAAATCTATACGGATGCCACGGGTTACATGCTTGACGGCCGTCAGAAGGTTCACCCAGTGGGCAGTAAAAGTTATATACCTTCCCTGCCCATGTTTGCTAGACCATGTGTCTGTGGTCAGATGTATCTTGGCACCGACACTGTGTGCCAGAGATACATTCACTTGCCGCTGAACATGGCTATATAGCTCTGGGATGCCCTTCTGTGAGAAATACTTCCTTCCTGGGATCTTCCGTTATGGTGTTCCAATGGCCACAAATTTTCTAAAGGCCTCCGGGTCCACTCGTTTATATGGCAGTAGTTGGCAGGCTATCAGTTCTGACAAGCCAGCCATCAACCATTCGGCAAGAGGGTTATCCGACGTCATAATTGTTTTACGCTTGGACATTTGGCCCAAGGAAGCCTGCCTTTTTCCAGGAAAACGTGAGGACGGCATGATGGAAGGTGGAGTGGAGGACAATTCTGAGGAGAGAGGAGAAGGAGAAGTAGAAGAGGCTGGACAGTGAGAGCCTGGAGTGTGGATTTGTGGGTTCTGTTGCTCCCACTGGGCTCGGTGATGGCAGCACATGTGCCTTCTTAAGGCGGTCATCCCTAGGTGAGTTTTGGGCTTACCGCGACGTGTGCGTTGACTGCAAATGCTGCAGATGTCAGCAGCGGACATGTTAAAAAAAGCCCACACTGCGGAGCCATGTGCTGGCATCCTGGGAGCACCAGATGTGACTGTACATGGTTGATGCCTCGCTCCTGATACATTAGCAGTCTGCTTTGTCCCTCTTGTGCAATCTAAGTTCCACCTGCTTCTCCTCCCTATCTGCTGGTCCATATTTCCCTCTGAACTCCCCTCCTCTTCCTCTCTTGTGGGCACCCATGTGACATCACTAGACACGTCATCATTGACGTCACTTTCCCCACCGCTATAATTAGAGATCTCGGAGTAGGCAGCAACACCGGGGACTAACCTCCTCCTTGTACTGATCTGGGTACTGTCGTCAGACTGCTGAGTGGTGGTTGTTGCTACCTCCTCTTCCTGATCCAATGGCAAGAGTGGCTGTGCATCGGCAATGTCTTGTGATGGATCGGAAAATAATTCCTGTGACTCAAGCGGAAGGTATATGGTGGTGGTGTTGGTGGTAGTGTCTTTGGGAGTGCACACAGCAGAGAATGAAAAAGAGGGTGCAGATCGCGAGGATGAGGAGGGTGCAGAAGAGTAAGGCTGAGTGAGCGACTCAACCAAGTCTGGTGAGTCCTTTGACGTAATCGAACGCACCTTCAAGCCTGTTGCTCCTGCCCTACCCCTACCACCCCTGCAGAAGGGCATGCCTCTTCCTCTTCCTGTCATTTTTTTAAATGACCCTGTGACAAAAGTCTCTAGAGAAGTGCAGTATGTATGTGGAAGAAGGTATATAACACCCCGCTTCAATCTGTCACTTTTTGGGACCACTGGTCTATCACACAAGTTATAATACTTTTTTTTGCGTTTGTCACTCTTTGTAGTAGCGCTGCAGAACTCAGAAAAGTGGGTGGTGTTGCGCTCCTATCAAAGGGTTATTTTTATATATAATATATTATTAGAATTGCCGAGTTATGTTTATAGATAGCAAACATTCATCGGTTTAACTGACCAAATAAAGTGCAAATGTGCATGGAGAGTATACTAAAATGTTACTATAAATTTATTAGCATACACGTTAGAGGGGACATGAGCATTTATCATAAAAAAAAATCCTATTGTGCAGTAAACATATTTAAAAAAACATATACAAAACATATATCCAGCATGTGCAATATTACGCAAACAGGTAAGTAGTATTACTACGTGTGGTTTCAAAATGTGCAAAGTATGCAAAAAAGTGAATAATTCAGAATGCGACTTATTTCATCAAGGAGAAACAGAAATTATATATATAAAACAAGTTAAAAGTATATAAATAAAGTTTAAAGTATTTAAAAATAATAAGGCACAAAATTAAAAACAAGAGCTGAGCGGGACTTTATATGAAGTACGGGGTTAAAAAAAGACAAATTGGTTATTGAAAAAAAGGAAAAATGTATTATTCGTTTTTCTAGCAAGACATGATTACATGTATATTGGAGAAGTGTGCGGACGGACACATTATTGACATTAACATTTTGCTTTATGCAATCATCATGACCGATACAGAATAAGTTATAAAAGCGCACCTCCATTATATACATGGAATAACCAAATATAATAATAGATTGGACAAATAATACAGTATAGACAACAACTTTGAATCTATGACTTCTTGGTTGTTGCAATAAATTAGTAAAAAGAACATAATTAATGCAGTATTTCAAAAATTAATGCTAGTTGGAATTGAGGTACCAGAATGCACGGCAACTATTAGCTCTACACGTTTCGCGGCTTACTGCTGCTCATCAGGAGCAAACTCGTGATTGATCTGAAAATACAGAGTAATAGTAAATTCGTTTTTGCAGTGATGGAGCATAGGGAGGTTGAAAAACCCACCTAGCGGTCACTTACACATAGCCATGCAGTCATAAAGCAAAATGTTAATGTCAATAATGTGTCTGTCCGCACACTTCTCCAATATACATGTAATCATGTCTTGCTAGAAAAACGAATAATACATTTTTCCTTTTTTTCAATAACCAATTTGTCTTTTTTTAACCCCGTACTTCATATAAAGTCCCGCTCAGCTCTTGTTTTTAATTTTGTGCCTTATAATTGATAGGGATGGAGGCTATGACCTCATTTAAAGTCCCAAATTCTCCCCTTTCCCCCTTCCCCACTATGTGACTATTGATATAAGGGATGGAAGACGGGTGTTATCTATACTTTAGTAATCTTCATTTTGTTTAGTTTTGCTAAAATTCTTGGACCAAATTGTTTCAAGTACCCTATCATTCATCATTTTTATTTAGGTATAGCAGCTTTTACAGTGTTTTTTCAAATTTTTATATTTTTCTTTTTTACATATCATATTTTCCGTGCACTGTTCGGTCCTTGACACACCTGTGCAGTCGGGTGGTGTTGGTGTCGTCTGCCCCGTTGCATCCCCTTTTGCCTGGGTCGGGAGCTGCGATGCGCACTGGGGGACGCCCTCCGCCCTCCTCATCCTTTTTTTTGGGTTGGGGCGGGGCGCGTTCACCCACTGTGTATCGGCGTCACACTTTCACCGCCGGATGTGCGGCATCACTTTGACGGGTGCCGCCTTTCCGGCGAGGTTGATTTACATCCTCACGTCACCTGGAGTGTGGGTGTAGACACTGGCTCGGAGTGTTTATGTATCCCGGGTCCGGCGTTCTCCACTCCTCCCCTCGGTGTCTCTGAGTATGTGACGTTGGGGGCCTTCTGGCGGCGGTGTGGTTGTGTCCGTGGTTGGCGGCGGCAGGCGGGACCGGAACAACCGGGGCTAATCACTTACCATATATTGCTACCCCTTGTTTCCGTGTTCTCTCCACACACAAGGTATCTTTGCACTAATAGTCTTAGTGTCCCTTTTTCTTTTCAATTTCCTTTTACTATCATTCTGTCACTTGTTATTCAGATTGGGTCATGGTATATATTGGCCACCCCTCTTTTCCCCCCTTTCCTCCCCCCCCCCCCTCCCTCTGCCTACCTTTCCTACACTCACATATACCCATCCTACTTCTTTTCATTGCACTTTTCCCCCATATATTTTACACAACACCTGTATTTCTTATTATGTATTTTCTCACCCATTAGGCTCATATTTACACGCTGATTTCGTTCCCACTTATCAAACGCCCTTGTTGTCCCGGTGATTGCCTGTGTGTGCATTCTGTGGGCCTCTTTGCCGTCGGATTGGCCTCCTCAGCTCCCGTACCATCTCTTTGGGTGTCTGGTGGCTTTCGAGACTGCGCCTTTGACTGCATGGCTATGTATAAGTGACCACTAGGTGGGTTTTTCAACCTCCCTATGCTCCATCACTGCAAAAACTAATTTACTACTTCTCTGTATTTTCAGATCAATCACGAGTTTGCTCCTGATGAGCGGCAGTAAGCCGCGAAACGCGTAGAGCTAATAGTTGCCGTGCATTCTGGTACCTCAATTCCAACTAGCATTAATTTTTGAAATACTGCATTAATTATGTTCTTTTTACTAATTTATTGCAACAACCAAGAAGTCATAGATTCAAAGTTGTTGCCTATACTGTATTATTTGTCCAATCTATTATTATATTTGGTTATTCCATGTATATAATGGAGGTGCGCTTTTATAACTTATTCTGTATCGGTCATGATGATTGCATAAAGCAGAATGTTAATGTCAATAATGTGTCTGTCCGCGCACTTCTCCAATATACATGTAATCATGTCTTGCTAGAAAAACGAATAATACATTTTTCCTTTTTTTCAATAACCAATTTGTCTTTTTTTAACCCCGTACTTCATATAAAGTCCCGCTCAGCTCTTGTTTTTAATTTTGTGCCTTATAATTGATAGGGATGGAGGCTATGACCTAATTTAAAGTCCCAAATTCTCCCCTTTCCCCCTTCCCCACTATGTGACTATTTAAAAATAAGTTTATTTGAGTAGAACCATAAAAACTCACATTTCCATATGTAAGCTGAGCGATGTAAAAACGAGCGCCGAGCTCATACTGGGGCGTCTATTCCGGTGTCAAATTTGCCTCTCGTATCCTACGCATTACGTCACAACAGACGTGACTTCGACTGGGATGATCCCAGTCGAAGTCACGTGTGTTGTGACGTAACTCGTAGGATACAAGAGGCAAATTTGACACCGGAACAGACGCCCAGGTACGAGGTCGGCGCTCGTTTTTACATCGCTCAGCTTACATATGGAAATGTGAGTTTTTATGGTTCTACTCAAATAAACTTCAAACCCTTTTTCAAATATACTGCACCATGGTAGGCCTCTTTTTATCTTTCTTATACTTTGATACATTGAGCATCTAAGCGATCTGAGTGATCCAAGTAACTACCGCCCAGTGGAAGGAGAGGAAAGGAAAGGATCCACCCTGGCTTTACCCCATACACAGTATGAACGCCTAGGAACAGACCGATCCAAAGGGTTCCCCCCCCCCCCCTTTAAACTTTGCTACATGCTGTTTACCTTACAGCAGTAAGGTAATCATTTATTACAGCCATGGGTGTCAGTGACACTGAAGACTCATTCCTTTGCACTTAGAGGCACATTAACACTGAATTTCAGTATAGCAGCACACAGTGTTCCTGTGAAACACTTCCACATTTGCACTACTGTTGCACACTGGACCGGAAATAGCGTCCAATATTGCACTAGAGACTTGATACACCCAGCTTGTTATTTATTTATATACTTTTAACTTGTTTTATATATATAATTTCTGCTTCTCCTTGATGAAATAAGTCACGTTCTGAATTATTCACTTTTTTGCGTACTTTGCACATTTTGAAACCACACGTCGTAATACTACTCAAAATAGAAAGGAAATTGGGACTTTAAAATGAAGCGGCTGAAGTGTGGAGGTCAAGGAAAAAATTATTTAATTGAATTCATAATAATGTATAATACAGAGTAAATTCATATATATACATACATACATGTACAATTATTTGGCACAAAATATGTTTATGAAGACATCAAGGTGTATGTAAAGACACATCAAGTCAAAAAGCATATGTAAACAGTAAATAGTATGTAGAGCAACAGCATAGCCTAAAAGTGCCTCAGGGTGACATATCCGGTACCTATGTCTATAATTGCATAATGTAAACGTAAATGTACTGAATTAATATTGGTAACAACGTCAGGACGTAGTTGATGTCTTCATAAACATATTTTGTGCCAAATAATTGTACATGTATGTATGTATATATATGAATTTACTCTGTATTATACATTATTATGAATTCAATTAAATTATTTTTTCCTTGACCTCCACACTTCAGCCGCTTCATTTTAAAGTCCCAATTTCCTTTCTATTTTGCCAAATAACGGGATGGAGGCGCTAACCCGTGCCTCATTTAAAGTCCCAAACTGTCCATTGTTTATTGTTATAGGGATGGGAGCAGTTGGAGAATTGGACCAGCAGTGTTCCCCTGCTATTCATGTGTTTGGGACATCTGAAAAATGACCCTAACTGTCCATTGTTGTTTGTCATAATACTACTTACCTGTTTGCGTAATATTGCACATGCTGGATATATGTTTTGTATATGTTTTTTAAATATGTTTACTGCACAATAGGATTTTTTTTTTTTTTATGATGAACGCTCATGTCCCATCTAACGTGTATGCTAATTAATTTATAGTAACATTTTAGTATACTCTCCTTGCACTTTTGCACTTTATTTGGTCAGTTAAACCGATGAATGTTTGCTATCTATAAACATAACTCGGCAATTCTAATAATATATTATATATAAAAATAACCCTTTGATAGGAGCGCAACACCACCCACTTTTCTGAATACTTATACGAGTTTGGCCCTTACGGTGTATGCAGCACCTATTTTTCATATTTATAGATTCCTTTTAGCGCAGGAGTACCTACCTTACATCGCTGCAGAACTGCTCAGCAGTCACAATGCTGCACAGTGGAAATTCACTATACTATGCTTTCTATATGTGTAGTAGTATCTAATAGTGAATTGCAGACTGTCCCTGCTCCAAAAACCAAACTGTCCCTCCCTACACTGAGAAATGACAGCTGCAGAATCGGTCAGCAGCACTGCATGCAGTGCACTATAATATGCTTTCTATATTTGAAAGAAAGTATATTATATGTGTACAACCCTATATACTGTACACCTATAAAAGGACCTTTGTGGACCTAGTAGTTAGTGATTTGCAGACTGTCCCTGCTCCAAACACCAAACTGTCCCTCCCTACACTGAAGAGAGCTGTAGAATTGGTCAGCAAGCACTCAGCAGCACAACAGTCAGCAGTGCACCATAATATACTTGAAAGAAAGTATATTCTAAGTGTATTACAACCCTATATGCTGTACACCTATACAGTCCTTAAAAGGACCTTTGCGGACCTAATAGTAATAGCTAGTGATTAAACTGACTGTCCCTGCTCCACATAGCGTCCTGTCTCTACACTGACAAAAGACAGCTTCAGAATCGGTCAGCAGTGCACTCAGCAGCACAGCAGTGTACCAGAATATACTTTGTATCTTTGAAAGAAAGTATATTCTAAGTGTATTACAACCCTATATACTGTACACCTATACCAATCCTTAAAAGGACTTTTGTGAACCTAATAGTAATAGCTAGTGATTAAACTGACTGTCCCTGCTCCACACAGCGTCCTGTCCCTACACTGACAAAAGACAGAATGTAAAATGGCCACCAGATCAGGTCTATTTATAAGGTAGGGGTATGTCCAATTGTCCATGTGCTGAAATGTCTCAATTGGCTGTCCTGTACCCCATGATGGATGTGTCATCATGGGTCAAAGTTCTTCACAATGTAAACGCATATGTCCACCGCTCGAACAGTGGCAGAAGTCCGCCGGTTGGGCGAATCGCGAACAAGCAAAATTCGCCGTGAACCGACTGTGGGGCGAACCGCAAGGCCATCTCTAAATGTATGTTAGGGATCTTAGATTGTAAACTCCTTGAGGGTAGGGACTTGTGTAAATGTATAATATATATGTAACGTGCTGCATAAATTGACAGTGCTATGTAAGTACCTGACATAATAATATCAAAGTGCTGCTAGCAGGACCTTTGACAATTTTGATGCATCATTAGACTGTGACAGTGTACATGGTCGCTTGCAATTGTACATACATACTGGTGTGTTGGATTGCACTGAGAGGCGTCATCTGGGTTTCTATCACAGAGCTTTCTCTGTACTGTTCTTCGACAGCTCTCATAAGAACCTCAGCTTCAGCCAAGGCTGCTGAAACAGTTTTTTCTTGCTTGAGAATATGTAAAGATGCTTTCACCTCTGCTTTTCTTCTAAATGCTTCAGCTTTACTTTTAGATTTAATCATATGATGTTCTTTGTCTATGCGACCCTGTTCTCTTATCATTTCAGCTTCACTTTTAGCTTTACTTTTAAGCTCTTCAGATTTGCTTTTAGCTTCAATCATATGAAGTTGTTCATCTATGCAGCCCTGATCTCTTATCATTTCAGCTTCACATGTTGCATAGAAAGCCAGTGCATGTGTGGCTTCTGCTTTTGCATGGGCCTTGGTGGCTGCAGCACTTGTGGACATCAGGTTCAAGCAGCTTGAATGTCTAGAGCTAGTGCCCTTGGACCTGGCAGCTTCAGCACTAGCTGATGTCTGATCCGATTGACTAAAGACTCTAGAGCCTGAGCAGTGTGACCTGGTCTTTGGCATACTGTATGTGCTTTCCTCTGCTTGTGTATGCTGAGGGATGGCTGGTGTAGTATCCTGATTTGTGTGCTGCATGATGGAACAGATTACTTCTCTGTAGGGTCTGTGGCTGCAGAAGTTAGCTTATGATTAGAATGAATCCACTCTTCCTTAGACTAGGCCCGCTGTGTTAAAGTCTTTTTACTGTTTTGCCCTCACAATGTGTCTGAAGTATCAGGCTTGGCAGACAGCTAACAATTTCCCAATAAAGACCAAGGCCAGAGGGCTAACAGCTGTAACCTTTACTGAGATATATTTTAAGTTGTAAAACAGCAAAATACAATTTATAAAGTATACATTAGCATTGAACGTTACATTACAAAATACAAGTACAGTCAGGCATGCTTCTTTAGTGTAAGACCCTAGCTAAGATAAATGTGGCCTAGCTGAAAGGAACTCCCTAACTGAAAAGTACTATCAAACACACGCAAAAATTCAGTTGAATCAGTAGAGCACATACTAGCTAATTAAATGCTGATGACAGCCTACTTACAGACTTATGCTTTCAAGGCCAGTTTTCAGAAATCCTGGAGCTCTAATGCCATGCTTCATTCCCATGAAGTTTAAGCAAAATGTCTGCTAGACAGGAAGTGGGAGTGATATACTACAGTTTCTTGACAGCAATTGATGTATGGGGACCAGAACACCCTGATAGAAGTGCAAAATGTTTCCCTCTTCTTCTCCCCAATGCTTTAGAGATTGCCATATGTTGGATTTGATGGTACATGTGGTGGGAATGCCCAAAGATTAGGGGTTTTGGAACAAGATTTTTTACTTAATTTTCAAAGTTACTGGCTATTTGGTTTCCAAATCCCCCTCATTACCTCTTCTAAATTTCCCCATTCCAAAAGTATCTAAACACTCAGACACTAATGTTTTTTTCTCTCTTGGGAGCTAAATTGTTCATGGCTCAAGCCTGGAAACAACCCTGGGTCTCCATTATGGCTGCCAAGAGGAACATCTCTTTAATAATGGCTCAGGAGAAAATGGTTAGCACCCTACAAGACTCAGGAAGTTTGAGGCAATTTGGGAACCTTGGGCAAACCATATGGGTATACCTTTGATCCCAGGAATTATTGAACCTTAAGCGGATGGGGTGATTGTTTTTTCAGGTTGGCTAACCTGTTTGTACTCTTTCCTCTATTTTTCTCTTTTCTTTTATACTTTTCTTTTTTTTTAATGCCTTTGCCTTACCTAAATGTTGGTACTAAAATATGATCTTTGCCCTTTTGTATTGAGAATTGTGACTGAAGGTCAATTTAAGATCTATGCTTCAATGAATATATGTAACCAGTTTGTTTGATAGTGGACTGTTGTTTCCACATGGAATGGCATTTTTGAACACTTGGAATTCTCTCTCATTATCTCCTTTTTGCTCTGTAGCTATTTGTTTATTGGTTACTGGATTATCTCGTGCAACCCTTTTCCTAACTTAAAGCTAACAATGGCAATAGTAATTATCAGTAATTTCAGTACTGCTTTTCTTGATATGAATAGTGCTTTGTATTATTGTTACCTGCAATAAAAATGTGTTGAAAGAAAAGAAGACAATGGGGAGACCATGGCTGACACAATTGATTTTGGCACATACCCCGATCAGTGATCTGGGCAGGAATAGCGAGATGGAAACAAGAAAATTCCCTGGTAGTGCCGAAAAAAAACTCCCTAGTGGTACAACTGGGGCCTTTCTGTGCCGGGTGTTGCCATGATGACTTAGACATTGCAAAATGCATTGCTTTGTTTGTGTAAAAGAACATTTCGGCCATTACAATTTACAGACATATGCTTTAAACAATATACAGAACAGATGAGAATTCCATAATACATTGAACAATATAGGAATTTATTTACAGCCCAGTAGGTGGTGTATCTGTATTTATATCTACAGTGGTGTGAAAAAGTGTTTGCCCCCTTCCTCATTTCCTGTTCCTTTGCATGTTTGTCACACTTAAGTGTTTCGGAACATCAAACCAATTTAAACAATAGTCAAGGACAACACAAGTAAACACAAAATGCAATTTGTAAATGAAGGTGTTTATTATTAAAGGTGAAAAAAAATCCAAACCATCATGGCCCTGTGTGAAAAAGTGATTGCCCCCTAAACCTAATAACTGGTTGGGCCACCCTTAGCAGAAACAACTGCAACCAAGCGTTTGCGATAACGTGCAATGAGGCTTTTATAGCGTCCTGGAGGAATTTTGTCCTAATTCAGTTACATTAGAGGGTTTTCGAGCATGAACGGCCTTTTTAAAGTCATACCACAACATCTCAATAGGATTCAGGTCAGGACTTTGGCTAGGCCACTCCAAAGTCTTCATTTTGTTTTTCTTCAGCCATTCGGTGGTGGACTTGCATTTTGTGTTTACTTGTGTTGTCCTTGACTATTGTTTAAATTGGTTTGATGTTCCGAAACACTTAAATGTGACAAACATGCAAAGGAACAGGAAATGAGGAAGGGGGCAAACACTTTTTCACACCACTGTAAGCCCTAAGGAAAAAGCCTTAGTGGAGAAAATGTAAAAGGACCCATGTCTAGAGGAAAAGAGATTTCATCTCCAAATACGGAAGGATTTCTTCACAGTAAGAGCTGTGAAAATGTGGAATAGACTCCCTGCAGAGGTTGTTCTGGCGAGCTCAGTGGATTGCTTTAAGAAGGGCCTGGATTATTTCCTAAGTGTACATAATATAACTGGGTACTAACATTTATAGGTAAAGTTGATCCGGGGAAAATCCGATTGCCTCTCAGGGGATCAGGAAGGAATTTTTTCCCCTGCTTTAGAAAATTGGATCATGCTCTGCTGGGGTTTTTTGCCTTCCTCTGGATCAACTGTGGGTATAGAATTGGGTATATGGGATTGTATGATATTATTATTAATTGTGGTTGAACTTGATGGACTTGTGTCTTTTTTCAATCTGACTAACTATTTAACTATGTAACTATGTAACTATGTAAACATACTGTACATTTTACCAAATATCTACCACTTGGATCCCATTGGAAATACATTAAATCCTCTAACTGCCTTAGCTTATTTTATTAATTTTAATCGTTCTTCCCTGAGAAGAAACTCTCCAAGACCCTCGACCTAGTTTAGTCCCGGGGGGGTTGTGGAATTTTGACGCCTGATACAGCTCAATTAGTGCTGGAGCAGCGTTTTTTTTTTTTCAATCCCCACCCCTTAATGGAATTAGAGTCTTTGCTACATGTTTCTCCATGGGTAATTAATTACCTATTCTCATACTAGTAGTAGTAGAGAATGCCATCCTGTGTTGTAGTTGTGTTACACTGCTGATTATAAACAGTGTTATCTTGCTCCTTTGGGGGGGATGTTATGCTGTTAGCATGTATTCATGGAAAGATAAATTTATATTTGGCTGCACTTTGTGACCTTAACTGACCACACTTTTGACCTATTTTTTTAATTTGCAGTACAGATTTTCAACATTCAGGTCCCCTTAATCTTGTTCAGGACCACATTTTTTTCTTAAATTGAGGATTAGTATAAAAGAGTGTGGAAACAATGTGGTCAATGTATGCAACCTTGAAAATTGTGTGAAACTATTTATTGCAATAAGGTATGTCTTTTAATAAACACTGATGTGTTTGTATGCTATGTTGCCATTATTATTTATTAAGTGAGTGTTTTGTTGTTCGTTTTCTACATGCAACAATTTCCGTCAAGGCCAACTTGTGAGCAATAAACAGCCTTGACACTTGAATATATTATTTGTATTCATAACCAATTCTTGTTAAGCCTAGTAAAAGCATTTTTTTGTGTGCATCACTTTACCTCATTAACGCTGAGGTGTCCAATACCAGATTCCTCTAAACGCATGGTACAATTTATTTATATGCTTTAGGACATTAGGATCTTCCTCATGCCCATAGATAATCTCAACAAGAATAGTTCTTCTGAATAACCTAAAAGTGCTAAGAGGGCAATAAAGAGCAATAAAGGGTTGATATGTAATGGCGTGCATGTACGCTGACGCTCAAAAACCTTTACCATATAACGTGCAAAAAAAACATAGTTTGGATCATTTTGTTTCCTACAGATAAATTTGATTCCTGCACTCCTATATATATGGTGTAAAGAACATTTACTAATATTAATACTGTTTTTTGAATATCTGCTTAAGATGTATCGTCACCCTGATAGGCCAATGTTATGCTTATCCTTTGTGAAATATATACAATAAATGAACAACAATATCTTATAAACCATTCCTGTAAGAGATTTGAGACTTTCTAAAGTTAGATGTGCCTTTAATGGGGCTGCTTATGAGCAGCCAAGGAAGATGGGTGCACATTGATTCAGCGCCACACCATCCAGGCATATTGGCAGCTCCTGGATAAGCTTTAAAAGCATCATACAGACATCCCACTTGCTCCTTGACACTTTCACCTGTCGGAGACAGCAAATGGACTCTCACTAAAAATGTCCCCCGATGTAAATCCATCATCAATCACGATGCCTGCCACCACCTCCGAACTGGAAAAAGGAAAACAATGCTCCGCTCCTGATTAAGGCTCCCGCTATCTGACAGTTCTTAAAATAATTAATAAATATGCATTACAGTGCCTTGAAAAAGTATTCATACCCCTTGAAATGTTCCACATTTTGTCATGTTGCAACCAAAAACGTAAATATATTTTGTTGGGATTTTATGCGATAGACCAACACAATGTGGCACATAATTGTGAAGTGGAGGGAAAATGATTAATGGTTTTCAACATTTTTTATAAATAAATATCAGAAATTGTGGCATGCATTTGTATTCAGCTGTCTCCAGTGGAGACAGGATGCGCTGCGCTGGACATCATCATTGGACCTTGGACCTGGAGAGGAGAGATCATCCATCGCTGGACCCCGGAGAGATGATCACCCATTGCAGGATACCGAGAGTGGATTATCACCACTAGAATCTTTTTTTATTTTTTTCATTTTTAATAAAGGACTTATCCCAACTGTGTCTGTGTGTTTTTTTTACAATTTTTTACACTTTCTTTGTGAAATGGTAGGGGTACAATGTACCCGTTACCCTTTCAAATGGGGGCGGGATCTGGGGTCCCCTTGTTAAAGGGGGCTTCCAGATTCTGATAAGCCCCTCATCTGCAGACCCCCACAACCACCGGGCAAGGGTTGTGGGGATGAGGCCCTTGTCCGCATCAACATGGGGACATGGTGCTTTGGCGGCTACCCCAAAGCCCCCTCCCAATGTTGAGGGCATGTGGCCTGGTAGAGTTCAGGAGGGGGGCGCTCTCACATCCCCCCTCTTTTCCTGTGTGGTGAACTCCACGCCATTTTTTTTTTAAATTTGGTGTGGAGTTCCCCTGAAAATACATACCAGACCTCAGGTCTGGTATGAATATTTTGAGGGAACCCCAGGTAATTTTTCTTTTTAAATTTGACACAGGGTTACCTTTAATATCCATACCGGACCAGACCAGTCTGGTAATTGAATTTGGGGGGATCCCCACATATTTTTTTTTTATCAATGACTTTTAATGACTGTTCTCTGTATTACCGGGAGCCGACAATTCATTATAGCCATGAGTGATTTTAAATGACTTTTTTCCTTCAGAAATGACACTTTGTGCAGGGACAGTTCTAAGCACAGGAAACAAACACTACTTTACAGGCATAATATACACACCCCCTAGGTACAAAATTTAAAAGAATATTTCCCTTTTATTGTTTCACTTTAAGCATTATTAAAATCACTGCTCCCGAAAAAACTTCAGTTTTTAAAAAATGATTTGCATTGATACCAGGTCCCCAAACACTTTTTATGACAATAACTTGCATATAAGCCTTTAAAATTAGCACTTTAGATTTCTCCCATAGACTTTTACAGGGTGTTTCGTGGCTTTTTGAATTTGCCACAAACACCCCAAATTGTTTGCTGTTTGGCGAATGGGCGAATAGGCAATGTTCGAGTCGAACATGAGTTTGACTCATACTCAAAGCTCATCCCTGTACATGGATATATATCAAGGACTATATATATATTTTAGTGGCCATACCTATTCAACTTTTTTGTATATACATCACGGTACTCATCTATATTTATATATACAGGCACGTGTACATTTTTTCTACCTGGGACTTTTTTATTATTATTTTCTCCTATCTGTTTTATTTGTGGATTTTGCACATTTCACATGTTATATAATCTATTATTTATGCGCCATCCTTTTCAGTTTGAGTCACATGATTTATAAATTTGCGGATTTGAACATAATAAATGTTATATATGCAATTATTCATGTGCCTTTTTTTAGTTGGAGTCACATGATTTAAGATTTTGCGTATTTTCACAGTTTTTTATTTCATATATTTTTCAATACCTTATAAGATACACACAGAGTATTGCACTGGCAGTGCAACACCATTTACTTTATGTGACAGGCCTAGCTGGGACCAAAGCTTCTTGAGAGGACTGAATGTGAGCCTCTTGCCGATGGATTATGGGCCCTGGATTTTAAGGGGCACAGGGTAAATGAGAACCCCACTATAACCTGTGCTAGTCAGATTCAATGCTGTATATATGTATATATAATGTGTGTTGCCTCATGCTGTTGGGACACAAACTGTTAGATGTTAATGTCATGAACTCCAGCCACCTGTCTGTTGTGGAAATGCGTCTAGTCTGAGTATTCACACATTGTTGTTTGTGCTAATTAACCCTGTGTTTATGTTTATGGTAATGTTTTTTGAATTGTTAGTGAGCTAGGAGCCGAAAAGTCTTATCCCTCAGTTAACTAGTCTGAGTGTTGATTTAGATAATTAGCTCATGCTAATTAGGTTAGGTTTTAGTCTTCTACTGTATTATAAATACTTGGCATTTTGGTTCTAATAAAGGAGTCCATGTTGAGCAGCTAAGCGAGTGTCTTCTTGCTTTGTGCTTGTGAGCGGTTTGGATATCTGATATCTATATTCAGACTTAGGAAGCGGTATACTGACTATTTTTTTTATTGTATCTGACACGTTAGGGGCTTTGTTGGATTTCCAGAGCGATGCTCTTGTCATTCTAGGATTTGTATGATTAGATGACGAAATTGCTTGGAAACACTCTCTATCCTTAAATGAAGGAGGGCTAACTCTGCTTGTGGGGATATAAACAACCCAGTAACTCTAGAAATTAAGGATAATATCCCATTCCAAAAGCTACGCAGGCATTTACATGACCAGAACATATGGTACATTGATCCAGTTTCTCTGCACCCTCTCCAGCACTTAGAATCCAAAGAGGGGAAGATCTTGGACAATTTAAGAGAGACTAAGTAACTTCTATTGGACATTTTCAAGAAATTGTCCCAATGATTGACACATCTGGAGGCTCTAAATGTCGCCTACCTAGCTTGTTTCCATTCTCTACTACTTAACTGGTTTCTGAAGTCTTCCTCCCACGTCCTCATATGAGTTGTTTTTATATTCTCCTCATTTAACTGTAGTTTAATATAAAATCTAGAGATGCCTCCTTTTCTTTATGGCCTACTTTGAAGTACTTGCCACAACTCTTTATCCACTTCTATATGTCTTATGTCTCTGTTCTTAAATGCCTAACCTGTAGGGTTTCATAATAGTTATACTCTGGTTGTTTGCTATTTAAGTCCTTGATATGGTAGATTCCCTGGGCAAGCCAGGGGCGCACATTAAGGGATGGGATTAGATATTCTAAACTTGTGATCGGGGTTTCAATCCTGAGATGCTCATGCTTAGTGCACTGCTTTTGGTGACTTCTATTCCAAGCATACAATGAGGCCTGAATTGTTGAGAGACTAGGTATGTGTGTTGGTAGGTCAGTCCTAGCTGTGAGTAGTAATGCCAATAGGTCCGAAGATGTTGCCATGTTTTTTTTTATCTTCACCCAGAGCTTACCCAAATTTCTGTCAAACCAAGAGTGGAGTTGGTCCATTAGTGCTGCCGTATGGTACTCACTCAACACCGGTAGACCAACTTCTCCATTCTGTCTTGACTTCTGTAATGTTTTATATGTAAGTCTAGGGATCTTCCCTTGCCAAATATTTTTTTTTAAGTAGGGAGTAAATTTTCTTAAAAAAACCAAGTGGTAATATAATGGTAATTGTTCTGAAGACTAGGCCGTCCGCAAAAAGGCCTATTTTATGATGTTGGTCTGCAATCTTTATTCCTGGAATTTCGGGGTTAATTCTAATGGCTTCTGCTAAGGGCTCCATCATAATGGTAAAGATAAAGGGGGAGAGGGGGCATCCCTGCCTAGTCCCATTGGAGATTCGGAAGGGTGCAGACAATGTATTGGAGGTATAAATGTTTGCTGAAGGATTGGAGTATAGTGCTAGGATGGCAGTTTGAATGGGTCCTGAAAGTCTGAACTTGTCCAGGACAGCCTGTAAATACCCCCTGTGTACCCTATCAAACGCATTTTCGGCATCGAGAGCTAGGAGAGTGCTAGGCATTTTCCGTGATTCCACTACAGTGGTGTGAAAAAGTGTTTGCCCCCTTCCTCATTTCCTGTTCCTTTGCATGTTTGTCACACTTAAGTGTTTCGGAACATCAAACCAATTTAAACAATAGTCAAGGACAACACAAGTAAACACAAAATGCAATTTGTAAATGAAGGTGTTTATTATTAAAGGTGAAAAAAAATCCAAACCATCATGGCCCTGTGTGAAAAAGTGATTGCCCCCTAAACCTAATAACTGGTTGGGCCACCCTTAGCAGCAACAACTGCAACCAAGCGTTTGCGATAACGTGCAATGAGGCTTTTACAGCGTCCTGGAGGAATTTTGGCCCACCCATCTTTGCAGAATTGTCCTAATTCAGTTACATTAGAGGGTTTTCGAGCATGAACGGCCTTTTTAAAGTCATACCACAACATCTCAATAGGATTCAGGTCAGTACTTTGGCTAGGCCACTCCAAAGTCTTCATTTTGTTTTTCTTCAGCCATTCGGTGGTGGACTTGCTGGTGTGTTTAGGATCATTGTCCTGCTGCAGAACCCAAGTTCGTTTCAGCTTGAGTACACGAACAGATGGTCGGACATTCTCCTTCAGGATCTCTTGGTAGACAGCAGAATTCATAGTTCCTTTTATCACGGCAAGTCTTCCAGGTCCTGAAGCAGCAAAACAGCCCCAGACCATCACACTACCACCACCATATTTTACTGTTGGTATAATGTTCTTTTTATGAAATGTAGTGTTCCTTCTACGCCAGATATACTTGGACACACACCTTCCAAAGAGTTCCACTTTTGTCTCATCGGTCCACAGAATGTTGTCCCAAAAGTCTTGGGGATCATCAAGATGTGTTGTGGAGAAATTGAGACGAGCTTTGATGTTCTTTTTGCTCAGCAGTGGTTTTCTCCTTGGAACTCTGCCATGCAGGCCATTTTTGCCCAGTCTTTTCCTGATGGTGGAGGCATGAACGCTGACCTTAACTGAGGCAAGTGAGGCCTGCAGTTCCTTGGACGTTGTTGTGGGGTCTTTTGTGACCTCTTGGATGAGTCGTCGCTGCGCTCTTGGGGTAATTTTGGGCGGCCGGCCGCTCCAGGGAAGGTTCACCACTGTTCCATGTCTTCGCCATTTGTGGATAATGGCTCTCACTGTGGTTCGCTGGATTCCCAAAGCTTTGGAAATGGCTTTATAACCCTTTCCAGACTGATAGATCTCAATTATTTTCTTTCTCAATTGTTCCTGAATTTCTTTGGGTCTCGGCATGATGTGTAGCTTTTAAGGATCTTCTGGTGGACCTTACTGTGTCAAGCAGCTCCTATTTAAGTGATGCCTTGATTGTGAACAGGTGATGCAATAATCAGGCCTGGGTGTGGCTAGAGAAATTGAACTCAGGTGTGGACAACCACAGTTATAGTATGTTTTAACAAGGGGGGCAATCACTTTTTCACACAGGGCCATGATGGTTTGGATTTTTTTTCACCTTTAATAATAAACACCTTCATTTACAAATTGCATTTTGTGTTTACTTGTGTTGTCCTTGACTATTGTTTAAATTGGTTTGATGTTCCGAAACACTTAAGTGTGACAAACATGCAAAGAAACAGGAAATGAGGAAGGGGGCAAACACTTTTTCACACCACTGTATATGCATGAGATCAAGCATATGGCCTGTATCATCTGGGACCTGTTTGCCCTGGACAAATCCAACCTTTTGATTAAGTTTGGTGTAACTTTCGCTATCCTGTTTGCCAAGACCTTCGCATAGATATTGAGATCTGAATTCAGCAGTGAGATAGGACAAAAGTTTTGTGGGCAATCTGGGGTCTTTCCTGGTTTCGGCAGTGTCACTATAGTAGCTTTGAGTATCTCAGGAGGGAACGATGCAGTAGATGTCGCTTGGTTAAATAATTTATCTAAGTGAGGGACCAATATATTCTGAAAAGCTTTATAATAAATAATCCACAGAGAACCCGTCCGTTCCAGGTGACTTATTATTTTGCATAGATTTAATGACAGCCAGAATCTCATCTTGTCCAATAGGGGAGCTCAATGTCTCCAGTTCCTCTTTGGATACCTTCGGGAGAGATATTGAGTTTAAAAATGTAGTTATCAAAGATGGCCGCTGGCTACTAGAGCTCCGCTCCACCACGGCCCCAATTTGAACACCGGAGCACTCGGAACGTCCCACGACGATCACCACCGGGCCAGGCAGATAGACAAGACCGCCCGGAATCCACGGATGTCGGTCTCGCATCCACGGCGAAATCTCCTGGGGCAGATGTCGGCGCAAACCGTTCCTGTCAGCTATGCCAAGATGGTGGCGGCAGGACACAAGACAGCACATAGCGCGGACCTCGCTGAGGAGTCCATAGCTGACCAAGACCTGGCCCCTCCGTGCTCCCCAGGTACAGACTTTCCTCCTCTCCCCCAGGCAGCCTCTCCAGCATCCACAGAATCTTTACTAAGCAGAATGGACAGGGATTGTCCTTCCACCCCCATGCTGGATCCTCACACAGGCATGCTTCTCTCACATGCTGATTCAGATACTGCAGCCCCTGCTCCTAATGACTTTCCCTCTATGATGAAAGCTTTTTCTCAGCTTCTAGCCAAAAGCCTGGCAGACAATGCAGCACAGATTTCTGCATCCATACACGCTGATTTGCAGCACATTGGGGTGAGAATTGACACTATTGAAAAGAAAGCAGATCAGGCAGTAGCACGAATTAATCAGAATACAGCCAGATTACAGGATCTGCAGGATCAGCTCGAAACCGCATGCGCAAAAATTGACGACCTCGAGAATAGATCGAGACGTTATAACTTTAGGATCAGGGGACTCCCCGAAACCGAGAAAGATGTCCCTGCTGCTGTGAAGCAACTGATTAAGGACCTAATACCTGATATTGCTGAACAACGTCTGGAACTCGACAGAGCACACAGGGCCCTACAGCCTCCCCGCTCAGATGGCCTCCCTAGAGACATTATTGTCAAAACACACTTTTACTCTGTAAAGGAAGAGGTTATGAAAAGAGCCAGGTTCTCAGACAACCTCAAACTGCTGGGACATAAAATTCAGATTTTCACAGATTTGTCACCCTATACGGTACAGAAAAGACGTGCTCTCAAGCCCCTACTTCAGATTCTGGCGGATTAGCAGATTCCATACAGGTGGTCTTTTCCTCTGCGCCTTAACTTCTCTTATATGAATAAGAATCTTGGATTCTCCTCATTTGCTGACGGTGAGAAACTTTTACTTCAGCTGGGTTTGATTCCTCAGGACACAGCCTCCAGGCAAACCATCAGAGGGACTCCGGCTTCTTCAAAGAGGCCTCCTCCGGCCAGTCCTCTACAACCAAATTGGCTACAACAGCACTCCAAACGCTCCAAGGAAAATCTCCCGCCCTGATGCGGATTCGTCTACAGAAGAATGGATCATTGTTCCTGATTTTTGCCAGAAACTTCCCTTTTTCTCTGGATTTTTGACCACTTCCAGAAACATCCGGTGACCCTCTCTGAGTCTCCCTCCTTTGGCTCAGGGCCATTTACCTGTACTTTCCAATTTTTATCCTTCCCCTTTTTTTTTTCATTGTTATTGAACTGGGGGACTCAGGTGGGGAGGGGTACAGGGGAGTGATTGAGGGGCCTTGGCCCTTGGGTGTTGGGGGGGTGGGTGGGTTGTGAGAGTTCTGTTAATTTACAGTTTTACAAGACTCCTTTTGATTGTATTTATCATAACCTGGGGTTCATTTTATTGCTCTCTTCTTTCCATATGTTTCTCTGAGTTTTCCCCGTCAGGATCCACGGTTTTTGGGACAGGCGGGCATACCTTTTTCAGTTGGCAATTACTGGGGGGGGGGGGGTTTGGCGAACGGGGTCCCTGCTGTTGTGAGGGACAGCCTGACCCAGCCCTACGCCCGGCTGGAGTGGGCTGCTCTGTCGGGGCCTTATTAGGGGGAGGGGGGGATATGGGAGTGTATAGACCTACTGAGTAGGCCTCTTGACTGCAATCACAATGACCAGTAACAGGGTTCTGTTATTTGTATTTTTCAATTTTCTTCGTTTCATTACTGGTGGTTAGTTATATTTCAGATTTGTTTTTATTCTCAGGGACGTTCTGACTATGAGTGTTCTTATGGGCTTTTGTTTTAGCTCTCATTTCCTTGTTTTATTTCTCCGGTTTCTGGGGCTGTGGTGGACCCAGTGCACCTCCGACAGGTTTCTAGAGCACCTCTGGTGCCCTTGGGAACTATACTGGTGGTCATATTATTAGGACTTACCGGTCCTCTTAGATTACGGGGGCGGAATGACCAATACTTTCCGTCCGTGGGGTGGGCAGGGGTCTGGGGACCCCAGATTTCATGGGGAGACGTTTTTTTTACGGCCTATGAATACATTTGATGTTACACTGGTGTTTTTAAAATTGTCTCTTTCTTTCCCTTCTCTATCTTTCCTTCCTTTTTTCACCTCTTTTCTATGGCTCCTCTCTTTTGCTCAATTTTACAGTGCCTGGATACGTGGCAGACCGTGGTCTTCCTTCCCATGCCCCGGCGAGTCGTCTCCCACTTTGCGCCTACTCCTCCAAGGCTAGTGCTGTTTCACTACACGGGTAAGAATGCAGCCTATCAGCTAGCCTCTACACACATATCTCATGCCTAGTCCCACCACTTCAGCTCCCACTCTCAAAATCTTTTCTCATAATACTCAGGGACTTAACTCCCCTGTCAAGCGCAGGAAAATGTTCCAAAGTTATCGGTCTATGCATGCAGACGTTCTCCTATTACAAGAGACTCACTTCCCAGCTTCATATAATCCTACCTTTCTCCACCAACACTTCCCCCAATTTTTTCTATCCTCCGCTTCGAACAAAACAAAGGGGGTGGCCATATGCCTGGCCAAACATGTTAATTTCACACACCAGGAGACTGTATCGGACCCACTGGGAAGATACATTGTGGTATCGGGGAAGATTGATGGAGAGATGTATACTTTTATATCTTACTATGCCCCCAACAAAGGGCAGAGGGCTTTCTTTGACTCCTTACTTCATAAGATTAAACCTCATATTAGGGGTACTATCATCCTTGGGGGGGACTCGAACGTTGCTTTTGATTCTTCCTTGGACAAATCTGGTAATGGCGGTCAAAAACCCAGACATCCACCTAAACAAAGCGTTAAGATCGCCCAATCACTACACTCAGCAGGACTGATCGACATTTGGAGGGAAGTCAACCCCCATACAAAAGACTACACACACTTTTCAGCACCCCATAATACTCTGGCCAGGATAGACCACATATTTGTCAGACCCACATCGATCCCCCTTGTCAATTGCTCAAAGATTGTGGATACTCCATTATCTGATCACTCCATCGTCACTCTGAGTATAAACAGGCCAATGGGGACGGGGTCCCCACCTCGTTGGCGTCTACAAGAATCCCTTTTAAGCGAACCGGCCCATTGTTCGGTTATTGAGGGCTTTATTCAAGACTATTTCCGTAACAATACGACTGATGACGTTTCCCCTATGACTATCTGGGCGGCTCATAAGACAGTAGTTAGAGGAGACATAATCAAATTATCGGCAAAACTTAGAGCGGAACATAAAGCTGACACGATTAAGCTGACTAATGAATTCAGATCGTTGGCTAGGCTTCACAAGCGTCACCCTACTCCGGCCTCCCTAGCTCAATTAGATAAGGCTAGGACCCTTTTAAATTTACACTTAGCGACAGCAGCAGAAAGACATCTCAGATGGACAGGGGCTAGATTCTATAGTCAACGAGATAGGATCGGCTCCAAACTTGCTGTTAAACTAAGCCCCAAACAACGCATCTTAGCTTTTCCTAAAATTAAATTGCCATCAGGGGAGTTATCACAGAATCCAGAGAAAATAATGAAGGCTTTCCTACAGTTTTATACTAAACTTTATGAACAGACACCCGATCTCTCGGAATCGACTCGGAAGACCTTCCTAGATTCCCTCCCACTGCCCTCCCTTACTACTGATCACAAAGACCTCCTGGAAGCCCCGTTTACCCAAGAAGAAGTGTTACGTACAATCAACTCCCTGAAAACAGGCTCTTCCCCCGGTCCAGATGGTTTTTCTACGGGTTACTATAAGAAGTTTAGCTCCACCTTAGCACCTCACCTGGTCTCCCTTTTCAACTCCCTTAGGAAAGGGTCACCTCTGAGTGTAGACCTTAATTCGGCTTATATTTCGGTAATACCCAAGCCAGGAAAGGACGTAAGTGATGTGGGAAACTATCGCCCTATATCTCTCATTAATAATGACATTAAAATTATGACTAAGATATTGGCCAATAGGATTGCGAGCTTTATTCCCTCATACATACATAGAGACCAGGTGGGTTTTATTCCCGGAAGACAGGGTCCGGACCAGATAAGACGTTCCATCGATGTCATTTCTCTCCTCAATTCCCAATGGGATGGAGGTCCCCCCCAGGAAGGGTTCCTTCTTTCGATCGATCTACATAAAGCGTTCGACTCGATCGACTGGGATTATTTATCGGATATCCTGCACAGATGGGGATTTGGCCCTTCTTTCCTTAATTTAATAAATTCACTTTACTCCACTCCTTCAGCACAAATACGATTGATGGGTAGATATTCTGCTCCATGCCACATTAGAAGAGGTACTAGACAGGGCTGTCCACTATCCCCCCTGTTGTTTGCAATTGCAATAGAAACATTAGCGATAGCTATTCGGACGAACCCTGACATTCGGGGGGTGGTATGTGGGGACCAGATTCATAAATGTGCATTATATGCAGATGATCTTCTTCTGTATATTACCTCTCCCCTAATTTCTTTACCGATGATCTATAAGGTGTTGGGTAAGTTTAGTGGGATTTCTGGACTTAGAGTTAACATGCATAAATCAATGGCATTGAACGTTAACATTCCTCCAGACCGCCTTCTGCAGCTTGTCAGAAACTTTGATTTTGTATGGGCTCCCAAAGAAATCTCTTATCTGGGGATCAAACTAACTCCTAACATCAAAGATCTGTTTAATGCAAATTATCCCCCTATGTTAACCAACTGTAGGAGAGATCTGGAACAATGGTCGAGGTGTGGTCTGTCCTGGCTAGGTAGGGTACATGCTGTTAAAATGACGCTACTTCCCCGTACTCTGTACTTGTTTCGCTCTCTTCCCATTCCGATTCGAAAACAGTTCCTTAACAAATTACAATCTGAGATCATTCGCTTTGTCTGGGGGAAAAAGGGTTACCGATGCCCATCTAGAAATTTGCTTCGCTTAAAATCTCAGGGAGGGTTGGGTCTCCCTGATCTTTGGAACTATTACTTGGCAGCTCAATTGTCGCAGATCTCTCTGGTCTTCTCCAAAGGTACAAAACCGGATTGGCTCTCTATGGAGACGAAAGCAGTCCCACTTCACACTATAGACTTCCTTCTTTGGTGCAACCCGAAGGTGCGACCAGCCATCATGTCACCTACACTATCCCACTCTGTAGCCCTCTGTTCAAAGCTATTCAAACGTAATACTCTGACCTCTCCACTGAAACCGCTGGCCCACATATTTAACAACTCCAATTTCCCTCCTGGGTTGAACATTCAGGCTTTTAAATGGTGGACAGACAAGGGGCTATACCGCATAGGCCACTTTCTTTCTCCGGGGGGTCCCCTGACCCTTTCTCACTGTAGAAAGAAACTGGAAATGCCGGATACGGAACTATTCAGATTTTCCCAAATATCTCATTTTTTAAAATCAATATGGTCTGATCAATGGACACCCCCCTCCATTACCCCTTACGAACACTGGTGTGTCGATACTACAGACCAGAAAGGCGGCATCTCTCTGATTTACACAGCACTCCTGACGAGGATGGGAAAGCCGACTTACGCTCGAGCATGGGAGGAGGACACGGGAAGCTCATGGTCCCCAACTGAGTGGTCTCAGGCAGCCACACGCTCTTTTACAGGTATTTTCAATATTTCATTAATAGAAGCCAGCCTTAAAATTTTATTCCGTTGGTATTATGTCCCAGCTAGATTGGCACGGATGTTCCCAGGTACTTCACCCCTATGTTTTAGAGGCTGCGAGTTGGAGGGTACTATGATACATATATGGTGGTCCTGCCCACATATCCGGTCTTTTTGGCAGAAAATTTTTAGAACCATCAACATAGTATCCGATACCAATGTACATCCTAATCCAAATGTAGCTCTTCTCAATCAATACATACCCAACCTATCCAAACATAAACAGAAACTTGCCTACTTCATACTGTTGGGAGCTAAAACTACGATAGCGAAGGCCTGGAAAAAGCCTACGGTCTCTTTCCAGTGTTGTAAAAGGAAAATCTCTTGGATTATGTCACAGGAGCACCTTGTGGCTAAATTGAATGATAAGGTTGAGAGATTCTATATCACCTGGGATCCATGGGCCGCTTATTGCCACCTTCCCCTTAGACCAGGCTTGTCCTGTTGATTTGTCTTTGATTCTTCCTGTAGATACACAAGTTCTACACTTTCCGTTTCTATTCTACTCTTCGCTCTTTCTTTTCCCACGTTTTCTTCTTTTCTCTCTAGGGGGGTATCTTTCCCCCTCTCTCCATTTGTTCTACTATACTTGTTATGGCACCCACGCATATTTGAAGGTCAGAGGCTGGTTACGGCATTGGGGGAATACGATCTGACCTACTTCTTAGAAGTACATATAGTTAAAATTTCTATCTCTGACTTTGGGGCCCGGGGTGCCAGTTGTGTGGACAAACTCTTCCAGTAGGGGTTGGGTGTGGTGGGGGGGTGTCGGGGTGGTCTCTGGGAGTCCTAGGCCCTCACACAGTTAGCTCCCACTGGGGTGGGGGGGCCTGGACTCTCGGGGATCGCTCTGGGGCCTTCTACCGGATCCCCCGTTTTTTATAATTCTTTCTTATCTATTTTTTTTTCGATTTGATTATTATTCTCGATTTTGTCATACTTCTGGTCTCCTGAACCTGACTGATCTGTATCGGGGGGTTCTCCCCTATCAGTTTAGACCATTCTTGAGGGTGTTCATGAATAGGTTAAGTTTTGCTTTTTGTATCGCTCTCTCATGATATTCTATTTGTCTCAATTACACGTTTTTCTTTTGTTTAGTGGTACATGTATAATGGTCGCATTACTGTTATATGTATCTTTATGGCAATTGAGCCAATGTTATTCTGTTTAACTATGAAAATACAATAAAACTTTCTTGAAATAAAAAAAAAAAAAAAAAAAAAATGTAGTTATCGTTGACTCAGTAGGTTGGGGCATTGATGGATCTATAGCCAGATTGTAGAGTCCCTCATAATGTTTACGAAAAGCCTTGGCAATATGCTCTGGACGGAAAACCTTTGTGTTTTAGGGTCTATAATTGAAGTTAATTTAGCCCTGAATTGTCTTTGAGATAGTGTGCTAAGAGTTTGCCCGCCTTATTCCCTTGGGAATAATGCAAAGCTTTCAGTTTTTTCAATGCATTCACATGGTAGCTCTCTAGTAATTCTTTGAATTGGATTCCTAAATTTGTTAATTCTTGCCACTTATCCAATGCCAGAGTATTTTTGTGTTGAGATTCTAGCTGTCTGATTTTCAACAACAATGAGGACATAGCTATAGCTTTCCGTCTTTTCTCCCGGGCTGCCATCTAAAATAATAGGCCCCTTACATAGGCCTTGTGGGCACACCAAATTGTTGAAAAGGGTATGTCTGGTGTGGCATTATTGGAAAAGAATTCCTGAATTTTTTCCTCAAGGTCTTTTCGGAAAGGGCAGCCGGGAGAAAAGGCTTACATTGTTTCTCCATATATACACGGTTTGGAGGCTTGAGCCTCTTAGATTACCATTGTCATAGGGGCGTGGTCTGACCACAGGATAGAATGAATCTTCACGTCTGTCACTTTAATTAAGGAATGTATATCAGTGATAAAAAGGTTAATCTGGGTATAGACCCTGTGTGGGGCTGAGTAAAATGTAAACAGTTGCACACATTATACAAATCCTCCTTATGTAAAACTTGTTGCAAAGTCGGGCGTTTATCCAGTTTAGCTGTTGTATCCATATGATTGTCCACTATGGCATTAAAGTCTCCACAGATGAGGGGTGACCCCATTCTGACTTGTCAAATCTTTTTTAGTAGCTTATGAACAAACGCGATCTGGTGAGTATTGGGTGCATATATATTCACTATTGTATGTGTGACATTGTCTATGTCGCACACCAGAAAAAGGTATCTCCCACTCTGATCAGATATCTGTGAATGTAGCTGTAGCTGGAAGGTCACAGAGTTTCTTATTGCAATCATGGTTCCTCTTTTTTTAACTGCTGCATTCACCATATATACATGTGGGAATGATTTATGCATGCATTTGGGAGGGTTAGAAGAAGAAAAATTAGTCTCCATGCAGATGACACCCCCCTGTAAAGCCTTTGCCTCTTGCCTCATAGCTTTGCGCTTAAATGGACTATTTAAACCATGAGCATTCAATGAGACAAACTCGAGCGGCATTATTGGGGTAGGTAAAACATTAGAGTACCTGGTATCGAAGGTTCCTTCATTCGGTCTGTAGTTTGTAGGTTTCAGATGAGTTGCTTCTGGTGGCTGAGTGATCTTGAAAATAAGCGTGGCATCGGAGGTGGCAGCACGAAAACATAAATAAAAAAATAAAAAAACAACAAGAGAAAGTCATAATATGGGTAGTGTTGTAAAAATTAACAAAGGCAGTCATAGCTGCTTCTAGTACTGGGGGGAATCAGCTCAGATGAGCGACAGGGTTCCCAGAATTTGAAATGGGGCACATTCCTGTTATGGCCTTTGTAATACTCATCCAGGAACATTGTTCCAGAGGGGGTCCACCTTAGGTGGGGACGAACTTCCTGGGAGTGGTTGCTGGTCCTTTGGTAAAAGGCCCCAATCCTCTGCTAATTTCATGCTCTCTCGTGGAGTCTTCTGCCGTGTCACTGGGTCCCCTCTCACCTGCATATTGATGCTCCAGAGATTTCTTGGGATTTGTCTTAAGAGTGCTGTTGCTTCGCGATTCCCCCAGAGGAGAATGGCTGGCGCTCCTGCTTTGGGCTCCCATTGGTGTGCTATGCCTAGCTGGAGAGCGTGTCAGCTCTCGATCAGCTTCATCTTTAAACAAGCGGGACTCTGCAGTGTTGAAATACGTAATGAGTTTCAGCAGTCTGGAGGGGAGATTGCGTTTCTCCATTGTGTGCAGCCTAGTACCTCTGTCCGTCAGGCTCACAGAGGTGTGTTCTGTCGGTATGGAAGTCGCTAAGTCTGGTCGCAACCTCCGATGCACTCACATTTTGTATATTCTAAAAAAGCCTTATAAAATCAATTTAACAGGACAGCTCTCCTCCTCACTGCACTTTCTAGAATACGAGCCACCGGAAGTGTCATCACTGGCTCCTCCAAAGAATAAAGGCTGGTATCAACATAGCAAGAAGGTGTACACTCACAACCTGTTTTCTATGGGGATACCAGCCAGGAGGCTTGGTGTGCTGACTGAAAAGCTCTGGAGAGGTGGCTATGCCATTTATTTATTTATATATTTATTTTTATTTTTTTATATAAAGAGTTGTATCTACTCTACTCACACTGGGACTGTCTAAAAACACAGTTTCATCACTGTGGAAATTACATTGGGAAATACATGAAAACACATTCCTTTTTTAACAAGATTCACCCACAAATTCCCTCCAAGATTACCCAGAAACAGAATATAATCTCTACTGTACTTTTAATATTCAATTAATATTTGACTTAACATTCGATAAAATGTGTGCATCAGCTGCTTACATAATAAATATAATGAATGACAGCAGGAACTGATGGACAAATCCCACTGAAAAAAATGTAACATTAATACTTGAGCGTACTGTATACTCACTGGGTAAAGTACAGCCTTTAATATCTATCTATCTATCTATCTATCTATCTATCTATCTATCTATCTATCTATATATATATATATATATATATATATATATATATATATATATATATATATATATACGTTTGCAGCCCCATGTACTGTGACAAATCTGTATTAGTGGAATAGTTTAAATAATGTAGAAAAAAAATCCTTATATCTGAAAATGTTGTCTTTTTTAACATTTAAAAAATCTAGATTTTAATTATTTTAGTGGTTTCACTTGGGTATGTACAAAATACAACACTTGCTTCAAATATAATTTCAATGTGTTCCTTTTTATTACTTTTTTTTATCTTGTTTCAAATATTGAGTTTGAACTTAATCTTATATTAAGAAGTGAAAGTGTATTACATTCTCTTGTTCTATATAAAAATCCCTTACTGGATATTTATTTGCTTATGTTTTTGTGCAGCCTTAGGGTTTTTAATTTATGGCTCATTTTGTGCATTTTAATTAGAAAGTTCTCTTTCCAGCAGAGCAATTCTTAATTTGGAGCTGCACCTGGTTACAATTTATAGAAACCCTTCACAATACTTTTATCCCATCAATACAAACAACATGCAAGGCTACAATGGCACTACATGAAAAAGAATGAAAGTTTTTAAAAATGAGAGACAATTCAGAGACTTTCTTCTTCCAAAAAAGTTAGTTGTCAACACAGAGTAACTTACAATAGCGCCACAGTTTATTAAAATGTATATATCAAAATAAATAAAAATGAAAATTTTATGAGTGTAAAAAGGCTAAATATTTACATTCAAATATTGAAACAAATAGAATATTTATGCATTACTGTAATAATGCAAGGGGAATGCATGATATATATTTCATATTTACTATATGCATACTCTATAATAAATACTGTTAGATGAAGCTTTTAAATGCATAATTAAAAATGATACCAAATTACATGATATTATACATGTTACATGAAAACCAAAACCCACGGGGGGGGCGTGGTGACTGTGATGGCCGCATATAGTTAGAGATCCGCTCGGCTTCAGGGGAATCACCGGACTATCGCCCGATTGGACCTGGCTACATCCGCCACCGTCAGCCGCCACCTAGCCGCCATCAGCCTGTACGTCGGGACGATGCGAAAAAAGCACCAGGCACCGGTGAACATGCAGAAATTGCCGGACTTTTTCCCGGCCGCGTCCCGCGGACTTCAAGAAAATGGCGGCGGGAGACAATCCACCAGGCAAGCGCACAGTGCTCTAGCGCAAGAGCCGCCAGATCCACAAACGTCACGAGAGAGAGAGACGAGAGAGAGGAACGAGAGAGACAATTCCGCCGCACAGGGAATGTCGCACACCCGGAATAGCAGTTCCAACGCTACCTCTCCCAGCCAATCTCCTACCACAAGAAGCCCTGTCAAATCCAAACCAAGGCTGGACCCTGAGATAAGTGCCCATGACAATAGATACTCCGCACTGGATATGGAGGTGAGTGGGGCACAAAATAATGATACCAATGTACAACACCCGGTGGACCAGTTTGCCATGTTTACAACCACAGGGCAATCAGTGTCGCATACCACTCTAAAAGAAATGCTCATGTCGTTAAGATCATCATTGCAAACCGACATGATGACGTGCTTTCAACAATGCAGAGCAGATATCACTGATCTTGGGGACAGAGTGAATCAAGTTGAACTCAGATTGTGCGACGTCACCGCATCCTTCAACGCACTGGTAGATTCCCACGTGTCCCAGCAAGATTCCATTTCTAGAATACAATCCAAATTAGCTGACCTCGAGGACCGTTCCCGTAGGAACAATTTGAAGATCCGAGGTATACCGGAAAGTGTCGCGGCGCAGCAGCTTCACACGTACGTTACCGACATGTTCCACGCCATAATACCCGCACTATCTGCACTGGATTTGAAAATATATAGGATCCACCGGGTTCCCAAACCGTCTTTCTTACCACAAGAGATTCCTAGAGATGTTTTACTCAGGGTCCATTTCTTTCAAACCAAAGAGATCATTCTGGATGTCTTTCGCAAAGCGGACAATCACCCGGAACAAGCCGCAAATATTCAAGTACTTCCGGACCTCTCGCAATACACGTTACAACTGCGGCGTAACATGGCGACCTTTACCAAGGCACTGCGAAACCACAAAATTGTATACAAATGGAAGTACCCTGCAAAACTCATCGTCTCCCACCAAGGAGCTAATCACATAGTCAACACGTTGGAAGAAGGGTTACAGCTCCTGCACCAATGGCAAATTCTGACGTCAGATACCAACCAAGAAACACCTCTTCAATTTAGAGCTCTGCCTGGCAAGCTACAACAAGACTGGCAATCCAAACACCAAAGACGCCTAAGCTCACACCGCACCTGAGCTCATGTCTCCAGGCTCCTCACACAAGCTTACATTAGGATTCCCCTAAAGCTTATGGTACCGTCCACCGTACCTCAGCTCCCACCGTTTGGGCAGTTACACTGCCTGGTCCATTTGGACTCTTGTTTGTTCTATTTGTTTTTAATTTTTTATTTACCTTTACATTTTCGTGTTTTTTTTTTTTATTATACAACCGATAACTGAGCAAAATCCAGCTGGTCCAATCACCTGAACGATTTTCAAATAAGAAAATGTGCATTGCTGCCCACCTGAGTATTCAGCTTCCTACCCACCACTCCTGGCAATCGCATCGGACAACGATTGTCACCGAAAGACTCTTCTACCTCACCATTGATCCTTACTCAACCCACTACTTTGTTCATGACTTATTCATTCTTATGATCCCATACTTTCCACAACAGGAGATGAAGCTTCACATACCACCTAACCAACGCAGTTATCTTCTAACCCACCATCCAACTGCTATAAATGACGGTTAAGTTTTTAACAATAAATGCGAGAGGCCTCAACCACCCGGCCAAAAGAAGATCACTTTGGAAGGAGGCTATCCAGCACAAGGCAGATATCCTGGCGGTTCAAGAGACGCACTTTCATAAATCAGCCACACCTAAATGCTCTCACCCAAGTTTTCCGCATTGTCTTTCTTTCATCCACTACAGCGAAGAAGAGAGGGGTAATGTTGGCAATAAGAGACACTGTGTCGTTTGAAATGAAAGACTCATTCATAGATCCAGAAGGTCGTTTTATAATACTGGTCTGTATAATTGACAAGCTCCCGATCACCTTAACATGTATATATGCTCCCAACTCGCATCAACTTAAATTTCTTAAAAAGGTTATCAAACAAATAACAATCATGCGAGTGGGGAGTATATTAATTTGTGGAGATTTTAACATGATTCTTGATAGTGGCTTGGACACTTCTTCTCGAACTAAGCAACGTGGCCCGAATTTCCGTGATCTACTTATTAGAGAAGAACTGTACGATGCTTGGCGATGTTTAAATGCAAACGACAAATCGTTTACGTATTACTCCCCCAGATACAACTCATACTCCAGATTGGACATGTTTCTAGTGGATAGGGTGCTGCTGCAGAGGATTTCCCGCTCTACCATACATGACATAACATGGTCGGACCATGCTCCGGTGGTCATACAAATGGAGAGCGGGGGAGCCTTTGCGACAGCACGCCTATGGAGATGTAATGAATACCTGTTTCATGATCCAAAATTTCAAAAAGACATCACACAGCAAATAGAAGAATTCTTTGGTTTTAATGTTCCTGACGCCACCAATTCCTTCAATAACTGGAATGCCCATAAGGCATATGTCCGCGGTATACTTATTAAAATGAACTCTAGACTTTTCAAAGAACGTACTGCTAAAGTCACGAATCTTGTCACGGAAATTCGGAAACTAGAGAAAGATAACCAAAACACACCTACAGCAGCATTAGCCTCGAAATTATCTACCGCACGTTTCAGCTAAGGGAACTTTTTAGCATTCAACACGATCAATACATGTCCAAACTTAAACTAAATTACTATGCAAATAACAATAGAGCAGGTAGGTTCTTAGCTAACCGGCTTAAAGAACGCAGATCTAAAACCGTAATCCCGCATCTGTTCTACCCAGACTCCACTAGGAAATTAGAAAATCCACAGGACATCGCAAACGCTTTTGCGGACTATTTCTCATCACTATATAATTTGAAGGACGATCCCATAGCCCCACAACCGATTAGAACAGATATTGACAATTTTATATCTAAATTAGTACTTCCCTCAATTTCTGAATCCCAACTACAAGCACTAAATGACCCTTTTTCCATGATTGAACTAGAAAAAGCTGTAAAATCCCTCCGTTTGAACAAAGCCCCAGGTCCGGATGGTCTTTCTAATGGGTATTACAAAACCTTTAAACAAATACTCTCACCACACCTATTATCTATATTCAACGAGGCCCGGACGAGAGGATCTTTTCCTCCAGAAATGCTCCAAGCATATGTAATTACCCTACCTAAGCCGGGTAAGCCCCCAGATGTCCCGGCCAATTTCCACCCCATTTCCCTGTTAAATGGAGATATCAAAATTTATGCAAAATTACTAGCTAACAGACTATACGACCTCATCCCAGATCTAGTGAAACCAGACCAAACAGGGTTTACTAAAGGTCGCCAGGCCTCAGATGCCACCAGGAGACTTCTAAATATAATTCATCAAGCGGACAGTAGGAAAACGCCTTCTCTGCTTCTTTCAATAGATGCAGAGAAGGCATTTGACAGAGTACACTGGGGGTATATGGAGGCGGTCCTGAAGAAATTTGGATTCCAAGGCGAGTCATTATCTGCTATCTTAGCTCTATATTCCAGCCCATCAGCTAAAGTGTACACATCAGGCCTTCTTTCGAAAGAATTTAAGATCACGAATGGTACCTGCCAGGGATGTCCGTTATCGCCATTCATCTTCAACTTAATGATGGAACCTCTGGCGGAGACCATTCGGAGTCACCCCCACATTTCAGGTTTCAGATACCATAAGACCACTCATGTCATCAACTTATTTGCTGACGACGTAAGCCTCCTTCTTACCAACCCTACGGTTTCTCTTCCATTCACACACGACATTTTAAATCGTTTCGGCACCTTGTCTTATTACAAGGTTAACTTTAATAAGTCAGTAATCCTAGATCTGGGAGTTAACCCTCACGCTAAGCTACATCTGCAAAAAACCCTTCCTTACATCTGGGCAAAAGACACTATACCATATCTAGGTGTTCACCTATCAGCCAGCATTTCAAGAATTGCCAACACAAATATTAAATATTTACTTTCAGACATACGGGAAACTATGAACAATATGTCTAAAACGGAACTGTCTTGGGCAGGCAAAATAGCATCTTATAAGATGATCATTCTCCCTAAAATTCTATACGTGTTTCGAACGCTCCCCATCCCTTTCAAGACATCTCACTTTTATGATTTGAACAGATCCCTCAAAATGTATATTTGGCAAGGAAAAAGAGCACGTTGCTCGCACAAAATTCTAATACAACACAGGAAGGTAGGAGGGATGGGCCTCCCGGACATAAAAGATTACTATTGGGCCTCTATTTTAGCTCAAGCCAAATACTGGTTTCACACTCACTCTCCCCCGTTATGGGTCAATATAGAATCTACTATTAACAAAATCTACCCGCTGAATCTTTTACTGCTTGCAGATGTTCGGAAGCCAATACCCTTGGCATCCCTCTCCCCGACAACTAAAGTGACGCTGATGGCGTGGAGACGATTGCTAAGCCAACCTAAAACTACTTCTTTCTCCTACACGACTATTCAAACTCCGCTACAAACATTTGAAGTGCTACTTCCATACAGCCCCATCACAAAGGGGATAGAACACGGGATAACATGGGTGGAAGAACTCCTGGACAAAAATGTTCCCTTACCGTTTCATACCTTACAAAACAAATTCGAACTGCCTGCCTCACACACGTTGTTATACAGACAAATATATTCTTTCCTGACTAAAAATCCCCTGCCTAGAGTAGAAATTAACACTATAGTGTGGCGCTTTTATACTTGCAATCAAAACAAGGACAAGGGCATATCTCTCATATATAACTTACTTCAATCTAAAATGGAATTCACCAAAACCCCAGCGATTCTGTCATGGGAGAAAGATCTAGGTACAACTTATGGGACAGAACAATGGTGCGAAGTTTTTCGTTACAATTACAAAGCCACAAGTTGTATTAGTCACAGGGAATTAACACAGAAATTAATAACAAAATGGTACAGAACTCCGTTTCAGCTTGCTAAAATGTTCCCTACACACTCAGCATTATGCTGGAGGAACTGCGGTAACACCGGGACAATCCTACATATATTCTGGCAGTGTAGAAATCTAACCAGTTATTGGAGGAAGGTATTTACAATACTTGCCGACATCACAGGGATATTACAAGCACCAAACCCGGCGTTAGCAATTCTGCATTTGGGAATAAGCAACTACCCCACTCAATTCAGAAGTGTAGTGATCCACTTCCTGACTACTGCAAAACTGGTAATAGCCAGGCATTGGAAAGATACAGTCTCCCCAAACCCGTCAGAAGTAATAGCTCAAGTAAACCTTAATTACAATTATGAACGACTTTTAGCACTTAGAAAAGCCTCTTGTATAACTTTTGACAACAACTGGAAATGTTGGAAAGATTGGTATAGACGTTGAGATATTTATCCCTTCCTTTTCCTTTATCTCCCATCCACTCCCCTCATGGTTTCCCCAATGCAGATTTTATTATAATAGGATCGGGTCATGTAAAGAGTATATTTGATGATTTGGTGGAAAGTTTGGTTGTCAGGAACGCACAAAATCCTGCAGTTTAATATGTTTTTTTTTGTTTTTCTTATCAGTATATTATATTCTCCTCCCGGACCGGACCCTTCCTGCGCAGTGTGATCCCGGAAGGGGCACAGGAAGGGACCGGTTAGGGCAGATCGACAAGTAGTACCGTTGGTTCCGGTTTACTTTGATAAACCTATCGGTTCATAGACGATTATTTCAACATGATAAGCGACTGAAAAAATAATTATATGGTTGTACGTTACAATGTTAATACTGTTCATGTATGTACTTACCATCATTGGATTGTAATTGCAAAATTCCAATAAAAATTATATTAAAAAAAAAAAAAAAAAAAACACCATGCTTGACTGTAGGAAAGACAAACTTGTCTTTGTACTCCTCACCTGGTTGCCACCATACACACTTCCATCTGAACCAAATATGTTTATCTTGGTTTCATCAGACCACAGGGCACGGTTCCAGTAATCCATGTCCTTATGCCGCATACACACGATCGGAATTCTGGCCAGAAAAAGACCGATGAGAGCTTTTCATCGAAAAACGTGACCGTGTGTAAGCTCCATCGGAACTTAGCTGTCCGAATCCAGCCAAAAATCGATAGCATGTTCTCAATTTTCACCACGGAAAAACTTTCTATCTGTAATTCCAATCGTGTGTATGCAATTCCGACACGCCCAAAAATCACTCATGCTCAGAATCCAGTACGAGACGGAACCGCTCGGTCTAGTAAAACTCATGTTCATAATGGAGATAGCAGATTCATCACACTGCAAATTTTTTAATTGTTCAATGCCGCACATTCTCTTCTTTATATAAGAATGAAGTTGTTTTGCTGCTCATATTCACACAGAGTTATCACAAACTTATTTTTTTATTATTTCTAGGTATCTCCTGAATAATCTTTATTTTAATTTAAGTCAGATCTACATAATATATATGTTTTTTTTTGTTTTTGTAAGGTCCTTTTTTTTCATTAATATACATTTTTGTATTATTGTATTATTTTCTCGTGCTCTCCTTTATATTTTTTTATGTCACATTTCCACAGCACCATTATTATGTTGTATTTGTAAACCTGTTTGTTGTTGGTGTCCCTTGTTAATTTTGACATTGTATTTTTGAAATGTACCTGCCTACTCACCCAAAATTTTTTATATTTGCTATTTGAAGAAAAACACAAAAAAAAGCAAGTATTTTCTGGAAAAAAAAAATATCACAATTTATTTAACATCATAAAAACAAAATAAAGATGAAGGCAACGCTGGAGAAAGTGCTTGAATTTGCAAAGCCTTTGGCCCCCAAGGCACACAAGAACTTTGTGGCTCAAAAACTTGGTAGTTTGAGAAGTCCATATAGAAAGGAGGTCAGTCTGGTACAGGAATCCCAGAGAACAGGAATAGCAGCAGATGACATATGTACCCAGGCTGTGGTACTACAACAGGCTGTGTGTTCTTCAGACCAGACTGAAGGCAGGCCATCACTTTCTTGTCTTCCGTACAGCCTTTCCTGCAGTCTTCCCTGCAGCCTTCCCTACAGCATTCCCTGGAGGCTGTGGCTCTGGAGGTGGACTTGTGGCAGGAGGAGGAGGAGGATGGGGGAGCGCACACAGGTGGTCATCGTTAGTTAGTTCACCCCTCAACCCCTTGTGGATAATTGTAAAAATAATTTTTTCACATTTGCGCCATTGGCCTTGCTCCATTTGCTGTAAATTGGAGGCTATGTAGATGTCATAGGCCTCTACAGCATCAAGGGGGATTTCAGGGTGTTATTAGCCTCCTTGATGAGGACCAGTGCTGCCTCCTCTGTTTTAGTCCTCTTCCTGGGCCTTTTGTATGGAAGGACGAGGGGAGGCACCTGAGACTGGGTGTTACTGGATTCTGCCACCTCCTGGCTGACCCTTCCCCCCGCCTCCTCCTGTGTGCCACTTGCCAGAGCCTCGTCCTGGCTGAGGTCTTCCTGTGTATGAAAAAGGGACAGAGTTTTAGTTTTTTGTTCATCAAACACACACAATTTTCAGCTCATGACTGTTGCAAATTGAATGTTACTAAATATAAAAGACTATGATTCTGAGCCCAGCATTTTTCATTCTTACCCCAATCATTTTTGGCCACTAAACACTTTTTGTTAAATCATTAATTTCTTATCATTAATAACATCTAATTAACAATCATAATTTTCATATAAAAAAGTATAAACAAATCCTATACCTGGCTCCAACTGGGCTCCTCAATCTCCTCCTGGATGGAAGGCCCAGGTTGGTCCACAGGATGGAAGGCTGGAGGGAAGGGGTGCCGGAAGAGTTGAAAGTGATTCCCTGCCCTCAATCTGGTCATCAAGAAAGTGCATCCTTTTATAGTACCACAGACTGGGTACATACACCCGGTCTGCTGCTGCTCCTGACCTCAGGGATTGCTGGACCTTCTGATACTCCTTCCTATAGGTGCTTCTCAAGCTACCAATTTTTGTTCCAGAGTGCCTGGGTCTTTACAAATTCAAGCAGCTTCTCCAGCGTTGCCTTCCTAGCTGCTTTGTTGTGATATAAGGGGTTTTTCACCTCCCATAGATTTCTCATATCTCCGTATTTATCCAGGAATTCACCCAGGAATTCACCCACGAATTCGCCCAGGAATTCTTGGTCTTTAAATGGATACATATTCTCTGCAAGACCAAACAAAAGACAAAAACATTAATCACAGGATTATCTTAAAAGCCAATATAGGCATCAATCTACATTCAGTATAGTCCGCTCATGTCACCAAAGTTAAAATCTTACCTTCATTGTAACGTTCATCACTTCCATTCCTCCTTCCTCTGCACACAGAACGTAGTTACGACACACATGTTTAAGCTTTATATACACTGCGCATGTGTGAAACCCTGCCCACGTTGCCCACCCCTGACATTCTTTCTAGAATATTCCCCGCCCCGTCTCTTTCATTGCAGTGGGAGAGGAACATGGCGGAGACACACCAGATGCATAATTCCAGTAACAAGGAGGAGGAAAGCCCGGAACCAGGAAATTGCCAATCCCGGAGGAGATTTAAGGCCACAAATATGTCCTTTGCTGAGATGTTGGAGATGGTCGACATCTTGAGGAGGAATGACTATGACGGGAATTATGGTCCATACCTAAACCCAAATCTGAGAAAGGCCAAGATCATGACTAAAGTTGTGAAGAGTCTGTACAGGAATTTTGGGGTACGACGATCCAAGTATCAATTGAGGAAACAATGGTCTGACCTCAAATTAAGGGAGCATGATCAGTATAGAAAGATCAAGAAAGCTCTTTGAAAAAGTAAGTATTTGTTGTGTGTTCCTATTATTATTAATATTGCATGCTATGCCATGTGTTTTTCTTTATGGTGTTGTACATTTAGAAATGGCTACTTTCATGTTCATACGCACAGTAAGCGATCGTAGTAAACATCGTTTGTTTCCTAAATAAATATGCTGTTTTCCCAGATACCTGATTAAATACATTTTTTCATGTTATTTTTGAATTTAATAAAAGAGGTTTAGACATTGTTAGACATCTAGACATTGTTGTCTAGATGTGTTTGAACCTAGAAGGAACAGCAAACTAGATTCAGTGTAATGTATTGAGATGACAGTCAGCAGCTGTCTACACATCTGGACTCAGGTGCACTAGTGTAGGACACCAGAACAAACTTTGGATACTTGGGGGCCCAAAAAAGGTAAGTATTCCAGCTTTAGTAGGGCATAAATCATGTCTTCAGCTTGTAATTCTGCCCAAACAGACAATTGTACCCCACTTCCAAGCAATCTTTATCATTCATATTTGTTGCCTCAAATATCTGTGTGCTAAGTATACCTTTTGTTTCATTCTCATAGGGGAGCAAAGAATTGGGAAATATGAGGTCACCAGGGACCCCTCACCTCCTGAACAGGGGGAACAGAGGTCACAACCAGAGGATGTAGAGGAAGGAGAGGTGCTCGAGACTGAGACCACAACAGGTGAGTGTCTGACACCCCAGCTTCAGGTAATAAGAGATGTATGCTTGCATATTTATAATACATGGTGTGTTTTTTTTTTTTTTTAGGTGATGTACAGGTTGTGGAAGAACAATCAGATCATTTCACCAGTGACAGTGCCCAAAGGCTAATCCAGAACATGATGTGGTGCAGTCAGGATTTACACATCATCAAACAGAAAACTATGGATATTGAAGTAAAAGTTAAGAACATGATTGATGTCCTTGGAAGAATTACATTTTCCAAAAATTGGCACTATTTTGTGTTTTTTTCAAAAGGTTTTACATTTTAAAAAAGCCTAATTTTGAAGATGCACACAGTATGTCAACATGTGCTATCTGCCATCAGGGGATATCAATGTACGCGTTTTGTGCCTGCAACCCCTTCCTCAAAACTCAAGTAGGTGAGAGGAAGGCGTTCCACCCCCAAAACACGTCCATTTGTCCCCCATGATGGGAGATAGCACATGTTGACATTAGGTATGGGATCAGAATGCAAATCCCATGTTTAACTCCCAATTTGTGTGCATCTTCAAAATTAGGCTTTTACAGGGATGACTTCACCCCATCTGTTGAAGGCAAAATCCACACATTTTGGACAATATGATGTGTGATCTTGCCTTTTAAGTTTTTCAATGTTGAACTTTGTAAGTTCCAGAGTTGTGTATGTTCTGTTTTGAAACATGGCTGTTTATGTAACCTTAAAACAAAAAAAATATGTAGCTAACTCAAAAATGTATACTTTTTGATAAAAAAAAATGTTTTACAACGCACATGTGAATGTGTACGGAGTAAAATAATTTTTACTCAACAATGTGTGGCTTCTTCTTTCAATGATCAATACCATTTTTTGTGTTTAAATTGGTGTTTACAGTGTCAATGGGTTTAGATAATAATATACAAACCACTTGGTACTACAAGTGCTCTAGGAGACAGGAAAAAGAAACACAAACAGGAATTCAAAAATCCAGATTTTTCCAGCTTAAATGTAAAATGTATTCAACATGTGCTGGCAAAGAAATGGCCCCCCTCCCCGAAAAATATTGCACATAATTTTGGATCACTTCACGGGCACTTTGGGGGAGCAAGCCAGGACGGGCCGCTTCCAGGGACGTCATTGATTGCTGAAGTCCAGTGTCAGGCCCAACTGTGACCAATAATTTGGGTTGTTTCTTTTCATAAAGTTATGGAGGATGCAACAAGATAAAATGTTGGTGTTAATTTTGTATTCCGCCATATTAATTGCCGTTTGAAACAGGCGGAACCGGCTGGCCAGAATCCCAAACGCGTTCTCCACAACTCTTCTGGCTTTGGCCAGCCGGTAATTAAAAATCCTCTTCTCAGGGGTGAGGGTCCTCTGGGGGAATGGCCTCATGACATGGTTTCCCAGACCGAAAGCCTCATCTGCTACGAAGACAAATGGCAGTCCTTCGACGTTCTCCTCCGAGTGTGGCAATCCCAAGCCACCACTCTTGAGATGTCGGTAAAACTTGGTCTGGGTAAATACTCCTCCATCCGGCCATTCCTCCCCACGTCCACATATATAAACTCATATGTTGCCGACACCACCGCCATCAGCATGATACTATGAAACCCTTTATAGTTAAAATAGTATGACCCCAAATGAGGTGGTGGGACGATGTGGACTTGCTTCCCATCGATTGCCCCTCCGCAGTTAGGAAAACCCCACCGCTGGGCAAACTGGGAGGCCACATTCTGCCATTCCTGTGGCGTTGAAGGAAACTGTGGAGTCAAACAAAAAAATCAAATTAGTAATTTTGCACAGAAACATTACAAGCAGATTATACACAAATATTGTTGACCAACATCAGCATAACATTTCTTGTAAAGAGTATTTAAAGGCTAACATATAAGGTCAACTTATCAGATTCATCACCCCCTCTGATGGTCCCTTGTATATATTTTAGGGTGTGAGGTATGTTTTGGAGAGGTAACCAGCCTCTCCACTACATAATGGAGTAATAACAAAGTAATGTGTGTTACTTTGGCCAGCCCCTCCTTAATTACACTATTGGCAGCCCACTGGACAGGTAATAAGAAGTGGCCTCAAAACAAATTAATTAATGGAAGCACATTTGTAGATTCTGCAATTACCTATCAAGATAATAATATGAGAAGAAAAATGTAAACTGTAGCATTTGAAAGTATTCAGGCAGGCCCTTGTACTACATGCTTTGGAGAAATTCATCCATAAATCTGACCACAAAAGAGGTAGGTATAGTGTGTATTGGGTTTGGCAAAGTCAGCAGATAGAGGATTGCTATCAGCTGACTTAGCGGTTGGGGGGAGGGGGGTTCCAAAGGATTTTGGACCCCCCAAAAAAGCCTCTTGCACTGTACATGAATTTAAGGACAACAATAACATTTGTAAACATTTTAGGGGATCTTTAGGGTAAAGCATTACAATGGAGCTGACAAAATACATTGTTAATTTACTAGACTATAGGAGTATATGGGCCTCGGATAGCATGCTGGGGGGTTAGTGAAGGCAAATATGCATGAAGGACAAAAAAGGAGCATACAAAATTCCAACATGCATGAGGACAAAGAGGAAATTCCCAGCTTATTACAATTTTGTTAATTATAGAATTATGAAAGAAATACAATACATTAGCGAACATTAAATACATAGAATGTGATGTTAAAGGAGAAAACCCTCATATATTCCTTCTGCAGGACCTGTATGATGGCAGAACAGGTCTCTGGAATAATGATTCCCAGAGCCTGGGGGGAGATGCCTGTCGAGAACTTGAGCTCCTGAAGGCTTCTCCCAGTCGCCAAGTACCGCAACGTGGCAACTATCCTCTGCTCCGGAGTGATGGCTTGCCGCATGCAGGTATCCTGCCTGCTGATATAAGGGGACAGCAAAGCCAGCAGACAGTGAAAAACAGGGTCCATCATCCGGAGATGATTTCTGAAATCATCAGGATTATTCTCCCGGATTTCACTCAGCAAAGGCATATGAGAGAACTGGTCATGCTGGAGCAACCAATTCTTGGTCTACGAACTCCTCCTCACCCTGTTCATGGACCGGGCTTGTGTCAAAGTAAGAACCCCAACACCAAGTCCCCGAACAGCACAAACTCTACGACGAGTACATACACGTAATATGGCTTCAAAATGGTCAGCTGGTCAGAATGGACAACAGAAAGCACTGATAAACAGCAAGGCCTGAAAGAACGAAATGCAAATCAGCAACGAGCGGACAATAAGCACTGAAAATAAAAGCGTACTATATACCAAGATATAGTCCGCAATGACAAACAATTGTGTACTGACTACACGCACTGATAGGCAGATACGCACCGACAACAACAAACTGTAGAGCAGGAACGATCTGAAGCACAAGTCTGAAAAGATGTCCCAGAGGATGCTGGGACTGTGACATCATAATGGGCGGGGACATCATCCGGCAACCCACGGCCAGGGTTGTCGGGAAGAGGCCCTTGTCCTCATCATGGGGACAAGGTGCTTTGGGGTGGGGGGGCGCACGGCCCCCCATTCCCCAAGGCATCCCCCAATGTTGAGGGCACGTGGCCTGGTACGGCTCGTCCCCACCCCCTTTCCTGGCCGGCCGAGTAGTGTGCTCGGATAAGGGTCTGATATGAACCTGGGGGGACCCCCACACCGATTTTTCGGCATAGGGGTTCCCCTTTAAGTCCATACCAGGTGACGGGACCAGCGACACCTCCTTCTCTGGCCCCGGCTACCTGGAGATGTGCTCAAAATGAGCGGACTTTCCTCCGCGTGTGTGGGCGAGTCCAGTCATTTCAAAAGTACGGCGGATAGTCCGGCGGACTTAGTACGCCGTATTAGTCCGCTGAAAAAGTGCCGTGTGGGGGCAAGTAGCTCGTTCGGAAAGTCCGACGGACAGTCCGGCGGAAAGTCCGCCAGACTAAGTCCGCCGGATAGTCTGCTACGTGTGTACGCGGCATTAGGCACACCTGTGCAATAATCATTCTGTCTAATCAGTATTTGGATATGCCACACCTGTGAGGTGGATGGATCATCTCAGCAAAGCAGAAGTGCTTACTAACACAGATTTAGACAGATTTGTGAACAATATTTGAGAGAAATAGGCCTTTTTTGTACATAGCAAAAGTTGTAGATCTTTAAGTTCAGCTCATGATAAAAAGGGGCAAACACAAAAGTGCTGTGATTATTCATGTTCTCAGTGTATTTATTACATACTGTCACCAGTCAATATCCCTGATCACCACCACACCAGTCACATGATGATGCTGTATTGCACTTGTAACAATACGTTGAAAACAAAATGTGAAAAAAAAACTTGAATTTCTTAACTTACCAGAAAAATGTGACATAAACGAACCATGCCTCTTACTAAATACCCTGGACTGTCTACTTTCCAAAAAGTAGTCACGGGGGGGGGGGGGGGGGGGGGGGCGGGGGGTTATGTCTACTGTCCTGGAATATTAGTGTCTGTGCTGGGCCTCAGAACATCAGGATGGAATCATTTTCAAATACATACCATAGTTTGTAGACTCTATAACTTTCACACAGACTATATATATATATATATATATATATATATATATATATATATATATATATATATATATATAGTGCGTATATACACTGGGTTATTGTTTTACCAAAGAAACTAAGTTTATGAAGAAAGATTATTTGTTTGCAAAGTTTTTTACTAGAAACTATGAAAAACATTTTCCGACCCTAGCTTAGTTTAAGCTTTCTACTGTTTGTCCTCAAAGACCACCCACTTTAAAAGGGTAGGCAGCCACACTTTTGCCTTAAAGGGGTAAGCAGCCATGTATGGAGCTCTCTTTGGCCTGTTGCTGCTAACATTACAAACTTCTGCTACTTCTCTTGACCTTCTACCATTGCCAGCTCCTGCAGTCTTTGTTATTTTTACTCTATTATCACAATCTCTCCTTTTATGCTCTTGCCTCTATTACCAGATCTTTCCACCTCTGCTGGCTTGGCACTATTACCAGCCCTGACACTTCTCTTTATTTTATCTTTCGCCTAGACTATTGTAACTCCCTTCTCATTGGCCTCCCTCTCTGCAAGCTATCCTCTCTTCAGTCTATCATGAAGACTCATTCATCTTACTAACTGTTCAGTGTCCACTACTACTCTCTGCCAATCCCTCCACTAGCTTCCCATTGCCCAATGAATACAATTCAAAACACTAACAATAACATACAAAGCCATTCTCAATTCTGAGTCGAGCTACATCACCAATCTTATCTGCAAACATCACCCAAACCATCCTCCCCACTCCTCCCAAGACCTCCTGCTCTCTAGCTCCCTTGTCTTCTCCTCCCATGCTCATCTCCAGGACTTCTCCAGAGCATCTCCCATCCTCTGGAACTCACCACCCCAATCTGTCCAGTTATCTCTTACTCTGTCCATTTTAGGCTATCCCTGAAAACTAATCTCTTCAAGGAGGCCTACCCTGCCTTCAGTTAACAACCTAATCTTCTACTCCCCTCATCAGTTCATCCCTCACAGTTACTACCTTTTGTTTCACCGGCCCCTTCCTAATAGTGTGTAAGCTCTCAGGAGGGTCCTCCTAACCCTCTTGTATTGACTTGTTTTGTTTCTGCATTGTCTCCCTTTATATTGTAAAGCACTGTACAAACTGTTGGCGGTAAATAAATCCTGTATAATAATAATTTGATAATTTGCTGGATGGATACTTTGACTCATAGTGATGTTAACCATTAAGCGCTTTTGTGAAGCACAAGGAATGGAAACAAAGTAAATAATCTTTTTTAATCTACTTAAGAAACATGGATTATAGTGGATTTATGTATTGCAACATGTATGGCAATTAAACCATAATAGGAGCTAGTGGTTAAAGAGGAAGTAAACCCTGATGGGTTTACTTGTTCTTTGTCTCCCTGCAAAGGTAAAGCATTATGGGCTACTATGCATCACATAGTAGCCCATTATGTGTCACTTACCTGACACAGGAGCCAGCGATGTCACCGATGTCCCCTGTAGAACGGAGCATCCATCTTCTTCTGGGTATCGCTGCTCCGGCCACTCACAACGCCAGAGCAGCGATGACGCCACTCCCACGCATGCGCACGGGGGCCGCCACTAACGGCATATGTATCAATGCAAAAAAAAGTTTTAAAAATGGCAGTTTTTTCGGGAGCAGTGATTTTAATAATGCTTAAAGTAAAACAAAAAAGTGTAATATTCCTTTAAATTTGGTACCTGGGGGGTGTCTATAGTATGCCTGTAAGGTGGCACATGTTTCCCATGTTTAGAACAGTCTGACAGCAAAATGACATTTCTAAAGGAAAAAAATCATTTAAAACTACTTGTGGCTATAATTAATTGTCGGTCCGGCAATACACATAAAAGTTCATAGATAAAAACGGCATGGGATTCCCCCACAGGGGAACCCCAAACCAAATATAAAAAAAAATGTGTGGGGGTCACCCTCAGGATCCATACCAGACCCTTCAGGTCTGGTATGGATTTTAAGGGGAACCCCGCGCCAAAATACAAATTGGCATGGGGTCCCCCCAAAAATCCATACCAGACCCTTACCCGAGCACACAATCTGACAGGCCACAGGAAAAGAGGGGGGCAATAAAGCACCCCCCTCCTGAACCATACCAGGCCACATGCCCTCAACATTGGGAGGGTGCTTTGGGGTAGTGGCCCCCCAAAGCACCTTGTGCCCATGTTGATGGGCAGAAGGGCCTCGTCCACACAACCCTTGTCCGGTAGTTGTGGGGGTCTGTAGCGGGGGCTTAACAAAATCTGGAAGTCCCCTTTAACAAGGGGACCCCCAGATCCCGCCCCCCCGTGTGAAATGGTAATGGGGTGCAAATGTACCCCTACCATTTCACAAAAGATGTGTGAAAATGGTTAAAAAAAGACACTACACGCCTTGGGACAAGTCCTTTATTAAAACAATAAAAAAAAGTATCCCACAGAGTCTTCTTCTTCTCATGCTCCTATGGATCAAAAAAGAAAAAAAAAGCCACAAGCCGTCTACGATCTGCCTCCATGGGAGGCACCCGCCTTAATGACAGGCCTCACAGGTGAGAGTTCTTTTATTACTGAGGGCGGGGCCACACAATGACATTGCCGGGTGACCCTGCCCCCTCTGTTGCACGGGGACATCCCTATTGCTTTCCCGTAGCGTCAGAGGGGACGGGCCACCCAGTTATGTAACTGAGTGACCCCGCCCCTCTGAAGCTATGGGAAAGCCATATGGAAGTCCCCGTGTGTCAGAGGGGGGCAGGGTCAGCCAGCGATGTTATCGTGTGGCCCTGCCCTCAGTTAAAAAATAACTGTCACCTGAGTGCGGCCGGTCATTCCGATTGTATGCGGCTTGCAGCTTTTTTTTTTCTTTTTTGGTCCATGGGAGCATGAGAAGAAGAAGACTCCGTGGGACAGTTTTTGTTTTTTTTTAATAAAGGACTTGTCTCAAAGCGTATAGTGTCTTTTTTTTTACCATTTCACACATTTTTTGTGAAATGGTAGGGGTACATTTGCACCCGTTACTATTTCACAGAGGAGGGCAGGAATCTGGGGTTCCCCTTGTTAAAGGGGGCTTACAGATTCCGATAAGCCCCCCGCCTGCAGACCCCCATAACCACTGGGCAAGGGTTGTGGGGATGAGGCCCTTCGTCCCATCAACATTGGGACAAGGTGCTTTGGGGTGCGCTAACCCAAAGCACCCTCCCAATGTTGAGGGCATGTGGCCTGGTACGGTTCGGGGGGCACTCTCTCATCCCCCCTCTTTTCCTGCAGCCTGACATGGTTGCGTGCTCGAATAAGGGTCTGGTATGGATTTTTGGGGGGCCCCAACCCATTTTTTTTTTACATTTTGGCATGGGGTTCCCCTTAAAATCCATACCAGACCTGAAGGGTTTGGTATGGATTTTGAGGGGGACCCCCACACATTTTTTTTTATTTAGGTTCGGTGTTCCCTTGTGGGGGAATCCCATGCCCTTTTTATCAATGAACTTTTATGTGTATTGCCGGACCGACAATTCATTATAGCCGTGAGTAGGGATGAGCCAAACACCCCCAATTCGGTTCGCACCAGAACCTGCGAACGGACCAAAAATTTGCGCAAACTTTTGAACCCCGTTAAAGTCTATGGGGCTCAAATGTTTAAAATCAAAAGTGATATTTTTTAAAGGCTAATATGCAAGTTATTGTCATAAAAAAGGTTCTGGGGACCCAGGTCCTGCCCCAGGGGACATGTATCAATGCAAAAAGAAAAGTTTTAAAAACGGCTGTTTTTTCGGGAGCACTGATTTTAATGACGCTTAAAGTGAAAAAAAGTGAAATATTCCTTTAAATATCTTTACCTGGGGGTGTCTACAGTAAGCCTGTAAAGTGGCACATGTTTCCCGTGCTTAGAACAGTCCCTGCACAAAATTAAATTTTTAAAGGAAGACAAGTAATTTAATACTGCTTGCGGCTTTAATGTAATGTCTGGTCCCGGCAATATGGATGAAAATCAGTGAGACAAATGGCATGGGTACCCCCCCAGTCCATTACCGGGACCTTTGGGTCTTGTATGGAACCCCACACCTAAATTAGAAAAAGGAAAGGCGTGGGGCCCCCAGGCCCTATATACTCTGAACAGCAGTATACAGGCGGTGCAAACAAGACATGGACTGTGTAGGTTTGTTGTTAAGTAGAATCTGTTTGTAATTTTGAACTGGTACATTTTTTAAGTGTAGCTCCAGTCAAAAAATCTATTTGTAAGCTTTTTGGAAAACATAGGGAAAGGTTATCACCCCCTGTAACAATTTTTTTTGCTGTCTGTGCACCTTTTCAGAAGATTTCACCTCACTTTCTGTCCCAATGACAAATGTTTTTTGAAAATTTGGGGTTTTTAGTGAAACAAGGATTGGTGATAAAGCATCAGTGGAGAGGAGACACATTTTTCCCACATCAACTCTTACAGAAGAGAATTTCCCTTCCTAGGGGTGTCATGGTTATGCAGTGATCTTCCTGTGTTTGCTTACCTCCCCTCATGTCTTCAGACTAAGAGGCCAGCCACTTACACCTGGTGGTTTTTATAACCTCTCCTCTAAGCATGGCTCCACCCCAGGCCCTATCAGGGAGCCCTATATTAACCTGTGCACTGCAGGCAATCAGTGCTGATCAACCATTGTGTATTCCTTTGTGTGTTAGTTTCCTGTTTCCTGTCGTGTGCTCTTCTACTGTTTTCCGTTACCGACTTTGGCGTGTTTTGACTATCCCTGTTTGCCTGTGATCCTGACCTTTTGGCGCGTCCCCGACTATTCTTGTCTGCTTGTGGCCCCGACCTTGGCTTTGTCCCTCACCATCCCTATCCTCCTGTTGCCTACTGTGGGTGTGAGCTGGGGGACCCCGGGGGTCGCGACCTGGAGCCAGTTGCAGCCAAGTTCATCCTCACCACCAGAGGCGCTGGTGAACACCTGCTGGCTCTTAGACTCCGCGCCCCAGGGAATCTTAAGCTCTAACCCCAGTGGGATCTGTCCCCCGTATGCAGCAGTCAGCCGTAAGGTCCACAACCTTGCGGTGCACACCTGATCCTACGGTGTACACCTGTCACCTCGCCTCAAGGTGACCTGACAAGGGGTAGATTTCATCTCACTTCCTGTTGTCTCCTTCCATTTGCAAGTAGGAGACGTTTGTAAGTTGGATGTTTGAAAGTAGGGGCCTGCCCCATATGCTCTGCAGAAATTTGGGCCTAATGTGTTGGTGTTGTCACAACACTATAAGCCCTCACAGTTACTCTTGGTGGGCGCTGGAATGGGCCCCGCTGTCAACTATTATATCAAGAATTGTAATTACATGCACCTGTTGAACAGGGGCAGAAAAATGGGGGCTTTGGTGGTGGTGGTGGTGTTGCCACAACACTGTAAGCTCTCACAGTTGTTCTTGGTGGGCACATGAATGGGCCCTGCTGTGAAATATTAGATCAAGAATTGTAATTACATGTCCCTGTTGAACAGGGGCATAAAAACTGGGCCTTAGGCACTCGTGCCACAACACTGCAACAACATCACAGAAACTCTAGTTGGACCGCAGGAATGAGCCCTACTGCAAAGCATTGCATCAAAAATTGTATTACATGCCCCTGTTAAACAGGGGCTGAAAAATTGGGCCTCAGGCACTGCTGCTGGTGCCACGACACCGCAACCTCTCCCATATACTCTAGTTGGAGTGCAGGAATGAGTCCTGCTGCAAAGCATTGCATCAAAAATTGTATTACATGCCCCTGTTAAACAGGGGTTGAAAAATTGGGCCTTAGGCACTGGTGCTGGTGCCACAACATTGCAACCTCTACCATATACTCTAGTTGGAGTGCGGGAATAAGCCCTGCTGCAAAGTATTGCATCAAAAATTGTAATTACACTCCCCTGTTCAACAGGGGCTGAAAAATTGGGCCTTAGGCACTGGTGCTGGTGCCACAACACTGCAACCCCTCACAGATACTCTATTTGGAGCACAGGAATGAGCCCTGCTGCAAAGTATTGCATCACAAATTGTAATTACACGCCCCTGTTACACAGGTCCTGAAAAATTGGGCCTTAGGCACTGGTGCCGGTTAAACAACACTGCAACCAATGACAGATATTGTAGTTGAGCGCAGCAACGAACCCCCCTGCAAAATATTGCATCAAAAATTGTAATGACACACCCATGTTAAACAGGGGCTGAAAAATTGGGCCTTAGCCACTGGTGGCGGCACCCAGAACCAAAAATGTTCTTACAAGCTATCAGCATGATCACTGAGGAGGAAGGGGATAGTCACTCAGCATAACAGGATAGTCACTCAGCATCAGCATAGGCAGTCTTGAAGGGATCTGATATTTCAAAAAATATTTGGTTACATCAGCATCAGGTGCTTGGTAGCTGGTGGTGATCCAAGACTGATTCATATTTATGTAGGTCAGTCGATCAACTGAGTCGGTGGACAGGGGCACCCTGTGATCGGTTACAAAGCCTCCAGCAATAGGGAGGCCATGCAGCATAGGTTAGCTGAGGCATTCAGACCGGAGTCCTCTGGGTCACTAAGGACGACATGATCCGCAGCCACCTCCTCCCAGCCACTTACAAGGCCACAGGTTTCTTGGGACTGTAAATCATCCTTAAAAGACTGTTGCTGATGCTGAGTGCCAGACTCCACCTCCATGCTGACACAATCCTTCTCCTCCTCCTCCTCTTCTTGTGTGATCGGTGGGTCAGCAGGAACACTGTCTGGATAAAGGGGGCCTTGAGAGGTAAGGAAGTCCACCTCTTCCTGCCTCTGTTCTGCCTCAAGTGCCCTGTCCATTATTCCATGCAGCCTGTGCTCCAACAGATGGACAAGAGGGACAGTGTTACTGATGCATGCACTGTCACTGCTCACCACTCTTGTGGCCTCCTCAAATTGTGACAGGGCAGTGCATGCATCCCTGATCATGGCACACTGGTGTGGGAAAAAAACCAAGCTCCCCTGACCCTGTCCTGGTGCCACAGGTTGCACAGGTACTCATTGATGGCCCTCTTCTGCATGTGCAGCTGCTGCAGCATGGCCAACGTTGAGTTCCACCTGGTGGGCATGTCACAGATTAGGGGGTTCTTGGGCAGGTTAAATTCCTTTTGGAGGTCAGCTAGCCAAGCACTGGCATTATATGACAGGTGGAAATTCACACAGACTTTAATGGCCTGCCTCAGGACATCCTGTAAGCCCGGGTACCTGCCCGAGAACCGCTGCACCACCAAGTTAAGGATGTGAGCCAAACAGGGCACATGGGTCAGTTGTCCCTGTTGGAGGGCGGAGAGGAGGTTGGTGCCATTGTCATAAACTACCATTCCTGGCTTAAGCTGGTGTGACATCAACCACCTCTCAGCCTGCCCCTGAAGAGCTGACAGAATATCTGCCCCAGTGTGGCTCCTGTCCCCCAAGCACACCAGCGCAAAGCACCACATGGAATCTTTTTGCCTGTGTACTTGAGCAGCCCCTTTTAATGCCTACGGAGCACCACTGGTTCCGAGGACAAAGCAGAGGAGGAAGATGAAGAGGAGGGGTGGAGGAGAGAGGTGTGTCAGAATCACCAGTAGTAGCATTTTGGAGGCATGGTGGCGGAACAACCTCCAACACTACTGCGCCTATTCCTGAATCCTTCCCAGCTGCCAGCAGAGTCACCCAATGCGCCGTGAAAGATAGGTAACGTCCCTGTCCATGCCTGCTGGACCATGAGTCAGCGGTAATATGCACCTTACCACTGACTGCCCTGTCCAGCAAGGCCAAGAATTTGCCTTCCACATGCCGGTAGAGAGCCGGCATCATCTCCCAATGTGAAAAAGTGGCGCTTGGGAACCTGCCACTGAGGAACCGCACATTCCACAAACTCACGGAAGGGGGCAGAGTCTACCAACTGAAAAGGCAGCAGTTGAAGTGCTAGCAATTTAGCCAAGCTAGCATTCAACCGCTGGGCATGTGGATGTCTGGGAGTTAACTTCTTTTGGCGGTGCAGCAGCTGGGGCAGGGAAATTTGCCTGGTATAATCGGATGTCGGTGTACCGATAGCAGATTGCCCGCAAGCACTTGGCTGTGACACACCTAATTCTACACCTTCATTCCTTTCAGTGCAGTTTTCAGAGAGGACTGAAAGTATAGTGTTGTTGGAGATCCCAGCTGATTAGGAGCAAGGAGAGATCCACTTTGTTCTTTGGTGTGGGTCTTTTAAGTATGCTTGCCAACGAACTGCATGGCAGGTCGACATATATCTGGTCAAGCATGTGGTACCCAAGTGGCTGATGTTTTGGCCACATGAGATACGCTTGAGACATATGTTGCAAATAGCAGTGGTGCGATCTGATGCACTCATCTCAAAAAAGGTCCACACCAAAGAACTTTTGAAATAACGTGCAGAAGCAGCGACCTGCACAGGCAGAGCTCTGCTGTGTGATTCAGTCAGTGTGCTGCCCTTAAGCTGGCCTTAAGCTGGCCCATCATCATCAGAGCCTTCAAAACGCTGAGCATCCTCCTGGAGCATGTACCCAACACTGTGCTCTAACGGTTTGGGGGACTCCCCAGGAGGACATAGTGGGGCAAGGGAAGGAGTGACTGATGCCATTGAACCGAGTGAAGAGACCGCATTGGCCGCTGCTTTGCCAGGCAAAGTGCACTGAGCCTGGGTGAGAGAGTATGAGAAGCATGAGGATTGCTTGGTCATCTACTCTACCAAGTCTTCGGCATGTTGCGGCTCAACACAGCCAGCTGCCGAACAAAAGAACAAGTGTGTCCAATGGCCATGTGCTGATGAGGATGCACCATATCCACGACCAGCACTGTTGCCTCTAGACACAGAGCCTGCTTGCCCTCTTTCATTGGCTTGTGACTGTCTGCCTCTCCTTGTTGGCCTTCCAGACATACTAATAGCCTGCAGGGAGATGTAGCTGCACAAAGCTGGCATGTATACACTGATTATACTGGAGCTAGCAGAATCAACTGCCTGCCTGTAGTACTATGAGTATGAGAACGCCAGCAATTGGGGTAGCTTTGTGTGCACACTGTGCAGAGTACACAGTACACCAACTGTAATTACTGCAGCTGCCTGCCTGTGGTATAGGATCAGAAGAACACCAGCAATTGGGGTAGCTTTAAGTGCATACTGTGGAGAGTACACCGTACACCAACTATAATTACTGCAGCTGCCTGTGGTATAGGATCATAAGAACACCAGCAATCGGGGTAGCTTTAAGTGCACACTGTGCCGAGTACACAGAACACCAACTGTAATTACTACAGCTGCCCGTCTGTGGTATAGAATCAGAAGTACACCAGCAATTTGGGTAGCTTTAATTGCACACTGTGTCGAGTACACAGTACACCAACTGTAATTAATGCAGCTGCCTGCTTGTGGTATAGGATGAGAAGAACACCAGCAATTGGGGTAGCTTTAAGTGCACACTGTGCAGAGTACACCGTACACCAACTCTAATTACTGCAGCTGCCTGCCTGTGGTATAGGATCAGAAGAACACCAGCAATTGGGGTAGCTTTAAGTGCATATTGTGCAGAGTACACAGTACACCAACTATAATTACTGCAGCTGCCTGCCTGCGGTATAGGATCAGAAGAGCACCAGCAATTGGGGTAGCTTTAAGTACACACTGTGTAGAGTACACAGTAAACCAACTGTAATTACTGCAGCTGCCTGTGGTATAGCATCAGAAGAACACCAGCAATTGAGATAGCTTTAAGTGCACACTGTGCAGAGTACACAGTACACCAACTGTAATTACCGCAGCTGCCCGCCTGTGGTATAGGATGAGAAGAACACCAGCAATTGGGGTAGCTTTAAGTGCACACTGTGCAGATTACATCGTACACCAACTGTAATTACTGCAGCTGCCTGCCTGTGGTATAGGATCAGAAGAACACCAGCAATTGGAGTAGCTTTAAGTGCATATTGTTCAGAGTACACAGTACACCAACTATAATTACTACAGCTGCCTGCCTGCAGTATAGGATCAGAAGAGCACCAGCAATTGGGGTAGCTTTAAGTGTACACTGTGCAGAGTACACAGTAAACCAACTGTAATTACTGCAGCTGCCTGTGGTATAGCATCAGAAGAACACCAGCAATTGAGGTAGCTTTAAGTGCACACTGTGCAGAGTACACAGCACACCAACTGTAATTACTGCAGCTGCCTGCCTGTGGTATAGGATGAGAAGAACACCAGCAATTGGGGTAGCTTTAAGTCCACACTGTGCAAAGGACACAGTACACAGGAATGAATCTAGCTAAACTGAATACAGTATATATACACACATATATATATATATATATATATATATATATATATATATATATATATATATATATATATATATATATATATATATATATATATATATATATATATATATATATATATATATACAACACCTAGGAAGCATATATATATATATATATATATATATATATATATATAATACACTCACTGCAGCTAACCAACTCGCCTCCTGCCTGCTCTATCTAACTCAAATTAAATGAAATGACACTGTCTATCTCTCTCTCTATCAGCACACCGGAACACACTACACAAGGGTGCCATGCAGGCAGCCTTATACAGTGTGGGGCGTGTGCTAAACCCCCTGAGCCACCCTTGCTTTGGCCAATTACGGCTCACTGTACAGACATCGCTGTGATTGGCCAAGCATGCGGGTCATAGTGCATGCTTGGCCAATCATCAGCCAGCAATGCACTGCGATGCTGCAGTGAATTATGAGCTGTGACGCGCCACTCGGATTTGGTGCGAACGGCCCATAACATTCAGAATTCGCTGAATGGGTGAACAGATGATTTTCGAGTCAAATGTGGGTTCGACTCGAACACGAAACTCATCCCTAGACATGAATAGGAATGTCATTTTGCTGTCTGACTGTTCTAAATACAGGAAACATGCGTCACTTTACAGGCATACTATAGACACCCCCCAGGTACGTAATTTAAAGGAATATTACACTTTTATTGTTTCACTTTAAGCATTATTAAAATCACTGCTCCCGAAAGCACGGCCATTTTTAAAACAGTTTTTTCCATTGGTACATCTCCCCTGGGGCAGGACCCAGGTCCCCAAACACTGTTTATGACAATACCATTCAAATAAGCCTTTAAAATTAGCAATTTTGATTTCTCCCATAGACATTTAAAGGGTGTTCCGTGGCTATCGAATTTGACTTACGTTCGACTCGAACACCGGGACTATCCCTAATCTGGAGTAAAACGAAACCTCAAACTTCTAAATCCACTCTCTGTCTCCCACAATGCTGCAGAGGTTTAGGTCTCCCAAATCTTTCTGCTTACTATCATGCAGCACACCTTGCACATTTACCAAAATACCATGCAATCAAAGACATTTCTTTATGGGTAACAATTGAGTTTATTGGCTGTGACCCGATTTCAGTATCTATCACGTTATGATTAAGACCAATTGATTGTACTTTTATTCACAATCCTATCACAAAACATTCTCTTGGCCTTCAATCTCATTTACTGCTCCTTTTTTCTGTTAAAAATCTCACTTTTTACCCTGCCTGGCTTATAATTGTTTCAAAGCATGGAATACAGCTAATTCATCCCGTTTATATAATTTGGTATCTCCCTCTTCCATACATTTTTTTTCCTCATTTGTGTGATACATTTGGACTTCCTCAATCAAAACTGTTCAGATATTTGCAAATCTTTTCCAACCTTATCTCAATTCCAACTCCCAACTATCTCAGATGAAGTGTTTTGAAAGCATATGTATTTCTGACCCTCATGCTAGAGGACTTTTTTTGTTTCTCTATAAGCAAATTTTAGCTAGTACTAACTCTTGTCCCCCCTCATATGTCTCCTAATAGAAACTAGCCCTTAATCGCTCATTTAATGCTGCTGAATTGTCTAGCATATGGAACACCGCCACTAATGCCGCGTACACATGATCAGACTATCCGGGGGACTTAGTCCAGTGGACAACCAACTGGACTTTGCAGCAGAGGTCCGCCGGACCTACCTACACACAACCAGACTTTTCTGGCGAACTAGGTTTTCCGGTGGACTAACCTTTGAAATGAACGGACTTGCCCACACACGAAGAAAAGTCCGTTCATTTTGAACGTGGCTCCAGGTAGATGGGACTAGCGCAGAAGTGAATGTCACCACCTCCATCGGTGAGATTGACACCTCGCTAGCCCAATCACCTGGTACGGATTTAAAGGGGAAGCCCTACATCAAAAAAAGCGTGGGGGCCCCCCCAAAGTCCATAGCAAACCCTTATCCAAGCATGCAGCCCGGCCAATCAGGAAAGGGGGTGGGGACGACTGAGCGCCCCACCTCCTGAGCAATACCAGGCTGTGTGCACTCAAAATGGTGGGTGTTTTCGAGAAGAGGGGCCCTGTGGCCCCCCCACCCCAAAGCACCTTGTCCCCATGTTGATGAGGACAGGGGCCTCTTACCGACCACCCTGGCCGTTGGTTGCCGGGGTCTGTGGGAGGGGGGCTCATCAGAATCCAGGAGCCCCCTTTAATAAGGGGCCCCCAGATTCCGGCCCCCTACCCTATGTGAATGAGTATGGGGTACATTGTACCCCTACCCATTCACCTAGTGAAAAAAAGTGTACAGAAAAAAAAACCACAACACAGTTTTTTAAAATACTTTATTAGACAGCTCCGGTGGTCTTCTCTTCTTCCGTCTTCGGGGGTCTTCTCGCCGGACTCCTCTGCTAGCTTCTGCTCTTTTGATAGCTCTTTTACTAGCGGAGGAGCCGGCCTTCTCCTTCGTTGCCGCGACCATCCAGGGTTTTCTTCCGTCGCCGTCGCCGATGCCGCCGCCTTCTACTTCTTCTTCTTCTGCTTCTTCTTCTTCCTTCTTCCGCTGTTGATACAATGCTCTCTCCGGCCGTAATGCTGGGGACGCGCTGTGCTGCGAATTATATAGGGGCAGTGGGCGGGGTCACCGAGTGATGTCACGTGGTGACCCCACCTCTTATGATGTCACAGTCTCGGAGGACACCTGAAACCTGGTACACCTGAAACCTGATGGGATCGCACAAAATAAATTTTGCTACCGTGTACAGCTCCCAACAGCCAGAAACAAACCATTGCTAAGGCACGGAAAACGAAATGTTTAATTCTAACTGAAACTATACACAGAACTAATAAAGCTTTTCTTCATGCAAAATGGAAGCAATCAAAACAGATCAAATTGGTAAATTTGAGAAACTCTGACTTCCTTGGGTTAAGCATTCTTTACCTCCAGACTTTGATGACACACTATTATTGCCTTGGTAATTTTACTCTATTTGCATTGACTATAGTTTCTATTCATTTAAGATTGCATCACCACTTGTAACCATTTCCTCCCCCCTTTTTTCTACCCTCTTCTCTCTATCTACTCCTATTTTTTTAGTTTTCTATCTTTCTTTTAACCACTTTCAGACCGGACCATTTTGCTGGTCAATGACCAGAGGTCTTTTTACAATTTGGCACTGCGCTGCTTTAACTGGTAATTGCGCGGTCATGCAATGTTGTACCCAAACAAAATTTGCGTCCTTTTCTTCCCACAAATAGAGCTTTCTTTTGATGGTATTTGATTGCCTCTGCGATTTTTATTTTTTGCGATATAAACGTAAAAAGACCGCAAATTTTGAAAAAAAATGATATTTTCTACTTTTTGTTATTAGAAAAATCCAATAAACTCAATTTTAGTCATACATTTAGGCCAAAATGTATTCAGCCACATGTCTTTGGTAAAAAAAAAGTCAATAACTGTATATTTATTGGTTTGCGCAAAAGTTGTCACATCTACAAACTAAGGTACGTTTTCTGGAATTTACGCAGCTTTTAGTTTACGACTGCCTATCTCATTTCTTGAGGTGCTAAAATGGCAGGGCAGTACAAAACCCCCCCAAATGACCCAATTTTGGAAAGTAGACACCCTGAGGAAATTGATAAGTGGCATGTTGAGCCCATTGAATATTTTTTTTTTTTTTTTTTACACAAAGTTGTCACTAAATGATATATTGCTCACACATGCTATGGGCATATGTGAAATGACACCCCAAAATAAATTCTGCTGCTTCTCCTGAGTACGGGGATACCACATATGTGGGACTTTTTGGGAGCCTAGCCGCGTACGGGGCCCCGAAATCCAAGCACCGCCTTCAGGCTTTCTAAGGGCGTAAATTTTTGATTTCACTTCTCACTACCTATTACAGTTTTGAACGCCATAAAATGCCAAGATGGCACAAAACCCCCACAAATGACCCCATTTTAGAAAGTAGACACCCCAAGCTATTTGCTGAGAGGCATGTTGAGTCCATGGAATATTTTATATTTTGCCACAAGTTGCGGGAAAATTACAAACTTTTTTTTTTTTTTCACAAAGTTGTCACTAAATGATATATTGCTCACGCATGCCATGGGCATATGTGAAATGACACCCCAAAATAAATTCTGCTGCTTCTCCTGAGTACGGGGATACCACATATGTGGGACTTTTTGGGAGCCTAGCCGCGTTCGGGGCCCCGAAAACCAAGCACCGCCTTCAGGCTTTCTAAGGGCGTTACAGTTTTGAAGGCCATAAAATGCCAAGATGGCACAAACTCCCCCCAAATGACCCCATTTTGGAAAGTAGACACCCCTAAATTTAGGGGTACACTAGTGAGACTAGGTAATAAATGGCGGGTGCCCTGAAACTATAAAAAAATAACTAACCAACCAGCGTCACCTGTAACAGTTATATGGTGATCACTGGTGAAAGGGTTAACTAGGGGGCAATCAGGGGGCTTTATGCGGTAGTATATGGGGGTCCCTGGCGCTATAAAAAGCTGCGGCGAACCTAAATACCTACCTGCCTAACTAGCGTCACCTGTGACACTAATACAGCGATCAGAAAAACGATCGCTTATTAGGCTGGGTTCACACTGGAGCGATGCGGGAACGCCACGAATCCGCGGCGGGTTCCCGATCGCATGCCTCCCGGCGGCAGTTCACACTGCCCTATGCGAACTGCTGGGAGTGTCAGTGAAATGTTAATGACACCCCCAGATCAGTTCGCATATCGCAGTGCGATCTGCAAACTCGGATCGCATGGTGTGAACACCCATGCGATCCGATTCTGCTGCGGACCAAAAAAAGGGTCCCGTGCGAGTTTGCGGCGGGTGCGGCGGGTGCGACGCAAATTCAGCCATACTATCTGTATGGCTGAACTCGAATCGCACAGAGATCGGATGTGATTTGCACTGCAGTGCGGTGCGAATCACATCCGTTCTCATAAACCGCTGCAATGTGAACCCAGCCTTAGTGACACTGGCGACGGGGGGTGATCACGGGGTTAAACCTTTATTGGGGGGGTTAGGGGGGTACCTTAGAACTAAAGGAGGCTAACCCTAACTGCCCTAACAGTTATTACAGTCACAAATGACACCCGCCGGGTGATCGGGGGTTAAACCTTTATTAGGTAATAAATGGCGGGTGCCCTGAAACTATAAAAAAATAACTAACCAACCAGCGTCACCTGTAACAGTTATATGGTGATCACTGGTGAAAGGGTTAACTAGGGGGCAATCAGGGGGCTTTATGCGGTAGTATATGGGGGTCCCTGGCGCTATAAAAAGCTGCGGCGAACCTAAATACCTACCTGCCTAACTAGCGTCACCTGTGACACTAATACAGCGATCAGAAAAATTATCGCTTATTAGGCTGGGTTCACACTGGAGCGATGCAGGAACGCCACGAATCTGCGGCGGGTTCCCGCATCGCATGCCTCCCAGCGGCAGTTCACACTGCCCTATGCGAACTGCTGGGAGTGTCAGTGAAATGTTAATGACACCCCCAGATCAGTTCGCATATCGCAGTGCGATCTGCAAACTCGGATCGCATGGTGTGAACACCCATGCGATCCGATTCTGCTGTGGACCAAAAAAAGGGTCCCGTGCGAATTTGCGGCGGGTGCGACGCAAATTCAGCCATACTATCTGTATGGCTGAACTCGAATCGCACAGAGATCGGATGTGATTTGCACTGCAGTGCGGTGCGAATCACATTCGTTCTCATAAACCGCTGCAATGTGAACCCAGCCTTAGTGACACTGGCGACGGAGGGTGATCACGGGGTTAAACCTTTATTGGGGGGGTTAGGGGGTACCTTAGAACTAAAGGGGGCTAACCCTAACTGCCCTAACAGTTATTACAGTCACAAATGACACCCGCCGGGTGATCAGGGGGTTAAACCTTTATTTTATAGTGAGACTAGGTAATAAATGGCGGGTGCCCTGAAACTATAAAAAAATAACTAACCAACCAGCGTCACCTGTAACAGTTATATGGTGATCACTGGTGAAAGGGTTAACTAGGGGGCAATCAGGGGGCTTTATGCGGTAGTATATGGGGGTCCCTGGCGCTATAAAAAGCTGCGGCGAACCTAAATACCTACCTGCCTAACTAGCGTCACCTGTGACACTAATACAGCGATCAGAAAAATGATCGCTTATTAGGCTGGGTTCACACTGGAGCGATGCAGGAACGCCACGAATCCGCGGCGGGTTCCCGCATCGCATGCACATTAGAATTAAAGGGGGCTAACCCTAACTGCCCTAACAGTTATTACAGTCACAAATGACACCAATGCAAAAAAAAAAATGACATTGGTGTCACTGTGACTGGGGGGCAGGGGTAATTGGGGGGGTGATCGGGGGGGGTGTGAGTGTGCCTGGCATGTTCTACTGTGTAGTGTCATGTTGGTGCAACTCATCGATCCTCTCTCCTCGGTGTCGGAACGAAAAATACCGACACGGAGGAGAGATTACATCACTTCCTCTCCTGTGTTTACATTACAGGAGAGGAAGTGATGTCACGGAGCATTTTCATTCGTCGGGAGCGATCGCGAGGGGGTGGCCATGAATGAATGGCCGCCCCCTCATCCCAGATCGCTCCCGAACGAATACCGACCGCCGCAGGCACCGGGGGGGGCCCGATCGGGCCCCCCACCCGCGGGAAGGCAGGGACGTACAGGTACGCCCATATGCCTGCCCGTGCCATTCTGTCGACGTACATCGTCGTGCGGCGGTCGGCAAGTGGTTAATAATGATTGTGTAGTAAATATAAACACATTATCTCTTCTGTTTTTATTATACTATACAGTACACCTATTCATTTGATCTCCTTATTACTGCTCGTGCAAAGTGAACCAATATTCACCAGCTTATTTTTTCCTTGCGATGGAATCTTCTAATGCTTTCAATGTAATACTTTATTGGTGTATTTGTTGCTCTCCTCCTTACATTTTACATTCGATATGTACTCATCCTGATCATAAATCGATATGTTTAGCTTTATTGCTATTTGAATATTGTATCACCATCCTTGTATGTACTCAATTTGTCAATCCTTGTTATATTTAAAAAATAATAAACAAATTTGACAACGAAAATACCTAGATGTTTGTTATAACTACTTATAATAATCCAGCCATACTTAAATGATATACCAGAGATATATTATATAGTATTGCATTAATAGATTTCAATTATAAATATATAGTACACATTAATGAACATTATCCTAAATGCTTCTTACATGTGATGTTGCAACAGACTAGTTGTACTAAACAAATTTCTTGCCAAGAATATGCATACCAAGAAAAACTTTAAAGGAACACATGGAGTCATCAAACAGATGCAGATAAGTATTATCTAATGCCACAAACAAATATACCGTATATACTCGAGTATAAGCCGAGATTTTCAGCCTCTTTTTTGAGGCTGAAAGTGCCCCCCTCGGCTTATACTCGAGTCATCGCTGTCTGCCCGCTCGATCAGCGTGTCGAGCAGACAGACAGCGGCCATTCTATAGTTCAAAAGCCGCGCCTCCGGCTCCGCCTTCGCCTGTGATAGGCGGAACACTGAATTTCCCAGCAGCCTGTGTTCCGCCTATCACGGACATCGTATCATCCTCGTACTACGGACGAGGATGATACGATGTACGTGATAGGCGGAACACAGGCTGCTGGGAAATTCAGTGTTCCGCCTATCACAGGCGAAGGCGGCGGCGCAGCTTTTGAATTTTACAATGGCCGCCGAGGCGCCGACGAAGAGGGCACGGGACGGAGGCAAGGCAAGGCAAGGCACGGCACGGGACGGGACGGGACGGGACGGAGGCAAGGCACGGCGGCGAGGCACGGAGGCAAGGAGGCTCGGCACGGGACGGAGGCTCGGGACAAAGGCTCGGGACACAGGTAGGCTGGACACACACACACACACACACACACACACACACACACACACACACACACACACACACACACACGGATGGATACACACACACACAGGGATGGATGGATGGATGGAGACACACACACACAGGGATGGATGGATGGATGGATGGAGACACACACACACAGGGATGGATGGATGGATGGATGGACACACACACACAGGGATGGATGGATGGATGGATGGAGACACACACACACAGGGATGGATGGATGGATGGATGGACACACACACACACAGGGATGGATGGACGGACACACAGGGATGGACGGACACACAGGGATGGACGGACACACAGGGATGGATGGACGGACACACAGGGATGGACGGACACACACACAGGGATGGACAGGCATGTCTTACCCTCGGCTTATACACGAGTCAATAAGTTTGCCAGTTTTTTTGGGGGTAAATTGGGGGCCTCGGCTTATATTCGGGTCGGCCTATACTCGAGTATATACGGTAATAATGTGCATGCACTTTCCTTCAATTAAATAGCAACATGAGATGCTAACTATCCAATTTATCATTACCAGGGGTCACCCAGTACGTGTATCCCATCAGCATCAAAAACCTCTTGATATCACACTATCGAGTAACAGCCACATGACCAACTGGAATCTATCACTCAACTTCACCAATTGGCAATATTTTTAACCACTTGCTTACTGGGCACTTAAAACCCCCTCAGTCCCAGACCAATTTTCAGCTTTCAGTGCTCTCACATTTTGAATGACAATTACTCAGTCATGCAACACTGTAACCAAATGATTTTTTTTGTCCTTTTCTTCATACCAATAGAGATTTCTTTTGGTGGTATTTGATCACCTCTCGGTTTTTTATTTTCTGCGCTATAAATGAAAAAAGACCGAAAATTTTGAAAAAAAATGATTTTTTCTTCGTTTCTGTGATAAAATTTAGCAAATTAGCATTTTTTCTTCATAAAATTTGGCCACAATTTATACTACTACACATCTTTGGTAAAAATAACCCAAATTATTGCATATTATAAGATCTGTGTGAAATTTATAGAGTCTACAAGCTATGGTGCAAATCATAAAGATTTGCAAAAAAAGATCACATCTGATGTACTAAGGCCTTTCTCCATTCCTGAGACCCTAACAAGCCAGAAAAGTACAAATGCCCCCCAAATGACCCCTTTTTGGAAAGTAGACATTCCAATGTATTTAGTAAGAGGCATGGTGAGTTATTTTAAGTTCTCATTTTTTCCCACAATTCTTTGCAAAATTAAGATTTTTTTTTTCACAAAATTTTCATTGTAATAGCTTATTTCTCCCACACGGAATGTGCATACCACAAATAAAACCCCAAAATACATACTCCTACTCCTCCTGAGTATAACAATACCACATGTGTGAGACTTTTACACAGCCTGACCACATACAGAGGCCTAATTTTGAAGTAGCACCTTCAGGCGTTCTAGGAGCATAAATTACACATTTCATTTCTCAACCACCTATTACAGCTTTGAAGGCCCTGGAACACCAGGGCAATGGAAACGTCCAAAAAATGACCCCATTTTGGAAAGATAACACCCCAGCGTATAATCTATGAGGCATAATGAGTCTTTTCAATGGTTCATTTTTTTCCAGAAGTTTTAGGAAAATGTGGAAAAAAATGAAAACGCATTTTTTTTTTGTTGTCCGTTTATAAGATATTTCCAACACATAGCATTTACATAGCAAAAATGGCACCCCAAAATACATTTTCCAACTCCTCCTGAGTATAACGATACCACATGTGTGAGACTTTTACACAGCCTGACCACATACAGAGGCCTAATTTTGAAGTAGCACCTTCAGGCATTCTTGGAGCATAAATTACACATTTCATTTCTCAACCACCTATTACAGTTTTGAAGGCCCTGGAACACCAGGGCAATGGAAACGTCCAGAAAATGACCCCATTTCGGAAAGCTAACACCCCAACATATAATCTATGAGGCATAATGAGTCTTTTCAATGGTTCATTTTTTTCCAGAAGTTTTTGGAAAATGTGGAAAAAAATGAAAGCGCATTTTTTTTTACACAAAGTTGTCCGTGTATAAGATATTTCCAACGCATACCATTTACATAGCAAAAATGGCACCCCAAAATACATTCTCCTACTCCTCCTGAGTATGGCAATACCACATGTGTGAGGCCGCGTACACACGCGGGGACTGTTCGCTCAACTTTGTCCGTCAAACAGTTTCAGCGGACAGTCCGCTCAAAATTAGCATGGACGGACTTGGCCACACATGACGAACGAACAGTCCGCTGAAACCGTGCGCGATGACGTGAACGGCACGTACGACGGGACTAGAAAACGACGTCCTATACACTGCAATGCAAACTTCGGCGTGTGAATCCTTTCTGAGCATGCGCGGAACTTAGTTTGACGAACAAGCCTACACACGAGGGGACTGTTCGCTGAAACAAAGTTTCAGCGGACAGTTTTTCGGAATTTCCGAAAAACTTTGTTCAGCAGACTGTCCGCTGAAACTGTCCGCTGAAAGCCCACACACGAGCGGACTGTCCGCCGAAACACTGTTCAGCGGACAAAGTTGAGCGAACAGTCCCCGCGTGTGTACGCGGCCTGAGACTTTTACACAGCCTGACCACATACAGAGGCCAAATTTTGAAGTAGCACCTTCAGGCATTCTAGGAGCATAAATTACACATTTCATTTCTCAACCACCTATTACAGTTTTGAAGGCCCTGGAACACCAGGGCAATGGAAACGTCCAGAAAATTACCCCATTTTGGAAAGCTAACACCCCAAAGTATAATCTATGAGGCATAATGAGTCTTTTCAATGGTTCATTTTTTTCCAGAAGTTTTGGAAAATGAAAACACATTTTTTTTTACACAAAGTTGTCCGTTTATAAGATATTTCCAATGCATAGCATTTTCATAGCAAAAATAACACCCCAAAATACATTCTACTACTCCTCCTGAGTATGGCAATACCACATGTGTGAGACGTTTACACAGCCTGGCCACATACAGAGGCGCAACATGCAAGGAACACCGTCGGCGTTCCAGAGACACATAGCCTGCACATACCCAGAATTACACCCCCAAATACATTATGCTGAGCAAAGGGTAAAGAAAAGATTACATGTGGTTTTAGAAGCGCAGTTGTCCACAGGAGGATATCACTGGTCCAGGCAGCAGGCAGGGACTTGGTCAGCAACAGCGAACACAGTTTTTCAGGCAGCAGGCAGGGATACTGTCCATATTACAGTCCAGGGTCAGTGCAGAGATGTCAGCAGTGCCAAAAATATTGGTCCTGGTAGTAGGCAGGTCCTTGTGGTGTGGTCAGTGCGGCATGACGGCAGTAAGTCCTACAGGCAGCAGACAGAAGTAGAGCCTTGTTCAGGACAGAATGGGGATAGGGGTAGAGGCTTCTCCCTCCCAAATCTCTTTGAAGCCTCCGAGTCTCCAGACTCTAATCTAGGAATAAGAAAACAAAGAAAATTGTTTTCTTCTTCCAGAAAAACTATACTGGAGCCCTTCACATATGTGAGACCCCGTGTTGAATCCCACTAGTCCAGTTGCAGAATACAAGATCAGTCCAAGAGGCAGGCAAATATCGTGGTCAAACAGTCCCAGGTCAGTTCCAGATCAGGCAGAGGTATGTACAGAATCGTTAGGCAGAAGCATGGTCGAATAACAGTCCAGGGTCAGTTCCAGATCAGGCAGAGGTATGTACAGAATCGTTAGGCAGAAGCATGGTCGAATAACAGTCCAGGGTCAGTTCCAGATCAGGCAGTGGTATGCACAGAATCGGCAGGCATAAGAGTGGTCAAATAACAAGTCAGGGTCAGTTACAGAGCAGGCAGTGGCATAAGGGGTGTGAACGTGTATGAAGGCAGGAACTGAGGATTATGTTTACCATACTTCACAAAAAATTTATTGAAGTATGGTAACACCGAAAACAGTCGCCTATGCAGAGGCCTGGTTGGGAAGGACATTGTGCACAATAATAAGATGTGTCTCTTCTGACTCCTGCTCTGGTACAGACCTTACATCTTTTTTGACGTCTTTGGCCTGTTGGTTTGGGAGGGATTTTATCGGGAAAGTGGCGCTCGGAGAGTCGACTAATAACATCTGATCGGATATTTTCTGGTGGGCCGTTTGGGAAAATAAGGGCAGTGAAAACTTCCTCCTGGTAGCCAAAGAAACGTTTGGGGTTTTGGGTGGAGTTGCGGTAAATGACATAGGAATTGTAAATGGGCAATTGAAAAAAATAAATTGCTACTTTTTTGTACCAATGGTATGTCCGTCTTGTGACAAGATATGGTTCCATCATTTGGTCGTTGAAGTCGACTCCCCCCATGAACAAATTTTATTCATAAATGCATTTTGTTTTTTTGATGGGGCCATTCCTTCTGGGGATTTCCACGAAGGTATCATTGTGGATAGAAGACAACATATACACATCCCTTCTGTCCCTCCACTTCACTGCCAGAACCTCCTTGTTTCTCAGACTTGCGGTTTCTCCTTTTCGCAGCTTCTTATTCACAAGACTTTGAGGAAAGCCTTTTGGATTCCTTTTTACAGTGCCACATGCTGGCGTCTTCTTCTGGTGAAGGTTGTCCGGACAATTAGGGGGCTACAGCTGGATGTCCTTCCCTTCGTACACTATGAATGAATATGTGTACCCTGTGGCTCGGTCGCATAATTTGTAGATCTTCACCCCATAGCGGGCCCTTTTGCTGGGCATAAATTGCTTCATTTTAAGCCTGCCGCTAAATTTAATAAGGGACTCATCCACACATATGTGTTGGTCCGGGGTAAACAATTTGGGGAATGTTTCTGAAAAATAATTAAGTATTGGTCGAATTTTGTAAAGCCTGTCGTAATTTGGATCATTTCGTGGAAGGCACTGGGAATTGTCGCTGAAATGTAAGAACCTCAAGATCATCTGATACCTGGTTCTGAGCATTACCGTGGAGAAGAGCGGTGTGTGGTGGAGGGGGTGGGTTGACCAATAGGTACACAATAGATTTTTTTTGTTGAGTCACATGTTAAATGTGAGGCCTAAAAAACCTTGAACTCCTCCACCGTCTCTCCATTCGTAGGGACGGGCATAATAAGATGTCGGATTTTTCAAAATAAATTGTTGTGCATACGGGTTGCACTGGGCCACAATTGACGACAACATATCCTCTGTAAAAATTTAAGTAAAAAAATCTATTGGGGTAAAATTCTCCGTGTCCACCTGGACTCCTGGCTGGGCAGTGAAAGGGGGAACAATGGCCTCTCCTGAATTTGGAGGAAGCCACAAGGGGTTCTGAAGGGCAAAGGGAAGGCATGGCTCCTAACCCTTTGGGGCTGAGATGACACCCCACTGGTACTTGGCCTTTCTTGCCGGGGCACTGCGGTGCTGGTGGACGGCACTGCGGTGCTGGTGGATGGAACTTCGGTGCTGGTGGATGGCACTGCCTCACTAGAACGCCTTCATTTGATGGGCCGGATATCTTCCTCCTCGGATTCAGTCAGTGTTTCACTGCTGAGGACTGGCTCATAATTTATTTCGGCTTCAGAATCCGAATCTTAAAAGGAATCTGAAGAGGAGAGCTCCCCGTTGCTCTCGTCGGCCGTGGAAAGAATTTGGTACCCCTCCTCGGCGGAAAAGACTCGTTTAGCCATGGTTGCTGGTTAAGCCTGCACTGATGGGCACTGATGAGATGAGAATTGGGTATATGGGCTGGTATGATATTTATTATATATATATATATATATATATATTTTTTTTTTGGTTGAACTGGATGGACTTGTGTCTTTTTTTAACCTTACTAACTATGTAACTATGCATCCCGATGGGCTCACAACGATGTACGTCAGCAGAATGGCACGGGAAGGCAAATTGGCGTACGGGTACGTCCATTTGAAATTGCTACCTTGCCATCGCGCATGCGATGGACCCCTGTGAGTCAGGTCACGGGTCCCGCAGACTTGATCGCTGCGGGGGTACCCGTGATCATCTTGCAGGGAGGCTGAATGGGGAGATGTGGAAGTAAACAGCATCTCCCCGTTCTGCCTAGCAACAAGTGACACTGATCTCTGCTCCCTGTGATTGGAGCAGAGATCAGTGTTCACTAACTCACAGCCACGCCCCCAACAGTTAGTAACACACCCCTAGGACACACTTAACCCCTTCACTGCTACCCCTGGTTAACTCCTTCACTGCCAGTGTCATTTACACAGGAATCAGTGCATTTGTATAGCACTGATTGCTGTATAAATGAGAATGGTCCCAAAAATGTGTCAAAAATGTTCCGATGTGACCACCATAATGTCGCAGTCACAATAAAAACTGCTGATCGCCACCATTACTAGTAAAAAAAAAAATATTAATAAAAATGCCATAAAACTATTCCCTATTTTGTAAACGCTATACATTTTGTGCAAACCAATCAATAATCGCTTATGTAGAAGAATATGTATCAGCCTAAACAGAAAAAAAATGTTCTGTTATATATTTTTGGGGGATATTTATGCGTTTTTTTCAAAATTGTCGCTCTATTTTTGTTTATAGCGCAAAAAATAAAAACCGCAGGGGTACAGAAAGCTCTATTTGTGGGAAAAAAGGATGTCAATTTTGTTGCACGACCGTGCAATTGTCAGTTAAAGCGACCGAATTGCAAAAAGTGGTCTGGTCTTAAGCCAGCAAAATGGCCCTGGCTGAAAGTGGTTAAGCGCTTTTTGTGGATTGTTATATCCAGTCTTCCTGTATGGGATGCCAGAGGGACGTGGGTGGATCTGTCTAACTAGGCAAAGACTTCCTATCTTTTTTAGATGCTGGGGAAATGCACTTGTCTTTTTGAACTTATTTTGAATAGTGAGTTACTTTATAATTACATGTATTATCCATTTGACAAATAATTAGATTGATTTATATCTAATGGATCCTGTTAAAGCTATTATAGAGATCATTACAATATCTCATCCCTGAAGAAGATTATACTTATTATTAACTATCAAAACGCTTTGGATGGCCCATCCATTTCGCCACCACCAGTCATCTGGAGGCGTTGGGAGCACCAAGCAGATAGTATCATTCTCTTCAAAATATATTGCTTTTAGAAAATATTGAAATTGTATATTGTTTTTTCTCTATGAAATTTCTTTATGAATTGTCCTAAAGAAGTATTTATTAAGATTTTGTAAAATAAATTAAACATTTTTTATAAATACTTTTCTCTTATTGTTGCCTTTAAAATCCCACAAAACAGAGGTTATTCCGAATTTTCATATGATATACACATCTTTACTATTCCTCCTCTTCACAGCCAACACTTCCTTGTCAAATCCTCTCTTTCTAGCCCTTGTACACGATCGGAGATTCCGATGACCAAATTCGTCGGAGTTATTCCGACTGATTAATTCCGGACGAGATCCGGAAGTGATGTTGCATACACACGGTCGGACCAAGTTGTCGGATTTTCCGGTTGCCAAGAACGCGGTGACGTAAGCCGCATACGGCGGGACTAGAAAAGGGAAGTTCAGCATCACGTCCGGCACCCTTTGGGCTCCTTCTGCTGATCTCGTGTGTATCGTGTGTTAGTAGAAGTTTGGTGAGAGACGATTCACGCTTTTCAGATTAGTGATTCAGATCGCTACTGCTCTTCAGTTTCTGCTTGTCTTTGCGTAGCTGATAATCAGTGCGTGCAGTCAGTAAGTATTTGTTTCTCATTGTGGACTATATCTTGGTATAGTATGCTTTGTTTTGTATTTCTTATTGTCTGCTTGCTTCTGCTATTCAGTTCGTTCTTTCAGGCATTGCTGTTTATCGGTGCTTTCTGTTGTCCGTTCTGACCAGCCGACCGTTTTGAAACCATGTTTCGTCTACGTACTCGTCGTAGAGTTTGTGCTGTACAGGGGCTTTGTGTTGGGGTTCTTACTTTGACACAAGCCCGGTCCATGAACAGGGAGGGGAGGCGTTTGTGGACCAAGAATTGGTTGCGCCAGCGTGACCAGTTCTCGCACATGCCTTTGCTCCGTGATATCGGGGAGAATAATCCTGATGATTTCAGGAATTATCTCCGGATGACGGACCCCGTTTTTCTCTGTCTGCTGGCTTTGCTGACCCCTTATATCACCAGACAGGATACCTAAATGCGGCAAGCCATCACTCCGGAGCAGAGGCTCATCGCCACGTTGCGCTACTTGGTGACTGGGAGAAACCTTCAGACGTTAAGTTCTCTACAGGCATCTCCCCCCAGGCTCTGGGGATCATTATTCCAGAGACCTGTTCTGCTATCAATCAGGTCCTGCAGAAGGACTATATGAAGGTAAGTTTTATCCTTTAACATCACATTCTATGTATTTCATGATTGTTAATGTCTTGCATTTCTTTCCTCATTCCCTAATTACCATCATTGCAATATGCTCTAATTAATATGCTCTGCCCCTTTGTCCTCAGGCATATTTGCTTCACTAACTTCCCCACTAGGGATGAGCCGAACACCCCCCGGTTCGGTTCGCACCAGAACTTTCGAACAGACCCCAAATTTGTACGAACTTTAGAACCCCATTGAAGTCTATGGGACTCGAACGTTCGAAATTAAAAGTGCTAATTTTAACGGCTAATATGCAAGATACTGTCCTAAAAAGGGTTTGGGGACCTGGCTCCTGCCCCAGGGGACATGGGTCAATGCCTGAAATGTCTTTAAAAATGGCCGTTTTGGCGGGAACACTGATTTTAATGACGATTAAAGTGAAAAAAAAGTAAAATATTCCTTTAAATATGGTGCCTGGGGGGTGTCTGTAGTATTCCTGTGAAGTGTCACGTGTTTCCCGTGTTTAGAACAGTCCCTGCACAAAATGACATTAAACGGAAATAACATCATTTAAAACTGCTTGCGGTTTTAATGTTATATCTGGTTCCTGCAATATGGTTGAAAATCATTGAGAAAAATGGCATGGGTAGCCCTCCCTGCCCATTACCAGCCCTTTTGGGTCTTGTACGCATATTAAGGGGAACCCCGTACCCATATTAAAAAAAGGAAATGCGTGTGGCCCCCAGGCCCTATATACTCAGAACAGCAGTATACAGGCGGTGCAAACAAGACAGGGACTGTGTAGGTTTGTTTTGTTAAGTTGAATCTGTTTGTAATTTTCAACTGGTACATTTTTAAAGTGTAGCTCCAGTCAAAAAAACTATTTTTAAGCTTTTTGGAAAACATAGGGAAGGGTTATCACCCCTGTATAATTTGTTTTGTCGTACATCTTTTTTCATCTCACTTGCTGTTGTCTCCTTCCGTTTGCAAGTAGGAGATGTTTGTAAGTTGGATGTTTGAAAGTAGGGGCCTGCCCTATATGCTCTGCAGAAATGGCGGAACAAGGTGTTGGTTTTGCCACAACATTGTAAGCCCTCAAAGTGACTCTTGGTGGGCGCTGGAGCGCCCTGCTGTGAATGATTGTATCAAGAATTGTAATTAAATGCCATTGTTGAACAGTGGTAGAAAAATTGACCTTTGGTGGTTGTGGTGCTGGTGCCACAACACTATAGGTCCTCACAGTTACTCTGGGTGGGCACAGGAACGGGCCCTCCTGTGAAATATTATATCAAGAATTGTAATTACATGTCCCTGTTAAACAGGGGCAGAAAAATTGGGCCTTAGGCACTGGTGCTGGTGCCACCACACTGCAACCTCTCCCATATACTCTAGTTTTATTGCAGGAATTAGCCCTGCTGCAAAGCATTGCATCAAAAATTGTAATTAAACACCCCTGTTAAACAGGGGCAGAAAAATTGGGCCTTAGGCACTGGTGCTGGTGCCACCACACTGCAACCTCTCCCATATACTCTAGTTTTATTGCAGGAATTAGCCCTGTTGCAAAGCATTGCATCAAAAATTGTAATTAAACACCCCTGTTAAACAGGGGCAGAAAAATTGGGCCTTAGGCACTGGTGCTGGTGCCACCACACTGCAACCTCTCCCATATACTCTAGTTTTATTGCAGGAATTAGCCCTGCTGCAAAGCATTGCATCAAAAATTGTACTTAAACGCCCCTGTTAAACAGGGGCAGAAAAATTGTGCCTTAGGCACTGGTGCTGGTGCCACCACACTGCAACCTCTCCCATATACTCTAGTTTTATTGCAGGAATTAGCCCTGCTGCAAAGCATTGCATCAAAAATTGTACTTAAACGTCCCTGTTAAACAGGGGCAGAAAAATTGGGCCTTAGGCACTGGGGCTGGTGCCACCACACTGCAACCTCTCCCATATACTCTAGTTTTATTGCAGGAATTAGCCCTGCTGCAAAGCATTGCATCAAAAATTGTAATTAAACGCCCCTGTTAAACAGGGGCAGAAAAATTGGGCCTTAGGCACTGGTGCTGGTGCCACCACACTGCAACCTCTCCCATATACTCTAGTTTTATTGCAGGAATTAGCCCTGCTGCAAAGCATTGCATCAAAAATTGTACTTAAACGCCCCTGTTAAACAGGGGCAGAAAAATTGTGCCTTAGGCACTGGTGCTGGTGCCACCACACTGCAACCTCTCCCATATACTCTAGTTTTATTGCAGGAATTAGCCCTGCTGCAAAGCATTGCATCAAAAATTGTACTTAAATGTCTCTGTTAAACAGGGGCAGAAAAATTGGGCCTTAGGCACTGGTGCTGGTGCCACCACACTGCAACCTCTCCCATATACTCTATTTTTATTGCAGGAATTAGCCCTGCTGCAAAGCATTGCATCAAAAATTGTAATTAAACGCCCCTGTTAAACAGGGGCAGAAAAATCGGGCTGATGGCATCACCCAGAACCAGAAATGTTCTTCCAACATATCAGCGGAGGAGGAAGAGGATAGACAATCAACATAACAGGACAGTCACTCAGCATCAGCATAGGCAGTCTTGAAGGGATGTGGTATTTCAAAAAAAATTATTTGGTTACATCAGCTTCAGGTGCTTGGTAGCTGTGGGTGATCCAAGACTGATTCATCTTGATGAAGGTCAGTCGATCAACTGATTCGGTGGACAGGCGCACCCTGTGATCGGTAACAAAGCCACCAGCAGCACTGAAGGTGCGTTCCGAAAGAACGCTGGATGCAGGACAGGCCAGTAGCTCAATTGCATACTGTGCAAGCTCTGGCCAGTGATCCATCCTCAAGACCCAGTAAGCCAGAGGATTTTCGGTGGGAAAGGTGTCCAAGTCTGACCTTGCCCCTAGGTATTCCTGCACCATGTAAATCAGACGCTGGCGATGGTTGCTGGAACCGATCATACCTTGGGGCTGCGGACTAAAAAATTGTCTGAAAGCATCAGTCAGATGGCCACCTTCTCCACCGCTCCTTCTGACCGATGCCTCAGCAACACGTTGTCCAGGACCAAGAGTTTGTAACCTCCCAGTCTCTGGGAACGCGTTGCACAGACCTTTCTGCAAGGCCTCCCGGAGATGTCTCATCCTCTGCTCCCTCTGCGATGGCAAGATAAGGTCGGCAACCTTACCCTTGTACCGTGGATCAAGGAGAGTGGCCAGCCAGTAATGGTCCCTCTCCTTGATCTGAAGAATACGAGGATCCTTCCACAGGCTTTGCAGGATCAGGGAGGCCATGCAGCGTAGGTTAGCTGAGGCATTCAGTCCGGAGTCCTCTGGGTCACTAAAGACAAAATGTACAAGTCCACGTGTTTCTTGGGACTGTAAATCATCCCTACAAGACTGCTGCTGCTGATGCTGAGTGCCAGCCTCCACCTCCATGCTGACACAATCATCCTCCTCCTCCTCTTCCTCCTCCTCATCCTCTTCCTGTGTGATGGGTGGCACAGCAGGAACACTGTCTGGATAAAGGGGGCCTTGAGAGGCAAGGAAGTCCTCCTCTTCCTGCCTCTGTTCTTCCGCAAGTGCCCTGTCCATTATTCCACGCAGCGTATGCTCCAAGAGGTGGACAAGAGGTACAGTGTCACTGATGCATGCACTGTCACTGCTCACCATCCTTGTGGCCTCCTCAAACGGTGACAGGACAGTGCATGCATCCCTGATCATGCCCCACTGGCGTGGTGAGAAAAAACCGAGCTCCCCTGACCCTATTCTGGTGCCGTAGTCGCACAGGTACTCATTGATGGCCCTCTGCTGCGTGTGCAGCCGCTGCAGCATGGCCAACGTTGAGTTCCACCTGGTGGGCATGTCACATATAAGGCGGTTCTTGGGCTGGTTCAACTCCTTTTGGAGCTCAGCCAGCCGAGCACAGGCATTAAATGATCGGCGGAAATGCACACAGACTTTCCTGGCCTGCTTCAGGACATCCTGTAAGCCGGGGTACCTGCCCAAGAACCGCTCCACCACCAGGTTAAGGATGTGAGCTACACAGGGCACATGGGTCAGTTGTCCCTGTCGGAGGGCGGAGAGGAGGTTGGTGCCATTGTTGCAAACCACCATTCCTGGCTTAAGCTGGCGTGGTGTCAACCACCTCTCGGCCTGCCCCTGCAGAGCTGACAAAACATCCACCCCAGTGTGGCTCCTGTCCCCCAAACAAACCAGCGCAAGCACGGCATGGCATAGTTTTGCCTGTGTACTTGCGTAGCCCCTGGAACGCCTACGGAGCACCGCTGGTTCTGAGGACAGAGCACTGGAAGAGGCCATGGAGGAAGAAGAAGAGGAGGGGGTGGAGGAGAGAGGTGTGTCACAACCAATAGTAGCATTTTGGAGGCGTGGTGGCGGAACAACCTCCAACACTACTGCACCTTGTCCTGCATCCTTCCCAGCTGCCAGAAGAGTGACCCAATGGGCCGTGAAAGACAGGTAACATCCCTGTCCATGCCTGCTGGACCATGAGTCAGCGGTAATATGCACCTTACCGCTGACCGCCCTGTCCAGCGAGGCAAGGACATTGCCTTCCACATGCCGGTAGAGAGCCGGAATTGCCTTCCGTGAGAAAAAGTGGCGTTTGGGGACCTGCCACTGAGGAACCGCACATTGTACAAACTCACGGAAGGGGGCCGAGTCTACCAACTGAAATGACAGCAGTTGAAGTGCTAGCAATTTAGCCAAGCTAGCATTCAACCGCTGGGCATGTGGATGGCTGGGAGTGAACTTCTTTCGCCGGTCCAGCAGCTGGGGCAGGGACATTTGCCTGCTATAATCGGACGTGGGTGTACTGCTAGCAGAGTGCCCGGAAGCACTTGGCTGTGACACACCTAATCCTACACCTTCATTCCTCTCAGAGCAGGTTTCAGAGAGGACTGAAGGTCTAGTGGGGTTGGAGATGCCAGCTGATGAGGAGCAAGGAGAGGTCCGCTTTGTTCTTTGGTGTGGGTCTTTGAGGTACGCTTGCCAACAAGCTGCATGGCAGGTCAACATATGTCTGGTCAAGCATGTGGTGCCCAAGCGGCTGATGTTTTGGCCACGCGAGATACACTTGAGACATATGTTGCAAATAGCAGCGGTGCGATCTGATGCACTCGTCTCAAAAAAGGCCCACACCAAAGAACTTTTAGAATAACGCGCAGAGGCAGAGCTCTGCGGTGTGATTCAGTCGGTGTGCTGCCCCTAAGCTGGCCCCCGGAGGGCATCCTGCCTTGTTGGACATGTGCCTTCTCCTCCTCCTCCTCCTCCTCCTCTCTCCTACCAGGCACCCACGTGGAGTCAGTGCCCTCATCATCCCCTCCCTCTTCATCGCTGTAGCAAACCTGGCAATATGCTGCAGCTTGTGGAACATGACTGCCAGATTGCTGTCCTTCTTGAGCATCCCCTCTCTCTGCATTCACGCTACTGACTTCCTCTAGCTGAGTGTCATCATCAGAGCCTACAAAACACTGGGCATCCTCCTGGAGCATGTACCTAACACTGTGCTCAAAGAGTTCTGGAGACTCTTCAGGAGGACGTGGTGGGTCTAGGGAAGGAGTCACTGATGATGACATTGAGAGGAGGGAAGACGATGCGTTGGCAGCTGCTTTGCTAGTACCCTGAGACTGGGTGAGAGAGGATGAAGAGGATGAAGAGGGCTTGGTCATCCACTCTACCAAGTCGTTGGCATGTTGCGGTTCAACATGTCCAGCTGCCGAAAAGAAGGACAAGCGTGTCCCATGGCCACGTGCTGATGACAATGCACCGCGCCCACGACCAGCACTGTTGTCTCTAGATACAGAGCCTGCTTGCCCTCTTTTATCGGCTCGCGCCTGTCTGCCTCTCCTTGCTGGCCTTCCAGACATGGTAATGGCCTGAAGGGAGTTGGGTAAAACAGCAGTTGGGTAGTGTATATTGTGCTGGAGGCACACAACACCCACTAACTCCTGCAGATGCCTTTAGTATAGAACACCAGAGATAAAGGGGTATACTGTAATGGAGTCACACAACACCCACTAAGCCCTGCAGATGGCTCTATTAGAGAACAGCAATAAAGGGTAGATACAGGTGTATATTGTGCTGGAGGCACAAAACACCCACTAACTCCTGCAGATGCCTTTATTATAGAACACCAGAGATAAAGGGGTATATACAGATGTATACTGTGCTGTGCTGGAGGCACACACAACTTCCAATAACTCCTGCAGATGGCAAGTGGGCTCAAATAGAGAAGAGCTATGTAGGTGGATATAGCGGTGTGTACTGGGTACAGAGCACGCAGACAGTACGCACAAGCTCCTAACACTACTGACTGCAAGCTCTATTATAAAAGATAGATCACTAGCTATATAGGTGAGGTGAATATAGCGGTGTATACTGCGGTCAGGGCACGCAGACAACAACCACTACACAACAGCAAGATCGAAAATCGGCCGATAACGATCGGTGTATACTGTGTTGAAGGTACACAGAACACCCACTAACTGCTTCAGATGCCTACACACTACACAAGGTCGCCGCGCTGGCAGCCTTATATAGTGTGGGGCGTGTACTACACAGCCTGAGCTATGATTGGCCACAGGCATCCTGCCTGTGGCCAATCATGGCTCTCCTCGCTGCTGGCGCTGTGATTGGCCAAGCATGCGGGGTCACAGTGCATGCTTGGCCAATCATGAGCCAGCAATGCACTGCGATGACGCAGTGCATTGTGGGCCGTGAGCGCCACACGAATTTGGCGCGAACGGCCCATAATGTTCGGAATTCGCCGAACAGGCGAACAGCCGATGTTCGAGTCGAACGTATGTTCGACTCGAACACGAAGCTCATCCCTATTCCCCACCATGCTCTTCTTGGCCCATAAAACTATAGTCTAGTCACTTACCAATGTCTTTTGTCAGCACCATAGTATTGCTTTCCCCTAAACACCCCATAAAATGTCTATAAATGTGATGTGTGTGCTTCAATTCATGCAGAGTGACATTTTTTTTTGGGGTTGTGCCAAACTCATTAGGAACCCCCCTCCCCCCAACCGCTAGCTCAGCTGATAGCAATCCTCTATCTGCTGACGTTACCAAACCCAATACATACTATATCTACCTTTTTGATGCTCACATTTATGGATGAATTCACCAAAGCATGTAGTGCAAGGGCCTGCCTCAATACTTTCAAATGCTATATTTTTTTTTACACTATTATTATCTTGATATGTAATAGCAGAATGTGAAAATGTGCTTCCATTTTGTTTTCTTTTTGGTATTATGACACTTATTACCTGTCCGGTGGGCTGCCAATAGTGTAAGTAAGGAGGGGCTTCCCAAAGTATCACACATTATTTAGGCATTCAGCCTAAATAATGATGACTCTGATAAGGGGACCTTATACTTTAGGCTTTAAATACTCAGTTTCCAAAATGTTATACTAATCTTGGCCAAAAATGTTGGTGTCTAATCTGCTTGCAATGTTGATTTTTAAAATGACTAATTTTTGGTCTTGTTTCACTCCACAGTGTCCTTCAACACCACAGGAATGGCAGACTGTGGCCTCCCACTTTGCCAGTCATTGGGACTTTCCCAATTGTGGAGGAGCAATTGATGGGAAGCACGTCCGCATCATCCCACCACCCAACTCGGGGTCGTACTATTATAATTATAAGGGGTTTCATAGTAGTATCGTGATGTTGGCGGTGGTGTCTGCAACCTATGAGTTTTTGTATGTGGACGTGGGGCAAAATGGATGGATGTCGGATTGTGGAGTGTTCTCCCGGACGGAGTTCTACTGGCATCTCCAGAGTGGCAGTCTGGGCTTGCCACCCCCAGAGGAGAATCAGGAAGGACTCCCATTCGTCTTCATCGAGGATGAGGCGTTTTCCCCGGCAAACCATCTGATGCGGCCTTTCCCGATGAGGACCCTCACCCCAGACCAGAGGATTTTTAATTTCCGCCTGTCCAGAGCCCGAAGAGTGGTGGAGAACACCTTTGGAATACTGGCCAGCCGGTTCCACCTTTTTTTAATGCCTATCCACATGGCAGAATACAAACTAAATCACATAGTGCTGGCCTGCTGTGTTCTTCACAATTTTCTAAAAAGACATTCTGCGAACTATGCGGTCTCAGTTGTCCAACAAGAAGCAGACTTGCTGGAAAATGATAACCTCACGGGCCTTCAACCTGCTCATCCTGGCTTGCCCCCCCAAAGCGCCCGTGAGGTTAGTGTCAGGTCACCTAGAGCCCAGGTGACAGGTGCACACCGTAGGGTTGGGGATGCACCGCAAGGCTGTGGACCCTACGGCTGACGGCTGCAGACGGGGGACAGATCCCACTGGGGTAAGAGCGTAAGATTCCCCGGGGCGCGGAGTCTAAGAGCCAGCTGGTGTTCACCAGAGCTTCGAGTGGTGAAGATGGTCTTGGCTGCAACTGGCTCCAGGTCGCGACCCCCAGGGTCCCCCAGCTCACACCCACAGTAGGTAACAGGAGGATAGGGATGGTGAGGGACAAAGCCAAGGTCGGGGCCACAAGCAGAACAGAATAGTCGGGTACACGCCAATAGGTCAGGGTCACAGGCAAGCAGGGATGGTCAGAACACGCCAAGGTCGGTAACGGAAATCAGAAGCAGAGCACACGACAGGAAACAGGAAGCTAATACACAAAGGTTGATCAGCAGGATAGGCTAGCAGTGCAAAGGTTAATATAGTGTAGTCTGATAGGGGCTAGGGTGGAGCCATTCCAGAGGAAGGAAATAAAAGCAGTCAGGTGAAGCTCGGCTGGTCTCTAGAAATGAACACATGCAGACAGGTAAGGAGAACAACTCTAATGCATAACCATGACAGTACCCACCCTCTTACGAGGCCTCCCCCTCCCCCGCCTGGGACCAGGTTTAGAGGGGAACTTCAAATGAAACTTCCTCAACAGACGAGGTGCAAAGACCTCGGAAGCCGAAATCCACGACCTCTCCTCAGGACCAAAACCTTTCCAGTGCACGAGGTACTGGAGAATGCCTCTACAGAGTCGGGAATCCAAAATTTGGCTAACCTCGTACTCCTGATCATCCTCAGAGACCGGTGCTATGGTAGGGGAGGGACGAGAGAACTTATTGAGGACTAACGGCTTTAGAAGGGCAACATGGAAGGAGTTAGAGATTTTGAGGCTTTTGGGAATCTGGAGCTTGAAACAAACCGGATTCAGTTTAGAAATTATGGTGTATGGACCAATGAATCTTGGGGCAAATTTGAGGGAAGGAACCCGGAGTTTGATGTTCCTGGTGGAGAGCCAGACTTTGTCTCCTGGCTGAAAAGAGGGTGGCTTACGCCTGCGACGGTCAGCAAAACTCTTGAATTTGTTGGCAGCTTTCTGGAGGGAATCATGAACGTCAGCCCACATGGAATTGAATGATTCCTGAACAGTAGCCAAAGCTGGAATGTCAGAAGAACAAATCATAGGAAGGGGAAGCTGAGGATGTCTTCCATAAACAGTGAGGAAGGGTGTTTTCTGAGAACTGACGTTAACATGATTATTGTGGGAGAACTCAGCCCACGGTAATAGTGATGCCCAATCATCATGATGGGCAGAGACCAAGGTACGGAGAAAGACCTCTAACTCCTGATTAACTCTCTCAGTCTGGCCATTGGATTGGGGATGATAAGAAGAGGTAAAATCCAAGGTAATGTCGAGGGATTTGCAAAAGGCTCCCCAAAAACGAGAAGTAAATTGCACACCCCTGTCCGAGACGACATGCGAAGGAACACCATGAAGGCGGAAAATCTCTCGTACAAAAATGGGAACCAAGGCAGGGGCAGAAGGGAGACCAGGAAGAGGAACAAAATGAGCCATCTTGGAGAACCGATCGATTACTACCCAAATGGCCGTATTATTCTCCGATAGTGGAAGATCAGTGATAAAATCCATGGCGATATGAGACCAGGGCTCCTTAGGAATGGGCAAGGGCATGAGAAGACCAGCAGGGGCTTGAGTGGAAGATTTAGACTGAGCACAGACGTGACAAGCCTTAACATAGTCTTTAACATCCGAGCGGAGATTAGGCCACCAGTAGTGACGACTGATAAGCAGGAAGGATCGGAGGAACACAGCATGACCTGCCATCTTGGAATCATGTCCCCAACGAAGGATCTTGGTTCTTAGCTCCGTGGGAACAAAGGTCTTACCAGGAGGAATCTTTGATTCCAGGGTGGTAGAATGGACAACAATGCAAGAGGTAGGAATGATCGGCTCAGGATCAGGGTTGGACTCCTCGTCCAAGGTGTCAAATGACCTAGAGAGCGCATCAGCTCGACCGTTGCAGGAACCAGGTTTGTACGTAATCGTGAATTTAAAACGAGAAAAGAAGAGACTCCACCTGGCCTGTCTGGGGTTCAGACGTTTAGCATTCTGTAGGTACTGTAGATTCTTATGATCAGTAAAGATCGTTATGGAGTGAGGGGAACCTTCCAAGAGATGACGCCACTCCTCCAACGCCAATTTAATTGTGAGAAGTTCCCGATCACCAATGGCATAATTTCTCTCTGCCTGAGAAAATTTTTTGGAGAAGAACGCACATGGTTGACGTTTCTTCTCAAAGTCCTGAAGAAGCACAGCTCCCACCCCCATCGAAGAAGCGTCTACTTCAATAAAAAATGGGTCTTCAGGATTTGGTCTACTCAAGAGGGGTCCAGAGACAAAGGCCTGTTTCAGATCGTGAAACGCAGAGACAGCCTCGGAAGACCAGTCTTTGGCATTAGCACCCTTCTTGGTCAAAGCGATAATAGGCGCAGCAATGGAAGAGTAATTCCTTATGAACTGCCTATAATAATTTGTGAAGCCAAGGAAGCGCTGTGTGGCCTTGAGGCTAGCAGGAAGGGGCCAGTTGGTAATGGCAGAGACCTTTTCGGGATCCATGCGAAGACCCTCACTAGAAACAAAACATCCCAGAAACAGGACCTCGGAACATTCAAAGGAACATTTCTCCATCTTGGCATAGAGATTGTTCTCTCTAAGGCGCTTAAGTACGGTGCGTACATGGTTTCTGTGAGCAGGCAGATTTTGGGAAAAGATGAGAATGTCATCCAGATAGATGACAACAAACTGGTACAGTAGATCCCTGAATATTTCGTTGACAAAGTTCTGGAACACAGCTGGAGCATTACACAAACCAAAAGGCATAACCAAGTACTCGTAATGCCCGTCCCTAGTGTTAAATGCGGTCTTCCATTCGTCACCTTCTCGTATTCGAATGAGATTGTATGCACCTCTGAGATCCAATTTAGTGAAAATGGAAGCCCCCTTCAACCTGTCAAATAGCTCAGATATTAGAGGTAAGGGGTAACGGTTTTTAATAGTCACAGCGTTTAAACCTCTATAGTCAATGCAGGGCCTGAGGGTGCCATCCTTTTTGGCAACGAAAAAGAACCCTGCTCCTGCAGGCGATGAGGATTTCCGGATGAAACCTCTCTCCAAATTCTCAGCGACATACTCAGACATGGCTTGGGTCTCTGGAATGGATAAAGGGTAGGTACGACCCCTGGGCAGGGTTGCTCCAGGGACAAGGTCAATAGCACAGTCAAAAGATCTGTGAGGAGGAAGTACCTCAGCAGACTTCTTACAGAACACATCCCGGAAATCGCTATAAGCCGCAGGAAGATCGGACGAGACAGATGTGGTAGCAATGGGAAGTTTCCTCTTGGGGGTCACCTTGGAAAGACAAGACGAGAAACACGAAGGACCCCAGGCCAGGATCTGCCCAGATACCCAGTCCACATGTGGCGAGCGGAGCTGCAGCCAAGGAAGACCCAATACAATGGGGGTAGAGGCCTTGGGTAGGATGAGGAAGGAGATCCACTCCTGGTGAAGTATCCCTACCGACATCCTAATAGGTAGCATCTGGAAACGGATAGGACCCCCTGGGAGCACAGTGCCATCAATTGCCGAGACTACTAGTGGAGTAGCGAGGGGAGAAAGGGTAAGCTTCATAGAAGAGGCAGTTCTCCAGTCCATAAAATTGCCGGCAGCCCCGGAGTCCAGATATGCTAGGACTGATTGGGGAGAAGTGCCTACATGGAGGAGCACCGGAAGAAGGAGACGAGAAGGTGATGTTTCTGGGTCCAATACTCCACCTTCCAAATGTATTAGACCCGAGCGTTTCCCGGACGGAGCGAGCAGGAGTCACGAAAATGACCCTTTCCCCCACATTAAAGACACAAGCCCAGAGTTCTGCGTCTAGCACGTTCTTCGGGGGTTAGTCTGGTCCGGCCCAGCTGCATGGGCTCCTCAGCAGACGGAGGATGCTCCACAGGGCGACGGGGAAAAAGCTCAGGCTGACTAGAACCTGGGGGGTGCTGGCGTCTTTTTTCTAAGGACCTCTCCTGGAAGCGAATGTCAATTTGATTACATAAGGAAATGACTTCGTCTAGACCGGCGGGGATAGCTCTTCCTGCTAATTCGTCCTTCACTCGGTCTGAGAGGCCATGTAAAAAGGTTGCGACCAGGGCCTCATTGTTCCAGCTCAATTCCGCTGTAAGGATACGGAACTGAAGTGCATATTGGCCCACTGAACCAGATTCTTGGCGAAGGCGTAAAAGGGCACTAGCCGCAGAAGAAACCCGAGCTGGCTCCTCAAAGATGTTACGAAAGAGCTTCAAGAAGTCGGACAGGCTGGAAACCACTGGATCATTTTTCTCCCACAGGGGGGCAGCCCAGGCTAAAGCTTCACCGGAGAGGAGGGAAATTATATAGGCTACCTTTGCCCGATCGGATAGAAAGTTTTGAGGCTGGAGCTCAAAATGAATGGTGCATTGGCTGAGGAAGCCCCTGCAGGCCTTGGAGTCCCCAGAGAAACGGGACGGAGCAGGCAGTACTAATGAATGCGTGGATGCGACTGGTGCGATAGGTGCAGTCGCAGACTGTACTTGAGGCTGCGGGTTCGGGGTTCCCAAGGAAGCCTGTAGCTGCTCGAAGCGAGAAGCCAGATCCTGGAGGAATCGCATCACCTGAGTCTGATTAGATTCCTGGGTCTCGAGTCTCCGCACTATGCCCTGCAATGGATCGACTGCAGGGAGCGGCACGTCAGCCGGGTCCATGGCTGATCAAACTGTCAGGTCACCTAGAGCCCAGGTGACAGGTGCACACCGTAGGGTTGGGGATGCACCGCAAGGCTGTGGACCCTACGGCTGACGGCTGCAGACGGGGGACAGATCCCACTGGGGTAAGAGCGTAAGATTCCCCGGGGCGCGGAGTCTAAGAGCCAGCTGGTGTTCACCAGAGCTTCGAGTGGTGAAGATGGTCTTGGCTGCAACTGGCTCCAGGTCGCGACCCCCAGGGTCCCCCAGCTCACACCCACAGTAGGTAACAGGAGGATAGGGATGGTGAGGGACAAAGCCAAGGTCGGGGCCACAAGCAGAACAGAATAGTCGGGTACACGCCAATAGGTCAGGGTCACAGGCAAGCAGGGATGGTCAGAACACGCCAAGGTCGGTAACGGAAATCAGAAGCAGAGCACACGACAGGAAACAGGAAGCTAATACACAAAGGTTGATCAGCAGGATAGGCTAGCAGTGCAAAGGTTAATATAGTGTAGTCTGATAGGGGCTAGGGTGGAGCCATTCCAGAGGAAGGAAATAAAAGCAGTCAGGTGAAGCTCGGCTGGTCTCTAGAAATGAACACATGCAGACAGGTAAGGAGAACAACTCTAATGCATAACCATGACAGTTAGAACCCAATACATGGACTACTTTGTGGGTAGGGGGGCCATTGATATGACAGACAATGGAAGATGCACACAGTGTGTCAACATGTGCTATCTCCCATCATGGGGGATCAATGTACATGTTTTGGGGCTGCAACCCCTTCACTGCAACCCTGCACTTTCACTGGTAAAATGGGATTCTTCTTCCACATCACCTACAAAACAAAGCAAAAAAACACACCATGTATTATGAATATGGTGACATACATTGATGAGCTTACCGGAAGCTGTGTTCTCCGACACTCACCTGTTGTGGTGACAATTTGTCCAACTTCAATGATATCTCCTTCCTCCTTCTCTTCCTGCTTCTCTGATTCTGATTTTGGAATTTGGCCTTCTTTGGGAGGGGTGTGGTCCCTGGTGTCCTCATACTTGCCGAGTCTTCTCTCCCCTATGAGAATGTAAAAAAAGAATAATTAGCACACAGAGGGCAGAAATAGGAATATGAAACATTGCTTGGAAGTGTTGTACAATTGTGTTTTTTGGCTGAGTTCCAAGGTGAGAACATTGGGGACACTTCGTTCTGCAGGTAAGTATTCCAGCTTAACAATGTTTCTTACGAACGAATGAAACCATGAACTTGAAAGTGGCCATTTTAAAATGCACAACATGAAATCAAAGCACATGGAGCATGTATGCAAGCAAGAATATTCATATGAACTTACGACAACTACTTACTTTTTTCAAGAACACGCTTGATCCTTATGTACTGCTCGTGCTCACTCAGTTTCAGGTCTGACCAGCGTTTTCTCAGTTGATCCATGGATCGGCGTACCCCAAAATTCTTATGAAGAATCTTCACAACTTTATTCATGATCTTGGCCTTTCTGATATTTGAGTTTGGGTAAGGTCCATACTTTCCATCATATTCGGTCCTGTTCAATATGTCCACCATCTCCAACATCTCTCCAAAAGACATATTTGAGGCCTTAAATCTTCTTTTCCTGGATCGGGACGTTTCAGGCTCCGGGCTTTCCTCACCCTCCTCCTCGATAGTGGAACTCTGATTGCGCACCTGCATTCTCTCTGCCATGTGCTCTCCCCACTGCGCCGAAAGCAAAGGGGAGGGGAATAGTCTAGAAAGAACATCAGGGGCGGGCGGAGTTTCACGCATGCGCACTGTATATAAAACGCAACATGCGTGTGTCGTCCGTGCGATCTGTGAACAGAGGGAGAAGCTGAGGCGACGGACGTGCAAACGAAGGTAAAATTTTGAACTTGGTACATCACTAGTCTATACTGCTTCTAGATTGAGGCCTGCATTAGTGGAGTTTAGCCTGACATTAGGGTTTGTCTTGTGTTGTGTCTTGCAGACATTATGGACGGGTTCAATGATCATAGCTTTCTCCCTCTGTTCATCGATAAATACAGAGAGATGCCCTGCCTTTGGCAACCAACACACCCTCAGTATAGTAACAGACAAAAGAGGCAGGCAGCAATGGAGAAACTGGTTGAGTTTGTGAAGCCGGTGGTCCCCAGGGCAGATGTCAACTATTTAAAAAAGAAAATCGGTGGCCTGAGGAGTACATATCTGAAGGAGAGGACCAAGGTGCTGAAGTCCATGCAATCTGGAGCTTCAGCAGATGACGTTTATGTCCCCAGGCTGTGGTATTATGACAGGATGCAGTTTCTGTCAGACCAGGCTGAGGTCAGAGAATCACTCGCTACTCCTCCTTCCACACGTCCTATGCTACATTCCGCACCAGCTGAGTCTTCTGACGCCCAACCTTGGCCTTCCACTCAGGAAGAACTGGAGGAGCCCAGCTTGAGCCAGGTATAGTATTGTTGTACATATTTTGGGAGTATAAATGAATGATGTTAACTTGATTTTTGCTCACTAATTGCTGAGTTTAGAAAGTGTTTAACATATCAATAGACAGTAGTGGCCAAAACCTTGGGGACAAGAAAGAAAAATGCTGGGAATGATAGTCTTTTCTATTGGTTAACAAATTGCAACAGTGTTGATGTGAAAATTGTGTGTGTTTGATGAACCAAAAACTAAAACTATGTCTCTTAACATGTCACTTAATATTGCAGCGTGACGAATGTTCTATATCGATTACGAGCAGTAGTTTTACCTGAGCGAGCGCTTCCGTGTCGGAATTTGATTGTGAGCATGCGTGGCACCTTGTCTGTCAGAGTAGGCTACACATGATCAGAGTATGTCCGATCGGAGCATTTTGTCGGAAAATATTTACGCCAAGTTGGAAAAGTTGGTCCGACGGATATTCCGACAGAAACAGTCCGATGCAGACCACACACAGTCGCAATATCCGACAAAACGCATTCCGATGGAATCTCCGATCCTGTGTACAAGGGCGTAGAGTTGTGGTGACTAGTGGGAAGCCCTTTCTGTTTTTCCTTGCTGTACTGCAGGCCAAAGTATTTTTCAGGTATAGGTGGCGAAAAGGGGGCCAACTGGTATAGTAATTGTCCATGTAAATGTGATACCCCTTTTGGAGGCATGTAAATGCCAACTCCCAGACATTTTTTCCGCTTATTCCCATGTACAGTGGACACTCGGGGGGGGGCTGGAGCTGGGAGTCTTTGCCTTTGTACACGCGGGATGAGTACACATATCCGGTGGAGCTTTCACAGAGCTTGTTGAGCTTTAACTCTTACCTCACCTCGGATATACTGCTTGATTCCCAGTCGGCTTGTGAAATGGACCAGGGATTCATCCACAGAGATGTTTTTGTCAGGGATATAAAGTTTGGCAAACCTCTTGAAGAAAAAATCAATTAGGGGGCAAATTTTATATAATTTATCAAACTCTGGGTGATTTTGGTGGGTGGCGCTGTGAGTTATCACTGAAATTCAGGAAGCGCATTATGATTTCATATCAGGACCTGGACGTGAGACGAAAAAATTGGCATATGATGGATAGGGTTGGTAGACCAATATGCATGCACTTAATTTTTTTTGTAAGCATCATGTTGAGTGTTAGGCCTAAAAACAATTTGAGCTCCTCCACTGTTAAGGGTCTCCATTCAAAAGGACAGGCATAGCTTGAGCTGGGGTTGTTTTCAATGAATTGTTGGGCAAAAAGATTGGTTTGGTCCACGATGCCTTGAATTAAATAATCAAGGAAAAATACATTTAAAAAATCAATTGTGAAAAAACCTTCAGTATTGACCTGCACACCTGGCTGTGCTGTGAAAGGGGGGGGGTCATGGCTGACCATGTGCTAGAAGGCAGACACAATGGTTTACCAAGGCATCTGGAAGCTGGGTTTGGGCCCTAATTCTTTGGCGTGCAATTCCTGCACTTGTATTGGGTCTTTCCTCCTGGGGTCTAGCAGCGCCTGTACTGGGCCTCTCCACCTGGAGTCTAGTGCTGTTGGCACTGCTGGTAGCTGCCTGGTGTTCAGACTGTCTGATTCGGATCCTGATGTGCTGTCTTCGGGCGGGCTCAAATTCCGAGTATCAGAATCAGAACTGAGAGCTCCCTGTTGCTCTCATCTGTCAGACTCAGAATTTGATATGCCTCTTCTGGAGTGTATACCTTTCTGGACATAGTGGCTGTATGACAAGTGACACTGATGGGCTGCATGTCAGGGACTAATGGGCTAACATCAGGGACTAATGTGCTGAACATCAGGGACTAATGGGCTGAACATCAGGGACTAATGGGCTGAACATCAGGGACTAATGGGCTGCACCTTGGTAGTAATTGGCTGCCTACAGGTATTCATGATGGGCTCACAGGACAGGTACTCAGACGGGATGGATGGATGACAGGAACTCAGATGGGATGGATGCATGACAGTTACTCTGACAGGATAGATGGATGACAGGTACCCTGATGGCAGGTAATCTGATGGCAGGTACTGTGATGGTGGATACTCTGATGGCGGTATTCTGATGGTGGGTACTATGTTGACAGGTACTAGGATGACAGGTACTCCTGATGACAGGTACTAGGATGATAGTTACTGATGGCAGGTACTCTTATGGTAGCTACTCTGATGGCAGGTACTATGTTGACAGGTGAAAGTGTATATATTAAAAACTCCTCCATATATATTTATTATCCTTGCATATAGCATCATCCCCATCAGAGATGTCCGCCAAATATCCAAAATATAAACAAAACTGTGAATATTTGGATATGAAAGATTTTCCACATCTTGGGCATAAATTTGTATCCAGCCTGTGTCATAACCAAGCCTCATTCTGATCATGAGGCCTGGCCAAACAAACACCAGCATGCAGCATAGCCAAGCCTCATTCTGAAAACCAAGCCTCGTTCTGATCACGAGGCCTGGCCATCCAAACACAAGTACTAGGATGACAGGTACTCCTGGTGACGGGTACTCCTGATTGGCAGTTACTGTCACGTACCTGGTATAGGAGCCCAGAATGCTGGGAGCGGCCTCTCGCAAGCCTCTGGCTTGAGAACCCCTGGTAGAGAAGACAGGGGCTCAAGAGTTCAGAGGACACAAGTGCCAGATAGACGGCAGGTGTAGGACTGGTCCGGACCTCTGGAGTAGCAGTAGTACAGCAGGAGTGCAGGATCAGCAGGCAGCAAGTGGTGCACAGGAACTAGGCAGGAACACTGGAACAGCTGACAGCGAGGAGGTGTCCTGTAGTACGGCAGAAGGCTGGAACAGCTGGTAGCAGGAAGGTACTCGGAAGTCAGGCAGGAACACAGGCAGGGTCAGACAGGCCGGATCAATACTAGCAGGCAGAGCAGGTACCACACAGAGGCAGATGGGTAGTCGAGGTACAAGCCGGGTCAGTAACAGACAGGCAGTAATCAGTCCAAAGGAAGAGGCAGAAGCATAGTCAGGCAAGCCGAGGGTCGGAGGCAGGCAGCAAACAGACATCGTCAGAAGCAGGCCAGGTAGACAGGAATTAAGTCAACTTGGTAACAGGTAGCAGGATCACAGGACACGCTGTAGACTGGACAGCAAGGAGGCACAGTGAGAGATTCCCTTAAATAGCCTTCTGGGCGCCAAAAACAGTCGCACGGCATGTCCGTGCGCCCATTCGTGACATCGCACACCTGCGCGCGCCCATTCATGACATCACACACCCGCGTGCGCCGGTTCGTGCCATCGTGCACCCGCGTGCACCCGTTCGCCCCGATGCATGCCCCCGGGGGCACACACGAGCGGCGTACACGCCGCTCTACATAGTGACCAGCTGTGATTGGATGCAGCCAGTCACCCTGTTTCTCATGCTCCGCCAGCCACTCATTAACCTCATCGGGGAACGACTGTGTTCCGAGGGACTCACCGGATCCCCAATTCCTGGGCTGTATCATATGTGTTTAGGATAACCTGTTATGTAATTATTGATCAAAAATTCATCAAAAATCATTGTTTACATTTGGGGACAGGGGATCTCCCTTACAATTTTGCCACAAGTGTTTGTAGAATAAGCAATATGCATTTTTGCTCAGCTGTATTTAAGGAATTGCTATATGATTTATTGACTTAATTGGATTTGGTTTAGTTTTTATGCTTTAAAGTGAAATTAATTCAAATATACCATGGTTCTGTTTTTGTTTTTGGTTGGCTGAATGTGTCTGCCCCCAAAATAAGCTCCATATTTACGAACATACGAAGGTGGCTCATACACAACAGGAGCATGGAGAACAAACATAAGGGGGGATTTACTAAAGCTAGAGAGTTAAACATCTGATGCAGATCTGTATAGAAACCAATCAGCTTCCAGGTTTTTATTGTCAAAGCTTAATTGAACAAGCTGAAGTTAGAAGCTGATTGGCTACCATGCACAGCTGCACCAGATTTTGAGTGCACCAGTTTTAGTAAATCTCCCCCATAGCCACTGTAGAACAGGAAGTCTTTGCATTTGAGAGATGAAACAAAGGAAGAGAGAGGTAGAACGTACATTCTACTTACAGTATATTTAAACATATTGGGGTTGGTTTACTAAATCTGGAAAGTGCAAAATCTAATGCACCTCTGAATAGAAAAAGAAAATACTGCTTCCAGGTTTTCTTGTCAAAGCTTAATTGAACAAGTTGAAGTTAAAAGCTGCTTGGCTACCATGCACAGCTGCAGCAGGCTTTTGCACTTTCCAGTTTTAGTAAAACAACGCCATTGCTTTTATTGTATTTTATAAAAAATTTGATTTTGGTGCCACTTTAAGGTCTGTGTTTTAAGAGCGTTGCAGCTTTAAGATCATTGCATTATGGGAGCTAGGATGCAATATATAGAGTTTTATTGACCTTGATTCACCCACTTCCTATGACCAAGCCTATTGGGTGAAACTGTTCAAGTGGAAGAGTCACATTTGGCAAGAAAAGGAATGTTTGTCTGACCCGTAGAATGCGACTGATTTGTTTGTATGTTTTTGATAGATATAAGCTGAGTTTGATACAAATCAAATTTTTTGGGCTGAATTGTTGCTGTTTAACCACTTTCAGACAAGACCATTTTGCTGGCTTAAGACCAGACCACTTTTTGCAATTTGGCACAGCGTCGCTTTAACTGACAATTGCGCGACGTGGCTCCCAAACAAAAGTGACATCCTTTTTTTCCCACAAATAGAGATTTCTTTTGGTGGTATTTGATCACCCCTGCGGTTTTAATTTTTTGTGCTGTAAACAAAAATAGAGCGACAATTTTGAAAAAAAAACTCATTATTTTTTACTTTTTGCTATAATAAATATCCCCCAAAAATATATAAAAAAACATTTTTTCCTCACTTTAGGCCAATACGTATTCTTCTACATATTTTTGGTAAAAAAAAATCACAATAAGCGATTATTGATTGGTTTGCGCAAAATTTATAGTGTTTACAAAATAGGGGATAGTTTTATGGCATTTTTATTAATATTTTTTTTTTTTTACTAGTAATGGCGGCGATTGGCGATTTTTATTGTGACTGAGACATTATGGCGGACACATCAGACATTTTTGACACATTTTTGGGACCATTGTCAATTATACAGCAATCAGTGCTATACAAATGCACCGATTCCTGTGTAAATGACACTGGCAGTGAAGGGGTTAACCGGAGGGTAGCAGTGGAGGGGTTAAGTGTGTGCTAGGGGCGTGTTACTAACTGTTGGGAGCAGGGCTGTGTGTTAGTGAACACTGATCTCTGCTTCAATAACATGGAGCAGAGATCAGTGTCACTTGTTGCTAGGCAGAACGGGGAGATGCTGTTTACGTCGGTTTCCCCACGCTTTCGAGTCCGCGGGACCTGCGACCGGACTCACTGGGGTCCCGGCGGTGTGCACGCGATGGCAGGGAGGCAAATACAAATGGACGTACCTGTACGCCAATTTGCCTGCCCGTGCCATTCTGCCGACGTGCATCGTCGTGCGCCGGTCGGGAAGTGGTTAAACAAAATCTAAACTTGTGGACATTTTGTGGGAATTGCTCCATCTTATAATGCATTGCAAACAACTCACGTAAGCCAACATTTTGCAAAATGTGGCCAATGATAGTTGCGGCCAACACACTATAAAAGGCTGCTGCCCCAGCAACAACTTCTGTTTTTGTGCTAGTCCCCCTTTTTTATTTGTTTTTTTTTATGTATTTTCTTCTCTTTATTTATATTTAGCATGTATTTATTTGTTTATTTATTTATGTATGTATTTTTTTTAAGAGATTTTATTTTGCTAGTGGTGTTTTACTGTGGCTGTTTGTTTTTTTTTTGTTTTTGTTTTTGTATTTTGGATCTATTTTATTTGTGTTTAGTTTTGTTTTGTTCACAAAAGCACCACAGAATCTAGTGCATGCAATATGCATACCCCTACACATATCTCTTGCCATAACTTCTAATAAAAGTAGGCAATAGGTCCTACTTTAACAAAATGTTGTCATCTGTCTGAAATGACCAAAGGTAGAGGCAGATTTACCGTAGTTTTTCTTTCAATGATTTTTATTGAAATTATGTTTTTTCCATCAGTAACAAGGGTTCACTTTGATACATATCTAGTTCACAATCATGTTACAGTTGTGAGTCTCAGATCCGTACGAAAGAAGCCATAAGAATTTATATTAAAACACATATCAACAAACTGGTAAATTATAGAATAACCAACCTCCACCTGCCAGGACTATTCGTTAAATATCAGACAATACTAACAAAAGCCTTTGTAGTTTACCATAGAAAATTGTCATGGGTTAGAAACCTGTAAACCAGGCAGATTTAGTTTTTAATCAGCTATTAGTGTTGAGCAGTATCCATATACAAAGGGACAAAGGGATGGTGGGGTACAGCATCTAGGGGCAGGGCCAATATACCTTTCTTTTCTGGCAGTGGGTGTGCTATATGGCCAGTTGGTGTAGTGGCAAACTAAGCTTTCATCATCCTCCTTCTCTGGCTCCCAGGTGCAAAGTAGCTTGAAGTCATTAGCACCTGGTAAAGTTCAGTTTCTGCCTCCTCATTCACAGCTACTCCTGCCATTGCCCTGCCAACTAGCACAGATGAGTATGTGAGCACAGGTTGAGGGAAATAGCATTGCAATCACAGAGGGAGTTGACAACAGGCAGGGAGAACCTGTTGGCATAGTTTACCTGGAGATGCAGCCTACTACTAAGTTGGCTCCAGTGATCAAACAGGGGGGTCATGTTGAAATCACTGACCATACATGGGTGCCAAATTTAGCAGAGAAGGAAAGTAGGGAAGAGGCACAATATCAGAGAGGCAGGATGTCATCCAGGGAAGCAGAGGAAAGGAGAGGAATGCCCTCCTATTCTACTGGATTCTCTCCGCTATTGAGAGTTCATGTTTTTGCAAGTGAGACAGTTGTCTGAGGAGTGAATCTAATGCCGCGTACACATGATCGGATTATCCGGTGAACAATCCGCCCCTGTGTGGGCTCCGGATAACTATTTTTTCCTAAAAGTTCGGCGGACTTAGAAAGAACGGTTCAGGAGGGGGGCGCTCGCTCATCCCCCCCTTTCCTCTAATGCTCGGGTAAGGGTCTGCTATGGACTTTAGAGGGACCCCATGCCGTTTTTTTGGCATAGGGATTCCCCGTTAAATCTATACCAGGTGACGGGGCTAGTGAGTCGTCAATCTCGCCGATGGAGGCGGCGACATTCACTTCCTTCACTAGTTCCAGCTACCTGGAGCCATGTTCAAAAAGAATGGACTTTACTCCGTGTGTGGGCAATTCCGTTCATTTCAAAAGTCTGGCCGACTCCCGCCATAGTCCGAAGAATTGTCCGACGGACCTAGTCCGTCGGAAAACTCCAGTCGTGTGTGGGCAGGTCCGCTTGTTCGGAAAGTCTGGCGGGCCTCCGCTGCAAAGTCCAGTGGGTTGTCTACCGGACTAAGTCTGCCGGATAGTCCGATCGCATGCACGCGGCATAAGAAGGGTTTATAGTTGTGGTGATATAGTTGCCCATTATGTGTGCTTAATTGGATACATAGAAAGGTCAAAGAAGTAGGGGCCCAAACAAAGGGAAATTCTTTACTCAATGAGGACTGCAAAGGGATATTAATACCTAGTATTTGAGATTTGGAGGCATTTACTGTATTTTATAGTATGACACCGCACTGAACTTCTAAAGCAGTTTTCGTGTCTCATATAGTGATGTTTTAGGATTGGACAGGATAAGTATGACATAGTCCACAAAAAGACTAATTTTGTGTTCAATGCCAGCTATAGTTAGGCCTGTGATTTTGGGGTTAGATCTAATACTCTCTGCCAGTGGTTCCATTGAAAGTGCAAAAATAATAGGTGACAGTGTCTAGTTCCATTTGTTATTTGTATCAAAGATTAGAAGTAATGCCTGAATTGAGGACAGTGGCAGAGGGGGTAGAATAGAGGGAGAGAATAGCCATATGAAGCCACCCTGTGATCCCAAACTTACTAAGAACTGCCTTGAAGTATCCCCAGTGAACTCTATCATACACCTTCTCTACATTCAATGAAAGAAGCAGAGAATATGCTCCCATCTGTGTGCTAGTCCGTCTGTGTGCTAGACAGGATAAGTATGACATAGTCCACAAAAAGACTAATTTTGTGTTCAATGCCAGCTATGGTAAGGCCTGTGATGTTGGGGTTAGATCTAATATTCTCTGCCAGTGGTTCCATTAAAAGTGCAAAAATAATAGGGGACAGTGGGCATCCCTGTCTAGTTCCCTTTGTTATTTGTATCAAAGATTAGAAGTAATGCCTGAATTGAGGACAGTGGCAGAGGGGGTAGAATAGAGGGAGAGAATAGCCATCTGAAGCCACCCTGTGATCCCAAACTTACTAAGAACCGCCTTGAGGTATCCCCAGTGAACTCTATCAAACACCTCCTCTACATTCAATGAAAGAAGCAGAGAAGGCGTTTGGAAAGGACCAACATGGGAAATTAGGTTAAGAAGACGTCTGGTGCAGTCAGGTGGCTTGTCGGCCAGGTATAAAGCCTGCCTGGTCCGGGTGCACAAGACATGGTAATATTTTTTGTAGTATGGAGGCTAGAAGTTTAGCATATATCTTGACATTTCTGTTGAGAAGAGATATGGGCCTGTAGTTAGCAGGGCTGGTGGGATCTTTGTTAGGTTTAGGGATAGTAACAATCACAGCTTTTAACATTTCAGGAGGAAAGGTACCAGAGGAAGAAGCGAGATTGAAGACATCTTGTAAATGTGGGGGCAATTTCTTTGGAGAGAAGTTTATATTACCTGTTTAAGAACCCATTATCTCCAGGGGATTTACGATTAGTAAATTTGTTGATAATTAAGCAAATTTCCTGCGATGTGAGTGGTTGGGAAATGGTATAAAGTTGAGCAGTTGTAAGGGTGGGCAATTTAACTTTACGCAGGAAGGCATCAAAGAGTGTGGAAAAAGGTTGGGGAGTAGATTCAGCTGTACGGAGGTTGTACAGAGATTGATAATAGTCCACAAGAGCATTTTCCAAATCTTTAGGATTAAATAAAGTAGTATGAGATGAAGGATTCTTAAGAGCGGCTATTTTTTGTTGGAGCTGTTTTGTCTTATTTTTTTTGCTAGCCAAGCTCCTGCCTTATTGTGTAAACCATAGTAGTTAGATTTTAGAAATTTAAGATGGTTTTCATGTTGGTATAGAAGCAGGATTCTTACATTCTGTCTGTCCTGGAGGATATCACATATTAATTTGGGGACTTTATGTGAGGCATGTCACTGAATGGATCCCTTATTCAAATCATTCATAAAATTATTTATCAATAACAAATCACTTTGTAAAGAGTGTCAATCTGTGATACAGGGCACAAACAGGACACAATGTACTATGATACACATGGTAGTAGTGAACACGTGTTAGGGTATCTCTGAGCGCAGTATCAGGAAGATATTTGGGTTTGGGTATGTGGTGGGCTCTGTCGATGCACAACTCAATGTCAGTCAGGGAGGGCATGAGAGCTTTCATAAGGCATTGGATAAAATCTGTAAGCTTGTTTGGAGATATGGATTCAGGTATTCATCTAAGCTTTATGTTGTTCCTCCTCGAGCGGTCTTCTAGATCTGCCATTTTATTTTGGAGGTGCTGAAGCTCATTCTCCTTGTCAGTATAAGCCTCCACAAGGTCATTATGAGGCAAGTATGGGTCAGTCATTTTAGTTTCCAAGTGGTGTATTTTTTCAGTGTGGGTTTGAACTGTGTCACTCAGGGGAGTAATCATGTCAGAAAAGTCACTGAATTATCTTTTTCTTAGATATAATAGCATATTCTTCGTGGTATTTTCTGATATTGCCTGGCAGGGACATGATAATCTGTCTACCTGTTTTGCTAGAGACAGGGTGTGATGGCAGGCTGCAGCCCATGAGGCAAAACATTGTCTCCTCTACACTGCTTGGTTTTAGCTAGGCTGCATGTCGTGGGTGTAGAAGGGGGAGAGAACTCTCCTGAATCATCTGGGGTGTTTGTGTTATGGTTCCCTCTATTGTGGTAACCAGGATGTGAGCGGGCTGCACATCTGGAGCTGAGGCCGGCGTCATCTTGCTTACCTCACGGGAACGTGGCCTGGTAACATCTGTGAGGCACTGAGGAGGTTTGTTCACCATCCTCCTCTTGGTCATAGTCACCGTGTGTGATCGTCAGTGAGGAAAGTGAGGACCAGGCTCTGTTTGCCTCTCCCTCTTGCCATTTAGGCGTTGATAGTCTCATGAGGCTGCTGGAGCTTCCTGTTATGCTGCCATCTTCTCCGCCGGCCGGACACGCCCCCTGTCAGTCAGTACTGTTTAATAACTTATTAAGAAGTGAAAAATTAGGGGCTCTTTTGATACCAAGCCATGGTCAGTTAGACCAAGAAAGACTGCAGCCACAAGTGACAGAAGAATTGCTCAGGATACAAAGAAAAACCCACATGTAACTGCAGGAGAAATGCAGACTGCTCTCCAAAATGATGGTTTGGTTGTTTTTAAGGAGCCAAATTCAACAATACTTGAACAAAAAAGATTTGCATGGTTGATCTGCCTGAATGAAGCCTTTACTTTGCCAATGCCAAAAAAAAGCCAACAAGACATGTCAAGGTGTTGTTAGCCCTTGTACACACGGTCGGAGAATCCGTCGGAATGTGTCCTATCGGACCGTTTTGTCAGATAATCCGACTGTGTGTGGTATGCATCGGACTGTTTCCGTCTGAATATCCGTCGGACCAAATTTTCCAACTTGCTGGAAATATTTTCCGACAAACTGGTCCGATCGGACATACTCCGATCGTGTGTAGAGAATTCCGATCGGACCAAGTGCCACGCATGCTCAGATCAAATTCCTATAACAAAGCTATTGGCTACTAGGCTGGATGTCGTCCCATCATAACGAAATTACGTCATCACGTTCTCAACGATCGGATGTTCCGACAACTTTGTACGACTGTGTGTATGCAGCAGTTTCAGACAAGATCCGTCGGACAAAATCCGGCGGACAAAATCCGACGGATTTGGTTGTCGGAATCTCCGACCGTGTGTACAAGGGCTTAGACATATTGTAACCAGGCTTTTTTGTGGAACTTGTACAGTAAAGACTTCTTTCTGGCAACTAGACCATGTACTGTAGCTATTTTTTGTTTAAGTATTGTGCTCCTTAAAATCAACCACACCATCTTTTTTTCCACAGCAGCCTGTATTTCTCCTGAGGTTACCTATTGTTTTTTCTTTGTATCCCAAACTGTTCATGTGGCAGTTGTGGCTGAAATCTTTTTTGATCTACCTGACCTTGGCTTGGTATCAAGAGATCCCCACATTTTCCACTTCTTAGTAAGTGATTGAACAGTACTAACTGGCATATTCAAGGCTTTGGATATCTTTTTATATCCTTTTCTATCTTTGTAAAGTTTCATTACTTTGTTACGCAGGTCTTTTGACTTTTCTACCTCCTCATGGCTCAGTGTCTAGCCTGCTTCCATGTGAGAGCTAACAAACTCATTGACTATTTATACAAGGACACTAATTGTGATTTAAAAAGCCAAAAATCTGGGAAATTAACCTGTAATTGCCACTTAACCTGTGTGTGCCACCTTCTGTGCCTGTACCAAGGCCAAACATTCCAGGGTATGTAAAATTTTGATCAGGGCCATTTGAGTGACTTCTGTTATCATTATGATTTAAAAAAAGATTCAAAAAACGATGTGATAATAAATTGCGTCATGTGATTGCTATCCTTAAATAAAAAACGTTTTTTTTTGGCATGATCAGTCATATTTTCAATATTAATGCCAACATTTCACAATTTCACAATTTCTGCCAGGGTATGCAAAATGTTGATATATGCATATGTTTTCTTTCTATTTTAAACTAAATGGGTTGTTCTCATTTGCTTTAAGCTCTATAAGGGGTTGTAAAGGCAGAAGGTTGTTTAAGAATAAAAAGCCACCTTCTGTGTGCAGCACCCTCCATCAGCCCCCCTAACACTTACTTGAGGTCCATCTCTGTCCAGAAATGTCCAAGAGTGTCTCAGCCATCCAAGATTCTCCTTCCTGATTGACTTAGACACAGCAGTGGTGCCATAGGCTCTCGCTGCTGTAAATCAAAGTCAGCTAGCCAATCAGGGAGGAGAGGATTTGGGGCCAGGTTGGGGCTCTGTGTCTGAATAGACACAGGGCGCTGTGACCCAGTTCAGGTGCCCCCATAGCAAGCTACTTGCTGTGGGGGCACGGAACAAGAGGGAATGGCCAGGATCACAGAAGAGGGACCCAAGAAGAGGAGGATCTGGGCTTCTCTGTGCAAATCCACTGCAACAGAGCAGGCAAGTATAACATGTTTGTTATTTTTATAGGGAAAAAAACAAGCCTTTACAATCACTTTAAAGGCTATAAACCCCCAAATATTCAATAATAAAACAATTAAAAACTGTAAACGCTGATTAAAACCAGATTGAGTTTGCTTAAGGAAACAGTACAAAAAGAACTGCCTTATTACAATCTCTATCACAATTCCACGCTTTAGCAGTTTCATGTAGCAACACTGCTAAAAACTGATTTCTTATTAAATGCAGGTTGCTATATATTGCTGCACAAAATGCACCCCAAGCCTGCCTATACTGAGATTTTTTTTCTATTATGTCTTCATGTTAGCTTACAGCAAACTCTAAATATAAAAGTCTGAAAGCATCTGAAGGGTTACTAATTCTTTCAGGTACAACCTACTCATATACCTGTAGGTAGCAGTAGATTTTTCTTTTTTTTCTTTTAGCGAGAAGATATAATAACTGTAAATCACTCTGGAGATTGCTTTTATCAAAATTATATATATATATATATATATATATATATATATATATAAAGAACAACAAAATGACACTTGCTTTCAGCTACAGAGAAAGATATATGAACATGTACACACATATGAGTAAAGGCATAGATAACATGAATGTTTTGTGCTTGTATAATTTAAAATTGGGAACACAATAAAAACATGATCAATATCATGTATTACAACGTGTTCAAGTCAGATATATTGAACTGATTGTATGCTTTAAAAAATTATTTCAGTAAAACAAGTGGGTGAAGTTAAATAACTGAAGGTCAGAGAAAAGTACATGAAGGTGATTTTACTAATGACCTAATAATGAATGCTACTCAGAAAAATTTAAAGAAGTGCTGATATACAGATCATTTGCTTTTATCTGAAATCCTAAACTAAAACCCACGCAAATATGTATACATTTATATAGAGTATTACTGTGAGCATACAGTTCTAAAACCAGTGTAAGTCAGTAAAATAAATAAAACTAGCATTGGGTGGAGGTGATTGACCAACGGTTTGATACACTGTAAATGCTTTTTATTTATGATTATGATTTATGATCAGTTTTAGGTGTGTCTACAAAGTATACTTTATGAATGTGCTTTTTTATTTATTTTTGTTTTATTTATGTTATCGTTTTATTGTGCCTGTCAAGTTCCTCTGTAAGACCACAACATTTTTTACATCGCAAGTACTTTTCATCTGCTTGTATGTCAGATGTGATTTCATTGTGATGTAAGCATATATTGATATCATGTTGCTTGGCTACTTGAACTTTGATTGAAAGGTCATCGACTGTTCTAAAGCTTTGTATTTCCATACCTAAATGACCAGCTTTGGTTCCACCCATGTCTTCCTAATTTGCTCTGGTATCTTGTCACAGATTAGTTACTTTGTAAAGCTCAATGTGATAAAGCACATAGACCAGTAACTGCATATTAATAAAAGTGTACTGAAGTAATAGTTAAACTTCTAATACTAATAAAATATAATTTTGCTTCTCTGTATTCTTATTGTGTATTATATAAAAAAAGTAAAATATATGTCACAGTATTCAAGTTCCTGTGTTGCTAAAAGAGACATAGATAATGGCTTTAAGATGGGTGTCCCCCCACCCAAGCATCTTGCACAAATGCTAGGTAGTATCTCTGCTGCCGTGAACGTGCTGATGCACCACAGAAACACTACAGGTTTTACAGCGATCAGAGGTGACAGTGTAAATATATTCCAGCTGACAGCATCCACTCTCTGCACACCACCGCCACTCATTGCCTGTCAATACTAGTATTTGGTTGCTTATACCACAGTCATCCAAAGCAACAAATCACATGTTTGCCCCACCCCAGGCTCAGACATTTAAAGGAGGAGGAGAATGGAGCATCCTCCTCTAGACATGCCGGGTCCCATTGACCCTGCTTCCATCTGTCTGTCCTGTAGTTGCCTGCTGCAGTGATGTACTGTAAGAGGGATCTCTGGGACCATGATAAAAACGGAAGGGGACTTTTGGTTCTCTGATGTGAGGTAGGGAATCTGGGAAATCTGCTGTAAGGAGGGGGTCACTGAGGACCCTGACATAAGAGAGGACTTTGGGGACCCTAATGAAAGGGTGGACTTTGATGTAAGGCAATATCTTTAGAGGACCCTAATAAAGGGGGGACCCTGATGTTAGGAGGGGAAGCTTGGGACCCTTATGTAAGACAGAGGGGGACTCTGATGTAAGGAGGACTTTGCGGACCCTGATGTAAGGGGGGATTTGGGGACCCTATTGAAAGGGGGGGCTCTGCTGTAACTGAGTAACTCTGGTGACCCTGATGTAAGGGTGGACTCTGGAGACCTTAATAAAAGGGGAGACACTGATGCAAGGGGGAGAAACTCTAAGAACCCTTATGCAGGGGGGGGACACTTGGGACCCTTATGTAAGACTGAAGGGGGACTCTAGACTCACACCACTGATGTTGGAACATTTTGCCTACTAGTGTCATAACAGACACAGGGATATTTTTCCTTCCAGTGACACCACCAATGGGGGTATCTTTTTCTTAAACTGATACAGAGACATTTCCCTATATTTCATGTAAGAACTTTGTGGACCCTGATGTAAGGAGGAGGGACCTTTAGGGGTCCCAATGAAAGGGGAGACCCTAATGTAAGGAGGGTGGATCTGGGAACTCTGATGTAAGGGGGGATTCTGGGGACCCTGATGTAAGTACACACAGAAGCAGGTCCTGACCATTACAACTGTGGCAAACTAACAACATTAGAAATCACATGAGACAAATCCATAGTTTTGAGCAACTGTGGTGTAAGTGCAAGAATTCACCCTACACAAATCTGGCCTCCTAAAATACAATTCCTGCCTCCATGCTCCCAAACAAACCTATTTCATCACTCTTATCACACGTACATACAATCGGAATTCTCGTCGGCAAAAGCTCTGATGGTTTTCCCGACGGAATTTCGATGGAATTCGGCTCAAGCTGTCTTGCCTACACATAGTCACATCAAATTCCAATTGTTTATAACGCGGTGATGTACAACACGTACGATGTGACTAGAAAAAGGAAGTTCAATAGCCAGTAGCCAATAGCTTCTGTCTCGTAGTTAAATCTGAGCATGTGTGATTTTTGGCGTGTCGGAATTGCATACGCACGATTGGAATTACCGATAGAAAGTTTTTCCATTGGGAAAATTGAGAACATTCTATCAATTTTTGGCTTCCGGAAATTTGAATAGCTAAATTCCGATAGCGCATACACACGGTCGCATTTTCCGATGAAAAGCTCTCATCAGTCTTTTTCTGGCCGGAATTTTGATCGTGTGTACACGGCATTAGAAATACTCTGTCATCTAGTCCTTGTCAGCTCTTCTCTACCTTTAATTCTCTACTTTATCCCCTATTACCTCCACCCACTAACTCACTCACTGCAACTCAACGCCAATCATTTCAAAAACAATATTGATGCAATTTGTGATGACATCTCCACTGTAAAGATCCCCAATTAACATACCCGGTCTAACAGCACATTCAATGCTTTTCTCTTTTAACATGGCTACTATAGAAGAAGTTACCAAACTTCTGCCCACCTAACAACCTGTCTCCTGGACCCTGTCCTCTCACAACTGCTTTAGTCACCCTTTTCCTCTAACATGCTTTTTCACTCATATTTTTAATCTCTCCCTATTTACCAGCACCTTCCCCTCCCCTCACCACTAAGGTATGTACAGATCATCCCCATACTCAAAAATCTCTCACTGGACCCCACCAGTATGAACAACTTGAAGTGGAGTTCCACTCAAAAGAGGAAGTTCTATTTGTCTGCCTCCTCCCCTTATCTGCTGCCAAATTTGCATCCTTTGGGAGGCTGCAGGTACCAGGTTTTGACAGGTACCCATTCTTACTTCTGGCTCCATTTTCTGCATCCCCCCTCCTTCCCTTACAGCCTGCTGGGACATTTCACAGGTCCCAGAAGACTACAGCCCATTCTCAAAGCACAGCGCACTTCACGCATGCACAGTAGGAGACTGGTAGTGAAGCCACAAGGCTTCACTGTCAGTTTCACTCGGTCATGTTGGTGGCACCAGCACCGATAGCCATTTGAATATTTGGCTTGGGTGAGCCCTAATTTCCCTAATATTAAAAGTCAGCAGCTACAGTATTTGTAGTTGCTGGCTTTTAATTTTTTCAGAAGGAGCCTGGAGCTCCTCTTTAAGACCTATCTCTTTGCTTCCATTTACCTCTAAACTTTTCAAATTCTTAGTCTACAAAGATTTTTTTTTTCAAATTCTTTGTTTATAGAAATAAAGCATCCATCAGAGCAGTGCAATACAAAATACGTACAATATTTCACAAAAGACAAAGATATCATTGCACTAAATTGAAATGTACATACAGTACTAGAAATCAAAGACCATGAGTGGATTAAATTTCTCCTCTAAGATCAAGGAGATAACTGTAAAAAATATTGCAAGACTCCAGCCGCAGTACTTGCTCAGATGAATACTCAATTTTTTTAAAAGAAGGGATGAGAAAAAAGGGAGAGCCAAAGGATGCCTACAAGCACCAGATAGATGGGAATGAGGTGGGGAAAGGAAAGGAAGAGGGAGAGAAGACGAGAGAGAAGAAACAAAAAAAGGGGGGAGCGAGGCACACCTGTGCATTGGCAAGAAGGGCGGGAAGCCAGGGTTGCCAACCACCAGTAAATTTACTGACAGTTTGTAAACATCAATTATTTTTTTACAACTGCCAGTAAATATCAGGGGCTGATAATTTCATGCTGTGTTGACTTTTTAAGTGTAAATAAAGCAAATGACTGTTATAGGTATTGTCAGTGTTTCCATAAAAATGTTTATACTGTTCAAATATTAACTGTGTTAGTTTTCATTAGGAATTCTGTAATTTCTCTGGTTGCTAGAAAAAATGTTTTCTGTCAGTAAATTTTCCATGGTTTGTCAGTAAACAATGCTGGTGGAGGTTGGCAACCCTCCTTCAATCTCCAGAGCAGTTTTCCAATAGATATATATATAAGGGCTCCTGCGATGTATATGGAAATGCAAAACCCACACAATCTAACTAACTGGGTGCTGTGAACACTTTACGAGTTGCAATCCCACAATTACAATAAAAGAGATGGAGAAAAATATATGTATCCCACAAAAATGAAAACCTAATTCGAATAATGAAAAGCAAGGAATCTTAAACTTTAAAATAAAGTGTTCAAGTGCATAGTAATAAATAAATAAAAATATCATATAAATAACATGAGAAAGCACAAAATGTTTGATGTGTAAACAACAAAAATTCCACTTATTCTGTGTAACCAGCAAAATTCCACTCGTGCTGTGGTAAAACTAGTGATAAAACAAACTAAAGTGCTAAAGTGCATATAAAATTGCTAATGACAAACAATATTAGTTTAGAAAATGGGGTAGTCCAATTGTGAGTGATATAGTGAAAAATATCATAAACAGTCCAAATATAAAGTGCAATTGAGCATTCACAGTGCAAAAAGAACTTTCTCCACTTCAGTGATGTCCGCGTGTTCACTAGACACACCAAACAATTACCTTACTGCTGTAAGGTATACAGCATGTATGTAGCCCTTTTAAGGGAAAACACTGGGAAGCATCGAGAGGACTTCAAACTTCTACCACTTCACCATTCATATACATACTCCATAGATGAAGCCAGCATAGGTGCTCAAAGAATAAATATAAAACCTGTCATAGTGTAGTAAGTTTTAAAATTTAACAATTTTTATTAAAAACATCAAAGCTACTCACAAAACAACACGAATAAGTCGCACAGTAAACAAACTACGAGCGTACCATTCGGGTGTAGGGGGTCACTTCTGGTATCCTACGCGTTCAACTGGGATGTTTCAATGGCTAGTGGAAGCGGCGTTAAGAAGGACTGGGCGGGTATACCGCCCATTATTCAAATATAACCTGTTCACAATATGCGATAGAAAGCATATCATAAATGAGTAGCCGAACAAAAAAAAAACGGAGCATAAAGAAACTAGTAATCTAAGAGGGGGAGGCAGACTATATAAAACACTAATTTCTCCCTTTTCCTAAGCGGCAACATCCTTGCATATTCTTATCTGTGATGTGGCCGTATACAGATCCCAATCGTGGCCATTTTCTCGAAGGTCAAATATATATCTCATCAAGTCACAGCGGCCATCTTTTTGGAGGTTTATTTCAATAAATGGCACAATACTTTTCTCAAATTTCTTGTAATTGTGGGAGCGCAGCACCTATTTTATCACTAATTCATATCTATATGAGATTGCAACTCGTAAAGTGTTCGCAGCACCCAGTTAGTTAGATTGTGCCGGTTTTTCATTTCCATATACGCAGGAGCCCTTATATATACCTGTTCAAACCTTAAACTACCTTACTCCTGCTGCTAACATGGAGGTGTTTTCTTTTTAGAAAAAAGAAAAATTTACCTAGAAGAGGTTTTTAGAGAGAGCCTAACGAGAAAGCTTAGGTATAACATGGAGAAAAGAGTCAGCCTGTGGTGGGATACAACCACCTTTGAACAATATTTGAAGGATAAGTTGGTCCCTAGGCGACTCAGGTGGGATATCCCACCTAATGATGGTCTGTTAGACCAAGAGTCAATTGATGAATCGTTCAGGTTCTTCAATGAAAAAGGACTTGAACTTCTCCTGTTTTTACTCAAAAGAAAGCAGAGGAAAATCAAAGTGATAGAACAAAACATAGAACAAATTAAAGGAGATTTAGAAACACACAGAATTTATAACTCTAACTACAGTAGGTGTCGCCGATATTGTGTTTCCAGCGCGACAGTATCGCGCTGGTTCCCGGTGTCAGGCTCTTCTAACCAGCGCGATACCGTTGCTCTGGCTGCAATAGGAAAATGTCATTTTCCTATAGCAGCCAGAGCGAGGCGATAATGTCGCCTCACTCATGAAGCCTGCATGCCTTCTCGGGGGCATACCAGGCCCTTAGGTCCGGTAGGGATTTTAAGGGGAATCCCCTTCGCCGAAAAAAACGGCGTGGGGTCTCCCCAAAATCCATACCAGACCCCTATCCGAGCACGCAGCCCGGCCGGCCAGGAAAGGGGGTGGGGATGAGCGAGCGCCCCCCCTCTTGAGCCGTACCAGGCTGCGTGCCCTCAACATGGGGGGTGCCTTGGGAAAGGGGGGCTGCGCGCCCCCCCCACCCCAAAGCACCTTGTCCCCATGTTGATGAGGACAAGGGCTTCTTCCCGACAACCCTGGCCGTTGGTTGTCAGGGTCTGTGGGCGGGGGGCTTATTGGAATCCGGGAGCCCCCTTTAATAAGGGGCCCCCGGATCCCAGCCCCCCACCTTATGTGAATGAGTATGGGGTACAATGCACCCCTACCCATTCACCTGTGAACAAAAGTAAAAAAAAAAACAACACACAAGGGTTAAAATAGTTTATTGCACAGATCTGGGGGTCTTCCATCTTCGGGGGTCTTCTCGCCGGACTCCTCTGCTATCTTCTGCTAGCTCTTTTGCTAGCGGAGGAGCCCGGCTTTCTTCTTCATCGCCGCCGCCCTCTTCTTCCAACTTCGGGGGTCTTGTCCCCCTCTTCGGTTCTTCTTTCCGGGCCACCGCTTCTTCTTCCAGCTCTTTTACTAGCGGTGGCCCGGTCTTCTGTTGCTGTCACCGCTGCCGCCTTCCGTTCTTCTTCTTCTTCTGGAGATGTTGACTCGACGCTCTCTCCGGCCGCAATGAAAGGGGTGCGGTGCGCGGCGACTTATATAGGGACAAGGGGCGGGGTCACCTGTTGATGTCACATGGTGACCCCACCCCCTTACGATGCCACAGTCCCGGAGGATGCTGGGACTGTGACATCGTAAGGGACGGGGTCACCATGTGACATCAACCGGTGACCCCACCCCTTGTCCCTATATAAGTCACCGCGCACCTTGTCCCTTTCATTGCGGCTGGAGAGAGCATCGAGTCAACATGTCCAGAAGAAGAAGAAGAAGAACGGAAGGCGGCGGCGACGGCCCCCCTTCCCCAAGGCACCCCCCATGTTGAGGGCACGTGGCCTGGTACGGCTCAGGAGGGGGGGCTCTCGCTCATCCCCACCCCCTTTCCTGGCCGGCCGGGCTGCGTGCTCGGATAGGGGTCTGGTATGGATTTTGGGGGGAACCCCATGCCCTTTTTTTTCAGCGAAGGGGATTCCCCTTAAAATCCCTACCGGACCTAAGGGCCTGGTATGCCTCCCAAGCGGGAACCCACGCCTTTTTTTTTTACATTTGACGTGGAGTTCTCCCTTAGGATTCATACCAAACACAGTGCCTGGTATTGGCGGGAATCCAATTCGGATCCCCGCACCAGTGTCAACCCGGCCAGCCATGCTTGTCGCTTATCGGGAAAGGAAAATAAACATTTTTTCCTTTCCCGATGCAAGCCAGCTCGGCGCTGGCTCCCGTGACAGAGCTCGTAGGGTGTGTCAATCTCGCCGGTACAATATCGTGGTCACCTACTGTACGCAGCTTAATAAAGATCTAATAAAGAAGTACAGACTAGAAAGAGTAAAAAGTATACCAGAGACATGAGTGATTTTAAAAATGATCAGGTTTTCAGGTGGCAGAGTCAATTGGGACGCTTAGATCCTATATCCACATACTCTACACCTGAAAAACCTGAAAGAACAGATACAACCATGTTTTAAGTTAATCCAACTTCTGTTACATATCAACTTCCTATATCAAATGAACAAAAAAGAGATAAGAACTATGATTCTCCGAAACCAAGTAAGTCAGATGAAGGGCGCAGCTTTCCTAAACAATCCACACCACAGCATTTGTAAAGGAGACCTCAAAACACCCAAACACCCAAAAAGGGTTGGAAGAAACAACACTGGAAGAAAAACAACAATAATAAAAAATCTAATAATAATGGTAATTGGAACAGTCCACTGTACGAACAACTAAGAGGACCATACTACCCTCCATACACAAGAAACCTCATACCCTACTATGAACATAATCATAGAGAAAGAGAAGACTGGGGACCACCACCAGTGTACCATCGGCCATATGATCAGTATTCAGTTCCCACATATAATCACTATGCTCCACTTAGAGACTATCTGGATGAGGAAAGAGATGATGGGTATTATCATACCTATTATCCTGATCCTCATGCGAATAAAGCTTTTTTAGGGAGAGGTCCAGATCATTATCCACCGAAGATGCGAGACGAACAGAGAGAAAGGGAAAGAAGCCCAAAAAGAAGAGAGGCAGAAGAGCAGGAAAGAGAACACAAGCGAAAAAGAGAATAAAAGGAGAAGGTATTTTTAATTTAAGCGGTATTCCTTTGACGGCAGAAGAAACAGCTGTGTTAGATAAAGGCCTGAAATTTGCTCCTAAAAAGAATTTGAACAAATTTCAAACATATGTAAATATTCAGAAATATATAAGAGGCCTGAACATAAAGAAATATTTAACGAATAACCCTATAAAAACACAGATATCATCATCAAATGAGGTTGTACATAATTCCTTGAGAAACAAATCAGTATTTAACCCTCAGATTAATAACAACAAATTTGTAGATGTTTTTAAAAAGGTTGTAGTAGAAGACTTAAAAACACTTAAAATCAAGAAGCAAAAAGCATCCAACCACATAAGATGTGGAATCAAGAGACTAAGCGAACGTAAAGACATAGTGATTCATCCAGCCGACAAGGGATATTGTGATCTTGTCAAAATCTCAGTATAATGACAATATGATGAATTTACTGAATGACGCAAAAACTTGCAGTAAACTATCAAGAAATCCTGTGTTTAAGGGTAGAAAAGAGTGGTACATTTAGGTCTCAAGAAATCCTTATTGAATAAAAAGGAAGCGCAGTTTCTAATACCTGAATCCGTGAGAACCCCAATAATCTACTATCTACCCAAGCTCCATAAAGATAAGACAACCCCCCCAAGGCCTATAGTGAACGGAATAGACTCGCTTACCTCGAGAATGGGATCATACATTGATAACTTCCTACAACCTGTAGTAAAAAACACTAAAGGCTATCTTCGGGACACTAAGCATATCTTGCAGATTCTGGGAGAACTTTCCCGTGAAGGACCATATATTCTTGCAACGGCAGATGTATCTTCATTGTATACTATAATCCCTCACCATGAGGCCTGTGAAGCTGTTAAATGGGGCCTCAGAAAACATTAAGACTTGATTTGTTCACAGAGGAAATATCTGATCAAGTGTTTGGACTTTTGTCTGAAGAATAACTACTTTTGGTTCAATCGGAACTTCTATCATCAAACAACAGGTGTCGCAATGGGCGCTAAGTTTTCCCCTAGTGTGGCTGGACTGTTTATGGCAAAATGGGAGGAAAGTACGGTATTTTCCGATACACCCGCTGCGCTGGTTATGTACAAACGTTATATTGATGACATCATACTATTGTGGAAAGGCAGCACTAGTAGTTTGAATGAATTCCAACACAAATTAAATGTGAATGATATGAATATAGGACTCACATGGAATACAAGTGAACAACAGGTGACCTTTCTTGATTTAGAGATAACACAAGATGATCGGAAGCTATACACAAAGACATACTTTAAGAGTGTAGATAAAAATAGCTATCTCCCGGTAACAAGTTGTCATCACCATAATTGGTTATTCAACATCCCTAAGGGACAGTTCATGAGACTGCGCAGAAATTGCAGTAAGCAGGAGGAGTTTTCGAAACAAGCCAGACTTATGGGTCAGAGATTCCAAGAAAAAAGTTATGAGAAGGACCTGATTGAAGAAAAAATATCAGAAGTTGGGAAGATGAACCGCCAAGAGCTTATTAAGGATAAAATAAGACAAGTCAAAAGTAACATAAGACCGAATGAGGGAGCTATAATTCTAGATTTCAACGTCCAATATAAAAGTGTGGAAAAGATAATTAAAAAACATTGGCACATCCTGTTGAACGATAAGGATTTGCATAGTGCCTTGCCACCTATGCCAAAATTTATATATAGACGTGCTCCTACACTGAGGGATAGGATAGTAAAAAATATCCCAGATCCACCAACCAAGAATTTTATGTTCTTTACAGGAAAAGGATTTTTTCCATGTAAAAGATGTTTTGCGTGCACTAGAACAAATAAACCTAATAAAATGTTCCAAATCTCATCCACAAGTGTAGGCAACACACATGAGATCAGAGATTTTATTTGTTGCAACACACAAGGGGCCCTGTATGTGTTAGAGTGTAGTTGCGGCCTACAATATGTAGGCCGAACGAAAAGGCCTTTGAGGGTAAGACTCAAGAAACATGTGCAAAATATTATAAAGGGATTTGACAAACACAGTGTTTCAAAATATTTTGCCACACATCACAAAAAGGACCCCAGGGATTTCAAATTTTGGGGTATCGTACCGTATGTTAAACACTGGAGAAGGGGGGCATAAAGTAAGGACCCTCAGTCAGATTGAATCCAAATGGATATTTTCCCTTGACACTTTTTCCCCTAGAGGAGTTTGATCTGAACTGTTTTATTAGTATTTTTTAGGGTCGCCCCCTCTTTGTGTTCTCTTTTCTTTCCCCCCCCCCCTCCCTTCCCCTTCATTTATGATATGCTTTCTATCGCATATTGTGAACAGGTTATATTTGAATAATGGGTGGAGGTATACCTGCCCAGTCCTTCTTAACGTCGCTTCCGCTAGCCATTGAAACATCCCAGTTGAAGTCACGGAAGTGACGTAATGCGTAGTATACCGGAAGTGACGTCTACACCTGAGCGGTACGCTCATAGTTTGTTTACTGTGCGACTTATTCGTGTTGTTTTGTGAGTAGCTTTGATCTTTTTAATAAAAATTGTTAAATTTTAAAACCTACTACACTATGGTGGGTTTTATATTTATTCTTTGAGCACCTATGCTGGCTTCATCTATGGAGTATGTATATGAATGGTGACGTGATAGAAGTTTGAAGTCCTCTCGATGCTTCCCAGTGTTTTCCCTTAAAAGGGCTACATACATGATGTATACCTTACAGCAGTAAGGTAATTGTTTGGTGTGCCTAGTGAACACGCAGCCATCACTGAAGTGGAGAAAGTTCTTTTTGCACTGTGAATGCACAATTGCACTTTATATTTGGACTGTTTATGATATTTTTCACTATATCACTCACCATTGGACTACCCCATTTTCTAAACTAATATTGTTTGTCATTAGCAATTTTATATGCATTTTAGCACTTTCGTTTTACCACTAGTTTTTACCACAGCACGAGTGGAATTTTGCTGGTTACACAGCATGAGTGGAATTTTTGTTGTTTACACATCAATCACTTTGTGCTTTCTCACGTTATTTATATGATATTTTTATTTATTTATTACTATGCACTTGAACATTTTATTTTAAAGTTTAAGATTCCCTGCTTTACATTATTCGAATTAGGTTTTCAGTTTTGTGGGATACATATATTTTTCTCCATCTCTTTTATTGTAATTGTGGTAGCGCAGCACCTATTTTATCACTAGTTTTCCAATAGAGCCTTGCCATCATCTAAATATACAAATATGCTCCAATATGACAATGTTTTAGTGTTTTGCTCTCTCCTGTTTTGAATGGTAAGCAATAAATCCTCTAGAACATTCATGATCCAGACTTTGTTGAGCCATGGTAATGGAAGGAGGGTAGGGATCATTCCAGAAAAAATAAATACAAGCTTTGACAGCATTAAGCATATGAAGAAGGACTGAATGCTTATATGTCTTAAGAGGAATGTTTGAAAAATGTAATAGGAAGAAGGCAGGATCCTCCAGATCCTGGAGAATCAAAAAATCTGTAAATTGTTGAGTGATGTTTCCGCACCTCCAACCAGTGCTGGTTTAGTTTTGGACAAGACCAAAAAATGTGGAGTAGAGCCACCTGTTCCTCTCGGCATCTTCAGCACTGATCTGAGGCCCCCCTAAAAGTATTTGCACAAAACCATACCGGCATGTAAGTAACATGTAATTTGTTTCCTAAATACATGTACATATTAAGAATTTCAGGGCAAGGTATATGATATTCCATCATTGGTCGGGCGTGAAGGTCCTATTAAGATCCCTCTCCCATTTATTAGGGCATTTATTATTAGCAAGTACATCTTAGAGAAGGAGCGGGGGAGGCGACCACTGTCCACGCAGAAAGATTCAAACATTGTCAGCTGATGTTGAAAGTTTGCTGGGGGTCCTAAGTTTGGAAAAAATTATGGATCTGTAGAACTTGTCAAAAGTCTAACCCATACTGTCCTTCTGGTTGCAAAAACCAAAGGCCATGAATCAGAGATCAGAAATTGAGAGGCTTGGAAACAAACTCTCTCAAGGAGACTGCCAAACGTGCCAGACACCATGTCTGAGGGGAAGCTTTCCCAAAATGGGAAATAGCAGAGATTGAGTGGAGGAAATCACTGCATTCCAGCTGGTCAAGGAGCAGAATGAAGCATGGGGCCTATAGTTGGATGTATCTTAAGAGAAGCCGACAAGACTGTATAACACTATGGTGCCCTACACAGGGGAATGGCACTATACTGCTGCTCATTGGATGTCCAAAGTTTAAGATTTCCAAGTCTACACCAGTCAATCACCCTCCCTAAATGAGCGGCTTGATAATATGTAAGTGTATTCAGTGTGATGCTTAGACAATGTTAGAAGGTGTCTATGAAGCCTAGGTCATTTGTGAGCCCATATGAACTTAGTGAAAATGGCGTAGATTTGGTGAAAGAAGGCAGAAGGAATGTGAATAGGCAGTGCCTGAAAGAAATACAGAAATTTTTGTAAGATACTTATCCTAATAATGTTACAGTGACCAAACCACTAGTTCAAGCCTTTGTGCCTAAAAGGGTGTGGGCCTTGCTGAGTAAGTGTGGGAAGTTTAATGCAAAGGTTTGGAGGAATGTAAGTGCCTAAATATTTTAACACTGTAGATGCCCATTTGGGGTTGAAATTAAAGGGGTTGTAAACCCTTGTGTTTTTTCACCTTAATGCATCCTAGTCCATATATATCTCAAGACTGCAAACATAAAGTCCCAATTCACCCTGCCAAAGGCTTTTTTTAGCATTGGTGCCCAGAAAAACACATGGGGTTCCAGTGTGGTTGGCTAAGTGGACCAGATGAAGGTGGTCCTTAATAGTATTATCCCTTGCTTCTTGAAAGGAAACTAAGCTTACTTGGTCCAGGTGGACCAGCTGGGCCAAATGAGATTGAAGACGGGAGGCAAGAAGCTTGGTAAAATGTTTAAAGCGAAGTTCCAACGACAATCAATATTTTTTTTTAAACCTTTCATGAGCTTATAACATAGCATTGTAACACACATATTTTGTAAAATTTGTCTCCTGATGTCTGGATTCATATCATAAATAAAGAAAGATAATTTGTTGCTGGCCATTTTCATATTGCTTGTGGGCATGTGAAGCCCACAAGCATCCAGTTCCGGGATACGGTGCTGCTGCTCTCCCCAATCTCGGCATGCGCATTCTATTATTATCGCAGTACCGCCAACTACTCAGGTTGCCATCACAACGGGCAACGGAAGTGCCCACCCCGTTGTGATGGCAATGAAGCCCTCAGCAATTCCCTACTGACTCCTGGGAAATGATGACACACATCTCCCAGGAGCAGTAGCGAGCACAGGCGCCGAGTGAAGTCACGTACGGAGCCTAGGTGTTGAAGGAGGTCGATTTTGAAGGACTACATAGCAACAGGCATAAAAAGGTAAGTAAAAAAAAATGTCTCCAAATGTTTTTTTTTCTTTATTTCATGCACATTAATGACATTTTTTTTGGGTGGAACTCCACTTTAAGGTTTACGTTGAGCAGGTGAGATCAGCCAATAACTGCTACAATCAGAGGGGTATTTTCCTTTCTTTGGGGGTGACTGAAATATGGTCCAGAAGGGAGGCTGGGAGGAAAGAGGAAGACTGTCCCAGCACAGGTAGATACCTGATGGCTGAGGTGTGCAAGACCATTCCTTAAGAAAGATACAGGTGCCTTTTTATGTTGCAGTTTGAGAGCATGGATTTCAGATAGCTACTTTGTCAGTTGCGCTTCCTGGGCTCTCTTAATACAGGTACCATGCTTGATCAGGATTACATGGATAACTGCTATGTGGGCTTCTAAATTCACCCCTTTTTAACTAATGAAACCACCAAGCTACTTATTCACTCCCTTGTTATCTCTTGCCTTGACTATTGCAACTCCCTTTTCATAGGCTCCATAGGCTATTCCCTTTCACTCTATCATGAATGTTGCTGCCGGATTCATCTACCTTACCAACCGCTCAGTGTCTCAGTGATACCCCTCTCCGCCAATCCCTACACTGGATTCTGATTGCCCAGTGAAAATAAATTCAATATACTAGTAACAACAAGCTACATCACCAATCGTGTCTCCAAATATCACCAAAACCATCCTTTCCACTCATCTCAAGACCTCCTCTTCTCAAGCTCCCTTGTTTCCTGCTCCCATGCTCATCTCCAAGACTTCTCCAGAGCCTCTCCCATCTTCTGGAACTCTCTACCTCAATCTGTCTGGCTATCTCCTACTCTTGCTGCCTTTTGGCAATCCCTGAAAACTCATCTCTTCAGGGAAGCCTATCATGCCTACAACTAATCTTTTATCACCTCCATCAGTTAATCCCCCACAGTTACAGTATAGCATTTTGTACCACTTGCCCTGACCTCTTAAATTGTAAGCTCTTATGAGCATGACCCTCTTAACCGTCTTGAATTTTATTGCAGTGGAACTCTCTCCCTTTTTATATTGTAAAGTGCTGAGTAATCTGTTGGTGCTATATCAATACTGTATAATAATAATAATAATCTGAGTTCCTACCTCACTGACAACAACCTTCTTGACCCCTTACAGTCTGACTTGCAGCACTCCACAGAAATGGCCTTACTAAAACTCACTAATTGCTAAAACTTACAGCCACTGCTCAGTGCTCTTACTACTGACCTTCCTGAGGCCTTTGATAACAATGACCAACTGCTCCTCCTTAGTAGACATGTGCATTTGTTTTCGTCCGAATGCATTTTCATCCGAATTTCATGCAGAATCCGAAAACTGAAAGATCCCACATAAACAAAGATTCGACATGAAGATCCAACAAAGCAGTCACCACGAGTGGACATTTATGGTCAAATGCTCCGCCCATAGGCTATAGAAGAATTCTAATGTTGGTTGACTAGTAATAATAATTAATAAATATAATTATTACTAGTGTAATACAACATTAGAATTCTACTATAGCTTGTAGGTGGAACATTCGACCGGAAATGTACGATTATGGCGTCGTACAGTTTAGCTGCTCCGTCGAATCTTCTTAGAACATTCGACAGACACCATAAGCCTTCAATGACAGATTTGACCTTAATTATTTCGTATTTTCAGACAAATGTATTTTTTAATGAAACAAAATAAATAAAAACAAATTTCGGGAGTAACTAAATAAATGTATTTTTTAGATGAATAAAACAAAATATACTCCTTAGTAAACTCCACTCCATTAGCCTCCAAGACTCTGCTCTTTCCTGTTTCTCCTTCTGTCTCTCATAGCATTCCTTCAGTGTTACCTACAACTGTGTCTCCTCCTCTACACTTTCTTTTTATGTATCCCTCCCCCCCCCCCCCCCCCAAGGTTCTGTCATGGATCCCTTCTCTTCCCTTACTATATCTTCTCTCTTTGTCAATTAATAACACTCCACAGCTCTTTGATTCCCAAATCTATCGATATACTCTTTAACACATTATTTCAATCTCCACTTGTATTACTAACTTATTATCTGACATATCAGCATTGATCTCACATTGTTCTGACTTGTTCTTTCAGCCCCAAATCCAATCACTGTCAAAAACTTGTAGATTTCACTTCTGTAACATCTCTAAAATATGCCCCTTTTTAACCATAAAGCTACTCATCCACTCCCTTGTTATCTCTTGCCTTGACTTCTTATAGGCCTACCTCAACAAAAGCTAGCCCCCCTTCAGTGTATCATGAATGTTGCTGCCAGACTCATCTACCTTAACAAATGCTCATAGTCCACCACTTCTCTATGCTGATCCCTCCACTTGCTTCCGATTGCTCAGCAAATACAATTCAAAGTACTAGCAACAATATAGAAAGCCCTTTACAAAACACTGCCCCAGCTAAATCACCAATCGTGTCTCAAAATGTCACCCAAACTGTCCCCTCTGCTCCTCCCAAGACCTCCTGCTCTCTAGCTCCTAGTCTCCTCCTCACATGCTCGACCTTCAGGACTTCTCCAGAGCCTATCCCATCCTCTGTAATGCTCTACCTCACTCATTCTGGCTAAGTTTCTAATCTATCCACCCTTAGTTGATCCCTGGAAACTCATATCGCCACCAGCTAATAATTCAAATTTTAATACTTCCATCAGCTCATCCCTCACAGTAGTACCCCTTGTACTACTTGCCCCACACTATTAGACTGTAAGCTGCTATGAGCAGGACCCTCTTAACCCTCTTGTATTTGTAGCACTGACCCCCGAAGGAGCTGCTGAATTTGTTTGGGCCTGCACTCTATTATCAAACCCCCACTGACTTGCCTCAGTCCCCTTGACACAGCTGTGGTGCTCTTGTTGGTGTGGAACAAATGGTGAAAAATAACCCCACAATAGACAGTATAATTACAGTATACCTTGACTGTTACCTGGATACCCAAGGGCTCCCCCTGCTGGAGAAAGAACAATACTCCACACCAATGTACTTAACCAAAGGGGTATTTTTAATGTGGTAATAATAAGGTGATAATTACAGTGGTCGTGCTATCACATCAACTTAATGTAACAATACAGTGAATCTGAACAACAGGTAAATATGGCACAAATAGAAGGGAGCTTCCCCTACTTTGAGTTCTAGGTGCAAGGCATTGCAATAACACACAGTCTTTGATCTTCTTCTGCAATCCCAATATGAAAGCCTGAGTGCTTTCACACTGAGACCTCTTTCACACTATGGCGTTTTTCAGGTGCTTTAGCATTAAAATAAGCGCCTGAAAGAAGGCTCAACTGCGATCCCAATGTGAAAGCCAGAGTGCTTTCACACCGAGGCGCTGCGCTGGCAGGGCATCAAAAAAAAGTCCTGCAAGCAGCTTCTTTGCAGTGCTTTTGGAGTGGTGAATACAAACTAGCCAAGTGATACTTCAGCTTATATATGCTGTTTGGTGCCAATACCAGTACTGAGCATGAAAGGGCATATATGCCCTAATACATGTCTGATATTGACCTTATGTGCATAATCATGCACATGAACTGGTCTTCCCATACTGGAACACATTTAACTTACAGGCAGATAGCAGGATGGTGTCATTGGCACACATGTCTTGCCTGCCACATAATAGCACATGGACAGCCATCTCCTGGTCCACCCCTGAAGAGCTGTCAGAATCTATAGCTCATGGTGGTTCTTTTTCTTTAGACATACCACATGTAAAACAATATGGCAAAGTTTGCCCTGGTCATTGAATAGGCTTTGGATTGTGTAGAGGGAACTGGGAATTCTATGGAGTCAGAGGAGGATGATGTTGAGGGGGATGAGGTAAAGGAGATTGTACTGTCTCCTACACATACATACAAGATGTAGAGTGGCACCACTACCTCTAGTGCTGTGCCCTTTCTTGCATTGAAGGAGATATACTGTAACTTAAATTCCCATGCTTGCTGGAGCACATTTCTGTGATTATTTGGAACCTGCCATTGACGATGTGTTCCATGGTCCAGAGGCATGGAAACATTATTTTCCACATGCTGGTGGATGGCCTTCTGACAGCTTGGCACCGGCTAGTGTGGTGCAGCAAAGGCCATAAACTCATTGAAGGAAACCATCTCCACCAGCTTAAAGAGGTAGTAAACTCAGCCACACACATTTTTTTAAATCCACTTAGCTAGTATACAAATGCATTTTACATTTTTCTGAATCATCATTTATCCTCAACGGGTTTTGTCTTACTTTTTAGCAGTGTCACTTCTCTTCCATGCTTCCTATCTGAAACTAGCTTTATATTTGTTGCTGTCTTGCATATCTACAGCATAGTTTACTTTTGCCTTTCCTGTCAGAAATAGCTGGATTTTTGCACATGGGCATCGAAAATTACCCAGGCCTCATTTTCAAATATTCCATCCAAGTTGTGAATGGGGATGTACTCTCGTGGTATTGCAATGCTGGAGACTGCATGATGCAGGCACAATATCAGAGGCAAAGTCCAGAAAGGACTGATGGCACAGATTATGTTGTGAATAGCTAATAGTATGCGCATGCGTGGGTGATGTCATTCGAGTGAAAATTGCTTGATATCTGGAGAATGGCAAAGGCTAGGCATAATATAAAAACAGCATCATGCACATTATTTCAGAGTGGAATGGAAGAAAGACACAATGGAGAGTGTACTACTGCTTTGAATGGAAGCAACTGTAAATCTAGTGGATTTGACAAGCTGACAATGATATGTTGAGCATGGAATGATTAGGGGACAGTTTTTGCATCTGTTCAAACAGCTGCATTAGAAACACTTGCCTGTATAGGAGACTTATGATGCGGTTTAAAGGTTCACCTTTTGATGAAAAATAATAAATGCACTTTTTTTTTAGGTAAACATGTGAATTTACTATTTTTTGTTGTAGGAGCATGTAAAGCATCACACCAGCAATTAGCAGATCATGAATGTCATGCAGGACTCCTGCAGACACCTGTCAGCGTATCTGTATACCTTGTACTAACAAGCCGATACACTCTAATAAGAAGAATCAATGAACTACCACAGCACTCTCAGATCCAAGGTAAGTCATTGAGAACTTCAAGCCAGCAGCCACTTAGCGGCTGTCAGGACTTGTAGTTTTCCATTCACAGAGCACTGTGAATGAGTGACACGGGCGGGCAGGTGGAGTGTTTTTTTTTTAAATGTTGACAGCTAGAATCTTCTAATAAAAAAGCAAAGACAAACAAACAGTGACACATCTAAACACATACAACAAGGTAGTCCTAGAAAGGATTACCAGATCTATACAATACAGAGAGTATACAACAGTATGCAGCCCACCAGTAATGCAGTATAATAGAGCACTGTACATAGCACTTTATAGCACAGCTATCTCTTTTTAATTGCACACCATCAGCTCACCCTATATACTCCAACACGCACTGCCAAATGCTGCTGGGTTAAAGAAATGTAAAAAAGTACAAAATGTGAAAGACTTCCTTAAGATATACAAATTGGTGGCTGTCTAGCTACAGACCTCTGTCAAGGTCAAGCTTTAGCTCTCTTCTGTTTGTTACAAACATACCCAAACATTAAAAAGTAGCGAGGATATCTTTCAGTGTTCATGCACTGTACATGTGTGTCCAGTAAAGGACTAGCAATAGGCCAACAAATCTGTTACTGATTTGACTGTTTTGATAGTAAGCTAGATATTATGGAGATTGCCTTGGAACAGCTCAACATTATTTCCATGTCTAATTGCAATTACCATGCTCATTTATATTTACTTCAGAAGTCTTTTGTTAAGATCCACTGCTGTGAAGTTGCAACCTTCATTTTTTTTCTTCTTCTGTATCTGAATTATCTGCAGTCTATACTGATTGACAAGCACAATTGTAAAAGCAGACAGGGAAGATTTTGATGGGGGAAAGGTATTAAATTAATAGTTGTAGGTGGAGAGCTCATTAAGTTTCCCTTTGTTAACCTTGCCTTTCATTTTTAACTAATAGGGCAAGCTGCAGGATTTATAATGCATTATATTCATATATAGTTAAATGATTGCAATACCTATTTCATTGGTATAGGCATAGTGGATAATTTCAAGCAAGTTTACAAAGACAATTTTAATAGATAAATTACATCTTGACTTCTTTTTATTTTATTTAGTAAGCTTCGTAGCTAGGACAAATGTATTCACCCAAGAGTAAAATATTGAACATGCCACTGCCATTTAGTCTAATTTATTTTATAAGAAGTGCCTAAAGAGCTGTCCCCCTTTAAGTCACCTAAAAAAATGCAAAAAATGCAAATATGCAGGATTTTCATTGCAGAAGTGATTAAAGGCAAATCCACTTTGCACTACAAGTGCACTTGAAATTGCACTGAAAGTGCACTTGGAAGTGCAGTCGCTGTAGATCTGAGGGGAATATCTGAAATGAGGGGAAGTTCTGCTGATTTTATTATCCAATCATGTGCAAGCTAAAATGATCTTTTTTATTTTCCTTGTATGTCCCCCTCAGATCTACTGAGACTGCACTTCCAAGTGCACATGCAGTGCACTTGTAGTGCAAAGTGTATTTGCTTTTAGTAAATAATCCCCTATGACTCTTCTGCATAATGCCGCGTACACACGAGCGAATTGTCCGGCGTACTTAGTCCAGCAAACCATCCGGCAGATAGTCTGGTGGACTTTCTACCCAACGGACTTGGCCCCACACGGACACACAGAAAGTCTGGTGTTTGCTAGCTCGATGATGTACAGCACGTACGACGGGACTAGAAAATAGAAATCAATAGCCAGTAGCCAATAGCTTCCTTTTTCGTACTTGCTTCTGAGCATGCGTCATAGTCCGCCGTACTAGCATACTGATGAACGTATTGTCCACTGAAACCCAAGTACGACGGGAAGATTGGAGTGCAAAAATATTTTCTTAGTCCGCCGGACTTCGCGCTGGAAAAGTCTGCTGAAGCCCACACACGATTGAATTGTCTGCTGAAATGCGTTTCGGCGGACTATGTACGCCGGACAATCTGATCGTGTGTACGTGGCATTAGAGTTACTTATCTGCCTGTCTGCATTGTACACTGAGCTGTGCATACACAGCTCAGTGTAATAATTTTGACAATGCCAAAATGACTAAACTCCCACACATGCAGGAGTGACATAAATCTTGGCCTGGCCAATGGAAATGGTCTGGAAGACACTGGGCTGAAGATATCAACAGCCAGCATGGAGCTCAGGACATTGCAGCACTGTCCCATTATTCTGCTTTGGCTGACATAAGTAAAGCCAAATGGTAAAAGATCTCTGCTAACTAACACAAAGCATTAAATATGTATACTGAGAATTAAAAATAGTGAATAGCCTTGACATTCCCTATGTAAATTATCATATATATTAATTGAAGTTGGGCTGAACACCCCCCAGTTTGGTCTGCGCCAAAAGTTTGGACCCAAACCACAAACCCTATTATAGTCTAAGGGATCCAAACTTGAAAAATCCAAAGTGCCCATTTTGAAGGCTTATATGCAAGTTTTTGGCCATACAAAGTATATGGGGGCCCAGGAACTACCCTGGGGGACATGTATCAATGCAAACATGTTTTTCAAAAAGATTGTTTTTACAGGAGCAATGATTTTAATGATACTTAAAGCAAAACCATAAAAAAGAAAAAATCCTTTGAATATAGTGCCTGGGGTGGTCCCCTTACACTGCCTGTACAATGGGACATCTGTACTATGTATAGAACCTACTAAAAACTGACATATATAAAGAAAAAAATCATTTAAATTGATTTATCCTGCAAGCTTTCTTTATTATGTAAACAACGGCTGGCGGAGCCAGTCTGCAGGATGAGGCCACAATTTAGTCCACCCAAAACAAGATTAGAGACTTTGAATGAAAATAAAGTTTTGGACCACAGTGAGCAAGCCTTATGTGAAGAAGCCAAATTATAGCACTCTATAAAGATTAATATTTTTTTTTAGATAATGTCTAGTGTCCCTTTTGCAGACTTTGAATAGAAGTAATAGGTGCAAAAAATTTGGCTTTGGGTGTTGATGGTGCCTTCACACTGTAACCCTACAGAGGTACTCTTGAAAACATATCTGCTTATTTTTCATAACAAAACATACAAAAAACAAAATAACCTCAAAAGGAAGTTTCAAAATAAAAATACAAAACAAATGTGGAAATTGCTTTATTCTCTTACCTCGCCATCTTCTTCCTCCTCTTCTATTCCTTGTATATACAATACATTATTACGGCTTATTAGAACATTTCCACAAAAGTGCAGACAATGTCCTATCAGTACACTCTTCTGTATTGGTGAGCTGCATGTTCATGTAGCCATCCACAGAAACCAGGATGCCTTGTATTCCATACCCCACTTCAGTTTCACTAATACTGGCTTACCAGTAAGGCCATTGAGGAATGGTTTTGGGCTTAGTGGCAAACTCATTCTGCCACTGAAGCCACCACTGATCTACAGACCAGTGAAAGGAAGAAACATTTCCCCATGTAATGCTCCACGAACACACCACCAGAGAGAGCATTGAATGGATAGAGGTAATCTTGATGAAAGCAAGAATTGTCCTTTCTGTAAAACAATTTAAAGCATATGTACCTGTCAAACAGGTGCCAAAAAATTGGGCTTTGGTGGTGCCTTCACATTGTAACCCTATAGAGGTACTCTTGATGGAAAGAAGAATTGGCCTTGCTGTAAAAAAAAAAGAATTGTATGCACCTGTCAAACAGGTGCAGCAAAATTGATCCTTGAGTGTTAATTGTGCCCATGAAACCTATACCAAAACATGACTTCAAGATAGAATCAACGGCCACAAAGCTAGGCTGCATAGACAGTCTTGACGAGATTCCAGCTAGGAAATAAAGTCAGTGTATCTGTCACAAAACCTCTGGCAGCACTGAATGCCCATTCGGAAACATGCTGGTTGCAGGGCAGCCCAACAGATTAATTGCATACTGGGGAAGTTCTGGCTAGTGGACTATTATCATGTCCCAGTAACCCAATGGATCATCTACTGGAAAGCTCTCTGTGTCTGTTTTCGCCCCTGGATAATCTTTCCCCATATGATGCAGACTCTGCAGATGGGATGTAGAAGCTGACAGCCCTTGGCGCTGAGGACTAAAAAATGTTTTAATTGCATCACTTAGGGGGCGCCCTACTCCACCACTCCTCTTTTGACCAACAGAAGCCCCAAAACTGCCCTTATTATGAGACTGTAACCTACCAGATTCTTCAAAGGTGTTAAATAAACTCCTCTTTAAGTAGTCATCAAGATATTTCATCCTGTGCTCCCTCTGCAAGGGCAGGTTGAGTTCTAAAACATCCCCCTTGTAACAGTGGTCAAGTAGGATAGCCAACCAATAATGATCATTTTCCTTGATGCAAAAAATTCTTAGGTCCATTTGCAAGCTTTGAAAAATAAAGGAGCCCATGAACCGCAAATTTATGAAGGCATGAGAAGCAGATTTCTCTGGGTCACTGAGGATTACACTATCTGGAACCACCTCCTTCCAGCTATGTACTACTCCCAAGGTTTCTGGGGACTGAAAACCATCTCTTAAGGTTTGATGTATGTCTTCCTTTGCTTCAATGCTTCCAAAACTGCCAGAATCCTCCTCCTCCCTCTCCTCTTGTGTGTTCTGTTGGCATTGTAAGAATGGTGTCTGCATAAAGTGGCCCTTGAGAGGAAAGGAAGTCCTCTTCTTCTTCCTGCTGCTCTGCCTTGAGTGCCCTCTCCATAATGCCACGCAGAGTGCGCTCCAGCAAGAACACAAGAGTGTTAGTGTCACCAATGCATGCATTGTCACGGCTCACCATCCTTTCCACCACGCCTCTTCAAATGGTGACCTTACAGTGCACACATCCTTTAACAGTAGCCATTGGCATGGGGGAAAAATCTGAGGTGCCCTGAGCCTGTCCTTGTGCTATAATCACACAGGTACTCATTGATAGCCCTCTGCTGCATGTAGAGACATGGCAGCATTGTCTACCAGATGGACATGTCACAAATCAGGCGGTTAATGGGCAGGTGGAATTCCTGCTGAACTTCAGCCAAGCAAATATTGGCTTTGTATGGCCGTCTGAAATGGCCACAGACTCTTCTGGCCTGCCTTAGAAGATCTTGCAAACCATGGCAACAGTTTAGGAAATGCTGCACCACTAAATTGAGGACATATGCAAGGCATGACATATGTCAACTTCCCCGGTCGAATGGTGGACAGAAGGTTAGTGCCATTATCGCACATCACCATTCCTGGCTCAAGCTTCCATGGCGTGAACCTCCTCTGGGCATGCCACTGCAGAGCTGAAAGAATCTCTGCAATGATGTGGCTCCTGTCCCCTAGACAGACCAGCTGAAGCACTGAATAGCATATTTTAGCCTGACTCATTGAATAGCCCCTTGAACGCTTTGGGGGATAATTCATAGGAAAATTTAGCAGAGGAGGCCATGGAGAAGGGGAGGGTGAGCTGACAGATCTCGCATCATCACCACCAGCTGTATGGAGATGTGGCGGCAAAACAAGCACCAGCATGGAGACTTGTCTTGCATCCTTCCTTGTTGCAAGCAGAATTACCCAGTGTGCTGAGAATTAAATATATGGTTCTTTACCATGCTTGCTGGACCACGTGCCAGGAGTAAGGTAGACCTTGCTACTGATTGCGTTGCCCAACAATGCCAAAATATTTCCTTCCAGGTGATGGTACAGAGCTGTAATGGCCTTGCTTGCAAATAAATAGGGACTGGGAACCTGTCATTGTGGTACAGAACATTCTGCAAATTTAAGGAAGGGGTCAGAATCAACCACATGGAAAGCCTGAGTTTAAAAATCTCAATTTGAACAAGCTGGAATTTAGATGCTGGGCATGTGGGTGGCAGGGAGTGTATTTTTTTAATGCATCAGCTTGGGGTAGAGAAATTTTCCTGTTATACTCTACAGCTGGTAGTGTGCTGCTGACAGACGTGTTGCAAGGATCTGTGACACCATTTGCTATACCATAATCCCTGTTAGTGGAGGCTGCTGAGAGGTCATGAGATATAGTGGAGGTAGACATGAAAGGTAAGAAGAGAGGAGGAGAAGAATTGTGTCCCTTTTGTGTGTCTTTCAGGTGCTCTTGCCAACAGGCTGAGTGGTGGGAGGATAAAAGCCTTTGCAAGCATGTGGTACCCAAATGGCTGGTGTTTTTGTCACGCTTGATCTGCTTGCAGCAGAGATTGAAAATAGCAACAGTGCGATCTGCACATGAGATAAAAAAAGGTCCACACAGCTGAGCTTTGGGATGTGGGCCAGGCCCAGGAGATAATAGCTCTACAATCTGATGGAATAGGGTGGCTGTCCTCTACTGTTCCATGATGGCCTCTGGAGGACATCCTGCCTTGTTGAGGTTTTGCCCCCCCCCTCACTTTTCTCCTCTTCTCTATCCAGCACCCATTCCCCCCATCATCATCATTACTGGAACCAACTTTGCTGTAGCCGGGGAACATGACTGCCAACATTAGAAAAAATAATGCCTGTGTATCATCAAGAAGCAAGTGGCTAATGCTGTGTTCAAATAATTCAGCTAACTCCTCCATGCATGATGCTGGAGCTATTTCAGGAAAAGCTGTAGACAAGGAGGCAGAATGGTAGAGGATGAGGATAGTTTAATAAGCCAGTCCTTAACCTCCTCTACATGCTGTGGCTGGATAGCATGAGTAACATCACTAAACAGAGAAAAACGTGCCTTGACTGAGGACCGACCACCTCCACCTTTGCCTGAGGACACAGACACTGCTGGACCACTAATAATGGCATGGGAACTCCAAAGATTCTGTAAGACAGGTTTGGTCGCTGGGTGAGCTGTGAATGGCAGAAGGGGCCCTGAATTAGATTTTGAGGCAAGCGGCGGAGCAGGTGGACTATGCAGCCGTCTTCATTGGTGATCGCCACGCCCCCATTGATTTTTTTTTTTAATGGTGATCTTAACTTTTAATGCTTTTTGAATTAAGCTTTTAGATCTCTCCTCTGCCCTTAAAGCATCTGACCACACCAAGATCGGCGTGATAAGATGCTTTCCCAATTTCCCAATGGCACTGTTTATATCCGGTGAAACCAAAGTGATTAAATGTTTGTATCTTTCGGGTTCTTATGCCATGGAGATAATTGGAGCTAGTCTGGTCTCCGATCAGCTCTATGGTCAGCTGTCATAACCACAGGCTGCATTCTTGGCTTCCCCAGTGGGACAGGAGAGCCTGAGAAAACCATGGAAGGCGACTGAAAGGGCGGGGGATGTCCCCTACCAGTGCTTGTAAATGCAGTTTAGTGGCTAATTAGGTAGTAAAAAGGTTAACTGGGCGATGATTAAGGGGTTAAATGTGTGCCTATGTGATCTGGTGTCAGTGTAGTGCTGGATCGGAAAGGGCTCCAGGAGAGGAGATTGCATCATTTTGACATTGGTCAGAACCAATCAGCTGATGATTGATCGGTTCTGAATCAAATTCGTTCACCGTGGGGATGGAGGGCATGTGCGCTTCCTAGCTGCAGGCACAAATCACGTACCTGTACATGATACTAGGGATGAGCCGAACACCCCCAGGTTCGGTTCGCACCAGAGCTTTTGAACGGACCCCAAATTCGTACGAACTTTAGAACCCCATTGAAGTCTATGGGACTCGAACGTTTGAAATGAAAAGTGCTAGTTTTAACGGCTAATATGCAAGATACTGTCCTAAAAAGGGTTTGGGGACCTGGCTCCTGCCCCAGGGAACTTGGGTCAATGCCTAAAATATTTTTAAAAATGGCCGTTTTGGCGGGACCAGTGATTTTAATGATGATTAAAGTGAAAAAAAAAGTGAAATATTCCTTTAAATATGGTGCCTGGGGGGTGTCTGTAGTATGCCTGTGAAGTGCCACGTGTTTCCCGTGTTTAGAACAGTGCCTGCACAAAATGACATTAAACGGAAATAACACCATTTAAAACTGCTTGCGGTTTTAATGTTATATCTGGTTCCTGCAATATGGTTGAAAATCATTGAGAAAAATGGCATGGGTAGCCCTCCCTGCCCATTACCAGCCCTTTTGGGTCTTGTACGCATATTAAGGGGAACCCAGTACCCATATTAAAAAAAGGAAATGCGTGTGGCCCCCAGGCCCTATATACTCAGAACAGCAGTATACAGGCGTTGCAAACAAGACAGGGACTGTGTAGGTTTGTTGTGTTAAGTTGAATCTGTTTGTAATTTTCAACTGGTACATTTTTAAAGTGTAGCTCCAGTCAAAAAAACTATTTTTAAGCTTTTTGGAAAATATAGGGAGGGGTTATCACCCCTGTATAATTTGTTTTGTCGTCCATCTTTTTTCATCTCACTTGCTGTTGTCTCCTTTCGTTTGCAAGTAGGAGATGTTTGTAAGTTGGATGTTTGAAAGTAGGGGCCTGCCCTATATGCTCTGCAGAAATGGCGGAACAAGGTGTTGGTTTTGCCACAACATTGTAAGCCCTCAAAGTGACTCTTGGTGGGTGATGGAGCGCCCTGCTGTGAACGATTATATCAAGAATTGTAATTACATGCCATTGTTGAACAGTGGTAGAAAAATTGACCTTTGGTGGTTGTGGTGCTGGTGCCACAACACTATAAGTCCTCACAGTTACTCTGGGTGGGCACAGGAACGGGCCCTCCTGTGAAATATTATATCAAGAATTGTAATTACATGTCCCTGTTAAACAGGGGCAGAAAAATTGGGCTGATGGCACTGGTGCTGGTGCCACCACACTGCAACCTCTCCCATATACTCTTGTTTTATTGCAGGAATTAGCCCTGCTGCAAAGCATTGCATCAAAAATTGTAATTAAACGCCCCTGTTAAACAGGGGCAGAAAAATTGGGCCTTAGGCACTGGTGCTGGTGCCACCACACTGCAACCTCTTCCATATACTCTAGTTTTATTGCAGGAATTAGCGCTGCTGCAAAGCATTGCATCAAAAATTGTAATTAAACTCCCCTGTTAAACAGGGGCAGAAAAATTGGGCTGATGGCATCACCCAGAACCAGAAATGTTCTTCCAACATATCAGCGGATGAGGAAGAGGATAGACAATCAACATAACAGGACAGTCACTCAGCATCAGCATAGGCAGACTTGAAGGGATGTGATATTTAAAAAAAAATTATTCGGTTACATCAGCTTCAGGTGCTTGGTAGCTGTGGGTGATCCAAGACTGATTCATCTTGATGAAGGTCAGTCAATCAACTGATTTGGTGGACAGGCGCACCCTGTGATCGGTAACAAAGCCACCAGCAGCACTGAAGGTGTGTTCTGAAAGAACGCTGGATGCAGGACAGGCCAGTAGCTCAATTGCATACTGTGCAAGCTCTGGCCAGTGATCCATCCTCAAGACCCAGTAAGCCAGAGGATTTTCGGTGGGAAAGGTGTTCATGTCTGACCTTGCCCCTAGGTATTCCTGCACCATGTAAATCAGACGCTGGCGATGGTTGCTGGAACCGATCATACCTTGGGGCTGCGGACTAAAAAATTGTCTGAAAGCATCAGTCAGACGGCCACCTTCTCCACCGCTCCTTCTGACTGATGCCTCAGCAATATGTTGTCCAGGACCAGGAGTTTGTAACCTCCCAGTCTCTGGAAACGCGTTGCACAGACCTTTCTGCAAGGCCTCCCGGACATGTCTCATCCTCTGCTCCCTCTGCGATGGCAAGATAAGGTTGGCAACCTTACCCTTGTACCGTGGATCAAGGAGAGTGGCCAGCCAGTAATGGTCCCTCTCCTTGATCCGAAGAATACGAGGATCCTTCCACAGGCTTTGCAGGATCAGGGAGGCCATGCAGCGTAGGTTAGCTGAGGCATTCGGTTTGGAGTCCTCTGGGTCACTAAGGACAACATGATCCGCAGCTACCTCCTCCCAGCCACGTACAAGTCCACGTGTTTCTTGGGACTGTAAATCATCCCTATAAGACTGCTGCTGCTGATGCTGATGCTGAGTGCCAGCCTCCACCTCCGTGCTGACACAATCATCCTCCTCCTCCTCTTCCTCCTCCTCATCCTCTTCCTGTGTGATGGGTGGCACAGCAGGAACACTGTCTGGATAAAGGGGGCCTTGAGAGGCAAGGAAGTCCTCCTCTTCCTGCCTCTGTTGTGCCTCAAGTGCCCTGTCCATTATTCCAAGCAGCGTATGCTCCAAGAGGTGGACAAGAGGTACAGTGTCACTGATGCATGCACTGTCACTGCTCACCATCCTTGTGGCCTCCTCAAACGGTGACAGGACAGTGCATGCATCCCTGATCATGCCCCACTGGCGTAGTGAGAAAAAACCGAGCTCCCCTGACCCTGTGCTGCTGCCGTAGTCGCACAGGTACTCATTGATGGCCCTCTGCTGCGTGTGCAGCCGCTGCAGCATGGCCAACGTTGAGTTCCACCTGGTGGGCATGTCACATATAAGGCGGTTCTTGGGCAGGTTCAACTCCTTTTGGAGCTCAGCCAGCCGAGCACAGGCATTAAATGATCGGCGGAAATGCACACAGACTTTCCTGGCCTGCGTCAGGACATCCTGTAAGCCCGGGTACCTGCCCAAGAACTGCTGCACCACCAGGTTAAGGACGTGAGCTACACAGGGCACATGGGTCAGTTGTCTCTGTCGGAGGGCGGGGAGGAGGTTGGTGCCATTGTCGCAAACCACCATTCCTGGCTTAAGCTGGCGTGGCGTCAACCACCTCTCTGCCTGCCCCTGCAGTACTGACAAAACATCCGCCCCAGTGTGGCTCCTGTCCCCCAAACAAACCAGCGCAAGCATGGCATGACATAGTTTTGCCTGCGTACTTGTTTAGCCCCTGGAACGCCTACAGAGCCTCCGACACTACTGCACCTTGTCCTGCATCCTTCCCAGCTGCCAGAAGAGTTACCCAATGGGCCATGAAAGACAGGTAACGTCCCTGTCCATGCCTGCTGGACCATGAATCAGCGGTAATATGCACCTTACCGCTGACCGCCCTGTCCAGCGAGGCAAGGACATTGCCTTCCACATGCCGGTAGAGAGCCGGAATCGCCTTCCGTGAGAAAAAGTGGTGTTTGGGGACCTGCCACTGAGGAACCGCACATTGTACAAACTCACAGAAGGGGGCCAAGTCTACCAACTGAAAAGGCAGCAGTTGAAGTGCTAGCAATTTAGCCAAGCTAGCATTCAACCGCTGGGCATGTGGATGGCTGGGAGTGAACTTATTTCGCCGGTCCAGCAGCTGGGGCAGGGACATTTGCCTGCTATAATCGGACGTTGGTGTACTGCTAGCAGAGTGCCCAGAAGCACTTGGCTGTGACACACCTAATTCTACACCTTCATTCCACTCAGAGCAGGTTTCAGAGAGGACTGAAGGTCTAGTGGGGTTGGAGATGCCAGCTGATGAGGAGCAAGGAGAGGTCCGCTTTGTTCTTTGGTGTGGGTCTTTGAGGTACGCTTGCCAACGAGCTGCATGGCAGGTCAACATATGTCTGGTCAAGCATGTGGTGCCCAAGCGGCTGATGTTTTGTCCACGCGAGATACGCTTGAGACATATGTTGCAAATAGCAGCGGTGCGATCTGATGCACTCGTCTCAAAAAAGGCCCACACCAAAGAAATTTTAGGATAACGCACAGAGGCAGCACCCTGCACAGGCTCTGCGGTGTGATTCAGTCGGTGTGCTGCCCCTAAGCTGGCCCCCGGAGAGCATCCTGCCTCGTTGGACATGTGCCTCCTCCTCCTCTCTCCTACCAGGCACCCACGTGGAGTCAGTGCCCTCATCATCCCCTCCCTCTTCATCGCTGTAGCAAACCTGGCAATATGCTGCAGCTTGTGGAACATGACTGCCAGATTGCTGTCCTTCTTGAGCATCCCCTCTCTCTGCATTCACGCTACTGCCTTCCTCTAGCTGAGTGTCATCATCAGAGCCTACAAAACACTGGGCATCCTCCTGGAGCATGTACCCAACACTGTGCTCAAAGAGTTCAGGAGACTCCTCAGGAGGACGTGGTGGGTCTAGGGAAGGAGTCACTGATGATGACATTGAGACGAGGGAAGACGATGCGTTGGCAGCTGCTTTGCTAGTACCCTGAGACTGGGTGAGAGAGGATGAGGAGGATGAAGAGGGCTTGGTCATCCACTCTACCAAGTCGTTGGCATGTTGCGGTTTAACATGTCCAGCTGTCGAAAAGAAGCACAAGCGTGTCCCATGGCCACGTGCTTATGACAATGCACCGCGTCCACGACCAGCACTGTTGTCTCTAGTTACAGAGCCTGCTTGCCCTCTTTTATCGGCTCGCGCCTGTCTGTCTCTCCTTGCTGGCCTTCCAGACATGGTAATGGCCTGAAGGGAGTTGGGTAAAACAGCAGTTGGGTAGTGTATATTGTGCTGGAGGCACACAACACCCACTAACTCCTGCAGAGGCCTTTGTTATAGAACACCAGAGATAAAGGGGTATACTGTACTGGAGGCCCACAACACCCACTAAGCCCTGCAGATGGCTATATTAAAGAACAGCAATAAAGGGTAGATACAGGTGTATATTGTGCTGGAGGCACAAATCACCCACTAACTCCTGCAGATCCCTTTATTATAGAACACCAGAGATAAAGGGGTATATACAGATGTATACTGTGCTGTGCTGGAGGCACACACAACTTCCAATAACTCCTGCAGATGGCAAGTGGGCTCAAGTAGAGAAGAGCTATGTAGGTGGATATAGCGGTGTGTACTGGGTACAGAGCACGCAGACAGCACGCACAAGCTCCTAACACCACTGACTGCAAGCTCTATTATAAAAGATAGATCACTAGCTATATAGGTGAGGTGAATATAGTGGTGTATACTGCGGTCAGGGCACGCAGACAACAACCAATACAGAAGAGCAAGATCGAAAATCATCCGATAACAATCGGTGTATACTGTGTTGAAGGTACACAGAACACCCACTAACTGCTTCAGACGCCAACACACTACACAAGGCCGCCGCGCTGGCGGCCTTATATAGTGTGGGGCGTGTACTACACAGCCTGAGCTATGATTGGCCACAGGCATCCTGCCTGTGGCCAATCATGGCTCTCCTCGCTGCTGGCGCTGTGATTGGCCAAGCATGCGGGGTCACAGTGCATGCTTGGCCAATCATGAGCCAGCAATGCACTGCGATGACGCAGTGCATTGTGGGCCGTGAGCGCCACACAAATTTGGCGCGAACGGCCCATAATGTTCGGAATTCGCAGAACGGGCGAACAGCCGATGTTCGAGACGAACGTATGTTCGACTCGAACCCGAAGCTCATCCCTACATGATACTGCCCTGCTGCAGTATATGTACGTGGGGCAGTCCAGAAGTGGTTAAAGATACTGGATGTATCCAATTCTTCTAATAAACAATATTTTAAACACATTTCAAGTTAATTAGGCACTCCTAACCACTCCTAACCACATGCTCAGACTCATACACAATATGGGATGGTGAATACAAGTGAGTATACCAGTTTACCATTTTTTTGGTTGTATGGAACAATCACAGTTTTATACTAACCACTATATTCTACATTCTAAATGGATCATAAACTATTATATTAAATGCCATGACATTAAGTTTCTGATCAGCTGGGCACTGCACAGGATTCTATATATAAGATATCAGGTTGCACATGTTGTTGGACAAAAGCAACAGTGTGGATCTTTTTCTGTATGACATCTTTTGGCAGCTACTGACAGGATGTCTGCAGTGTCTTTCATATAATTGGTGTTTTTCATAATGAAGTTGTAAATTGTTTAAGCATATGGAGCTTATTTGAAAGAATGCATTATTTTATGGTCATTACTTTACGCGTTCACTATGTGAGTGTACTCTGGGTCATCAATAGACAAGTGACCTGCCATGCCCCTAAAAAGGATACTAACCATATTGTATTCAACATCAGTTTCTCTGGGCACTTATTGGCAGCTCTATAATAAAGGTCTGGCTGTCCCTGATTTGAATAGCTTCTATTGATTACGCTAACAGACTTTCCTACATTATCTGAAACTTATGAATGCATGCATTACCCTTTCAAAGATCATCTATATGACTGCATAGCAGAATATAAAAAATAATGATTTGAACTTTATTCTGACCAACAAGGAATATACTATATATATATATATATATATATATATATATATATATATATATATATATATATATATATATATATATATATATATATATATATATATATATATATATATAAATTATACAGTTGTGCTCAATTTATAAAGAAAACTTGAGTGAGCAGGCAAAACACACTTGTTTTTTATGGGATTCATATTGATTATAACAAAAGGACAGTATCATAAAACAAAACATGGCACCAAGTAAACAAATTAAAGGACCCCTGTTCAAAAGTCTGTATACCCTTAGTTCTTCATACTGTGTATTGCCCCCTTTAGAATCATTGATAGCATGCAGTTTTTTATTAATAGTTGTCTAAGAGGCCTCAAATTCTTGCATGGTATAGCTGTGCATTCATCTTGGCAAAATGCTTCCAGATCATGCAAAGTCGTTGATTGTCTTGCATGAACTACACATTTGAGATCTCCCCAGAGAGGCTCAATGATCTTAACCAACGCCCCACAAACATTTCCTGTGGCAGGACTGCCCAGGTGTGCCTGTAAGTGATTTTGTGCACGCGGTTAAGGTGGCACACTCGCGCCACCGGAACTGTGATTGGACAATGCGGGAGCCAATCAGCGGGGCCAGAGACAATGTTGGCTGCCACGACCCACCGATCATTCAGAAGAGACATGGAGCAGTGGTGTGTGTGCAAAGCACACTGCTGCTCTGTCAGGGAGGCAAAGAGAGATCATGTTTCAGTTAAGCTGAATCACCTCCCAATCTCTCTTTTCCTCCAGTAAATCCACTCCCTCCACAGTTAGAAAGTGCCTCCCAGGGAACACATTTATCCCCTTGATCGCCCCTGGCATTACCCCTTCTGTGCCAGTGTCATTTATACATTGATCAGTGCCTTTTTTTAGGGCTGATCACTGTATTGATGTCACTGGTCCCCAAAAAGTGTCAGTTAGGGTCATATTTGTCCGCCACAATGTTGCAGTTCCGCTAAAAATCATAGATCGCCGCCATTACCAGTAAAAAAATTTATAAAACAATAAAAGTCCATAAATCTATCTCATAGCTTGTAGACGCAACAGCTTTTGCGAATACTAATCAATACACGCTTATTGGGATCTTTTTTAATAAAGATATTAGCAGAATACGTAATGGCCTAAATTATTGACATTTTTTTTTTTTTTGGATATGTATTACAGCAGAAAGTCGTTTTTTTCTTTTTTCAAAATTGTCTGTCTTTTAAAAAACGTGAACAAATACCACCAAAAGAAAGCTCTATTTTTGGAGAAAAAAAGGACATCAATTTTATTTGGGTACTGCGTTCCATGGCCATGCAATTATCAGTTAAAGCAACGCAGTGACATATTGCAAAAAAATGGCCTGGTCAGTAAGTGGGTAAAATCTTCTCGGGGCTGAGGTGGTTAAGGTCAGGAGACTGTGATGGCCACTCCAGAACCTTCACTTTTTTCTGTTGTATACACTGGAGGGTCAACTTGGCCTTGTGCTAAGGGACACTGCCATACTGGACAGTCCAAGATTGCCCGTGTGCAGCTTATGTGTAGAAGAATGCAAATTGTCTGCCATATTTTCTGATAACATGCTGCATTCACCTTGCCATCAATTTTCACAAGATTCTTGTACCTTTAGAGCTCACACACCCGAAAACATTGATGAGCCACCACCATGCTTCACAGTGGGGATGATATTCTTGTCACTATAGGCCTTGTTTACCCATCTCTAAACAATAGCACTTATGGTTGTGACCATAAAGCTCTATTTTAATCTTGTTACTTCTGATTACATTGTGCTGTAAGGCATGTAGAGGTGCTGTCATGCATATTGTAACCAGGCTTTTTTGTGGCATTGACACAGTAATGGCTTCTTTCTGACAACTCAACCATGCAGCTCATTTTTGTTCAAGTATCATCATATTGTGGTCTTTAAAACAGCAACATCATATTTTTCCAGAGCAGCTTGTATTTCTCTTGAGGTTACCTGTGGGTTTTTCTTTGTATCCTGAACAATTCTTTTGGCAGGTATGGCTGCAATCTTTCTTGGTCTACCTGACCATGGCTTGGTATCAAGATATGCCCTAATTTTCCATTTTTAGTGATTGAACAGCACTGGCTAGCATATTCAAGGCTTTGGACATCTTTTTATATACTTTTCCATTTATATAAAGTTCCATTACCTTGTTACACAGGTCTTTTGACAGTTCTTTTCTGATCCCCATGGCTCAGTATCTCCCCATGGCTCAGTATCTATCCTGCTCAGGACATCCATGTGAGAACTAACAAACTCATTGAGTATTTATACACAGACACTATTTGCAATTTAAAAAGACACAGATGTGGGAAATTAACCTTCAATTGCCATTTTAACCCATGTGTTTCACCTTATGTGTCTGTACCAAGGCCAAACATTCCAGGATATATAAACTTTTGATTGGGGCCATTTGGGTAATTTCTGTTATCATTCTTATTTAAAAAGAAGCCACACAACTCTGTGATAATAAATGGTTTCATATGATCACTATCCTAAAATAAAAAACATGTTTTTGGCATGATCAGATATATTTTCAATATCACTGCAACCATTTCACAATTTCTGCCAGGGTATGTGAACTTTTGAGTACAACTGTATATATACTGTGTATATGTTAAAAATCACATTGACTTGAATTTTACTAAGGGATTAATTGTAATAAAATATATTGTGACATTATGAAAGGCGAGGTGACTGATGGACGTTATGTTTCACCTTGCATGCGTTCATTTGCAGAGAACTAAGGTGCGACCTTGGTTTTTACCAGTCACCTTGGCGGGGTTGGTTCTAGAACAAATTTTTTGCTCCACTTGTGTCCACCAACAGGTGGTATAAATAAAGCATGCCTGGAACAAAGAGTTCCTGGGACTCAGGAAGCCAAAACCTGAGAGAGCTGCTTATATGAAGTTTGCTTTGTGAGAGAAAGAAAAAAAGGTTTGCATTATCTTTGTTGTGTGGGTGACTGGGAGAAGCCCTACACCTAATTAGTGCATGGAGGGCAAGCATTTATTTTCTGTTTTGTTTGTTTGATTTTTATTCAACCTTTTAAAATAAAACTGGCTACAAGTCGGATTTTAAGAAAACCTGCCGTTTGGACTATCCTTTTCCCAGGGAAGGTGATACTCATTGAGCTAACCCCTGACAATATGTATAGCCAAACTTTTTTTTTTATATAGTTTTGCGTAGAATGTGGAAAGGGTTAAAACGCCTGTCAATGTACCACTGTCTGTGTTCTGCTATTATCCTGATAACCATTGTTAGTGTAACAGAAAATAAGGAAATAATGGAAAATCCTAAACTGAATGAATTCAAAACAATAATACAGGGGAATCTTCCAATGGGGACACTTGTTCTGTAGACCAATGTTTCTCAACTCCAGTCCTCAATTACCCTCAACAGGTCATGTTTTCAGGCTTTCTATTATTAATTTGCATGGGTAATTTGATCAGTTTCACTGACTTAGTAATTACCACTAGGGATGGCCGAACTGTTCGCCCGACGGTCGGTTCGCGGCGAGTTTCGGCTGTTCGCAGTCCACCCGATCGGCGGACTATTGCCGCTGTTCGCCCGGCGGACTTACGTGTTTACTGTGTAAAAGAACTTTGACCTATGATGACACATCCATCATGGGGTACAGGACAGCCAATTGAGACATTACAGCACATGGACACTTGGACATTCCCCCTAACTTATAAATAGACCCGATCCGGCGGCCATTTTACATTCTTTCTACTGTCACTATAGGGAGAGGTTGCTGTGTGGTGCAGGGAGAGACTGCAGTGACACAAATCACTAGCTATTAGGTCCACAAAAGTTCTTTTAAGGACTGGTATGGTATAGGTGTAGTTCAGAATATAGGTTTGAGGCACTGCTATTCAAGTCATTGTTGCAGCAGATTGTCTTTTCTCAGTGCAGATAGGGACAGACAGGACGCTGTGTGTTGCAGAGAGGGACAGTCAGTTTAATCATTAGCTGTTACTATTAGGTCCACAAAGGTCTTTTTCAGGACTGGTATGGTGTAGTAGTACAGGATATAGTTTTGTGTGCAGTGCTATTCAAGTTATTGTTGCAGCAGCCTGTGTTTTGTCAGTTTAAATAGGGACAGACAGGTAGCTGTGTGTAGCAGTGAGGGACAGTCAGTTTAATCATTAGCTGTTACTATTAGGTCCACAAAGGTCCTTTTCAGGACTGGTATAATATAGAAATAATATTATACTTGACTGCTGCCCTTCTGCTGCAGTAGTCTTTTATGAGTATAGGGACTGAGGTACAGTCTGCTAATCACAACCTACTAGTTCCACAAAGGTCCTTCTAAGGACTGGTAAGGTATAGCGTACTAGAGTATAAAGGGTTGAGTGAGGTACAGTCTGCTAATCCTTAAGGACTGGTATAGGTCCACAATATATAGGGTTGAGGTGCACTACTGCTGACTGCTGCCCTATTCTGCAGCAGTCCTTTATCAGTATAGGGACTGAGGTACAGTCTGCTAATCACAACCTACTAGTTCCACAAAGGTCCTTATAAGGACTGGTAAGGTATAGTGTACTACAGTATATAGGGTTGAGTGAGGTACAGTCTGCTAATCACAATCTACTAGTTCCACAAAGGTCCTTAAGGACTGGTATAGGTGTACTATTTGGTGTGCAGTATATAGTTGTGTAATACACGTATAAAATACTTGCACATACTTGACTTCCTCCTGGGGTTGCCTATTATGAGGGGCTCCCACCATCCCTGTGCTGTGCTGACTTACTCCTGGGGCTGTACCTCTGCTGTGCATATTATGAGGGGCTCCCACCATCCCTGTGCTATGCTCATTATGAGGGGCTCCCACCATCCCTGTGCTATGCTGACTTCCTCCTGGGGCTGCTTACGGTGCAGGTGTCAGTGCTGTATATCACGGTGCTGGTGTCAGTGCTGTATATCACGGTGCTGGTGTCAGTGCTTTATGTCACGCTGCTAATGTCAGTGCTCTCTATCACGGTGCTGGTGTCAGATCACTCTATCACGGTGCAGGTGTCAGTGCTCTATATCACGGTGCTGGTGATCATCTCCTGCACCCTCTTCTTTGCCTACCCTGACCTTCCCTCTCCTCCATTGCCTTCATGCGCTCCAGAGTCCTGAATTGTCACAATTTCACATATAAAAAAAGAATGCTTGTAGTTGTCGATCCCAGATTCACCTCATACATGTGTTATGTCATTGGCCATGTGGTGGGACTATGCGTGCACAGCTAGTAATTATTTTGTGGCTGCAAATTTGACCTGTAGGTTTGTAAAGTTCGCCTCCCATTGAAGTCAATGGGAAGTTCGTCCATCACTAATTACCACAGCCATTTCACCTGAGGGAAATCCTGGAAACAAGACCTGTTGGGGGTACTTGAGTACTGGAGTTGAGAAACATTGCTGTAGACCAGTGGTTCTCAACCCTGTCCTCAAGTACCTCCAACAGGCCATGTTTTGGCAATATCTCTTAGATAAAGTAGCGGTCCGAAATACCAAGCCATTGACTCTGATTTAAAGCACCTGTGCAAGATAAAGGAAAACCGGCAAACATGGCCAGTTGGGGGTACTTGAGGACAGGGTTGAGAACCACCATTATAGACAACTGTCTAAGAAGGAATTTCTCCCAACGTTTTTCTCTCACTTTCTGTTCTGTATCCATGACAGGAAGTGAAATGAAAAAAAAAAAGATAGGCGTTTTAACCCTTCCTTATTCCAAGATAAAAAAAAAAAAAGTTTTGGATATAACATACACTTACATAATATACACTTTAAAGCTGAACTCCAAACAAATACATATCTAAATCCAAAGATGAAATACATATGTGACAGCTGTTTTATCTTGCAAAGGATTTATATTTCTTTCTAGTCCTGTGATTTGCATCGATCTTCCACACAGCACAGTTGCCTGCCAGAATATGAGACCTGATTTTTCTCTGCTGCAATTAAGCAACACATATTTGTATTTCCTCCCATTTGTGATTGATCAGTAATAAGAGAAGACAGTGACCTGTTGAGATCATCTTTCTGTCCTTTGCCTCCTCCAACTGTGAGCATTCTCCTGCTTAACACATGAACATAGCAACACAATCGATTATCTCGACAGAATGTCAGGCAAGGTTGCAACTTTGATTCATAATATATTACACACATGCACATTATATGTATTTATATTTATAAAATGTGCAGTGGCACCAGGCAGAGTGAGGGAAGTCTTCTCAGTCTTTCCACAACTGTGCCTTATGATACCTCAAAGCCAAGGAGGCGGCTAGGGTCAGGATTCGGAACTGGCAACACAGTGAGGTCATAAACCATCCGTTACATGCACAATGCCGATAGGTAGATCACTATCCATGTGTAGAGAAGAAAATTCAAATCTCAGTAACAGAACGTTAACATTAGGTCCCCCATAATTGACAAAAAAATGGATAATGCTCAATAAGTAGGCTAAATTGATCTATAGTCAGTGGTAAGTTAAATCAATTAAGCAAGAAAATCTGGTCAGTCCGTTTTTGTTGTATTAATTGCCTCAAAAATGCCAGTGCCGACATCTCTTTTGGAAGTGGAGATCAGTGATCCAGCATTTCTGCTTGTACTGACTGCTCTTTTTGATATTATGTCATCATGCCAATGCAGTTTTGTGTAACTTGGGAGAATTCATGCCTTGGCTTTCCAATAGGAAGTGTCCACATTGCCCAGAGAAGAAGTGTGCTCCTATTGTACATTAAAGAAGAGCTTTGGGCCTGTCATGTGATCATAAATTCAGGTAAGTAAGGCATCTGTTAGATAAAATTTTTTTTTGACAAAAGCAAATACTTAAAGATGGTTATTGCTTGTGGTAGGAGACGTTACTTGCTGGGGCATACCTTGAATCAAGCACTTTCTCGTGACTATATACAGTAATTGAAGAAGTTATTTAAAGCAAAATTTGTAGCACAATGTTTCTTCTTGCTTTACACTTAAGATTGGTAAGGGGCTTAAGGTTTGATCAGAGAACAAATTGCATGAACCCCTGCACATTTACCGATTTGGTGGGAGTCTAACATCATGAATAATAGCAGTAAACAATCACAAACACCTATGACCACCTGGTCACCCCAAGAAACACCCATGTCATCATCAACATGTGAACAATGTACTCAATGTACTTTGCCAGGGGGGTCTCCCTAGCGATGTACTCCTTATATTGAGAGCATGTGGCCTGGTATGGTTCGGGGGCTTGCTTGTACCACCTATACTGGCCTGCCATCTGCATGCTCATAGAAGAGTTTTTCTTGTTTTTTGTGTGGCATTGTCTCTTAAAATCCATGCCAGATCTAAAGGGTCTGATATATAATGTAGGGGACCAGGTATTGTTTTTTGTGTGGATCCCCCTTAAACTTCATACCAGACCTGAATGGCCTAAATGAATTAGGAGGAACCCCATGCCTTTTTATTTTGTGTGCGAGAGTCCCCCATTACCTGGTATAGATGAAAGAATCCCTTTGCTACATTGTTCACAAACAGAATGAAGCAGCTGGGAGCTTTCATTCTGCTGGCAATTTAAATAATTTTCCTTGTAAATGTCAGATTTTTCTGTAGTAAGTTGTATACATTGCACATACACTCTGGGGGTTATTTACGAAAGGCAAATGCACTTTGCACTACAAGTGCACTTTTTGAAATTGCACTGAAAGTGCACTTGGAAGTACAGTCTCTGTAAATCTGAGGGGTAGATCTGAAATGAGGGGAAGCTCTGCTGATTTTAGTATCCAATCATGTGCAAGCTAAAATGCTGTTTTTTTCATTTTTCTTGCATGCCCCCCTCGGATCTTCAGCAACTGCACTTCCAAGTGCACTTTCAGTGCAATTTTAAGTGCACTTTGAACTTGTAGTTTGCACTTGTAGTGCATAGTAAATTTGACTTTATTAAATAACCCCCCTATATTACCAAAAGTATTGGGACACCTGCCTTTACACATGCATGAACTTTAATGGCATCCCAGTCTTTGTCATTGGGGCTCAGTAATGAGTTGGCTCACCCTTTGCAGTTTTAACAGTTTCAGATTTTTCTGGGAAGGCTGTCTACAACGTTTAGGAGTGTGTCTCTGGGAATGTTTGACCATTCTTCCAGCAGCACATTTGTGAGGTCAGGCACTAATGTGGATGAGAAGGCCTGGCTTGCAGTCTATGCTCTAATTGATCTCAAAGGTGTTCTATTGGGTTGAGGTCAGGACTTTGTGCAGGCTAGTCTAGTTCCTCCATCCCAAACTCACTCATCCATGTCTTTATGGACCTTGCTTTGTGCACTGTTTAAAATCATTTGGTGAAGGGGGATTATAGTGTGGGGTTGTTTTTAAGGGGTTGGGTTGGGCCCCTTAGTTGCAGTGAAGAGAACTATTAAAGTGATACTAAAGTCTATCTTTTTAATTTGTTTAAAAATAACATGTTATACTTACCTGCTCTGTGCAAGGTTTTGCACAGAACAGCCCAGATCCTCCTCTTCTCATGTCCCTCCTTCCTGATGAGTGCCCCTGCAGCAAGCAGTTTGCAATGAGGGAACCAGAGCTGAACCTCAGCTCCGTATGTCCATTCAGACATGGAGCAATGGCTAGGCTCTGTCCCTTTGCTCTCCTCATTGCTTCACTGATTTTGATTGACAGCAGTGGGAGCAAATGGCGCAAATGGAGTTAGTCTCTCCTGCAAGATCGCTGGCTAGAAATGGGCTCAGGTAAATAGTGATGGACGAACGTTTCGCCCGGCGGTCGTTTCGCGGCGAATTTCCGACATTCGCGGTCTGCACGTTCGAACGCCTTTTTCCGTCGTTCGCCGCGGCGGACTTACGTGTTTAATGTATACAAGAACTTTAACCTTTGGTGACACGTTTATCATGTGATACAGGACAGCCAATTGAGACATGACAGCACATGGACACTTGGACATTCCCCCTAACCTATAAATACACCCGATCCGGTGGCCATTTTACATTCTTTCTTCTGTTACGATAGGGACAGGTTCCTGTGTGGAGTAGGGAGAGATAAACCACTAGCTATTTGGTACACAAAAGTTCTTTTCAGGACTGGTATAGGTGTTAGGTGTTGATAGGTTTGCTGTGCTGCTGATTCTTGCAGCAGCCTGAGTGTCTTTTGTTAGTTTAGAGAAAGGGAAAGGACGGTGTATGCTACAGGGACAGCCAGATTAGTCTTTCATCATCATCATCATCATCATCATCATTAGCTGTTACTATCAAGGTCCACAAAAGAGCTGTTCCAGTAACCACTAATCGTTCTCTTTTTTTGCCAATTTGTATAGGGACAGGAAGGAAGCAGTGTTGTCAGGCAGTGAGGGTAATTTTAAAGACTTGCTGTTATTATTAGTTCCACAAAGGTTCTTTTCAGGACTGGTATCAGTGGTACAGTAATAGGCTTGTACATGTATAATATTCTTTCTTCCAAATATAGAAAGGATATTATACTTGACTGCTGCCCTTCTGCTGCAGTCTGCTAAACATTCACAACTCACTTGTTCCACAAAAGTTCTTATAAGGACTGGTAACTTGGTATAGGGTGCTACGGTACATAGGCTTGAGTGCGGTACAGTCTGCTGTTCTGTAAGGACCGCTATCGGTCCACAATAGATAGGGTTGACGTGCACCACTGCTGACCGCTGCCCTATACTGCAGCAGTCCTTCAGCGGTATAGGGACTGACGTACAGTCTGCTCACTTCCTTGACCCAAAAAAGCACACCGTACTATATGCCCCTACCCTCCTCTTTGAAGAGGTTGAGCGGTGTCATATTTCTACTGGGGCTGCTTATGATATCCCTGTGCTGTGCTGACTTCCTCCTGGGGGTTCTTATTATGAAGGGATCACACTATCCCTGTGCTGTGCTGACTTCCTCCTGGGGGTTCTTATTATGAGGGGATCACACCATCCCTGTGCTGTGCTGACTTCCTCCTGGGGCTGCTTACGGTGCTGCTGTCAGTGCTGTATGTCACGGTGCTGCTGTCAGCGCTGTATGTCACGGTGCTGCTGTCAGCGCTGTATGTCACGGTGCTGCTGTCAGCGCTGTATGTCACGGTGCTGCTGTCAGCGCTGTATGTCACGGTGCTGCTGTCAGCGCTGTATGTCACGGTGCTGCTGTCAGCGCTGTATGTCACGGTGCTGCTGTCAGCGCTGTATGTCACGGTGCTGCTGTCAGTGCTCTGTATTACGGTGCTGCTGTCAGATGCCTCTATCACGGTGCATGTGTCATTCCGGTATGTCACGCTGCTGGTGATCATCTCCTGCACCCTCTTCTTTGCCTACCCTGGTCCCTGACCTTCCCTCTCCTCCATTGCCTTCATTAGCTCCATAGTCCTGAATTGTTAGAACAATTTCCCAAATAAAATAAAAATGCTTGTAGTTATCGATCCCAAATTCACCTCATACATGTATTATGTCATTGTCCAGATGGTGGGACTACGTTTTACCCCCTAATAATTACCACGTGGCCGCAAATTCGACATGAAGGTTTGCAAAGTTCGCCTCCCATTGAAGTCAATGGGGCCCGCGGCGAACGTTCGGTTTCGCGAACGTTTGGGTCCGTTCGCATTTCGCTTTCGCGAAACGTCCCGTCGGAAGTTCGTCCATCACTACAGGTAAATATAATGGGGAGCTAGGAGGGCTGCAGCACACAGAAGGTTTTTTATCTTAATGCATAGAATGCATTAAGATAACAAAAACTTCTTCCCTTACAAATACTTTAAGGCATCAGCAAAGCAGGACATTTTGGACAATTTCATGCTCCCAACAGTTTTGGGGATGCACCCTTCCTGTTCCAACATGACTGCGCACCAGTGCATAAAGCATGGTCCATAAAGGCATGGATGAGCAAATTTGGGGTGGAGGAACTTGACTGGCCTGCACCTCAACTCAATAAAACACTTTTGGGATGAATTAGAGCGGAGACTGCAAGTCAGGTCTTTTTGTCCACATCAGTGCCTGATCTCATAAATGCGCTTCTGAAAAAGTGGTCAAACATTCCTATAGACACACTTCTAAACCTTGTGGACTGCCTTCCCAAAAGAGTTGAAGCTGTTATAGCTCCAAAGGGTGGGCCAACTCAATATTGAACCCTATAGGCAGACTGGGATGTCATTAGCGTTCATATGCATATAAAGGCATATGTCCCAATACTTTTGGTAATATAGTGTATTTGCCACTTCACAAGTAGGGTCAGAACATCCCCTAAGTATGTTATTTATTGGATTGTTGCATTGTTCATGTTTCACGTAAAAGGAGAAGTACAGCCATAGGAGTGCAGTTCATTATGCACTCGTGTGACCTGTTTTCACCAGACAGCAGGCTGAAGCCCACTGTCGGCTGATGTCACAGAGCCAGTCCAAGTTCGGGAAAGATCATGATCATATGGTTGGGATCTGCCCACATGCTTGGATCGACACCCGATTCAGCCTCTCAGTGAGCCTCTAAGAACCTGAGCTAGCCACTCCGGCCCCCTCTACAGCCCAGTGCACCAATGAGCATGGGGGTGGAGATAGCCAGTGATTGACAGTAACCAGCTCTCTGCTCATAAAGCTGTGAGAATGGAGCAATTTGCCATGTTTGATCGCTCGGTTCTCAGTGTTAGAGATGGCAGACTGGTGCTGAATCCAGTTAGGTAAGTATGATTCAAAAAATAAAAACAAATCCCATACTTCTCTTTTAAACATTAGTAAAAGTACAACTCTCAGCCCCCCAAAAATGTACAAAATATTGGTACATGTTCCCCACAGCAGTGCCCACCACTCCATATCATTTGTTTTGACAATCTCTTGCCTATTAGCCCAGAACATGTCTAGAAATAAATGGCTCCCATTGACTTTGGCACCCAAACCTTGAACTCTGCTCAAACTGAACCCACGTTTGATTGTCTCATCACTAATCATAAATTCCAATGATCTTAACCAAGAAATGGTGGATTATATTATGGCTGTTACTGATTAACATTTTCATATTAGATTAATCGTTTTTTTTAATAGATTAATCAACTAATTTTGATTAATTATAATGTGCATACAGATCCAACTACTTTTAGTTGATCTCCTTGTATTGCAACTCTGTATTAGTCAGTGGTAAATGTGGTATACACTATATGCAATCAGCCAAAACTAGTTAGTTTCCACAATCCATGACTTAACTTCACAGTTCACACAAATGCGTTTTAAATTAAAACTGTAGCACTGACGTAATTAATTTTTTTTCCACAGTAGCATGACAATCCCTCCACCTCCGGTCTAACTAATCACTCACACCTTATGGCATGGACCCCTGTGCAAACAGGTGGTCATGCAAGCGGGTATCAAAAGGGTTAACACGGACCATAAACTTCTCTCACGTCTCTCACACGTTAGATCTTCTCTCACATTAGATCTCAGCAAGGACGCCAGGTCATGGGTAGAAAGAAAAGATCTAAGTGCTCACCGCTTAAGTATAAGATTTCATTTTTGTATTCAAACACAAACTACTCACATAAAGATGATAAAAACACAGCATGTAAAGCCGACAATCGCGTTAGTTCCGTAGGGCAGCAGGGGTGGCGTCATGCATAGCTCCTCCCCCATACATGTTACGTTCAATCAGAACTTTGATGTCACCGGACTCCTTCCCCCTTACCTTCATTAGCAGATGGAGGCACTTGGAGAAGGGGAGAGGAGTCCAATGACGTCGATGTCCGTGATGTCACCGGAATTTTGATTGATCAAAAAAAATGAATCGATTAATCTAGGAATTAATCTTTAATTTCCACAGCCCTAGATTATATCAGATTGTGTCATTTTATGTGGATAACTAATAACATAAAACAAACAAAAAGGGCTGCAGGTATAAATTCAGACAAATAATCACAGCAGGCTTTCAAACTCATGGTCATTCTGCATTCCTGAAGCTTACCCACCTGTTCTTACCTTCTGCACATTTCTATTGGCCAGAGAGGCAGCTCATCATAATAATGGGTTAATAGGAGTGTGAGGGAGGGGCAGGAGGTAGGACGCAACATACAATCTCTAAAAATAGAGTGGAATGTGTCTATAAAGGGAGATTTTTTTTTTTAGCAACACTTTAAAATCATCATCCTCACAGTTGTATCAGTCTCTGCTGATTAGCTAGTTTGATCAGTACTTTAACTGATGAACTTGGCAAAGTACCCATATCACCAAATCCCCTCTTATACTTAAAAAGGAAAAAAAAATATCTGATCTTCTTGAAATCATTTTATAACAACGTATAAAGGTCTTCATTAACATAGAATTTAAAAAAATATTTTATTAATAGCTTACAAAATACAAGTGTGACCACCAAACATTAAAATTATCCCGAAATCTAGAAATAAATCGAAATAATTCTGGCATGCCACTATGCAGAAATATTCATGCTGAAGGAAAGCTGCAAAAAAATCTATTTAGCAGTGAAATCAGTTTGGCCCGATATGGCTTTAGCTGACATAAACTCAAGGGTAAATAAGCCTGGAGAAGGATGGTGATTTATGTGATGAACAGAAGGAGGATTTTGCAGCAGAGGAGATGCTCTTACCTCAAATGGAAATTGAACACCGCTTGCTGATATCAGATTGCCAACAAAGAAAATCACATGAAATTTGGGTATCTATTCAGCCTAAACAAAGCCATTTCAGTTCTGTGACATTCATTTTAAAATAGGACCATTTCCAGAACTTCTAAATTAAAATTTGATGCATGTAGATATTTTTTTTTTATGTTTTTTTTTCCCCCAGCCTCTGAAATATAGAGATCGTGGAATCTGATTGACGATTACGTTAAAAAATTTCAAACAAAGGAAATCATTATACAGATGTGGTGTTTAACAAAGCTCTTTCCACTGTCTGCATTCACTTGCAAATCGTTTTGCTGGTAAAAGCCAGCGTTCCTCTCAGTCCCTAACCTTCCCATGGTAAGTACTGCAGTTCTTTCAGCAGAGGCTTGCTGTGTTGTGTGAGAGAGGATTTTTTTTTTTCTTCCCTTATTAATCAGGAGCCCTGAATGAAAGCCAATCACAGGCTGAGCTTCCCCTTGGCTTTGCTTTCCTGCCTCTTAGAGTTAAAAGTGATGCTGTGACTGTGAGGAAAAGACTGAGTTAGAATCAAGTAGAATATTCCTTGGGAAAATACAAGCACAAATAGAGGGTAAATAGCAGCAAATGCTCAAGCTGTGGTGCTGAATCGGACAATACCACAATTCCAGATCAGCGGCAGAATAAAAAAAAAAGAAAAAAAAAAGGTAAGATATTTCTGTATAAAATCTCTGCATTCAGCGTACGTTATCCTTTTCACAGGATGACAGCAGTGCTTGCTGCATTGTGATGTAGATGAACGCTGTTTGTATGTAAGTATTGCAACTTTTAATTCAGTGTGTCTGGCTAATGTTAGAAGTGAATTCAGCAATTAGGCAGCAGTTTTAGACAAACTGAAGCCCTTTGTATAGAAGCGATTGTTCACCACAGCGCAGTTAACTGTATAGCCATGAGTTTACTTAATGCAATGAGCCAAGCAGTGTGTGTGTGTGTGTGTTGTGTGTGTGTTTACATGTGTATTCTAGAAATGACCTTTGTCATTTTCTACACAATGCCATGGCTTATTTAAAAACTGCAGCATGTGCCTCCAGTGAGACAAATGGGTCTGTCTAGTGTATAGTCAGGTACAGCTTCAGGTAAAATGAATGGAGTGTTTAATAATCACTTTACGACAATGGAATGATATTATGCCTACAGAACACTGCACTAAATATTTGCTTTCTTGGTACATCGCAAAGTGTTTTGCTAAGATAGTATGATGAATTTAAGAGGAAAATCCAGAGTTTGCTATTCGTTTTTGTATTACAAGCAATATGCGTGTTATTTGTGTTATGTTCTTGAGTAACATGTGCAACATATCACCGTGACCAAACACACGAACATGCTGCCCTTAAGCAACTGTTGATGGCATTACATGATCAGGAATTATTGTAACATAAGGATGTGCTACATGATCCTCGGTGCAGCCAGACAATCTAACAAGCCCTCTAGCCCCAGAATGATCCAGCACATGCAGTCATTGACAAACAGTACCCAGCTTCTTATAACTGGCATATTATCTGTTCTGCTTTCACACAGATGGGGCTGTTTCCTATAATCTTCAGCTTTCTTTCTTGTAAAAGCATCTCTATTATACTAAAATGCACATCTATTATTTCCAATATGTGTCAAGATATATTATTTTGTACTTTCCCAGTCAGACAAATGTGCCCACTCAGACACAAATGGCTTTAGACTTAGAACTCAAGCATGCCTCAAAAATACTAATGTACTGGTGTGCATATATGTGTGTACATCCACACACATCTATCTATCTATCTATCTATCTATCTATCTATCTATCTATCTATCTATCTATCTATCTATCTATCTATCTATCTATCTATCTATCTATCTATCTATCTATCTATCTATATATCTATCTATCTACCTATCTTGCTAACTATCTATCTCTCTATCTAGCTATCCCAAATTTCAATGTGCCCTTCTACTAAATGCCTGACACCTATCTTTTTCAAAATACCCCTCTTTGTGGCTTTTATAGCATCTTAGAGTGACTAATGTGCAGATGCATTTCTCAGTGACTCAGACAGATGTGTGTCAAAATATATATATTTATACCATCTATTTCAGTGTAAGATGTAGTAAAAATGAAATCCTTTCTAAACCAGGCTTGCCGTTGAGCTAAAAAGTGCTGAACTTTTAGACTGCAGTGCACCTCCACAAAGCAGAATTACATATTTTATCTCTATGCTGCAAAGTTAAAATGTGTCATGCAAAAGCTACACTTGCTGTAAAAAATAAATAAGCAGCTTTATAAATGTGGTATAGCCTGAGCAGAAAGATAAATACTTTTTGGAGCATAAGCTGGTAATCTTGTTTGTGCCATGGGAACCCTTCTAAATTAGACTATTCCATCGCCTTGCCAACCTGTTAAACAAAAGAATCGAATCAAAGGCTCATTTATAGTCCATGAAGCAACTCCTAATAAAAAAAATGAATGACAGATTGGAAGTTGTTTTGCGATTGTATATTGTTTCATATTTTTGTATTACTTTTCAGGACATTACAAATCAGCATGGAGTATCCTCAATATGACAATATTATAATATAGCTTTTTAGAGACGGTCTCATGCTTTCCATAGACTGCTTTTTTTTCCCATCCTGTTGAAAACATTGCAAATACTGGTGCTCATTTGCACAGTAAAATTTCTGCTTATGAAAAGAAAAGCGCAAACGTCTGGAAAAAAAAATCATTGAAATGTGCATCCATATTGTGTGGACAATAATAATAAACAAGTATATATATATATATATATATATATATATATATATATATATATATATATATATATATACACACACACACATGTGTGGATGTGTACATGTGTGGTGTGCATACTATACATACAGTACATAATATATAGAAAGACAGATACATACAAACACTAGGAATCACTAGGAATTAAATACACAGAGTTATATATTCAGCTGAGGACAGTGTTTTCATATCCCCTGCCAGCTAGCTTTTTCATACCCACCGGGGAGTTTAAATCCTCAATCCATTGCTAACTCCTTTACAACCCTCTATCAAAGTAATTCATTCTGTAGAATAGCTTTCCGAGTAATAGGGTAAGAAATGTGTACTTGAAACTGTGTTGTTATTTCTTAATATTAATTTCTCAGTAAAGCACCATCAAAACAGGAAAGGTTAATTTGAAAATGATACCCACCTCAGCCTCACTTACAGTAATTCCTCTACTGGGAAAACTATGAGAGGAGGGAATCACTAAATATACCCTACATTGTGTGTAACTAGACTGCTGAATATCTTTCCCCTCTTTAGCATACGGAATGGCCATGACAATGCATTGCTTCATGCCACTATCTATTTGATTGGTTACTTTTTGCAGAAGCGGAAACATTGTGCTAGGCATAAAGCTTGCTTTAAAGTAATATGTCAGAGGCTTCAGAACTAGTGGTCTTAACAGCAAATCATGCTTGGTTGCACTGTGCAATTGGGTAAAATATAATTTATATATTAATAACTCTGTGGCTAAAATGTGCTTATTATGATCCTTTACTCAATAGGGAGAGCAGACATGCTTGAATTCCTTTCATTGTGTAGATAGGTTATGGCATAAATGATGAACTGTTCCAATTTCCAACCTACCATTGTTCAGTTAGAGAACAGCTAGGTAAATGCACTGCTGCAATATAATAGGGTAGTGGTGTTTACAATACCATAGCGCCATGCTTTGGCTAATAACATGCGTTGGACTTTTAGTGCCTATTCAACATTTGGTAAGTGGCTTAAATTGTGTTTTTCAGCCAAGTCAAAATTATCAAATATTTTGGTTGTGTTAAAAAAAGCCATGTTTAATCTTCTCAATCACTGGATTACTATTGAGATAAAAAAAAGTTCTCATGAATACTGAAACCATTGTCAACTTCGATCTCCACATTTAAGCTACACTGTTTATGTGTGTCACAAATAGAGGCTCCTCATATATTGTTAACTTACAAATGTATATGTGTGTATTGATAAGCATAACTCACTGTATGAGCTAATCAATATACATGCAAAAATTATAGCTTATGGAACTAGCTTATGAACTCCATTTTTTTTTTATTGAGAAATGTCTATAGTTAACCTAGCTCCCAATTTTTAAGATTTTTTTGGGCATTGGGGAACAAGATTGGGCAAGATATCCTCCACAAGATCATCAGAAAACCCCACAGCGTGAAGGTATTATGTGCTAAAATGCAGCTGAGTTATGTAGCTCTCTGGACACCTGCTGACTTTTCCAATACAGAGACCTAGCAGCTGGGTTGATGTAGGGTGCAGCAGCAACTCTATAAGAGGTTGTGTTGGGCTATACAGATCAACTGCATTTGAAATGATCCAGTCACTCTTGTGTACCGGGGGAATGAATGAGGCCTTAGCTGTAGTTATGCTGCAGTTATTTATTACTAATTATATCAGGGATTGTCAGAGATTTCTATTGTTACCCAAGGTTTACAGAGATTATTCAAAGCCTTCATGGATTCATTTTCATTTACATTTAAGCAGTGTCATCATGGTAGCATAGCATCGTCGTTCTTCTATGCCTGTAATGACATCACCTTGCTTCATGGCCTAAGTAAAACTACAAAGCTATTGTATCTGTTTTGGGTAAATCATTGGGAAGGATTGTGTGAGGATTTTAACAAAATATTTGCTTCAATACAGTAAATCACTTTGTTACAAAACAGTTTGTAATTATGCAGTTATTTAAAGTGATTTGCATTTTTCAATTGCCTCTGGACACTTTATATGGTACCAAGGTAACAGACCAAAATAATTTTAATCTAGCCTAGTGTTTTCTACTTAGAATGGAAAATGGCAGTTGGAAATTACTCTACACACTAGAAGGTTATTTCATTTTTCAATGTAAGCAATTTGAGCTTTAGTGGCTCAGGGCAGTAACAATTGAGATGCAGCCTATCAATTTACAGTATGGGCTTTCCTTCTTTGGATTTGTTTATGTTCTTCTTTATTCATTGTATATTTTTGGCAAGTCTTGGATTGTACCCAGGGCTGTAATTGTCAAAAAAAAACAACAACCTTAGTGCCTCATGCCATATAGGCTTGTAAATATAAATTGGGAATTATTTACTAAAGTAGTGATTACCTTGGGCTACTGCCCTTGGCAGATTCTTCCTTTTCATTTTATTGCCTTGCTACATTTACTTAATTATCTTTGGACAGTTCATCTAACAGTAATTGTGTAAGATTCCTCTTAGCCCTTGTACCCACGGTCGGACATTCTGACAACCAAATCCATTGGATTTTGTCCGACGGATTTTGTCTGACAGATTTTGTCCGAAACTATTGCATACACACGGTCGGACAAAGTTGTCGGAAAATCCGATTGTACATAACGTGATGACGTTATTTCATTACGACGGGACTATGTTCAGGCTAGTAACCAATAGCTTTGGTCTAGGAATTTGATCTGAGCATGCGTGGCACTTTGTCTGTCGGAGTAGGCTACACATGATCAGAGTATGTCCGATCGGAGCATGTTGTTGAAAAATTTTATAGACAAGTTGGAAAACTTGGTCCGTCGCATATTCCGACAGAAACAGTCCGATGGAGACCACACACAGTCGGATTATCCAACAATACGGTCCGATCGGACACATTCTGTCGGAATCTCCGACCGTGTGTACAAGGGCTAACTGAGTTATAACTGATGTATCCAAAAAGAATCATACAACGACCATACAAAATCACATTTAGTGCCCGGACCTATTTACATTTGAAAATTCAGCAAAGGTTATGGGTACAAAGAAGGTCAGGGTAGTAATATAAGGGTAGATATTCAATCCCACACAGTGGGTGGAATGTCCAAGGCCTGCAATTGTATTGAAAAATCCAATGGAAGAATACAAAACATGTGGTAAAATTAATTTGTAAAATATTTGTTTCTTGTATACAAGATGCATTGGAAAATTTCTTATGTGATAATGATTTCTTACAGTGATTGAAAGCATGTATTACTGTACCCTTTCATGGTTCATCTGGCACATTTAATCCCAACAGGTTTACAAAAAGGACCCTTCATAGCCAAATATTCTATAAATTGCAGTGTTGCTCAAAATGTCATTGTATACCAATGAAACAAACCATTTCAATAGATTTTTAAAACAGTTAAACAATAAAAAAAAAAAAACATATCTAAGAATGAATTCATTAAAGGTGAACTATGACACATTATGGCCCACTTACTGCAGAAAGGAGATACTTTATCCCAACATCTTACAGGTGCCACGGTTGTACACAAAGCTGTGCATGGGTGATAATTAAGGATGAGCTGAACACTCCTCTGCCACACTAGAACATGTGAACAGGCAAAACATTTGCACACAAAAAAAGTTCAAGTCTATGGGACACGAACATGAAAAATTAAAAGTGCTAATTTTAAAGGCTTGTATGCAAATTATTGTCATAAAAATTGTATGGGGACCTGGGTCCTGCCCCAGGTGACATGTAACAATGCAAATTTATTTAAAAAATTGACCTTTTTTTTGGGAGAAATATTCGTTTAAATATCATGGCTGGGGGGTGTCTATAGTATGCCTGTAAAGTGGCACAGTTTTCCCATTTACCGAATAGTACCGCAGCAAAATAACATTTCTAAAGGAAAAAAGTCATTTAAAACTGATCGCAGCTGTAATGAATTGTCGGGTCTCGGCAATAGAGATAAAACTCAGAAAAAAATGACATGAGTCCCCCCCAGTCCATTACCAGGCCCTTTGGGTCTGGAATGAATATTAAGAGGAACCCCAAACCAAAAAGTTGACCCCGCCTTCCTCTGACATCATGTGGTGTTAGAGGGGGCAGGGCCACTCATTTACGTCACCAGATGGCCCCACCCTCAGCTATATAACAGCTGTCATCAAGAATAAGCATTACTTGGTGGAAGCCCAACGTGGAGGTGGAGCTTTTGCAGCTTTTTTTTTCTTTTTTCGGTCCGTCGGGTGGCGTGAGATGGATTTATATTGTGGGACATTTTTATTTTTTATTTTTAATAAAGGACTTGTGCCAAAGTGTCTCCTGTCTTTTTTAAAAAAAAAATTTGACACTTTTTTGTGAAATGGTAGGGGTACAATGTACCTGTTACAAATTCACATAAGGGGAGGTTGGGATCTGGTTGCCCTGCCCACAGTCCCCCACAACTACTGGGCAAGGGTTGTGGGCATGAGGCACTTGTTCCCATCAACATGGGGGCTAGGGGCTTTGAGGGGCTACTATAAAAGCACCTTCCTCATGTTGAAGGCATGTGGCCAGATACGGGTCAGGGGGGAACCCCCCCCCTTCCTCTTTTCCTGTGGCCTGCAAGGTTGCATACTCAGATAAGGGTCTAGTATGGATTTTGGGGGAACCCTATGCCATTTTTTTAAAATGTTGCCATAGGGTTCCCCTTAAAATCCATACCAGACCTGAAGGGTCTGGTATGGATCTTCGGGGGCCCTATGCCATTTTTTTATTTGGCTCAGGGTTCCCCTTAATACCAGACCCAAAGGGCCTGGTAATGGACTGGGGGGGGACCCATGTTGTTTTTTTCAATGAGTTTTATCTATATTGCCGAGACCCAACAATTCATTACAGCCGTGATCAGTTTTAAATGACTTTTTTCCTTTAGAAATTTAATTTTGCTGTGGTACTGTTCTAAACATGGGGAAACTGCACCACTTTACAGGCATACTATAGACACCACCAAGCATGATATTTAAATAAATATTTAATTTTTATTGTTTCACTTTAAGCATTAATAAAATCACTGCTCCCGAAAAAGTCTGTTTTGTTAAAACTTTTTTTTGCATTGGTACATGTCCCCTGGGGCAGGACCCAGGTCCCCAAACACTTTTTATGGCAATACATTGCATATAAGCTTTTAGAATGAGCACTTTTGGTTTTTCATGTTAATGTCCCATAGACTTTACCGGTGTTCCGTGGCTTTACAATTTGCCACGAACAGTGCATAATGTTTTGCTGTTCGACAAACAGGTGAACACCCAATGTTTGTGTCGAACTTATGTTCGACTCGAACATCGGGCTCATCCCTAGTGACAATCAGTGTAACATTAGAAAACATTTCATAGCAAACAGGGAAATACATTTTATGGCAGAGAGACATACAGGGGTTGATTTACTAAAACTGGTGCACTTAGAATCTGGTGCAACTGTGCATGGTAGCCAGTCAGCTTCTAACTTCAGCTTGTTCCATTAAGCTTTGACCATAAAACCTGATAGCTGACTGGTTTATATGCAGAGCTGCAACAGATTTTGCACTCTCCAGTTTTATTAAATATCTCCCACAGTATTTTCCTTCATAAAACTACCTTATAGCAATGTTTGTTTGTTTTTGTTTTTTTTGTTTTTTTTTAATAGAGCTTAAATTTGTTTAAAAAATACACTGGGAGCTTTAATTTATAAGTATCTATAGGTTAGGTCCTTTCTTGGTAGAGTGGATGGCTACCTACTTTAATTTGAATTCCTTCCACAATTGTTACAGTCTCCCAACAAAGGAAATTTAAAAGGAATACACATCATTTGATCAAATCACAGGATAGAATTTTTATAATAAAACGCTCTTTTGTCCTCATGTAACCTCACAGAATGGATTTAAACTTTCTGCTGTTCCGACATTGATATTAAGAACACATTGGGAGTTATTTACGAAAGGCAAATCCACTTTGCACGACAAGTGGAAGCTCTGTTGATTTTATCATCCAATCATGTGCAAGCTAAAATGCAGTTTTTTTTTAATTTTCCTTGCATATCCCCCTCAGATCTGCAGCGACTACACTTGAAAGTGCAGTTGTAGTGCAAAGTGGATTTTGCCTTTTGTAAATAACCCCCCGAATATATTTATTTCTTGATTGGCCCAGTATGCACTTTCTGCTTCCAATCATGTGCAAGCTAAAATGCTATTTTTTTATTTTCCTTGCATGCCCCCCTCAGATCTACAGGAACTTTACTTCCAAGTGCACTTGCAGTGTAAAGTGGATTTTCCTTTAGTAAATAACCCCAAAAGTGTCATTTACATAGATGAAACATATTCTTTTACATTCTCTTCCTGGAAACGCCTCATAAACCCTCAACATTGTAATTTAGCTTGAGGCGTTATTCAACATACACCTGCTTATTACAGTTCTTCCAATGAATTTTTCAGTAGAATGTTTAACAAGTTCCAGTGGGACCTCTGATGCATTGATAGTAAATGGGTCATGATAGTGTCTTAGTGCAATGTTTGTACTGCATTTATAAGAATTTCTTATTTCATGAAGGAACACTGTGTCATCTATGTTATACTGAGCTTCCAGGTGATGGCCAGTTATATGATATGGTCACAATATATTTTTACAACAAAGAAATAATAACAAAAAAAGTTAAATATGCACTATTGTGCAGTTAAAGTGTTACTAAACCCCAAGCAGTAAAATCAGTCTGTATATGCAGTATAGCATGCTTGCTATACTCACTGTGGAACTTAAGGGGTTAATCCTCTGCATTGTGAAAAAAAGGCTGTTTTTATCCTGTATGCATAGATCCTCCTCCTCCTGCACTGTCTATCTTGGGAAGGCCATCTAACACAGGCAAGGTAGCCAACCTGCACATGCTCAGTCTGGCGAGAACATTTACTTGTTCTCAGAGCTAGCCAGGTCACATAATATTGACATCACACATGTGGGCGTGTATACAAGCGGTAGTGAAAAACTCCTCTTACCTGAACTTTCAGCGCTGGAGAAACTGTGCAGTTTATCATGTAACCGTGGTATACAGAGCATCCAAAAAGGTATATAGTGGCAATATTTTAATGTAAAAAGAAGATTTATAAGCTGTGTGCACTGTGAGGGGGATGGACTGTTTTCATGTTACTGGGTTTAGTAACACTTTAAAGATTTTCTTTGCTTGTCTTTAATTTGAATAGTGGCATAGTGTGGTGAAAGCTGATCTTGCAACCAGCATTATCTTTAATGACTCCTCCTGCCAGTTCCTTCTAAAATGGAGTACCATAACACACACTGCTTCTAGGTCTTCTAATAGAAAAACTGCGGTAAAAATCTCTCCGTATCCAAGAATTCGAGTGCAGCTTTTAGTATTTCTTTAAAAAAAAATCATTTTATTTGCTTATTTTGTTTATTTAAAACATGACTGTTTACCTACAAGACTTCTTAATTACTGTCAAATCCATAACAGATGCTGTTCCCCTTTAATGCAGCACTGGAAGCTTAAATGATTAGTACTCCTAGTAATGGGTGCTTTTGGACTAAAGAACCTGATGATGTTTTATATTTCTCAAATATCATTGGCATAAACACTGGAACATATGTAATAGTAGGTAACTCATACTGCCAACATCTGCATCCCTCAACCCTTAAGTTATGTAGCTTTACACTATTCAATAATATAATAATATTTTAAGCTGGCCCTTTCTAGATTTGTTTTACAGACTGTAATGACTGAATAAGCGTGTTCAAGAAAAATCCACCAATACTGTTTGGAAACCTGTAGTCCATTGGTATGTAGAACGAATTGCTTATTGTGATTTATCACCAGTTTATAGTCACAGTCTGCAAACAAACATACAGTAGCTATAAATTGTGTCACTTTTAATTATACGATGAATATTAATAATTTGAATAAGTTATGTCAATTTCCTGAAGCTTTGCTTTAGAATACCACAAAACCTGCTTAAATACAAGGTAATAAAATGTAATACAATATAGGTCTCTATGGGGTAATTGTAAAGTTCCAAGCTACATTTTTTAAGTCTTGAACATTTTCCAAAATTATACAGATATGTAATTACACATTAAATACTAGATAATAAAAACGGGTAACATTATTTTTAAAGACTAACTGTATTTTAATCTAAAATGGACCACAGTTATAACAAAAAGCATTACAACAAAGATTGTATAATAAAACAAACTGGATTCGCAAGCTGTTTAATTGAAAAATGATGATCAGATTCCCACAGTTTAGAATGCTGTAAATATTAAAGGGGCCCATAAACATGAAGTTTGTGGATGATTTTGTAATGTCCATTGCTAACATGCAACACCCTTACTAATTGCTCTCAAAATAGTTATTGAAAAAGGTTGGATTTTTTCTTGTGTTGGGGCCTTCGCATTTTCTTCTTCTTCTAGACATTCACAACCTGGTCATACACCATTCATCTTTAATTATAACACGTTTAACTTATGCAAAAAACATAAACTGTTATAACTGCACACAAAGCAACAGTATATGTACCTTTCCTATGTCTCCAGAATGTTCTTCCCTTCAGGAGAAATTTGCCCTTGAATTCAGCTGGAAAACTGACAATTCCAGGATTCTAGTTTTTTTTTAGTCCCAGCCAATGCTCACCGATTCCTCAAACTGACCTCATCACATTGTCACAGGGTAGTAACATAGTACATAGTAGTAATGGGGAGGTTGATAGGAGGAACCAGCAAAAAATAAAGGGGGACCAAAAAGATCAAAACTCTCAGAAGCATTCGTTTCCCAGTAAACCTTAATGGAGGATTTTTCTTGAATGAAAAGGTGTTCTGATGATGTGCAAAAGGTATTCAGCATCTATTTTTACAGGTATAGAGGTTTTGGGTTAGTTTTATGACTGGGTCACTTTAAAACAAGCAGATTTTGGATGAAATACTTATGCAATATTATGGGCCTTTTTTGTTAGATGTACAGGGATGCTCAGAATCTGTTTCATAACATAATTTTAACCTCCCTGGCGGTATGATTATGTCAGATTTCTGATGCTTAAAGCGGTACAATTATTTTGCATGGAAATTTGGCATTTTATATTGTAGGCCTGTAATTCTTAGGAATAACTCACTTAAATCTGTCCAAACAAGAGTCTAGTAGACATCCCAGGTATGATAAATTTTGAAACACAAAATCATAAATTATAATATAATAAATAACTATAAATAATTCGAACAAATAAAATAAAACAATAATACACATTATTCAATGATGTAATCAAAACAAAAACTTCGAAATTTGCTCAGTTGTCATTACTTTCAGTGTTTGATGACGAATTTCCCCACGAATCACTATCGTTCAATTCTGCAAGTGATTTTGATTTATTGTCGCTGTTTTCTAGCTGGTCTAAAACCAATTTTGATGTAAAGGGAGGGTTTTGGTTGCTATGGACAATCTCCAGTTTCCAGGCAGAAAGAACAGTATTTATGAGATATAACTGCATGCAGGGCACTGGACAAACCACTAGGAACAAAAGGGATGTGAAATAAACTGATACAGTAATGTAATCTGTACGATTACAGTGTACTGTATATGTATTGTGTTTTTACTTTTTGAATTTGGCGCCGTTCTCTGTCATCGTGTGTCACAACGCTCTCAGGGAACGCAGCTCGGCTCAGTGATGAATCAAGCGGAGGACGGCTCATACACAGAGTGGGGAGACATTGCAGGATACTAGGGACAAGGTTGAGCTGTACCTGGATCCTGCAATGTTATCTCGAGTGTGGCTTGGGGTTACCGCTTTTGGTGCTGGAAATCCACGCCAAGCCACAGTTGGCAATACCGTCAAGGAGATTAAAAAGCACCATTCTAAATATTTTCATCATATCTCAGGTGTTCTCAAGTCAAAATTACACATTAATGTGTACACAGAGAACATTGAGCACTTTGTGTTTGTATAACCAGGGGTTACCCCCACTGAAACCCTAGCAAAGAAAAAAAATTACTATCTAGGTACCCACAGACACAAATTGTGTAATAAAATGTATTTTTTTTACATTTTATTTATACAAAAATTGGTTAAAAAGAGGGACAAAAATCCAAAAATGAGTAATTGTTGAGCATTTTAGTTTTCAATCAAGCATCGCTGTAATGACCCAGTGCACTCCACTTCTGTTTAATGGTAATCTGGTTATTTTGGAAAGCCATTGCTTAGAATGTTGGGACACTGCTGGTTCTTTTCTATCTCAAACATATTAAAAGCCAGGTGGGAAAGAGCATCCGTGCTGATTTAATTACACAGCACAGACATCAGGAAGTTCTGATTTTACCACAGTTTCATAATGTGCTGGAAAGAATTAGAGGCTTGCTGACTGATTTTATTGATGACTGTATTTGCTCTTAAAGAGCATTCTAGACATGGCATTTAAGTTTTTAAAACTGACGCTTACACAGTGATAAAATAGCTTAGCAGTAATGCAAGTGTTAACATGGCATTATTCAGAAACAGAATAAAATGAAAGCTCAGTAGATCTGTTTACACTTTTCTTATTAGAATGCAAACACAGAGAAAAATTCTTAGTAATAATATTTTAAATATTTTTAAGCTGAACTCTAGGCGGACAGAAAACACAAGTTAATGTAACTCTGTAATCATTAAAACATTATCAGATTTTTTTTTTTTTTTTACTGTAAGCACTATTAGTACTTGAATTTAACCTGGCATCAGTACAAAGAGCCACTCAGTTAATTAATGTGTTGACAAGAAGCGTTCTGATAGTAAGCGAAAGAGGAGTGATGAAGAGATGAGCTAATTACTGTACTCATTTCCTTTTCACTGTACAGTTACAGTCTGGGAAGGTCCATTGTGACATGGGCTCATAGGAATTGGGTTGAATAATGTTGGACATCAAACTGAGGGCATTCTGTATTATGTAATCTTTGAATTGAAGGTGAATATTACAGAAAAGTATGGTTTTATTTATTTATTTATTTTATTTTAATACGTTATTATTTTAATCTCATTTTTGTCTAGCACTCTGCTTTAAATGACCTATCATATACAAATACAAATAAATTAAACTTCAAACAGAGGCAAACAGTTTTATTTTACTCTGTCCTTCATGTAAAACCTATTTGAGTAATAATGATGGAAAGAACTATAGCGCTGCCTGTGTGTGTGTGTGTGTGTGTGGGGGGGGGGGGGGTCACTAGTAAGTTCTGGTAATTGGGAAAAGTTTGTAATAAACAGGTGCCAAAGAGGAGTAAAGATGGTGTTGCTTCTCAAATATAGGTCCTGCATACCCTAATGCACAAATGGAAAGTAGACATAAAGAGGATGAACCCATCTAAATGCAGGCTGTTAGATGAAAAAAGCAAACACAAAAGGCATGTCAAGTGGTGTAGAAAATTTCCAGGATGCTGGTTTTAGCTTGCAGAGTTTGGCAGGCAAGCAGCCAGACTGTGTACAAGTGGCTGGTAACTGCAGAGATCATCAGGGAAGCAACTGGAGAGTGATGCTGGAACTGTCAGACGGTGGCATGGAGCACAAGTTATCTCCCATGGCTGGGTGGCTTTGAGACAGCTTGAGCTCCACGCCACAGTCTGACAGTTGCGGCATCACTCTCTAGCTGCTTGCCTGCCAATCTCTGCAGTTACCCGCTTGTCTGCCAATCTCTGCACACAGTCTGACTTATTGCCTGCCGAACTCTGCAAGGTGAAACCAACATGCTGGAGACCTTCTACACCGTTTGACATGCCTATCCTATATCATATGCACTGAAAGCAATACTTTTGTGTTTCATCATCTCATCTAACAGCCTACATTTAGATGGGTGTGCCCTCTTTTTGTCTACTTTCTATTTGAGTAATAATCCATTTATGGCAATAAAGCATGATAATGGACAAAAAAATTGAATTGGTTGGCACTGTAAATCAAATCTATTTTTCAACTTTGCCAACCTGGTACTTAATATTCAGAGCAAGGAATTGGCTATTAAAATGGCATACAAAGTGACAAAAGATTAAGCCTTTGGATTGCTGATTATCGATTATAAAGACAAAAAAAAACTTTATATAATATAATTCTGAATTGTCATAAAAGGAAATGTAGAATGTGGAGTATTGTACACCTACATATTTTTAAACCTATGACATGAGAGCCCTCATTTACATTGCATAATTACTTCTGACATAGTCCCCTGACTATTTGACCTTTGCAATAGTAATTTACCATTATAGTATAGATAGAAATATGAACATTCTGTTCTAGAAGGCTGTACTATATCTAGTAAGGCAATCAGTTTTTCCTGAAGCAGGACCAGTAGGTTAGAAATACACTGTTTGCCATTTATATTGTTGAATAAAAGACAACCTATTTTGTTATATGTACATTAATCTAAAAAGGAAGATTGTGAATGAATATAAACTTATCCTGTCCCCCAGATGCACACTTACTAATCCGATGGTCTCTGCCTTATGTAATGATTATAGCTTGCAAGAGAAATGTTCTTACCACTGGACACATTTGCACAGTGGATGCTCAAATACTCTCATAAGAGTCTCTCCTGTGGGTCCTGAGACTCAATACACAATCTTACATCCAAACATACTTACCCTTTAAAATTAATTATTTTGCTTAATAAAAAGACAAAGACTGTAATAACATATTATTTTATATTATAATTTTTATTAACCACATGCCAACTGCCTGCCATCATTTGGTGGTGGCAGAATGGCTCCTCTGCAGAAATCGCCGTAGCTGTATGGCTGCCCCTTCAAGGGGCATAGGGGGCATGCGCGGCCATGTCACTGAGGAGACCATGTCCGCTGGGCACCCACGATCGCTCATGACAGAGCAGGAACATGGATCTGCGTGTGTAAACACACAAATCCACATCCTGTCAGCAGAGAGGAGACAGATTGTGTGTTCCTAGTATATAGGAACACCTATCGGTCTCCTCCTCCAGTCAGTCCCATCCCCCTACAGTTAGAACACACAGTGAGGGAACACATTTAACCACTTGATCGCCCCCTAGTGTTAACCCCTTCCCTGCCAGTGACAGTTATACAGTAATCATGGGGTATTTGTAGTACTAATCGCTCTATACATGTCAATGGTTTCAAAAAACTGTCAAAAGTGTCCAATCTGTCCACCGCAATGTCACAGTCCCAATAAAAATCATAGATTGCCACCATAACTATTAAAAAAAAAATGCCATGAATCCATAAATCAATAACCTATTCTGTAGGCGCTAACCAATCAATATACTCTTCTTGCAATTTTTTTAACAAAAATATGTACATTATTGCATATCAACCTAAACTGGGTTGTTTTTTTTTTTTAATTGGGATATTTACAGTATTATAGCAAAAAGTAAAAAAAAAATGTGTTTTTTTTTTTTCAAAATTGTAGCTTTTTTGTTTTTAACGCAAAAAATAAAAACTGCAGAGGTGATCAGGGCTGATGTAGTTAAAATATGTGTCTTTGTCATGGAAAGAATATAAAATATTGTTCTGAGATATGTCATGTGACCCAAACACTAAAATTCACAGGGTCTCATTTTGGGTGTTTCACACTACTACTGTATATATTGCTTAGAGCAAAACCTTATTATGTAATAAGCACATACAGTACACTATCTGAATTTTCATACAATTGTATATAACACTTAAAGGCTAAATTCACCTTTGTTCAGCTTTTGTTTTCTAAATTACAGTTTCCATATGTACCAATATAGCATTAATCTACTTCTTTTTTTAAAAATAAAACAGCTTTCCATTTATTCTACACACGCTTACCTCACTCTCTTCAAGGTTGTTCAAAACATGTATTCATTACTTCTTCTTTACTTCTTGGACAGACTTTAGGTCATGACATAGGAAGGAGTTGATCATCTGATCTCATTAGCACACACCCTGCATCATTTACCCTCAGCTGGTCAACTCCTTCCTGTGTCATGACCTAAAGTCTGTCCAATAAGTAAAGCAGAAGTAATGGATAAGTGTTTTGAACAGCCATGAAGAGAGTAAGGTAAGTGTGTGTAGAGTAAATGGAAAGCTGTTTTATTTTTTGCAAAAGAAGTACATTAATGCTATTATGGTACATAGGGAAGCTAGAATAATAATACAAAAGCAATGCCTTTAGAATTTGAAATTTACACACACTAAAAAAGGCAATCCAAAGCACCTAATTATAATTTATTTTGTAATGTTTATCCGAAATTGGTTGTTATGGGTTACTGCACTTAAAAAGTATTATTTTTTTGTTGAATATGGGCAAAAGTTACTCTAGGATAATGATTTTTTTCTAAAAGGTATTTTGAAAATTGAGGTGATGAAAGTGGTAATATACTATGAAGGTCATATTAACATAGGTCAGATAATTTGAGAGTGGAAGAAAGGTTCATAATTTCACAAAAAATAAATAAATATATATATATATATATATATATATATATATATATATATATATATATATATAAATAAAATTGACATGCTTTTGTCAACTCTTTGTTTCACAAGGTGAAAGATTTATTACATGGTTGTTCTCAATAAGGACACTTCTCAGTAAATAGTTGATCTCGTTTTAGATTAATTCTACCACTTCAAGTAACCTGGCTTGTGGGAAACCTTGGATGTTATTAACTAAGAGTAAAGTTACATTAACCGTGGACTCTATATTCTGAAGAATATTAACTGACAAGTGAACAAATTGCATAATGGATGTAACACATCACACTACTTAGATAATGCTGTCACAGAACTAGTAATGCCTTAAGCTTACGAAAAGCTCACCTAGATTGTATTTATATATTGAAATTACAGTAGAGTATAACAAAATATTATAAAGCACATTTTCAGTAATTTTATAACATACATATTATGAGAATGATGTTCCTTTTAATAGAAACTGTGTTTATAGTCCTTATGTGGTAGAATTCTTTGCAAAAACTAAGATTAAAATGTAGGAGGTACTTTAATTCAATGTTGATGATACGCATTATTCACCAATGTTTCATCAGCATACACATCATTTGCACTCTGATGAATGCATGAATGTCACTAAAACATTGATGAATAAAGCTAATTAGTACTGCCTCTACTTTGTTCATGTTACTTGTTGAAGCCTGCAATCAGCAGTTCACCAAGTCATCAGCTATTTAAATCTACTTTAAAGAATGACTCCAGATGTTTTTTTTTTTTTATTGTAAAGAATAATATTAACATCTATTAGTATTTATTGTGATCTTTGTTCCCATTGGGACAATCCACATTAACTGACTATCCTAGTGATAGGGTACACCTGTTCTAGTGAAATCTGTTATGTGTGCATTCATATCAAAATCACCACCTATTTTGCCATAGGGTAAGTGATGCTGAATGGAAAATGCACATGCAAACTGATTTATTAAAATGTGAAGTTCTGTGGAGAGGTTTTGGGCCAGATTGTTTTTAAGGATAATTGTATTTTAAATAGCAATTGAATCTTCTGAGTAAATCGGCTAAATGCATTTCAAGTGCATCTAAACATCTATTCTTACAGTTTGTTTACTTTCCAAGTATGCTATGGAAAAAAAATTGTGAGCCCTCGGCTAGCAAATGCAGAGTAGGATATTTGCCGTCTGTAGCAAAGCTGTGCAGAAGTCTGATATTCCCCCTAGAGAGTTAAACCTATAGCTCTGCAATCAGCAAAGCTAATGCTTCCAGCTGATTGGGAATCTCAAGCTCTAACTCACACAGCTGGTGCTTTAGACCTCTCTAAAGAGAGCAAAGGCCCCCATATTCAGCATGCTGGAAGGAGACAAGTTCTTCTACTCAAGTTGTGGCTGCTTTTTAATCAGAAGCTGTATGCACATATGTGGCAGCTAGGGTTTCCACCTCATCCCTTTAAACCCAATCACATATGAATTGTACAGGTTCTGAGGCTGATTTAATCCATATAAGGCACCACGTGAGTTTAATTATTACCTTAATCAGCTACAAAACCTGTGTAATTGATATGTGTTTGGTTTTAATGGGATGAGGTAGTAACCCTAGTGACAGCACAGAGGTGGCTGTGCTGCCACATATATGAGTACATTCGGAGCTGCAGCTTTGTGCTGGGGGTACACTAGCTCTGCTCCCCCAGAACTGTGATCATGCTGTCATTGACAGCTCCCGGTCACTTTTTTCAGTTGGGAATTGGAATCACAGACTTCTGATCATGTGACAGCTAATCATAGCATCACACCCCAAAAATTTTAATAGCTAATCATAGTGATCACATGATTGGGAAGCTTAGGCTCAGCCTGGCGGTGGGCATTAACACAAACTGTAAGATCTGGAATTAATGTAGATGGCTTAGATTGACAGCATAACTGTGCTTAAAGAAAGAGTAAGGCTGCCATTTTTGTCCAGCCCCTTAAAATAATTAACTCTTGCCTGCCCCGGATGCTTGATCACCTAAAACTGGCAGATGTAGCCTTCAGTAATCTTTAGCAATCTCCATGATCTTCTTGTTACGCTCCATGTCTGTGAAGTTGATTCCCTAAAGACATATACATTATAAGGTTGTCTCATTTGAGCATTTCCTATATCTGGAGAGGGCCCCTTAGAACTTTATGGAGCCAAATAGATAGTAAAGATTACTTTTGTTTTCACTTATGTACAGTATATTGAGTTTTATATATAGATCCCTTAAACTAATAGGTAGTTAAAAAACATGTTCTAAATATATAAAAGATATGAACATGTGCTTTTTCGCAAATTTGTTGTAGTAGAGCTAATAACTGTTAGATCATGCTTTCAGATGGAGCATATTAGATCCATGCATAATATAGATGGTATAGAAATAAGTATTTAACTAAATGCATATGATTTTACATACCACTATTATAAGCGCATGGTAGGTTAAGGCATAATGTTTTTGAAGCATCATAGTGTTTCTAGCAGGAGAAATTATTCAAACTCTAATGACATCAGCTATATAAAATAAAATAGAGGAATTGGGTCTTCAACTGTAGCATGTGGAGTATGCTGTGTAATTACTACCTTTTTCTTTAATTCAAAGATTAAAAGAGAACTATGTTCTGTTTTTAGATAATGAAAGACAATATGAACAATACTGCAAGAGATTTGGTCAAAATGCCAAGTGCTCATTAAGTGCAAAGCAAATTTGAATGTTTCGCTGGCAATACAGTACATTTTATTTTGCTGTGTAGAACAAATGAAAGTGAAATGAAAGAGAATAGGCTTTTTAAGTATATGCTCAAAATGACACCTAGAAGATAGTTTCATCAGTATAACAATAATACTGAGAATAATTTAGGTGGTGTCTACTGTATATCAAATGACAATACGTCATCTGTAAATGCCTGCTCTTTAGCCATACAAATGCTTTAAGCCCCTCATGACCAAGGCAATTAAAGCTTTTTTTTAGCAAACCAACTTTTTGAAATTTGGTAGGTGTTTTGTTTGCTTAACAATAACTTTGTAACTCCTTTGCAAACTCAATATAGGGTGTTTAAAACCTATGAGAATTCTGCTTGGCGGACCATTTGTTCCTGTTTAAGTCCTAACATTTGTTATATAATTAACACCACTGTAGATATTTTCCCTACTTACCATGATTACAAGGACTCCATACCTCTTTAGCTTTTGATACCGTATATATCCTGCCGGTATTGTTTAAAAAATTTGATGCTAAAGGGTCTCGCCTCAGCTGTAAATCACTGAGGATTTGAAATCCCTATAACACAACCTAATTCATAAAAGTATATACTTCTGGGTATTAACAGAGCAGTATATTGTAAAACCAACAAATCTCTGTACTGTAGTAATTTTACAAGAAGCTATCACCAAAAAGGGACACTTTATTTCACTTAACTCAGAGTAGATTATTTTACAGTACACCATACTTTTGAGAAAAATACCCTTTTTTATGAATTTCACATGTGGAATCATGAGCATCCTACAGGACCTATAGCAAATTATATCCTTTGCTGCAATATTTTCATGGCCCATTTTCCACTGTAATGTCTTTACAGTGACTCAATCCAACATATCAAAAGCATCTGGAAAGGAAAAACACTGATAAAAGAAGACACCTGCAGTACTTATTTAATGTAAATCTACCACTTTTTAGTAATGAATTTTCATTTTAACATTCTTTAACTAGCTTGCCATGTTGATGGTATTTTTATTTTCAAAATATATCATTGTGGATACCTGTGTTAATGATATTCATTTTAAATTGGTTGTAAACCCTCACATATACCCAGTGAAGTGAACAGCCTCACATGATACACAGAGAGTAAACAAATCCTCCTGCATAGGTTTTACTTGTTTATCTGCAGACTTCTCTTCCCTACACCCCTTCAAAGGGGCAGATTGTGTTAAAAATCTTTTTTCATCTGTCAGGAGCACAAAAATGAGGTTGCACTTACAGGGTGTGTGAGAGCTGATTGGAGGAAATGACCCCCCCCCCCCCACACACACACACACACACACAGCATAAGAACTGTGTTCTGAATAGACAAGATCTGCTCTGAGCTCCCCCCCCCAACACAAATTTTATCTCATGTGCTCATGTGCCAGGAAAACTTCTCAGAAGTGGCATATGCTCTAACAGAGGAACAAAGCACCAGAAAGAAACAACACTTAGAACTTTAGCGAGAGATAAGTAAACACTACAGATACATGTGCTTTGCTCAGGTTCCATGACTGAGGTTTACAACCACTTTAAAGTGTTTCTGTGGCAAAATTTTTTAGTTTTGAATAGAGTGAGGAATAGTTTGAACTCGATTAAGTATTTTTTTTTTGCCTTCTATGTTCCTGTTTGGGAGATATTCCTTCATTTTATACCCTGGTGACAATGCCAGTACATGAATTGAGAGAAAATGTCTCTATCAAAGTGCAGGTGCCACATTTACATGACCTAGAAAGAGGAATGAGGTTGGTTCTGAAAGTGTGAGAGATAAATTGGCTGGGATCTCAGTTAGGCATCCTTCCATCTGCAATACCCTAATGGAGATTAAAATAAATCTAATGCCAAAAAACAAACCAAAGCTAGTTTTAGATGAGATGGCTGCATTTGTTTTCTTTTCAGGCTTTTTTCCTTTATTTTACCTGATTATCCTACAAATAAATAATTTACTGTCCCTGGGAGGCTTTGCTCACTCACTCCACTGTAGCTATGGAGGGGGGCAGGGTTGCCCTCCAGGCAGGACTACAAATATGTCTCCCTTAATTCATCTTCTTTACATGGGAGATGGGAGATTAGTAGTTTACATAATAAAGACAGCATTGTTTGCAGTTCAGCTCACATGAAGTGGCAAGAACACTTAATTTCTAGTAAGATCAACAGGTATTTTCTGTACTTGTTGAAAATGTTCTGTGCCTAAAAAAACAATATAGCCACTATGTGTAAGGACTCTAATGCCCTGTACACATAGTCGAACATTCCGATGACAAAATTTGTTGGATTTTCTCCCACAGATTTTGTCCTAAACTTGCATACAAGAAAGCGGTGACGTACAACACATACGACGGGATTATAAAGAGAGCAGTAGCCAATAGCTTTTGTCTCATAATTTATTCTGAGCATGAATGGCACTTCGTCCGTCGGAATTGTCTGCACACATTTGGAATTTAAACGATTGGATTTTGTTGTCGGAATATTTTAGATCCTGCTCTCCAACTTTGTGTGTTGGAAATTCTGACTGAAAAAGTCCAATGGAGCACAAACACAATTGGATTTTCCAACAAGATCGGAAAATCTGACCATGTGTACAGGGCAATACACTGCAAGATGTTACATTTTTGTCCTTGAGTTTAGACATCCTCTAACAAAGATTTTTTTAAACTTTCAGCTGGAAAGAGAGGAAACACAACACTGCAGAGTGAAAGCATGTTACTTTCCACGGAATTATAATACTCAGCTAAATATGGTTGTTGATTCATGGACCATAAGCTGCTGAGCTGCAGCTTGCTTTTTACAGAGTACTTGACTGAAAACAGGGGAAATTTGTCATAATACCAAGTGTTCTCTGATTACTATGAGCCCCATGATTGGCCAACCATGACTGGGAAGTAAATAGGGAGGTTGATCCAAAGGCTTCTAGTAGCCTCCCTTTGAAGCCCAGTGCTCCCATCTCACACACACACACCCACACACACACAGCTACAATAATTAAAAAAAAATCATGTCTTCTTGCAATATAAAACTTGCTAGGGGATGGTCAAATAATTCATGTAGAAATGGGTTGAGGTACCAAAGACAACTAAAAATTTTTGCACAGTCCTAAAGTGGCTACAGGCATATTAAACCGTTTATTGAATAATCTGCTTACAATGATAATCTTGCATAATAATATATCATAGCTTGCATATAAAATGCATAAACACATTTTTGTATTATTATGCATGCGTTAATCATATGTAGACTTTCTTTTGATCACTTTTAACAGTTGTTTTGAGACAGAAGCAAAGCTGAAATAATCAGACAGATTGGAAATGTTTCTTTGGCTTTCAATATGGCTACAGCTCATGTAGCATAATTGAACTGAATTAAATATACAGTATGTTTTATACATTTTACGTTTTTAGAGGATAGAAACTGATGGAAAGAACATTTGATCAAAACAAACATAAAATGTATTATTTGGATTAAATCAAACAAAAGTGCAAAGTTATGGGACACCATCAAAAGAGAATAGTTGCATATATGATTGAAATTCCAGCTAAAACTAGAAACACAAATACAATTTAATCATGTATTTCCAGTTTAGGAAAGTTTAGGTAATCTGCACAATTACCTGACAACAAAACAAGCATGCTCTCAACAGATAACCCCAGAATACCAACATTATAAGAAAATTAGATTGCAAATGTTGAGGTTTATCCTTTTTTACTTTGTATATTTGTAGAAATTAGTTTTGTTCTGATTAAAAGGGGAAGAAATTGGGATTTACATTTTTTCTTTCAAAATATTGTATATTTTAATGAAAGGCCTGAACATTTCCAGGCAAGCAACCATCACCCAAAATCTAAAGGTTTAACCCTTTTGTTGCCAACAACATCGGACATACACTGGAACAGAACTGCTTCATGGTGGCCAGTTTAATATGCATTTATTAGCTGCATTTTTACGCTGCTATAAGCTCATGGACATTTCAGTGACAATGATCTTATATCAGAATGGTGTTTCTGACTGTCTTGATTAAAGGAATAGCTGTCTGATAAGTCACTGATCATAGGAATACTTTCAAAAAGTGACTTCCATTCTCTCAGTAGCTACTGACCCTCTGCTGACACAGATCCTCTCCACTGGGCCCAGAAAATGAAACCCTGTGTCCCCTGCATGGTCTGATCCCCTCTTTGTGTCCTCTGCCCCCCCCCCCCCCTCGCTTCTCTTCCCCTGCCAATACCAGGGGAAAATCCAAAGACAGGGGGAAATCGGAAATATAATTTCTCTAATGTCCTCCCCAGAAATATTAGGAAATTAAAAATGTAAAATTATTCAAATAAAAAATGCTAAACATATATCATTTGTACACAACATTGTACATATTACTGTAGAGCACAAAATTACTGGTTGTTCTTCCTGGTGCATTGCAGTTCTGTTTATGTCAATAGCACCCCAACGAGCCTTGCTAACACATGTGTGTTGCATTGCAGTGAAACTTATCATGCATTGTGGTATGCTGGGTTTTGAAAAAAAAAAATGCATAGCACACCTTTTTGGTGCAATTTATGTGCATTTGGCAGCCCATTCAAATGAATGGGCTTCCTTACACCATGACCATTGATGCATGTAAGAACGCCATTGCAGAAATGCATGCTAATGCATGTAGAAACTCACACAATTGTTTGTGCATGTGAAACCACCCTCCAGATTCACAGCACTAGTTGCACATTTTGCATGTGTTCAATTGTCACTTTTTCACAAAAGAACACAATATAACATTTACAAATCTTTGCTATTTATTAACCGAACACAGTTTATTTTTTGTTTAGTAGAAATGTTTTGTTGGTGAGCAATGGTAATGATTTTAGAGCACCAATTTTTTATTCTACTGGCCTTGTGCTTTCAGAAAATGTATGGTTTGAGGGACCTTTGGCAGACTCAGAAACCTGTAAGAGAAAATAATAATAAAAATAATAATAATAATAATAAACATGGTCTGACCATCTGAGGTTAAAAGCGGAATGCATATTCTGGCAGTAAAAGGGTTGAAAGTAAATATGTTTTATGAAAAAAAATGCTCTGCTTTGTTGGCTTTATTTTATTTTTTTAACACCGTTACATGTTATTGGGTGTTAACAGGTCACACAGGTTCTCTTCATTCTATTTCAGTTTAGATTTAGATCTAATTTTACACTTATATAAGAGCACCCCCTACCCCTAGTCCTCCTCTCAGATTTATACTTACCTGTTCCTGATCCAAAAAGATGTTGATGCCTAGACCAGACTAGCTCAGCCTTGTCAGGACATTTTTTGACAAGTGACCAGGAGTTCTAGGCGGCAATATAATGCTGGACTAAGGGCAGCTGAGTATTATATAAGGAGGGGACTTTAGGGTGCTCTAATATTAGGGACACTGCACCAAATGTGCAGGTTCTATGAACTTGGAGAATCAGATGAACATGTGTTCATTTCAATAAACCAGTCATTTTTGATGGGTTGAAGAAAAGAAAATCACTTGATTTCCCCATGAACACTGTCAGTGTTGATGGGGGAATCCCTTCTCTGTGCTATTGTATTCTGACAGCAGGACGTTTCCCCGCCATCAGAATACAATGATTACTGCTGGCGGCTATAGTAGCCTGTAGTGATAACAGAAATAAACAAACAGGCTGGTTGTACTGAACTCCATCAACAGATGAACTTCAGTACAACTATCCTGACCATAGATGAATTGAAATTCAACTGGTTCCTTCTGAACTGGTCAAATTTTGGTCTGTCTATGGCCAGCTTTAGGCTTACCTTATTTACTGACAATGGTTTTGCAAAGTGGATATTCTCTTTGCTAAGTGAACCGCTTCTACTACGTTTATTAAATTAACCCTAATATGTCAGTGTTATGTTAATGCAGTAATTCCCCAAAGCTGTTTGTCCACATTGTTTCCATTATTGATGAACTAATTGATTCTCAAATCAGGAAAAATTGGCCAATTGCAGCCTTTTTTTGCCGATTCATTGAAATCTGCAGAGAATTATTCAATCTGGAAATAATGATAACCGAATAAAGTTTATTTGCTTATCAGAAATATCTGCATGCAAATATGCAGGTGCATAAAAGATAGGAGAATATACAGTTGTGCTGATTTTATTATCGTAATTTAAAACCAGTGCAAAAAAGATATGTTAACAACATAAATAATAATAAAACAACAGCCATATACCTGGTGTTTATACAGTTCTTTAAAGTGGTTGTAAACTCCCATACATTAAATGCACCTATAGGCAAGCCTATATGGCAAAAAAAAGGAAAGAGAGATGGTGCCCACTAAGTGCAGCACGTAATTAACACAGATTTATTATAAGAGGATTAAAAACACTCACAAACGAGTTATGAAGTACAAGCATGTATAAACAACTCATTCCATCTAGATTTACCGGGTGACAAAGATCTCCTGCACTCTTAAAGAGGGCTCCAGCACCTTCCATATGTCCGATATCCAGTAGCGATGTGGAAACCTGGCGCTTCCTGATAGCTGGAATTCAAGCGGCAGAAGACCTGTGATCTCTTGGAGGATTTTTGCTTTCGGGAGCTGGGTCAAAAAGGTGGCACTTCGGAGCATGCATGCTTCTTTGTCAGGCTACGTGTGTGGCCTTATTGCTTGTGGGAAGATGGGGGGGACTAGTGGAGGGGGCTGGGCTAAGAGAAAGGCGTGCAGGGTAGCTATGGAGACGGAACGGAAGACAATGTCAGTGGCTGAGTATTGGACAGCCTTACAATTATAACATAACGCGGCTGAAAGCCATATATGCACGAGTGGTCACATGCTGGCGCAGCATATGTACAGCGGCACATGGGTAATGACCCATGGGCAGGAAGGATAGGCGTATATATGCAGGGGTTATATATTATAGTTAATTTGTTGGGTTGAAGAATAAAAAAATAAAAAATAAAAATGTATTTGCTGATTGTTAAATGAAATGGTTAATAAATAAGAAATAATAATAAGAAAAATACAGTATCGTATATAATTTTAAGTTAATAGTGGTATTATGAATATAAGGGGAGGAAATACTAAATGAATTTAATTAAATTAAATTAGATAAAAATAATAATAAAGATAAAGTAAAAAAAGAGAAATTAGATATAGAGCCTATAAGGCTTACAGTACCTATAGTTACTGTAAATTAAATAGCTTCTAAACGTGCACCATATAGAAGATATTTACCGTATATGCAGCCCATGATGTCATTGGATCATGCGCTGCGCATGCGCTCTGAAGTAACGGTCACCGTGTTGTTCTTTCAGAGCCGGTGCTGTAACCGGTGGCTCCCATGCCCATACAGGGGGAGTTGCAGCATGCAGCTCTGGCCAGTCACACAACCGGAGTCTGGGGACCCAGAAGGAAGATGGGTGAAGATGGATGCGGCCTCCAGCAGTGACAACGCATCAATGGAGGGCTTCGTTTGCAGGGGAGTTTCACATAATGTTCTAGTATGCAATGTATTATGGCTTTACTTTGCAGGTCAGAAAAAAAAAAATAACTGTGTGGTTTACATCATCTTTAACCACTTCCCACCCGGCCAATGCACATATACGGCCGGGTGGGAGCCGTCTACTCCTGATAGGACGTTCAGGAACGTCCATCAGGAGGAGCGGGATCGCGCGCGCGCGTGCCCGCACAGCGGCGCGATCCCGATGCGCCCGTGTCACCGGGACACTGGGCATCTCAGATCGGCAGGAGGGCTCTGTGATTGGCCCTCCTGATCACATGACGGCCGTGTCCAATCACGGCCGTCATGTGATGTAAACAAACAGCCGGTTGCTAGGCAATCGGCTCCTCCTCTCCTCACACAGAAGTCATCGCTGAGGAGAGGAGAGCAGATTGCTGCAGCCGGCTGATGATCAGTGAGTATGAGCTGTTTTTTACAGCTTTTTACTCACTGATCTTCAGTCTAGTGTAAACACACAACACACCACACAGTGTAAACACAGTCCCCACATATGTCCCCATAACACACATGTCCCCAAAACATACATGTCCCCAAAAAATAAAAACACATGTCCCTAATAATAAAAACATGTCCCCCACATATGTCCCACTAAAATCACTTGTCCCAATGATTATGTGCACACATATGTACGTGATCACCTGCACACATATGTACATGATCATTTGCGTACATATGTCCGTGATCACACAAACCAATTATTATACACTTAACGGAATTTTTTTTTACCAAAAACATGTAGCAGAATACATTTTGGCTTAAATTTATGACAAAATTTGATTTTATTGGATTTCTTTTAAAATAGAAAAAAGAAAATATTGTTTTTTTTCCAAATTTCCGCTTTTTTGCGCTTATATCGCAAAAAATAAAAAACGGAGTCGTGAATAAATACCACCAAAATAAATCTCTATTTGTGCGAACAAAATGATAAAAATGTAATTTGGGTACAGTGTAGCATGACCGCGCAATTGTCACTGAAAGCGCTAGAGTGATGAAAGCTGAAAATTGGGCTGGGAAGGAAGGGGGCGAAAGTGCCCTGTATTGTAGTGGTTAAGAATGGCATTTCTAGACAAATTGATTCTAAGAGTTCTAAGAGTTGTGCAAATAACATATTAATGGGCATTCAACATACATACTTGCTGCCGACTTACAGCATAGATCTAAATTCTCTACTCCGATTTCCATGTATATATCTGTAAAAGGATATATTTTCAGGCAGCTAAATGTCAATGACTTATTTAAGTGCTTGTTGAGATGTTATACACAGGGTAAGAGGATTACAGTGTTTCTATTTGCTTATTTGTCTATGTGCATGTTTGCTTTTTAAACTGAATATGATTCCATCTCTGTTTGCTCAGTAAATGGCTTTCAATGGTTTTTCATTAAAGTCGACAAAAGTACAAGTAAAATATTTTGATATTAACATACAGTAGGTTTTTGGTTAGACTTTTTTTTTTCCAGTAACTAACATAAACTGCAGAATAAAATTCTCTTAAAAGCCTTAAAGTAAAAAAATGTAGCTCATACATAAATGTAGAGAGCTATAAAAATATAATACAGCCTAACTAGAAACTTTGTACTGCAGATTTCTGATTGAAACAGATATGTAGAAGTAGTGTCATTTGAAAGCAGATACTCTAATAGATGCAAACTGTTATATTTAATGAAACAAATGAAAGTGTTAAACTTAGAAGTTAGAACCATTTAGTCTGTGACAGGTAATTAGATAGTATCAGAGATAAATAATTTAAGCAGAAACCCAATTGCAGGCACATATTACGTACGCGTGTGACATCATGCAACTCCAGATATAGATCAACACAGCTGGAGATGCTCATTATGCAATGTTGAATGCAGCCAACACAAAGAATATGTCACAGGGAGAAAAAGATACAATGACAGAACTAATTAATTAAAACAAAAAGGGGGAGAGCAGAATGGTATTAAATATACAAACTCTTTGCTAGCATTTGCATTATAGGAGATGCACTCTGTCATTAAGTTAAGTGAATTTCCATTATAATAGTTGGTGTTCCTTTTTTTCAGTCAATCATTTGTATAATGCATCTTTGTGTTATAGTTAGGTACCTGAATGTTAAATGGGTTGCAGATAACAGCAAAATACAACAAAAAAAAAACACATTTTGTGTATTCATTGTATTGGATTATGCATGTATACATTTCTAAAAATGCACCATATTTACACTATCAAAAGAGCTAAGTGAATTGCATAGAACAGATCAAAACTGCAGTCATAAGCAGTACTTAAAGTTTGTGGACTTTATAAAACTGGATTCTGGCTGCCATGTAATTGTCACAATTTAGAAACAGAAAACATATTACTATACTGGTTGACTTCTAAAATGAACTTAATATTTACATCGCATGCACTTAAATAAATGTCTCCAGTGTGATGGCTATTCATAATATAGATCAATGCACTGCACAGGCTGATTTGCTCAGTGAACTGGTAAAATGATCCAAATGACCCCTTACAAGTTAAGATTTCTAAAGCAGAATAGCAGCAGGACATCCTGAATTAGGAAGCCATGGTCTCTGCCTCTAGTCACCCAGCAATATTCAAGCATGGTACTGCTTAAAAAGATGCAGTATGCTTATGACCAAAAGAGAGAACACCTAGATGTAAAAAGCTTATACATTATATAGAGAGGATTCTTTTTACCAGTTCATCAACTCGCTGGGTAAGTTAAATACTCACCTAGTAGAGCCAGTAATGTATTTTACTCTACCATATCACCAAAATATATTTTTTTTTAATTCATCTGCTCGTGACTGACTATTGAAATTAAAAACACACTTTTCTAAATGAAAATTCTCTACTACATTATTAATTCAGTCTCAGCCTGGAACACACCTCGTGCAATGGTCCCCTGGCCCATTCTCCCTTTTTTCAGTCCACCTCACATCCAAGCCATGGTAGATATAACTGAAACTTCTACTCTCCATTAATGATGTAATCCTGATTGGACATAAAGTACTAGCCCAATACTGATATAGTGGAAGTCACGGAACATCTGAATATATCAGGATGTGGTAACGTACGGACTTATACCTTCACATGTTACTCATTGGAACAGCTAAGCTGAGCTGCTTCTCTTAAGTGGCTGATCAGGTGTGTGCTATATGAACTATCAGATTTGTAATCTACACCTTACAGCAGTCTTTACATGTACACACCCTCACTTAGCAGCCAGCCTTGGTCATTATATGATTGGCCACAGAAGGTTGTGCTCACTTTGCTAGTAAGTGTTTGAATGCACTGAACACTCTGTATCCAGGCCATCAATACACCGTTGAAGGATATACAAATATCGAGGAGCACCTTGTCAGTAGACTGTATTTCAACCTTATATGAACACCGCTGAACCTATGACACATGACTACTTATGCCAGTCAACCCTGTGCTTTTGCCATAATTAGGCCAAACACAGCCATATGATGGCCAGTCCTCTTTCTGGTCTTCACACCTGTAGTGATTTCATCTTGGACCCTGTGCTCTTTAGAGTCCCTAAGATAAAGGACATCATACTTATCAACTGACTTTACATCTATTGAACTCAAATCTGGATCCAGTGTTCCAACAAGTTTCACACCAGGACATTACTGTCAATAGATGATTCAAAAACCATTGACCTTCCATCAGAAATGAATCCAGTACCAATCATTTCACACCATAACAACATCAGCTAGTGGCTCCATTTCCCTGGGGGGCATTCCCATACTGATTGGCAGGAAATATCAACTGTTTTCTTCACACACAAAAAATTATTATTGCATGACAACCCCTATGTGAATGGTATTTGGTTTCCAGACTCTTTGTTGTTGTGCATCCCCTTTGTCTTTTGTCAATTTTCACATTTCACTTTGTAGTGCTTTAGTCCTTGATTCAGTATATGTGAAGTTGCAATAGTATTGCTTTCCATACTGCACATTTTTAGCTGGTATTTTTCTTAATTCAATAAATTGTGCACTTTTATAATTAGTTCCGATTATGACCCAATGATGCCTTAGTAACCACTTTTTTCCCGGGTAGTCTCTACCAGGGTTCTTCTCTGTATGCATGGATTGGATATGTGCCTGGTGCCAGAAATCATCCTGATCAAAGAGATTTAACAAGCACGTTTGACTAATGACCATTTATGTGATGGTCCACTGGATCTACTAAGAGGCTCATCTGTATGAGTGTGTGAAGGTGAATAACATTTTAGAATTTTATTTTATACACACATTTTTGTCACTTTATATATTTTTTGTGACTTTATTTGTCTTTCATTGTATTTACTGTGTTGGTGTATCACTGTATCTCTAGTTTTATTGATTAAGCACTATTTTTTTGTATTCCGATGTCTTGCTGTTGGTGTCACAAATGCTTAAGTAGTTACTTTATCATTTATTAAGTATATATTAAGTATATATTTTTGAAGTACTGGTATATTCCTGATAAGAAAGGAATATGTATAAAGCGTACACTTAAAGTGTATTCAAACAAATGGAGCATTTTTGCAGCTTACCAGTTATTAGTGGTTGTGGTGGCTGTATTACTTTCCCTTTATCAGTATTTTCCTTTAGTTTCATCTGGTGATCCTGCCAATAACATCTTACTGTCCTAGAGTCACAACTCTCACTCTGAACTGTATATATATATATGTAGCACTAACCCCCAAAGGAGCTGCTGGTTATTTTTGAGCTTACCGTTACCTTCCGCTCTCCTTGTTGCACGTCTAGGGGATGTCCCCTGGTAGATGTCCCCAGTAACTTGAGACTGACAGTAGATCCACTTGAATGGATTTTATTTGCGAACTTAAACCACTGAACAGTCTTTTAACTTGGGATCAGAGGGTTGGAAAGGAAGTTCAGGTACTCTCAATGTCAAAGTACAAAAACGTTAAAGAACTTGCTTACTTTGACTGCATCCAGAGAATAGCCATTAGCAGCTGGATGAACACTCAGGTTGGACAGTCCCTCTCTCACAAGGCCTAGCAGCCAACAAGGTGCTTACTCAGGAACAAAGTCTTTGTCACAGACGTTGTTGCAGAACATGTAGGGAAACTAAGCTGTTGAACACTGGTAGGATACCTGGATCTTTCAGTCTGCTTGGCGATATCCACAAGACCGAATTATCTCGTTAACTTCAGCCCTTCCCGGCTCTTGTTAAGAAAACCAACCCGTAAGTGGTGTTTTTCTAAAGAATCCTCCCATAGAATGCTTGAAGTACAATGTGTCTCTCCCAAACCGGAGACAGCACCCAACCCCCTCAGAATCCTCCTTTAGTTTCCTTGCCTTGAGCTAGCCAGCCCCGAGGCATTAAAGTCTGGTGAATCCGCACCCCAGGTCATAGCCTTCCTGGGGGCTGGTCAGGAGGACTGGGACCATGTAATCAGCACATCATACTGGACCGGAACCCCCGAACCATGTGACCTCCGTATCTTAAATACCCTCTCTCAGAGGGCACAGCGAGCAGGCCACTCCCACTGACCTGCCTCCGAAAGAGAGTAACTTAAGCGCCTGACCAGACCATAGTTCCACACCTGCCACACGATACAGTGCCCCCAAATCAAACTGTAGTTTGGGTAAAATTTAACTTTGAAAAATGCATAGTGCGTGCTCTTCAGGAGCCCGCCACTATATATATATATATGAAGTGGCAATGTCACCTGAAGACAAGCAGTGTTTTAGAACTACAGAATATTCCCTTCTCCTCTTTATACTATAAGTGAAAGGTGTTATGCAGTTCACAAAGAAAATCATGAACAATGCTAACTGAAACTGAAGCAGAGGCAGAGAGCACAAGATGTAACAAGCTCACTGGATTTCTATCAGGATCAACAGGCATTTTGATTGCACTTGAGGGTTTCCCAGAATTCAACTTTTAAATCATTTACAGGTGAATAAAGATCCTTTTAGATCTGTAGATACCAAATATTGCTACAATAATAAAAAAATATAGGTATATTCGTTATGGGATCTACTTTACAGTTAGTTTTGATCAGAATATATTAAAGCAAAGGCACAGATTCCATTTAACAGTATATGCAAATGGCAGCAAAATTACATGTAAATTGCCTATTATATTCTTTTTAGCTCAAGTTTTCTTGCAACTAGTCCAGCAGCATTCAGAATTCATTTACATCTAACACTGATATCTGAATCTTCTAACAAAAAAAGAAAAAAAAAAAAAGGAGAAACTATTGCAAAGATAAAATCTGTCTATTTACTACCACATATTATTTTCTTACTCTTTCATTTATCCTAGCTTTGTTTATGATAATCAAGCATAGAAATGGTCTGTTGTATTTTGATTTATATTAAAGGAAACTTTAAAAGTTTGGGATCAATTTATGGAATTTACTTCTTGTCCTATGACACTTTTTAAATGAGGATTGGACAGTTACAATCTTTGTTTAACCTCCTGTTGCCCGTGTAATATATAGGTTCAACAGCAAAGAAGGTGGGCTTTAACCACTTCCCGACCAGCGCACGACGATGTACGTCGACTGAATGGCACGGGCAGGCATATTGGCGTACAGGTACGTCCAATATTCAATGCCGCCCTGCCATCAGGAGCGCGCCGCTGGCGGCGCGCTCCCGCGCTGGTCAGGACCCCCGTGAGTCCGGTCGCGGGACCCGCGGACTCGATCGCCGCGGGCATCCCCGCGATTGTCTCACGGAGCGGTCGAATGGAGGAAATGCTGTGTAAACAACATTTCTCCATTCTGCCTAGCAACTAGTGACGCTGATCTCTGCTCCATGTGATTGGAGCAGAGATCAGTGTTCACTAAATGAAAGCTGCCTATGAAAAAAAAAAAAGGTTATTTGAAGTATTATTTATTTACTAATAATAAATAGAGAAAATGTACTTAACCACTATACTCCCCAGCCCATCACTGTGAAGAGCTTCTTTAGTAACCAATATTAAGGCACATGAGACTGGAAAGAATAGGCCTGTGCCAGCAACTGTGCCAGCACATTTATATGTATTCTCCTGATTATTTACAGTTACTTAATTACTTACAGTGTATTTCCTGTTTAACCACTTTAATACTAGGCACTTTCACCCCCAGTTGAAAATTGCCCAGGACAATTTTCAGCTTTCAGTGCTTTCACATTTTGAATGACAATTACGTGGCCATGCACCACTGTACCCAAACTAAATTTGAATCATTCTTTTGAGACCAATAGGGCTTTCTTTTTTGGTATTTAATCACCACTGGGTTTTAAATTTTTGCTAAACAAATGAAAAAAGACCAAAAATTCTGAAAAAAAATATGTTTTTCTTAATTTCTGTTATATACTGTTGCAAATAAGTAATTTTTGTCCTCCACTGATGTGTGTTGATGGGGCTGCACTGATGGGCACTGATAGGGTGTACTGATAGGCACTGATGAGGCAGTACTGAGGAGGCAGCACTGATGGTCACCGATGAGGAGGCACTGATGAGGTTGTAATGATTTGCAGCATTGATGGGCACTAATAGGCACTGATAGGTGGCTCTGATGGACACTGATAGGTGGCACTGATGGACACTGATTGGCACTGTTGGGCTGCATTTATGATCAGTATCCTGACTATCAGTGTAATTGCACCCTGTCACACTTGCCGGTTATGGCTCTCCTCTCCTCTCGCTGTGACATTGTATGAGGAAAGAAATGCCGATAACTAATATGTTTACATGTGATCAGCTGTGATTGAACACAGCTTATCACATAGTAAAGGGCCACTGTGATTGAGAATTCTGGATGTGCACCCCAGGGGGCACGCAGGGGCATGGTTCTGGGAGGATGTTCATGCACACCCTCTCAGAACAAGAGAGCCGCGCAGTAGCCGTCTTTTGGCTATAGCATGGTTTTGACATGAAGTCCAACTCTGGGGAAAAAAAAAAGTCCTCCCTTGCAGTGGGCTTGCATCTGCTTTTCTGAAATAGAAAGCACTTTTGCTCACCTGACCCTGCACACCCTTGGCTAATGGCAGGACCTTATGCTCTGGCGGTGAACTGTTCTTCTTCACATTCAATGCAGGTTTATAGGCTCTGCACTGATCTTAATGACATCAGGTATCCCCTAGACAAAAATGAGTATGCAACCCCTGCAGTGTAAGTGCAGCTCCATTGCATAAAGGCAATTTTAATTTTACTGGAGTTCAGCTTTAATAAAGTGAAGCAACGTGAAGTGAAGTGAACCTATGTTCATTACAGGATACATTTATTGTTTTGTTTTTTGTTGGGTGTTTGCATTGATAACAGATTTATTTTACCACACTTCACTTTACATTTTTGCAAGTTAGATGCATAGAACTGAATTGAGGGAGGATGGCAGAGAGGTAGAGTTATTGTACACTAATACTAAGCAAGAGTGTGCATACACAATGAGCTGTACAAAGAGCGAAATACAAATATTTATGATGCACAAAAACTATAATTTCTCTTTAAGATATTTAGTTTTCACGTTAAGATATACGCCTTATTATGCATTATAAAATCATGTATGGTAATATGAATTATTCTTAAGTTTTATAGCCATAAAAATATTCAGTGTAGACTAATTTTATGATGCTCTAAATACTGCGGATAGATTTGCAGCATCATCAAAAGAAGATACTGTATCTCCAAAATGTAATTGCATAAAGTAGCATTAAAGATACTAGTATTTTACCATTGTGCAGCAAATGTATACTGAACAATCATTATAATGCTTTGCAGTCTGATCCTGCCACAATTCAAATATCAGCATTAGACAGACTAGATAATTGACAATAAAAAAGTGGGTTATGCGTTAAGATCAATTAAATATTTTGGTTAGCAAAGAAATAAATGATTCAAGAATGTAGCTCTATTTACAGTATATTGAAGACAGTTGCTGCCATCTTGTGGCTAGCATTGCTGTGCTTCTTTACAATGTATTCTTGTTAGCTGTAAATATAAAACAAACAAATAAAAATAACGATCAGTAGCTAGTTAGTTGTCTGCACATATACTATATAAAAGCTATTAAGCTATTTTTTTATAGTTAACATTTTTGAACAGATAACACCATTTTATTATTGCTATGGCTCATATTCTGTGATATAGAAGGATCTGAGTCAAAACACCAATCGTATCTGTACTTGATGCAGTACTTAAAAGAAATACCATCATTAAGCAGACCAATCCAAAGTAGAGGTACATAAAATGTATATATTTTAGCAGAGACAGGGTTTATTTAGTTCCATTGTTTTACTTACAAAGGTTTTCTAGCTCCATATAGTAGTATAATAAATATAGGCATGTGTGATATTACTAAAAGTCATGGTATTTATAAATGTAGTGCAGAAAAAAACCTGGAAACTGACCTTTGAATGCAGTTGTCAGCTCAGCTGTCATCTTTTTCAACACAAATGAGTTTCATTTATCCAAACATCTAAAAAAATGTGATGGACATAGAATCCAATCAAATTCTTCTTTTATTATGAAAGTAAACCTTTTTATTCTCCAGGCATGTAGTGTTACTCCTATAATCTGTTCCACAGGCTGTTTAAAGTGTTAGTAAAGTCTATTTTACAATATAAAATAATGCCCCCCCTGCAGGGTTCAAAACTAAAGCTGAAATGTGTAGGGCATAAGTGTGTCTCAGTCCCTGAATGTATAGAAATACAAAAAAGAGAATGCCCCTGCAGGTTTGAGTCATAATGTACTAGTATGCACTGCATACTAGTACATTATGGGGTTGATTTACTCAAGGCAAATAGACTGTGCACTTTGCAATGGACAGTTTCACTCAGCAAGTGCAGTTGTTATGCCACTATGCCACCGCTATTAGATAATCAACGTCACATAGCGGTGACATAGTGGTGAATGATTATCCCTCCTCCATACCGAAAGCAGCCTACATTTAAAGAAATCTGTGTCACGTAGCCATGACCATAATCATAACATATTTATGTCAGAATGCTTTCAACATTAACATGTGAAGACAATTCATAAAGAAAGAAATCCGATTGTGTCACATAACCATTACTTGGCTAAAAAAACTTTAAAATTTAAAAAGAGTTTTTATTTTTTCAGTACTGATTTTGTAACTTTGTTGAAATGTCTCAAATTGACAGTTCATTCATTTTTTTTTTTTTTTTTTAGTTCATTCATTTTTATTCATCACAGTGCATTACAATGTGGTGTAGTATGTCACGACAATTTGTGTTGCAAAAAAATGCTGCATATCATACTATTTTCAGTGCGCACTACTGATTCATGGACGTGTGAACTGAACACATAGGACACAAGGTAAATTGCCTTGTCTATGTGTTGGGCTGCGTTGCCCAGAACAGTCAAATGCATAATCATGTGAACGGGCCTTAAATCTTTCTGTCGCTAAGAGATCTAATGGTTTGTTGAAAGTTATTTCATTAGCATTGCATGGATTTCAATGTGCTGTTAATTAGATGACTGCTGACAAGCAGTTGACTCTCTCTCTCTCTCTCTCTCTCTCTCTCTCTCTCTCTCTTGTCACTGTGGATCTAGCCTTAGCAAGCATTGTAAGGCAAAGGTATAGACACACGGTTTTCCTTGGTTAGCATTGAGACTTTGTGCCTCACATGTGGTGTTCTCAGCTTCTTTTTAAATCCTGCACATGTACTATCATTAGTTCAGCACATGTACTAATCTAATGCCATCATGATACTTTAACTTGCATGTGCTATACATGAAGGAATTCAGTATGCTTTGCTTGAGAGTTTGAAATATTCATAGGTTTTAGAGTTAAAATTCAGGGTTTCAAAAACATGTATATGGATTAATTAACAAGAATTAATTATGGTTTTGGGATTCAGTTACACTGGGAGGTGACATGAAAAGAACACTGAAAACATTATATATTTGCTTATGTGGTATTAGTTAGTGCTCTTGAACATTATTGCATGTGATGAAATTATCTGATATGGAATGGTAAAGAAATTATAATGAGACTGGGGATACATTTTTTTTCTGATATGAAAAACACTTTACTCCGCTAATTATACATATTCGTATATAACCCATCTATTTGTAAAAAAAAAAAATAATAATAATAATCATAAACAAGGAACATCATGTAACCAGTTTTTTAATTAGTAAACAGTTGTGACATAAAATTCTATGTTTTGCAAATGTGTCCAACGTTAACTGTAAAATAATGACCTAAAAGAATTCAGCTTCCCAAAATAGCAAATACTTACTAAAATTTAACAGAATGAACTGAAAGGCTGTTCAAATGACCAGACTTTTCAATGGGCTAGGTCCGACGGTCTTCCCGACGGACTTTCGGTGGAGTTCCGACGGACTTTCCAAATGAATGGACTTGGCCACGCACAAGCACACCAAAGTCCGACGGATTCGAACGTGATGACGTATGACCGGACTAGAATAAGGAGGTTCATAGCCAGTAGCCAATAGCTGCCCTAGTGTTGTTTTTCATCTGTCGGACTACCATACAGACGAACTGATTTTTCGACCGGACTCGAGTCCATCGGAAAGATTTGAAATGTGTTATTTCTAGGTCCGTCTGACTTTTGGGGAAAAAAAGTCTGTTGGAGCGCACACACAATCAAATTGTCTGACGGATTCTGGTCTGCCAGACCTAGGCTGCCAGAAAGTCCGATTGTGTGTACGCGGCATTAGGCATTTGAGCCAAAACAGCATGAGTATGTGGCCGCCCCTTTCCAACTTGTTTGTTATAAAAAAAAAGAAGGGCCACATTAAGAAAAATATATTTGATTATTAGGCAGGAAAAATAGGGTCATGTAACATTGAAGAATTTTCTGGAATGTCACATAAGTGCCGTCATATGACCAGCTGGAGTGTTCTAGAAAAAGTGGCCCTTATATAAGGTGGCCCCCCGCAGGAATATTCCACTTTTGGTAGAAGTAAGCAACAACTCCCCACCCCCAACTCCTTGTAGCGGGTATGTTATGTGGTTGGTCACCCTTTACATTTCAAGAGGGACTTGTGTTTATTGATATGCGGCAATGCTTGAGTCCTGGAGACTGAGCTGTGTTGTACTTATTATTTACAAATTAAGAAATGAATGTATTAATAAAAACAATTAAATGGATTTTAATTTATTTAAATATTACACCAATAAATGCCAATTATATACCAAGCTTCGGCTTTGAGTGTCTTTATTTATTAGAAATTAATACTGTTGTTATTTGGGGAGGGAGAGGCGCGGCCTACATTGCCATATCATGGCAAAGTGAAGAGAGGCCCTCTTTGCCTGCACTGCTTTTCTCACTGGAGTGGATGGGGTTAGGAAGGGATTCTCAAACCTGTAATAAGTTAAATAAAAACAGAATTTTGAACATTTTGATTTTGATATGTAAGGTTCTCTGGCCATAGGCAAATGTTTTCTGAATCAAAGTGAAAAATCTAATTGACCATTTTTTGGCTAAATAAGTTCACCTTTGTGACTCTAATTAATTATTTACATGTTTGAATTAATCATGTACTTAAGCAATGGACATTATCCAGGACAATGGACAATGTCCAAGACAGGCTTTTGCAGATTTTAACAATTTCAACATTATGCAAGCTGTTGCATGTTATGCTCACAGGTAAGATGTCACTTGCAGAAAGTTCAATTTAACGGCAACACAATTCTTGACCTTATGATAAGCATTAGAATAATATTAATAGCAAATTATTTTTTAAATAAAATATCCTCTATATTATGCTGGAGAGCAACTGCAGCAGAGCTATAAAGAAAAAGCTATTGTTACCAGTGCAGTCTGTGTTCCACTGTACACAGTTCTCAGGGAAGTATGCATGCCATTGTCCTAACCCTGGAATTGCTCCTACTTTCTAGGGCACTCTCTGTGTTGTTCTACACCCAGTGCAGAAAAACTAAGACTGATTTATAGAGACATAGATGGAGGAGGTTAAAGACAGGACAAAGGTGTGTAATGATGAGCTCTTACAGTAAAAGGATAATCAGTAGCTTTGAGTTCTGCCCACATACTTCATATCTATCCTCATCAGTTCAAATAAGCAATAGGAGATTGCAATTTTGATGACAAGGAGATGTACCATATATACTCAAGTGTAAGCCGACCTGAATATAAGCCAAGGCACCAAATGTTACCACAAAAAAAAAAGGAAAAACGTATTGACTCAAATATAAGCCTAGGGTGGGAAATGCAGCAGCTACTGGTAAACAATGCCCATCTGAAGTCTCACTGTGCCCATCTGCAGCCTCATTGTGCCCATTTTCAGCCTCACTGTGCCCATCTGCAGCCTCACTGTGCCAATTTTCAGCCTCACTGTGCCCATTTAAAGCCTCATTGTGCCAACCTGTATCATCAGTGCCCATCTGCAGCCTCACTGTGCCAACCTATATCATCAGTGCCTATCTGCAGCCTCATTGTGCCCATCTGCAGCCTTACTGGGCCCATCTGCAGCCTCACTGTGCCCATTTGCAGCCTCACTGTGCCCACCTGTACCTTTGATTACAAACAGCAGGTGTCTCACACTATGTAAACTACAGTCTTAGTTTGGCGGCCTTCCACTGTATCAAAGTCCTGCCTCCTCCTCATCTGTGATAGACAGTACACTGATTCAGTTTTCCAGCATTGTATCATTGTTCAGTGTTCCATCTATCACGGACGAGGAGGAGGTGGGGCTTTGTTACAGTAGATGGCCACAGAACAGTTAAGACTGCATGACACAGTGGGAGACCCTCCCTCGAGTATAAGCCGAGGGGGGCTTTTTCAGCATAAAAAAATGTGCTGAAAAAGTTGGCTTATACTGGGGTATATAGGGTCGATTTTTGAAAGTAGTGAACCTAGTGCTAGTGCAATTACTTAACAATAAACAATAATGCTGTAAACACTCATTGTACAAACCTGCATGTTTACTTCAAGCTAGCTTGCATATTTATGCCTATAGAGAGTGGAGAGACACATTTGTTGAAAAAATGGCCATCAACTGGGAAAATCTATTTTGGCAAATTAATTTATCAACCAAGCAAGCTTCTTAGGCATGAGGGATGGCATACAGGGACTGACAAAAAATAAACCTAATATGTTTAGATACATAGCCTTGTTGACTGAAGATGGAGTGGTGCATATTCAGAAACTGGAGGTTTCTGGGGGATTTTTGCAGGTGCTAGCAATATGTCCTATATATGTGAAGCCTGTCTGTTAATCTGCATGATACATTACTTTACTCACAATAGATAATTAGTAAATGGGTTCCTGCAAAAAAAATGCAAGTATTCTTTTTGCACAATTTTCCTGTATCTTTATTTGAATATGCGTTTTTTGATAAATGGATAAAGTAAAAGGATAACTGGATAAATGGTGGATTTCAGTTCAAAAAGGAATAGCTTGGGGTAAAATTCTATGCATTGTCCAAAGCACATATTAAGAGACTGGAGTGCTGTGTTTTTAAATCATCAACAACCCTAGCTGATATGAAATAATAAAAGACCCATCAAATCCCAATGTAGTGTTGATGGTGAATAGTATATATATATTGTAGTGCTTTTTAAGGACAATTTCCCGCACAATATTTACTAAGTAATTTTTAACGAAGATATTTTTAAGATACAGAATCAGTCTATATGACACAGTCTATATATGTGAAACTTATTCACGGAGACGAGTGATCATACAAAATAGTTACATTTATTGGTTGACAGAAAACAAATATTTACATGAAATATTAAAATACAGATTGTATTACTTGATCATTTTGACAATTACTGGAAACACCCTCAAACTGGGCGTAGTAGTAACTTGGACACAATTATCACCATTAGCACTTCTCGGTAGAATCAATAACCTTTTGATACTTGACAATTAAACAGAATGTCTGTATTTCACACGTCCAACCGTTACTATACTGCAGGTAAGTAAGTGGTTAACAATGTGAAATAAATTAGACATTTGTTTGTCAATAAAATTGGCATCTATGCAAAAAGAAATTTATAATGAAAAATAATATTTAGAGAAAAATCTAAAAGGCGGTTATTGATTCGGGAGAAATATTTTCAATAATAGAACATTCAAAAAAAATCAATATTTAAGAGAACATAGAATAGATGATAAACATATATTTACCCATTTCCAGTATGGCTACTAGTGTGGATTGTTGGTTACCAGGAATTTTAAGATGGCTGCCGTGGCTTTCAACATGGATTCTCTTACAGAGGAAATACTTTGTGTGACCTCCGAGTTCCAAGGAGCAGGGATCTTCATGAATGTAAAAAGATGTATTCATGCATGTCTTCCAGTGTCCCTTCTCAGGGGGGATCCCTAAGCTTCCCCCTGACTCTCTCCCCCCAGCTCTCCTCCGAGCTTCCCTCTTTTTATCACCATCTTTCTATTTTCTTAAATATCCTCTTAAACAAAAAGATCATAAAATTATACTAAGTTCTGCCCAGAGGGTATGTGTTCCCTCCTCACTGGCCGGCAACATGTAATGGTTAGCTTTCCCGGGAGTCTCGTGATTTTAAGGTAATAGCACCTTCAACCACCAGGTGTCTCACATGTGTTTGGTGTTTTATTTCTTTAAGTTAATATTTTTCTATTATTGTACTATGCGTTCGTTGTTTATAACGAATATATTTTGAGTGTTCAAGAATTATGGCATAATATAAAATACGCTTTAACATAAATTTCAATAATCACTTGCATAGATTGGTGATATATATGTATATCAATGTATATCTGTTAATTTTTAGTCCATTTAGAAAGGGCACAGGTTAGATATATCACACAAAACACATACAATTATTATCTGTATGGATACACGTATAATTCGGGTATCCAATCAATATTTGTTTATCTAAACCTAGGTTAAATTCTTATACAAATCTAATTATGATTATATGTTTTTTCATAATACTAATTTGTTGCTAAAACACTTCTACTTATGATCACATTTTCATATACAATCTCTCCATGACAAATTTCCCCAGATCACTAGGTACCAAACCACAATATCTCCTTGTTGACCCATGTATAATTTGAATGGCTTAGAAAAGTATGGATGATACTGGTATATGAATCTCACAGCATGTTTTGAGACAATTGTACTATAGTAAGATATCATATCCCTGCTTCTAATATACGTATATTCATGATGTAAAAATATACACAATTTTCAATGTTTCCCCGTAGTGTCTTCAAATGAACCTTGAACATTCAGGATACAGTTCCATTGTTTACTTTTCTAATGGAGGTGTCTTATTTACCCTGTTGGGGTAGATCTCCACTTCGTATCTTAGCCCATTGTCTCATGAGAAGCTAGGACAACACTGACTACTTGGCTTATTGATCTCTCACTTTCTGAGACCATGGGATATTTGTTCTGGTCATTCAGGTTTAATGGCTGTTGGTCACAGGTACTCCAAAGTATAGCCCAAACCTTGCCATATATATTTGCATGGCCTTCCTTGGCCATTTAAGGAGGTAGATAAGATTTTCTCTGGTGTTTGTGACCAAACATCCCTTTTGTTCAGGCCACACATTTCTCAGTACAGACTTGTCAAATTTTAAAAGATAGCTAATCCCTTTAACATTTAGAAAACCTGTGCGATCTTGTACTTTGCTTTTTAAAGTTCTCCAAGAGGTCATAGTTCAATAATATCAAAATCGTGGTTCATCTGTTCTTTAGGCCTTAACAAATCTCACCTCTCTGACAGTAAATATTAAATGTATTATTATTCTTTTTTTTTTCTTAATGAATTCACAACAAAGCCCCCCTTGTGAAGTGTTCAAATGCCGGAAGTCGTTTGAGAGACTTCACCAATGCAACAGGTTGAAGAAACATGGCTTCGCTCGGGCCTTGTAAGTTGAGTTGTGAAGATGGATCCGGATTATGGATATCTATATTTAAGAGGTATAGACACTTGCAGATGAGTGTAACTCTTTGAAAAACAAAATGGGTTTGTGATCGATGTGTGCATCTCAGGGCCGTCATCCGTTGATTGGCAGGAAATGGACCATTCCGGGCACCTTTAGTCCTGGCCGTCCTGGTGGGTTTTGTCCATGTAGACTGGCCATCAGTGGTGTCCCTGGATCCCCCATACGGTTCCTTCCCTGGATGTTCACACATGTTGGACTCTCGGTTCTGTTGACCGGCTCATGGACATCTTAGTCCTGTAAAGGAAAATGGATTCCATGAGAAAAGATATATAAGTTTTTTTAACATGATCTGTGTTTGAGATCTCAGTGTCAAGCTGGTATCCTGGGCTTACTCAGAGCCCTCCTCTTTCCCCTTATGTTATCAGTCTATTAACTAAACACTCTGGAAATCAAGATAATGTATGACACGTTTGCTATGGGAGGCCAAGCTCCAGGGCTCATTATCATGAGGCTATTTATTAATATCTGTGGATACCAGACAATTCTGATTGACTTATGTTCTTCAGAACCATTTTTTTTTTAGTTTAATTGTAGTGGTTCTGGAATAATAACAATTAAAAACATTTCATTTTGACATGTGACACTTACTGTCAGTAACAAAATATTTGACATCATAGTCAACCTTCTACTTGGGAGGAATAAAACAGATAAAATCTCTCCCCTTTGGGGTGTCAATGCACTCATTTGAGGCAATCAAACTACCTTATGCGGGTGACTCCTCATCTTTTACCAAAATATCAAACCATTTAGGCCTCCTGATATTAGTGTCTTTAGGATTCGGTCTTCCTCTGGAATTACCGTCTTCGGGACTTCTTGAAATTGGGCTGTTTGGAGCGACCTGTTTATGTCAGAGGAATGAAGTGACCACTGAAAAATAGGAGAACAATTAATATCTAACAACCACAATCCCTCGGTAGGGATTTCAGGATCCTCATTACTGTAACCTGGGGAAAAACATGGTGTTAGAACCTCTGCTTCTTATATCTTTATTCAGTGCATTCCTCTGATTTATTTTAAAGAGGAAGTAAACCCCTTCAAACCACTTTGACCTACAGGTAAGCCTAGATTAAGGCTTACCTGTAGGTCCAAGCAATATCTCCTAAACCTATATGGTTTAGGAGATATTTGCCCGAAAATGGGCACCGCCGTAGACAGCGGCGCGCAGGCGCACTAAATGCGGATTTGAATGGATTTGCCTAATTTGTCGACTCCCGTGCGCATGCGCGGGAGTGACGTCATCGCGGCTTCGCAGAATGGCAGAGGCGGAGCTGCGAGACGCGACTCCCGTGCGCATGCGTGGGAGTGACGTCATCGCGGCTTCGCCGCTGTCATTGGTCGGAGCTGCGAGACGCCACCAGCAAGATGGACGCGGCGGACTACAGGGATCAGCGGCGACTTCGCTGGCTCCTGTGTCAGGTAAGTGACACATAATGAGCTACTATGCGATGCATAGTAGTCCATTATGCTTTACCTTTGCAGGGAAAAAAAGAGGAAGTAAACCCATCAGGGTTTACTTCCTCTTTAACATAGGCGCTTAAAAAGCTCTGTGGCCCTTGGGCTGGCCACAGGATTTGTCCCTGGAAGAAGTGTTATTCACGTTCCGTATAGCAATGAAACCGTGTAACATATCCATAATTTTGTCTATTTTGGTTTCCGTATTGCTTACAGGCTGATCAGAATTGGGTCGTGGGACCCGGTTTCTGTACTTTCTGGGGACTACTGGCTCAGTTTTATCAGACATATCCCCATCAGAAACATTGTCTTGATTCTGGGATAGTTGTCTGGGCCTTAGTTGTTCCCTATTGTTCTGGGGATTTTGGGGTGTCTTACCCTGTAATTTCTCCCTATTTACCCGTGTAGGCCCCCGAAGTCCATTACACCGGTAAAGGTGAGGGTGTCTACCCTTAGGTTTAAATCTGACCCGTTGGAGATATACCCTATAGTTTCTCCTAAACCTCAGGTCTGGATCCTTTGGATGAGACTTCTGAGGTGGTCTTTGAACTCCCCCTCTAAATGGTGGTCTCTGCTCCCCCCTTCTGATGGGTGGGGACATTGGTTTCCCGCTGGGGAGACTCGGTAGCATCTCTCTTCTGACTATATCAGCATATCTCTTTCTCTTGGTTTTGGGCTGTAATGATTGAGGAGATACATAAAATTCATCCACACATTTCATTATAGGGCTTTCAGGCCTTCCATTGTTTTCACCAGTTTGTTGGATAGAGTACAAATTGTTACTCTCTTTTACCAAAGACTCCAGTGAACACCCCCCTTTGTAGTCTTTCGCCAAATTCACTTTTATGTGGGTAGGCGGGGCCTCGAAGAACATGGGTTCAAACCCAAGTTTATTATAACTTGGCTCCTTTTCTGCTAAGTGGACAGCACCCTTGAGCACAGCCATAACTTCGGTGGGGCTTTGATCACTGGTACATGTGATATTGTGTATATCCACTCTAGCTGCGTTAACATTTTTGTGTGGGACAAATCCTAGATGACAGATGTTTTTAATTGTTTGCCAGGCAGTACCCCACAGACTTTTTACATCTTCGCAGAATGGACGGAGTTTGGTTTCAAACACCCACGGTAAGAAATTACTCCTAGATTGGTCATCATTTAGGCCTAAAACTGATAAAGCATTTTCATAGATTTCAATGTGGTCAATAATGTGCATGGATCCCTCTTCCTTAAACACTGGGACAGCATCTTTTAAAAATTTTATTATTTCTGAGGCGTCCTGTTTAGGGGTGCCTGTATTTTTCTCTGATCCCAAAGAAAACTGATTAGGCATACCTTCATGTGGTGGTTCAATTTTTACCCCCCTTTGCACTACAGATGGCTTGGGGTAGAATATGGTTTCTTTTTCTAATTCTTTTTCATTATGTAACTCCCAAATTTTAGGTTGAGAGACAGATGTTGGAGTATTGTCAGACTCTATACTTTCAGGGATAAGCATCTGAGCGTTATCATGGGGCATACACTTCCCTTGTTCTTTTAATCCTTCTGGTTGCTTAATTAGGGATTCCTGTCCTGACCTAAGTTGATTTGTTTCTTCTTTTAAATTTCCACTGCATATTACTCGGCAACTTTTAAAATTTCCACACCCTATTACTCGGCAACTTTTTAAATTTCCACAGCCTATTACTCTGCAACTTTCGTCAGGAGACTCGTTTTCCTGCAGAAAAATATCCTTCTCTCTTAATTGTTTACACTCTTTATTTGATTGGTGACATTCGTCCAGCATTATCATTGCATTATTTTGCATCTGTTCTCTTTTAATTAGGGTTTCCTGTAACAACCTCTTCTTCTCTCTTAATTGTTTACCCTCTTTTTTTAATTGGCGATATTCGTCCTGCCTTATTATATCCTTTTGTAACTGTTCTGTTTCATATTTCACCATTGTCACTATAGACACCTCAACATAATCTGCCTCGTCTTTAATCTCCTTTAGCTTTTTTGTGAGCTCACATTTCCCTTCTATTAAATGGGATTGTGATTCTAAGATATCACTCTCTAGTTGGGTATATTTACGTTTAAACTCACTGTAAAGATATATCAGGTTAGTGCTTACTTCAAAATACACGTGATCAGGCCTTTCTATTTCCTTTGTCTCAGATGAGCTGTCTGTGAGTTCAACGCTTTTACCTTCCACGTTCCACACGTCTTTTATTAATTGACGGGCATGGTTTATAAGGCCTTCAATGCGTGCTTCTCGTTAGACAAACTTTTTTCGGCATGATTTATCATGTTAATTTTTGACATTATATCCAACATTTCCTGTACTTGTATCCATTCTGTCTGAGTACTCATATTACCACTAAGGGCTGATTCTTGACAATCCCCTTCAACATAAAATTCACTTTGACCAGACATTTTTCTTGGCAAAAATATATATATATATTTTTTTAAAAGTTAATAATTAATAATTTCATGCAAAATATTATTTCTGTCACCACCGTAACTATGATTGAGCCTGTACAAAATATCGACGTTATCTCACGCAGTGCCTCCATTTATATATGTAGTGCTTTTTAAGGACAATTTCCCACACAATATTTACTAAGTAATTTTTAACGAAGATATTTTTAAGATACAGAATCAGTCTATATGACACAGTCTATATATGTGAAACTTATTCACGGAGACGAGTGATCATACAAAATAGTTACATTTATTGGTTGACAGAAAACAAATATTTACATGAAATATTAAAATACAGATTGTATTACTTGATCATTTTGACAATTACTGGAAACACCCTCAAACTGGGCGTAGTAGTACCTTGGACACAATTATCACCATTAGCACTTCTCGGTAGAATCAATAACCTTTTGATACTTGACAATTAAACAGAATGTCTGTATTTCACACGTCCAACCGTTACTATACTGCAGGTAAGTAAGTGGTTAACAATGTGAAATAAATTAGACATTTGTTTGTCAATAAAATTGGCATCTATGCAAAAAGAAATTTATAATGAAAAATAATATTTAGAGAAAAATCTAAAAGGCGGTTATTGATTCGGGAGAAATATTTTCAATAATAGAACATTCAAAAAAATCTATATTTAAGAGAACATAGAATAGATGATAAACATATATTTACCCATTTCCAATATGGCTACTAGTGTGGAGTGTTGGTTACCAGGAATTTTAAGATGGCTGCCGTGGCTTTCAACATGGATTCTCTTACAGAGGAATTACTTTGTGTGACCTCCGAGTTCCAAGGAGCAGGGATCTTCATGAATGTAAAAAGATGTATTCATGCATGTCTTCCAGTGTCCCTTCTCAGGGGGGATCCCTAAGCTTCCCCCTGACTCTCTCCCCCCAGCTCTCCTCCGAGCTTCCCTCTTTTTATCACCATCTTTCTATTTTCTTAAATATCCTCTTAAACAAAAAGATCATAAAATTATATTAAGTTCTGCCCAGAGGGTATGTGTTCCCTCCTCACTGGCCGGCAACATGTAATGGTTAGCTTTCCCGGGAGTCTCGTGATTTTAAGGTAATAGCACCTTCAACCACCAGGTGTCTCACATGTGTTTGGTGTTTTATTTCTTTAAGTTAATATTTTTCTATTATTGTACTATGCGTTCGTTGTTTATAACGAATATATTTTGAGTGTTCAAGAATTATGGCATAATATAAAATACGCTTTAACATAAATTTCAATAATCACTTGCATAGATTGGTGATATATATGTATATCAATGTATATCTGTTAATTTTTAGTCCATTTAGAAAGGGCACAGGTTAGATATATCACACAAAACACATACAATTATTATCTGTATGGATACACGTATAATTCGGGTATCCAATCAATATTTGTTTATCTAAACCTAGGTTAAATTCTTATACAAATCTAATTATGATTATATGTTTTTTCATAATACTAATTTGTTGCTAAAACACTTCTACTTATGATCACATTTTCATATACAATCTCTCCATGACAAATTTCCCCAGATCACTAGGTACCAAACCACAATATCTCCTTGTTGACCCATGTATAATTTGAATGGCTTAGAAAAGTATGGATGATACTGGTATATGAATCTCACAGCATGTTTTGAGACAATTGTACTATAGTAAGATATCATATCCCTGCTTCTAATATACGTATATTCATGATGTAAAAATATACACAATTTTCAATGTTTCCCCGTAGTGTCTTCAAATGAACCTTGAACATTCAGGATACAGTTCCATTGTTTACTTTTCTAATGGAGGTGTCTTATTTACCCTGTTGGGGTAGATCTCCACTTCGTATCTTAGCCCATTGTCTCATGAGAAGCTAGGACAACACTGACTACTTGGCTTATTGATCTCTCACTTTCTGAGACCATGGGATATTTGTTCTGGTCATTCAGGTTTAATGGCTGTTGGTCACAGGTACTCCAAAGTATAGCCCAAACCTTGCCATATATATTTGCATGGCCTTCCTTGGCCATTTAAGGAGGTAGATAAGATTTTCTCTGGTGTTTGTGACCAAACATCCCTTTTGTTCAGGCCACACATTTCTCAGTACAGACTTGTAAAATTTTAAAAGATAGCTAATCCCTTTAACATTTAGAAAACCTGTGCGATCTTGTACTTTGATTTTTAAAGTTCTCCAAGAGGTCATAGTTCAATAATATCAAAATCGTGGTTCATCTGTTCTTTAGGCCTAAACAAATCTCACCTCTCTGACAGTAAATATTAAATGTATTATTACCGTATATACTCGAGTATAGGCCGACCCGAATATAAGCCGAGGCCCCCAATTTACCCCCAAAAAAACTGGCAAACTTATTGACTCGTGTATAAGCCGAGGGTAAGACATGCCTGTCCATCCCTGTGTGTGTGTCCGTCCATCCCTGTGTGTCCGTCCATCCCTGTGTGTCCGTCCATCCCTGTGTGTCCGTCCATCCCTGTGTGTGTGTGTCTCCATCCATCCATCCATCCCTGTGTGTGTGTGTGTATCCGTGTGTGTGTGTGTGTGTGTGTGTGTGTGTGTGTGTGTGTGTGTGTGTGTGTGTGTGTGTGTCCAGCCTACCTGTGTCCTGAGCCTTTGTCCCGAGCCTCCGTCCCGTGCCGAGCCTCCTTGCCTCCGTGCCTCGCCGCCGTGCCTCGCCGCCGTGCCTCGCCGCCGTGCCTTGCCTCCGGTCCCGTCCCGTCCCGTCCCGTGCCGTGCCGTCCTGTGCCTTGCCTCCGTCCCGTGCCCTCTTCGTTCGTCGGCGGCCATTGTAAAATTCAAAAGCTGCGCCGCCGCCTTCGCCTGTGATAGGCGGAACACTGAATTTCCCAGCAGCCTGTGTTCCGCCTATCACAGACGTCGTATCATCCTCGTCCGTAGTACGAGGATGATACGAAGTCCGTGATAGGCGGAACACAGGCTGCTGGGAAATTCAGTGTTCCGCCTATCACAGGCGAAGGGGGAGCCGGAGGCGCGGCTTTTGAATCAGAATGGCCGCTGTCTGTCTGCTCGACACGCTGATCGAGCGGGCAGACAGCGATGACTCGAGTATAAGCCGAGGGGGGCACTTTCAGCCTCAAAAAAGAGGCTGAAAATCTCGGCTTATACTCGAGTATATACGGTATTCTTTTTTTTTTCTTAATGAATTCACAACAATATATATATATATATATATATATATATATATATATATATATATATAAAAAAATTTTTTTTACTGTGGATGAACAGGTAACAATAATTCACTATGCAGAGGGTGACAAATATTTTATGACAGGGTATATGGGTTGCATACCACCTCAGGATAGCACCCACTTATAATTGCTCCCTCTCAGCTCATCATCATTGTCAGGTTTCTTCTCCAAAAGCCAAGCTGCACTATTTAACACTCTCAAAAAAAATAATAAAAAAATACAAGATGTTCACTGTTTTTATTAGCCAAAAATTTTTAAATTAAACCCCAGGAACAACACTGAAACTACATCAGAGAGGGACAAAGAATATGTTCAAATGACAAAGGGTAGCTAATTGTAAAAATAATCTTGTGGAGTCTTTTTAAGCAGGAAAACTATGCTGTGAAGACCATTGGAAAACAATCTTGGAATGTAATTTCTGACTTTAAATTGTGAAATCTAATCAAGAAGAACATTATTTTTACAGTTAGATGGCTTTAACCACTAAGCCCCAGAATGATTTACCCCCTTAATGACCAGGCAATTTTTTTCCCACAAATATAGCTTTCTTTTGGTGATAATTGATCACCTCTGCCGTTTTTATTTTTTTGCATAAACTAAAAAACACAGACAATTTTGAAAACAAAATATGTATTTTTTTTTTTTACTTTTTGCTATAATACATATTCAGTTAAAAAAAAGAAAATTCATCAGTTTAGGCCAATATGTATTCTTCTATATGCTTTTGGTAAAAAAAACGCAATAAGCGTATATTATTTGGTTTGTGCAAAAGTTATATCATCTACAAAATAGGGGATAGATTTATGGTATTTTTATTATTTTTATTTTTTTACTAGTAATGGTGGTGATCAGTGATTTTTTTTTTTTTTTATTTAAAGTATTCTTTATTCATTTTCTTCATAAATACAATCTTTATATCATATTATATCAAAATTTTAAACATATATAAAAAAAAAGAAACCATTAGATCGTCAAGGGTACAGTCAATCCTTCATAATTTTAACAATTATCTGACTTCACAGCATTATTTCCCTTCAGGCAAAAGCAAAAAACAAAACAAAAAAAAAAAAACACAAACAAAATGTTCCCTCCCTCCGTCCCCCTCTCTCTCCACCTCCCTCCCTCTACATTGAATATCCTATCCTGTCCATCCAAGGCTTCCATATTTTTTCAAATTCCTTCAAGTTTCCTCTTTTTATATACACTGTCCTCTCCTTCCATATTGTTTCTGTTATTATCCTTGTCCAATCTCTTGCCGAGGGGGGGCTCTCTGCCTGCCACCTCTGTGCTATAAGCTTTCTTGCCTGAAACATACACCTCAGTATTGCTTTAGTTGTACAGGATGAGCCCCCTATTCCCTCAGCCAATCCCAGCACACATAGTCTGGGATCTCTCCCTACTCCCACTCCAAACGTTTCATTCAGAGTGTGGATAATTTCTGACCAGTATCAAAATAGTCTGGGACATCTCCAGAACATGTGCGCTAGGTCCCCAGTATCTTGACATCTTGGACACTTATCATCCTCTCTTTTCCCGAAGCCAAACAGTCTCTTGGGGGTATAGTATGATCTATGCAACAGCATCAAGTGAGAAACCTTCTGTGCAGGCGAGATTGAGATAGAGTGTCCTGCCTCTAATAACTTCCTCCATTGCTCATCTGAAAATACCCCAAATTCCTCCTCCCATTTCCCTCTACATTTAAGTTTCTCTGGGTTTTCTATATTCCCTTCAGTTATATATGGGTATATTTCTGCTATAGTTCCCCCTGCCTTTTCTTGCGCGTTCAATCTGTCATAAAAAGGGGAGTTATTCCACACTGGGCCTTGTTTATTAAATTGTTTATCCAGCGCATGTCGGATCTGCAAATATTTATAGAATGAATGCTTTGGTATGTCAAACTCCGCCCTCAATGCATTAAATGTTTTCAATATACTTCCTTCGTATAATTGGGCCAGTTTATCAATCCCCTTTATCTCCCATGGTCTATATCTACCAATCAATTCCATTTCTGGCAAATTTAAATTGTTCCATAATGGGGTATGTTTAGTCAGGCCTCCCAGGCCTTTTATTGTCTTTACTGCCTTCCAGACTTTTAAAACCATTTTTATCGTCGGTATCCTATATTGAAATGAGTTCGCCTCCAGAGCTTCAGTGATTTTTAGTGGGACTGAAACATTGTGTCGGACAGATCGGACACTTTTGACACTTTTTAGACCAGTGACTACAGTGATCAGTGCTATAAATATCCACTGATCACTGTATAAATTACACTGGCAGGGAAAGGGTTAACACTAGGGGGTGATCATGGGGTTAATTGTGTCTTAGGGAAGTGCTTCCAACTGTGGGGGGAGTGGACTGACTGGGAGTACAGAGAGATTGCTGCTCCTGATCACTTGGAACAGATGATCTCACTGTACTCTCCTGTCATAACGGGGATCTGTTATGTTTATAATGGCAGATCCCCACTCTGCCTCTCTGAGGAGCGATCGTGGGTGACCGGTAGACATTGTAGCCACGGACCCACACTTCGGCTCTCCTGCTGTGCAGCATGTGCGCCCCCAGTGTCTTGTGCACAACACGATATACAGGTACTTTTTTTGCGCAATATGGCCGCCTTGCCATAGTATATATATATATATATATATATATATATATATATATATATATGTATATATATATATATATATATATATATATATATATATATGTATATATATATATATATATATATATATATATATATGTATATATATATATATATATATATATATATATATATATATATGTATATATATATATATATATATATATATATATATGTATATATATATATATATATATATATATATATATATATATATATATATATATATATATATATGTATATATATATATATATATATATATATATATATATATATGCTATGGCAAGGCGGCCATATATATATATATCTGCGGTGGGCGGTCCTTAAGTGGTTGAGAAATTTACATGTGTGCCTGAAGTTGATCTCTGGAATTGTTCCAGGCATATGTTAATAATACCCCCAAGATGACCCAAAGCACACTTATGGGATCATATCTGTTGATTGGATTAGGAATACCTCATAGAGCCTCAGGAAAACGTAAAAAGGTATAGCTGGGGAAAGAAAACTATGGAATGCCACTTTACTTTTCTTGTGACCTAAGCAGCCTGGAAGTGAGGATAATAATGATAATAATGATAATGCTGATGATTATAGTAATGAACAGATCTTTTATTGCTGAATTCCAGTAAAGGGTAATGTTTATAAACCACCTGAGCCTTATAAATTCATGTGAATTCATTCCATCATGGCTATGCCTTCAACAGATATTCGGTTAACTTAAAGTCTAAAATGTATTCCAACTTAGGAAATTAAAATGGGTAGGTAGTTGGCATTTGTGTGTGTCTGTATGTTTCTCAGGGCAAAGATAATGGGGAGAGATGGGCATATACCCAGGATTATCAAATAAAATAATAGTTGCATGAATTTGGGACTTTAGGGAGAAAAGGAAAAAGAGCCATCTGGTGAGACAAAACAAAGTACTGGTTTCTGAAGATAAGAGAAAGCCATCGGGAATAAGAAATAAAAAGTGATATCATGATGAGATAATAGACAGAACAAGCTGCATGGAATAAAGGGCGATCAAACCAGATATAGAAACATAAGCTGTTAGTGGAAAAGGAAGCCATCAGGGGCAGAAAAGAGAGAGATGGAGGGTTAAGAGGCATCACTGGAAAAGAACATCTGTGTTAACATCTTTTAAAAGAAAGGTGTCTTGGAACAAAAGGAAAGAGTGCTGAGCTAGCACCATGTGTTATGCTATTTAGCTTCATCTTCTAAAGTTCATGCTGCTGGGGTGTGCATGTCATCAGATGTGTTATATCCAGACAATATAGTGAATTATTCTTTAGCTATTGTTAATAAAATGTATTCATCAGTATTTGTAGAACTCATTGCGATGCATTAAAGTTTTACTGCATTTTTATAATGACCACTATTTAAAAACTTTTTTTGCAGCCTCTTCTCCCCGGCACTCTAGCAGTTGGATGCTTCTGGCATCCTCAAGACTTATGCAGGGACAATAGCCTTGCATTGGATGCGAGTACAAATGTTCACATGTGCTCTGTCAGCTTAAATAGAGAGAAAAGGGGCAATTAATCTGCTCTCTATGATGGGGAGTCCATGCATAAGAGTTCAAATGCAGCACGAGGTGTGTTGATGGTTACAGGTGGGCTGACTTTGGATGGCTGCCATCTCATAACAAGCTAGAAAGGGCTCTGTAGACATAAAAACACAAAAAGAGAGTAGTGCCATCTAAGTTCAGCATGATACACATGATACAATCATTTTAATGGAAGACAGACAATTAAAAAACATCACAAGATCTTAGCGATCACAGTGCATGTAGGGGGTATAAGAAGTTCATCCACTCTTGGGGGAAGGTGGTTGGCTTGCAGAAAAGGAGACAACTGATGTTTCCAGATTCTCTGGTGGCACCCAGTGCTTCCTGGGTCTCAGAATCGGCTCAGGGGCAGCTGGACACATAATTTCCGGATGGTGAGGGAGTTGGGAGGAGCACGCATTCAGGCAATGATGAAAAAACCGACCGCCTTCCCCCAGAAGTGGATGAACTTCTTATACCCCCTACATGCACTGTGATCTCTACGATCTTGTGAGTTTTTAATCATCTGTCCTCCATTACAATGATTGTATCATGCTGCACTTAGATGGTGCTGCTCTCTGTTTGTGTTTTACTGCATTGGATGGGAGAACACCAAGGGAAAGTCAATTGCTGGGGCAAAGGGGAGTACTGTCTGCTGGGGGAGCAGAGGGCCAGGTAACATCAACCTATTGAAATATAAACAATAGCAGGCACAGCTGAGAGCTCAATTTCTATAAAACGAAAATGAAAAAATGCCAGCAACACAAAATATTATTAACATACAGGTAGTGTAGTGCTACTTTAATTGTGGCTACTATTTCATAACATTTTATTGGGGTAATTTTTCATTTGCTGTGACTATTCTTGAGATATGAAAGTGACATATTTAAATGTTTCCCCATTCCCTAGACTAAATGAGAATGTTTACCAATACACCAACTAAATCCCTGAGCTGCTGAAACCAATCAAAATGATCAAATTTGGGAGGAGCTATCACCACAATGTGCTACATACATCCAAATGAATCAACATATATAAATAAGTCCAGAGCTCTCCTCAATTCTAAATTCCCAAATAAATATTAAAGGAGGAAACTACCTCCAAAAAAAGTAAAAAACAAAAATAACTGTGACCCAAGAGAACTGTATTGTGTGCCACTCACTGAAGGGGTTTCCATCCCTAACATCCACTTTTGAAAGCGCTGGTCGGGAGGGAGCCCATCCCGGCTCTTAAGATAGCTCAGTATGAAAGAAATTGTCCCTGTGACCACACATCTGTGTCATCCCAAAGGGGAGGCAGGGTGGAATGTGTTGGGGGTGTGGCCTGGCCGGAGTCGAGACTGAGGTTGCTACTTACTATCATACCTTAGGAGGAAATGGATGTGTGGTCACAGGGACATCTTCCTTTATAATGAAAAATAAAAATAACATTATATATAAAACACCCCAATTCACAAATAGTTTCTGTGCTCTTGCCATACAAAGCTCTGTAATAACATTGCAAAGCCTCCCCATGAATGAAGCTTTCAAATTGCAGCATTCTAATGAACCTAAAACACATCACTCCCACTTTGGCTCACAAGAAAGTCAAATCGGGAAGTAGATGGGAGAGTCCATGATGTCATCACACTAGGCAGGGAGCTGATGCGTGATACTGTTGACATTACAGAGGGAGCTGTCAGACTCACACACAGAAATGTGTATAGTGTGCTTGATTTTCTACCAAATGTGAGCGCTTTTATTCCTTTACAATAAAATATATATATAGAAAGTGAATACTAAGGTCTATATTATTGTTTTTCCATGAGTAGAGCTGTGATGGGGTTTGTCAGTTACAAGGCGCAACACATCAGTAAAGAGCATTACCAAAGGTATGAGGTTGATCTGGAGGAGTGTTTAATGTATGTGCACAAGAAAATTCAGATCAAATATAATTCTGGCTGGGACTTTTAATTATATTTTACAAGAAGGATGCTATTGTTTGTTTTTGACATACTGTACATATATAAGTTTTTTTTTTGTTCCTTCAATAGATTTTATTATAATGTTACAAAGAAAAACAGCATGTGAGCAGAGTACATCAACATGAGGTATATCCAATACATGTGGTGTCAGACTTACAGTACACAATCAACAACAACATTAAGAAGTGACCCATGAAATCCACAGTTTCCAGAACGTAGAGACAATGCTTTTTCATATTCATAAGTCATTTTAACAGAGGCCCCTACCTCGGACAGGTTAGAAGCTCAATCTTTCCTCCGGTGCCTGGTAATGAGGGCTTTGGAGGCCAGAAGAATATGTGCAACAATGGGGATATATATACCTTTTTTTGAAGATTTTTTTATTTTCCAGTGTTTTTTTTTTTTTTTGGTTGGAATATTGCATTGTGGAGAGCACTGTGCTTATGTATATATTTTAAATGAGGACTTTAGGCTTTAGGGGGGAAATCCAGCTGGATACATAAAAAAATCGAATTTTAATAATTTATGGTTAGGTATTCATTAAACCAGTTTAAATGCCTACTTTTCACTTAACGTCAGCTTTTTGCAAAGCTCTCTACAGTATAGCTCAGTCTGATTGGGGGAGGGCCAGCACTCTGAGCCGACCAGGCTCTGCTGCATGCAAATTTACTGATCAGGACAGAAGTAAAGAGGAAAAAGATGAGCTTATCAGCTCTTGGAGGTTGGGAGACCAAGCTGTATTGCGGTGGAGAAAAAAAATAGGTATCCTACCTGGCTATTCTGTGTAGCAGGGCTGTGTAATGCCCCATTTATCCCTGGAATAGTGGGAACCCACATTCCTGCATGCTCTTTTTGGTGCATTTCACATGCATTTTTGTGTGCTCCATTAAAAGCAGCCCATCAACTTGAATAGGCTACCCTACGTACGACAAACGTTCCAAAGAAGTTCCAGAACTTTTAAATGAAACATCACATTTCAATGTGTGACAAAACACATGGCAAAATGCACATCTGATAACCGCTCTTGAGGTGCCATTAACAATTAATGGCACTGCATGACACACATATGTAGCACTTTTTCTTACACATATCGGAAATTTGTGCAGGAATGGTGTGAATGCAGGCTAAATCTCAGAACTGGTTAAACACAATTACAAAAAATGTAAAAATATCCCCGTATATGTACTGAAAGTTTAGTTGTTTTGTAAATTAAAAATTCTGCTTTAGGAGTTGCGTTTTTGTGTGCTCCATTAAAAGCAGCCCATCAACTTGAATAGGCTACCCTACGTACGACAAACGTTCCAAAGAAGTTCCAGAACTTTTAAATGAAACATCACATTTCAATGTGTGACAAAACACATGGCAAAATGCACATCTGATAACCGCTCTTGAGGTGCCATTAACAATTAATGGCACTGCATGACACACATATGTAGCACTTTTTCTTACACATATCGGAAATTTGTGCAGGAATGGTGTGAATGCAGGCTAAATCTCAGAACTGGTTAAACACAATTACAAAAAATGTAAAAATATCCCCGTATATGTACTGAAAGTTTAGTTGTTTTGTAAATTAAAAATTCTGCTTTAGGAGTTGCTTAGATCTACTATGGATAAATTAAAGTTGTAAAGCGCTGCGGAAACAGTTGGCGCTATATAAATCCTGTATAAAAGTTATAATAATAATTATAAAATATTGTATGTCTCAAAAAAATCTATAACCGAGCGGGAAAGGTTTGGCCTATTCCCAAGTGTATTCATTTAAAAAATATAGTACAGTGGTAATCTTTGTGGTGAGAACTGCCTATTTTATCAACTAAAAGTCAAAAGCTAAAGCTTTGTGCTCAAAGCAAATACAATAGGATACAATAGAAGCTGACAATATGCTATCAACTAAATTATAAAAGAACAAGTTCAGAATGGTACATATTTAGGCTTGTGTTCAGGTTGTTTCCCACAAAGAAAGAAGATTTCTGAAAGAGCAGCTTTTGTGCTGTCCTGTAGATATAACCTCTTATATATTGATAGAGCATGGTGGGATTTGGGGATTGCAGAGTTAAAAGTCTTGTGCTATGTCTTTTACTATCACAACAACCTTGAGAACAAAGAGAGAAAGTTAATTGCATGTCTGTTTTATTCCTGCCTGCATTATGTGCCAGAATGAATAGAGAAGCCTGTATTGCTATGAATGACTGAAAATGCAAGTGTAGGGTACTAATTTTTATGCTTGCATTTCTTCACAAAAAATAAATAACAACATAAACTTACTAATGCTTTAAAATGTTAAGTAATGCACATCTGAAAAAAATATATTATTGCATTCTTTAAGTTTAAAACAAGAGATGCAATCCAAATGAATATCAAGAAACAGATACTTGGGTTTGAAAAGGTTTTTTGATAAGGGTTCATATAGGTGCTTGCACTGTTCTTTATACATAGCCTTGTTTGGCAGAATTCCATAGAGAGGAAAAAAAAAAGTGTATCTTGATAATAGAAATCGATAGTGCTACATCTGTGCTGAAGGCTATTTTGTAGACAAAGTTTCAATAGTACAATGACACTGCATGCTATCTTTGTTTTTATGCTTTTAAGAAACTGAATAGAAAAAAAAAAATCACTTCTTTTGATTGGTGATTTACATTTATCAAATTATAATGTAAGAAAGATTTTTTTGGAAGTGTTTTTTAGAATATGTCACTGAAATGTTTGATAGGTACTGAAAATATAGAACTTGCTTCGATGGGGAAAGGGGATGCAATTTAAAATTAAAAGAAATGTTAGCAAGGAGGAGAGTATTGTAAAAAGGAATTTATTATCAAGATCACTTAGATATGGAAATTCCTATTTTAGTATAATGCTAAATTTATTTTGAAAGTGGAAATTTTGAATAATTATACACTGTATCTAAACATGGTGCTGTGCAGGGTGGATAAAAAATGAATGTTTTGTTTAAAAAAATTTTTTTTTTTTTTAAATCAGATTTAAATCAGATTTTTTGGATTTAAATCAAATGTAATAAAATGATTTTGGACTAAAAATCTATCTAAAGATAGTGTTCTATTTAAGATACAGTAATAATTTAGTTTAGTCAGCATGAAATGGAGCTTAGTTTTGTAACATGAGGCTGTATATTCTGCAGCCTCATGTTACATAACTAGAGGTCTCCAGTGGCAACCTGTGAAGCTCTGGTGAACTCCATGACCAAGAGGGTTAAGGCAGTGCTGGAAAATAATGGTGGCCACACAAAATATTGACACTTTGGGCCCAATTTGGACGTTTCCACTTTGTGGTGTACTCACTTTTTTTGCCAGCGATTTAGACATTAAAGGGATTGTAAAGTATTTTTTTTATTTTTTTAAAATAACAAACATGTTATACTTACCTCCACTGTGCAGCTCGTTTTGTGCAGAGTGGCCCCGAACCTGCTCTTCTGGGGTCCCTCGGCGGCTGTCTCGGCTTCCTCCCGCAGGTACTTCTCACATTCATGTGAGCTCCCTCGCATGGTGAGAAGCACCTGCAGGCGCACTCCTGTGATACAGCTGGTGGCTATAGCGGCTCGCTGTATCACACGGCTCCGCCCTGGCGTGCTGCGTCATTGGATGTGATTGACAGCAGCGCGAGCCAATGGCTGCGCTGCTTTCAATCCATCCACTCCAGCCAATCAGCGGCTAGGCTGAGCGGTGAAGAGGACGGTGGGGTCGAGCACGGGATTTTCGAGGGGTCGGGTAAGTAAAACGGGGGGACTGGGGGCGCCGGCAGTGTGAGATTTTTTTTCACCTTAATGCATAGAATGCATTAAGGTGAAAAAACATTTACCTTTACAACCCCTTTAATGGCTGTATGTTGAGTTATTTTAAAGGGATAACAGAAAATTGTTACCAATACTTACCGTAATTTTACTTTCCTGTCTGACCCCAATTTGAACATCCCTGAATAGATCAATAAAAGGCCACTAGTACCTGGTGCAGGTGTTCTGTAGCCTGCAACGGACTAGGGAGGGTGTGTACTGACATGAGGCAGATCCAAGAAAAGAAAATTACGGTAAGTATTGGTAACAGTTTTCCATTTTCCTGTCTCAGCCTCATGCCGATAACCTTGGGACTTAACTAGCCAGACACAGGGAGGAAGTAAAAAAAAAACACCAACACCAGGTGCTGCTAAGAGTTAATTTATTATTTGGAAAAAGCAGAAGCCAACACAGAAGTTCCCATGATCTAACTTGTAATGCCTGATAGCTGGCCCACATCCATTGAGACCTTGGACCAGGCAGCCCAGGAGGAGGGAAACTACCAGAGTAGTGTGTCACAATGTATTGAGGGTGAAGAGGCCTTCCTGTGAGTAAGCTGATTGAATAAACCCTACCACCCATGTTGAGATGATCTTGGGGAGAGCTGGCATGCACAACTTAGGACCTTTCAGAAATACGAAGAGAGTGCTAGACTTTCGAAATGATTCTGTTCTCTCTGAATACATTGTAGAATGGAGTTTAGATCCAGCGACTGCGGCTCTTTAATCATGTGATCGGCTGTGTCCAATCACAACCGGTTGCATGTAAACACGGAGATGGCAGTAATCAGCGCTCTTCACCTCACACTGACAGAGTGTGAGGATGGGAGAGATAATCAGCGGTATCTCCTCACAGGAGACAGTTACGTATGTAATCAGGGCACTGAACAATTAAGTGCCCACCAGTACCAGCAATGATTGCCTACCATTGCCAGTAATCATTGCCAACCAGTGCCCACAATTGCTACCAATCTGTGCCCACAAGTGCCAGCAATCACTGCCCACAAGTTTCAGCAATCAGTGGCCATTAGTGATGCCAGTCAGTGCTGGATATCAGTGCTGCCCATCAATGCCCATCAATTCACATCACTGCTGCCCATCAATGCCACCCATCAATGCCCATGATTGCCACCCATCAGTGCCACCTTTCCATGCCACATATCTGTACCCACCAGTGCTGCATATCTGTGCCCACAAGTGCCACCTATATGTGCCCACCAGTACTGCCTCTCTGTGCCCAGTGCCCACCAGTGACCCCTATCAGTGCTTATCAGTGCCATGCCACATATCAGTGCCAGCTTTCATTGCCCATAAGTGCGGCAAAGTTGTACCTCCTCATTAGTGCCACCTAATCAATGCTCATAAGTGCCACCTCATCAGTGCTCATAAGTGCCACCTCATCAGTGCCCATCATTGCTGCCTCATCAGCACCCATCAGTGAAGGAGAAAACCCACTTATGTTTAAAATTTACTGACAGAAACTAAGAAAAACATTTTTTTTTAAAATGTTTGGACTTTTTTTAAAGAAAAAATAAAAACCCAGGAGTGATTAAATACCATCAAAATAAAGCTCTATTTGTGTGAAGAAAATGATAATAATTTCACATAGTTACAGTGTAGCATGACCGAGCAATTTTTATTCAAAGTGTGACAGCGCTGAAAGCTGAAAAATGGCCTGGGCAGGAAGAGGGTTTAAGTACTCTTTATTGAGGTGGTTAATTTCCACTTTCATAAATCTGACCACCGTGGTTCCCTGAACTAGGAAGTGCCAGTCAATGCCGACCTGCACTTTAATAGTATTGCAGCTTAGGACTAATTCCAGTCCTGACTGAAGAAATCCTAGCACATTGGCCACTGAGGGGGACTGAAAGGAAAATCCTTGTTGGACAGCCTAATCTTCCAATCTCTGCCATGCTCGGCGGTAAGTATACCTGGTCAAGATCTTCCTTGCCGAAGGGAGGTTTGACATGACCCAATTGGAAAGATTAAGACCCTTCAGTTTGCTCCTTTCAACTGCCATGATGCAGTCAAGGCTAGATGGTCTGAATCTGGAAGAAGCTAGCCATGTTGGAGAAGCAGGTCTTGGGCTTAAGGCAATCAGAAACACATATCAGAGTGTCCATGCAGTAAGCCCACCCCCCCCCCCCCCCCACACACACACACACACTGTTAGAAACACACTGAGGGAACACAGCGAACCCTTTCATTTTTTTCAAAATTTACGTGTTTTTTTGTTTATAGCGCAAAAAATAAAAACCACAGGGGTGATCAAATACCACCAAAAGAACGCTCTATTTGTGGGGAAAAAAGGACAACAATTTTGTTTGGGAGCCACGTAGCATGACTGCACAATTGTCAGTTAAAGCGACGCAGTGCTGAATCACAAAAGGTGCTCTGGTCTTAAGCCAGCAAAATGGTCCGGTCTGAAAGTGGTTAATCAACTTTTTTTTTTGTAATATTGTAAGCCATGCTGTTGACATAAATTGAGAAAGCCAAAAGAGGATATTGCAGATGACTTTAGGTGGTCAGCAAAAAAAAAAAAGGCAGAAAAAGGAAAGGTTCAGGATCTTATTAGCACAGCCCATATTTAAGCATTTCCTATGTTCATTGTTACCTTCATTGTGGCTTTCAAATCTAGCTTGTAGTAACCAAAGTTAATGTTTCAAAGATGATCATCTCAATTCTTACACAGATACTGAATTAAGTTAAATTACTATCTTGTATTTTCTCTAATCAGTATTAATATAGAGTTTAGAGAACTGACAATAAAGCTGCATACTTGTGCAGATGCAGATTGCTTGTTCTTACTTGGAACAGTGGCCACATTCATTCATTAGTTTCAGTGACAGCCAATTTGCCTGAAAGAAGATACAGTAACAGTTGAGCTGTCTCTTTAGAAAACCCATAGTTCTCTTTGGTTCTTGATACATTTATTAAATGCATATTTGTGAAACAAAGACGATATGCTTATAGTAAAACACAGATGTGAAACAGCAGTTTAAAAAAAAAAAGCAGTCTAAAAAATTCCCCTACTTTTTTTTGGACCTTTTGGACTTAAACTATAATTAAATCGACCCAACACTAATGTTTTCTCCTTTTTTTTTTTTTTTTCGTATTTTCTACGGGTATGCACAACTCATGGAGCACTTTACTTATATTGTGCATTCACATTATTTAATAAAATAAATGAATGCATTAGCACACACTTTAGACACTCTTCTACCCTGAAGCAAAAATACTACATCTATATTATATACTCTGCAGAGCTGCATTCACAGGAGAATCACCAACCAACTAAAGAAGCACTCAGTTTCAAGCTTCAGTTCCTACATATTCTAGTTGGCAGCATCTGCCTGATAAATGTGGTTTTCAGTCAACTGTATGAACACGATGCTTGCAACAACTGTATAATGCTGAGTTTTGAACCAAGAACCATAGCATAGATGAGGTTGAGTTGACATATAGGGCAGCTAATAAGTAGGCCACTGAAACAGAACAGGAATGCTACAGCTGACATCTATATTATTTTGCTATTTTAATGTCTCACTTGTTGGTTGCTCTACCTGTAAACCCAATCCCCAAGCCTAAGAGCAGGATGAGATAGTTTGTTTATGTAGGAATAGAAAGTAAGGAATCCAGCTAAGTGCACATTCAATGACTACTTATGCTAAAAAATACTTAGTTTTGAAGAGAACTAAGTAATAATGGATTGTATTTTTGTTACAAAAGTACAATTTTCCCTTATTTTGTATGTTTTCTCTCTCTGCACTGCTCTGTGCTCATCCTGTGGACTCTTTGCATGGACTTCTTGAATGTGTGCACCCTCCAGCACAAATTTAAAGTAGAACTAAACATTTTGGATAGAGTAAGGGGATTTCAAGTTTGTGTATCTGTGTCCAATCGGGGAGATTTCCCTTTATTCCCTGTCCTATAGCCAATCAGTAAGTGATAGGAAATTCCTCTGAAGTGAGGAAAATCCTGGTTGTCACCAGGATCACAAGAACTAGTATTCCCATTGGGAGATTTCCACTCTATTCCTATTCTGAGTACAACTCAAAATTTGGGATTTTCTTTTACGTTCATTCACTTTTGATTATGCTGGTAAACAGGACAAATAGGGTGAATTTCCCTAACAGTGGCTCAGATAGAAATGCCAACCTGACTAATCCCTCTCCACGCTATCAAAAACTAAAAAAAAAGTTGTGTATTTAGTTATACTTTAACATCACAGGTTTAACCACTTGCTTACTGGGCACTTAAACCCCCCTCCTGCCCAGACCAATTTTCAGCTTTCAGCGCTGATGCACTTTGAATGACAATTGCGCGGCCATATGACACTGTACCCAAATTAAATTTTTATTATTTTTTTCCCACAAATAGAGCTTTCTTTTGGTGGTATTTAATTACAGCTGGGGTTTTTATTTTTTGCTAAACAAACAAAAAAAGATGCAAAATAAAAAAAAATAAAAAATAATGTTTAATAGTTTGTTATAAAATATTGCAAACAGGTAATTTTTCTCCTTCATTGAAATGCGCTGATGAGGTGGCGCTGGTGGGCACTGATAGGCAGCGCTGGTGGGCACTGATAGGCAGCGCTGGTGGGCACTGATAGGCTCAGTTAAGGCGGCACTAATAGGCACAGATAAGGTGGCACAGATAGGCACAAATAAGGCAGTACTGATGGGCAAAGATGGGCACAGATAAGATGGCACTGATGGGTGGCACGGATGGGTGGAATGGATGGGCACTGATAGGTGCCACTGATAGATTGGACTGATGGGCACTGATAGGTGGCACTGATAGGTGGCACTGCTGGGCACTGATGGGCATCACTGATGGGCACTGATGGGCACTGGTACATGGCACTGATGGGCACAGATATGTGGCACTGAGTTGCAGCACTCTGTGTGCGAAGCAGATTGCGGGCACTGCTAGGTGGCACTGTGGGCACTGCTAGGTGGCACTGTGAGCACTGATGGGTGGCACTGTGGGCACTGATGGGTGGTACTATGGGCACTGATGGGTGTCACTTTTTGGCATATTTTTGGTGGCACTGGCAGGGGGCAGGTGGACACTGATGAGCTGTCCCCAGCTCACCGTGATGGGGACTGATGTCCCGATCACGGCCGCCGTTGATCGGGTTTTTTTTTCTCCTCGCGCTGTCAACGTAAGGAGGAAAAATAGCTGATTAACGGCTGTGTTGTGATCACATGATCAGCTGTCATTGGCTATCAGCTGATCACGTGGTAAGGGTTCGGGATTGACCCCTTGCTCCGATCCGTGATCAGGTGAGTCTTAAAGACTCGCTGATCACAGAGCGCGCCGTGCGCGCCCCTCAGGGGGCACGCAGGCCACTCGTGCACGGGACGACGTCAATAGACATCCCGGAAAGCAGGTCCGCGCTGTAGCCGTCATTCGGCTATAGCGCGGATCTCAAGAAGTTAAAGAGGTGTCTACAACAGAATGTGTCTGTCTTCACAGCATGGACCCAGCTGCTTGCAGTCCAATTTAGGAGTGCTCAGAGAAGACTAACAACTCTGCAATTGAACAGGGTAAGTGTTGTCATACTCTCTGACGATACACTTTGATAATAAGATTTATATGAAAGCAGGACATATAGGCCAGCTGCTTAAGTTGTTGCACCTAGAGAGGGTGGTAGCAATATTGTAATTACCACATTTGTATAATGTGTTGAACTGCTTGTCTAACAAGGTATATTTATAAATGTCTTGATATTTCAGGGCTTAAAACAAGCTCATGGCAGCTTTGAGCTTGATATTGGGTTTTTCAGCGTTTGTTTGGCTTTTAATTAAAAAATGATTCAGTATGCTCCAGAGGCACTTTTACAAGACTTGATCACTTTTACAAGGGTCTAAAGGCCACTCCTTCCCCAACCCGATGCCTCTGTCAAGAGTAAACCTTTTAAAATTACAGAATCATATGTAACAATTTATTTTGTTTAGTTGTTTGGGTTTTGATGCACTTTAATTTGATGTTTTGCATTGTCTTACAATCCCTTAAAGTGGTAGTATGGTCATTTTTTTAACTTTTACCTACAGGAAAGCCTATAATAAGGCTTACCTGTAGGTAAAAAAAATATCTCCTAAACCTGTACGGTTTAGGAGATATTCCCCTCGGTATGCGCCGCTGACTGCAGCGGCGCATGCGCACAAGGGGGTTCTCTCCGTGAAAATCCGGCAGCGCTCGTGCGGCTGGACTGAAATCTCCCGCGCGCATGCGCGGGAGTGACGATATCGCGGCTCCGGCCACTCACAGCGCCGGAGCCGCGATACCCGGAAGAGACGCCGAGGGAGCATGTCGGCTCCCTCGGCGTGGATCGGGCCAGATGTCGGGGCCTCGTTCTAAGGTAAGTATTTCATAATGAGCTAGTATGCGGTGCATACTAGCTCATTATGCCTTTTGCTTTGCAGGTTTAAAAAAAAAAAAAAAAAACATTGCGGGTTTACTACCGCTTTAAGAGATTTAATAGCCTGTTTCAATACCTATAGACTGAAGCTATTATTATTATTATTATTTTTTTTTTTTTAACCATATTTACCTGTAAAGTAATTACAACCCAAAACGTTTTACACTCTTCTGCAAGGTTGTTGTTTTTATATTTGTTGACAGTAAAAACTTTTCTGACATGGAGGAGAAAGAGATAACAGCAACTTTATGAACAAATAGTAGCTAACCTGTTCTGCTGTATTAGGAATACGTGTCTTACTCTTGATGTCCTGTGCATTGAATAACTGGGCTAGATGATTCTGAAAGAGCTCCGGAGACAATATTTGCTCAATATTGGCCTCCTCAGAAAGTATTTTTTTTACAGATGCTGGGGGCTGGTCTATTTCATTTTTGGGGGACTAGACAAACACATCCCCTCCATGCCTCAGTCTATGATTGGACAGTAGGAGGAGGAGCAGCAGACTGATAGAAGTATTCATCTTGTCTCTCAAAAAACAGCATGCTCCTTATCAGCATTTGCTCTAAAGTTATTATTATTATTATTATTATTATTATTATTATTATACAGGATTTATATAGTGCCAATGATATAAAGGGAGACCATACACCAACAGTACAATTTAAAACAAGAGGGTTAGAAGGGCCCTGCTACTGCAAGCTTGCAATCTAAGAGGAAGGGGCTGATGAAACAAAAGGTAGTAACTGAGAGGGATGACCTGATGAGGGAAGTAGAAGATTTGGTTGTTAGGTGGAGGCAGGATGGGCCTCCCTGAAGAGATGAGTTTTCAGGGATCACCAATGAGTAGGGAGTTACAATAGTCAAGGTGAGAGATAACAAGGAAGTGAATAAGTTGCTTAGTGGTGTCAATGGTTAGAAAGGGGCATATTTTGGAGATGTTTTGGAGGCACAATTTGGACAATGATTGGATTTGTACTGAAAGGACAGGTCAGAGTCTAGGATTACACCTAATACCCTGGCATGAGGGGAGGGACTGATGGCTGTATTATTGAGCTTGATCAAGAAGTCGTGGGTGGGGGTAGCATGGGAGGGTGGAAAAATTATGAGCTCAGTTTTAGAAAAATTTGATTTGAGGAAATAGTGTGACATCCATGCTGATTCATCAGTTAGTAAGTTAGTAATGTGAGTGGAGATTGAAGGAGTGAGGTGAGGAGTAGAGTGATAGATTTGTGTGTTGTCAGAATAGAGGAGGTACTGGAAGCCATTGGAGTTTATTAACATACGAAGGGAGGAGGGGTAAATAAAGAAGAGAGGGGTCCAAGGACGGAACCTTGAGGTACCACTACGAAAGGAAGAAGTGGAGAGGAGGAAACAGACTTATAGTTCATACTGAAGGAGTGCTGTGATAGGTAGGAAGAGAGCCAGAAGAGGAGGGAATGATCAACAGTATCAAAGGCTGCAGAGAGGTTGAATTGTATGAGTATGGAGTAGTGGCCATTGGTTTTAACAGTCAGTCGGTCATTAGTGCACTTAACCACTTTCAGACCGGACCAATTTGCTGGTCAAAGACCAGACCACTTTTTGCGATTCGGCACTGCGTCGCTTTAACTGACAATTGCGCGATCGTGCGACGTGGCTCCCAAACAAAATTGACGTCCTTTTTTTCCCACAAATAGAGCTTTCTTTTGGTGGTATTTGATCACCCCTGCGGTTTTTATTTTTTGCGTTATAAACAAAAATAGAGCGACAATTTTGAAAAAAACGCATTATTTTTTACTTTTTGTGATAATAAATATCCCCCCAAAAAATATAAAAAAAACTTTTTTTTCCCTCAGTTTAGGCCGATACGTATTCTTCTACATATTTTTGGTAAAAAAAATTATTGATTGGTTTGCGCAAAAATTATAGCGTTTACAAAATAGTTTTATAGCATTTTTATTAATAATTTTTTTTTTTTTACTAGTAATGGCGGCAATCAGCGATTTTTATATTGACTGCGACATTGTGGGGGACCCATCGGACATTTTTGACACATTTTTGGGACCATTGTCATTTATACAGTAATCACTGCTATATAAATGCAGTGATTCCTGTGTAAATGACACTGGCAGTGAAGGGGTTAACCAGTGGGTGGCAGTGTAGGGGTTAAGTGTTCCTAGGGGTGTGTTACTAACTGTGGGGGGGTTGGGCTTTCATTTAGTGAACACTGATCTCTGCTCCAATCACATGGAGCAGAGATCAGCGTCACTAGTTGCTAGGCAGAATGGAGAAATGCTGTTTACTCGGCATTTCCTCCATTCGGCCGCTCCGTGAGACGATCGTGGGGATGCCCACGGCGATCGAGTCCGCGGGTCCCGCGACCGGACTCACGGTGGTCCCAACCAGCACGGGACGCTCCTGATGGCAGGGCGGCATTGAATATTGGACGTACCTGTACGCCAATATGCCTGCCCGTGCCATTCTGTCGACGTACATCGTCGTGCGCTGGTTGGGAAGTGGTTAAGTATGGCAGTTTCAGTGGAGTGTAGCAAGCAAAATCTGGACTGTAAAGGGTCAAGAAGGTTGTTATCAGTGAGATAAGACAGTTGTCGACTAAGCATTCTAAAAGTTTTGACGCAAATGGGAGCAAGGAGATGGATCAGTTGTTCAGGCTGGTGGGGTCCAGTGAGGGCTTTTTAATTATGGGGTGATCAGGGCATGTTTTAGAAGGGAGGGGGAGGTGCCAGTAGAGAGGAAGATATTGAAGATGTGAGTGAGGGAGCATAAGATAGAAGAAGATGGTGGACCGTATGTAGATGAGAGGGAACAGGATCCAGGGGACAGGTGGTAAGGCAGGCTTATGAGAAAACTTTAGAGACCTTTTTGGTAGTAGTAAGTTAGAGGAGGGAGGAGAGTGTTAAGAGTGGATTTGTACAGGGTATGTTAAGTGGATTAGATGTCTGTGCATTGTAGACTGTCCCCACAATGTGCATCTATCTTGTTTTTGAAGTGATGGGCAATCTCATGAGCAGTGAGCAAGTTACTGGGTGGAGATGGTGGTGGAGAAAGTAAAGAGTTAAAAGTAGAGAAGAGACAATGAGGACTGGAGGGCATAGTATTAATAAGGGTCACAAAGTAGGTTTGTTTGGCAGCATGGAGGGAGGAATTGTATTTTAAGAAGGTAGATTTATATTGGGTGAATGCATGCTGGGCTTTGGCTTTGCACCACTCACTCCAGTGCTTGGCTACGCCTCTTAAGGTTTCTGGTGTTGTCGGCCTGCCAGTTGTAATGGTCGCGCCTGATATTTTGTGTAGAGAGAGGAGCAAGAGTACAGTGCGGATGAAAGTCAGATAACGTTCACCTAACTGGCCCTTACTTCTGCCCCATTATATTCTAGTCATTAGCTAACCAGAGGATCATACCAAGTAAAATTCAGGTACATAAATGAGTTACATAGAAACATAGATTTTACGTTTCAGTGTAGTTTTTTTTTTTTTTTACTAAATGTATAACCATATTTTTTTAATTTTTAGGTTTAAACTAACAGAAATTCACATTATTGTACAGCTATTGGCAAGTTCAAATGCATACTTACTACTGCCTGCTATAGTTAACAGCTGGATACTGCCAGATAAATGATATATGAGCAGAAAGTAAAAATGGATGCTAAGTACTTAATTATGGCTTAGTTGAGTGATGTTCTGTGTGGTGTCATGACTGTTTAATAAAGTCATAGCTGGTTTAAGTCTCATTGTGTGTTGCTTATAAAAAGGATTTCCTTTTCTTTCACCTATCTTTACTAAGGCGTATACAGTATATACAAATGTGCACGCTCTTAAAAAAATCCTACATCCTCTATATTGCTTGACATTCACAGCCTTCTGTAATTCTGGAGCATGAAGACCACTTACATTTCCTCTATATAGGACAGTGGACAGCTTCTTCTTTGCTTTCGCTACTTATTTATTAGCTTCTTATCCTCTCAAATCAATCTGTGCTATGACTTTGCCAATATGTTTACTTATGTAGCTCTGACAATTTAAATAGTTCTTTAAAAAGGCACTTTGCAAATTGCTTTTCCGCCAATCACCATTCACCCCGAGGGTTGAACAAAAAAAAACTGACAGATCTGGTTGGAGTTGCTGTACTAACCATGCAAGGTTAGTGCAGCTGTTGTGTTCTGAAAGGGGGATGGTCCCCACCCAGAAGACTCCGATCAGCGCTTTCTGTCATTGGCTGAGAGCACTGATCGGGAGTCGGTTGGATGCTGGATTTCCAACATGCATGCCCAATAGAAGATGGCCAAAGGACCAGCTTCTGTCAGATAGACTGGCTTCTGTCAGACAGACCAACAGATCGACATACACATGGGCCATCTGAAGTTTATTTTTTTAACCCCCCGTTGTCTTCCAACATTCAGCAAGCGTGTACCCATTGGCTGAGAGTGCTGATCGGGAGTTGGTCAGATGCTGGTTTTCCAGCATAGTCGTCCGACATACACGGGCCGAATGTTGCTCTGTTTTTTTTTTTAACTGGTCATTGCCTCCCAGCATTCGACCCATGTGTACCCAGCTTAAGGGTTCATGCACACTGGCTTAAAAATTGTTGCTTCTACATGAGTTTTGTGTTTTGCCTGTAGAAGCAGCCCAATTATATCCTACATGTTCATGCACATTAGGATGATTACAGGCATATTTTAAGCTTAACATTTAGAGGCAGGAAAAAAAGAAAAAACTTTTTGGTTTGCTCTTCTGATTGGAGATTTCTGGCAGAAAAAATGCAAAACTCTCCTAAACTCACCTAAACTATGTACAAAAAATGCTCTATATGAGCGTTTTTTTTTTGTTTTCTGCCAAGTAAACTGGCATTTTATCATCAATCTGCTGCAGGAAAAAAATATAATTTACATAGCCTCCCCATTTTTGAGAATTTGACTGCAAAATCTGTAATTTTATGTCACAACAATAAGGTTTCAGCAGGGGCTGCATTGAGTGAGAGACATTTGTGAATACAGCCACAAAGTTAAGAAAGATTAGAAAGTGGATGGGGCCAGAACAAAGATCCCATCATCCTTTTGGAGAGTAAATCAGATAAAAATGTAATCAAAGAGAGCAAGAATGTTATAATTCCTGAAAAGGACATGTCAAATAACAAACATGCAGTAGCATAAATAATATAGCTGATGTTAGGTCCACTTTAATATTTTTAATCTCTAAGTGTTGCATTTCTTAGGATTTCATCTGTAAGGCCGCGTACACACGGGCGGACTGTCTGACGGACTTGGTCCGCTGAAACGTGTTTCAGCGGACAATCCGCTCGTGTGTGGGCTTCAGCGGACTTTTTCAGCGGACAGTCTGGCGGACTAAGTCTTTCGGAATTTCCGTAATATTGTCCGTCCAAACTGGGTTTCAGCGGACAGTCCGCTCGTGAGTAGGCTAGTTCGATGGACTAAGTATGGCGCATGCTCAGAAAGGATTTACACGGCCGAAGGTTGCATTGCAGTGTATTGGACGTCAAATTTCTAGTCCCGTCGTACGTGCCGTACACGTCATCGCGCAAGCTTTCAGCGGACTGTCTGTTCGTCGTGTGTGGTCAAGTCCGTTCATTCAAAAGTAGGACGGACTGTCTGTCGGATTGTCTGACGGACTTAGTTGGACGGATAGTCTGCCCGTGTGTACGCGGCCTAAGGATTTCCAGTGGCTTTCTATCTGCTCTACTCTCTGATGATTTTTGATCTGTACAATATGCTACATCCTGGGGCTGGAAGCTTTTATAACCTTGACTCTCCTTCAATAAGGTGTCTCAGCATATTTTCAGTTTTGTAATTTATATGGTTTCCATATCCACATCATTGATGTATCTACATGCTATCTATTAGCATTATATTTTTTTCTAATGAGCCATATTTTCTCTATCTGTCCTGTGTTTCTTCTGCGCACTGTTGTGGTGTTTTCAGTGCGTTTGCATTCTCTATAACCGTTATTGATATACACTATGTTTTTACGTGATGTGCATTTTTCTGAAAAAAAATCCTGCTTGAGGATCCTTATACAAAGAGTATATTATAACAAAATCAACTTTTTCATCTTATTAATGTGTGCATCAAAAGTATAAAAGCGCAATATATTTTTTAAAAATATTAGGTGTTTTTTTATTCACCTAACCTTCTTTGATACAGTTAGTCAAGCCAAGCAAGTTTGCCAATGTAACCATTTATTTTTTCTTCTGGGAAACTTTTCAGCCGCCTCAAATGTTCTGTTGGATAAAAAATCTGTCTGAAAACTAACAAAGAAACACACCGAATTATCTCAAATATTTTATCCCAGCATCTCTCTAAAATGTGAAAGTTGAAAGAGGACTGTACATTTGTGAAAATGTCACCGCTATGCTAATTTCTGTTTTTGCCAACCTGACTTGATCGTATCTAGGTTAGATAATTAAATTTACACAGAGAGATTATTTTTTTCTAGAGTACATTGCAATATAATGTGAATAGAGAAAAAAAGTCCTCCTCCATTAACCTCTTGTGCTCCAAAAGGTTTTGCCCCCTTCAGGACCAGGTTATTTTTGGCTATTTAGCACTGCGCTACCTTAAATTTGTTGTAAACGCTTTTGTCTTTCATCTATAGGTAAGCCTAGAATAAGGCTTATCTATAGAGAGTTGAAATATCTCCTAAACGTGCGCTGTTTAGGAGATATTTCACTTGTAGTGCACCGATGTCATCATCGACGCATGCTCTGTGAAGAAACAGACCACCATGCTGTTTCTTCCCCCAGTGTGTGCCATGACTGATGACTGCCACGCACACATGTGGGAGTGAAGTTACGCAGCTCTGGCCAGTCACAATCCGTGGCCTTGGATGGAAGAGGGGCAAAGATGGACATGGCCAGTGCAGGGGACAGCACAGGCTTTGTTTGCAGGTAAGTGGCATATAATGGGCTAGTATGCAATAATAGCCCATTATGCTTTTAATTTACAGGCCTTGTGGGGAGCAAAAGAGGAAGTAAAACCCATCACGGTTTATTTCCTCTTTAACTGGTAATTCGGCTGTCATACAATTCTGTACGCAAATTAAATTTATATTTTTTCTCACAAATAGATCTTTCTTTTGGTGTTATTTGATCACCACTGGGTTTTTCTTTTTTATATATATATATATATATATATATATATATAAACAAAAAAGACCCAACATTTTGAAAAAAAAAAAAACAATATATTTTTTTTTACTTTCTGCTATAACAATCTATGTTTTTCTTAAATTTAGGCCAACATTAATTCTGCTACATGTTGTAAAAAAATGGTACTGCAATTTTTGTATACTTCTGATGGGGCTGATCAGTGACTTATAGTGAGACTGTGATAATATGGCAAGCAATCTGACACTAACTGTGTTGATGGGAACTGACACTGACATCACCAACAACATTAATACAGTGATCAGTGTCATTGTACTAATGACACTGGCTGGGAATGGGTTAACAACTCGGTGTAATCAAGTGTTAATGTGTATATTATTTGCTGCTTTTACTATAAGACCCCTTTCACACCAGGGCGTTTTGCAGGCGCTATAGCGTTAGAAATAGCGCCTGCAATCTGCCCTAAAGAAGCTGCACCATTGTGTGCAGTGTGAAAGCCCTGAGGGCTTTCACACTACAGTGGTGCGCTGGCAGGACGTCAGAAAAAAGTCCTGCCAGCAGCTTCTTTGGAGCGGTGAAGGAGCGGTGTGTTTACCGCTCCTCCACCGCTGCTCCCCATTGAAATCAATGGGGCAGCGCTGTAATGCCGTCGGCAAAACGCCACTATTGCGGCGTATTGGCGGCGGTTTTAACCCTTTCACGGCGCCGTTTTACCGACGACGCTATCAGCGGTGTGGTGTGAAAGGGGTCTAAAACGTTTTGATCCTTCTACCAAATTAGATGTTTGTTTTATTGCCCATCACTGGATATCACGTACTGTAGGCAAGTTGAAGTTTTTAGCAGCACTGTATACCTTTAAGTGACAACTTTCATTTAGTAACTACCTGGGTACTTGGCATCAGTAGACCCAGCTAAAACTACATTTTGGTGTACATCACCAAGGTCCTGCTTCCCCATTTCTTTTTTTTTTTTCACATCATGGAAGACTGCCAAAAGACCAAAACTGGGTCATGCAAACTCAGAGGAATGTACATCTTTACTCAAGCTTTGCACAACTATGAAAATAAATTCCACTATAACAAAAGCCCCCACTATATCAGTACATACACTGTGGGGTTGACTTATTAAAACTGGAGAGAGCAAAATCTGGTGCAGATGTGCATGGTAAGCTTCTAAGTTCAACTTGTTCAAATAGGTTTTGACAAGAAAACCTGGAAGCTGATTGGTTTCTATGCACAGCTATGCCAGTTTTTGCACCCTCCAGTTGTAGAAAAATATAAATCTGTGTGTATGCATGCAAGCACATCATAAGAAAAATATGTGGATTATTTGGGAAGTATCATGCCACCAATTTTTGGGAGTTTGACAAGTTCAAAAAAATGGTCTGTGGCTGAGGGGTGGTCTGCTAGTTACCAATTTGTTTTCTATTTTAGTATTTTTTCATTTTAAGTTTTATTTATTGTGCTACACTTTCATTTTATTTCTTTATTTTTTTTGTATTTTTAATTCCCCGAAAAATGTATTTGGGTTTTATAGAATTCCAATACAATATCACAAAGTATATAAATATAAGTACGTTTATACATTGTAGGCAAACATAGAGACAAGTGAAAGAACCTTCCCATCCTATCTATGAAAACAGATGAGAACAACATTAGGGCAAAAAGAACACGTAGGTACTACCGAGCAAGTTAGATAATTTAGTAGTTAACTAGCTCCCATCATAAGCCTTGTGAGCACAGTTGAACATAGAGTCTTAAAACTGCAAAGTATCTTCATAACTTTAAGGCAGGTGAGGGAGTCAACTCACTAATGCCATTACAACAAGCACACCCAGATGTGTGTATATTATATCATACTAATTAGTCTTACCTTGTGTCGGATAGAGAAGGTGGGCTTGTAGGAACTTGTGCTATGTTGCATCACAGTTGTGCAGGGTATTATAGGTATTACATAGTTACATAGTTAGTCAGGTTGAAAAAAGACACAAGTCCATCCAGTTCCACCACAAAAAAATAAATAAATAATAATAATAATATCATACAATCCCATATACCCAATTCTATACCCACAGTTGATCCAGAGGAAGGCAAAAAACCCCAGCAGAGAATGATCCAATTTGCTAAAGCAGGGGAAAAAAATCCTTCCTGATCCCCTGGGAGGCAATCAGATTTTCTCCTATTGTTGAGGAGTAGAATTAAAGTCTATGTCTGGAGTATGAAGGTTGTAGGCCACAGCTGCCAATTGGTACCCTGGCATATGTAATGGATAGAAGTGTCATATCATACGTTCACCTAGTAGAAGGAAGGAAAGTAGAGAGAAAGAAGGAAAAGAAAAAAAGTGGAAGGGGGTATTTTGTATTGCTTATATTATTTGTTCCTCTTGTAGTCTTTTCTTATGTAATTGTTGTTGTTTTTTTCCTTTACAATGTGGATTAGCAAGGCAGTTGTGTGTGTTGTATTTTAGGAGATCCTGAATATACTGTAGCTGCTTATTTTGGCTCCTATCCAGCCTAATGAATCTGACAGCAACAGCTGAGTTTTAATAGCATAGCATAATAGCATAACATTGCACATTAGAGGATCAATGTTGTCAATAAAAGGACATTTGAAGGATGGAAATCCACATTCAGATGCCTTAGAGGGGGGTTGCTAGAAATTATGTCATATGTTGCATGATTTTTAATGTTGCTCTTAAAATCAAACTGTGAAATCTGTGCCCCAAATTTGCAGGCAGAGGGCAAATGACTACTCACTACCATTGCCTGTTGTCTCCCTACCCTGACCTTTTCCCCAAGACTAACTTACAATGCCTGTGCTTCTGTATGGAGGCAACTTTCTTGACAGAGACAGTACGTCCTCATGTCAGGTTTTGACATGCTTCCTCATGTCAAAGCTGCATCCCTGATTATTGGTTATAAAACTGATGAAGAAATAATCAAGCAGCAGGTAGATAGGTTAAGAAAGCACAGATACACAGAATAAGTGAAGTAGAAATGGGACATCCTTACAGTGCAGAACTAATGTGCTTTAGAAAGAAGTTATGACTTAAGAAATTCCATGTCAGACAAGTCAGTCTTATTTTATGTAATGCATATTTACTGTTTATTTTCCTTTTTAAAGTACTTACCTTGAATATTGAGCATGATTACCTCCATGTCCTGGTCCTCCACATCTTCCAAATTATTTCTGTTGTCAGGAGAAAACATTTTATTTCAATAACTGATTAATCTCTGATTAAACAAACAAAAAACAAAAAACCCCACTTCAGAACTACTAGACAAGCCTTTACCTTTTGTGACATCACAGAGCAATATTGATTTATCATAGGTCACATGACAGGGGGAGAGATCTATTGAGGGGCAGTATGAATTAAAGGATGAAAGAGAAAAGGCATGAGTTATGTAAAGGGAACTGTGTTCATTTGAAAAGAATGACAAAAGAAAAGAGAGATGAACATAGATAAAAATGGGATCAAGTGAGGCAAGGGAGAAATTAAGTAAGAATACTGGATAGAGGGATGGATAGTTTTAAGAAGAGAAACTGGAAGAAGCATAGATGGAGGAAACATGATGCACAGGGACACTAAATGAAAGGAATGGATTAAAAAAAAAACACTAAAAAGATGCATGTAGGAAATATCTGTGGTTCCCAAATTACCTGCATTGTAGTATTTGAAGATATCTCCATTATCTTTCTCTGCATCTTTTTCTTTGTTATCTGGGTTAACCACTTGACCTCGCTGTACACAAATATAATGCATGTCTTTTTTTCTCAGAAATAGAGCTTTCATTCGGTGGTATTCGATCTACTCTTTGTTTTTTATTTTTTGCACTATGAACAAAAAAAGACCAAACATTTTGAAAACATAACAGTTTTTTTTTTACTTTCTGCTATAAAACATATCCAATAAAAAAAATAGAAAAAAAAACAAAGTTCATATATATATATATATATATATATATATATATATATATATATATATATATATATATATATATATATATATATATATATCATCAGACATCGGGCACCATGCACCCATGATCGGCTTCCACTGAGTGAAATCATAGCCAAAGTGAGCTGGCAGCAGTGCGTTTGTAGGTCCCCTACCCGGAAGAGTTGAAAATGTATATATATATATATATATATACGGGATTTGCCACAGAGGTGCCACCCTGTAGCAGTAAAACTGCTATAGGGTGGACTTAAGTGGTTACTTTGATTGACAATTAGTCTATTGCACAATACTATACCTAAAGGCATTTTGTGTACTTTTTTTTATTTTTTTAGAAAGATAGTTCTTTGTTTTGGTGGTATTTCCGAACAAATATGGTTTTGATTCCTTTTTTTTACTATTTATAGAATCAAAAAATTGGGAGAAAAAACAGTTTCCCTTACTCTCTGTGAAAAAAAAAGATGTAGAGTAGTACAAGCACCCTAAAGCTGGGTACACATTATACAACTTTCTTGTTCAGTCTTTCTTTAGATTTACCAAAACCATATCTTATGAGGTCAAGCCTAAACACTTTAAAATTGTACACAATCAGGCAGGCCCTTGCACTACATAGTTGAAGGTAAATCTACAGGAAATTAAACAAAAATAATTGTATAATGCGTAGCCAGCTTTAAAATTACCCATTTTTGGAAAGTAGACACCATAAGGTGATTCAAATTTTTTGCCATCATTTCTGGAAATGAAAAACATGCTAGTATTGAAATGGTAAAACTTTAAGTTTGATAGACTAGATTATAGCACATACAGATCATACTAATAGGGAGGTTGTAAAGGGTTAATGTACAAGTTACATATGAATGACATGATAGCGCTAATGTGAAGATGTTGCATAGTTACATAGTTAGTAAGGTTGAATAAAGACACCAGTCCAACCTGAGTGAGTGTCCACAACCGTCCCCATCCCTGTACACACACATCAGTCCCCACCCCCAAGGAGCCCACCATCCAAGGTCCCCATTCATATACTACAGCCAATTTTGGGCAGATGCCAATTAACCTACCTGCCTGTCTTTGGAGTATGGGAGGAAACCACAGTACCCGTAGGAAACCCACACAGGCACAGGGAGAACATGCAAACTCCAGGCAGGTAGTGTCGTGGTTGGGATTCAAACCAGTGACCCTTTGTACTGCTAGGTGAGAGTGCTACCTACTACACCACTGTGCCACCCAAGATAGGATAAGGGAGGTGAAAGGTTAATATATAGTTCATGAAAGAGACCCTGTATTGAGATCATATATATAGGAGAGGAGTGGAGGGGGGGTTTAATAGGGTAAAAAACGTTACTTGTATCTGTTGCTGTGTAGCAATAGGGAAATAATGAATGATTCATTCTCATTCCCTACCCTTTCCGTGTTGTGAGAGGATAGGGAAGGTAAACAGTGTTGTGTGTACATCTGTGATCACTGTCATTGGACTTTCTATGATCAGTCGCAACAATCTCAAGTTACAGAGCCGCTTGGATCTACTCTGTACTCAGTGTCTATTCACAGGCATTAAGGGACACACTGTCCACAATGTGGTTATTTCCATAAAATGTTATTTTTATAAAATGTTGTTGCAGAAATAACCATCCACCGCTTTGCCGTTTAACCACTTGAGATCCGCGCTATAGTAAAATGACGTGTATAGCGCGGATCTCAATTTTCAGGACTACGTCTATTGACGTCGTCCCCTTTAAGAGTTCCCCGCGCGCTCCCGGGAGCGCGCATCGGGGAAAATCTGTGTTGGCCGTGTCCGCTGGACACAGCCAATCACAGATCGCTGTAAACGGCCAATCACAGCGGCCGTTTACAGCGCGATCGCCTCCTCCAATGGGTGATGATCTCAAATGTAAACAAATGAGATCATCACCCATTGCCAAACGTGTCTCCTCACACAGCGATAGCGTGTGAGGAGACCGAATGTGCCTTGTGAGTGTAAAATTGTCAGTAAACAGATAAAAACCCCACCTGTGCCCAGATCTACCCTGCCAGTGCCCTGCCAGTGCCCAGATCTACCCTGCCAGTGCCCTGCCAGTGCCCAGATCTACCCTGCCAGTGCCCACCTGTGCCCACCTGTGCCCGCCTGTGCCCACCTGTGCCCACCTGTGCCCACCTGTGCCCACCTGTGCCCACCTGTGCACCGCCAGTGCTCCATCTGTGCACCGCCAGTGCCCGCCAGTGCCCCGCCAGTGCCCGCCAGTGCCCGCCAGTGCCCGCCAGTGCCCACCAGTGCCAGCCAGTGCCAATCGGTGCCCATCTGTACCAATCGGTGCCCATCTGTGCCTCAGCAGTGCCCATCTGTGCCGCCTAAGCAGTGCCCATCTGTGCCGCCTCAGCAGTGCCCATCTGTGCCGCCTAAGCAGTGCCCATCTGTGCCCATCTGCTGCCTTATCAGTGCACATCCGTGCAATAAATCAGTGCACATCTGTGCCGACCTATCAGTGCCCATCTGCCGACTCAGCAGTGCCCATCTGTGCCGACTCAGCAGTGCCCATCTCTGCCGCCTCAGCAGTGCCCATCTGCCGCCTCAGCAGTGCCCATCTGCCGCCTCAGCAGTGCCCATCTGCCACCTCAGCAGTGCACATCCGTGCAATAAATCAGTGCACATCCGTGCAATAAATCAGTGCACATCTGTGCCGACCCATCAGTGCCCATCTGCCGCCTCAGCAGTGCCCATCTGTGCCGCCTCAGCAGTGCCCATCTGTGCCGCCTCAGCAGTGCCCATCTGTGCCGCCTCAGCAGTGCCCATCTGCCGCCTCAGCAGTGCCCATCTGCCGCCTCATCAGTGCACATCCGTGCAACAAATCTGCACATCTGTGCAATAAATCAGTGCACATCTGTGCCGACCCATCAGTGTCCATTTGTGCCACCTCAAAAGCGCCCATCTGTGCCACCTCAAAAACGCCCATCTGTGCCACCTCATCAGTGCCCATCAGTGCTACAATGGCTAAACGCGTCTTTTCCGCTGAGGAGGCGTACCAAATTATTTCCGCGGCCGACGAGAGCAACGGGGAGCTCTCCTCTTCCGATTCCTTTTCGGATTCGGATTCTGAAGCCGACGTAACTTATGAGCCAGTCCTCAGCAGTGAAACACTGACTGATGAATCCGAGGAGGAAGATATCCGGCCCATCAAGCGAAGGCGTTCTAGTGAGGCAGTGCCGTCCACCAGCACCGCAGTGCCGTCCACCAGCACCGCAATGCCGTCCACCAGCACCGCAGTGCCCCAGCAAGAAAGGCCAAGTACCAGTGGGGTGTCATCTCAGCCCCAAAGGGTTAGGAGCCATGCTGGCCTTCCCTATGCCCTTCAGAACCCCTTGTGGCTTCCTCCTAATTCAGGAGAGGCCAATGTTCCCCCTTTCACCGCCCAGCCAGGAGTCCAGGTGGACACGGAGAATTTTAGCCCCATCGATTTTTTTAATTTAATTTTTACGGAGGACATGTTGGCGTCAATTGTGGCCCAGTGCAACCTGTATGCACAACAATGTATTTTTCAAAATCCAACCTCCTATTATGCCCGTCCCTACGAATGGAGAGACCTAACGGTGGAGGAGTTCAAGCTTTTTTTAGGCCTCACATTTAATATGGGACTCAACAAAAAAAAAACAATTACGTACCTACTGGTCAACCCACCCCCTCCACCACTCACCGCTCTTCTCCGCGGTAATGCCCAGACACAGATATCAGATGATCCTGAGGTTCTTACATTTCAGTGACAATTCCCAATGCCTTCCACGAAATGATCCAAATTTTGACCGCCTTTACAAAATTCGACCAATACTAAATTATTTTTCAGAAATATTCCCCAAATTGTTTACCCCGGACCAACACATATGTGTGGATGAGTCCCTTATTAAATTTAAGGGCAGGCTTGGGATGAAGCAATTTATGCCCAGCAAAAGGGCCCGCTATGGGGTGAAGGTCTACAAATTATGTGACCGAGCCACAGGGTACACATATTCCTTCAAGGTGTACGAAGGGAAGGACACCCAGCTACAGCCCCCTAATTGTCCGGATTATTTGGGATCCAGCGGAAAAATTGTTTGGGACCTCATATACCCCCTACTGGATAAAGGCTACCACCTCTATGTAGACAACTTCTACACATCTCTGCCCCTGTTCCACAACCTTCACCGGAAGAAGACGCCAGCATGTGGCACTGTAAAAAAGAACCGGAAGGGCTTTCCTCAAAGTCTGGTGAACAAGAAGCTGCGGAAAGGAGAAACCGCAAGTCTAAGAAACAAGGAGGTTCTGGCAGTGAAGTGGAGGGACAGAAGAGATGTGTACATGTTATCTTCTATCCACAACGATACCTTCGTAGAAATCCCCAGAAGGAATGGCCCCGTAAAGAAACCCAAATGTATTTCAGAGTATAATTTGTTCATGGGAGGAGTCGACTTCAACGACCAAATGATGGAACCATATCTGGTCTCAAGACGGACATATCATTGGTACAAAAAAGTAGTAATTTATTTTTTTCAATTGGCCATTTACAATTCATATGTAGTTTACAGCAACGCCACCCAAAACCCCAAACGTTTCTTTGGCTACCAGGAGGAAGTTTTCACAGCCCTTTTATTCCCAAACGGCCCACTAGAAAATATCCGATCAGACGTTGTTAGTCGACTCTCCGAGCGCCACTTTCCGGATAAAATTCCCCCCACACCAGCAGGCAAAAGACGCCAAAAAAGATGTAAGGTGTGTACCAAAGCAGGAGTCAGAAAAGACACATCTTATTATTGTGCACAATGTCCTTCCCAACCAGGCCTCTGTATAGGCGACTGTTTTCGGCGTTACCATACTTCAATAAATTTTTAGTGAAGTATGGTAAACATAATCCTCAGTTCCTGCCTTCATACACCTTCACACCCCTTATGCCACTGCCTGCTCTGTAACGGACCCTGGCTTGTTATTTGACCACTATTATGCCTGCCGATTCTGTACATACCGCTGCCTGATCTGGAACTGACCCTGGACTGTTATTCGACCACGCTTCTGCCTAACGATTCTGTACATACCTCTGCCTCATCTGGAACTGACCCTGGACTGTTATTCGACCATGCTTCTGTCTAACGATTCTGTATATATCTCTGCCTGATCTGGAACTGACCTTGGACTGTTTGACCACGATATTTGCCTGCCTCTTGGACTGATCTTGTATTCTGCAACTGGACTAGTGGGATTCAACACGGGGTCTCACATATGTGAGGGGCTCCAGTATAGTTTTTCTGGAAGAAGAAAACAATTTTCTTTGTTTTCTTATTCCTAGATTAGGGTCTGGAGACTCGGAGGCTTCAAAGAGATTTGGGAGGGAGAAGCCTCTACCCCTATCCCCATTCTGTCCTGAACGAGGCTCTACTTTTGTCTGCTGCCTGTAGGACTTACTGCCATCATGCCGCACTGACCACACCACAAGGACCTGCCTACTACCAGGACCAATATTTTTGGCACTGCTGACATCTCTGCACTAACCCTGGACTGTAATATGGATAGTATCCCTGCCTGCTGCCTGAAAAACTGTGTTCGCTGTTGCTGACCAAGTCCCTGCCTGCTGCCTGGACCAGTGATATCCTCCTGTGGACAACTGCGCTTCTAAAACCACAGGTAATCTTTTCTTTATCCTTTGCTCAGCATAATGTATTTGGGGGTGTAATTCTTGGTATGTGCAGGCTATGTGTCCCTGGAACGCCGACGGTGTTTCTTGCATGTTGCGCCTCTGTATTTGGTCAGGCTGTGTAAAAGTCTCACACATGTGGTATCGTTATACTCAGGAGGAGTAGTAGAACGTATTTTGGGGTGTTATTTTTGCTATGTAAATGCTATGCGTTGGAAATATCTTATAAACGGACAACTTTGTGTAAAAAAAAATGCGTTTTCATTTTTTTCCACATTTTCCGAAAACTTCTGGAAAAAAATGAACCATTGAAAAGACTCATTATGCCTCATAGATTATACGTTGGGGTGTTAGCTTTCCAAAATGGGGTCATTTTCTGGACGTTTCCATTGCCCTGGTGTTCCAGGGCCTTCAAAACTGTAATAGGTGGTTGAGAAATGAAATGTGTAATTTATGCTCCTAGAATGCCTGAAGGTGCTACTTCAAAATTAGGCCTCTGTATGTGGTCAGGCTGTGTAAAAGTCTCACACATTTGGTATCGTTATACTCAGGAGGAGTAGTAGAACGTATTTTGGGGTGTTATTTTTGCTATGTAAATGCTATGCGTTGGAAATATCTTATAAACGGACAACTTTGTGTAAAAAAAAATGCGTTTTCATTTTTTTCCACATTTTCCGAAAACTTCTGGAAAAAAATGAACCATTGAAAAGACTCATTATGCCTCATAGATTATACGTTGGGGTGTTAGCTTTCCAAAATGGGGTCATTTTCTGGACGTTTCCATTGCCCTGGTGTTCCAGGGCCTTCAAAACTGTAATAGGTGATTGAGAAATGAAATGTGTAATTTATGCTCTTAGAATGCCTGAAGGTGCTACTTCAAAATTAGGCCTCTGTATGTGGTCAGGCTGTGTAAAAGTCTCACACATGTGGTATCGTTATACTCGGGAGGAGTAGTAGAACGTATTTTGGGGTGTTATTTTTGCTATGTAAATGCTATGCGTTGGAAATATCTTATAAACGGACAACTTTGTGTAAAAAAAAATGCGTTTTCATTTTTTTCCACATTTTCCGAAAACTTCTGGAAAAAAATGAACCATTGAAAAGACTCATTATGCCTCATAGATTATACGTTGGGGTGTTAGCTTTCCAAAATGGGGTCATTTTCTGGACGTTTCCATTGCCCTGGTGTTCCAGGGCCTTCAAAACTGTAATAGGTGATTGAGAAATGAAATGTGTAATTTATGCTCTTAGAATGCCTGAAGGTGCTACTTCAAAATTAGGCCTCTGTATGTGGTCAGGCTGTGTAAAAGTCTCACACATTTGGTATCGTTATACTCAGGAGGAGTAGTAGAACGTATTTTGGGGTGTTATTTTTGCTATGTAAATGCTATGCGTTGGAAATATCTTATAAACGGACAACTTTGTGTAAAAAAAAATGCGTTTTCATTTTTTTCCACATTTTCCGAAAACTTCTGGAAAAAAATGAACCATTGAAAAGACTCATTATGCCTCATAGATTATACGTTGGGGTGTTAGCTTTCCAAAATGGGGTCATTTTCTGGACGTTTCCATTGCCCTGGTGTTCCAGGGCCTTCAAAACTGTAATAGGTGGTTGAGAAATGAAATGTGTAATTTATGCTCCTAGAATGCCTGAAGGTGCTACTTCAAAATTAGGCCTCTGTATGTGGTCAGGCTGTGTAAAAGTCTCACACATGTGGTATCGTTATACTCAGGAGGAGTAGAAGAATGTATTTCGGGGTGTTATTTGTGGTATGCACATTCCGTGTGGGAGAAATAAGCTATTACAATGAAAATTTTGTGAAAAAAAAAAAAAAAAAAAATCGTCATTTTGCAAAGAATTATGGGAAAAAATTACAACTTAAAATAACTAACCATGCCTCTTACTAAATACATTGGAATGTCTAATTTCCAAAAAGGGGTCATTTGGGGGGCATTTGTACTTTCCTGGCTTGTTAGGGTCTCAAGAATGGAGATAGGCCTTAGTACATCAGATGTGATCTTTTTTTGCAAATCTTTATGATTTGCACCATAGCTTGTAGACTCTATAAATTTCACACAGATCATATAATATGCAAAAATTTGGGTTATTTTTACCAAAGATGTGTAGTAGTATAAATTGTGGCCAAAATTTATGAAGAAAAATTGCTAATTTTCTAAATTTTGTCACAGAAACGAAGAAAAATTCATTTTTTTTCAAAATTTTCGGTCTTTTTTCATTTATAGCGCAGAAAATAAAAAACCGAGAGGTGATCAAATACCACCAAAAGAAAGCTCTATTGGTATGAAGAAAAGGACAAAAAAATCATTTGGTTACAGTGTTGCATGACTGAGTAATTGTCATTCAAAATGTGAGAGCACTGAAAGCTGAAAATCGGTCTGGGACTGAGGGGGGTTTAAGTGCCCAGTAAGCAAGTGGTTAAAGACATAAGGCAGTAGGAAGGTGTTTAACGAAACAAACATTAAAAGGCAATGGGGTTGATTTACTAAAGAAATAAAGACCATTCATTTAGCAAAGTGAATATTAACTTTATAAAAATAATCAACACTAAGTTTAGTAAATATTAAGATGAAGTGGTGTTCACTTCAATCAACCACTATTATATTACACTATATTTTATTATTTTACGTTAATGTTTTATTCCATTGTTTTAATCAGTCATAAGGAGGTTTTGCATTCTGTTAGAGCTGTTTTATTATCATATATTTGCATTTGCTGTTATGTTATTCCAAAGTTTACTGGCACAAATATAGTGAATTATTTATATTTATTCACTGTAAAATACTCTTTGCAGGGAGGCACTTAAGTTTTGCTTTTGTTCATTTAGACAGTTGTGAAGTATACAGTACATGCCTAGAGTATACATACTGTATTTCAGGGGATAATGTGATATGCTACACTATAGGAAAAGTGACACAGGTTGATAAGGTATATGACATTACAATGTTTTTGTGCCAAGTGCAAGGACTCATTAGCGTTAACTGAATTTCAGGTTTTGTATTTATATAAAATACATTGTCTATAAACCATATAAAATGCATGTGAAAAATGGTTGAAAATGGAAACATTTAAATTAGTACACTGTATATTTGAACCTATATCTCTACATGGTTTTGCTGTATTTCTTCTTGCATGCATTTGTACAGTCTGTTGTTATTTCTGGAGATCATCCAAAATCAGAATATATTTAGAGCTGTTCTTACTTAGCATGCGGAAAAGAAATTACATTCTAAACAGGAATTAGTGGGACATTATTCCTAAATCTGCAATGTAAGTGACTACAGTTGATTTCCTTGAGATGACAAAGTTTCTCTGTGTGCCACATAACTTCTGCTTACAATACAGCAAATGGAATTTAAACTAGGGTATTGATTCCTAGCAATACAAGGTAAGCATCTTCTGAAATAATAATAGCTAGGGGTGCTTATACTGCCAAGGGTCCCTGGATCTACATTGTTGCTTTCTATGACAATCTTTGCTGTCTTTTATTTATCTAAAAATGATGACAGAAAATGGAAGGAGAAAAAACATTCATGCTGTTTGTGTTCTCACTTGCATATTTCAGTTAATTCATGTATATAGACTGGGACTCTCATGAGGCAACATAATGAATATAGCAAGGTAAACAGTAAAGTTACTTAAAAAATAAAGTAAGTCAAAAAAACAAGCCATGTGAATAGAGGTGACTAACTAAGTAGAAGCAGGAGAAATTCATCACTTAAAATTCTACTAAGTGTGAGGATGTAAAATTTGTCAGATGTGAAGCAAATCAACAATTTAGAAAAACAGGCAATCTTGACTGATGATTTGTATGACTTTCTGCAGGTATACCTTTATATGTACAGTATATGGAGAGAGTAGGGGGTTTCAACATTCACATATTTAATGGTTTTCCTGGTTTTCCATCTGTTTCGTACCTCATTTAACAAGAGTATACATAAAGGGCATATTTATAAAGCAGCAAATGAGGGCTTTACCAAATACGTATTTCAGGATTATCACTTAGTGTAATTTGTAACGCATGCACCAGGAAGACTCACCAGCATTGGATGGTTGATGATTTTCATATTTGCTGCTCTTTAAATATGCTTAACCACTTGAGACCCGCGCCATAGCCGAATGACGGCTACAGCGCGGATCTCCTTTTCCGGGACTACGTCTATTGACGTCGTCCCGTGCACGAGCAGCCTGTGTGCCCCCTGAGGGGCGCGCGCGGCGCGCTCTGTGATCGGCGAGTCTATGAGCCTCGCCTGATCACCGATCCGAGCAAGGGGTCGATCCCGACCCCTTATCACGTGATCAGCTGTCAGCCAATGACAGCTGATCATGTGATATAACGGAGCCGGTAAACGGCTATTATTCCTCCTCGCGCTGACAGCGCGAGGAGAAAAAAAAGCGCCGATCACGGCCAGTCCTGCCAGTGCCCACCTGCCCCCTGCCAGTGCCCACCTGCCCCCTCATCACTAAACATCATTAAAAAATAAGTGCCCCCGTCAGTGCCACCCAGCAGTGCCCATAGTGCCACCCAGCAGTGCCCACAGTGCCACCCAGCAGTGCCCACAGTGCCACCCAGCAGTGTCACCTAGCAGTGCCCACAGTGCCACCCAGCAGTGCCCACAGTGCCACCCAGCAGTGCCCACAATCTGCCTCAACAAAGGTGCTGCACCCCAGTGCCACATATACGTGCCCATCAGTGTCATCTACCAGTGCCCAGCAGTGCCCATAGTGCCACCCAGCAGTGCCCACAGTGCCACCCAGCAGTGCCACCTATAAGTGCCACATATCAGTGCCCATCAGTCCCATCTATCAGTGGTACATATCAGTGCCCCTTAGTGCCACCCATCCGTGCCACCCATCTGTGCCACCCATCCGTGCCATCTTATCTGTGCCCATCTTTGCCCATCAGTGCCACCTTATCTGTGCCCATCGGTGCCGCCTTATCTGTGCCTATTAGTGCCGCCTTAACTATGCCTATCAGTGCCCACCAGTGCAGCCTATCAGTGTGCACCAATGCAGCCTAACAGTGCCCACCAATGCAGCCTATCAGTGCCGCCTCATCAGCGCACTTCAATGAAGGAGAAAAATGACCTGTTTGCAAAATTTTATAACAAACTATTAAACATGATTTTTTATTTTTTTTGCATCTTTTTTTGTTTGTTTAGCAAAAAATAAAACCCCCAGCTGTAATTAAATACCACCAAAAGAAAGCTCTATTTGTGGGAAAAAAATGATAAAAATGTCATTTATGTACAGTGTTGTATGCCCGTGCAATTGTCATTCAAAGTGCATCAGCGCTGAAAGCTGAAAATTGGTCTGGGACTGAGGGGGGTTTAAGTGCCCAGTAAGCAAGTGGTTAAAACAACAACAATAAGAGAAGGGTGCACCAACCTTGCACATTACCATAATACATTTTATTAAAGGGAAAAAAAAAATGTTATACTCACAAATGCATACCATATACAGTCTAAGCATAACAAGTGAAAGGAATTGCCTCCAGGTCTGCTGTAATCAACCTATAGTGTAGGAAGACCAAACAGCATCCATATTGGCTGATGTGTTTCCACTGAGAACCCTCTTCATCAGAGCCAGAATAGTGAATGACCAACTACTTATTTAAATACACACACATCATGCAAAAATGGGGAGCCCCAGCCTCATAGACACTGAAAATGTGGGACTCGGGGTCCCAGCATGTCACAAATTATATCCTATGGCATATGGGGCAATTAACAGCATATGAGCAATACATAGAATCTTTTACCTATCTACAATGTTCCATATACCATCAATAGTAAATCATTGATAATTGATAATACAGTGTGTGAGTGACATAGATGTATATGTGCTCGTATATTGAACCTTTCAGATGTTATGGCTCTAAATATGTTGTATATTTCATGTGTGCCTTTAAGTTGATTGTCAGGGTCACTGGAAATATCATATTCATCCTACTGGTATTATGTGTTCAGGGATGCATGTCAGACCCCTGCCAAGCTTGGCTGTGGCTTGTATGGAAGAGCAGTGGTCTGACTGTCACTTGCTGCTAGTGCAGTGTATTATTTTGTTTACAAACTTTTTATTGAAAAGTGAACATCATACATAGGGAAGCAACAAAGATGCATATGAAATGGGACCTCTATGGATTTCCATTGAAGGGCAATAGCCCATTGAGTAGCTACACAGGTTGTATGTATCAACCTTTCTAGTGCAGGGTATTTTAACCTTTGTTGCAGCACTTAGCAGCTAAAGAAAACATCACAAGGGTTCTATTTGGCTTTAACCACTTCCACTCTGGAAGGTTTTACCCACTTCCTGACCAGGCCATTTTTTGCAATACGGCACTGCATTATTTTAACTGACAATTACGCGGTTGTGCAACGCTGTACAGAAAACAAAAGATTACCTTTTTCCCCCACAAATAGAGCTTTCTTTTGGTGGTACTTAATCACCTCTGTGGTTTTTATTTTTTGCGCTATAAACATAAAAAGATTGTAAATTTTGACTAAAAAACTAAAAAATTTTACTTTCTGCTATGAAACATCCCCAATAAAAAAAATGTAACAAATCAAATGTCTTCATCAATTTAGGCCAATATGTATTCTGCTACATATTTTTGGTAAACAAATATCCCAATAAACGTATATTGATTAATTTGTGGAAAAGTTATAGCATCTACAAACTATGTGATAGATTTAGGAACTTTATATTTTTTATTGTTTTTACTAATAATGACAGCAATCAGTGATTTTTTGTGAAACTGCGACATTGTGGTGGACTAATTGGACACTAAGTGATACTTTTTGTGGTCTAGTGACACCGATACAGTGATCAGTGCTAAAAAAAAATGCACTGACACAGTATAAATAAAACTAGCAGGGAAGAGGTTAACACCAGGGATGATCAAAGGGTTAAGTGGACTCCTAGGGGGTGCTTTCTAACTGTGTGGAGGGTAGATGCACAGGAGGAAAAGAGAGATCACATTTTAGCTTAGCCACTACCCTTTCATGCACATAACTTGCCGGTACTTGCACCACCGGGAACCCTACTATTGGAACACTAATGTGCATCCCACACAGCATCTGCCCAGCGGATCCTAAGGAATCACCAGTTAGGCTTAGCTCATACCTGGATGTCCATTCACGGGACAGGATGTAGGAGAAGGGCTACACTATCATCACATATTGGTGTGCTATGATGAGCAAAGACTAACCCATCAGTGAAAAGGGGGATTATTCCCCCAAGGTTATACCATCCACCCTGTCCACTACATGTAAACATGCAGACCAGACTTGGTTCCATAAGGCTCTGAGGAAGAAGAAGAGGAAAAATCCTCAAAAAACATCAACGGATCACACTACCTTATAACCCCATGGGGTATGGGTATTACTATATGTACTTTTAGAGGAATGATGGGATTTTATTCCAGTTACCAAATGTGAGTACACTACTTACTTCTGTTATCTAATAAAACTTTTTACCAAGGATAATGCACTAGGCCACTCGCCTTGTATTCATTCTTTGTTTAATCTCTCTTTTTCTCCCTGACACATCAGTTGTTTGCCTTATTTACATAGGCAGACCACTGTTCCGTCTCTCCACAGAACAATCAGTGGGTCGCTCTGGCCATTGCGGTCTCCGGACCCGCTAACTGGTTCCCGCTGTGTCCAATCATGATGGGAGAGGTGCTCCGGCAGCGCGCATGTGCACCCTACACTGCATGCACAAAACCACTTACAGATATGTATGTGCTGCAGTATATATGCTGTTGGCAGTCCAGAAGTGGCTAATGCACATACATATTGTATTCTGGGAGAAAATAAACCCCGTGCCCCTTGGTATGTAGCAAATATCTTATTACTCCCCAGGAGCAAGTATGCTAATTCAATGAGTTATTAAAATTACTTTTACAGTTGGTTTACTGCAGTTGTATTGTTGGCTAATATTTTCTTAACTATTGCAAGTTGGATTTTAAAATATGTCCTTTAACTAGGAAAATATTAAGCAAATATAAACATCTTATAGTTATTTTAATTAGCATCCTTTATTCTACTTCATAAGTAGGAATTATACTTGTAATAAAATTGGTTTATTTTTTTACTAGTCTCCAACTATATATAATTGGACATTCCTAATTTTGTTATTCTTAAAAAAATAATATATTAAATTAAATTACGTAATACATAATTTTTTCTATACATTTATGAAAGGGTTTTTAACTTTAAGTGGAGGGTAAAAAAGAAACACAAATTTAAAAAAGGATTCATTTGAACCAAATAGACAAAGCTCAGATTTGCTTTAAAAATTGAGAATTGTTTTTGAATGCAAAAACAAAATAAAAGGAATATAGCTTGCAAAGTTCATTATAGTACTGTATTCATATGTAACATATTTCAGAAAATACTACTGCAAATTCATTGTATCTTGGTTTAAACTGTGCTGTATACATTTTAAGAGGTTTTACAAATGGATTTGTTTTACTAATACTGAATCAATATTTGCATTAAGAATCAGATGGTGCAATCAATATGTACTTTTTCTATAATACATTTATCATTAACCACTACAATACAGGGCACTTTCACCCCCTTCCTTCCCAGCCCAATTTTCAGCTTTCAGCGCTCTCGCTCTTTCAGTGACAATTGCGTGGTCATGCTACACTGTACCCAAATGAAATTGTTATCATTTTTTTCACACAAATAGAGCTTTATTTTGGTGTTATTTATTCACGACTCCGTTTTTTTTTTTTTGCGATATAAGCGCAAAAATAGCGGAAATTTGGAAAAAAAACTATATTTTCTTTTTTCTATTTGAAAAGAAATCCAATAAAATCAAATTTTGTCATAAATTTAAGCCAAAATGTATTCTGCTACATGTTTTTGGTAAAAAAAATTCCGTTAAGTGTATAATAATTGGTTTGTGTGATCACGGACATATGTACGCAAATGATCATGTACATATGTGTGCAGGTGATCACGTACATATGTGTGCAGATAATCATTGGGACATGTGATTTTAGTGGGACATATGTGGGGGACATGTTTTTATTATTAGGGACATGTGTTTTTATTATTTGGGGACATGTATGTTTTGGGGACATGTGTGTTTTGGGGACATATGTGGGGACTGTGTTTGTACTGTGTGGTGTGTTGTGTGTGTACACTACACTGATGATCAGTGAGTAAAAAGCTGTAAAAAGCAGCCCATACTCACTGATCATCAGCCAGCTGCAGCGATCTGCTCTCTTCTCCTCAGCGGTGACTTCCGTGTGAGGAGAGGAGAGCCGATTGCCTAGCAACCGGCTGTTTGTTTACATCACATGACGGCCGTGATTGGACACGGCCGTCATGTGATCAGGAGGGCCAATCACAGAGCCCTCCTGCCGATCTGAGATGTGCCGTGTCCGGGTGACACGAGCACATCGGGATCGCGCCGCTGCGCGGGCGCGCGCGCGATCCCGCTGCTCCTGAATGACGTTCCCAAACGTCCTATCAGGAGCAGGCGGCTCCCACCCGGCCGTATATACGCATTGGCCGGGTGGGAAGTGGTTAAAATAGTCTAAATGTTTGCTGGAAAATGTAAAAAAAAAAAAGCTGCATAGGCCCTTCAATACAAACCTGCTGCAAGGTCAGAATTAGCATTACAGGGATATCAGTCTTATATTGTCAGCTAACTCATTATAGTCTGTATGAAATTTTATCTAAGGTTATAATGTATATTGAAATGTGCTGAGCTTTCAGTATGCGATCAACTTTTTTATTACAAAGAATACCTTGACTAGCTCTCGAGGCCTTTTTTTTTTTTAACTGGGACATTATTGCAGTAGCAGGTGCATAATAAGAACCAATAATAATAAAACCAGGGAAGGAAAACAATGAGTTTAGGGGATTTCTGGACTTAGCAAGAATGAAATATTTTGGACTAAAAAAAACACATTTGAATATAATGACATTCGATTTATGTCAGTCACAGGCAGTGCAGGTGAATTGAATTGTGAAATATTTTCAGAACAAATTCTAATAAAATGATATTGGAAGATAGTCAATACATGACAATCCATCTAAAGAAGGAATTACGCTAGGACTCACTATACATTTGAATTATTTATTTTAAGAAATATTGATTTGAATATAACAGGTGGCATTCTTTATAATTCGTGCAATAGAAAAGACAAGAGCTACAAATACAGATTGTAATTCAACCTGGACAATGAAAATAAATGACAGTAAGGTTTATATAGGACATTTTTATATTTATTACTATCATTAATAACAAATGCCCTTTGTTTTTATAAATAATATATAGATAAGGGTTTTCCGCGCTACAAAACCTTGCACATTTTATTAAGATAGCAAGTAATTGCTGTCATAAAGGCATTGCTGTCATGAGTATATTTTTTGCAGCCCATGTGGCTTCAAAGGGCCAGATTGAAGGAATTTGTCAGTGCTGGGTACAGGTGAACTGTATTTTTCACTAATAGATATTGGTGGTTTAGAGGGATGTCAAAAATTTCCAGAGCTGTTCCTATCTATTGTGGACTGACTGCAGAGATTCTGACCCTCAAAGTAATATCATAGGTAACATAGGTTTTCTAGGTCAGCCCTGGCTGAGAGAAAAATGTATCACTGCACAGTACTTTAGATTAGTCCCCTTCATATGGAAAACTCAGACACTCTCCCAGAGATTCTTACACATTCTAAGGAACTCTCGTATCCTCCAAGACAGCAGCACTCTGTCACCCTGGACATTCTTAAGCTGACTGTTCAATATACAATCTGATTTTGCAATCTATATCTACTAACAGCCATGTAATATAAGGGCCTGTGTGACTGGATAGAAATTAATTGGATTCACTGGATTGTTTAGGTGCAGTATGTCCTCATATTTGGTAAATCTACATGAGATTGTGTAGGGAAAGTACAGTTATATTGCAGTATTTATGGCCACCCTTAACTTATCTTCTGGGAACTCTCAGACTATTATTTGAGCATTTAGGAAAAAACTGAAAAAGAGGTGCCTTCTAAGTGCAGACTGCATAATATTTAAGGAATTAAAGTATAAAAACAGTCACATGGAGGTAAATATGTGTCAGCATGTCAGGATGACCCTGCAGTGGTGAGTCTTTGCATGCTGGTCCTGGGTTTGTGATGCTCATTTCTCCTGTAGGAGCCATGCACCGCCTCTGTATGTAGTTAAGTCCAGGAAGGAAGGCTAGAATGATCGCACATGGACCACAGCGACATGTGACGTCAATGGCAGTGATGCAACGTGTTTCCGAGCATGTGCACTTTCGATGGAGAGGACCGGCACACTGCTTTCTCAAACTTTTGAAAGGAGCATGCCTGTCTTCTCTATCGACAGTGTGCAGGTTTGGAAACGCATTGCATCACTTCCAGTGATGTCACACGCTGCTGCGGTCCATGTGCATGCCAGCCTTCCTTCCTGGACTTACCCGCACACAGAGCTGGTGGACAGCTCCTACAGGGGAAACAAGTGGCACAAAACCCGGACCAGCATGCCCAAAGACTCACCACTGCAGCACCATCCTGACATGCTGACACATATTTACCTCCAGGCGAGTGTTTTTTTTTCAATCAATTTTTATTGAGTTTTAAGAGAAAGTATACAGCAATAAACATAGTTGTGGAGGCAGCTGCTCTAATAACAATGAACAGTGGAAAGTATCTTGTTAAAGTATTTGTATAATATAGTATGAGACACACAATGGTACTAGTGTCACACATCTGGTAACCATGTTACAAGGCATTTATCAAGCTGTGTTTAGCAAGCAAATCAAAATTAAATAAATTAAAATATAAAAAAAATCTCTTGTTCCAAAACCCATAGTGTAGCATACATATCAAACGTTTTGTAATTGGGGGAATTTGGGCCTAAGGAAAGACACTCGTGGCTCCTTTGTAGGTTTGAATTGAACACATAAGAGGGAAGATGTAAGGATAAAAAAGGAAGGAGGTACTTGTAAAGAAATAGGGGGTGAGATGGGGGTGTGGGTGCCATATGTGGCATTTGAAGGTAAGGGTTCTATATTTAAGGACTTTTAGTGCTTAGGCAGAAGAGAAACAATTAAATACTAGTGGTTACTGCATTCTGTAAAACTATTTGCTAAGATTTTTACATTTTAGAATGAATTGCCTTGAGATTGTCCATAATTTTAAAGGATGCCCTGACTCGTAAAGGTTGAGAAACACTGTATTTTATGATTATATGATTTATACTTATCAGTCTGGTACTCATTGTTGTTGGAGAATGGATGTGGTCGCTCTGTACCTTTTTTGAGGTTTTTCAATCAAATTTATGGATCGCATCCATTCATGTGAAGTTATGTACAATTGTGATAGTTATGATTGGCCACAGCTATCACATTATACAGGTGCTCTGTTATTGGCCATTTCTGTACCATGTGATCACTGTGGCCAGTCACTGAGATCACAATAGTACACAATGAACAGCTATGAATAAAAGCAATTCTTCAAGGTAGATTTACTAAAACTGGAAATCTGGTGAAGCTTTGCAAAGAAACCAATCAGCTCCCAGTTTTTTTTTTTTTTTTTACAAAGCTTAATTGAACAAGCTGAAGATAAAAGCCAATCAGTTACCATGCACAGCTGTCCCAGATTTTTCACTCTTCAGTTTTAATAAATCAACCCTGCTGTGTACATTTAACATGTGATTGCTGATTGGTCTCAGTGATCACATGGTACCGGGACCAGCCTGGTACAATTATCTGTCATCTGCTATGTCCAGTAAACACAGAGGGTGACAGATCAAGCCACACATAGCTGCTAGAGTGTGCATTAGGCATGTGACTGGGAGGATGTCACATGACGTCCTTCCAAAATAGCAGTGCTCCTGCTCAGCCATTTGACTATAGGCCAGGCAAGAGGTAATTACAGTAAGCCTATGTTTAGGCTACCTACACAAAGGTATTTACATTATCAATAATCAATAAAAAGAAGTTTAAAATAATCCCCCATTCACCTAGGCTAGCTATAAGGAAAAATATGTCTACAAAGTTCAAAACATACAGAAGGCATTAAAATATTTCCTATTCATTTCCATTGTACCAAAATCTTGGCAGCCTGTTTGCCATCTAATATAAACACACACCAGATGTTTCTAAGCTATTAGAAACTGACTGAAACCATACTTTAGCCCTGATTTGCTTTTTTGCTTTACACATAAGGCAACTCATTCAATACATGTGAAAAGGTGACAGAGAGACTCATGCAACTTTTTGAGCTTCGTGCATCTTGCTTGCAATGTTTTGAGGTGCCATTAACAATGAATGGCACCACAAGTGACACCTTTTTTTTTTCCTGCAATTTGGGAATGCATGCAAAATCATACACAATTTTGCATGCGTTTATGCACTACAGTAGTTTGAATGCAACCTTAAACTCAATTGTTGTTATTTTATAGTAGAAGCAACTAGAGGGGTCTGGGATAGCTTGGACCTTTTTACTGCAAGTGAATGTTATGCAAATAGTTTATTTCCCATAATCTAAGTGCAGGTGCACTTTTGATCTGGTTGGTGATTATGGTAAATTTCATAGTACTGATCTGTTATATCACATTACATTATATTACATTAGGCCTTCTGTATGTCAGAGTTGGTAAGATTTTTTCAGCGCATGTTTTGGAAATACAAAATCTGCATGAGATGCAGTGGTCTTCTAGTCACAAAAGGACCTGCAAAAGACAGTGACATGGTCAGGTGTCATGCAGAAATTCCTAAATGAAAACTAAATTGGTAAGAAGTTAAGCTGTGTTCTCTGTCCAGATCTTCAGCATTCATTTTTGAGCTACATGTATCTTTAATAATTTCATGTGTACATACTATATATATATATATATATATATATATATATATATATATATATATATATATATAAATGTTTCTTTGAAATGCTTTACCAGACTGATTGGAAAAAATACCGCTTTTAGTAAAATGTGAGAAGATTAGTTGTTGCTAGCTGTAAGGCATATAAGAGCAATACATTGACTGTAATTAGTTGCCTAGATCAATTAACATGGCAAGAAATTTCTAATTCTAAAGGGACATTTATAAATAGGCTTTTTAATGAATAATATGCTGCATTACCAATTCTGTACTCGTTTCCTTTTTAATTAAATTAATTACATAGTGTTGTAAATGTTGCAAAATATTGCAAAGGGCAGCAACCACAATCAAACGATTTAATAACCTTTAAAGCTAACATTATATAGCAGTCAGAAGATAATTTAAAGAATAAATGAACATTTTTAATAGGATATAGAGACAGTGACAAAAACATTTACTTCTTTGGCAGGTTTTGTAGAAGACACATGTTTTTTAGCAAAATCTCTATACATTTTATGCAGAAGATTACAAATACCAATATAAAGATTTGTACATATAATTTGTTCTCATATAGTACCAATATCACTGTAGTAAAAAAGTCATGGGTGAATGTAATGCATAACTTCAAGGATGACATACACATTTATTGTCTATTTAGATCACCAATGGATTTGAACAATGTAAGGGAAGGCAAGTATAACATGCTTATGGTGCTTGTTATGCAGCAGCCTTGGTACAATGCCTATTATGAGCAAAACACAGATCTGAGTGCTGGTGATTTTTTTGTTGTCTGTGTTGCCATTGTAGAGATTCCCTTTATGTCCTGCAATGAGGAAAAATCTTTCTAATAGTGAAAGGTTAAATGAACTTGACAGAGGTTGTAGTCTTTCTCCTCTCCATACAAAACAACAGAGATAGGCTTTGAAGAGATACTTTTTTGCTTATGTAGGGCAAAGTGGCAGTGTCTCTGCAAAGGGAAATCCCCAACTCCTATAACCTCACTTGCATTTCCTATTAATTCCTTGCTTCTTCACAGCAGGTGCCTAAATCGGATATGTTAGCAAGTGGGGGGGAAGTAGTAATGGCACTCCCTTGTTCATATGACAATGTTTGGGACTAGTGATTGTCTGGTAGGGCCAGGAAACATCATATGGGAGCATGTCACATGATCCCCCATACCTGAAAGTGCAGAATATTCTTACCGACAGTGTTCACAGTTCACACTGCGCTCTGTGGACCGCTGCAGGTGTCAAAACAATATTAATGACACCCCCGGATTGGTTCACAGATCGCAGTGCAAACTGTGAACTCGAACACCCATGTGATCCAATTCCAGTGCCCGGAAAATTAAGTCCATGCACTATTTTCCTGCAAATCCAATGTGAGTTCAGCCATACAACTGTTTGGCTGAACTCGCATTGCACATTGCACATGCAATGCCTGTGTTCGCACAGGTGTGAACCCTGGCTAAAAACCTTTTAATAAATCAGAGTAATAAATAATAAATATATATAATATATGAAATATATTATAATATAATACAATATATGAAACATATTATATGTTTTTTTAACATACAGTTAATTTATTTGGATCTTTTGGAGCTGCATACTTTCTTTAGATAATGGCACACAGATGAATGGGTAACCTTGAAACTCAAAGTATTAGTGGATCAAGTCCTGAGAAAATCTTCTAATTTTAGACCTAAAAATGCTAGCATTAGCTTTACTGAATATGTTATTTTTTCCATTGAAAACATACTGTAGTTTCCTAAGCATAAATATTATTCCCAAGCTCTTAGCTAAGCAAAGTGATGTTCGGTATCAGAAAAATGGTCTACTCATTGCTATTATGTTTTACAGTTTCCTAATGATCTCTGGCTAGCCTATGACATCAGATTAATATGTGTAATTAATTTTACATTCTTTTCTGCTGAAAACTTTCTGTTCAACATTTTTCTTTCTAACTAATTGGTGTGCATAAGTCCCCTGGCTCATATTCATTATATTGAATTCCCAAATAGTGTGTATAGCAATATCCTGACAGCTGAAGGTATAGCAAATAATATTGTTTCGAGGAGCCTAAGAGATAAAATTAAAAAGAAAAAAATCCTCTTTTGACTTTCTGGACAAGATCTATCAGCCCTGAATGAAATTTAGCAAGTAATGTTAAATTAGATCAGTAAATAGTGCTAAGAAGATTGAAACAAGGTAACATTTAACTATATTAACTCTTAGATTTTACTAATTGATATCTGTTTAATATTGTCTTTGTAACTCCTCATTTCCCCCTTATTAGAAAATGGATCAATAGAGGATTTTCTTTTAATTATTTATAGCAATTTTAGGATCAGAAAAAAAAGGTTTTCAATACAAAGAGCAATAGTGAAATTAACAAAGTATGCAATATTTATCAAGAATTTCCTGTAAATTTCATAAATAAATAAAAAATTCAGCATTTAAAAAAAATGACTGATAAAAATGAAAATAAATAAAAATAAATGGTGCGTATTAACAAATACTATAAGTGCAGCAGTGTATCAATGTGCATATGTCATAGAGTGAAACAATAAGACTGTGACCATATTTGTTGTTCAGTCATTTAGTCACCTCAAGGACCATAGCGCGCCAGGCTTTTCTGTCCTCAACTGCCTCCTAGAACTTGCTTAACTTCTTGTTATTGTTTTGATGATGCCTTCTATCCATCTTATTTTCTCCTTTTTCCTTCCATGTTTCCAGCATTGGGGTCTTTTTCAATGAGTCCTCTCTTCACATTAGGTGGCCAGAGTATTTGAGTGTCAGCTTTAAGATCTGTCCTTCTAATGAACATTCAGGGTTCCTTCAAGGTTTCCATCAAGATTGACTGGTTTGATCTTCTTGACATCCAAGGGATATTCAAGAGTTTTCTCCAATACCATAGTTCAAGAGCATCAATTCTTTGATGTTCAGCCTTCCTTATGGTCCAACTTTCACAGCCATAGGTACTACTGGGAATACCGTAGCTTTGATATATGGCACTTTGTTGGTAGGGTGATGTCTCTGCTTTTTATAATGTTGTCTAGGTTTCCCATTAATTTCCTCCCAAGAAGAAAGTGTCTCTTAATTTCATGGCTACAGTCAACATGTGCTGTGATCTTAGACCTTAAGAATATAAAATCTGTCACTGTTTCCATTTCTTCTCCTTCTATTTGCCAAGGAGTGATGGAACTGGTTGCCATGATCTTAGTTTTCTTAGTGTTCAAATTCAGGTCAGCTTTTATGATCTCCTCTTTCATCTTCAATAACCACTTCAGCCCTGGAGGATTTACCCCCTTAATGGCCAGGTCATTTTTTGCGATACAGCACTTTAACTGACAATTGCACGGTCGTGCAACGCTGTACCCAAATAAAATTGATGTCCATTTTTCCCACAAATAGAGCTTTCTTTTGGTGGTGTTTGATCACCTCTGCTTTTTTTATTTTTTGTGCTGTAAAGCAAAAAAAGACAATTTTGAAAAAAAAATATATATATTTTTTACTTTTTGCTATAATAAATATCCAAAAAAATAATAATTCTTCAGTTTAGGCCAATATATAATCGCAAAAAGCATATATTGATTGGTTTGCACAAAAGTTATTGCGTCTACAAAATAGGGGATAGATTTATGTCTTTTTTATTATTATATTTTTTTTTTACTAGTAATGGAGGTGTACAGCGATTTTTAGTGGGCGCTGAAAAATTGTGGCAGACATATCGGACACTTTTTTGGGACCAGTGACATTAATACAGTGATCAGAGCTAAAAATAGCCACTGATTACTATATAAATGACACTGGCAGGGAAGGGGTTAACACTAGGGGAGGGGTCAAGGAGTTAAGTGTGAGGTGTTTCTAACTGTGGGAGAAGTGGAGAGTTCACTGTTTATGATCACTAGGAACAGACAATCTCTTTCTCCTCCCTTGTCAGAATAGGGATCTGCTATGTTTACACTGACAGATCCCCATTCTGCCTCTCTGTGGAACAATCACAGGTGGCTGGCAGACATTGAGGCCTGCTGGCCACATGCATCAGCTGCAGCGATGCATCACACATGTGCCTGCTATAGCTATTACACGAAGCGACATACCAGTATGGCGATTTGCACAATAGACCCACCTTGCCACAGTGTATCTGCGGCGGCTGGTTGGCAAGTGGTTAAGAGACTCTTTAGTTCTTCTTCACTTTCGGCCATTAGTGTGGTATCCTCTGTATATTTCAGGTTGTTTCTCCCTGTGATCTTAATTCCAGCTTGTGATTTGTTGATCCTGGCATTTTGCATGATGTACTCTGCATATAAATCAAATAAGTAGAGTGGCAATATACCATACATCCATGCCACACTACTTTCTCAACTTTGAACCAGTCAGTTGTTCTATGTCCTGTTCTAACTGTTGCTTCTTGATGTGCATACAGGTTTTTCAGAAGACAGGGGAGGTGGTCTGGTATTCCCATTACTTTCATTATTTGCCACATCGTGTTGTGATCCACTCAATCAATGGTTTTACTGTAGTCAATAAAACAGAAGTAGAAATTCTTCTGGAATGCCCTTGCTTTCTCCATAATCCAGCGAATGTTGACAATTTGATCTCTAGTTCCTCTGCTTCTTCAAAATCCAGCTTGTACTTGTGGTAGCTCTCAGTTCACATGCTACTGAAGCCTAGCTTGTAGATTTTTCAGCATAACTTTGCTAGCGTTTGAGCTTATGTGCGATCATACGGTAGTTTGAACATTCCTTTGCACTGCCTTTCTTTGGTATCAGAATGTAATTGGACCTCTTCCAGTCATGTGGCCTTGTTTTCCAAATGTGTTGGCCTATAACAGCATTCTCTTTTAGGTTTTTAAATAACTTAGCTGGGATACCATGAGTTCTGCTAGCTTTGTTATTAGCAATACTATCTAAGGCCCACTTGACTTCACTCTCCAGGATATCTGGTTCAAGGTCAACGACCATATAGTATACAGTATTAAATGTACAATATGAAATAAATATAAATATGTAAATTCGACATATTACAGAAATAAGGTCCCATGTCCAGATCCACACTTCCCCTTTAAATACAGTATCTGTAGTGCAAAACAGACAATTCCACACATTAACAATAACAATGTGTGATCTTTACTATCCAATGCAAGTGCAATGGCTAGCCTTTCACTATCCAATCCCATAGTGATAATGTGCTCACCAGTAAATTGTGATCTCTTAACTAAATGGGCATGTCAAAATGAGTGTTGATTTTATGTTGTATAGATGCATATGATGATCTGTTACCCCCTGACAAACTGTATCATACAGTACAGGAAGATTGCTAAAACTAAGCCCTGAGAATGAATACTTTGTCTTGTCAGGAGTGATGCACTGGGCCCCTATCTCCTTGTGTGTAACCACCATCTTTCCTATGGAACGTCTTTAGGAAATATTGTTTGGCCGTTACATGTCTGTCATTATTTCTGGCAGCCAGGCAGTCATTTCTTTTATGTACTTAATTTTATGAGTTCCCTGATAGAGCTCTGCTAATTTGAAATTATTCAGACAAATTTTGAACCATTATGTATTGCAACCCCATGTTCAACCCTTTCTCTGGCAGTGACATATGTTTTTGTCAGAACAAGCTAGTTTGCAGCATGCCAAGTCACTTCAGTAACCATGAACTTATATTATAAAGTTGCCCAGGAACCTGACCATTAATAAAAATGCCCCCTGTAACCTTTTTACTACTTCCCTGAGCCTGTCCATCTTACCTTTCCAGTGGTACAGGTTCTAGCTGTATCCCCCAGCCCGCATCCTGCTGATCACTGCCGTCCTGGTAGCAAATCTCCCCACTAATAACCCTACTGCTGCCACCCAAAGTTCAATCAAGAGCAAGGACAGAGTTGAATGACTGAGTGGAGGAGATCTGCAAATTCCAATTCACTGATCTTCTTTATTGCAATTGTAATCAAAAGTGCTTACCCCTGAGCACTTCTGGGTTCATGCTCAATATCCGAGCACCAGGCTGGGTAAGTAGAGGGATATTTGTCCCAGAATTCCACATTCAGCACAGAAAAGAGGCATTAGGAATCTATTTAGTTCTCTGACATCTCCAGAAAGTGAAACTAACACCCTACTGGAGTTGAAAAGATGACCTAAGGGTCTGATCACTTTCATGGACCACAGAGAGTCAAACGCCTCTCTAATGAGATTCACTCAATTGTGTAACATAGGAATGTATCAGCCCCCCATGTAACAGTAACATTTAAAAAAAAATGTTTTAACTGTTTCTATCAAACAAACAGTTTTGGTTGTGTTAGTATGCACTAATATTGACTTTGTTTTATGTTCAGAAATGTGTGTGCAGCTATCAAAGGATATACAAAGGAGCCCTTAATTTATCTCACTTCTACTTATAGAAAATTATGGGATCCCAGTGCAAAGACAGTCTATAGATCTTTAGTCTATAGGTAATATATACAGTAGATATATAGTTTATAGGTCTTTAGCAGGAAAGCTTTACATATACCGTATATACTCGAGTATAGGCCGACCCGAATATAAGCCGAGGCCCCCAATTTACCCCCAAAAAACTGGAAAACGTATTGACTCGTGTATAAGCCGAGGGTGAGACATGGCTGTCCATCCCTGTGTGTCCGTCCATCCCTGTGTGTGTGTCCGTCCATCCATCCCTGTGTGTGTGTCCATCCATCCATCCATCCCTGTGTGTGTGTCCGTCCATCCATCCCTGTGTGTGTGTCCATCCATCCATCCATCCATCCCTGTGTGTGTGTGTGTGTGTGTGTGTGTGTGTGTGTGTATCCATCCATCCATCCATCCATCCCTGTGTGTGTGTGTGTGTGTGTGTGTGTGTGTGTCCATCCACTCCTGAGATTTTACACGGTTTTACCATATAGCGCAGACAGACTGGTGACCTGACATATATGTGTTGTAGTTAAGAAATACAGATAGGTCAACTTCCTGCCCTTAGCCTGTGAAAGGATTGTACAAAAAGCTGTAATAGTTCACGGTTCCTCCTGTTTTCTCCTCATCATATTTCTTTTCAGCACATGTACTGCTCACAACTCATTGGCTCTTAGTTCTACCCTTTCCTGTATCAGTCTGCAGTGCTGGGGACCACAAAATACCAATATCATGACCAATGCATGTACTTGCACATTGGTTGCATTTAAAAATACATCCATCCCTGTGTGTGTGTCCGTGCAGCCTTGTGTGTGTGTCCAGCCTACCTGTGTCCCGAGCCTCCGTCCCGAGCCTCCTCCGTCCCGTGCCTCCTCCGTCCCGTGCCTCCTCCGTCCCGTGCCTCCTCCGTCCCGTGTCGTGCCGATGGATCGCCGCTCTTCTCGGCGGCCATTCTACAATTCAAAAGCCGCGCCTCCGCCTGTGATAGGCGGAACACTCAATTTCCCAGCAGCCTGTGTTCCGCCTATCACGGACATCCTCTCATCGTCGTCCGTAGTATGAGAATGAGCGGATGTCCATGATAGGCGGAACACTGACTGCTGGGAAATTCAGTGTTCCGCCTATCACAGGCGGAGGCGGAGAAGGAGGCGCGGCTTTTGAATTTTAATGTCCGCCGTCTGTCTGCTCGATACGCTGATCGAGCAGTCAGACAGCGGTGACTCGAGTATAAGCCGAGGGGGCACTTTCAGCCTCAAAAAAGAGGCTGAAAATCTCGGCTTATACTCGAGTATATACGGTACCACTTCATATCCATACTATGCATTACTCAGATATGACTATAAAAATTAAAAAAAGCAGTATGTTATGACAAGCAATAAATTCAGTAATCACATATGAGTCATACTGTCCTTGGACACTCCTGTAATATATGCATATTTTTTCACACTGCTACAGATTATTACTTCTTCATTAAGGATTAATTAAAGGTGGACTAAAGATAGGCCAAGAATGATCAGTGAGGAGACATCTATGCCTCCTCGGTAGCCCCAGGACTTATATGTTTTGTGTGTAGTTAATAATGATGTTCCCTATTTTCAATGTCTTTTCTTTTGAGAGGCAGACAGTCCTAAACAGTCTCATGCTTGCTCAAGCAAAACAATGGCAGCAGAACCATATTACTTAAAGCATTTTTTATTATCACTGTAAAGGTCATAAAGGAACTTTCCATGGAATTTAGTTGAATGTTAATTCCAGGGATGTGATGCAATTTGCAGAAAAGTTGATTGTTTTTGGCTTCAGTGTATTTCAGTATAAGCTCTATATGCAGCACTTGCATTTAGCCATGTCACAAAAAAATATTTATAGGTATTACATTGATATCTGTTTGTTACAGCTCATGTGGCTAGTTTGTTCTTTCACTACAGCCACTGGAAGCCAATAATAATGTTAGTATGCAGGCTTTCTGTTAATTGTGTCTGGCACTGATTATATACAAGAAAAGAAGGCTTCTTGAATATATCAAGTCTCAAATTTGACAGAATTGATATAGTGCCTGTACTATGATGTAACCAATAATATCCCATATGTCGAAGAAAACATACTCTAGGCTATGACCCCATATGCAGATAGAGCACAGCTGGTTGCAATGCATGACATATTCTTGTACAGAGACAATTGCATATCCAAGCAGTGTGCTCACTGGTGGCATTTTCATAGAACGATAGCCTTGTCTTTATGCATAGTGCATTATGCCACATTGACATATTACAGTATGTTACTGTATTAAACGGTTGTCATTAATGAGCTGATATAGCTTAGCCGGTTCGGGTCAGCAGCATAATGTTAAAAATGTATTAAAATATTTGGTATATATTTTGTGTATCTATTTTTTGCAGTATCCCTTACTGTGTTTTTAGGGTTACAAGCATTGATATTCAGCATCTGTAAACTACAAATTATTGTACCACTTTTAAATGCCTGGTAGAGTAGAGTATAGTTTTTCATTCCCATTGCTTACTACCATCCATAGTGCTACAACTCCTAGTAATTCTGTCTTGCATATGTGAGACTACATGTCCTACCATTGCTATCTAATATCTGCAGGACAACAAATCCCCAAATAATCACCATTCCAGCACTGCTATCCTGTGTCAGTTTGAAATGTGCTTGTCTGTTCAATAGTGATGACCTATACACATTGAGAGTGAGTGCTTCTTTCAAAGTGGTTGTTCAGATATGAACAGTAAAGTACCTTCACATCAATAGGACCTTTTAAGCAGGAGAAACGTGTGAAAAATATTGTATTATCTAGGAAGGTTTCCTTTCAGGAAATCTAGGAAGACGGTAAAACGAAACATTTCCTGTACAGTAGCATAATAATCATTGTAAATTATTTATAGCGCATCATACAATTTCAGATTCTGGGCTTTGGAAAAAGTTATGACAAAAAAAGCAAAACATTCTGTACACACAATGTATATAGGCAGAATTAGGCAACACATGCTTTTAGTTCTCATTCATATAAGCACTGGCATCCATACTGCAGGCAATCTATAGAAGTGGATGCAGATGCAGTAGTTGTAGACACAGCTCTATGGAAAAATTGGCAGATGTGCAAGAACGGCTGTCTTTCCCCCAGGAACAACACTCTTTGCACTACAAGTGCACTTCAGGAGCACTTGAAAGTGCACTGAAAGCGGACTTGGAAGTGCAGTCGTAGATCTGAGGGGGACATGCAAGGAAAAAAAACTGCATTTTAGCTAGCACATGATTGGATGATGAAATTAGCAGAGCTTCTCCTAATTTCACATTTTCCCCTCTGATCTACAGCGACTGCACTTCTAAGTGCACTTTCAAGTGCACTCTTAGTGCAAAGTGTATCTGCCTTCAGTAAATAACCCCCAATGTGTTGTTCCTGGGGAAAAGACAGCCGCTCTTGCACATCTGCCAATTTTTCCATAGAGCTGTGTCTGCAACTACTGCATCTGCATCCACTTCTATAGATTGCCTGCACATAGTTCCTGATGGATGCAGATGCCAAAACAAACGCAGCCTTAATGCAGTATGGATGCCAGCACTTATATGAATGAATGAATGTAGTGCAGAGTGAATTTGCCTTTTAGTAAATCAATCCCTATGACCAAACTTTATAACTTTATTAAGTAAACAATGTGGTGTTAAACAAATTGCATCAGAAAAGAGTTGCATAGTGAATATCCCTCTTATCACAGGTCTAGATCTACATGCCAAATAAACCACTTAACATACAATATTTATATAAGATTAATTCTGGCATCAGCATTCACATACACTGGTTTATTCACTAAAGAATTAGTACATTTTATGCACTTAAACAAAAATAAGCCCCAACCATGGGTACAATGAGGATATTTGCCAGCCCACCATGAGTCAACAAGTAGCATCCAAACTGATTTTTTTATTTAAGCCTGATCATATCACAGAACAGGTAGTGCAATGCTTTCGAGTCACGCAGGACCCCTTCATCAGGCATGGGTACAACGCTTTCTCCCTCCCCACTGGGACGTAACCCCCTTGCTACTGTAAACTAGAATGGTCCACACTCCTTAATGCGATTTAGCCTGTCCACAGAGCCGAATACTGGATAGCACTCTGGTCACCCCGCTTCTTCTTACCTCTCCCCCAACCCCTGCTTTTTTCCCCTCTCTAAGTCCCTTTCTCCTCTAGTCTTTTCTTTCTTACTCTTCCTTCTACCATTACTCTGGTTCAGTTACTATATGACCTGGCGTCACCAGGAGTCTGATCTACTCCACATAATTCTTAATAGCACTGCAGTGTTCACCGTCATTCTAGCCTAGTTGACATTATTTACCCAAAAATACAAATTCCATATAGACCACCTGATGTCATAGGTAGCTGATTGGTTACTATATTATAATGTTTTGTAGGCTAATTTTAAGATAAATAGTTTCCACTAGTATTCTACAAGTTGTTATGACATTGTACTCTATGCATGCTTTTTGAGCACAAAGTTTGGTTTCTACTCTGGTTTATTTTTGTCTCTATATACCAATAAGCACTTTGAACAAGAAAACAAAACTAAGCTCTCCTCTCATTAACAGCCAAAGAAGCTTCCATGTTAGACAATACCTGATCTGTAGTGGCCATGGTGCTGAACATGTGATCAGTTATGACACCAGCCATTTGATGGTTTCACAGTTTGGTTGAGATTTCAAGTAACTGTGACGTATCAATTTTGATAAACAGTTAATTAAAGTTCCATTTTAATTGAGTGTTCTTTTCAAAGTGAATTTTCACTTAGCTTCACCTCATTTACTAAGCTATTTAAATTTTTACTTTCTAAAGTGAACAGATTCTACTCCTCTAGTAATCCACCCTCCATAGTTTTACCCAAATATATGTTTTCTGTATTTGCAAATTTTCCTTACACAGTTCCTCAGTGCCCCTTTATATACAATAGCTTAAATGATGCCGTACTATTCATTTAAAAAAAAAAATTAAAATTGATTAAAAACAAAGCACTTATTATGGTTTTGCTAAAAAAAAAAAAAAAAAAAAAAAAATCTATGGATGATCTGTATTCTAGATTAGTCTGGGTGAACAAATGTATAGCTACCTCATTAGTGACTGGCACTAATATCTGCTGAACAATGCACTTTTATAATGTATTAGGCAATATGTATAGCCTTGCTCCTTTATAATTAAGGTAAATGAATCAATGTAAGCTATCTCAGCACTTAGGACTAAGAAAAGCGGAATATATGTTAAAAATGAAAATGTGCTATCTTAAAATACTAGAAGAATGTTTGCTTGTAAAAAGATTTATGATTTTGGACAGATGGTGGCTGATCTTTGACACAGAGCCAACATAGTATATTAAAATGACTCACTGGCTTCAGCTCAAATTCATACAAGTCTATTAAGGGAAATATATACAGTGTTTTCGTAGCATTCCTAATTTACATATTATGGTTCGAAATATAATATAATACATATGAATTCATTTTTAGTCATGTAAATTTGAAATGTCGCAAAACAATGTTTCATGTTTACCTCATTTGGCCAGCAGGTGGATAATGCAGGACTAGGTTCACAAAGGTTTTTTGAAAAGTAGATTGAATCACAGATCAGGAACAACCCTTCCTTTACCACAAACACAGATGAACAACCTGAATTTTCTATCTGCAGGATAGTTACCAAGTAGTTACCATGTGCTCTGCAAACACAATAATATAATAGCACCATTCCTTGCAGTCTCTTCACAAATAATAAAAAAGCATTACTTTAGAAATTGAAAAGTAAAAATTCTCCCTTGCTATGTCACTGTGCCTACAATGAAAGGGTCAAATGCTCAATTGTGTCTAGGAAACTTGGAAAAGCAGTTTACTTGCCCAATCCTCCTAACTAGGAGGTTCCTCTGCACTACTAAAGTGGCCTCTTTTGTATTTCATCAGTCAATAGTCCTCTTGTATCATTAAGGTCAAAGCAGGACCAAAAGCCCTGCAGTGGACATGAGAATGCTGATGAACAGTCTCCATCCAGAGAGTAGGGGAGAGTCATCTTCCATGGGAGTCAAGTATTGGGTAAGTAAAACAGCTGGGTTTTAAGTAATTAGATAACATGTGAGCCTCTATTTAACCACTTCCATACAGCACACATTCCAGGACTCCTCTCCTACATGTAAAAAATAATATTTTTTTGATAGAAAATTACTCATAACCCCCAAAAAGTATATGTATTTTTTGGCAGACACTCTAGGGAATAAAATGGAGGCCATTTTTATGACATGATATGGTGGTAACATTTTATGTCACACGGTATTTGTGCAATAGATTTTCCAACGCAATTTAAAAAAAAAAAATCAATTTCATGAATAAAAAAAAGTAAAGTTCGCCCAATTTTTATTGCATAATGTGACAGATGATGTTACATCAAGTAAATAGATACCTCACACGTCACGCTTTAAATTGCGCACACTGGTATGGCGACAAACTTCGGTACTTAAAAATCTCCATAGGCGACACTTTAATTTTTTTTACAGGTTACATGTTTAGCGTTACAGAGAAGGTCTTGGGCTAGAATTATTGCTATCACTCTAATATTTGTGTTTCGTGTTGGTTTGAACGTTGTGTACATATGCTACGGCGACTTTCGTCTGCTTGTGAGCTCATGGGAATGGGGAGCTTTAATTTTAATTTAATGTTTATTGTTTATTTTATTAAAAACTTTTTTTTACACTTTCCCTTTAAAAATAAAATTTTGATAACTTTTATTCCTATTACAAGGAATGTAAACATCCCTCTTAATAGGAGCAGTGCATAACAGGTCTTATTTATGGAGAGATCTGTCATTTATGAATGATCTGATGATCTAATGCTTTCTAGCCAAGTCCCTGGCTTTTTTTACTTCCGGTGGCCCAGATGTGACGTCTCAATGTCATGCCCGGACCTCTGAGAGCCATCTATCTCTCAGTTTTATCTATGACTTCCTTCTGGCACCGGCAGATTCCTTCTCTGGGTCCCGATGGCACTGGAGAGCTCAGAGAAGCACCAGAGGGTGGTGGGAGATAGGGTGACCCCTACCATTGCTGGTAAAAATGATCAAGTGGCTGAACTGCATGAACTGAATTCAGATATCACCACTGAAAGCAGAGGACGTCATATAATGTTCGGTGGTATGGAAGTGGTTAAGTAACTCACTAGACCAATAACAAATGACATGTGTAACAAAACATTCATAGTGATATTAAATGCTTCCCAACCAGTGCATGGCAATGTATGTTAGCACAATGGCATGGGTGGGCAAAAGGGCGTACCCATTTGTCCCTCTATGATAGCTGCATAGCGGGTGCACGCATTCCACTGGTAGTGCACGTGCAGCCACCGCCCAATGCGTAAGCATGCCCATGGGTCCTGTGGACTCAATGTCTGCTGGTGGCCCGCAATTGTGGCAAGGAGAGGCAGACAAGACATTTCCTTGTTCTGCCTAGTGACATAACAAGGATCCACTGCTCCCTGTCATCAGGAACAGTGATTTGTGTCATGTCCTAGGTAGCCACCCACCCCCCTACAGTTAGAAGACACTGAGAGAACACAGTTAACCCCTTGATCGCCCTATAATGTTTAACCCCTTCCCTGCCAGTGACATTTATATAGAAAAGAATGACTATTTTTAGCTCTGATCGCTGTATAAATGTCAATGTTGCAGTCCCGATAAAAATCACAGCTCACCGCCATTATTAGTAAAAAATCTATCCCCTATTTTGTATTCGCTATAACTTTTGCGCAAACCAAACAATCAATATACACTTATTGCAATTTTTCTACCACAAATATGTAGCAAAATATATATCGGCCTAAAGTGAGGAAGACATTTTTTTATTATATATTTTTGGGGGATATTTATTATAGCAAAAAGTGAAAAATATAGCTTTTTTTCAAAATAGATTTTTCTTTGTCTTTAACACAAAAAATAAAAACTGCAGAGGTGATCAAATACCACTAACAGAAAGTTCTATTTGCTTGGGTACAACGTCACATGACTGCGCAATTGTCAGTTAAAGTGACACAGTTCTGTATCGCATAAAATGCTCTGATCATTAAGGGGGTAAAATCTTCTCAGGCTGAAGTGGTTAAAGCATATTTTATAATTTTTTTCAAATGTTTCTGTAATTAGCTTACAATATTGCTTCTGGATGTTATATAGTTTTATTTTCTGTCTGAATCAAATGGTTCTTCAAGTGCTGGCCTTTAGATCTGAATTTAGGGTGACTGTTTCCCTTTACACAGCCCTATGGAGCCATCCTTGTGTTGGTTCCTGGCTGGCTACATCCTACTACACTGTGTGCAAATACAAAGTCCACAGATGCAACACTAATTGAGCTGCTCTTGCCTGCGCTGTCCCTTTGCTACTGATGCTCAATGCATACATTCCCCTACCCAGAATATCAAGGGAAACAGAGCTTTGGACTTGGAGCAAGTGTCTTGTTAGGTTAACCAATGTGCGCCCAGACCAATTTTATAATTTGGTAGCTTGTTAACCACTTCACGCCGGGTGGATGTCCAGGGATGTCCTTGACTTTCCGGGGGTATATCTGAATGATGCCTGAGGCTACAGACATCATTACTCTGCGTATCTCCATCTTTCACATAATGCAAAAAAATTGGGCTAACTTTACTGTTCTTTTTTTTAAAGCATGAAAAAAACATGTTTGAAAAATTGCTGCACAAATACTGTGCGAGATAAAAAGTTGCAACAACCGCCATTGTATTCTCTGGGGTCTTTGCTAAAAAAACATATATAATGTTTGGGGGTTCTATATAATTTTATAGCAAAAAAATTATGAATTTATGTAGGGGAGAAATGTCAGAATTAGCCTGAGCGCAAAGTGGTTAAAATCTATTTATTTTTTTTACTAGAAAATTATTTAAAGCTTTCAAACAATTGTATATTTTCTAAAAACAGATGCCCTTTGGAATAAAATGGTGGCTGTTACAATTTTCTAAGATGCACAATGCACTGTTTATCAAAATTATATTTTCAGTAAAATACACTAAAATGTATTTTAGTGCAAACATACACACTGTAATATCCACTTTTTGTTCAAATCTAAAATACAGGGTTGCATCAAGTAAATAGATACCAAACATGTCAAGCCTTAAAAATGTGCATGCCCATAATGCAAAAACTACAGTACCATAATTGTCCATAGGCTATGCTTTAGAAATCTTTACAAGTTGTGCATTTAGAGTTAGCAGACAATTTTTGCCTTGGAAATATTGCTTCCACTCTGATGTTCTTGGTGATACCTAACATATGTGTCTCAAATGCTGTTTACATACTATAAATGTGCATACCCTATGCACACATTTGTATTTATGCGTGTGCATTGGGAAAAAGTGTTTCTTTTCAAAATTTTAAACTTTTTTATGTTTTTTTATGTAACTTGATTGCTATCACAAGGGTCTAACAAGCCTTTTTGTGATAGCATCAGGCCGGTATTAGACCCCTAATATCTCCTTTGTTCTCTGCTACAGCTGATAAAACACAGGGCAGGTGCTTGATTAGATGTCAACCCAGCATTTCCCTCAGGATTCTAAGGACTTTGAAACATAAAATGCTCATTTGGTTTGTTCTATGATCTGCTCCCTCTCACTATCCTGGAAGCATTTGCCATGGTTCTGGGTTCCACTAGAGGAACAGGAAGTCCCGGAAATCACAGTGGGGAGGGAGGGTAGAGCAGCACATTCATAAGCTTGTCATAACCCTTGAGTTCCAGGATGTGTATAGTGGAGAAAGAAAAGAAGGAAGGAAAAGAAAGGAAAGGAAGAAAGGCTTCTATGTACTGTATGTCTCTCTGAAACATGTTTTACTGTGTTACTATGTCAGAAAGCAACTTTGATTTGGATAGGAAAAGAAAGGCAAACACTTTTGAAAAGTTCCAATTGCTGTTTCGAGCTCCATTTAGAAATTTTCACCTCCTTTAGATAGAATACAAAATGGGAGCAAATACTGTAAGTAAAGGGAAGGCTTCTTTATGGGGACACAGAAAGCATTTAAACCTGGACACAAGCATCACTTAAAACCTAGCTTCTTGATCACATGAGTACATTGCTTTCTTTATTGTACTTTATATACACAAACATGGACTATTGTGTGTTTCACATCATCCCTCAATGTATCTTATGTTTCTGACATGTCAATACATTATTGTAGTTTTTTTGAGTATAATAAATGACTGGATTTTTAGCATTGGTAGATTATTCTGGGTTTTCCTCTTTTCATGGATATTGGTTGGTGCCACGCAGGTATTACCATTTTCCGGTAATATCACGTATTGGAGTTTATTGTACCGCTCTTTGTTTAGTATGCCTTTCTTTCTGTAATAAAGAGTTTGTTTGATTAAAAAAAAAATAGTTTTAAACCTATTAAAAAAAAAGTTTGTTTTTACTTGTGCTGGGCTTTATGGTAATGGTTGTTGGATTCACTTTAACTATACTAATCACAGTTCAGTGTAGCAGCGCCATTTATGCACCAGTTTGATCTAAAAAAGAACATGCAATTTGTTTTAAAGCAAGTAGCATGTTATGCGTGCATCTTATTATAATCATTACTTTTACCATGCTTCAATCAAAAGATAGTTTTACTAGATAGTTATTTGACTGGATTGTGCTTTTAAAAGCCCAAAAGGGAACAGAAAATGGATTGTGAGGTTGCAAGTGATTATAGTTAAAAAGAAAAATAGGTAAATTTAGAGTTTGATTGCTTGCATGAGGCACAACAATCCTAATATTTATGAAATGGCTATTTTGGTCAGCTGTTTAAACTTGACTTTTCAATGGTATATTAAGAAAGTAGTGCAGCATGAAAAAGTATTTCCAGATATGGTTCTTTTTTTATTTTGCTTTCAGCAGGTACTATGCACCTGTCCAATTTAATGTCTGCTTTATTCTGCACTTTCTATAAGTATGAATCCCATGAACTTTACTCAGCTTTCAAGTGGTTTAAATTTAAATTAACAATGGCTTCTACTAAATTGTTAAAAAAGAAAAAAAGAAAAAATGTTACACTTACTGTGGGGCTTTTTGTCAACCTTTCCACACTGAGGAGAGGGAAAAACATATGTTATAATACTTCTGCCCTTCGAGCGTCCTGAGTGTCAAGAATGAAAAATGTTGCTTTTCATTGTTTGCAGCTACCACCATAGTTTTGTTCTTTGTAGGAATTCCATTTGGGAGATATCCGAGTTCTTTCTTTCAGTTTTTTTTATTGTCACTAGCACAATGTGTATCAACCAGGCACATTTGAGATGTTTGGTGGGTCTCTTTTCCATTGTATATCCTACTTAAGCTAAACAAATGCATATATATGTTGTATATGTTATATATGCAGGATATAAGTGTACAGGATGTACTCACCACTCCCAATTTCTTCTGTGTATCTTAGATTATTTTGTGATTATTTATTTATTTTGCTTCTTCTCAAATTCCTCTTAACTTCTAGTGTTGAAGTGGGGGAGGGGTACATCTCTGCCCAGGGTTACCGCAGGATGCTTTCCCCACTCTCTCTCTGCTTGGGGGCCTCCACTCGGCTCTATTCAGCCATCTCCGCTCTCCTCCCAATTACTGCCAGTTATCTCTGGCTATCTCCGAGCAGACAAAACCCCCAGATCCTCCATATCTCGTTCTTTCTGATCATCCCCAAATCCAGCCAGCCATCTACTATCCATCTCTCAGTGATCTCCACTCGATGTGCTTAGGCTGAAGGAAGAGAAGGGGGGATATCTGTTCCACCTCAGGCCCGCTGCCACACTCTCCTCGGGTTCCCTCTGTCCTCCTCTGTCTTCATGCAGCTACTCACCTCTCAGCCCAAATGGGGATAGACCGTCTGAGCAAGACCGACAGGAAGGGGTGACCTCTTCCATCCTCGATCTACGATCCACTCAAGGACATCCAGTCATCCTAGCTCACACCAGGTCAGGAGAGGTACAGCACAGACGAAGAGTTTAGGTCAGGTCCAAGACAGGATAAGGCATAGGCAGCCTATGGTTATTCCATTGAAGGGGATCGGAGACCCATAGCTTCTACGGCGTGCTCCAGGCAGTTCCATTACTAGACTCTTCTCTCCTCCTCACTGAATTACTTAACTGTATTTGTAGTAATTCACTAAGACCCCTTTCACACCAGGGCGTTTTGCAGGCGCTATAGTGTTAGAAATAGCGCCTGCAATCCACCCTAAAGAAGCTGCACCATTGTTTGTAGTGTGAAAGCCCGAGGGCTTTCACACTACAGCGGTGCACTGGCAGGACAATCTGCCGCAAATCTGGCGGTAAAACGCCGATAAAAATAGCAGCGTTTTACCGCCCACGTTATGGGTGGTGTGGTGTGAAAGGGGTCTGAGAGTCTATCAACAATTGAAAGGGATCCATACATTTTTTATTAACCACTTCAGGTCCAGGAGATTTACCCATTTCCTGACCAAGCATTTTTTTTTTTTTTTGATTCGGCACTGTGTAACTTTAACTGACAATTGTGCAGCAGTGTAATGCTGTACACAAATAAAATTGATAAATAGAGCTTTCTTTTGGTTTTTATCACCTCTGCATTTTGTAATTTTTTGAGCTATAAACAAAAAAGACCTACAATTTTGAAAAAAAAACAATATTTTTTTTACTTTCTGCTATAGAACACATACAATAAAAAAATTACAAAATCAAATTTCTTAATCAATTTAGGCCAATATGTATTCTACTACATATTCATGGTAAAAAATCCCAATAAGTGAATATTGATTGGTTTCCCTTGTCACAGAATGGTGATCTGCCGTTCTCTGGAAAGATTGGCATGTTCATTCACAGCGGGATCAGGTCTCCGATGACACACACCCGAGGGAGCAGAATCACATACAGGTATGTGATTTCGCAGAGGAGAGCCGCCACTCCACAATATATGATACAGCAAGTGATTAACCACTTGACCACTGGGCACTTAAACCCCCTTCCTAACCAGACCAATTTTCAGCTTTTGGTTTGCTTACACTTTGAATGACAATTACTCAGTCATGTAACACTGTACTCATATGCATGTTTGTTATTTTTTTCCACAAATAATAAATAATAATAATAATAAAATGCTTTCATTTGGTGGTATTTAATCACCACTGGGTTTTTTTATTTTTTGCGCTATAAATCAAAAAAGATTAAAAAAAACAATTCTTTGTTTCTTTGTTTCTTTGTTTCTGTTAAAATGTATTGCAGAGTATTGGCGAGTATTGGCAGAATATTGGCGAGTATTGGCAGAGTATTGGCGAGTATTGGCAGAGTATTGCAGAGTATTGGCAGAGTACTGCATAGTATTGCACAGTATTGCAGTGTATTACACAGTGTTGCTGAGTATGGGCAGAGTACTGCAGAGTATTGTCACTGAGCAGCACTGTGGGCACTACACATCCAGCCCACAGCACTGCAGCAATCTCTCCCCCTCTCCCCTCGCACTGTACTGAGCGGTACAGAGAGGGGATGGAGGAACCGGCGTCATGAAGTCATTTGGCAGAGCAATAACATGGTAAACGGCCTGCTCTTGCATGCCCAGGGGGCCCGCGAGAGCAGGATTCTGTGAGGAAGTCCATGGACACCCTTCCAGAATAAACCGACCGCGCTGTAGACATCTTTCAGCTATGGCCCGGTCGGAATGTGGTTAAAGGCACTGTATATTCTCAAAAAGCACATATTTAACCAGTGTTAACTTCAAAGCTGAATTCCAGGTATGGCAATGTTTACATTGTTATTGTTATAGTTAAATTGTTCCAGCTTGAAAGTATGTATGTAACATACGTGTGAGATCCAAGTGGAAGCTTGAAATCACTGCAGTAGGCACCACTACTACAATGATTGGCACTAGTTGCCAAATCCAGTGCCAAGTAGCTGCACTTCTGCATTGTAAGGCACAGGAGGACCCATGCAAATAATACTATGATAATAATGAATGAGGTGGGGATTTTGACCTCACAGGCCCGCCTTTCACCTCATCTAATCAGAGAACACTTTGCATTCATTGAGAAAATTCAAAGTGTTCACTGAATGGCACTCTTGATGAGCAAGCAATTCTCTGTGTTCACTATGCAGCAGGGCAGCCACCAGGTATGGAACCCAAAAGGCTGTGTAGGATACTGTATTAGCATTGCTTACTATAGTGATTTTCAGCTTTCACTGAAATCCAACAGGTATGGCACATACAGAGTTATATTGGTCAAAGTTGGACCAGTGTAATAATATATAAATTATCATAGCTGGAATTAATTTTAAAGTACTTTTTGAGTTGACTTTTACATATTTGCATGTAATCATTTGCATATGTTTATTATTGTATTAAATATATAGATTTTTAGAATTGTGTAGATTAGTAGGAGGTTACTAGCTACTACAATGTCCAGCAGCTTTTCAATTTTTACAATAAGATGTTAGTTATGCAGGGACTGTATGTTTTTAAAGAGTTGGTTGAATCATAGACTTGCATTGTGAGAAAGAGCAGTAAATAGGTGCAACACTGCAAAGCAGTATTACATACATAGACTTTCCCGAGGTACATATACTGTATAATGAAGATCTAACGAGCAGGGCCCTCTGATTCCTCCTGTATTGAAATGTATTGTAACTGTACTGTCTGCCATCATGTTGTAAAGCGCTGCATAAATTGTTGGAGCTATATAAATCCTGAATAATAATAATAATAATAATAATAATTACAAATGATACATAAAAACAAGATTTTGGAAACATTAACATGTATCAATAAGATTATTTACATCATGCCAGTCTCTTTTACACATATGTCTAAAACAATTGAAAATACTCTACATTATCTTGTAGCTTCAAGTTCAGCTGAAAGCAAAAGCTTGGATGATAGGAGATACTCAAACCATCATGACATTTGCATTGTTTTTATATGTCTTCAGGGTAAATCTTTGCTGAATATTCAGTTAGCTCACTGGTTTTCCTACCATGTGAGTACATGCATTGCTGGTTCACTGAAGTTAATCTTAAAGGGCAATTACAAAAACATATTTCCCTACAGGTAAAAGCTCTTTTTATTTCTATAATGTCTAAATACACATCTTTCTTTCTATCCGTGTGTTTGTGCGTGTGTGCCCAATAAACATATGTCTCTTTGTTTTTTTTTTAAATGATAAAAACAATCAGGGGTAACTTCTTTACCTTAGAATATTTTAAGTGTAATATTTGTAAATGCCTCATGATTTTTATTTTTTATTTTTTGCAAAGGAACATGTTTCACTTAGCGAAGTGTTCTTTGCATGATTATTACTGAATTAAAACAGCTTTAAGTACTGTTTTTATAAAAATCAATAATATTGTATTTTTAGAAGGATTTAAAGTGGTTCTAAAGGAAGAAGGTTTTTGACCTTAATGTATTCCTTCTGCATGCAGCTCCCCTCCAGACCCCCTAAATATTTATCTTGACCCAAATCTCAAATCAGCAATGGGTACGAGAGCAGCAGCTCCCTCAGCTTTCTCTCTCCCCATTGAATTGAGAAGCAGCAGTGGGAGCCATTGGCTTCTGCTGCTATCATTCATAGCCAGTGGGGAGAGAGTGAGGGGAGGGGCTGAGCTGCACTCGGGAGTGAGCACGCACAAGTGCCCCCATAGCAAAATGTTGGGTTAAAAGTTAGGTTCAGTGTGCTTTAAGCAGGATTTAAAAAAAATATTGTGTCAGAGTCACCAAAGTGTCAGTATGTTTTCGATAAATAAAAGAAAAATGGACACTAATGTTTATTGGCGCTACTATGAATACATACAAAATAATATACACATATATGGTATCATCAGGAATGTTACAAGTAAGAGAAATTATTTTGGTGGTCTTTTTGGTGGGAGGTTGTTGTAATAACAAGAAATATGCAGTTTCCTTTGATACTAAACAAAAAAACATTTTTAAATTTTCCAACAAATGAAGGCCACATTTATACTGAAAAAAAGCAAGGTATTGTTCACCTGGATACCCTAGGTAGTTGCAATATGTACAGTTTTACTAACATATGGCAACATTGTATTTGTCTTACTTATTTTTCATGAAGTAGTTATACACATTCTTTATCTAACTTGACTCTTAAGAAACACCCTGCTTGTTAGAATGTACAATCTGAAGATAGTAATCTAGATATCATTATGCATTGTCAATTTCTTACCACCTACATATTGTTTTCCAATGAATGTTATTTATATATGTTTTATGCCAATAACACAAACTAAAGCACATTTTAAATAATACATGTTTACATATAAACAGCAAGTATAGCTACATGCTGACATCTTTATAAAAAACAGGTAAATCTTCTATCTTCTATTTTGATTATGCACTGGAAACACACATCTTCAGATGTACTCAGTGGTTTCTAGAGACTGCCAGTTGAAAACTATTAATCTATTGCATTTATTGAGAAGTGAACAGTTTTTTTTCTTTTCTTGTTCTTTGTCAAGCTGAAATGTTTTTTTTTTTTGTTTTTTTTCAATAGCTTTACTAATTAAATCAGTAGGATAAGTGAAGCATAGCTTTATAGCTTCATTGGAAGAATTCAGTAAAATGTGGCTTAAACAAGATAGAAACATTAAACTTTATTTGTTTCAAATCTTTCTTTATTATTTCTTTATAATTATAAAACATACAAAACATCCATCAACATACCTAACATCCATCAACATACCTAACATCCATCAACTACTACATATTTCTCAAAAAAAAAAAATATATATATATATATAAATCATCCCTCATCCCTCCCCCCTACCCCATCGCTCCTCACTTCCTCACTTACAAATATTCCTTAACCACTACAATACAGGGCACTTTCACCCCCTTCCTTCCCAGCCCAATTTTCAGCTTTCAGCGCTCTCGCTCTTTCAGTGACAATTGCGTGGTCATGCTACACTGTACCCAAATGAAATTGTTATCATTTTTTTCGCACAAATAGAGCTTTATTTTGGTGTTATTTATTCACGACTCCGTTTTTTTTTTTTTGCGATATAAGCGCAAAAATAGCGGAAATTTGGAAAAAAAACTATATTTTCTTTTTTCTATTTGAAAAGAAATCCAATAAAATCAAATTTTGTCATAAATTTAAGCCAAAATGTATTCTGCTACATGTTTTTGGTAAAAAAAATTCCGTTAAGTGTATAATAATTGGTTTGTGTGATCACGGACATATGTACGCAAATGATCATGTACATATGTGTGCAGGTGATCACGTACATATGTGTGCAGATAATCATTGGGACATGTGATTTTAGTGGGACATATGTGGGGGACATGTTTTTATTATTAGGGACATGTGTTTTTATTATTTGGGGACATGTATGTTTTGGGGACATGTGTGTTTTGGGGACATATGTGGGGACTGTGTTTGTACTGTGTGGTGTGTTGTGTGTGTACACTACACTGATGATCAGTGAGTAAAAAGCTGTAAAAAGCAGCCCATACTCACTGATCATCAGCCGGCTGCAGCGATCTGCTCTCTTCTCCTCAGCGGTGACTTCCGTGTGAGGAGAGGAGAGCCGATTGCCTAGCAACCGGCTGTTTGTTTACATCACATGACGGCCGTGATTGGACACGGCCGTCATGTGATCAGGAGGGCCAATCACAGAGCCCTCCTGCCGATCTGAGATGTGCCGTGTCCGGGTGACACGAGCACATCGGGATCGCGCCGCTGCGCGGGCGCGCGCGCGCGCGATCCCGCTGCTCCTGAATGACGTTCCCAAACGTCCTATCAGGAGCAGGCGGCTCCCACCCGGCCGTATATACGCATTGGCCGGGTGGGAAGTGGTTAAGGATCCCTGAGGTGCAAAACTCCTCCCACTTTTTCCAATGCTTTGAAATCGGATTCTCCACATATCTTTCTTCTCTTATTTGCTTCTCCATATAGTGTGTTTCACTCATTTCACATTTCCACTCTATTATTAATGGAGCATTTTCCTTTTTCCATTTTCACGCTATTACAACTTTTGCAGCTGTAGTCATACAGTGCAAAAACTCTATCTCTTTCTGTGTTAATGATTTAGGTGTGAGAGAGAATAGTACTATCATTATATCTATGTTTATCCTAGTACCTGTCACTCGCTGATATATTTCTGTTATCTTACCCCAAAAATCTCTTAACTTGTAACAGCTATACCATATGTGTTCTAAAGTACCCTTTTCTATTTTGCATCTCCAACAGGTTTCAGGGTTCCTTTTATTTATTCTATTCATTACTACTGGGCTTCTATACCATCTTATTGCAACTTTATAGTTTTTTTCTTGGTCCTTGATTGCTGCCAATCTATAATTCTCATGATTGACGCTGCTTGGAGGTATTTGGAGAAGTCAGGCATTGCCAGTCCTCCATTTTTTTTTGTTCTTATTAATACTTCTCTTCCTATTCTAGGAACCTTATGCGACCATATAAAACTTTCTGCAGCTTCTCTCAAATCCTTCATAATCTTTCCTGATGGTATAATAGGGACCGTTTGAAAAATATATAGCATAATTGGTAGTATCACCATCTTTAGAATATTTATTTTCCCTAACCAGGAATAAGTTATTTTATCATATTTTCCTAAAAGTTTTTTTACCTTATAAATTGCTTTATTATAGTTCATGTCCTGTAGAAGTTTTAAGTCACTTGGAATATATATTCCAAGATACCTAATCGCGTCTTGTTTCCATTTAAATGGGAAATCATTTAGTATTATCTTTTGCATTCCTTCTTCCAATGAGATGTTCATTACTTCAGATTTATCATAATTAACTTTAAAGTTGCTCAATTGCCCAAATCTTTCCAGTTCTTTTATTACATTTGGTATTGTAATTATAGGGTTAGTTATATATAATAAAAGATCATCTGCATATGCAGCCGTCTTATATTCTTTACCTTTAACCTCTATCCCTTTGATATCCGTATTTCCCCTTATAGCTTCCATAAGATGTTCCATTATCATAACGTACAGAAGTGGGGATAGGGGACACCCCTGTCTAGTCCCATTTGATATCTTTATATAATCTGACAACATCCCATTTGTCCTAACTTTTGCTCTTGAATTTTTATATAATACAGTGATCCTATCTAGCATTTTAGGTCCCATTCCTATTTGCCTCAATACTTCCTCCAAGAATTGCCATCCCACCCTATCAAAAGCCTTCTCGGCATCTATAGCCAGAAGGCAGGCAGGGATGGCATTTCTCTGAGCATATTCCATCAGTGTACATGTCTTGATAATGTTATCCCTTGTTTCTCTACCCTTCATAAAACCCGTTTGGTCCAAATTTATATGATCTGATATAATTTCTGTTATTCGTCTCGCTATTATCTTAGAGTATATTCTTATATCTATGTTTGTCAAAGATATAGGTCTATAGTTTTTACAAATTGATTGATCCTTTTCAGGCTTTAATATTAATACGATATGGGCCTCTGTGCTCTGTACTGCAAATGGCTGTGTTTGAGAGATAGAGTTATATGTTTTCTTAAGAATAGGCGTGATTAAACTCTTAAATGTCTTATAGAATCTAGCGGTATACCCATCCGGGCCTGGACTCTTTCCCAGTGCAAGTTCTGCGATTGCATGCTCTATTTCTTCTATTGAGATTTCACGCTCCAGATCCTCAATTTTTTCTATTGAGAACATGGGTACCGCTGTTTCCCGTATATAGTTTCGTATCGCCTCACCCTTATTCCCTTTCTCCTTATATTCCTGATTTTCTTTTATATTATATAACTTGGAGTAGTAAGTATGAAAAGTTTCAGATATTTCCACTGGGTCATATGTCATTTCCCCATTTGGTTTTACAATTTTTTCTATGTAACTTAAGGGTTGCTGCTTTTTTAATGTTCGGGCCAACACTTTCCCTGATTTATTTCCGAACTTATACCACTGTGTTCTATTTTTGTCTCTTATCTGTAGGGACTCTTCATCAAGCATTGATTGCATTTCCATTTGTTTTTCCTTTAATCTTATTCTATCAAATGGTTTCATACTCCTCTTATGTAACTCCTCTAATTCTCTAATCTCTGTTTCCAATTGAGATTGTTTCAATATTTTTTATTTTTTTCTTCTTGCTCCATGCTTGATGAATATTCCCCTCAATACACATTTTAATGTTTCCCATTGAATTGGGAATGATGTTTCATCTCCTTCATGAGTTATTCAAAATTCTTTTATAGTTTGTTGTATCTCTACCTCACATTTATTATCTTTGATTAGATTATCATTCAATCTCCATATCCCACTCCTTTTCTTTGTCGCAATTACTGCAAACTCTAGATATATTGGGGCGTGATCTGACCATAGAAATCCCCCTATCTCTGATATTGGCTTCATTATTAAACCTTCCCTATTTACAAAAAAATAATCTAATCTGTGGTATGAGTTGTGAATATTTGAATAGTATGTATAATTTTTCTCCATTTGATGTTGGGCCCTCCATATATCAGTTAGCTGGTATTTTCTCAAGACATTTTTAAATTCCTTTATTTTAATGTTATTCTTTTTTTTTTTTGCATATTAATATTTGTAGTGTCCCTTTTTATATCCATCAGGAAATTAAAGTCGCCTCCCACAATTACTATTCCCTCAGCTTTCTCCATTGCGTCTGATAGGGCTTTAAACTTTATTTGGGATGCCTGACAATGGTGACCAATAATGCTAATGCAATAGAGCTGTTAAATATAATTTTTTTAGTAGTCAATACATGTAAGACATTACAATTTAACTACTTGCCGCCTATCTACTGTCAAGTGCTAATAAGACAAGAAAAGGTTTACCGCTCCAGGTGAGATGTGAAGCCTGATGGTACTGGTGGCTGCTCGTCTCTGCAATCAGATACAAAAAGAAGAATAGGCTGCATACCACAATTGTAAACCAAAATCCTTTATTATGACATCTCACAGTGACACCACAAGAGCAGAGTCCCTGGTAGATGCGTTTCACACTACTCTGAATGCTTAATCATGTCTTATCTGCTACCGTCAAATGACGGCGGAGCGGTGCTGTTATCGTTCTAGGACAATATCATATGACAGTGCCCAGTTTAGCTGTGATTGTGTGCCCGCTGCCTTGGCTCTTTGCCCATGTGACCCATCAGTGTCTGTCCATCAGTGTCCATCAGTGCCGCAAATCAGTGCTTTCTGTCAGTGCCCATCAGTGCTGCCAATCAGTGGCCATCAGTGCCGCATATCAGTGCCCATAAATGCTGCCTATCAGTGCCCACCAGTGCTGCCTATCAGTTCACATCAGTGCTGCTTATCAGTGCCACTTATTAGTGCTGCATATTAGTGCCTCCTCATCTGTGCCACCCTATATGACAGTGCCCAGTTTAGCTGTGATTGTGTGCCCGCTGCCTTGGCTCTTTGCCCATGTGACCCATCAGTGTCTGTCCATCAGTGTCCATCAGTGCCGAAAATCAGTGCTTTCTGTCAGTGCCCATCAGTGCTGCCCATCAGTGCTGCCAATCAGTGCCCATCAGTGCCGCATATCAGTGCCCTTTAATGCTACCTCATCAGTGTCCATCAGTGTAGCCTCACCAGCACACATCAGTGAAGGAGAAAAATACTTATTTACAACAATTTTCTGACAAAAATTAAGAAAAACTTTTTTTTCAAAATTGTTGATTTGCTTTTAGAAAAAATTAAAAACACAGCAGTGATTAAACACCACCAAAAATATACCTATTTGTTTAAAAAAATTATTTAAAAAAATTGGCTACACTGTTGCATGACCACACAATTGTCATTAAAAGTGCAATGTCATTGAAAGCTGAAAAATGGCCTGGACAGGAAGGGGATAAAAGTGTCCTTTACTGAAGTAGTTAAAGTCTAAGTGCTCTCTCAAAATGAAATATATATATATGTGTTTTTTAAAGATTCTACCACTTAAAAAATAAACTCCTAACATGTAAAAGAGCAGACACCTAGGTGCCTTCAAACCCAAAGGCATGCCAATAAAGTAATGGAATTAATTTAGTTGATCTATAGAGCTAAATGTATAATAATTGTAGTGTAAAAACGAAATATGGTAATGGCTTGTAGCATATCTTTACTTTTCATACATATTTAATTGCCTGATTGCAAAAATGCTAATCTATAGCAGAGCTGATGGAGCTGATCCAATTGGACTCCTATGGTTGCTTGAAGTGCAGGTACCCCCGCTTGCTTCAGTGGTTTCTCATGCTGACCTCTTGTCACTACAGGACACAATAGCAATGAAGGGGTTGTTGGAACCACAGTATCCAGCAAAGGACAAGCTCTTTCACACATATGTAAGTGTTGAGTTGGCTTGGTGCTGAGAGATCTGCTAAAGCAGAGGTCTCCAAACTTTATAAACAAAGAGCCAGTTTACTGTCCCTCAGATTTTAAGGGGGCCAGACTGTGGTCATTAGGAATACAAAATGTCCCAGTATCAATGGGAGTAAGCAATCTCCCATCATTGGTGTCAGTTGGAGAAATTGCGTCCCTTCATTGGTGTTATTGGAAGGAATTGTGCCCCATTTTTGGCATCATTGGGGGAATTGTGCCCTATCATTAGTGTCATTGGGTTCAATTGTTGATGTTTTGGGAGTAATTGTGCCCCATCATTTATGTCATTGGAAGGAATTGTGCCCCATCATTGTCAGTGAATAAAAATAGTGCTTCAAGGGCCAGATAAAATCAAGCAAAGGGCCCTATCCGGCACCTGGACTGCAGTTTGGAGATCACTATGCTAGAGCATAACATTTTAGCAAACTGGCTCACTTTAACCACTTGGGATCCGCGCTATTGCAAAATGACGGCAATAGCGCGGACCCACATTTTCGGGACTACGTCTATTGACGTAGTCCCGGTTACGAGCGGCCTGCGCGCCGCCTGAGGGGCGCGCGCGGCGCGCTCTGTGATCGGCGAGTCCGTGAGACTCGCCTGATCACCGATCCGTGTAAGGGGTCGATCCCGACCCCTTATCACGTGATCAGCTGTCAGCCAATGACAGCTGATCATGTGATAAAACGGAGCCGGTAATCGGCTAGTATTCCTCCTCGCGCTGACAGCGCGAGGAGAAAAAAAAAAAGCCGATCGCCGGCGGCCGTGTTCGGGACATCAGTCCCGAACACGGCCAGCAATTTAAAAGGACACCTGCCCCCTGCCAGTGCCCACCTGCCACCCGCAGTGCCATCCTGAAATAAAGTAAGTGCCCCCCTGTCAGTGCCACCCAGCAGTGCCCATAGTGCCCACAGTGCCACCCAGCAGTGCCCACAGTGCCACCCAGCAGTGCCCACAGTGCCACCCACAGTGCCACCCAGCAGTGCCACCCACAGTGCCACCCAAAATCTGCCTCAGGTGCTGCACCCCAGTGCCGCCCATCAGTGCCCAGCAGTGCCGCCCATCAGTGCCCAGCAGTGCCGCCCATCAGTGCCCAGCAGTGCCACCTATCAGAGCCACCTATCAGTGCCACCTATCAGTGCCCATCAGTCCCATCTATCTGTGGTACCTATCAGTGCCCATCCGTGCCACCCATCCGTGCCACTTATCCGTGCCACCCATCCGTGCCATCTTATCTGTGCCCATCTTTGCCCATCAGTGCCGCCTTATCTGTGCCCATCGGTGCCGCCTTATCTGTGCCTATTAGTGCCGCCTTAACTATGCCTATTAGTGCCCACCAGTGCAGCCTATCAGTGCCCACCAATGCAGCCCATCAGTGCCCACCAATGCAGCCCATCAGTGCCCACCAATGCAGCCTATCAGTGCCGCCTAATCAGCGCACTTCAATGAAGGAGAAAAATGACCCGTTTGCAAAATTTTATAACAAACTATTAAAACATGATTTTTTTTTTTTTTTTTTTTGCATCTTTTTTTGTTTGTTTAGCAAAAAATAAAACTCCGAGCTGTAACTAAATACCACCAAAAGAAAGCTCTATTTGTGGGAAAAAAATGATAAAAATTTCATTTGGGTACAGTGTTGTATGACCGCGCAATTGTCACTCAAAGTGCATCAGCGCTGAAAGCTGAAAATTGGTCTGGGACTGAGGGGGGTTTAAGTGCCCAGTAAGCAAGTGGTTAAACACATTTTTAAACACATTTTTTGTACTTAATTATGGTTTATGTCTTGTTGCCACCCTGTCTCACCCATCCTGAAGCTTGGGATCTCATATAATTTCCTCTGGCTGCCAATCAACTTTGACTTCTTACCAGACTTTGTCCTGAGTCCAGCAACAGGATGACTGGATATACTGGGCTAGTGCTGCAAAAATATTGTAGCTATTGTGTTTCCACCTCTTTGTTTTCTCCCACAAAATAGCTGTCCCTTTGGTCACTTTTTTCACTTCTCTCTCTACTAGAGCCAATGCTACCATGACAACTCCAATAGTCAAGGAATAATGGTGACCATTTTCAGTTGAAATTCTTAGTGAAAACCATTTGAGCTCAAAGATTTGTACTGTTTTTCACACTATTATCGAGGTCATATTAGAGTATGTAGCTTTTTACTCACTGCTACATTTTTACTCACTGCCCATTGAAATGAATTGGCAGCGCCGCTAAACTGCTGGCAAAGCGCCACTGCAGTGGTACTTTGCGGGTCATTTTCACACTTTTCAGCTGCCAGCAGGGATTAAAAGCACCCAGCTAGCAGCCAAAAACCTCTGAAAAAATGACAGTAAAGAGCTGTTAAAATAACAGTGCTTTACCGCCGATGCCCCAGTGTGAAAACAGCCTTTCTTTTTCATAGGTTCTTTTATAGACAAACAGTCCACTGAAAGTGCTCATGGCCACCAAAAATTTGATTGGAATAAAAAAATGTGGATCAAATTTGGATTTCAAAATTCAGGATAAATTTCTTTTTGACCAAAATCCAAAGATCAACTACACGGGATGCACATTGCAGATTTCACTGGAGTGGGGACAGGTAAGTATAACATTGTAATTCACTTTGCAAGGAAAAAAAAACACTTTATAAAGAGAAGATTCTCTTAGCTTATTGAATGAGTTAAAGTTGTGTTGACTTCAATTATCCAAATGTTTTAAAAAAAAGTTTTGGATTTTTATTATATATTTTTATTTTCCTTTCACATGGTTGGATATTTTTTGCAAAGTAAATATTCACTTTTTTTACCTAATTCCCAAGCTAAGTGAAAATTCACTTTACAAAGTGAGCTATACTCTTTTAGTGAATCAACTTCATCATTTAAATACTGAGAAAATCTAAACCTTAGGTTAAATCAGCACATTCTCATTAGGATAGTAATGTGCTTTGCCAAAGCTGTTCAGTTACAAACACAGCAGTTTTAAAATTGTTGGAAAGAAAATAAAAAAATCAGGATATGTACACAAAATAGCTTTTCAGTTTCCAGGCCGTCTTTGTAGGTAATTACAGAAGCTAACATTGTGATTGTGAGTGTATGCCTGAAGCTACTGTAAACCCCTTGAGGGAGGTTAAACAATGTTTCAGAGCTTGCTAAAAAGGAGCTATCACTTTGTATTTTGCTTGGTTCAAAGTGTTCTTTTAGACTCAATAATATAAGGCAGTTAAAGTAGCAATGTTTGTTAAAGCCTTCGTTTTAATTTGCTTTTAGTTTAGAATAATCTTTTTTGTCAGTGGAGAACATAAATAAGGTATAAGACTTTACGTCTATCAGGTGAATAAGGTTCGGGAGGGCAGTATTTTCAATATGAAGCCAATATCTAAAATACAGGGACATGACCTCAAACCAGCAGGGGGAAAGTTCAAAACTAATCTCAGAAAGTGTTATTTTACCAAAAGAGTATCTGAAGTCTTGAAATAGACTTCCAGCAGGGGTAGTCAACAGTAGGTGGATTCAAATATGCTTGGGACAAACACAGATCTATACTCATGCAGAAAAAAGTTTACATAAATACAATTATTAAGCAGACTCAATGGACTATGTGGTCTTTTATCTGCCATTAGGCTGCTTTCACACAGGGACATTGGCGGTAAAGCACCGTTATTTTTAACAGCTCTTTTCCGTTATTTTTTTGGAGGTTTTTGGCTGCTAGTGGGTGCTTTTAACCCCTGCTAGGGGCCGAAAAGTGTTAAAATAACCCGCAAAGCACCAATGCAGTGTCGCTTTATGGCGGTTTGGCGGTGCTGCCCATTCATTTCAATGGGCAGGGGCGCTTTAGGAGTGGTGTATACACTGATCCTTCACCACTCCAAAGATGCTGCTTGCTGGAGTTTTTTTAACGTCCTGCCAGCGTATCCCCTCAGTGTGAAAGCCCTCTGGATTTCACACTGAGACTACAGGGGAGCCATTTTTCAGGTGCTTTACAGGTGCTATTTTTAGCCCAAAAGTGCCTGAAAAATGCCCCAGTGTGAAAGGAGTTTTACTGTGATATGTTTCTAGATCTTGAAATTTTGCTAATCAAATATCATTTTCTGACTCCCAACTGCTTCAAATGACTTACAGGGCAAATTCAAAGTGGTCTATTTATCTAAGTATTCACCCAAGAATCAAATAACTTTTACCCTGGGTAAAAGTTGTGTGACTCTGGGGTAAAAATATTGATAATTAGGTTAAAAATTATGTATAAAGAAAGCAACACATTTTAAGCTGTTAAAATTATTAAATTATTTCCAATATTTATGTAGTTTCAATAATACTTTGGTGGCAATGATATGCTATAATCTAGTGCATCTATCTATAAATTATAATAAATAAATGCTTATGAAGATACCAGTCTGATTACCTGATTGCTAAAAAAAAAATATATATATTGATTGCAGAATTACTTTCAAAAGAGAGAGGAAAGATTCCAAGTTCTCAGGCTTTCTTCAGTTGGACATGTCTATTGGAATTTTCATATAAGTATACAGGACATACCAATTGTGACATGTTAAAAAAATATAGTGGCCACATATTGAAAGAGAATAGCAGGTTGACTACAGTATGTTCACAGATTTCTAATATCAGAATATAATTTGCAAAGGTGGTGCAAAACTTCAAATGGAGTCCTAGGAATTTGAGGAGCAGTACATAAAACAAGAGTTCACAAAGCGGTTGTCAGGCCAATGCCATATAAATAGAACAGAACTAGATGCAAAACAGTATTAAAGAGAAAGAAATGCACCAGGAATAATGTGGTTACATGATGTTATTGACTTTTTAAAGTTAAGATTATACCAGTACCCAAGGTCTCCAAGCTTGCTGCATGTGTAATTAAGCATTCCTATCAGTGGTCGTAAGAAAGTTCATAAGTGTAGTTAGTCTGAACCAGTTGCACTGTGTCCAGAATTAGATCTCAGGATTTCCTTGCCATATTTATTTATACTTTTTTTTTATCAAAGCCCAATCATAAGCTTGTGTGTAATAGTTCAAATGTTGTGGAACACATTTGAATTACAATATATCTCATCACGGAATATATATATATATATTGTGCAAGCATAATCATTCAACCAATAAATATACCAATCTTGTCTATTATCATTCCCCTGCTTCCAGTTCTAAAAATACCAACAAAGAATCTGAGGCAGCATGCAATGGGAGTTATTTACGAAAGGCAAATCGCCTTTGCACTTGTAGTTTTCACTTGTAGTGCAAAGTGCACTTGAAATTGCACTGAAAGTGCACTTGGAAGTGCAGACGCTGTATATCTGAGGGGTAGATCTGAAGCGTGGGGAAGTTCTGCTGATTTTATCACTCAATCATGCGCAAGCTAAAATGCTGTTTTTTGTTTTCCTTGCATGTCCCCCTCGGATCTACAGTGACTGCACTTCCAAAGTGGATTTGCCTTTCGTAAATAACCCCCAATGTGTGGCTTCATACAGTGTGCATGGTGATGTCAGGATTCCTTTCCATTATGTTCTCATCAGGAGCATTGAAAGTCACCACCTTCTTGATCTATAAACCCCTAACAATAATACCTACACCTACATACACTAAAGCAAACAGCAACCGGGTAATCATTGCCAATCACATTAAAGTGGTTACAAATGTTCAATTTATTTTGTAAACAATAAACATGCCAATACCTACCTGTTCTGTGAAATGGTTTTGCACAGATCAGCTCTGATCCTCTTCTTCTGGGGTCCCAGCGCCAGCACTCCAGGGCCCTCCTCTTCATTGGGTGCCCCCAAGGAAAGTCACTTCCTATGGGGGTACCCATGCAGGTTTGTTGCCAAGCCAATGACTTCTGCTGCTAACAATCTATCCAATGAGGAGAGCAACAGTGGCTAGAGCCACTGCGCTCGTGCACATCTCTGGATTGGATCAGGCTTGGGTAAGGAAAATAGTGGGTCTGGGGTGAAGCTGCAGCACAGAAGGTTTTTCACCTTAATGCATAGAATGCATTAAAGTGAAAAAACCTTAAGGCTTTACAACTTATTTAAGAATAGCAGAGAACCAACAACAGATGTATTCAAGGATTGTCTGTTGTTAGGACCACTGGCTCTACACAATAATGTGACATAAAGTTGTGCACTAATGATCATGTGGATGATTTACACATTGTATTTGGTGAAACTCTGAAGGCAGCTGTCTACAAAGTGGATAGTTTCTTGTAAAGTGTACTTTTACTCTTTCAGGACATGGAAAGCCTTTTGTTCTAAATGCCAGGGAAATATCTTTGAGCATCCACAATCAATTAGTTGATTCAATGCCTGCAGGTTGCCATAGTACTGGTTGTGGTATGCAAGCACAGTCACCACAATACATTCCCTTTTGAATGCCAGTCAAGTTGCTTGGCTATAGTGATGTTGGACCTAGGGAATTTCTGATCGATTTATCTAACAGATGTGTCCAATCGGCGATGTACATTTACATAATTGTAAGAAACGTGGCACTGGGCTACTGCAGTCGTGCACATGACTTCCATGTGTGAACTGAACAGGCAGAGATGTTACTGTTTATTTTCTTGTACTTTTTGTGGGATTTATCGTATGATGTCAAAATTCAGGGGGTCGCTGACTTGTCTGATTGGCGGATGGTACTTTAAATGTTGTTGTAATACTGTTTGCACTTATCACATGCCTGACAAAGGGGCCCTGCTTGGCCCCAAAACAGTGATCACTTTGAAAAAAAAAAACATTTGGACATTACTTGAAGATCCCTGATGTGCTGACAATATATGAATTGTGTTAATCTGCAAATGGTTTGATCCACATATTGGTATCCTCATGGGCATTTTAATAGATACGTGAAATGGGTTGTAAAACACAGTATGAATTTATAAATCTTATATTCCTGTTCATTATAGATTTATTTTAATGAATGATGTCTCCTACTTTGATGGGGCTCTGCTTACACATCTGACACCTACCACAGGAAAAAAAAAAATGTTGCCAAAAAAGCAAATTTTCTAAGTGGTGGATCTATGAAGTTGGCAGCCAGCTGCTTCCCCAAGATATCCCACTTTCTATGAATACAGGAAGGTTCCTTGGGCAAAACTTCACCCAGCACCTTGTTATTTAATAAGAGTACTCAAATTATACCCCCCAGCCCACCCTGAATGCTTTTTTTTCCACTGCCTGGGCCCCTTACCTGTGCCATTTACATTTTCTGGGTCCCTCATCTGTGCCATTTGAACGGGAAGCAGTGAGTACACTCAACCACTGGACATTCAACAGGAAGTGTTTCTTTTCACACTGGCATGGAAAGTCATTTAACTGTGGCTTTCTATAAGCAAAGAACACATTGTTATAGAGTTTTAGAGGGGAACGATAGCTTCCAAAAATGCCAATTTCAAGTGAACCAACTAGATTTGCACTCCCAAAGAGGAAAAAAGAAAACTAGTGTTGTAGAAAACTTTCACAGAGATATAACACACTCTGGCCATATCTGTATCCGATCTGGCTTCCCTGATGTTCTTATTCAGTCCAGTTTAATTTTCTTGCCTGTATAGAATAATAAATAATGTAAATTAAATAGCTGCAAAATGTTTTTGATGTTTTCAGGTATTCAGTATACAGAAACAGGTTTTGGACATTGATAAATGCACACAACTCTGTTGTGTTTGTTTATATCTAAAGCATGAAACTTTCTGTTGAATAAAACTAAAAATGTTTGCTAAAGCTTAATTTAAACCGGCATTTGCAAAATTATTCCAGCAAATTGTTTGGCTCACCTAGACAAGGATTCATAAATAAATTATAGTTCATCAGTACATTATTTATAACCATTATTTATTAATGGCAATTTGATTTAACATATGCAATGCCACTATCTGTTCCCTTAAAACAAAATGTAAAATGTTCTTAAAACCACGGATGAAAGTTCAAAGCCAAACTGTATTTTTTTTTTATTGAGGCAATGCTAGCCAATTAAAATAGATAAAAAACAAATAAATACTTAAATAATTATAATCTGCATCACCTTTAAACTTAATAAACACAATATTATAATATTCAGGTATTCTCCAGAATCTATTCTGCAATCTTTAAAGGCAACTGGCAATGATCATGTCAGTCTTTGCTCTAGTTGCTCTCTAAGTGACCCAATCAGTTGCTTAAAAATATTAAGCTTAAAGTCTCCTACAATGCAAGAACTCCTATGCCTCGTACACACAATCGGACTTTCCGACAACAAAACCTTGGAATTTTGTCTGAAGGGCATTGGCCCAAATTTGTCTTACATGCACATGGTCACACAATTGTTGGCCAACAATTATGAATGTAGTGATGTACTAGACACACTAAGTGGTTTTTCAGCTCTTTTGCACCACCCTTTGGGCTCCTTCTGCTAATTTCATGTTAGTAGAAGTTTAGTGAGTGTTAATTCGCAATGTTAATTTCACACTTTTCAGTTTGCGCCTTTCAGTTTTTTCTGAATGGCCATTCATCAACCAGACATGTTGCTGAATCACGTGTTATTTATTATTGGCCTTGGAGTTATTGCTTTGACATTGTTTTTTGGTTGAATAATGATTTGATTTGATATATTTTCTTTATTTTTGGATGCATAGAATGCACTTTTTGGTTAAGTTCTATTGGCAGATAACATGTTTAATTTTATTTGTTTTCTTTTTTAATGCATAATAAAAAAAAAATGTGTAGAATTATACTTGACTATGTGTTTTACTTCAATTGATAGTTTGGGAGTAGGCAGTTACATTTAATAAAATACAAAGTAAAATTGACAAGGGACACCAAAATAGTTGTATCTTTAAACTATGGGATAATGGTGTTGTGGTAACTTGCCCAAATAAAAAAAAAAAATCATAATAATATTATTCTTGATATCACTAGAAAAAAAAGCCTTTGCAAATTTGTTTGCAATAACTCCCTCAGTATCACCAGCAAAGCAGCTTCGTTATTATACAATTAAAGAAGAAGAGAATTGTGCGCTGCATTTGGAGATTTCATAATTTGCCATGTCACAAATGTTAATTCTCCATTACGAACTCTAGTTTACAAGACCGACCACTTCTGGCTCGTCCTTGCTTCCGAGAATGCGTGCTTGTACTTTGGACTTTTGTTCGACGGACTTGTGTACACACGCTCGAAAAATTTGAAGACATGCTAGCCAACATTTGTTGGTGGAAAGTCTGACAACAATTGTCCAATGGAGCATACACACGGTCGGATTTTCTAATAGTGTGTATGGGGCTTTATACTTCCATGTTTGGTAGACCATGTGTCCTACCTTCCCATCATTCTATCAATTCCAAAAGCTATGTTTGACATAAATATGGTCTCCAATTATAAATATATAAATACAGTAATCAATAAATAATGTGAACTGCACACACAACTACTAGACACTAGAAGGAGCGCCTGCTGTAATCAGGGAGAGGGAACTCCACCTATAAAGACAAAAGTAAGGGAAGGGAATAAACAGCATAGACCTCTGGTGTAGTAAAAAGAAGCTAAATTAAAAACAACATAGTATATACTCACTACAATAAAACAATATCCAAAATTGTGCTGTCCTTATACAAATGAATACATCTCATAACAAAGACAGTAAAGTGTCTTAAAAGATAAGTAACGGATTCTTTTTTTTTTGCAGTTTTATACTTACCTAGGTGGATGCAGCATCAGTCAGATGCTTCATCTGTCCCCTGGTGCCTCTACACTGAGAACCAAGCACTTGAACACCGCTGATTGTTCGTTTTTCAGAGCTCTGTGAGCATAGAGTAGACTGCCAGTCATAACTCTCTGCTCTGCTCCCTCCCTGCTCATTAGAGCGCTGAGCTGTGGAGTGGGTGGGGGGTAGTCAGCTCAGGCTTTCAGTGGCTCACTGAGAGGCTAAGCAGGGTGTCAGCCCAGGCACCTCATCAACATGGGGACAAGGTGCTTTGGGGTGGGGGGGCCGCATGTTGAGGACACACGGCCTGATACGGCTCGGGGAGGGTCACTTGCTCGTCCCCACCCCCTTTCCTGACCGGACAGGCTGCGTGCTCAGATAAGGGTCTGCTATGGACTTTAGGGGGACCCCCACGCCATTTTTTCGGCGTAGGGCTTCCCCTTTAAATCCATACCAGGATGCAGGCTGTGACATTGACATTGACTTCCTTCCCGTCTACATGGAGCCATGTTAAAAATGAACAGACTTTTTTCTCCATGTGGGCAAGTCCATTCATTTCAAAAGTCTGGCAGACTAGCACACAGACGGAGCGGAGTGTGTGCCGGAATGCCAAGTCCGGCGGACAATTTTGAGTCAAAACTTCTTTCTGAAAAAGTCCGCTGGATAGTCCAATCGTGTGTATGTGGCATAACAATCTCCAAGAATGAAACAACATATTTTACAAATAGTCAGCCCAACTTGAGGCCCCTCCCAACACATTTCTCTCTAACAAGCATCATCTGGGGATCTGAGACTCCTGCGTATATTTTATACTCACAAAATAAACTGGACGGTGAACCATCTACTTGGAGTGTTGTCCTTGGTATTGAGCAAGCTGAGCAGGAGCAGAGACTTCTGTCAACCAGCCCAGCACCTATCATCTGGCCAAACAGTGATCTGGACACTGTGGCTGCTCAAGTCTCTTTTCCTTGTGACTGTGTTGAGTAGACTGTTTCTTGTGCACTATATATGCTCTTTCACATTTTATTTTGTGAGTATATGATATGTTGTTTTTTTATCTTTGATCTTTTTACTACACCAGAGAGAGGTCTGTGTTGTTTTCTCACTTTCCTTGTTTTAGAACCCCTCTTAGAGACTGGCACAGACTGCAGTACAAAAATGGAGGAAATGTAGGAGACATGGGTCTCTTGAGAGGTAAGTATAAGAGCTCTTTCTTTGTGGGAAACTTTCAAGTCATTGTTTAGGTTACTAACAGGGTCATTTTAGAATATGATTTTTCTAACCCAGTCAAATAAACATACCCACACACTGAGGCAATAGCATAGCAACATGTGTCTTGGGCCCATGAACAATGAATCACAGTGTTAGTATGAAGGTATGGCCATCTTTATTTATAAAGTCAAAGGAGAGCAGCATTATTAGGACATTTTATTCCATAAAAGACGTCAGCACATGTGGGATTAATAATGTGGTTCATCCGCTCGTGGGGAAGAGGATCTTCTCACTGGTGAAGAGGCAGCTGATGAGTCCAGGGATGCCATTGATTCCCAGCGCTCCAGGCTCTCAGGATGGCTCATAGACAGTGGTGTATATCATTTCTGGTTGGAGAGACAGCGGCTCTCTCTCCAACCAGAAGTGACGTACACCACTGTCTGTGAGCCTTCCACAGAGTTACCTCTAGCCTATCACAAGCTGGCAGTCATCTACAGTCAGCTTATCCAAGAATGCTTCAATGATCCTTGGACCACTATGTACCCCTCCACATGAACTCAATGTGAAAGAGAGTTCTAATATATTTATTTGTCTATCTATCTATCTATCTATCTATCTATCTATCTATCTATCTATCTATCTATCTATCTATCTATCTATCTATCTATCTATATACACTTTGAAGTGATACTATTAATCGAGAAATGTTCAAGTTCATACTTTAGAATAAGGACAAGCACAAATAGAGAACACCCTTTATTTAGAGAGAAATTTAAAAAGGTTAAAAAGCTTTATGAAAAAGCTAGTAAAAATTTTCTAGTTATGCTATTTCAGTCTTATACTATTCTCATAAATACACTGTCATTTATGCACAAATAGGCATGTTAAATTTCAAAGCAGTATTTGATCTTTCATATAGACTCCATATAGAAAAGGAAAAATACAGTATAAACAACTGCTCTATTTAAAAGAAGCCATATAATATTCACTGTGCTTTTTTATGTTATCAGACATTGAATGTAGAAAGAACGATGTGTAAAATGCAGAGCAAGATGTGTTTTTTGTTTAATTTTATGTACACTTGGCTTGCAGCAGCTAATATTAGCAAAGCACGGAGGTGTTTAGCTCCTGAGAATTCAAACTACTTATCTCTGTTTCAGAATATTTTTGGCCCACACATATGTACGCCTCAAGTTAAAACAAATGTCTTTAGTTAAAACTTGCCAAAGTATTTAATAATAAAGTTAGTAAAAGAAGAGACTGTGTATATAACTCTGTAAAACATTTAAAACCAATCATATAAGTCTGACTGGTTCTATTGAATATTTCATTAATTTGCACTAAAAAGAGATCACCATTCATTATTGTTTGTATGAAATAATCTCCATTGGCTTTGTTTTTATAGCGAAAACCACACGTGGAGTTTAATTTAGCTTTTTTTCTACAGGTTTTTTTTTTCTATAAAGAGATTGTGACAGATATACTTGTCTTGTGTTTGTCTTTACATTAGTAAAGCAATTATAATCACAGATGTCTTATACCACAGTCAAATCTTGGATGTGTTGAAAAAAAAAACATTTAAAAGCATATTATAAATGATTGTTTGGATTGTAGCTCTAATATTACTAGAAATAATTGGCCCAAGAGAAAGTAAACAAAAACAGGATGAAGGAAAATCTCTCTATAACCATGGATTTTCATATTTTGATGGCTTAACTTTGTCTTAAAATTGTTGTAAACCTCAGACATGAAAAAGGAACAAAGCCATCCTTCTATAGTGTGTACTTTAATCCAAAGCAGTGAGTGCGGTTCCTCTCTGATATCATGTCCTTATGCAGTGTGTGAGATGGCAGATCCCTGCCTCCTGCTGCTGAGAAAAATATTTTGATCTGTTTTAGAAGGCTCTACAGGAGAAATGACTGTAGATAAACAGATAAAGTACAACTTCACTGGATATATGCAAGTGTTTACAACCACTTGTTGGACCAAAAATGTGGTTTTAAATAGTATTAACTAATATTCCCCTCATTACAGTTAACCTAAGGTTTAGAATATGTATTAACTACAGCCATAGCTCTTTTATTCACACATAATACCCTTTTCTATCCTGACTGGAGTTGGGTTTAAAGTATTGTATGTATCAGTCTGATTTATATCTCTTACGATATCCCAAAAAAACTCAGGGGTGAAATGTTGCAATGATTTACTGGTTTTATCTCAAACAATTAAAATTATACTTGCCTGTTTTAAGGTGCTCCTCAAGCAGTATAGGGCTTAAAGGGCACCTGTGCCCAGACCGTGGACATTAACCACTTGCCGACCACCTCACACCGTGCAATTGCCAGTTAAATTGGCGCAGTGTTGAATCGCAAAAAGTGCTATGGTCAGGAAGGGGGTCAATTCTTCTGGGGCTGAAGTGGTTAAACTATTTAGATATTGTTAATAAGCAGTAAAATGCTTTAGAACAAGCCATTCCAGACCTCTTTAGCTGCTTTTAAGCAATTTGTTCTCAAAGATCTCAAAAAATGACTATGGAGTAAGGTTTCAATCAGTTAGAAAATACCACCTGTTGGTTGTATTACATTAGAAAGCTAGTAGCCTGCAAAGAGTGCTTTCTATGCTGACATTTTTGGGTGTATATTTGCCACTTGCATATACTAACTGATGGTATGTTAAGTTAAGTTGTGTGGGAATGTCAATCTTATGTTCCTTGCACAGAGAACAATTGTTCTTCTTTCCAACCTTCATGCCACTACAAGATATAGTAGTGATATGGAGGTTGACAGGAGGAACCCCTGGGTGCTGTGAGAGACACAAGAAATTGACACTCACAAAAATGTTGGTTTTGGAGGCTAAGAGAAGCTAGTTTTCTTAAAAGTCTTGAAAAACGTAATGCGAACAAATTACCAGAACCAGATGACCAACATCCAAGAGTCCTCAAAGTACTTAGCCAGGTCATAGCTAGACACTTATTCCTAATGTTCAAGGACAGCTTACTGACTAGAATGCTAACACAATATACAAGGATATGGGAAGTGCTAGAGACATGCATACACAAAACCACACAGTTTGAACTGGATGGACTGGTATTTTTATTTAACCTTACCAACTATGTAACTATGTGAGAATCCCCTTTATATATAAGAAACCAATATATGTAGCCACTAGAAGGAGTAATTACAAATTTGAACAGGGAATCACCATAATCAAATTTCTATCCATCTATAGGCCAGTTCAGCTCGAGAAGGTTTTACCCCTTCATGACCAGGCCATTTTTGCAATACTGCACTGTATTGCTTTAAATGACAAGTGGGAGGTCATGCAATGCTGTACCCAAAAAAAAATGTTCTTTTTTCCCCACACATAGAGCTTTCTTTTGGTGGTATTTGAACACCTCTGGGGTTTATAATTTTTACTCTATAAACAAAATAAGACAATTGTGAAAAAAAATATATTTTTTACTTTCTTTTATAAAACATTATCAATCTGATCAGGTCCGCCTGAAAAAACGAGCGGTGGACCTGATCAGGGCGCCCATGTGAAAGGGGCCAAAGGCTTTGAAATCCTTTTGTTTCAATGCACCTGGAATGTAGTAAATGGTTTTAAACTGAAATTTCAGTTGGGCTTTAACTACCTTAGATCAATACCTCAGAACTCTGTTAGCATGTGTCTACATATTCACTACCTAAAAGTTTGTTTGGTCAAGAATGCACTCAGAACAACTTGCAATACAATTCAAAGTTCTACTTTAAATTAAAATACACTTTTGCTAGGTCATTTGTTACATCAAGACCGGGAAATAGAGGACAGTTAGAAAGAAGATGCATGTAAAAAGATCTCTGTTCATTCAGAAATAAATAACATATTCATAACAAACTTACAGGGAAATGTGTGTTTTCAAGTTATCTTATTTGAAGTGTAAACTGTCATTGCTGTGCTAGGAAAAAACTGCTGTCAGTCTCGTGACTGTTTTGTCAAACAAATTTTGTAATTACAATGGCAAAAATGCCATGTCCCCATTCTGCAGGAACTAGCATGCAAGCAGTGTGCCCATGTGCTGACATAAATGAACAGTTCATCAAATTACACAGTCTCATGAGCAGGCACAATTCCTCAATTCAGTAACATTTCATGCTCTGCTGCATTGTCTCTGTTTGCCCTATCCAGCTGAACAGCTCAAACCTTAATTTAGTAGTTAAGTGCCTGATGGGAGTTACATTCTCCAGTGCCTCTCATATTTAGAGCATAAGAAAAGAAATGACCATTCTATTTAAGAGGAAGAAAATACATATCTGTATATATATATATATATATATATATATATATATATATATATATATATATATATATATATATATATGACACAGGCACACATATAGAGATAGATAGATAGATAGATAGATAGATAGATAGATAGATAGATAGATAGATACTGTAATAGATAGTAATTAGTTCTAGATATAGAGGGTGCATTCATATCAGTACTGTAAAGATAGAGCTACAATGTAGTTTAACCACTTGCTTACTGGGCACGTAAACCCCCCTCCTGCCCAGACCAGTTTTCAGCTTTCAGCGCTGATGCACTTTGAATGACAATTGCACGGCCATACAACACTGTGCCCAAATGAAATTTTTATAATTTTTTCCCACAAATAGAGCTTTATTTTGGTGGTATTTAATCACAGCTGGGATTTTTATTTTTTTGCTAAACAAACAAAAAAAGATGCAAAAAAAAAAATATCATGTTTAATAGTTTGTTATAAAATTTTGCAAACAGGTCATTTTTCTCCTTCATTGAAATGCGCTGATGAGGCAGTGCTGGTGGGCACTGATAGGCTGCACTGGTGGGCACTGTTAGGCACAGTTAAGGCGGCACTAATAAGCACAGATAAGGTGGCACCGATAGGCACAGATAAGGCAGTACTAATGGGCACAGATAAGGTGGCACTGATGGGCAAAGATGGGCACAGATAAGATGGCACTGATGGGTGGCACAGATGGGTGGAACGGATGGGTGGCACTAAGGGGCACTGATAGGTACCACTGATAGATGGGACTGATAGGCACTGATAGGTGGCACTGATAGGTGGCTCTGATAGGTGGCACTGCTGGGCACTGATGGGCAGCACTGATGGGCACTGATAGATGACACGGATGGGCATGGATATGTGGCACTGAGGTGCAGCGCTGTTGTTAAGGCAGATTGCGGGCACTGATAAGTGGCACTGTGGGCACTGATAGGTGGCACTGTGGGTACTGATGGGTGGCCATGTGGGCACTGATGGGTGCACTGTGGGCACTGATGGGTGGCACTATGGGCACTGATGGGTGGCACTGATGGGGGCACTTTTTTAATATTTAGGTGGCACTGGCAGGGGGCATGTGGGCACTGATGAGCTGGCCATGATCGGGACTGAAGTCCCTCTCATGGCCGCCGGTGATCGGCTTTTTTTTTCTCCTCACGCTATTAGCGCAAGGAGGAAAAATAGCTGATTACCGGCTCTGTTGTGTCACATGATCAGCTGTCATTGGGTAAGGGGTCATAGACTCGCTGATCACAGAGCGTGCTGCGCGTGCAGGCCGCTCGTGCATGGGATGACGTCAATAGATGTAGTCCCGGCAAAGCAGGTCCGCGCTGTAGCCGTCATTCGGCTATAGCGCGGATCTCCAGTGGTTAAGAATACAGGCAGATATAAAAAAGCTTTAGGTATCACAGCCAAGAATTGAAAAAGAGTAATACAAAACGTATTAATACAAATTACAGATATTTGTGTTAGTAATCAGTAGAAGACCATGGGGTTGATTTACTAAAACTGGAGTATGCAAAATATGGTGCAGATGTGCATGGTAGCTAATCAGCTTCTAACTTCAGCTTGTTCAATTAAGCTTTGACAAAAAAAATGGATTGGTTTCTATGCAAACCTGCACCATATTTTGCACTTTTCAGTTTTAGCAAATCAACCTCCATGTATTTAACCACCTCCCGTCTGGCCAATATATAAAAATGACCAGGAGGGGGAAGCCCTGTACCCATACATCTACCCACAATCATCACCCATGCATAACTTCAGGAGCATACAGTGGTACAATCTGTGATGGCTATGTCTGGTGGATCACAGATCTGGGAACAGGACCACTGTGTCCTGAACCACGTAGGATCACTATGACAAACCACAGCGATCACAGTATTAGTAGTAAACAATGGCTGTCATTTATGACACCATAGTTTACTATCGTCATCTCGGTGATTGGTCACATTGATCTCACGGTAGAAGACCAACCACCACAGCCCTGTAACATGTGATAGCTGTAGCCAATCATGTAAAAAAATGTTATATATATATATATATATATATATATATATATATATATATATATATATATAGTAAATGTATATATAAATATATATTTATTACAGTCACCAGATCAAATGCATAGTTTCTATGGTGACATCATATTGCTGTGGTTGGAACAATGACACAGGCAGGATCAGTGCTGCCAGTCAGCAACCCTAATCGCTGCTGCACCAGTCAATTTTCCCAATCACTGCCACCCACTCACAGTGTCTCTCATCACTGCTGCATCAGTCACAGTGTCCCTAATCACCACTACGTTGGTCATATTGTCCCTAATCACTGCAACACTAGTCATTTTGTCCCTAGTTACCACTACACTAGCTACAGTGCACCTTATCACCGCCACACCAGTTACTGCAGTATCCCTGATCACTACCACACCTCTTCCAGTGTTCCCAAATACCTGCTACACCAGTCAAAGTATTCCTGATCACTGACACACCATTTATATTGTCCCTAATAACTGTCACACCAGTTACAATAATAATAATAATAATAATAATAATAATAATATAGTGATCTATATACAGTAGTAATGAGATGGTGGTTTTATTCCAGGTACCTTTAGTGTTGAGTTCTTCCTTTTGTGTGGTATATAGCACTTATGCATTATGCACTGATTGCTCTTGCAATACATTAATTATGACTGTGGGTGTTTCTATGGATAGAGGATTGCAACTGGGTAATTATGCTTATTTAAACTCTGCGTTTGTTAATTGGTTACTGTCACTGCTTCTTAAAGATGAAGTCCTTAGTGGCCTCAACATTTAGCTTTTTTTTGATGCCTATAAAAGTGCCTTGTTTTTATGTTTAAACATAGGGGATTATTTATGAAAGGCAAATCCACTTTACATTGCAAGTGCACTAGGAGGTGCAGTCGCTCTAAGGGGAAATCTGAAATGAGTGGAAGCTCTGCTGATGATTTTATCATCCAATAATTTGCAAGCTAAAATGCTGTTTTTTACTTTCCTCGTATGTCCCCCTTGGATCTACAGAAACTTTACTTTCAAGTGAACTTGCAGTGCAAAAATAACCCCCATAGTGTGTTAGTGATATCTTGGATTGAGACTGTTTTGCAGTGCCTTCCACCATTTCACCACAGCACCCTTTTATATTAGGGTCTGCTTGCTGTATGGATTGCAATGTTTTTTGTTTTTTTGTTTTTTTATTCATTGGAGATATTTTACCTTACTTGTGGCTCTGATGATACAAAAGAAAGCAAACAATAAATCTCTCTAATTTTGGGAAAAGCCCTCACTGTCACTGGAACCAGTTTTTATTAGAGAATTTAAAAATGTTCCTCACTTTTATTTACAGTGACAGATGACAATAACAACTAAAAAGTTTAGGTTTTAGAAATACTTTAAGGCAGGTACTGAAGAAAATGGTATGCCCTTTTGATGTTAAAGTAGTGTTCAGTAGACTCTTCCAGGCTGTCTTGCATCTTTCTGTCTTCGCTACCTGTTCATTCACTTTTTCTTCTACTCCCTTCTATATTTACAAGTCACAAGTTACAGAAAACAGAAACACATATCTAGTACTCCATTTGTGCACACACTTAACTAAACTTCACCATGATGTAACGGAGAAAAACATATAAAAACATGGATGGGACTTTAAATGAGGCCAAATAGAAACACATGGAATGTGCTTGGCCTTTATGGCATATTATTTCATTATAAGCTCATGCCATGTTTTAAACGCCACGGCATGGGTTTGATAATAAGTTTCTGTCTTGGAGATGTGCAGAAGGTTACCATGATGATTATGCTGATAATAATGACAAGGATTTTAATAGGGGGATGAACAAGCTAGCTGTCAAGCTACCAAACATCACAAGCTGCATGTTTGCTTATTTCCAAATTCACAAGTGTAGTATTTGTAATATAGAGAGGGATGGCCACGGAACATAATTGATTTTAGATCTTCAGTAAATAATTAAATTAGGAGCATGTTAGTTATTAGTTAGTAAGTTACTAAGCAAGTTGGTAAATTATTTGCATATTAAGGCCAAAGTAACAGGCTCCCTTCTGCTATTGGCACACCTACATACTGGTAACACACATTCATTAGTCAAATCATCTGGGAATGAAGGAACATGAACCCTTCACTCTTATCTCCAACTATTACATGATTAACACATGACCCCTGAGCGGCCAGCACTGTCACTTGGAGTGGGACAAAGGTCCTTGCCCTATGTAAACTCCAGCACACACCAACAAGGCAATTATTAGTAGCATAATAGGTAGGCTATAAAAAACATCCTATTACTTTGCCCTGCATGATAAGGAATTCTGCACTGATCAAATCAACATAAACATTGTAAACAATCCTAAAACCCACAATCACTAACAAAAAATACCAGGAAAATCAACTTACAAAACAAAATAGCCACCATAAGCCTAACTTACCAAAACCCAAAGATCACGATACTTCTATACTTGATACAGATATCAAAAGTATCAATTAATGACAGACATTCTGAAGAATTTGAGATTTATTTGCCTGAACACTTGCATGCCGATGCACCTGGTCTGCATCTGCAATTCCTACATTTCTGGAAATAAGGCAATTATGATTCTCTGCAGACTGGATTAGCATAAATACATGCAGCTGAAAAAGAATTTAATTTGCTCAACACTACCTTCAATATTAGAAATACTTTTATGTTTATCTGAGGTATGCAGTGGAATGCTACACATCTATATTAACTAGCTACTTTTAAATGGAAGGCTATTGTTATTTACTTTTATATACATTTCGCAGAAAAAAAATCACATTTAAACAACTTTCTTTGTAGAAAATGTAAACTTTGTTAATTCAGTTTTCTTATATCTAGTGTTTTTCCCCTTCTGATGAAAACCAGAATGCTATTATGTGGTATTCAGTGTTGTAAACCTGGAATACTCTGTAGATGACCAAATGAATGCGAGATCCCTTCTTGCTTCAATAAAAATATTGATTATGTCATTCATGCAGTATCTCAAGAGAATGTTGTTTCTTTTTGTTAGCTTGTCAGTGTGTCTAAAATAATTCATGTAGACTCCCCTAAGAATGACCAAGAAACCCTATAGGCTGTATAATTGCAAAGCATAGCGAAGCCAAACATTGATTTGTACCTACACAGGATAGAGCTTACTATTTTTATTAATAAACAGAAACATGCAGAAAATTGTAAATGCTAAAAACAATAACCATCACCAAATGCTTGTCTTGTTTATTTAAAAAAGTTTTTTTTTTTGGTTCAGAAAGTAAAATGTGTTCTCTTGTTCCCATTCTGATGATTGATGGGAGCCTTCTCCACTTGGACTTGGAGCCCCACCAGTAAGCTAATGTAAATTTACCATCAAGCAGCTTCAAGGCTTTTGCCTGAATAAAGCAACTCATCTTCTAAAAGCCATTGTTTTCCTGCTACTGGTTGCACAGGAGCCAGGCTTGAGAAATCCAGTGAAAAGCAATTGTTTTCAAGTGAGATTGTGTTATGTTTAAGAAAACCAAGCACCTTCAAATAATGGTTGTCCTGGCTAAACAATAGGACTTAAACAGTTGATCTGTGGGAGATGTAAGTAGGGAAACCTTCACTGATTAATAGCAGAAGAGCATGTAAATATGTTTTTTTGTCTTGCACTAGATTACAAATGAATACATTTTTACATTGTTACAAGTATTAACACTATACAGTACAATTTTATTTAAAAAATAAATAAATGCATCTTTATTTTATTTATTTTATTTGTTTTATATATTTTATATTTATTTTATTTATTTTAAAAATAAATGCATCTAAAGAATATGTGATATTTGTATGACTCACCTATACCTAACTGTACAATTCACCACCAACGTACAAATGTATATTTACTGTTGAAAATAATAATTTTACGAATTAGAAAAACAAAAAACAGTTGAAGCATTTTTCTAATATGAAAAAAAAAGCATGCTTATGCTGTGAGACAGTGGGAAGAAAATGGGTATGTTTACAGCCATTCACATTTCAATTTCAATTTTGTGTAATTAGATCAGTAAATACATGTCCTCTGGTTGTTATTATTACTGCTTTTTTCATACTTTCCACATTTTTTACCACTGTTCAAAATAAACTTGAAGGTTTTACTACTGCCATTAAAAACATTTTTAAATAGTAATAAAAGATAACTTTCTAAGCACTAAACATATCTGGGAGGAGAGAATACAACTAGCAGGTTAGTCTGAAACAGTAAGCACATAAATAGGTGACTGGAAGCTCATAGTAGACCTTTTCATTAAAAAAAAACCCTACTTTTTCAGTATTGCAAACTCCTCCCCTCTTCATACGTGAAACACAATCACTTTTGTTTACCTTTTTCTGAGGATCTACATTTCACTCTGCCTCCATTCCTGCCTAGGCAAGAATGACATCAGCCCTGCTCCAGCAGTTTCCATTGATATCTACATCAGATACCCTAGGAGGAATAAGATTCCACCCAGTGGCTAGATGGGGAATGACACGGTGGTGCATTCTTAGGAGGTACAGCTACAAGAATCCACAAATAGATCCAGCTGTAAGAAAAGAAGATTGCAATGCAGGTCCCAACAAGCAGCAGCAGAGTAGGGGGGACCACAGCAGGAAATATGGATTCATTAGGCTTGGGAGTATGGTAATTGAGCATAACCTAGTAAAAGGTAGGAAGGGGTTAAAAGTGAAGTTAACCACAGAGGTGGGAGGGAGATACAGTTCCTCTTTAACTTCAGGCCTAACAATTTTTAATCCAGTTATAGATTATTTAAATGCATTTACATGTAACTAGTATAAGTAGCTGAATCTCTCTCAATAACAGCGTCCTGCAGTGTAGACTTAGGCTGTGTTCACACCATCACCGCATTTGCATCACAGCAGGGGTCTAGTGTGTCCTGGTTCACCATTTCAGGTCCATAATTTGGGCTGAATTTGGACCTGAAACAAACCAAAAGACTCACAGTGTTTTTGTGCAAAACGCACTGGACTTGCTGTGGAGATATGTGAACCGACTCCACGGAGAGCCAGTCAAAATCTCCTGCTATTGTGAATTGGATGGAATCCCTCATCCAATTTGCAATGGTGTGAACCCAGCCTGAAGGTCAGTAGTATGTGCCAATCATAGCTATATTGCCAGGGTCAGGAGTGTGTTATGTACAAAGAACAGTGGTCAGTAGCATGTGACAGCAGAGTTCATACTTACCCCCAAGCCCAAATCTCCCCTAGTATAAATGAGGAGAAAATTAACTATGTAAAAATTAAAGGTAAACATGCACTTTAAAAAAAAAAAAAGACATACCTCTCCCCTTAACCAGCATTACCCCTAGTACACCACCATCCCTCCAACCCTAAAATGTACTCACAGACCTCAGATACAAAAAGGCCTTGACCAAGTGGGGAAAGTCTTCTCATGTTACCCTTAGCTATATTATGTGGTACATCTGATCTAAGAAGGAGCTTTGATCTTCTTCAGCTCTGCACTTACCACTGTATCTTAGGACTGACAGGTGGCTGGTGGGTAGAGGCCGAAGGCTGTTTCTGCTTCAGAGGGGCAAGCAGCTATATTGAAAAATAAATGGTGGGAAGTAATGACATAGATAACTGGTGCAAGCAACACCCATGTAGGATGCTGATCCTGGACATGGGGTTCTTTGCCAATTAAAAACAAAGTATTACTTTAATAAATCAATTTCTGTGTGTTTCAGTGTGCCTTTTATTTCTCCAAACATAAATTTGTCTGTGAGATTTACATTCAGTTGACTAACAATATACAGGCTATTACATACAAAATTTAAACTATGCATAAACAATTCAACATATTGTGCTCTCTCATGCTAACATATTTTATTTATATATCTAATATAAATAAATAATAGTAACTGCTAATTACCTGATATTAAGGTCATTACATTCACTGCAACAAGCAAAATAGATAAAGCATATCCTCTTGTAGTTTTTGAAGTCTGTGTTGTTCTGCAAGTGATAATACACATATAAATTCTGTATAACTTAGCCTAAAATAGTTTTGCCAAAGGCATCTTAGAGTAATAATTAATAATTGTAGTGCGTACTGTAGCACACTGGAGGATATTGAACTGGCCTCAAGCAAAGGCTAATTCTATGAACATTGGAGGGGTATTGTTAAAGTATCAAAAACACGTTTGAGGAAATCCCTATTTTAGCCACTGTGGAAAGTGCCCCTAGAAACTCTGATGTAGTTTAATAGGTTCAATTAATTATTAAGAATGTCATTTTTTCCAACTAGACTTACATGGAAAACTTCATAATAATAGCACTTCTACAGTACAATATTTTAAAATGAATACAGTAAAGATAGTCATTAATTTTCAACATTTGTTCTGTGATAGAAATATCATAAATTAAATAACATTAACATTGCTTCAATGCAAGCAGACAAAGATCATTATCTAGCTAAAACAAAATCAGCTGTGCAAATTAACTCCAGGCAAACAACTAATCAAAATACAGTGCCTTGAAAAAATAATCACACCCTTTGAACTGTTCCACATTTTGTCATGTTACAACCAAAAATGTAAATGTATTTTATTGGGATTTTATGTGATAGGCAACACAAAGTGACACATAATTGTGAAGTGGAAGGAAAATGATAAATGGTTTTCAATTTTTTTACAAATAAATATCTGAAAAGTGTGGTATGCATTTGTATTCAGCCCCCTTTACTCTGATACCCCTAACTAAAATCTAGTGGAACCAATTACCTTCAGAAGTCACCTAATTAGTAAATAGAGTCTCCCTGTATGTTAGCTCAGTATACATACAGCTGTTTTCTTTGAAGCCCTCAAAGGTTTGTTAGCGAACCTTAGTGAACAAACAACATCATGAAGGCCAAGAAACACACCAGACAGGTCAGGGATAAAGTTTTTTTTTTTTCCAATTCAAAGGGATAACATTATGAAGAAGTTTAAAGCAGGGTTAGGTAATAAAAAAATCCCAAGATTAGAACATCAGCACTGTTTAATACATTATCTGAAAATGGACAGAGTATGGCACAACTGCAAACCTACCAAGACATGGCCTTCCACCCAAACTGACAAGCCCGGCAAGGAGAGAATTAATCAGAGAAGCAGCCAGGGTAACCCTGTTAGAGTCTACAAAAGATTTGAGACTGAGACAGAAGTTCACCTTCAAGCAGGACAACAACACTAAACATAGAACCAGAGCTACAATAGAATAGTTTAGATCAAAGCATTTTCATGTATTAAATGACCCAGTCAAAGTCCAGACCTAAATCCAATTGAGAATCTGTGGTAAGATTTGAAAATTGCTGTTTACAGACTCTCCATGCACTCTGACAGAGCTTGAGCTATTTTGCAGAGAAGAAATGGCAAACATGTCACTCTCTAGATGTGCAAAGCTGGTAGAGACTTCCCCAAAAGACAAGAAGTTCTACAAAGTATTGACTCAAGGGGGCTTAATGCAAATGCATGCCACACTTTTCACATATTAATTTGTAAAAAAAAAAATGAAAACCATTTATCATTTTCCTTCAACTTTACAATTATGCGCCACTTTGTATTGGTTTATCACATACATTTCCAATAAAATACATTTACGTTTTTGGTTATAATATGACAAAATTTCAAGTGGTATGAATACTTTTTCAATGCACCATACAATAGCCTACAAGCAAGTTTTTTTTCCCCAAAGATTTTGTATTTCTGTCCATCCAGCTTTGAGATTTACACAGTTTTGAAACACCACACTGCCGAGTCTGACAGTGAAGGAGACCTGTTTCTGCTCTGCTGCAATTCAGTAAAATTTTCAAGTCTTCTGCACACCCTTATTCCTCTGTCACGTTGCTCTCTCCTGCTATTAGCAAAGTCTGTGTGCTGCAGTGCTACTAATGCCCTGTACACACAATTGGAAATTCTGACAGAAAAGGTCAGATCAGATTATGTTGTCAGAAATCCGATCGTGTGTGGGCTCTATCGGACTTTTCTCGACAGAAATTCAGATGGAAAAAGATGGAAAACTGGATCTAAAACTTTCCAACAACAAAATCCAATCAGACTTTTTCCGATCATTTGTAGAGAATTCCGATGGACAAATGGCCATGCATGCTTTTGTAGAAGCCACAAAAGGGGAAAAAAAAAACTTTCTTTAACCGTCCCTGACTGGGACAAATTATGTTAGCAACAGAGACAGGGTCATCAGTCCTAAAAGCATGGGCAGGTGCTTATTGAAAAGCTACAGACTTATGAATCAGCATTACTGATAGCCATGCCCACTGCAACATTTCTTAATCCTACTGTACATAATTTCCGCAGCACAGTGGTATAGTGGTTAGCACTCTCACCTAGCAGCAATAGGGCCGTTGGTTCAAATCCTGACCATGACACCATCTGCCTGGAGTTTGCATTTTTGCCCTGTGCCTGCTTGGGTTTCCTCCAAGTACTCCAGCTTCCTCCCACACTCCAAAGACATGCTGGTAGGTTAATCAGATCCTGTCTATAAAAATTGGCCCTAGTAAATGTGTATGTGTTTGTAAGCACATTGGAACTCTATGGGGGTTAGACTGTGCTATATCAAGATTCAACTCAACCATTAGGTGGACTTCACTTGGCAAAATCAACATATATTTGTAAAACTATGAGAAAACATTATGTGTCTATGCAGCAACATATATTTTTGAAATACAAGGCCATATTTTTACTTTGTGTATTTTGCATTTTTTATATCTGCCTAAAGTCCAGCTTAAGTTAAAATGCTTAATCAATTGAACCCATATGGATTGATGCTAAAATGAATTGCCTATTATATTTTTATCTGCCTATAAAGTGCACATATTTTTAGTCTCTGATGTTCTTTCTGAAAAAAAAAGTTAGATTACCCTGTACTCACAAACTTTTTATGTAACTACTAACATCTGCATAATTGAAGGCCATCCTCAATATGCATGCATATGCCTCAAGCATTCTAAAGGCAAAAGCTGTTTCCAAATCCCCCATTAAGGCTTATTACATGGAAAGGAAGAGATAAATCATATACTAGGGCTTTTCCACATCTAAAGCAGTAGCAGCCACTGTATACACAATATATTTTGTAATTTTCATATTTTACACTACCCAGTGTAAGCTTTGATTGTGGTTTAACTTTTTTTACTTAATCTATTTTACATAACATTCAAGATAATTGATTTTATATGGAAAACAAAGATTAAATGTAATCCGCACAAACTGAAATATTGTCCGTGTTCTTGGAAATGTGTGTTTCTTTTATTTCTGAATTATTGTATAATTATGGCAAACCTAGCAATGTTTCATTAACAAATTGCACATTAAAATGTAGTTTATATATACTCTACTTTAAATTTTGCCTAAGCCAAAACAAGAAGGTATAATTCAGGCTATTTTGCAAAACAATATGTAATCCTAAGTAACTTGATCATTATAAAGGTTTCCACAAAGCTATATTTCAGGCAAACAGGTAAATGCTTAGATAAAATACATCTATGAGAGCTATTGTACGTACCAAAGGATTTTTATTTCTGTCCATTCCGTCATGAGATTTACACAGTTCTGCCTCACAGCACAGTCCTGGCTGGTAGGGGTGGAGATATGATTTTTCTCTGCTGTTGTTTCACTTTCACTTACAGGTGTTCTCCCCATCCCAGCCTGTGATTGGAGAGTAAAAGAAGAAGCAACACATTATTAAACATGTCTCTTTTTCACTCTGCTGTCCTCCTATCAGCATTCTCCTTGCACTGCAGTACTTTGGATTGACTACTTGTCAGTGTTAATTTTGGCAGCAAATTTCAATTTAGTTTTAGTCTTATGCCCTGTACACATGGTTGGACATTCCGACCACAAAATCCATCGGATTTTTTCCAACGGATTTTGGCTGAAACTTGTGTTGCATACACACGGTCGCACAAAGTTGTTGGAAAATCCGATAGTTCTGAGCGAGGTGACGTCAAACATGTACGTCGGGACTATAAACGGGCCAGTAGCCAATAGCTTTCGTCTCATAGATTATTCTGGACATGTGTGGCATTTTGTCTGTCGAAATTGTCTACACATGATCGGAATTTATGAGATCGGATTTTGTTGTCGGAAAATTTTACATCCTGCCCTCAAACTTTTTTCTGATGGATTTTGTCCGAAACTGGTGTTGCATACACACGCGGTCGGATAAAGTTGTCGGAAAATCCAATCATTCGTAACGTGATGACGTTATTTAGTTACGACGGGACTACATTCAGGCTAGTAGCCAATACCTTTGGTCTAGGAATTTAATGTGAGCATGTGTGGCACTTTGTCTGATCAGAATTCTCTACAAACGATAGGACAAAGTCCGATCGGATCATGTTGTCATAAAATTTTTATATCCAGCTCTCAAACTTTGTTGGTCGGACATTCCGATGGAAAAAGTCAGATGAAGCCCACACATGGTCGGATTATCCGACAACATGCTCCGATCGGACATTTTCCATTGGAATGTCCGACCATGTGTACAAGGGCTAAGGACTAAAATGGCATTTTAGTTTTAGTCCCATTTTAGTCTTCTGCAATTGTTTTAGTTTTAGTCGTATTTAGTCAACTAAATCTACAGTACATTTTAGTCTACTAAAATCTCCAGTATATTTTAACCACTTCCCACCCGGCCAATGCACATATATACGGTCGGGTGGGAGCCGTCTACTTCTGATAGGATGTTCAGGAACGTCCTTCAGAAGGAGCGGGATCGCACGCGCACGTGCCCGCTCAGCGGTGCGATCCCCATGTGCTCGTGTCACCCGGACACGGCGCATCTCAGATCGGCAGGAGGGCTTTGTGATTGGCCCTCCTGATCACATGACGGCCGTGTCCAATCACGGCCGTCATGTGATGTAAACAAACAGCCGGTTGCTAGGCAATCGGCTCCTCCTCTCCTCACACAGAAGTCATCGCTGAGGAGAGGAGAGCAGATCGCTGCAGCCGGCTGATGATCAGTGAGTATGAGCTGTTTTTTACAGATTTTTACTCACTGATCACTAGTCTAGTGTAAACACACAACACACCACACAGTATAAACACAGTCCCCACATATTTCCCCAAAACACACATGTCCCCAAATAATAAAAACACATGTCCCTAATAATAAAAACATGTCCCCCACATATGTCCCACTAAAATCACATGTCCCAATGATTATCTGCACACATATGTACGTGATCACCTACACACATATGTACATGATCATTTGCGTACATATGTCCGTGATCACACAAACCAATTATTATACACTTAACGGAATTTTTTTTACCAAAAACATGTAGCAGAATACATTCTGGCTTAAATTTATGACAGAATTTGATTTCATTGCATTTCTTTTAAAATAAAATAAATAAAATATTGTTTTTTTTCCAAATTTCCGCTTTTTTTGCGCTTATATCGCAAAAAAAACGGAGTCGTGAATAAATACCACCAAAATAAAGCTCTATTTGTGCTAACAAAATGATAAAAATTTCATTTGGGTACAGTGTAGCATGACCGCGCAATTGTCATTGAAAGCGCTAGAGTGATGAAAGCTGAAAATTGGGCTGGGAAGGAAGGGGGCGAAAGTGCCCTGTATTGAAGTGGTTAATCAACTAAAACTCATTTTAGTCGTCTAAAATTGAATGGGTGTAATTCCATTTTAATGCATTAGTTAACTATTCTCTACAATTTACAAACTCATTATATACTGCTGGAGTGAAAAATGTAATATGTTATTTATTATTACATTGCGGTGTGAACATGCACTACAGACCAGTGTTAATTTTGAAGTCAAATTTCAATTTAGTCCTAGTCTTTTGACTAAAATGGCACTTTAATTTAGTCCCATTTTAGTCTTTTGACTAAAATGCCATTTTAGTAATTTCAGTTGTTTTAGTTGTATTTTAGTTGACTAAAATAATATTTATTTAGTTGACTAAAATGTTTTAATCATTTTAGTTGACAAAATTAACACTGCTACTTGTACTGATTTCGCGCCCCCCCAAGTTTTACTGTATAGTAAACAGCAACAGGATGATATTAAGTCAAATTTAGGTACATGCAGCAATGCTTGTTTAAAATGCATTTAATTATGTGTTAATTGTTACGAAATTACATCAATATGTGTCTTTTAAATCTGCTTGGAGTTAAACCTTAAATTAGCAGTAAATGTGCAACACGCATCAATACTTTTTATTTTTACTTTTTATTTTAATTATTTTATATTCCTCATTGTTTTTTTTTAGATAGAAATAATCCCAGTCAGCATTATGGGAAAACAATTTCTTCTACACATTGGTCCAACAACTTTTATAGGTACTGTATCTGTAGCAGTTTACTTAAAATGTAATTAAAGTCCAACAAATAAAGTCGATATTCAGTTAAATAGACAGTGTGCCTCCATTTCTTGTGTCACAGCAGTTTTGCAAGGTGTCTAAATTTGTGCAGTGCAATGAGTGCTAGAGTTACAGTAGATCTAGTGCACTCCATAACATAACTAATCCCAAGCATCCTCTCTTTATGTTCAATACATTTGCAATAAGCTTGTGCAAAAGACATTTGTGAAGAGGAGTCTGGATGTTATTTAACATTAAGAAATAAAAGGGTGTGCTTTCAAATGAGTTTTAATTGTGTAATGAGTCCCAATGATAATATGCATGTGGAAGTAAAAGGTATCATTTAGGTTTAGGTCTTCAGGTCTTCAGTTTGTAGTAATAGAAGCAGTCTCCATAGTAAGGCTTCATTTACATGGGTGACCTTGTAAATGACCTAAAGACTATGAATGGGTCATATTTGTATGAGGCATGTAGGCTTATGTAGGTGTTGCACAGACACAGCCACTCATTGTAATTTTACAGGCATACTGGTGTAGGTTTAGGTGAGGTACCCCAAATGCAGACACTGTGTATTCAGGGCCACTCATCTGCAACCACAAACCTATCAAATTGGGACTAGAGGCTGGGTTAGTGCAGTCACTGCTTCCCCATACACTTGCATTTGCTGATGCAACACAGCATCTGGTGGCTCAAGCTTCATAAACACATGACCCCTTTTCAAACTTTGAGTCCCAGCATCTGTGTGAATGAGGCCTAGTAGTATGTAGAAAAATATACAACTTTATGATAATCTACTTTATGATCATCTAAAATTTAGAAAGAAAAGAAAATGATAAAGATAAACTAGAAACGCAATCTATTAAAATGTAGATTAACCACTTGGACGCACACTGTCAAATGATGGAGGACCAGTGTGGCTTTCATTCTGGGAAGTCGTGTTCCTCGTCGTGTTCCTAGTACATAGCACAACCCTGACCTCTTTAAAGAGCTGATGACATGGTTCTTTAACCATGTGATCGGCTATGTCCAATCACAGACGTTCATATTTAAATGCCGAAGTGCCATTAATCGGCTCTCCTCACCTCACACTGACAGAGTGTGTGGTAAGGAGTGCCGAGCCAACATCCTTTGAAAAAAAATCCACAGTTTTGTTGTCAGAAAATCCGATCGTGTGTACGGAGCATTAGGGTAAAATTATCAAACATAATCAATTATTATCACTATGCTACTACATCCATTAGTTTGTCAGCAATAGGGATTAGCCAACGGTTCTGTCCAAACCTAGGTTCAGATTAAACTTTGGCTGCTCTGGCAGTTGGGCCTCTTGTTCAGCAGTTATATCATATATAGAACTGGTATTGTTACCCCTTTTATATATTACAGCATCCTTGTTCTTTAGTAACTGCTGTTGTCATCAATACATTGCTTACATTGGGTCTGTATGACCCCGAATCTTTTGGGGGTGCCTTTTGGAGGGATCTTTGCACCTTTTTTTAAAAGAAGCCAGAAAGGAAATCTCATCTTATGGCAATTTAAAACCATTTTCCTTTGCATATATCAGTGCTTTAAAACACACTGCTCCCAGCCAAATTGATTTCTTTTTTTACACAGGTGCATGTTTCCAAGGGCAGCGCCTGCCTCCATTCTATTTTTTTGACAACTCATTGCCTATTAGCCCAGAAAATGGGCATTCTTGTTTTAACATATAGAGCTCCTATTGATTTCCATGGAGTTTGGGTTCAGCATTCGAGCAAGTTCACTGAAAGTTATCAAATTGAACCCAGAGCAGTTCAGCTTATCCCTAGATAGTATAATAAATTCACAGGCTGGTGTATAGTAATACGTTTGCATCTGTATATTTGAAGATTAAAAGAAAGGCTAAAAAACATCAAACATATTGCTATTACGTTTCAAGCTACTACATCCACTAGTTTGTTAGTATGATATATACACGGGATGGTGTATATTAAAAAGTTTGCATCTGTCATGTTAAATTTCATCTGATTCATGTGATGTTCTCTTTTGCCATTTAAAGCACCCAGGGGAAATACTCTTTCACTATTTCTGTGGTTTGTAAAACTACTTTGCATTAGCTTTTAGGTCTCATGGTAGTAAAATTAATAAAACACTGGATTACTTGTAAATCAAATCAGGCAGAAATATAGCAGTAAGGGCTGAACTATTAAATATGTAAGCTTGCTTTCCATAAAATTAATCCTGTGCTCTTTCTGTGCATTTGTAAGCTTTTAGAACTACCATTTCTAGGATAAGTGCAAATGTTTATAAGGTTTTATCTGTTATACATCTTTATTTAACTGTTGTCTTGTTTACTAGCAGAAATCAATATTTTGTGTATATTGTTAGAAAATAATAATACAACAATAATAGTGATAAAATAAAATATAATTATTGGAAATAGTGGCAATGATACAATACATGGCCTTACAACAGGCAAACAAGCATAATAGTTATAGAAGATAATGGTCCAAACAATAGGAGTGTGTGAGGGAAATGTGTTGCCATGCATGACATGATGTCATAAATAGCAGTATTTCAGCCCAAACTTTATTTTTAGGTTGTGACTGTATAATTACAACTCCTATTAGGGTTTCACTGTTAAAGAGGAAGTAAACCTCTTTGTCTCCCTGCAAAGGTAAAGCATAATGGGCTTCTATGCATTGCATAGTAGCCCATTATGTGTCACTTACCTGACACAAGAGCCAACAATGTCACCACTGTCCGGAGCGTCCATTTTCTTCCCGGTATCGCTGCTCCGGCCACTCACAGCGCCGGAGCAGCGATGATGTCACTCCCACGCATGCGCACGGGAGCCGCCACTAACGACATATTGCCGTTAGCAGCGGCATGTTGCTAACAGCGATAGTGTGTCTGCGTGCTGCTGTCTACGGCACAGCTGTCACTGTCTTTTAGCAAATATCTCCTAAACCGTGTAGGTTTAAAAGATAGAAGAATGATTGCATTTATAACAATATTCTGAATTGATTGAGCAATGTGTCTGATCTTTCCAACAACTTTGACCACCAGATAAAAGCTTAAACTTACCTAGAAATACCACCCTTTTCAAAAGACACTTACAGAATGGAAAAAAAAATGTTGCAGAGCTGAGAATGAATGATATCTTTCTGATAATTGCTATTTATTTCAATTTATATTTTGCCAACTTCAATATCTGACATGAAAATATTGAACGATTTTGTTACTCCATGAATAAGTAAGTGCAATAGGATGTGTGTATATAATGTGAGTATGTATTTATAGTGTGTGTAATCAAGCCTCGTTTGTTGTATAAATTATCTCAAATCACTGACCAAATTGATAATGGACTCAGAGCAAACTGCTTTAAGATTAAAATTACAGCTATTGCAAGTTCAAATTAGATCTGTCAAATCAACAGCCCTTTTGGGCACACCAATAAAAGGAAATGCTAGAAAGAAGGGAAGCCATTTATTAAGATGTATATGTACAGAGACAAGAAAGCATATTGCACAAGACTGGAAAGGTCAACATCTACAATTTAGGATGACAAGACCAATAAATAACAAATAGTGTGAGAAAAAACAAACATTCAGTTATTTATTTATTTATGGATAATCAGGACTTATTCATAGTGGCAGGGGTTAATGCTATTTTAATAGTAGTTCATATTTATATGCAGGACTTTTCTTTTTTGTAGACATATTAATTTTATTTCCTTAGACTGGCCATAGATGGAGCAAATGTATTTATTGCAACCATGGGTGGGGTGGTGGGGCAAGCCGTCCTCGCCAGGGGAACACAGTGAATATTGCTAGTGACTATAATAGCTGCTAGAGATGATTGCATGTAAAACATGTCAGGCTGGTTGTACCCATGTTATCACTTTTAATCAATCACTTTGGGAACATTCAGCCTACCTATACATGGTTTGAATCATGGCTGGTTAGTGCTGAACAGGACAAGATTGGAACCTTGTATCGCCAACTATAGGTTTTTGCTGGATTCTGCAATTCTTTGACTGAAATCTGAGCTTTGTTTCCCCATCCTCCTAGACCTTATTACTAATCTCATTTAGTGGTGGTCAGCCTAAAATGAAGCTTGCCATTTTGCACACTAGAAGTGACATGAAAATATTTATACAAAATCCAGCACTACAAAAGCTGGATACTAAAGGCTGTAGTTTAGATGGTACAGCCTACCCTTTAAAAACATAAACTTAGTATTAAGGCACTACTCTCAGCAATCATGGTTATACACCTCCAGAACAAATTGTAACAAGGCAATATGTTTTAGCAACTGCCATATAAAGGTTTCATACATTTATTCCTCAGAAGTAGGGATGAGCTTCTTGCTCGAGTCGAACGTACGTTCGACTCGAACATTGGCTGTTCGTCCGTTCGGCGAAATCTGAACATTTTGGTCCATTCTCGTCAAATTCGCGTGGCGCTCACGGCCCATGACGCAGTGCATTGCTGGCTCATGATTGGCCAAGCATGCACTGTGACCCCGCATGCTTGGCCAATCGCAGCGCCAGCAGCGAGGAGAGCCATGATTGGCCACAGGCAGGATGCCTGTGGCCAATCATAGCTCAGGCTGTGTAGTGCACGCCCCACACTATATAAGGCCGCCATCGCGGCGGCCTCGTGTAGTGTGTTGGCGTCTGAAGCAGTGGGTGTTCTGTGTACCTTCAACACAGTACACACCGATCGTTTTCGGCCGATTTTCTATCTTGCTGTTGTGTAGTGGTTATTGTCTGCGTGCCCTGACCGCAGTATACACCGCTATATTCACCTCACATATATAGCTAATGATCTATCTTTAATAATAGAGCTTGCAGTCAGTAGTGTTAGGAGACAGTGCGTGCTGTCTGCATGCTCTGTACCCAGTACATACCGCTATATCCACCTACATAGCTGTTCTCTATTTGAGCCCACTTGCCATCTGCAGGAGTTATTGGAAGTTGTGTGTGCCTCCAGCACAGCACAGTATACATCTGTATATACCCCTTTATCTCTGGTGTTCTATAATAAAGGCATCTGCAGGAGTTAGTGGGTGTTGTGTGCCTCCAGCACAATATAAACTACCCAACTGCTGTTTTACCCAACTCCCTTCAGGCCATTACCATGTCTGGAAGGCCAGCAAGGAGAGGCAGACAGGCGCGAGCCGATAAAAGAGGGCAAGCAGGCTCTGTGTCTAGAGACAACAGTGCTGGTCGTGGACGCGGTGCATTGTCATCAGCACGTGGCCATGGGACATGCTTGTCCTTCTTTTCGGCAGCTGGACATGTTGAACCGCAACATGCCAACGACTTGGTAGAGTGGATGACCAAGCCCTCTTCATCCTCCTCATCCTCTCTCACCCAGTCGCAGGGTAGTAGCAAAGCAGCTGCCAACGCATCGTCTTCCCTCCTCTCAATGTCATCATCAGTGACTCCTTCCCTAGACCCACCACGTCCTCCTGAGGAGTCTCCTGAACTCTTTGAGCACAGTGTTAGGTACATGCTCCAGGAGGATGCCCAGTGTTTTGTGGGCTCTGATGATGACACTCAGCTAGAGGAAGGCAGTAGCGTGAGCGCAGAGAGAGGGGATGCTCAAGAAGGACAGCAATCTGGCAGTCATGTTCCACAAGGTGCAGCATACTGCCAGGTTTGCTACAGCGATGAAGAGGGAGGGGATGATGAGGGCACTGACTCCACGTGGGTGCCTGGAAGGAGGGAGGAGGAGGAGGAGGAGGAGGAGGAGGCACATGTCCAATGAGGCAGGATGCCCTCCGGGGGCCAGCTTAGGGGCAGCACACCGACTGAATCACACCGCAGAGCTCCGCCTGTGCAGAGCGCTGCCTCTGCGCGTTATTCTAAAAGTTCTTTGGTGTGGGCCTTTTTTGAGACGAGTGCATCAGATCGCACCGCTGCTATTTGCAACATATGTCTCAAGCGTATCTCACGTGGCCAAAACATCAGCCGCTTGGGCACCACATGCTTGACCAGACATATGTTGACCTGCCATGCAGCTCGTTGGCAAGCGTACCTCAAAGACCCACACCAAAGAACAAAGCGGACCTCTCCTTGCTCCTCATCAGCTGGCATCTCCAACCCCACTAGACCTTCAGTCCTCTCTGAAACCTGCTCTGAGAGGAATGAAGGTGTAGAATTAGGTGTGTCACAGCCAAGTGCTTCCGGGAACTCTGTTAGCGGTACACCCACGTCCGATTATAGCAAGCAAATGTCCCTGCCCCAGCTGCTGGACCGGCGGAAGAAGTTCACTCCCAGCCATCCACATGCCCAGCGGTTGAATGCTAGCTTGGCTAAATTGCTAGCACTTCAACTGCTGCCTTTTCAGTTGGTAGACTCGGCCCCCTTTCGTGAGTTTGTACAATGTGCGGTTCCTCAGTGGCAGGTCCCCAAACGCCACTTTTTCTCACGGAAGGCGATTCCGGCTCTCTACCGGCATGTGGAAGGCAATGTCCTTGCCTCGCTGGACAGGGCGGTCAGCGGTAAGGTGCATACTACCGCTGACTCATGGTCCAGCAGGCATGGACAGGGACGTTACCTGTCTTTCACGGCCCATTGGGTCACTCTTCTGGCAGCTGGGAAGGATGCAGGACAAGGTGCAGTAGTGTTGGAGGTTGTTCCGCCACCACGCCTCCAAAATGCTACTATTGGTTCTGACACACCTCTCTCCTCCACCCCCTCCTCTTCTTCTTCCTCCATGGCCTCTTCCAGTGCTCTGTCCTCAGAACCAGCGGTGCTCCGTAGGCAGTCCAGGGGCTACGCAAGTACGCAGGCAAAACGATGCCATGCCGTGCTTGCGCTGGTTTGTTTGGGGGACAGGAGCCACACTGGGGCGGATGTTTTGTCAGCTCTGCAGGGGCAGGCCGAGAGGTGGTTGACGCCACGCCAGCTTAAGCCAGGAATGGTGGTTTGCGACAATGGCACCAACCTCCTCTCCACCCTCCGACAGGGACAACTGACCCATGTGCCCTGTGTAGCTCACGTCCTTAACCTGGTGGTGCAGCGGTTCTTGGGCAGGGCCCCCCGGCTTACAGGATGTCCTGGAGCAGGCCAGGAAAGTCTGTATGCATTTCCGCCGATCATTTAATGCCTGTGCTCGGCTGGCTGAGCTCCAAAAGGAGTTGAACCTGCCCAAGAACCGCCTTATATGTGACATGCCCACCAGATGGAACTCAACATTGGCCATGCTGCAGCGGCTGCACACGCAGCAGAGGGCCATCAATGAGTACCTGTGCGACTACGGCACCAGGACAGGGTCAGGGGAGCTTGGTTTTTTCTCACCACGCCAGTGGGGCATGATCAGGGATGCATGCACTGTCCTGTCACCGTTTGAGGAGGCCACAAGGATGGTGAGCAGTGACAGTGCATGCATCAGTGACACTGTACCTCTTGTCCACCTCTTGGAGCATACGCTGCGTGGAATAATGGACAGGGCACTTGAGGCAGAACAGAGGCAGGAAGAGGAGGACTTCCTTGCCTCTCAAGGCCCCCTTTATCCAGACAGTGTTCCTGCTGTGCCACCCATCACACAGGAAGAGGATGAGGAGGAGGAAGAGGAGGAGGAGGATGATTGTGTCAGCATGGAGGTGGAGGCTGGCACTCAGCATCAGCAGCAGCAGCATCAGCAGCAGTCCTGTAGGGATGATTTACAGTCCCAAGAAACACGTGGACTTGTACGTGGCTGGGAGGAGGTAGCTGCGGATCATGTTGTCCTTAGTGACCCAGAGGACTCCGGACCGAATGCCTCAGCTAACCTACGCTGCATGGCCTCCCTGATCCTGCAAAGCCTGCGGAAGGATCCTCGTATTCTTCGGATCAAGGAGAGGGACCATTACTGGCTGGCCACTCTCCTTGATCCACGGTACAAGGGTAAGGTTGCCGACCTTATCTTGCCATCGCAGAGGGAGCAGAGGATGAGACATCTCCGGGAGGCCTTGCAGAAAGGTCTGTGCAACGCGTTCCCAGAGACTGGGAGGTTACAAACTCCTGGTCCTGGACAACGTGTTGCTGAGGCATCGGTCAGAAGGAGCGGTGGAGAAGGTGGCCGTCTGACTGATGCTTTCAGACAATTTTTTAGTCCGCAGCCCCAAGGTATGATCGGCTCCAGCACCCATCGCCAGCGTCTGATTTACATGGTGCAGGAATACCTAGGGGCAAGGTCAGACTTGGACACCTTTCCCACCGAAAATCCTCTGGCTTACTGGGTCTTGAGGATGGATCACTGGCCAGAGCTTGCACAGTATGCAATTGAACTACTGGCCTGTCCTGCATCCAGCATTCTTTCGGAACGCACCTTCAGTGCTGCTGGTGGCTTTGTTACCGATCACAGGGTGCGCCTGTCCACCAAATCAGTTGATCGACTGACCTTCATCAAGATGAATCAGTCTTGGATCACCCACAGCTACCAAGCACCTGAAGCTGATGTAACCGAATAATTTTTTTTGAAATACCACATCCCTTCAAGACTGCCTATGCTGATGCTGAGTGACTGTCCTGTTATGTTGATTGTCTATCCTCTTCCTCCTCCGCTGATATGTTGGAAGAACATTTCTGGTTCTGGTTGATGCCATCAGCCCAATTTTTCTGCCCCTGTTTAACAGGGGCGTTTAAGTAAAATTTTTGATGCAATGCTTTGCAGCAGGGCTAATTCCTGCAATCAAACAAGAGTATATGGGAGAGGTTTCAGTGTGGTGGCACCAGCACCAGTGCCTAAGGCCCAATTTTTCTGCCCCTGTTTAACAGGGGCGTTTAATTACAATTTTTGATGCAATGCTTTGCAGCAGGGCTAATTCCTGCAATAAAACTAGAGTATATGACAGAGGTTGCAGTGTGGTGGCACCAGCACCCGTGCCTAAGGCCCAATTTTTCTGCCCCTGTTTAACAGGGGCGTTTAAGTACAATTTTTGATGCAATGCTTTGCAGCAGGGCTAATTCCTGCAATAAAACTAGAGTATATGGCAGAGGTTGCAGTGTGGTGGCACCAGCACCAGTGCCTAAGGCCCAATTTTTCTGCCCCTGTTTAACAGGGCGTTTAAGTACAATTTTTGATGCAATGCTTTGCAGCAGGGCTAATTCCTGCAATAAAACTAGAGTATATGGCAGATGTTGCAGTGTGGTGGCACCAGCACCAGTGCCTAAGGCCCAATTTTTCTGCCCCTGTTTAACAGGGGCGTTTAAGTACAATTTTTGATGCAATGCTTTGCAGCAGGGCTAATTCCTGCAATAAAACTAGAGTATATGGCAGAGGTTGCAGTGTGGTGGCACCAGCACCAGTGCCTAAGGCCCAATTTTTCTGCCCCTGTTTAACAGGGCGTTTAAGTACAATTTTTGATGCAATGCTTTGCAGCAGGGCTAATTCCTGCAATAAAACAAGAGTATATGGAAGAGGTTGCAGTGTGGTGGCACCAGCACCAGTGCCTAAGGCCAAATTTTTCTGCCCCTGTTTAACAGGGACATGTAATTACAATTCTTGATATAATATTTCACAGGAGGGCCCCTTCCTGTGCCCACCCAGAGTAACGGTGAGGACTTATAGTGTTGTGGCACCAGCACCACAACCACCAAAGGTCAATTTTTCTACCACTGTTCAACAATGGCATGTAATTACAATTCTTGATATAATCGTTCACAGCAGGGCGCTCCAGCGCCCACCAAGAGTCACTTTGAGGGCTTACAATGTTGTGGCAAAACCAACACCTTGTTCTGCCATTTCTGCAGAGCGTATAGGGCAGGCCCCTACTTTCAAACATCCAATTTACAAACATCTCCTACTTGCAAACGGAAGGAGACAACAGCAAGTGAGATGAAAAAAGAATGACGACAAAACAAATTATACAGGGGTGATAACCCTTCCCTATGTTTTCCAAAAAGCTTTAAAATAGTTTTTTTGACTGGAGCTACACTTTAAAAATGTACCAGTTGAAAATTACAAACAGATTCAACTTAACACAACAAACCTACACAGTCCCTGTCTTGTTTGCACCGCCTGTATACTGCTGTTCTGAGTATATAGGGCCTGGGGGCCACACGCATTTCCTTTTTTTAATATGGGTACGGGGTTCCCCTTAATATGCGTACAAGAACTAAAGGGGCTGGTAATGGGCAGGGAGGGCTACCCATGCCATTTTTCTCAATGATTTTCAACCATATTGCAGGAACCAGATATAACATTAAAACCGCAAGCAGTTTTAAATGGTGTTATTTCCGTTTAATGTCATTTTGTGCAGGGACTGTTCTAAACACGGGAAACACGTGACACTTCACAGGCATACTACAGACACCCCCCAGGCACCATATTTAAAGGAATATTTCACATTTTTTTTTCACTTTAATCGTCATTAAAATCAGTGTTCCCGCCAAAACGGCCATTTTTAAAAACATTTTAGGCATTGACCCATGTCCCCTGGGGCAGGAGCCAGGTCCCCAAACCCTTTTTAGGACAGTATCTTGCATATCAGCCGTTAAAATTAGCACTTTTCATTTTGAACGTTCGAGTCCCATAGACTTCAATGGGGTTCTAACGTTCGTTCGAATTTGGGGTCCGTTCGAAAGTTCTGGTGCGAACCGAACCGGGGGGGTGTTCGGCTCATCCCTACTCAGAAGTAACATTTAACACAGTGCCATTCATATATTGAACTTAAAGGGGTTGTAAACCCTCATGTTCCACACATTTTTTAGTTTACTAAAAGTCAGCAGCTACAAGAAGTGTAGCGGTCGCCCGGAGCCCCGCTCCTCTCCCCTCCTCTCTGCCGGAATTATCATAGTCACTATGGGCACCCGGCCATGACAGCTTTCAGCCTCATGGCCAGGCGCACACTGTGCATGCGCGAGTCATGCTGCGCACTGCTTGTGGCCAGGCAATCTTCTGGGACCTGCCACATGTCCCAGAAAATTGCTGGCAGGGAGGGGCTGTTTAAGGGGAGAGGAGGAGTCACCTAGGTGGCTAAGAACAGGAAGAAGGAAGTGGGACAGGAAGCCCCACTCTAAATTAAGTACCCACTCCCTCCTATAAAATGACATGCCAATTGTGGCATGTCAGGGGGTGAGGAGTGCTTAAAGTGGAAGTTTCACTTTTGGGTGGAACTCTGTGTCTATGGACGCAAATGCTGGACTCGGGAGCGCACCCATGCGGTAACCCCCAGGGAGAGCGCTTCTCCTAGGGGGTTTACCAATGCAGGAAGGAGACTCAAGCGCTGTTGGGGGGCCCTAGAAGATGATGATTGGGGCTATTCTGTGGAAAACGAACTGCACAGTGGAGGTAAGTAGGAGGTAACTAACCCCTTTAAAGTTCAAGTTCTATCTATCACATATATTAAGATGTTACATCCACGATCTTCCTCAGTTTAGAAGTAAAGAGACAATTTTACTTTATCTTGCTAAACATTCATTTTGATATTTGTGTAGACCTCCCTACTGGATGGAAGTCAATCTTTATATATTAGAAACCAATCAATTCAAATCTGTCTTTTGGTGTTGCTTTAGTCTCTGGGATCAAGTGACTATCGTAGAACATGCACCCATACAAACTCACTTCTGGCACATGTCACCACGTGTAGTTTCTCTGTAAATTGGCGTTGAAACTAGACCATAAGACAATTGTAAAAGTATCTGTCTATTGCACTTACAATTTTTGTCAAAGTAAACACATTTAAAATCTCCACAGACCCCCAGGCCAAGTATTGTTTTTCAATGACTTCCTCAGAGAATATACAGACAATTTTCAGTTTCCTTAAGATCCAGCCACTCTACCTGAATTTTTTTTTTTAGAACTGTTACAATAAGATCACACCACAATATGGCCACTAAAGTTTTGATTTTTAGAAAATATACTAAAAACTCAATACAGTTCACACAGTGCTAGCATGCGTAAAAAAACATAAGTAATACAGATATGAAAAAGGAATAAACATTTTAGATTGCTAAAATATAATATCTGAATATAACAGCCTTAATAGCACTAAAACAATTAGGTGACCAAATATATATATATATATATATATATATATATATATATATATATATATATATATATATATATATATATATATATATATATATATATATATATATATATATATATATATATATATATATATATCTAAAAAGAAACATTTCATGAAAACACTCCTTTTTTATCTTCTTATTCTTATTCTTGTTCCTTTAACCACTGCAATACTGGGCACTTTCACACTCTTCCTGCCCAGGCCAATTTTCAGCTTTCAGCGCTGTCGCATTTTGAATGACAGTTGCACGGTCATGCAACACTGTACACAAACAACATTTTTTTTTTTTTTCTCACAAATAGAGCTTTCTTTTTTTGGTATTTGATCATCAATGTTTTTTTTTTTGGCTAAACAAATAAAAAAATTTTGAAAATTTTGAAAAAAATGTTTTTTCTTTGTTTCTGTTGTAAATAAGTATGTTTTCTCCTTCCCTGATGAGCACTGATGGGTTCTGATGAGGTAGCACTGATGAGGTTGCACTGATGAGGCAATACTATGCAATACTGATGGGCACTGATAGGTGGCACTGATATTCAGCACAGTTGAGCACTAATAGGTGGCATTGATAAGCAGCATTGATGGGCACTGATAGGAGGCACTGATGGGTACTGCTAGTATGTTTTCTCCTTCCCTGATGAGCACTGATGGGTTCTGATGAGGTAGCACTGATGAGGTTGCACTGATGAGGCAATACTATGCAATACTGATGGGCACTGATAGGTGGCACTGATATTCAGCACAGTTGAGCACTAATAGGTGGCATTGATAAGCAGCATTGATGGGCACTGATAGGAGGCACTGATGGGTACTGCTAGGTGGCACTGATGGGCACAGATAGGCAGCACTGATGAGGAGGCAGTGACATGCATTATTGATGGGCACTGATTGGCATCTATAATGGGCAATTATTGGTATCCTTGATGGGCCCAGGTTGGCATCCCTGGTGGGCACGGGTTGGCATCCCTGGTGGGCTCTAGTGGGCATCCTTGATGGGTCTGCACTGAAAATCAATGTGCTGATTATCAGAGTAGACCCCCCTGTCGGTAGAGCTCTCCTCTACTCAAACCCATACCCTGTCAACGCGAATAGAGGAAAAGCTGATAAATGGCACTTCCTGGTTTACGATGTGACCAGCTGTGATTGGACACAGCTGATCACATGGTAAAGAGCCTACATCATAGGCTCTTTACCTAGGTCAGAGATGCCATGCCATGTGTCATTCTGACACACCGCACTACTGATCAATGTGCTGTGTGCCATCATGAGCAGCTTATCCTGCTGAACATCATATAATGCCCAGTCAGGAATCAGATAATGAAGCCACCATGCGGTTGTCATTCTGCATATGGCAGGCGGGAAGTGGTTAAATGTTTGCAACAGAATTTTGACATATTTTTGTAGCAAATATTTGTTTTCATCTATATGAAATCGCTACTCATGTTTAGAAATGCTGCACATTTTCTCCTGTGACAGTGAGCACAAATCCTCTCTACCTGGTGTCACATTTCAAAATCAGCACAGCTATGCAGGGCTCTACCCACACAGCCTTGTCATTTATTAACTGGAATCTGTGAATGAAAAAATGACAGGTTCCCTCTGCCACCGTGGCAGATGAGTTGCAGTTCTCAATGCTGTGCAAGGACACTGATGAGCACCCTCACAGTTCATTCTTAAGCCCTGCAACTTTCTAACAGAAAGCCCTTGCAGAAGTTTGGTCATTAAGCTGTAGGACTTGTCTGTAGGAACTTGACATTGTACCCATGATCCACTGATTGTGGGTGTGATGCTTTGCAGGCTCCTTGGGAAAAAAAAACAAATACACATTTTTTTCTAACAAAAATATGTGCATTTATAATTTTTCCTTGAGGGTGAACTTACACTTTAATAAATATCATTGACACAGATAAATGATATTAGCATACACATATCCAGAATCACCTGAATCTTGTTGGGCTTTTCAGTGCTAACACAGGATACAAACATAAGCCAGATGGATTCACTCATAATACAACAATACACAAAATGTCCTTCTGGGAAAGCAATGTCATAATGTTTCCTCATCTCAAGTGGTGTTTCCATCCCACACAATTTTAAATCCCCATTTTTTATTTTATCCATAGGTCCATAGGGACCTTTGAATATGAATTGACAATTGAAGTTGGAGTTTTCCTGGCATGAACTTCCCTAGACTGTAGAATAATTGAATTAAGTGAATCACAAATTCATCACTTTTTGATTGTCCTAAGTCATTGCATGTAGATTTTTATGATCTATGAAATTAATGAATTGGCAAGAAATATTTAAGAGAATCAAAAATGTGCAGTTTGTTGATTTGCCTGGTTTTCAACATGATGTGCCTATCATTTATTTTTAAAGTACAGTACCTTACCTGAATAAATAGCTTTATTCTGCTACTTCTGTAAAAGCTACCACCCTCAGTTGGATCAGTTGATATCCAGAAGCTGAAAACCTAGAATTGCTTTTCCTTGGAAACAATGTTATTCCAGGTCTTTTCATTATAGCCAGATATTTCTTCTAAAAAAAACAAAACAAAAAAATAGTTAATAGTCCAGAAGTATTGATGTAGTATTTATCTTACATTTAAAGCTTACTGTTGTTTTTGGATGGCAAATGCAGGTGAGGCATAGTGGGAATGCAGCTGTTTTCTTGTCATAGCCAGTAAAATTAATTTCAGTTTCAAAATTACAGTGTATGTCAAGATGTTTTTTAATGCTTTTACTTCTAAAAAATCATCTAAAACTCACAGCCAGGATACAGTTTTTATTGCCAAGCACAATAAGAATTGATGCAGCCTTCTGAGCATATAGAATGTGAAATTATAGAGCCTCTGGGGTATGCATGAAACTGAATGCAAAGTGAATATTTCAATGCCATTTTTCAGCCCCATCATTCTTTCCTAGGCAGCAGAATATAATCCTTGCTCTGTTTTTATATTTCTCAACACTCATGTGTCCTTGGTGTAATTGTTTTAGCAAGTAAAATGTCATTTTAGATCAAATTTTGTAACAAACAAGCTTTCACTATAGCAGATCAAACTACCCATAAAAATAAAAATAAAAATACAAAAGTTTATAAGTTTAAAAATAAATAAAGACTATGGATGACATTTACTAAAACGGGGGCATGCAGAATCTGTTCAGCTGTACATAAGCAGGGTGACTGACCTTCAGCTTCCATTTTAGTAAATCTTTCCATTTGTCTTTTGGTCATTATTTAGTATGACTTTTAAGCACTGATATATTAGGGTAATAATGTGTGATCATCTTTTTTTCTTTCTTTCTAACCAGTCAACACTCAATTCTCTGTACAGACTGTAAAAAAGCAAAATCTAAACAGTACAAAGTTTAAAATTGACTGTGTCTGTGTCGACTCCTCTCAAAACACAGAAAGAGAAAAGCTAGAGATAATCAATTATGTAAAGCTGATTAATTTTCTAGATATATTAATATGATTTATGTGATGTATACTTTAATTTAAAGCCCAACTCCCCGAGGTGGGATTTACCAATCCTTACACTTTTTATATCCCCCAATTGTACACAGTTCCTTGGCTAGATTTAATTGGTGTTTGGTTATTTTTCATAGCTCTATTTAGTTTATATATGGTAAAAGTATTTATTTTGTATCTTTGTTTACTTAAAAATAATCAATATTCAAATCAAATATTCAAATCAACATGGGATGTTCTGTATTAGCAATATTTAAATAGAAGCAATATTTTAAAGTTTATATCTGCTTTCTAGCTGTTTTACTTCTACTAAAGTCAAACACCTCCTAGTATGCGTTCTTACATATCTAGAGTTATAAAGACCACTTTGCATTGATTTATGCATGCTAAATTTAAATCACAAAATAATTACCTAGGTAGGTGATTTAATTAACAATAATTTGTTACAGTTGAATCACCTTACCACAACTGCAGTTTAATTGGGTACTGTAATGGCATCCCATAAAATTAGTATCTTTCTATCATTGCATTAATTGGTTAATGGATTCACTTAGAGGTTCAGTTAATGTCATTCTTCAAATACAATGTTCAGGATACAAAGGAAGTAAAATCTCACATGGTAAGACTTTTCTCTGTATAAAAGATACCTAGGAAACACAATGAATATTTAAATAATAAAGATAAAACTAATGTTGCATTTATAAACCACCATTCTAGGAAAACTATTGTCAGGATCACTAACATACATGCATATTTTTTTTTTTGGGGGGGGATTGTGAACTTCAACAGTACCCACACACTAAGGCCGCGTACACACGGGCGGACTGTTCGCCCAACTTTGTCCGCTGAACAGTGTTTGGGCGGACAGTCCGCTCGTGTGTGGGCTTTCAGCGGACAGTTTCAGCGGACAGTTGGACGGACAAGGTTTTTCGGAATTTCCGAAAAACTGTCCGCTGAAACCTTGTTTCAGCGAACAGTCCACTCGTGTGTAGGCTTGTTCGTCAAACAAAGTTGCGCGCATGCTCAGAAAGGATTTTCACGCCGAAAGCTATAATGCAGTGTATAGGACGTCGTATTTTCCGTCCCGTCGTACGTGCCGTTCACGTCATCGCGCACGGTTTCAGCAAACTGTTCGTTCGTCGTGTGTGGCCATGTCCGTCCATGCTAATTTTGAGCGGACTGTTTGCCGAAACTGTTGGACGGACAAAGTTGGGCGAACAGTCCGCGCGTGTGTACGCGGCCTAAGAGCAGCTAAAGGTAGGTCTGTTATTGTTGAAGGCGAGGGCTCATTTTTCAATTACACCGCTTTATGTGGAATATTTTTAGCAAAATAGTTTATCCACAAACCCAAAATATATCAATAAAATATAGCAATACATCAATTGCTAAATATATAAGAGTTATACTTGTATTGTTGTAGATTTGTTAACAGGAGATTTCCCACAGTCTTCATGAAGCTCGGCACTGTGTGAAGCATTAAAGGCAATACATAAAAATAATACTAAAATATATTACATTCATTTATGACTGGTTGCTAACTATTGTTGTTATTTTCACATTGCAGTTTTCATTAGGTGGTATAATATATAAACATATGGCTGTCATGCATTTTTCTAAATTTACACAAAGTAAATGATTACATTTTCTTTTGTTAAGCCTCGTACACATGATCGGATTTTCCGCAGACAAAACCTCAGGCATTTTTCTGAAGGCGTGTGTGTGGGTTTTGTCTTGCATACAAATGGCAAGGAATTGTTGGCCAACAAACATGAACGTAGTGATATATTAGGTGGTTTTTCAGGTCTTTAGCGCCACCCTTTGGGCTCCTTCTGCTAATTTTGTGTTAGTAGAGGTTTGGTGAGTGTTGATTCGTGCTTTTCATTTCTCGCTTTTCAGTTCTTGCTTTTCAGTTTGCGCTTTTCATTTCACGCTTTTCATTTAGCGCTTTTCAGTTTGCGCTTTTCAGTTTGTGCTCTTCAGTTTGCTTCTGAATGGCCGTTCATCAACCAGATATGTTGCGGAATCGGAGGAGATAATGTGTTATTTATTATTGGCCTTGGAGTTTTTGCTTTGACCCAAGTCTAGTCCAGGAACAGGAGGAGGAGGAGTTCTTGGACCAAAATGTGTGTCTGTTCATACAAAATATTAACAGCGATCTGTCATCTCACCTAGTCAGTCCGATCCCCCCTTCAGTTAGAACACACACTAGGGAACACAATTAACTCCTTGATCGCCCCCTAGTGTTAACCCCTTCATTGCCAGTGATTTTTTATAGTAATCAATGTATTTTTATAGCACTGAATACTGTATTAATGCCAACGGTCCCAAAAATTTGTCAAAATTGTCTGATGTGTCTGATATAATGTTGCAGTCATGATAAAAACTGCAGATCGCCACCATTACTAGTAAAAAAATTATAATAAAAATGCTATAAATCTATCCCCCATTTTGTAGACACTATAACTTTTGCACAAACCAATCAATATATGCTTATTGTGATGTTTAGTACCAAAAATATATAGAAGAATACATATTGGCCTAAACTGAGAAAAAAATAGCTTTTTTTTAAAAAAAATTTGGATATTTATTATAGCAAAAAGTAAAAACTTTGTGTTTTTTTTCAAAATTCTAAATTTGTTTATAGCGCAAAAAATAAAAAGCGCTGAGATGATCAAATACCACCAATAAAAATCTCTATTTGTGAAAAAAAGGACGTCAGTTCTGTTTGGGTACAATGTCGCATGACTGGGCAATTGTCAGTTAAAGCGACGCAGTGCCGAATCACAAAAAGTGCTCTGGTCAGGAATAAAATCTTCTGGGGGTGAAGCGGTTAAGAAGCAGGACACATGCATATGACTTTTATTTAATTTTTTTGGTTGAATAATAATGATTTGATTTGTTATATTTTCTATACTTTTGGATGCATAGAATGTACTTTTTGGTTAAGTTGTATTGGCAGATAGCATGTCTAACTGTATTTGTTTTATTTTTTTAATGCACAATAGAAAGGACACCAATATAGTTGTATCTTTGATCTTAAAAACTACGGGATAATGGTGTTGTGGTAACTTGCCCAAAAAAAAAAAAAAAAAAGAATAATAATATTATTCTTGACATCACTAGAAAAAAAAGCCTTTGAAAATTTGTTTGCAATAACTCCATCAGTATCACCAGCAAAGGAGCTTCGTTATTATCCTAATACAGAAGAAGAGAATGTGTGCTGCATTTTAAGATTTCATAATTTGCCACATCCCAAATGTACAAATGTTAATTCTCCATTATGAACGCTAGTTTACTAGACTGACCGCTTCTGGCTCGTCCTTGCTTCCAGGCATGCGTGTTTGTACTTTGGACTTTTTTCTGATGTACCTGTGTACCCACACTCAGAAAATCTGACAACAGACATTTGCCAGTGGAAAATTTTAAAACCTGCCATCCAACATTTGTCCGCAGAAAATCTGACAACAATTGTCAGATGGAGCGTACTAATGGTAGGATTTTCCACCAACAGTCTGTCATCACACCTTTCCCCTTGGAAAATCCAATCGTGTGTACGAGGCTTTAGTATGTAAACAAGGCAGATTGCCATTCTGACAGGGTGTTCTTGCAAAGCAGGGGCTAGAATCTATATTTTCCCCTAGTGAAAACACCACACTGTTCACACAAAAACACTGGCTTGGCACACAGTTAATCCTTTGATCGTCCTAGATGTTTATCCCCTTTCCAGCCAGTATCATTAGTACAGTGACCGTGCATATTTTTAGCACGGATCATTATATTAGTGTCACTGGTTCCTTGCAAAGTGTCAAAAGTGTCAGTTAGTGTCTGATTGTCCACCACAATATCATAGTCCCGCTATAAGTCGCTGATCACCGCCATTACTAGTATAAAAATAATAAATAAATTAAAATTCAATAAATATATCCCATAGTTTGTAAACACTTTTGTGTAAACCAATCAATATAAGCAGAATTCATATTGGCCTAAATGTATGAAGAAATATGCTTTTTTTATTGGATGTATTTTATAGAAGAAACTAAAAAATATGTATTTTTTCAAAATTGACAGTCTTTTTTTTTTTTTTTATCTTGCAAAAAAAAAAAAAAACACAGTGGTGAACAAATACCACCAAAATAAAGCTATATTTATGGGGAAACAAATTGCATACATTTTATTTGGGTACAGTGTTGCACAACTGCACAATTATCAGTTAAAATAATGCAGTGTCAAATTGCAAAAATGGCATAGTCATGAAGGGGGTAAATCTTCCAGAGGTGTTTGACAATGCTACCATATTCTGGCCCTTAGTCAGGTACGATTTTACAGTCAGCAACTGAAACAAAATCACACTGTTTGGAGTGCCATTCTAATCATGTTTTGGTGTGATTCCTTATTGCCCAAATGGTAACAGGGCCTTAGCTTATACTTCACCTACATATTAAGGCAGCCTTCAAAAGTACAGGAGAAAAGTTGTCAAAGTATGCCAGAGAGCAGGGGTAAAATGATGGTGACTCCCTTACGCCATGTGATGCACAACAGAAAGGCACCCACAATGAGCCCAAAGAGGGGAGTTCTTGCAAACCACCAATAGGCACCAATAGGCACCCCAACCTTACTCCCAACTGTCAGCTGCTGTCAGTATCCATGACGGAGAACAAAGCTGAATCAACACACGGGGGACACATAATTGACCCTTTAACAAGTAATAGATGCTATACACCAATGCCAGGCAGTCTTAACATCCCAAATTTACACAGATTTTTAGTGTTACTCAAATGTGATATACAAACAATGAGTTTGCAACTACTGTCCAGTGCTGCTCATGCTCCATAGAGCAATTTGTCACACCAACATACTTTTCTGGGCTCTGTCTCTACAATTGTCTTTGACATCTGTGTTCTACCTTTGACAACTTCCATGAGAAGTGTCACTAGAGACTCTGGTATTCCCATTCTTGAAATCATGTGGTCTCCATTTCTATTACGATGCAAGGAGGTATCCAGAGGTGACCGTCTCTTTACAAGTGTACAATGTTAATTCTTCATACACAGTCATGCCATGTACACACGATCGGAATTCTCATCGGAAAAAGCTATGATGTTTTTTTCTGATGGAATGCTGCTCAAACTTGGCTTGCATACACATGGTCACACAAAAGTTCACCGAACTTTCGACCGTCTAGAATGTGGTGACGTACAACACTACGACGAGCCGAAAAAATTAAGTTCAATGCTTCCGAGCATGCGTCAAATTGTTTCCAAGCATGCGTAGGAATTTTGCGCATAGGAATTGCTACAGACGTTCTGAATTTCCAATCAAAACTTTTTCCATTGAGAACATGCTCTCACACATTTGCTGGTGGAAATTCGGGCAGCAAAATTCCAATGGAGCATACGCACGGTCACATTTTCTGACAAAAAGCTCTCATTAGTGTTTTGTTGGCTGAATTTCCGATCATGTGTACACGGCATTACAGTTGCCTAAACAGCACTAATTCTACCACTACGGGGTATTAGAATGACAAGATTGCGCTAGTTTTATTTGTGGAGCTGTATTCAGTAGGGTGAGTCTAGGCATGTCCCCCACATCCCTAGACATTGCCTGACCTACAGTGTCTGGGATCTAAACTCTACAAGTAAGAGATTCTTGGTGTTTAATCATAGATACCTACACTGTACTCCTCCAAGAGACTAGTTTTGTCAGCTCTATGGTAACAGTTTTGCAAAGTCCCTCAATAGTGTACGCTTTTCATTCAACTAATCTTCTTTCTCAAGAGGTATTTCAATCCTAATTTATAAAATACTTAACATAAGAGTGTTTGAGGTTTCTAGCATGTAGTACACTACTATACTATTGAATCTTATACATTCCTCCTCCATTTTATATGAGTAAACTAGATGCACAAACCTAGTAATATTGCTAAAGGCCCAAATATTTTAGTGTACTGTATGCTTTTCATGATACTAATCTACTAAGAGGTGGTTCCAAAACTCTTAATTTAATTATAATTAAAGTAGTTAATTAATTAAATTAATTAAGTTAAATTCATTAGAATTAGTTTAATTCTTAAACTCTAATTTCCAAAACTCTTAACATAAAAGTGTTCGAAGTAAAAACCTATCCTCTGGGAAGCTGTACTAATGTGGTGTTATAGCATTTAGGACACTAGTATACTATTGGTATTTATACATTTCTCCCCCATTTTATATGGGCAAACTAAATGCACAAACATTTTAACACTGCTAAAGGCCCAAATATTTTATTGAGAGATTTCATCATAGTAACAGACCCCCCTCAAGACCAGTTTAATCTATACGTGAGTTTACCCTTCTGTACAAAAAGTACATACATAGGTAGAACCTCATAGATATGTGGGAGCAAAAATATCCTGATACTGTAGTAGGAAATGGTCATGTCAATCTGATTAAAAAGAAAACACATTATCCAGACTGTACATGTTATTTATAACTGCAGAAATTCTTTTCAAAGTCTCTCACATAGCATATTTACCAAGTCTCATATTAGATCAAGCTCCAATGGAACTCGCGCTCAATCTATCACTGCTTCAGGCCATTAAGCCTTGGTGAATGGGTCTTTACTGAATGATCCTAAGGTCCTAAATAAATATGAGTATGATCTGGACAATATTTGTCGAAAGAACCTTAGAGGGTATAAGGCAGGAGGGTTTTCATTCCATAATGAGCAATGTGTAAATACCCCGTTTCATAGATTAGCACAGACCTTCTATCATTATCCAATCTATTAATTATAAAATACTCTCAACCTAAATAGCGCCCTTCCTATCTGAATATTCCTTGGGTAAGTTAATAACATAAAGGGTTTCCTTAACCACTTCAGCCCCAGAAGGATTTACCGCCTTCCTGACCAAGCCCTTTTTTGCAAAACGGCACTGCATCGTTTTAACTGACAATTGTGCGGCCATGTAACGCTGTACCTGCAAATAGATATTTCTTTTGGTGGTATTTGATCACCTCTGCGGTTTTTATTTTTTGCCCTATAAACAAAAAAAGAAAGTGCATTTTGCTATAATAATATCCGCCCAAAAAATAAACAAAAATAAACAAATGTTCTTCCTCAGTTTAGGCCGATATGTATTCTGCTACATATTTTTGGTAAAAAAAAAAAAAACAATAGTCGTATATTGATTGGTTTACGCAAAATTTATCGTGTCTACAAAATAGGGGGTAGATTTTTGCCATTTTTATAATTTTATTTCATTAGTAATGGCGGTGCTCTGTGATTTTTATCATGACTGCGACATTGCAATGGACCGACATTGCAATGGACACTTTTGACACTATTTTGGGACCATTGGCATGTATACAGCAAACAGAGGTGTAAAAATGCACTGATTACTGTGTAAATGTCACTGGCCGAAGGGGTTAAACATTATGGGGGTGATCAAATGGTTAAGTGTGTTCCCTGGGTGTGTTATAACTGTAGGGGGGATGAGCTCACTAGAACATGACAGAGATCACTGCTCCCAATCACTGGCAGCAGTAGATCCCTGTCATGTTGCAAGGCAGAACAGGGAAAAGCCTTGTCTCCCCCTTCTGCCACTCCATGGCATGACCTTCTCAGCAAGTGGTTAAATATCAAGTGACTTTTTTCAGAGTTATTTAATTAAATGAGTTATATTATTGAGTCTATTATAGGCATACATTTGTTTTATGGGTCTACTGACCTACAAGATTAGAAATAGAAAGCAAACAAAGCTTCAAATTATTTTACCTAAAAAATCACTTCAACATATTATACATGTGTATACGTGTGCAACACTGACCCTCACAAGTGAAACACACTCACGTGTTATCAATGTATCAAAGAAAAAAGAGACCACTGTGTAATAGAATAAAACATAAAAAATCATATATGAAAAATGAGCAAGAACTTAAACCAGAATATCTACCAAAAAAATATAGATGCATGATGTACAAAAATAAAAAATAAAAAGTGATTTGAACAATGACAACACTAAAAAGTGTCCATATAATAATAAGTGAAAAATATATATCTTATTAGTAGTGTAAATTGTCCATATAATTAATCGACCACCAGTCATCACCCGTCACCAGTCGTGTTCGCTTGTTATACACCAGGAAGGACGGGTTGGTTTTTTGGTGTGTGTCCGGCCGGCGCACACTTCTTATCAAGCCTGTTGTCAAACTTTTTATGTAATTGCATTTATTTTTATTCTTGAATTAAAAGTCGTTGGTTTTACACTATCTGGAGCCTATGTTTTCTCTATATGACACTGTGCTGAGCCGGGAGTGGTATATGGAGGGACGGTAGAGACAGCTGTAGCCCCATCTTGTGGAAGATCTGTGATTGACCAAGTGGTACAACAACCTGAATGCCCATCTAATCTTATTTCGTCTGTTGTGACCCTCTGTAACTTGGGGTCGTTTCAAGTTGGTAAGGAGCCAATTTATATATTTGGTGATGGTAAAGAGCACATTGCACTTTTGGAGAGAAAATAATTGTTTACTTCAATTCAGTCATTCACATGAAGATTCATCACTGGTGGTCGATTAATTATATGGACAATTTACACTACTAATAAGATATATATTTTTCACTTATAATTATATGGACACTTTTTAGTGTTGTCATTGTTCAAATCACTTTTTATTTTTTATTTTTGTACATCATGCATCTATATTTTTTTTGGTAGATATTCTGGTTTGAGTTCTTGCTCATTTTTCATATATGATTTTTTTATGTTTTATTCTATTACACAGTGGTCTCTTTTTTCTTTGATACATTGATAACACGTGATTGTGTTTCACTTGTGAGGGTCAGTGTTGCACATGTATACACATGTATAATATGTTGAAGTGATTTTTTAGGTAAAATAATTTGAAGCTTTGTTTGCTTTCTATTTCTGGTTTTGTACATATATATACCCTTTCACTTTGGGATTTAGAGGTTAGCGCAATTTTTTCTTTTTTCTTATTTTTATATTCTTTGGTATACATTAGAATTGCAGTTTCCGACTATTTTGGATTTTGGATATTCCGTAGCGCAGTTTGCTCCTTCTTTTTCTTTTGACCTACAAGATTAACTGCTGTATTGCCACTATCACCATACTTATTGTGCTCTAATGCCGCGTACACACTATCAGAATTCTTGGCGGAAAAAGCTCTGATGGTTTTCCCGACAGAATTCCGCTCAAGCTGTCTTGCCTACACATTGTCACACCAAACTCTGATTGTTTAGAACGTGGTGACATACAACACGTACGACGGGACTAGAAAAAGGAAGTTCAATAGTCAGTAGCCAATAGTGATGGCCGAACGGTTCGCCCGGCGGTCGTTTCGCGGCGAATTTCCGACATTCGCGGTCCGCACGTTCGAACGCCTTTTTCCGTCGTTCGCCGCGGCGGACTTACGTGTTTAATGTATACAAGAACTTTAACCTTTGGTGACACGTTTATCATGTGATACAGGACAGCCAATTGAGACATGACAGCACATGGACACTTGTACATTCCCCCTAACCTATAAATACACCCGATCCGGTGGCCATTTTACATTCTTTCTTCTGTTACGATAGGGACAGGTTCCTGTGTGGAGTAGGGAGAGATAAACCACTAGCTATTTGGTACACAAAAGTTCTTTTCAGGACTGGTATAGGTGTTAGGTGTTGATAGGTTTGCTGTGCTGCTGATTCTTGCAGCAGCCTGAGTGTCTTTTGTTAGTTTAGAGAAAGGGAAAGGACGGTGTATGCTACAGGGACAGCCAGATTAGTCTTTCATCATCATCATCATCATCATCATCATTAGCTGTTACTATCAAGGTCCACAAAAGAGCTGTTCCAGTAACCACTAATCGTTCTCTTTTTTTGCCAATTTGTATAGGGACAGGAAGGAAGCAGTGTTGTCAGGCAGTGAGGGTAATTTTAAAGACTTGCTGTTATTATTAGTTCCACAAAGGTTCTTTTCAGGACTGGTATCAGTGGTACAGTAATAGGCTTGTACATGTATAATATTCTTTCTTCCAAATATAGAAAGGATATTATACTTGACTGCTGCCCTTCTGCTGCAGTCTGCTAAACATTCACAACTCACTTGTTCCACAAAAGTTCTTATAAGGACTGGTAACTTGGTATAGGGTGCTACGGTACATAGGCTTGAGTGCGGTACAGTCTGCTGTTCTGTAAGGACCGCTATCGGTCCACAATAGATAGGGTTGACGTGCACCACTGCTGACCGCTGCCCTATACTGCAGCAGTCCTTCAGCGGTATAGGGACTGACGTACAGTCTGCTAATCACTAACACACAACCTGCTTGTTCCACAAAAGTTCTTATAAGGACTGGTAACTTGGTATAGGGTGCTACGGTACATAGGCTTGAGTGCGGTACAGTCTGCTGTTCTGTAAGGACCGCTATCGGTCCACAATAGATAGGGTTGACGTGCACCACTGCTGACCGCTGCCCTATACTGCAGCAGTCCTTCAGCGGTATAGGGACTGACGTACAGTCTGCTAAACACTAATACACAACCTGCTTGGTCCACAAAAGTTCTTATAAGGACTGGTAACTTGGTATAGGGTGCTACGGTACATAGGCTTGAGTGCGGTACAGTCTGCTGTTCTGTAAGGACCGCTATCGGTCCACAATAGATAGGGTTGACGTGCACCACTGCTGACCGCTGCCCTATACTGCAGCAGTCCTTCAGCGGTATAGGGACTGACGTACAGTCTGCTAAACACTAATACACAACCTGCTTGGTCCACAAAAGTTCTTATAAGGACTGGTAACTTGGTATAGGGTGCTACGGTACATAGGCTTGAGTGCGGTACAGTCTGCTGTTCTGTAAGGACCGCTATCGGTCCACAATAGATAGGGTTGACGTGCACCACTGCTGACTGCTCACCTATACTGCAGCAGTCCTTCAGCGGTATAGGGACTGACGTACAGTCTGCTAATCACTAACACACAACCTGCTTGTTCCACAAAAGTTCTTATAAGGACTGGTAACTTGGTATAGGGTGCTACGGTACATAGGCTTGAGTGCGGTACAGTCTGCTGTTCTGTAAGGACCGCTATCGGTCCACAATAGATAGGGTTGACGTGCACCACTGCTGACCGCTGCCCTATACTGCAGCAGTCCTTCAGCGGTATAGGGACTGACGTACAGTCTGCTAAACACTAACACACAACCTGCTTGTTCCACAAAAGTTCTTATAAGGACTGGTAACTTGGTATAGGGTGCTACGGTACATAGGCTTGAGTGCGGTACAGTCTGCTGTTCTGTAAGGACCGCTATCGGTCCACAATAGATAGGGTTGACGTGCACCACTGCTGACCGCTGCCCTATACTGCAGCAGTCCTTCAGCGGTATAGGGACTGACGTACAGTCTGCTAAACACTAATACACAACCTGCTTGGTCCACAAAAGTTCTTATAAGGACTGGTAACTTGGTATAGGGTGCTACGGTACATAGGCTTGAGTGCGGTACAGTCTGCTGTTCTGTAAGGACCGCTATCGGTCCACAATAGATAGGGTTGACGTGCACCACTGCTGACCGCTCACCTATACTGCAGCAGTCCTTCAGCGGTATAGGGACTGACGTACAGTCTGCTAATCACTAACACACAACCTGCTTGTTCCACAAAAGTTCTTATAAGGACTGGTAACTTGGTATAGGGTGCTACGGTACATAGGCTTGAGTGCGGTACAGTCTGCTGTTCTGTAAGGACCGCTATCGGTCCACAATAGATAGGGTTGACGTGCACCACTGCTGACCGCTGCCCTATACTGCAGCAGTCCTTCAGCGGTATAGGGACTGACGTACAGTCTGCTAAACACTAACACACAACCTGCTTGTTCCACAAAAGTTCTTATAAGGACTGGTAACTTGGTATAGGGTGCTACGGTACATAGGCTTGAGTGCGGTACAGTCTGCTGTTCTGTAAGGACCGCTATCGGTCCACAATAGATAGGGTTGACGTGCACCACTGCTGACCGCTGCCCTATACTGCAGCAGTCCTTCAGCGGTATAGGGACTGACGTACAGTCTGCTAAACACTAATACACAACCTGCTTGGTCCACAAAAGTTCTTATAAGGACTGGTAACTTGGTATAGGGTGCTACGGTACATAGGCTTGAGTGCGGTACAGTCTGCTGTTCTGTAAGGACCGCTATAGGTCCACAATAGATAGGGTTGACGTGCACCACTGCTGACCGCTCACCTATACTGCAGCAGTCCTTCAGCGGTATAGGGACTGACGTACAGTCTGCTAAACACTAATACACAACCTGCTTGGTCCACAAAAGTTCTTATAAGGACTGGTAACTTGGTATAGGGTGCTACGGTACATAGGCTTGAGTGCGGTACAGTCTGCTGTTCTGTAAGGACCGCTATCGGTCCACAATAGATAGGGTTGACGTGCACCACTGCTGACCGCTGCCCTATACTGCAGCAGTCCTTCAGCGGTATAGGGACTGACGTACAGTCTGCTAATCACTAACACACAACCTGCTTGTTCCACAAAAGTTCTTATAAGGACTGGTAACTTGGTATAGGGTGCTACGGTACATAGGCTTGAGTGCGGTACAGTCTGCTGTTCTGTAAGGACCGCTATCGGTCCACAATAGATAGGGTTGACGTGCACCACTGCTGACCGCTGCCCTATACTGCAGCAGTCCTTCATCGGTATAGGGACTAAGAGTTTTGTCACAGGGTCATTTAAAAAATGACAGGCAGAGGAAGAGGCAGGCCCTTCCGCAGGGGTGGTAGGGGTAGGGCAGGAGCAACAGGCTTGAGCCAAAGTGGGAAGTTGCAGAAGGTGCGTTCAATTACTTTAAAGGATGCACCAGACTTGGTTGAGTGGCTCGCTCAGCCTTACTCTTCTGCACCCTCCTCATCCTCTCGATCTGCACCCTCTTCTTCACTCTCTGCTATGTGCACCCCCAAAGACACTACCACCAACAACACGACCACCACCACCACCACCACATACCTTCCGCTTGAGTCACTGGAATTATTTTCCGATCCATATCAAGAGGACATTTCTGATGCGCAGCCACTCTTGGTATTGGATCAGGAAGAGGAGGTAGCAACAAGCGCTACTCAGCAGTCTGACGCCAGTACCCAGATCAGCCCAAGGAGGAGGTTGGTCCCCGGTGTTGCTGCCTACTCCGAGATCTCTACTTATAGCGGTGGGGAAGGTGACGTTGATGATGACGTGTCTAGTGATGTCACGTGGGTGCCCACAAGAGAGGAAGAGGAGGGGAGTTCAGAGGGAGATATGGACCAGCAGATAGGGAGGAGAAGCAGCAATGACTTACATTGCACAGCAGGGACAAAGCAGACTGCAAATGTATCAGGAGCGAGTCATCGACCATGTACGGTCACATCTGGCGCTCCCAGGACACCGGCACATGGCTCCGCAGTGTGGGCTTTTTTTAACCTGTCCGCTGCTGACAATAGCGTTGCCATCTGCAATCTTTGCAGTCAACGCGTTAGTCGCGGTAAGCCCAATACTCACCTAGGGACGACCGCCTTAAGAAGGCACATGAGCAGCCATCACCGAGCCCAGTGGGAGCAACGGAACACACAAAGCCACACTGCAGGCTCTCACCGTCCAGCCTCGTCTTCTACTTCTCCTTCTCCTCTCTCCTCACAATTGTCCTCCACTCCACCTTCCATCACGCCAAGCTCACATTTTTCTGCAAAAAGGCAGGCTTCCGTGGGCCTAATGTTTGAGCGTAAAAAAATGATGACGCCGGATAACCCTCTTGCCCAACGGTTGGCGGCTGGCTTGTCAGAACTCATAGCCCGCCAACTACTGCCATATAAACTGGTGGACTCGGAGGCCTTTCGCAAATTTGTGGCCATTGGAACACCACAATGGAAGGTCCCAGGAAGGAAGTATTTCTCAGAGAAGGGCATCCCAGAGCTATATGGCCATGTTCAGCGGCAAGTGAATGTATCTCTGGCACACAGTGTCGGTGCCAAGATACATCTGACCACAGACACGTGGTCTAGCAAACACGGGCAGGGAAGGTATATCAGTTTTACTGCCCACTGGGTGAACCTTCTGACGGCCGTCAAGCATGTAACCCGTGGCACCCGTGTAGATTTGGTTTTACCGCCACGGATTGCATGCAGGCCTGACTCTTCTTCTCCTCCTCCTACTCCATCCTCCTCCCTCTCCTCCTCAGCTGCCTCCTCCTTTTCCGCTGCTAGCGTCTCTTCCACTGCACCGCCCAAGCTCCCCAGAACCTATTCCACATGCCAGGTGAGACGTTGCCATGCCGTGCTGCGTCTGTTGTGCCTGGAAGCAAAGAGCCACACTGGCCCGGCACTCCTTTCAGCTTTGCGTTCACAGGCAGATGAGTGGCTAACACCGCTCAATTTGACAGTTGGTAAAGTGGTGTGTGACAACGGTGCCAATCTGCTTAGCGCATTGAAACAGGGCAAAATCACGCACGTGCCGTGCATGGCACACGTCTTAAACTTGGTCGTGCAGCGATTCCTTGTCAAATACCCTGGGGTCCAGGACATCTTGCGGCAGGCAAGGAAAATCTCGGCCCATTTCAGAAGATCTTACACGGCCATGGCTCGCCTTGCTGACATTCAGCGGCGACACCATCTGCCGGTCAGACGTCTTATTTGCGATTGCCCGACGCGATGGAACTCAACCTTCTATATGCTTGATAGGCTGCTCCAGCAGAAACGTGCAGTTAACGTCTACCTGTATGAACTCTGCGAAAGAAACGGTTCTGGGGAGCTGGGTTTTTTTTCACCGCGCCAGTGGCTGCTCATGCGCGACACATGCAGACTTCTGCGGCCATTTGAGGAGATCACCAAACTGGTCAGTCGCAGCCATGGCGCCATCAGTGACATGGTACCTTATGCCTTCTTTCTGGAGCGTGCATTGCGTCGTGTCATTGATCAGGCTGTGGAGGAGCAGGAGCGGGAAGATGAGGAAGTCGCAATGCTGGATGAATTCCCAGGGGGGGCTACTCTATCTGAGACAAGTCAACAACAGGAGTCTGATGAGGAGTCAGAGGAGGATGGTGCCGGGGCGGATGAGCAGGAGCAAGAAGAGCATGCTTTAAACCTTTCTGGGATCCCTGTTGTGCGAGGATGGGGAGAGGAGAATGAAGAGGACGACATTATCCTGGATGATGAGCAGGAGCCAGGCCACCACACCGCTTCCACTTTAGTGCAAATGGGGGCCTTCATGCTCCAGTGTTTTAATAGGGACCCCCGTATAAAAAGCATGAGGGTCAAGGACCAGTACTGGGTGGCAACGTACTTAGACCCCCGGTACAAACACAAAATGGCGGAAATGTTACCGCCGTCGCAGAGGGCTGTCAGAATGCAGCACTTCCAGGCCTTGCTTCGAGAAATGCTGCATTCTGCTTTTGCGTGCGCTGGCAGAGGAGCAATTCCCACTCCCAGAGAAGGATTTGCGGGTACCAATCCAACAGCGCCTGCAAGAAGAGGCCGGTTTGAAGATGTGTTGGTGACTTCGGATATGAGGTCATTCTTTCAGCCGACCCATCGACAGGTGTCATCCGGATCCAGCATCAGGGAACGCCTAGACCGTCAGGTGTCCGACTACATTGGGTTAACGGCCGATGTGGACGCTCTGAGGAGTGATGAACCCCTAGACTACTGGGTGGGCAGGCTTGACCTCTGGCCAGAGCTTGCCCAATTTGCAATCGAACTGTTGGCTTGCCCCTCATCCAGTGTCCTGTCCGAAAGGACGTTCAGCGCAGCAGGGGGGATTGTGACCGATAAGCGTACTCGCCTAGCTCACCACAGTGTTAACTACCTCACATTTCTAAAAATGAATGAGGCATGGATCTCGGAGGAATTCAACACATGTGACCAGTAGACCATGTATATGTCTATAAACTATTTTTTTAATCAAGCACACAGACCTTCTTAATTCATTTGGCTCACTTCCTTGACCCAAAAAAGCACACCGTACTATATGCCCCTACCCTCCTCTTTGAAGAGGTTGAGCGGTGTCATATTTCTACTGGGGCTGCTTATGATATCCCTGTGCTGTGCTGACTTCCTCCTGGGGGTTCTTATTATGAAGGGATCACACTATCCCTGTGCTGTGCTGACTTCCTCCTGGGGGTTCTTATTATGAGGGGATCACACCATCCCTGTGCTGTGCTGACTTCCTCCTGGGGCTGCTTACGGTGCTGCTGTCAGTGCTGTATGTCACGGTGCTGCTGTCAGCGCTGTATGTCACGGTGCTGCTGTCAGCGCTGTATGTCACGGTGCTGCTGTCAGCGCTGTATGTCACGGTGCTGCTGTCAGCGCTGTATGTCACGGTGCTGCTGTCAGCGCTGTATGTCACGGTGCTGCTGTCAGCGCTGTATGTCACGGTGCTGCTGTCAGCGCTGTATGTCACGGTGCTGCTGTCAGCGCTGTATGTCACGGTGCTGCTGTCAGCGCTGTATGTCACGGTGCTGCTGTCAGCGCTGTATGTCACGGTGCTGCTGTCAGCGCTGTATGTCACGGTGCTGCTGTCAGCGCTGTATGTCACGGTGCTGCTGTCAGTGCTCTGTATTACGGTGCTGCTGTCAGATGCCTCTATCACGGTGCATGTGTCATTCCGGTATGTCACGCTGCTGGTGATCATCTCCTGCACCCTCTTCTTTGCCTACCCTGGTCCCTGACCTTCCCTCTCCTCCATTGCCTTCATTAGCTCCATAGTCCTGAATTGTTAGAACAATTTCCCAAATAAAATAAAAATGCTTGTAGTTATCGATCCCAAATTCACCTCATACATGTATTATGTCATTGTCCAGATGGTGGGACTACGTTTTACCCCCTAATAATTACCACGTGGCCGCAAATTCGACATGAAGGTTTGCAAAGTTCGCCTCCCATTGAAGTCAATGGGGCCCGCGGCGAACGTTCGGTTTCGCGAACGTTTGGGTCCGTTCGCATTTCGCGTTCGCGAAACGTCCCGTCGGAAGTTCGTCCATCACTAGTAGCCAATAGCTTCCGTCTCGTAGTTGAATCTGAGCATGCGTGAGTTTTGGTATGTCGGAATTGCATACACACAATTGGAATTTCCGATAGAAAGTTTTTCCGTTGGGAAAATTGAGAACATGCTATAATTTTTTTGGCTGGCAGAAATTCGGACAGCTAAATTCTGATGGAGCATATACACAGTCACATTTTCTGACGAAAAGCTCTCATCTGTCTTTTTCTGTCCGGAATTCCAATCGTGTGTACGCGGCATTACAGTTTCATGAACATATGCCTTTCATGCCATGAATGCTTCAAGAGAATTTGTTAGAAAAGAAATCAGACTGGGAGACTCTCTTGGCCACTTGTTCATGCCAGAGGGAAACTCTCTGTCAATAAGTGTAAAATAAGAAGCCTTTCTTTCTTTTGATGCAAAAAGATTTAGCATTCTCTTTTGATGAAACCGTAATTTAATGTCTTATTTATTTCCATTAACTATGATGCAAATGTGAAATATGATCAGAGTGGATTAATATGTGACATACTACATTTATTTGTGTAATTGGGATTTCACTCTTTATTAATAAGATCTGATTGACCAAAAGGGGGAAAGGAGGGAGAGAAACACAAAAAAACCTCAACAAAAATTGTTGATTGTGTTGGACTTTTTAGGCATAATTGTATATGTATATATGAATACAGCAAGGGGGGAGGAGAAAAGAATTTTGAATAAAAATATTTTATTTTTAAAAACAGCAAGAGAAAAAAGAGATATATATAAAACACACCAGGTCTTGATATTCCATATCCTGTCTAATCTGGTAAATTCTAACAATATCTATATGTGTTCCCATACATATCTAAACATATGAGCCCAAAAGAGACATTAACACTCAATATAAAGATTGATTAAAATAGACAAGATATTAATTGAAGAACCGGTCAGAAATATTCCGATGCTCTACATGTTTTGCATTTTAGTTTTAAGGCTTCCTAAGGAGCTTAACAATTTTCTAAAATAGAAAAAGTATATCAGTCAGACAATTCATAAAACATTTCATAAACATTACAATTCATCCCCAAATAATTACAAATATGGAATAAACAAAAACAAAAACAAACTTGCTCCCAGGGAGACAAAAGGGGAGAAGAAAAAAAAAATTACCATGTAGGAGAATTTTTTGAAATTGAAACAATATGGGAACGGGTGTGACATTTTATTATAAACTAAATTAAATATAAAAAAAATTAAAATAACGTAAACCCATAAAGGAAAAAATTTTTTTTTTTTATTTATACTTATTTTTTGGTATATTTAGAATTAGTCTATATCTATGTACCAAAATTAGATAAATTACTTACATTTCTTTGGGTAGCCCAAAACAAGAAAAGAAGAATGTAGTCTTTATGTAGTCTTTTGTTTAACCACTTTCAGACCGGACCAATTTGCTGGTCAAAGACCAGACCACTTTTTGCGATCCGGCACTGTGTCGCTTTAACTGACAATTGCGCGGTCGTGCGACGTGGCTCCCAAACAAATGTGACGTCCTTTTTTTTCCCACAAATAGAGCTTTCTTTTGGTGGTATTTGATCACCCCTGCGGTTTTTATTTTTTGCGCTATAAACAAAAATAGAGCGACAATTTTGAAAAAAACACATTATTTTTTACTTTTTGTTATAATAAATATCCCCCAAAAATACATAAAAAAACATTTTTTTCCCTCAGTTTAGGCCGATACGTATTCTTCTACATATTTTTGGTAAACAAAAAATCGCAATAAGCGATTATTGATTGGTTTGCGCAAAAGTTATAGCGTTTACAAAATAGGGATAGTTTTATAGCATTTTTATTAATAATTTTTTTTTTTTTTTTTTTACTAGTAATGGCAGCGATCAGTGATTTTTATTGTGACTGCGACATTGTGGGGGACCCATCGGACATTTTTGACACATTTTTGGGACCATTGTCATTTATACAATAATCACTGCTATATAAATGCAGTGATTCCTGTGTAAATGACACTGGCAGTGAAGGAGTTAACCAGTGGGTGGCAGTGTAGGGCTTAAGTGTTCCTAGGGGTGTGTTAATAACTGTGGGGGGGTTGAGCTTTCATTTAGTGAACACCGATCTCTGCTCCAATCACATGGAGCAGAGATCAGCGTCACTAGTTGCTAGGCAGAATGGAGAAATGTTGTTTACAACGGCACTTCTCCATTCGGCCACTCCGTGAGACGATCGCAGGGATGCCCACGGCGATCGAGTCCGCGGGTCCCGCGACCGGACTCACGGGGGTCCCGACAAGCATGGCAGGGCGGCAAATTTAAAGGGACGTACATGTACGCCCATTTGCCTGCCCGTGCCATTCTGACGACGTACATCGTCATGCGCTGGTCGGCAAGTGGTTAAAGACTACATAAAGGATGTGGCATACGGTTTTTCTATGGTGTATCCCCAGGAGTCAGGACCACCCTGTGGTAGATACACACCAAATCTAGTTCATAAGATCTGATTGGATTAGAAAACGGTGATTGTTTTAAAAAAATCAGTCTCCAGAGGCTCGGCAATTCTGTTTTACCATAAGTGACACACATAAAACATTGCACAGTGTATAAAGAGTGTAACATATACATTGCTTTACTTTACCAGAAAAAAAAAAAAAAAACATTATGTCAATATGATAATAACAATTTGAATATTAGTATAACGTTTTTACTGGTAAATAAGTAAAGGTTTGTTTGTGAGCAGTGATGTGTATGTGATATGTATATCTTTTTATTATTATTTTTTCTCCTTGATTTGGTCTTTCAGGCAAGCACAGGTCCACTGGTTCAATACAGCACTTATATGTTTTAGTAAATCACTGCCTCAGTGCAAATTTCAAGCTTTGAATCATGAGCAATTGATGCTATTCGAGTGCCTGTTATTCTGATTATGCAGCCATATAAATTGCTCTACAAGTGACATTTCTTCACCCATTTACATGTGGTTATAAGCAAAAAAAAAGGTTGTTTAAAAGCTAGTTTTAAAATGGTAAAAACAATGTTTCATAGCGTGTAAATGTGCCAACAATTTGTCATATTTGGAAATTTAGAATTGTATTTTATTATCAAAGAATTATTGATTGTTTGATCTGGTTTGGCTTGTTTTGATATTTTTTCAGTCACTCTTTAATTTTTTATAGAGGAAAAGAGAGTGTATAAAATATGAGATACCCAGAGATATCACATAGTAGTGGCCTTGAGAACATGCTTTTTGTTCTTAGTATTCCCCTGCATCTGTACAGCAGGACTTTTAATCTTTGTATCCTTAACAACTTTGAAATAGCCATAAAGAGAGCTTTGCTTGGTTTGCTCCTGCTCCCAAACCAGCGTTGTTCAGGTTATTGGAGTAGTCATGTGGATAGAAAATCTTCTGACAACTTCACGATAAGTGAACTGATTCAAATAAGGCCTGATTAACTGCTTGCCGACCAGCCGCCTTCATTATACTGCGGCAGATCGGCACGATCCCATGAACTGTTGTAGCTTTACGACGGCTCGCGGGATCAGGATATCAGGTGCGTGCTCCCGCTGCACAACGGGAGGGGCCAATGCTCACGGCTAACGATCCCAATGATCGGCGGCCACGAGCGATCGCAAGCACGAGGGAGAGAACACGGAAGTGTGTGTATGTAAACACAAAAATCTGTGTTTTGAGCCGAGAGGAATGACAGGTCATGTGTTCCTATTAGCTAGGAACCATGATCCCTCATTTCCTCTAGTCAGTCTGCTCCCCCTTCAGTTAGAATCACCTCCCAGGGAACACAGTTAACCCCCTGACCGCCCCCTAGTGTTAACCCCTTCACTGTCAGTGACATTTTTACAGTAATCAATGAATTTTTATAGCACTGATCACTGTATAAATGCCAGTGGTGCCAAAAATGTGTCAAAATTGTCCGAAGTGTCTGCCATAATGTCGCAGTCATGATAAAAATTGAAGATTGCTGCCATTACTAGTAAAAAAAAAAAAAAATACAAATGCTATAAAACTATAAATCTATCCCCTATTTTGTAGATGCTATAACTTTTGCGCAAACCATATTTATTACAGCAAAAAGTAGAAAATATAGTTTTTTTTCAAAATTGTCGCTTTTTTGTTTATAGCACAAAAATAAAAACCGCAGAGGAGATAAAATACCACCAAAATAAAGCTCTATATGTGGGAAAAAAAGGACGTCAATTTTGTTTGGGTGCAACGTCGCAATTGTCAGTGAAAGCGACGCAGTGCAGAATTGCAAAAAATGGCCCGGTCATTCTGCAGCCAAGTCTTCCCAGACTGAAGTGGTTAAGGTGTCTATAAGAATCTTCTCTTTTGTCCATCTGGTTTGCATACCATCTGGTTTATACTGCAATTCCCTTTGTCATTTATTTTTAGTAAACCCCAAACTTTTTTTTGCTGTCTATGTTACATCAAATGCCGTGTACACACGAGCGGAATGTCTGACAGAAAAAGTCAGACGGAAGCTTTTCATCATATATTCCGATCGTGTGTATGTCTCATCTGACTTTTTTTTACAAAATTCTGATGGACCTAGAAATAGAACGTGTTTTAAATATTTCCGGCGGAACCAATTCGTATCGGGAAAACCACACGTCTGTATGCTATTCCGACGAACCAAAAACGACGCATGCTCTGAATCAAGTACGAGACAAAAACTATTGGCTACTGGCTATTGAACTTCCTTTTTCTAGTCCCGTCATACATGCTGTATGTCACTGCATTCTTAATGATCGGCCTTTGGTGTGATCGTGTGAATGCATGACAGTTTCAGCGGAACTCCATCGGAACTCCTTCGGGAAAACCTTCAGAGTTTATTCCGACGGGAAAACCGGGCCTGTATACGCAGCATAAATATATTCACCCTTTCTATTTGTCCTGGTGATCATCATCACAAAGACAGAACGTGATAGGAAATCTAATATTTTACAGTTGTCACCAGAACAGGTGCATGTAAGGCTTTTAATAGGGACAAGTGCAGAGATAAGAAGTGAAGAAAAATCCACAATGGGACACAGACAGCAAAAAAATTGTATGACCATTCTCAAATGTGTTGTGACTATACATACAGCACATATGTGCAATTTAACCACTTTATCCCCGGACCATTTTGCAGCTAAAGGACCAAGCCCCTTTTTGCAATTCGGCACTGCGTTGCTTTAACTGACAATTGTGTGGTTGTGCGACGTGGCTCCCAATCAAAATTGCCGTCCTTTGTTTTCCACAGATAGAGCTTTCTTTTGGTGGTATTTGATCACTTCTGTGGTTTTTGAGATGGAAAAGGGGGGAGGGATCCGCATACAGGGCTGCCACCTTGGAAGAGCTGAAACTTAAGCTCCTGGATTGCTGTAGATAAAGGAGAAAAAAAGAGAGAGAGGGGCGCCTCTGGGTGCAGATTTTTCAAAAGGTTTTATTTACAGTGTAGAAATCATAAAATTTTGCACTCACATTTAGTAGGCAAAAAGTAGGCATTAAACACAGGGGGTCATCTGGTGTATCTGATTTAAAACGTCAGCCAGTGATCCGGTCCACATCTGTCATCTAGTTGTTCCTGTTCCTCTCAATATGGTCCACTACAGGTGTTTAGGAAGCAGCCGGCTTATGGTGGACGCAAGATGTGTAGTTTCAAAACGAGGCTTGGGAGGCAGAGATGACCAGGGCGCGGAGCTGTGACGTCATAGAATATGCGACGCGTTTCTTGAGCGTGCGGGTCGAGATTGTCGGACGACCACTCTCTTTCATCAGGCAAATCAGACTATTCTATGACGTCACAGCTCCGCGACCGTTCGGGTCACAAGAAGCGAGATAGGCCACCAGTACATCAGATGTGATCAATTTTGTGCGATTCGCACCACAGCTTGTAGACTCTATAACTTTCACAAAGACCAAATAATATCCACTAATTTGGGTTATTTTTACCAAAGATATGTAGCAGTATAAATTGTGGCCAAAATTTATGAAGAAAAATTAATAATTTGCATAATTCTGTCACAGAAACAAAGAAATATGCGTTTTTTTTCAAAATTTTTGGTTTTTTTCATTTATAGCGCAAAAAATAAAAACCCCAGAGGTGATCACATACCACCAAAAGAAAGCTCTATTTGTGGGAAAAAAAGGACACAAAATTCATTTGGGTACAGTGTTGCATGACTGAGTAATTGTCATTCAAAGTGTGAGAGCACCAAAAGCTGAAAATTGGTCTGGTCAGGAAGGGTGTTTAAGTGCCCAGTAAGCAAGTGGTTAAGGACGCATGCTTCAGAATTCTGGAAGAGCTGAGTTGAATCATGCCAATAAATTGAAAAAGTTCCAAAATGCCTCACATTCAAATGAACATCCAATCCACATCTGTGTAGACAGTGTCCAGGATTTTTTTTTATAGATTGTCCACGAGTTCTGAAGACAGGGGGTGGAGAACTGAAGTTATTTTCTGCAGAGATCAATCAGGGGAGCTCTGAGAGCTGATTGGAGGGAAGGGGTACACACCCCTTCAAACAGCTCATAGGAATAGAGCTGAGGCTATTATTCTTTTTGAGCTCCCTCCCCTATCACAATTTTCTCTTGGTGTCAGGAAAACATGTCATGAAGTTATTCATGCTGATAGCAGAGAAAGGAAGCAGCAGACACTGTGTGCTCCTAATTGAGACAAGTACACACTATAGAGACATATGCTTTGTTCATGTTTTATGTCTGAGGTTTAAAACCACTTTAATGCCCTTTACACACAATATGATTTTCCAATGGAAAATGTGTGATAAGACCTTGTTGTCGGAAATTCTGACCGTGTAGGCTCCATCACACATTTTCCATAGGAAATTCTGTCACACAAAATGTGAGATCTGGTTCTCAAATTTTCCAACAACAAAATCCGTTGTCGGAAATTCCAATCATGTGTACACAATTCCGATGTACAAAGTGCCAAACATGCTTGGAATCAAGCAGGAGACCAGCAATGGTTCTTGAACTTAATTTTTCTCAGCTCATCATACGTGCTGTACGTCAACGCGTTCTTGACGTTCGGAATTTCCGACCAACTTTGTGTGACCATATGTATGCAAGACAAGTTTGAGCCAACATCTGTCGGGAAAAAATCCCATGGACTTTGTTGTCGGAAAATCCAATCGTGTGTACAGGGTTTAAGACATATTTCTAAAAACACCTGGAAATAAAATAAGGCAGGAACACAATTTTCCATTTTTATCTCATACTCTACCTCTATCAGTAGTGTTACCCCTTCTTTCTTACTACTATCCTGCTATTAACGGGAGTCGTGATTATAACCTGCTTTATTTTCTTTTACTTCTACAGAAGCATCCATGCAGTGATTCGATGCCTGTGAGTGAGATATAAAGCTAATATTAGTACTCCTAATCAAGAATTGGCAGGGCTGGAGATTAACACTAGTGAGCAATTGCAATAATTAGCTAGGGGCTCTGTACAAAAGTGATCACATTTGTATCTCAGCTGGATACTTTTGCCAAGCTCACTTTAAAATCCAGACAACATGGACTAAACTACAATAATTAATCGTAGGACTGCTCACAATACTAATGGGAAATACATATAAAAAGCCTTCAAAACATCTTAGAAGTTCCCTCATTTATTTATTTATTTATTTTTTAATAGAACGGCTTTTGATAGAACGACGTGTAGAGCAAAAGATGAAAAAATATCATTACATTTTTTCTTTTGCTGTTGCTGTAGTTACTTCTTCATTCCGATTAATTTCAACTGCATTTGTCAGAAATTGGAAGCAATTAAACTGCCACTTATTATATGCCCAAAAGGTTTTTTTTTTTCCAATCACATCCTGGTTAGAAGCTAGTAACAACATTTAGTATATTGCTCTACAAACAAGAGTGTAATAAAGTCTGAACTTACAAACAAAATACTTTTTTGATCAATGAACAGCAGCTGCATGCCAGCAGAAGACACTTATCTCATTTAATTTAGTAGTAATGATGGCAGCTGAAAGGTTCTAAACCTTCTGTTCTCATTCAATGCCCGCCACTTTCCTCAGTTCTTTGATCACTAAATTTAATGTTGAAGGTCACCGTGATCATGATCACCTTTACTCCTTAAGTTATATAACAGTAAAGACCAATACTCTGGGTTTGGCATGAGCTTGACCCAAAACCAACCTGTGTGCAGTTCAGTAAATGGGCAAACAATTTGACCACATTTGGTAAAGGTTTTTTATTTACAAATACTGGAGCTGGAAATCAGTCATTTAGCAATTGCAACACTATCATTGCTCCTGGGTGATATAAATGAATGAATATGGTGAATGACATCACCCACAAAGTCGCTATATTCTCAATATTACTATTCAGTCACAATGAAATTGAAAAAGTAAAAAAAACAGATATACTGTGAAAAAGTCCCTTATTGAAAAGAAAAGAAAAAATAAACAAGGTCTCACTTGTAAATCCAACTTCAATCACACTATCTAGTGATATATACAGTATCTCTCTTGATGAGCACTGTTCACAAATATTGGCCAGGTGCCCAGAAAACCTGCCCACTGACAGTGGTGTGCCACTGCATCTATCTTCATACATGACAGATCATTGTTTGATTCTGCATATAAACAAGCTATGGTAATCCTGTGCAACATCATTGGCCAAAAATTATCATGGCCATATCTAGTCAATGACATCACCCAATATGCCCATTGACTCATTTACACACAAAGTCCAAATGGGGATCTGCTATTTTGAGGTGGACGTGCTACACTACTAAATGTGAGATACCTACCTTCTTTTTGCAAACAATGTCACCTTTAACCACTTAAGGACTGGAAGATTTGCCCCCTTAATGAACAGGCATTTTTTTATGATACGGCACCGTGTCCTTTTAACTGACAATTGCGCGGTCGTGTGATGCTGTACCAAAACAAAATTAGTGTCCTTTTTTCCCACAAATAGAGCTTTTTGGTCACATTTGATCACCTCTGTGGTTTTATTTTTTTATTTTTTTGCACTATAAACAAAAGTGAGCGACAATTTTGAAAAAAAAAATTTCTTCATCAGTTTAAGCCAATATGTATTCTTCATACATATTTTTGGTAAAAAAAATTGCAATAAGCGTATATTGCAAAAGTTATAGAATCTACAAAATAGGGGATATATTGATGCCATTTTTATTATTATTATTATTTTTTTTACTAGTAATGATGGTTATCAGCAATTTTTAGTGGGACTGCAACAAATCAGTTGCTTTTGACACTTTTTTGGGACCATTGACATTTATACAGCAATCAGAGCTAAAAATAGCCACTGATTGCTGTCTAAATGTCACTGGCAGGGAAGGGGTTAAGTGTTCCCTAGGGAGGCGTTTCTAACTGTGGGCGCAGTGTACTGACAGGGAGTAGAGAGAGATTGCTGTTCCTGATCACTAAGTACAGCAGAACTCTCTACATCCCTGATAGAATGGGTATCTGCCTGTTTATATTAACATATCCCCATTCTAGCTCTCTGAGGAGTGATCGTGGGTGGCCAGTGGACATTGCAACCACCGGCCGTGTGCATTGGCTCCAGTGTCACGCTGCGGGCATGTGTGTGCCACCTATGCCCTTAAAGTGGCCCCGGAGAGCTATGACGATTCGTGGAGGCCAACCTGCTGCCGTAGTTAAAGGAGTACAATGTATTTAATCAACATGTGTAGGTTTAACACATCCACAAAGCAAGTTATTTAAAGATTTTTTGTTTAATGTTGTATATTAAGTTGAACACTCTCCCCTATGAACAGTAGTGTGTGTGAATAATATATATATATATATATATATATATAAAGAATGAAGAGGCTTTTCACTAGGTTTTGTGAGCATGCAGCAAATTGAACTTTGCCCGGTATGCTCATCACCATAAGCAAGTCTTCCACAAAATGGAATCACAAAAATGTAGAAATTACTCTTTCTGCCTGGATAACCCCATCAGTGAAACTTTCCATAACTTAAAGATTATTTTACACTTATCTGTTCCAATTCTCGTATTAAAACTCTTAAAGTTATAGGTGGCTGTAATTTCTCTCTCTCTCCCTCTCTTCCTTGGATACAAGATGTGTATCATTGTTTAGGAAAACATGAATATTCAAACAAGACAAATTTTATTTATTTTTAATATGATTCATATGAAACAACCAGTCATCACAAAATCATTAAAAATCATGGCTATTAAATGGTCCTGTTCAAAAGTTATCAAACATTTATTTTCTTTATATTGGGTATTGTCCCCTTTTACATCAATGATAGATTGCAGTCTTTTTTGATAACTGTGAATGAGGCCCTATTTTTCTCATGTTGTAAAGCTGACGATTATTTTTAGCAAAAAGCCTCCAGGTGCTGTAAATTTGTCCAATGTTTGTCATGAACTTTATGTTTAATCATAGCCCCAAAGTAACTCAATGATATCCCCAAAATGACTCAATGATATTGAAGCCAGGAGATTGTGATGGCCACTCTGGAATTTTCACTTTCTTTTGTTGCAGCCACCAAAGGGTAGAGTTGCCCTAATGTTTTAGATCATTGTCATGCGGAAAAGTTTATGTGTAGCTTATGCACAGCTTTTAGACTGATGGATGCACATTTCTGCATATACTGCACTCATGTTGCAATGTGTTTTGACTTATTTTCCTGGGCTGATCTGGCTCACACATCCCCAAAACAGCAGATATTTACCTCATTCTTCACTTCAAGGATTATGCACCCCCTCTCATCCTTGATGATTCCTCTCCAAATATAGCTCCCATGGTTGTGACCATGAAGTTCTGGTTTGAACTTTTTGAAGTTTTCAGTTTCAGCACTTCAAATGATTTTGTTTTGAGGCTTCTGTAGCTGATGTATGGGCTGTTTTGTGCATTAGTGCAGCAAAAAAAGTTAACATTTTACTAATTCTGTTAAGGGAATGCAAACAACAATATATAGCGTGTGTGTGTGTATGATCATAACTTTTAACAATTTACAATACAATTGTTTTATGAATCGGTATGCACATTTAAAGAGAAAAAAATGAATGATATATTTGATTCACGTAGGATGGAATAATTAAGAAAGGAATGGGTATAGTCCATGTTCTTTTTCATTTAACATAAATTAAAATGTTTCTTGAACCAGTGCAGTAGTCAACTGAGGCATAAATACAGTGCATATCGGTAACGGTCTCAAAATACCTTGTTTATTATTATTATCTGTTTGATTACCACTGATGAATATTCATTCTTATTAAAAGACTTTAGAATGGCACAGGATGGTATTAGTGTATGCAATGAAAAACACAATTCAGAGTGAATTTCCATAGTTGTATTAATAAAAACGAACTGATGAACAAAAGCTCTAATGTAGATAACAGGCAATTTTTCAATTATATTAAGTTAACTATTTTATATGTATTACATTAGAATCAATCTCAATTACTCTAAAACAGTTTTAATGCAACTAATATAAACTTGCCTACAATATATTTCAGTTACGGGTGGGCAATGCAGAGCTCAACCATTTGTTAATTGTTTGGGGAATTCAGTTTAAGGATCAGAATAGGAGACGATGACACTTTTTTTTAGAGTCCATTGGTATCTGAGGAAAAAGTCTGCCAGTGAGAAAAGTGTGTGTTGTCACGCTATTCTACGTGTTGACATCTCCACATATATAATAGCTGGAAGGAGGGTAGCAGGGAGTTCAGAGCAGGTCTATCTCTTATGGAGGATGAGGAAGAGTCCAGAAGGGGTCCAGAGTTGTATTAAAGTCACCACACCATATAGTTGCTCTTTGTTGAATTGTGGTTACCTTTTTGTGTAGCTTGTGAAAGAACCGCAGTTGATGAACGTTTGGAGCATAGACAGATACTATAGCATATTGTGTATTCTTTATGGTGCAAGTAAAGATAATATAGTGATCCTCTTGGTCTGTTATGCATTTCTGTAGCTGGGAGGAAAGAGAGTTATTGATGACTATTAGAATGCCTTTTCTTCTTCACCAGAGCTAGGGCTGTGAAGATAGTGGTAACATTTTTGTTGGTGCATGTAGGAGGATAAGAGCCTTGAAAGTGAGTTTCCTGTACACTTAGGACACCGCCTTGGTTTGTGTGGCTAGTTTCCAGAGCAACGCTCATTTCTCCGGGTGGTTAAGTCCTTTTGCTTTAATTAAGAGGCGTTTAATGGTCATCTTACAAAAATATATTTTGCTTAGTAACAGTGGGTAAGGGGATTGTGCATATAGGTGTTGGGTTAGTCCTGGGAGTCTAGAAGCTGTTAGGAAGACACGAAGTTCTGTGAGATACTCAAGATAAAGTTCCATAAGAAGGTGCTGGGTACAGGCAACCAGGTGTTGAAGAACAATGGAAAAAAAACATGTACAAAACTAAACAAGGTAAAGACTTGCATCCAGGAGCTCTTCCTATCCAGGTGGTACAACAGGTACCAGGGAAGAGCAATGGAGGGGTATAGCGTTCAAGGCCACTTACCGGATAAGGCTGCATCATGCAAGACCATCTCAAGATGTTTAGTATTGAGATTCAACTTGTGTATTTGCGTTGGGGAAGTGGATCAGCAGGTTGCTTTGGGCCTCCGCTGTGATCCATAGGAGCCTCGGTAGTACTGTTGGCAAGGATGATGTTCCAGTCAGATAAGAGGCATAGTTTGTCTTGTAAAGAGGATACACTATGCTTGGATCCATTGTGCGTGATCAGTATTTTAGCCGGTGCCACCCATTGGGATTGCAAGAGGTAGTTGTGTAGGGCTTTAGTGATTGTGTTGAGCTGTCTGCGTTGCAGGGAAGCATAAGGGTCTGGTAGGGTCCCCAAAGCTCTTGATTTTTGCATGAGTTGCTCTTTTACGTGGAAAACATGTATACAGAGAATTACATCTCTTGGAGAAGAGTCAGACAAGAATGGGGGTTTGAGGAGCCTGTGGACTTGATCAGTGACCAGTTCTATGTTTTTAAGCTCTGGTATTACAGATTTTTTCAGGTTTCTGACACATGAAGGTAGTTCTAGCGAGGGGATTGACTCAGGTATGCAGCGGATATTAACGTTATTGCGACATGATCAGTCTTCGATATATGCTATTTTGTCTTTTATCCATTTTTGCTCTTCAGTAAGGTCATCATATACATCAATAAGGACATTAACTGTGTTGGCTACCTCTCCTACGTTCCCTTCTACATTGAAGACTCTGTTTTCTAGTGCTGACAGGTTGTGATCAACTTTATGCAGGAAAGAGAGTATATCTGCTTGCAGAGAGCTTCTGAGAGAGATTAACATCTCCTTTAGTGTTGTGTCTATTACTGTTTGCCCTGCAGTCAGGTTTGATGAGATCAGATCAGGCTGTGCAACCTGAGGCCAGCGCGAGGAGGGTGGATGATTTATCTCGTGGGGATCTGCTGTCACTGAGTCCATTCTCATTCTTACTTTTGCAGGGCTCCCATTAAAAGGTGTTGCCCAGAGGTGAACTGAGAAGAGGAGGACTGACGAATGTGGGCCCTCTCATTCCTGGTGTTGAGGATGGCTGCTCGAGTGGATGCTGGGGGGGGAAGTCCCGGGTCACATTGTGTGAGATTCAGCCGCAGCACCATCTTGGGCATGTTGTCGAGCCAGATGATACATGAAGGCAGTGAGTTTTCTCGGGAGATGAGTCTCCTTCTTCTTTAGCAAGGAAGGAGATTCACCTTTGTCTGTACGCTGGCCATGCCCCCAGCTTATAGCCACTTGTGGACCACCCAGCATATTTTTACTGTGGCAGGGCAGCCGTACTGCTCTAGATCACATACATGTATGTGATCAATCATCTCCTGGTAGGGGGTGCACATGCAGCCTCATCTGTGCTGTCATTCACTATAGCAAAATTAATTTAGCAGCTCCAGCCAATGATTTATGGCCGGGACCTTCTGAACAGCTTAGTGAATCACAGTACAATACAGAGCCCTGTGTTTACTAACATCACAGGGTTCTGTGCACAGAGCAGCAATCTGCTTCTGCAAGTCTTTTCTCCATGCAAAGCAGGAATAAAAGACAGCTGCGTCTATTAGTAAAATCAGCACACATTACACATTGTTAGACACACAGTTATCCCTTTGATTGTCTTGAAATGTTAACCCCTTACCATCTAGTATTATTAGTACACTGGTAGTGTATAGTATTATCACTGTATCAGTGTCACTTGTGATGTCTGTGTCAGTTAGTCAGTTCTCACCCAGTATCAGTCAGTGTCAGATTGCCTAAAAAAGATTTTGGTGTGGTCAAGAGAGTCCCCAGAAAGCAAAATAAAAGGAAAGGGTCAACCACGGCCTATGGTATAAAAATATATGATAGGCTTTATTGAAAAATAAGGGGAGGGGGGGTTATTATACAAGCACAAAGATATAAAGTATATGCAAGGAAAACAATGTATCCTAATTAACACAATACATCTCACTATACTTAACCAAGACATATTAAAAACATGCTGCAGCAATAAATAAAAATGCAAAGCACTCCTGCAGGCAGAAAGACATGGTCTTCATTTTTCCAGGGGCGGAAAAAAGGTAGCATTGTAATAGTCTATGGTTTGCTGGTTAAATGGTGAAAAATCAAATGTTAGCATGTATTAAACAATGTCAGCGATGTTACATTGTTTTCCTTGCATATACTTTATATTTTTGTGCTTGTATAATAACTCCCCCTTATTTTTCAAAAAAGCCTATCATATATTTGTGTACTATAAGCCGTGGTTGACCCTTCCCTTTTATTTTGTTTTTTGGGGACTCTCTTGTCCACACCAAAATATTTTTTTATACAGTTCTTTTTGCTACATTGGGTAGGTATCCCATCTTATCATGACAAATAGGCTGGTACTTTACCAATTTGGTGAGGGTGGATTCTAGGACTTTTTTTTATCTTTTTTTGTAGTGGCAGATTGCTTGCTACACTATCACAGTCCTATTGTAGGTTGCTGACCACTGCCATTAGTAGTATATAAAAAAACTTTCACTCAAACCAAACAATATACACTTATTGGTATATATATAAATATATACACTACCGTTCAAAAGTTTGGGGTCACGTTGAAATGTCCTTATTTTTGAAGGAAAAGCACTGTACTTTTCAATGAAGCTAACTTTAAACTAGTCCTAACTTTAAACAAATATACTCTATACATTGCTAATGTGGTAAATGACTATTCTAACTGCAAATGTCTAGTTTTTGGTGCAATATCTACATAGGTGTATAGAGGCCCATTTCCAGCAACTATCACTCCAGTGTTCTAATGGTACAATGTGTTTGCTCATTGGCTCAGAAGGCTAATTGATGATTAGCAAACCCTTGTGCAATCATGTTCACACATCTAAAAACAGTCTAGCTCCTTCCAGAAGCTACAAAACTGACCTTCCTGTGAGCACATTGAGTTTCTGGAGCATCACATTTGTGGGGTCAATTAAACGCTCAAAATGGCCAGAAAAAGAGAACTTTCATCTGAAACTCGACAGTCTATTCTTGTTCTTAGAAATGAAGGCTATTCCATGCAAGAAATTGCAAAGAAATTGAAGATTTCCTACAACAGTGTGTACTACTCCCTTCAGAGGACAGCACAAACAGGCTCTAACCAGAGTAGAAAAAGAAGTGGGAGGCCGCGTTGCACAACTAAGCAAGAAGATAAGCACATTAGAGTCTCTAGTTTGAGAAACAGACGCCTCACAGGTCCCCAACTGGCATCTTCATTAAATAGTACCCGCAAAACACCAGTGTCAACATCTACAGTGAAGAGGCGGCTGCAGGATTTTGGGCTTCAGGGCAGAGTGGCAAAGAAAAAGCCATATATGAGACTGGCCAATAAAAGAAAAAGATTAAGATGGGCAAAAGAACACAGACATTGGACAGAGGAAGACTGGAAAAAAGTGTTGTGGACGGATGAATCCAAGTTTGAGGTGTTTGGATCACAAAGAAGAACGTTTGTGAGACGCAGAACAAATGAAAAGATGCTGGAAGAATGCCTGACGCCATCTGTTAAGCATGGTGGAGGTAATGTGATGGTCTGGGGTTGCTTTGGTGCTGGTAAGGTGGGAGCTTTGTACAGGGTAAAAGGGATTCTGAATAAGGAAGGCTATCACTCCATTTTGCAACGCCATGCCATACCCAGTGGACAGCGCTTGATTGGAGCCAATTTCATCCTACAACAGGACAATGACCCTAAACACACCTCCAAATTGTGCAAGAACTATTTACAGCAGAAGCAGGCAGCTGGTATTCTATCGGTAATGGAGTGGCCAGCACAGTCACCAGATCTGAACCCCATTGAGCTGTTGTGGGAGCAGCTTGACCGTATGGTACGCCAGAAGTGCCCATCCAACCAATCCAACTTGTGGGAGCTGCTTCTAGAAGCGTGGGGTGCAATTTCTCCAGCTTACCTCAATAAATTAACAGCTAGAATGCCAAAGGTGTGCAATGCTGTAATTGCTGCAAAAGGAGGATTCTTTGACGAAAGCAAAGTTTGATGTAAAAACAATGTTATTTCAAATACAAATCATTATTTCTAACCTTGTCAATGTCTTGACTCTATTTTCTATTCATTTCACAACGTATGGTGGTGAATAAGTGTGACTTTTCATGGAAAACACAAAATTGTTTGGGTGACCCCAAACTTTTGAACGGTAGTGTATATATATATATATATATATATATTATTTTTATTTTTTTATTTTTTTTACCAAAGACATGTATCACAATACATTTTGGCTTACATGTATAAAGGTTTTTTTTTATTGAATATGTTTTATAGCAGAAAGTAAAACTATTGTTATTTTTTTTCAAAATTGTCAGCCTTTTTTCATTTATATAATAAAAATAAAATATCCAATGGGGGTAAATACCACCCAAAGGAAGCACTATTTGTGTGAAAAGAAAACAATATAAATTCCATTTGGGTCCATTTGTTGCATAACTGGGCAAATTGCAGTTAAAGTAGTGCAGTGCTAAATAGCAAAAAATGGCCTGGTCATGAAGGAGGTAAAACCTTACGGTGCTAAAGTGGTTAACTGAGTACCTATCAAATAGTAAAATACAAAATGTAACAAATAATATTAGATAACCTTCACCATTCACCAGTTCAAAATAATGACAACATAAACATTAAACCAAATGTCTCGACAGCAGCTATACATGCATACCTATACATACCAATGTGAAAAGTGAAAGATACCGCACTGTCACCTAGAACATAGACTAGCAGTCAGCACAGCAAAAGTGCTGGACAAGTCCTGTCTGCCCGTCTGATGGATCTGAAGTTTTTGCCCTCCCCCATCCCATTTATTGTGATGGGTGACCTTGCTGACAAATAGAGAAGCTCAAGATGCGAGAGGACCAGGGCAGACTCACCTTGCATGTAAAAGGTTGCACCTTGTGAGCATATGGGAAGGATTTGACCAACCTCCCTCTGAGTTTTCCTTCTTTGCTGGGAATCATCTGAGGGACAGTGTGATCACCATCCACTTGTGCCAACATTTGCAGACGTGGATGCCCCTACCTACCGGTGTTCTGTCACCACAAGTCTTGACGACTCAATGGATACATGTCTTGTTGAGTTCAATAGCTCTGGTAAGCCTTCCTTATGTTGGTGGTGGCTTCTCCCATTATCCTCTCTTCCAACTTGTCCGTCCACTGATGTTCTAAGGTGGTAATTCACTTACCTGGATTAACATCATATTTTGGTTTCCATCCGTGGACTTTATTTATTTGCCTTCCATCTTGTTGTGGACTATATTTTGTTTATTTATTCATGTGTTTGCATGTGTGTCATTAAGAGTGTTAAACATTAATGTTATTTATTTTCCACTGTACTATATATGGTCCTATTCATTATGACCGTTCTTATTTATCACTTCACATATAATCGTTATACCTACACATACAATTGGTTAACATACATCTATCACTTCACATGGAGCCCTGTGTCACCTCCCTCAAATCCCCAAAGGTACATGTATGGCCATACAGCCAATCAAGCCATAGAAAATATCAAGAGGACTTTTCTGGTCATTAAGATCTTCAGTTGAGGGGTCTGCAGGAATTGCTAAAACCTCAGTGGTACACTAGGCTTTACTATATATGTCTTAGTGGGGTGGGTTAACAATATTAATCAGTTTGTCAGATGAGTAATTTTTCTGGTAATAAATAATCCTATTTCTGATCATGAGATGGTTCCTGAGTACTCAAACGTATGACAGTAAAGTAACTTAGGTCCATTTACATAGACATCATAATGATTAATAGCCGTTGCAAGCTCGTTAAACAGAGCTATAGATTATGGTTTTGTCCTCAGCATTATCGTAGTCTCAAACAATCACCTCATTTATATAGATGATCCATGACTGACAGGAGAAGCAGTAAAAGTGAATCCAATAAGGTGTATATAGATACGGAGAAAAGGAAAAGGAGATTGAAACTGGCAGCAGAAACAATATAAGCAAAGCCAGGCTAGATGGTGAATACATTTGCAGTAAAAGGTTTGAACTGGCTAGCGGTAACAGTAACAGCAGAAAAAAATTATAAAAGTCCAACAAGTTCAAAATCTTGTTACCAATCAAGCACACACTGCTTTGCTCACTTTGCCCAAGCATCCCCACAATGATAGCCGGCTTAATACAGTGAACCTTACCACTCTTTATTTGAGGTATTCAGCAAAGATGGTTTCCTCAAAACTGCTTAGGCAGACATTGGTACACCTTACATCCAAATATGACCAAATGAGCTAAGACTACCTGCTTGAATGGTGGATGGAGCAATCATGTTACTCATCACGTGGATACTGAAGTCCTGCATGGAGCGAGAAGTGGTAACTGGCAGCAGCTTTTGGACGAGATGATGTCAGGGTGTCCATGAGTCTCACCCATCAATCAGCATAAGCTTCATTAGGACAAGGAGGGGCCCATGCTTGTGACTTAAATTTTAGTATAGCAAGCTATATCTGTTTCTTACCAGCAGGTGTTTCCCTCACTAATACATAAGCTAACATCACAAGGTTAATAAAAAGGTACAGTGGTCTGTTACTATCATGATTTATCACATTCACCAATTACATAGTCATCCATGGCTTTTAGATGGGAGACTAAACCACTCCAGTAAGTGGCCACTAGTGTTGGGCAAATGGCTTGGCCCAAGCAAGAGTTTGGGGCAAACATTTAGTTTGAGTTGGGTAACAGCTATATTTGCAGGGTGTTTGCCAGATGTTAGCCCTGCTGAACACCCTGCAGTGCACCTCACGCTGCACAGTGCATTCTGTGCCCAATCAGGGCACAGTAAGAGCTGGTTGTTAACTGCTTCTTGACCAGCTGCTGCAGTTATACTGCGGCAGGTTGGCTCCCCTGCGTGAGCTGGCATAGCTGTACATCAGCTCTTTAAGGCGTCTCCGCTGACACCTTAAAGAGCAGTAAACACACAAATCCCTGTTCTCTCAGGGGAGATGAGACAGATTATGTGTTCATACTAAGTATGAACACAGATCTCTCTCTTGCGCCAGTTAGTCCCAAGTGGGGATAGCAGGTGCGCATGTGCACTGCTGAGGTGTCGGTGCATGTGGCCAGCAGCCACGATGACCACTGGCCATGAGCAATCACGGGTACGTGAGCCAGAACAGGGATGTGTGTGTGTGTGTGAACACCTGTGCAATAACATACTGTCTAATCAACATCTTGATACGCCACACATGTGAAGTGGATGGATTATCTCAGCAAAGGAGAAGTGTTCACTAACATAGTTTTAAACAGATTTGTGAACAATATTTGAGAGAAGTAGACCTTTTGTGCACATAGAAAAAGTTGTAGCTCTTTAAGTTCAGCTTATGATAAATAGGGGCAAACACAAAAGTGTTGCATTTATAATTTTGCTCACTGTAATATAAAAGTAATCTTAAAAGGTAGAGTACCTGTTTGGGACTTTATATATGAGGTAAAGACCATTTAGGTCATGTAGCTGCATCCCTGACTATTGAGACTGTCATAAGGGGAAAGGGGTGAGGGAAAGGTTGGGACTTTAAATGAAGCATGTAGTCTCCAGGGGCAACCAACTATCAGTAGTATAATTGTATAAATACATACACTGGGACCATATTCAATAAAGTAACATAAATAAATGATAGTGGTACTGAAACCTCTGGAAAGAGTCTAAAATACGCCTAAGCATATATATAGTACACCATCTCAGGGAAAACCTACTATCAATGGCAATGATGTAATTATAGTTATTAAAATACAGTAGGACCAAGATTATTAAAATGAAAAACAATTTTTAATAGTGGAGGCATAACCCCTAAATTCATCCATATACACATACACATTAATCACTTACATATCAAACAGTATTTATAATAATGGAAAAAATCTCCAAACTTGCTAGTCCGCCATTTATATTTCTAGGAGAGAGACTCTGGGTATGGTATTTCAATCCTATACCAAGATTAAATATAAAAGATAAAGATATAATATATAAATCCAGACACAGCTTCAATTAGTTCAACACGTTTCGTGGTTTGGTAGTACCACTCATCAGAAGCAAGCACGTGGTGGCAATCTGGAATGAGATACATATTTATCCAATAATTGACATATAGCATAAGGAATGATAAACAACTTTGGGGGAGGGGTAGTCCCATAGTAGTACTTACAAACTGGTCTGCTGTGTATACAAGGCATGGCTTAAAACGCTGGACAACTGGGGCCAACCTGTAATGTCCAGCATGGGAACTGAGGGGGCATGTAAAAGAGGGGCGACCCAAGCAAAAAAAACCTGCAGAGGAGAGACCAACGTCCTGGGACAACAAATCTGTGTAGGAATAGGGATAGGTGAAAATAGTGTCTAATTGAAAACAGTATAGAGAGTGGGAGTGATGAAAGTAATAATATAAGGATACCAAAATAGACAATGTCTCATAATAGTAACAAGTAATAAAGATTAGATATTGAGTATATGGGCATAATACAGCCTAGTAGCAAGGGATAAGAGGTAAAAACATAAGGAAGGGTAATAATATGGCATCAGGAAGTGAAAAGAGGATGGGTTCAAAAGAAAAAGAAAAAAAAGTAGTAAATCCAACCATAAGTGATGAAACCTCAAATAGGGAATGAGAAAATCCAATTCCATAAACACAATGATATGACCAGGATGAGAGGCAATCGAGGACAGGATTATATACGGGCACAGCCAAACCACGCCCCCAACATCACGCAACGTGCAAAAAGAGGAGGGGTGCACCGTGGTACGGGCAACAAACAACAAGCGCCCGGCGTTTGGCTTTAAACCATGAAAGGTGTATGTGTATATGGATGAATTTAGGGGTTATGCCTCCACTATTAAAAATTGTTTTTCATTTTACTAATCTTGGTCCTACTGTATTTTAATAACTAGAATTACATCATTACCATTGATAGTAGGTTTTCCCTGAGATGGTGTACTATATATACGCTTAGGCATATTTTAGACTCTTTCCAGAGCTTACAGTACCACTATCATTTATTTATGTTACTTTATTGAATATGGTCCAAATGTATGTATTTAAACAATTATACTATTGATAGTTGGTTGCCCCTGGAGACTACATGCTTCATATAAAGTAATATAAAAATGCATGCAGGGTACTGAAAAAAGAATTAGGGACAAAAGAGAGGTGCCTGATTTGATACAGTATACTGTATGTGCTATATTTTTTTCACTATTTTGAATTTCCCGATCGGCTCTACCCCATGTGACACAACACTCTCAGGGAACAGAGCCCAGCACAGTAATACATCAGGCGGAGTACACAGCCCGCAGACACAGCAGGACATCCTGGGGACAAGGTAAGTAACTTTGCTTGGATCCTGAGGTCAATGAGTATTGTTTTAGAAGTTTTGCACATATTTTATATATGATTTTTATGTCATAAACCAAATTGTTTTGGCAACAGAAAAAGGGAGAACACTCTGTACTTTGCAGACTGAGCATAGTCCTTTATCTACACTGCTTACCAGGACTAGAATAATCAATCTCCCCATGTCCTCCCCCAGTCAGGTTTTAACCATTTTTAAATAAAAGTGCCATCCAGATTTTACACTATTGGAAAGGTTCTTTACTCTTTTTTATGTTTATGCTCTGATGAGGATGGAGATGTTGAAGAAAACTGTGATGTGAACATTGGAGTCCCACATGGCTTATTTCTATGATTATAACAAGCACTGTTTGACTTCTCATGAGAGAGAAGTCCCTTTTGGCAAACCTCTGAGTTTGCAATTGGAGAGACTTTATTGCACTTTATATTATGGTTTATAACTAATTTACAATGGATTGTTGATCACCATGAAAAGCATCATGATTTTCATCACTATGAACTTAATAATTTACCATGTGTTTTTCACATGAACATATGTTGTTTATGTTTTAACTGAGAATTGAGCACTGGTGAGTTTATGTTGACAATATATAGTGTATCCTATAATTTGTGCTGGCTGCTAACATACAGTATACATTGAACCTTTACCATAGTGGTTTCTATTTGAATATTTGTTCATAAAGCACTATAAAATGCCATGATAATGAGTGAACATGTATAGCAATCATTCAGATTTTTCTTTTTTATACTCAGCATTTTTATTCTCACCTGATAAACTTAGAATGAGTGTACTACTGGTGAGCTGGTAATTTGCTTATTAGATGCATTCGCTTTGCATCAGAAGTACACAAATGTTAGATGATCATACACTGTGATTTCAACAACTTTCAGATGATATGCCTCTTACTAATTAGAATGGAGTTCTTTGATGTATAGTTGAGCTAATATGTGAAAAAGTTTAATTCTTAACTGTAAGATCACAGTTTGGGTTTTCTTAAGAATCATTGCTGTTGGAGACCATTATCTTTGACTATTATCTTCAAGTGTATATCTTTAAATTATAGCTTGTTACAGGTCTTTGTATAGAAGAGACCTCAATAAGATGGTTTTGTATTCATCTAACAACACTATTTTAGGGGTAAAGTAAACAACCAAGAAGAGTATGTTACTGGTAAATACTAACCAAAATACCCTTTTTGAATGCATGTTGTACATCTGAAATGCTTTACTGATTCCAGATTTCTGAACAAATTAGTGGATATTTACCTCCAATTATGTAAATTCTGATATACAGAATTATTTCATTACATTTAAATCCCACTAGACCTGTTGAGGATTGTTAGGGTAGGAGCAAGGGTTTTTTCTGAAGAGAAATCAAGGCTTTGTTCATGCTGTTGGGATACATTAGATTGTAAGTGCTGATTTTGTGATGGTCATTGGGAGTAGGCCATGCTGAATAGTGCAAATTGAAGGTTCTCCTAATTTATCAACTTTACTCTACATTTATGGATTTTTTCACAATCCATGATTGTGGTTTCTATATGCCATTTTTTAAAAGTCTGTGTCTTCACTGAATGACAAGGCAGGAAGTAAGGCAAAGCATAATGCGTTTTTTTGGGGGGTATGTCCATGCTTTTTATATAAAAAAAATTACATCTCTACATGGTCTTTTTTGTTTAACCACTTGCTTACTGGGCACTTAAACCCCCCTCAGTCCCAGACCAATTTTCAGCTTTCAGCACTGATGCACTTTGAATGACAATTGCGCGGGCATACAACACTGTACCCAAATGAAATTTTTATCATTTTTTCCCCACAAATAGAGCTTTCTTTTGGTGGTATTTAGTTACAGCTCGGAGTTTTATTTTTTGCTAAACAAACAAAAAAAGATGCAAAAAAAAAAAAATCATGTTTAATAGTTTGTTATTAAATTTTGCAAACGGGTCATTTTTCTCCTTCATTGAAGTGCGCTGATTAGGCGACACTGATAGGCTGCACTGGTGGGCACTGATGGGCTGCATTGGTGGGCACTGATAGGCTGCATTGGTGGGCACTGATAGGCTGCACTGGTGGGCACTGATAGGCATAGTTAAGGCGGCACTAATAGGCACAGATAAGGCGGCACAGATAAGGCAGCACTGATGGGCAAAGATGGGCACAGATGGGTGGCACGGATGGGTGGCACGGATGGGTGGCACGGATGGGTGGCACGGATGGGCACTGATAGGTACCACTGATAGATGGGACTGATGGGCACTGATAGGTGGCACTGATAGGTGGCTCTGATAGGTGGCACTGCTGGGCACTGATGGGCGGCACTGCTGGGCACTGGTAGATGACACTGATGGGCACGGATAAGTGGCACTGGGGTGCAGCACCTTTGAGGCAGATTGTGGGCACTGCTGGGTGGCACTGTGGGTGGCACTGTGGGTGGCACTGTGGGCACTGCTGGGTGGCACTGTGGGCACTGCTGGGTGGCACTAACGGGGGGGGCACTTACTTTTAAAACATTTGGCACTGCAGGGGGCATGTGGGCACTGGCAGGGGGCAGGTGGGCACTAGCAGGGCTGTCAGCGCGAGGAGGAATAATAGCCGATTACCGACTCCGTTATATCACATGATCAGCTGTCATTGGCTGACAGCTGATCACGTGATAAGGGGTCGGGATTGACCCCTTGCACGGATCGGTGATCAGGCGAGTCTCATGGACTCGCCGATCACAGAGCGCGCCACCTGCGCCCCTCAGGGGGCGCGCAGGCCGCTCGTGCACGGGACGACATCAGTAGACGTAGTCCGACAAAGGAAATCCGCGCTGTAGCCGTCTACCTGTGTCCTGTGCATGCCTCCGTGTGCCAATCTGCAGCCGCTGTGCCCTTCTGCAGCTCTGTGCCCATCTGCAGCTCCGTGTGCCATTTTGCACTGATCAGCATGTCATAAAAACATACGGCGGCCATTCCAGGATTCAAAAGCCGCACCTCTCCTCCTCGTCTGTGACAGATGGCGGCCATTCCACTGTTCAAAAGCCGTGCATCCCTGTCTGTGATAGGCGTAACACTCAATTTCCCAGCAGTCAGTGTTCCGCCTATCACGGACATCCGCTCATCCTCATACTACGGACGAGGATGAGAGGATGTCCGTGATAGGCGGAACACTGACTGCTGGGAGATTGAGTGTTCCGCCTATCACAGACAGGGAGAGGCGGCTTTTGAACAGTGGAATGGCCGCCGTCTGTCTGCATGACACGCTGATCAGGTAGGCAGACGGCGGTGACTCGAGTATAAGCCTAGGGGGGCACTTTCAGCCTAAAAAAAGGGGCTGAAAATCTTGGCTTATACTCGAGTATATACGGTATATGGACTTTTTCAACCTAACTATGTAACTATGTAACTATAAGCAATGATCTATCTCCTGAGACCAAATATGTGTGGGTCACCTGATAACTTGGCAGACAGCTCAACTCCATAATAAGACACAGACGTTGAATCCAACATGATTTTGAAAAAGTCACAGTCTGAAAAAGTCAGATCGGATTTTATTGTTGGAAAATTCGAGATCCTGCTCTCAAATTTTTTCCATCAGAATTTCCGACGGAAAAAGTCCGATAGAGCCCACACACGATTGGATTTTTTTCAACAATATAATTCGATCTGACTTTTTCCGTCGGAATTTATGACCGTGTGTACAGGGCATAAGAAGGCTTGAATAAACCCTGTGTCTGCTGTAGGAAAACAAAGCAAACTGTGCAAATAGGGAGTTTCTAGCGAAAGAAGTAGGAACAGAGGAACATACCAAAGGAACAATTAATAACAATAATACACAGACTGATGTGCTAGAACAAGTATTTTTCCAAAATAGAAAGCAGAACAGTGCTGATGTTTATCATTTTCAACAGAGTACTGAAGAGACCATGGTTTACCTTTTTAAAGACATTTTTATTCCTAAATGAAAAAATGCATGGCAGCTACTAACACTTTGCAGTCTTTCAGTTTTACTATGTTTGACAGTACTAAGCAATAACGTTGGCTTTATTATAGGCTTAAGAAAGCTTCTTGCCTTTTAAGTCTGACTTTGCCTCACTGTGTTATTTTCACTATTACATATAAACAACAGGCTCTAAAATATGGGTCTGTGAAGATTGTGAATTATGTGGTGGCTCGGCCAGAATAAAAAAAATAAAAAAAAATAAAGAATATATATATATATATATATATATATATATATATATATATATATATATATATATATATATACACACACACATTATATTACTTTACATGTGCATGAATTTTAATGGCATCCCAGTCTTAGAGCTTTAACTCTTTTGAGAAGGCTGTCTTCAAGATTTAGGAGTGTGTCTATGGGAATGTTTGACCATTCTTTCAGAGATGCATTTGTGAGGTCAGGCACTGATGTGGATAAGAAGGCCTGGCTCCCAGTCTCCACTCTAATTCATCCCAAAGGTGTTCTATCGGGTTGAGGTCAGGAATCTGTGCAGGCCAGTCAAGTTCCTCCACCCCAAACCCACTCATCCATGTCTTTATGGACCTTGCTTTGTGCACTGGTGTGCAGTCATGTTGGAACAGCACAGGACCATTTCAAACTGTTCCCACAAAGTTGGGAGCATGAAATTGTCCAAATTGTCTTGGTAAGCTGATGCCTCAAGAGTTCCCTTTACTGGAACTAAGGGGCCAAGCTCAACCCCTGAAAAACAACCCCACACCATAACCCCCCTCCACCAAATGATTTGGACCAGTTCACAAAGCAAGGTCCATACATTATATGTATATATGTTCAAAGAAGGGTAGACAGCATCTGCAACTATCCTAGTTACATAGTTGGTAAGGTTGAATAAAGACTCTAGTCTGTTCAGTTCAACCTGTGTGTGTCTGTGTGTGTGTTTGTCTCAATAATAATTTATCATATCCCTGTATATTGTGTTCACTAAGATGCAGTTCTAAGAGTCTTTTAAAACTATCAATACTTCCTGCTGATATCTTTATCGCCCTGACAGTGAAAAACCCCCTACACACATTAAGGTTAAACACTTCTCCTCCAGTCTCAACGATTTGATGCATGCAACCAGAACCTTGATTTCAGGCTCAATATATAGCAATAATCCAAAACTGGTGATTGCAACATACATAGCTTTTTTAACCACTTTCTACCCATCATATAGCATTATGATGTGTGCAAAGTTGTTGTTTTATCCTGACCAAATGTCATATGACGTAATCAGGATAACAAGCCGGTGCCTGATCATGGAACCGTGCAGCGCCACAGTCGGTGGTGCTGTGTGTCAGTCTAGGTGATTACATAAAGTGTAGCACTAGAACTATCAGTTTAGTGACCTAAACTGAATTGGTGTCAAAAAAGCAATCATATAACTAAAATAAATAAGTGAAAAAATAGTAATGTGGCTCCTGTAGTGAAACATTAAACACACATATTAACATTAAGCAAAAATATAAGATAAATTTTAAAAAAAGGAATTTGTGCAGAAAGTCCCTTTTCTGTGCAGAGAAAGTCCCGAGTGATAAACTAAATGTTGAAAATTGCTAAAGGATGAATAGACCGCCAGATCCAAGGATGCAACGTATAGCAACCAATGTGACAACACCACCTCCTCTGCAGATGTAGGCTTACCAAATAACTCGGACCCCCAGGAACGTACATATCACACTTACATTTTAAAAGATATTTCAAGCGCTTTGCAAAAAATGGGGGCAATGGAGTCCTCCCAATGCGATTCGTCTCAGTAGACTTCGTCTGGGTTGATTACACTTTTTAATAAACAATACTGGTTATACGGAATTATGCTATATGGTTCTATCTCTTTATACTACTTTCAAATGATTGGAACCTGGCACTATTTACTGGAGAGGGACCTTTCAGAAATTTGGGGACGCAGCGTCAGATGCCAGAGTTGTCTATCGATATTATAGGTTTTTAGGTCATTAAACTGATAGTTCTAGCGCTACACTTTATGTAATCACCTATTTTGAACAAAAATTATCTATTTTGTTGTGTGAGCTGCTATTTCATAGGTTCACAGTGCAGTATTTTGATTCCCTTTTCCTGTTTGTCAGGCTGACACACCCCATCTCTGATCTGGGTAAAGAGCCTCTGACGGAGGCTCTTTACCACGTGAATAGCTGTGTTCAATCACAGCTGATCAAGATGTAGAAAGGAAAAGACACGTTTCAGCTTTTTCCCACTCGCATCTGACAGATGAAAGTAGAGGAGAGCTGATCAGCGGCTCTCCTGGTAGGGGGGGGGGGGGTTTGCGCTGATTGATTACCAGCCTGGGATGGCTACCTAGGACCACCAGGGATGCTGGTTGAAAGCTGAAAATTAGTAAATTCGTTTGGGCAGGAAGGGGGGAAGGTACCTGGTATTGAAGTGGTTGAATGCCCATCAGACATGCTATAATCTTTTGTCTGTTGGACATTTAAATACATCTTATGTATGCTGCAACCCCTGATTTTGTATTATTGCTATATACACACATATATATATATATATACATATATATATATAGTATATAGCGTTCCACAAACCAAATATTTGGGATCTATTGCTCCTTCAAACATAGTTTTCAATTTTATTTTGTACCTAATAAAACAGCTTCATATATAACTGTACGGTATATGTAGGTCTGTTTTTATAATGAAACGTCAGATATTAGATATGTTTATTTTAGTTGAGTTCAGATTTTTTTTTAAACAAAATGGCTAAGGGAGCTTGGGGCAAGCATGTGTTGGTCTTACTGGTTCTGATGCACTGTTGCATCCCATCTATGAATTAAATTCAATGTATTGATACATTTACATTCAATGTAACATTTTTTAATTGGTTCATGTTTAAGATGAATTCTTTTGCATCGCAGTAAATATTAATCCATCCTCTTTTTAATTTCATTCAGATTTGAAAGCATGGAAGAGGGAAGGATGAAGGCATCATATAAGGATAATCTCAACTTATAAGGAAATACTGAAATTCATCATAATATTTCAAATTTTTATCCCAAGTGTGTGGGAACACTGAAACTATGTTATTTTGCTCGGCACTAATAATTCTCCTTTGGATTTCTAAACCAAACCCCTGTGATTCTGAGCTCTACTTTAAGAGAACTTCGGATGATCAACCACAACAAATTCTGCAGCATTTTTCTGTGAATGATGGAAAACTACTTAATAGACATAAACGTGGTTGGATGTGGAATCAATTCTTTTTGTTAGAGGAGTACACTGGATTGGCTTACCAATATGTAGGAAAGGTACAGTATGTTCTCCATATGTTCATACTTATAAGTAAAAAAATAAAATAAAATAAAATAAAATAAAAATAGAACTAATACTGAACAAGATGTTTGATTCAATTTTCACAATGCCGTGAAAAAGATAAATCTACAGTATGGTAAGCATGTCATAAAACAGGTATTTCTAAACTATAGCATGACAATCCAGTAAGTAGCTAAACCACTTTTGATTATTGACCTAGTTGTGATATCTATTTTCTACAGTTTGATAACCATGATATCCTCTTTTAATAGATTGTTTCCTTTTCATCGTAAAAATCTGTTTTATTACCAAAATCCTATGTGCTATGAATGACTGCTAACCATATTAGCAGATAATACATTCAAGTGAAAATGTAGCTTAGGGATGAGCCAAATATATCTGGATCTGGTAGGAGATGGGCTCACTGAATTGTACTAAAGTGCAGGTGTTGAATCCAAACTACCTTGAAGTATATGGGAAATGAATCTTGGAAATCAGTAATGGCTATTTTCTAGGCTGATAGGCAAGAGATTGCCAAACATATGACATAGAGGGCAGGGCACTGCCTTAGGAAACATATACCAGAACAAACTTTTTTAACTTATGTTTTTGTAGGCATAGGAATTGTAATAATGCTTCAATTGCAACATTAAAAATGCAAAATCCCTTTATTTAACATTCCTGGGGGGTGTTCTCCATATCTGCCTTTGAAGTAGTGCATATCTATGATGTATACAAACTGCTACAGTAAAACTGACATTTTACAAAGAAGAAAAAAAGGTTAAATTGTCAGTAAATGACAGTCCTATCTGCTTTGTTCTGTTTGTAAACAAACAACAAGAGATTCCCTTTATTTAAAAGACTTTAAACTTTTTACTTACCTAGGAGGATGCAGCATTTGTCTAGTGCTGCATCTGTCCCCTGGCTCCTCTGTATTGAGAACTGAGTGATCGAACACAGCTGATCACTCAGTTCTGACAGGCCCATGAGCAAAAAGCTGCTGACTGTCAATCAGCAGCTCTCTGCTCTGCCTCCTCCTTGCTCACTGGAGCGCTGGGCTGTGGAGAGGGCGGGGCGGTTGGCTGAGGCGCTCAGCGGCTCGCTGCAAGGCTGAGCCAGGTGTTGGTCCAGGGATTTGGTGGATATTGACTTTCATTGTCGTGATTAGGGATGAGCTTCGTGTTCGAGTCGAACGTACGTTCGACTCGAACATTGGCTGTTCGGCCGTTCGGCGAATTCCGAACGTTTGGGCCGTTCGCGTCAAAATTCGAGTGACGCGCGCGCGGACCACAATGCACTGCGGTGGCGCAGTGCATTGCTGCCCCATGATTGGCCAAGCATGCACTGTGACCCCGCATGCTTGGCCAATCGCAGCGCCGGCAGCGAGGAGAGCCATGATTGGCCACAGGCATCCTGCCTGTGGCCAATCATAGCTCAGGCTGTGTAGTGCACGCCCCACACTATATAAGGCCGCCTTTGAGGCGGCCTCGTGTAGTGTGTTACTTAGCATCTGAAGCAGTGGGTGTTCTGTGTACCTTCAACACAGTACACACCAATCGTTTTTGGCTGATTTCCTATCTTGCTGCTGTGTAGTGGTTGTTGTCTGTGCCCTGACTGCAGTATACACCACTATATTCACCTCACCTATATAGCTAGTGATCTAGCTTTAACCACTTAACAACTGCCCATTGCCGATTAACGGCTTCAGGGCGGTTGTTTAACTCTGAGAGGCCGTTAATTAACGGCCTCCCAGAATTCTGCTCTCGCGTGCCCCGAGGTGCGCGCACTCGAGAGCATCCGTGACCGCCGGGTCCACAGGACCGTTTACCGCTTTACCGCTCATAGCGGCCGTTTACCACGTGATTGCTCCGTCAAATGACGGAGTGATCACTTGGAAACAAACCGGCGTCATGTTATGACGCCGGTTCCTCCCTCCCCTCTCTGTACCGATCGGTACAGCGGAGGGGAAAGAGATCGGGGTCAGCAGCGATGTGGGCTGCATCTGCAGTGCCCACATCGCTGCTCACCGAATTTAACCCCTCAATTCCCTGCCAATACTTTGCAATACCAGTGCATACTCTGCAGTACCCTGCCATTACTCTGCAGTACCCCGCCATTACTCTGCAGTGCAGTACCCCGCCATTACTCTGCAGTACCCTGCCATTACTCTGCAGTGCAGTACCCCCCATTACTCTGCAGTACCCTGCCATTACTCTGCAGTAACCCCCATTACTCTGCAGTAACCCCCATTACTCTGCAGTACCCCCCAATACTCTGCAGTACCCGCCATTACTCTGCAGTACCCCCAATACTCTGCAGTACCCTGCCATTACTCTGTAGTACCCCCCAATACTCTGAAGTACCCTGCTATTACTCTGTAGTACCCCGCCAATACCCCGCCAATACTCTGTAATACCCTGCCATAAATTGCCATACCCAGCCATACTCAGAGATACCCAGCCATACTCGGTGATACCCTGAAATACCCAGCCATAGACGCCCCCCACTCCTCACCGCCCTCCGGTGCTTCTACCAACTCGCCAGTACGATCAAAGCCAGAATTTTTTTTTTATTTTTTATTTCAGGCTTCCCAGCCTAGAGGTGAGATGTGGGGTCATATTGACCCCCCAGATTTCACTGTAAAGAGGACCTGTCACCCCATATTCCTATTACAAGGGATGTTTACATTTCTTGTAATAGGAATAAAAGTGATCAAAAATATATTTTTGGGGAAAAAAATGTCAAACTAAAATAAATAAAGTAAAATGAACAATAAAAAAATAAAATAAAAATTAAAGCGCCCATGTCCCCATGTGCTCCCATGTGCCACACATGTGAGGTATCGCCGAGAATGTTAGAGCGAGAGCAATAATTCTAGTCCTAGACCTCCTCTACAACTCAAAACATGTAACCAGTAAAAAAATGTTTAAAGCGTCGCCTATGGGGATTTTTTAAGTAGCGACGTTTGGCGCCATTCCACGGGCATGTGCAATTTTGAAGAGTGACATGTTTGATATCTATTTACTCAGCATAACTTCATCTTTCACTTTATTGGGCTAACTTTACTGTTTTTTTTGTTTGTTTTTTAAGCACAAAACTGTTTTTTCCCCCCAAAAAACGCGTTTGAAAAATTGCTGTGCAAATACCGTGTGAGATAAAAATTTGCAACGACCACCATTGTATTCTCCAGGGTCTTTGCTAAAAAAAAAATATATATATAATGTTTTGGGGTTCTCTGTAATTTTCTAGCAAATAAATGATGATTTTTACATGTAGGAGAGAAATGTCAGAATTGGCCTGGGTGCTCCAGAACGCCTGATGGCGCTCCCTGCATGTTGGGCCTCTGTATGTGGCCACGCTGTGTAAAAGTCTCACACATGTGGTATCGCCGTACTCGGGAGTAATAGCAGAATGTGTTTTGGGGTGTAATTTGTGGTATGCATATGCTGTGTGTGTGAAATAACCTGATAATATGACAATTTTGTGAAAAAAAAAAAAAAAGGAAATAGGCCGTCAGTACTTCAGGTGTGATCAATTTTCAGATATTGGCACCATAGCTTGTGGACTCTATAACTTTCACAAACACCAAATAATATCCACCAATTTGTACTTATTTTTACCAAAGATATGTAGTAGTATGAATTTTGGCCAAAATTTATGAAGAAAAAATGACTAATCTGCTAAATTTTATAACAGAAACGAAGAAAAATTCATTTTTTCGCAGAATTTTCAGTCTTTTTTTCTTTTATAGCACAAAAAATAAAAACCCAGCAGTGATTAAATACCACCAAAAGAAAGCTCTATTTGTGTGAAAAAAGGTCAAACATTTCCTATAGGTCCAGTGTTGCATGACTGAGTAATTGTCATTCAAAATGTGAGGGCACCGAAAGCTGAAAATTGGTCTGGTTATTAAGGGTGTTTAAGTGCCCAGTGGTCAAGTGGTTAATAATAGAGCTTGCAGTCAGTAGTGTTAGGAGATAGTGCGTGCTATCTGCGTGCTCTGTACCCAGTACATACCGCTATAATATAGGGCAGGCCCCTACTTTCAAACATCCAACTTACAAACATCTCCTACTTGCAAACGCAAGGAGACAGCAGCAAGTGAGATGAAAAAAGATGGACGACAAAACAAATTATACAGGGGTGATAACCCTTCCCTATGTTTTCCAAAAAGCTTAAAAATCGTTTTTTTGACTGGAGCTACACTTTAAAAATGTACCGGTTGAAAATGACAAACAGATTCAACTTAACACAACAAACCTACACAGTCCCTGTCTTGTTTGCACCGCCTGTATACTGCTGTTCTGAGTATATAGGGCCTGGGAGCCACACGCATTTCCTTTTTTTAATATGGGTACGGGGTTCCCCTTAATATGCGTACAAGACCCAAATAGGCTGGTAATGGGCAGGGAGGGCTACCCATGCCATGTTTCTCAATGATTTTCATCCATATTGCAGGAACCAGATATAACATTAAAACCGCAAGCAGTTTTAAATGGTGTTATTTCCGTTTAATGTCATTTTGTGCAGGGACTGTTCTAAACACGGGAAACACGTGGCACTTCACAGGCATACTACAGACACCCCCCAGGCACCATATTTAAAGGAATATTTCACTTTTTTTTTTCACTTTAATCGTCATTAAAATCAGTGCTCCCGCCAAAACGGCAGTTTTAAAACTTTTTTTTGCATTGACCCATGTCCCCTGAGGCAGGAGGCAGGTCCCCAAACCCTTTTTAGGACACTATCTTGCATATTAGCCGTTAAAATTAGCACTTTCCATTTCGAACGTTCGAGTCCCATAGACTTCAATGGGGTTCTAACGTTCGTACCGAACGCGGGGGTCGTTCGCAAGTTCTGGTGCGAACCGAACCGGGGGGTGTTCGGCTCATCCCTAGTCGTGATGATGCAGTGCCTGGACCAACTTCTGTGACATCATTAGACTGTGGACTTCAGCCCGCTGTCTGCTGAAAACGGGTCACAGGAGTGCAAAACGGACTGCACTCCTGTGATCCACAGGAGAAGTACAGCCAAACAAACTTTGACTATACTTCTCCTTTAAATAGACTTTATATAGAGGTTAATAGGGTCCCCACATCAAAACAAAAAATGCAAATAGTAGATAAAGAAACAACCTTTTTTGAATATAAAGAACCATAAATGTCCCACAGTGTAAATCCATTGACAATCATCATCCATTGACATCATCCTTTGACATCATCTAATGATATACATCCTCATCAATCAGGAACAATGCCTACTATCAGTGGCATCACTAGGGGGTGGCTTTTGGGGCTATAGCCCCGAATCTGGGGCCCATAGACCAGAGTCTCTGCAGGGGTCCCCAAGGGGAGAGGAAGCTCTCTGGGGACCCTGATGTAAGTGGTGGGGCTCTCTGGGGATCCTGATGCAAGGGGGGCTCTCTGGGAACCCTGATGTAAGTGGGGGGCTCTCTGGGGACCCTGATGCAAGGGGGAGGCTCTCTGGGGACTCTGATGTAAGTAGGAGGCTCTCTGGGGACCCTTATGTAAGGAGGGGCTCTCTGGGGAACCTGATTTAACGGGGGCCCTCTGGGGACCCTGATGTAAGTGGGGGGCTCACTGGGGATATACACACACACACACACACACACACACCCAAGCTCATGACTTTCTTTACTATGCTGCTATTGGCTCTAGCCCCAGATCTTTTGTAGACCTAACAATGCCCCTGTCTACTATATTGCTGAAAGAAAAAAATGCTGACAAGTCTGATCTGCTGACTGTTTGCATCGAATGACAGCTACCTGAGCTGCAATGTAAATAAATATATGAATGTGTATAATGTACGAATGGCCATGGACAAATGTTGTTAATGTTATTGCTCAAATATGGTTATGTGGCCATTTGGACAAAGATGTCAGTGCTATCCTTACTGCTTTCTTTACATTTCGGGGGGTCCCAGCCAGCAAATGAATGCTGGCCAGGTAATATAACTGGTTGCAACTATTGACAGCGAAAATTTTCAAAATGCAGAAAGCAAAGCTGTACCAAATTAGGTACCAAATTAGAAGGCAAGAGCAGGATCAGAAGGCTGGAGTTGATATGATACGAGCAGCAGTAGTACCAAAACAGTAGGCAAAAGACATAGTAAGAACAAAAGTCAAGGTCATCAACAGGAGATCAGAATGAAACAGAGTTAGGAGGTCAATTACATGATAGGTCAGGCAACAAGTTACATGTAGTCTATGACCACTCAACAATCTTTCTTCATTTTGGTGTGCTTTAAATACCATGAGCTGTACTATGTGCATGCACAGATCTGTAGGTATTCCCATGCACTCAGTCTTCCTGACACATACATTAGTTAGGTCCATTAACCCTCATTTAAAACTTTCTTGTGGCTGTTACATTTTGCACTGCTAAATCCTCAGGAGTAAAGCCCACCTTTGTTTTTTTTGGTACATTTGGGTCTAGTCTTGCTATTTAAAATGGTCCTGTTGCTCTCCAATTTTAAACTACTGTACCATCTGTGGTGTTAATTCTTTTAGTCTAAACAACTGCCCATACTCTTTCTACATTTGGTCTGTTATCCCTGCCAAGACAGTTCAGTCCTATTATAGGCCAATCGTACACTACTGTATCCTTGGGCGTAGCCTAATTTTTGTAGTAAATCCCCAGCTCATTTTCTTTTTTCTCTTGTAAATGGGGGCCTTGCTTTTTTAAAATTGCCTTGCTGCTGGCTAATTTAAAATTGCTGTCATATGCAATTTCTTTATTCTTAGTATGAGCTGTATATAAATTGGCTGAGAGCAAAGCAGTTTAGCACCAGTAAGAATAGGGATATTAATGAAAAATCATTGTGTATTTATGGGAAAAGAATATTTTCATACTGAAATAAACTAGATTAGGATGCTGCTGCTGTATGCATAGAAAGCTAATTGCATAATAGAAATAGTCAAATAATCATTGCCAGAGCAAGCTGTCACTGAGACTGCCTGTAAAAATCATACTGTTCCAAAGCACCACATACAGCTTTAGAGCATTGCCAAGCTTTTTATTTAACCCTTTCACTGCATGAGAGTTTTTTTGTTTTGTTTTTTGCACACTTGTTTAAAAAATAATGGTGGACGCTCCAAATATTTATGTCACATAATAATATTGCCACCGTTATGCAAGTACAAATTTTCAGTAAAAAGTACACTAAAGTTAGTTTTAAGACATACAAATTAAACATATTACCCAGTTTTTTTGTAAAATGTAAAATATGAGGTTGTGCTTAGTAAATCAATAACAAGCATGTCAATTCCTAAAATTGCATGTGTCTGTGAAACAATATTAAATGTTAACACCCAATATTTTCCATAGGCAAAGCTTTAAAAGCCCTTACAGGTCATAAGTTAAACATGAACATTTGGCCCTAGTACTAATGGTCTCATTCCAGAGTATATTGCTATATGTAACATGTGTAGCACAATCAGGGGTTTCTAACATTGGTACCCCCTATGCATGTTTTAACATCTATATGTGAATATACATGGGGGTGGGGAAGGCTCAAAAAAAAATTGGAGGATATTTAGGTGCTTAGGTGTAATAGTATTCCCTTTTTTTTTGCAATGTTTTCACTTAACTTTACTTTATCACACAGGGCTGCATTTCTCAACCTTTTTTCATTCAGGGCATCCTTTAAAAATATGTTTCAATCTTCAGGCACCCCATTCTAAATTGTAAAAAAATGAAACCAATAGTTTTACCAGACACAGCAACATCCACAAATGTAGGACATCCAACATTAGAGGATTAGAAGACATGTTGGTAGGTTAATTAGATCCCGTCTAAGTTGGCCCTAGTATGAATGTGAGTTAGGGATCTTAGATTATAAGCTCCTTGAGGGTAGGGACTGATGTGAATGTACAATGTATATGTAAAGCAATGCGTAAATTGATGGCGCTGTGTACAGTAAGTACCTGAAATAAATAAATAAATTAGAAGTGATTTATTCTTTCAAAACAAACACACCTTTGCACGCTGGTAGTGACTAGTATTGCAGTGTTTCTCTTCTCTCAGTTTCTCTGCCTCATTCAGCTAATGTAACCCCAGTGTTGACAGAGAGGAGTAAGTGAGGGGAAAACGAGGATACCGTGCAGACTCCTGACATCCTACTTATCAACCGATGACATTATCCCTTGTTAGGATGCCATTGGCTAGAAGATTGTGCACAATGAAAACCTGTGGCTTTGTGTAATTAAAAGGCAGGCCTGATCCATCTGCTGGTGGATTGTATACAATTTTTGGAAATGTTTTAGGCATTTTTACCAAGGCACCCCTGAAGAAACCTGAAGGCACCCCAGGGACCAGATGTCCCTTATGTAATAGCATTTGGTTGTGATGGGTTCTCTTTATTAAGACATCAGGGATATATTAGACCATGATGCCTCACCTGCTTTCCATGAAAGGTAATGGAATGCAAATCATGCGCCATTACCTTCTTTTTGGCCACTGAGGTTAGGGAAAATGGCAGTTCAACACAAAAATGAGATAATGTGCATATCTTCCATGTTCATTCTAGTTAGGGAAGCTCAGAGAATGGCTGTTCACTGGCCTCCCTCCTCTCCAGTCAGTGACACCTGCCATGGGGATTTTGGGCCTGCAGGTGGAACAGCAGAACCTAGGAAACATGGCAGGGGATACACTATTAGGGACCCATGGAAGCAGGCAGCTATACAGCCACCAAATTAGCTTGTCAGATTTACAAAAACTCCCAGCTGGAGCCTGAGTGCATGTAAAACCCTCCACTGCTGCCAATGACATATGTAGTTTGCAACAAAAGGGTTAAAGGAGTTTTGTATTTTTAATGTTGATTTAGAAGCTAGATAAAAAGACCCTCTTCCCAATATACAGTGCTTTTGCATTGATCACATCATCCACGGCAGTGCCCAGCTTACCTTGCTTTTGTTTTATATAGTTTACCCTAAAAAAGTCAGATTTTAACATGATATGCACTTATTTATTTAGATGTGCCTCTATTCAGGGAGTTTAAACTGTTGTGCGGAGCTGCTCACAGCAGGGGCCCATTGTGTCCCTGTTTTCTGTTTCAGGGACGAATCAGGCCTGAGTTTCTGGCTGAATTTGGACCTGAAATGGACCAGAAGATGCACAGGACTCTTCTGCAAACTGCTCCACAGCTGTCCCAGAGCTGTTCGAACCAACTCCATTGAGAGCTGGTCACAATCTCCCGACTTGTGAATTGGATGAAGGGAAACCAGCATCCAATTCACACTGATGTGAACCCAGCCTTAGACCTTATTTAGACCCCTTTCACACTGGGGCAATTTTCAGGCACCTGAAATACACCTCCTCTGCAGTCCCAGTGTGAAAGCCTGAGTGCTTTCACACTGGGGCGCTGTGCTGGCAGGACTCCGCCACAGCCAGTAGTGGGGGTTAAAAGCACCCTGCTAGCAGCTGATTAGCACCACTAAAATGGTGGTAAAGCGCAGCTAAAATTACCAGTGTTACCTGAATAGCCACTGCAGTTATACTGCAGCAGGTTGGCTCCCCTGGGTGAGCCATCGTAGCTGGACGTCTGCTCTTTAAGAGGCTGTAGGAGGCATGCGCGCCCACCTGCAACATGTCACCGGGGCCGATGCAAGTGCCGGTGAGCGTGATGCCTGCCAGGCACCCGCAATCGCTCATGACAGAGTGAGGCCGCGTACACACGGGCGGATTGTCTGCCCAACTAAGTTCGTCAGACAATCCGACAGACAGTCCGTTCAAAATTTGCATGAACGGACTTGACCACACACGATGAGCAGACAATCCGCTGAAAGCGTGCACGATGACGTGTACAGCACGTACGACGGGACTAGAAAAACGACGTCCTATACACTGCAATGCAACCTTCGGCCGTGTAAATCCTTTCTGAGCATGCGCCATACTTAGTTCGTCCAACTTGCCTACACACGAGCGGACTGTCCGCTGAAACCAAGTTTGGACGGACAAAACCAAGTTTGAACGGACAAAATTTCGGAAATTCCGTAAGACTTTGTTCGTCAGACAGTCCGCTGAAAAAGTCCGCTGAAGCCCACACACGAGCGGATTGTCCGCTGAAACACGGTTCAGCGGACTAAGTTGGACAGACAATCCGCCCGTGTGTACGCGGCCTCAGAAGCGGGATCTGTGTGTGTAAACGCACAAATCCTAGTTCTGTCAGGGGAGAGAAGACAGATTGCGTGTTCATACTAAGAACATCGACAATAAAAAGAAAAATCTACCACTCCAGGCTGATTCACCAAGAAACTGGCCACTCCAAACAGATGGGGTGCCAGGTGCAGGCTGATTGCACTAGCCAAATGAAGGAACCAAAAAAACTCTGGATAGCCGCACTCCAGATCAGGTAAAATAAGTTGTGCCTTTATTATTTCCACCAAAAAACCTTCACATCATACGAATTACAACAGCAAAGGGAATGTAGAACAGGGAAAGCTGATGCGTTTCATGCTAAAATTAGCACTTGCTCATAGCTAAAGTTATTAGCTATGAGTCAGGGGTTCCTTCATCTTCATACTAAGAACACCTCCCCTAGTCAGCCCCACCCCCCCACAGTTAGAACACACCCAGGCAACACAGTTAACCCCTTGATCTCCCCTAGTGTTAACCCCTTCCCTGCCAGTGACATTTATACAGTAATCAGTGCATTTTTATAACATTGATCACTGTATAAATGTCACTGGTCTCAAAAATGTGTCAAAAGTGTCCAATTTGTCTGCCACAATAACAAAGTACTGCTAAAAATTGCAGTTCCATGCCATTACTAGTAAAAAAATGTACTGACTGGATTAAAAGAGTTTTCTTTAGTCATTATAATTGTTCTGAGTTCAGGAATTGGGAACCTGTTCTCTCTTTTCTAAGTTAGTAAAAGAAGATATTGGACTTTCTTCCTTTTTTTTTTTAACCATACACTACAGTTGGCTTGCAGGTACCTACAGCAATAACTTGGGTATAAGCTTTTTGTAACTTTACCATAGTGATTTCTACGTGGGTGTCACAGGGTTGTGTATACCCTTCCACATTATATGAATAAATTAGGCCAATTGTTTAACTGTGTTAGCCTATGTTCCACTCTCTGCTTAGCATAATGTTTTCTTGGTAGATATCTTGTTTTATCTGTTTCATAGCATTAAGACCATGTTGTTTCTACAATCATTTTTGTTTTGTTTGGTTTGGTTTTGCTGCAGTGGTCCTTGTTTGTGTATCTTGCTATATATAGGATTAAGCAGATTTATTAGAAAGTATTTGCCTTTTTTTCCCTTTATCGGCACATTGCACATGTTTACTTTAAGTCTTCTGTGTGAAGATACTAAAGAATTCAATGCACTTTTCAGGCTAGATATAATTCCATACTGAGGAAACCTCAAAGGGATTATTACTGTTTAGTTCCAGTTCATATGTGCATACTAAACAGCAAATGCAAGTAAGTGCAAGTAGGGCATTTTAAATTCAGAGCTGCATGTTTTTCATTTCTTTATTTCAACTGCTTAGCTTTCTGTCTATGAATGCCATGTTCAATACTAGAATTACTATTAGGAGAGGCAAAAAATTACTATCAAAACAGATACCAGCCCCTACCCTCTTCCCCTCGCCCCCTTTTGAAAAACAGAATCATTAGTAAGGTTTAACGGCTTTACCAAGAAAATCTAAATTTAACACAAGTTCATATATTTTGTATGCTTAAATTTTAAATCTAAATATCTAAAAAAAAAAAAAAAAAATATCTAAAACTGTGTAGGCGCAAGCACATAATGTCACAAAGGAAGAATGAGATAGATTTCAACTAGTACATGTTTGCATATTGAGAAATTAGTAATACATTTCCTCTTAATAAAAGCAGCATTTACTAACCACTAATCACTTTAGATTATTGCAGTTTGTTAGCTATCAAAAGCATTTTTCACCAGGGAAAATAAAACTGACAATATTAAAGAACATTCATATTTACTGAATATTTGCATAATCAATATTTATTGAACATAGCCATGCTGGTGTTAAGAAATGTACAAGAAAAACAACATACACTAGAAATTTGCAATGGAGATGAAACTGAGTCACTTACTAAAACTTAAAGAAGAATTTCTGGTATGGATAATTTTACATAGTTACATTGGTCTAACTTATGCCAATGTAACTATACTTATGCTATACCTTTGAGATCCCACTAGAAGATGGAAATCACTCTAGTAGATACCACTACTTTAGTGATCTCCATTATCTTCTGGGTGGAGTGTCTGCCCTGCAGCATTGCAAACACAGGAGGCCAGCCACTGGGCACAGGAACCATTTGGGGAATGCTTTGCATTTTCTCAATGAATGCAAAACCTTCTCTGATTGAACGAGGTGGAAAATGTAAAGTCACTGAGCCGCCTCTCTACCTTGTTCAATCAGAGAACATTTAAAAAAAATCTCTGAATTTATCCTGTGCAAAGCGGCTGACCTATGTTCAGAATGCACTATAACCCATTGAGATTTTGTCAAATGTAATATTTTAAATGGCAGCTAAAATGGCAGCCACTGAGGCTAATTTGCTAAAGGATTAGAGGCTTTTATTTTTAAAAAATCTACAGGTGTGTTTACTTTCGGAGTGCATGGATGGTACTACGGACTTGGAACTACTATACCATGAGGGCATATTTTATGTCTCCTCCTTGCAAATGAGGTGTCAGGAAAGGTTCCACCCGCTGATGATACTGTCTGACATTTGGCGTGCAGTACTGTGGTCCACCAGCAGGTGTCTCCTGGCAGTCTGGAACTGCCTGGGGAGCCTTCCCCTGTTAATAGTATTATATGATCCTTGGGCCGTAGTACTGGCGTCCACCAGCGGGTGGTTCCTGGCAGTGTGGGGCCGACATCATCTCCTGCAATTAGGCATCACCTGAGTAATTGCAGGAGGTGGGTATAAGTACCCGGCAGACACACTGATGCCTTGCCTTGGTATCCTCCTTGTGCCCTGAACCTGTGAACCTGTGAACCTGTTCCCTTCTGTTTCCTGAACCCTGGATCCTGAGCCTTGTACCTGATCTGTCCCTCCTGTGACCCATCCATCCTCTCCTTGTCCTGTTTGTCTTCCATCCCCAGCTGCTGACCCCCTGTTGTCGACCCTGGCCTGGCCCTGTTTATGATTCCGGTATTCCCCTTTACTTGTATATATTTGTCTGTTACAGTTTGTGGGTTTCTGTTGGTGGTTGTTTGGTTGCACATTATAGTATATTGGAGGCGGTTGTATTTATTCACTTATCTTAATAAAGTATATATTTCACCTTATCTGCGTTTGTTCCTCTGTTGCTGTCCACACAGCTCTGGTCACACCAGATATGTGACATGAGGTTTATAAAGGTTTCTTTAAAGATACAAGAAAACCTTTTAGGATGTGTGACTTATATTCATCCAAAAAGAACACTGAACAATGATGGAGGATTAACCACATTATTATTTGGGGATACCCTTACCTAAAGCAGTTTTGACCTTCTTTGAGAAAAATGGTCAAATATTTCTGGTAAGTGTGGAGTGTTTTTACTTTGGGAGACATTTTTTTTTTTACATTGGATTGGTACAGGTAGTATTCTTGGAGAACTTTATTAAGAATTACAGCAAGCACTGCAAACCATAATGATTTTATATATGAACGTATTTATTTAATTTGCACCAAGCACTTCTTAAGGTTTACTATAAGCACTTCATTTGTTGTTTACATTTTTTCACCTATCATACATATTGTTTATGTATATCTTTATGAATTCATTTATGCATTGTTATAAATGTTATTATAATGTGATTGATTTAATGTTTTTGATTCTGATGAGCATGGTTTGTCTTCCAATTACGGAATAATTACTTAAAATTGCACCTGTGGCAAGACTATAGACATTAAATGATTTACATATTTTGAACAAGAAGTAAAAAAAGCTTCAGAGCAAGTCAATCCTTATGCCTTTAGCAGCTTGTAATGTGAAGTAATTTGTTTTTAAAGATCCTCAAACAAACAACAAGACTTGAATATTGGGCTTTAACAGCTTAGAAACATCTGCTGGTGGTTTACATTAAGGGACTGGAAGACTGATACGATCTGATCTCCATTGAAAGAAGCTCAGATTTCACTCTTTGTTATGACATTTGAAGACAAATTTCTCCACAATGTGTATAAATACAGATATGATTGCAGGCTTATTTTACAGTGCTTTTGCAGATTCTACAGAATATATAAAAATACTTTAGCGTGCATAGTCATGTGGGCACAGGTTCATTTTATCCACTGGTGTTATTGTGAATGTATGCAAGCTTAATAAGAACATACTTCTGTGAAAAAAAATATTTATTTATATGTTATTGTTATTTGCTCTAACAATAAAATGCCCACACTATATCTATTATTTATGTATTTAGTTAGTAAAGTGTTTAACTATAAGTTCCTTTTAGTAAAATATACAGTTTCAATCTGGCTTAGAAAATGTTGACATCCTCTTGATTTTTACATGAACTCATAAAACCCGACAATACTACTCTCTTCTAAAGATTCCTAATCTTGAAAAAGAGAAAGAAGAAAATTGTTCTTTTGGGATGCATTCCTTGTGCATTTCAAGTGGTAATCTACATACATTATGAGAAAACAAAAGTTGATGAGGGAAATGAAATGATCTTCGTTCTACAAAGCGACATATGCTTTGTACAAGAAATCCATTTAGTTCAGGATTACGCTGGTAAATGGAATAGAAAATGTGTGATAGCGGGTCAGATCGTTCCAAAGCTTACAAGCCATTCCTGTTTTATAAAAAATAAATAAATAATGCCCATAATATCAGATAATTATAAGTAAGGCATACAATATGCAAGATATGCGTGTGCTTTGAGGCATGTGCTTATTTCTTTGAAACAAAATCTACCTCGGCAGTGAATGATATGTCTTTTATGGATAAAACCATGTCGTATGTTAATCAATTATTTCTCAATCACCTGATATTTGCACACAGAAAAATAAATCTTTTCTAGGCATGTAGCCTGTCATTCCTTGTCAAAAGCATGATGTAGCCAGCTTGCCTATGCTTTAGTGAGGTCTGTCAGTGTATCAGAAGTGTGGGACGATGTGAATACATTCTGCTGCTGCTTTCAAAAGCTGGCAAAACAAAGCCATATTTTAATGGTATACCATTATGTTCTCATATCCTAAAAACAACCAAGAGTTATACATAATCATATGTCTAAAAAAGTCAGCTGTGTTTTGTAATACTGAGAATGTAAAAGCATTGCTCCTTCTATATGGAATTAAAACAGATTCATGAATTAACAATACAATTAACATGTACTTACATAGAAAAACATTGATTGATTAATTAACCTCTTGCAATCCTCGCTACAGTCGAAAGATGGCTACAGCGTGGACTTACTTTGCCGAGAGGTTCTCAAGCCGCCTGCGTGCCCCCTGTAGGGCACACGCAGCAAGTTCTGTGATCAGACAGTCTATGAGACTTGGCTGATCACAGATCGCAGTAAGGTGTCGATCCCAACTCCTTACCATGTGATCAGCTGTCAGACAATGACAGCTGATCATGTGATGTAAACATAGCTGGTAATTGGATATTTTTTCTCCTCACACTGGTAACGTAAGGAGAAAAAAAAATCTGATCACCGGTGGCTGTGAGAGAGTCATCATTCCTGATGGTGGAGAGACTCTGCAGAGGCTTCTGTGCCCACCTGTGCCACCTACCAGTGCACAACAGTGCCTCCTACCAGTGCCCACCAGCTCCACCTATCAGTGCCCACAGTACCACTGATCAGTGCCCACAGTGTCATCTATTAGTGCCCACAGTGTCACCTATCAGTGCCCACAGTGCCAACTATAAATGTCACCAATCAGTGTCTCATCACCAGTCCTGCCTATCAATACCAACTACCAGTGTCCATCAATGCCACCTACCAGTGCCCATCAGTTCCACCCATCAGTGCCACCCATCAGTGCCATCCAATTCCATCTTATCAGTGCCCATCAGTGCTGTCTTATCAGTGCCTATCGGTGTCACCTTATCTGTGCCTATCAGTACAGCCCATCAGTGCCCATCAGTACAGCCCATCAGTGTAGCCTCATCAGTGAATATCACTAATATAACTAAAAGAGTTAAAATATATTTGACCAATGAATAAAATATCCAAACACTATAAGCTAATGTTAGTAATTCTCTATAGAGACCTAAAGAACAGTTTACATTAAACAGGGCTTTGCTGTTTAACTGTAGAGAGGAAACAGCAAACATGGAGCATACCATAGATGCAGCTATAAACTTTTATTCTTCAACTAGTAGATGACAGTGTTTATATCTCAACTAAATGTGCAGTAGTTGTTGCATGAAATACAATTCTGTATTCCAACAGCTAAAAACATTTAGGCAGGAACATTTGAATAGGAAATAACATGAGGGAGATCACTTTTGCTGGTCAGATTAGCTGCATCTCCAGCTGCAGTGGGAAGTGAAACTACCAGATCTAAATATGACAGCTTCCTGTACAGTACTCCTAGTTGTCACGAAGTCAGAAACTGCCAGCTCACCAATAAGCTGTGACTCATAGCTACCTGGCACATTCAGCTGATGGCTGAATTCAGCTGGCAGGTTCATGTAAACAAAAGGGGTGGGGTTAGTGTAAGAAACATGGTGTGGGGTCATCCTCCAAATTTGTAACAGGCCCTTAAGGACTGGTATAGATTTTAAGGGAGGCGCCACAAAGAAGACAATAAAAAAGGTGTGGGTTCTGCTCCAAATTCCATACAAGACCCTTATCTAAACATAGTTTTGCTGCTAGGAAGGGGGCACATGTGGTAGGGAACCCATGCAAAAATAAAACAAGAAAAAAGTGTGGGGTTTCCCCAAAATGCATACCAAACCCTTAAACAAACATGCAGCCTGGCTGGCCAGGAATGGGATGAGATGAGTGTGCTCCCACCCCTTTTCCTGAACTATACCAGGGAACATGCCTTTACCATGGGTGGTACCTGGCAAAGCACCTTGTTCCTTATGTTTATTAGCACAATTACTTCTTAGCCAAAACCCTGGCCTGGTAGTTGAAGTGGCCTGCTGGAGGAGGGATTATCAAAATTTGGAAACCCTCTTTAAAAATAAGTACCCCTACCCAGTCACAAAAAAATGTAAATAGTAAGTAAACACACACTATTTAAAAAGTATTTTGCTAAATAGAAAAAATCCTACAAACCAAATCCATTAACCACATTGTCCAGTGATGTAGATCCTTATCAGTCATGATGAATGATGCCAACCAACCTGCTTATCATAAAAACTCTGTCAACTACTCATTGCAAACAGCAGCTCCCAATATTCATCACTGTAACAAAGAGGAGGGGTCTCCCAGATGATGACATTGACCAAATCTGAACATGTCCGGATATAGTCAATGACAGCTGAATGTGCTGGGGAGGAATGTGCTGTTAAGACACCAGCATCTTCCAGTTCTCCAAAAATTCAGACAAACCTGAAGCTCATCCTAGAGATTAAGGCATTCTACATACAATTTATACACAGTGAATAGGTCTCCTACATAATATTTCCTCTTCCAAAGTTCCTGGGCAAATGCTCTTAGCCTATAAGGTTAGGTCTATATGTCAATAAACAGGTAATTTTTCTCTTCTGGTTGAATGTTCTTGAATGTTCTTAAGGCTATTTTCTCTTAGAATTGAGTATTACATTCACCCTGCAAAAAGAAACAACTAGAAATTGACATTTCACACATATTACAAACATTACGAGTGTTATTCATGATTTTTGTGCAAATACCAAGACATTCATAAAGCAAATAGCATAGACCAGGATCAATTTTGCATCAGGAACCAGGAATAAGCTGTAAGACTGAAGTTGGAAATGACATGATAGTGCTCAGAAAGGTCACAAGAAAAAAAAAAGAAATAATTTTTGCTGTGATATCAGTTCAGTGCTCTGCAACCTTCAATACTACTTTGCTGATAAGCCTTTCCATGTGCTTTAACCTTAGTGATCTTCATTTACTCTCCTGCCTACTGTGGTAAAATGCTGATTGCAATGAAAAAATATGTGTTTTAGCAGTATCATTTGGCAGGTCTGGTCAATTTGGTTAATTCTAGTTCTTGTTTGTACTATTTGGTCCACTGCTCTAGAATTAAGACAGAATTAAGTAAGGTACAGATAACATCATGCAGGTTTGGTAATATTCACCAAAGATCTCCAGAGTAAAGAAGATTAATTTTATCATCTAGATTGATTTATGGAAGGGAAACTGTTCTTATACTGAAATGCTGTTACTTGCAAAGTATTATCATATTCTTTTGTGAGTCAGTGTTCAGTTCCTAGAAATTAATAAGACAATATAGATATGCCAAGTATTACTCAGATGCTTTCTATAAAAGTGGTTGGACAGCTCTTAAATTGCCTACTGAATTTTGTTGTCTATCTTGCCCACACATGGTTGTCCTCATATCTCTGGAAACAGAACTCTAAGGCAAATGTAAACAAAAACAACTATAAAATAGCTAGTTGTCAATGTATTTTACAATAATAAAAATGTAATTGCCTAATATCTATTTTCCCATAACGCCACATAGAGTACTTAATGCCAGTCTAAGAGCATAATGTTAAACATTATAAGCCAGTTAGGTCCAAATGGTTTTTGCTTTTGGATATGTTATGGTGTAGGATTTAGAGGAATTATTTAGGCCATTAACAGGAATGTGATAGTGGTTACGAGGATGCATGCAGTGTTAATACGCTTACTCATAGCCAAATAAATATGTAGGCGACACAGGAGGCTGCACACCTCTCATAGGGGCAGTGATGTCACGTGGCTGACAATGTTGAATAACAGGAGTGCTTTAATCATAAACCCAATGTTTCCTAGGGATTAAATTGCTCTTTTGTGCTTGCTGCATACACATTTTTGGACAATAAGTCAAATTAATAGCATTATATTAACACCATGGGGTATGTAGAAGCTCATATTAAAGTCAATGTGATACAGACAAATATATCAATCGCAAGAGATTTTGGTATCGGGATAAAGCTACAAAAAAATTGCCTGCATAGCCATATGATAGAAATGGCAAAACAGAATGACAGAAATGTCTGGCAGTAAAATTGTTTATATAGTTCAAGTTGTTCCCAATTTCTTACAGGTTTGGTTTGGGTTCAGCTTTTAAGACAAATTATAATACATTTCAGTGAAAAAGCTATTTATTCTTACACCAAGTTGCCAACAATATATTGCACAAACATATTTGTAGATTCTATCTTACATGGCTTTCTGCATTTCACATGGATCTTATGGAACAAATTCTAGGCCATATAGAGATACAACAAATGTTGTAGTTTCATCCAGCCTCCAGGCTGATGAACTTCCATTGTGGGAGATAAAAAAAAAAAGGCCTAATCAATGCACAGCAATAGTAATCAGGAAGCAGAATCTGCATACAACAAGTAGCAAATATATTTTCTCTTATTTAGAAATATGATTATGAAAAACTCTTTTAAAACATGAAAATGCACAAATGCTATAATTTACAATAAACTTTAAAATGCATTTTTAAGTAAACACTGAAATACAATAATATTATAGAAATATAATGTAATTTATCAACTGAAAATACATTTCAGACAGTTTTAGTAAGGTCCAGATCAAAATATAGGAGCTATAAAGAAAAAGAAGGAAGGAGCAACCATTTTCACTGGAGAGTGGGTCACACAACATGGAATTTGCAACTGATACCAGACTGGATAATTAATTCATAACCATCTGAAGATGTAATGTGAGATGTAATATGAGGTATTGATGCAATACAAACTTTTAACCTCACCTTTTTCTCGAGGCTTGCTTTAAAGAGACCCTGCAGGAAGATAAAATTAGGCAAAAAAAGTGCCCTGCTGAACGCCAATCCAAATGCCAAAAAAAGAATATGATAACTCTTAAAGCGGAGGCTCACACAAAAATTGAACCTCTGCTTTTCGGAAACCCTTCCCCCCACCGGTGTCACATTTGACACCTTTCAGGGGGAGGGGGGTGCAGTTACCTGTCTAAGACAGGTATTTGCACCCACTTCCGGGCAGACTTCCACGGGTCCCAGAGACAGCACAGACCATTCTCAATGCGTTCGCAGTAGGGAACCAGGAAGTGAAGCCGTAACGATTCACTTCCTGATTTCCTCCCCAAGAATGGTGCCGGCAGCAGCCGAGAGCCGAGTGATTACTCGGCTTCGGCTGCCGACATGGCTGGACTCCAGGAAAGGTAAGTGTCCATTTAAAAGTCAGCAGCTGCAGTATTTGTAGCTGCTGGCTTTTAATATTTTTTTTTTTTGAGGTGGGCTCCCTCTTTAAATTACCTGGCTGCACTCGGTTGTTCACCTCCCTTACCTCTAAATGACTACAGGGCAGTATTTACTCTTTTCTTCTACTGAAAGAGTTTTTTCATTTGTTGACAGGGACACTTTAGGAATTATTTAATTCTTTTCATGCAATGCATAAGAATTTTGATACAGTACTTGCAACCCAGAATTACTTTTACTTTTACTCACTGAAAACATATCAGTCAGCATCATCATTAACCTATAGGGATAGAATCGTGTATATGTACAGTGGTGTGAAAAAGTGTTTGCCCCCTTCCTCATTTCCTGTTCCTTTGCATGTTTGTCACACATAAGTGTTTCGGAACATCAAACCAATTTAAACAATAGTCAAGGACAACACAAGTAAACACAAAATGCAATTTGTAAATGAAGGTGTTTATTATTAAAGGTGAAAAAAAATCCCATCCATCATGGCCCTGTGTGAAAAAGTGATTGCCCCCCTTGTTAAAACATACTATAACTGTGGTTGTCCACACCTGAGTTCAATTTCTCTAGCCACACCCAGGCCTGATTATTGCCACACCTGTTCACAATCAAGGCATCACTTAAATAGGAGCTGCTTGACACAGTAAGGTCCACCAGAAGATCCTTAAAAGCTACACATCATGCCGAGACCCAAAGAAATTCAGGAACAATTGAGAAAGAAAGTAATTGAGATCTATCAGTCTGGAAAGGGTTATAAAGCCATTTCCAAAGCTTTGGGAATCCAGCGAACCACAGTGAAAGCCATTATCCACAAATGGCAAAGACATGGAACAGTGGTGAACCTTCCCAGGAGTGGCCGGCCGCCCAAAATTACCCCAAGAGCGCAGCGAGGACTCATCCAAGAGGTCACAAAAGACCCCACAACAACATCCAAGGAACTGCAGGCCTCCCTTGCCTCAGTTAAGGTCAGCGTTCATGCCTCCACCATCAGGAAAAGACTGGGCAAAAATGGCCTGCATGGCAGAGTTCCAAGGAGAAAACCACTGCTGAGCAAAAAGAACATCAAAGCTCGTCTCAATTTCTCCACAACACATCTTGATGATCCCCAAGACTTTTGGGACAACATTCTGTGGACCGATGAGACAAAAGTGGAACTCTTTGGAAGGTGTGTGTCCAAGTATATCTGGCGTAGAAGGAACACTGCATTTCATAAAAAGAACATTATACCAACCGTAAAATATGGATGTGGTAGTGTGATGGTCTGGGGCTGTTTTGCTGCTTCAGGACCTGGAAGACTTGCCGTGATAAAAGGAACTATGAATTCTGCTGTCTACCAAGAGATCCTGAAGGAGAATGTCCGACCATCTGTTCGTGTACTCAAGCTGAAACGAACTTGGGTTCTGCAGCAGGACAATGATCCTAAACACACCAGCAAGTCCACCACCGAATGGCTGAAGAAAAACAAAATGAAGACTTTGGAGTGGCCTAGCCAAAGTCCTGACCTGAATCCTATTGAGATGTTGTGGTATGACCTTAAAAAGGCCGTTCATGCTCGAAAACCCTCTAATGTAACTGAATTAGGACAATTCTGCAAAGATGAGTGGGCCAAAATTCCTCCAGGACGCTGTAAAAGCCTCATTGCACGTTATCGCAAACGCTTGGTTGCAGTTGTTGCTGCTAAGGGTGGCCCAACCAGTTATTAGGTTTAGGGGGCAATCACTTTTTCACACAGGGCCATGATGGTTTGGATTTTTTTTCACCTTTAATAATAAACACCTTCATTTACAAATTGCATTTTGTGTTTACTTGTGTTGTCCTTGACTATTGTTTAAATTGGTTTGATGTTCCGAAACACTTAAGTGTGACAAACATGCAAAGGAACAGGAAATGAGGAAGGGGGCAAACACTTTTTCACACCACTGTATATAAATGCACTTAAATTCACTCATATACTTAAAATGCACAAATGCTGTTGTTGGTTTCAGTTTTATACATTTTAGGCATGCCTTAAATACTGTTTGAAATATGAGTTTGTCAGGGTATCTTACAGATATTTCAAACAAACCTCAACATAAATGAAAATTGCAATATATATCCAGCTTGTTAGCCTATGTCTAAACAGAACAGTAAACTATAATTATAAGCCTTCATATGACAGATCTGGAACACAGTTTTTTTTTTTTCATTCATTCTAACACTTGGGCCATAAATAACAGCTTCAAGCATAAAAGTAAAAGCGGATTCTGAACTCACCAGAGAATGATCAATCATCCTTCATCTTTCAGCAAGGACAGCAATTACAAGGCTATAGTCATAGACATGGAAGTGTATCAGCAAACCTAAAAAGACAAGAACCTTTTGAAGTATCTCACAGTAGACAGCACTTAATCATAGTCATAAACAGATTAAAGTGTTAGAAGATAGGAGGAAAACCCTATTTCCATTTGTTGAGGTTATTAAGTGCAGGGTTTAATACAACAGAGGTCATGTGCTTGATGCATTGTCTAAGGACAACATGGCAGATGTGATAATTGTGGAATTAGCCTGTTCTAGTTACATAATCACATTCTTGGGTGGAATGCTTCAAATAAGTTGATCATTTTATTTAAATGGCTGAAGGTGTGAATGGTTGTCAAAAGCCTAGTTAAACCTAATACACATGGGCAGAATGTCGGTGGACATCAGCCGGTTCAATAGATACCGGCTAACATTCGGCCTGTGTGTACTGTAGTCGCTCCAACAGAAGCTACACGACCAAAAAGTGTCTGCAGATCAGTTAACTGTCAGCGCTTTGAGAGCACTGACCAGAGCATTCTGGCGGGGGCCGCCCCTATCAGAAAACAATAGAACAGCGGAGGAGATCGCTGTGCTAACATTGAATCATTAGTACAGCGGCTACTCCTGAGCTGTTTGTTTTTATGTTCAGCCCTGCTGAGTTGAATGAAAAAAGAAAACAAAAACCACTAGTGTGTACTAGGCTTTAGAGGTGTTAGAACAGTATTATATGTGCAGGACATTTGATGTTGAAGAATAATAGCATGGAAGAGGGGTGGGGGCCTTTGATGCCATCTGTCTTCTCATTTAATGCCATTTTAACATCTCTACTCTGCCATGGTCCGCCAATAAGGCGGTAGGGGCAGCCCTCGTGTATGGGGACTGGGCCCTACCAATTCAGCCTTGACTCTTTATTTCAGGGCAAGATAAATCTCTGCAGCGTTAAACAAAAAAAATTCCCTGGGCTCCATTTGTACACCCACGGCTGCTGTCTTTACAACTATAGAGGGGGAAGGGGTGATGGGCAGTAAAAACACAGCTTAAATAGTTTTACAGTCCTCCCAATGCTAGTATAAACAAGCAGCAGCTACTTTTCAGTTGTGTCAGCCACTAAAAAGAGATCTGCGGCGGATCGCTCTTCTGAGGGTGTTTGGTAGGTGGTGAGGAGGTGTTATGTTTCCTCCTCACCACCTGTTTTAAACCCTAAAAACCCATGGAATGCCACTGCAACCACATTCTATGGGTGGTAAGTGTCTGCCAAAGGCAACAAGAGGAAACATTTTTCTATGCTGCAATGCAGACATGTGTACCCCCCAGACCACTGCCTTTGCAGCTTAATGGAAAGTGGTTGGGAGGGAAAAATTCTGTAATGCATAGCAACTACTTATCAGGCTGCATTATGTGTATTACATAGTTCTGACCTCTGAACTATGTGATTTACCCATTCCTGATCCCTGCACTGTGTATGTTACACACTCCTGACCACTGCGCTCTATGTGTTACATACTTCTGAGCCCTGCACTTTTTACATTATATGGCCTTGACCCGTGCACTCTATTATTTACCCACTCCTGACTCCTAAGCTATATACTATACACTCCTGACCCCTGAACTACAGTAAACTTTGCTGACTCCTGCACTCTGTACACTACCCACTCATGACTTTGGCTCAGTGTAGGGTACATTATTCTGGCACAGAAACTGTGTATATAACATACTCCACACCCCTAATATATATATGGAGTACCATCCAAGGAAATATTAAGGGACTTCAGGGGCAACTGATCAGCAGAATATTTTTAGAAAATAGAAATGTATTTATATAAAATATGTGATGCATACATCATCATAAGCAATTGCATAAAAAGAAAAGAAAAGAATCATATATCATATATAAATGCAAATCCTTCATTGTTAAGTCCAATGCATTTCTGGACCTATGTAGAGTCCTTTCTTCAGGAGCATTTCATGCAAAGTAATGCTTCTATATTGATATTCTATAATTAGACAAAGTCACACATCAGAATCAGCACTGGGGTCAGAGAAATGAGCATCGTTGAAGTCAAGTAAAAACAAACATATCAGTCAAGTATAATATATGCAAAAAGGACTACAACCTAGTAAGTAGCCGAAGATGGAAGCAGGCTAAATCACTGCAGAGGAGTCTGAATGAGTAAGAAACCTGAAAAGATATTCATACTCATTGAAAAGATTGGTAAACATCAAAGAAACATGGAAGGATATGCCTCTATTATATCCACAGCGCAGGCCCAGGCAGTACTGCTGTGCAAGAGAAAGTGCAGAGATTTGCTGTCCAAGGGCCTCGGCTATGGAATGCTCTACCAATCAACATCCGACTGGAAGATAATCACCTCGCTTTTAGGAAAAAACTCAAGACCTTCCTCTTTTAGCAGATGATCAAAGCTCGCCACCTCGCCTAGAGGCGATTCAGTTAGCATTGTGTGCTATACAAGTATTTCATTCATTCATTCATTAACGTTGTTGACCAGTGCACAAAGAGTAAACAAAAACCCTATAAAAGAGAAAATTTGTTTTATGAATACAAGGCTCAGGAGTATATAGCTGTCCAAAAAACATAAGCAGCAGTATCATAGAAATTGCATACAGTGCTAGATATTTCAAATAAAAGCCAGTATCGCAGTACAAATTAGATTCACGGTCATAGTTGATGAATTTAGGTAGTGTATAATATTAAAAAGACATGTAATGTCTTTTGTCTTAAAGACAAAGACTGTCTGTTGATTTGGGGTGCTTTGCTGTAAAACATGCTTTGCTGTTTTATTTTCCTTCCTCTGGATCAACTGTGGATATATGATTGTGTATATAGGCTTGCAAAATGTATTTTTCTTTATTGGTTGAACTAGGTGGACTTTTGTCTTTTTTCAAACAGACTAACTATATAACATAGATTTAGAGAAAGGCTGGAGGAGTCAATGGGCCTATTTAAATATCTATGGGCTAATAAGGAGTTATTTAGGAATATTTTTATATATATAAAAAAAAAAAAAATATGGTGTTAACATTATGTACAGATCATGGAATACATATTTTACTCTACACAGGAAAATAATTACTCTCATGCCACGTACACACGATCGGAATTCTCGTCAGAAAAAGCTCTGATGGTTTCCCTGACGGAATTCCGATGGAATTCAGCTCAAGCTGTCTTGCCTACACATGGTCACATCAAATTCCGATCGTTTATAACGTGGTGACGTACAACACGTACAACGTGACTATAAAAAAGAAGTTCAATAGCCAGTAGCCAATAGCTTCTGTCTCGTAGTTGAATCTGAGCATGTGTGATTTTTGGCGTGTCGAAATTGTATACACACGATCGGAATTACCGATAGAACGTTTTTCCGTCTGGAAAATTGAGAACATGCTATACATTTTTGGCTGGTGGAAATTTGGCCAGCTAAATTCCGATGGAGCATACACACGGTTGCATTTTCCGATGAAAAGCTCTCATCTGTCTTTTTCTGGCCGGAATTCCAATCGTAAGTACTATGTTTGCTCTTTCTGCAGGGAGTGGAGTCTGACTGTAAAATTACATATATACCCCAATATTGTACTGGGTACATTGACCACAGTGGGGTAAGAAATCAAAGGCATATGAGGAGATTTCATAGTCCATAAGTAGTTAAATCTCCAGGCAGGTGTGGAACACAACAGAGAGTTCTGTGCCCTGGATAACTGTTCTCTTCAGCACACCTAGAGGGTCCAAGTAGACAGTTGATGTATTTATGCCATTGCTGCCTACAATTTCGGCAAAGATGTCATCTCTATCCACCCAACCCTACCCTTTTTCTTCATATATGCCAGTTCTGATAAATGGCGCCCTAGCACAAATCTGCTCAGCAGACTCAATAGCTGCTGTTAATAATGCCTTAGTGGTTCTGTGATGATGCTAACAGAGCAAAAGAGAAGCACATCTACCCAATGGAAACAAGAAACACTTTTTTTGGGGGGGGGAAAGGGAGAAAATGTTGCAGGGGAGGAAGGTATAGGTATTTTTTTTAGATTTGCCTAGAGATTAGAGATCAGCTTTAACAATTGTCTTTTTCCTTTTCTATGATGTTAGTTTGATATGAGTGTGCATTTTGTTGTTATATATTGAAGTTGTGCTATTTTGTAATGCAGTTCTTTTTTTCTTTTGCTATTAACATTTTGAACACAAACTTAGGGATTTTTTCCAGACATTTAAAGTGTGCAAACTCTAACTACACCTCTTGTATATCTTTTGATCTGTTAAATATACTGTTAAAAGTATTTTATTTTTATTTTTTTCAGTTTGATAAGTACAAAATTGTCTTTTGAAAAACTTGTGAGCTGATAATTTCTTTTGGTGTTATCTTCAGTATCTCTTCTGATTGTTATCAGTTACATTGCTCCCAGGCATTTCTGTGGACTACAAACCCCTATCCTAAATGTTGTGGAGAGAAATGAAGAAGAGAGAAGGGATAGTATACTGTATAACCACTGATAATGTTTTTTTTTTCTTGAACAGCTTATTAAAATGATTCATTCTGTCCAATCTCACATTTCCAACTCTTTGAACTTTCACAAATTGTTAGGAACATTACCATTCCCATGGGTAGGTTTGCTTATCTTAATGGCAATTTCGCCAATATGAATCACAACAGTGAAACAGAACACATGGAAAATAGAATCACTGAAATGTAAAATTAATTAAAGTCTTAAGAACAGTGTAATTTCATACTGCACAAACGCAAAAAGATGAGTAAAGGAAACTACTGTGTCCTTAGGAAATTGAATTTTACCTTTTCTTTTCCTTCTTTAATTAATGCTGAGCAGAACACAATGTGCTAGAGCACAGTAGTACGAGGTAAATTAAATACTAGCATACATACCCTTGAGATATTGCTATAGCTCCTAATATTTAACATTGTGTGAAGCATATGTAATTTTGTAAGATATATATATATTGCTAAGATTTCCAAAAACTGACACATGGTTAAAGAAATGATTCTAAAATGCAATAAGCTACACTCCTTCCGACGTACACTAATATGGTGACCAGTGTATAATGTAAGAACAAAGACATTGAAAATCTATTCATCTTCTCTCACACTACTTCTAATCCTTATTTATTGGTAATTTAAGGCACACTTAGACAAGTCATGTAATTATGCCTACTTTTATTGGGTGTAACATGAATTAATTTCTTTTTTAATTGTACTTCATACAATCCAGGCAGCAGGAGGTTTGCAAGCAAAAAGACTAATCCTATGTGTATAGCAGCTTATATGAACGTCATTTTATTTTTGAAACAGAAGCCTAATGCAGAAAGCACATGTGCTGACATTACATATGACCCACACACCTATGCTCCTCCTACTATGAGATAGCTTGTATTTGTCTGGTATGACAAGCTAGCATCTTGATGATCATGATTAAGGCTGAGTTTCAGGTTCAGACTAAAACATAGGTGAACAAATTTGCCATATTTGGTTAATTCATCTGATCCTCCAGCTGAGATACCATTACCACCACCACTAAACTACATATTCTTCTTTTTGTGAAAAAAAAAAAAAAATACATATTCTTGCTGGCTTCTGTTTGAAATTGTAATCCAGTCAACAGTGATCCTAGTGATGTCATCAACTAAATACGGTCATGACCATATTTCGTCAAATACATCACTCATATTCCCAGTGCTTTTATTTACATTCCAGGAGTCCTCGGAACTTGACATTTGGGACAGGATCACCTTCAGAAGAAAATTGTTACTGTGGCAGTGGCTCAACATCATCAGGCATAGCTCATCATAACTGACATGGATTTAAATGACTGGACGTTGTAAATACAGTGCATTTACTTTGTGAGCATTGTTTATTTTGTTAATTACTTTTTAAAATAAAAAGAAGTAAACACTGTCCTCATGTAAATCCAACATCAGTCGAGTCTTCTAGTGATGTTCATGCCTGACAATGTAGCCTGTCACTAAGATGACCCACCACCCTGATGATTTTGCCCTTGTGTCGCAAATGAAAGTTCTTCAGTGCTGCCAAAAAATAAACATATTTGGTCATTTTCATTTTCAGGATCTCTTTCCCATTTGTTTACCAACAAGCCTGTGGAGATCTGCCATTTAGAGGAGGCAATGCTATAGCCTTTCCGTGACTGATCCCTTGTCTGCTCACAAGTGAAAGACAGCAGGGATCTTTGATTTTGCAGCCATCACTTTCAATGTCATACTGGTGTGTAGCTTCACATGCATGTTTAAGGCACCCCGCAAGCATGCTATTTAAAGATTTTGTGTATTTTTTATGTTTCTCTTTAAACAATATTAAAATACCCTCACCCTGCTAAACAGTGTTTATTTATTTATGTATTGCATTCGTGCATGTGCCCCAAGGTAGTGCACAGCTACCCATGCCATTTTTTAACAAAAGCTTGAAAATTGTTCTTGAAAAAAAAAAAACAGAAAGCGGAATAAAATTTTGGTTCCCCAGACTTCAATTTGGCTTGGAGCTACGTTTGGGTTTAGCAGATTTTATTTGCTGAAATAGACGAGCCTCCTGTGAACCAAACTTTAAACGGTTAGCTCATCCCTAATTATGATAATGCAATCTAAAAAATTGTTAGCTTTTATAAGGCAGACAGTAATGGGGAAAGGTTTGAGGTCATGAAAAAAAATAAGACTGCTCTCTAAAGGTCACCACCAGGAACTAAATTGATGTGCTTTTTTGGTGCAAACACACAAAATTTTCCATATGTTTGTATCACAGAACTAGTTCAGTCATGTTTGTTAAAATCTTAAAAAGCCATCTTTAATTTGAATGTGCCTAATATATTACTATGGCTTACGTTATTATAAATGTTCAAAACCTTAACAGTTCCTAAAAGTGTCATGATTTACACAACAATTATTTCACTCATGAAAGTTATTACGTTTCTAACAATTGTACTCAAGTTGAGTATGTTGCTCAAAATGTATTTTTGTAACCAGTTTGCCATGGGAGCACAACAGAATCATTTGCATTTCATAGAATCTATTTATTTTGTACACTTAAATTATTATGATGATGTCCTTAAATTTTAGCAAAAATGTTCTATAATATATTTCTTGCATGTTTGTTATACCACTAAGATATTTATTCTTCTGTCATAAGCTCCTGGAAATAATCTGGTGTTCAGCAGACCTAGAACATTTAGGTCACAACCCTTTGTAGTTTATGCATAACATGCATATATTTGCATAAAAAGATTCATTTTCCAAGTCATAAATGCACAGTAATATGTTTGAGGCAATAGTATTTATTAATTTTACTGTTATGTTTGCCATTTATCTCCTCAGATATAGGCCTGCTTTTTAGTTCAGGCCTCTATAAAATGCATTCTGAGTAAAAACACTGTGAGTAGACAAACTATATAAAATGCATAATATTGTTGTGCTGTTTTGTGCTGTTTTGTTCAAAACCTATAATTACTCATAAATAAATGTAAGAACGTCCCACAAAATCATCTTTACACAAAATATCCTTCAAAATCATCTTCACACAAAATCAGTCTTCCTATTTCCACCCCCTTCTTGTTCCATCACAATTAGGTCAATTTGATGTATGAAAGACAGAATAGCATTTTTTTTGAAGGGATACAATTTTTAGTAATCTTTAAATCTATAATACTAACTGTGTCAGGCCTTCAAAACATGGCAAAACAGTCCACTAAGACTATATGATACTTTTGTACATTAAGAAATATTCAGTGACCATTATCATCATAGACAGTTTATTGAAAGCAATGAATTTGGAGAAGTACTCCACATGTCTTCTCTTCTCCTTTCCATCCTATCATATGCAGGCACTGTTCAGTGGCCCACTGTATCCAGGTAGCTGCAGATGCCATGGCTCCCTGAATGCAATATCTGGCCGTGGAGATTCCACCATCATTTGACTAACTTGTTCCTATTTTTATGAACAGTCTACTGACTGGAATGGTACCAGCTGATTGGAGAAAATCCAATGTAGCACCAATATTTAAAAAAAGGGCCAAGATACATCCCTAGGAATTACAGACCAGTTAGCCTAACATTAATTGTATGCAAGCTCTTGAAGGGGATGAAAAGGGATTATATACAAGATTTTAGTAACAACAGCGGTATCATTAGCAGTAACCAGCATGGATTCATGAAGAATCGTTCTTGCCAAACCAATTTATTAATCTTCTATGAGGCGGTGAGCTAAAATATAGATAAAGGAAGGCCCGTAAACATCCAGAATTTTTTAAATGCATTTGATACAGTTCCCCATAAACGTTTACTGTACAAAGTAAAGTCTGCTAGCATGGACCATAGGGTGAGTACATGGATTGAAAACTGGCTACAGGGGAAAGTTCAGAGGGTAGTGATAAATGGGGAGTACTTGGAATGGTCTGGGGTGAAAAGTGGGGTCCATCAGGGTTCTATCCTGGGACCAATCCTATTTAATTTATTCACAAATGACTTGGAGGATGAGGTAAACAGCTCAATCTCTGTATTTGTGGATGATACTAAGCCAAGCAGGGCAATAACGTCTCTGCAAGATGTGGAAACTTTGCAAGGAGATTTGAACAAATTAATGGGGTGGGCAACTACATGGTAAATGAGGTTTAATGTATAAAAATTTAAAATATTGTATTGGGTGGCAAAAATCTGAATGTATTCACTAGGGGGAGAACCTCTAGGGGAATCTAGGATGGAAAAGGACCTGGGGGTCCTAGGAGATGACAGGCTCAGCAATGGCATGCAATTACAAGCTGCTGCAAGCAAAGCAAACAAAATATTGGAATGCATTGAAAAGGGGATTAACTCCAGATGTAAAATTATAATTCTCCCACTCTACAAGACTCTGGTCCGGCCGCACCTGGAGTATGCTGTCCAGTTATAGGCACCAGTCCTCAGAAAAGATATGCTGGAACTGGAGAGAGTCCATAGAAGGGCAACAAAACTAATAAAGGGACTGGAGGACCTTAGATATGAGGAATGGTTACGAGCACTGAGCTTGTTCTCTCTGGAGAGGAGATGCTTGTGAGGGGATATGATTTCCAAGGTGTCCCTGAAAGAGACCGCTTCTTCCAAAGGAAGGATCAAATGTCTGACCAACCACATCACGGCTGCATCCACCAGAGGAGCTGACTCCAATTGCTTAACTTCTTCCTCCTTGAAAGGATAAATCCTCAGTTATTTTGAAAGCAGGGAGTTCTTTTTCTCCACCTTGCCCCACTCATCCGTGATGACTTCACCCAGCTCAGAAAGAAATGGGAAGTTCAATTGCTTGAAATACTTCCTTTGTTTAACAGGAGCTGCTACTGGCTCTCCGAGGGGACAGCAGATGGGTGACTTGGCAAAGAGGACTTCCAAATATCCTAAACCTTGATATCCCTCACAGGTGAACATGGAGGCTCTGTAGGAGGTTTATTGGGCTGGCTGGCCTCCAGCTCTCTCAGACTCCCCATAATGACCCTTTCAACCAAAGACTTTAGTTGCTGGTCTGTACCAACTCTTTCACCCAGTATTTTTTACTCTCTGCTATAAAACATATCCAGTAAAAAAAAGTGAAAAATATAATTTCTTCATCAATTTAGTCCCAATAAGCGTATATTGATTGGTTTGCACAAAAGTTATAGCGTCTACAAACGATGGGATATATTTATGGAATTTGTATTTATTTATTTTTACTAGTAATGGAAGTGATCAGGGACTTATAGCAGGACTGCGATATTGCAGCGGATAAATTGGACGCCTAACTGACACTTTTTGGGGACCAGTAACACTAATACAGTAATCGGTGCTAAAAAAATTCATTGTCACCGTATTAACCACTTGCTTGCTGGGCACTTAAACCCCCCTCCTGCCCAGACCAATTTTCAGCTTTCAGCACTGATGCACTTTGAATGACAATTGCGCGGTCATACAACACTGTACCCAAATGAAATTTTTATAATTTTTTTCCCACAAATAGAGCTTTCTTTTGGTGGTATTTAATTACAGCTGGGAGTTTTATTTTTTGCTAAACAAACAAAAAAAGATGTAAAAAAAACATGTTTCATAGTTTGTTATAACATTGTGCAAACAGGTAATTTTTCTCCTTCATTGAAATGCGCTTATGAGGCGGCACTGGTGGGCACTGATAGGCTGCACTAGTGGGCACTGATAGGCACAGTTAAGGCGGCACTAATAGGTCACAGATAAGGCAGTACTGATGGGCACAGATAAGGCGGCACTCATGGGCAAAGATGGGCACAGATAAGATGGCACTGATGGGTGGCACGGATGGGTGGCATGGATGGGTGGCACTAAGGGGCACTGATAGGTACCACTGATAGATGGGACTGATGGGCACTGATAGGTGGCACTGATAGGTGTCTCTGATAGGTGGCACTGCTGGGCACTGATGGGCGGCACTGATGGGCACTGATGGGCACTGGTAGATGACACTGATGGGCACGGATATGTGGCACTGGGGTGCAGCACTGTTGTTGAGGCAGATTGTGGGCACTGATAGGTGGCACTGTGGGCACTGATGGGTGGCACTGATGGGGGCACTTTTTTAATACTTAGGTGGCACTGGCAGGGGACAGGTGGGCACTGATGAGCTGGTCGTGATTGGGACTGAAGTCTTTCTCACGGCCGCCGGTGATTGGCTTTTTTTTTTCTCCTTGCAGCGCAAGGAGGAAAATAGCCGATTACCGGCTCTGTTGTGTCACATGATCAGCTGTCATTGGCTGACAGGTGATCACGTGGTAAGGGGTCGGGATCGACCCCTTGCTCCGATCCGTGATTAGGCGACTCTCATAGACTCGCTGATGACAGAGCGCGCCGCGCGCGCCCCTCAGGGGGTGCGCAGGCCGCTCGTGCACGGGACAACGTCAATAGACGTAGTCCCGGCAAAGCAGGTCTGCGCTGTAGCCATCATTCGGCTATAGTGCGGATCTCTAGTGGTTAATGACCCTGGTAGGGAAGGCGTTAACATCAGGGGTGAACAAAGGGATAAATGTGTTCCTAGGGAGTGCTTGGTTACTGTGAGGGGGATGTATTTACTGTGGAAAGACAAAGATCTGTGTTTCTTCTAAGCAGAAACACAAAACCACTGTCTTCCCTTGTTACAGAATGGTGATCTGCCTTGTTTACATAGTCAGATTGCCTTTCTGCCTGTGCATTGAATGATTTGTGAGTCCTGGGGGATGCGTTGTCCAATTACAGCAGGATCGCTTAGAAGCCATTAAAGTTCATATGTGTGTAAAGGCAGACATCCCAATACTTTTGGTAATATAGTGTATTTGAATAAATATATTTTTTCTTTTACAATTAGCTTGCCATGCATACAGCAGCAGCACCCTATATCTTATTTGAGTTAGGAAAAAAAAAAGGCTTTTACCAGGTGACTTTAGCAGCAACACCTACTTTGTCATCAAACAATAGTAGATCCACTTTGGCAGTCTGCTATAAATTGGCCAGTAGTTTGCTGTGGGGTCCTTGATCTTGCTGGTGCAAAGCTGTCCTGCTGCTGGACAATTTCTATCAAGCTCTTGTTATGAATTTACAGTAGAAGATACAGCTAAAACTGACCAGCAGGAGGACAGTTTTATTAAGGCATAATAGACCAAAATATAATAGAGTACAGGCAGATATGTTTACACTGTCATTTAGAAACAGCACATGATGCTGCTGTGGATACAACAGTGTAAAACTGGTCAGCTGCAGGACACCGTATTCATGCCTAACAGTCCCAAATTATAAATGCCTAACTTTTTATTTTATCTATAAAAATAGGGGGTTCCTTGGATTAAAGTGATATAAAATTAGGTAGTTAGGCACACACTGTTCTTGGATTTAGTTTCTATTTTTTCCTTTCAAATAATGCAGTGGTGTGCTGCAAACAATAGACAGCTTAAAGAATAGATGGCCAGTAATAATAAATACCTTTTATGCATGAAAACACTTTAACTAAAAAAAAAATAGTGCTATCAAAAAAAAAGTACTGAAAAACTGTCACCCCTGAAAAAAAGGCTTTTTTTTAAAGGGAAAATATGCAGCAAAAATAAGCAGTTTACTTTAAAATAAAGGCCCTACCAACCTCAAAAATAACACCGCCTGAATCAAAAATCAATTTAGTAAGGAAAGACTTACAGCAATAAATAAGTTAATTAAATGTTGCTATGGAGGGGACAGCAGCTTAAAAGGACTGTTGATTTCCAATCAACCACAAAATTAAATAAAGGGCAAAAAAATCCATTACTAAAGACAAAAACAGGCAACAAAAGGGGTTGATGCTAAGAGATAGGAAACAGAATTAATGCACATTTTCATAATTTATCTTTAGCAGTTTATTTGCTTTCACTATCCTTTCCCTACAGCAGTTTTTAAAACACTGACACCCTTGATACTCTGTGTCCTCCCTTCTATAATGATGGGGGCTGGCTTATTCAAAAGCCCCTTGTTGATCCTTCTAAGTCTGCTGACCATAGATCAAAGACCATGCAAAAAAATATCTACTAGGTGAATGTGCATATAAAATTCACTACATATCTCGACCTTGCAAAATCCACCTCAAACCCGTGGTTACAGTGAGCATGAACTCCATCCCTAATGAGAAGATGGGAAGTTATTTTGTAATCCTACCACACTTCCTTTCCTTGGATGACAACACTGTTCCTCTATAGATACAGCAAAGGTGGGGGAGCAATATCACTCTAGGACATGAAGTGTTTTACTAGTAGGTTCATGATGTGTCTATACTCTGAAGTATATAAAACAAATGTAGCCATTAAATGTATGGAATTGTAAGCTACGATGTATTATATGTCTGTTCTTGGATTTATAAACCCTTTAAATAGTAAACGCAAGTCCCAGTTAAAGCTATATATTTAACTTTGAAAGCATGCTATGTAATATCAGAATATTAAGTGTTCAACCGATGGAGCCTTTGATTTATTATTTCTCAAATGAATGGTGGTTGTTGAGTGGTGGTTGTTTCTTAGCACATTTATGATCTGTAAATACTGTAAATTTTTAGGGAAAAATTTACAAACTCCATCATTACCTTATCACGCAATTTCAGTCCATCATCTTCTCTTTTATAGTTTCCTATCTGTGCCTGAGCCTTTTGTTTTGGCTTGAATGAACAGGTCCCTTTTTTGCTGCAACCATAAACCCTTCCTTTAAGATCAATTATTTCTCATTTTCTTTGCCTTTTTTTTAGTTTTCACTTTACAAATAATAAAACAATTCAGTCTATTTTGCTAATTGTCCTTCTGATCAATATTTGTTTTCTGTTTAAGTTCCAAGCAGTTTCCAAGCCTCACTTTTTACTGTAAGGCTGGGTTCACACCGCTGCGGGTGAGAGATTCGGATGTGATTCGCACCGCACTGCAGTGCAAATCACATCCGATCTGTCTGTGCGATGCGAGTTCAGCCATACAGATAGTATGGCTGAATTCGCATCACACCCGCCGCAAACTCGCACAGGACCCTTTTTTTGGTCCGCAGCAGAATCGGATCGCATGGGTGTTCACACCATGCGATCCGATTCCTGTCCGAGTTTGCAGATCGCACTGCGATATGCGGACTGGTCTGGGGGTGTCATTAAGATTTCATTGACACTCCCAGCAGTCCGCATAGGGCAGTGTGAACTGCCGGCGGGAGGCATGCGATGCGGGAAAACGCCGCGGATTTGCGCCGTTCCCGCATCGCTATGGTGTGAACCTAGCCTGAAGGTCTTGAATGTTTGTTGTACTGTATAGCCCAGTCATCCTATTGACAAGGATCTAATTGACCCTTAAATCTGTGTTTTATTTTGTTTATTTTACATAAACCATGTAAACTAGTTCCCCTAAAAGAATGTTTGACAACAAGGATCCTAGTTCATTATTAATGTTATACTGAATTATCCTGTTTCTCATGATATTTTTGGCTTAATTTAGTGGTATTGATGTCTTGACTTGCTCTCATTCACTTAGGGGTGTATTTATAAGAAATTGCATAGAAATTGTCCATCCAAACTGCATGTAAATGTGTTCTGTGTGAATGGGGTAAAATCAAATGTTCTCAGGCCATGTTCTCTGCAAATTGAGAATGTGTGAATGGGGAAACTGTTGCTTTACGGCTGCTAGATGGTGTTATTATAGAAAATAACTATGATCTTCAACTCTATCTTAGCCATATTGCAGTATTTTCCACCTGAATATACTTATTTTTGCTTCATTCACACAGAATCAATTTATATGCATGGTTAGAACCTGTATGGATTGCTGTCTGTGTCCTTACTGAGAAGATTTGCCCTCTCTGTTTGCTATGGTAATCTATCTTCAAGACATAAAGTGAAGTTTACATTACATTTACAGTTTATTATCAGAGCAGGAGGTGAAGAGAAAAATGTAAGTGTAAATGGATAAGGCCTCTTTGATTGTGTAAATCATACAGTCAATGACATCATACAGTCATTGCACAATTCTCTTTCATAAGTGCTGTCCCTCTTAAAAGCAATCCACAATAAATCACTTTTCAGAAGCAGACAATAGAAAACTCAAATGTAAATAGGAGAGCAACACGTGATTAAAAATATCTGGAGGGCTGCCAATTAGGAGACAGCCTAAATCTTCCAAAAGTGTCACAAATCAAATATTATAAAGAAATTCCTGCAGCGCTCACATACAAATCCTTTGTGCAAAAATTAACATAAAGTAATAAATAACAAGTATAACGATAAAACAAGACACTCTATATTGCTGGCTGCATATTGCTTCTGCAATTTGTTGCTTCAATGTTGCTAGTGTTGTGCTAATGCAGAGCAAGCATATGTGTGCCTAATGACATCCTATTGTGGACCAGGCATAGTGGAGCTAATCCAGGGGTGTCCAACCAGGGATCCCATATATTCTCAAATTTTCTTGGACTACCTCTGTGTTTGTATATGAGTTGTTCTCTAATTAGAGAGTAATTAACGGATGCAATCCATTCTGTTTGTGTGGGGCTGTCATAGATAGCCATTTTCTAGCGATAAGTTTCCTAGCCAGAAACAGTACCCTAAGAATGGCAGTATATGTGTGGAGCATATATTGTTGTTCTTCTAGTCAGCCTAATAGACAAAGTTTATGGTCAGTTGTAAGTTTGAGGTTCCATATGCTATTGATAGTGTTTATCACTGTTGCCCAATACCTATGTAGTTTTGGGCATTTCCATAGCATATGGACAAGTGTACCACTGTCAATAAGGCAGTGTGGACAGAGTGGATCATCTTTTCTGTGCCATTTGTGTAGCTTCTTAGGTGTGCGTTATGTGCGGTGGATAATGAATAATTGGGTAAGTAGGGAGAATAGTGACACTTAGTACGCTTAGTACGTTGTCTAGTATGGTGTTCCATTCCTCATCTGAAATACGCTCTATGTCATCTCCCAATCCAGATCTACAGTTCAAAGTCATCGCTTTAGATATATGACAAAGAAGGGAGCTATATATAGAAGAAATTTGTCCCTTCTGGGTTGATGACATTGTGGCCTGGTTAGTTCCCAAGTGGAGTTTGCAGCCTAGTCCACTATAACATGCCTAAGTTGCAAGTACTGGAAGAATGAAGTATTTGGCAGGTTAAATTTTGTGCATAGTGATTGGAAGTCTCGGAGTATGCCCCGTTGACCAATTGGAGAAGTTTTGTAGTTTGTTTAGTTCTGGGTAGTTATGGTTATTCCATATGCGTGACCAATTTGTGTAACCTGTGCATTGCAGATGTTGTTTGGTTTGTTCCATATTTTATCTATAAGTAGTAATGTAGGGTATTGGGCAAGTGCTCCCAGTTCACCTGCCTCTATGCATTCCACAAATCCATCACCAGACATCTGCATGGGTACGGTGTTCCGAATGGGATCAGAGAACTCAGGATAAAGCCAGCACGTTAAGTGTTTCAGCTGAACCGCCATAAAATAATAAAATGGGGTTGGTACTGCCAGGCCACCTGAGTCCTTTGCTTCCTGTAAGGTATCCAATTTGATCCTTGGAACCTGTTTCCTCCATATCAATGCACGATAAATGGCGTTGCACCTTTTAAACACATGGATAAGGATCCAGAGAGGGGCATTGTGGAGTGCATATAATATCTGTGGGTTCTAGATCATTTTTATCAAGTTGCAGCAGCCGACTACAGAAAGCAGAAACTTAATCCAGCTAGTTTTTTTTTTTGTTTTTTTTTAAGAATTGGGTCTATATTTAGCCTGATATATTGGTCTAGGTTAGGGTGTATAACTATGCCTAGATATTTTAACTGATCCACTATTTTTATCTGTGCAGCTATCTGAGGCAGGGGCCCTGTCAATGGATCTAAGGGTAGTATTATGGATTTGTCACAATTTATTTTGAATCCGTAGAAGGTTCTGAATATGTGAATCAATTCCATAAGTTTTACCAGGGAAGGGGATGTGTCACCTAGAAATAGAAGTGCATCGTCAGCGTAAAGTGCCAATTTATCTTTCAGGTCACCCTGTTTAAATGTGATTATTTCTGGGCTCCCCTTTTGTCAGCTGCTAGGAGTTCTATGGCCATGGCAAAAAGTAAGAGGGATAGTGGACAACCTTGCCTAGTTCCCCTGTGCAGATCAAAGGAAGGAGATAAGGTGCTATTTATTCTAATGCAAGACTTTTAGCGCTTTGAACAATAATTTGATCAAAGAAATGACATGTTCTCCTAAGTTAAGCTTTTCTAGTACTCTACATAAATATTCCCACTCAACACCATCAAATGCCTTAGCGGCATCTAGCGAAAGGATAGCTCTTTGTCCCTAGTTATCAGTGGGTATTTGCATGTTGAGATATAGGCAGTGTAGATTGTTTGCTGTGGACCTGTTTGGTATGAAGCCGGATTGGTCCAGGTGTACTAGTTTAGTTACCATCTTTGAGAGTCTCATGGCTATGACTTTAGTAAGGGGTTTTAGATCAGTATTTAACAGTGAGATGGGTCTATAGGATTCGGGTTTATCAGGTTCTTTCCCTGGTTTTAATAGGCTTCATACATAGATCCTGGCAAGGAATCTGAGTTTTTTTTTTTTTTTTTTTTTATTAGTTTTTATTAAAGAGAAGGAGTACATACAAGTCATCGCATACATAACAACAGAGGAGCGGTACAACCAGTAAGCAACAACCACCCAGAGAAATACTTAGACTCCAACATGAGTAGCTCAAAAAATGTACATGACTCCCCTCAATTTTAACCAGAAGAGGAAAAAGAGAAAAGGAAAGTCCAGATAGAAGGAAGAAAGCAGGGGGGGGGTCCCAACCGCCAGACTGATAATTCAGAGAATAAAACAGGATATACATATCTCATCAAAACAAATCAAAACAAAACCCAAACATGGCTACAGCACATTACACAGGTCGTGATACCATATCTGCATACGGAGGTGTATACTTAAAGGCGACCCAGCAGGCCCATATCTTTTTTGCAAGGTCAGACTTACCTCTCAGAGAGAGTGTCATGTCTTCCATGTAGTATAGTTGATCAACTTTGAGCAGCCAGCAACGGAGCGTGGGAATCTTCCTCTGTTTCCAATATCTCGGGATAAGAGTCATTGCCGCATTGAGGAGATGGGGCGTAATAGAGCGTTTATATGAGCCTGCTGGCTGACCCGAACAGTGAAACAACACATGCCATGGATCATTAGGAACCTTCCGACCCTGAATTTGCTGGATCCAATATAGAACTGCGAGCCAAAACGGGCGTATTCGTGGGCAGTACCACCAGATGTGAGCGTGGGAGGCTCACTCACCGCACTCTCTCCAGCAGAGCGGTGAGGTCTGGGGGAAAAACCGGTGCAGTGTTACAGGCGTATAATGCCACCTGGTCAGAAGCTTGTAGGACATCTCAGCTGTTCTGGCGGACCCCGAAGTGGCGTGCGCCCTGTGAAGAATGGTAGATACTTGGGCAGGAGTGAGTTCCTTATCCAAATCTAGCTCCCAGTTGCGGATAAAAGTAGGTGTCCTGTGAGATTCTAGGGATATCAGCAGGTGGTAAAAATAGGAGACGGGTCTCTCCACAGGTAGGGCACCTGAAAAAGCAGATTCCAGCGGTGTAAGATCGGACACGGAGCGTAGTGGTTTAGGAAGAGATCGAACAAATGCCGACAGTTGACAGTATTTCCACCGATCCATGAATGAGATAGGTGACTCCCCCATGATGGTGGGGAGAGGGAGAACTCCGGAGGGGCCGGTGAACTGATGAAGGAGAGTCTTGTCCCCGAGGCTCCAAGGGACACGTGAGCAAGGTCCCATATTACCAGGTGGAAAATAGTTGTGGCCTGACAAAGACAGCAAAGGTGAGTTATAGAGCCCGGAGCTTTTTTTATACAAAGAGTCCCATACTGCCAGAGAAGAGGTCGTTAGAGGTGAAGAATCTGTAGACAAAGCCCTATATTGCCTTGGAAGCCACATAAGGTTAGAAAGGTCAGTCCCACCCAACATCGTTTCCAGCTCGACCCACAACTTAGTATTTACACTATATTTCCAGTCTGAAAGCCTGGCCAGCACAATGGCCCGGAAATAGAGTCGGAAATCCGGCACCGCCAGGCCCCCCGCGCTCCGTGGGCGCATAAGCAGGGACCGCGGGAGTCGGGGTTTCCTCCTATTCCAGATATACCTGTAAACCATCGAGTGTAATATAGTGAAGAAACCCACCGGCACCCCGAAGGGGATCATTTGCAGCAAGAAGAGCACCCTGGGCAGCAGGTTCATCTTCACTACCCCAATCCTACCCATCCAGGAATGACCTAACTGGGACCACTTCTGGAGGTCTGATCTAAGCGTATTAAGAAGCGGGAGAAAATTGGCCCGGAAAAGAGCAAGTGGATTGGGCGTTAGGTAGATACCTAAATATTTCAGGCGCCGTGTCTGCCAAGTGAAGGGGAAAGATTGTTTAAGATTTGTTGCTACAAGGGGAGGGACCGTTAAATTTAGAATTTCAGATTTAGACATATTTATTTTGAAATTAGAAACCCTGCCATAAGCGGTAAATTCGGCTATGAGGTTAGGGAGAGAAATCAGGGGCTGTTGCACATAAAACAAAATATCAACGTCGCCATAAGAAACTCCCAGTCCACCCTGTCAAATGCCTTCTCAGCATCCGTGGAAAGCAACAGGGTGGGCTGGGACCGACGCCGTACAAGCGACATTAGTGTGATGGTGCGTAGAGAATTGTCGCGAGCCTCTCTCCCTGGTATAAAACCCGTTTGGTCCCGTGTAATCCATTGTGGGACCAGAGGCAATAATCTATTCGCAATTGCCTTAGCATAAATTTTGGCATCAATGTTAAGCAACGAGATAGGGCGATAGCTTGCACAATCGGCCGGGTCCTTCCCGTCCTTAGGTATGACCGTAACATGGGCATGAATAGTCTCCGGACGGAGAACACCGCCGGACAAGGTCACATTAGCGTAATTAGAAAGGTGGGGGAGCAACTTATCCGCATAGAAGCGATAATATGCCACTGAAAGGCCATCTGGGCCGGGTGCTTTGCCCTTCGCCATACCTCGTAGTGCTCTCAATAATTCCGTCGATGTAAATTCCCCTTCCAGAGCAGCGAGGGCCACAGCGGGGAGCTGAGGGAGGGCAGCTCGGTCCAGATACTCCTGAATGAGCCGCCGCCTATCGTCCCCGTCGGAATCTATGCGGCGGACATGATAAAGATGCTGGTAGAAATCCTTAAATTCCTTAGCTATCTGAGGAGTTGCGTAGGCCATGGACCCCCCCGGGGTTCTAATTTTAGGTATAAACGCAGCGGCTCTCCGTCGCCTAATGGAAGCAGCTAACAACCTACTAGGCCTATCCCCCCACTCGTAAAAGTGCTGGGCCACCAGCCTCGATCTAGACTTCTGCTCCAAGTGTAGGAGGGACTTCAGGGATTCTCGCTTCGCTGTAAGGGTGTGTAAAATGGGGACTGAGAGGCTCCGCTTATGAATCCTCTCTAGGCTCCTAATCTCCGCAACCAACTTAAGCTGTTGTGCCAACCGTTCCCTCTTCTTCCTGGCCCCCAGTTCAATAAGTTTACCCCTAATAAAGGCCTTGTGCGCTTCCCACAGCACGCCCGGGGAGATCTCGCTACACATATTAGTCTGAAAATAGAAATCCAACTCCTCACCCAAGACCTTCCTGTCCGCCTCCTCGGATATGAGGGATTCGTTCAGCCGCCAATTAGCAGCCTTGGGCGGCAAAGATTCAACCTTAAGGGTAAACGAAGTCGGAGCATGGTCCGACAAGGGAGAGGTTTCAATGGCCGACTTAACTAGGAGTGGCAGGTGCTGGTGATCAAGAAAACAGAGATCAATTCTCGAATAGGTATGGTGCACCGGGGAGAAAAAGGTGAAATCACGTTCGCGGGGGTGCGCGATCCTCCAGGTGTCCATCAACTGCAGCTCATGAAGTTTTGTGCGTATACATTTCAACTGCTTATAGGACAAGGGCGAACTCCCCCTTGAAGTGTCCAGAGAAGGTTCCAGAGCCGCATTGAAGTCACCCGCCAGGACCACACAACCCACCGCAAAGTCTCCCAGTTTAGAAAGTGTCGAGGCGACAAATGAAGCTTGGTGTCTATTGGGGGAGTAAAGAGTAGCCAGAGTACATGACATGCTGCCCAGAGTGCCCCGGAGAAACAAAAAACGGCCAGCCGGATCACACAACATAGCATCTAACTTAAACGCGGTGCCCCTCCGAAACCCGATGGCCACGCCCTTGGCCTTAGCAATATCCGAGAGGCCATAATACCAGGTAGGGTATTTGGGGGAATATAATTTAACGGAAGTGGTGTGGGTGAGGTGGGTCTCCTGTAGAAAAACCACATCACCTCGGAGACGGTTCAGTTCCCGGAACAATTGATGTCTCTTCCCAGGGGCATGAAGGCCCCTAACATTAAATGAGATAAAATTCACCGTAGCCATCGGGTCACAGAAAGGGGGCACCCACCGCCCACACACCCAAACAGCAAAACAACCAAGGCAGATAGGACCCCCCCTACCCGGGGGAAGGAATTGGGCAGGGGAGGGACGGGGACGAGGAGGAAAACCAAAGGAGAGAAAAGAGAAGAGGGAGAGCGACAGGTAGAGAAACAGAACAGTAGAAAACAGAACAATAAAGAAAGCAGCATAGTAGCAGGACTAACCGCACGCAGAAAACTGCAGTGCAGAGGAGGGTCGCACGCCCCGCCCGCGATCCCCACACCCCCCGCGCAAAGCGGGGCAAGGGCACCGGGACCCCGGGCAAGGCGGCACCCACCAAGAGGGGGGCGGCGGAAACCAGACCACCGAGGACAAACCACGCCATCGAGGGCCAGGGTCACGCCACGGCAGTCCGGCACCGGCGCCTCAGATAAACTCCCTACATAAACATTCCCAGTAGAGAACATCTAATGAGGAAAATAACGGCAAATTGTAAATAACAGTGGTCCAAGCAGGGTCAATAAACAGGATTTAAGTCCAATCAGGAACTGACTACGGAGCCAAGAGGAAGGTGAGCAGGTTCAGGGACAAAGATCACAGGGGCCCACGGATGTGCCATAGGGCACGGCAAAAGCGCAGTCATCTGGCGGGGTATAATCGGGGAAGGCCCCATAGATCGAGCACTGACAGGCATCCGGGTCTTCAAAAACAAACAAAAAGAAAACATCAGGAACAGGGTAAAACAGAAAAGAACATCGTCCCGATGTGGCAAAACACGAACAGCAAGGGAGGTAATCCAGAGGCCAAAAACCAAGTCAATGGCAAGTACTAGGAAAACAGCATCCCGATTGTAGGATCCAAGACGTCCGCGAGGACCGGAGAGAGAAAGCAGAGCACACAGGGATAACTGCACGTCGCGCCGTTCAGGGATGCACCTGGGATGCCAGATCCGCAGCCAGAGAATTCCGGCCCGCTCTGTGCCATTGACGGTCAGGAAGCTTTGGTGGTGGCGGGAGGACATCAGTCCAACCCGGTAACTCAGGCACGTCAAGGTTCAGGTCAGCACAGAATCGTGGTAAGTCTTCAGGGAACCTTAGGACAGAGGTCTTGCCATTGACCGAGGCGATTAAAGCTGCAGGGAAGCCCCACCGGTACCTGATAGAAGCTGTCTGCAGAAGCTCTGTGAGGGGACGCAAGGCTCTACGCCTATCCAAAGTCTCTTTGGCCAGATCCGGAAATAGGGTGAGAGAGGCGCCATGGAAATCAAACGGCGTGGCATCCCGGGCCTTCTTCATAATTAACTCTTTATCCGGATAATAATGGAGTCTACAGATAATATCTCGCGGGACCTCTGTGGTCATGGAGCGAGGTCGGAGGGCCCTGTGGACCCGGTCGATCTTCAACGGCGCATCGGGCGCTCTGCCAAGAAGGCTGTTAAAAATGCCCCTGACTGAAGGCAAAAGGTCGTCGTCTCCGGTCGCCTCCGGAAGGCCACGGATCCGAACATTATTGCGTCGGTTTCGGTTCTCCTGGTCCTCGATCTTATAGAGAGCCGTACGGTGGGCGATCGTAAGTTGACGGGTAGTCGTCTGAAGCGATCGTATAGCAGACGCATGTCTGTCCAGTCGTTGTTCCGTCTCCTCCACACGTACCAGTACCTGCGATAAGTCCGAACGGACCGCCGACACGTCCTTCCGAATCGCTCGTTCGAGGTTCAACAGCATCGAGGCGAGGTCGGCTTTAGTCGGGAGGGCAAGGAATCTGAGTTAAACGCCTCTGTAAGTGTATGGAGTAGCTCCGGTGGAGTAGCTGTGTATTGGGCTCACTGCAGGATTAATTAGATCAGGATGCCAGAGCTAGTGTGAGATAAGTCCTCTCACATGAACATCCAAGCCACGCCCTCCAAAAGCTTAGTTTTCTAAACAGAATTCCTAGTGCCCCTCACTCTGCATACGTGATAGCCTTTAATGACTCTAACAGAGTGGAAGGGCCTCCCACTTATGATAAAACACAGAAATTGTCTTTACTGCAATTTTTTTTGTTGAAAAGTAACAAACAGTAACAATATGTTTGTTCAAGGAATGCAATGGGAGAGCAATAACTGAGTTTATGAGCAATATAAATCAATACTACACTCAGGCTGCTTTCAGGGGATTCAACCCCTAAGAATAACCCCAAAAGCAGAGGCATGGCAAATAAAGCACACTATGGAATTTCATATCAGATTGGTTACCTTTACTCAGGTTGGCTCTAGGAGTCCAGGTAGGAGGAGAGCAGAGGATTTACCCTCTTATGTCAGGCCTCTCTCTTCTGTCCCCTGACACCTCAGGCCCAAATTGCTTCATTTCCTAGATAAACTGTCCTACACAGCCACTGCATATACAGAGCCCTGAATATATATGTGTGGGTCTGTATGGCACTAGTAGCGTCAGTCATTTTTAAGAAGGGATAAAACTTTGTGTCTTCAGCTAACCACTTCCTGAGGCAGGATCTTTCTCAGCAAGTTGAAAGGACAATGGTGTCTGTATACAGTGTTCCTGAAAATGGATGGCCTTATCCTTTAGCCCTGTGGCACTACAAGTGTCAGCAAAATGACTAGAGAGAGGGAGAGAGAGAGATTGTCTGAGAGAGAGAGAAAGAAAGAAACCAGGAATCACACATGAGTCTTAATTTTTTTCGGTGAGCTTGGTTTTTCCTTTACTTTTACATTGTCTTAATAACAAGTCAGTGAGTGTATATTTAATCTTGAATGTCAGACAGAGAAAAATGACTCTTGGCAACCATTTATTAGCAATTTGCTCCAAAAAATTAGCACGTAGCTCGTATTACCATTTTATCTTATCAACTATATCTAAATATGGAAAAAAAATGTAATAAAGGTATTAAGTTTGAATTGAGTATTCAATGTGACATCAAATTGTAATTATAATTCTGACCTGAAACATCTGATATGACTGTCTCTGACAGGTAGATGTAACAAATCATCTTGTTTTATTTTCCTCTCTTTTTATGGATTTAACAATCTCATCCATACTTACCTGTCACTCAAGCTTCCATCCCAGTGTTACGAAGGAATAATTGCATTTGGTGAACTGTATCTATTTCCACTCAATCTGCACATTGTTAGTATTATGCAGCTGAATATTCTTTAGAGCAGCTGTGAGTCAAGCTTATTTCATGATGAACAGCATGAACTCAATGCAGGAAAGAAATATGTGACTTCATATACAGGTGATGCTTTACAGTAATTTATAGCCTGTAGCAATGAAAATACATGTGATTTTCAGTTATCTTTCTGTGTACTTATGGCCTCAGTTGGTCACAGGAAAGAGCAGGAAGCCAATGCCTTGCTGCGTAGTATTAGGCCCCTTTCAGACTGTCATTATGTTAGTCCATTTGTGACCCTTGATTGCACAGATTCGAAAGAGACTGCAATGTATACCTACATATCTCTGCCTATATCTGGTCACATCCAGGTACATTTAGGTTCATCAGACCGAGCAGAAAAAGGTTTCACTGACCTGATCAGATATGGTTGCTACCAATAGGGTTTTAATTAGACATTGATGAAGTCACGTGATGTGATGTCACGCGTAGGGACGGAAAGGAAGCTGACTGTGGATGCACTTTCTGCTGATTACTAGAAAAAGGCTTTTTTTCTATCTATTAATGTGTGAGTACCCTGTGTATGAAAATTTTTAATAAATGCTATTTGTGAAATACTACACTATGGTATTCCCTCTATTAATATATTGGGTCCTATGGAGCAATAAGAATACAATTTAAAGGAGAAGGTGACCGAATTTACCAGGAGAGAAGACATATAAAGAAATCTATATACCTCTATGCGAATCCCTCCTTGCTATAGGTAAGGGGCCACTGCCCACTAAAGTGTGATCACAGCGGGATTAAGCACTGGGAGATCCACACCTCAGTTGAATTTGCACAAGTTTGCACAAAGCACTTGCACTTAAAGGAGACTGTTGTTTATTTATGGACTTGAATAATTAGATCTTTTTTTTTTATGGATTTCAATATGTATATTTAATCTATAGAGGCCGGATTCATTCTGATATAACATATGTTACATCCGGCTCTGTAGTGCGTTTACTACTATATATATTTTTGTTTAATTCTAAAGTTTATTTCCATGTGATCAGGAGAGGGTACCCTCTTTTTGTTCTAGGTATACTTTTTCTTATTTTCTTGTATATCATTTGTTTATTATTAGGGTGGTTCACTTATATCACCTCTGGAGAGTGTTTACTTATTTGCACATTTATAAGACGCACTTGGCACTTTATGATCAATTCACAGTTTTTTGGCTTTGCACTCAATTGAAGCAGTTGTGTTTCCGTGGAGGTTTTCAATTGACTCTGTAGTGCGTTTACTTTTTTTTTTGCATTTTCTCCGCACTTTATCAAAATAGTAATTTTTTTAAGAGACTGTTTTTAGTTACTTACCTTTGTTCACTTGATTTTCATTTATTTGGATTCTATCACCTCTGTGGTGTGTTTATTTAATTTTATTTAATGTAGCACTTTGCACTTTTTGATATTATTCAGTAGACATTTATATATATATATATATATATATATATATATATATATATATATATATATATATATATATATATATATATATTATATTACACTATTGATTTATGTAACTAGGCATTATACTTATCACCCTCGGAGGGTTATTTAATATAGGGGCAGCGCAATACCAACATATCTTTAGTTTCATATTAAGTGGATACGGTGTGATCCATTCCGGTAGTAGCAGCAGCCCCTGACATTTGATAGATCACCAGTGTTAGCGCAGGAATAAAACACTATCATTTATACTGCAGGCATATTGGCGTACAGGTACGTCCAATCTTCAGTGCCGCCCTGCCATCGCGAGCGCGCCGCCCGGGACCCCCGTGAGTTTTTCAGTCATTGACAAGGCTCTTTCCCCCTACCAGGCTGTAGCTATGGTATTGAGTAGATGTCCTTGTAAAATTCTATACTGTATATATAGTAAGTGGACCACGTGTTTAGTATTCTTATATATATATATATATATATATATATATATATATATATATATATATATATATATATATATATATATATATATATATATATATATATATATATATTCCGGTAGCTTAAGAAAGACTGGAAATGAATGAAACAAAGAAATACAGAAAGGAGGGCCATAACAAGATTGGATAAGACAGTCCAAGATAATTTAAATTGTTGGTAATGTCAAATAAATGGTAAATGTCATATAAAAACAACCAATATGTTTCATAGGCAACACCATTCCCCCTTCATCAGGGCCCAACACAGGAAAAAAATTGCATTAGCTCAGAGACCAATGACTTCATAGATTTTTATTAGAACTAGTACTGAACTCACCACATAAAGTAACAACAGTGGCCGAGCAGCATTGGAAATGAGCTAAGACACAGAAGATGAATTGACTCTTTATGTGGTAAACAGTGTATATTGGCTGATTTTTTATGTTACATACTAATTGATTTTTGTGGGTTGACTGGGGACATGTCTGTTGCTTAAGTTGATAATGTGATTGGCGGTTCTGGTCTATGGGGTGTTTATGGGGTGTCCTCACATTTTAGGACCTCAACCAACATGATAGGCAGTTAAAACAAAATTGTTTTCAATATTTTGGTCTCTTTTTTCAGTAATTTGATCTCCATTTTTCCTTTATATAGAAAAATATAAAAACAAAGTGGTTATTACATACCAACACAATAAAGCTTTATCTGTCTAAAATATGATAGAGAATTAATTTGGGTGCACTATTGCATGATTAAGTAGTGTCAACCAAATTACCATAGCACTAAAAACTGAAAAAATTCCAGATAAAGAAAGGCAAGTAACATGTTGGGATCCAGGTGGTAATTTATGAACCAACATGTCAAGGAGATATATCACTTGTAAACTTTTTTCTGATGCCAACACTAATGGTAAATTACACACAGAGATTTGTTAATAGCAAAATTATAACATACACAAATTAAATAATTTAATAAGATATACTGTAGTTTTAATTAAGTGTCAAGAAAAAATATATCATCTCTTTAAGAACAATTAATAGACAGCACTAACAGTATTGAAGCATAAAGAAAATGCAACCACATATTTGCCTCACTTGCTGACATTTTAAATCAAAATGAACTCACAAACCAAAGCATCTATTTAATCTAAGCTCTGCAAATACTATTTCATTTTTATAGCATGATATACACATGTTAATGTTACTTTATATGAAGGGAAAACAGTACAATTTAATAGCTTGTATTTTATTATTTAAATAGCCCTATTCATTCTTTGATTTAGGGCAGTAAATCTGAATGAAGCTTCAAAAACCAAATTGAGTATTAGCTGTTCTTGCCAGTGGATATAAATTGTGCTGTACAGTCCAAAGTAAGAACATTAATGGAATACTGACAAAAGCCAGTAATCAGTCTTTTTAGATACATCTGAAAAATTCAGTAACAGCAGTATCTAAAACAGAAAACATAATTGTGTAGCACACTGTTCTTTCAAGAACTAGCCCATATCTTTTTCACATATTCCTAAAATCATGACATATACAGTATAGTTATCTTACCTAATGACATTTTTAGTTTTGCCTTTAATTACAAATGAGATAAATCCTGTTTAAATATAACATGCTTTATCTCAATTGTGGTAGCTTTTCTTTGACCAGTTAAAGTGATTTTAAAATCTTTTTTTTATTATTTGTAATAAAAAACGTGTCATATATATATAAAAAAATATGTAGGTATTGCACAGAGTGGTCCCTTACTTCTTCTTCTGGAGTCCCCTGTCAGTACTTTCCATTCTTCTTCTGCATGCCCCCTGAATCAACTCAGCTGCTGAGGTGGCATCCATGCATGTGTGCTCCCAAGCCAGGCTGTGTGCATCTATAGACACACACATAAAGCATGGCTCAGCTATGCCCCCCTGCTCCCTCCTTACACGTTTTGACTGACAGAAGCTGGAGCCTATGGCTTCTGCTGCCCTTGGTGTCTCCTGAGCGAAGAGAAAGAGAGAGCAGCAGCACTGCAGATCGGACAAGTTTGGATCGGTGAGAGGTAATTGTTTAGGGATGGGGGAAACAGACAGTGGAGCATTTTTTTTAATCTTAATGCAAATAGTGAATAATGCATTAAGGTAAAAAATAAAAATAAAAAGCTTAGAATTTACAGCCTCTTTAGAAAGTCCACAACAAGAAAGAACAAAATGTTTTTCCTGGCCATGTCTTCTCAAAACAGAAGCCTTTATAGCTGGAGGCTGAGACCGTTCAGAAACATGGTTTTAACCACTTAAGCCTCGGACCATTTGGCTGGCCAAAGACCAGACCACTTTTTGCGATTCGGCACTGCGTCACTTTCACTGACAATTGCACGGTCATGCGACGTTGCTCCCATACAAAATTGATGTATTTTTTCCCCACAAATAGAGCTTTCTTTTGGTGGCATTTGATCACCTTTTTATTGTTTGTGCTATTAACAAAAAAAGAGCGCTAATTTTGAAAAAAACACATTGTTTTAAACTTTTTGCTATAATAAATATCCCCAAAAAATATATAAAATTTTTTTTTTCCGTCACTTTAGGCCGATACGTATTCTTCTACATATTTTTGGTAAAAAAAATGCAATAAGTGTATATTGATTGGTTTGCACAAAAGTTATAGTGTCTACAAAATAGGGGATAGATTTATGGCATTTTTATGAATATTTTTTTTTTTTTACTAGTAATTGCGATGATCACTGATTTTTATCGTAACTGCGACATTATGGCGGGGTTAATATGTATCCTATTTTGTGTTCTAACTGAAGGGGGGTGGGACTGTTCAGGGAAACTCTGTATGGACAGACGATCTCTGCTCAGAGAATCGGAAACTGTGTGTTTACACATAGTATAACAGTGATTCGCGCAGCCGAGCCATGCTGCCGCAGTACAACTGCTGGTCGGCATGCGGTTAAGTCAGGTTCAAGTGAACATGAGAAAAGGTCAGAGAATAATTAAATTAAGGAGTACTGGGGTTGGTTAGTTGATATTGAAAGGGGAAGACTGAGGTGAACATTGTCCTCCATTGGATAAACATTGCCTCAATCTAGAAACTGTTAAGTCAGAGAAAAGTTCCTTTCTACTGAACTTCACCACAGTTAAATAACTGATCAGATTGAATAAAAAACATAGGTTCTATCCAATTCAACCCATGTTTATGTATGTGTGTGTTATTGTTGTTCTCTATCAATTCCCAAGAAACCATTACTCAATTTAAGATTAAACATCCTTCTTTTAACTTCAAATTATAACTACATCTACTCTTCAGGAACCATAGATTAAACAGTTTATCACAGTTACTGGAGTCACCTTTAAAACATTTGTATATTGTAATAATATTCCCTCTCTAGAGTAAATAGCTGTAATATATGTAACCAGTCATCATAGCTAAACTCCTCTATCCCCCCCTTTAGTTTTGTTGCCCTAGCCTGAATTATGTTTAATTTAACAATGTCTTTCTTGACGATTGGTGACCAGAACTAACTGCATATTCAGAATGAGTATGAGCCAGTGTTTTGAAAAGGGGTGGAATTATTGATTTATCTCTTGAATGTATGCCTTTTTTAGTGCATGACTTATGACATATTTTTCTAGCTTTGATAGCTGTGGCTTGGCATTGCCTACTATTGCTAAGTCTCTGATCTACAAGCACTGCCAGATCTTTTTCCATCACTGATTCTCCCAGGGGGATCTCCTCCTAATGTGTAATATTTATGTGTATTTTTGGAAGCGAAATGCATAACTTTACATTTCTTAAAGCGGGAGTCCACTGTCTGGAAGTTTTTTTTTTGTTAGGAGTATCACAAGCAATAACAGTACTAAACTAAGCACTCACTTCTTTAGTTTTCGAATCGATTTCCTGTCACTTTTTTCGAATATGGATAAGTTATAAACTTTCCTCCCGAGCGTTTCCATATTGCCTGTGGGCATGTGAAGCCCACAGGCATCCTCTTCCGGGATACGGGCATGCTGATGGACCAGCATGCACCGCCCGTTAGAGCGCCGATCTCGCGCATGCGCAGTATCGCCGCCATTAATTGCAGAGGTTGTCATCACAACGGGCGGCGTCGTCGGAAGTCCCGCCCCGTTGTGATGGCAACGAAGATAACGCTCATATAACCAACGTCACATATAACGTCACTTCCCTTCTCTGCCTCACGCGAGATCTCGAGTCTATGCACACCACAGACTCCGGAGAAAAAAAAAAAAAGGTCCCAGGAGCCCATGCGGCAGACCGGAACGAGTGACCTGACGATTAAGCCACGCCCCCGTTCCGCATCGGCTCCTCCCCTGTTCCGGATTTCACTGTGGAGGGAAATTTCAAAAGCAAAAAAACTAAAGAAGTCAGCTGGAAGGTAAGGGGGTTACCGAGCGTTTAGGGAAGGGGGGAACACATAGCCATGGGAGTGTATTTTAGGGTGGACCTCCGCTTTAACTTTGAACCTTGTCTGCCATGTAGCTGCCTAACCCCGTATTTTGTCAAGGTGTTCCTGTAATGATACTATAGCCCAGTGATGCTGAACCTTGGTACCCCAGCTATTTTGGAACTACATTTTCCATGATGCTCATGCACTCTGCAGTGTAGTTAAGCCTCATGGGAAATGTAGTCCCAAAACATCTGGGGTGCCAAGGTTTGCCATCACTGCTATAGCATGTGCAGAAGTTATTTCCCTGCATAATTTGGTATCATCAACAGACGCTCAAATTGAGCTCTTGATTCCAACTTCTATATCAATTAATTAATAAACACATTGAAAAGCATACTCACAACTTTAGACCATTCAGAGAATGAGTGATTTATCAGTACCAACTGTATCCATTCATGTAACCAGTTTTCTATCCATGTACATACAATTTCATCAGCTCCAACAGACCTTATTTTATGGATTTATCCATGCAAGTTTTCAATTGATACCTTTATCACAGACACATTTCGACATTGAGTCCCTTACCTTTCCTCAAATACCTTCCATACTTTTAATGTTAGGCTGACTGGTCTATAGTTTCCTAATACATCTCAATCCTTTTTTTTGGAAATTGAAATTACATGTGCTCTCTCCCAATCATTTGGTACCATTCTAGTCTTTAGGGTTTAACAATGAGAAATAGCAGTATGGCTATAACTGCAGTAGGTTCCCTAAGGAATTGTGGGTGTAAGCCATCCAAACCTGGTCATTTGTTTACATTAACAAACCAATTTGCAATGTTCATCCTTTATGGGGCCTAATTGTTTATAAATAATATTTTACATCTTATTTTCGGGAGTTGTTTTACTTGATGTAGCAAGTTGTGTTCTATTTTACAAGACCCAATGGCTCCCTTGCCTTTCTTGATGCATTTCTTGTAAATCTGGAATGCCTGTGGTGACCCTTATTACTTGGCACTTTATAAAGGTCTGTTTTTATTATCATTAATTTGTTTGGTTTTACATTTTAATTAGGCCAGATAGGTTTTAATTGTTATTTTATGCTTGGAAAACAATGACTATATTTGTTTAATTCATCCTTAAACACTCCCACTTGCCTTGTATACTCTTTGTTACATATATATGGCACCACTCAGTGTCATGCACTAAGGATAACGGCTTATTAAAGTTAGCTTGAAGTTTAGAATGCTTGTCATCCCAACATGCTTCTCTTTTCTGTACTTTATGGCAAACTACACCATGATCTCTATTACGGTAGTAGTCTCTAACCTGCACATCTGTAATAAGCTCTGTGTTGTTTGACATTAATAGAGCCAACAGAGCATTTTTCCTAGGGGTTTTCACCATCCATTAAATTGTCCTGCAAAATTTTTAAAAATGGCAAGCCTTTGTTGGCTTTGCAGTTCCATCTGGCCAAATAATATCAGAATAATTGGAATTACTCATAATATTAACAATACTCTGCTTTCCAGCTATTTCAGTATGTGAAATATGCTGAGACTCTTCCTCATTCTTGTTAGGGACCTATGAAGTACTCACACAAGTAGTTTCATATAGTTGCACTCTTATGGAGCTCCAGCCACAATGGTCCTTCGCCATCACAATTCTCATTAGTGATTTTATCTTTCAAATTCACTTTCAGATAGATTTCCACATAGTGTACATTAATATCCCTCCACCTACTCTGCTAACTATGTCCCTCCAAAAAGAATGTACACCTTGATATTTGCAGCACAGTCCCATATTTCAAATAGGTCAAATAGTCTGTGCTAATGAGTAGCTATGCTGCTTGCAAGAAATCAATATATGTTAATTCTTAACAGATACAAAGAAGATGTCATGCCGAGGCAAAAAAAAAAAAAACTAATTATAAATAAATCATACTATTAATAAACACAATCAATATAATTAATCAGATATCCCATAAAGAGTCCATTAACCACTTCCCGCTTGGCCTATAGCAGAATGAAAGCCGGAAAGTGGTTTGGTTATCGTGACTGGGCATCATATGACATCCAGCAGGATAACAAGCCAATCGTGCACCCGTAGGGGCGTGCAATGCAGTGATTGGTGATGTGGTGTGTCATTCGAACACACCTCATCTCCGATCTTGGTAAAGAGCCTCTGAGATAGGCTCTTTACCACATGATCAGCTGTCTCCAATCACAGCTGATCATAGTGTAAATAGGAAGAAGAACCGTTAATCAGCTTTTCCTCCACTCGCACTGATGGACGCAAGTAGAGGAGAGCCAATCGGATGCTCTCCTGAGAGGGGGGTCTGTGCTGATTGATTATCAGTGCAGTCCCCCCGAGGGTGCCCACCCAGGAACACCAGGGATGCACACCCAGGACCATCAGGTATGCCAATTAACGCCCAATAGGGATGGCACTCAGTGCCCATCAGTGATGCCTGTCAGTGCCTCATGACCAGTGCTGTCTAACAGTGCAATCTATCAGTGCTGTCTATCAGTGCCCATCAGTGCCCACCAGTGCCACCTATCAGTGCCCATCAGTGCCCACTATCAGTGCCCAGTGCCACCTATCAGTGCCCATCAGTGTCACCTATCTGTGCGCATCATTGCTGTATATCAGTGCCCATCAGTGCCGCCTATCAGTGCCCATCAATGCTGCACATAAGTGCCTCATCATCAGTGGCCATCAATGTCACCTTATCAGTGCTACCTCATCAGTGCCAATCAGTACTGCCTCATCAGTGCAGCCTCCTCAGTGCCCATCAGTGAAGGAAAAAATTTATTTATTTACAACGTTTTGTAACAGAAACAAAGAAAACTTTTTTTTTTCCCCAAAACTTTAGTTTTCTTTCATTTGTAGCGAACAAAAATAAAAACCCCAGTGGTGATCAAATGCCACCAAAAGAAATCTCTCTTTTGAGAGAGAGAAAAAAAAATGATAAAAATTTAGTTTGGATACAGTGTTGCATGACCGTGCAATTGTCATTCAAAATGCAACAGCACTGAAAGATGAAAATTGGTCTGGGCAGGAAGGTGGGAAAGTGCCCAGTATTGAAGTAGTTTAATAAATGATAAATACATTAATAGAGCCACCATGCAATAAATATAGTGCCCATTGAAAAAAAAAGATAAAGATCAGAAATTTTTAAAGTGTAATGTGTCCTCCACCAAGTTGAAAATTTTATTTGCACTCTTCCATCCAAGCAATGAGTCTGCAGATTACAGAAGCACTCAGCATCTGGAAGTATTAGCCCCTGTACACACGGTCGGAAATTCTGCCAACCAAATCCATTGGATTTTGTCTGACGGATTGTGTCCGAAACTGTTGCATACACACGGTCGCAAGTTATCGGAAAATCCAATCGTTCAGAACGTGATGACGTTATTTCATTACGAGGGGACTACGTTCAGGCTAGTAGCCAATAGCTTTGGTGTAGGAATTTGATCTGAGCATGCGTGGCCAATCGGACCAGTTTGTCAGAAAATATTTCCAACAAGTTGGAAAATTGGGTCCGATGGATATTCCGAAAGAAATCAGTCCGATGCATACCACACACAGTCGGATTATCCGACAACACAGTCCGATAGGACACATTCCGACGGATTCTCCGACAGTGTGTACAAGGCCTTAGCCATTTGCCTTTGTATACTGTCTATTTATCTGAAGAGGGTGTTTTTATCCACAATTTTTTGTCGGGAAGAGGCCCTTGTCCCCATCAACATGGAGCAAGTGCTTTGGGGTGGGGGGCACAGGCCCCCCTGCTTCAAAGTCCCCACCCCCCATGTTGAGGGCATGTGGCCTGGCATGGTTCGGGGGGTGCTTACTTATCCTCACCCCCTTTCCTGACTTGCCAGGCTACATGGTCAGAAGGGTCTGGTATGGATCTTGGGGGGACCCCACGTCAGGAGGAGGCTGTCACTGGCTTTGGAAGGACAAGCAGAGACTTATTACCAGGTACACCTTGTCATCTTGTTAGGCTTTTGTTGTTGTGTACCAATATACTATCACATTTAACTTCTGTAGAGTCAATGATCTCAGTAATGACCTCTCATTAGTGACCGTATTGATCATCTGCTACAGAATAAAATAGCAGTATTAATATTTACTTTTTTTATGTCAATGCAAAGAGCATTGAAGACACAAAATATAGTAAATCTAGCAACAAATCAATAATAGGTTAACTGAAATCAAATGTAGGATGAAATGTTATCACTCCTTACTTAATCACAACAGAACTACCATCCTGTGATTTTGAGCATTTTCTAGGTGCTATAAATCAGTTAATTTTGAAAAATTTGTAAAGCAAGGAACTCTCATGAGAACTATCTCCTAGACCTCACTGGTAGACAATTTTTTGAGGCTATGCGTGTGTATGAATGCTAACATTGTGATAATTTGGTTGCCAGATGGTTTTAAAAGCACTCACAATTAGATAAGAACAAAACTGTTTTAAACAACAGAATGAATAGAGGGCATTGAGATCATATTTACTGTATGCACCATATAAATATGTATAATTTTGTGGTAAATTTATAGCAACATAAATGCAGCACAGTGGTGTAGTGGTTAGCACACTCACCTAGCAGTAAGAACGGTCGCTGGTTCAAATCCCAACCACGACACTACCTGCCTTGAGTTTGCATGTTCTCCCTGTGCCTGCATGGGTTTCCTCCGGGTACTCCGGTTTCCTCCCACCATCCAAAGACATGCAGGTACAGTTTAGTCAGGCCTAGGGCATTAAAAAAAACTAAATGCACCACTGCTACGGAGTCCACCCATATGGACAAGCATAAACTTTAAAGAGAAAGCAATTATTATCTTGCCATCAAACCTTCGTGAATTCAGTCCATGATGTTTTTAGGAGCAGTGATTAGTACTTTGAGTGTGATATGCATAAAAAAACTATGTCACAAACTTTTTTTATCTTTTTTTTTAATGTTTTTTTTTATTGATATGCAATGTACCTCAGAACTTGCTACCAAATCTAATCAATTCCTTAGCACTGAAGCAGGTATACCTGAAAGGATGGGATGGAACACATTTTCCTGCTCACTGCATAGCCAGAATGCCACTTAATGCAGGAGAAATTACTGAAGTCCATTGGGAAACCAGCCCTTCCAACAGTTCCTTTGGTCTGCCACATCAGAAAGTGATTTATCATGAATGGAGCAGCATTCTGACAGCATGAGCAGTGAAAATGGTAAGTATTCGGTCTTTTCCTTTGCAGGTAGGCCTGTTTTTTTTGTTTTGTTTTGTTTTTTATAGTGACAACTTTACTTTAACCACTTCAGCCCCGGAAGATTTGACTGCTCAATGACCAGGCCATTTGTTGTGATTTGGCACTGCGTCACTTTAACTGACAATTGCGTGGTCCTGCAACTCTGTACCCAAACAACATTGATGTCATTTTTGCCCCACAAATAAAGCTTTCTTTTGGTGGTATTTGATCACCTCTGATTTATTTTTTGCGCTATAAACAAAAAAAGAGTGACAATTTTGAAAAGAAAAACACAATATGTTGTATAATAAATATCCCCAATTTTTATTTTATTTTTTAAAAACACATATTTTCCTCAGTTTAGGCTGATATGTATTCTTCTACATATTTGTTGTAATAAAAATCACAATAAGTGTATATTGATTGGTTTGCGCAAAAGTTATAGCGTCTACAAAATAGGGGATAGATTTATGGCATTCTAATTATTTTCATTTTTTTTACTAGTAATACTGATTTTTATTGGGACAGCAATATTGCAGCAGACAAATCAGACACTTTTGACACATTTTTGGAACCAGTGACATTTATATAGAGATCAGTGCTATAAAAATGCATTGATTATGATCATTGATAATGACACTGGCAAGGAAGGGGTTAACACTACAGGGCTATCAAGGGGTGAACTGTGTTCCCTAGGTGTTTTCTAACTGTAGGGGGGGGGGGGTGAGGAGACAGAGATCGGTGTTCATACTTAGTATGAACACACGATCTGTCTCATCTCCCCTGAGAGAACCGGGATGTGTGTGTTTACACACACACATCCCTGTTCTCATTCTATAACGAGCAATTGTGGGTGCACAGTGGTCATCACGCCCGTGGGCATTTACATCGGCTCCAGGCACATGCTTTGAGTGCCGCCGGAGGCGTTTTTAAGAGCCAACATACAGCTACGATGGCTCGCACAGGGGAGCCAACCTGCTACAGTATAACTGTGACAGCTGGTCCGGAAGTAGTCAACAAGGCTTTACTTTTCCATATACATCTAAATGAGTCTGAGGAGTAACTTAATAATGCCCCCCTCTCCTTGTTTGTACAGCTTCATACAGACTTTCATTTAAAGAGATAAAGAGACTGAAAGCACAAAGCTCTATTCCCTTTTTAGAAAATCTATAATGGCTAGTGGCACCAACTTCAGTGTATCCTACAATAATATCATTAAAAAAAAATTACCTTTAATTTTAACACTGTTACTATAAATTGGGACCATTGTCTTACTGGGATACCACAGGTATAATGAATATAAATTAAATTATATATCAAATTAGTAGCCTTGAGTTGCATGTTTTATATATCACTAATTTGTTTTTCAATGAAATATCGCTTTTGCTTTTGGAAAGACATAAAGCAGAAAGTCAAACAATTTCTTATGGAACACTAATGAAAAACTTCATGTCAAGTCCCTGGATGTCAAATATACCGTTTCATGACTCCTGCATAAACCGCCATATGAACATTCAAATTGTCCCTACAATTGTCACTCTAAAGTGACAGACCTTAATATATATTTACATGTTTTTGACAACCTTCTAATTTCTTTACACAAAGCACGTCACATCAGACTGTCAGCATCTCTGCAGGAAAGGTTGCTATAAGGATGGAATTGCAGCGTAAGATAACCTATATTATAACAGCCTAAAATTGTCTGTCTAAAAAGATATTGTTAAGCAAAACCCACCTTCACTTTACATAAACTAGATAGATATCACAGCACTTCAAGATGTTTTTCCCTCACATATTTATGTAGACAAAATGTCCATTTTTATTTTTCATTTGAATATAAATCATTCTTGCTTTAAATGTTACAATTTATGTCTTGTGTGGCACAGATGAATGCAAATCTGACACATTGATGAATGACTGCAATTTTCAGAGATATGAATATATCCTTGACTTGTTTGCAGAAATGCTATATTTGGTGATAATATTTCAATAAACAAAGGAAAATATGTAATACAGTTGTCAAATTGTCAGCTATGCAGTCCAGTGTATGAGTTTTATTTATTTTTTTGTTGTTGTTGCTTTTTTTAAAGATTATTATTACTGTAAGCCTAAAAACTGAATGAACTGTTTACTGTTATATGTTTTCAGTTAGGTATATCATTTTGATTAGATTTTTTTTTTTACAGTCTGATTTTGATCAACACTTCTATTTATACTGCATGTAGGGCATATGTGTTTGTGAGTATTCAAGGTTATATAAAGATAATCAGATGAAAATAGGAACATGAGTGTCAATCAATAGAATAGAATATTCCATGATCAATTCAGTCAGTTAGTTTAAAAGTAAACTTTACAAAAAGTTGAGTAACTAAACATAAAAACAAAAATGTAATCTACAGTGCTTAGATGAGGTGATTGCATTATTTTTTATTATTTTTTATTCCATGTGATCCTGCAAATAGCATGCTTCCTACTCATTTAACAAACTTATTTTACTTTGTTCATTTCCATGACATGAGGAATGGAGACATTAGTAGTTTGCAAAAGGAAGAACAAACTTCCAGTTCCTCATACAGGAAGTGATGAGGAATTCACAGATATATTCTGTACTTTCTGAAAATGTACTTAAGCCTGAAATCTGAAAATTAATACAGACAGCACATGTAAGGATTGGTAAGCTGTAATATATTACATTGATGTTTCTTAAAGTTCTTGTATTTAATTATTTTCAAACTGTAACATTACGCTTTTACTGGCACTAATGTTCTTTACCAGGAGAACATATATTCCACAGTATGAATTATGCTACCAAAATTAGTATGTATTGTAAATGGCCTCCAAAACAGTTCCTGTTTCTTTTTCTGGAGGCTGCCATTTTGTTGAAGCCCAGAACAGTCATTTCCTTACTGTCACTTTCTGTAGAAAAAATGTGTGCAATTCCAGCCCTAGATTATATATTTTGGCTCAGATAGAGAGGAAGTCTGCAGAAGTTTTACAATGCTGAAGTTCACAGCACTGCTGCCTGCAGAGAGGAGTGAGAATCAGGAATTAAATAAGAAACTATCCTTAAAAGGCTTAACTATTTTCTGTCTCCCCGGCAGCATACAGTGTCCTGTCACTTCTTCTGCTGTTCTTTTCTTCCTCCCTAATCTGTCCTTCCTTAGCACAGTCTGTGTCATTCCTATTGCTTTCTTCCCTCCTCAACAGCTGTAAATCTTAAAGTTGTCAGCAGACTTTCTCACTACTATTGATCATTAGCACAGTGCCAAGAGGGTGATATGGTGCCTTACTGGATTTTAAACAGTATATGCACTTATATTTAAGGTTCTATACCCCCCAAAGAGGTCAACATGAAGATATCTATCAGGATTCAATTTTTTGACGAAAGTTCTACTTTCTATATTTGTAAATATTTAGGGAACCCTGCATCTGAGATCAATTTAAAATTAGCATATTTGTAGACAGGGCCTTATGCTGCAATATCCAACCTAGGAGAGATCACATACACAAGCAGTCTAGGATGTTGTATAATATTTTGTATACTGTAATAAGGTTTACAGAGGTATTTGCAGGTAGTAGTTATAGGCACTGGTGCCTCTGTACTGAACCTACTCTCTCAGGAATCGCTCCCTGCAATATTATACAGAATACTCGTGTGCTGCCCTGAAGTGTCTTCAACTTAAAACAGCTAGGTCACACCATATGTGTTTTTCACATTAATACACTAAAAATATATATCAAATAATATAGTGCAGCACTGTAAACAGTCAACAAAAAACATACAGTAACCAAACTGCTGTGCATCAAATTAATCCTTATCACAAATATGTGCACCAATGTCCATAAATTATTCAAATACAAATGTGAAATGCTTCAAAAATAATATTGTACACATCCTTGATTGATAAATTATCCCTTGTGCTGGAAATTATTCTGTTATATTAAACAAAAATCCACTCACTCCAACCTTCACCTCGCATTTAACATTACACCAAACCTGTGTTCTCATCTTCTTTATATCTCTGTATATTATAAAGGTCACAGAACGCTTTTTTTACCCTCTGTTGAGGATATGAAGTACCATCCATTCTTTTCAACTCATTCTCGCCTCACTCAGGTGAAAACAAACAGAAATCTCACTGCGATTTTCACAAAACGAACCTTATGTATTAAAAAACATAAAAACAATTTACATTCACATATATCAGTGCATTTCATTCTTAGTACACAGAAGTAAAGTGCTTTATCTTATTCATAAAATCTGCCATGTGTCAGCTTAATTACTATTCCTCCATTTAAAAACGACTTTGTAATAATAGAAATAACATATACCACTCTTCCTGAAAAAAAAAAAAAATGTTTGAGTGCGATGACATCACCTGGCTTCATGAAATGCATTATGTCATGTCACGTGACATGGTCCAAGGCTCAGGACAATAATAGAGGGAAAGCAGCATTTTATGATCTATAATAAACAGGTCATTTGAAGTTTGATGTAAAGGTGAACATGAGGTGAATGTTGGCATGAGCAGCAGTGGATTTTGTTTAATATCACAGAATGTTGATTGATTTTCAGCACTAGAGATAATTTATCAATCACAAATGTGGACAATTATTTTTTAAACCTCTCCCTGTGCTGACAACTTTCTCTGAGAAATTGGGTCTCTGTCCCTAACCTATCCACATGCTCTAGGCATGTCACAATGGTGCAGGAACCCTAATTTATAGAGTCTCACAGCAAGATGCCTGCCCAAGGTCCTAAGAAGTTACAGCATACATTCCATCACTGCAAACTCTGTGAAAACAACATGGTCTCTCAACAAACAATTTCCCTCTATAGATCCCAATCCATTGGAATATCGGTCTTTATAAAGTAGATGGCACTGTGCCAAGTTGCACCTGTATACAGGCATACCCCACTTTTAAGTGCACAATGGGGTTTATTTACTAAAGCTAGAAAGTGCAAAATCAGGCTCACTTCTGCATAGAAACTAATGAGCTTCTAACCTCGGCTTCTTAAATTAAGCTTGGGTAATAAAACTTGGAGTTTGTTGGTTTCTATGCAGAAGTGAGCCTGATTTCACACTTTCCAGCTTTAGTAAATAAATCCCATTGTGTACTTAAAAGTGGGATATGCCTGTACATGTTGATATATTATATATACAGTATATACAACCAGTGCACACAATTGCCACACATCAGCAACAATATGTACTAAATTATAAATGTGCATGTCCTGTTAGGCCTCTTTCACACGGGACGGATCAGTAATGATCCGCCCCGTGATGATCCGCTCGCTCAGCGGGGATTGCTCCATTGTCCCCGCTGAGCCGGCGGCGGACAGGGCGGTCTCCGCACACTGTGCAGGGACCGCCCTGTCAGCTCTCCGCTCTCCTCTATGGGGATCGGATGAGCACGGACCGCCTGTCCGTGTTCATCCGATCCGCTCTGCAGACGGACAGAAAAATAGGATTTTCCTCCGTCTGCAGAATCGGACAGTTGTGGAGGCGGACAATAGCGGGTGTCTGCGGATGCTCATCTGCAGACACCCGCTATCCCATAGGGATGAATGTATGCCCGTATTTCATCCGCAAACGGATGGATGAAATACGGACATACCATCCGCATGTGTGAAAGGGGCCTTAAATCCAAGGTGCAAATGAATCAAATGTTGAAATAAAAAATGATCTCAATGACTAATCAATACATATATAAAGTGCTATGATAAATGCTATTCTAAGTGCTATGATAAATGTATATAATACAGATCCTAATTCACATACCAATATGTGATCAAAGGTGCTCATAGTCCTGAAAAAAATGTCAATAAAAGTGCTTAGTGCTCAGGCGTTGCCCATATGCAACCCTCTTACCAAATATAAGTCTAAAAAAAAAAAAAGGTTCATATGCACATTATCTGCAACAAAGCAGATAACTCCACCTTCTGGTTGCTCCACAGCAAATGAGTTCACTAGTTAGCTCCAAAGCTTACACCACCTTTAAACCACTCCCGGCAATGGCATTATAAAATAAAAAGAAGGAGAACCACATTGTGCAGTACGTGAAAACCAAGTAAAAAAAAAGTATTATAATTGCACAGCATACAGTGAAGCAAGGAGCATACATAGATCCAAACTTGGATAATATATTTTATGAAGAACATTCACAGATCAGCTGTACAAATATTTGATTAGATTTACAGTAAAATAGTAAGTAAAAAAATCAGGCTTACAGAAACTGTGACTGCCCAGCTGCTGTGCCATCCCAGCATGTCCTGTCAAACTGCTGACTTGCTGTTCAGCAACAGTGGGATAGCCAGAGAAAGCATGCCACAATTTACATATTACCGCTCTGCATGTGATCCCTTAAAATACAGAAATATTGCTTTCCTTTTGCTCATTTGAACGCAATTGCATAAAAAGAATATAAAAACACAATATATAGGGAATAATGACCAATAGAAGGTATATGTTTGAGAAGGACTCAAAACAAAAACCTAGTACCATGTCCTTTTAGAGTATTTTTTTTTTATTAAATTGTGAATGTTCACTTAATGCATAGTCTAGTGTGTTATACATTTTTACATCATTTTTTAGATTAAAGATAATAAGGTTCAGAGTCAGGTGCAGTTTCACTTTTCTGATAACGAATGAATGATAACTTGGGAACTAAGTTGTATTCTCAAATAAAGAAGAAATAAAGTACATGTCTCCACAAAAAAAAATGTCATTTTTTTATAAACATCATTGCTAATTCCACTGAAAACAGAGTGCATGTAAAACTAAGATAAAAATAACGAAAATGTTACTCAACAATGCCCTAAAGTTATATTTTACAATAATTTTATTAAAAATATTTTTTACATATGCAGTGATGGATAAAAACTCATTTTCAGATGAAGGGCATTTTACAAGAAATATGTAAATAACACTTTTATTAACATTTGTTGGATTGTTGCATTTCTTTGAAAATACTCCTGTGCTTTTATTTGGTTTTACTGTGTTTTTAAGGTTTATCTTGGAAAACCAAATTGATGTTTTTGAAAATGTAAAAAGCGAATATTATTTTTATATTTATTTTATTTCTTTATCAAACACAGCTTGTATGTTGGCCTTTACATTGAAATTATCTTTGCAAAAAGAAACACAATCATAGTCAGTCAGGTAGTCAGCAAAATATATACCACAATGGGAAAAATATCATCATCCCTTTAGGTTTTCAGAAATACATAGGCTTTTTATTACATTTTTTTCTGTTGTGTTTACTGTTTTTGCCCCTTAATGGCAGAAGCCCTGAGATAAGAATCAGGATTTAGGTGGTAAATAGGGATGAGCCGAACACCCCCCTGTTCGGTTCGCACCAGAACCTGCGAACAGACCTAAACTTCGTGTGAACTTTAGAACCCTATTAAAGTCTATGGGACTCGAACGTTCACAATCTAAAGTGCTCATTTTAAAGGGTAATATGCAGGTTACTGTCCTAAAAAGTGTTTGGGGACCCGGGTCCTGCCCCAGGGGACATGGATCAATGCAAAAAAAAGTTTTAAAAACTGCCGTTTTTTAAGGAGCAGTGATTTTAATAATGATTAAAGTGAAACAATAAAAGTGTAATATTCCTTTAAATTTCGTAGCTGGGGGGTATCTATAGTATGCCTGTGAAGGGGCGCATGTTTCTGGTGCTTAGAACTGTCCCTGCACAAAGTGTCATTTGTGCAGGAAAAAAAGTCTTTTAAAATCACTTTCGGCTATTGTCGGGTCCCGAAATACAGAGAACACTCAATGAGTGGTCTCTGCATTAGCCGACAATTCATTCATTCATTGATAAAAAAAAAAAAAAAAGCGTGAGGGTTCCCCTAAATTCAATTACCAGGCCCTTCAGGTCTGACATGGATATTAAGGGGAACCCCGTGTCAAATTTAAAAAAAATTGACGTGGGGGTCCCCCTAAATATCCATAACCAGACCCTTCAGGTCTGATATGGATATTAAGGGGAACCCCGCATCAAATTTAAAAAAAAATTGACGTGGGGGTCCCCCTAAAAATCCATATCAGACCCTTTATCCGAGCACGCAACCTGGCAGGCCGCAGGAAAAGAGGGGGGATGAGCGGCCCCCTCCTCCCTCCTGAACCGTACCAGGCCACATACCCTCAACATTGGGAGGATGCTTTGGGGGTCTGTGACCCCTCAAAGCACCTTGTCCCCATGTTGATGAGGACAAGGGCCTCATCCTCACAACCCTGGCCGTTGGTTGTGAGGGTCTGCTTGCGGGGGGCTTATCAGAATCTGGAAGCCCCCTTTAACAAGGGGACCCCCAGATCCCACCCCCCCTGTTTTAAATGGTAAGGGGGTACAAAAGTACCCCTACCATTTCACAAAGAAAGTGTCAAAATGGTTAAATAAGACAAACACACTTTTGAAAAATTCCTTTATTAAAAATAAAAAAAATAAAAAAAAGATTCCAGCGGTGCTAATCCACTCTTGCTATCCAGCGACGGGTCTCCGGGGTCCAGCGATGGATGATCATATCCAGCGAAGGGGGATCTCTCAGTCCAGCACTGTCCATACATCCTTCTTCTGTCTCCACTCCGGAGACACTGCAGAGATCCCAGCGCTGACATTTCTTATATTATGAGGGCGGGGCCACCCGTCACCTGACCCCGCCCCTCTGACGCTGGAGAGGGAAGCCAGGGGTTCCCCAGTGATGTCTGGGTGACCCCGCCCCCTCTGATGTATCGGAAACCTGCGTTACATCAGAGGGGGCGGGGTCACCCATAGACTTGTATAGGGTGTTCCGGCTTTTCGAATTTGCTGTGAACAGCCCAAATTGTTCACTGTTCGCTGAACAGGCGAACAGGCAATGTTCGAGTAGAACATGAGTTTGACTCGAACTCGAAGCTCATCCCTAGTGGTAAATAATCATTTAAGTGTTAGACTGCAAGATTAGTGTTAAAAGTTAACTTCAAGGTTATGACAATATATACATTATTTGTTATAGTTAGAGTAAAGGATAAGTATAGCTGTCAGGTTAAACATTCAGAGTTAGGTAAAGTTTAAGACTGGGGCGGAAGTTCTCTTCATAGTGCAGCGGGAAGATAAGGGCATCAGAACATACTGTTATGTGGCGCAAACAGTCTTCTTTTTTTTTCTCCAATCTTTATTTAATAGTAAAAAGGAAGATATACCAAACAAGAGGTGCAGCAGTAGTTTTACATTTACAAACATGTCCGGGTAAATTATTATTGTTAGAAGGAAGATAGAGCAAAGACAAAGCTAGGAACTAGGTAGAGTCAGAGAGACAGAATTTAGGGGGAGGGCAGGATTTGGGGGAGTAAGTAAGGGGGGTGGGAGTGGGCATGTTGCCTGTTGAGAATGAGGGCCTATGGTCTGGGCTAGCGAGTGTGAAGGGAGGTAAGATTGATTTGAATTTATATGAGCAGAAATCCTACACCGACCAGGTGGAGAGAAAATTAATAATTGTGTCTGAGGCCATGACTCTCACATCTTGTAATAATAAGTTAGTTTCAGTTATTCATTTCAGTAAGGTGTGTGGTGGGGAGTTGGGATTTACAGTAAGCCATTGTTCACACTGGGAAACCACATGTGATTGGGACAGGGATCGCACCATATTCAAATCACATGTAATTATTTTCGGTGCCATCTGAGCCCATTCATTTTGTATGTCAAATTGCACTTCACAAGCATGAAAAAGATGAATGGTGATTTTTTCACAGCCATGTAATTTGATTCTGCCACTCACACTGTGTTTTGCAAATTGTTTTTAGGGTATTGTTTACTTAACAATGCAGAGGTTCACATGAACAGAGTGGTTTTACGATGCAGTGCTGGAAACACACAGGAATCATTGCATAAGTGTGAACCTAGGCTTAGGGGGATTAAGGCATTTATTAAGTGTAGGGTATGAAAAATATTACATTTGGAAATGGGTTTGTCTCTCAGCTGTAGGAGACAAAGTTTTTGAATTAGTGTAGTAGTAGTAACTAAGACGCTGGTGAATATTTCTGTGAACGAGCCCCAAAAGGGGTTCGATTGGTCACACTCCCACCAGATGAGGAGGGTAGTTCCATTTTCTTTAAAAATCCCCAGCTCAAACTGAAGTAGAAGGAATTTCTCTATATATTTTATCGGAAGCATTTGGTTAGCAATGTATATGATTTTTCATGCATTTTTGCTTTAATGGAGCATCTGTGGGATAGTTTTCAAGCTTCTAGCCAATAAAATTGTCCCTTCATTTCAGAGGAAATAAGGAAAGGTTTTTCTTTGAGAGGATAGCTGTTGTTGGTATAAGAAAAAATGGCCTCTTTTACAGATTTAACTTCTGTGCAGACTCATTCAAAATATGTAATTAGTCTTAACAATTGAGTTTTTTGCTTGTGGTTAAGTATAAAGTTATAAATACAGTCAATTATATAATACATCTCTTAAAAAATTTGTGGAACAAAAAAAAAAAAGATACATCTCAGCTTAGGTAAAAAAAACAAAAAAAACCTTTTTTTAAAAAAAGCTGTCTATAGTTTAATTGTGATACCCAATATATAGCGCATTAAAACCAAGTGTCAAAGACATGTGACAAACACCAAATACTGGCATAAAACCACAATAAAGTCCATGGGTCTGCGCAAGCCACAAAGCCACCCAGGTACAATAAAATATCACAATGATGTCATTGCGCACCCCGGCCGATCTACGTGAGTTTCCCAGTGGATGTTTGTAATACACAAATGATACCATACTTCCCTTACTTTATGCAAGTGCATTAATTTACTCTTTCACTATAGTGACTTTTACCTTTTCTACACAGTGGATTGCTTTTAATATACCTTCTATATGTTCTATATTGCCAAGTTGAGTGGAGCAGGACTTATCCATTCATCCCAAAAGCAGCAGTGTTGAACTCTTTTCCCCAGACCGCTTGTATGTTAACAGCTGCATTGATTTTAGTGAGCTGTGTGGTTGTTTCACCTTGGGTGTTGTTCCCACCTTTTGAGGACTTTTTGGGCATTCATTTTTCCACTATGTTGGCAGAGGTGGAGTTTCACTGTGCCAATGTGTGCATGCTTTGGTCTAACATGGATTGTTCACAAGTGAGTGTGCACTTTTCTTTAAGTATTGTGCTGTCAAAGTAAATATTACACTATGAGAATTATTTTATTTTACATATTAGAATCCTGGTTATTGGCCCTTTGTGTGAACACATAGAACCAAGTCTGAGAAGGATGTTTATTCTATGTATAAATTAGTTTTTTTATAGTTACATATTTTTAGCTAGGACCCTATTTAGATATCCGGCATAAGTAATATATGAGTTTGAAGTTGTTTGCCATCAGAGACAGACTTATGCTGTGTACACACGACCGGAATTTCCATCAGAATAAACCCTGATGGTCTTTTCCGACGGAGTTCCGATGAAACGGACTTGCCTACACATGATCACACCAAAGTCCGTTCGTTTAGAACGTGATGACATACCATGGGACTAGAAAAGGAAGTTCAATAGCCAGTAGCCAATGGCTGCCCTTGCGTCATTTTTGGTCTGTCGGAATACAGACGAACGGTTTTCCCGATAGGAATTGATTTAGTCAGAAAGATTTAAAGCATGTTCTATTTCTAGGTCCGTCAGAATTTTTGAAAAAAAGTCAGCTGAAGCCCACACACAATTGGAATATCCGATGAAATGATTCCTTCTGACCTTTTCTGTCAGAAAGTCCGGTCGTGTGTACGTGGCATGATAATTTGGGACAGGGTGGGAAGATCCCAAATAGGAAGCTAGCCACCTTGGAGTCCTGGTGGGCAAAATGGTTGTCAATGGGCTGGGAATAGAAGAAATATATCAAACAGTGGACAAGCGTTGAAAGGGCAACAATGTGGATTTTATTCAGAGATGGGACGTAACCGCTTCCGTCCGGAAGATTTTACCCCCTTCCTGACCAGAGCACTTTTTACAATTCGTTCGACGCTGTACCCAAATTACATTTTTTTTCCTCCAAATAGAGCTTTCTTTTGGTGGTATTTGATCACCTCTGTGGTTTTTATTTTTTGCACTATAAACAAAAAAGTTTGAAAAAAAATAACAATATTTTTTACATTTTGCCATAATAAATATCACCAAAAGTTTAATTAAAAAATGAATTTCTGGGGGGCGTGGCTAACCGCCGAGCTTGATGGACGCTTGAATCCACAGCTCCTGCACCGACCGGATTACACAGCGGATCCATCGCTGATCGAAGCATTTTCTGTGACCCCTAATCGCACGGGGTGACTACCGCAAGCCCCAGCAATGTCTCAAGCTAACCGCAAGAGGAAGGAGTACAGGCCGCCGAAGAAGCTGACAGATTATTTCAATCAGCCGCCTGATACAGATATCCAAGATGGCGCCCGCGGCCCTGCTCGAGATTCATCTGCCTATACAGATCTCCCTGATGCAGACGAACAAGCAATATCTAATCCGCAGCACTCTCCTGAATCCTCCACACAATATACTCCCTCATCGGCCAGTAACAGCCCAGCAAAAGCGCGGATGCGACTGGATTCGGCGGGGCCTAATTCTGAGGTAAGCCCTGCATCCATTTTACTATCACCTCAGCCCTCAGCTATTGCGGCCTTCCCCACCTCTGACCAGCCTGTCCTGGACACTACCATGAAGGAGATGCTGATCTCCTTGCAATCCTCCATACACACAGAGATTGCATCCATGTTCACAAAATTTTCCTCTCATGTGCTGCACTTAGACCAAAAACTCCAACGTGTTGAACATCATATGGGTGACCTGACTCATACTGTTAATGACCTAGTGGATGCCCAAGATCATACGCATGATGAACAACAATGGTTGAAATCCAAAATGGCGGACCTCGAAGACCGCTCACGACGTAACAACGTCAAAATCAGAGGTATCCCTGAATCGGTCATGCCTCATGACCTCAATTCATACGCCAGAAAAATGATCTCCACTATCTTACCAGACCTGTCACCCATGGAGACCATCATAGATCGCATACACCGCATCCCCAAGCCACCGCACCTAGCAGCAACCGTTCCCAGAGATGTCTTGATGCGGGTCCATTTCTTTCACGCTAAAGATCAACTACTATTCAAGACCAGACACCTGAACAAGCTGCCCGAACCGTTTACTGACTTACAGTTATTTGCAGATTTGTCTCAGCATACTAGACAAATGCGCAGACAGCTGATCACCATTACTAAACCGTTGTTTAATCACAAGATTCCCTATCAGTGGGGATTCCCGACTAAACTCATCGTCACCAGAAATGGAACGAAACATATCATTACGTCTGTTCCTGAAGGCCTAAAACTTCTACAACAATGGGAAATCTTCCCGGAAGAGCCTACCCCCATGTCCAATACTCGCAGGGTATTGGACATATTGGACTGTGTTTTTAAGGTTTATCTTGGAAAACCAAATTGATGTTTTTGAAAATGTAAAAAGCGAATATTATTTTTATATTTATTTTATTTCTTTATCAAACACAGCTTGTATGTTGGCCTTTACATTGAAATTATCTTTGCAAAAAGAAACACAATCATAGTCAGTCAGGTAGTCAGCAAAATATATACCACAATGGGAAAAATATCATCATCCCTTTAGGTTTTCAGAAATACATAGGCTTTTTATTACATTTTTTTCTGTTGTGTTTACTGTTTTTGCCCCTTAATGGCAGAAGCCCTGAGATAAGAATCAGGATTTAGGTGGTAAATAGGGATGAGCCGAACACCCCCCTGTTCGGTTCGCACCAGAACCTGCGAACAGACCTAAACTTCGTGTGAACTTTAGAACCCTATTAAAGTCTATGGGACTCGAACGTTCACAATCTAAAGTGCTCATTTTAAAGGGTAATATGCAGGTTACTGTCCTAAAAAGTGTTTGGGGACCCGGGTCCTGCCCCAGGGGACATGGATCAATGCAAAAAAAAGTTTTAAAAACTGCCGTTTTTTAAGGAGCAGTGATTTTAATAATGATTAAAGTGAAACAATAAAAGTGTAATATTCCTTTAAATTTCGTAGCTGGGGGGTATCTATAGTATGCCTGTGAAGGGGCGCATGTTTCTGGTGCTTAGAACTGTCCCTGCACAAAGTGTCATTTGTGCAGGAAAAAAAGTCTTTTAAAATCACTTTCGGCTATTGTCGGGTCCCGAAATACAGAGAACACTCAATGAGTGGTCTCTGCATTAGCCGACAATTCATTCATTCATTGATAAAAAAAAAAAAAAAAGCGTGAGGGTTCCCCTAAATTCAATTACCAGGCCCTTCAGGTCTGACATGGATATTAAGGGGAACCCCGTGTCAAATTTAAAAAAAATTGACGTGGGGGTCCCCCTAAATATCCATAACCAGACCCTTCAGGTCTGATATGGATATTAAGGGGAACCCCGCATCAAATTTAAAAAAAAATTGACGTGGGGGTCCCCCTAAAAATCCATATCAGACCCTTTATCCGAGCACGCAACCTGGCAGGCCGCAGGAAAAGAGGGGGGATGAGCGGCCCCCTCCTCCCTCCTGAACCGTACCAGGCCACATACCCTCAACATTGGGAGGATGCTTTGGGGGTCTGTGACCCCTCAAAGCACCTTGTCCCCATGTTGATGAGGACAAGGGCCTCATCCTCACAACCCTGGCCGTTGGTTGTGAGGGTCTGCTTGCGGGGGGCTTATCAGAATCTGGAAGCCCCCTTTAACAAGGGGACCCCCAGATCCCACCCCCCCTGTTTTAAATGGTAAGGGGGTACAAAAGTACCCCTACCATTTCACAAAGAAAGTGTCAAAATGGTTAAATAAGACAAACACACTTTTGAAAAATTCCTTTATTAAAAATAAAAAAAATAAAAAAAAGATTCCAGCGGTGCTAATCCACTCTTGCTATCCAGCGACGGGTCTCCGGGGTCCAGCGATGGATGATCATATCCAGCGAAGGGGGATCTCTCAGTCCAGCACTGTCCATACATCCTTCTTCTGTCTCCACTCCGGAGACACTGCAGAGATCCCAGCGCTGACATTTCTTATATTATGAGGGCGGGGCCACCCGTCACCTGACCCCGCCCCTCTGACGCTGGAGAGGGAAGCCAGGGGTTCCCCAGTGATGTCTGGGTGACCCCGCCCCCTCTGATGTATCGGAAACCTGCGTTACATCAGAGGGGGCGGGGTCACCCATAGACTTGTATAGGGTGTTCCGGCTTTTCGAATTTGCTGTGAACAGCCCAAATTGTTCACTGTTCGCTGAACAGGCGAACAGGCAATGTTCGAGTAGAACATGAGTTTGACTCGAACTCGAAGCTCATCCCTAGTGGTAAATAATCATTTAAGTGTTAGACTGCAAGATTAGTGTTAAAAGTTAACTTCAAGGTTATGACAATATATACATTATTTGTTATAGTTAGAGTAAAGGATAAGTATAGCTGTCAGGTTAAACATTCAGAGTTAGGTAAAGTTTAAGACTGGGGCGGAAGTTCTCTTCATAGTGCAGCGGGAAGATAAGGGCATCAGAACATACTGTTATGTGGCGCAAACAGTCTTCTTTTTTTTTCTCCAATCTTTATTTAATAGTAAAAAGGAAGATATACCAAACAAGAGGTGCAGCAGTAGTTTTACATTTACAAACATGTCCGGGTAAATTATTATTGTTAGAAGGAAGATAGAGCAAAGACAAAGCTAGGAACTAGGTAGAGTCAGAGAGACAGAATTTAGGGGGAGGGCAGGATTTGGGGGAGTAAGTAAGGGGGGTGGGAGTGGGCATGTTGCCTGTTGAGAATGAGGGCCTATGGTCTGGGCTAGCGAGTGTGAAGGGAGGTAAGATTGATTTGAATTTATATGAGCAGAAATCCTACACCGACCAGGTGGAGAGAAAATTAATAATTGTGTCTGAGGCCATGACTCTCACATCTTGTAATAATAAGTTAGTTTCAGTTATTCATTTCAGTAAGGTGTGTGGTGGGGAGTTGGGATTTACAGTAAGCCATTGTTCACACTGGGAAACCACATGTGATTGGGACAGGGATCGCACCATATTCAAATCACATGTAATTATTTTCGGTGCCATCTGAGCCCATTCATTTTGTATGTCAAATTGCACTTCACAAGCATGAAAAAGATGAATGGTGATTTTTTCACAGCCATGTAATTTGATTCTGCCACTCACACTGTGTTTTGCAAATTGTTTTTAGGGTATTGTTTACTTAACAATGCAGAGGTTCACATGAACAGAGTGGTTTTACGATGCAGTGCTGGAAACACACAGGAATCATTGCATAAGTGTGAACCTAGGCTTAGGGGGATTAAGGCATTTATTAAGTGTAGGGTATGAAAAATATTACATTTGGAAATGGGTTTGTCTCTCAGCTGTAGGAGACAAAGTTTTTGAATTAGTGTAGTAGTAGTAACTAAGACGCTGGTGAATATTTCTGTGAACGAGCCCCAAAAGGGGTTCGATTGGTCACACTCCCACCAGATGAGGAGGGTAGTTCCATTTTCTTTAAAAATCCCCAGCTCAAACTGAAGTAGAAGGAATTTCTCTATATATTTTATCGGAAGCATTTGGTTAGCAATGTATATGATTTTTCATGCATTTTTGCTTTAATGGAGCATCTGTGGGATAGTTTTCAAGCTTCTAGCCAATAAAATTGTCCCTTCATTTCAGAGGAAATAAGGAAAGGTTTTTCTTTGAGAGGATAGCTGTTGTTGGTATAAGAAAAAATGGCCTCTTTTACAGATTTAACTTCTGTGCAGACTCATTCAAAATATGTAATTAGTCTTAACAATTGAGTTTTTTGCTTGTGGTTAAGTATAAAGTTATAAATACAGTCAATTATATAATACATCTCTTAAAAAATTTGTGGAACAAAAAAAAAAAAGATACATCTCAGCTTAGGTAAAAAAAACAAAAAAAACCTTTTTTTAAAAAAAGCTGTCTATAGTTTAATTGTGATACCCAATATATAGCGCATTAAAACCAAGTGTCAAAGACATGTGACAAACACCAAATACTGGCATAAAACCACAATAAAGTCCATGGGTCTGCGCAAGCCACAAAGCCACCCAGGTACAATAAAATATCACAATGATGTCATTGCGCACCCCGGCCGATCTACGTGAGTTTCCCAGTGGATGTTTGTAATACACAAATGATACCATACTTCCCTTACTTTATGCAAGTGCATTAATTTACTCTTTCACTATAGTGACTTTTACCTTTTCTACACAGTGGATTGCTTTTAATATACCTTCTATATGTTCTATATTGCCAAGTTGAGTGGAGCAGGACTTATCCATTCATCCCAAAAGCAGCAGTGTTGAACTCTTTTCCCCAGACCGCTTGTATGTTAACAGCTGCATTGATTTTAGTGAGCTGTGTGGTTGTTTCACCTTGGGTGTTGTTCCCACCTTTTGAGGACTTTTTGGGCATTCATTTTTCCACTATGTTGGCAGAGGTGGAGTTTCACTGTGCCAATGTGTGCATGCTTTGGTCTAACATGGATTGTTCACAAGTGAGTGTGCACTTTTCTTTAAGTATTGTGCTGTCAAAGTAAATATTACACTATGAGAATTATTTTATTTTACATATTAGAATCCTGGTTATTGGCCCTTTGTGTGAACACATAGAACCAAGTCTGAGAAGGATGTTTATTCTATGTATAAATTAGTTTTTTTATAGTTACATATTTTTAGCTAGGACCCTATTTAGATATCCGGCATAAGTAATATATGAGTTTGAAGTTGTTTGCCATCAGAGACAGACTTATGCTGTGTACACACGACCGGAATTTCCATCAGAATAAACCCTGATGGTCTTTTCCGACGGAGTTCCGATGAAACGGACTTGCCTACACATGATCACACCAAAGTCCGTTCGTTTAGAACGTGATGACATACCATGGGACTAGAAAAGGAAGTTCAATAGCCAGTAGCCAATGGCTGCCCTTGCGTCATTTTTGGTCTGTCGGAATACAGACGAACGGTTTTCCCGATAGGAATTGATTTAGTCAGAAAGATTTAAAGCATGTTCTATTTCTAGGTCCGTCAGAATTTTTGAAAAAAAGTCAGCTGAAGCCCACACACAATTGGAATATCCGATGAAATGATTCCTTCTGACCTTTTCTGTCAGAAAGTCCGGTCGTGTGTACGTGGCATGATAATTTGGGACAGGGTGGGAAGATCCCAAATAGGAAGCTAGCCACCTTGGAGTCCTGGTGGGCAAAATGGTTGTCAATGGGCTGGGAATAGAAGAAATATATCAAACAGTGGACAAGCGTTGAAAGGGCAACAATGTGGATTTTATTCAGAGATGGGACGTAACCGCTTCCGTCCGGAAGATTTTACCCCCTTCCTGACCAGAGCACTTTTTACAATTCGTTCGACGCTGTACCCAAATTACATTTTTTTTCCTCCAAATAGAGCTTTCTTTTGGTGGTATTTGATCACCTCTGTGGTTTTTATTTTTTGCACTATAAACAAAAAAGTTTGAAAAAAAATAACAATATTTTTTACATTTTGCCATAATAAATATCACCAAAAGTTTAATTAAAAAATGAATTTCTGGGGGGCGTGGCTAACCGCCGAGCTTGATGGACGCTTGAATCCACAGCTCCTGCACCGACCGGATTACACAGCGGATCCATCGCTGATCGAAGCATTTTCTGTGACCCCTAATCGCACGGGGTGACTACCGCAAGCCCCAGCAATGTCTCAAGCTAACCGCAAGAGGAAGGAGTACAGGCCGCCGAAGAAGCTGACAGATTATTTCAATCAGCCGCCTGATACAGATATCCAAGATGGCGCCCGCGGCCCTGCTCGAGATTCATCTGCCTATACAGATCTCCCTGATGCAGACGAACAAGCAATATCTAATCCGCAGCACTCTCCTGAATCCTCCACACAATATACTCCCTCATCGGCCAGTAACAGCCCAGCAAAAGCGCGGATGCGACTGGATTCGGCGGGGCCTAATTCTGAGGTAAGCCCTGCATCCATTTTACTATCACCTCAGCCCTCAGCTATTGCGGCCTTCCCCACCTCTGACCAGCCTGTCCTGGACACTACCATGAAGGAGATGCTGATCTCCTTGCAATCCTCCATACACACAGAGATTGCATCCATGTTCACAAAATTTTCCTCTCATGTGCTGCACTTAGACCAAAAACTCCAACGTGTTGAACATCATATGGGTGACCTGACTCATACTGTTAATGACCTAGTGGATGCCCAAGATCATACGCATGATGAACAACAATGGTTGAAATCCAAAATGGCGGACCTCGAAGACCGCTCACGACGTAACAACGTCAAAATCAGAGGTATCCCTGAATCGGTCATGCCTCATGACCTCAATTCATACGCCAGAAAAATGATCTCCACTATCTTACCAGACCTGTCACCCATGGAGACCATCATAGATCGCATACACCGCATCCCCAAGCCACCGCACCTAGCAGCAACCGTTCCCAGAGATGTCTTGATGCGGGTCCATTTCTTTCACGCTAAAGATCAACTACTATTCAAGACCAGACACCTGAACAAGCTGCCCGAACCGTTTACTGACTTACAGTTATTTGCAGATTTGTCTCAGCATACTAGACAAATGCGCAGACAGCTGATCACCATTACTAAACCGTTGTTTAATCACAAGATTCCCTATCAGTGGGGATTCCCGACTAAACTCATCGTCACCAGAAATGGAACGAAACATATCATTACGTCTGTTCCTGAAGGCCTAAAACTTCTACAACAATGGGAAATCTTCCCGGAAGAGCCTACCCCCATGTCCAATACTCGCAGGGGACCTTCCCAACCCCTCTATGCTAAGCATCCCCCCAATGCTCGATGAAGCCACTATCCAGGCGATGATCATTCTTTTATAATATACCTACGCCGGTCGGCGCCCTGCTCGTGCTGTGTTCACCACAAACTTTTACCCCAATTACTTGATACAGCCTAGTGTCTAAGGCTGTCCGAAGCTATAACTTATACCACTTGTTCTACTGTTTTTGTTTACAGTTACCACAGTATTCTGTTATAACCTCTTCTTTCCACCCATTCCTTCCCCGGCTTCCCACCGTCTTGAGAAATCTACCTGCAATATCTTCAGGAACTCGCAACCAAGATCCTTTTGCCACTATCCAGAGTCTTCCACATACCGCAAGTACTACTTACTACTCTCACACCTGACATCCAAACCTGCTATCCATTATGCCGAAATTTCTTTCACTTAATACAAAAGGACTTAATCATCCAGCGAAAAGGTCTTCCATGTGGAGGACCGCTACTCAATCCAAATGTGACATCATTTGTCTACAAGAGACACACTTCAAAAAAGAGGGTGAGCCTCGCTGCACTAATCGTCGATTCCCCCACATTTTCAAGTCGTCAGGTCCAGAAAAACGCAATGGGGTTATGATAGCGATTAAAGATACCATTTCCTTCACCTTACACAACAGCATAGCAGACGAAGATGGAAGATTCATAGCACTGGACTGCAACATTGACAAAACCAGATACACTATTGTAAATGTCTACTCCCCTAATACTGGCCAAATCAAATTCCTATCTAAACTGATGAAAAAACTTGAAACATTTCGACAGGGTTGCTTAATTATATGTGGAGACTTTAATATAGTACCAGATAATTCGATGGATACTTCTTCACGATCCTCCAGACGTCCTTCTCCAATGACCACCTTCATCAGAAATAATAACCTCTACGACATCTGGAGATGCCACCATACCACAGAGAGAGACTACTCCTTTTTTTCTCATAGACACAACTGCTATACGAGGATTGACTATTTTCTTGTTGACAAATGGTCTCTGACCAGATCTACTGAATCGAGCATCGGTACGATAACATGGTCCGATCACGCTCCAATAACTCTTACTGTTACTGATTATCCTAATTCTCCACGTCCTGCAGTTTGGAGAGCAGATGCAGGCATTATTCTTTCCCCAGAACATTCTTCTTACATACGCACGCAACTTGATGAATTTTTTCGGATAAATGCTGGCTCAGTTTCCAGCAACACTGTCCTCTGGAATGCCCATAAAGCATTCGTCAGGGGGATCATTATACAACTCTCTGCAAGAGAGAAGAGGAGGAGATCATAGCGTCTAGACACCATTGTAACCAAGATACATTCGCTTGATGTTCAAAACCAAACCAATCCAGATCCCAAACTAAAAGACCAATTGGTTCTCCTTAGGCAGGAACTTAGGAACTTACTTCTAGAAACACACACTAAGACCTACACGAAACTGAAGGCACACTACTACACTACCGGCAATAAAGCAGGGAAAGCACTAGCACTCCAGATTAAGGGCCGATACATTAAATCCAAAATTCACCACCTCTTCCACCCCACATCTAAACAGAAACTCTTAGATCCGCAAGCTATTGCTGATGCGTTTAGTCATTATTACCAAACATTGTACAACTCGAAAGAGGACACCAATACACACCAACCCTCCCTTGCAGATATTAATACATTCCTGCAAACAATTGACGTCCCAACACTATCACAGCACCAATTAAAATGACCTGCATTCACCCTTTACTCATTTAGAGGTACAAAACATAATCTCAGCTCTACCTGCCAATAAATCACCAGGGCCTGATGGCTTAACGAATGAATATTATAAAAAATTTAGTACTACCTTGGCTCCTTACCTCTCTCAGGTATGCAATGACGCTGCCTCCTCCTCTTCTCTTCCGGACGAAATGCTTAAAGCTTTAATAATCACGCTGCCGAAGCCAGGGAAAGAACCCGACACGCCACAAAACTTTCGCCCAATCTCACTCCTCAATATAGACATCAAAATTTTTGTTAAACTTATAGCCAATCGACTGATCACAATTATGCCTAATCTGATTCACCCAGATCAATCGGGTTTTACAAAAGGTAGACAAACGTATGATGCCTCGAGGAGGCTCATAAACATAATACACCATGCAGAGACCACCAGAACGCCTTCTCTGCTTCTATCTTTGGATGCAGAGAAGGCGTTCGACAGAGTCCATTGGGATTACCTAAAAGCTACACTCCATAAATTCGGATTCCATGGCCGTATATTTTCGGCCATCATGGCTTTATACTCCTCTCCATCTGCACAAGTCTACACCGACGGCATTGTCTCTCGTTCATTTCCAATCACTAATGGCACCCGCCAGGGATGCCCCTTATCCCCTCTCATTTTTAACTTAATTATGGAACCCCTAGCAGTACACATTAGAAATTGTACCACCATAACTGGCTTCAAAATAGGTCACCTTGAACATAAAATAAATCTGTTCGCAGATGACGTCATAATGATGATTACCAATCCTGTAACTTCCCTGGCTTCGGTACAACGTGTTCTAACCAACTTTAGTTCGGTTTCATACTATAAGGTCAATGAATCCAAATCTCATATTTTAGACCTAGGCCTTGACGCTATTACTAGTTCCATTTTACGTAACCAATATGCTTTTCCCTGGGCCGAAGATGGTATACCATACTTAGGTATCGTGCTTACCAAATCTGTATCTAGGCTATTTCAATCTAACTATGTAACCACCAAACAAATGCTAATCAAAGAATTATCCAAACTGACTCGATTTGAACTCTCATGGTCGGGTAGACTAGCGGCCTTTAAAATGCTCCTACTACCCAAATTACTGTATGTATTTCGCACCCTTCCTATCCCTTTATCCAAATCCTACCTTACATCCTTGCAATCTATTTTGGCCAACTACATATGGCAAGGCAAAAAATCTAGAAGCAACCACTCTAAGCTTATCAAACATAAACATGCTGGGGGCATGGGTTATACTGACATTCGGGATTACTACTTAGCTACTATCCTTTCCCAATTGCAGGAATGGACTAATCCCCCCCTCACCACACTATGGGGTGATATTGAAAACCACGCCACTCCGGGCCCTGATCTCATAAGCTGGCTGTATAGCTCATTAGCTTTTACACCGAATTTACGCCTATACTCACCTACCATACAGGCATCAATCTATGCATGGAAAAGTTTAATCAACAATAAGTGGGTGTCATTTCCCATGAAAGACTTACTGATACCCCTCCGTACTCTCCAGATCCTATCCCCTGATTTGCACCTCCCCACTTGGCTCCCATCACGCGCATCAAACACGGCTGAACTTAGATCCCTCACTGAACATAAAACTTTCTCTGAGATCCAATCCATGTTCGGAGCACCAAACTCAGACTTCCTCACGTTTCATAGAATATGTTCATGTCTAAACACGTACACTTACATAGAAGGGACCTTACCTACCAAACTGTGAAACTTCTATTTCTCTCATAACTCCACGACTAAAGGCATATCACTCATCTACCCATTGCTCCAGGAGAAAAATGTCTTCTATAAATCTAAACCCTTCCTAGATTGGGAATCAGACTTACACATACAATTTTCTGACGATCAATGGCAACAGGCACTAAAGTCTGTCCATAAGGCTACCCGGTGCACGGGCCTATGGGAACTAACTACTAAAATCACACTTAGATGGTACTTAACCCCTCATAGGTTAGCTAAATTCCACACCTCAGTCACCCCACTATGCTGGCGCAATTGCAATCATACAGGGACCCTGATCCATATCCTCTGGCATTGTCCTAGAATACGACCCCTATGGTCGGAAGTTGCACGAATTATCCACGAAATCAGTCATATTACTCTTTCCCTATCACCGCAACTGGCCATACTCAATATTATACCAGAAGCTATCCCCCACACACTTCGCACGGTTATCACCCACATTCTACTAGCTACAAGGCTACTTCTAGCTAGAAACTGGAAATCACCTAATGTACCCACTATCAATGACGTCACCACGCTGGTTCACTCACATTCTACCTACGAACTTCTTGGTTCAAGAGGCCTAGCCTCATACGCTAAAACTCGGGACAAATGGATCCCATGGCACAGATGGTATAAAGCTAAGATAGATTGAACATGCACTTGATGACTTATATCCTTTTATGCTATTGTTCCTGCAATCGAAAGACAACTCACCACACAACTTTATTCTCAAGACCTTTATCCCTTCCTAGTTCCCCCTCCCTTCCCTTCCCCCCCCTTCTATCATACCTACTATCCTACTACCCTTACTTATTTTAGTACTTGGTACACCACCAAACCTTTTATCTCATTTCCTGTTTTAGGCAAATTAATTATTTTAATGTACCAAGTCTACTGTTATTAATGGCTTTTCTATTATTACTATGTTATGTTTGTAACTGATGGAAATGTACTTTCTGTTTCTCATTGTTATCCTTTGTGAAACTTAATAAAAATGTATTTGAAAAAAAAATAAAAAATGAATTTCTTCCTCAGTTTATGCCTATATATTCTTCTACATATTTTTGGTAAAAAAAATCACAATAAGTGTGCAAAAGTTATAGCATCTGCAAATGCTTTTTTCTTATGACATTTGTATTATTATTTTTCTTTACTAGTAATGGCAGTGATCTGCGATTTTTATAGCGGTATTGAAACATTGCAACGGACAGTTTGGAGACTTTTGACACTTTTTTGGGACTATTGGCATTTATACAGTGATCATTGCTCTTAAAATGCACTGATTACTGTGTAAATGTCACTGGCAGGGAAGAGGTTATCACTAGGGGGTGATCAAGGGGTTAAATGTGTGTTCCCTCTGCATGTTCTAACTGTATGGGGATGTGAGTGATTGGAAGAGGAGCCATATTATTTTTCCTACTTCATAAGAAGAAATTATATGGCTCCTCTCCTCTGACAGGACAGGGATTTGTGCTATCATTTACACACACAAATCCCCGTACTGGCGCTCGTGCATGCAATCATGCATGACCGGTGGCGATCATGCCCATCGGCCAAGTGCATCAGGTCCCCCACCGCGCATCGGGTGCGCGTTCCCTCTGGTGGCCGAAAACGGGTAGGACGTACCCGTATGGATTTCGCCCAGGAGAGCCATTGTGCCGCAGTATATCTGAGTGACATGGTCAGCAAGTGGTTAATCTGTGGGGTTATCAGATTAGGAAGGATCTTCTGTAAGTTAGGAATTGAGTTATTGTTGTTGGCTAGGCCTAATTCACCATTTCATAAGCTTAATTAGTTGTTTAAAACTCATCCTTGCTTTTATGGTAGATCCTAATAATCTGATTAAAAAGTTTTAGGTGAGACAAAATATTAATTCTAAGCACTATTGCAGGCCCACACCAGGATAATGGTGTATTTGTCAATTTCTTTAGGTTTAGATCAATTTGATGGAGCAAAGGGCTGAAGTTTCTCATGAAAGATTTGAGGTTTTAACCTGCAGAGAAATATTCTTCTAATTTTGATAGTGTGGGTTTCCCACTTAAAATCTGCTTTCAGGTTGTCAACAAAGGGTGACAAAAGGGTTACATCGAGGACACAAGATTATGTGTAAACAATCTTTATGTTGATTATGTAGCCAAGTAAGTCAGAGACCTTGACATGATTAGGAAGAGAAACATGCGACAAGAAAGAAAGAATTGTCCTCATATACAGCTACTCCATAATCCTTGTTTCCAATGCAATAGAAATGTGCTGTATCAAATTATGTTGTGTTGATTGTTCTAATAAAAGGGCTCAGGAGTCTGAGAAAGGGGACAACTCTGTCCATTTTATATTGCAAATGGGTGAGACAGGATACTGTTGATTCAGATATGGGCTGATGAGGAAGAATAGAGGTATGAGATCATCGACATCCAGTTAGATTATAGCCCTACATGTTGCAAGATAGCACACATAATCCCATGACACTCTGATGAAGGTCTTTTCCATGTCCGTGGGGTCCCTCAACTCAGCATTTCTGCATCCAATGTATGATGCATAATACAGTATATATATATTTTTTTTTTTGTGCTTCCCACCCTATGTAAAGCCAACCTAATCTAAAGCCAACCTAATAGCTTTGGAAGGAATGGAAAGGTTTGGGCAGAATTTTCACTATTGGTTTCAGGTCAATGTTTAGTAGAGCTAGTGGCTTGCAGTTTGAGAAGAATAGGTGATCTTAGCCTTACTTTGGAATGACAATAATGTGAAATAGCAGGTGCAGTTGTGTGTTGGAAGTCAAACTATTTAGTGCTTTGAGAGGGTTTAAGGAGAGTGGGAAAAGAAAGAAAGGTTTGATATTTTTGTTTGTAAATCCAATGGACCTGGGTATTTTCCTGGTTTCATTTGGGACAGGGACAGTTTTAACTCCTCCTCTGTAAAAGAGGACTCCGATTCCATTATGGATTTTTTGTCAAGGTTAGCAACTTACTGTTAGTGATAAAGCTCCAGTTGATAGATGACCTATTTCTGGATGTATCAGGGGGCAAGTCTCAGGTTTTAAAGCTAAGAGTAGCTTAATTGGTTTCCGCCTGACCTATGGTATGATGATGCCGGCTTCTCATCGATCTGGGTGGACATTATATGAAATTCCCTGGGATAACGCCCCACATGGATGCAGAGCCATGCAGCAGTGCAATCCATCACTGGCTGCATCTACTGGACATAGGCAATGACTGATTACTGTACCGGCCCACTGCTGGTACTATGTGATTGCTGTAACCAATCACAGCAGGTCACATGACAATTGTACACAATGGATGGCTTCCACTGTGTACATTTGTGTTGCTAGCTGTGATTGGTCACAGTGATCACATGGTACAAACTGGGCCAATCATGGCCCATCTATGCCATGTGATCAGATGTGGTCAATCACAGCTAATCACAACAACAAAAAAACTGAATGAATCAATTTAATTCAGTAAAATGCTTCCATGTAGGAAAGAAATTCAAACATAATGTGTAAAAAAGAAAGAAGAAAAATGAAAAAATTGTGAAAAAAAAAAAGTTTTTTTATTTTCGTACTGTCAACAGTCAGTGTCCCTGATCACGGACACACTCATTATATGATGCAGCTGTATTACACTGGTAACAGTATGAAAAAAATAAAAATCTTAATTTTCCAAAACATTATGACAAAAAAATTACAACTTCAAAAAACTCTACATGCTAAATACCTTGGACTGTCTACATTCCAAAAAGGGGTGATTTGAGGGATATATGTACTGTCCTGAAAATTTTGGGCCTCAAGAAATGAGATGTGAGTACATTAGGATTGATACATTTTTTGGCTATATACCATAGTTTTTGGACTCTGTAACTGTCATACTGACTAAATGATATACACTGATTTGGGTTATTTTCACCAAAGAAATGTAGTAGACTACATTTTGCCCTAAATAATGAAGAAAGATATTTATTTGCAAAATTTTCTGACTTTTTAAATTTATTTAGCAAAAAAAAAAAAAACAGTGGTGATTAAATACCACCAAAAGAAAGCTCTATTTGTATGGACAAAATAATAAAAATTTAGTTTGGGTACAGTGTTGCATGAACGCACAATTGTCATTCAAATAGTGAAAGCTCTAAAAGATGAAAATTGGCCTGGACAGGAGGGGGGTAAAATTGCCCAGTATTTAAGTGGTTAAATTGGCCAGCAATTGCATTTTGTTGTTCAGTGAATTTGACCAACATGTCTTTAATTCCATACACTAAGGTGGATGTTCTGGTTTCTTGGCTAAAAAGTAATTGCTTTGTTGCCATGCTCATAGAAACATTTTGCTCATAGGTGTTAAGTCTGAGTTTGGTAATGTCTGTCTGTTTTAATTCTGTACATGCTGTAGCCATGTCTAATGTGACTGTCTGCTCCAATGATGGTTTATGTGAGGTTTTACAGTTAAAACTTTGGCAGCTAGTCTGTTTAGCATATTCCGTTTTTCGTTTTTATGTTTAGTGCCCAAAGATTCAATCATTCGGATAGGGGTAAGCTGCCAGTTTTTAGTTATTTGGAAGTTTGGCAAGTAACTAAAATAAATTGATGAACCTCTAGTGATAGTTTGAAGTTTTACATTTAACAGCAGGATTACTTCCACTGCTAAATGTAACAGCTTTCTCTCTGGTCAGTTGTTAGGATGTCTGCAGTCAGTGGCATCCTAACAATTATTACTTATCCCTCCCTGGACCATTCAGCTTTTAGAAAGCAAATACAAAATGTGTGCACCCTCCACTTGCCGACCGTCTCCTGTACATATACGTCAGCACAAGATGGATATCTCGGTAACGGCAGCAGCTACTGCCATAACCGAGGTTTCTGTGGTGGATTTGCACGCAGAAGCGAACGCATACGTGAGTAGCGTCCGCATATGAAAACGGTGGTCAAACTACACAAAACTACAAACTACAAATGTCATGACATAGGTATTGCCGCGGTTGTTAGAGTGAGAGCGATAATTCTAGCCCTAGACCTCCTCTGTAACTCAAAACATGCAACCTGTAGAATTTTTTAAACGTCTATGGAGATTTTTAAAGGGTAAAAGTTTGATGCCATTCCACGAGCAGACGCAATTTTGAAGCGTGACATGTTGGGTATCAATTTACTCGGCGTAACATTATCTTTCACAATATAAAAAAATTGGGCTAACTTTACTGTTGTTTTATTGTTTTATTCCCAAAAATTATTTTTTTTCACAAAAGTGCACTTGTAAGACCGCTGCGCAAATACGGATTGACAAAAAGTATTGCAATGACCAAAAAAAAGGTATAATGTTTGGGGATTCTAAGTAATTTTCTAGCAAAAAAACTTGTTTTTAACTTGTAAACACTGAGTCTGAAAAAGAGACTCGGTCTTTAAGTGGTTAAACTCTGCTCAAACCAAGCGGCTGTATAAAAATATGAAGGATGTCAAAAAACTTTATATACAACATACAGAGTGCCTCAAAGATACAATCTATAACACACAAATTGTTCATACCATAACAGCTACAAACAAGAAGAAATTCATTAAATCAATATATCAATGCTTCAAAACAATGAAAATAATTTATAACAAGAAAGTATGTGGAAATCAATAAAGGTGCATCAAATAATACAGCGAAAAATAAAAATAAATAGGATTGTGCAAAATCAATCCAGTATATAATAAAATAATCATAAGTCCATTAAACCCATGCAGTGTGTAAACAGACATTTTCCTCAAGGTGAGGAAAATGATAACAAGCCTTCATTGTGGTTAAGTGCTGTGTTTCACACCCTTCAGAATGCACACCAGTGGCATAACTCGCTTATAACACTTGTTACAAAATGGTAAAACTGTTCAGGATAACATTTGCTCAAAATCCCAAAAATCCCTTGGTTTCTACAATCTTCTTAACAATCACGAAAAGAAGGTCCAGTTCAAGAAAATACAAAAGAAGAAAGAGCTTAAAGGCTAAGTTCGCTTTTTTTTTTTTCTAAAGTCCAGCTCCTCTATGCACCAGTATAGCATTCATGTACTTTTTTTGCCAAAATATCAAAGCTTTCCATAAAATCTACAGTCACCTACTTTTCTTGTGCTCATCCATGTATCCAGACGTTTCCTTTAGTAATGTCCTCTTCCTGATTAGACTGTAGGTCATGACACAGGAAGGAGTTGACCAGCTGACCTTATTAGCACACACCCTACATCATCCACCCTCCCACTCCAAGGTGCATGTTTTTTTTTAATGAAATGCAATCAATGATCACCCTTCTCACTAAATACACAATATACAATCAGATTGCATAGTTTTTTTGGCCATCTTTATACAAGTACATAGAAGGGAGTGGACAGAAACACTCAGCTGTCAAGTCTCATTCACATCTTTGCATAGTGGGAACTCGCATTCCCACATGCATTTTTCTTTTCTTTTCTTTTTTTATAGCGAGGAGTGGAGGTGTTTTGCAGCATTTTCACAAATCACACATAGGGCCGCCCATCCACCTGAAGGGGCTGCCCTACACACAGCAATCACCCCAATGAAGCTTCATAACTTTTTTAAAGCGGAGCTTGGTGCGTTTATTACTGAGATTTTTTATACAGTGCATTGCTAAAATGCAAAGAAATGCACAGATGTGAATGGAGCCTCATTGTTCTTGTGTTATCACATCAATTTCACTTTCAGGCCCCATTCATTCATCTAAAATAGTGGGAGTGAACGTGTTGTGTCTTTTTTTTCCTGTTATCTGCATAGAGCAGCCTGCTGATTTAATAAACACATATTTTGGCATGTGAAAAAAATTTATGGCAAATGCTACAAAACGCACAGTAAAAAATGCTACCCACAAAATGCCACATATAGCACAGCCCATTTAAATCAACATGCTGCCCTATGCGCATTGATAACACAGTAAAAAACTCACCAAGCTCCGCTCTAGAAAAAGTTCTGAAGCAACTTTGGGGCCATTACTGTGCATCCTATACAGGAGGATGGGCGGCCCTACAAATGATGAGTGAAAATGCTCCAAAACACCTCCCTGCCTCACAAAAAAAAATAAAAAATGCATGTGGGAATGCGAGTTCCTGCTATGCAGAGATGTGAACAGGGCTTGACAGTTGAGTGTTTCTGTCCACTCACTCCTATGTACTTGTATAAAGATGCCCATACACTATGCAATCTGATTGATTACATTGCAACTGTAAAAAAATAATCATTAATCAGAGCGTGCAGCCTGGCTGGCCACAAAAGGGGGGGTCAAGTGTGCACCCCTCTACTGAACCATACCAGGCAACATGCTCTCAGCAAGGGGGTCTTCGGGTGGGGGACTTATCATAATCTGTATATGGGGTACATAGTGTCCCTACTCATTCATTAAAAAAGTTGTAACCTAGAAATAAAGACATCCATACATTTGACAAATCCTTTATTTAAAAAAGGAAACTCCTCAAAACATGTCCATTATTACCCCTGATGATGTAATTTATGACAAAACGATCATCGGAACTGATACGTACACACACTACTGTGCATGCACAATCGCTATCTGGCCCTTTAAGAGTTTCATTTGGATTTATGTATCAATCAGCCTGCATTTTACTAATCTGATGTAAGTGCATTACCTTTTATTAAATTTGAAGCTGATACAGTATCACACTAGGTGGAGTTTTTTCTTCCATATATACTTCAGCTAGCTGATCCAGTGATGGCTTTTGGCACTACTTCCGGGTTTGCTGAGAGCCTTCTGGTTTACCAATTAACCACTTCAGCCCCAGAAGATTTTACCCCCTTCCTGACAAGAGCACTTTTTGCGATTCCGCACTGCGTCACTTTGACAATTGTGTTGTGCGACGTTGCATCCAAACAAAATTGATGTAATTTTTTTTCCCACAAATAGAGATTTCTTTTGGTGGTATTTGATCACCTCTGCAGTTTTTATTTTTTGCGCTATAAACAAAAAAAGAGTGACAATTTTGAAAAAAAACAATATTTTAAACTTTTTGCTATAATCAATATCCCCCCCCCAAAAAAAATAATAATATATATATATATATATATATATATATATATATATATATATATATATATATATATATAAAAATTCCCTCAATGTAGAACAATATGTATTCTTCTACATATTTTTGGTAAAAAAAACAAAAACGCAATAATCATATTTTGGTTTGCGCAATAGCGTCTACAAAATAGGGGATAGTTTAATGGCATTTTTATTATTCATTTTTTTTACTAGTAAGGCAGAACGGGGAAATGCCGTGCTTACATAGGCAGTTCCCCATTCTGTGGCTCCAAGACACGATCGCCAGGAGACCATCAGACATTGAGTCCCGCGGGCACGGTCACGATTTATGCGCCTGCTAGCCCCACCTCTTAAAGGGGACGTACAGGTACACCCATTTGCCCACTGCTGCCATTGTGCCAACGTATATTGGTGTACAGCAGTCAGTAAGTGGTTAAGGACACCTGAGAGAGCACCTGTTCAGTGGATCAGAGATCCAGTCAAGCGCTGTATGACTTCCCTGAGTGGGGGGGGGGGGGGGGTCACAGGCTTTCTGGTAAGCCTCCATTTGTTACTTTGGTGATGAGTGTCACACAACTGGGTGTTTGATCATTATTTCAACATGGTTTTGCAATGTAATTTACATATGGACTTTAGTCCCATATGATTTTTTGCAGAGATCTGCACCTTTTTATATATTGCACTGATATTTATGCCTGAAATTCATCTCTAGCTGAATTTGCACAATTGATGGCACTTATTGCACTTTAATTAATGCATGTTTTATTTTCATTTTTGCATATTTATTTTTTATGGAATATTTTGCTATTGAGTTGTTATATTGTTCATACAATATTGTTTGCACTGAATGCACTTTATTAATCTTGGTACCTGTTATATATTGCAAATATATTTTTAGCGCTGCATTCTTTATTTACATATTTGTGCCTGATATCTGGGTTTTAATGCACAGCTGCTGTTTTGTTTTAGTTTTTACGCACGGATATCATTTTTACACTTATGTCTATCATTGTAACTCTAACATCAATCATGATGCCCACTACCCACTGACTCACCAAAAGAAAAGAAAAAACAATGATCTGGTGTGATCTATACGAACAGTAACTTTAGCTGAATGACAACTCCCTTAGCTGTCATCAACTATATAAGGGAAACTGTGGAGATAGTGCTATCATTGATAAAATAGGGCCAAGATGCATGGCCAAACAGGGGACCAAACAGGCTAAAGTTTGAGCATTTGCCTGAATGCCCAAACAGCCAAAGTTTAGTGTGAACCTAGGTTAAGATCACATCATCTGCTCATCCCTACTTATGATGTAAAAATAGTATTAATTCAGTCATGATATATAGCTAAGGACCTTATCTTCTTCCCACATTTAATATGTATATGGGTATCTGTATAGTATACAGTGGTGTGAAAAAGTGTTTGCCCCCTTCCTCATTTCCTGTTCCTTTGCATGTTTGTCACACTTAAGTGTTTCGGAACATCAAACCAATTTAAACAATAGTCAAGGACAACACAAGTAAACACAAAATGCAATTTGTAAATGAAGGTGTTTATTATTAAAGGTGAAAAAAAATCCAAACCATCATGGCCCTGTGTGAAAAAGTGATTGCCCCCCTTGTTAAAACATACTATAACTGTGGTTGTCCACACCTGAGTTCAATTTCTCTAGCCACACCCAGGCCTGATTATTGCCACACCTGTTCACAATCAAGGCATCACTTAAATAGGAGCTGCTTGACACAGTAAGGTCCACCAGAAGATCCTTAAAAGCTACACATCATGCCGAGACCCAAAGAAATTCAGGAACAATTGAGAAAGAAAGTAATTGAGATCTATCAGTCTGGAAAGGGTTATAAAGCCATTTCCAAAGCTTTGGGAATCCAGCGAACCACAGTGAGAGCCATTATCCACAAATGGCGAAGACATGGAACAGTGGTGAACCTTCCCAGGAGTGGCCGGCCGCCCAAAATTACCCCAAGAGCGCAGCGACGACTCATCCAAGAGGTCACAAAAGACCCCACAACAACGTCCAAGGAACTGCAGGCCTCACTTGCCTCAGTTAAGGTCAGCGTTCATGCCTCCACCATCAGGAAAAGACTGGGCAAAAATGGCCTGCATGGCAGAGTTCCAAGGAGAAAACCACTGCTGAGCAAAAAGAACATCAAAGCTCGTCTCAATTTCTCCACAACACATCTTGATGATCCCCAAGACTTTTGGGACAACATTCTGTGGACCGATGAGACAAAAGTGGAACTCTTTGGAAGGTGTGTGTCCAAGTATATCTGGCGTAGAAGGAACACTGCATTTCATAAAAAGAACATTATACCAACAGTAAAATATGGTCATGGTAGTGTGATGGTCTGGGGCTGTTTTGCTGCTTCAGGACCTGGAAGACTTGCCGTGATAAAAGGAACTATGAATTCTGCTGTCTACCAAGAGATCCTGAAGGAGAATGTCCGACCATCTGTTCGTGTACTCAAGCTGAAACGAACTTGGGTTCTGCAGCAGGACAATGATCCTAAACACCCCAGCAAGTCCACCACCGAATGGCTGAAGAAAAACAAAATGAAGACTTTGGAGTGGCCTAGCCAAAGTCCTGACCTGAATCCTATTGAGATGTTGTGGTATGACCTTAAAAAGGCCGTTCATGCTCGAAGACCCTCTAATGTAACTGAATTAGGACAATTCTGCAAAGATGAGTGGGCCAAAATTCCTCCAGGACGCTGTAAAAGCCTCATTGCACGTTATCGCAAACGCTTGGTTGCAGTTGTTGCTGCTAAGGGTGGCCCAACCAGTTATAAGGTTTAGGGGGCAATCACTTTTTCACACAGGGCCATGATGGTTTGGATTTTTTTTCACCTTTAATAATAAACACCTTCATTTACAAATTGCATTTTGTGTTTACTTATGTTGTCCTTGACTATTGTTTAAATTGGTTTGATGTTCCGAAACACTTAAGTGTGACAAACATGCAAAGGAACAGGAAATGAGGAAGGGGGCAAACACTTTTTCACACCACTGTATGTATCTGTGGACATGCTACAGGAGACTGAGACTGTGGACATACTACATGAGACAATCTTAGACTGTGGCCATACTACATGAGACAATCTGAGACTGCGGACATACTACAGGAGACAATCTGAGACTGCAGACATACTACGTGAGACAATCTGAGACCGTGGACATACTACGTGAGACAATCTGAGACTGTGGACATACTACAGGAGACAATTTGACTGCAGACATACTATGTGAGACAATCTGAGACCATGAACATACTATAGGAGACAATCTTAGACTTCGGACATACTACAGGAGACAATTTGAGACTGCAGACATACTACGTGAGACAATCTGAGACCGTTGACATACTATAGAAGACAATCTGAGACTGCGGACATACTACAGGAGATAATCAGAGACTGTGGAAATGCTACAGGAGACAACAGAGACTGCAGACCTACTACAGGAGATGGTCAGAGAACTTTCAGCAATGCACAGCTTTACAGTTGAAAAACAGAGCTCAAGGTTTCAGCAGTCAGGCATTTTATGGGTGTAAGGACATACCTGGCCAGCCAAGCTCACTACATGCATTCAGAGGGGGTGGGGCTTCCACTCTCTGCTATCACTACAACTGCTCCACCCTGAGCATAACAGGCTGCGTGGGGCAGGATTAGAGCATTAGTGGAGCTCCCGGCCCCACCCCTGTACCTCTGCATTCCCCAGCCATTATAGAGGGGACAGGGCCAGGAGCTCCACTCATGCTCCCACCCGGATCACTGCTCTCGCTACAGCTGCTCTGTTCCGAGCATACAGGCTGCATGGGGCTGGGTCAGAAACAAAGATTGGGCCCAGAGCAGGTGCTCCTTTTGCCCTGCGGTAAAAATGGCCCTCCATCCTAATCTGTATCTATAAATAAAACAATTTTCAGTTTTTAGTTGAATGTTAAATGCCCTCTCAGATATTGCTATCTGTGTTCCCACTAGAGCAATTCAGATGTGCGATTAGTCCTGCTTACAGTTGTCACCTGAACAGGAATATAGGGCAAATCTAGCAGTTGGGTCATCTGTGCCACTGACAAATGTCTAAGAGGAGACATTTTTAAAGTTTTCCTGTTGTATATTGGGGGAGAGGCATCTTCTTGGTGGGACACAGAGCACATAAAAAAGCAACAGACGTCTTAATTTAAATGTTTTTTTTATTGGAGCTGTCAATAACATAAAAAAAACATAGAAAACAATCAACAGTAGGGTATTCATTAATATCATATATATAACAACAAATGGTGTTATAATCGCATGCCAGCACAAGTAGTTAACAACAGAGGTTGTAATAATCCCTATGCTATCTAAAAAATATATTTATTTGTTAATGCATATACAGTGTGTGTGTGTATACATACTGTGTATATATATATGTATTACAAAGTCAAAAGGATTTGAAAATATGATTTTTAACATAGTATTAAAGTAAATATATCAACATAAAATAAATAAATGAAAGTCAATTATATATTTTTTAAAACTGAGAACAGTAAGATAATCTGGCAATTCTTAAATTTGTAAAACAAGGTAAGAGATACTAGAGACATAATAGTCTGAATTCTAAGGGTCAATTTTTTTTGAGAATTCCTAGGTGTGGAAGTGTATGATTACTGTCAGAAATACCTATTCTGATATTTTTTTCTCACAATCCATAAAAGGTACCTGTTCTAATACTAATCCTATTAGGTATAGGTGATTGGTATAGTCATGGATAAATCCTTTTAAAATCTAACTTTTATTTAGGTATAAGATTTTCACTGCCAGAATGTAGTTACAAGGTAGACTAAAATCCCAGCTGGTTTCACACATCATCAGAGTTCCTGTGTTGTACAGACTTTGCCTTTGAGGACTATTGTACATAATTGTCTTGCTTGTATGAAGAGTTCTGACAGTGAGGCCTGGATATTTTATTCCCTAGATTGAGATCTGCTGTAAAGCTCTTACCTAATATTTTTGTCTGCTAGGGATATTCTACACCCTTAGCACTAAATTCAAAGTCTGCTTCCATTCACCTGTATGAGCAATTGCATGGTACAACAATGATAATAACAGGTGAAATTATTTCAGTCAATAGAAAGTTTGTGATGCATGGAAAATTGCTACAGGGATAAGCCAAAATACAGTGAACATTTGTATAGCAGTAGCTATACCTTTATCATGCTAATGATATTTCGAAATTAATTTTGAACTCTTTTAGGAGCTACAGTTTTAATTAAAATAACACATGGGAACCCTGCCATGAAGTTTTTTTGTTCAGGCATTTCCTGTTATATGGTGACAATAGTCTGTCTCTGTTTCCCAGTTACATTCTCCTGCAGTGTCCACTGATAGAGAAATGTATGCTCATTGCGCAGGCATGTTACCCCCACCCGAGCAATAACATGCAACTAATGCCTGAGTGCATGCATGTAGACAGGAAGTAAAGGCAAAGAGGTTAAAAGAGAATTAAAAGCACTGAGATGTAAAAAAAAAGTGAAAAATGAATTTTCTAACAGAAAAAAATGTAAATTTGAATGGCACCCAGTGCCTTAAAAAGTAAATTTCATGGCAATACTGAGCACGGCAACAAGACACAAGATAGTTAAACTGCATCAGCAGGGTCTCTCCCAGGCAAAGATATCAAAGCCGAATGGGGTTTCAAGATGTGGTGTTCAAGCTCTTTTGAAGAAGCACAAAGAAACAAGCAATGTTGAGGACCATAGATGAGTGGTTGGCCAAGAAAACTTATTGCAGCAGATGAAAGACACACCATACACGTCTAGCAGTGGACAAAAAAGCGCAAAAATGGTGAAAACCAGGTACACCTATCCACTGTCCAGAGAAATCTGGTCACAGGTGGAAGAATTTCAGCAAAAAGCCATACCTCTGATGTGGAAACAAGGCTAAGCAGATCAACTATGCATGAAAACATATGGACTGGGGTACAGAAAATGGCAGCAGGTGCTCTGGCAGCAGCTGTGTCAAAATCTGAAATGTTTTGATGTAGCAGCAGGCAAATTGTTTGCGGAAGAAGTGGGGAGTGGTACAATAATGAGTGTCTACATGCAACAGTGAAACATTGTGGAAGTTCCTAGTAGGTTTGGAGCTGCATTTCTGCAAATGGAGTTGGAAATTTGGTCAGTATCAATGGTGTCCTCAATGCTGAGAAATATAGGCAGATACCAGTCACCATAGACTCCGAATGCATGACTCAGCCCCACCCCCTTTGATTTGATTGACAGCAGTGGGAGCCAATGGCTGCGCTGCTATCAATCTATCCAATCAACAGCTGGGAACCCCCCTAGCAGAGAGATGGCACTGCATTTTTTTTCCCACAATAAAGCTTTGTTTTGGTGGTATTTAATCACCTCTGCAGTTTTTATTTTCTGCACTATAAAAGAAAAGACAGACAATTTTGAAAAAAAAAAAGTTTACTTTCTGCAAAAAAAAAAAACACATCCAATAAATAAAAATGTAAAAATCTAATTTCTTCATCAATTTAGCCCAATATGTATTCTGCTATGCATTTTTGGTAAAAAATTAAATAAAAATCCTAGTAAGCATATATATTGATTTGTTTGAGCAAAAATTATAGTGTCTACAAACTATAGGATATATTTATGGAAATTGTTTTTATTTATTAATTTTTCACTAGTAATGATGGCGATCAGGTGCTTATGGCAGGACTGTCACATTGTGGCGTACAAATGTGAAGCGGTTAACATCAGGGGTGACAGAGGGCACTCACAGGGTTAAATGTGTTCCTAGAGAGTTCTTGCTAACTTTGTGGGGGGGTGCTTTTACTATGGGAAGGCAGAGATCCGTGTTCTTGCTTAGCAGAAACACAGGATCTCTACCTCCCCTACTGACAGAACACCGATCTGCCATGTTACATAGGCAGACAGCCATTCTGCCTCTCTTGGGAATGATCGGTAGGTCCCGGCAGACATAAAGTCCACTGGACCCACTGATTGGCTCATGCACACCCCAGACCCAGAAGTGCAAAATCACATACCTGTATGTGATTTTGCACAGGAGAGACATCTTGCCACCGTATAAATACAGTATATGGTCAGCAAGCGGTTCAAAGTACCTCCTTTTGATTGCGACACCCTACCTGTTTTTTCATTTGTTTACTTCCCTTTTCTCAGTAAAAATATCTTGATAAAGTCAAGATGACATCATCTTCGGGCACCCCAAACTTTGACTTTTTGCAGCTCAGGAAGAAGAAGTCTGCAGAGAATCCTATGTGACACAGGAGTTCCCTGCAGAGGTAATGGGAATGTTGAGGAGGTTGGTCACTCAGCACACGTCTAGCCATCTTGGGTGACCTATCTTCTCAAAAGAAAATACTGCATTACAACAGTTAATGTGTTTTGCTAAGCAAATAAACTCACCAACCAGAACACTATAATAATAACAATTAATTATCCTATTTATTTATGCAATGTAACATTAGTTGTGGCTACCCATACTGTATATAAATAAAACATCTTTAAAATGATATTACCAAGACAGCTCCTAAGCCAAAGCAGTCACAGAAACTCTGTTTATGTGACCATCTGAAACACCACAAGAGATGTTAAGAAGAAGCTATATGTAGTCTGGTCTTATGCTTTAAAGTAGATCAAATGCAAATGCTTTCCAAGGATGAGAAAGTGCTCTCTTTAACAGGAATGCAAAATAAAACACAATAACAATATCAGAAGGCCCAGAGTCAATTTATGTAAACATTAGCTTTACTGGTACTACTGTAAGTTTTGCCATTACAAGACCAGTTTAAATAAAAGTCATAAATAATTTTTAAATATAAAATAATGATATACTAATGATTACTATTGTAATTAGTATTCAGTATTGACCAGCATTTTGCACCTTTGCTGGCATGTGACTAATGTGATAAAGATTTTTTTTTTATAGGTAGGGAGATGCTCTCCAATAGGAGATGATACAAATGGGGGGAAGGGAAACCCTGAGCCCAGAGTTGGGATTTAGGTTTATTACTTAATTTTTACCTTTCTCTGCCAGCTTCTGGACATTAGCTTAAATTATCCATGCTGGATATTATAAGTAGGAACTTACGAAGGTGGTACATTTTCTCTTAATACAAATTAGAATAAAGTTCTCCTTTCAACAAAACTGACAAAATATAAAATACAAAAATATATTCTTAAAAATGTATTGCATACAGTAAAGGAAATTTCAAAATTAGTTCAGGCATAAAAGCAGGATCGGTAAGATAAAATAAAAAACTTTACATTTCTGCTACAGGTGTGTGTCTTAATGGATTCCAAATTGCACCTTTAGAATAATGCAGGATTAGAAAAATATCAATAATAGGAAGATAAGTAGCAGATTTGTTCCTCTGGTTAGTATATGTCATAAAATCCATAGTTACAGCTAGCCTTTTAACAATAATAGCAAAAATACATGTCTATGCCATCTGCCAAAATATCTAACTTTCCATTGGGGATACAAATGAAACCAGTTATTGCTTTAATGTTCCTGTCAGAACTATGTACTGCTAGTTTTACATCTTTGCCCAAGGCCAGATGCAACAATAAATTGATATAAAATATCAAAGGATAAAATAAACAGTGTAAGTACATTTTACAATGTTGTGTTTATAGAAAAGGAAATTAGATACAACTGGACAAGCATGCAAATGAAACTGTCCTTGTAGCCAATTCCATGTTAATTATTACATTTTATACGTTTTCGTTATTTTGTTAAAGTATCCAACTCTATTAAAGCTGAATGGAAATACAAAACATCCAAGTACTTTAATGTCTGTTATATCAATATGTACTGTATTTTACATGCTGATGCTGAACAGTTTAACAAATTGTCCCAAAAATTAGGCCTGTGGGCTGGATGTGGCTCTTTTCTTGCCCATATCCAGCCATTGGGGCATGATTCTTTTAAATGACATCAATAATGAAACACCATTCCTTGTACTGACAAAAATGATGAAGTATAATTCCCCTCCCTGGCTCAGCAGATTTGATATCATTTTCCCCACTTATTACATCAATGAGAGGGCACTATTCCTCCCACTAGTGACAAGAGTGTGAAGTTATTCCTTCCTCTGACACCAATAATGCATCGACTACATATGTTATTTATTTTATTGCCACTGAACACTGAGTCTGGGGCATTGTTTACTACCACTGATGCTAGGACATTTTCAAATTCCACTGAACACAGTATGCCCCACTATAGTCTGAGGAGCAAAGAAATTGCACTTTCTTTGGAAAGTTTTCAAATGGCTCCAAGGGATGTGCTTTGCTTTTTATTAAACATCATATTTGTTGAATATACCTGAATCCATAGCACTGTTCCAAACCTTCTTCTCTTGTCATTCACAGACTGTCCAGGTGCTGGCTCCTGTAGCCCGCTTTCATTCAACATTTAGGGTCAGCAGATCCTTTTTTTCTGGCTGGAGACCTGATGTATGCAATTATTTTGTTGTTCACAGAAAGTCCAGGTGCTGGCTCCTGTAGCCCACATTGGTTCAACATTTAGGGTCAGCAGGGACTGGATGAACTTTAGTTCATGAGCTCCAAGGGTTTTAGAAGTGCTTTTTATTTGCTTTTTATTAACCACTACAATACAGGGCACTTTCGCCCCCTTCCCTCCCAGCCCAATTTTCAGCTTTCATCGCTCTCGCAATTTCAATGACAATTGCGCGGTCATGCTACACTGTACCCAAATGACATTTTTATCATTTTGTTTGCAAAAATATAGCTTTATTTTGGTGGTATTTATTCACAGCTCCGTTTTTTATTTTTTGCGATATAAGCGCAAAAAAAGCAGAAATTTAGAAAAAAACACTATTTTCTTTTTTCTATATTAAAAGAAATCCAATAAAATCAAATGTCATAAATTTAAGCCAAAATGTATTCTGCTACATGTTTTTGGTAAAAAAAATTGCGTTGTACGCAAATGATCATGTACATATGTGTGCAGGTGATCGCGTACATATGTGTGCAGATAATCATTGGGACATGTGATTTTAGTGGGACATATATTTTTTTATTTGGGGACATGTCTTTTTATTATTTGGGGACATGTGTGTTTTGGGGACATGTGTGGGGACATGTGTGTTTTGGGAACATGTATGTTTACAATGTGTGGTGATGTGTGTTTACACTAGACTAGTGATCAGTGAGTAAAAAGCTGTAAAAACAGCTCATACTCACTGATCACCAGCCGGCTGCAGCGATCTGCTCTCCTCTCCTCAGCGACGACTTCTGTGTGAGGAGAAGAGAGCCGATTGCCTAGATACCGGCTGTTTGTTTTGATCACATGACGGCTGTGATTGGACACGACCGTCATGTGATCAGGAGGGCCAAGCACAGAGCCCTCCTGCCGATCCGAAATGCGCCGTGTCCAGGTGACACGAGCGCATCGGGATCGCGCTGCTGCGTGCGCGCGATCCCCCTCCTTCTGAAGGAAGTTCCTGAACGTCCAGTCAGAAGGAGGTGGCTCCCACCCGGCTGTATATGTACACTGGCTGGGTGGGAAGTGGTTAAACAACATATTTGTTGAAGATAACTGAATCCATAGCATTGCTCCAGACCTTCTCCTCTTGTCATTCACAGACTGTCCAGGTGCTGGCTCCTGTAGCCGACCGTCATTAAACATTTAGCAGACCCTTTTTTGTGGCTGGAGACCTGATGCAATTCTTTTGTTGACAATGGAATAAAATACCAGGATGAGCTAATACTGTGTTGTGATTCTTTTTGTTATCTTCTTATATTTGTATTATTATCATTGATGTTAGAATTATTATTTTCATAAAACTTGTAAAGTCCTGCTATAAAAATGCATCTTTCCAAAGTAGACCTTAACACATCATATAATGCCCCTCAACACTTCTGACCATAATAACACTAGGTATTTTCCTTGTGGTGACAAAAAAAACCATTAAACTGCTTCAAATGCTCATTTTACTTGTCTACATTATTTGCATAAATCCCACCTGCTCCAGCAGTATTACATCTGCCATAGAGCTTAACAACCAAATCAAACTAAAACTATGACTGTGACAAATGTACAGTAAATATGCATGTTAAAGCGTTCTTCACCCTAAAGGGGAAGTTCCGCTCATCTGATCCCTCCCCCCCTGCCACAATCGGCACCTTTCAGGGGGGAGGGGGGTGCAGTTACCTGGATAATCCAGGTATCTTCACCCACTTCCGGGCATACCGCCGCAGACCCCCGCAGACGCCCCCCCCCCCCGTTGTGTTCTGGGAAACACACAGTTCCCAGAGACACAGCGGGGGACCATAAGAGACACGCAGAGCGACTCGCGCATGCGCAGTAGGGAACCGGGCAGTGAAGCTGTAATACTTCACTCCCCGATTCCCTGACAGAGGATGGCGGCGGGGGCAGCAGCGAGACGAGCGATTGTTCGTCATCTGCCGCCAACATCGCTGGACCCTGGGACAGGTAAGTGTAATTTTATTAAAAGTCAGCGGCTGCAATATTAGTAGCTGCTGGCTTTTAATATTTTTTTTTTAGGTGCAGAACCGCTTTAACTAAGTTAAAGTGGTGTTCCAAGCTCCTTCAGAAAATATTAAAAGTCAGAAGCTACAAATACTGTAATATAAGGACACTCACCTGGGATCCCATAATGTCCACAACCGAGCTTATTTTTCAATCGGCTTTGGGTGCAGGTGTTGGCATCTCTAGTAAGGGAAACAGGAAGCCTTGCAGCTTCACAGCCTGTATCCTACTTCACGTGTGCGAGCCGCGCTACACCTTGTGAATGGTCCCTTATTCTTCTAGGACCTCTAATGTGTACCAGAAGACTGCAGGGGAGGGGGGTGTGGGGGGTGTGAGAATCTTTGGCTCAGTTTGCGCCATGATCTGAGGTAGGTAGAGTAGGAGTAGATACCTGTCATAACCAAGTACCCGCTCTCAAGCAGAGCGCTGCTTTAAGTGTATATGTGAATACACTCCAATCACTATAGGAGTATTTACATATACACAGCTGGATCTGAGGATTTTTGGACAAAAGAGGTAGTTCATAATGCAACACACATTTATTGATTATTGAGGGTTACATAATATATACAAATTACAAACTAGTTGGTATTTACAAAACAATGTACAGTATAAGTACACTGGGTTACATGATTTTTACTAATTACACACTAAACCATATTTACAATACAATGTTAAAGTACAAGTATGAAGTTAGTTTACCTCTCAGCTTCAGGTGTTGTCATACTGAGTGCTTGTGCATCCAAGCACAATGAGAATGAACAGCTTGGTAAAACTTCATTACATCCCCCTCTCCTTTCTGTACAGTGGCGAATATAATTGGTAAATATGCACAGCAAATGCATATTTTTGCAGCCTAATTGGAGCATTTAAATAAGGCTTTTGTTTACAACCTATGTGAGATGTGATTGGGGAAGACAATGTTCAGACCTTGGAAATAGAAAAGTAGTAACACCAACAGGGAAGAAAGGAATGGCTTGATGCTGAAACACACACAATGGTTTAAATATTTTTCCATCTAAATAAAATATATTTCTAATTACAATATTATTTAAATCTGTTAATGGAGATTTCACATACATTCATTATCTAGCAATGAACATTTGTAATATTCTAATAGAGGAGAGTATTGAGTTGATATGATTCTGAATAGAAGAACATTTTTGTTAATTAAACTTGTGAAAGAAAGAAGACATGGTATAAATACCAGAATGTAAAATGTAATTACAGGCAAACTTTAAGAGAAGAATAAATAATAAATAGCAAGCCACAACCATTTTGACCATAGGCTTTTTATGTCCAGTATTCTAAACACATTTATTTTGTGTATCTGCCTACTCAAAGCATTCAGCTGTTATATTGACACAGATATTAAGCTCCCTTAACTAAAATCCAGAAATTCAATACATTTACTCAAAATAGTCTATAGAGACTTTAATAACACCCAGACAAAAAAATCTCAATTTTTGCACTCATGATGGTAAGTACGCAAAGACTGACACAAACGTGTTCTGCTTTCCATATCATGCATGAATATATAGTAGAAAAATGAGAGAGGGCATAGCCAGATGGGTTTAGTGCACTGCTTAATCTTATAGCAAAAAATAGTGGTTAACGTTGAATATCCAACATACCTGATTACTACCTGAGGGATTTAATTTGAAGTAAGAGTAGAGTAGATCTCTATGAATGTAACCAGTTGAGAAAAAGAAAAAAAAACTTCACTGAAGCTCAGTTAGTTGTAAAGTCAACAAAAGAAAAAGCAGTCACTCTCTGCTCTCAGAGGTCCTCCAGAGAGAGATAAGTCTTAACATGCAACACATCCATAAACACCATGTATGCTTGTCAAATGCAACCATTCTCAGATTGATGGAATCCAATGTAAACTACAAAAGGATGGGGGGGGGGGGCATAAAAACCTAGTGCTGTACTGGCAAGCTGAAGCGTTTTTAGGGTGCACACCCCTTCCTTAGTGCTCTGAGGAAGGGGGTGCATCCCCAAAACATATCAGCTTGCCAGTATAGTGGGGAGTTGTTGGAGCAGGGTTAAAAGGGTTGACCGTTTTCCTATTTACACATGGACACTTGAGTATACATACAGAATGGTCAGTGTCACAGTTGTAATATCCTGAAATGTGGTATTACTTCCCAGCGTGTGAGTAATATGAGATTTCTCCAACATTCATGGTGTTGCATATGTAGCAGTTGTAACATTTGGTAATATCTCAAATTTTACGAAGAGTGAAATCCAGTTGTATCATATTTAACTCTAGGGTCAGCTTGAATAAAGCAATTCCAAAGAGCCTTTTTTTAATACACCACCAAAGTTGCTTGTTTGATAGCTGGTGACAAATCTTTGTCTGCTTCTAGAATGTTCCGGCTTGAATGGGATTCTATTCATGATCTCCTATTTGATTTTGGATGTCAAAGCCCTTTGTTTTCCCTGATGTAATGCAGGAAGCATTATGGGTTTAAGTGTGAGCCTTGAGTTCAAATCTACATTTGAACTAAACCCATCAATTTACCTGTTTTTAAAAATACATACATTCAAGTCATCAAATGGCTGGCATCATAAGTGATCATACGTGCAGCACCATGGCAACTGCAGATCAATCAGAGGCTAAGAGTGCAGCTTAATTTGCTGTAAAGTGTAGCAAGGTTTACAGTAATTCCACTTTAAGATACATTTTGGAAAGTTGGTGTTCAGAATCATTTAAGGGATAGCAGACCTGCATTACTCTGGAGATTCATAGATTAGTAGATGTGTGTTCTTGTCTATGGGCTTTGTGTAAAGCATACTGTAGTTTGTAGGCATTTTCCAGTAAATCCCACCCTAACATAAAGCATTAGGATGCCATTATTAGAAATCTATAGTGTCATCAATATAGAGAACAGATGTGGGCTCAAGGTTTAGTACAAACACAAGCCATCATCTTTCAACAGCTGGAACCATAAGACAAAATATTTAACATCCTAACATTGTAATCCTTATAGAAATTGCATCATTGTCCTATTATTATTATTATTATTATTATTATTATTATTTCATATTCATTGCTTCATAGAGTGTGTGTGATAGTTTATTTTCTTGGTAAACCTCCCAAAAGCAGGGTTATCCCATGTGGTATGAATGTACTAGGTACCTTGAATGGTGCCCTAAGGGTATTAGACAAGTTGATATAGTTGTATAAGCTCAAATTTGACAGTTCAAAATTTTGTGTAGGACAAAAGTATAGGTTGGTTTATCTGGCTGAGGCCTGTGATGGTGTGAAACTTCTCCCATGTCAACTGTAACTGGTTTGCATTAGACGTGGATGCACTCTGCCTGCCTGATAGTCTTGCCAAATACATTTGATTATGTCATGCTTTGATCTTTTGCTATTGTCATTATATACTGTTATTTCAACCTTGATCTCTGCAATTTGTTGCTGGTCCAAAATTGCAGCTTGCTTTTTTTTTTAATAATTGTGATTATAAGAGCAGATAGCTCTTTTTTATCTGGCTCGGTTGTTGTTTTTTTCACCTTTTCAATCACCTACAACAGATAGGTCAGGGAACATTATGCACCACTTTTCACAATGGTCTGTTTGTGGTATCCAATTATGAGTTGATTGCAAACATGAAACCCCTTGACACTTTATAAAACTTAATAGGGAGAGTCAATGTAATTCCAGATTGAATCATTCTTTTCCCGAATCTTTTCAGATCATGGGTCATCTGGGTCAGATGGAAAAAGGATTGCTTCAGTGTCTTGCCTGCTGTGCTGGCAAATGTGATCATATCCTTATCCACAGCAGTGTTTATCACCAATTTTGCCATCCAGGTGATACATTGTAGTCCCTTTCTGTGTACTGTATATTGTGTATCAAGGTGCAAAAGTGTCTAAGGTTTATGGACACTAGCATTTGTCCCAGATATTGAGGGTCATTGACTGGGTGCCAGCTCCTCACCAGAGAAAATATTTGTCACACATCACGCAATATTGTCCTTTTATGGTCGATTGTTGAGCAGAATTTCCTATATTTATTTGCAGTTTTTTTGCATGACATTGTGATGTCATGAGAGGGTGTCTTTCAGGTTGCTGTGGGTTTCACCAGGGTATATATTGCATGTATGTGTTGGGTAGATGCTTATTGTCACTCTGTTCTCTTGAGGAAGGAACCCTGAGATATCCCCAAAACATTTGTTTCTTAAAAAAATAAAATATATATCATATATACATCATATAATATGATGTTGTCTTCACAATAAATATGTGAAATGTGATTATTTGGACTCATGATGACTTTGCTTATATGTATTTGATAAAGTTGCATCTTGTTTTTCAAATATAAATAACTTAGCTGCATAAATCAATGTCTTTATTGATTAAGGTCTCTAATTTATCAAGCTGAAATAGCCCTAAAGCATGAAGAGTAATTTACCCTCTCATATATATTGCTTTCAAGGTCCCTTTAGTGTTCATTCTAAAATAACAATTTTTTTCTAAAAGTTATATGGTTTAGGCATGATGTTTTATATCTATTTTTACTATAAACTAATATGTGAGGCACATATTAAATAAGAGTGAAATTATTTGGAGGGGGGGAGAGAATAATAATCTATGACATCTAAAATTTGGAAAAACAATATTTAAAGGGGATCACTATAATAGTGAAAATGTGCTACTGGGGAAAGTTAGAAATGGTAATTGTGTCTAAGGAGAAAACTAAGAAAAATTATATATTTTTTCTGGGATTTATCCTGAAAAAAAGCTGTACAACTCATGGTATCTGAGGGTGTCCTGGCACACTTGTGCATGCAGCTTCATAGCTGTATATCTGCAGTGTAAAATAAAGACACTAGTGTCTCTGACTGCTAGTCTCATGAGACTCGGATTGAGATTTGATGATACCATAAAAGTACATACTGCCAGATTAGCACAAGTGGACTTCAACATCCCTCAAATTACAGATAACAAAGATCAACCACATGTGGAACTTTGAGGGTGCCCTAATATGTATACAACCTACACCAAAATTAAAATGTAATATATTAATTCAGAGAAAATTGAGTACTGTCCGTGTTAAATTTTTTTTTTATTTGCACTAACATATCATTTTTCATGGAAGAGCTTTCGGGGTGTGTCCCCTTCTTCAAAGTCCAAGCAGCACTGATTCATAAAAGATGTTAAAACAAAACAAAATTTTTTTTTTTCCTTTTGTTTTGTTTTAACATTTTACCTTCTGTTAAAACTTTTGTGAATCAGTACTGCTTAGACCTTGAAGAAGGGGACACACCCCGAAAAGCTAGTCCATGAAAAATGATATGTTAGTGCAAATAAAAAAAGTATCATGGACAGTACTCAATTTTTTCTGTTACAATTGCACTAATACGGCTGCAATCACCTCAAGTATACATTAATTCAGAGTATTCAAAAACATTAACAGTATATAGCATTTTAGAAATAATTGATATGCATTCTTAATTTTTTTGAAGAATGTATTACATTTAAAATGTGGTGAATATTATACATGTATATAACGTGTGTGCATGTGTGTGTGTGTGTGTGTGTATATGTGTATATATATATATATATATATATATATATATATATATATATATATATATATATATATACAGTATCTCACAAAAGTGAGTACACCCCTCACATTTTTGTAAAAATTGTATTCTATCATTTCATGTGTCAACACTGAAGAAATATCACTTTGCTACTATGTAAAGTAGTGACAGTGTACAGCTTGCACAACAGTGCAAATTTGCTGTCCCCTCAAAATAACTCAACACACAACCACGAATGTCTAAACCACTGACAACAAAAGTGAGAACACCCATAAGTGAAAATGTCCAAATTGGACCCAATTAGCCATTTTCTCTCAGCGCTGACATTTGACAGGCTACTGTTATAATGTCTCAGGTGTGAATGAGGAGCGGGTGTGTTAAATGTGTTGTTATTGCTCTCACTCTCCCATACTGGTCACTGGAAGTTCAACATGGCACCTCATGGCAAGGAACTATCTGAGGATCTTAAAAAAAGAATTGTTGCTCTACATAAAGATGGCCTAAGCTATAAGAAGATTGCCAAGACCCTGAAACTGAGCTGCAGCATGGTGGCCAAGACAGAACAGGCCTTGCCATGGTCGACCAAAGAAGTTGAGTGCATGTGCACAGCGTTATATTCAGAGGTTGTCTTTGGGAAATAGACATATGGGTGCTGCCAGTATTGCTGCAGAGGTTGAAGGGGGTTGAAGGGGTGAGGGGGTCAGCCTGTCAGTGCTAAGACCATGCACCCCACACTGCATCAAATTGGTCGGCATGGCTGTCATCCTAGAAGGAAGCCTCTTCTAAAGATGAAGCACAAGAAAGCCCGCAAACAGTTTGCTAAAGACAAGCAGACTAAGGACATGGATTACTGGAACCATGTCCTGAAAATATATAATAAAATATTTACAAAAATATGAGGTGTGTACTCACTTTTGTGAGATACTGTACACTATATTGTCAAAAGTATTGGGACACCTGATTTGCACGCACATGAATAAGGATGGCCAAACAGTTCAGCCTGAACATGAGTTTGGGCCAAAAATGTGTCTGTTTGGCCATTTGCTGAATACTCAAATTTGCAGGGTGTTCACCTCGACGAACACCCTGCAATGTACTGAGCACTGCACAGTGCATTCTGTGCCCTGATTGGGCAAAGTTTTGTTCAATCAGAGTGTTGTGTAAACTGGTTTTTAAGGAGTGGGGCCAGGAAGCCAGCTGTGGCATCCTTAACAACAATAAGTTATTAGCTGTGTCTGCCCCTCCACTCCAAAGCACTTTGCCCCATGGTTGATGGAGACAAGGGCCTCATCCCCACAACCGTGGCCGGTGGTTGTGAGGGTCTGCGGTGGGATGCTTATCGGAATCTGGAAGCCACCTTTGACAAGGGGGCCCCCAAATTCCAGCCCCCCCATGTGAATGAATATTGGGCACATTGTACACCTACCCATTCACCAAAAAAGTGTCAAAAAGTAAAAAAAACAAGAGACAAGTATTTGAAAATCCCTTGATTAAAAAATAAACAAACATTGTCCCTCAATGTAAATCCATCATCTATTGTAACATCACAGGCCCAGCATGCACCAGTCAGTGATGTCATAAGGGGACGGTGCCATGGATAATGTATAAAGGTGGCCCTACCCCTTACCTATATAAGAAGTGCAGAGGATGCAGTCAGGGGGCGGCCGTCCCAGAAGGCAGAGCATTTTTTGTTTTTTTGGATCGGCAAGTGTTGTGATTGATGATGAATTTACATTGTGGGACACTGTTTTTTATTTTTTAATAAAGGAATTGTCAAAAACTTGGAAGAATCAATGTGGGGACAAGGTGATGTGGGGTGCCCCAGAGCACCCACCCCACCATGTTGAGGGCATGTGGCATGGTATGGTTTAAAAGGGGGTCTCCGCTCGTCTCCCACCCCCTTTCCTGACCTGCCAGGCTGCATGCTGGGATAAGGGTCTGGTATGGATTTTGGGGTGACCCCATACTGTTTTTTTTATTTTTGGAGTGGGGTTCCCCACCAAATCCATACCAGACCCGAATGAAACCTAACTTCAGGTAACCACTTGGTGTGTGGCTACATGTGAACAACGAATGCTGCTGTCAGTCAGTCAATAATTTGTAGCCCCACTATTCATATGCACCTGTCATTTCAGCCGAAAGAATCCTCTGATTCTTGCCATTGGATTCTGGTGTATGTGGCTAAAAGCCAATGTGAAGGAGACCTTACTGTTTGATGAAAAATAATGTGTCAATGCCAAAATTACAAAAAATACTTATTTTCTAATGTAAACTAACAATTCCACAGTCAAATTTTGGCTTAAAGTGTATCACGTCAATGAGAATGTTATTTAAAATCATACTGTTTTGTAATAACACATACAGCTTTAAGACATTCCCAAGAATGTTGTTGAAAGGATTTGCATATTTTCAGTATTGCTTCCAATAGATTTCAAATAGATTTATCTCTAAGTTTGGGTTTGCCAAATTGTGAGCAACATTTGCCGGACCCTTGGTAAATCAAACCTGGAGAGATTTTCCCAACGCTACTGATGATAAAAGCTGACTAGTAAGAATAGACAATGAAATATCATGATTCAGTTGAAAAATTCAACTTTGTAAAATCATCTTTTCTATATTTAGTATTAAGATATATACAAGAAAAATAAATAACGTGTATTTCCATTTATGGGGAGTACTGTATGTGAATCACTCCACTTCTTCCAGCACCTCAATCAACTCAGATAAACAACACGGTTACATAAGACAGGGAACGTGTTTGCTGCCCTTTATAAGCTCCAAGTTTTTGCTTCCGGAAGCACAACAGAGTGAAACTGGAGCAGAATGAATTGAGTATCTGCAACTGGGGAGGGTGATAAATAATAAAGAGCTAGTTTGTTTCAAAAAGACTTACATGTCTTGTTTTTTTCATAACTAACTAAACTTTAAACTACACAATTATTTAAACATGAATTATATTAGTTTATTATACTGAATTCCCTTATGCCAACAGAAACAACAGTTGTTTGCAGGTTTTTTTTTTTGTATACATATTTATATCATTATATAGAAAAATGGAAACCTGAATTGAATAATAATAAACATTCTTTTATTACTTTAATACCAAGAAATTGTCCCATTAATTTTAATAAAGCAGGAACATGTCTTTAAATATTCTGCAGTTTTTTTATTTATTACAGATTTATAGTGCTGTCAGTTTACACAGTGCTTCAAATATTTAGCCTACATTCACATCAGTACCTGTCCTCAAGGAACTTGTAATCTAAGGTCCCTACCTCACATGTATACACACGGGCCAATTTAGACAGGAGCCAAATAACTTTCCAGTATGTCTTTGGAAAAGGGAACCAGAGTACTCAGAGGAATCCCAATTACAACATGTAAACTCCATGCAGATAGTGCCCCGATATGAGTGCTGCCCAATCTAAGGTAAATGGTGCAAAAATAATCCAAATTGTGAACTTTCTAAGAATCTACTATACTTTTCCTTTTAGAAAAAGCATTTTTAATATTTTATTGATTTATTTGGTGTACACTACATTTATGCTGGCAGCTTCTTTTAGTGCAGTCTATTTATATTGCAATAGCGGTCTGAAAAGAAACTTTTATTTGTAAAGCAGAAAATGGGTCAGTCTGCCAATCTTACATGCATTTTAAAGCAATGTCTGAGAAAAACAATTTTTTTTTTCCTCCATGATTCAAAGTTCTGACTTACCTTGACACTGTCCAAAGAGTGATTTTATCTGCTAGACTACCCTATCCTCTTTTTGAGGTTAACAGATTTCTATAATCTTAAAGTGGTTGTAAAGGCAGAAGGTTTTTTTATATTAATGCATTCTATACATCAAGGTAAATAGCCTTCTGTGTGCAGCAGCCCCCCTCAGCCCCCCTAATACTTACCTGAGCCCCATCTCGATCCAGCAATGTTGCATGAGAGACTTGGCTGACTCTCCCTCCTCATTGGCTAAGATAGCAGCAAAGCACCATTGGCTCCCACTGCTGTCAAAGTCAATGAGCCAATGAGGAGAGAAAGGGGTGTGGGCCAGGCTGCAGCTACGTGTCTGAATGGTTACACAGGGCTGTGGATCGGCTCGGGTGCCCTCATTGCAAGCTTCTTACTGTGGGGGCACTCAACAGGAGGGAGGGGCCAGAATTGTCAAAGAGTGACCCAAGAAGAGGGGGATCTGGGCTGCTCTGTTCAAAAACCACAAAGTATAACATGTTTGTTGATTTTATACAAAAAAAGATACTTTATTATAACGTTAAACAAAGAGAAGTGCTATCTTAAGCTGAAAATCTGCAATTATTACCTTTGTCATATGTCTACCGACTGTAGTTTTAAAGTGTGTGTGCAGGCATTTTGTTTTTTTTTTGTTTTACTTTCATTTTGGATAACATATAGATAGACCCCCTGTTAGGTATTTAAATAAATATTTGTGACTATACTATGATATATTTTTTTTTTTTTGGAAGCTTTCTCTGGCACATTTCTCTTTTTCTTTGCCTCTGGTCTCTCAAACTATAGAAGCCAGAGACAACCAGGCAATTAGCATGTTCAGATTGAGGTAAGGTAATGAAGATTTCTTTTAACCACTGTCTAAAAAATGCGCTGCAGAAATAATCCTGCATCTGCATTAATTTATTTTCATATATATATATATATATATATATATATATATATATATATATATATATATATGACATTGTTTGTGGACAATACAGACTAAATAATATACATTGATTTGGGTTATTTTTTACCATTTTTAGCAAAATACATTCTGGACTAAACTTATGAAGAAAGATTATTTATTTACACAATTTTATAACAGAAATGAAGAAAAATTCATTATTTCCCAAAATGTTAGTCTTTTTTTAAAATGTATTTAGCGAAAAAAAATAAAAAACCCAGTGGCGATTAATTTCCAACAAAACAAAGCTCTATTTATGTGAACAAAATGATAAAAATGTAATTTGGGTACAGTGTTGCATGACCGCGCAATTGTCATTCAAAGTGTGACAGCGCTGAAAGCTGAAAATTGGCCTGGGCAGAAAGGGGTGAACGTGCCTGGTATTAAAGTGGTTAAATAATATAGTGCACCATTACCAAGCTCCATGTCTTAACCCCCTTAATACTGGCATGTTTCTTAATTTACCCCAAAAATTGTGGCAAAAATAAGAACCCTGTAAGTTGTCTGCTTTACAACATTTGGGGGATTTTCAAACTGTCCTAGCAATTTTATTTGACATATATCATAAAAGAAGGAAAGTAAAATAGTTTTTAATTGTTTACTCTTTTTTTCCTTTTATATAGTAATAAAACTACTACGATGAGCTCAGAAGCTGTGACAGTAGAGAGTACACACATAGTACATGTATGGCCTATAAGAAAAATATGCTGCTCCTCCCCATGATAGTAGGGGCACTGGTCCCAACAGCTGCTCCATCCCTACAATAACTCAGGACAGAGCCATTGCTGGCTGCAGAAGGTTTGAAGTAGCTTCTTCTGACAGACTCTGACAGCCACAAGTATGACACCCAGAGGCAGAGGCATGATGGGACTTGTAGTTTTGTAACACCTGGAGGTCCGCTAATTGCAGATCCCTGCTCTATACCCATATGGGACAGCATAGTTTACTTTGTTGTAAAGCTGAATTTGCAATTTAAGTAGTTAAGAACAAAAAATGGCTTTATTTTTCAGAAGTTTAAAGAGGAAGTAAACCCTGATGAGTTTACTTCCTCTTTTTTTCCCTGCAAAGGTAAAGCATAATGGACTACTATGCATCGCATAGTAGCTCATTATGTGTCACTTACCTGACACAGGAGCCAGCGAAGTCGCCGCTGATCCCTGTAGTCCGCCGCGTCCATCTTGCTGGTGGCGTCTCGCAGCTCCGACCAATGACAGCGGCGAAGCCGCGATGACGTCACTCCCGCGCATGCGCACGGGAGTCGCGCCTCGCAGCTCCGCCGCTGTCATACGGCGAGGCCGCGATGACGTCACTCCCGCGCATGTGCACGGGAGTCGACAAATTTGGCAAATCCATTCTTGGATTTGCCGCATTTAGTGCGCATGCGCGCCGCTGTCTACGGCGCATGCGCCGTAGACAGCGGTGCCCATTTTCGGGCAAATATCTCCTAAACCATATAGGTTTAGGAGATATTGCTTGGACCTACAGGTAAGCCTTAATCTAGGCTTACCTATAGGTCCAAGTTGTTTGGAAGGGTTTACTTCCTCTTTAACTGAGCAGAAATAACAAATCTTATTTGAATATGTTATTGGCAACAGATAAGGATTTTGCATTAAGCTAAAGAAAAGCAAGTCTTAAAAATATGTCATGGCATATCAAACTCGTGAATAATTATCAGATTAACAAGGATTTTTCAGTAATTCAGGAAAAAGAAATGACAATGCAGCTCACAATTTCCCCGCATTTCAAAATCATTTAGCCAGATTTGTCAGAACAATGAAAAGAAACATGTGCAGTAACAAGAAAAGAGAAATATCAATGCGTAAAAATCTGATCAGGCACAGATACATTCTATAAACATGGTCAAAAATCAACGTCACTTACTGCAGCCCAAGGGCTCCTTCACACCCATTCATTGTGCATGCATTACTATGAGGCATGGCAACACACATTACCCATGTTAGTCAAATACTTTGCCAAAAATTTTCAATAGCACCAAAACACACTAAGGCAATACACTCGTGTTGCAGTTTACTGCTTTGCTCATTAATGCATTACCATTTGCTATAGTGTGCTGCATCAGAAAAAATGTGCCTTTATTTTTTTATTTGTATTGTGTATTGGGTATATGGGCATGCATTAATATATGGAAGTGTAATGGGGTCTTAAAATGAAGCTTTAGATATTTGTTTTTAATTTTTGGACAGCATGGCAAAGGGTTAGAAGTATGCTAGATTGTCATTGCTGTCTGTGTGTCCAATGGGGAAATGTCCCGTTATGGAGTTAATTGGGAAAGCAAAGCTAAGGTTGTTTTTAAGGGTGCAATAAGCTGAGCTTTATAAAAGCTTATATATATATATATATATATTTATATATATATATATATATATATATATATATATATATATATATATATATATATATATATATATATATATATATTACACACTGGGTATACATTGGGGGAGATTTGTCAAAACTAGAGCACTCACAATTTGGTGCATCTGTGCATGTTAGCCAATCAGTTTCTAACTTCAGCTTGTTCAATTACACTTTGACCATAAAACCTGGAAGCTGATAGGATTCTATGCATGGCTGAACCAATTTTGCAGGTTCCATTTTTAGCAAATGTCCCGATTCAGTGATTATTAGCAAGACTGCTACATTGCAACCGACAAATCTGACACTAAGTGCACCTTTTTGGGGACCAGTGACACCAACACAGTGATCAATGCTAAAAAAAAGCACTGTCGCTGTATAAATGACACTGACAGAGTAGAGGTTAACATCAAAGGGTACAGAGTGCTCCTAGTGAGTGCTTTATAACTGTGGGGGGAATGCTGTGACTGGAGGAAAACAGAGATTCATCTTTCTGCTTAGCAGAAACACAAAATCTCCATCTTCCTCCCTCACAGAGCAGTGGTTTACTTAGGCAGACTACCGTTCAGCCTCTCCTGTGAATGATTGGTGGGTCCCAAAAGCCATCACGGCCACCAGACCGGCTGATTGGCTCCTATTGTGTCCAATCACAGTGGGAGCAGGGCTTCAGTGGTGCACGCACATGACCCAGAGCTGAAGAGAGGAATCACATATGTGGGTTTGCGCTTAAGGGCTACCAGTAAATGTATTTGGGGAAGTCCTTAACCACTTGAGACCTGCGCTATAGCCGAATGACGGCTACAGCGTGGATCTCCTTTTCCGGGACTACGTCTATTGACGTAGTCCCGTGCACGAGCAGCCTGCGCGCCCCGTGATCGGCGAGTCTTTGAGACTCGCCTGATCGCCGATCAGAGCAAGGGGTCAATCCCGACCCCTTATCACGTGATCAGCTGTCAGCCAATGACAGCTGATCATGTGATATAACGGAGCCGGTAATCGGCTATTATTCCTCCTCGCGCTGACAGCGCGAGGAGAAAAAAAAAGAGCCGATCACCGGCGGCCGTGATTGGGACATCAGTCCCGATCACGGCCAGCCCTGCCAGTGCCCACCTGCCCCCTGCCAGTGCCCACCTGCCCCCTCATCAATAAAGATTATTAAAAAATAAGTGCCCCCCGTCAGTGCCACCCAGCAGTGCCCATAGTGCCACCCAGCAGTGCCCACAGTGCCACCCAGCAGTGCCCACAGTGCCACCCAGCAGTGCCCACAATCTGCCTCAACAAAGGTGCTGCACCCCAGTGCCACATATCCGTGCCCATCAGTGTCATCTACCAGTGCCCATCAGTGCCCATCAGTGCTTCCCATCAGTGCCCAGCAGTGCCATCTATCAGAGCCACCTATCAGTGCCACCTATCAGTGCCCATCAGTCCCATCTATCAGTGGTACCTATCAGTGCCCCTTAGTGCCACCCATCTGAGCCACCCATCTGTGCCACCCATCCGTGCCATCTTATCTGTGCCCATCTTTGCCCATCAGTGCCGCCTTATCTGTGCCCATCGGTGCCGCCTTATCTGTGCCTATTAGTGCCACCTTAACTATGCCTATCAGTGCCCACCAGTGCAGCCTATGAGTGCCCACCAATGCAGCCTATCAGTGCCCACCAATGCAGCCTATCAGTGCCCACCAGTGCAGCCTATCAGTGCCGCCTCATCAGCGCACTTCAATGAAGGAGAAAAATGACTTGTTTGCAAAATTTTATAACAAACTATTAAACATGATTTTTTTTTTTTTGCATCTTTTTTTGTTTGTTTAGCAAAAAATAAAACTCCCAGCTGTAATTAAATACCACCAAAAGAAAGCTCTATTTGTGGGAAAAAAATGATAAAAATTTCATTTGGGTACAGTGTTGTATGCCCGCGCAATTGTCATTCAAAGTGCATCAGCGCTGAAAGCTGAAAATTGGTCTGGGACTGAAGGGGTTTAAGTGCCCAGTAAGCAAGTAGTTAAGCAGTTAAAGTGCTATTTTACCTATTTAGGCTTGGCACACATGGGGGTGCCATTAAGTGTTAATGGCACCCCTGCACATTTTCTTAAAAGCAGTTTGTTTTTTTGTGAGGCTGCATGCGGGTGCAGGAACGCATGCGATTTATGCGCACTCCCTCACTCGCATAAATGTGAACTTCACCTAATTCACCATTTTCAAAATGTTTATTTAGTTATAAATATTAGTATGATCATTATTGTTGTTGTGGTTATTATTATATCATAACCAGATGTATCTGTTTCCATCTACAGAAATACATTTGTATTCTGAAGATTTAAAAAGGCAGTTAATCCTTGAAAGAAATTCAGTTTTATAAGCTTTGGTGTGTGGAAGATAGTTTGGCAAGTTTCTGAATTCTGTATAGAGAATAAGAGCAATGGGAACAACTTGAAAATGTATTACTAAGTGCATCACAGCTCAGTACCAGGCATGTTAGCAAAAGCAAAATAAAATATGGTTCTCTTGAGAGGTGGCACGTACCTGACAGCTGTGAGAGAATGCTGAAAATATCCTTAAATGATCATAGGGAATTATATACTGCTTGTTGATAGCAAAAGGTCATGAATTTTGTGTACATCACATAGTAGTCTCGCAATGCAGGTAGAAATGCTATAAAACCTGAGAACTAACTGAAATAGAGTACACATGGGATACAGTTGGATTGTGGAATATGATTACAAACTTCTACATAAGCAAAATATTGGCAGAGCATTTGAAAAAAATGTAAAATAAATCTGTGAGATGCGTGCTTGCTCTCTTTTAAAACTGAAATCATTTAACCTTATTGAACCCTAATGAATTATTGAATGACTGTAAAATTGTAAATACAAAATATGCTCCAGAAATACATTGTGAATCATATCTAGTTGTTACGTTTGTTATGCTTAATGGGTAACTCCACTTTCATGCAAAAACAAAAATTTCAAAGGGTTAATCACTTCTAAAGGAATGTTCACACTTTCCTTATTAGAACACTACAAATGCACCAGCTGATTAACACCTTCCCATGCGACATATAGCAGATTGCTAGCCAGGCAGGGCTTTGACATCCTGATTGGAAATTATATGGTGTCCCTCAATCAGAGCTGCTCATGCACGCCCCTGGAGGTGTGCAGTGCTTCAATCAGCGGTCAGCTGAACACTGATTAGGGTAAAGAGCCGATGGCGTAGGCTCTTTATCATGTGATCAACTGTCTCCAATTACAGCTGGTCACATGTAAACAAATGCCGGTTATTGTCATTTGCTTTCCACAGCGCTATCAGTGTCTGAGGAAAGGAAATCAATAATTGGCTTTCCAGTTACAGGGGACATTTAAACTGATAATCAAGGCACTGATCATCAGAGTCCTGATTATCTGTGCAAACCCATCAGTGCAGCATATCAGTGTCTATCAGTGCAACATATCAGTGTCCATCAGTGCAGCATATCAATGCCCATCAGTGCAGCATATCAGCACTGCCTATCAGTGCCTGTATGTTGTACATCAGTGATGACTTATCAGTACTGCCTCATCAGTGCACATTAGTGTCCATGAGTGCAGCCTCATCAGTGCAGCATATCAGTGCCCATCAGTACAGAATATCAGTGCCACCCTATCAGTGCTCATCCTTGCCACCTTATCAGTGCACATTAGTGCAGCCTCATGAGTGCACATCAGTTAAGAAGAAAAATTACTTATTTGCAAAATTGTATAACAGAAACAAAGAAAGGTTTTTTTTTCTAAAAAAAAAAGTATTTTTGTTTGCTTAGCAAAAAGTAAAAAAACAAGTGGTTATTAAATACCACCAAAAGAAAGCTCTATCAGTCTCAAAATTTTTTTTTAATTTGGGTACAGTGTTACATGACCGTGCAAGTGTCATCTAAAAATGTGACAGCGTTGACAGCTGAAAATTGGCCTGGGATGGAAGGGGATGAAAGTGCCAGGTATTGAAGTGGTTAATAATGAAAAAAAGTCAGCTCCCTTTCAGAAATGAGAGGAGGGCTTGGGAAAATCTTTTACCCAACAACAATGGAAAATGGCCCTTAATACCATTTCTAAAGCCTCTAAATGTGTGAATCATTGGCAGTTGTCTCAGAAAATAACGTTGAGATGGCATCTCACTCCATATAGGATGTCCAAGATCTCCAAAACCAACTCGAATCTCTGTTGGAGGGGGTGCGGGGACGTGGCAATATCAAGCACATCTTTTGGTCTTGTAAACATTTAACTGGCTTTTGGAATGGTATTTTCCGCCTACTTTCTTCTATCATGGGTTTTCTTGTACCCCCAAGCCCCGAGCCCCGAGTTAGTGATACTAAACCTTGGCATAGAGACCTTCCCTACATGCTTTAGGATGGTTGGCATGCATGTTCTCCTGGTGGCTAGATTGCTTATAGCTAGAAACTGGAAAATAAATGTGGTACCCAATGTATCAGATCTGATCCCCATTGTACTAACCCATTACACGTATGAATCCTAACTGGCAAACAGAATAGGCTCCAGGAGAAGGTGTGATGGGCAGTGGAAGGCATGGAGACTAAGGTTTCAGTGAACGCATATGTACCTTGGTATGAACCCTTTTGAATACGACTATGATGTAAAAGATTTCATGTCAGGAACTGTCGAACCAAGAATTGTCCATTTCTGTTCTTAGTTCTATCTCTAGCTTCTTTTTTTTATTTTTCTTCTTCTTTTTTTTTGATTATTCTAACTCTAATGCCTTGTACACATGGTCGGAAATTCCAACGGAAAAGGTCCGATCAGATTATATTGTCGGAAAATCCGATCGTGTGTGGGCTTTATCAGATTTTTTCTGTCCTAAATTCAAATGGAAAGAAATTTGAGATCAGGATCTCAAATTTTCCGACAAAAAAATACGATCAGATTTTTTATGATTGTTTGTACAGAATTCCAATCAGACAAAGTGCCATGCATGCTCAGATCAAATTACGAGACCAAAGCTATTGGCTACTAGCCTCGACATAGCCCCATCGTAACGAACGAGCGTCATCACGTTCCGAATTATCGGACTTTCCGACAACTTTGTCCGACCGTGTGTATGCAACACCAGTTTAGGACAAAATCCATTGTAAAAAATCAGACGGATTTTGTTGTCGGAATGTCCGACCGTGTGTACAAGGGATAATACGCTCCCTAATCTATTTCTAATCTGAGCTAAACTCCCACTCCAGCTCTAACTCTTCTCTGCTTTGCAACATTAGTGGATCACTTTATACACAGTATTGTATGGTTACGCCCTTTCAATATATGCAATAAAGAAGTAGTGTACTTGAAAACATGTTTCACCCTTTGTACCACAATATAAGTTAAACCTTGTTAATGATGTTGACCCCTCTTTATTGTTGGTTATTATGCTGGAACTGTGAACTGTAAATATTCAAATCGTGTTGGTGAAATGATGCCTACAGACATATAGATCTTTGAACAATACCTTTTTACTATTGTAAACACTGTATATTTTGTAAATCTCCTTAAAATTTTAATAAAAATATTGTTAAAAAAAAATAATGAAAAGGTCAATCCTATTCAGATTCACTCTGCTGACAGCAAATAGCTTTTTCTTCAGAACAGAAACAGGTAGGAATCCACAGAAAAAGTTTACTAAAACTCCCGCAATGTACATTGATCTTTTTGTATACAAAAGTGGAGTTACTCTTAAAGAATATGTTTATGTTAAGTCCTTCATAGCCAGAGGTAGCAACATAAGAACTGTTAAATGACTTTTTTAACACATTTGGCTACCCAAATAACTTTTACATGGTCTAACAAGGGTTACAATTTGAACAATGTTTTAAGTAGACACTCTGCCCAGGCTTGTATTACAGAATGACAAATATAATGTATATATTTAATACTGTATTGAAAGTCAGCTCCATAGTTTCAGTTCTCACAGTGCCACTCTCTGTGCAAGGCATAGTGACATACTGTGCTAGCAAATATGTATGTAATCAAACCTGTGTGATAATAATGTCATAACTGTCATGGTGATCAAATAGGCACGATTGGTACTGATTGCTTCTTATAGCTAGAGGAGGCCTGATAGGGTTGAGGGCTAGGAATGCACATGGATCCCTTTTCACCTGGAACATTAATTATTATTCTCATGGTATGGGGCATTGCTGACATTAATATCCAGATTGTAGACACCACCTGGTATATTAAATTTCGCTTATTATCCTAAAAAATGTACATATAACTACAAACCTCATATTTAGACTCTCTAGTTTTCGGTGCTGCTTTTTGAAGAAGCAGCACCAAAACACTTAACGTGTATGTATAGTCAAAAATAGACTAGTATTTTAACCCTTCACTTTCTGTTCCAAAGGCAGAATAGAAAATTATACAAAGTCTCCCAAAGTGATGAATTCTACTATTAGACAGGTGCACCAATTCCGAGACTTCTCATGACCCCTTGTTCAAGGTAAATCCCAGATATTTTGGATGTCCCCTTACTTACTCTCCAAATGACAATGTCCCCTAGTATAATTTGAAGGGTAAATCTCCCCAATAGGGACACGGACAACAAAAAACCTTAGCAGAAGGTCTAATTCATCCATGCCATGCACATAAAAAAAAAAAAAATGCTTAGAGATATATTTCAACCACTAGGTCAGCTCAACACTAAGAATGAGGTTAGACTGCTCTCCCGCTTGAAACTCTGGCTACTACTGCAGCCAGAAGTCATTATTTTAGTGGCAGTCACTGATATCACTTGTACCACTAATGCCCCATACACACGAGCGGACTTTCCGGCAGACAAGGTCCGATGGTCTTCCGAACGGACTTTCGGTGGTGTTCCGATGGACTTCCTGAATGAACGGACTTGGCCACACACGAACGGACTAAGTCCATTAGAAAGTCCATTGTTTTGAACGTGATGACGTAAATGGGACTAAACAAGGAAGTTCAATAGCCAGTAGCCAGTAGCTTCCCTTGCGTTGTATTTGGTCCGTCGGACCAGCACACAGACAAACTGTTTTCCAGATTTTAGTCCATCGGAGTTGAGTCCACCTAATAGCTTTGAAACATGTTCTATTTCTAGGTCCATCTGATTTTTTTTTTTTTTTTAAATGACTGGACTAGCGCACACACGATCGGATTGTCTGATGGACTAATCCCTTCGGACCTATTCTGCCAGAAAGTCCGGTTGTGTGTACACGGCATAAGAAGAGCAACCCTCTTTCCAAACCTGACATGGCCTGAGGTGAAGAATGGAGCCACACTGCCACAATGCACAGGCATATCAGTGATCACCAACAGTATTAGTATTGGACAGTTCTCCAAAAATTCATCCAAGGATTGTCTTACTGCACCTCTGGCTCTAGTGACAGTACTTTGCTGTTCCTCCCTCATTGTGGCTGGGGACAAGGGGCTAATAGAACTACTCCATGTGTTCATGTTTTTATTCTTTGTTTCTATTCAATAAAGTGTTTTACAGCACTAGATGTGAGCTTCCTTTTAATTCTGTTTCTTTTTGAAAGCTTTATAAATACCTTGCATTGACAGGGAAGCTGCAAGCAATCTGGCAGATGCACTATTATTAGTTCAAGGACAATATACTGCTAAGGACTATTAATTAGATGAGGTACTGAACCTTATTTAGTGTGGATACCTTTTTTATCATTATTACTTTTTTTTTATTCCAGCTGTTGTGCTGATCCATTGGATTAAATACATGTTTAGATACTTGGGAAGAACTATTATGCATGTCTGAAGTTTCAATTTCACTACAACCCAGCATACCACATACCAATTTAAGTAATTCAAATCAAAAGTAGCTGCTTTTAAAGGGGCCATCAATGGTAGTCTATATGTTAAAGTCCTTTAAATGAAGTGCAGTGTCTTCTTACATGTTTTTTGGACTAAGGTCATGTATATAACATTATTAATGGGTGAACATAACCTTATTAATGGGTCTTAATGGCTTAAAATCATTGTTTATGTATACAGTTTATAGTGTTGTTTATGTACTCAGGGCAGTGATAATAGAGGATTACATTCTCTGGCTGTGATTCTACTTTGCTGTAATACACAATGATTATGATTTGCTGTTTTTGCATTATAAGTAATTTTAATTGATTTTGTAAAAGAGTAGAGACTAATCACTATGCAAAGTGAATATTTACTTATTAAGGGCAATTAATACGTTTAAGCCATGTACCCAACCATGTGCACAGAAACTTTAACAAAATACAGGACTTCTGCATATTTAGATTTTTGAAATTAACACAGGTTTATTGTATTCACTAAGCAAAGTACATTTTAATTTGCGAGGTGAACATAATTTACATAGTTACTGTACATTGGTCCAGCTTGGTTCACCTTCTCAAATCAGAGACCACTTTGCATTCATTGATAGGCATGCAAAATTTTCTGTAAACGGTGCCCATACTGAGCAGCTTGACCCCCTGTGTTCACTCTACAAAGGATCAAGGATGCTAGCGAAGATCATTGAAATAGTGGTGGCTACTGCAATGATTTCCACAAGCTTGGATGCATAGTTACATGGATCCAAGCTTGACCAATGCAACTATTTAAAAAAGGCCATAATCATCTAAGCATGCATATATAAATTCATGAGTATCCATATAATATATAAACAGTTTATATACTAATATAGGTTCAGAATTAGATCATCCACAAGGCAACCTGTCAAGAACCTAGGGCCCTGTGAATGTCCAGGAGTCCCATATACAATCGTTATGCTCCTGCAGAAAACTAGGTAGCACAAATATGTATACTTCCCTGCCACAGCTGCTTGCTATGGGGCAGAAGTGTGGACTCGCTCAGGAGCCAGGCTTGCATACTACAGCTTGGTCCCGTCCACTGTACTCTGTTCACAGGATTTGATTGACAGCAACAGGAGCCAATTATACCCACTGCTAGATAAACCTGTGAGAAGAGAAAGACAGGGTAGACCCAGGTCCTTCATCTATCATGAGTGGTCAGTTGGTGCACCCAGGCACAGTCTAAACCAGCCTTTACCAACCAGGGTGTCTTGAGGTTTCTTCCGGGGTGTCTTGGCAAAATGCCTAAAAATTGATCAAAAATTGCAAAGGCCAGCAGGTGAATCAAGCTTGCCTTTTGGTTACATAAAGCCACAGGCTTTCATTGTGCAGCACTGGGGTGTCATTAACTGACTGATGGAGAGAAACTGAGGGAGAAGGGAAACATTGGAATGCTAGTCAGTACCAGTGTGCAAAAGTGAATTTGCTTTGGAAGAATAAATCTCCAATAACGTTGGATGTTCGACATGTTGATGTTGCTGCATTATGTGAAGCTATTCGATTTTTTATATATATTTTTTAAAGTGGGGTGCTTTTAGACTGTCCATAATTGTAAAGGGTGCCTTGAGATCATCTATCATTTTAAACAATGACTTGATTGAAAAAATGTTGAGAAACACTGGTCTAAACCATGTTTTACTATAAAACAGGAGTATTCCCCGGTTTCTTTGTCCTGCTTTTCCTAGCTCTATTCACCACATATGCCATCATACATCTGACCATTGGAGCCACACTCAAGGTGATAGCTTCTACATTTCCTCTCCCGTACATTTCACCACATCAATCTCCCATGATTTCAATCAGGGATGAGCTTTATGTTCGAGTCAAACTCATGTTCGACTTGAACGTTGGCTGTACGCCAGTTAGCTGAACAGCGAACAGTTTTGGGTGTTCGCAGCAAATTCGAAAGCTGCGGAACACCCTTTAAAAATCTATGGGAGAAATCTAAAGTGCTAATTTTAAAGGCTTATATGCATGGTATTGTCATAAAAAGTATTTGGGGACCTGGGTCCTGCCCCAGGGGACATGTATCAATGCAAAAAAAAAAGTTTTAAAAATGGCAGTTTTTTCGGGAGCAGTGATTTTAATAATGCTTAAAGTAAAACAATAAAAGTGTAATAGGGGTGTCTATAGTATGCCTGTAAAGGGGCGCATGTTTCCCGTGTTTAGAACAGTCTGACAGCAAAATGACATTTCTAAAGGGAAAAAAGTCATTTAAAACTACTCACGGCTATAATGAATTGTCGGTCCGCAATACACATAAAAGTTCATTGATAAAAACAGTATGGGGATTTCCCCACAAGGGAATAAAAATGCATGGGGGTCCCCCTAAATTCTATACCAGGCCCTTCAGGTCTGGTATGTATATTAAGGGGAACCCCCGCACCAAAATTAAAAAAAATGGCATGGTCCCATGCCAGACCCTTATCAGAGCACGTAACCTGGCAGGCCGCAGGAAAAGAGGGGGGCAAGAGAGCGCTCCTCCTGAATCTTACCAGGCCACATGCCCTCAAAATTGGGAGGGTGCTTTGAGGTAGCCCCTCAAAGCACCTTTTCCTCATGTTGATGGGGAAAAGGGCCTCATCTCCACAACCTTTGCCAGGTGGTTTTGGGGATCTGCGGGCAGGGGGCTTATCGGAATCTGGAGGCCTCCTTTAACAAGGGGACCCCTAGATCCTGGCCCCCCTGTGTGAATTGGTAATGGGATACAAATGTACCCCTACCATTTCACAAAAAAGTGACAAAAAGGTTAAAAAAGGCAAAAGAGTTTTGGACAAGTCCTTTATTAAATTCTTCTTCTTTGTGCTTCTTCTTTCATCTTCTTTCTTCTGGTCTTCCTTCGGTTTTGTTCTCCATCTTCTTCTTCATCTTCTTCTTCCTCTGCTCTTCTCGTCCCGCATCTTGCACCGGCTTCTTCTCCACATCATCCATACGATCCGCCTCTGTGGAAGTCTTCAGCAGTGTGACGCGCCGCTTCTTCTGACAGTTCTTAAATAACAGAGGGTGGGGCCACCCGGTGACCCTGCCCTCCTCTGATGCATGGGGACTTCCTTATGGCTTTCCTCATGATGTCAGTGGGGGGCGGGGTCACCTGTTTACTATCTCTTTGTGGCTGCCTAAAACCCAGCATATGAAACAACTTAGTCTCCCTCCACCATAGAGAGGAAAAGTTTCATGACATGTGGTATCCTTGGTCAATTTTTTTTGTATTCCACCCTCTGTTAGGAATAATGTGCCCCTGAGATACTGACTGCTCCCTAGGCAGCCCTAACTATCCTCATGTCTGCAGCTAATAGGGTTTAACCTGGAACATTACAAGTCTGTTCTCTCCTGTCATGTGCTTATGCTCAGATGACATTGGTTCCCTCCTTCCTGGCACAAACCCTTTTTTTTTCTCACCTTTTTTTCCTCTTTTGAATTTCACTTTTGCTTATATTCTTGATGTTGTACTGTACTGGTGACAGTATGTTAAAAAAATGTGAATTTTTTTTTTTTTACATTTCTTAATTTCCAAAAAAAGTGACAAAAAATGTCAACTTAAAAAAAAACTTTTACTAAATACCTTTGGACTGTGTACTTTCCAAAAAGGGCCATTTGGAAGATTTTTGTACTGTTCTGGCATTTTCAGGTGATGAAATGGGATACATCAGGATTGATCGATTTTCAGATATACTGTATATACCATAGTTTGTGGTCTCCCTACAGGCTAAATAATGTATGCCGACTTGGGTTATTTTCACCAAAGAAATGTAGCAGTATACGTTTTTTTCCCTAAATGTATGAAGAAAGATTATTTATTTGCAAAATGTTTTTTTTTTTCAAAACGTACCATATTTTTTAGTTAGTTTAGCAAAAAAAAAATAACCCAGTAGTTATTACATACCACCAAGAGAAAGCTCTATTGGTGTGAAAAAAATTATAAAAATGTCATATGAGTATAGTGTTGCATGACCGCTCAATTGTCATTCAAAGTTTGTCAGTGCTGGAAATTGGCCTTGGCAGGAAGGGGGTTAAAGTGTTGGTATTGAAGTGGTTAATTGCAGTATGCAATTTTTTTGTGTCGGCCAGTGGATTTGTATTTGCCTCCAAAAGAGTACCTGTCACCTACCCAATGCTATCACATAGGGGTTTATTAACCTCTTGTGATAGCAATCACATTAAAAAAATTATTTATAAAATATATTAAAATTTAAAAAAAAACTGTTTCCTCGCACATCTGCGCAAATGTGAACACAAGCCCAGGGCGCGTACGCATATGTAAACCATAGTGACACATGTGACATATCGCCATGAATGTCAGAGTGAGAACAATAATTCTAGCACAAGATATCCGAGTTAACTCAAAATGTATGAGCTGTAATGGCTTTTAACCAATTCAGCCCAGGAAGGATTTACCCCCTTCCTGACAGAGACATTGTACCCAAACAAAATTGGCGTCCTTTTTTTCCCACAAATAGAGCTTTCTTTTGGTGGTATTGGATCACCTCTGTGGTTTTTATTTTTTGCGCTATAAACAAAAAAAGACTGACAATTTTGAAAAAAATGCTATATTTTTTACTTTTTGCTATAATAAATATCCCCAATAATATTTTAAAAAAAACAAATTTCTTCCACAGATTAAGCCGATATGTGTTCTTCTACATATTTTTGGTAAAAAAATAAAATAAATCACATAAGTGTATATTGATCAGTTTGCACAAAAGTTAAGCATCTACAAAATAGGGGATAGATTTTATGGCATTTTTATTATTCTTTTTTTTTACTAGTAATGGCAGCGATCTGTGATTTTTATCATGACTGCAACGATGTGGTGGACAGATTGGACACTTTTTGGGACCATTGACATTTATACAGCAATCAGAGCTAAAAATAGCCACTGATTACTGTATAAATTTCACTGGCAGGGAAGGGGTTAAACAATAGGCGGCAATCAAGGGGTTAAGTGTGTTCCCTGGATGTGTTCTAACTGTAGGGGGGGTGGGCTCACTACAAAATGACAGAGATCACTGCTCCCGATGACAGGGAGCAGTAGATCCCTGCCATGTTGCTAGGCAGAATGTTTACATAGGCATCTCCCAGTTCTGCCTCTCCTCACCGCAATCACGGACAGCCAGCAAACATTGGGTTTGTGGAACCCGCTAGGCGGGTATTTTAAAGGGACGTACGGGTACACCCTTTTGCCCATGCCATTCAGCTGATGTAAATAGGCGTGTGGCAGTCAGCATGTGTTTAAAGTGTTACATATGGTAATTTTTGGGCATCATAGCTTTTGGCGATATTGGGGGTGCACGCAATTTTAAAACATAAAGTGTTAGGTATCTATTTACTCAACGCAACCTCATATTTTCTATTTTAACAAAAAGTGGGTATTATATGGTGTGGTTTTGCACTAAAATTCATTTTACTATATTTTTTTCGACCCTGTTTCCCCGAAAATAAGACCTAGCGTGATTGTCCGTGATGGCTGCAATATAAGCCCTACCCCCCAATAAGCCCTACCCTGTTTCTCCAAAAATAAGCCCTACCCTGAAAATAAGACCTACAAGGACTTTAACTAGGGCTTATTTGGGGGGTACGGCTTATATCTCAGCCATCACCAACAATCACGCTAGGTTTTAATTTGGGGGAAACAGGGTAGAATATGTGCGTTTAACAAACAGTTGCACAAATATCACGTGAAACAAAATATCACCTTTTTATTTTCTACAGAGTGTCTGCTTTCAGAAAATATATAATGTTCTGAGAGTTTATATAATTCTATTGCCAAAAAATTTGAATTTTTAATTGTATGCAACAAAGAAAAAAAATTGCTCTGGAGTTTAACTGGTTAAGAAGTGTTCTCCTTGTTCCGATTAACCGGTTCCCGACTGACACATGCTGATGTACGTCGGCAGAATGGCATGGCTAGGCAAATGGGCATACCTGTACGTCCCTTTAAATTAGCCGCCGCATCATCGCGTGCCGACGGGGACCTCCGTGAGTCGGGTCGCCGGTCCTGTGGACTCAATCGCCACAGGGATACCTGTGATCGCATCACGGAGAGGAAGAACGGGGAGATGCTAATGCATTGCCCCGTTCTGCCTAGTGACAGTGTCACTGATCTCTGCTCCCTGTGATCGGGAGCTAGGATCAGTGATGTGTCACATATAGCCACTCCCCTCAAAGTTAGAATCACTCCCCAGGACATACTTAACCCTTACACTGCCCCCTAGTGGTTAACCCCTTCACTGCCAGTGTCATTTACAAAGGAATCAGTACATTTGTATAGCACTGATTGCTGTATAAATGCCAATGGTCCCAAAAATGTGTCAAAAATGTCCGCCATAATGTCAAAGTCATGATAAAAACTAATACTAGTACTAGTAAAAAATAAAATTATTAACAAAAATGCCAAAAACTATGCCCTATTTTGTAAACACTTTTTTTTTTCTTTTTTACCAAAAAAATGTAAAAGAATATGTATCGGCCTAAACTGAGGAAAAAAAAGTTTTTTTTATATATTTTGGGGGATATTTATTATAGCAAAATGTAAAAAAAATGTGTTTTTTTTTTCAAAATTGGCACTATTTTTTTGTTTATAGAGCAAAAAAGAAAAACCGCAGAGGTGATCAAATGCCACCAAAAGAAAGCTCTACTTGTGGGAAAAAAAGGATGTCAATTTTGTTTGGGAGCCACATTGCATGTCTACGCAATTGTCAGTTAAAGCGGTGCAGTGCTGAATCGCAAAATATGCCCTGGTCTTTGGACAGCAAAATGGTCTGGGGCTTAAGTGGTTAAATGTTTTTTTTTTTTTTTTTTGTGTTTTTAGAATTTTCAGATGAAAGTCTGTAGAAGTAGATTAACTTAGGCGTAACTGCTACATCATAGATTGAATGTTTGAATTGAAACAATAAAAAATGTAAGGTTTTGCTGTCACAGGCAGTTTAATTCGCAGTATGTTGTTGTTGTATTTCGCTTGTAAGGGGAATCAAAAAAACCTCTAGAAATATGACAGAAAAAAAAAATGGACAGCTATACAATGTTAAACCAACCAATTATTATGTTAGAGTTCTTTTCATAGAGGGTCATTGTGTTATACAGTCTATGCTGACTTGCAACCCAACTGTTAGCTTTAGCTGCTTGGCAGAGTGTTAAAGGTCTGTACAGTATGAACATGAGTAGTTCCCTAGACAGGTAGTGCATGCAAATACAGAGAACGCCAAAGCATTTATTTTACTCCTTACTGGATACTTGCTGCAGTGGAAGGGATAAAGAGCTGGTGTGACCTACTTTCAAGGGACTGTATGTGAAGTTGTATTATTCCAGACAAAACCAATGGATTTCCATTGGTCAGGCTGGTGAAATTTAAAAGCAAAGAATCACAGAATCGGAGCAGATTACTGAAAAATAAAATTAAATAATTAATGTGGCTTCAGAAAGAGATAGTGTTATGCCTCGTACACAGGGTCGGACTCCTTTTGTCGGAAATAGGCTCCATCAGACAGTATCCATCGGAATTTTCGTCACACAAAATTTGAGATCTGGTTCTCAAATTTTCCTACAACAAAATCTGTTCATGCAAATTCCGATTGTGTGTACAAAATTCTGACGCACAAAGTGCCACGCATGCTCGAAATCAAGTAGAAGAGCAGCACTGGCTATTGAACATTTTTCTCAGCTCTTCGTACGTATTGTACGTCACCGCGTTCTTGACGTTTGGAATTTCCGACCAACTTTGCGTGACCGTGGGTATGCAAGACAAGTTTGAGCCAACATCCGTCAGAGAAAAAACATGGGATTTTGTTGTTGGAATGTCCGAACGTGTGTATGTGGCATAAGAAGGAAAAGTGTTTGATTGATAAACATTTTATGAACTGTTGGCCCAAACTGTGATAAATGAGTAAAAAAATAGCTATACAGGAACAGACTGGCAATTGTAAAAAAAAATAAAAAAAAGTTGGAAAGGAGAAAAGCATATTTGGAGACTGAATGTATGACTGTACTATTAAGCCGTGTTACACTATTTCTAGATAAGATAGTTACAAATAGATTTACTGTTAAGCTGATATTTTGATAGGGATATTTGCTTGCACTAAAGGTCTCTGTACTGTAGAACTGTAAGGTACATTCTGATGATCTTAATTTATATTACAGAAAATGAAGCAAATTATAATCTCAATAAATAAATAAATAAATATATAAATAAGTCAGGAAGCACAAGAACACTGTGGCACAGTGTCCTCCACACCCCATTTTACTTTAGATATAGTAATATAAAAATGGGGTAAAGCGACTAGTTTGGAGCTGCTGATGGGCGCTATTTTGCCTGGACACCCCATATTGAAGGGGTGAAGAATCTGAGACCCTGCAATGGTGAGGTTTTAAATACTGTTGTGCTATGTAGGATTCCTCCACGGCATACTTGCTTTATCCTTTTCATTTGTGGCTGATAGAAGTACACTGGTTGGTCCACCTGCGGTGCCCCTTTCTTTGATTGTGACAAATGATTATCCTGACCACATTCTGTGAGTGAGTTTTTAAAGTGATTATAAAGTCTCAAGGTTGTTCACCTGAATGCATTATATGCATTCAGGTGAACAACCTTCTTTGCTGCAGCTGCCCTCAACCCCCCCCCCTTTGTGTAGCTGAACCCAATCCAATCCAGTGATGTCTCTCTCCTCATTGGACAGATTAATAGCAGCAGGGGGGCTGATGTCAATCAAATCCAATGACGTGATAATGGTGGGGCGGGGCCGAGTCCTGCTGTTCATGTCAATAGACGCAGCAGCAGGACTCAGGAGCGAGCTTGTAGGGGTACCTCCATGTAAAGCAGCTTTCCATGGGGGCACATGGTGAAGGGAAGGAGCCAGGAGTGCCAACGAGGCACCCCAGAAGATGAGGATTGGGGCTGCTCTAGGCAAAAAGCTTTGTGCAGAGCAGGTAAGTATAACATGTTTGTTATTTTTATTTAAAAAAGTTACAACCCATTTAAGTGTGATTCATTTAATGTTTTTAAATACTACACTAAAGGAGGTGCTTCCTTCTCTCATGTCTTATTTCTGCATATAGAGTTCGCTTGCTCTGTGATGGCTGCCATTGGCGCTTTTTAGGACCACATGGACATTTAAGGACTTATGGAATAATATATACTGCCTATATTGTATACATTATTACAAGAGTATAAATGATACAAAGTCTGGTGTTACCCCCAACATCACTCCATCCCTAATTCAATACATATATACATGGGGTTCACTCTGGGACTTTGAGTGAGGTGAATATGGTTGGTCAAAAAACATATCATGGAAGTAAAAACATATAGATAAATTACAATTATTGTGCATCTGAAACACAACAGCAATAAATGCAGACAGATAAATAATGCATACAATGTGAACATGGAACAATCCACATACATGGCAAAACAGTGTATACTAATATACAAACATCAGAGAAATGTGCAAGCATCAGTAGTACGCAACGATGTTTTACAAGGCCGAACTCGCTCTTCAGGGTTATAATGCTTTGTTATATCTGTAAAAGTAGTAAATCAAATGATCGAGTGCATGTTGCATCAAATAGGCAGGGAGGTGAGTAATCATCAGGGTCAGACTGTGGGACCCCCTACTCACAAATGGTGTTTAACATTCCGAATAATGGGGGAAAAGGCAAACAAACGTGCCTAAATATCAACTAAGCTAAAAAGCAACATACCTGGGTGTGATGTGAGACCATCCCCTCGTGGAAGTGCAGCTGGTGTGTGTAAACTCATGATGCGAGTGCGAGTGAGAAAAGCTGATGTCAGGCTCCAATTATACCCCCGGGGGGGACCAAATGCTCCGCCCCACACATCATGTGGGAACAGGGCAGCGTACAAGCATCGAAGACACTCGTCGTTGCTGGGGCCGCAGATGCACAGTATCCCCCATTGTTCGGAATGTTAAACACCATTGGTGAGTATGGGATCCCACAGCCTGACCCTGATGATTACCCAGCTCCCTGCCCATTAGATGCAACATACACTCAATCATTTGATTTACTACTTGTATCGCAGATATAGCAAAGCGTTTACCCCTGAAGAGTGAGCACGGTCTCATGAAACATGGTCGGGTACTACTGATGCTTGCACATTTCTCTCATGTTTGTATATTGGTATACACTGTTTTACTATGTATATGGATTGTTCCATGTTCACATTGTATGCATTATTTATCGGCCTGCATTTATTGTTGTTGTGTTTCAGATGCGCAACAATTGTAATAAATCTATATTTTCTTACTTCCATGATATGTTTTTTGATTAACCATATTCACCTCACTCAAAGTCCCAGGTTTAACCCCATGTATTTTTAAAGGAGTAGTGACACAGCCATTTGTGTGGCAATATTGTTTCACCATTCATCAGTCTGATATCGGTTGGTGGTAGTGGTGAAGGATTTTTTACTTAGTGCGCTGACACTACTTTTAAGAAAATAAAATTTTTTGGAGTGTGATGCATAATGTACAGAATGTGATGGGACTTGATTAAAGTATTTCTTAATACAATTTGTAATGATTTTATCACATATGCTTAATTGTTTGTGATTTTCAAAGGATTAATAGTATAATCAATAGATAGATAGATAGATAGATAGATAGATAGATAGATAGATAGATATCTATAGATATGGAGATATATATCTACACATATATAAAGATATTAATATCCATATCTATAGATATAGATCTATCTATCTACCTATCTATATAAAATAATTTAAAAGGAACAGTGCTTAGCATGTATGGTGCATAATCTGTATAGCTATCTATCTATCTATTTTTGTGGGTATCTTTCTGTAAGCAGCTGTTTTGTTAGTACATTTTTTTTATTATTATTATTTTGGCACAATAGTTTTATCAGCGCACAGTTCACTTGGTTTGTTTAACTAATTTTAATGATAATGGTTTTTCTTTTTATTTAAAGTGAATACCAAACAATATCCTTATTCTACAAAAATATCTATAGACAGTTACTACTTCATGATGATTTAATTGATTTTTAATTAAATTGCTTCTTACTGTGTTCTTCTGCCCCCTTGTAATGTCCATTCATAAGCTTTTAAACCTTTTATTTTCCATCTCACTACTATTTGTATTGAATTAGCAGTGCATATGAGTTGTGGTTATGTGCTCTGCTCTATGTAAACTACAAATGCTATAGTCCATAGTCCTTAGCCCATCTGGGGATTGAGTAAGAGAGGGTGATCACATTACTACATACACTGAGACCATAGAGAACAATATAACCACCCTTTAAATGGAAGTTGGATTGCAACAGCAACAAATACAGCTTGGAGATTTGGACAGGAGGTTGAGAACAAAATCTGTCAATTTTATGAGTTAAGTACACATACTTGAATAGATTTATTTTAAAACAGTGTTTGATGTCACTTTAATGCAGAATCCAAGCAGCTAAATAAACAGTTGAAACACCAATATGTAAAATGTTTAATGTGCCAACATATGTCTTCAGCCAGTCTTATGAGTCACACATTCCTGCTATACTACAAAGCCAGGATGGTGACACCACTTATCTCTATAGCAGCTTTGTGGTTTCTTCTGCCAAACAGTTGCTCACTGGACTATAAATAATCATCATTATAATGCAAAAACATAAAAAAATCTCCCTGTGCCCTTTTCCTCCTAGAAAACCAGCTTAACACCTATCAACATTTTCTAGTTCTTGTGAAGGGGTTATACTAACAGCACTATGCATTCCAGAAGAGTCTCATGGATTCATAGGCTGATAAGAGTTCATTGCTGCCTATGTCAATGAGTTTCCCTTTGCATTTTTATAAAGTCGCAGTTTTACAATAAATCAAACATTTTGACAGGTTACCATTGACATAGCTATTTACATTGTTTTGCCTGATGCGCTTTTCCACTCATTAAGCATATGATTTGTGACCTCTCAAGTCACATTTCAGAAATAATATGTGCGATTAGTCTTGTACGAATTGAAAATTCATACAAACCTCCAAAAATTCGTACATTCAGGAGGATACGAAATACGAATTGCTATGCTTCCGAATTTTGTATGACATACGAAATTTCGTTTACAAATTTCAGATCCAAATTCCGTTACAACGGAAACATGACTGGTGTTTTGTTGACCAATCAGAGGTTTTCTTCTGCTGCTGAGTGAAGCTTGGGAAAATTACCTCTTTTAATATGGGAGTGGGAGACTGGTACTGATAGTTGATGAGAGATTCAAAATCAGACAAAATAAGACTGTTTCCTTAATTATGATTATTCATTATAATGAAGTTAAAAACCCAGGAAGTCAATACAGCACAGGGATAGTGGGGGTCCCTCATAATGGAAAATTTGTATTTCAGAAATATATTGGATGAGATTTTATGAATACATGCACAGACTACACAGTGTTTTTAGGTTTGTCTGAAGTCTTACTTTAAAGCTTATTTTCTGGTTTTACCTGCCCAAAAAAAAAAATATTTTGCAAAGACAGCCTGTTTGTTAAAGCCAATCATCTCTGCCAGACAGCATAGCCTGGTCCTGGATCGCTCTATAAACTACACTTCATACACTACTCTCACATATTCGCACAAAAAAACTCGAATTGGATTCCTTTTTCTCATTAAAAACAGAGAAATCCTTATGCCTGTCCATAACGAAATTCCTCCTTAATAGCAATTCATATAAAGCAATATTCACTAGAAACCTCAATCAAACACTTAAAACATCCCATGTATAGAAACTCTGTGCCCCATCTGGCCACATAGCATCCCATCATTCAGAAATAACTGACATATTTCAAAAATTCTATGCTGACCTGCTCTCTTCACTGTCTTCCACCTTACCTCCTGAATCTTTCTGGATGGCTGGTATTCCCATCCCCACATTGCCTCTATCCCAAAGAGAATCTTTAAATTCACCCTGCACAGGGGAAGAAGTTAGGCATATCATTAAATCCCTAAAAATAGGTTCAGCTCCTGGCCCGGAGGGCTACTCTGCAATGTATTAGAAACAATTTACAGTCCAATTGAGTCCCAAATTGACCTCCCTCTTCAATTTCATCTTAGAAGCCACTTCCCTGATGAGTCATAACTAGCCAACCTGTCCTTAATCCCTAAACCAGGTAAGGACCACTCTGAACCTTCTAACTTCCGTTGTATCTCAGTCATAAACAATGACTTAAAGATCTTTTGTAGACTTTTAGCAAATAGGTTAGCAGCAGTAATTTACACATATTCCAGACAGACAAATTACAGACAACAAACGATTGGCCACTAATATTATTCAAGATGCTAATAGAACTTTATCTCCCCTTCTTCTGCTGAGCTTAAATATCCACAAAGTGTTTGATAATGTCACATGGGAATATCTAGCAGCTATTTTGCAATGCTTTGGTTTTCAAAATAAATTATTCCACAAATTTAAAGCCTTATACATCAATCCACAAACAAGAATGCATATCTCAGGCTGTAACTAAAACTTCTTTAAGGTGGGTAAGGGTACTAGACAGGGGTGCCCACTCTCCGCCCTTTTATTTTCCCTTGCTATGGAACCCATGGCAGCAGCTATTTTACAGCACCCACACATTTCGGGTTATCCCAAAGTGGGTTCACAGTATAAACTCAGCAGCTTTAAACTACACTGAAAGTAAGCAATACATTCTAATCTATTATTCCCCCAAGCCTCCAAGTGGACAATAAGGAAGCAGCACAGTATCAGGTCCATTCCTTTATTTTCTCCTCCTGTAGGAATACTCACAAATTTTAATTAATAGTTTTGAGAAATAGAGCATGATTTGATCTAAGTACTGCCCTTCCTGCTCCCAGTTTTAGTGCTGCTCTCCAAGGGATTACAAGAGGTTGACACCAGGAGTTATGCTATGTTGATTAGAATTACCATTAATACATTTTGAAATAAAGCAGAACTTCCTTCACTGACATCTTCTTCTAAGTGCCAGTCTTTGGGGATCTTCAATGGCTGATGGGAAAGATGTCCCCCTTGCGCATGTGCAGGAGGCCATCATCCCACCATTCGGAGACCAACCTGGCACTGTAAGCTGAGCTGCACATGCGCAGCTTATTTTACAGTGCCAGAAGAGATGGCGAGCAGGCAGATAGGGGCATTTTATTGCTGACAAGACAGTACAGTCTCTTCTGCAATAAAAGTCTGTCTGCAGCGGGACTTTAGTTACACTTTAATATATAACTGTATTGAAATGAGTTTTCATATCTGCCTAGTTTTCAGCTTAAGCCATTTGCAGATATCAAGACAATTTTGTGAAAAAAAGGGACACAGTCTCTAAGAAAAGGATGAATAAGTTTTATTTTAAATAGACAGAATGGTAATTTTTACTAAGTCTGCCTGTGTCCAAGGAAGTGCCACAATACAAATGGATACTATGTGATGGCCATTTATATTAATTACTTTTGGTATCTGAGCACAGAAAAGCAATACTAGCTCCTATCTCTGAGCAGCATTCTGCTAAAAAGTCTGAGACTTCAATACAAAGAACCAAAAAGAAAACATTTCTACTGATGATTACTTGCAAATTGTACTAGATAGTTCGGTATAAAACAAAAATCACGCCTTTTTTGGAACTTAAATAAAAACATTGCAATTTGTTTTGGACATCCTTTCTCAAGCAGCACAAACAGATATAAAAACTGGTGATCTTTAAATACTATGTTGCCGGATAGCTTCTGGCACCAATAGAAACTATAATGGACCATTTTGAATATGCCAAAAAGCCCCCTGACAAGTCGTGTCCCGCTCTGTGCAATGGAACTGTTCTAATCGGAGTGACTCAAGTCGCCCTGACTTAGAAAAAGGTTCCTGTATGACTTTTGGGGTGACTTGCATTGACTTCTTTACAGAAGTCATTTTGCAAGCCGCCGCTAAAGTCGGATCCCGGTCACCTGAGGCAGTCGCGCTGCAAGTCATGCTGCCTCAGTGTGAACGGGCTCTTAAGGTTGGACGTTTAAGGATGTACAGTTGACATTGAGGCGAACATATAGTTTCATTAAAAACAAGTTTTATTTCATACAAAGATGTAAAAAATTACACAAGGAGATAAAATCATCTCCTACAATGTAGACAATAACATAGTACTGATGTTGATATGGTCCTGGTACCATTTTAAGTTGCTGTTACCAGGGACCAGTTGGTTGGATAGGAGTCCTGGTCTGTGATGAGCTATTGGGAGTGCATATGGCTACATACTGATGAAATTGGTGAGAACCCTTATAACATGGTACTTTTATGAAATATATATAAATAAATGTGTGATGAATTATATAGCATAGTCTGTTAGTAATGGTGTTTCTTTTAATTTAATGAGAATTAGCTATACCTTAAATGTCCCTGAAGGAGCGGAGAAACGCATTGTATTATTCTACATATATGAATTATTATCAGCATTGGAAACAAGTATTAATATCAACATCAGTACTATGTTATTGTCTACATTTTATGAGATGGTTATATCTCCTTGTGTAATTTTTAATATTGTTGTATTAAATAAAACTTGTTTTTAATGAAACGTGCTGACCTTAGTGTCGGCTGTACATTCTTAAAAGTCCAACCTTTATGGGATAGTCTCCCAAAACTTTACATTAATTATACACCAGTTATATAGTATATACCATAGTTTGTAGATGCTGGAATTTATTTATTTTTTTAACAGACATGCAGCTGAATACATTTTTGCCTGAAACCATGAAGAAATGTGAATGTTTTATTTTTTATTGGATATATCTTCTAACAGAAATGAGAAAATATATATTTTTTCATTTATATATAAAAAAATAAAAACCCAGTAGTGATCAAATGCTACCAAAAGAAAGCTCTATTTGTGTAAAAAAACAAAAAACTACCTAGTAGTGATCAAATACCACCAAAAAAACTCTATTTTTGTAAAAAAAAAAAACTATATAAATTTTATTTGCATATTGCACAGTTGCATGACTGCACAATCACCAATTACAATAGCGTAGTGTTGGCTACCAAAAAATTATCTGGTCATAAAGGTTGTAAAACATTCCTTTATTATAACCCTGTAGATGTCTCAAAAGCAACACAATACTAGTAACAATTTTGCTGATAACACACCAAAAACTTTACCTCCTTCAATTATTTTAGTGGACATGTTTTGAAATTCTGTAATATGATCTTTATTTAAAGGTTGATACGTTTCACTATCTTGTAATTGTCTCCACAATTACAGGATTTTCTTTTCTATCCTTTACCCTGTCTAAAACCTGTTATCTGTTAGATTGGTATTTCAGTAACATCTAGAGGATTGATACAATTCTCATAATTCTATATCTGTAATTTCCTGGAACCTTTCAGGAACAAGGCTGCACATTTAGATGGGGGAAAAAAAATAAGGAAGATCAGCATGCATTAAAAAAGTAAAAACAAAATTACATTGTTTAAATATGCTCTTCAACAAGGTGCTTCATTTGTGCTATACACACTTTAAACAGAAGGATAAGAGCATCTAAAATTCAAAGGAAATATAATTTTTGTAATGTATAATGACTCTATATTGTAATAATTAGAATGATGTCATATGTTGATTAAATTACATTGTAATCAATGGTTGGATTATGACAATGCCCTCACTATTTCCAGCATTACCCACACTTTTTGTCAGCTGCCACATTCTGTGTAATTTCTGTAAGCTGATGTAAACACCTAGGCTAGTAATGCAACTTATAAAAAATTTAATTTTATCTCCACCCTTTGTCCTTTCTTGCATTTAGCTTATTGTAATTATATATATTAATCAAAAAAATTAAAGGAACTATTTTTATTTAGAGTATAGCATCAAGTCAATTAAACTCCTGGTATATTGATCTGGTCAGTTAAGTAGCAGAGGGGGTTGTTAATCAGTTTCTGCTACTTTGGTGTTAATGAAATTAACAACAGGTGCACCAGATGGGCAACAATGAGACAACCTCCAAAAAAGGAATGGTTTTACCACTGATATTTTCCCCCCACTCATCTTATCTGACTGTTTTTCACGTATAGTAATGCAAGTGTTTGCATTTGGCTAGGGTCCTATAAAGGTTGTACAGGCAATCCAAATCCTTCAGGATGGACAACAATATGTGCATTTGCCAGAAGGTTTGCTTTGTCTTGCAGCATGGTCTCAAGAGAGAATGAAGGATTCCAGAAGACAGGTAGCTACTCTAGGAGAGCTGGACAGGGCCATAGAATGTCCTTAACCCATCAGCAGGATGGGTATCTGTTCCTTTGTGCAAGGAGGAACAGGATGAGCACTGCCAGAGCCCTACAAAAGGACCCCCATCAGGCAGCTGATGTGAATGTTTCTGGACAAACAATCAGAAACAGGGTGGCCTGAGGGTTTGACATCTTCTAGTGGGCCCTGTGCTAACTGCCCAGCACCATGGATCAGTTAAACACCAGAATTGGTAAGTTCACCCTAAGCATATGTGACAGACATGAAAGGATCTAGAGAAGCCGTGGAGAATGTTATGCTGCCTTTAACATTGTTCAGCATGACCGGTTTTGTGGTGGATCAGTGATGGATTGGGGAGGCATAGCCATGGAGAGACGCACAGACCTCTACATGCTGGACAATGCTACCCCGACTGCCATTATGTATTGGGATGAAGTCCTTGGACCCATTGTCAGACCCTACACTGGTGATTAGGGCCCTAGGTTCCTCCTGGTGCAAGACAATGCCTGGCCTCATGTGACGGGAGTATGCAGCCAGTCCCTGGAAGATGAAGTAATTGATACCATTGAATGGCCCCCATGCTCTCCTGACCTAAATCTAATGGAACATCTCTGGGACATTATGTTTCGGCCCATCAAATGCCACCAAGTTGCACCTCAGTCTGTTCAGGAGCTCAGTGATGGCATGGTCCAGATCTGGAAGGAAATATGCCAGGACACCATCTGTTGTCTCATTAGGAGCATATCATAAAGCCATAGCTGCCCTGGTCAACCATTTCCCCCTGTTCTCCCTGTTGCTACTACTGCCAGCATTTTATAATTTTTTCTTCTTTGCCTTCTCCCTCCCTCTCCCTCCCCCCACACGTTTTGTCAAAAATATTAAATGGCACACTGAAATCCCGAAAATCTATAACTGTAATGTTTTTGGAAGAGAACTCTCTGTGCCATCTGTCTTATTATGTTGCCCTGTTCCCATTGCCTTGTGTCTCATCTTAGGCCTGTGTTTGTTGTCTTGAGATTGTTGTGCTAGAGGCCAGTTTGCCCAAGATGCAAGGAACAAAGTCTAAGGAGCCACCTTTGCTGTAATAGTTTTTGCTGCAGGAAAAAGAAATGTAAATTACTGCACCCAAAACATAACACATCCTTACCACAGATGCACATTTATCCCTAAACATCAACATTTTCAAAAATGCCTACACAAGTGCTGCTTAGAGGTATTATCACAATTTGTTTTCTCTTGAATAATCATCTTAGCTCTACATTTAAGGAGATCAAAACGAATTGAAGTTTATTTTGTTTTGATTATTGCTATCTGGAAAAGCTGCTACCAGAGTTAAATGTAATAATTGTTTGCCTTTTGGTCACTGACAGTAGCATTTGATATTGAGAATTTATTGGTAGTTTTAACTGTTACAGATGTATTATCTGCTCTGCCCTGCTTTAGTGGCTCAGGGCAATCTGACTACTGTCAAATACAAACACGACAGGTTTTATGCAAGATAAGATTTAGTGTCTGTTAGTTGCTTAATGTTAGAGTAGGGAAATTGGAAGTGATAGCCAGAAGAAGATTAGGAATAATTTCTTGTGTGTGCTTTTTTTCTTGAAAGAAAAAATCTGACTAAAGTCTAGTTGACAGTGGAATTATGGGATGGTGAATTGCTAATGCTGCACAGCAAGCAAAATGGCCATCTCTTAGATCATAAAATCCATGCAGTTTTTTTAATATATATAATATATGTCTCTACAATTAACTGCTGCTAGATTTAATGAAGCTCTTCACATGCTAGACAGGTGGGTTTGCTTCCTGAATAATCTACACTCTCTCTGCTTGTTGAATAACCAACAAAATTTCGGTTTCCAAGCAATTTTGAAGATAACTGGTTCAAGACTAAAGCTGAGGTGAAGCAACTTCTGACCCTAGCTCTGACATTCTAATTTATAAATTCTGTATGTGTTTATGTATATGATAACAAGGAGCCTACACTGAGTGTGTTTGGATATATTCTGATAAGAATTAGAACTCGGTAAGCAAACACACTTCTATAAATGTCATTTTCCTATCCTCACTGATTCCTTCAAATGATCCTTATCTAACTACGAGAAGCAGTAGTGATGTAGGGGTCAGCAGGAGGAACCATTGAGTAGAATGGGGGACACAGGAAATTTCACTGAAGTCTTGATTGCTGCAGCAATCCAGCTGGTGATTTTTCTTCACCATATTGATGTTTTCTATAGTGGGCAGTGAAAGAGGTAGTATTTACTATTTTTTGCAGATGACATATCAGAAGTGGCTTCATTCAACAATGTAGCTTCACATTTATGAATCTAGCTGATTAACTAGATTGCATATTGGTGAACATTTGTATTTTTTAAGGTACTGTTCTGACAAAATGCACATTTCCTATAGATCTATGTTTGTTCCAATCATGTTTGAAGCTGTTTACTGTTGACTCACTAGCTCTGCTGGAAGTTTATTCCAAGCATCAACTACCATTTCCGTAAAATAAGATTTTCTAAGATTTGTTTTGAACTTTTCTCCAGTCAGTTTGAGGTCATGTCTCCGGTGTTCTTGATTTGGGTTTCATATTGAAAAAAACTGCCTGAACATTTTTCACTCCCTTGAACTCCATGGAAAAGGAAAAATGCACCTTTCTGTATAGTCTCTGCACTTCAAGGGTTAAATGCTCATTTCGGTGTAGTGGGAACAAAGCACAGTTTTATTTACTAGATCTTCATACAGGCTCTGTCCAGGTTGACTTTATCAAGTCCAATGCAGGACCCATAGCCAAGGGACAGTCCACTGCCAGAATGTAGAGTAGAGCGCCAGCTACTGGGTGAGTAGAGGACCAAGTAGATGAAATAGATTTTTTGAGACCTCATAGACAGCAATCATTTAAAACAATAATTTAACCTATACAGTACAGGGGATGCCCAACTGCAAGGGAGCATGCTTCCTTTTCCCAGAGATGAGCTTAAAAACCATATGGGTTTCTTACAAGGAGGTACTACTTTCAAAGCAAAGATGAACATCCAGGTAATGCTTGGATGAGCTTATGTAAGTTATTGTTCTCTTCACGAAAAATTTACAATGAGTTTTGTTTATCCCTAACACAAGAATGACAAAAAATATTGAAAAAAAATCATTCAATGTTTTAAGTCTGAAAATATTTTTTGGAACTTTACATGGAAGTTTTCAGTCCAACTATGAAAGATTGCAACAGAAATTCTATGTGGTAGTAACAGGGCCATGGAATTAATGGACATTTTCATTCCAAATGTTGCATTCCATGAAATTTCATTATACTAAATACTTACTATGCTTTCCTTTTGTTTTCCTATCAAAACTTTAAGGCTGGCTTTACATTTGAGCTTTGAAGTAGTATTCAGTAAAATGCAATATTTACTGTGTGGTGGGTTGCTGTGCCATTCATTTTGAATTGCACCCTAAGAATCCTTGCATGCTTTTTTTCATAAAAAAGATGCAAAATAAAAAATAAAAATAATATATATATATATATATATATATATATATATATATATATATATATATATATATATATATATATATATATATATATATATATATATATATATATATATATACAGTATAAAAAAAATTGACAGTCCAGTGTTTTTTATTATATATATAGATCAATTAATAGACCATTATTAATACATTTTTTGATATAGGTCACAGGGTGAGAACACCTCTTTATGACATTTACCTCATATATTGGGAAATCACTCACCATTCATCTGATAAGAGTGACCTATTTGGAGGAATCACCCTTCAGGTGACAGGAGTGATTATCACCCATTTGTTGCATATTCACTTGGGAGGAGTGACTTAAAGGAGAGGTTCACTCTTCAGGTGACGGGCAGCACCACCCCCCCCCCCCCTACATTTATACAACTTTTTAATATGAGAGCTTCAACTGAAGCCCCTTGGGGAAGACAGCAGCTTAAACATAAACCTAATTGCGGAATACCATAGTTTATACAACTAGGGAGTGAGCCTACAACTATGCCCCCATAGCATGCAACTTGCTGTGGGGGCACACACAGAAGAGAAGGAGCCAAGAGTGCTGGCAAGGGATTGCAGAAGAGAAGGTATGTTTATTAAACCTTTTTTTTTTAAATCTAGACTTTAAAATCACTTTAACGGTCCAATTTATAAAAAAGTGTCTTTCTCTCAACATTTTTGCAAGTATAGCAAATAATCCCTGTATTATTTGCAATACGTTTTTAACAGTTTCCTTAGTCCATTTCATTGCGCAAATGTAACAACCCATAACATTTGATCCTAAGAGAAAATTTGCTTAATAACATTTGACCATGAGAGCTCTTTGATGAGCAATGGAAACAGTAGGAGGGAGACTTATGTACAGTGTGCAATATATGGAGATTCTTATGTGAATGGCCAAATGAATGGGTGTTTGACCGTTTGCACAATATTTTTTATAGATTGCACACTGTATTACCATCTACAAGTGTCTTTGTTAGAATGAAAGATCAAATCAGGTTCGTGGAACCAAACTAAAATGTATCGAGTGTAAAGCATATCGAGCTATATGTAAATGGGCTCCTGACCTTTATTCATGTGGCATATGCCTCTATAGCACCAAATGGATGTTTCACAAAATGTGAAGTTTATATATGTTCCTTGCATGCCAAGGAGCCAGATAGGCAATCTAGTTGATTGATCATTGATAAAGATGTGGTCTTCTTTTGGGTGTACTTCCTTTAATTTTGAAAGCATTCTGTTATGTCCTGTATGGCATTGGCCTAAACATGGTTTTATAGAGAAGGGCTTTAGATTTTACAGACAAAAGCCTATACTTTGATAGCCAAAGTTAAACAAGAAATCAATTCTATAGCTCTATTATTTTTTGCTCACAATATAGTCTGAAAGTTTCCAGCTGTCAACCTTTTTTGAAGAAAATAAAACCTTTTTATAATGTACATGTTTTTATTTTTTTTCTCTCATACCACCCTAGTAGTCCTTACAAAAGGAGAGCACCTTTTTAACCCAACCATAGTGTTAAATGTTAAGTTTACATCATCAATATAGGCCAAGTACTGCATTAATTTTTCTAATTTCTGATGTCTGAATCACACACAGGTTTCTTAACAATAACAAGACACGTCAGCAAATTGCCCTGTCCTAGCCAACCTGTACTCTCATTATTGTCTGTAAAGTAGAAACAAAAATGATTCTGTTCACTTGACATTCTTAAATCTGAAAGAAAGCTGCTGGAAGCAACTCAAAAATAGGACCCAAACCTATCATCAGAGCTGCCCCAGATACCTCTGTTCTGAAAAAACATTATTTCTATGTAAAATGAGAAATGATGTCTTAGATTATTTTTAAATAGCTACAGCTAAGGTATTAGTCCATCTGCTTAAATCTGGAAATCTGTACTGGGAGGAACATGTAAAAATAGGTTGCTGATCTTTTAAAAAAATTATAATACTAACTGTCATGCCGATCCAGTTACCCTAATATATTATGATTCACTGACCGGGAACATATGCAGATAAGGGTTTCTGACTTTACTAGAGATATACTTGTTCCAAGTCAGTAAAGTTTTGAGCACAGAGAGAGACGGCCAACTCCCATTTCAAAAATAGGTCAGCAACAGCAGCTTACATACTATATAGCCCTTAGTACATGTCAATACTTCTAAGGCTTTATTGTAATAGGGCAACATCATAATGAAACGATTCAGCATGTTCAAAATAAGCAACTAATTTAGGAAACAATTTAATTTGCTGTATGCAAACATAATTTATACATATTTTGCAAGTGCACATATTACATATAACCATGTGCTATTTTTATTTTTTCTACAGCTTCATTCAGATCAAGACAGAGGAGATGGGAGCTTGAAATATATTCTCTCGGGAGATGGAGCAGGAACTCTTTTTGTCATTGATGAGAACACAGGTGACATTCATGCCACACGACGCATTGACAGAGAAGAAAAAGCCTATTACACCTTGCGTGCCCAAGCAGTAAATAGAAGGACAGGGAGACCTGTGGAACCGGAGTCAGAGTTTGTCATAAAGATACATGACATTAATGATAATGAGCCAACTTTTCTAGAACGCATTTATACTGCCAGTGTCCCTGAAATGTCTGATGTTGGTAAGTAAAGTATTTGTCTTCCAGCTTGCATTTAGAATATCAGTGGTATGTTAGAGATTACAAGACCCAGAAATGAAATGTTAAAGGAAACCTCTTGAGAGAGAAAAATGTAGGCTGACTTCTACTTTTAAAAAAGGTTACCTGGCTACTATGTCAATCCAATGACTTCTGTACTATTTAAATCACCAAAAAAAATACATAACTGCTCACTAAATAACTCTTAATACTTCTCCAGGGTTGAACATGAGTTTGATCTCAAGGATCCTGCTTGTAATTTAGCAAGTGGGCAGAAACAAAAATGGATTTGACCAGTTTATCTGCCTGCTCAAACCTCTGGCAGATATTGGTGATGGTCTGTCATTAGCAGGGTTATCACTACCATCTTTATATGACAGATCCCCACCAACTGAAATTGTAAAAAAGCTGTCAGGGATCCTACTGTAGGTGACACCATTAACCAATTATGGTCATGATTATATTTGGTCAATGATGTAACAGAGTTTCCTTGCCTTGTGTTTATTTTCCAGCAGTGTGGGAGATCTGTCCTTTGCATTGGGCATTGACCCAAACGTAAGGCTCATTACTATTTATTACATACATCTGATTGCAGCTTTACAGTGGTACACAATGATTGTGCTTTGGTACACACAAATAAATAAATAATATTATTAAAATATTATTATAAATACACATAAACATATCACAAGTCTAACAAAATAAAGTAGACCTGAAGTGTGCCCTGGTCTGCAGGATGGTATGCCAAGAGAAGGGGGCATACCCAAAATAAGTGAGTGGATGGTTTTAAGAGAAGTGCCCTAAGAAGAGGAATGGGTGGGTGGGTACCCCACACTGGAACCGACGCAGACCAGTGTGGATGGTCTGCTTAAATACCCCCCAGGCTCCTCCCATAATTTCAGGCCACCATACTGGCCTTCCTATTTGTGGTTGAAGCCCTATGTCTGGGAGAGATGTGAACCACACACCACACTTCACAAGACTAACAACATAAAGTCGTCGCTGAGGTATTGTACTTGTCCGGAATATAGATGCAGTGCACATTGAATTGGTGCTGTAGGGATAGTTGCACCATCCCGCCCAGGAAGGACATGATGGCCAGCGATTTGGACCTGCCTTTATTTATAATATTGGCCGTGGCTTGATTGTCTGTGGCAAACGTGACTGTTTGCCCTGCTCAGGCGCTGCCCCAGACTTGAGCTGCTGCCGTAAAGGGGGTAGAGTTCAAATAACGAGTAGGACTGACTGAACCTGGTAATCAGGAGGATTTCTGTGGGCCATGTTCCTGCAAGCCGGTGATGGCTAGAAATTGCCGCAAAACCGCAAAACCCCCCCAGGTACGAATTTTAAAGGAATATTTCACTTTTATCATTTCACTTTAAGCATTATTAAAATCCCAGCTCCTGAAAAAATGGTCGCTTTTAAAACTTTTTTTTGCATTGATACATGTCCCTTGGGGCAGGACCCAGGTCCCCAAACACTTTTTATGACAATACCATGCATATAAGCCTTAAACATTTGCACATTTGATTTCTCCCATAGACTTTTAAAGGGTGTTCCACGGCTGCCAAATTGTTCTCTATTCGGCGAATAGGCGAACACCCGATGTTTGGGCTCATCCTAGTGGGCAGTTATAATAAGCTGAACTGCCCTAGGGTTTGATTAATTAAAAAAGAAGTTCAGAACCCCACTGAAGTCAATGGGAGGTGAATCTGTCAAATCAAAAATGCCAGTGTTCTGTGCTAATAGGCAAGGGGGTGTAAAAAAAAGGGAAAATTTTCCATTGCAAACCTTTTTTTTTTAATTCCATGAGGCCAGTAGCAATGATTTTTTTTTAAAGCACTGAGATTTACAAGGGTAAAGAGCTGGCAAATTACATCTCCCTTCTAGCTTATTTTCTTTAAAAGAAAAAACAGCACACTGACCCAAAAGGTCCCCAAAAATACATAGAAGACCAACCCCCTCCCCAAGGGTCTGTCTTGTGTTATGGGAGACCTATGCTTTTCTTTTTTTCCCAGAAACAAGCAATGAACTTGTATTTGCTGACAATTTATAATGTGTACTTTTTCTTATTTGTAATTATTTGTAATTATCAATGTTGCAGTAGCACTTGCATGAAAATTTTTTTTTGTAGAGTTCCCCCAAAATGCATACCAGACCCCTCAAGTCTGGTATGGATTTCAAGCTCTTACCTCAGTCAAGAAAAAAAACAATGCATAATGTCACCCAGGAAATCCATACTAGACCACGTGCCCCTAAAATGGGGTGCCTTGCCTTGATGAGGACAAGATTCTCTTCTCTAATCAACTGCTAAGGATAATCAAAACATTTTAAATGAAAAGAAATATAATATGCTATAATAACATTGTACATAGAATGAGCACTGAAAAAAGGTATTCAATTTTTCTGTACGAGCAGTCGGGTCCCTTTGGTGTCTCCTTTTCTGGCATTGATGCAGAAAAGGAGGCACCAAAGGATCACAACTTGCAACCTCGCAACACTTCAGCTGAGACAGAAATAGAGGCACTTTAGTTTAATAAACTCCTAAGCGTAATAGATTAATGGAAAATTCACTCCTTCAGAGAAGGGATGAGCTCTGATGCGTTTAGATCTCTGAAGCTCCTCTTTGTGATACAGGTCCAACAGATGGCATGTTCGCAGAGTCAGGACCCCAGGCACCCACTAGAGACATCCTGGGGACAGACCTATCAAAACAAGAACTGTCTACAACAAATGGGGACAAAAGGCACCACCTTTTTCCCCTGACAACATGCACCGAAAATGAAACGAAAATGAAAGGTAAATCCAATTTGCACTGCAAATGCACTTGGAAGTGCAGTCGCTCTAAATCTAAGGGGTAGATCTGAAATGAGTGGAATCTCTGCTGATTTTATCATCCAATCATGTGCAAGCTAAAATGCTGTTTTTTATTTTACTTGCATGTCCCCCTCGGATCTACAGCAACTTTACTTCCAAGTGCACTCTCAGTGCAAAGTGGAGTTTCCTTTAGCAAATAACCCCTTATGTTTAACAGCCTGGCTTCACTTTTTCTGTGCTGTCCAGGGCAAGAGGGCAGAACTGAGTTGGAAATAACTTTCCTCACTGATGCCCCACTAAGATGTTTATTAGATAAATAGTTCATATCTGACAGTGAGGCTGCGTTCACAGGCATATAGAGGCCACGGGCACAGTGAGGCTGCATTCATAGGCATAGAGAGGCTGCGTTCACAGGCACAGAGGCACAGTGAGGCTGTGTTCAAGGACACAGTAAAAGTGAATTGATGGGCATAGTGAGGCTGCATTCACTGGTACCGTAAAGCTGCATTTGATGGGCACCATGAGGCTGCATTGATAGGCACTGCGAGGGGGCATTGATGGGCACCGTGAGGCTGCATTGATGGGCACCGTGAGGCTGCATTGACAAGGGTGTGTTTAGGGGCAGACTTAGGGGTGGGGGGGCAGGGGAGAGGTTGGGTGGGGCAACTGGTGGCAAGTAACTCTTAAGGCCTGGCTAGTGGCTCAGGACTTCAAATTTTGTGCCCTGGTGTATGATATATTATTATTTTTTTATTTGATATTTTTTTCTCACAGAAGTGGAGTTGCCCTTTAAATACCAAAACATCTGCAAAAAGTATGTTTTTATTGCTCACTCAATTAGATGATTGAAGTAAACAAAATGTTAACTATTTGCTTTGCCCAGGTATCCGATAACCTAAGTAAAGTACTGTAGGTAAAGTATGTACACCATAAAAAGCACATCCCCCCCCCAATAAAATGTTTATTTCAAGTAATAAAGAACAATACACAATAGTAACATCCAGTACATTAAGTACGTCAGTCAACAATGACAAGCATATTTTAGTTGTGTTGTATACATGGCAAGCATATAAAAATATCTTGAACATTAATCAGTCTGAACTTCCACATGAAACCTGTAAAAAATCTAATGAAATAAATAAATAAAAAATTCAACCCTAGCAAAAGTTAAAATGAATGATGCTGGGTGTAGAGCTGGAGTCTCATTTCTGTAAGATGATGATCTTAGGTGAAGGGTGAATGAGACTCTCTATTTATGTAGATGGAAAAAGGTCTGTTTCTAACTTTGTCCTTAGGTCGCATATGAGGAGTTCCATGTGAAGCCCATTGTTGCGATATGTTGAAAAGAAATTAGATGGTTGGGGTTGATCTGAAGGATATCAGGGGTGTATGGAAAGTTATTAAAGATGAAAGAGAGGGAAGAGATTGGGGAGTGGGAGGGGAAGGAAAGAAGGTTTTCCTCAGTCTTCATGGTCAGTAAAGCTACTTCTATCAGGTAGAAATATAAGTGTGTGGGGGGGGGGGGGGGTATGTTGGAAAATTGTTCTTTTAAATCTAGGGCAGTAGTGTTGGTATTAGTAGTTATAGTCTTCCTCTAAGTGGGGTCCTCCCAGACACGCCCCTTGTTGTTTTTAATGATAACACACATGAGAAACCCAAAAAGACCAAATCTAACAGAAATATCTCATAGACACGAAACATAGTTTGAACAATATTCCAATGTGTGTTTTCTTTCTACTGAATAGAGATAAGAGCATCCATTTGAGTTTGATTCACAAAAGGTTCAGTGAATCCTATCAAAAATTCAGGTAACCCAAACAGTGGTATATCCCATTAAAGTCTGTGGGAGTGTCTATGGGGCATTCTTGTAAGTAAACTCTGGCCTTTTTACGGGAGTAATAAGCAATATACTATAAAAAAAGGCATGGGAAGCTGGACCCTGCCATGGGTAACATGTACCAATACAGAAAATAACAATGAAAGGGTCTTTTTATGTGTCTTTTTGGGAGCAGCAATAAACATACACAAATTCTTTAACCACTTCAGCCCCGGAAGGATTAACCCACTTCCTGACCAGGCCATTTTTTGTGATAAGGTACTGCATCACTTTAACTGAAAATTTTGCGGTTATGCGATGCTGTACCCAAACATAACTTATGTCCTTCTTTCCTCACAAATAGAGCTTTCTTTTGGTGGTATTTGATCACCTCTGTGGGTTTAATTTGTGCGCTATAAACAAAAAAAGAGCGACAATTTTGCTTTCTGCTATAAAAAACAAAACAAAATGTATTCATCAGTGTAGGCCAATATGTGTTCTGCTACAAATTTTGGCAAAAAACCCCGCAATCAGCCTATATTGATTGGTTTGTGCAAAAGTTATCGTGTCTACAAAATAGGGGATAGATTTATGGCATTTTTTTTATTTTATTTTTTTTACTAGTAATCGCGGCAATCAGGGATTTTTAGCAGGACTACAACATTGTGGCACACAAATCGGACACATAACTGGCATTTTTGACCCTTTCTGGGAACCAGTGTCAAATCTGTCCTGTTGTTGGACAATTTTTTTGGCGCTCTTAATAATTTAGGGACTGCAGGTGACATATCAATGTAAAATTGACAGCAGTAGGAACATTTTAATGAGCAATACTAAGCCCAAATTTACTAGAGACAGATAGGGGTTCTAACACAAAAATGTAGACACATCAGAGACTTCAGACTACTTGCCTTTAGTTTTAGTTTTCTTTCAAATATTGCGGCACTGTGCTTGAAAAAAAAGTCAGCATCTAGGACAGATGGTCAGTAACAAGTGAATGCTTTGCTTTGAGAACCCTGAACACAATCTCTTTAGCACCCTCCACATTGTACTCTGGATGGGCATTTCCTACAGGCACAACGTCATACCTGTACATCGAGGACCTCTTCCAAGTACAGGGTGCACAGGGAGATGGAACAAATAAATGTTTCAGTAAAAAGCAGCACATAATACACACAATAACACTTGTTACACTGTATAGTATTAACACTACTCACTGTATTTGTGTCATGGCGGCAAGGCTGATAACAGGAAAAAAACCCTGGGAATCCATTTCTCCTTCACTGAGGAGCTTACATTGGCTAACCGTAAAAAATCAGATCACGTTCAAGACCCTTTGCCTCACCCACAAATGCGTGCATAGAGAAGCTCCGCATTACCTAATGGAGAAAATAAATCATTACACACCAAACCGCAGTCTTCGATCAGCTAACAAAAACCTCCTCCTCGTGCCCAAAGCCCGGTATAAATCCAAGGGTGATCGGAGATTCGCTGTCCAAGGGCCTCGGCTATGGAATGCTCTACCAATCAACATCCGTCTGGAAGAAAATCACCTGGCTTTTAGGAAAAAACTCAAGACCTTCCTCTTTTAGCAGATGATCAAAGCTCGCCACAGCGCCTAGAGGCGATTCAGTTCGCATTGTGCGCTATACAAGTATTTCATTCATTCATTCACTAGTGATGTCAGCGTCAGTTTGCCCTCCCTTTTATAATGAGGGGGCTGGAGTATCCAATCCCCCCCCCCCCCCCTTTATTGTCCCTTCTAAGCCTTCTGGCCACGGTTTAAAAACCATGGAGTAATGATTTATGTTTTCAAAAAATTTTACTGGGTGAATCTGCACATACATTTCTTTTGGGATTAATAAAGTATTCTGAATCCGAATAAATCTACCAAGCTCATGAATATCGGTGAGCGCGAACCACATCCCTACTAGAGGGATTACTAATTTGCAATGCATCCTAAATTAAAGATACATTGACATTTACAATTTTCAAGTGTTTAGATGTGTATTTGTATATCAGTAAGCCTATTTTACTTTTTTTTAAACCTAAAAATGTAATTTTATTATAGTAAAGAAGAAAAAAAAATCATTGATTGTACATTGTACTTGTAATTGTGCATGAACTATTTTAGCATGAAGCATGAACGGCTATGCAAGGAATCTATTGAGTACTTTGAAAATAGTTACAGCATTGTGACGATAATCTACCACTAGAGAACATGGCTCTGTATGAGGACATAGAGTACAACATCAGAATTATTAACGGGACAGCTGAAAAGAGCGAGAAAGTTTAAAATTGCAGCTAGCCACATGTAGTACAAAGAAAGGGCACTCACTTTGAAGAAATCACAGACTGGCTGCGGAGATCAAACATAGGTGAATATCACAAGAAACAAGGTTGCAAAAGAACAGGACGAGGTCTGAAAGTAACAGTTATTTTTACAGCAGGTCACTTGTAATTTTGGTTCAGCATCTAGACCTGCGGACCTGGCTTGAAACAGCGTATATTATTTATTTATATGAATAGATCATCAAATCCTCAGGTGCATGCACTGAAACCTGAAAAACTCTTAGAGCTAGGGTCACATAAGACTTCAGTGCTCTTTTCCTGGTGAGTGTTGTTCAAATGAGACCTACCAATATGATGTTCTACATCATTTCCAACAGAGAAAGGATTATTTTATGAATGAAATACCAAGGACCTAAATATGATTTGACAGCAAATTTATTTTATGTGTTGGTCTTTTTTTGAGTAACAGAATGGAAAAAAAAATGGAAATATCTTGAAATAAAGGATAGAGAATACTAGCTTGGGATCTAAGGTCATAGTAAGATGACAACACATCATAAAATCCATTATGTTATTGCTAAAGGCCAACGCCAACCTTCTGGCCAACTTGATACTGTGATTCAGCTCTCTAGACAAACAGATCCATTCAATATAGCCATGCAAAGAAGTAACGGTGATGCACAAAGTGCAGTAACCCATAGCAAAGATATTTAAGTTTACTGTAGTCAGATTGGTCAAATATGATTTATTATTCGTTGCTGTGCACATTCTATCTTACTGAATAATTACATAAAGGTACATTTTTTGTGATTTCTATAATTGTTTGTATTTGTATGTTTAGCACATAAGTATAGAAGATCTTTATATCAGCAGGGCTCTTTTCTCAGTATATGGGTTTCCCATAAATACACTTATGAAAAAATCAATTATTGTGAACTATGTTGTTTTTCTCTTGGATTAAATGTTGTTTCTTAATCATTTTATGATTTATTTTACATCCAGGCACCTTTGTTGTGCAAGTTACTGCTGTAGATGCAGATGATCCTTCCTATGGAAACAGTGCCAAAGTTATTTACAGCATACTTCAGGGACAACCATATTTTTCTGTGGAATCTGAAACAGGTTAGTGTGTCAACTTTGTTTAAACACATGCTGGTTATAGAACATTTTAGGAATCACAGCACTTAAAGAGGAAGTAAACTCTCTCACTCTGATGCTTCTTTTCATTTAGTCCATTATAATAAGTCATTATCAGACTATAGCCACTGTAATCCAGCCCAAATCGCATATTACTTACTGTTTAAAGAAACTTTAAAAAAAACTTGTTTCCAGGGGTTAGGCAGTGCCATCTTAAGTATTGTTTTCTGAGTCAACAGTGGAGTGTATTTCTGCCCTTACATTGAGCACTTTCTGTACTGTTAACCAAGCCTCCTTCTCAATCCAATGTTTCTATGGCAACCCTGCTTCCCTGTTCATAGCTTACTTGTTTATTTCATAGTATTTACTTGTGCCGATGTCTAATGTTTGCCTTTGTCAGATTTATCAGCTTCAGCTATTGACTGCAGTAATGGCCAAGTTTAGACTGTATGTGAGGACACATGGTCACATGGTGTGTAGATAGAAGCTCTGAGTGATTATCAGAGTTCAGTGGTGTGCCGTAGGAAGTCCTGATAACAGATATATAAGACATAGAGAGAGTGCCATAAATCAGGGGAGATCTGGGCATGCTCAGTGACTTCATTCTACAGAACAACAAGGATTACAACAATACTAAGCAAGTAAGGAGATATCTACACGCAGTGTGCATTAGGGTTTTTTATGCTGATTTACATGGGATAAAGTTGTGGGGGAGGGTTTACAACCACTTTAAATTAAAGAAAGTTCATGTGTACATATTCAATGACATAACATTTGGCCACCTACAATTACTGTAAAAATGTATTTCCTGGAGTAACACCAGTTGTAACTCAGTAAAAAAAAAAAAGTTCCAAATTAATTTTGTTCAGTAACCCACAGCAACATATCAGAATTTACTTTAACTTGCTTATATCAGTAAAAAGTACCGTATTTTTCATGCTATAAGACACACTTTTTCCCCCCCAAAAATATGGGGGAAAAATGTCTCTCTGCATCTTATGGTGTAAATATATGACAGGCACCGCCCCCGGCCACTGCCGGCACCACCCCCGCCGCCATCATCACCGCCCCCACCACTGTCGCCATTCTAGTCCCAGAAGACAGATATCCCAGGCCACCATGAATGCTGGACAATCTCCTGGCCTGGCACCAGAAGACAGTAGCCTGAGCAATGGCAAAGGTCAGGCTGTATTAATGGCAATAGTCAGGCTTCTTTTATGGCTATAGTCAGGCTGCATTAATGGCAATGGTCCAGCTGCATTTCTTTGACACAAGTCAGGATGCATTTCATGGGCCCTGGTAAATATTTTAGTACACCATTTGGTTCAGAATATTTTTTTTCTTGTTTTTCTCCTCTAAAACCTAGGTGCGTCTTATAGTCAGGTGCGGCTTATCGAGCAAAACATATGGTAACTACTGACTAATATATCCATACTTATCAATTTCAGATTTATATTTAAAGTTCAGATGCTTTAGGTACAGGTAAAAGATGCAGCTCTTCCATATAGCCCACATCCTTTTTTATCATTACATTTTCAGCACTAACATTAAAACCACAATATGTTTTTTGCTACCAAACCACTTTTTTATATATGCAGGATTTCTTTTGAACTATGCTTTAAAACTTAGCTTTGGGATAAACAAATAGCATCCAAATACAATAATCATGTGTATTCTTATTGAATCTTGGAGTGTTTTCTGTATGTCTTTCAAATTGGTGCAGCAATCCAGTATAAAATATTTCCTCTATGCAGGAACTTCCTGTATAAAGATCACTCACTGCTGCTCTTTTTCCTTGTGCTGCATGAGCGGTCTTTCATCCTCCCTTCTCCTGTAATTTTCTGTAGGATCTGTAGTGAATAGACCTATCAAATCCCTCCTACATGTCTGATCTCAACATAGGCTACTGTATGTGCAGTACAATGATTATGTCACACAGTCATGTGAAAAGGTAAGTACACTCCGTGAAAAATCTTAAAATTTTTCAACATATTTGATTGGGCAAACATTTATATGTTTATTCAAACAGTGCCTCCAGATAAAAGGTGATACACTTGAAAAAAAATACATATAAAAACATTTCACATGTGTAGCTATTCACATACCTGTCATCTTAATGAATGCAATTGCAGATTTCTCACATTGATAAAGTAAGTACACCCCAACATTAATCCCACTTCAAAGCTATTAAATTAGAATCAGATGTCCTGTTTTAGGTGGCAATGATTAGAACTTCCTTAGTGAGTATGTAGGTGGTGCCTACCCACTGGTGGCTGACGTCACTTCAGGTTCAGGAATGTCGGGATCCACCCAAATGCCTGGATTGGCAGATGGCTGAGCCACTCAGCAAGCTGCTGGGAGACTGAGCAGCACCCTCCTCAGCCCAGTAAAATCTTGAGTGGCAGAGCAGAGGGCATGTGCCTGACCGTCAATGGCTCTCTGCAAACTGAGGACTGAGAACGGAGCACTCAGCGGTGTTTGATTTCTTAGTTCTCAGGCTTAAAGTGATTGTAAAGTCTCATTTTGTTTTTCTATAAAAATAACAAATATGGCAAACTTACCTGCCCTGTGTAGAGGTTTTGCAGAGCAGCCCAGATCCTCCTCTTCTCGGGTCCCTCTTTGGTGCTCCTGGCCCCTTCCCCCTGTTAAGTGCCCTCACAGCCAGCAGCTGGCTGTGGGGGCACCTGAGCCGAAGTGCCAAAGCTTCCTGTGTCCATTCAGGGAGCTGCAGAAATTTTCAGACACTGAGACCCAGTTTAGCCTTGCCTACTCTCTCTCCTGGCTAACTGATTTTGATTGACAGTAACAGGAGCCAATGTCACCGCTCCTGTGTCTCAGTCAATGATGAGGGAGAGTCATGGATGGCTGAGGTACTCGTGGGCATCGCTGGATAGGGATGGGGCTCAGGTAAGTATTAGGGGGTGCTGGGGCGGCTGCTGCACATGGAAGGCTTTTTATCTTAATGCATATAATGTATTTAGATAAAAAAAAAAAAACTTCTAGAGAAGGATCTAGGGGTCTTAATAGATGACTGATTGAGTAATAGCATGCAATGCCAAGCTGCAGCTACCAAAGCAGGCATAATATTAGCATGCATTAAAAAAGGGAGATACTCCAGGGATAAAACTATAATTCTGCCACTTTATAAAACTCTGGTTAGGCCACATGGAATATTCTGTCCAATTCTGGTCACCAGTCCTCAGAAGGGATGTGATGGAGCTGGAGAGTTCAAAGAAGGGCAAAAAAATTAATAAGAGGACTGGATGACCTCAGTTACAAGGACCGACTGCAAACACACATACAGACTAATGCCCTGTACACACGATCGGACTTTCCGATGGAAAATGTGCGATCGGATCTTGGAAAATGTCAATCCGATCTTGTTGTCGGAAAATTCTATTGTATGTGGGCTCCATCTGACTTTTTCCATTGCAATTTCCGACAAACAAAGTTTGAGAGCAGGATCTAAAATTTTCCGACAACAAAATCCGATCGTGTGTAGACAATTCCGACAGACAAAGTGTCATGCATGCTCAGAATAAATTATGAGATGAAAGCTATTGGCTACTGGCCCGTTTATAGTCCCGACATACATGTTTGACGTCACCTCTTTATAGTCCCGTCTTACGTGTTGTACGTCACCATGTTCTGAACGATCGGATTTTCCGACAACTTTGCGCAATCGTGTGCATGCAAGACAAGTTTGGGCCAAAATCCGTCAGAAAAAATCTGAAAGATTTTGTAGTCGTAATGTCCCACTGTGTGTACAGAGCATTAATCTCACCGCAGAGAGGATGCTGCCCCCCAGTCTGTCCTACAAAGAAATTTGGTTCCAGGGTCAAATATACTCCCTAAGCAGCCTGGGAGTTTTATAGAGACCAGAGTATTCAACCTGCTACAGTTGAGCTTGTGAACCCCTCAGTGAGCCAAACAGGCTCACTACAAGACACAAAAGTGAAAATAGTGAAAACAGTTTATATACAGCATGAGTCTAGGACAAATATATCTCCCATCCTGGACACAACCCATACATTTTCCTGGCTTCCTGTCACATGGTATATCACCTTTCTCTGAAGTCACTGATTAAATGAAGGTCTAATGTTTGCCTGTTTACATATGTTGAAAAATGTAACAATATCTATGCAGTGTACTTTTTCACGTGACTGTACATCCTTTGTAGCAATTGAGAAATATAACTAAAAGAAATTTTTGTGCTCACAGTTCAATACTAAGGAATCTGTAAAGAAACATTTTTTTTACTATGTGGCACACTGAAAATATTTTAAATCTGCCTACTTCGACACACAAATGTTTACTATAGGATTTATCTATAAGCATCAAGAGTTGCCTAGACACCAGGCAAAAGGAAAGTAAGGAAAATAATTTAAGCCCATGTATTGTTGGTTAAAACAAGGACCTGTCCCCCATTTTCAATTCTGATAATAAAAGTCATGTGTTGTAAACCAACTTTCTTCCTTTACCTCTCAAGTATAAAAAGACAAACTGTCTAAATGTATTCAGACTTAAACCAGTTTAAAACACCATATGTCAGATCAGGTTTTTTTTTTTTTTTTTTTACTCACCAGCACAGCTTGAAGACAGAAGAGAGATATAGTGATGTGCGAGATTCACTGAGATGTGTGCTGGAGTTTAGAGCTGTGCTGGCAAGAACATTGCAGGTGTCCTCACTGAAATTTGATCAGAAAAGTAACCTATTGTATGCTGGAAAACACAGCATAGTTAGTGTATGGCGGTTCCCGGTGATTTAAGTTCAAATTACATATTTAAACACATACGCACATGTATATATATATATATATATATATATATGTATATATATATATATATATATATATATATATATATATATATATATATATATATATATATAAATATGTGTGTGTGTGCGTGTGTGTATATATATATATCTATATATATATCTATATATATATATATATATATATATATATATATATATATATATATAATCTCACAAAAGTGAGTACACCCCTCACATTTTTGTAAATAAAATATTTACAAAAATGGGAGGGGTGTACTCACTTTTGTGAAATACTGTAGACATATCTGAATAGCACCTCAATGCACTTGTGTTGCAGCACAGCATTATGTGTGTTGCAGTGCCATAAAGTGCTGAAAATTCTGCATGCACTTTTTATGGTGCCTGTGTGCTTCACGGAATGTGAACAGACCCCACATGTGCATTTCTGTAATACAGTTCTGTCATAAACTAGGAAAGGTTAGGGGTGAAAAGCTAACATCAGACACATCATTTACTTACTACCTGTATGTTTGTTAAAGGCTAAGTTCACTTTTTTTCCTAAAATCCAGCTGCCCTATGTACCATTATACAATTAACCCCAGGCGCTTTAAGGTGTTTATGATACCAAGAGGTGGGATTTATGATTCTGTGACCGACTGCCATTATTGGCTGTCACAGTGGTCACATGATTGGAAAGCTCCGGCTCGCAAGCAGGGTTCGGGATCTTTATGTTGGCCATTTATAATTGTGCCTAGAGCATGCAGGGTGAACGCTCTCGGCACAGCTTTATTTACACTAATACAAATTTGTATTCAGTGGTGCCATGTACCTCGGTTGCAGGAAAATAGAAACTTTTTTTGATTTTCAGAACAAGGTATTACCCTAGTCCTTGCTGTGTTCTATAGAAAGCTGCAGAGACTCCCTAGTATGTAAAGTTTATGTCATGAGAGCAAGTAAGACACAGAAAGCAGTTTACCAGCTGATCTCATTAGTGCATGCTCTGTGCCCATCAACTAGATAGGTAGATCTCTTATTCCATAGTTATGGTAAAGTAAAAGGAAGTTATGCAGGGGTTGCATAGTGTTTGGCAAGCTTTATACAAGTAGATAAGAGGCAGTGGATGGAGACACTCAGCTATCAAGCCCTGTTCACATCTCTGTGTAGCGGGAACTCACATTCCTACATACATTTCTTAGGGAATTTTTGAGTGTTTATGCCCGTCACGCATGGGGCAGCCCAATTGAGTTGAAAGGGCTGCTCTACGAACAACAATCGCCCCAGAGAAGCTTCATAACTTTTTTTAAGAGTGTGGTGCGTTTTTTTACCATGGTTTTTGATGCATTTGTGAGGCATTTCTGAAACACATGGCAAATCGCTCATTTTCTGTGTGATTTGCCATGTGTTTGGAAATTCACAGGTGTGAATGGAGCCTCAGTGTTCTTGTGTAAACACACCAATTTCACTTTCAGGCCCCATTCAAACTTAACATAGTAGGAGTGGGTATTTTTGGCATGTTTTTCCTATGACACTGCTCTACACATGACAAAGTAGCTCATGGGACATTTTGGTGTGCACATTTTTTACTGTGTGTTTTTCTGCATTTTTTGTTCATTCTCTCACATGGCAAAATGAATGTTTGCTTCTGTGTTTGATGTGCCGTTAATGGCACAAAAAACACAACTAGTTAATTTTAGATGCATAAAAGTGGACATACACTATACAATCTGATTGTATAATCTCAGTACGATCTCCTTTAGATTTACCAAAACTATATAATATTAAATCAGTCTGTATCCAATAAGGCAGGCCCTTGCACCATATAGTTGATAGTAGATCTAAAGCAGATTATACAATCAGATTGTATAGGGTATGGATAGTGAGCTTTACAGAACCCAGGAAATATTTCTGCTGTTTTCAGTATTAAAGCTCTATCCATATAGGCTGTTATCTGATTGCTCAGCTCCTGCACACTCTGCCAAATGAATGACCACTGCCTGTGTACTTATTGAGAATGGTATTCACTGATTGCATTGCAAAAATGTGCACCCGATGAGGTGGGTGGTAGTGATCTGCTGCAAGGGCAAATGCTGAGTGTGGGCTAATGAGGTCAGAGGTCAGTGATAAATGCCTTCCTGTATCACGTCCCACCGTCTGTGCAGGAAGTAATGAAGACATTTTTTTTTATACAGCCAGCTGGACACAGAGGTAAGAGGTGTGTAAGATAAATAGAAAGCTTTTTTTTCTGCAAATAAATACACTCATGATATATTGGTAAATAGGGAAGCTGGAATTTAGGAGAAAAAAAGGAAATTATCCTTTATAGTAAATCTCATAAAGATTGTAGAGCACATAAGTATGGTGTTCTTGGTGGTTTCCATGCTCTGGGTGGTCATTTATTTGTAGTTAAAAATAAATTAAAGCAGCAGAGGAGTACTAGTCATAAGATGTTCATGCTTGAGCACCTGCTACTGAGCATGTAAAACACAGAAAATGAAATTCTTCTGAGCTACATGCATTAATTTTACCACATATCAAGTTTAAGGCATCACCAATCTAAAAAGGCACTATGGTATTAAACCCCAAAACAAAAATGTAATATATTTCAGCTTACTAATCCTAGGATGAGATGCTGCAGGTGGGGTGCCCCCATAGCAAGCTGCTTGCTGTGGGGGCACTCAACAGTAATGGAGGGACCAGGAGAGCTGAAGAGGGACCTGAGAAGAGGAGGATCTGGGCTGCTTTGTGCAAAACCACTGCACAGAGCAGGTAAGTATAACATTTATTTTCATCAAAAATTTTACTTTAGTATCACTTTAAAGTTAAAAAGCCTAAAAAACTAAAAAGTTATGCAGCTAACACATCTAAGATTTAGTGAGCTTTAATTGAATACATTTTTGTTTTGGGGTTTAATACTACTTTAACTAAAAGTATCCTTGTATGTTTATAAATGCTATGGATATAATTTCCAATTTAAAAAAAAAAATGAAGTTGTGATCTACACATACATACTTACACAGATTAATGTCTTTCTGAGCTACAGAATTTTACTCCTGCTTATTGATGTGTGGAAAATTTCAATTTCTTTCAGTGTCACTGCAGCTCCTGAATAAGACCTTTAAACTGAGAAAGACTTAAGACCAAAGAAGTGTATGGAAAGTGAAAATCCTACAGCCGAATTGCTTTAAAATTACATTCCAGAGAAATGTGGCAAGACTGAACTCAATGCAATTTGATTTTATCGCAATAATGTTAAAGAAAATAACTGCAGGATTTTCACAGTCCAGCAATATTGTACCATAAAAAGTCATTGGTATAGTGTTGATTATGCCAATTTTTTTCTAGTTATGTCTGTTAGGTAAGTTGTACAGAATATATACTAGCAAGGTGTCCATCTAGGAATGGTCTGCTAGATCATTTTTATTGCAGATCAATGTATCTCTGGTCACTTCAAGCATAAAGGCAATGCAGGTGTATATGAACATTTTCAAAATGCCTATCACAGTTAAATAATAGTTTTAAAGTGGAGTTCCAGCCGCATATATTGATTTTTTTTTAAATATATCTCTTTCAATAACATAATGTATACATAGCATTGGTCTGTCTTGACATTATCGCTGCATTTATTAATATTTAATTACAAAAGTTACCTTTGATGCATCCTGCTTAGGCATTCCCATCTTACTTGTGGGCAGCCAAAGCCCACAAGCATAAACTTCCAGGATAGGGTCATGCTGTATTCACAGCATGAACCGCCGGATCTCGTGCATGCACAGTAAGAGAACACAGCGGAGCAGGAAACTTCACAGGTTTCCATCACAATCGTTGGCGTTGGAAATGCCCACCACGTTGTGATGGCAATGAAGAGAAGCCTAAGATATATACAGAAACACGGAGCACCATACATCAGCACATTGCAGGGAGAGAAGCGCAGTTAAAATGTTCTTTTTTGCCACAAACCATGCTATTATTAACATTATACACTTTTTCAAGCAACGGGGTGCTGCTGATAACATGTTAAAAACTAGACGTTGGCAAACACGGGCCAGACACAGATCAGCGCTAGTGTGGAGATCAGTGCTTGCAGGTCGGCTAAGCATGTGGCCAAGTAACGAGGGACACTGCAGTGCTGGGGCCGCCAATGTCATATAAATGGATGATGTCAGCAGACCCTGCCCATCAAAGCCAATTGCGTCCAATCAAGGGAAGTGGAGAAGAGAAGTGAATGTGAGGAACTTGAGTGAGTGGAGTGAAACACAGCCATCAAAGCAGCAGTAGAACAAGGAGAGGAGAACAGGAGGTGAAAACAGACAAAAGAAAGAGAGAGAAACGTGAAAGGAAGAAAAAGATTGGGACCGAGGAGTAATAGAAAACAAAGAGAGATATGAATAAATATGGGTTAGTAAACCAGGTCAAGAAAAGGAGGAGGATGTAGAGAGTAGATGAAAAGAAAAGAGATATCCTTAATGGTGATAATAAATAAATGAAAAAAAAATATTAATAAATAAACAATTGAAGTAAAAACAAAGACAAGTTAAATAAATAAAATAAGGAAAACAAAGAAAGGAGAAAAAAGAAAGAAAAAAGAAAAAGAAAAGAAGGAAAAATAAATAAAAAAGAATGAAAAGAGGATAAAATAAGAAGATAAAAAAAGGGGAAGAAGAGGAGGAGGGGAAGAAGAGAAATGGGAGGGGTGGGGGGAATAGAGGTGGGGATGTGGAATGGAGGGATGAAAAGAGGAAGGGGGAGTAGGGAGGGAAAAAGGGGGGGCTTAGAACCTGGATGCAAGAGACCTATTTTATGACGTTCAAAATTAATCTCAAGGTTCATTACCTGCAGGGAAAGATACAAGTGAAATGATCACAGCATCGCCGGCACATCGCACATGCATGGTCGGCGATGGCTATAGTAATCCAAGCCAACCTGCAAGCACTGATCTTCACACTGTCGCTGATCTGTGTCTGGCCGGAGTTCCCCGATGTCACATGTTTTCATGGCATCAGGTGCCCCAGCACTGCAGCATCCCCCATTGCTTGGTTACTGCCGCTGCATCGCACATGCATGGCTGGCGATCCCTGCTGTGATCTGTCCTTGGCATTGATCTATATTCAGATTGTGCACTGCATACAGATGTTCCCTACCAACAGGTCCTTTCTCACAATGATTAAGGATCCACATCATATAGTCCATCATGACAATACACAGGTAGTGATAGTATATTATTTGATAAATCCCTCATCTCATAACATTTTTTTCTCAAATCAGTGATATTGTGCTCATTTTTTTGAGTCTTTTGGTGGGATTTGTGACATCATACCTATCTGGGGGTAGGAGCGGTTTGGGTTTTCTTTCTTTTCTGATTGGTTGATGGTTATTTAAATTATTTTCACTGTTACCCCATGTTTATCACATGCCTGACGAAGGGATTCTGCATGACTCCGAAACGTTGCACTCTCCTTGTGTTGTGAATATGCAATAAACTATGCGTTTGGACACTACTTTGTGTCGATCCATAGTGTGTTGGCAAACATTTACTTTGTCACAAGAACAGAAGCTCTCCCTAGTCTCTCCCTCCTCATTGGCTGAGAAACAGCAGTGGGAGCCATTAGCTCCCACTGCTGTCAATCATAGCCAATGAGGAGGGAGAAGAAGCAGGGCCAAGCCATACTCTGTATTTCTCATAGACATACAGAGACAGCTCGGGAGCCTGCATGCATGAGTGCCCCTACTGCAAGTAGCTTGCTGTAGGGGCACTCAGCAAGGGGGGTGGACCAAGAGTGTCAGCGGGGGACCAAAGAAGAGGAGAATTTGGTTTGCACTGTGCAAAACAATTGCACAGAGCAGGTAAGTATAACATGTTATACTGTATAACATATTAACAATATAAAGTATAACAAAAAAAAAATAAGTTTTGAAAATGCTTTAAGTATTAGTATTTGTCTGTGGCACCTGATCAGAATCAATACGAGATAGCTTTTCACCTGCTCCATTACACAGCACAGGAAATATTGTGGTGATTTAGGCATCATTGCAATAGTTTGTTAAAATGAACGGGAGCAATCTTGCAGCTTATTCATCCCCTACACAAATATAAGATCTGTAACCTCCAAGATATTTATGGACTACTATAGTTTCTTATACAACCTAAGAAATTACACCCAAACACTGCAACCATCCAAAACAGATATAGATGGTTTCCTAGCTACAACCTAGCGTTGGTTATTCTTCAGTTGTCATAGTGTCCAGGCTCCTTTCCTTGGGGGTCTAGGACGCTCCATTTGAGGGGCTGCTGTGTCCACCCCCCAGACTCATATCCTTCACCTTATTCAGCTGTTTGGACCAGTATCTCCCCAACCAGTCCTGAAGAAGTGAAACATCTTTTGAGAATCGTATTGACTTGCCAGAATGGAATACCTATGGACATTACATCTGCTTGCTTGTCAGAGACAGGTGTGACCAGAAATGTGTGGACTGCCACAGAGAATATGAGGCTCATGTAAAGTGTAAAATAATATAATTTATTTAAAAATATAAGTGAATAAAACAAATATAAATGCACCTCCAACATAGTAAAACTGTGTAAAGCAAAACCAGATAATCAAACAAATAGTGGCACACAATGAACAACTGCCCAAACCAAGTATTTACAGGAAACAGGCTAAACTAATTGTAGTCGTTACAGAGCCAGGGTCACACAGAGATCATCAGCGACGATCAAGCAGCAAGAGCTGGCAACAAGACAGGACAGTGAGAGGGAAACAGGAGATAGAGCAAGTAGGTAGGAAGGGATCAGGCTGCACGGTCTGGATCAGGGTCCAATATCAGGATTAGGAACACAGGAATGCAGGAACACAGGTTAGGGGCACATGGAGACAGAACACCAAGGCAGGAATGAAGAGCATGGACAGGGTTTAAATACACTTCCTGCAACCAGCATCAGGTGATGACTGAGATGATGTGAGCTTCTGGCTGCTGAGGGACACCCGCTGGGGGACACAAGAACTGCAGCCTATAGATCTGTGAGCCACAGTGCCACCAGCAGGTGAACCCTTTCCTGACATTGCTACAGCCACACAACCAAGAATGAAATGCCACACAATGTTATATAATATTTTGAGGTTTTTTTTTTCATTTCTGGGTTGTGTATACCATGCTACTGGTTACCTCATACAAGCTTTGAATAGAGGATGCTGTAATCTGCTTGTTTTTAATGTGCAGTTATTTTAACTTTGGAAAGATAAAGAATATGTTTTATCTATTAATCTGCCTCATGTTGCTGCAGGCGGTCTGTTCTTAATGGAGCTGCTAAGCCTGGAAAGGAGGGGTGTGGGGTCTTTCCATTCCTCTGATCTGATCTGTTGCAGCATGCTGCAGTACACAGGCAGGGCCAGACTGGGAATAAAAATCAGCCCTGGAAAAAAATTCATACCAGCCCCACAGAATTATTATACCAGCCCAACAGCATAATGTCATTATTTTCTTGTTCATGAAAGGGAAAACCATACATTTTAAAGCACATTTGATAAAGAGTATATTATATATAGATATGAAATCACATAGGGATGTATATATATATATATATATATATATATATATATATATTTATATATATATATATATATATATATATATATATATATATATATATATCAAACCTTGGGAAGGTTACTCTCCTGTTGATCCGTTTGGGTGTTCAGAACAGCGTCAGGTGGAACTTCCAATCATCCACCAGTAATCATTCAGGAAAAAGACAGGACAATTTTACTTCAATATCTTGTATCAAGCATAACAACAGCAACAGCCACTGTACAGTTACGAGCGAAGCCGCTCTTCCTCAGGCTTTCTCTGGCATTGTGTAACATATCACTATAAAGCTATCATATAAATACATACATCAAGGGATTAACACAAATTCCCACCCAAATCACCAATCAATGTAATTAGAAGAATGAGAATTAACCCCAACTGCATAAAGTGTATCCAATCATTTAAGATCAACATACACATACAATAATCATTCCAATCCGATTGTCACAGCAATCCCTAGCAATCCAGGATATAAATCTGCCCAAAAACATCCAGGCAAACAGCTCTTCAAGCACATTCAGCTTTCAGGTATTGATATAATCACCACCAGTGTCTGAAATGAAGAGAGGAATCTGTGAACATTCGGGAAACAATAATTTCTCATCAAAAAATTCATTAAAAAATCGTGCATTAGAGAAATAGATACAAATCATAGTCTTTGTTCATCCCTTTAGGGCTCAATGTCTGTAAACAATTAATGAATGAATGAATGAATGAAATACTTATATAGCGCACAATGCGAACTGAATCGCCTCTAGGCTTCCACCAGGCTTCCCTCTTTCTCACTTTCAAAATAAGGTCAGCACCTCTCTTATCGCTCATAACCTCCTCAAGGATCATAAAGAGCAAATCGGAATCGGAGTGTCCCTTGTCCAAAAAGTGCTTGGACACAGGGAGACTAGGTTGTTTAAGTCGGATAGTACTCCGGTGTTGCGCTATCCTGTCTTTAATTTTCTGGGTTGTCTATAATAAGCCACAAGGGCATAACAGAATATAGATTACATAGTATGATTGACATGTGTAGAAACCATTAATCATGATCGTATCGCCACATGTGGGGTGTACAAAGTGACCCCCTTTAATCAATAGATTGCATTGTATGCATTTTAAACACAGGAAGCAACCCTTCCTTCTGCTGCCAAGGAATGTCATTTTAGATGATTTTTTATCACTCCTAAATTCCGATCTAACAAGCCAGTCTCCTATGGCTTTATTACGACGATAAGCACACATAGGGACTTGCTGTAAGATCTTGACTTGAGGGTAGGATCTTTTTATTAGGGGCCAATGTTTTTTTTTTAATAATGTTAAATGTCTTCCCACTATAGCTGTTAAATTGAAAACTAAAGGGAAGCCTCGGTTTACTCTTCAAATGGTAACGATTACCACCTGTCACTACATCTTTCAAAACTTTGCAGTACTCCTGTTTATTCAGTCTCTCCGGATACCCCCGTTCCATAAACTTGTGACACATCTCATCTAATCTAGCATTTCTCACTGCAATATTACTAACTGTTCGTTTCACCCTAAGTAGCTGACTTCTTACAATATCCGATGCAGCCTCACTGTCCCCATCAATGCAGCCTCACTGTGCCCACCAATGCAGCCTCACAGCGCCCACCAAATGTAGCTTAATTCTGCCCGTGAATGCAGTCTCACGGGGCCCACAAACGTGGCCTCACCATGGCCACCATTGCAGCCTCCCCATCACTGCTGCCTCTGATGGAACCCCCCACCACCACTGCCTCTGACTGAACCACCCTCCCCACCACTGCCTCTGACTGAACCCCCCAACATCGCTGCCTCTGATTGAACCCCCCCACCCCTGCTGCCCATTACTGAACTCCCCCACCATTGCTGCCTCTGATGAAACCCCCACCACCACCATTCCCTTTGATTGAATCCCCCTCCCCACCACCCCATCTGCCTCTGACTTAACTCCCCCTCCTCTTTACTGCTGCCTCTGACTGAACCCCCACCACTGCTGCCTCTGGCCTAACACCCCCACCACTGCTGCCTCTGACTGAATCCCCCCACCACTGCTGCCTCTGACTGAGCCCCCACCACCACCGCTGCCTCTGACTGAACTCCCTCACCACTGCTGCCTCTGGCTGAACCCACCCACCACAGCTGCCTCTGACTGAACCCCCAACCACCACCGCTGCCTCTGACTGAACCCCCCCACCTCCGGTGCCTCTGGCTGAACCCCCCACCACCACTGCCTCTGGCTGAACCCCCCAACATTGCTGCCTCTGACTGAACCCCCCCACCAACGCTGCCTCTGACCAAACCCAGCACCACAGCTGCCTCTGTCTGAACCTACCCTCCCTACCACCACATCTCCCTCTGACTGAACCCCCCATCACTGCTGTCTCTGACTGAACCCCCCACCACCGCTGCCTCTGACTGAACCACCCAACATCGCTGCCTCTGACTGAACCCCCCACCACTGCCTCTGACTGAACCCCCCACCACCACTGCTGCCTCTGACTGAACTCCCCCACCACCACTGCTGCCTCTGTCTGAACCCCCCACCACTGCTGCCTCAGACTGAACCCCCCACCACTGCTGCCTCAGACTGAACCCCCACCACCACCGCTGCCTCTGTCTGGACCCCCCCACCACCAATGCCTCTGACTGAATCCCCCACCATCGCTGCCTCTGACTGAACCCCCCCACCTCCGGTGCCTCTGACTGAACCCCCCACCACCACTGCTGCCTCTGACTGAACTCCACCACCACCACTGCTGCCTCTGTCTGAACCCCCCACCACTGCTGCCTCAGACTGAACCCCCCACCACTGCTGCCTCAGACTGAACCACCACCACCACCGCTGCCTCTGTCTGGACCCCCCCACCACCAATGCCTCTGACTGAATCCCCACCATCGCTGCCTCTGACTGAACCTTCCCACCACCACTGCTGCCTCTGTCTGAACCTCCTAACACTGCTGCCTCAGACTGAACCCCCCACCACCATTTCCTCCTCTGACTGAACCCCCCACCACCACCACAGCTGCATTGGACAGAACCCCTCGCCACCTCCACTACCACTGTTGCATGTAATTCTAACTTCCTGATTCATTTAATTTTAGTTTAATTGTCATGCTATAAAAAAATGGATGTGGGGGCCATTTGGTGGGTGTGATTTTTTTGGGGGGGGCAGTATTTAATTCTTGGACCCAGGCAGCACAATGTTTGGTAAACAGTTAGTATTACAAAGTGGTAATATGCTGAGATTATTGTAATAATCAAACAACAAAACTAAACTATGTCTGCTTGTGTTCTCGAGTAGCTATCATTATATTACTAATAGATGATTGTCTAAAAGACCAAAAATCTACAAGTGCCTCACTGTCTGGTCTATGATAAAACTTTAAGCTCCTCATTTTTTCTGAGTCTTTGCTATCATCTGGTTCCCTGGCACGAACAGCTTGAGTCCTCGATAAAAAAAAAAAATATATATATATATATATATATATATATATATATATATATATATATATATATATATATATATATATATATATATATATATATATATATATATATATATGTATATATATATTCTCTTGGATGTTTTAATCCTCTGCTGATGGTTGTCATTATGTTCCCATTGTCTTAAATGTCTTCTGGCTTGTTTCAAATGAAAAATATATCTTCTTAATTTTAACACTGAAGTTTTCTTGTGTGGTGCTGCTACACCCCAGGAACATTCTATATAAAAAAAATCTTGCTGATTTCATTTTTTTGCCAATGGCTGCCTTAATCCCTAAAGTTCCCTGAATACCAAACCTCATACTTTTTACTTTTCTGAAACTTTTTAAAGATAAAGAATATTATATTTTGATTTTTTTACAGTTACATAAAAGAAAAAAAAGGATTTATCATTTACTATGAATTGGGGTATCTTGCAATACAAAAAACATGCAGCAGGTATTATTTTATGTCCATTGTGGCGTGTCATAACCTGAATTAACATGCATGCATTAAATGCACTGCATTGAACATGCAACATTGTATTCTGTCAGTAGGAAAGGCAATACTTCCCATCTGTTGCCAAAAATAAAAGAGTTGAGCTCAGTGCTTCTCCACTTTATATCAGTGAATACAGGACTTTCTCTGATAGTTCAAGGTGGAGAGGAGGGTAGATGATGTCATGACCTCGACCTTGGCCAATCAGAGAAAGCCATTTGTTTACTGATAAAAATACAAGGCTTCGAGAAGCACTATCCAAACTCTATATGCAGCAGAAGAAGAGAAGTCAATTGTATTGCTGTTGGAAACAGATCTGCTTACTGTATGTAGCTAATGCTATTACAGTTAATTACATCACATCCAAAGGCCCTATTGTTCTGTAACAGAAATAGTTATTTTGGGCTAGCTTGATTTAAAGTGACATAAAACATAGAATTCTACTTTAATCGCTAGTTCTGGCTGATCAATATTAGTCAGAGCATGTATTAACGTGGTTCTAAAGACCCTCTGTGCTGCAGCTGCCCCCCGGGGCAGAGTCCCGCTGTCTGTGTCAATGGACGCAGCGAGTGAGCTGGCATGTGTGCCCCCACAGGGACACCCTAGGAGCATCCAATGAAGAGGAGGGGCATGGAGCACCAGCAGGGGACTGCAGAAGTAAAGGATAAAGGCTCTGACTCTGACTAACGCATAGACACGTTTATTATTTTTATGCATGTAAGTATACTATTTTAATTTAAAAAGTCTTTATAAATACTTTATATCAAATACTTGTACAAATATAATAACAGATATGTTGTAACACAATGACAGAAAAGGTACATAAAGGTGTGCTACGCTGAAATCTTCTCAGTTACACTAACAAACAGCATGTTGTACAAACTAAGATATGAATGTTTCTATATACTTTTAAGTGACAGACTCTTGCTAACTTAACTGTTCTAATAGAAGCACATATAACATGTTGTGACATTGTCTAATATTCTGACACAGTGACAGGTGTCATATTGTATCAGGTGACATCTTTTTATATTTTGTACTTCGATCACACAGGGGTAGTGACAGAAAGCTGATCTTTTTACACAGACTAACATAGGACATGTCCTTAAATATGCCCACAGCTCATATATTACCATGGTATGACATATATTCAGTTGAACTTCAGTTAGATGTGTCAAACCATGATAAATTCACGTATTCTCACCTATTAACTTATGAAGTTTCATGATACTGTATTTCCATGCTCTGAAATATATGTACACTCATATACTGACACATGATGTCATTCAGCATTGTAAAATATAATTTTATCTCATCCAGTTACATGTTCTTTTTTTTTCAATACTTTATTTAAAGATAACACATGGTAAGTACAGAAACCACAGCATTGGCAAATCGTAAATGAAACATTGACAAAAAGAAGTCTTCACAACAAAAGCCATTAAGTATAAAAGAGGCAAGCATATAAATCAACATATGACTCTGGAAAAACACGAGGGTCTAGGAAGTCCCTGTACCCCGTGTGGCATTTTGCACAGTAGACACCATTTTTATAAAAAAGAAGACCAAGAGATCTCACAGAAGAAGAAGAACACTATGAGGAAAAAAGAAAAACGATGAGAAAAAAAAGGAGGGGGAGAAGGGAGGAGGAGGGGATGGGTAGAGGAGGTAAAGGGGAGGGGTCAAGGGAGCCATTAAGCCTGCCAAGCACTCCGTCCAGGCCTGTGGACCCAACATTATAGTCTCTAGTACAGGAGATTTAAGTCACCAGCTCTGTGAACTCCTCAGAATAGACTAATCCATGCCAATAAAACAATTTTTGGGGAAATTTCTCACAAAGGCCTTTCTTTAAACCCAGCTTCCTGGTGCTTAGTGCAAATAGAAGTTTTGTAAGAAAACAAAATAATTCTTTCCACTTGTTTGTCTGTAAATTGTAGCCCTAAATTTTGTTCCTACTTGGGGGTACAAGGAGGTCTGAAGTCCGGCTACGGAGATATCAGCAATTGATAGGCATGGCACAGTGGAGATTGTTCTATACACAACAGTTTGAATCTGGTGAGGCATCTCCGAAAAGTCTCTGGGGAGGGTAAAGAGCCAATGAAGTGGAACAACTGTAATATTTGCCATAATGATAGTTGGACAGTCAGATAAAAGTCGGATCATTTATGACTTGACGGGCCTGAAATCGCTAAGCTGATTTCAAGTCCTGGAATCTAGAGTCATGAAGTCTGGGGCTGAAAGCAGGGTTGCTAACTATGCTGGTGAGTGGCGAGGGGCCCGGAGCAATAGAAAAATCATGGAACGTCTTTGAACAGACCAGCCATGTCTCTCCCACCAGGGGGTGATCTTAAACCTGGCTAGGCAAATCTGTTTGGACCACAACACCAATTCCAGTGGAATCCCTGCAAGGATCTGTTCCACCTGCTCCATTGTTTAACAGGACTATGGCGGCACCAATCCAGAACACATGTCAGATGTCATGCCATGTGATAGATGTTAGCATCCGGCAGATCCATGCCACCCAGCAGTGTCTGTAATTGCAAAATTGACTGTGCCAGGCGAGGGGGTTTCAAGGCCAAAGGAAAGTGACAAGAGTTTGTTTCACCGCCCTAAGAAAGAACAAAGACACAAATAGGAATGGCCTGGAAGTGGTAAAGCAGATGGGGCATAATAATCATTTTTATTATATTAAACAATCAAAACCAAGAGAACAAGCCATGTTGCCAGAATAGAAGGTCCTTTTTTATGGCCACCAGAAGAGGAGGGAAGTAAAGTGAAAAAATGTCAAACCGTGAGGTCCACTAAAGCCTTGTCTGCAAGCGATTTCTTGTGGGTGGCCTCTAGGGCCCCGATCTTCTCCAAGAGATCAACAATTTGATTGGCCCTGGCCTTGCTGATACGCGACACAATCTTAATAAGGACTCCCCGATGAATCCCTTATGTGCCTCTCATACCATCATTAGAACACTATCTGAGCTCACGTTAAATGAGAAACCAGTTACATCTTCTAACAGTTCAGTGTTTTTTTTATAATATAACAATGTGTTATTACAGTTATGTATGACATGACATCATCTTTTAATTATGATGATAGACAAAGTTTTAAAAATAATTTCCTCAAGCAATTCTTGCATTAAGTTTGCACCTATTGATCTGCTTTTACTCTTTTTCTTTTCTTTCTAGAATTACTTTGTATATTTTTACCCAATTTTCAATAATACAGGCCCAATATAACAAGTATATAGTCTCATTTTTGAAAAGGTTGCAAGCATGTGGCTCCCTAGCTCTTTTAATACATGTTAAAGTGGTTGTAGACCCTTACCTTTTACTACAGGTAAGCCTATAATAAGACTTACCTGTAGCTACCTGGGATATCTCTTAAACCTGCATGGTTTAGATTTCCCCTGTATCAGTATGTGCCGACGTCAATGGCACATGTGCACTGAAGCTAGTGTGATGTTACCGGTGGCTCCCACGCACATGCTCGGGAGTGACATCATCACGACTCTGGCCAATCCCAGAGCCGGAGCCCGCGATATCCCTGAAGTAACTCTGGGAGGAAAGTCGTTGGCGATCTGTGTACTGGGACCACTGCGGGGGCTTTGATCTAAGGTGAGTATTTAATAATGAGCTGGTATGCTATGCATACTGGCTCATTATGCCTTTGTTTTGCAGGTTTTTTTTTTTTTTTGTAGATTTACAATCACTTTAAATAACAGATCAGAATAAAGGATTTCTGTCAAGAATCAAGTACATGCCCCTATAATTGTGGGGCATTATTAGTGCTGATGGGCTTGAGCTCCTCTGCACCGTGTAAATTTGAATGATAAATTTTATCACTGCAGTGAAAGATACACACATCTGAATATCATTCTTATCCTCATCTATAAGTTGATAACTGTTGAATACATTTATAAAATGTTGAATCATCGTACTTGTAATTCAAGGTGAATTCCATTCTTCTTGTACCATTATTCTAGTTGTTTATATGAATATGAACAAATATGTTTTATGTTTATTCAAGGTATTATTCGAACTGCATTGCCAAACATGAACCGAGAAATAAGAGAACATTACCAAGTTGTTATTCAGGCCAAAGATATGGGTGGCCAAATGGGAGGATTATCTGGAACAACCACAGTGAATATTTCTCTTACTGATGTCAATGACAATCCACCTAGATTTACTCAAAGTAAGTTATGCTCAGACATTTTAAGCTTATAATATATATGGAGTAGTTTCACCTAATATATATTTTTGAAATTACAGTATATTTTTTACTTTCTTTTTATTAAGTTGTTTTCATAGTACACTTTAAACAAATGAAATTTCTGAATTTTCCTGATTAAAAAATATAGAAATAACATAGACATGACATAGCATGATAGATATGAAAGAAATTGTAATTTTACTCAGCTAAGAATTCATTAAATAATTAAGTAGTTTAACCACTTTTGTACTACATGTTTAAAAAACATAATTGTTCTGTTTGCCAATGTCAGTGAACAGAGACATTGGTACAGAGCTGATCTGATCAGCTTTGTACCTTCAATTTGCTGTTATTAAAGACCAATCGCAGCTTTCGCATAATTGAAGGATTGTGTGTTTATAGTGTCCTCTTCCTCTTACACTGGAGGAAGAGGATGAAACAGGATCAAATACATGAATGACTCAAGTTCCTGAGTACTGTAGAAGCTACAGCAGTAGCCATTCAAGTTGTATAAACCTTTCAGCCTCACCATACATCTGATCTTCACACTGTCTCTCTATTTAACCTGTATATTAAACATTCACCTCTCCTATCCTGCATATTAAATCCACCATGTGACCTGTACATTAACCCTTTCATTCCTCCTACCTCTATGTATGATTGGTATGTACTGTATCTAGTGTAGCATTATGAAGCTCCATATTCTAATAGAAGTTTTTGGGGTCTTATTTCTGAAAGGAAATTTTCTAATTTCTGAAAGGAGTTATTTTGGGGTTTTGCACTGTCCTGCTTTATTTTTTATTTTTTTTACAGTGATTAAGGAAAACTGTCTTTTCTCCAAATTCTTTGGTATTACCCTTGTCCTTTTAAAAATAAAACGATAAAAGCAATAGATAGAAAACTAGTAATGTTAAATTCTAATATCAAGTAATGTAATGTTAAGTGTACTTTCAGTGCAAAGTGGATTTGCCTTTCGTAAATAACCACAATGCCATTAAAAGGAAGCCCTGTTTGCCTTAATAAAACAATATATTATTACATTTTTGTTTTAAGTAATGATAAAGTTACTGCTGAATAAATAGGTCCATAACATGAATGTAAATGGTACTCTGGTCCATAGGGGATGTAGAGGTGAAGTGGTTATAATCTCAATGGTTTTAATTGCAATGGATAAGGCCTTGATGTACAGATCAAATTTTATCATAGAAACAAATACCGTTGCTTTTATTAGGTTTTAGGCTGGGTTCACACTATCGTAAATTGGATGCAGGTTTCCCTGCATCCAATTTGCATGTCAGGAGATTGTGACCAGCTCTCTATGGAGTGGCTCCGGTGAAAATTGCACAGGAGCCCTGTGCATCTTCTGGTCCATTTCAGGTCAGAATTCAGACAAAAATTCGAGCTTAAATCTGACCTGAAATGGTGAACAGGGATGCACCGGACCCCTGATGTGAGCTGTACCAGTGTTGCAGTGTGAACCCAGCCTGAAAGGTGATTGATAGACTCAAATTAAGGCATACATTATAGGCCTATCATGGAATCCACAAACCATAAATAAATCTAAAACTTTTTTGTACCTTTGGAAATAATGAGGCAGGGAAAGAACCCTTGTCATGTTTTTATTACTGTCTCTGGTCCTGCTCTGGAGAGACCCCCCTCCCCCTCTATTTGTCCTGCTTACCATTATCTCCTGGACAGAAATTGGGAATATTAACATTTTAAAGTTATCAATAGAACAGGAGGTGAGTGGCAATCTTACTATGGGATACTTTTTCCAGTAACAACAGTTTAAAGGGGTATTTCCATAATATGGATTGATATGCTCTCACTTTTGTATCTACATGACCAGAACTTAAAGCGGTTCTTCACCCTAAAGGGGAAGTTCCGCTAGTATTATCCCTCCCCCCCTCCGGTGCCACAATCGGCACCTTTCGGGGGGGAGGGGGGTGCAGTTACCTGGATAATCCAGGTAACTGCACCCACTTCCGGCCAGACCGCCGCATGGCTCCGCCCACCGCCGCATGGCTCCGCCCCCCCCGTTGTGTTCTGGGAAACACACAGTTCCCAGAGACACAGCGGGGAACCAGCGCAGCGCGACTCGCGCATGCACAGTAGGGAACCGGGCAGTGAAGCCCTCTTGCTTCACTTCCCGATTCCCTGACAGAGGATGGCGGCGGTGGCTGCAGCGAGACGAGCGATCGCTCGTCATCTGCCGCCGACATCGCTGGAACCTGGGACAGGTAAGTGTGATATTATTAAAAGTCAGCAGCTGCAATATTAGTAGCTGCTGGCTTTTAATATTTTTTTTTTTGTGCAGCTCCTCTTTAAGGAAAATCTCCCTAATATGAATTAGATGGCAAAAAGTGACAGAGATTGTATGCATTCACTATGCCATCAAAAATAAAAAAAATAAAAAAATGACAAGATACTGTAAAGGTTTGTGCTTTAAATACACATCTTTCAAAATGTAGGTTCAAACCCAGATCAATGAAGGATGATTTTTTTTTTAACCATTTGCAGACCAGCCACTGCAGTTCTACTGTGGCAGAATGGCATGGCTGTCCGAAACAACATTCCCTTACGTGGCTTTGCCTTTTGGCCACTAGGGACGCACATGTGCCGCTGAATGTGCGCACGCAGCATGTCCCCTGAGCCAATGCGAGTGCCCGGTGGGCCCGGTGGGCGCGATGACTTGTGACAGAGCAAGAACCGGTTTCTGTGTGTGTAATACTGTGTATGAACACCGATCTCTCTCTCCTCCTAGACAGTCCCACCCCCCCTACAGTTAGAACACACCTAGGGAACAAAGTTAACCCCTTGATCGCCCCCTAGTGTTAACCACTTCCCTGCCATTGACATTTATACAGTAATCAGTGCATTTTTATAGCACTGATCGCTGTATAATTGTAAATGGCCCCTAAAATGTGTCAAAAGTGTCCAATTTTTCCGCTGCGTTATCGCAGTCCCGATAAAAAATGCAGATCACATTACTAGTAAAAAAAGAAATAATAAAAATAAAAAAATCTATCTCCTATTTTGTAGATGCTATAACTTTTGCACAAACCAATCAATATACGCTTATTGCAATTTGTTTTACCAAAAATATGTAGAAGAATACATATTGGCCTAAACTTAGGAAAAAAATGTTATTGATACAAAATATGGGATATTTATTATAGCAAAAGTAAAAGATATTGGGGGTTATTTACGAAAAGGCAAATCCACTTTGCACTGCAAGTGCACTTAGAAGTGCAGTCGCTGTAAATCTGAGGAGTAGAGCTGAAAAAAGTAGAAGCTCTTCTGATCTTATCATCCAATCATGTGCAAGCTAAAATGCAGTTTTTTTTTATTTTCCTTGCATGTCCCCCTCGGATCTACAGCGACTTTACTTTCAAGTGCACTTGCAGTGCAAAGTAGATTTTTCTTTAGTAAATAACCCCCATTGTGTTTTTTTTTTTTTAATTGTTGCTCTTCTTTTGTTTTAAAGTAAAAAAATTTAAAACACAGAGGTGCTTAAATGCCACCAAAAGAAAACTCTATTTGTGGGGAAAAAAATTGTCAGCTAAAGCGTTGCAGTGGCGTATCGCTAAAAATGGCCTGGTCATTGAGCAGCCAAATCTTCCGGGGCTGAAGTGGTTAATTAAGTCAGTTGAGTGTAGCATGCCATTACTTTCTTTCACTTTCAGCATATCCTTATTTCATCACTTTAATCAGGTCAGTTGTTCTCATTTGGTTGGTGTCTGGAAGGAGGAAACAGAAAAGCTATCTGGAATGTCTGTGAATAGCTATAAAGTTTTGTTTTTTTCAATTTTAATCTCATTGGGTAAAGGGTAAGAGAATTAAAGAACTCCTTTACACCAGGGAAGTTGATGTCTAGAGTAAATTATAAAACATAAAGCTTAAAGTGGTTCTAAAGACTGCATTATGGTAAAAAAAAACTGACTGCAGCTCCCCCCCCCCCCCAACCTCTCTTACCCTCTTATATTTTCCTGAGTCCAATCTTGATCCAGGGCTGTGCATGAGACCTACATCTCTCTTAATTTTCTTCTTCCTCATAGACTTCGATTGACTCCTGCTGTTGTCAATCACAGCCAATAAGGAGGGAACGGGGCAGGGAAAAGCCATGGATTGTGTGTTTATGGACACACAGAGTGTGGCTTGGGAATGAGCCTACATGGCTGCCAAGTTGCTTGCTATAGTAGGCACTGGGCAGAGGGGAGGAGCCAGTAGCACCAGAGGTTATTGTATGGCAGTTAAAGTAAAACTAAAGGCAACACTTTATAGGCCCATATAGTGAGATTCACCCTCTCTATTTGTGAAATGAAAAGTAAAAGAAAATCTAAAATTTTGGGTTGCCCCTAGAAAAGTAATAGAGGGGAAATATTCAAATGGGGACAATAGTTCTGGTGAACTGGGGGTCCCCAAGGGATTGCCTTAATTTGCAGTTAGTCTGTTTTGGCTACGGGACAGGAAGTGAAAGGAAATCTCCCCTATTTGGATGCAGATGGCAAAAAATAGACTGACAAGGATTATCACTCCCTTTACTCTATCAAAAATAAATAAATAAATGAATTAAATATTTAAATATTTGCCTATATTTCTTATATTTTCTTATTATTACTTTAAATATGTAAACAAATAAAATACAATGGTCTTTCTTGAACAAGTTAGATTTAAGACAATTTTGCTAAAGCTTTTATTATGTCTGCTATTGCATATAAAGTCTAAAACATTTTTATACATTTATGTGTTAAATTTGCAATTTCAATCAATTAAAGTATTCCTTTTATGCTTATGATGTCATAGGCCACATTTAAATGTAAAAAAAAGCCTCCAAATACTGCCAAGAAACCTTTATTTTGACATTTTGTAAGTAATATTTAATTATGACTTCCATTAGTGACATAAATGTCCTAAATGATGTTAGTAGAATTAAAATGATGCTTTACTGATAAAATTTTATATCAACGATGACCTTTATGCTTTTCAATGTAGATACTTACCATCTTAGCATCTCAGAATCATCTCCAGTTGGGACTACTGTTGGTCATATTAAAGCAGTGGATGCTGATATTGGCAGGAATGCTGAAGTACGTTATAGAATAACAGATGGGGATGAAATGGGAATGTTTGAAGTAACAACAGAGAGAGCAACACAAGAAGGTGTCATAGCTGTAAGAAAGGTATGTAAGGTTCTGAAAACATCATAAAACAAATGAAGCTGTAATAGACTGAGACAATATTATTTTAACATCCTCCTTTTTTGGATGTATCTGAAGATTAAAGATGCATTTAAATAGTATGCCCACCTAAAAATAATAATTTGAGTTTCATTTTTGGATGACGCTAATGATTTAAATCCTTTGTTAAATTATACTGCTGGTACAGCTCAAGTCTATGGCCAAGTAGAAATGACTCAAGGGGTCAATAAAAAGCTCTGCCCAGTTTTCAAGAAAAATCATGCTCAATATTTTATTTTTTAAGGGCCTGCTCACACTAAAATTATCTGTTTTGGTGCATTATTACATGAGCATTAACTTAGGCTATTATGAGTGTTAATGTGTGTTGTTTTAGAGAAGCTCTTCATTGTTGTACACTGCAGCTTGTCATACATTGCGTTGTGCATTGTGTTATACAGTACAGTGTATAGGGGTACCATTCACAATGACTAGCATACTGGAAAACAAACAGTCTACCAGCTCCTGAAAGGGTGACGCCCCCCTGTCATAACACAACAGCCCAGCAGGGGAGAACGCTGTACTAACGTTGGATTGGTAGTGCAGTGGCTCTAACCGGAGCTGTCAGGCTTAAATCAGAGTTCCACCCAAAAGTGGAACTTTTACATTTAAGCACACCCTGACAAGCCAGATGTGGCATGTAATTTTTTTGTGGGGGTGTGGATATCTAGTTTTGACAGGTACCCAGCTCCCACTTCCGCTTGCACTGCCTAGGCGAATCTTCTTCTCCCCTCCCTCCTTGCAATCTCCTGGAACACATCACAGGTCCCAGAAGATTTCTCTGCAATTAAGGATGCGCAGAGTGACTCGTGCATGCGCAGTGCTCACCCGGCTGTGAAGCCACAAGCTGTCACAGTCGGGTGCCCAAATAGTGATGCCAGTGCCAGGGAAAAGCGGCGGATAGAACCAAGGCTTCGGGCAGCCGCATCACTGGACCATGGGACCGGTGAGTGTGTGTTTATTAAAAGTCAGTAACTACACTTTTTTATTTTCAATGGTTTTATTAAAGTTTTTACAAAGAACATATTGAAAAAAAAGGGGGAAGAAACAGAGGAATATACAAAATATGTCATACATTTTGGCATGTGAAGGAAAAGCACTTGTACTACAACATATGCCATATTTAAATAACATTCATAAAAGAACAGTATTAACACTCTTAAATACTAGATATAGAGTGGAGAGCGTTTCTCCACCCACCCCCAACACCCTGTATGGGATCAGACTGTGTCGGGGGGGGGGGGGGAGATTCACCTTCCTATGAAGTTGCAGATTACCTAACATTAAGCAGTGCATACTGATTGCTTACATTTTCCTCATCACTTTCCTCAGATCAGCAAGGCCAGGTTGGAAATATAGATATGGGTGAATTCTCACCATGGATTTGCTACCTGATTCTATAAAGATTTGAGGAGCTGTGTCCATGATTCACTCGGAGCTGGACCCATTATTTGGCCTTGGTAGCAGGTGGTAACCTATCCTACTACATATTTGAGTTTTCCACTTATGTTCCCTTAAATTCAGTATGTTCCCTAAAATTCAGTATGAAGAAACTTGGGTGTGAGTATCATTGCTTGCAGTCAGTGTGGGTAGGTTGGAGGTAGGTACAATCATACCTTAGCTTGGGTGTGCAGCTACGAGTTCTTATAGTAGGCATTGAGATTAGAAACTGTGAGGGGGAGTAGGGGAGGGGACTGTAAGGATAGGGGATGGGACGGGTGAGAGGAAGTGACTGGAGACTAAAGGTAGATAAGTGCCAGACCATCTGTTTGTGGAATCTGGGGTATATGTTTTTTCTTCTTCTTCCTCTCCTGTTTTGGGGTATGGGTCTGCCAATTTAGGGCAGGTGTCTTTGATAATCGTCTGTTTTTTTGTTTTTATTTTTTTTTTAAATGGTGCCAGCAACACCAAGTTGACCTATAATTGTCAGGAGAGTCTGAGATGCAACGTTTGGCCACATTGACTAGATGTAGGGAAAAGGTAGTGAAAGTAGTCAGATTTTGGAATAGCGGAGCGGTGTAACAGAAATTGGGCTGAGGAGAAATCTAGTGGGAAGGTAGAGATCTGGCAAGTGAATCTATCGATCTCTTTCCAAAATGGTTGAATTAAGGGGCAGGCCCACCATAGCAGCTACACTTTTTGTAGCTGCTGACATTTATTAAACAGAAAAACTAGTGGAACTCCTCTTTAAGAAATATATAAGACATTTATAAGGTGCCGGGGGGGGGGGGGGGGCTGAGTTCATCAGGCTCCATGTCAATTATCACTTTTGTGTGTATTGGTCTTTAATGTGTAAGCATACTGGTGTTATTCATTTGTATGCTTTTTAGGTGATGGGTTCATCCTTGGTTCGGAGGCTTTTTCGTGTTTGTCCACATATATACATATATATTAGGGAGAGATCAAGTGTTTTTACCACTTGCACAGAGAACAATCTGTCAGGATGAATTTATCAAAGTATTAAATGTGCATTCAAGTGATGTTACTATGTCAAGTACAATGTTTAACAAAGCTTTCCTATTGTCAGCTGCTGATCTGTATTATATTGAAGAATACACAGCTTATCTCTGTGTCTGTACTGGCATACTAGTGTTTATCTGAGTTAAGATATTGAGACATACAGCTGCTGAGCCTTGATTTCACATTGTGGCATACCTCTGTATCACTCGTGCTGGCATATCACATTTCAAGTATATACAATGTGTCATGCCATGGCTGATTTTTACAATAACATGGCAAACCAAAAGTTCTATTTTTACAGAAAATACCTGATAATCCATATATCTAGGCTTTGAAATAAAGATATGGTGAAGCTGATTTGCCTCAGCTTAGAGTGGCATGAAACTGCTAACCTGTGTTCATAAAAAATGTAATAAGTATATATGCAGCCGAAATTGTGATAAAAAGTGTATTTGTTAAATATATTTACACATGGAAAATATGTCCACATACAAATGTTTGGGTTGATTAGGGATCCTTTTGCAAGTTGTAGTAGCTGTTTTAACATGCATTTATTATTCTCTTTACAATACTTTTCAGTTTCAATACATTTTTATTACAATAATGTTTTTATCAAACTGTTAATCAACCAATCATACATAACAGGGGTGAGAAAATGTGCCCAGGATTGATGCATTGGTGGTTTGTCAAATTCTGCTTGGAATTCACAAAAACTGGACCAAGCCTTATGCAAAGTCTGTGGGGAAGTGAATCTTGATATAAAATTCTGGATATTTTCAAAGCTAAATGGGAAGCTGTTGTCAAATAGGGCATGGGATGTCTTTAATGCTATCCTCACAATCCTTACAATACCTGAGTACCTCACAGCCAGCTTGACCAAATTTAAAATCAAATCCCTTTGATATCCATTATCCAATTTGTCTTCTTATTTAACTGGCTACTCCACCGCCTCCCAGGCAGGGCCTGTGTTTTTATAGAGGGCTAGCTACCCTTGTTTCCCTCCCCCTCCCCCTTTTTATATCTATCTCCCCAGATGTCAGGTGTAAAACTTTAGTAATGTTTACATATTAACTCATACCTTTTATTGTACTGTTATTTAGTGGCAGCTGGTGTTGTTTTTTTTTGGGGGGGGGCAAAGTCCCCCCGTCTGTCAGTCTGGGCCCACACTTACCCCATCTCGCAGGCAGTGCTCCAGGCTGTGGCCATTTCCTCCCTCGGTTCCCCAGAGTTTTCTCTCTGGGCTGCAGGAATTTCCTCCCTTGGTTCCCCAGAATCTCCTCCCTCCTCCTCCTGACTGCCAATCAGATCTCATCTCCTTTTAGCCAATTGGGTGATGGGTCTCATGACCCACTTCCCGATTGGCCGGGAGGAAAATCATGTGAAAATAGTGAATATGAATTCGCTATTGTCATACAACTAGGCAGGATTGGAGCGCAGTGCTCTGCGGCCTAAGCTCACTCTTTTTTGAAGCCTATAAGAGCATCTGGCTCTATTCACATGTTTCAAAGAAACACACCCCTGCCATTGGAATCCATGAGTCCAGCGCCCTGCCGCTGCTGTTATTTCTAGCTACAGCTTCCTCCTCTTGCTTAAAGTCATCCAACCTTTTTCTTGCATGGTACAAGGAAAGCATACTATCACTAGGGGGTTGATTTACTAAAACTGGAGAGTGCAAAATCTGGTGCAGCTGTGCATGGTCCCCAATCAGGTTCTAACTTCAGCTTGTTCAATTAAGCTTTGACAAAAAAACCTCGGAGCCGATCGGTTTCCATGCAAAGCTGCACCAAATATTGTACTCTCCAATTTTAGTAAATCAACCCTTGTGTCTTTTGTTGGCACTGTTAGGCCTATGTTTTATGTTGTAACACCTGTTTTTGTTCATAACTTATTCGGACATCTAATTTGTATAATTATTTCTGTTGATTGTTTTCTACAATATTAATCAAGCTTTATTTTACTTGACTGTGTTTTGTTTGCCGCAAACATTATATAAACTTTTTATTGAAAAAAAAAAAAAGGCAATTGCAACATTTACCAAAGCAAACATTTGAAAAAAAAGAAAAACACAGTGGGGAGAGTTCCTTTTAATACAACTTTAACCCCCCTGACGGTCTTCCCGAGTCTGGCTCGGGGTGGAATTTTTGTACCATTAGCGGTAACCCCGAGCCAGACTCGGGACCACATCGCTGGATCCAGGAGGAGGTTTACTTACCTTCTCCCTCGGATCCAGCATTGTCTCCCCGCTGTACGAGCGAGCTGTGCCTCGCTCGATCTATCACGGAGCCGATCTCCATGCCCTGCGAGCGTTGCGATGCATGGGGACGGAGATCGGCGCCAAATTCAAAAAGTGAAACAGACAGTATACATACAGTATAATGTAATCTTACAGATTACATTGCTGTATGTAACTATTTCACATCCCCGTTGTCCCTAGTGGTCTGCCCAGTGTCCTGCATGCAGTTTTATATAATAAAAAACTGTTCTTTATGCCTGGAAGCTGGAGATTGTCCATAGCAACCAAACTGTCACTTTACATCAAAAATGGTTTTAGACCAGCTAGAAAACAGCAATAAAAAATTGTAATCACTCGCAGAATTGAGCGATAGCGATTTGTGGGGAGATCAGTCATCAAATACTGAAAAGTAATGACAGTGACAATTCTGCAACTGAGCACATTTCAGTGTTTTTGATTTGATTACATTATTGAATAATTTTTATTATTGTTATATTATTATTTGGTACAATTATTTATAGTTATTTATTATATTATAATTTATGATTTCATTTTTCAAACTTTATCATACCCGGGATGTCTGCTAGACTCTGGTTTGGACAGATTTAAGAGAGTTATTCCTAAGAATTACAGGACTACAATATAAAACGCCAAATTTTCATGCAAAATAATGGTACCGCTTTTAGCACCTAAAATCCGAAATAATCATACCGCCAGGGAGGTTAAGAGTGATATTAAAAAAAACATTTCTTTAAAGTATATGCTTGGGAGATGCCTTTTGGTTCTATGTAGTGTTATGAAACACGAGAATACAATTTTTAAGGAACAATGTCATCAACACTATATTCTGGCATTGCCTATTTTGGATATGTAATTGTTAGTTTTTTTCCAACTTTTACAGTAAAGTGGTTGTAAACCCTTACATATACCCACTAAAATAACTAGCCTCCGGCGATACACTGAGATAAAAAAAAAACTATATCAGTTGTACCTGTTTATCTGAATCCCCCTTCCGCTACATCCTCCTAAAGCACACATTTTACACAGCATTTCTTAGCTCCCAAAGTCAGGGTGGAGATATAATGTTACACACTGCACATCATAGGTCAGGGAGCTGAGTGTAATCTGAGACCTAAATAGAGGGAAAGGGCACACTCCCCTCTACACAGTCTTATAAGGAAACATTCACAGTTGAGGCTGTCAATCACCTGCTGTGTGCTATTGGTGGGTCAGGGCCATCTCTCAGGATTATCTAGTGTAAGCATAGACTGTCAAAAGTGACTCATGCAGATAAAAGAGAAATGACAGAGTAAAAATGAATAACACTATATGCTTTGATCAAGGCACTTGCATACTATAGAATGATACGTTTTGTTCATTTCAGATTACAACAGTTTTAAGTTTGGATAAAATGAATTAGCAGCACACTGATCTAATTGATTTCTACTTGAAAAAAAATTGTTAGTATGTAGTTTTAGCTGTAAAACCTGTTTTTTTTTTTTATCCTGTGGCAATGAGTCAGAAATGGAAGTGCCGCCACAAAAGACCTGTCATAACTATCATTCATTGTTGGTTGTTATAGATGACTTTTAATCTGTTTGTCATGGCTCCTACCATAGTTTACTTTAATGTCAACAGTCTTAACAGCCCCCATAAGAGAAGAGCACTGCAAATAGAAGTCCAATCCCAAGTCCAAACAGGGGATGTTGTTTTCTTACAAGACACCCACTTCCTCAAACCTCCTGGGCTCTTTTTTTTTTTTTTGCCACCTCAGTGAATTTGTTCGGGGGATTCAATTCACCTTTAAGTTCATCTATATCTCCTCCCACATTACACATCATTGTGGCTTATTTATTTAAATGTGTTCTATTAAATAGGGTTAATTTGCAAGTAAACAACCAAGATATCAAGTCTCGCTGCCTGCGGCGCTTTTTAGCCTAACCACCATAGTTATTTATCTTATTCTACACCTAGGTGTTTTAATCTACCCACTTCTCCCCTCCCCCGCCCCCCCTCCTCTCAAGCCCACCCCCACCCCTCATCGCATAAAACAACACATTAAACAACAAGGAGGAGAAAAAGAAAAAAAGAATACATGGCAAAGAATAGCTGGGACAAATATAGAAACTGCGAGACACACGATCATTCTCGACTATCTATGGGGGAATCCCAGTTTCATCAATCCATAGCTCCATATCCTTTCAAACTTCTTACTATTACCCTGCTTAATATAGAAAACCCTTTCATTGCTAATTATTTTCCTTATATTCGTCAACCATGTTTCAGGTAATGGACTAGAATGTGACTGCCAGTTTTGGGCAATCAGCCTCCTTGCCTGGAAAAGGCATCTAGTAACTGGTGTAAATAAGTTTATAGGGATTTTGTATCCCTCCGGTATAGCCAACAAACCAGTCCTCACTGTTGCATCCAATGTCAAGCTAAAGATTTCATTTACGTGCTCTATTACCCGTGTTCAGTATCTAAAAAGCTTCGAGCACCTCCAAAACATATGGATGAAATCTCCAACCTGACCACATCTAGGACACTGATCATTATCTCTCCACCCCATTTTAAACATTTTCCTAGGTGTATGATATACCCGGTGAAAAAAGAATAGTTGGGAGGCTTTCTGTGACGGAGAGATAGAAACCTTGGTTCCCTGATCCATTATCCACTCCCAATCGGGTATGGACACTGGTCCCACGTCCCTCTACCATTTCCTTTTACTTTTGGTCATACCGCTTCGATCTAACAATTTATCCCCCAACCTAGTATATATAAATGAGATCAAGCCTTTAAGCGTATCTCAAGACATGATTTGGGATAGCACCGGGATCTGAATCAGTTGTATCTCCTGTGATCTGAATTGGGCCTGAATTGCGTGTCTGACCTGGAGATATTTATACAATGAGCGGTTTGATAAAGAGAATTCAGACCTTAAGTCAACAAATGACCTAATATCTGAACCCTGAACCATTTGCGCTAGCTTATGTATCCCTTGATTTACCCATTCCTTACATCTTTCAACTTTAAATAGCTCATCTAAATTCCTATTATCCCATAAGGGAGCCAACGCGGATACCTTCTGGTATCCCAATAAGGCCTTGACTGTTTTCCAGAGTTTAGTAACCTGGATAGTTGTTGGGCAGTGCGTATTAAACGAATTTGCCTCTAACGCCTCCATAAGCGTATTGTGTGGACATCCTAGCATTAAAAGCTTGTGGCAGGGGTTAGCTTCATTTATTGCTATTGCTCCAGCTAAATGCTGCAACTGGGCCGCTAAGTAGTAGAGTCTAGGATATGGAATCGCCAACCCCCCTTCTTCCAACGACAGCTGCAGAGTCCGTAAGCTAATCCTCAATGGACCCTTTTTCCATATGAGGAGTCTAAATAAGGATTCTATTTTCTTAAACCATCCTACCCCAATCCATAATGGTGAGTTATGAAGGAAGTACAGGATTTGAGGGAGCCATACCATCTTAACCAGATTGCAGCGGCCCGCCATCGAAAGGGGAAGACGACTCCAAATATCGGCCTTTTGTTTTAACTTTGCTAGGAGAGGAGATAGATTATCTTCTAGATAAGAGTTTACGTCCCTAGTAATCCACACCCCCAGATATTTAAACTTCTCAACCTGTTTCAAATTCAAAATATCCTGGGGAGCGCAAATAAACCCCCTTTCCAATGGCAACAGAGCGGATTTATCCCAGTTAATGGTTAATCCTGATATAAGACCAAATTCTCTAATCATCTTCATTGCCACTTTCAATGAGGTTTGAGCATCCCCTAGAAAAAGCAAAATATCATCGGCAAACAATGCAATTTTTTCCTCTACCTGTCCTCTCCTAAATCCCTGTATATCAGGGCTGGCCCTAATGGCGATGGCCAACGGCTCCACTGCCAAAACAAACAATAAGGGGGAGAGGGGGCACCCCTGCCTCGTGCCTCGTTCCAACAGAAACGACTCAGAGAGCTCATTATTAATTTTAATTTTCGCTCTTGGGTCTGTATAAAGCAATTTTATCCATTTAAGAAATTTTGGTCCAAACCCAAATCTAGTAAGCACTTTAAATAGGTATACCCATTCGAGGCTGTCAAATGCTTTGGCTGCATCCAGAGTCAAAACTGCTCTGGAGCTTCCATTGTCTACTGGAATCTGGGTATTCAAAAACAATCTACGGATGTTGGTACTAGTAGATCTATTCGGGATAAAACCTGACTGGTCGGGGTGAATGAGCTTATGGACACTTCTTTTTAGGCACGTTGCAAGCACCTCTGCTAAGATTTTTACATCTGATCCCAAAAGCGAGATCGGGCGATATGAGGCCGGGTCCATAGGGTCCTTATCCTCTTTAGGGATAACCACTATAGTGGCTTCCAACATCGAGGAAGGCAAGGCTCCACACCCCAAGGACTGCCTCAATGTCTCCAGTAATTGTGGCAGCAGGACCTCCCCATATCTCTTGTAGACCTCGATTGGTAATCCATCAGGTCCTGGTGCTTTTAAATTAGGCATCTCTGCCACCGCTCTTTGGAGTTCCTCGATAGTAATTGGGGCCTCCAGTGCTGCTAAATCTTCTGCTGTTACTGTTGGCATATTCAAATTCCCCAAAAAAGCAGCCATAGCTCCCCCTTCACTTCCCCCTTGGGATTTATATAGTGAGCTATAATAGTGATAGAATGTGTTATTAATAGTGGATGGATCAGAAGTGGTCTCTCCCTCTAGGGTCCTAATTGATAATATCGCTGGGGGGGCCGTATTTACTTTAACCAGCAGAGACAACATTCGTCCCACTCTCTCTCCCTCCCCAAAATTTGCTTGTTTCTGCAATATACGTCTATTGTCCGTCTTGCGCCTAGTGATTGTCTTGAATTCTTGCTGTTTATCAAGCCAGGCCTTCAGTGTAATAGGATTCGGATTTATAATATACTGTCTTTCTGTCTCTAACACCACCTTAGTGGCTTCCTCTTCCTGTTTTTTCATCTCGGCCCTGTTTCTAGCAAATTGTTGAATAAAAAGACCTCCTAAAAAGGCCTTTAAAGAGTCCCAAACGACCCCCACTGATGCTGTACCCATATTAACATTAATAAACTCTTTTAACACGGTTGTCACCCGATCCGTATCCTTCATTAATTCCAACCATAAGGGGTCCATTTTCCATTGGCCAGAATATTGTTTCTTACCTACACAAAGTGTCAATATTAGGGGGGAGTGGTCCGAGATTCCTCTCGGGCCGTATTCTACCTCATCCACTCGTGACATCGCACTGCTATTCACCAAAGCCATGTCAAGTCTCGATAATGTAGAGAAAGTTGCTGAGTAGCAAGAATATTGTCGCTCCCCCGGGTACCGAGTGCGCCATGCATCGCATAGACCAGCTTCATGTAGGAAGCGAGTTAACCTCGTTGCATCTTTCACTGTTGATATATTTACAGTTGGGAACCTGTCCACGGATTTATCCAAAACTTCATTAAAATCCCCTACTGCTATCACAGGGATATCAGGTTTATCTATTACAAAAGATAGTAACTCATATAAGATCTCCAATTTAAATGGAGGAGGGACATATATGTTGGCTATCACGTAGGGATTATTTTCAATTTGACAATATAAGAAAATATACCTACCCTTTGCATCTATACAGCTATTATAACAAGAGAACCGAACCGCCCTATCGACAAGGATGCTAACCCCTCTTGCATAGGTTGAGAATACGGAATGGAACTAGGTCTGGAATTTCCGACCTTGTAGACACCGAATCGTATCACCCATTAAATGCGTCTCCTGGAGGCATAATAATCCGAGTCCTTTACCCTCTAAAGCTGACAAGACCACTTTTCTTTTGGTCGGATCTCCCAGGCCCCGCACATTCCACGATACTATCCTAATTCTTTTCACCTGCATCACTACTTAGCATCCTATAAATTGGGCAGTTTTAACAAAAACAGTAAAAAAGGTAAAAAAGTGTATAAATATATTAACACCAAAGAAACCTTCCCCTTTTTTCCCTTAACTTTACATGCGTGTGCCCTATGTAGTGCATAGTATTTTCTCCCATCCCCTTCTGAATAGTGCATCTTCAAATTTGTGTATCCTTGTATTATTTTTATTATTATTCCCTTACCCCACCTTCCCATCCCAACTCTCCCACCCCCCCCCCTTACCATCCTCCCAACCTCCCCGCCCCATAGGGCTACCCCCTAGGGGTACTCTTGTGGCCTTCTTACAATACTCCCACCACTCACTACACATACCTACTTGTACTTCACACACCCTTGCTGCTCAAACCCTGCCCCCCACCTACATTGTGCACAATACAAAATATAAAAATTTGCAACAAGCTTACCCCCTATTCCTACCCACCCCCCCATAGGATATATACCCCCAAATCCCTTGAAATCCACCTTACTGCCCTGTACTGTATATTTATAGGTCCTTTTTAATTTCATCTAACCATTAGAATGCTTCCTCTGGCGCGTTGAAAAAAAAAGTTTTTCCTGATGCAATCACCCTTAAGCGAGCTGGATAGAGGAGCGCATACTCTAGCTTGTATTTAACCATTTCTCGTTTGACTGGTATAAATTCGGCTCTTCTTTTCTGAAGGTTGGGGGAGAAATCAGGATACAAAGAGACCCTAGCTCCTTTAAACCTAATATCTCCCCTCATTCTGGCCTCCCGCAATAGGGACACTTTATCCTGGTAATTAAGGATCTTAAGCATTATAGGCCTAGGACGCTCCCCCATATGACGAGCTTTTACCGAGGTAAGGTGAGCCCGTTCTATTGCAAATATCGGGGTAAATGTTGCAGCCCCAAAAAGTTCTCGGAACCACCCCTCAAGAAAACCTATCAAATTAGTCCCCTCGCAGTGCTCAGGGAGGCCTAGCACCTTGTTTCTTCGATTCCTATTCTCCATCTCGTCGAGTTTATCCGCTTGTGTAGTAACATTTTTTTTAAGTGAATCAATTTCCAGCCTTGCAGGCCTCAACTCGTCCTCCATCGCGCCCATGCGTTCCTCAAGCTCGGTAGTTCTTAATATAGTCCTATTCAGTTCCTGCCTCATAGACAATAATTCCTCCTTTATTAATCTTAGCTGTTCATCAAAACTGGATATCGAATCTTTACATTCCTTAATTGCATTCAAAATGTCTCTTAATGTAGGCTCCTCATCCAAGTTGCCCAACATCGGTAAGTGGGAGCTGCTTAGCGCTGTTTCCTGGTTCGTTGTTACTATTGCTGGTTTACCTCCCCCCCTCCCTTGTTGCCCCCCACTTTAGCAACTGATAGAGTGGAGTTGGCCAGAGACTGGCCTTGACTCCTTCTATCTGCGGAAGAGTTTTTAGTGTCTTTATTGTGTAGATTTACCTGCTGAGAACTTAGGTTGCTGGGTGAGGCTGGGCCCGAGTGGGCATAACGCTCCAATTTTGCCGCTGCCGCCGCTGCAGCCATTTGGTTAGTTTTGTCCTTAGCGGCTCGGGTAATTTGTTGACCCTCTGAGGGTATTTGCTCCTCGGGGATCTTTTTCTCGACATAGTTAAATTAAATGACCACGTAGGAACCCGCCTTACAAATAATCAGCTTCCACTTATCAATTAATCAGGCAGGGATAGCGCTAGTGCAACACGCTCTATTGCGGGGGAAAAAAAAAAAAAGGAAAAGGGGAGGGGGCAGCAATATTATGGCGTCTCTCCTTTTGTAGATGACACTTACTCACTTATCAGAGGGGACAGTGCTAATTGACATCTAACCTCCAGCCTCCGCAATGACCCTTCAGCCAAATATTCACTGCTATTTTATATTTGTATATATCTGCACATATTCAAGCTAGGGTAATTCCGGTCAGTAGTTCATTACAGTAGTAATTGGAGACAAGAAAAAAAAAGGAAGAAGTACTTATCTTGATTGCTAGTCCATGCACATAGAGATCCATGAATCCATAGGATGAGGATATTCAGGGCAACCAGATCTTCCTCTCACTTCCCCACACAATTAATCAGACAGCGGTGCGATCTACAATATATTGCCTCTTGGCTCATCAACCCTGCTGACAGGCAGATCGGGGGGAGGCAGAGCGCAGCGAGCGAAGGGGGGAGAGCAGGGGAGAGCGGCGGAGAGGGGGTTTTGCACAGGAGTCCCCTCTCGCCTATACAGCGCACGACAGCGAACCCGCCGCCCAGAGCCTAGAGCCACACGTGTCCGCGCGCCAAGCTCAAACGGAGCGGAGGGAAAAAATACCGCGGCGCCACGGCAGCTCGGGAGCCGCTCGAAATCTCGCGAGATCCCCAGCAAAACTCTCAGCCCCTGCTCCAGGCACCCACCAACAGCCGGAGTCCCCATGCCCCAGCTGCGAGCATCCAAGTCCCAGAAGCAGCAGATCGCAGCGGCTCAGATAAGCGATATGAGCCTGGGCATGGAAATCATCAAACCGCATATACGGGGGGGCCTTTAGGCAGCAACATATAGCCCGGGGAGTGGAGAGTCAGAGCGGGGGTCTCAAAATAGGCAGGGTGGCGAGAGGGAGAGCCGCACCATGCTCTCACTCCTCACTCACACTCACTCCCATTCACATCCGGCCACACCCATCTGGCTCATACTTGCTGGGCTCTCTCTTAAACATGTTTCACAGGTGTTTGTAGCTAACTCTGACAAAAAATGTTATCCATGAGGGACTCTTTAATGTTTCTATCTAAATCTTTCATTATAGATGACAGTGGTAGATATATCATTCTTTGCGAACTGGATAATGTATTGTAAACCTTGGTTAATCTCTACACTCAAACCATCAAGCAGATCTCCTTCCTAAAGAAGAACCTCAAAGAATAGGAACCTGTCATTATTATAGGAGTTGACTTTAATTCTGTTACCGACTCCACACTTGAGACCATGGTAAAATGTAGAAAGCCGTTAACCTTTTGATGTTTGGTGATGCTGCCATGGTGCTTATCGGTACCCAACCTCTACTATTATTACCTAGCTTTGCTATTAGATCAAACCTGGTATTGGTGAAATACTGATACTCATAGAAAGTGGTCACTTCTAGAAGTTTTGGCTTAACCTACTAAAACACTAGAACTGTACTTATGGCATCCCTTAACAAAGAGTTTCCTCCAGACTCCCCATACCCAGCCATCAGATCAACTATTCATGCTATTTAGGCCCTCAGCACTACCCATACTCTAACTCCAGCTTCATTATTTACTAACTCACATTCCCCACTTCAACCTTTGTGCATAGGACCGGGCTGGTATCTAATATCTATATATATCTATAGATATATTTGACAATAATATGCTACTCCCTTTTAGCAATCTCCAGCTAAAGAACAGACTTATTTTGTCCAAATATTACCAGTTTACCGTATATCCAAATACAACATCTTTGGAAAATTCCTGTAACTCCTTATTTAAATGTTTCTATTTCACAATCTTAATCCATATAGTGCACCTAAAAAGGGAATCTCCCTCTTTTACAAAGAACTGAATAGCTCTTCTGTCTTCACCAAAACCACAACAATACTTAAATGAGAATGGAATGTGGACTTAACATTCCCAGAAACTACTTGGTGAACACTGTTAAATTGACTTACCATTCCACCTTATGCACGGATCATTGGGAATTGTCTCAGAAAGTTCAGCACAGAATGAGCCCTAACATAACACTGGATTGTTGGCACATTGTAACTGTCACTGTCAATGACGCTACTGCTCCTCAGTCATATCATACTAGAACCAGACCTTCAAATTAATGTTGGAATTTATCCCCTCATCAATCTTTCTTCTACAGACATGGTACTCCTGCACATCAACATAGATTCCAGCCCAACTCAATTAGAACAATAGTTGTACACATTACTCTCGTAGCTAAGCCTTCTTTTGGAACCTTTGGCTGTCACACAGTACTCTCCTCTATCTGGTATATTTCTTATACTTTACAATATACTCTATATAGCAATTGCTACCTGACCTCCTCATACTAACTCATATATGGCTGAACAAGAGATGTATGTAATATATTACTTTTACGGGCTAGACCCATTGACCTACCATGATCTTTAAAGTTTTTTTTTAACTATACATACAGTAATTGGATATAACCTCTGTTCACAAGCACTTGCTTTGTATTTACTTTTAGAACTACCAGTGAGATACAAAAAACACAGTCACTTCCAGTGCTAATAGGTCTTCCAAGGTGTGGAGTAACAGATATAAGATAAAATGGTGGTGTGAAAGGTATATATGGTATCCAAAACTGGGTGGATGCTGCCTCCATCAGATGGGATAATCCGAAAGAAACTACAATAAAAACAGAAATGGAAGGCGCACACACCTAGTGCATTACCAAAGATAATTTAATAATAAGAATTTTTTATATAAAAGTGAGTACTCTCAAAACTGGGTGGATGCTGCCTCCCTCAAATGGGGTAATCCAAAGGGAACTACAATAAAAACAGAAATGGAAGGTGCATACACCTAGTGCATTACCAAAGATAATTTAATAATAAGATTTATTTTATATAAAAGTGAGTACTCACAAAATGCAACTGACAAAAGGGCATAAGCACAGTGCATACACAGAGCTGTACCCCGTGTTCTGTGCATGTCCATGCACTGTGTTTTTCTTTCAAAAGTTTTTATTGATTTTACATAACAAAGAGAAACAAAACAGCAAAGTACAGATAATCTTGCTCACTTGTCGGAGGTAAAAGTCACTGATAAGGAATACATAAAAGGTTGCTTAGGACATCGACAAGGAATTAAAACATAAACACGTTTCAGAATAGTCGCCCTGCTCACTTGCTTGTGACATATAGAGGTTCAATCTGGGGGTCACTAGTCAGTCCTCCCCTGCACCCCGACTGGGAGCATACTGTGCAGGGAAGGAGTCCCGTGGCATCCGGCGTTTTCTACAAGAGGTGAGAGACCTCCATAACCATGGAGGAGGGGTACTACATTAGTGGAGTGACTGATGAGCCTACACCTCATCTCTCCAGTATTATATAACATGAAAAGCAAAATAGAGGAGAGCCATAAGGGACCTGGGGAGTGAGGCAACAAAATAAAACCAAACAAAACAAAATAAAACAAGACTCTGCACCGACAAACAAGGGGTGAGAGGTATGGGAAGAGGGAGATGGGGGGGGGGAGGGGGCGTGTCCGCAGTCAAGCAACCTTCAAAGTCGAGAGTGGTCCAGGGAACTAGGGTCGGACTCCTGGAATAAGTGAAATGCCCATGTATTGAGCCCAAGGCTCCCACGTAGCCTCGAACTGAGCCGTGGAATCTAAAAGAATGCCGGTAAGTTTCTCTTGCACCATTATCCAAGAAATGTTTTTAACGGCGGCTGCAAAGGAAACTTTAGGGAGTTTCCAAGCCTTGGCTATTGTCCTTTTGGCACCCAGGAATATAAATTTAATTAGTTTACGAGTATGTTTCGGGATCCCAGGGAGATTAGCGTTGAGTTGCACTGTGTTTTTCTTGTAGTTCTTAAACTTCCTGTTCAATGTTTCTTTTCTGTGTGTATTATATTTTCTTCTTCATGCATGCTTGAATTCTGCATGCTTTAACAACTTCAATAAAAATATAGCGTATAAAAAAAAAATGAACAGCTCAAACACACTTCAAAATCACAACCCAATATTCCCTGAATCTGTTCTATTCATGTATTCCAAATGATTCTTTAAATATTCAAACAATAGACTTCAAGTGGTAGTAATTCAAAAACAAGTGTGTTAAATTGCAGCTTACCTATTCTTAGATGTGCTAGCTGCAACAGTTTACTTTTCAACTAACTTTAACAGATCAAGCTGTCCAGACAAAATAGCAGTTAGAGGGTTGAGATAAACCATTTACCACTGACAGGGATTGCCTACAATGGTCAGCTTTTATTAATTTATGTGAAATCTTTATACTAAAAGGAAAAAAAAAATGTTTACTGTAACTGCTATAAGGTGTTAGCTGGAGTTCTGCTTCAATTTGTTAGTCAAGTTCATCTAATTCTGGTAGTCCCACAACACCTTCTCCCCAGACTGATAATGTTGCTGTTTAAAAGTGTCCGGAAGGAAGTGTGTTACTGACTGAATCACCAGGGGTAATACAGGAAAAAAAAAGTCTAAAAAAGGAAAACCAATGTAGCTTCCTCATCCAAGGATTGGTAAGGCAATATATTACACTTTTGTTTTTGTTTTTTAATGTCACTTTAAATTATGTGTATGATAGCATCAAGAGAGGATGCAAGTAGTTAGGTTCCTGTTCCAACATGACTGTGCACCAATACAGAATTCCACCACCCAATGATTCCCAAGATTTCACATTCCTCATGTGAGCCTAAATCCATAACACTGTAAAGATGTGGGGGGGCATCAAGAAACATCTGTTCAGCTCTGAGCTACCAGTTTCAAAATGGTATTAGATGTTGAAATACCAGCTTAAATTACAATTCATTTTAAACAAATAAACTGTAACAGTATTTAGGCTACATTCACATTTTGTAATTGTGCCAGACAGCATTTACATGGGAGTACCCAAGAGGAGTTTTACAGCAATTAGCTGCAAGAGGCAGCCCCATTGAAAACAACGGGAGGCTGCCAGCTCCCAAAGCTAATCACAGCCACTTGCATGTGATCACTATCCAGACAGTCTGCATCTAGGGTCAATCACTCAGGTGATGGTTGCATAGAGATGACTTGATTGTCTGTGGGACCCGACAGCCTCCCATTGCTTTCAATGGGGCTACATCCTGCATTCAATCACCCGAGGTTCTTTTACTGTATGTAAACCCCATTAACCACATTGCAAATTGTGAATGTGGCCTTAAAGTGTTATCTATTGATAATTCTGGGCACTTTTATTTTTATTCATTTCACAGCTACACACAATTTTGAAGCTTAACCTGCTCAGGACCTATTTATTAGACACAAGATCATCTTTTATTTTGCACAAGAAAATCAGGGATTGTTTTTGTGTGCACTAAAATTCATTTGAATTTATTTTTTACTAAAAATATAGATTTGACACACAGTTACACAAACATTATGGGGTTGATTTACTGAAGTCAAATTTTCTGTGCACTTTTGAAAGTGCATTTGCTCTTCGCAAGTTCAGTTGCTCCAGGGCTTAGTAAATGAGCAAAGGCTCTGCTGACTTCCATCATCCAATCATGAGCAAGAAAAAATGCTGTTCTTTTATTTTCCTTGTATGTGATTGGTTGTTCTTTGTAAAGTGAAGTTTTACCTCATTTAGTAAGCTCTGGAGCAACTGCACTTGCAGAGTGCAACTGCGCTTTCATAAGTACACAGCCTATTTGCCCTTAGTAAATCAACCCCTTTGCGACATGAAAAATTGCAACTTCCATATGTTTATTCTACAAGACTTCTACTTTCAACAAATATATACTATTTTGTGGGTTTCAAGCACTTTACTAGTTACAAATGTTAACAAATGTAAAAGATAATTACCGTATATACTCGAGTATAGGCCGACCCGAATATAAGCCGAGGCCCCCAATTTACCCCCAAAAAAACTGGCAAACTTATTGACTCATGTATAAGCCGAGGGTGAGACATGCCTGTCCATCCCTGTGTGTGTGTCCGTCCATCCCTGTGTGTCCGTCCATCCCTGTGTGTCCGTCCATCCCTGTGTGTCCGTCCATCCATCCCTGTGTGTGTGTGTGTCCATCCATCCATCCATCCCTGTGTGTGTGTGTCTCCATCCATCCATCCATCCATCCCTGTGTGTGTGTGTCTCCATCCATCCATCCCTGTGTGTGTGTGTCTCCATCCATCCATCCATCCCTGTGTGTGTGTATCCATCCCTGTGTGTGTGTGTGTCTCCATCCATATGTGTGTGTGTGTGTGTGTGTGTGTGTGTGTGTGTGTGTGTGTCCAGCCTACCTGTGTCCCGAGCCTTTGTCCCGAGCCTCCGTCCCGTGCCTTGCCTCCTTGCCTCCGTCCCGTGCCGTGCCTTGCCGCCGTGCCTTGCCTCCGTCCCGTCCCGTCCCGTCCCGTGCCGTGCCTTGCCTTGCCTCCGTCCCGTGCCCTCTTCGTCGGCGCCTCGGCGGCCATTGTAAAATTCAAAAGCTGCGCCGCCGCCTTCGCCTGTGATAGGCGGAACACTGAATTTCCCAGCAGCCTGTGTTCCGCCTATCACGGACATCGTATCATCCTCGTCCGTAGTACGAGGATGATACGATGTCCGTGATAGGCGGAACACAGGCTGCTGGGAAATTCAGTGTTCCGCCTATCACAGGCGAAGGCGGAGCCGGAGGCGCGGCTTTTGAATTATAGAATGGCCGCTGTCTGTCTGCTCGACACGCTGATCGAGCGGGCAGACAGCGATGACTCGAGTATAAGCCGAGGGGGGCACTTTCAGCCTCAAAAAAGAGGCTGAAAATCTCGGCTTATACTCGAGTATATACGGTACATTAAATGCTCCAGAGGGGAACTAGTTAATAATAACAATAGGAGCGTAGTCTTAAATTCATTCCATTGATATTTCTCCTAATTTTACTCTTCTGTCATCACTTTATAACTAGTTGCTGAACAATTATGTTTTTGTATTAATCAAGCTGCATTGTTTTATTCAATGCTCAATTCAGCTACTTGTTCTAGAGACTATGCATATACAGTATAGACATAGACTCATCACCTTAGAGTCAGACTTGCAATAAGAAGTACTAATACAGAAAATAGAAGCTGGGATATAAATTTTAAGAATGAGTGAATACATTTGTCAAAGAAAGAGCCGAATTGAATCCCCATTTTTATTTTTATTTTTTTAAACATCAAAAGTTTATTGAAGTCAAATTTGGTTTTATAAATCAAAGCAGATAGTAAGGTCAGTGTAACCGTACAGGCATGCATCTTAAGGTGTTCCATGCTAAAACATATTAGGTAACAAAAATGGTTATGTAACATTGAACCTATAGCTCAGTGTAACACCACATAATGTTCAAAGGCATTATTTCCTACATAACAGACCAAGGTTGTATTGACTTTGAGCTATATATGATGGTTAAATCGGTTATCACATTCACTTAATAATGTGTGTATGTTGCTGTATCTAGCTTTGATTTTGTAATTATCAGTAGATAGAGAGGATTAGAGAAGAGAAAGAAAAGATAGAGGAAAGGAAAGTCAGGGGATATGAAGTCTTGTCTTGGCAACACTCGCTTCACATTTATTCAGGTTTTTGTGTAGAATAGCTCTTACATTGTTGGCGTCTTGGAGGTGATTCCGCTGAGTTCTCTACATTTCGGTTATTGATTTATTAAGTTTTCATAGGCAACTGAGACTTTAAAGGTGAACCATGGAGCCCAAGTTTTATGGTATCGCTCCACTTTGTCTGTGGTTTGGGCTAGTTAGTGATGTGGAACAGGCAACAGGCTTCATCTAATGTGATTCTAGTCTCCGTGATTTGCCCTATGGTCTCCCTGACCTTGCTCCAAAAAGCACTCAACACTGGGCAATGCCCCATATGTGTAGTAGGGTGCCTGTCTCTTCTCCACATCTCCAACAACTGTCGGAGATAAGGGGAAACCATCTTTTCCGGCCGTGTGGCGTACCAATTTGTCAAGAGCTTGTATGCTGTCTCCTGTGTTTTAGTGCAAATGGAGCATTTGTGGGAGAGCATACAAGCTGTTTTCCCCATGGTTGTCTCTGATATATTGGGGTGGCACAGTGGTGTAGTGGGTAGCACTCTCACCTAGCAGTAAAAAGGGTTGCTGGTTCAGATCCCAACCATGACACTACCTGCCTGGATTTTACATGTTCTTCCTTTGCTTGTGTGGGTTTCCTACGGGGACTCCAGTTTTCTCCCACATTCCAAAGACATGCTGGTAGGTTAATTGGCTCCTGCCCAAAAAAAATGACCCTAGTATATGAATAGGAGTTGGGGACCTTGGATTGCGGGCTTCTTGAGAGTAGGGAGTGATGTATGTGTGGAGTGCTGCGTAAATTGACAGCCCTATATGGGTACCTTGAGACACATTGTACAGGGATAGGGACAATTGTAGACACGCACCCACACTCACTCAGGTTAGACTGGTGTCTTTATTCAACCTTACTAACTATGTAACTATGGGGGTTATTTACGAAAGGCAAATCCACTTTGCACTGTGTGTGCACTTGGAAGTGCAGTCAGTCTAAATCTAAGGGCTACATCTGAAATGAGTGGAAGCTCTGCTGATTTTATCATCCAATCATGTGCAAGCTAAAATTCTGTTTTATTTTATTTTCCATGCATGTCCCCCTCAGATATACAGCGACTTTACTTCCAAGTGCACTTTAAGTGCATCTTCAAGTGCACTTGTAGTGCAAAGTGGATTTTCCTTTAGTAAATAACCCCCTATATATCCACCTGTAGAGCCTTTGACAATTCCCTCCAGAATCTAGCCTCGTTCATGGCTTTAGAGTTTTATAGCCAGGCATAGATGACTGATGTTGCCCTTTCAAATTCGTCACCTCTAGAACATGCCAACTCTAGATCAGTCAGTGCTGTAGAAAAAAATGGTTTCCTTGTCTTGTCTTTAACAAAGGTATGAAAATGAAAATTCTCCTTAGATTAGGTATGATCTGCTCAGTGTCCACAAGCTCAGGGTTCCCTCTTACTCTGATAATATTTCTGTGACCTCTATTATCAAGATCCTCTACATGTCTATTCATTTCAATGAAGTGAGAGACATGAGAATCTGCTATCTTCTCCAGCCTGAGTATTGCTCTGTCCCTGTGTCTGCCCGTAGCTTCCATTGTCGCCATCTTTTCAGTGAGGACTAGCAGATCCGATTTCAAAACAGTAATGGCCACTGAGAATGTCGATTTGATATCTGCAGCGAACCCAGAAATGTCTGCTTATGTAAGGGGTTTGTTGGAATGTGTTCAGCCCCTACCTTTGTCCTCTGCAGCAGACTGGGAATCCTCAGTGAAGTCCTCCTCTTCATGCTGGGCCCGTGCCATCTTGTGCCCTGTCACGTTGCCTTGTGCTTCTGGCTGAGCTTTGAGCAAATCGGAGATACTCCTGACTGGATGGATGAAGCTGGCCCATGATAGGATCTGGAGTGTGGGGTCTGGTGAAGTAATTTGGCCATTTCCAGGTCGGAGCAAGCAGGATGCCAGGCTTTCACGGAGCTCCATTAATGTGCTTCCATTCTGGCATCTCGCTAAGCCACGCCCCCAGAATTCCCTTTTTAACACCAGAGGCAGTTATAGAGTGAGATTCCCCCCCAGGTGGGGAGTCCCATTCTTTCTAATGAGCTACTATCCCTAACTGTAATATTTAAAAGGTTTTGTGGATGCCCAAGTATGTGACAGGACAGTGAATGAAACAATAGGTTGATTCATTCTCTGCTCTCCTCCTACTAGCATGCACTTTGTTAGCACATGACCACTATATCACAACTGATTAGTTCCTTATAGTGCTTCTCCCTCTCCCATTCTGAGCTATACTGTAAAAGGGGTCACAAAAAATTGTAAAAAAAAAAAAAAAAAAATCACATACCTACACTAGTTGGATTTTTTAAATATATCAAATGGATTAATATTAAGCAGAGCTGCATTAGGGGTCCTTTCACACTGAGTTGCCAGCCATATTAGCGGTAAAGCACTCTTAGCTTTTTTGTGGCGCTATTTGGCGCTATTAACCCCCGCTAACGCCCGAAGAAGGGGTTAAATGTGCTCTAAAAGCACCGTTGCCAAAGAGCTTTGCAGGTGCTTCAGCAGTGGCGACTATTCATTTCAATGGGTAGGGTCGGTGGAGGAACAGTGTATACACTGTTCCTCCACCGCCCCAAAGATGCCGCTCGCAGGAATTTTTTTTAAACATCCTGCCAGCGCAGTATACCACTGTGAATGCACTCAGGCTCTCACACTGGGGCTGCAGGGGAGGTGTTGTTCAGGTGCTTTACAGGTGCTATTTTAACCCTTTAGTACCTGAAATGCCTCAGTGTGAAAGGGGTCTAAATCTACATTAAGTTGAGCTTTAAATTGAAGCAACCTGCTCAGTTTCCAGAATCTTTCCATTTGAGGGAAGACATTGGCTTTCCTCATGAAGGAATTTATATGTATCTCCATTACCTTAGCCAATAGTAACTACGGGGGTTATTTACAAAAGGCAAATCCACATTGCACTACAAGTGCACTTGAAAGTACACTGAAAGTGCACTTGGAAGTAAAGTCACTGTAGATCCGAGGGGGACATGGAAGGAAAATAAAAAACAGCATTTTAGCTTGCACGTGATTGGATGATAAAATCAGCAGAGCTTCCACTCATTTCAGATCTACCCCTTAGATTTAGAGCGACTGCACTTCCAAGTACACTTGCAGTGCAAAGTGGATTTGCCTTTCGTAAATAACCCTCTATGTATAGTTAAATAATTTTTCTTGATTCCAGTACTACCTCTCATTTCCAAAAGCAATTTAACAGTAATTTATTTTAATGTTCCCAGCAAAGCTTTTTTTTTAAATTATATCCTCACTCCTTAGTAGGGCTGTGTTCGCTGGGAGAAATGGCAGAAAGAATTTAGGGCGGTTATTTATGAAAGGCAGATCCACTCTGCACTACAAGTGAAAACTACAAGTACAAAGTGCACTTGAAATTGCATTGAAAGTGCACTTGGAAGTGCAGTCACTGTCTGAGGGGAAGATCTGAAATGAGGGGAAGCTCTTCTGATTTTATCATTCAATCATGTGCAAGCTAAAATGCTGTTTTTTTATTTTCCTTGCATGTCCCCCTCGGATCTACAGCGACTGCACTTCCAAGTGCACTTTCAGTGCAAAGTGGATTTGCCTTTCGTAAATAACCCCCTAGGTCTTCTACCAAGCTATTGGAGGCTCTTTGTGGTTTGTTTAGGGATGTGCTTATTGTAGGTGGTATTATTTTTGATATGACACCTTGAGAGATAGAGACCATCAACATGCAAGTATACTCCTCCATCTTGTTTTGTGCAATCTTAATATACATTAAGTAAACTGACAATCACTGTACTAAATTGTAAATGTGCTTGAACAATGTACCAAATTCATTCAATTATCACAATATTAGATATGTTTAATAAATAAACAAAAAAGTAAACGTTTTAGATTATCTACATGGAAGGAAACAGTTGGGTAGAATAGATATATAAGGTAAAGAAACAGCAAATAGATTAATGAGTCAGGAGACACAGAGGTTGCTTATGAAAGGCAAATCCACTTTGCACTTGAAGTGCAGTCGCTGTAAATCTAAGGGGCAGATGTGAAATGAGGGGAAGCTCTGCTGATTTTATCATCCAATCATGTGCAAGCTAAAATGCTGTTTTTTTATTTTGCTTGTATGTCCTCTCGGATCTACAGCGACTCCACATCAAAGGGCCCTTTCAGTGCAATTTCAAGTTCACCCCCCCGAGTGTGATTAACAGATGTATAGAGGAGGATTGCAACACATGGGGATTGCTTTATAAATAATTTGAATAGTCAATCACCCAGTGAAAGTGCATTTTTACTGTGCAAATGGGATAAAAAAACAAATGTAAATAGGCTTTATCCTATGCCATTTTAATGAAAATCATTGATTTTAAATCGAAAAATATAGTAGCCAAATGCCATATTTGTATGCCCCATGTACATGCACTTTCACTGAGCAAATGGCTATACAAATTCTTTATAAAACAACCCATAAGCTTAGCCCAGCTGGAGTACTGGAATGGAATACTGGATAAGCTGAATCAATACATTGCACAAACATGATCTAAGTGAATGACAACATGTGCAATGCAATAGGCCAATTATTCTAATATTTCATTCCATTTTTCTTAATGTACCAAACTAAATGTTCTGGTTTTATTCTTTCCTGCACCATTGATTTTTCTGACCCTTTACTCTCTTTTATCATTCTACTTATTGTGTTCATTCTGTCTCAAATAACCTTGCCGCTGTGGGTTGGCTTTTGTTTCTGGAACATCTCTTAAAGCCAAACTAAATTTTCTCAATAAAAACAAAATGATAGATATTACAGTTTTCGGCTAACTAAAAATGTCACTTTTACAAAAAAAAAAAAAAAATGTGTCTGATGCTTCTGGCAATTTTACTTTTTTCTTGTCTACCTAGTTGCACCTTGCAGTATACACATAGGCTCATTCTTGGTATACTGAGAATAAAGACCCATACTAGTAACAATTTAACCCGGGAATCTGCCAGACTGTAGCACTACTGCTGTTGTTGCATGCTTGCCATTGTCCCTTTTCTGGCCACACAGGATGCATGTCTGAATAAGGGTCTACTATGCATTCTAAGAAGGACTCCATGGAGGTTATTTACGAATGGAAAATCCACTTTGCACTGCAAGTGTACTTGGAAGTAAAGTCACTGAAGATCCAAGAGGGGCATGCAAGGAAAATAAAAAACAGCATTTTAGCTTGCACATGATTGGATGATAAAATCAGCAGAGCTTCCCCTCATTTCAGATGTACCCCTTAGATTTAACGCAACTGCATTTCCAGGTGCACTTTCAGTGCACTTTCAATTGCACTTGCAGTGCAAAGTGGATTTGCCTTTCGTAAATAACCCCCTATGTCTTTATTTTTTAAAGGTAGCATGCATTATAGTATGCATAAAAAGAAAAAAAATGCATAGGGATTCAACTATAATTCAAAACAGATCCTTATTCAGGCATGTAGCTTGGGTGGCCAGGAAATGGTTCCTCATAAACTATACAAGTAAACATGTCCTCAACATTGGGCAAGTTTCTTGCAAGGGGGGCAACAAGGCCTCTCCCCTTGCAGGGCATCTTGTTCTCACGTTGAGGGGATAAGGACCCATATTCCCACATCCTGTCCCCAAACAGCTACGTGGAGGGTGTATCTGAATCTGTAAACCCCCTTTATAAAAAGCAGACATCTGATCCTCTAATGGAACCATACAGGGTAGTAGTACTTTTACTCTGCCCCACCCCACCCCCCCCAAAAAAATGTGAAGAGTAGATGAAAACATCCACACTGTGACAAAATATTTTATTTAAACAAAAAGTTATTCAATGGGGGTTATTTACTAAAGGAAAATTCACTTTGCACTGCAAGTGCACTTGAAAGTAAAGTCGCTGTAGAGCTTGAGGGGGACATGCAAGGAAAAAAAAAAAAAAAACATTTTAGCTTGCACATGATTAGATGATAAAATCTGCAGAGTTTCCACTCATTTCAGATCTACTCCTTAGACTTAGAGTGACTGCACTTGCAGTGCAAAGTGGATTTGCCTTTCGTAAATAACCCTCCATGTCTATATTTTTTAAAAGTAGTATGCATTATAGTATGCTTAAAAAGGAAAAAAAATGCATAGGGATTCCCCTATAATTCAAAACAGATCCTTATTCAGGCATGTAGCTTGGGTGGCCAGGAAATGGTTCCTCATAAACTGTACAAGTAAACATGTCCTCAACATTTGGGCACGTTTCTTGCAAGGGGAGCAATTAGGCCTCTCCCCTTGCAGGGCATCTTGTTCTCATGTTGAGGGAACAAGGACCCATATTCCCACATCCTGTCCCCAAACAGCTATATGGGGGGCTTATCTGAATCTGTAAACCCCCTTTATAAAAAGCAGACATCTGCTGCTCTAATTGAAAAATACAGGGTAGTAGTACCCATTTTTACTCCGCCCCCCCCCCCAAAAAAAAAAAATGTGAAGAGTAGATGAAAACACCCACACTGTGACAAAATATTTTATTTAAACAAAAAAGTATGCAATGGGGGTTATTTACTAAAGGAAAACTCACTTTGCACTGCAAGTGCACTTGAAAGTAAAGTCACTGTAGATCCGAGAGGGATATGCAAGGAAAATAAAAAAAACAGCATTTAAGCTTGCACATGATTAGATGATAAAATCAGCAGAGCTTCTACTCATTTCAGATCTACCCATTAAATTTAGAGAGACTGCACTTCCAAGTGCACTTGCAGTACAAAGTGGAGTTGCCTTTCGGAAATAACCCCCAATGTTCAATCAACAGTACAAACAATATAAAAGGTAAGTGATGAGTAAAGTAAGGATACAGAACATTTCTGTTTAGAACAAAATCAGTCAGTGAGAGGAAATATTTTGGCATATACTGATCCATATATGTGGTAGCAGTTCTTATTATATATATATATATATATATATATATATATATATATATATATATATATATATATATATATATATATATATATATATATCAGAAAGAATAATTAATATCAAACGGAAATGGAAATATCAGATAATTCAATATCAGACAATCAGTATAGTCTGTAATTTAGCTGACCATTATACATTAGCCAAAGTAAGACAATCTAGCGAGATAACTGTAACAGTGCAAACAATATAAAGTGTAGGGGATAATAACAAGGGGACCATTGTATATATAACACTCAGGGGGTTATTTACTGAAGGAAAATCCATTTTGCACTGAAAGTGCACTTGGACGTGCAGTCACTCTGTAGATCTGAGGGGGACATGCAAGGAAAATAAAAAACAGCATTTTAGCTTGGACAACTGGATGATAAAATCAGCAGAGCTTCCACTCATTTCAGATCTACCCTTTAGATTTAGAGCAACGGCACTTTCAAGAACACTTTCAGTGCAAAGTTTATTTGCCTTTCGTAAATAATCTCTATAATGAAGAGACTTAGGCCGCGTACACACGGGCGGATTGTCTGCCCAACTAAGTTCGTCAGACAATCCGACAGACAGTCCGTCCAAATTTTGAATGAACGGACTTGACCACACACGATGAACAGACAGTCCGCTGAAAACTTGCGCGATGACGTGTACAGCACGTACGACAGGACTAGAAAAACGACGTCCAATACACTGCAATGCAACCTTCGGCCGTGTAAATCCTTTCTGAGCATGCGCCATACTTAGTCCGTCCAACTTGCCTACACACGAGCGGACTGTCCGCTGAAACCAAGTTTGGACGGACAAAACCAAGTTTGGACGGACAAAATTACGGAAATTCCGAAAGACAAAGTTCGTCAGACTGTCCGCTGAAAAAGTCCGCTGAAGCCCACACACGAGCGGATTGTCCGCTGAAACACGGTTCAGCGGACTAAGTTGGGCAGACAATCCGCCCGTGTGTACGCGGCCTTAGGGGGTCATTAACTATAGCACTGCACGTGTGCATTCGTTTTAGTCCGAATACATTTCTGTCCGAATTTCAGGTATTTTCGTTATTGTTAACAAACGATAACGAGAGCGCAGAATTAGAAAAACAAAAGATCCAACATAAACAAATGCTTTATTTTTGTTTTCGTTGTGACAACAGTTCGTTATAGATAGGAGATTCGACATGACGCTGACAATAACAATCTGTGTCTATCTAACCTGTGGTCTAATGTGCCTAACCTTAACTCTATTAGTCCAGGATTATTCTACATAGAGAGAAAAGATTTGACATCTCTGCTGGAATTGGGTGGGGGAAGTAAAATAAAAATAATGATGATGATGAATGTTATTGGCTGATTGTAACCAAAGAGGAGGAGCAGTAAAATAGCTAGAACTAAGTACACATGTACAGCCCTTACTTACTTACGATTGCTAGCAGAGAGAGACACACACACTGAATCATTTCAGAAGACAATCAATCTTAGCTGGTCCGTTTGTCAGAGAACCTGAATTATTTAGCAATTAAGCATAAGCACAGCAGCAGAACAATAGTGCAGCAAGCTACAGTTCCATTTTCTGTTTGAACTATATACATTCAACATGAATGACAAAGATTCAACAAAGCAGTAAAAAACATACAAACTTTGAATCTTTGGCTTATGGTGTCTGTCAAAAGTTCTAAGAAGATTCGACAGAGAAGCTAAACTATATGGAGTCATATAGTTTAGCTGCTCCATCAAATCTTCTTTGAACATTTGACAGACACCATAAGCCTTCAATGACAGATTCAACCTTAATTAATTTGGATTTTCGGACTAATGCAATTTTAAACGAAAAACTAAGTAAATAAAAATGAATTTCGGGAGTAACTAAATAAATAGCACCCAAACCCGTACTCTGCTAAAACCTGGAGTAGTGCAAATGGAAATAATGTTTAGAGCATGATATAATTGCCTAAATGGCACTGAAATATGCGGTATATTGTTTACTACCTCAATACAGTGCACTTACACCCCCTTCCTGGCCAGACCAATTTTCAGCTTTCAGCGCTCTCACAGTTTGAATGACAATTACTCAGTCATCCAACACTGTACCCATATGAAACTTGCGTCCTTTTTTCGACACAAATAGAGCTTTCTTTTAGTGGTATTTAATCACTAGTGGTTTTTTTATTTTATGTGCTATAAATAAAATAAAACTTACATTTTGTGAAAAAATTCTTTGTTTCTGTCATAAATATTTGCTAATTAGTAATTGTTCTTCATACATTTTGGCCAAAATTTATACTGCTACCTATCTGAAGGGCGGTGACAGGTACTCAGGTACTCATATGGACTGTGACAGGTACTCGGGTACTAAGATGAACTGTGACAGGTACTCAGGTACTCAGATGAACTTTGACAGGTACTCAGATGAACTGTGACAGGTACTCGGGTACTCAGATGGACTGGGACAGGTACTCGGGTACTCAGATGGGCTGTGACAGGTACCCGGGTACTCGGATGAACCGTGACAGGTACTTGGGTACTTTGATGGGCTGTGACAGGTACTCGGGTACTCTGATGGGCCGTGACAGGTACTCGGGTACTCTGATGGGCCGTGACAGGTACTCGGGTACTCTGATGGGCCGTGACAGGTACTCGGGTACTCTGATGAGCTGGGACAGGTACTCGGGTACTCTGATGGGCTGGGACAGGTACTCGGGTACTTTGATGGGCTGGGGCAGGTACTCGGGTACTCTGATGAGCTGTGACAGGTACTCGGGCACTCAGATGAACTGTGACAGGTACTCGGGTACTCTGATGGGCTGTGACAGGTACTCTGATGGACTGTGATAATGGTACTCTGATGGAATGTGACAGGTACTCAAATACTCTGATGGACTGTGACAGGTACTCTGATAGACTGTGATTGACAGGTACTATGAGGGGTGGTGACAGGTCCTCTTTATTGGGGGGGCAATCAGTGTGCTTGATGTGTACTGTAGGTGGTAACGAGATGTTACCGCAATCTCCTCCTCACACACGATCGGTATGTGAGGAGGAGAACCCGGTAACATCTCGTTACCGCAGTTTGTTTACATTTTAGTGATCGGCTGTGAAAGGATCACAGCCGATCGCGTGGGTAAACAGCCAGCCAATGGCACAAAATTAGGAGAAGGAGCCCAAAGGGTGGTGCATGACAATTGAACTTCCTGGGACTGGGATGCCATTACAGTTCATGTGAGTTTAAAGGCAGTCATCCCAATACTTAGGCCAATATATTGCATATTGCTTCTAACACTGAGCATGGCTATGGACTTAGGGCCTGGTTCACACCACAGAGATGCAGAGAACATGTGTGAGTCTGCCTGCTGGCTAAGCAGGTAGCAATTCTGTCTAGCAGCATTGGGGTTGCTGGTTCAATTCCCCAATATGTTAATGCTTGTGTTGAGGTTGTATATGTTCTCCTGTGTGGGTTTCTCACCACAATCCAAAGACATGCTGGCATTTTATTTGTCTCCTGTCAAAATAGTCTCTAATGTGAGAAAGTTAGTTTTTGGACTTTAGATTGGAAGCTCATTGCAGCCAGGGACTGATGTTGATGTTTGTTAGCACTAATCATGCCCAGGGACTTGGACATTTAAAATTGTGGAGTTTACACTTTACAGGTACATATGCTTAGAAAGCTGTTGCTTTGTTTATGTGCATGCAAATGGCCTTCAATCTTTGGCCTGTAGTTGGAGATTTGATGCACAGTTGCAAATAGTATTATGTGTTCCTGTTCATCAGGTGCAATCACTTTAGACATACATGAAAAGACAGATTTAAAGATAATGGTGGGCGTGTACTTCTATTGGGCGTGTGTCAACAATACAACCTACCTTATATAAAGGGCAGCAGTGGGGGGGGGGGTTGTTTGGCCTGAGAAGGCCAGGTTTTTTGCTTTGATTTGTGGGGGAGAAGAAATTATATTGTGCCTATTGACAAACGCCCAACTAGGGCTGGCAGTTTGCTGAAATTCTTGTGCATTTTTTCAATCAAAATTGGGTTTATGTGGCCATGCTGTCAATGTTGTGTGTGTATTGTTCCTGTCTGACCATACAAACATGGTTTGGGAGCATGTGCTGACCTTCTACTCTTTGATCTCATTGCTTAATCATGTACACAGAAATGCAGCTTCCAGCAGAACATGGTCATCAATGAATGTATGTGTGTGGATTTGTGGAGTGGTGGTGGGTGTTATATTTTGAACATGTGCCTTTTTTAATGTTATGTTGGAATGCTTTGTAAGAATGACTGTTAAGTATGTTTCTATAATCTTGCAGATAAAAGGTGATGAGTTGCCCGTTATATACTGAAAGTAAAACTGTGTTCACTCTAAGGTTTAGATACATTTTAGATTGTAAGCGCCTATGAGCAGGGCCCTTAAGCCCCAATTGCTAACTGTAGCCCCATATATCCTGTAGAATATATATATATATATATATATATATATGTGTGTGTATTTTTTTATGCTAGTAAATGTACAGAGTTGTGTTTCTGGTGGCAAAATAAAAGTACATTATTGAGATTTTTTTCCTCTTTTCTTTCTTCTTTTTAATTAGTTTTGAAGGTGATAGTTTTGGTGAAGTGCAATATCTTACTTATACCCATAGAAATTATAAGATCTAATTGTGCACCAAAAAAACTGAATCCATTCTGCACACCTACAAATAAATGATGAAGGTGTTTAGGTGGGATCTTTATAACAGCCATGGAGAATTGCAGGTAATGAATTCATCTGGTGGATAGGCAGTGTTTGTATGTGTCAGTCCTGGTTCACATTTGTGCAATTTGACATGTCAAATCGCATGCCAATTCAACGGCAATTGCCCTGTCCTTATCGGTGAAATTTCCAAAAGTAGTTTCTGTACTACTTTTGGCGACTTCGGGGTGGGATTTCCATTGACATCTGTGCAGAAACCTGCATAGATGTCTCTGAAATTCCCCCCCACATTGGGGACTGACACAGGAAAATGAAATCGTGTGAGTTCAGCTGAACTTGCATGATTTCCTACCACTGTCAGTTGGAACCAGGGCTCAAACTGGACCTTTGTGTTTGTAATGCCCCTGCTGCAATCCCAGGAACACTATTTCTTGTCAAACGCCCTTAACTTTGCCCTCAAATCGTTATATGTAGAAATACAGATTTTCATATCTGCAAATAAACGAAAATAAAAAATTCTAATCATGGTTGAGATCAAATATTCGCAGCTACGATCAAAAGAGCGGGGTTTTGCCTTCTGACCCGGAAATTACTCATTGTAATCACCCGGAAGTTTCTGTGCTGGTCAGGATCTCCATCCAGGTGAACATGGTGAGGTGCTATTCATTTGCCAGGTAAGTGTAGTATATGTACTTGTGCTTAATCAATGTGGGGGTGGATGTGGTAGTTAGATTTGGTGTTGGTGAGGGTGGGGTTCATTGATTTGTTTGGCCTCACCACGCATTTGCTTCCGGCCCAGGTGCACATATCACTTCCTGCATTTGTTCTGCTGCTGTAAATCAGTAAGGGCTATGTAAATATAAATGAGAGCTAATTTTATTAAAATATATATATGGTTTGTTTCACACTTGGGTGACTTTTTCAGCAAATTTGTACCCCATGATTCTCAATGATAACCATTCATAGCTGTGCTACTTCAAGTCACACCAACTTCTAGGTAGTCTCTGTACTACTTTGGTGTGACTTTCATGCAACCTGAGGTACATAGGTCGCTATATCACATAGGCAATCCTAGAAGTTGGGGCCAAGTTGCAGCATCAAAGTGGCAGCAAACTAGTGTGACTTTGGCCCTATTGTCACTTGTGCATCCTCAAAGTGGGGCAAATTCACCCCTGCACTACCTTGGTTTGACGTTGATGTCATTTGAGGTCCATCCACTACAACATTACTTATTGCTTTAATTCATGGAAAAGCTGTGCAATTTTAAGGTCGCACAAGTGCCAAATAGGGCCTAATTCAAAGGTGTTATCAATTAGGTTACTTTCAAACTTGGGTCACTTTTCATGCAGCTTTGGACCTCAGGCACATTAAAAATTGCCCCCCCCCCCAAGATTTCCATATATATCTATGCAACTTCACCCATGTTCACATAGCTCTGAATTGACATGTCAAATTGCAGACCAAATTGGCACCTATTGATGGCATATGAACTGTCTGAATTGGTGCGATGCCGCAAAGATTCCCAAAAGTAGTTCCTGCACTACTTTGGGCGACTTCAGGGGGCGATTTCTTACCTCCCAACTTTTTGAGATGGATATAAGGGACACCTATTAGCAAAAGTATGTAGGCATAGGACACACCCCCAAAACACCTCCTTAAAGGAGAATTATTCCAAAATAAATAAAATAATTAGTTAAACCAAGTGATTTTTTTAACCAATAATATTCCTTTAGATTGGCTTTGGAAATTACATAATACAAAAATACATGAGTAGATGCACGCGAGGTAGAGCACATCTCATATAAAAATGTTTCTTTCACATACATAGATCATGGTTGCAGTGCAATGCTGTATAATAACTTAGTAGAAGTTGGTATTTGCATGTCCACGGAATTGCTAATTAGTGCTGATTTCGAATTTACTAATGCTTGCTGCCAATAGCGCTCTTTTTTAATCGCGCATACGCCTGTTGACATTTTAATTGCCTAAAATGGGTGCTTTCATATGCAATAGTGCCCAGTACTTCCCGGTGCTATAGTAAATGACCCCCTTAGAGTTAAAAAAAAAGTGATAGGAAACCACACAAAATAATTTTGATATTTATAGGACCAAAAGTGTAACATCTACTGGGATTGTTGAGATATATCAAGCCAGATAAATAATGAGTGGTGACAGAGTGGGTAAAAAAAACAGGCCTCAAAAATACAGTGCCTTGAAAAAGTATTCATACTCCTTGAAATTCTTCACATTTTGTCATGTTACAACCAAAAATGTATGTAATTTATTGGGATTTTATATGATAGACCAACACAAAGTGACATATAATTGTGAAGTGGAAGGAAAATGATAAATGGTTTTCAAATTTTTTAACAAATAAATATCTGAAAAGTGTGGCATGCATTTGTATTGAGTCAATACTCTGTAGAACCACCTTCCCTGACTAGTCTTTTTGGGTACATTTCTATGTTTCTACCATCTTTGCACATCTACAGAGTGAGATTCTTTTCCCTATTCTTCTTTCCAAAATAAAGCTCTGCTAGTTTGGATGGAAAGCATCTGTGAACAGCAATTTTCTCTTGCCACAAATACTCAATTTAGATTTAGAGCTGGACTTTGACTGGGCCATTCTAACACATAAATATGCTTTTATCTAAATAATTCCATTGTAGCTCTGGCTATGTGTTTAGGGTTGTTGTCCTGCTGGAAGGTGAACCTCCACCCCAGTCTCAAGTCTTTTGCAGACACTAAAGCCCCATATACACGAAGTTCTGCCAGCAAAAGTCAGATGTGAGCTTCTGGTCAGAAATTCTGACTGTGTGTATGCTCCATTGGACTTTTGCTGGCAGAATTCAAGCCAGCAAAAGATTGAGAGCAGGTTCTCTATTTTTGGGTCGGAAAAAGTTTTGATCGGAAATTCAGATTTTCTGTACAAATTCTGATGCACAAAGTTCCTACGCATGCTCAGAAACAATTTGATGCATGCTCAGAAGCATTGAACTTAATTTTCTCGGCTCATCGTAGTGTTGTACGTCACCTCGTTCTTGACAGTCGAAAGTCCAGAGAAATTTTGTGTGACTGTGTGTATGCAAGCCAAGCTTGAGCAGAATTCCGTCAGAAAAAAAACATCCACGTTTATTCCAACGGAAAATCCGCTTGTGTGTATGGGACATAACAGGTTTTCTTCTAACATTGCCCTGTATTTTGGTCCATTAATCTTCCCCTCAACTCTGACCAGCTTCCCTGTCCCTGCTGAAGAAAAGCAGGTGTATTCTGTGTGATGTGCAGTGTTAGTTATCTGCCACACATACCGTTTTGCGTTTAGGTCAAAAAGTACAATTTTGGTCTTGTTTGACCAGAGAACCTTCTTCCACATGCTTGCTGTGTCCACCACATGGCTTCTAGCAAACTTCCTTTGGTTTTCCTTCAACAATAGCTTTCTTCTTGCCACTCTTCCATAAAGCCCAGATTTGTAGAGAGCACAATAAATAATTGTCCTGTGGACAACCTGAGCTGTGAACCTCTTCATCTTTTCCAGAGTTACCATAGACCTCTTGACTGCTTCTCAGATTAATGCTCTCCTTAATCCTCTCTACCATACTCTTTCTATTTTTCGGATAATGGATCGAACAGTGCTCTGTGAGATGTTCAAATCTTGGGATATTTTTTATAACCTATCTCTGCTTTAAAATTCTCCAAAAATGTACCCCGACCTTTGCCTTCATGACGTTGTTTGTTCACTAAGGTTCTCTAACAAACCTCTGAGGGCTTCACAGAACAGCTGTACAAGCCGTCATGCTACACTGTACCCAAACACATTTTTATCATTTTCTTCACCCAAATAGAGATTTATTTTGGTGGTATTTAATCACTGCTGGGTTTTTTAGTTGTTACAAAAAACAACAAAATTTTTTGAAAAAAACGTTTTTTTACTTTTTTCTGTCAGTAAATTTTGTAACTAAGTAATTTTTCACCTTTGCTGATATGCGCTGGTGAGGTGGCACTGATGGGCACTGATGGGCTGAACTGGTGGGCATTGATGAGGTGGCACTTATGAGCACTGATGAGGCGGCACTGATGAGGAGACACTAATATGCCACACTTATGGGCACTGATAGGTGGCACTGATATGTGACACTGATGAGCAATGCTGGACATTGTTAGGTGGCACTGGTGGGCACAAATAGGTGGCACTGGTGGGCACTAATAGGAGGCAGTGGCAGGCACTGATAGGCAGGGCCAGTGGGCATGGACAAGCGGTACAGATGGGCAGTGATGGGCATTGATGGGTGGCACTGATGGGCGACACTGATGGGCATTGGTGGACAGCAGTAATAGGCATTGATGGGCAGCACTGATAGGCGGCACGGATTGGCAGCACTGACTGGCATGGCTAATGGGCATTGATGTGTGGCACTTGTGGGCAGTGGAGGGCACTGATTGCTGCCACTGGCGGGCACTGTATTTTATACTTTATGTATTTATTGTAATCAGGGCACTGATGATCAGTGCCCTGATTATATCCCTAGATGTCCCCCTGTGAGGAGATACCGCTGATAGGCTCTCCTCTCCTCACACTCTGTCCCTGCGGATAGAGTGGCTGTTCTGGGTGCTGTCACATGACTGGAACCCTGCAACAAGAGTTGCACCGCCCCACCGTGATTTGACAGTGCACTGGTGGCAAGCAGTTAAGCTGGGTTTGAGTTGAACTCATATTCAACCTGAACTAAGCTCATCTTTAGTCCTTATGCATTTATTTGATGAGCTTTGCCTTCAGTTGGGTTGATTTATTAAAACTGATGAGTGCAAAATTTGGTGCAGCTCTGCATAGATACCAATCAACTTGCAGGTTTTATTGTCAATACTTAATTGAACAAGCTGAAATTAGAAGCTGATTGGCTACCCTGTACAGCTGCACCAGATTTTTAGTACATCAAACACACTGTATCATCTTTGTATTGACTTCAATTTATATTCTGATCTGTAATAACTTTGGCATCTGTTTTTGGTCTTTCTGTCCTGTATTAATTGCCTTTACCTATTTATCCTATATGTCGATGTGCTGCATGTTGCCAATCTGTCTTTCTGTCCACATACTGCTACTCTTTCCGATCATGTTTATCTCCTGTGTAAATCCTGTTTTCTGTATATCTGTTGTACACTGGAACTATACGATTTTCTTAAAGATGTATTAATACAAAGTTCCAACCAGACTATCAGTGACAGTTATGGTCTTTAAACTTTGGCGTGAAAACTGCAGGCTCACCTGGAAATTCAGGGTAATACTGTGTGTCTTATCCTGAACCAGCTCTAGGTATGCACATATCCTGGGCTTGTCCTCCATTGTTTGTGTATTTGTGTTGATCCTAAGCCTATATACCTGCACAGTCATTATTATCTTATCGTTTGTTTTCTCCATTACATGACCCCCCCCCCCCCCCCCCTCCATGTTTTTTTTTATAAACAGGAGCCTAAAGTGTCAGGATTATATAGATCACTCCCTTACAAACTTGTTGATGTGGTTTCTTATAATAGCATTGCCACAGTTGAGGATAGAGTGTAACAGTGTGTAGGAGGTGACTTTGAGGTGGTAATGCATACATGTTTCCTTTATATTAGTAATATTAAAATGTAAAACATTATAGAATATGGTTTATAGATGGTTAATACATTCCTGCATGATAACTATTTGAATAATGAGCTTGAATAAATTCTATATAATTCATTTGAGAAATCGTCCAAAAAAAATACAAAAGTGAATTTCATGGAAATTAGCACTATCTTTGCAACAGTGAGCACATGAAACAAAATACAATGTAACAAAAGCAAACTGTCATTCTAATGAGTAGGCAACAATAAATTATCACAAGGAATTTTCTGTGCCTAATTTAGCACCTCAGAGAAAAATCAACAACAGCAAGAGAACATTCAGTCCCAAAGGCTCTGCTTTTAAACATAGATTTGAAAATTTATGAGCAATGAATTCCCAAACCAGAAAAAAAACAGACAGAAAATTCATTAAAAAAGGTGAAGATGAATCACAAGAGACAAACCATACATAAAGAACTATACATCATGAAGTAAAATTGTGCAACAGAATATATTGTGGCTGGCCTTAACTCCAATGTTTAAGACAAAGGCTAGGAATAAAAAAAAAAAAACAAGTGTGTATTTAAAAATGCTTTACAGGGCATCCTCAGAATCACAATGGTGTTGCAACGCTGTGAGGTGTCTAGACAATACAAGAAAGATAAATGGGGTCTATACAAAGATTTATGTTTCCATGGTTTTCATAAATCAAATGTATCTTTTACAGATATATATTGCCTAAAATGTATATATTTATATGCAAAGGGTCAACTTTTTTCATTGCCTAACTTAGCCTATTAGGCTGTGTTTAGCTGAAAATACCATGACTATAAAAGAGGGTTTGAAAATCATGTACTTCCTTTTTTATTCCTAGTTGTGCCTAAGCACAAGTAGGTGCTGCTAGTTTGCTCATGTCAAACCATTTTCTATTTTGAGTGGTTTCAGGCTTAAGTGGAGTTATAACAGGAGTTTCTATTATGTGTGTTGGAAAATGATCTTATTTTTCATCTTGTAACTTGCAACTTGTATCAATCCCTCCAGAGGTCATTAAAGTCTAGAGGCCTAGATCAAATTTAGCAAGATAATAACATTTCCCTTTTACATTTACAATAACTCTATGACTCTGTGTTCTAACAAATTTCATGTAATCAAAAATTGTTTGTTATTATGGTCGTCATATGACTTTGAACCACACTGACTGCAGTGGTGGCCACTCCATTAGGGGCGCTAGGGTGCTGCCCCCCATCCATGCTCCCGGCCCCTTAATCTACATGCGGGGCACTGGACGCATGGATTTCAATAGAGTTTTTTTATTTATTTAGTGACGCACGTGATTAGAGCCAAAGGCTCTAATAGGCTTTAAAAAAGGGTGTGCTTGGGGCAAAGTGCTCTTGTGTGACAAGAGCCACTTGTGTGACAATAGAAAATAAATATGCGCTGTTGTTTCCCTCATTCTCCAACTGGCCAGTCGGGGACTCCCTGGCCACCATCAGTCTCCCACAGGTGGTGCTGTCATCTCCGGGCAGTGGGGGTGGTGTTAGTTTTGAGCACCAGCCACCACTGACTGACTGGTTACTGGTTGTAAATGTAGACCAGCAGTCATCAGTGATAGTATGGTTTCAAAACTAACATTGCTCACAGGTACAGCTAGCTAGAAGCTAAAATATAATTTAGATAATCTATAAACAAAAATAAATAGAATAGAGTCTGCACTAATGGAAAAAAAGGAACCAATGTATGTCAAATCCAAATAAATCAAAATGCAGCACTGCATATATTTTGTGGCTAGATTATCTACAGGTTGCAGACTTCAAGGGGTTAAATAACAAGAGTCCCGTACTAAACTGCCTCCTCTTTTGTTCGTTTTGACTGACTCCTTTTTGTCTCATTTTCTTCCATCTCTTTTTCCTACTTATTTGATAAACATATTATTTATCCACCTTTTTATTATGTACATACAGTAAAAAAAGGAGAGTGGTATAGGGTTTTACTTGCTTTACATTCAAGGAAATATTAGCTCAGAATGCAATATAGGCTGCCATTGCTTATGTTCTTCAGAAAACACTTGATGCCTTGTACTCTCTGATTACAATCATTTTTGAGGAATTGATCCAGAACATGTATGAAAAATGAACTCAGAAAGCAAGTTTTAATCCATTGGATAAGCTATGTAATTTAAATTTTTAGATGGAGATAAGCAGTGGAAGACTCCTGATCTTTTTCGGAGCAGGTTAACATTAATGTGTTAGACTCATTTCTGAGTTTCATGTTTCAAGTTTGTGGAACCTATTGGCTTGTTGTAAATGGAGTTATAATGACAGGTGTTGACGCAGCAGGAGTTGCATAATTTCTGCTTATAGCAGGTAACTTGAATCATTACATTTTGGCTTTTATTTTAAATTAATACAGAAGATAAAGAGTATGAGTAAGGTTATATTTTTTGCCTAAAAAAATTTTGCTAGCTGTGAACATGTAGGCTTTCTGAAAGTTTGAATTAAAGTTGTGGGACATAAAAATGCTACACTGGCGTACACCCCTTAACTCAATAGGAAGCACATAAGTGCGCTATCAGAGGGGAAACAGAAACGGAAACAACAGAAAAAAGACACCATCTCACAAAAATCCAAGCCCTACAAGTTTTACAAGAACGTACATGAGTTAGATCCCTATTACTGGATGAATTAATTCAAGCAACACAATGAAAATTTGCCTTGAAACGTAAACAATTTTACGAACAGGGCAATAAAAGTGGTGCTTTGTTGGCCAAAGCTTTACAAGCTAAATGGGTAGGAAATACGTTATAAACAAAAAGGAGGATAGCCTACCAAGAAGGTCACATCAGTAGCACACCACGGTTAAATACAAATATTTTATTATAGAAAAATGCACCATAAATATCACAAAGCAGCAAAAATTCAGTGAATTCATCCAATAATATTAAAAAGACAAAGTTGTCATGGTAAGGAAATCGCAGCTGCGCCCACATCCATTCATTCAGTCAGGCACACTACTAGTTGGTGTAATTGTCTAGGATCAGAAAGGACTTGATTTCCATAGAAAAATGACATAACGTAAAGGAACATAACAGTCCAAACATTACTAGAGACCAAAAGTGGAAGTGTGTATGCTGCACACCTATATTGTTGTGAGTGCTGGCTTGCAGGTTGAAAGTTAATTAAAGTATCCATCCTGTTTGAGCTCACTGAAACAGGGTGGATAGCTGGCTGATACAGACTCAGTATGTCTGAAATCAGTCAGTGGGGAGTCACAAACTCAAGACTAAATTCCTGGGATAGAGTTCATCCATAAAGGAGGAGAAAAGTAGAGATGGAGAGTTGAAAACAGGGGAGATGGAGCTGCTCCTCCTAGATAACACTGTCAGCTTCTACTGATAACCACCAGAATATTAAAAAAGAGTCTCATTACCTCTGCTATCTCCACTGGATTTTCACCTCTCACTCCTGGTTCGGCTTGATAAGCTTCCAGATAAACTGTCCTGTATATCGCCATATATCGCTGTTAACCGCGGTGTCCCTGGCTCCAGATTTGCCTCCAAGGGTTACTTCTCCTCCACCACTCAAACCATGCTTACTGTGGGCTGCGAATCCACTGATGTCATGTGCATGCTGACATCATGCTGACTCATTTCATTAACCAATCACCGCTAACTTCTTTAGAGCAAAAGGGCAGGCAATGTGTTATACTAAATTAAATGTCCTGATGGCACGTTTACCAAGAAAAACAAGGCTATAGCTTCATGCTTTGAGCACTATTATCTAAATCTGCATAACGTGTCCCCTCCACAGTCTCACAGGGATCCCTCAACATCCAGATCTATACTTATAACAAAAAGAATTCTGAGTCAATATGCCCCAGGAACATTACCTGAACACTTGGCACAATCTCTTGAACTTCCTATTTCTACGGAAGAAATGTCACAAGCAATTAAACAAACATCTGAAAGAGCCCTGGCTCTGATGGCTTTACAGAACCTTCACAGAATTACAGAAACTTCACAGATAACCTGACTACTACATTCCTCTATTCACTCCCTTACATCCCCTACACATCCCCAGACCACCTCCTAGAAGCTCACATGACTGTTTTACCCAAACCCCAAACAAGGCAAAGATCACACCTTGGTGTTTAACTATCGCCCCATTTACCTTGTCAACGTGGACACATAAACTTTACACAAAAGTCCTATCCAGTCGCCTACTCCCTCTCCTCCTGACTCTAGTGAACACAGACGCAGATCAAGTGGGTTTTGTCCCTGGCCAATAAGCTAGAGATAATACCATTAAAGCAATCGACTTCCACTCATGGCTGATCTCATCTAAGCAAAGTGGTTTATTTCTGTCACTGGACATGGAGAAGGCATTTGACAGAGGGGAGTGAGGTTACACGACTGAGGTCCTCCAGGCCATAGTCCTTCATAACAACATGGTTAACCTTATTTTGGCAGTATACACAAATTCTACTGCACAGGTCAAGGTCAACGGGCATCTGGCGAATGCCTTCTCTATACAAAATTGAACTTGTCAGGGCTGCCCGCTTTCCCCACATATGTATTCACACATGAACCCTTCCTTGATAGACTCCAAGACAATTCAAACACCAAAGGTGTCTCAGTATCTCGATGTGAATTCAAAATTGCAGATTTTGCAGACGATTTTACTATTTCTCACAGACCCCACATCACCCTTCTGAACTTACTGGGGAATTTTGCTCACTTCCAGAAATCTCTAATCTCAAAATAAACTTTGATAAATCATACACCCTAAACATCTCCTTGCCAGTGGAGATGGTATCTCACTGTCAGACCAATTTCCCATTTATTTGGAAGACCAGAGCAATCGCAAACTTAGGTATTAAACTCCCGGCCCATATTTACAACCTACATACCCTAAATTATATATCAATACTAACTTCTATATGACAATATCTCCAAAAGGGGACAACCCTTCCTTTTCTTACTTTGGAAGAGCTTCACTTATAAAAATTAACATTCTCCCCAGGCTTCTTTATATCATGCAAGCCATCCCCATCCACCTACCCCTGCATTCTTTTCTACCTACAAAGCCATGTGCACAAAATTCCTTTGGCATAAAAAACACCCCGCATCAAGTATGAACACCTTGTACTGCCCAAACTTAAAGGAGGCATAAGCCTCCCTGACATATGCAGCTTCTACAGAGCTTGTTTTCTCACCAGAATAGTGGATTCGAATGTGCAGGCTTTGATGAAACAATGGGTGGTGCTAGAAGTGTCTCTTTCCCCAACTACCCTCACCACCACGCCTTGGCTGTCTCCTAAACACACGTCCCTTCAAGTCAGTGAACACCCACTTGTAGGTCCTACCTTGTGTTGCTTTCGAGAAGTGACCAATAAAACTCCAATTTCATCCTCCAAGGTCCCATGACTCCCCTTCACCTCAACCCTGACTTCCCTCTGGTGATGTCCAAACAATTTTTACTCAACTCCTGGCCACACAAATGTGTTCTAGTCAAACACTTCTTTCAAAGAGGCTTGTTCCTGAACCGTGAAGACTTTGCCTCCCAAATGACCTAGCATGAGTTCCTACTTTGGATCTATCTCCAAATACAACATTTTCTCCTGGGACCTACTTGCAAACCCACTGGTCCCGCCGACTTACCCCCTTTGAGCTACTATGTTCTGAACATACTCCACATAGAAACTTAATCTCAACAATATGCTCACTGTTCTTTGCTAAACAATCTACAAAACAAGACAGGGTATGTCAATTCTGGGAGGAAGAACTTTCCTTGAATCTTAGAGAAGAATAGTGGGAACGCATACTTGAAAACGTCCACAAAGGCTTGGTAAATGTATCAGTACAGGAAAATAGTGATGGACGAACTTCCGACGGGACGTTTTGCGAACGCGGCCAAAAGTTTGCGGACGTTTGCGAACCTCCAGATCATATTTTCAGCCACAAAATACTTACTAGCTGTGCACACATAGTCCCACAACATGGACACTGACATAACAAAAGTATTAAGTGAATCTGGGATCGACAACGACAAGCATTCTTTTTTTATCTGTAAAATTTTGACAATTCAGGAGCGCATGAAGGCCATGGAGGAGAGGCAAGGTCAGGGCAGGTTATGAAGGGGGTGCAGGAGATGATCAGTGCCACAGTCAGGGCAGCGCAGTGCTGTGCCAGTGTCCCAGTGTGCCAACCTGTGCTTGACCCCCTCCCTCTGCCCGGCCCTTACCCCATCTATGCAGGGCTCCACTGCAGTGGTCCGGAGGTGCCAGTCCAGTGCTGATCCTCAGCCATGGTGCTGGCACTGCCTGCTGATTGGCTTCTCCGCTGCTATCTCCCTCACTGTCTGAAACCAGCACCGTGATAGAGACTGAGCACTGACACCAGCACCGTGATAGAGAGCACTGACACCAGCACCGAGATAGAGAGCACTGAAACCAGCATCGTGATAGAGAGCACTGACACCACACCAGCACCGAGATAGAGAGAGAGCACTGACACCAGCACAGAGATAGAGAGAGAGCACTGACACCAGCACTGTGCTAGAGAGCACTGACACCAGCACCGTGTTAGAGAGCACTGACACCAGCACCGTGATAGAGAGCACTGACACCAGCACCGAGATAGAGAGCACTGACACCAGCACCGTGATAGAGAGCACTGACACCAGCACCGTGATAGAGAGCACTGATACCAGCACTGAGATAGAGAGCACTGACACCAGCACCGTGATAGAGAGCACTGACACCAGCACCGTGATAGAGAGCACTGATACCAGCACTGAGATAGAGAGCACTGACACCAGCACCGTGATATAGAGCACTGACACCAGCACCGTGATAGAGAGCACTGACACCAGCACCGAGATAGAGAGAGAGCACTGACACCAGCACCGTTATAGAGAGCACTGACACCACACCAGCACCATGATAGAGAGAGCACTGACACCACACCAGCACCGAGATAGAGAGCACTGACACCAGCAATGATACCAGCAACTCACTGCGGGACCCAAAAATATGACACCGCTGAACCTCTTCAAACAGGAGGGTATGGGCGTATAGTACGGTGTGCTTTTTTTGTACAAGGAAGTGAGCCAAAGGTAGAAAAAAGGTCCATGTGCTAGATTAAATAAATCGTTTATGGAGTTATGCATATACATGGTCTACTGGTCACATGTGTTGAATTCCCCCGAGATCCATGCCTCATTAATTTTTATAAATGTGAGGTAGTCAACACTGCCATGAGCTAGGTGAGTGCGCTTATCGGTCACGATCCCCCCTGCTGCTCTGAACGTTCTTTCGGACAGGACACTGGACGAGGGGCAAGCCAACAGTTCCATTGCAAATTGGGCAAGCTCTGGACAGAAGTCAAGCCTGCCCACCCAGTAGTCCAGGGGTTCATCACTTCCCAGAGCGTCCACATCGTCTGTTAACTCGATGTAGTCGGACACCTGTCGGTCTAGGCATTCCCTGATGCTGGATCCGGATGAGACCTGACGATGGGTCGGCTGAAAGAATTACCTCATATAAGAAGTCACCTACACATCTTCAAACCGCCCTCTTCTTGCAGGTGCTGTTGGATTGGTACCCGCAACTCTTTCTCTGGGAGTGGGAATTCCTCCTCTGCCAGCGCACGCAAAAGCAGAATGCAGCATTTCTCGAAGCAAGGCCTGTAAGTGCTCCATTCTGACAGTCCTCTGTGATGGTGGTAATATTACCGCCATTTTGTATTTGTACCGGGGGTCTAAGTACGTTGCCAGCCAGTACTGGTCCTTGACCTTTATGCTTTTTATACGGGGTCCCTGTTAAAACACTGGAGCATGAAGGCCCCCATTTTCACTAAACTGGAAGCGGTGTGGTGGCCTGGCTCCTGCTCATCATCCAGGATAATGTCGTCCTCCTCGTTCTCCTCTCCCCATCCACGCACAACAGGGAACCCAGAAAGGTTTAAGGCATGCTCTTCTTGCTCCTCCTCATACACCCTGGCACCATTCTCCTCTGACTCCTCTTCAGACTCCTGTTGGAATTCATCCAGTATTGTGACTATCAAGCATATAGAAGGTTGAGTTCCATTGCCCCGGGCAATCGCAAATAAGATGTCTGACCGGCAGATTGTGTCGCCACTGAATGTCAGCAAGGCGAGCCATGGCCGTGTAAGATTTTCTGAAATGGGCCAAGATTTTCCTTGCCTGCCACAAGATGTCCTGGACCCCAGGGTATTTGACAAAGAATCGCTGCACGACCAAGTTTAAGACGTGTGCCATGCATGGCACGTGTGTAATTTTGCCCTGTTTCAATGTGCTAAGCAGATTGGTGCCATTGTCGCACACCACTTTACCAACTGTCAAATTGAGCGGTGTTAGCCACTGATTTGCCTGTGAACACAAAGCTGAAAGGAGTGCCGGGCCAGTGTGGCTCTTGGCTTCCAGGCACATCAGAAGTAGCACAGCATGGCAACGTCTCACCTGGCATGTCGAATAGGTTCTGGGGAGCTTGGGTGGCGCAGTGGAAGAGACGCTAGCAGCAGAAAAGGAGGAGTCAGCCGAGGAGGAGAGGGAGGAGAATGGAGTAGGAGGAGGAGAAGAAGAGCCAGGCCTGCATGCAATCCCTGGCGGTAAAACCAAATCTACACGGGTGCCACAGGTTACATGCTTGACGGCTGTCAGAAGATTCACCCAGTGAGCAGTAAAAGTTATATACCTTCCCTGCTCATGTTTGCTAGACCACGTGTCTGTGGTCAGATGTATCTTGGCACCGACACTGTGTGCCAGAGATACATTCACTTGCCGCTGAACATGGCCATATATCTCTGGGATGCCCTTCTTTGAGAAATACTTCCTTCCTGGGACCTTCCATTGTGGTGTTCCAATGGCCACAAATTTTCGAAAGGCCTCCGAGTCCACCAGTTTATATGGCAGTAGTTGGTGGACTATCAGTTCTGACAAGCCAACGGTCAACCGTTGGACAACAGGGTTATCCGGCGTCATCATTTTTTTCCACTTGAACATTTGGCCCACAGAAGCTTGCTTTTTTCCAGAAAACGGCATGATGGAAGGTGGAGTGGTGGACAATTGTGAGGAGAGAGGAGAAGGAGAAGTAGAAGACAAGGCTGGATGGTGAGAGCCTAGAGTGTGGCTTTGTGGGTTCTGTTGCTCCCACTGGGCTCGGTGATGGCAGCTCATATGCCTTCTTAAGGCGGTCATCCTTAGGTGAGTGTTGGGCTTACCGCAACTTATGCATTGATAGCAAAGATTACAAATGGCAACACTGTTGTTAGCAGCGGACACGTTAAAAAAGCCCACACTGTGGAGCCATGTGCCGGCGTCCTGGGAGCGCTAGATGTGACCGTACATGGTTGATGCCTCGCTCCTGATACATTAGCAGTCTGCTTTGTCCCTCCTGTGCAATCTAAGTTCCGCCTGCTTCTCCTCCCTATCTGCTGGTCCATATCTCCCTCTGAACTCCCCTCCTCTTTCTCTCTTGTGGGCACCCACGTGACATCATTAGACACGTCATCATCGACGTCACCTTCCCCACCGCTATAATTAGAGATCTCGGAGTAGGCAGCAACACCGGGGACCAACCTCCTCCTTGGGCTAACCTAGGTACTGTCGTCAGACTGCTGATGGCGGTTTTTGCTACCTCCTCTTCATGATCCAATGCCAAGAGTGGCTGCGCATCGGCAATGTCTTGTGATGGATCAGAAAATAATTCCTGTGACTCAAGCGCAGGGTATATGGTGGTGGTGGTGTTGGTGGTAGTGTCTTTGGGGGTGCACACAGCAGAGAGTGAAGAAGAGGGTGCAGATCGAGAGGATGAGGAGGGTGCAGAAGAGTAAGGCTGAGTGAACCACTCAACCTAGTCTGGTGCGTCCTTCCTCTGCCTGTCATTTTTTAAATGACCCTTTGACAAAAGTCTCTAGAGAAGTGCAGTATGTATGTGGAAGAAGGTATATAACACCCCACTTCAATCGGTCCTTTTGGGGTCACTGGTCTATCACACCAGTTATGATACTTTTTTTTTAATTGCGTCTGTCACTCTTTGTAGTATCGCTGCAGAACCGCTCAGCAGTCACAATGCGGCACAGTGGAAATGCACTATACTATGCTTTCTATATTTGCAAGTATTTTATACATGTATTACACCTCTATATACTGCACACCAAATAGTACACCTATACCAGTCCTTAAAAGGACCTTTGTGGACCTAATAGTAGCTAGCTAGTAGCTAGTGAATTGCAGACTGTCCCTGCTCCAAGAATCGGTCAACAGCAAAACAGTGCAGTGCACTATAATATGCTTTCTATATTTGAAAGAAAGTATATTACCGTATATACTCGAGTATAAGCCGAGATTTTCAGCCTCTTTTTTGAGGCTGAAAGTGCCCCCCTCGGCTTATACTCGAGTCACCGCTGTCTGACTGCCCGAACAGCGTGTCGAGCAGACAGACAGCGGCCATTCTACCTTTCAAAAGCCGCGCCTCCGCCTCCGCCTGTGATAGGCGGAACACTCAATTTCCCAGCAGTCAGTGTTCCGCCTATCACGGACATCGGCTCATCCTCGGATGAGCCGATGTCCGTGATAGGCGGAACACTGACTGCTGGGAAATTGAGTGTTCCGCCTATCACAGGCGGAGGCGGAGGCGCGGCTTTTGAACAGGGGAATGGCCGCCAGGGCGCCGACGAAGAGCGGTGATCCTGGCATGGGACGACACGGAGGCTCGGGACGGGACGACACGGAGGCTCGGGACGGGACGACACGGAGGCTCGGGACGGGACGACACGGAGGCTCTGGACGGGACGACACGGAGGCACGGGACGGGACCGGACGGAGGCTCGGGACACAGGTAGGCTGGACACACAAGGCTGCACGGACACACACACACACACACACACACACACACACACACACACGGATGGATGGATGGACACACACACACACACAGGGATGGATGGATGGATGGACACACACACACACACAGGGATGGATGGATGGATGGACACACACACACACACACACACACAGGGATGGATGGATGGATGGACGCACACACACACAGGGATGGATGGATGGACACACACACAGGGATGGATGGATGGACACACACACAGGGATGGATGGATGGACACACACACAGGGATGGACGGACACACAGGGATGGACGGACACAGAGGGATGGACGGACACACACAGGGATGGACAGGCATATCTCACCCTCGGCTTATACACGAGTCAATAGGTTTCCCAGTTTTTTGGGGGTAAATTGGGGGCCTCGGCTTATACTCGGGTCGGCCTATACTCGAGTATATACGGTATATGTGTACAACCCTATATAATGTACACCTATACCAGTCCTTAAAAGGACCTTTGTGGACCTAGTAGCTAGTGATTTGCAGACTGTCCCTGCTCCAAACACCAAACTGTCCCTCAGTCCCTACACTGATAAAAGACAGCTGCAGAATCGGTCAGCACTCAGCAGCACAGCAGCCAGCAGTGCACCATAATATACTTTCTATATTTGAAAGAAAGTATATTATGCGTGTACAAGCCTTTATACTGTACACCTATACCAGTTCTTAAAAGGACCTTTGTGGACCTAGTAGCTAGTCATTTGCAGACTGTCCCTGCTCCAAACACCAAACTGTCCCTCAGTCTCTACACTGATAAAAGACAGCTGCAGAATCGGTCAGCACTCAGCAGCACAGCAGTCAGCAGTGCGCCATAATATACTTTCTATATTTGAAAGAAAGTATATTATACGTGTACAACCCTATATACTGTACACCTATACCAGTCCTTAAAAGGACCTTTGCGGACCTAATAGTAATAGCTAGTGATTAAACGGACTGTCCCTGCTCCACACAGCATCCTTTCCCTACACTGACAAAAGACAGCTGCAGAATCGGTCAGCAGTGCACTCAGCAGCACAGCAGTCAGCAGCAGTGCACCAGAATATACTTTGTATATTTGAAAGAAAGTATATTCTAAGTGTATTACAACCCTATATACTGTACACCTATACCAGTCCTTAAAAGGACTTTTGTGGACCTAATAGTAATAGCTAGTGATTAAACTGACTGTCCCTGCTCCACATAGCGTCCTGTCCCTACACTGACAAAAGACAGAATGTAAAATGGCCTCCATATCAGGTCTATTTATAAGGTAGGAGGTCCAATTGTCCATGAAATGTCTCAATTGGCTGTCCTGCACCCCATGATGGATGTGTCATCATGGGTCAAAGTTCTTCACAATGTAAAAGCATATGTCTGCCGTGCCAACAGCGACAGAAATCCTCCAGTTTGGTGAATCGTGAATAAGCAAAATTCAAAACTGACCACCGGGTGAACTGCAAGGCCATCCCTATAGGAGAATGGCTAAAAAAGCCCTTACTTGCTGGTACAGGGTCCCAACCACTGTTCATAAACTCTTGCCACCATCAGTATCAAATTTGTGCTGGAGAACCAGGTTCCCTCTTACTTACCTGGTGGACATGTCCCATTATCTAAAAATTTTGATCTGAATTGCATAAGACAATCTCCAGAGTCACAACCATTGTGTTAGATCTCTCCTGCCCAAAGCCTCCTACACCATACCACTCTGCCTAGACATATCTTCCGCAAATCTCTAGCCATGCACATGCTAAATGCTGCCAAGCTTTGTATCCCAGTTCTCTGGGACAAAACACGAGCACCTTCGCCCTGGGAGTGGTTTTAGGAATCAACAAGATCGCTGAGATGGAAGAACTCATAGCCGTATCACACAATACCATCTCCAAATATACTTCCTGCTGGTCCTCCTGGTCCCACTTTTAAACCAAACCTGAATATACCCATATTATGTGCTCCGCCATCTAATGAGCAGGAACAACCCTCTGACTGTTGATAGTCACACAATAGCATATTTTCTATGAGGCAGGCAGGCTGCAGATCAGGGTCCCTTTGGGGTGTTTCCCCCCTTATCTTGGCCCAGCCCCCCTTTTTCCTATCTCTTTTTCTCTTTATCTCTCTTGACTGTTAGTCAGCTCAATTCACACCTTATTTAGATCCAATATGGTTTTTGTCTTACCCGACGATCCAAAGTTCCCTGACTTCAGGAATATGATGTTTGTTCAACTTTTTAAATAATGTTGACATCCCATTGGATCTCATTATTCTTGTATTGTTATACCTTAACCCTACCATTAATAAGAATAAACAACCACCATTATGTTGTTTTTGTATACTTCTAGGCCTCTGGGCCCATGTATCTCCCAATTACTCTATTGTCCTCAATAAAATTGTTACGGAAACGAAAAATGCTAAACTGAAGGAAACTAAAAACTTTGTGGAGAAGTGAATGCAACATTCACCAAATATTCACTGTAGGTATATTTGAGGTATCTGTTTTAAATTACAATGATCAATTCAGTGAAGTGAGTGGTTGCCAAATGTTACATTAACAGTTTTTGTTTTTAAATATGCTCCTTAGAGGATTTTGATCTGAATTGCATAAGACAATCTCCAGAGTCACAACCATTTTGTTAGATCTCAGTTATCTATGAGGCAGGCAGGCTGCAGATCAGGGTCCCTTTGGGGTGTTTCCCCCTTATCTTGGCCCAGCCCCCCCTTTTTCCTATCTCTTTTTCTTTTTCAGTTTTGGTAACTGAGCATACAACTGGGTTGATTCTGTTAATACAGAAAATATTCTGAAATATTGATTTTGGAGCTACATTACATTAAAGGAGTGGCAACAGTTCTCAAAAAATAGAAAGTTACCCCTGGAAAAATCAAAAGTGCCAGTCTTAGGTGGCATGACTTTCTTTCTAACAGGTGAGGCTTGCAAGACCTAACCAGCTATTTTTAATATTGTTGTGGTTGCTGGGTGGAGCTTAGTATGCTGCAGCACCTAGCCCATGTTTAGACCAATGGCAGAATACATGGAAGGTGGAAAATTCTTACGCCCCTTTCATATGGGGTGGACGGCAGCTGCAATCCATTTGCTCTGCAGGGGATCTGTCCGCTGATCCCCACTGAGCAGGTGGTCGACAGGTCCATGTCCACTCCACTTGTGCTGAGCAGACATGGACACAGCCTGCTTTCCTCTATGGGTGGTCAGATGTAAATGAACCACCTGTCTTTTTACACCTGACTGCAATCCAATTCACTGGATGGAAGGGGAACAGACTCCAATGTGTCTCTTTTTGGTAGAGAAGAATGAATATTCTGAAAGGGCCCGCATGAAAAACCCATAGGTGGACCTAATTGGAACATTTGTGTGAAAGGGGCCTTAATGTATGTTTAGGCCCAAAACATTTTGTTTAGCTTTGGATAGAGTAGGCAATGTTTAAAACTCTTCTCAGTTTTTCTTGTACTGTCTCTGTTCTTTTGAGGAGATTTTCATTTGCTTAATTTCTATTCCTCCATGCACAAAGCAGGGAGAAATAGAAACATTTCCTAAAAGTGAGGGAAATCCTCTATCAGACAGTTGTTACCAGTACCACAACAAATGTCTTAATTGCAAGAATTTCCCTTTTTCTCAAGATGTACAAATAATTCAGTCCTCCCTTTTCAGTTACAGTTATAGTGGTCACTGAAAAAAATTGAATGAGTGAACCTTCCTTTCAGGAAAAAATAATAATACAAATGTAAAGGTGTATTAAAGCTGAAAACAATTTAATATATTGCACCTTACCAATCATTAAAGCATATCTAAACCCCCAAAAAATGTATCCAATATATTGCATCTCACCAGTCCTTAGCTGTTGTGGCTGCATTATTTTTCATTTTTTAGGCTTTTCGCTTTACTTTAACCTATCCATTCTGCCAGTGAGTCTATTATTTTCCTTTAACAAGCCAAGCTGTCTTACAAAATTTGTAGTTAGATGGTTGAGATAAGCTATTTTACACTGAAAGGGGTGCTTACTAGGGGTAAGTCATTGGTTTAGTTCAAACCTAGCCTGTTCAGTCCCTGTTTAGCAGGAGGTGTGCATCATATATAAAAAATATATTTCCACCTCTTCTATACATTTCTACCTCTTGCCTAAAAGGACCAGGGATTCCATGGCATTACTGGTTCCTAATAAGCCGCTGGTGCATACACGCATTTTTTTTTTTTGAGATACCTCCTTAAAATTCATACCAGACACAAAGGATCTTGTATTTATTTTGAGGGATTCCACACAATTGTTTTTCCATTTTTTCAATTTTTTCTGTAGGATGTGATACAGCAAAAATTAAATTTACAAAAAAAAGTCTCATATTAATGTTTGGGATGCAGGGCTCCTGGTTCTGGATCATCTGATTACTGTGATAGCCTCTGTTTGACTATCACAGTGAACAGTCACTGGGCTCCATTCACAAAAGCAGATTGCATGTGGTATTTAGGTGTCCAAACACATTTCTCTAAATACCACATGCGATCCTGAAATTGTCAATTCCCTATACTGTTCTGTGGAATTTACTGCAAAACATTGAAAATGCTTGGTAAATGCTGCATGAACAAGCGTTAAGCTAAATTCACATAAGGAAATAAATAATTAAATGCATGCAGTAAATAAGTAGCAGTCCTGGCATACAATAGTTGAGTTACCGGCAGCCGTTGGCATCCTCAACAACCAATAAACAACATGGTTGTTAAGGAGTGGGTGGCTGACAAGTCCTTAACAACCAATGAGTCATCAGCTGTCACCATGATTCCAATCAAAGCTGATCACAGTGTAAAACAGAATTGCTAGTTATTGGCAGTATTTTCCTCACCTGTAAGGACAGGAAAGATGGTAACTGGCAATCCTGACAGGGGACATGCACACAGATAATTAGGCACTGATCATTAGTGCAGGCCCATCAGTGTCATTCAGTGCCATCAATGCTGCCCATCAGTGCTGTCAATGCTGCCCCTCGGTGCTCCCATCAGTACCTATCAATATTACCCATTTGTGGCCATCAGTGCTGCCCATCAATACCCATCAGTGCTGCTCGTCAGTGCCTCCTCATCCCTACTAATTATCAGTGCCCATTAGTGCCGCCTATCAGTGCCCATCAGTGCTCCCCATCAGTGTAGCATCATCAGTGCCTCCTCATCAGTGCCCATCAGTGCAGCCTGTCAGTACCCATCATTGCAACCTATCAGTGCCCATCAGTGTAGCCTCATCAGAGTACAATGTTGAAGGAGAAAAGGTTCTTATTTGCCAAATTTTGTAACAGAAATTAAGAAACATATTTTTTCAAAATGTTCTGCAATTTTTTGTTTGTTTACAAAAAATAAAAACCCAGTGGTGATTAAATACCACCAAATGAAAGATCTATCCGTCTAAAATTTTTTTATAAAAATGCCATATTAGTACAGTCTAGCTTGACTGCGCATTTATCATTGAAAGCTGAAAATTGGCCTAATCAGGAAGGGGATATGCCCAGGAAGCAAGTGGTTAACAGTGAACTTCTCTGTCCAAACTAAAAAAAAGTTCTTGTACTAGGAAAAACGTATTTGTAGATTTGAAATGAGTATTTACACTATAATAGGGAATTAGGCGCATGAGCAAATTACAAAATATAGGGTAAATAGGTCTGTAGGGTTCAGGTTTTATAGTAGGTGATAGAAAATGAGGAAAGATAATAGCAAAATTATATACAAATATAAAAAAAAAATCTAAATTTGAAAAACTAAATAATACTGTAAAATATGAAAGCAGGATAATGATTAAAAAATATATGTTCACAACATATACTTGGGAATTAGGTGCATGAACAAATTACAAAATATAAGGTAAATAGGTCTGTAGGGTTCAGATTTTGTGGTAGGTGATATAAAATGAGTAAAGATAATAGCAAAATGATATATAAATATAAAAAAGATGCTCAATTTGAAAAACAAAATAATACTGTAAAATATGAAAGCAGGATAATGATTAAAACATATATGTTCCCAAATATTAAAATCACATCAAACAAAGTTGAAAAGTCAAAAGGCTTAAAAGAACATAATAATTTAATTGGGGGCTTTCTTTTTCAAATTAATTATCTCTTTTTATGTTTTATAAAAAGGGATGGAATGTTGAAGCCCATAAAAGTGCTGAGGCATTTGAATACATATGTGGATTTACGAATGAATACATTTAAACAAGGAACACAGACAGAGCTCCATGCAGCAATATTCAATGTACTTTCTGTATTTTTTTTTTTTTGCATTTTTGTGGATGTTAGAGCCATGTGGGATTCAAAAACAGTATGCAGTCTATACATAAAACAGAGAATTCCACAAATATTCCCTGGTGGGCAATTATATAGTTGCATACGGTATGTTTTAAATGGGAGTAATTGATTTTCCACCAGAAAAAAAATCTTTGTGAAAGTTAAAATTTCTGCTTAGTTAATAGACCCTTATGTGTTTTCACACAGAGAGGGTTAGTATTTCTGTAATTCTCTAATACAGTAATATTTTTTATTTATATATATATATATATATATATATATATATATATATATATATATATATATATATATATAGATATACAGGTAATTTTTTATTAATCTGTAAACCCGTAGTGAGAGGTTTTTAGGGGTAACATTAGATAAAAGCAATGCTTCTTGGAGAATATATTTAAAGTGAACCTGTATTTTGGTTATGCATATAGGTAATATATATATATATATATATATATATATATATATATATATATATATATATATATATATATATATATATATATAGATATCCCAGGTGAAGTTTTTTTATTAACAAAAAGAAAGTTTAGAGAATGTATAGTATTAGGACAACTGGGTGCAATTGTACTGTTCTGTTTCTAATAGTGTGTGCAAGGATGTGTACCCTTTATTAATGTACATGGTGTTGTCATATTTCTGCAGCATTGCAATCCCAGTTAGCTGTCCTTAGTATGTCCTCATGGGTAGTAATGCAAGCAAATAAAAAAAAAGTACCTATTTATCAAGCAAGAACACAGTCTGTAAGCAGGTAAAGATAATAGAGGTGGTACGTTATTTAAATAAACAACTGCAGTGCGCAATCTTTTTCCATATTGAAATTTTACGTTTTTTCTGAAAATATTTGCAATTACATGTTTTTCATCCCTAAGCAGTACATCAAAGCAGCAGGAGAAAAAATGTAAGACACGTAAATATTGCTTATGTTCCACAGAATACATTGAAGCTGGTAATTTGCTCAGTTTGGACAATGTATGGGTTTAATGGAGTCAGAGATGAGTGGAATGAATCTTGGAATATACCAATCCAACAACATAATTCATTTTCCATTACTTTTGGGAAACTTTTATTTTTTCTTATAAGGTTTAGCAGGATAGACATGGAAAAAAAAACGTTCCTGATATACACACAAAAAAAAAAATCGCAATTAATTCTTAGATATATTTGTTTATTGAGTAAACATCCAATACTGTAATCATAAAATCTTAAAGGTATAAATGGATAATGGAATCACTTGCCTTTTATTTGCTGACTTAATTAGTTAATAGTTTACTGTAAGTATTTTTGCATAAATATCAACTTCTTACAATGAATTTCTTACTATTTCATTTTATATACTATTTTTTGTGTCTGATTGCTTGAGAAGAATGTGGAAAAGAAAATCCATAATCCAGCTCTAAGTTCTCAAAAACATATTTCATTTCATTGTTAAGACCATGCAGATCAATGTATTCAATGAGTAAATCCACATAGTTTTCTTCTAAAAAAGGCTTTTGTCAAAGTCCCTTTTTAAGGCATTATGTCAATCTTACAGTGCCCACCAACTTTTAAACCCATTACGAAAAACATGTAATAGATCTTAAGATGCTGTCCCACTGAGATTTTTTCTTTGTCATGATGTGTTTTAAAGTACTCAGAAATGTTGGTATAACATTCTTGTTTGTCGTTTAAATATATATTTTTGAAAAATAAACAGCATAACTGGGATAGGTACCTAGTTGTAGAGACATTTGTAAAAGGTCTAGAGATATTCTTGCAAAAAGTCTGATGTGAATGTATTTTAGTGTCCACATACTTAACCAAAATGTCCCTTAAGTATTAGATAGTCATCCTACTTTTGGAATAATGATTCTATTATTTTTTCAAAGTCACAATTTAAAAATAGTCTATGATTTGTTTTTAATGTAGCCCAATGCGGTTCATAATATTTAATAATCCTTTGGCATATTCTCATCAATTAATTATTTTTTGGGATGGGGGGGAAAAGGGTGCAACCAAGTCTATTAGTTGTATTTTCAGCTTACTGTCTGCTTTGGATCAGATATCCAAAGTAATATTTTATTATTTTTGTAACTGTTTTGTTTTTTTGTTTTTTACACACATTTTTATCCAGTGTCCATTGAAATTCCTCTGTTCCAGAGACTGAGTTTTAAGCCTAATGACTCCTTTACCCTGTTATTTTTTTCTCTAAAAAAGTCACTAATGGCTTCAATATTGATTTTTCAGGACATGATTCAGCTGATTGATCTATTTCAGTATCCAAAAGTTCACTGGAGAAGTCCCTTTGAAAATGATATCCACTTCTTGATCTACTCCTCCCCCTTCATGAGGACAGATTAAATATCTTATCTCCTACTTCCTTTTGAGTAGATTCTTTTTCTTTACAGACTCAGAATATTCTCTTAAAGATGTACTTCAGGCATACATAAAAGGCACAAATTAATGCAGCTCTGTGTTGATTAATACATCATTATTTTTTTTTTTTTATGAAAACAGTGTAAGTACCTAAATGCTATTTGGTATCAATCCCTTGCAGTGCCTATACAGCAAAACTCAAGGAGGAAGCAAATAAATGAAAGACAGAGCCAATTAATTTGTGTTCTGACAAGGAGTATGCTGATAGGAGGAGAAAGCAATGTGAGAGAAAAGCCCATTGATGTGCTGCTTTTTTTACTGTCCAGTCAAAGGTTGGGATTGAGTCCATGAGTGCCTGGCTCAGTGGACATGAGTTGAATGCTGCTGAACATATTTCAACTTGTTAGACTGAAGACATCTAGTGGAAGAAAGGACATACTGTAAGGGATAGCTCTAAACTGAAAGATTATTGCAGCAAAAGCTACTTTTTTAATTTATCTTTTCACGGACTGTTCATTTTTGTTTTTATTTTGGTCAAAGTTCTGCTACAGAGATTCCAATTTCTATACACTTTCCATAACTGTGTATTTAATTTCTCTTCCTAAATTGTATTCTGCCACTATTAATTTCATTAATTAAAGTTCATGTGCTTTACATTGCTCCTTTCACCCTTAGACAAATCAATGATTGTGAAGTTGCTTGAGTAGTGATCATTATAATCTTGGAATTCCCTACAGATATACTGTAATCCAATTCAAAACAAAATCACTCTTTATAAGTGGTGGATTATTTAATTCTGATCATAAATCCTACAATTATATTAAAACAAGCTTGTGTTTTCTGTGAATGCCTCAAAATGGATATGTCAGAGCAGGGATGGATAGATTCTCCGAGTGGCATTACAGGAAAAAAGGATGGTTTTACCCTATAGTGTAACTCATCAAAGCATGTTACAATTCTGGGCACTTACTGTAGTTTAAAATCCGTAGGGCACATGCAGATGGGCAAGGAGACCCATCCTCCACAGTAAGCCACATTTTACTGTGTGTGCATCCACCTTGAAGCTGCATGCAGTCAAAAGTTGACATGCCAGCAGGAGCGGGTACACAGATCTGAATGCAGGCACTGTGCCTATTAGCATAGAAAATGGGCATTACTATGTTTTTACATTTGACTCTGATTGTTCTATCTCCATACTTAAGTGTTTTTTTTTTACATTCCTTCCAATGGGAGGCAGTTAGAATAGACTGTAGAGACACATTCTTCCATAAAGCTGAATTCACACTGAAGCATTATAAAAATGCTGCATTCGAGCATATTCAAAACACTTTAAAATGCAGAGGAAATTAAATTAAATAGTATTTATCCAGTGCTTATGTCAGAAGCTGTAACAACACCTACACTTGTACGTGTACTTGCTGGTAAACATTTCAATATATTGATGTGTACCTTTTTAAAATTGTATTTTTTAATACGTTTTCAAAAATACAGAAGAAGAAAAATGGATCTAATGCAACGTTCTATAACAATGTATACAGAAAAATGTACCGGAAAAAAAAAATCCAAGGAGAGAAAAAGAAATAACATGATGTGAAGGTCGTTTATAAGTCATGCTATAACAAATATAGTGATGATAGATAAGTAAGTCAGCATCCAATGAACAATAAATATGTGGGTCGTGGTTGGTCCAGCCCTAGAACCAACTCACCAAGAAAGGAGTCAAATGTAGCCAATGAAAAAAGAAGGATCAGGGTCTACATACCAGTGGTGAACATTAAATGCATTACATGCGTCATGCAAGGTCAATGTACAGTATCTCACAAAAGTGAGTACACCCCTCAAATTTTTGATAAATATTTTATATCTTTTCATGTGACGACACTGAAGAAATGACATTTTGTTACAATGTAAAGTAGTGAGTGTACAGCTTAGAGTATAAGTTTGCTGTCCCCTCAAAATAATTCAACACACATCCATTAATGTCTAAATTGCTGGCAATGAAAGTGAGTACACCCCTAAGTGAAAATGTCCGAATTGGGCCCAAAGTGTCACTATTTTGTGTGAGCGCCATTATTTTCTCACACTGCCTTAACCCTCTTGGGCATGGAGTTTACCAGAGCTTCACAGGTTGCCACTGGAGTCCTCTTCCACTCCACCATGATGACATCACAGAGCTGGTGGGTGTTAGAGACCTTGCACTCCTTTGCCTTCCATTTGAGGATGCCCCACAGATGCACAATAGGGTTTAGGTCTGGAGACAGGCTTGGCCAGTCCATCACCTTTACCCTCATCTTCTTTAGCAAGGAAGTGGTCATCTTGGAGGTATGTTTGGGGTCATTATCATGTTGGAATACTGCCCTGTGGCCCAGTCTCCAAAGAGAGGGGATCATGCTCTGCTTCAGTGTGTCACAGTACATGTTGGCATTCATGGTTCCCTCAGTGAACTGTAGCTCCCCAGTGTCGGCAGCACTCATGCAGCCCCAGACAATGACACTCCTACCTCCATGCTTGACTGTAGGCAAGACACACTTGTCTTTGTACTCCTCACCTGGTTGCCACCACACATTCTTAACACCATCTGATTCAAATAAGTTTATCATGGCCTCATCAAACCACAGGACATGGTTCCAGTAATTCATGTCATCAGTCTGCTTGTCTTCATCAAACTGTTTGTGGGCTTTCTTGTGCATCATCTTTATGCTACCAGCACTCATATGTCTATTTACTAAAGAAAACCTCTGGATATGATGCTGAACATGTGCACTCAACTTCTTTGGTTGACCATGGCGAGGCTTGTTGCGATTGGAACCTGTCCTGTTAAACTGCTGTATGCTCTTGGCCACCATGCTGCAGCTCACTTTCAGGGTCTTGGCAATCTTCTTATAGCCTAGGCCATCTTTATGTACAGCAACAATTATTTTTTTCAAATCCTCATTTGAAATTCTTTGCCATGAGGTGCCATGCAGAACTTCCAGTGATCAGTATAAGAGAGTGAGAGCGATAACATCAATTTAACACACTTGCTCCCCATGTACACCTAGGACCTTTTAACACTAACGAGTCACATGACACCGGGGAGAGAAAATGGCTAAGTGGACCCAATTTCGACATTTTCACTTAGGGATGTACTCATTTTTGTTGCCAGTGGTTTAGACATTATTTACATTGAAGCAAAGTGTAATTTCTTCAGTGTTGTGAAAACATATAATAAAATATTTACAAAAATGTGAGGGGAGAGGGGATCACCATAAGTACACTGGTCCCACAAAGCCCATATATTGTTAAATTGTCTCAGAGTATCCCCAATTTTAGCCATGAGATGTTCCATTCTTCAGATATCTTCAATAATATTTAGGAACTCAGAGTGGGATGGGATGTCAGTAGACAACCAATGTAGAGGGATTGCTTTCCTAACAGTAGTTCGTACATAGGGTATACATTTTTTTTTGGGGTGTTTGGAGATGCCAGAAAAGGGTAAGTCCAAAAGAAAGTAAATGAGTTCTAAGGGAAAAAAAACAAACATTTTGCTGCAAGATTATCATCACTTGGGTCCAAAATGGTTGGATGCAAAGACATTGCAAGAATATATATGATAACATGAACCATTCCTATGGTTCATCTTTATTCATCATGGTGCATCACCGAGATGCTTCCAATATTGCTGGATAGCAAGCAGTATAGATGTGTACTGTACTTTTAATGAACTTAACCACTTCAGCTCCGGACCAATAAACACCTTAAGGACCAGAGGTCTTTTTCCAATTTTGCACTGCGCTGCTTTAACTGGTAATTGCGCAGTCATGCAATATTGCACCCAAACGAAATTTGCATCCTTTTCTTCCCACAAATAGAGCTTTCTTTTGATGGTATTTGATTGCCTCTGCGATTTTTTTTTGCGATATAAATGGAAAAAGAGCGAAAATTTTGAAAAAAAATATATTTTCTTCTTTTTGTTATAAGAAAAATCGAATAAACTAAATTTTAGTCATACATTGAGGGCAAAATTTATTCAGCCACATGTCTTTAGTAAAAAAAATGTCAATAAGCGTATATTTTTTGGTTTGCGCAAAAGTTATAGCGTCTACAAACTAGAGTACATTTTCTGGAATTTACACAGCTTTTAATTTATGACTGCCTATCTCATTTCTTGAGGTGCTAAAATGGCAGGGCAGTACAAACCCCCCCAAATGACCCCATTTTGGAAAGTAGACACCCCAAGGAAATTGCTGATCGGTATGTTGAGCCCACTGAATATTTATTTTTTTTGTCCTAAGGGATTGAATAATGACAAAAAAAATAAAAAAAATTTACAAAAAGTTGTCACTAAATGATATATTGCTCACACATGCCATGGTTATATGTGGAATTGCACCCCAAAATATATTCCGCTACTTCTCCCGAGTATGGGGATACCACATGTGTGGGACTTTTTGGGAGTCTAGTCGCGCACGGCACCCCGAAACCAATCACCACCTTCAGGATTTCTAAGGGTGCAAATTTTTGATTTAACTCCTCACTACCTATCACAGTTTCGAAGGCCATAAAATGCCAAAATAGCACAAAACCCCCCAAAATGACCCCATTTTGGAAAGAAGACACCCCAAGCTATTTACTGAGAGGCATGTTGAGTCCATGGAATATTTTATATTTTGCCACAAGTTGCGGGAATATTACAAACTTTTTTTTTTTTGCACAAAGTTGTCACTAAATGATATATTGCTCACACATGCTATGGGCATATGTGAAATGACACCCCAAAATACATTCTGCTGCTTTTCCTGAGTACGGGGATACCACATGTGTGGGACTTTTTGGGAGCCTAGCCGCGTACGGGACCCCGAAATCCAAGCACCGCCTTCAGGATTTCTAAGGGCATACATTTTTTATTTTACTCCTCACTACCTATCACTACCTATCACAGTTTTGAAGGCCATAAAATGCCAAAATAGCACAAAACCCCCCAAAATGACCCCATTTTGGAAAGTAGACACCCCAAGCTATTTACTGAGAGGCATGTTGAGTCCATGGAATATTTTATATTTTGCCAAAAGTTGTGGGAATATTACAAACTTTTTTTTTTTGCACAAAGTTGTCACTAAATGATATATTGCTCACACATGCTATGGGCAGAAGTCAAATTACACCCCAAAATAAATTCTGCTGCTTCTCCTGAGTACGGGGATACCACATGTGGGGGACTTTTTGGGAGCCTAGCCACGTACGGGACCCCGAAAACCAAGCACTGCCTTCCGGATTTAAATATAAAATGCTACCAAAAAAACTGTTAGCGATCGCAGGGATCAGGCCTGACTCTGCGATCGCTGCAGTTATGTGTTTAGTGTTTTGTAAGTGACAGTGATCGATCGATACTGCACTTGGGTGGGCTGGGCAGAGGGGCAAAACGCAGGTGCTAGCAGGTATCTGGGCTGATCCCGCTAACAATGCGTTTTTTTGGAACCCTGAACTGCTGGGGACGCTAGTATAGATCTGATCAGATCAGATATTGATCTGTTCAGATTCTATACCACTACGGGAGGTGTATGCTTTGCGCGTGGGTGTTAGCGGTACTGGTACTAACCTAGCGCTGCATGGGGCGACGCAGACCCTGACCCTAAAACCTAATTGATATCACCCGCCGGGTGATCAGGGGGTTAAACCTTTATTGGGTAATAAATGGTGGGTGCCCTGATGCTATAAAAAGCAAACTAACCAGAGTCACCCGTAACACTTATACGGTGATCAGTGGTGAAAGGGTTAACTAGGGGCAATCAGGGGGTTCAAATTTTTATTAGGTAGTATATGGGGGTCCCTGGCGCTATATAAAAACCTGACGGGGAACCTAAATAACTAACTGGCTAACCAGTGTCACCAGTGACACTTATACTGTGATCGCTGGTGAAAGGGTTAACTAGGGGCAATCAGGGGGTTAAAACCATTATTGGGTAGTATATCGGGGTACCTAGTGCTATAAAAACCTGGTGGTGAACCTAAAAAAATAACTAGCTACCTAGCGACAGTAGCGACACTGATGCAGCGATCAGAAAAATGATCGCTTAGTGACACTGGCAAAAGGGGGTGAAAGGGTTAACTAGGGGCAATCAGGATGTTAAAACCATTATTGGGTAGTATATCGGGGTACCTAGCGATATAAAAACCTGGCGGTGAACCTAAAAAAATAACTAGCTACCTAGCGACAGTAGCGACACTGATGCAGCGATCAGAAAAATGATCGCTTAGTGACACTGGCAAAAGGGGGTGAAAGGGTTAACTAGGGGCAATCAGGATGTTAAAACCATTATTGGGTAGTATATCGGGGTACCTAGCGCTATAAAAACCTGGCGGTGAACCTAAAAAAATAACTAGCTACCTAGCGACAGTAGCGACACTGATGCAGTGATCAGAAAAACGACCGCTTAGTGACACTGGCAAAAGGGGGTGAAAGGGTTAACTAGGGGCAATCAGGATGTTAAAACCATTATTGGGTAGTATATCGGGGTACCTAGCGATATAAAAACCTGGCGGTGAACCTAAAAAAATAACTAGCTACCTAGCGACAGTAGCGACACTGATGCAGCGATCAGAAAAATGATCGCTTAGTGACACTGGCAAAAGGGGGTGAAAGGGTTAACTAGGGGCAATCAGGATGTTAAAACCATTATTGGGTAGTATATCGGGGTACCTAGCGATATAAAAACCTGGCGGTGAACCTAAAAAAATAACTAGCTACCTAGCGACAGTAGCGACACTGATGCAGCGATCAGAAAAATGATCGCTTAGTGACACTGGCAAAAGGGGGTGAAAGGGTTAACTAGGGGCAATCAGGATGTTAAAACCATTATTGGGTAGTATATCGGGGTACCTAGCGCTATAAAAACCTGGCGGTGAACCTAAAAAAATAACTAGCTACCTAGCGACAGTAGCGACACTGATGCAGCGATCAGAAAAATGATCGCTTAGTGACACTGGCAAAAGGGGGTGAAAGGGTTAACTAGGGGCAATCAGGATGTTAAAACCATTATTGGGTAGTATATCGGAGTACCTAGCGCTATAAAAACCTGGCGGTGAACCTAAAAAAATAACTAGCTACCTAGCGACAGTAGCGACACTGATGCAGCGATCAGAAAAATGATCGCTTAAAAGGGAGTGAAAAGGGGGTGAAAGGGTTAACTCTAATGGCAATCAGGGGGTTAAATCTTTATTGGGGGTGATAGGGGGCTACCCTGGACCTAACACTAACTGCCCTGACAGTTTTTACTTTTACAACTGACACTGAATGCATTGATCAGTAAAGAAATGATCAATGCAATCAGTGACACTGTTTGTGTACCTATGTGTACCTATGTGTCAGTGTAGTGTTTTGGTGCACTTACTTTTAGTCTTCTCCTCGTAGTCCGGTCAAAAAGACCGCCCCGAGGAAAATGACATCACTTCCTCCTTCCTGTGTAAACAATACACAGTGGGAGGAAGTTCGTCATTGGCCAGGAGCGATCGAGAGGGGGTGGCCAGAAACCAATGGCCATCCCCTCATCACGGATCGCTCCCGGAGGGAAACGGAGCGCCGTATCCAGCGGGAGGGGGTCCAATCGGACCCCCCACCCGCTGGAAGGCAGGCACGTACATCTACGTGCTTGTGCCTGCCTGTGCCATTCTGATGACGTATAATGGCAATACGGCGGTCCTTAAGTGGTTAAACGTATGCTATTATTAGTTTTGGTGTGATTTTCTTCCGTTGAATGAAATACATAAGTATGACTCCAGATTACAGGAACCAATATTTATCTTTTTTTATTCAACCAGTGAATTGAAAGAAAAAACAATGGTCCAATTTCCCCATCCATGCATTTGATGCACCACTGTGCTATTGTGTTTTTGACAGTGGGGAGCCTTCCCCACCATCACAATACAATGATCCATGTTGATGGCTATAGATAATGGCACTGATTGATCAGGATAAACCCAACAGGCTGGTTGCTTAGAAGTTGATCAGAAAATGTACATTGTACAACCAGGTTGCCCATACATTAATTCAAATTTGGCCAGTCCCCGCTGAACTGTTCAAATTTAGATTTCTGTATGGTCAGCTTAAGCAGTGTGGACACACTGAGCCTTTTTTACAAACGTTCTTCTCAACCTTTTCAACATAGTGGAACCCCTGTAATAACTTTCTGGTCTCTGGGAACCCCTGCTAAAAAAATATTATATCTACAGCTCATGACACATTATTGTAATAATTACTGGGCAGAATTCTGCTTAAATGTGTGGACATTGGAAAATAAGTACCACCTTATAGATATAGCTAAAAATATCAGTGGTGTCAGTGGGAACATATCTGAGAGGCAGAAATTGCTCATTGCTCAAAGAACCTTTTGTAATCTCTGGAGAAACCCTAAAGCCCCGTACACACGAGCGGACTTTTCAACATCCAAAGTCCGTCAGACCGAGTCCGTCAGACTATCCGATCGTGTGTGGGCTGCAACGGACTTTAGCTTCGCAAAAGTCTGACGGACTTTAGAAATGAAGCATGCTTCAAATTTTCCCGACGGAACTCCGCCGGACCCGGTCCCCTTCGAAAAATTTGCTCGTGTGTGTGCTACTCCGACGGACTAAAACCGACGCTAGGGCAGCTATTGGCTACTGTCTATGAACTTCCTACGTCGAATCCAGTCGTACGTCATCACGTTCGACTCCGTCGGAGTTTGGTGTGATGGTGTGTGGTCAAGTCCGTTCGGTCGAAAAGTCCGCCAGAACTCCGTCGGAACTCCGTCGGAACTCCGTCGGAACTCCTTTGGAGGTCTGTCAGACTTAATCCCTCTCGTGTGTACGGGGCATAAGGTTCCATGGAACCCTGGTTGAGAAGCCCTGCTTTAGTACCTCAGCACCTTACAGATCGAAACATATCTGGAAAATTATGTAACATGATTATAACAGTGCTATTCTGTGGTTATGAGGTTGGTAAGAATCATAGGAAACAGCATCTGTACAGACATAGGATTTAGAGAAGTAGCCTTGCCAGAGGTGGCACATATCCACCCATACATCACATTGCAGACTGTGAGAAAAATATTCCTATCCAATGCCAAAACAAATTCCCCTGGCACCCAAGTAGAAGATCCCAAAGTGTGGCCCCCACCCCCAAACATAGATGGATGTAGCTTGCAAGTCCACATTACAGCGGCTGGCATAGGGAGCAGAAACTATACAGGACAGTTGTTTAAAAAAAGTCAGCAAAACAAGCTAAGGCTAGGTTCACATCTGTATGGATGGTGCCGCTGCAGGACACGCACAAATACAGGCAGCTTCAACAACCCACACAGAGAAATGTGGGACCTGCAGGTGGGTGCCATGAATCAGTGATTTCAAAAATAGTGCAGAGACTTCTATTCTGCGTGTTGCAGGGCATGGCAACCCATTAATATGAATGGGCTTTTGTGCCCATGCAAACCGCTGCCCGTGCACCCACCCACCCTAAAGGAAAAAGAGTACAAAAGAGCTAATACAACTGATTAGACAAGGGTAAACTAAGGGCTTAATGTTTTTTTTTTTTTAATTAACAAGGAACACTTGTTTATGAATGCAGGTTACACCTGTAGTGTTCATTGATCAAGAGCATAGCTGGGCTGTCAGACTAACAGTCCAGAACTGTAGATTCCACTAGGAGGGTGGCTAGTGCAATCATCAAAGTCCAACTGCATTTTGCCACATGGATATCGTAGATCCACTGATTACACTGATAGAGCCACCAAGTGTAAAACGCAGGGCTGAGCTGTCATTTTGACAAACAAGTCCCTCAGAAAACAGTAGATGCCTGGGTTAACGCAGAGCCAGGATGCTTCTGTTCTAGGATGCATTCCCCTCCACTACATTTGAGGCAGTTTTTTCACCCTTACTGGTGACAGTTTGTTCTATTCTTCTAGTAAGCAGTTCTAGGTATACTAATGCAGATTGGGCAAACAGATGTTTGGCAGAGTTGTTTTTGTTAAATTAATTTATTATATACCAATATATAATATTTTAGTGTGCACATATCTACCAGGAAGTGCACTGCTATTATTTTTCAGGAATTCAGGAGAAAAGGATGAATTTTCAGGGTACTGTTGATACATTCATATAACATTAGATATTACCTAAAAAATATAAAATCATCACTTTTGAGTTATTACAATAACTGTTCGTTTTTAAATGATCTTTTTATTAGGCAGTTTGATTAAATCTAGGGATATATATATATATATATATATATATATATATATATATATATATATATATATATATATATATATATATCAATGTAACAGAAATAATTTTGTGAATTTGAGTACCAGTGGTACCTTTATTTTGAACATGCATATATATACCCAGAACACCTTATTGTTAAAGCGGAGTTCCACCCAAAAGTGGAACTTCCACTCATTTGTCTCTTCTCCCCCTCCGGTGCCATAATTGACACCTTTCATGGGGGGGCAGGATACCTATTTTTGACAGGTATCCTGTTCCTACTTCCAGGAGTCTGGGCTTGTGACCTGTGACATCACTGTGGGGCTCTCTCCTCCTCCCTCCTCCCCTCCTTGTTGCCAGGGCAGTAGGAGAGAGGAGCGGGGCCTCACACATGTTCAGTAGGGTTCCCAGCATGAGGCCATAAGGCTACACTGCCAGGTACCCGCAATGGCGGTGGTATCACCTGGCAGCTGATTGGAACATCAGCTGCTGTGCCGACATTGCTGGGCTCCAGGATAGGTAAGTGTCCTATTGTTAAAAGCCAGCAGCTGCAGTATGTGTAGCTTCTGGCTTTTATTTTTATTTTTTTATTTTTTTAGGCAGAACACCACTTTAACTATATTGTAAACTCAAAAATATAGACCCCTATCACAGATCAGTTTCCTGGATATATCATGCAAAATAATACAGTGCATCCCATGCTCAGAATCACAGTCTACTGTATATAAAGCAAACAAATCATGTACATGCAATCTCTAAAACCTCTTCTATGTTATTTGTTTGCTGTCTGTCAGCCATTAGGACTAATTCCCTTTCACTTATGGAAATGCAGAGATGAATCAGGAAGGTAGAGGAAATCTCCAAGGGTTTGGAAAATGAATTTCCCCTAAACAGTTGTACCTCGGACAGTTGTCCACATTGGAATATTTCCTCTTGCCGCTTGTTAAGGGGACAGTGCAGCTAGGTTGTACCGTGACAGTTGTCACCGGTACAAATAGAGGGATGAATGTCCTCAATGGGGACACAGCATTACAAACTTACAGAACAAAGGGTCTAAGGCTGGCCATACACAGTGGTGTACACCACAGGTTGCAGGAAAGGAATTTGCTTGATTCCCACATCAACACAGACAGTGTTGATATGGGAATCCCTCCTGCCAGGCCATTGTCTTCTCCTGCCAGGGGGAAGCCTGCTGTTAGCAGCTGCTTGTGATAATCACAAGTGAATCAGGCAAACCAGTTGTACGCAAGTTGATTGGTACATTCAGCCTGCCCACTAATGGTTCCTGCTGAACTAACCGAGATTTTCACCGTGTATGGCCAGCCTAACCCTTTATCATTCTGTCCAAAACAAAAAGTTTTTTTCCTAGAGATGTATTTCAGTGAAATCTCTTACAGAACTCAGGAGGTAACAACTCAAGAGATAAGACTGTTATACAAAGCATTAATGCATTGAACAACAACCCCTATATTTACTGGCCCAGAAACAAGCATTTAAGTGTCCATATGGATATAAAAAGGGATTGATTTTACTAAGCCAGAGTCAGTAACATTAAATGAATACAGGACCAAATGGAAAGCCACATCACTTCTTCACTATGAAAGAATTTTCTGAAGAAAGCTCAGGCCCCTCATGGAGATAAAGTATGCAGTATAAATGATTAAATCCCCATACTATAAGACTGTAATAATAGAACAACAAAATGGTGCATGAAGGTCAAGAAGTTACATAGTTACATAGTAGTTGAGGTTGAAAAAAGACATCAGTCTATCAAGTTCAACCTATGTGTGTGATTATATGTCAGTATTACATTGTATATCCCTGTATGTTTTGGTCATTCAGGTGCTTATATAATAGTATTTTGAAACTATAGATGCTCCCCGCTGAGACCACCGACTGGGGAAGTGAATTCCATATCCTTGCCACTCTTACAGTATAGAACCCTCTACATAGTTTAAGGTTAAACCTCTTTTCTTCTAATTTTAATGAGTGGTCATGTGTCTTGTTAAACTCGCTTACACAGAAAAAGTTTTATCCCTATTGTGGGGTCACCAGTACGGTATTTATAAATTGAAATCATATCCCCTCTCAAGTGATGTAATTTGTTAAAGACCAGACTTTAGTGGGACAGTAAGGGGACATCACAAGAAGCACTATTTAGCCACCTAAAATAGTCCTTTAACACTTTCCTAACCAACATAAGGATTCATGTACACTTGAACTACTTTGCTCGCCAGCCACAGGAAAATGCAAAATGATTTTGAGTGGTTTGTATCCTGGGGTTAAAACGTTCCTATGCTGAATGCAATTCTTCCATGTTCAGGAGAGGGAGGTTGAGGAGGTTGAACCTCCTCTAACCTCAGCAGCTCCTAACCGATCCTTAAAGTCTATGTGTACACGGACATATAGGCGTTTAATGCAGTTGCGTTTAGGAGCTGCTAGTGTACATGGAGCCTAAACGAAGTCAGCTATTAAATGTGGAAATGTAGTGTATACGTGAATTAAATCTATGGTGCAGCAATGACAAGGTGAAAAGTATTATAATAAATTAGAAAATATGTAAACATGTAAGTCCAAGTCTTGAGCTAATCATTAAAACCAAATTTATATAAATCTTTAATGCTAAAGTTAATATTCGTTTGAAAGGCATGTAGCCAAATGAAAATAATATTTTACTAAATGGCTAAGGCAGGTATATTAGGTAAAAAATCACTGCTTTGATGTATTTCAATTGTGAAGGTACACAGTATCAGCAGTCCCGGTGTAATTTGACCACAGACAACTACAATAACGCATTTAATTTGATTTCATTATATAAACCAGTATGGGAAAAAGGGTTACAGACATAAATCCAATTATACTCTTTTTTTCAAAAGGATTGTGTCAAAATCTCTTCTTTGGGGATTAATCTAGAGCTGAAAATGCTTTTAAATTCAAAGCATTCAAAGTTCCATTATGACATTCCTAAAAGTGTGCTGTCAAGGAATTTGTTATTAGATTTTTTCCTAAGATGTTTCAAACATAAATTACTTATGCCCAATCTACAGTTTTTGGCCAGGACATCCCACTTGGTAAGCCACTCTGCTTGAACTACAATTAATGGACAAACCAATGTTGAAAATAGTAGATTCTTTGGTATTGGAAAAGTACAAAGTTTGAGCACATATTTTCATATAGAGTAATGACCAAAATTAAACATGTACTGCTGTACTTTAACCACAACTGGGCACTTAAACCCCCCTCGTGCCCAGACCAATTTTCAGCTTTCAGTGCTCTCACACTTTGAATGACAATTGCACGGTCCTGCAACACTGTACCCAAACACACTTTTTTATCATTTTTTTGAGACAGATAGAGCTTTCTTTTGGTGGTATTTAATCACCACTGAGTTCTTTATTTTTTGCTAAACAAGTGAAAAAGGACTGAAAATTTCGTAAAACTTATATTTTTTCCTTCAGCTGATGAGGCTGCATGGATTGGCACTGATAGGCACCGATGAGGCTGCACTGATGGGCACTGTACCCAAATAAATTTTTTGTACTTTTTTCCCACAAATAGAGCTTTCTTTTGGTGGTATTTGTTCGCCTCTGGGTTTTTTATTTTTTGCGCTATAAATGAAAAAAAGACTGAACATTTTGAGAAAAAAAATGTATTTTTCTTTGTTTCTGTGCTAAAATTTTGCAAATTATTTTTTTTTCATGAATTTTGGCCACAAATTATACTGCTACATATCTTTGGTAAAAATAACCCAAATTAGTGGATATTATTTGGTCTTTGTGAGAGTCTACAAGTTGTGGCGCAAATCATACATAATTGATCACATCTGATGTACTGGTGGCCGATCTCATTTCTTGTGAACCTAACAAGCCAGGAAAGTACAAATATCCCCCAAATTACCCCTTTTTTTTAAAGTAGACATTCTAAGGTATTTAGTAAAAGGCATGGTGAGGTTTTTGATGTCATTTTTTTCAAAATTCTTTTCAAAATTAACATTTTTGTTTTCACAAAATTGTCATTGTAATAGGTTATTTCTCTCACATGGCATGTGTATACCACAGATGACACCCCAAAATACATTCTGCTACTCCTGAGTATTACGATACCACATGTGTGGGACTTTTCCACAGCCTAGCCACTCAGAGAGGCCCAACATGCAGGGAGCACCATCACGTGTTCTAGGAGCATAAATTACACATCTAACTTGTTGACTAACTATTACACTTTTGAAGGCCTTGGAGCACCAGGACAATGACATGTGACACCAACGTGGCACTGATGACAGATGGCACTGATACATGGCACTGAAGACACGTGGCGCTGATGTGGCAATGATGACACGTGACACTGATGACAGATGGCACTAATATGTGGTACTGATGATAGATAGCACTTATATGTGGCACTGATGACACGTGCCACTAATACGTGGCACTGATGACAGATGGCACTAATACATGACACTGACACGTGACACTGATGACAGATGGCACTGATACGTGACGTTGATGACACGTGACACTGATAACAGATGGCACATGACACTGCCAGGTGGCACTGATGACAGATGGCACTGATACGTGGCACTGATGACAGATGGCACAATGTGGCACTGATGACACATGGCACTGATGACAGATGGCACTTATACGTGGCACTGATGACAGATGGCACTTATACATGAGCACTGGGGCAAATGGCACTGACAGCTGGCACTGGGGACAGGTGGCACTGGGGACAGATGGCACTGACAGGTGGCACTGGGGACAGATGGCACTGACCCGTGGCACTGGGGACAGGTGGCACTGGGGACAGATTGCAGTGGGGACAGGTGGCACTGGGGACAGATTGCAGTGGGGACAGGTGGAAGTGGGGGCAGGTGGCAGTGACATTGTGGACATTTATTTTTTTATCTGCCACTGCAGCCACTTATATCTCCCTCCTCACATGCTGTCTGTGTGAGGAGGGAAGCTGGCGATGAGAGATGATCTCATATGTTTACATATGAGATCATCTCTCATTGGGCACGCCGATCGTGCTGTAAATGACCTCTGTGATTGGGCGTTTACAGCGATCTGTGACTGGCTGTGTCCAGAGGATATGGCCAGCACAGAACTTTCCTGATACACGCGGAGGTAAACAGGAGGACGTCCAGGGGCGGCCTCCCGGCAATTGGCGTCCGCGCTGCAGCCGTCTTTCGGCTATAGCGTGGACGCCTAGTGGTTAAAAAAGGCCTTTTTTATGTAATTTATTAAGTACTTTTTTTCAAATATTATTGATTTTGAACAAACAATTTGAACCTTTGCTGTAGGGAAGACTATATTTGTGTTGTCCAAATTGTAACAATTTCTATACCTTTCTTTTATATTTTCAGTAGGAGGTTACATTAAAGTAATTGTAAAGCTTATTTTTTTTAAATTAAAATAACAAACATGTACTTACTTGCTCTGTGCAGTGGTGCTCCTTGTTGCACCCCCTGCCGCGTTCCCCCATAGCAAGCTGCTTGCTACAGGGAACTTGTGTATGCGCACTCCTGAGCCCCGCCCCCCTCACTGGTTCTGATTGAAAGGGAGCTGCATGCAGAAGGTTTTTACCTTACTAAATAGAATGCAGTAAGGTATAAAAAAAAAACTTCTGCCTTCACAACCACTTTAAATAATACAAGCCCTCTTCAACTTTTGTATCAATTAAAGCTTTATCAGTGCTATGTTTGTAAAAGACTTAAGACATCCCTCAAGACTCTGAGGATAGTAATGATGTGGTGGATGGATGTGACCACGCTGCACTGACAAGGTGAGCAATTTAAAGGAACATATTTAAATAAAACCTAAGCCTACTTGTTGTATGCACAGCACACATAAGCCACAGTCCTTATAACTAGAAAATATGTTTTATTTATTGTGCCATGAGTGAGAATCTAACAGACACATAAAAACTGCAGCACAATCAATTTTAAAAACTGAAACTTTTCCATTACATATGCTTTTCTACACACAGGACATGGACATTAAGCTAAAACTTTGTCTGACCCTAACTTAAAAAAGCACTTTCTGAAGGTCTAGTTCACACTTGTGCGGCATTCTTTCATTTGAATCGGCTGCCATGCTTCCTGAAAATGCAGGAAAAAGGACCCTGCACCATCTTTTAACTTGCATCTTGAACCGAAACCACAAGTGCGCTTTTAACAGCATACACAGTATGGTCAGTAGTATGTAACATTCATTGGGGGTTATTTACAAAAGGCAAATCCACTTTGCACTGCAAATTCACTTGAAAGTGCACTTGCAGTGCACTTGGAAGTGCAGGCGCTCTAAATTTAAGGAGTAGATCTGAAATGAGTGGAAGCTCTGCTGATATTATCATCCAATCTTGTGTAAGCTAAAATGCTTTTATTTTTATTTTCCCTGCATGTCCCCCTTGGATCTACAGTGACTTTACTTCCAAGTACACTTGCAGTGCAAAGTGGATTTTCCTTCAGTAAATAAGCCACATTGTACTGTACATTACATAATCCTGACTGCTGCAATCTGTATGCCCCTTGGTCAGAAGCATGTTTGTCATACATTCCAGCCTACAGGTAACAGTTGTCAAGAGTATGTAATGTGCAGTACAGCATACGTAGTTAAGGGCTCAGGAATAAGTAACATTCACCACATCATACAGAGTGAAACATTCAGAAGAACAGACCAGTGGTCATTAAGTTATAACTTATGACAGTAACAGGTCTGTAACATATAATGCAGGATACACAGTGTGGTGGTCAGGAGTATGTCATGTACAAGGTGTGTTAAAGGGTATCTTACAAAACCTTGACCATTGCACCCTATATGCTATGGCATACATTACATACTCTAGATCACTAAACACGGTATGCTGTGCTGTCCTCCTGTAACTCTCCCTCTTCCTCCCAAATAAAAATTCCCCCAGCAAACCCATTTATTCCTCGAGCAGCACCCTCTAAAGTGACCATCGATTGCTCACCTCTTCACCCCTCTTCCATTTCTTTAATCTACAATTTGCAGCCATCTGACCTCTGCACTCCCCATTTCCAGCACATGTCTGTACACTCATACTTTTCTCTCTGTCCCCACCCACAGCTCATATCTGAAACCCCTACCCACAGCTTACCTCTGTGTCTCCCTTTTCCAGCTCACCATTGTGTCCCTTCATCGCCAGCTCACCTCTCCGCCCCTTCATCCCCAGATCCTCTCTCTGTAGCAGTGGGCTCCTGAAGAGCACACGCTATGTGTTTTTCAAAATTAAACTCTACCTAAGCTGCAGTTAGGTTTGGGTATTATTTTCTAAATTTGACTTCTGTATCAGTCTGACTGGACTGTGAAATGTTCAGCCTAGCCACAGGGGGCACTGTCTCTTCTGGCAGGCGTGGAACTAGGGTCTGGTCAGGTGTTTAAATTACTCTCTCCCTTGGAGTCAGGTCAGTGGGAGTGGCCCTTTCACTGTGCCCTCTGGTAGAGGGTATTTAACCACTTTCAGACCGGACCATTTTGCTGGTAAATGACCAGAGGTCTTTTTACACTTTGGCACTGCGCTGCTTTAACTGGTAATTGCGCAGTCATGCAATGTTGTACCCAAACGAAATTTGCGTCCTTTTCTTCCCACAAATAGAGCTTTCTTTTAAAGGTATTTGACTGACTCTGCGATTTTTATTTTTTGCGATATAAACGTAAAAAGACCGCAAATTTGATATTTTCTACTTTTTGTTATTAGAAAAATCCAATAAACTCAATTTTAGTCATACATTTAGGCCAAAATGCATTCAGCCACATGTCTTTGGTAAAAAAAAAAGTCAATAATTGTATATTTATTGGTTTGCGCAAAAGTTGTCACATCTACAAACTAAGGTACATTTTCTGGAATTTACGCAGCTTTTAGTTTATGACTGCCTATCTCATTTCTTGAGGTGCTAAAATGGCAGGGCAGTACAAAACCCCCCCAAATGACCCCATTTTGGAAAGTAGACACCCTAAGGAAATTGATAAGAGGCATGTTGAGCCCATTGAATATTTTATTTTTTTGCTGCAAGCGATTGAATAATGACAAAAAATTTTTATTTTGTTTTTTTTACACAAAGTTGTCACTAAATGATATATTGCTCATACATGCCATGGTTATATGTGGAATTGTACCCCAAAATACATTCTGCTGCTTCTCCTGAGTACGGGGATACCACATGTGGTCGACTTTTTGGAAGCCTAGCCGCGTACGGGGCCCCGAAAGCCAAGCACCGCCTTCAGGATTTCTAAGGGCATACATATGTCATTTTACTCCTCACTACCTATCACAGTTTTGAAGGCCATAAAATGCCAAGATGGCACAAAACCCCCACAAATGACCCCATTTTCGAAAGTAGACACCCCAAGCTATTTGCTGAGAGGCATGTTGAGTCCATGGAATATTTTATATGCGGGAAAATTACAAACTTTATAAATTTTTCACAAAGTTGTCACTAAATGATATATTGCTCACACATGCTATGGGCATATGTGAAATTACACCCCAAAATAAATTCTGCTGCTTCTCCTGAGTACGGGGATACCACATATGTGGGACTTTTTGGGAGCCTAGCCGCGTACGGGGCCCGGAAAACCAAGCACCGCCTTCAGGCTTTCTAAGGGCGTAAATTTTTAATTTCACGCCTCACTACCTATTACAGTTTTGAAGGCCATAAAATGCCAAGATGGCACAAAACCCCCCCAAATGACCCCATTTTAGAAAGTAGACACCCCAAGCTATTTGCTGAGAGGCATGTTGAGTCCATGGAATATTTTATATTTTGCCGCAAGTTGCGGGAAAATTACAAACTTTTTATTTTTTATTTTTTATTTTCACAAAGTTGTCACTAAATGATATATTGCTCACGCATGCCATGGGCATATGTGAAATGACACCCCAAAATAAATTCTGCTACTTCTCCTGAGTACGGGGATACCACATATGTGGGACTTTTTGGGAGCCTAGCTGCGGACGGGGCCCCGAAAGCCAAGAACCGCCTTCAGGCTTTCTAAGGGCGTAAATTTTTGATTTCACGCCTCACTACCTATTACAGTTTTGAAGGCCATAAAATGCCAAGATGGCACAAAACCCCCACAAATGACCCCATTTTAGAAAGTAGACACCCCAAGCTATTTGCTGAGAGGCATGTTGAGTCCATGGAATATTTTATATTTTGCCGCAAGTTGCGGAAAAATTACAAACTTTTTTTTTTTTTTTTCACAAAGTTGTCACTAAATGATATATTGCTCACGCATGCCATGGGCATATGTAAAAAGACACCCCAAAATAAATTCTGCTGCTTCTCCTGAGTACGGGGATACCACATGTGTGGGATTTTTTGGGAGCCTAGCTGCGTACGGGGCCCCGAAAGCCAAGAACCGCCTTCAGGCTTTCTAAGGGCGTACATTTTTGATTTCACGCCTCACTACCTATTACAGTTTTGAAGGCCATAAAATGCCAAGATGGCACAAAACCCCCACAAATGACCCCATTTTAGAAAGTAGACACCCCAAGCTATTTGCTGAGAGGCATGTTGAGTCCATGGAATATTTTATATTTTGCCACAAGTTGCGGGAAAATTACAAACTTTTATTTTTTTTTATTTTTTTTTATTTTTTTTTCACAAAGTTGTCACTAAATGATATATTGCCAGGGGCATATGTGAAATGACACCCCAAAATAAATTCTGCTGCTTCTCCTGAGTACGGGGATACCACATGTGTGGGACTTTTTGGGAGCCTAGTCGCGTACGGGGCCCCGAAAACCAAGAACCGCCTTCAGGATTTCTAAGGGTGTAAATTTTTGATTTTACACCTCACTACCTATCACAGTTTTGAAGGCCATAAAATGCCAAAATAGCACAAAACCCCCCAAAATGACCCCATTTTGGAAAGTAGACACCCCAAGCTATTTGCCGAGAGGCATGGTGATTATTTTGCAGCTCTCATTTGTTTTTGAAAATGAAGAAAAAAAAAATTATGTATATTTTTTTTCTTTTTTTCAATTTTCAAAACTTTGTGACAAAAATGAAGGTCTGCAAAATACTAACCATACCTCTCGGCAAATAGCTTGGGGTGTCTCCTTTCCAAAATGGGGTCACTTGGGGGGATTTTGTGCTATCTGGGCATTCCATGGCCTCCGAAACTGTGATAGGCAGTGAGGAATGAAATCTAAAATTTACACCCTTAGAAATCCTGAAGGTGGTGCTTGGATTTTGGGGTACCGTACGCGGTTAGGCTCCCAAAAGGTCTCACACTTGTGGTATCCCCGTACTCAGGAGAAGCAACAGAATGTATTTTGGGGTGTAATTTTACATATAACCATGGCATGTTTGAGCAATATATCATTTAATGACAACTTTGTGCAAAAAAAAAAAAAAATAATAATAATAATGTATTTTTTCCACAACTTTTGTCAAAATATAAAATATTCCATGGACTCGACATGCCTCTCAGCAAATAGCTTGGGGTGTCTACTTTCTAAAATGGGGTCATTTGGGGAGGTTTTGAACTGTCCTGGCATTTTATGCACAACATTTAGAAGCTTATGTCACACATCACCCACTCTTCTAACCACTTGAAGAAAAAGCCCTTTCTGACACTTTTTGTTTACATGAAAAAATATTTTTTTTTGCAAGAAAATTACTTTGAACCCCCAAACATGAAGTGTTTTTTTAAAGCAAAAGCCCTACCGATTAAAATGGTGGGTGTTTCATTTTTTTTTTTCACACGGTATTTGCGCAGCGATTTTTCAAACGCATTTTTTGGGGAAAAAAACACACTTTTTTTTATTTTAATGCACTAAAAATCACTATATTGCCCAAATGTTTGATGAAATAAAAAATATGATCTTAGGCCGAGTACATGGATACCAAACATGACATGCTTTAAAATTGCGCAGAAACGTGCAGCGGCGACAAACTACGTACATTTTTAAAAGCCTTTAAATGCCTTTACAGGTGACCACTTTAGATTTACGGAGGAGGTCTACTGCTAAAATTAGTACCCTCGATCTGACCTTCGTGGTGATACCTCACATGCATGGTGCAATTGCTGTTTACATATGCCACCAGACCAACGCTTGCGTTCCACGTTGCGCCTTAGCAGGGGGGTACAGGGGTGTTTTTTTTTATAAATTTTTTTTTTATTATTTATTTTGCTTTTTTATTTTATTTTTAAACTGTTCCTTTCATTTATATATATTTTTTTATGATTTTTATTGTTATCTCAGGGAATGTAAATATCCCCTATGATTGCAATAGATAGTGACAGGTACTCTTTTAAAAAAAAATTAGGGTCTATCAGACCCTAGATCTCTCCTCTGTCCTCAAAGCATCTGACCACACCAAGATCGGTGTGATAAAATGCTTTCCCAATTTCCCAATGGCGCTGTTTACATCCCGCAAAATCTAAGTCATGAAATGCTCGTAGCTTCCGGTGTCTTAGGCCATAGAGATGATTGGAGCCATTCTGGTCTCTGATCAGCTCTATGGTCAGCTGGCGGAACCACCGGCTGCATTCTCAGGTTCCCTGTTGGGACAGGAGAGCCTGAGAAAACCATGGAAGATGGTGCGGGGGGGGGGACGTTCCCTCCCACTGCTTGTAAAAGTAGTCTAGAGGCTAATTAGCCGCTAGGATTGCTTTTACATAAAAGCCGACCGCTGGCTGAAAAGAATGATACCAAGATGATACCTAAACCTGCAGGCATCATTCTGGTATAAGCACTCAAAGTCCCGCAACATACCAGTATGTTGCTGGAACTGGTTGGGCATATATTGTAATTTTTTTTTCATGCAGCCTGTGGGCTGAACGAAAAAAAAATATTGATCGGTGGGTATGCCCACCATTAGATACCACACTTCATCCACCCACTTTCTAATGGTGGGCATACATGCACCATTTATATATGCCGAAGCATGGGGGCATCCTCCCGCAAAAGGTAGGAGCAGATCGCTCCTCCACCCCTTATGCCCCCATGCTTCGGCATATATGCTCTTTTTTAACTGTGGTGGTGAAATCACCCCCGACAGTGCTGGAGTCGCGGCTTTATGTATCATGGGAGCAAACGCTGTTGCTGTCAAGATAAATAAATCCGCTCTGCAGCAGAATGGCGTACCTGCTAAGCAAATGATGGTTAACAATAAAACAAAGTAACATTACAGTATAACAGTAGGACTTACCATACCTGCAAAGCAAATACAAAAAAAATCGCAAAAAATAACACATTTAACACAATCTGTGCCTAAAATATATATATGCCGAAGCATGGGGGCATCCTCCCGCAAAAGGTAGGAGCAGATCGCTCCTCCACCCCTTATGCTCTACATGCTTCGGCATATATGCTCTTTTTTTAACTGTGGTGGTGAAATCACCTCCGACAGCGCTGGAGTCGTGGCTTTACGTATCGTGGGAGCAAACGCTGTTGCTGTCAAGATAAATAAATCCACGCTACAGCTGAATGGCGTACCTGAAAACAAAAAATGGTTAACAATAAAACATTGCAGAATAGAATACAGTACAAAGGAGCAGAACAATAGAGAGAGAATAGAGAGAGAGAGAACAATAAAACGACAACTATTTTTGGTTTTTTTATTTTATATTTTTTTTGTTTTTTTTTACTTTTTTTTTTTTTTTAAACACTTTTTTATGTAACTTTAACACTTCTGTTGTAACGGTTCCAGCGGTTTGGGTCTCTCAAAATGCGATGGCATCTTGGGAGACCCTGTGAACGTGTGCCTAGCCTGTGCAATGCTGTACCCTACGCTAATACTCAACTAGTTCATGGTAGCGTTCAAAACATTCACCAATGCAAAGACCAGGATTGTCAGGACAGCGGGGACAACAATAACGGGTGTCACGCCTAAATCCGCGCTTTCTGCAGACACAACATTTTCTTTGGGGGGCTCGTTGGGTAGGGGTACTCGGGAGGGCATAAAGATAATGCCTCTCATGCAGCCGGCTTACTGCATCTGGTAGGGGAAGGTGAGGTGGAGCACCGTCTGGATACAGAAGGGCTCTGACGATATCCTCCTGGAATTTAAGGAAGGATCCAGTCCGTCCTGAAGCTTTGTGTAGTACATAAGCATTCAGTATAGCCAATTGGAATAAATAAACAGACACTTTTTTGTACCAGCGTCTGGCCTTACGGGCAACTAGATACGGCGCCAACAACTGGTCATTGAGGTCCACCCCTCCCATGTTAAGGTTATATTTGTGGACACAGAGGGGTTTCTCCAAAATACCAGTCGCCGTAGGAATTTGGACCGTCGTGTCTGCATGAAGGGAGGTAAGAACGAAAACATTCTTATTATCCCTCCACTTCATAGCGAGCAAATTATTACTGCGCAAGCAGGCTCTCTCCCCCAGCCTAAGAGGGGACTCTACAAGCCGCTGGGGAAAGCCCCGGCGATTAGGTCGCACGGTGCCACATGCTCCAATCTGCTGATCAAACAAGTGACTAAACAGTGGCACGCTTGTGTAATAATTGTCCACGTACAAGTGGTACCCCTTTCCGAATAAGGGTGACACCATGTCCCACACTATCTTGCCAGCGCTTCCTATGTAATCAGGGCAGTTCTCCGGCTCTACGTGACTATCTCTACCCTCATAAACCATGAAACTACGTGTATAGCCTGTGGCCCTGTCACAGAGCTTATACATCTTGACCCCGTATTTGGAACGCTTGTTGGGGACGTATTGTTTGAATGACAAGCGACCAGAAAACTTAATCAGGGACTCATCAACGCAGACAACTTGATGGGGAGTAAACATGTCTGCAAAACATTGGTTGAAGTGGTTTATGAGGGGCCGAATTTTGTAGAGCCGATCGTATTCAGGGTCTCCACGAGGACGACAGAGTTCATTGTCGCTGAAGTGCATGAACCGCAAAATCATCTCGTATCGTGCCCTGGACATGGAAGCAGAGAACACGCGCATATGGTGAATTGGGTCAGTGGACCAATATGACCGCAACTCACTCTTTTTGGTTATGCCCATGTTGAGGGAGAGGCCCAGAAAGATTTTAAATTCGGAAACCGTAACTGGTTTCCATTGTTTGGCAAGGGCGGACTGGGGAATAGTGGCGATGTGTTGACCAGCGTACAAATTGGTTTGGTCCACAATAGATCTATAGAGATCTTCGGTGAAAAACAGTGAGTAAAAGTCAAGTGTCTTAAAATCAACTGTTTCCACGTTAATGCCAGGTTGGCCAGTGAATGGGGGAAGTACGGGTTCTGCAGAAGATGTGGGCACCCAAATAGGATTGGCGAATTCTGCAGGAAGGGCACTATGGGTACGACGGGCCTGTCTTTGTCTTCTTCTTGGTGGCAGCGGGACACTACTTGTGCTTGCCACCTCGCCAGCTTGAACTGCACTTATGGGACTCGCCACGTCACCACGTGTTACTGCAGTGCTGGATGTACGTCCAGGGTGTACTAGGCCGCTGGTGCTTGCCAGTTCACCAGAAGGATGAGCGGCTCTAGTACGTCTCTGCTCCATACGAGTGACCTGCGGTTCCTGCACCTCAACAACAGAATACATACGGGATTGGGCACACCTGTTCTTAGCAGCGGCCTCATCTCCGTCGTCAGAGCTATCTGTCATGGAGCCACTGTCCTCTACAGGATCGTATTCTGAGCCTGAATCTGACAGATGAGTGACGTCCTCTTCACTATCTGTCATGCTCAGAAACGTGTAGGCCTCTTCACTAGTGTACCTTCGCTTTGCCATTTTGGGCTCTAAATTTAGGGGTACACTAGTGAGACTCACAGGTAAAAAAGCACCTAGCCTGTCAGCGACTGTTTCAAAACGCTACAAAAAAAACTGTTAGCGATCGCAGGGATCAAGCCTGACTCTGCGAACGCTGCAGTTATGTGTGTTGTGTTTTGTAAGTGACAGTGATCGATTGATACTGCACTTGGGTGGGCTGGGCTGGGCTTGGTGGAGGGGCTAAACGCAGGTGCTAGCGGGTATCTGGGCTGATCCCGCTAACAATGCGTTTTGGGAAACCTAAAATGCAGGCAACGCTAATATAGATCTGATCAGATACTATATTACTAAGGGAGGTGTATGCTTTGCGCGTGGGTGTTAGCGGTACTGGCACTAACCTGACGCTGGGGCGACGCAGGCCTTATCTGACCCTCAAACTTATATCACCCGCCGGGTGATCAGGGGGTTAAACCTTTATTAGGTAATAAATGGCGGGTGCCCTGAAACAAAAAAAAAATAACTAACCAACCAGCGTCACCTGTAACAGTTATATGGTGATCACTGGTGAAAGGGTTAACTGGGGGGCAATCAGGGGGCTATGCGGTAGTATATGGGGGTCCCTGACGCTATAAAAAGCTGCGGCGAACCTAAATACTTACCTGCCTAACTAGCGTCACCTGTGACACTAATACAGCGATCAGAAAAAAATCGCTTATTAGTGACACTGGCGACGGGGGGTGATCACGGGGTTAAACCTTTATTGGGGGGGTTAGGGGGGCACCCTAGAGCTAAAGGGGACTAACCCTAACTGCCCTAACAGTTATTACAGTCACAAATGACACCAATGCAAAAAGAAAAAAAAAATTAAAAAAAAAAAAAATGCACTTGGTGTCACTGTGACTGGGGGGGCAGGGGTGATTGGGGGGGTGATTGGGGGGTGATCGGGGGGGTGAAAAGTGTGCCTGGCGTGTTCTACTGTTAGTGTAGTGTTAGGTGCAACTCACCGATCCTCTCTCCTCGGTGCCGGAACGAAAAAGACCGACACGAGGAGAGATTACATCACTTCCTCTGCCTGTGTTTACAATACAGGAGAGGAAGTGATGTCATGGAGGATTTTCATTCGTCGGGAGCGATCGCGAGGGGGTGGCCATGAATGAATGGCTGTCCCCTCATCCCTGATCTCTCCCGAACGAATGCCGACCGCCGCAGGCACCGGGGGGGGGGCCCGATCGGCAGGGACTTATATATACGCCCATATGCCTGCCCGTGCCATTCTGCCGACGTATATCGTCGTGCGGCGGTCGGCAAGTGGTTAAGATGCAGACGTCACATGGTTCGGGGTTCCGGTCCAGTATGATGTGCTGACTACGTGGTCCTGGTCCTTCTGACCAGCCCCCAGGAAGGTTATGGCCTGGGGTGTGGATCCACCCGACTGTAATGCTTCAGGGCTGGCTAGCCCAGGGCAAGGAAACTAAAGGAGGATTCTGAGGTGGTTGGGTGCCGTCTGTGGTTCGGGAGAGACCCATTGTACTTTCGAGCATTCCAGGGGAGGACTCTTTAGAAGAACACCACGTGGTTGGTTTTCTTAACAAGAGCCTGGAAGGGCTGAAGTTACCAAAAGAATCTGGTCTTGTGGATATCGCCAAGCAGGCTGAAAGATCCAGGTATCCTACAAGTGTTCTAAAGCTTAGTTTCCCTACATGTTCTGCAACAACTTCTGTGACAAAGACTTTGTTCCTGAGTAAGCACCTTGTTGGCTGCTAGGCTTTGTGAGAGAGGGACTGTCCAACCTGAGTGTTCATCCAGCTGCGAATGGCTATTCTCTGGATGCAGTCAAAAAGCTGGGCTTTATTATGTATTTCTTTACCCAAATGAAGACCCCCTTCCTCACCCTGAGCTCCCTCTTCCTATTCTTCCCTTCCATGCTGAGTCTGTAGCTGTCACTCCGAGCGCTTAACATTCACATGCTAATTAGGAGAGAGCCCAGGCATCACCCCATGATTTCACTCTACCTGATGATATAATGTAATCTTCAATCCTGGCTTTCAAGTCCCTACACATACTGTTTGTGTATAGGATGAGGTCTCTTGCCAGATGTGATTTTGAAGTGTGCAGGATGTGATGTAGGGAACCCTGAAGGTATTTTTTCTACTATTCTAGACCACAGTAGTTTATGAATGAGAATCAGGGGTCACTTGGAACAATGTTTTTATTTTTTTTTAAGCCCAGAAGCAATATACAGGGGCAATTCACAATAAAAGTTGTAGAGATGAAGAGGGGGTGTTTAGAGGGAAAAATGTAGAGCCAGGAGATCATCTTTAACATGAAAAAGGTTAACTGCTTGGAGCAGCTGCTCAGAAAAGACCATTCCCTTGAATAAAATGACTGTTGTTTTTCAATATGCAGGGTGCTTTTTATAAATAACTATGCATGCATTGTATGTATTGAATTGGTCATCGTGGGTAAATGTGTTTGTTGAGCTTGAGGGCTTAGCTTTAAAAAGAAGCTAAAATCGAACTGGACGACAGTTAGTTTGCTAAAGCACTGTGTATCACATACAACAGTTTTTTTTTAATTAAAATAGTTTTTACTTTTGACGTGACAATAAACCTTATATGAGAATATTATCATTTGGTTTAGATTTACTCTAAGAACAGAAAAGGTTTTCATCTTTTTTTCACTGGAAACAGAAAACCCTGTAAACAGTTTAGGACAAACATTTTGGCAGGTATGGATTTCTATAGTGTCTTTAACCACTTGCTTACTGGGCACTTAAACCCCCCTCCTGCCCAGACCAATTTTCAGCTTTCAGCGCTGATGCACTTTGAATGACAATTGCGTGGGCATACAACACTGTACCCAAATGAAATTGTTATAATTTTTTTCCCACAAATAGAGCTTTCTTTTGGTGGTATTTAGTTACAGCTGGGAGTTTTATTTTTTGCTAAACAAACAAAAAAAGATGCAAAAAAAAAATCATGTTTAATAGTTTGTTATAAAATTTTGCAAATAGGTCATTTTTCTCCTTCATTGAAATGCACTGGTGGGCACTGATAGGCTGCACTGGTGGGCACTGATAGGCACAGTTAAGGCGACACTAATAGGCACAGATAAGGTGGCACCGATAGGCACAGATAAGGCAGTACTGATGGGCACAGATACGGCGGCACTGATGGGCAAAGATGGCCACTGATAGGTGGCACTGATGGGTGGCATGGATGGGTGGCACAGATGGGAGGCACAGATGGGTGGCACTAAGGGGCACTGCTAGGTACCACTGATAGATGGGACTGATGGGCACTGATAGGTGGCACTGATATGTGGCTCTGATAGGTGGCACTGCTGGGCACTGATGGGCAGCACTAATGGGCACTGATGGGCACTGGTAGATGACACTGATGGGCATGGATATGTGGTACTGAGGTGCAGCACTGTTGTTGAGGCAGACTGTGGGCACTGATAGGTGGCACTGTGGGTACTGATGTATGGCACTGTGGGCACTGATGTATGGCAATGTGGGCACTTATGTATGGCACTGATGTATGGCACTATGGACACTGATGGGTGGCACTGCTGGGTGGAACTTTTATTAATAACTGGCTGGTACTAGCAGGGGCAGGTGGGCACTGATACGTTGGCCGTGATCGGGACTGATGTCCCGATCACGGCCGCCGGTGATCGGCTTTTTTTTTCTCTCCTCGTGCTGTCAGCGAGAGGATGAAAAATAGCCGATTACCAGCTCTGTTTTGTCACATGATCAGCTGTCATTGGCTGACAGCTGATCACGTGGTAAGGGGTCGGGATCGACCCCTTGCTCGAATCTGTAATCAGGCGAGTCTCATAGACTCGCCGATCACAAAGTGCGCCACGCGCGCCCCTCAGGGGGCTCGCAGGCCGCTCGTGCACGGGACAATGTCAATAGACGTCGTCCCGGCAAAGCAGGTCCGCGCTGTAGCCGTCATTCGGCTATAGCACAGATCTCTAGTGGTTAATGAACCTGGGTTTCCTTTAACCTCTTGCCATCCGCTCTATAGCTGAATGACAGTCACAGTGTGGACCTGAATTTCCAGGAGGCTGTCATGTGATGGCCCCCTTTGCACACACCCTGCATGCCCCCTGCAGGGAGTGTGTGGTGTGCGCTGTGATCACAGAGTCACTGAGACTTGAGTGATCACAGATCAGAGTAAGGGGCTGGTCCCAGCTTCTTACCACGTGATCAACTGTCAGCCAATGATAGCTGATCACATGATGTAAACAAAAGTTTGATCAATTTTTTTTTTCACCGGCTTATTTGCAAGGGACCTCGGTCCCGAAGAGGAAGAGGCAATTATGCCTCATCTGTGCCCACCAGTACTCCCCTGCCAGTGCCAACCAGTGCAACCTATTAATGCCTATGAGTGCCACCTATCAATGCCCATGAGTGCCACCTATCAATGCCCACCAGTGGTGCCAATCAGTGCCACCTAGCAGTGCTGCCTCTCAGTGTAACCAATCAGTGGCCATCACTGCCACCCATCAGTGCCCATCACAGCCACCCATCGGTGCCCATCACTGCCCCTATCGGTGCCCATCACTGCCACCTATCGTGCCCATCAGTCCCGACTCGTCAGCGTACATCAATGAAGGAGAAAAATTACCGTATTTATCGGCGTATAACATGTGCCCCAAGTTTAGGAGGGAATTTTAAGGAAAAAAACTTTTAGGAGGGAAGTTTAAGGAAAAAAAAACTTACATTTAAATGCCCATCAATGCAGCCTTATCAGTGTATCTTCAGCCTTGTCAGTGTCATTGCAGCCTTGACATGCAGATTTGTCAGTGGCATTTGGAGCCTTGTCATGCAGCCTTGTCAGTGTCATTTACAGCCTTGTCATGCAGCTTTGTCAGTGTCATTTGCAGCCTTGTCATGCAGCCTTGTCATGCAGCCTTGTCAGTGTCATTTTCAGCTTTGCCATTATAAAATGGTGCTGCCGAGATACAGAGCAGGGTGTCCTACTTTTGGCCGTTCTCTGCGGCTTTCGGCTGCCCTCGGGCATTCTCTGCAGCTGAGAACTGCTGAAGGCGGCCGAAAGCTGCCGAGAACAGCCGAAGGTGGGCAAAAGCCACCGAGAATGGCCAGAAGTGACTGAAAGCCACCCACAGGCTCACAATCTGTGGGAATCGCCATATAACACGCACCCATGATTTTCCCCTGATTTTAAGGGGAAAAAAGTGTGTGTTATATGTCGATAAATACGGTACCTGTTTGCAAACATTTTATAACAAAATATAATTTTTAAAAAAAAATATTTGGTCTTTTTATATTTTTTTAACAAAGAATAAAAACTGCAGAGGTAATCAAATAGCTCTATTTGTGAGGAAAAAATTATAAAAATTTCATTTGAGTACAGTGTAGCATGACCGCTCAATTGTCAATCAAAGTGCATCAGCACTGAAAGATGAAAATTGGTCTGGACAGGAGGGGGGTTTACGTGCACAGTAAGCAAGTGGTTAATAATTAGCTATTGACAATAAAAGAAGAATATCAATTACCTAACTCAAAGCTAAATTGCACAGCAAGAGAACATTTTATAGATTTTGGTCTAACTCATGCCCAGTTTTTATAACACGCAAAGTACTTTTAATACAAACTATAACATATACTTCACACATACTAAAACATTCAGATGCATAACATAAATCACAAAGATGTATAAAGATTATATAATTGAAACTAACAGTATAATATACTATAAAATTGTAAAGAGATCAATTTACTATGATCTATTATTTAAAAGGATTTTAACTCAAATGCAGTAGACAATTAGAAGTAAATGTTCTAGTTATTGAGCTGTTTTCTTTGCTGAAAGTCTTTCCTCTGAGCTATTGTACTGTAAGCACATATACTGCTCAATAATCATAGACATGGCCAAATTAGTAATACAAAATTCTAAGACTTTGGAGACCGTTCAATAGAAATAAAGTATAAGGTTCACAGGTTTTCTTTTGCTAGACTTGGTAGTTTTAACAACTGTGTCCTAGATTTTTTTTTTGGTTAATGTAAAATAAAACTCCTACTAACAGGTAAATCAGCATCTAAAATAAATACATGTTTACCATTCTACCTGCTAAATAATTTGAAATTTTGTTCAGCCATTCTTGTGGTTTATACACTTCTGCTATGTAGGAAGGCTAGGAAGATCACTTCTCTACTTCCTGCCTGGTTAAGCTTTCATGCCTCCTGAATCTCATTCTCACTAATTAAACAAAGGTGATACTGATGATTTATTTTTCAATGAGCAAACTAGAGTTGAAACAAGAAACAGCGTTGAGGAAACCAAATAGCTGTGTCATCTGCTCACACTTCTCGGCCTGATCGCAGTGTAGTATCTGTTCTTATCAGTTACCAGGAGGTGGCGCTTGCTTCCGTCCCTGTTCTATGGCGAGGTGGAGCAGGGGTGGCGGTTGCTATGCAAAGCCTGCTGGTGTGAAGGTGACCTGGAGCGGTTCGTAGCCGAAAGGGAAGCCTTCTGATGAGGATGGAGAACCACTGGTCGGCGCCAGGTCAGGGGACCCTGGCCTTCTGGCTTGGATTGTGGCAACTTTAGCTCCAGTCAGTTTTTCGTGAGGGAACGTTTGTTCCCCTTTCTCCCACCGGGGGAACGACCTGTACTTCCCGAATGTAATTAGGTAGGAGTGATGGGAGCGAGGGTGTGACCTGATGGTAAAGGGTCTCACTAAGCTCCCGGATCTCCATGCCTTTCTGGCTGGGGTGGGGGCTGTCGTGGTCTGGGCTGGGGGGTCAGGGATGCTTTCTGTTGAAAAGCCCATGGTGATGTGCCCCTGGAGTGGCAGTCCAGGGGTGCCTTATATTCACTGTGCTTGCACTTTGATATCTGGCACCTTGGTCACGTCACCAGACAACATGCTTTTTTACACCTGCCTCTAGGGCCCGGCCTTTTGGCTAGGACCAGAGGAATTTTTTATTCCTGGCCGGAGGGCCTGGTCATTGTATTGCACAATGGCCACCTTTTCACTCTCCTCTTCACTATCCCTTTCCTCACTTTTTATTTATTTTATTTGTGTTTGTGTGTCATGTATCCTGAAAGTCTTGTGGGAGGGTGGACATAGGCCTTCTGGCTTGGTCCGCCCTCTATTGGGGGGCCTCCCTTCGGGGGAGCCCCATAGTACCTAGTAACTAGGAGGCTCTGTTTCGGCAGACCTTCCGGGGAAAGGAGGTCGTCTGGCTTCGGCTGGATGGCCACTGATGAGTCTGGTACCTCAGTCCCTGTCAAGAGCCTACCGCCCGGGGGATCAGGGTAAGGTCCTTCCTAGTGGAGGATATCAGACACCCGTCTGCACTTTTTAGTGTGTCACTCTTTATGTGTGTGCACTTTTTTTATGCACCGGGTGGAAGTTTTTTGGGTGTGTTTTGCACGCCATGGGCTTTTTCAATCAAAAAATCTGCTCAGCTTTGTGTTCTGACATACGTATGTAAATTGACTATTCAGATTTTCAAATCTTTTGCTAGGTAAAACAATAAATGTATACTGAGTGTATTTATAATGTATTTTTAGCTGTTTGCCTGGAGTTACACATTAACCACTTCAATACAGGGCATTTTCACCCCCTTCCTGCCCAGGCCAATTTTCAGTTTTCAGCACTGTCGCATTTTGAATGACAATTGTGGTGTCATGCAACGCTGTACCCAAATTATTTTTATTATTTTATTCCCTCACAAATTGAGTTTTCTTTTGGTGGTCTTTGATCACCTCTGTGTTTTTTATTTCTTGTGCTATAAACAAAAGAAGAGTAACAAGTTTGAAAAAAAAAAAAACACAATATTTTTTACTTTTTGCTATAATATATATCCCAATTTAAAAAAAAAAATTCCTCAGTTTTGGCCGATATGTATTCTTCTACATATTTTTGCAAAAAAAAAAAATCACAATAAGAGTATATTGATTGGTTTGCACAAAGGTTATAGCGTCTACAAAATAGGGAATAGATTTATGGCATTTTTATTATTATTTTTTTTAAACAGTAATGGTGGCGATCTGTGATTTTTATTGTAATTGTGACATTGCGACAGACATATTGGACACTTTTGACACTATTTTGGGACCATTCACATTTATACGGTGATCAGTGCTATAAGAATGCACTGATTACTGTATAAATGTCACTGGTAGGGAAGGGGTTAACACTAGGGAGCGATCAAGGGATTAACTGTGTTACCTAGGGAGTGATTCTAACTGTAGGGGGAGGGAACACTTCGGTGTTCCTCTATACTGGGAATCGCATGATCAGTCCCCTCTCCTCTGACAGGATATGGATTTGTGTGTATACATACACAGATCCACGTCCCCGCTCTGTTACCGGCAATTGCGGGTACCCAGCGGACATCGCGGTCACCGGGCAAGCGCATCGGCTCCCGAGTGACGTGGCAGGAGCACGCCCCTAGATGACCAGAGGATGTGAAATGACGCTGTCCCAGGATAGGAGATCCCTCCTGAGGACATAATTTGACTATGGGTGGGAAAGGAAGTGGTTAAAGATATAAACATAAAACCTATACAGGCCCTAGTTACAAACATCTGACTTACAAGAGGGAGACAAGAGGAAGTGAGAGGAAATCTACCCCTAGTAAGGGAAATTCACTCCTGTAAGAGCTATTATGGAAAAAGGTGTCTCCACTGATTCTTTATCACCAAGGCTTGTTTTCACAACAACCCACAATTTTCAAACTCCAATTGTCTTTGGGACAGAAAGTGAAGTGAAATCTTCTGAACAGGGGCACAGACAGCAAAACAAATGTTACAGCAGTGATAACCCTTCCCTATGTTATCCAAAACTCTTAAAAATATTTTTTTGGGCTGCAGCTACACTTAAAAAATGTTCCGATTCTGACTTACAAACAGATTCAATTTAAGAACAAACCTACAGACCCTATCTTGTTTGTAACCGCCTGTCTTAGTATATAATTTGAGTAATATACTACACTCAACAATCTCTATTGACATATGTGTCAAAATTTGAGATAGTAATACTATTTCAAAGTTTTACCTACTTTTTATACCAAGTATATGTGTAACATGGTCATCTGCACAGTTTAAAGAACATACTGTATATTTCTGTCTGAATATGTTAGGTAAAGAGCAATAAGCCAGCCTGGCACCTACACTTTTTTTTATACCTATCTCTCACTCTACTGACAAAGCATAAAACTAGTCTCCACCTGAGCCATATATCCATGAGCTTCAGTAGCAGTGATTACTAAATCAGAAAAATAGCTTTTCAACTTTTTTTTTAATCACATGTTGTTAATCAAGATTTTTGAAATTAATACAAAAACACAACATGTCAAACAAAGACATGAAGACAGATGCATATTCAACTGGTTTTAACCACTTGCCGACCCCCTCACGACAATATACATCGGCAGAATGGCTCATACAGGCAGAATCACATACCTGTACATTGCCCTTTAAGCCCTTGTACACACGGTCGGAGAATCCATCGGAATGTGTCCTATTGGACCGTGTTGTCGGATAATCCGACTGTGTGTGGTATGCATCGGACTGATTCCGTCAGAATATCCGTCGGACCCAATTTTCCAACATGTTGGAAATATTTCCCGACCAACTGGTTCGATCGGACATACTCCGATCATGTGTAGAGAATTTTGATCGGACTAAGTGCCGCGCATGCTCAGATCAAATTCCTACATCAAAGCTATTGGCTACTAGCCTGAACATAGTCCCATCGTAACGAAATTACGTCATCACGTTCTGAATGATCGGATTTTTCGACAACTTAGTCCGACCGTGTGTATGCAACAGTTTCGGACAAGATCAGATGGACAAAATCCGACTGACAAAATCCGACGGATTTGGTTGTGGAAATCTCCGACCGTGTGTACAGGGGCTAAAAGGTGGCCAGCGGGCGCACACGCGGCAAGCTCCATAAGTTGGGTCATGGGTTCCACTGACTCGATCGCCGCAGGGATACCCGTGATCGCCTCAGGTAATGTAAACAATCATCTCTCCATTCTGTCTAGTGACAGTGTCACTGATCTCTGCTCCCTGTGATCGGAGCAGAGATCAGTGATGTGTCACACACAGCAATGCCCCCCCCCACAGTTAAAAACACACCCCAGGACACACTTAACCCCCACACTGCCACCTAGTGGTTAACACCTTCACTGCTGGTGTTATTTACACAGGAATCAGTGCATTTGTATAGCACTGATTGCTGTATAAATGACAATGGTCCCAAAAATGTGTCAAAAATGTTCAATTTGTCTGCCATAATGTCGCAGTCACGATAAAAATCGCTGACTGCCGCCATTTAAACAAATAAATAAACATGCCATAAACTATCCCCTATTTTGTAAAAGCTATAACTTTTGTGAAAACCGATCAATAATCGCTTATTGTGATTTTTTTTACCAAAAATATGTCAAAGAATACATACTGAGGAAAAAAATATTTTTGTATATATTTTTGGGGGATATTTATTATACCAAAATGTAAAAAAATAATGATTTTTTTTCAAAATTCTCGCTCTTTTTTTATTTATAGCGCCAAAAAATAAAAACCGTAGGGGTGATCAAATACCACCAAAAGAAATCTCTATTTGTGGGAAAAAAAGGACATCAATTTTGTTTGGGAGCCACATCGCATGACCGCGCAATTGTCATCTACATCGACGCAGTGCCGAATCGCAAAAAGTGGTCTGGTCTTAAGCCAGCAAAATGGTCCAGTCTGAAAGTGGTTAAAGAACGCTTTGATACATATATATATATATATATATATATATATATATATATATATATATATATATATATATATATATATATATATATATATATATACTTTGTGTGTATATATATTTCCACTTTTGTGGAATATAGCAAATAAAGAAAAAATGATATATTAATATAATATTTAGTGTTCTGCAGCTGCACACCTAAGAGCTAATCATGAAACCACTCCCTTAGACCCACTCAGAACAGAGGCACAGACAAACAAACACACATGGATTTTCTCAGAATAACAAAAGGTAGGAATCTGCAAAAAGTTTGTTATAATCCTTGCAATGTACATTGCAATGTACATAGATTACCCAGAGGGGACTGTTTTTTTCTTAACAAAGGTGGAGTTACACTTTAAGGCTTGATGCAGTTAAACAGGGGACACTAGGGGAAAATGTGCTCCTTAAGAAAAAGTAATATACTGGTCTCTGGTACAAGAAGTTTTGCATCAACATTTGCTTTAATTGAAATTCAAAAAACATCTAAAGCAGAAGAATTCAAAAATATATTTTTATTACTGAAAAACGTGTTGTACTATTAGTATGAAGTGCATACATTCATAACAATTAATCAATCAAGTATTATTATTATTATTATTATTATTATTATAATACAGGATTTATATAGCGCCTACAGGTTGTGCAGCACTTAACAAAATAAATACAGACATTATAGTTACATTACAATTTGGTACAAGAGGAATCAGAGGACCCTGCTCATTAGAGCTTACAATCTAAATGGAAGGGTCAATTGATACAAAAGGTAATAGCTGTGGGGGATGAGCTGATGGAGGAAGTAAAACAGTGTATTAGTTAGAAGCAGGATAGGATTCTTTATTGAGAAGGGTTTTCAGGGATCGTCTAAAGCTGGATAGATTAGGGGATAGTCGGACAGATTGGAGTAGGGAGTTCCAAAGGATGGGAGAAGCTCTGGAGAAATCCTGCAGGCGAGCATGGGAGGAGGTGACAAGTAAGCTAGAGAGCAGGAGGTCTTGGGAGGACCAAAGAAAGTGGCTTGGTTGGTATTTTATCACTAGGTTAGGGATGTAGCTGGGGGCAGAGTTTTGGATGGCTTTGTAAATTATTGTTAGTACTTTGAATTTTATTTGTTGGGCGAGTGGAAGCCAATGGAGGATTTGGCAAAGAGGGGTGGAGGACACTGGATGGTTGGTAAGTTGGATGAATCTTGTAGTTGCATGGACTGAAGGGGGGATAGTCTACGTAAAGGTAATCCAATGAGGAGGGAGTTGCAGTAGTTGAGGCGAGAGATAACCAGGGAGTGAATTAGAAGCTTGGCGGTGTCATTAGTTAAAAAGGGGCGTATTATGGAACTGTTGTGGAGGCTAAGGCTGCATGATTTGGACAGGGATTGGGCATGGGCCTGAAAGGACAGTACAGAGTCTAAGGTTACCCCTAGCACCATGGCATGTGGGGACAGACTGATAGATGTGCCATTGATCTTGACAGAGAAGTCAGGGCAAGGGTCACTTGGGGGAGGACATTTTAAGAACTCGGTTTTAGATAGATTCAGTTTGAGGAAGTGGTTTGACATCCATGCTGATACGTCTGTTAGTAAATCAGTGATGTGTGAGGAGACCGATGGGGTGATCTGAGGGGCAGAGAAATAGATTTGGGTGTCTTTAGCATATAAATAGTAATGAAAGCCATGGAAGGCTATCAGCTGACCCAGGGAGGACGTGTAGATTGAGAATAGTAGAGGTCCAATCAGAGAACCTTGGGGGACCCCAATGGTAAGAGGAGTTGGAGAGGAGGCAGTGGAGTTGTAAGTGGCACTGAAGGTGCGATGAGATAGGTAAGATTCCAACTACTGGAGAGCGCAGCCATGGAGACCAAGCAAATTTAGTTTTTTGAGGAAGAGGGGTGGTCAACTGTATCAAAGGCAGTGGAAAGTTCTAAGAGTAAGGCCGCGTACACACGGGCGGACTGTCTGACGGACTTGGTCCGCTGAAACGTGTTTCAGCGGACAGTCCGCTCGTGTGTGGGCTTCAGCGGACTTTTTCAGCGGACAGTCTGGCGGACTAAGTCTTTCGGAATTTCCGTAATATTTTTCCGTAATATTGTCCGTCCAACTTTGGTTTCAGCGGACAGTCCGCTCGTGAGTAGGCAAGTTGGACGGACTAAGTATGGGGCATGCTCAGAAAGGATTTACATGGCCGAAGGTTGCATTGCAGTGTATTGGACGTCGTATTTCTAGTCCTGTCGTACGTGCTGTACACGTCATCGCGCAAGCTTTCAGCGGACTGTCTGTTCATCGTGTGTGGTCAAGTCCGTTCATTCAAAAGTAGGACGGACTGTCTGTCGGATTGTCTGACGGACTTAGTTGGTCAGACAGTCCGCCCGTGTGTACGCGGCCTAAGAGTACGAAATAATGACCATTGGTTTTGGCTGTTATTACGTTTTTTGTGAGTTTTAGGAGGGCAGTTCTGTGGAGTGCTGTGGGCAAAATCCAGACTGAAGGGGATCAAGAAGGTTATTCTCACTGAGGTGGTCGCTCAGTTGGTTGTGGACTAAACACTCAAGGAGATTGGAGGCAAAGATGAGTAAAGAGGTGGGTCTTAGGTTGTTAAGATTGGTGGGGTCTAGTGAGGCCTTTTTTGGTATGGGAGTGACTAACGCATGTTTTAGAGGGTTGAGGAAGATGCCAGTAGAGAGTGAGAGGTTGAAGATATGAGTTAAAGAGTGTAAGATAGAGCCAGATGGTGACCGTAGTATTTGAGAAGGAGCAGGGTCCAGGGGGCAGGCAGTTAGGTGGGCGGTAGAAAAAAAAGTTTAGTGACTTCCTCTATAGTAGCTGGGTTAGAAGAGGGAAGTATTGATTGTGCAGGAGGACAAGGAGTATAGAGTGGTACAAGTAAAACATTCATATACTGTATGTCAAAAACTGTAAATAAAAATGTGGTAAAAAATATTCATAAATAATCCAGTAAAGGCCATCAGAAAAAAAGTGTTCTTGTGCAAAAAGATGATTTATATTTGTGTATAAACAAAAATCAATATATCAGTGTGGATGGCAAAATCTTCACACCCAACTCTCAAGCCACTTACCAGCTACTCTGATTCAAAGATGGGGGTCTGGCTGCACTTTATCCCAGTATCCCCATGGGATGGATGGATATCAGGAGCCAAGATTCCAGGATGGGTTACCATACAACCAGGAGGTTCAAACAATAGGCTCAGCAAAAGGGAGAGACATAGGAGGAACTCATTGGGGGTTATTTACGATAGGCAAATCCACTTTGCACTGTAAATCTGAGGGGTAGATCTGAAATGAAGGGAAGCTCTGCTGGTTTTATCATCCAATCATGTTCAAGTTAAAATGCTTTTTTATTTCCCTTGCATGTCCCCCTCGGATTTACAGCAACTGCACTTCCAAGTGCACTTGTAGTGCAGAGTGGATTTGCCTTTCGTAAATAACCCTCATAGTGCCCATACTGTAGCTCCTCCTGACTAGTTTTATTCAAAATAACATTATCAAGGGATAAAGGAGTAATATTATATATTATTGTTACTATTTCACAAATAGAAGTAATTGCATAACTACAAAGAATAATTTCCACATCTCAAGACTGAAGGAGGTAAGTCCCAAAAAACAAATGGATTGGGTGCTGAAAATGCCAAAGGCAATGAAGTTTAATTTGGCCCACCAATTTCCAAACATAAATGGATGTCCTAATTCTTTTTTTTTATATTTGTAATTTAATAGAAAGAATTTTTACTATAGCAGAAAAACAAAAACAAATACAGTAAAGGGGCACCCATTGACAAATGGTCAGGAAAAATAAGAGAACAATTTGGTACATAGTGGTGAAATTCTTTAGGCAGAAATGAATGCATAGTTGAGATGTGGTCATAATAAAAGTAAGAGGAAGGAACAATAAAAATAATAAATGGAAACAAAAAAGGAGGGGAAAGGGGGTACGGGGTGGGGGATAAGGGCTCAAGTAGGTAGTAAGCATTCAGAATAATATTTGTCACAATTCAGTAACTGGTTAAAAGTAAGGTGTTTCCCTCATCTGAATATTTAAAGGTATGACAATAAACCATATTTTAATGTAATCTTTAGGTCAGTCATGGGAGGAGGGTATTATCTTCAATCCTCAATTGTATTAATTTCTTCAATCTTTGACAACCATAGTGACAGAGCAGGGGGGCTTGGGTCTCTCCACTTTGAAGAAATACAAGATTTAGCTGTGTTGATGAGGTGCTGCAAAACTGATTTATTTGGGGTTTTAATAGGTATTTTTGATTTACATAGGAGGGGAAATGTAGGGGTCATCGGAAAGTTCTTAACTGGTTCCCGACCAGCGCACGCCGATGTAGGTCGGCAAAATGGCACGGGCAGGCATATTTGCGTACAAGTACGTCCAATCTCTAATGCCGCCCTGCCATCGTGAGCGCTCCACCGGCGGCGCGCTCGCATGCCGGTCGTGACCCCCGTGAGTCAGTTCGCGGGTCCCACGGACTCAATCGCAGCGGGCATACCCGCGATTGTCTCATGGGGCGGCTGAATGGAGAGATGCCATTGTAAACAGCATCTCCCCGTTCTGCCTAGCAACTAGTGACGCTGATCTCTGCTCCATGTGATTGGAGCAGAGATCAGTGTTCACTAAATGAAAGCCCAGCCCCCAACAGTTAGTAACACACCCCTAGGAACACTTAACCCCTACACTGCCACCCACTGGTTAACCCATTCACTGCCAGTGTCATTTACACAGGAATCACTGCATTTATATAGCAGTGATTGCTGTATAAATGACAATGGTCCCAAAAATGTGTCAAAAATGTCCGATGTGTCTGCCATAATGTCGCAGTCACAATAAAAATCGCTGATCACCGCCATTACTAGTAAAAAAAAAATATTAATAAAAATGCCATAAAACTATCCCCTATTTTGTAAACGCTATAACTTTTGCGCAAACCAATCAATAATCTCTTATTGTGATTTTTTTGCCACAAATATGTAGAAGAATACGTATTGGCCTAAACTGTGGGAATTTTTTTTTTATATATATATATATTTTTGGGGAATATTTATTATAACAAAAAGTTAAAAAAAATAGTTTTTTTTCAAAAATAAAAACCGCAGGGGTGATCAAATACCACCAAAAGAAAGCTCTATTTGTGAGAAAAAAAGAACGTCAATTTTGTTTGGCAGCCACGTCGTATTTGTCAGTTAAAGTGACGCAGTGCCAAATCGCAAAAAGTGGTCTGGTCTTTGACCAGCAAAATGGTCCGGGGCTGAAGTGGTTAATCAGTAATTTAAAAAAAAAATCCTTTGTACCTCTCTCCAGAAATGTGAAAGCTTAAGACAGGACCAGAATTAATGTAAAATGTCTCCTCTGCTCTGGCGTCTCCAACAACAGTCTGAGATAGAAGGAAAGAGAGTATGAAGAATTGATGGGGTCTGGTACCATCTTGATGAAAGCTTACTCTTAGATTCCTGTATTCTGGTAGATATGGAAGACTGGAGTGAAATTCTAAATAATTTGTCTTCTGTCATATGTCCTAATTCTTTAATTGTCAGGGGAAACAATACACATACATTTTTGCAGACTTCAATAATTGATACTATTCTAATTTAGAAAAAACATATTATATTTTATATATGAAAAAGATAACCTGTAATATAATATAATTTATGAAATAAAATAAAATTAAAAATAAGAAAAATAAAGACTAAATCGACATCCAGAGAGGTTTTTTTCAGGTTGTAACTGTGTAACTGTGTTGCAAAAGATTACTCTGTCACATTTATATTAATTTTATTTTTTAAGCCATTTAACATTATTTATATTCACCACTATGACTTAAATTAATATTATTCACTAGCTTTAGGCATAATCATTTCATTTACTGTTCTTTCAAAATGGTAAATCACTACAAAATATAACAAAATGTCAAGAAACTGCTGATTTTCAATCAGCTGTGGCATTTATTTTCAGTTATGATCCAGTTAGCTGTTAAGATTAATTTGCAGTGTGAAGGTTGATCTTTATGTGAAGCCCATGGTAACATAATCACATAAATTATAACTTTATAGATTCTTGCATCCACTCATAATGCATACTGGTTTTCATTAGAATTAAAGTCATAGTTGTTGTTCGATTTTATATTCAGAAATAATCATGTGCATGTTTTTATCAAGGCAGCTTTTTAGCTGTATACAAAAACTATATCAAGGTAAACTAGATCAAAAATAGGTTAGTAACACACAGAAACCAATAATTTCCTGTTGAAGTATGGAATTTAACTGGTTTCAATGGATAACAATGGCACTATTAGTATTTTCAGTTTTTTTTTTACCAATATTGTTTTTGTTTTCATCTTGTTCATGTCTTTTCCTCCAAATTATTGCATGCATATCATGGTTAGGTTTTGTCATTGACTCAGCATTATGCCAATTTCATTCTGAAACTAATACCTCTGGTTAAGATTCAGATACAGTACATCTCAACTATCCATAGAATCATCTATCTATTGGCCTAACATGTCTCTTGCTAAATGTGAGAGGCCTTAATAGCACGTACAAATATTTGACTACTAGGAGAGAACCTAACTCATTCAAGTTAGAAGTAATATTCCTTTATTATGTTCAGGGCTAATAAATAACATTTTTTTATATTTTTATTTTTATTTAGGTAAGTATACATATGAATATTATGTAATATGACTACCATACCTTGTTTTTTTTTTCTAATTTGTATGCAGGCTAAATAAAAATGGCTTTTAAAGTAATACACACATATACGTTCTTTGTAAAATAGCATTATAAGTACAAGAAAGAAGGTGTCAAAGGCCTCCACCCCTTTCCAGGGAAGATTATTCTATTTTGACATACTGTAGATGTTCTTTTTCACGCCTCTTGCGAACCAGTACAAAATGTGCTCCTCACTGACCTCAAAAGAATGTTCATTTTCCCTTAAGATGTAGGAAGAATGCTGAGTCCTGACCTTTAGAATTCACCCTCATATGTTTGGCCATTCATGCATGGAGAGGGTATTTTGTATTTCAAATAAATGGGTCTTTGCATTCATCAATTGCCTTGTACCTGATAGGAGACCAAGATGATAAGGGCATAACAATGGCAGCCTCTTGTATCATCTTCCCAAGAACCACTAAAAGTGAAATAGGGGGTGTAAAGAGACAGGAGGAGCACAAGTTTAGGCAGATGTAGCTTGCATAAACCCAGGATGATCCAGCAGGAGTATAATGCAAGGATTCAGCGGAATCCCCATCCCTTTGACATTATTGCCCAAATATGATCACTGGTCATTTTCAGGCAATGACATAGACCAAATACAGCTCTTACAATACAATATTTGGTCAATGATGTCACTACCGTCCCCGTCAATTCCCCTATATAGCTGATGACAGATCTGGGGAGTTGGTACATGTATCATTGCTATTGGTTGTGTATTCAGGGACATGTTTGTATACAAACATGCACCTAGCCATTATTCTATGTGCAGAGCCGCAAGCAGAGGTATGCACACACACATATGCAGAAGACATCTGGCAAATAGGAATTCCCTGACATCACCACATTATGTTGTATATACCAAGCTATTTTTCTTGTGTTTGAGTGCTGGGTCTTTAGGATGTCTTGTGTTTCAGTATATTGCTGGGCTGGGCTGGGCTGGGCTTGAGAGACTCAGGGATGCAGTGTTTTTAAATAATCCTTCCAAGCCTTTACAATGCTCCAACTACATACAGTGTATAGGATAGGGGGAGTATATTAACACAGGCATTCTGCTTTTCCCCTCTGTTTGATGGTCTCATGTTTTTGCTTGACCGTGTAGCAGTCCCTAGATGTCTGTGTCCTTGTCTTTAGACTTTCTGTTTATTCACCATCAAAGCTCGATGTTGCAGAGTCCTAATAACCTCAGTTTGTATTCCAGTGAGTGGTGGAAGTCCAAAAGCTGGTCTGTGGGGGTGGATTTTCTGTATACCTCAATTTATCAGGCCACCCCTTCTCCTTGACATGTAACATACAAAAGGGTAATTTGCTATTCTATGCCTCTTCCCATATAAGCATGATGTATTTGCCCACTGCCTTTACCTGTCTACTAAAAGCTTTTATTTTCAATGTTCTACTCTTAAACAATGTATCATTTAAATGCCTGAACCAAAGACTTGATGTTATTCTCCTGAAAGAGTTCAAAGGGCACATCTCCAACTTTTCCAGTACAGGCTAACTGTAATGAAATATACAGGTGAGATTATAGTATAGCCATGTTTCTGTCTGTGAAAGTTATCCTTGTACTTGAAAAAGGTGGCGTTTTGACAAAGGTCCACCAAGAAACATACGTGGTCTAGCTTGAGTTCAGTTTAACTGTCAAGTGTTATCTAATTTCAGACAGGCGTTTTATTTTCTTCAACAACACCTTCCTCCCCAAACATGTCCTTCTTGTCAACCTGAACCAGTTCCCACATAATGTCTACTATAAAACCTGGGTCACCACATGGTTTAAGCACAGAACCATCATAAGAAGTATTTCTGTAGAAAAGCAAAAGCTGCATTATTACACCCTCAAATTACCACCACTACAGTACCAGTGGCCCTGTTAACATGTTTATGCCCTGTACACACGGTCGTACTTTCCGACGACAAAATCTGTCAGATTTTTTCAGACGGATTTTGGCCCAAACTTGTCTAGCATACACACGGTCGCCCAAAGTTGTCGGAAAATCTGATTGTTCTGAATGCGGTGACGTAAAACATGTACAACGGGACTATAAAAAGGCCAGTAGCCAATAGCTTTCGTCTCGTAATTTATTCTGAGCATGCAGGGCCTTTTCTCTGTTGGAATTGTCTACACACGATCAGAATTTAAACAATCATATTTTCTAGTCGTAAACATTTTAGATCCAGCCCTCAAACTTTGTGTGTCGGAAATTCCAATGGAAAAAGTCCAATGGAGCCCACACATGATTGGATTTTCCAACAGCATGATCCGATTGCACATTTTCTGTCTGAAAGTCTGGCCATGTGCACAGGGCATTAGACTTACAATGCTCACCTTCTCTTTATGCATCCATTTAAATTCTTATAATATTCCAGATTTTGAAGTCTTTCATTATTCTCTGGATCTACACATTTTCTAAAATTTGGAATACACCCTTCTTAGACCACCTTCAGCGCCACTTTTACTTAAAGTGCGATTAGGGACTGTAGGATACCATACAATAATATATTTTGAACTCAGAGAATGCGTTCTCAAATATTTCAAGATGATGATAAGAACTGAATGGTAATCTATGTAAAATGTATAGTATAGTATTATTACTGTAAATCCACTGTAAAAAGTAAGGTTTAATTTTACAGTATACCATAAAAATAAATAATTACTCCCAAATAATTCATTTTCCATTGTAGTATTTTTGCAGATTTGTGTGGATTTTGATACCTTGTGTATGTAAACTTTTTTCACTGTAATGTATTTTTCCTCCATCATTACATGATATTTAAATAATATATATTAATCTTTATGTGTATAAAATACATATTATTTTAGTTCTTTATTTGTAAATAACTGTATTATGTATTGTAAGAAAAATATAACTTCAGTGATCTGGTATCATATCTGATAGTAAACATATTACTAAATCAATGGGCAGAACACATTTGATTTGATTGCCTTTCCATCAAACCAACTTTTTTTAGTAACTTTTCCTTAAAAAACAGCCAGAACAAAACATTTGGCTGGCTCACAGAAAAACATGAACTACAATAACTGAGTGGTAGGGGATAAGCATCAGACACTTAATAAAGAACATTAAATATAAAATACAATGTATTCTAGAAATAATAAACTAACATATTTCTAGGGTGCACCCTCTATAAAAAAGATATAATAGTTATATATCTTTCTTTATATTTTTTATATTTATATTCATATATATATATATATATATATATATATATATATATATATATATATATATATATATATATATATATATATATATATATATATATATATATATATATATATATATATATATATATATATATATATATATATATATATATACTAAAAAGTACATTTAGGGCTCATTCAGAATAGCTCTGCTCTGAACTGCTGTTTTTTGCCTCTGCACCCACTTTGAAACTGCACACAGGTAGCTTATAGAAGTGAATGTAAATGCAGGGGCTGCACAGATGCAGATTCATGTCAAATTTGACATGCATCCAGGAGCAGCTGCACAGCTCCTGCTGCCAGTATGCAGCTTTAATGCTGATGCAGATACAGAAAACAGTGGCTCAGCATGCAAGGTGTCAGCACCCATCGCAACAAGCCCTTAAGTTTATTACAGTTTAAAAGTTTGGAATGAAACTTTTTTTGAATTGTTGATTTATGGGATGAATGTTTATCATTTGATAACAAGTGAGCAGTAAAACAAAATTAGCTTTGTCTGTCTTTTGCTGGGGAACTCAATTCATTTAAGGATACAAGGTATTTGGGCCAGCACTTCACATGGGAAAACTTTGAATGTGCTTTGATTTGACAAAATTTGTGATTACAGTGTGTCGGTGCTAAACTGGAAGGGTCATCTGTCAAATCAGGTTGTGTGTGTTGTTTCAAGATCTATTTTTTTTTTTAAGTTGGGAACAGAGTGGACAAAACAGACAAATAAGTAACAGTCAAATAATAAAAAAAATCACAAATATATATTTTTACTTTATTTTGTATATATTATATATTTATACTTAAAGAGTCAAAAGATAGTTTGAAATATTCACATCACAATTGGACTGGATAATATAAACTTGATAAATATGGTATAATTAATATCATAAATAATTAATATAATCTTCTTAGCAGAATCAGACCTGTAAAGGGCCACACACATGGGTTGAATAAACTGGTGGCATTCGACCCGTGTGTACTGTAGCGAGTGCTACAAAAGCCAGCTGAAAGGCTTGCTTCTGTTGAAGGGGCAAGATTGAGGTGTTTTAAACTGGTAGGCTTTAATGACTAGTTTAGGACATGCCAATGGAGGTCCTTTGAAGATTAATCACTTAGTTTCATAGTAGGTAAAGTTGAATAAAGACAATAGTCCACCCAGTTCAACCTGTGTAGGTACATGTGTCAGTGTCTATAATTATTTCCCATATCCCTGTATCTCGTGTTCCTCAAGATGCACATCTAAGAGTCTCTTAAAACTATCAATACTCCCCTCAGCCACCACCAATTGTGGAAGAGGGTTCCACATCCTTTTTGCCCTGACTGTGAGAAACCCCCTTCACATTTTACAGTTAAACCGCTTCTCTCCCAAGCTTGTTGTGTGACCCAGTGTCCTCTTTCCCTCCTTGAGACTGAATAGTTTTTTCCTATGGGATCACCACTGAGAAATTTGTAAATCACTATCATATGCCCTCTCAAGAGTTTTTTCTCCAGCGAGAATAAGTTTAGTGTTTGCAATCTTTCCTGGTAATTGAGGTCCTCCAGTCCCCTTATTAGTTTTGTTGCCCTTCTTTAGACTCTCTTCAGTTCCAGCACATCCCTTCTGAGGACTGGTTACCAGAACTGGACGGAATACCCCAGATGTGGTCTAACCAATGTTTTATAAAGTGACAGGACTATTTCTGGAGTATATCCCTTTTTTATGCATGCTAATATCCTGCCTGCTTTGGTAGCTGCAGCTTGACATTGCATGCTATTGCTCAATCTGTCATCTACTTGGACCCCAGATCTTTCTCCATCCCTAGTGAGTAGTTTGCATTTATGTTTTTTGCCCCAAGTGCATTACTTTACATTTCTCCACATTAAACCCCATTTGCCATGTACAGTAGTTGCCCACTTCATTATTTTGTTCAGGTCTTTCTGTAAAATTTCTATATCTTGATGTGAAGTTATTGCCATGCTTAATTTTGTGTTATCCATAAAACTAAGATTGAGCTATTTATCCAATTCTCCTGTAACCTGTAAATGCTTTTAACGCATTGCCTTTGGAGATATTTTTTCTCTAGGACCTCTGCTTAAAATATATATATATATGTGTGCGTATAAAGTCCAGTACCAATTCCTCCATTATTATCTTCAAATCTATGGGATGTGGCACATATGTATTTATCCCCTTCCCGCCGAGTGTACGCAGATGTGCGTACTCAGCTTTCGGGGGTTATAACGGGATGATGCTTGCAGCTGCAAGTAAGCTCCAGCGTAGACGTCCACTTTTACAGAATCGGTAATAGCGGGTCCCCAAACAATGTCGTTGAATAATTGGGCATACAATGGTTATAGGGGTCTGGGTCCTGCCCTGGGGGACATGTATCAATAAAAAAAAAAGTTTGTGAAAAATTTCATTTTTAAATGAGCAGTGAGCAGTTTTTGATTTTTAAAGAGAAAGCATAAAAATTAAAATTTCCTTCCAATATAGTGCCTGGTGGTCCCTTTAGACTACCTGTAAAGTGGCAGATCGGTACCATGCCTAGAATCTGCTGCAGAAATAATTGCATTTATAAATCCAAAAAAAACAAAATTTTCCCTGCAAGCTGCCTTTCTTTTGCTCAGCAACAGCTGGGGAGCCAATGTGTATGATGAGGCCCCAAGTATTGCACTGGGAACAATATTAGAGATTTTTTCGATACATTTTGGTGTCACTTTGACTTTGGTTGAAGTAACGGGAGCGTAAAAATTGGTCTTTGGGTGTCGGTGGCACCTTCCCCCCATAACCCTATAGAGGTACTCTTGATGAAAGCAAGAATTGGCCTTGCTGTAAAAAAAATGCAATGATATATACCTGTTGAACAGGTGCAGAAAAATTACTCTTTCGGTGTCGAGGGGCGCTTTCCCACCATAACCCTATAGAGGCACTCTAGATGAAGGCAAAAAACATTGAAATTATATGCACCTGTCAAACAGGTGCTGAAAAAATTGGTCTTTGGGTGTTAATTGTGCCCATGAAACTTATACCAAAAACATTCTTCCAGATGAAATGATTGAGCACCCTCAAAAGCTAAGCAGTCTCAAAGTCCTGCAGAGGTTCCACATCCCAAAAAGACTTACTCAGTGACATCGGCATGAGGGCTTCAGGCTTCATTGTTGGTAATCCAGGACTGATTCATTTATTATAAAATATCAAATGGTCCACAGAGTCTGTGGACAGGCGCATTCTATGATCAGTAACAAAACCTCCTGCAGCACTTTTGCGATATGGAACTGTGTTGCTTTAACTGATAATTGTGCAGTTGTGCGAATTTGCAACCATACAAAATTGACTTCCTTTTTTCCCACAAATAGAGCTTTCTTTTGGTGGTATTTGATCAACTCTTTGTTTTTTATTTTTTGCATTATAAACAAAAAAAGCGACAATTTTGAAAAATAAATCAATATTTTTAACTTTTTGTTATAATAAATATCCCCCAAAAAATATATAAAAAAACGAATTTCTTTCTCAGTTTAGGCTGATATGTATTCTTCTACATATTTTTGGTTAAAAAAGCATATATTGATTGGTTTATGTAAAAGTTATAGAGTCTACAAAATAGGGGATAGATTTATGGCATTCTTCTTATTATTTTTTTCATTAGTAATGGAAGCAATCTGCGATTTTTATCATGACTGTGACATTATGGTGGACACATCGGAAACTTTTGATAGTATTTTATGACCATTGTCATTTATACAGCAATCAGTGCTATGAAATACACTAATTATTGTGTAAATGACACTGGCAGGGAGGGGGATTACCAGTAGGGGGCGATCGGGGGGTTAAGTGTGTCCTAGGTGATTCTAACTGTGGGGGGATTGCCTCACTACAACATGACAGAGGTAACTGCTCCAAATGATAGGGAGCAGTAGGTCTCTGTCATGTTGCTAGGCAGAACAAGGAAATGCCTTGTTTACAAAGGCATTTCCCCGTTCTGTCGCTCCATGACACAATTGCTGGCTCTCCGGCGGACATTGAGTCCACAGGACCCATGGTCATGATCATGGAGTACACAGCGGGGGCATGTGCACCCAAAATGCTGTGATTTAAAAGGGATGTACCTATATGCCCATTTGCCCAGCCATGCCATTGTGCACCCGTATATCGTCGTGCGCTGGTCAGCATGTGGCTAAAGTGTCCACAAGAGATTTTATCTTCTGCACTCTCTGTGGGGATGGGATGAGTTCTAACAGCTTTCACTTATAACGGTGGTTAAGGAGGGTTGCCAACCAGCAATCACCCTTATTCTTTATGCCAATATTCTTGGGTACTTTCGCATGCTCTGAAGCATGAGGTTGCCCATGCTCCTCAAATTTGCTGAGGCTTGAGAAGTAGACTCCTTGGGGCCACTCAGGGTGACAGCATCTGGAACTTCCTCCTATCATTCATGTACTACTTCCAGTCATAGCTTACAGATTGATGCATGTCTTCCTCTTCTTCAAAGCTTATGCAAGTGCCAGAATCCTCCTCCTCATCCTCCTCCCCTCTCTCGTCCTGTGTGTACTGTGACATAGGAATAATGGTGTCTGGATAAAGTGGGCCTTGAGAGGAAAGGAAGTCCTCCTCTTCCTCCTGCTCTGCTCTGCCTCCAGTGCCCAGTCCATAATGCAATGCAGAGTCTGCTCCAGCAGGAACAAAACAGGGTTTGTGTCAGTGATGCATGCACTGTCACGGCTCACCATCTTTGTGGCCTCCTCAAATGGTGACAATGCAGTGCATGCATCCTTAATGATCAGCCATTTGCGTGGGGAAAAAAAAGCTGAGGCAGCCTGAGACTGGTGTTGTGCCGTATTCGCACATGTACTCATTGATGGCTCTCTGCTGCATGTATAGCCGCTGCAGCATTTAAAAACTCCAGTTCCTCCTGGTGGGCATGTCAAAAATCAGGTGGTTTACGGGCAGGTGGATTTCACCCAACCAAACACTGGCTTTGTATGACCACCTGAAATAGCTACAGACTCTTCTGGTCATCTTTACCACATCTTGCAACCCTGGGTATGTATTTAGGAAACGCTGATCCACCAAATTGAGGGCATGTTCCAGGCATGGTACATGTGTCAACTTTCCCTGTTTAAGGGCGGACAGGAAGTTTGAGCCATTATCACACACCACCATTCCTTGCTCCAATTGTTGTGGTGTGAACCACCTATGGGTCTGTCCCTGCAGAGCTGCAAGAATCTTTGCTTCAGTGTGGTTTCTATACCCTAAACAGACCAGCTGAAACATTGCATGGCACCTTTTAGCCTGACTCATGGAATAGCCCTGTGAATACTTAGGGGTTACCTGATGTTCATAGATCATTCTGCAGAGGAGGGCATACAGGTGGCCAAGGAGGAGGAGGAGGGCGGTAGAGCTCACAGATCTGGCATCATCACCACCAGGTGTATGGAGACGTAGAGGCACAACAAGCTGCAGCAACGAGCCCTGTCCAGCATACTTTTGAGTTGCAAGCTGCATTACCCAGTGTGTTGTGAACTAAATATATCATCCCTGCCCATGCTTGCTGGATCACATGTCAGCAGTAAGGTGGATTTTACGGCTGACTGCCTTGCCCAATGATGCCAGAACATTCCCTTCCATGTAATGGTAGAGAGATGGAATGGCCTTACATGAAAAGTAGTAGAGACTGGGAACCTGCCATTGTGCAAATTACTAGAAGGGGGCAGACTCCACCAGGCTGAAAGGCAGAAGTTGGAGAGCCAACAGCTTTGACAAGCCTGCATTTAGACACTGGGCAGGTGGGTGGCAGGGACTGCATTTTTTTCCCCTGTGGCAGATGGGGAAGAGAAATTTGCCAGCTACAGTCTACAGCTGGTGGGGTGCTGTTAGGACTTGGGACATCCTGTGCTATACCATCATCCCTGTCAGTAGAGGCTACTGAGAGGTAATGAGTATAGCAGGGTCAGACTAAAGTGGGTAAGGAGGAGGAGGGGGGACAGATTTGTACCCTTTTTGTCTGGCTTTTAGGTGCTCTTGCCAACGGGCTAAGTGCTTGGACATTAAATGCCTTGTTAGGCATGTGGTACCCAAATGGTTGGTGTTTTTGCTACGTTTGAATTGCCTGAGACACAGTTTGCAGATAGCAACAGTGCGATCTGCTGAAAAAGGCCCAGACAGCTGAGCTTTGGGGAGTGAGACGGGAGATAACAGCTGCAGAATGTGATGGCATAGGGTGGCTGTTCTCTACTATTTCTTGATGTCGTCCTCCTTGTGGTTGTGCCACCTCACCTTCAGTTTCCTCCTCTGCTCTATCTGACACCCAAGTCTCATCAGTGACCTCATCATCATCATCATAATCATAATCATCTCCATCTTCTTCATCTTCATCTCCTCCATCTTCATCATTACCACTGGAGACAACTTGGCAATACGCTGCGACTTGGTGAACATGAATGCCAATTTGTCTATCAGTGTTTCTCCCTCTTTCTAGGCTCATGTTCCTGTCATCCTTAAAGCGGAGGTCCACCCTAAAGTGGAGCTTCCGCTCATTGGAACAGTACAGGTATCTGAGCCCACTTCCGGCGTAGATTCTGCAGAAGGTACGCCCCTTTCCGCAGAATCTATGGCCCTTTCCGAAGGTCCCCCGCTGCCTGCTGGGAAACACACGGATCCCAGAGACAGCGGGGACCATCCTTATTGCGCAGCGGGACTCGCGCATGCGCAGTAGGGAACTTCCTGATTCCCATACCCAAGATGGCGGCGGCAGCACCCAAGAGACGATCGAGAGAGATCGGCTTCGGGTACCGAAATCGCGGGCACGCTGGGCGGGTAAGTGTCATTATTTTAAAAGTCAGCAGCTGCAGTATTTGCAGCTGCTGGCTTTTAAAAAAAAAAAACTACGGACTCCCGCTTTAACCTCAGAACCAACATCTGAATCCAGTAATGGCTGGGCATCATCAAGGAGCAAGTGGCTTACACTGTGGTCACATAACTCAGCTGACTCTTCAATGGCTGATGTTGGGGCGATTGCAAGAATAGATGTGGACAAGGAGGCAGGTTTATCCACTCTGGCAACTGCAGGGGACTGCACACTTGTCTCTGCTTGCATGACAGTGGATGAGGAGGATCGGAAGGTTTAGTAAGCCAGTCCACCACTTCATCTGCATGCTGTGGCTGGATAGCATGGGCAAACTCATTAAACAGAGGAAAAGATGCCCTCCCTGAGGACTGACCACCACATCCACCTTTGCCTGTGGACACATTTGTTGCAGTGCCAAGGGAATGTCTGCCTCTCCTTGTTGTCCTCCCAGACATTATTCGGAGGGAGGGGGTGGTGCCTATAAGCAAATATAAAGAAGAAGTTGAAATCTGTACGTAGATGCACTTTAATCAATGTAAAGAGGTGTTTGTTGTACTTCAATTTTTTTAGTATTCACACTACACAGACACACTCCACAGATACACTATAATATACTGCAATATAATGGGCCAAATGTACAGTGACACACAGAACTATATGGCGTTAAGCTGTCAGTAACACACACAGAAGTAAATGATGTTAAACTGGCAGTAATGTACACAGAAGCAAATGGCATTAAACTGGCAGTAATGCACACAGAACTATATGGCATTAAACTGGTAGTAACACACACAGAACTATATGGTATTAAAATGGCAGTAACGCACAAAACTATATGGTTTTAAACTGCCAGTATTGCACATAGAACTATATGGCATTAAACTGGCAGTAACACACACAAAACTATATGGCATTAAACTGCCAGTAACGCACACAAAACAATATTACGTTGAACTGGCAGTAATGCACACAGAACTATATAGCGTTAAACTGACAGTAACGCACACAGAAGTAAATGGCGTTAAACTGGCAGTAATGCAACCAAATAGACGGTGTTCAACCATCACTACACTGACACTATCTGAACTGTCCCTACTCTAGCTATACACTAATGTAAAGATTACTGACACAGTCTCACTACTACACTGAAACTATATGAGCTGTCCCTCCTCTACACTAATGTATGTATGGATGACACAGTCTCACTACACTACAGTGAAACAATCTGAGCTGTCCCTACTCTAGCTGCACACTATGCAAAGCTGAATGATGGTCCTCCTCACTACACTCACACTATCCCTAGACTGACACTAAACTAATATGCTACACTAACAATTGGAGCAAAATAGCGCAGTATAGCACACTAACCAACTAATAGTACTGAACAGAGCCCTGTTCTATCTCTCTCCATGCCAAAAGCACACTGAAAATGGCTGCCATTGAAAGAATGTTTTTATACTGTGGGGCAGGAATGAGCCATGATTGGATGAAGTCATAATGACAGTGTCCAATCATGACTCTGACAGTGCTTTGTCCCCTGATTGGCTGAAGCTTTCACTGCTTCAGCCAATAAGGGCTTGCAATGCACTGTTCAGCACTGCAATACATTGTTGTCAGTTAGGGGGGTCGAACAAATGGTCAAACCACCCGTTTGTTCGGATGTTCACTGATCGTCCCAACAATGGAAGTTTGGCTCGAACTTATCCCTATTAGTAGGTTTGTACAATAATTTCACAATAATCATTTTCTTCCTAAGTTTTACTTGCCTTACCATTTCATGAGAAAAAATATAAATACACAATTTATTTTAACCACTTCCCGCCCGTGCTACAGCCGAAAGACGGCTACAACGTGGACGTTTCCTGCCGGGAGGGCATCCCTGGACGTCCTCCTATTTACTTCCCCTCTGCGCGCCGCCGCGGGCGCGCAAAGGGGAAGTTCTGTGCTGGCCGTGCACAGCCAGTCACAGATCGCTGTAAATGGCCAATCACAGTGGCCATTTACAGAGTGATCGGCGTGTCCAATGAGAGATGATCTCATATGTAAACATATGAGATCATCTCTCATCGCCGCTCTCCCTCCTCACACAGACAGCGTGTGAGGAGGGAAAGATGAACGGCTGCAGCAGCCATATAAGTTAAAAAAAAAAAGTAAAATAAAGTGCCATTCGCCCCAGTGCCATCCGCCCCCAGTACCATCCATCCGCCCCAGTGCCATCCATCCGCCCCCCAGTGCCATCCATCCGCCCCCAGTGCCATCCGCCCCCCAGTACCATCCGCCCCAGTACCATCTGCCCCCAGTACCATCCATCTGCCCCAGTGCCATACATCCACCCCCAGTGCCATCTGCACGCAGTGTCAACTGCCCCAGTGCCACCTGTTAGTGTCACCTGTCCCCAGTGCCACCTGTTAGTGCCACCTGTCCCCAGAGCCATCTGTCCCCAGTGCCACCTGTCAGTGCCATTTGTCCCCAGTGCCATCTGCCATCAGTGCCACGTATAAGTGCCATCTGTCATCAGTGCCATCTGTCATCAGTGCCACATATTAGTGCCATTTGTCATCAGTGCCACGTATCAGCGCCATTTGTCATCAGTGCCACCTGTCAGTGGCACGTGCCATCTGTTATCAGTGTCACGTGCCATCTGTTATCAGTGTCACGTGTCATCAATGCCACTTATCAGTGCCATCTGTCATCAGTGTCACGTGTCATCGATGCCACGTATTAGTGCCATCTGTCATCAGTGCCACGTATTAGTGCCACCTGTCATCAGTGCCACGTATTAGTGCCACATGCCATTAGTGCCACATATTAGTGGCACGTGTCATCAGTGTCACATCAGTGTCACGTGTCATCAGTGCCACATCAGTGTCACGTGTCATCAGTGCTACGTATCAGTGCCATCTTTCATCAGTGCCACGTGTCATTGTCCTGGTTCTCAAGGGCCTTCAAAAGTGTAATAGGTAGTCAACAATTTAGATGTGTAATTTATGCTCCTAGAACATGTGACGGTGCTCCCTGCATGTTGGGCCTCTCTATGTGGCCAGGCTGTGAAAAAGTCCCACACATATGGTATCGTAATACTCAGGAGGAGTAGCAGAATGTATTTTGGGGTGTCATTTGTGGTATACACATGCCACGTGAGAGAAATAACCTATTGCAATGACAATTTTGTGGAAAAAAATAAAAAAATAAAAAATATTCATTTTGCAAAGATTTGTGGGAAAAAATTACAACATCAAAAACCTCACAATGCCTCTTACTAAATACCTTGGAATGTCTACTTTCCAAAAAGGGGTCATTTGGGGGTATTTGTACTTTCCTGGCTTGTTCGGGTCGCAAGAAATGAGATCGGCCACCAGTACATCAGATGTGATCAATTTTGTATGATTCGCACCACAGCTTGTAGACTCTCTAAAGCCGCGTACACACGTGGCGGACTGTCTGGCCAACTTAGTCCGTCAGACAATCCGACGGACAGTCCGTCATACTTTCGAATGAACGGACTTGCCCACACACGGCACTTTTTGAGTGGACTAATACGGCGGACTAAGTCCGCCATACTATCCGCCCTACTTTTGAAATGAACGGACTTTTCCCGCCTGGAGAAAAGTCCGCTCATTTCGAGCGCGTCTCCAGGTAGGCGGGGCCCGCGAAGGAGACGTCGCTGACCCCGCCGCCTGGTATGGACTTAAAGGGGAACCCCAACGGCGAAAAAAATCGGCGTGGGGGTCCCCCCCCAAGTCCACAACAGACCCTTGTCCGAGCACGCTACCTGGCCGGCCAGGAAAGGAGGGCGAGCGAGCGCCCCCCTCCTGAGCCGTACCAGGCCGCATGCACTCAACATGGGGGGTGCCTTGGGGAAGGGGGCCCCCAACCCCAATGCACCGTGTCCCCATGTTGATGAGGACAAGGGCCTCTTCCCGACAACCCTGGCCGTTGGTTGTCGGGGTCTGCGGGCGGGGGGCTTATCGGAATCCGGGAGCCCCCTTTAATAAGGGGGCGACGGCGGCGACAGAAGACCGGGCCACCGCCTGTAAAAGAGCTATAAGAAGGCGTGGTGGCCCGGCAGAAGAACCGAAGAGGGGGACAAGACCCCCGAAGTCGGGAGAAGAGGCCGGCGGAGAGGAAGAAAGCCGGACTCCTCCGCTAGCAAAAGAGCTACAAGAAGATAGCGGAGGAGTCCGGCGAGAAGACCCCTGAAGACAGAAGACCCCCGGAGCTGTGCAATAAAATATTTTAAAATAAGTAAATAAGATTGCGCTATGGACAGATATAATGCCTATACACTGCAAAACTGAAAGAAAAACAGGTGAAAATAAAAATGAGATAAAAAGTAAACTCGAGAGGTTGAAGCTGCCTGTGCTTAGAATCTACCCCTTAAAATAAAGGAGTAGGTCAGAGATAAAGTATGAATTAAGCTGTGGCGCTAAAACCTTTTCTAACAAATATCCTGGTGTCAAAAAGGTGTGTAGAGATCTAATCAGTGTAATAAATAGATGGCCCTGTTTATTGCCCCGGAAAATAATATAAATAAATACTGTGAATTGATGTGAAATGTGTGGTCTCCTGAGGACCACCTTATAGGTGGTACCTACCAAATATTATATATATACTTCTTATAAATGCGTGTTGTGTAGAAAAGACAATTTTTTCCTGTTGGCATGCAACTCAAAAAGTACACATGTGTTATAACCAAAGAATAGTGAAAATATTTCATAAAAATGTAAATAAATAAACCATATATGCTAAGTGAGAGAGATCATATGCAAACCACAAGCCACTATATTAGTGGTCTGTAAACTGTGCTCTATATTATGAGTCCCAAGAGTGACAGTCCAAGAACAGCAAAAACAAAAAGAATTCTTTCAATGCCCAAACAAATTTTTTCAAATCGCATCACACAGTTGCTCGAAAAAACGCATAAAGTCTCTTCAAGTAAAAAGGGTAGACCAAAGTGACTAGTGCAGAAAGGTTAGGAACAATCTTCTCCGGTGCGCCACTCAGTGTCAGAGAAATAATTGCGCTCACCAGACAGAGAACCCTGAAAGGGTTAGCCGAGCAGTCACAGTATAAGCCACTGTGCAGCTTTCCTTGGGCTCTGCTCCTGCTGTGCTGGGGGAATGTTCGCCCTTTTACTTCCGCAAATAGTCCGTTTAGCAAGTGCATGAGGGAGGAAACAGAAGTACAACCATAGTGCAACACTGTTTGTTAACGATTTATTTATCTAAAATCCAAACTACTCACAATATTTCATAAAACAATTCGCCTTTGAAATGGCTGCGCTGGCGTTGCTGCCTGTATAGCAGTATGAGGTGCACGTCCTAGGCCACGCCCTACGCGTTTCGTCAGAGCGACGTCATCTGGAGCGGCCATGTTGGTGCACCTTATCGCTTATGTAGGGTGCAGCGCTCCACTGCGCTTGCGCGAAGGATCCGCGCCATTTTAACTGTGGGAATGCCCTGACTGTGCCGCTACGGATCCTACTGCGTGCTGTGTGTTCCCTCATAACAGCACAGACACGGAGAAAAGTCCGTATTTTCATCTCCCCTGCGGGCATAGGGCATGATAAACTGTTATATTGTTATATTAAACTATGGAGCACTGCAACCCACATATTTAATCCAGGCACTTAGAACAAAAACAGGCAATAAAAGAAACTAATAAAATACAAAATACACACAAATATATAAATAAAAACGGTATGTATGTAATCTACTAACAGACTATCCCATACTTATGACACTTTCAGAACTCCTAAAATACCTGATTTGTTCTATTTTTAAAACATTAAAATTAAGAATTAATCTGTTGCAGACACTTTCCTAGGGAATGAATATAATTATAGCATTTTAGTGGACACGGAATCAGGAAGAAGGAAAATTAAATGAAACAAACTAAAAACCTGTGTGTGTGTGTATATATACACACACATCTTTACACTCACCTATGTGTATAAGGTTGCAAACAATAATGAAAATATATTATATAAAAAATTATAAAAATTATTATGAGAAATTTATAATGCAAACTCATTCAGTCAGTCAGTTAACTGAAATCAATGGATATGGGATAAGGTAATATGTAACCACAGGTGGAAATAGGTTTATGTGGGAAGCATATTGTAAAAGAGTACCGGTATGTTTCCTTTTTTTTGGGAAATGCTTACTCCCAAGGGTGAAGAAAAGGACAAAGGAATATATGCATATAAATCCCTCATTGGGGGGTGATGCGTCATAATCAATCTATTGTAGGCTCAACATTTTTTGTATTTTTGTATTTTTTCGTATTTTTTTGTATGTATGTGTATACTGCCCCCAATAGGGGATATGTGTATAATCCATTATTTAGGCCCCCAATTATACTATTAGGCGCCAAAGCTTTAGGTGGGTCTTTTTTATATAATACTACAAATTATTATTCAATAGATTAGAAGGAGCCTCGTATAATGCTTAATATGATGTTTGATTTCTATTGTATTCAATCCTATCTCAAAAGGTGTATGGTCTAACTATAAAGAAGGGGAAATTGAACACATTCAGAAATTGGTCAGAAAGCAATTCAGATCCAGCTCCACATTCATTCCCTGTGGTTGAAGGGTGTCTAAGTCATATATCCATTTGGTCTCATTTTTAGATATTTTAATTGTTTTGTCCTCTCCTCTCCAGTGGGCCCTTATTTTATCAATTCCATAGAACACCATCTGCCCTGGGTCACGGTTATGGAAGTCCCTAAAGTGTCTGGAGACACTATGTTTGGGATACCCTTTTTTGATGTTCCTAATGTGTTCTCCGATTCTGGTTTGGAGTTCTCTCGTGGTTCGCCCTACATATTGCTTGGAACAGGGGCACTCAATAATATAGGTGACATGAGTGCTTTTACACGTGATGAGCTCATTTATTCTGTATTCTCTTTTGTTTGAGGATGACTGGAAAGTAGTTCTCTTTTTTTCTGTTCTCTTACTATTCCTACAAGGGAGGCATTTGCCACATTTGAAAAAACCTTTTAAATTGCCTGCTACTTTTATTTGTCTTGGGGGATCAATGGTATTTTTAACTAATTTATTTCTCAGTGTGGGTGCCCTTCTGTAAATAAACAGAGGTTTTTTTGGTAGGATGTCTTTGAGTGTACAGTCCGCTTTCAGGATAGGCCAATGTTTTTTAATAATGGATTCCACATCTCTGTGTTGCCTATTGTACCCTGTGAGGAAGGCAGTTGGTAAATTGTTAACCTTTTCTCGTCTTTTATCTTCCAGTAGTTTGTTCCGTTCCATTTGTTTTATTTCGTTTTTCAACTTGCGTAAACCGTTTTCATCATATCCCTTATTTTTGAATCTTTCAATAATTATTTCCGCCTGTTGTTCATAATCAATGCTTCTGCTGCAATTTCTATATAATCGCATCAGCTGGCCCTTAGGTATATTCCCCAGCCACTTAGCATGATGGCAGCTGTTTGTGGGGATGTAGCCATTGCGGTCCGTGGGTTTAAAAAAGGTGCGTGTACCCAACCTGTTGCCTTCCTTGTATATTTGTAAATCTAAGTAGTCCACACTGCAGTTATTATAATTACCAGTGAATTTTATGTTGTAAATGTTGTTATTGATCTCATTAAAGAACTCCTGTAATTGTTCCGTTGTGCCTCCCCATACAATGACGATATCATCTATATATCGACGGTACATTTTAAGGTTCTTCCTGTGTACGCCATAAATTTGCTCTTCCTCCCATCTGTTGAGAAACAGGTTCGCTACGCTTGGGGCATATTTAGCCCCCATGGCTACGCCTTTGGTCTGATTATAGTATGTTCCTTTGTACCAAAAGTAGTTGTGATTCATTGCCATCTTTAAACCTTCCATCAGATATTTAATTTGCTCTTGTTTTAGGTCAGACAACTGCTGCAATGCCCACTCAACACTACTGAGCCCATCATCCTGTTCGATATTAGTGTATAATGATTCCACGTCGATGGTGACCAATAGATCGCTCTCTTCGATCGTCAAGCCTCCTAATTCCCCTATCAGTTGTTTGCTGTCACGCAGATAGGATTTTCCTCTAGTTACCAGTGGTTGTAAAAAACCATCAATGTAGGCCCCTAGTCTGGAGAACAGGGAGTCAATCCCACTTATAATTGGTCGCCCTGGTGGGTTGTTCTGGTTCTTATGAATTTTGGGGACATAGTATATGATAGGAGTTTTAGGTGCCTTCTGCACCAAATATCTGGACTCCTTTCTATTCAAGATACCGAGGGTTTTCCCCTTATCAACATACTTTTTGAGTTTCTTTTCATACTCAGCTTTGGGGTTTTTCTTCAATTTCTTGTAGGTATTAGGAATATTAAGTAGATTTTCCATTTCTTTCTCATAATCTTGCTTGTTTAGAATTACCAAGCCCCCTCCCTTGTCAGCTGGTCTGATGACTATACCCTTCTGCTTCTCTATTTGTTTAATGGTTTCCCATATATTTTTTCCTTTAGTTCTTTTTATTTTTAAATTCTTCAGGTCATTCTCCACCATCTTCTTAAAGACTTTTATATTCTCATCCTGTGTTACCTTGGGGTTAAATGTAGAGTTGTTCCTCAACTGGGAATGTTTGTAAATAGTATTGTCATTGTCCCTTGCGTTTGACTTTGCTATGCCGAAAATTTTTTTGATATTAAGTTTTCGCACGAATTTTTGGAGATCAATGTAGGTCTCAAATTTGTCAAGGCCCCTATCAGGGGCAAATTTCAACCCCATATCCAAGACCCTGAGTTCCTCTTCTGTAAATTCAATCTGACTGAGATTATAGATACCTTCCCCTAATATTCTCTTCTTCTTTTTCTGGAGGCCTCCTCTCTTCCCCCTTGTGCGTTTTCTGTTTGCCAATCCGGTGGTCTGTACGGTTCTTCCCTTCTCTGTTGCCAAGGACGCTCGTAGTCTCCTTGGTTTCTCCTTGAATTGTCTTGTCTGGTCCACCTTGGATTCCAACCTCCATTTCTGTAGGGACCCCGTTGTTGGTTCCTTCCTGGGTACCGGAAGGGTCTCGCTTCTCTCCGTGGATCGTATTGAGTATCTGGTATTCTGGGTGGCCTGCGTTCCTGTCCCCTGTGAAAAAAATCCCTATCGTATCTTCTATAGGGGGTGTGTTGGGGATATCCCCTCAGAGGCGAGTACCTGTTGGAATGCCTTGGGATATTAGGCGTATAGGGAGTGCGGTTGCCCCAGTATCTATTCTGGGTTTGTTCTTCAAAATTTCTATTTTCTGGTCTTCTGTAAGCTGGCGTTGCGGGGATGTCCTGTCTAGTAATGTTGTTTTGTGTCTGTAAGTTCCCTTGCCCATATTGTTCATCTTCCTGTACTTCATTTTCTCCTGATTCTTCCATTAATGAAGTTTCATTTTCCACATCGCTATAATTATTGTCTGTCTGCCATTTGTAAACCTGCTGGTTCTTGTAATCCAATACGTCCCTCTTAAACTTCTTTTGTTTCTTCTGTTGCACTTCCTTGTCATACTTCTTTATAACTTCCTGTAAATCTTTTTCTTTGTTAATGTATTCCTCTGTTTCCTTGAATGGTATTAGTTGGTCCCTAAGTTGTGCAATTTCTATTTCTATGTTTTTCAATTTATGCTGTCGCCTAAAGACTATTTTTTGTAACGATTCTGTCTCACTTTGGTTAAAAAATCTATACCATTCGTCCATCAGTTGTTTGTCATTGACTGCATCGTTAGGAGAAACATCCCAACGTAATCTTCTAGGGGTAATTTTCTCAGCTATATACATCTCTAGTATGGCCACATCCCACCATACTCTCAATTGTTTTTCTAGACAGTGTTTTAGATGTTTGAATAAACTGTCTAGATCCTGCCTGATGACCACATGTTCTTGATTGAACACCTCCATTAAATTAACTTTTCTGCTATTAACATATTTGAAAATGTCCATTGCTGCAACTTAGAGTGGGAACAGTAAGTCCCACGGAAATGAAAATAAGTAAATAAGATTGCGCTATGGACAGATATAATGCCTATACACTGCAAAACTGAAAGAAAAACAGGTGAAAATAAAAATGAGATAAAAAGTAAACTCGAGAGGTTGAAGCTGCCTGTGCTTAGAATCTACCCCTTAAAATAAAGGAGTAGGTCAGAGATAAAGTATGAATTAAGCTGTGGCGCTAAAACCTTTTCTAACAAATATCCTGGTGTCAAAAAGGTGTGTAGAGATCTAATCAGTGTAATAAATAGATGGCCCTGTTTATTGCCCCGGAAAATAATATAAATAAATACTGTGAATTGATGTGAAATGTGTGGTCTCCTGAGGACCACCTTATAGGTGGTACCTACCAAATATTATATATATACTTCTTATAAATGCGTGTTGTGTAGAAAAGACAATTTTTTCCTGTTGGCATGCAACTCAAAAAGTACACATGTGTTATAACCAAAGAATAGTGAAAATATTTCATAAAAATGTAAATAAATAAACCATATATGCTAAGTGAGAGAGATCATATGCAAACCACAAGCCACTATATTAGTGGTCTGTAAACTGTGCTCTATATTATGAGTCCCAAGAGTGACAGTCCAAGAACAGCAAAAACAAAAAGAATTCTTTCAATGCCCAAACAAATTTTTTCAAATCGCATCACACAGTTGCTCGAAAAAACGCATAAAGTCTCTTCAAGTAAAAAGGGTAGACCAAAGTGACTAGTGCAGAAAGGTTAGGAACAATCTTCTCCGGTGCGCCACTCAGTGTCAGAGAAATAATTGCGCTCACCAGACAGAGAACCCTGAAAGGGTTAGCCGAGCAGTCACAGTATAAGCCACTGTGCAGCTTTCCTTGGGCTCTGCTCCTGCTGTGCTGGGGGAATGTTCGCCCTTTTACTTCCGCAAATAGTCCGTTTAGCAAGTGCATGAGGGAGGAAACAGAAGTACAACCATAGTGCAACACTGTTTGTTAACGATTTATTTATCTAAAATCCAAACTACTCACAATATTTCATAAAACAATTCGCCTTTGAAATGGCTGCGCTGGCGTTGCTGCCTGTATAGCAGTATGAGGTGCACGTCCTAGGCCACGCCCTACGCGTTTCGTCAGAGCGACGTCATCTGGAGCGGCCATGTTGGTGCACCTTATCGCTTATGTAGGGTGCAGCGCTCCACTGCGCTTGCGCGAAGGATCCGCGCCATTTTAACTGTGGGAATGCCCTGACTGTGCCGCTACGGATCCTACTGCGTGCTGTGTGTTCCCTCATAACAGCACAGACACGGAGAAAAGTCCGTATTTTCATCTCCCCTGCGGGCATAGGGCATGATAAACTGTTATATTGTTATATTAAACTATGGAGCACTGCAACCCACATATTTAATCCAGGCACTTAGAACAAAAACAGGCAATAAAAGAAACTAATAAAATACAAAATACACACAAATATATAAATAAAAACGGTATGTATGTAATCTACTAACAGACTATCCCATACTTATGACACTTTCAGAACTCCTAAAATACCTGATTTGTTCTATTTTTAAAACATTAAAATTAAGAATTAATCTGTTGCAGACACTTTCCTAGGGAATGAATATAATTATAGCATTTTAGTGGACACGGAATCAGGAAGAAGGAAAATTAAATGAAACAAACTAAAAACCTGTGTGTGTGTGTATATATACACACACATCTTTACACTCACCTATGTGTATAAGGTTGCAAACAATAATGAAAATATATTATATAAAAAATTATAAAAATTATTATGAGAAATTTATAATGCAAACTCATTCAGTCAGTCAGTTAACTGAAATCAATGGATATGGGATAAGGTAATATGTAACCACAGGTGGAAATAGGTTTATGTGGGAAGCATATTGTAAAAGAGTACCGGTATGTTTCCTTTTTTTTGGGAAATGCTTACTCCCAAGGGTGAAGAAAAGGACAAAGGAATATATGCATATAAATCCCTCATTGGGGGGTGATGCGTCATAATCAATCTATTGTAGGCTCAACATTTTTTGTATTTTTGTATTTTTTCGTATTTTTTTGTATGTATGTGTATACTGCCCCCAATAGGGGATATGTGTATAATCCATTATTTAGGCCCCCAATTATACTATTAGGCGCCAAAGCTTTAGGTGGGTCTTTTTTATATAATACTACAAATTATTATTCAATAGATTAGAAGGAGCCTCGTATAATGCTTAATATGATGTTTGATTTCTATTGTATTCAATCCTATCTCAAAAGGTGTATGGTCTAACTATAAAGAAGGGGAAATTGAACACATTCAGAAATTGGTCAGAAAGCAATTCAGATCCAGCTCCACATTCATTCCCTGTGGTTGAAGGGTGTCTAAGTCATATATCCATTTGGTCTCATTTTTAGATATTTTAATTGTTTTGTCCTCTCCTCTCCAGTGGGCCCTTATTTTATCAATTCCATAGAACACCATCTGCCCTGGGTCACGGTTATGGAAGTCCCTAAAGTGTCTGGAGACACTATGTTTGGGATACCCTTTTTTGATGTTCCTAATGTGTTCTCCGATTCTGGTTTGGAGTTCTCTCGTGGTTCGCCCTACATATTGCTTGGAACAGGGGCACTCAATAATATAGGTGACATGAGTGCTTTTACACGTGATGAGCTCATTTATTCTGTATTCTCTTTTGTTTGAGGATGACTGGAAAGTAGTTCTCTTTTTTTCTGTTCTCTTACTATTCCTACAAGGGAGGCATTTGCCACATTTGAAAAAACCTTTTAAATTGCCTGCTACTTTTATATATTTTAACCCTGTGTTGTGTTTTTTGTACTTTTTTGTACTTTTTTTCACAGGTGAATGGGTAGGGGTACATTGTACCCCATACTCATTCACATAGGGTGGGGGGCCGGTATCCGGGGGCCCCCTTATTAAAGGGGGCTCCCGGATTCCGATAAGCCCCCCGCCCGCAGACCCCGACAACCAACGGCCAGGGTTGTCGGGAAGAGGCCCTTGTCCTCATCAACATGCGGCCTGGTACGGCTCAGGAGGAGGGGCGCTCGCCCCCCTTTCCTGGCCGGCCGGGTAGCGTGCTCGGACAAGGGTCTGTTGTGGACTTGGGGGGGACCCCACGCCAATTTTTTTCGGTGTTGGGGTTCCCCTTTAAGTCCATACCAGGCGACGGGGCCAGCGACGTCTCCGTCGCGGGCCCCGCCTACTTGGATACCCGCTCGAAATGAGCGGACTTTTCTCCAGGCGGGAAAAGTCCGCTCATTTCAAAAGTACGGCGGACTGGCACACACACGGGCGGATTGTCCGCCGAAATGCGAGTCCAGCGGACAGTATTTCCAACATTCCGAAAGACTTAGTCCGCCAGACTGTCCGCTGAAAAAGTCTGCTGAAGCCCACACACGAGCGGACTGTCCGCTGAAATGTGTTTCAGCGGACTAAGTAGGCCAGACAGTCCGCCCGTGTGTACACGGCTTAACTTTCACAAAGACCAAATAATATCCATTTATTTGGGTTATTTTTACCAAAGATATGTAGCAGTATAAATTGAGGCCAAAATTTATGAAGAAAAATTAATAATTTGCATAATTTTATCACAGAAACAAAGAAAAATTCATTTTTTTTCAAAATTTTCGGTCTTTTTCATTTATAGCGCAAAAAAAAAAAACCCAGAGGTGATCAAATACCACCAAAAGAAAGCTCTATTTGTGGGAAAAAAAGGACAAAAAATGCATTTGGGTACAGTGTTGCATGACTGAGTAATTGTCATTCAAAGTGTGAAAGCACCGAAAGCTGAAAATTGGTCTGGGCAGGAAGGGTGTTTAAGTGCCCAGTAGGCAAGTGGTTAGGAGAAATTAGTATGTCATATATCATACTGTACTTTACTTGAATTGAAAAAAAAACGAGTACAATTTGTTTAAACATTACCATAAAGAAAGAAGTAAAGTCCAGTCAGCTGCACTCCAGGCGCTGTAGTCTACTTTTATTAACAATTCACAAACAAAGCCATTGCCAATCCCTTATCCATCCCAGTTCCTGAGTATGTTGGAGTATGTGACCTATGACCCTGTGAAAGTACTCAGTCCAGTTAAATAATCTCTAGGCATGAGCACTGTCACATGATCAAGGGGGTGACTTCCCTGCTCCTCTAAGTTAGTGAATGTGAATGAGGGAGGTGATGGTAATTTTGCCATTCATGTGTCCTAAGGTGATATTGTTTCTTCAAATTCTGTGTTTTGCACTGGTCGGAAGGAGCCATCCCTAAAATGTTCCCACAAAGTTGGGAGTATGAAGTTGTCCAAAATGTTTTGATATGCCAATGCTATAAGAGTTCCTCTCACTGGAATTAAGGGGTCAAGCCCAATCCCTGAAAAACAATCCCACACCATAATCCCCCCTCCACCAAATTATTTGGACCAGTGCGCAAAGCAAGGTCCATACTGACATGGATGAGCAAGTTTGGGGCGCAGGAACTTGACTGCCCTGCACAGAGTCCTGACCTCAACACCTTTGGGAGGAATTAGGGGGGGAGACTCTGAGCCAGGCCTTCTTGACCACATCAGTGCCTGACCTCACAAATAAATTTCTGGAAGAATGGACAAACATTACCATAAGCACACTTTTAAACCTTGTGAACAGCCTTCCCAGAAGAGTTGAAGCTGTTATAGCTGTAAAGGGTGGGCCAACTCAATATTAAACCCTACGGACTAATACTGGAATGCCATTAAACTTCCTGTGCGTGTAAAGGCAGTCATTCTTTTGGTAATATAGTGTATGTGTATATATATACTGCATATATATATATATATATATATATATATATATATATATACATACATACACATATACACACAGTATCTCATAAAATTGAGTACAACCCTAACATTTTTGTTATATCTTTTGAAGTGACAACACCGAATTACAGAAATTAAGTAGTGAGTTTGCAGCTTGTATAAGAGTGTACATTTGCTGTCCCTTCAAAATAACTCAACACACAGTCATTAATATCTAAACAAAACAATTAATGGCAACAAAACTGTGTACACCCCTAAGTGAAAATTTCCAAATTGGGCCCAAAGTGACAATATTTTGTGTGACCTCCATTATTTTCCAGCACTGCCTTAACTCTCTTGGGCATGAAGTTCACCAGAGTGTCACAGGTTGCCACTAGGGTCCTCTTCCACTCCTCCATGACAACATCACAGAGCTGGTGGATGTTAGAGACCTTATGCTCCTCCACCTTCTGTTTTAGGATGCCCCACAGATGCTCAATAGAGTTTAGGTCTGGGGACATGCCTGACCAGTCCATCACCTTTACCCTCAGCTTCTTTAGCAAGGCAGTAGTCATCATGGAGGTGTGTTTGGGGTCATTATCATATTGGAATACTGCCCTGCGGCCCAGTCTCCAAAGGGAGGGGATCATGCTCTGCTTCAGTATGTCACAGTACATGTTGGCATTCATGGTTCCCTCAATGAACTGTAGCTCCCCAGTGCTGTCAGCAGTCATGCAGCCCCAGACCATGACACTCCCACCACCATGCTTCACACCATCCGAACCAAATAAGTTTATCTTGATCTCATCAATGATGATTGGCAAAAGCATGCACCTGACCTGTTTTGGCCAATTACAGCACACTCTGCTGAGCGAGCCATAATTGGCCAAAGGCAGGGTGCCTAAATCCATGCCCTATACTATATAAGGCTTCTTACGTAGCAGCCATGTATAGTGTGTGGACAGAGAGATAGATTGAGGTAGATTAGGCACAGGCAAGTTAGTTAGTGGCAGTGTTGTTATATATATATATAGTCTCTTACAAAAGTGAGTACACCCCTCACATTTTTGTAAATATTTTATTATACATTTTCATGTGCCAACACTGAAGAAATGACACTTTGCTACAATATAAAGTAGTGAGTGTACAACTTGTATAACAGTGTAAATTTGCTGTCTCCTCAATATATATCTCAAAACACAACCATTAATGTCTAAACTGCTGGGAACAAAATGCAATACACCCCTAAGTGAAAATGTCCAAATTAAGCCCAATTAGCCATTTTTCCTCCCTGTTGTCATGGGACTCGTTAGTGTTACAAGGTCTCAGGTGTGAATGGGGAGCAGGTGTCTTAAATTTGGTGTTATCACTCTCACTCTCTCATACTGGTCACTGGAAGTTCAACATGGCACCTCATGACAACAAACTCTCTGGGGATCCGAAAAAAAAAATGTTTGCTCTATATAATGATGGCCTAGGCTATAAGAAGATTGTTAAGACTCTGAAACTGAGCTGCAGCATGGTGGCCAAGACCATACAGCAGTTTAACAGGACAGGTTCTATTCAATGTGGGCCAAAGAAGTTGACTGCACAAGCTCAGCATCATATCTAGAGGTTTTCTTTGGGAAACAGACGAGTGCTTCCAGCATTGCTGCAGAAGCTGAAGGGGTGGGGGTTAGTCTGTCAGTGCTCAGACCATACGCCGCACACTGCATCAAATTGGTCCGCATGGCTGTCATCCTAGAAGGAAGCCTCTTCTAAAGATGATGCACAAAAAAGCCCACAGTTTGCTGAGAACAAGCAGACTAAGGAAACTGATTACTGCAACCATGTCCAAATAAACGTATTTGGCTCAGATGGTGTCAAGCATGTGTGGCAGCAACCAGGTGGACAGTGCAAAGACAAGTGTGTCTTGCCTACAGCCAAGCATGGTGGTGGGAGTGTCATGGTCTGGGGCTGCATGAGTGCTGCCGACACTGGGGGGCTACAGTTCATTGAGGGAACCATGAATGCCAACGTACTGTGACATACTGAAGTTCAGCATGATCCCCTTCCTTCAGAGACTGGGACACAGGGCAGTAGTCCAACATGATAACGACCCCAAACACACTTCGAAGACAACCACTGCCTTGCTAAAGAAGATTAGGGTAAAGGTGAGGGACTGGCCAAGCATGTCTCCAGATCTAAACCCTATTGAGCATCTGTAGGGCATCCTTAAATGGAAGGTGGAGGAGCACAAGGTCTCTAACATTGACCAGCTCCACAATGTCATCATGGAGGAGAGGAAGATGACTCCAGTGGCAACCTGTGAAGCTCTGATGAACTCCATGCCCAACAGGGTTAAGGCAGTGCTGGAAAATAATGGTGGCCACACAAAATATTGTCACTTTGGGCCCAATTTGGAAATTTTCACTTAGGGGTTCCCCCTGGCTGCAGTCTTTTTGCAGTGACAGCTATTCTATAGCCAAGGGTGGGGCCCCCCGGTAATGTAACTGGGTGACCCCACCCCTTTCTGATGTCATGTGACATCAGCAGGGGTGGGTGGGATCATCCGTTTATATTACCAGGTGGCAACCAGGTGCCAACTTTTTACTGCATTGATACATGTCCCCTGGGGAAGTATCCAGGTCCCCATACACTTTTTATGGCAATAACTTGCATATGAGCCTTTAAAATGAACACTTTTGATTTTTCGCGTTTTTTTTCTGATAAACTTTAACGGTGTTCACATGTTCACACAAATTGTTTGTCTGTTCGCATTTTCTGGTGCGAACCCAACCAGGAGGTGTTTGGCTCATCTCTACCAATAACCAAAGAGTAGTGACATGGGAAGATAATGGCTTGTAAGTGTTACCACATTCTTGCACATTATGGCTAGAGCATGTTAATGTTGTCGTGCTTTAATCCAGTTTCTATCTTAAAATTAATATTAAAATGATTACATTTCATAATTATCCCACAGCACTGCTTTAGATTATTTTTCTTTAGCAGCTGTTAATAAATCTATGACTAATTAGAATGCATTGTTGAGCTTTAATTGCTGCAGAACTAAGATTGATTTTGATTATGGATTGTGTAATTAAAGGAAACCTGTTAAAAGAAACATGGATGCTTGTCTCTCCTTAAAATTCTAGTTGTGTGGATGTCATTCTAAATGTTTTGTTTTAATACCTTGAGTCACTGACTAAAAACCATGATATTATTAGAGGGTCTTTTTGCATACTTGTTTCAGAATAGCAACTCCATTTTTTTTTTCAATCCACAAGCATTGCAATCAAGGAATTAGTATTTTTAGAAGTAGTTCAGCATAGGCATCTCCTGAATTTTCTCTAATGGCAGATCTATTTTAGTTGCTTATTGTTGGTTGAAATATCATAGACCTTTAATAAAGTCTTATTTTGGATGTATTGCAATGTCTATACCACAAGACAAACTTACGTCTCAGAAATCTTAATGTTTCTATGTTATCACCTTTACAAACAGTGAGCAAGTAGTTTCATAGTTGATAATGTTGAATAAAGACACCAGTCCATCCAGTTCAAGCAGTATGGGTGTGTGTTCATGTCAAAAATAATTTCCTATATCCCTGTATATTGTGTTCACTAAGATACCCGTTCATGTGCTTTTTTAAAACTATCAATACTTCCCACTGACACCACCAATTATGGAAATTAATAATACATCCTTACCACCCTGACATTGAAAATTCCCTTATGCAGTTTAAGGAGAAACCCATTTTTCCTCCAAATGCAATGAGTGGCTCTTATGCCGCGTACACACGACCGGACTTAGGTCCGACAGACTGTCGACAGAGTTCTGACGGAGTTCTGACAGAGTTCTGACGGAGTTCTGACAGAGTTCTGACGGACTTTCCGAATGAACGGACTTGGCCACACACAATCACACCAAAGTCCGACAGATTTGAACGTGATGACGTACGACTGGACTAGAATAAGGAAGTTCATAGCCAGTAGCCAATAGCTGCCCTAGCGTCGGTTTTTGTCCGTCAGACTAGCATACACACGAGCGGATTTCTTGGTAGGAACTGGGTCCGGCGGAGTTCTGGCGGAAAAATTTGAAACATGTTCCATTTCTAAAGTCTGTCAGCACAGTGGGCAGCACAGTGGTGTAGTGGTTAGCACTCTCACCTAGCAGTAAGAAGGGTCGCTGGTTCAAATCCCAACCACGACACTACCTGCCTGGAGTTTGCATGTTCTCCCTGTGCCTGCGTGGGTTTCCTCCGGGTGCTCCGGTTTCCTCCCACAATCCAAAGACATGCAGGTAGGTTAATTGGCTTCTGTCCAAAATTGGCCCTAGTATATGAATTGGGACCTAGGATAGTGGGCTCCTTGAGGGTAGGGACTGATGTGAGTGTGCAATGTACAGGGATAGGGACAATTGTAGACACTTACTCAGGTTGAACTGGATGGACTGGTGTCTTTATTCAACCTTACTAACTATGAAACTATGAAACTATGAAAAGTCCGCTGCAGCCCACACCCGATCGAATGGTCTGCCGGAATTGTTCCGTCGGACTTTTGATGTTGAAAAGTCTGGTCGTGTGTACGCGGCATTACACTCCCGAGACTGAATCGATTATTCTCAATGCTTGAATCACCGTTGAGGTATTTGTAAATCACTATCATATGACCTCTCAAGCATATTTTCTCCAGAGGGAAATAGTTTTGTGTTTGTAGTCTGTAGTAATAAAGCTAATCCTCAAAATTAAAAATTAGAGTACAGGTTGCGAGACATAAATGTCTTCTAGGTGTGTAATATTACATCTTTTTTTTTTCAAACAGAAACTGGATTATGAAAGTAAAAGGCTTTACACCTTAAAAATGGAAGTAGAAAATACACATGTGGATCCACATTTTCACTACCTTGGTCCCTTTAAAGACACTGCAACTGTGAAAATCTCAGTGGAAGATGCTGATGAGCCTCCTGTCTTTGGAAGATCTACATATATGTTTAAGGTGCATGAAGACATTGAATTAGGAACAATAATTGGAACTGTAATGGCAAGAGATCCTGACACCATACCAAGCCCTATAAGGTAAAATGTAGTTAACTACTGTCTTATACAAAAGCATCAATGTAGAAGTCATCCAACACAAGTGAGGGGCAAACATGGGTCTAATGTCTTTACTGTTATGCTCCCTGTCTTGCAGTATACCATGCTTTTCCCTAAATAAAGTATTCTGTTTCAGTTGTCATGTCAGTTATCATGGGTCACAGGAAATATTGCCACAGCAAGCTATATGAAATCTTCTACTGCAAAGTGCAGAACCTACCCAAGGTGATGTTAGAGAGGCTAAAAATTAAAAGTTTCAAAATGGGAACTGTGTGATAAAGAACTGACATTTCTAACTTATTTTGGCAACAGGTAAACTTTTACACAAAGTCAATAAAATTGGTATTTTATTGAGCAATTTAAAAAAAAAAAAAAAAGCTTTACATCATACCATAAGCAACATGTCTGCATCAGAGTTCATATCACTTGCAGTGTAAGTCCAATATGATATAGAGGTGGATAGTAGGTTTGCTGGATAGTATTTTATTATGCTGAACTGATACACCCTTAAAGAACTTAAAGTGATTGTAAAGTCGTGTTTTTTTTTTTCCTATTAAAATAACAAACATGTTATAATTACCTGTTTTGTGCAATGGTTTTGCACAGGGCAGCCTGGATCCTCCTTTTCTTGGGTCCCTGGCTGGAGCTCCTGGCCCCTCCCTCCTGTTGAGTGGAAACAACAGCAAGCAACTTGCAATGAGGGCACCTAAGCCGAGCTGCAGCTCTGTGTATCCATTCAGACATGGAGCCATGGTTCGGCCCTGCCCTCTCTCTCCTAATTGGCTAAATGAGTTTAATTGACAACAGCATGAGCCAATGGCGCCGCTGCTGTGTCTCAGCCAATCAGAAGGGAAAACCCCAGAAGGCGAGGCACTCGTGGACATTGCTGGATAAAGATGGGGCTCAGGTGAGTATTAGGGGGCTGAGGGGGCTGCTGCACACAAATGGCTTTTTATCTTAATGCATAGAATACATTAAGATTAAAAACTTTCTGCCTTTACAACCACTTTAACTGTATCTGAGCACCACAAATCAAAAGCACATCACTCGGTGACCCCCGCCCCTTATGCCTATATAAGTCACCATACACCATGTCCATGGCATGGAGAGAGCGCAGTGTCAACATCAGAAAAACAGAAGAAGGAAGAAGAAGAAGACGACGATGAAGGAGAAAGCCGGGCCATCACTAGCAAAAGAGTGGCAAAAGATCAGAAGATAGCGGAGGGCCTTGTGTACAGTACCCTGTAGCGTGATAGGATCACACTGGAAACATTCTCGTGGGCAGGTGCTGTAGTTGCCGTTGCATCATAGTTGGTCCGTCGAACCAGCATACAAACGAGCAGACTTCCCCAAGGGAAATGGGTCCGGCAGACCTTTGGCAGGAAGATTTAAAACATGTTTTATTTCTAGGTCCACCGGACTTTGGGGACGAAAAAGTTTGCTGGAGCCCACACACGATCAAATTGTCCGCGGGACCAAGTCTGCCAGAAAGTCTGATTAATTTTATAAAAAGACTTCATAGGCAAGCTTTGTTGGCATTCCACTTTACAGGCATACCCCCCTTTTAAGTACACAATGGGGTTTATTTACTAAAGCTGGAAAGTGCAAAATCAGGCTCACTTCTGAAAGAAACCAATGAGCTTCCAGATTTTATTACCAAAGCTTAATTGAACAAGCTGGGGTTAGAAGCTCATTGGTTTCTAAGCAGAAGTGAGCCTGATTTTGCACTTTCCTGCTTTAGTAAATAATACCCATTGTGTACTTAAAAGTGGGGTATGCCTGTATAGCGTGATCAGCTACAGATTTTTTACTGTTCAGGAAGTAATTCTCAATCTCAGATTATATTTGTGATTCAAATAAGGGATTGTTAAGAAGGGAGGTATTTAGTCTCCAGATTGTGTTTCTAGGTGATTAGGAAAGCGGACATAAATTGATTGTGACTGGTGCATGATGAGACCAAGATATTGTTTCTATAGGTGATATGGATTGTAGCAGGTGTTTATCTGTAATGATTAGATCAATCCGAGAGTAAGATTGATGTGGGGGAGAAAAGAAGGTATAGTCTTTTTTCATATAGGTCTTCTCTCTTGAGTAGAGCAGAGAGTGCCAAGGGGCTGCATTTCGTTGGATTCGATGTATCCAATGCGGAGTCAACAATGTCATTAAAATCTCCACATATGATTAAGGGTGAGGATCAATTTGGGGCCAGTTTAGAAATAAGGGTTGTGTAGAACTTTTTCTGGGCTGTGTTGGGGGCATATATGTTTACTATAGTGAAGGGGCGGTTGTCAATTGTAGCTGAGAGGATTAAATATCTGTCATCCTCAAAAGCTTCGCTATGATGTAGCACGAAATTTACTGCTGCACTTATGGCAATCATCACACCTCTTTTTTTTTTTTGCGAATGCTCCAAAAAAAAAAAAGGAGTAACGTTTATGTCTGCATGAAGGTTGTTTAACTGCTTCAGCCCCTGAAGATTTTATCCCTTCCTGACCAGAACACTTTTTGTGATTCGGCAGTGCGTAGTTTTAATTGACAATTGTGCAGGCGTGCAACTTTGCACCAGAAACAAAATTGAGGTCCTTTTTTCCCATAAATAGAGTTTTCCTTTGGTGGTATTTGATCACCTCTGCGGTTTTTATTTTTTTTGTGCAGTAAAAAAAAAGAGCAACAATTTTGAAAAAAAGCAATATCTTCATGATGATAGGGAGCAGTGATCTCTGTCATGTCACAAGGCAGAATGGGGGAAATGCCTTGTTTACTTCCGGGTTCTGCGTCTCTGCGACATGATTGCCGGGAGACCGGCAGACATCGAGTATGGCAGTCGCAGGCACGGTCACCCTGTACACGGCGGTTGTGTACGCCTGCTAGCCCCGCCAATTAAAGGGGAGATACAGGTACGCTCATTTGCCTACTGCTGCCATTGTGCTGACGTATATCGGCACGCGGCGGTCGGTAAGTAGTTAAGCTTTGAGAAGTGGGTCTCTTGTATGCAGAGAACATCTGCATAGTGAGCTAAGACTTCTTTACAAAGAAGATTGCATTTGAAGGGGAGTTTAGGCCTTTGGCATTTATGGATGTGAGCATATAGGCCATGATGCCCAGTTATGTCTGGGGATGTTAGCTGGGAAGAGAGACTATACCTTCTGGTTGTATCAAATAGGTACAATATAAAGACTAATACAGTTTATGCTATAGAAACATATACACAGTATATAGTGTAATATTGAAAACACAGTGAAGATAGCAAAAAAAAGTGCTTGTGTAAACCATTCAACTAACAAGTAGTACAATTTGGTGGTGCTTAGCACACTATAAAATGAGGGGTGGAGAAAAAAAAAAGTGAGTGGACACTATTCAGGCTGGATCAAAGTAGACAAGAGGACTGGGCATGGTTATGATCTAGTAATTGCAGTCCATTTTGGATGCCTGATTTCTTGAGTCAGGTGACATGAGAGGGAGACCTCATCGACCTGTGTCACTGGGAGCAGTGGGGAGGAAACCCCAGTTTGTTGACTTTTTCTATCCATCTTTGGGAGTGAGGATGGAGACAGTTTGTTGTTGATGTGTGACCAGCAATTTTGTGGGAGGCCCATCCCTAGATTCTTTTTTTTCTGTTAGAGAATAAATGTGATGGGTTGAAAGATCTGCTCAATTCCATTGTGGCCGGAGAGAGGTCAATGAACAGCTTGGCATTGGTATGGGGCTGGCAAAGGTTTTGAGACTCTGGCGGTAGAGAGGATTTGTTCCTTAATGTGAAAAAAGTGGATCTGGGCTAAAACATCCCTTGGGATGTCATCAGGAAAATGTGATGGTTTAGAAATTCCATGAGCCTGGTCAATCAGAATATCACATGCATTGAGGCGAGGCAGCAATGTTGAGTTAAGTTGCTGTAAATAGGAAGTTATTTCATTTGTTTTGATTGATTCTGGAATTCCTCTGAATTTGATATTATTTCAACTAGAGCGGTCTTCTAAATCTGATAATTTCATCTTAATGTCGTGAATTTCCTCTGTATGTTTTCTTCCATAGCATCTGCTCTTTCTTTAAGGCAATCTATTCTGTCGTGCATCTAAGACATAACGATTTGTAGCTCCCTATGTAAGTCCTTTTGCAAAGTGAGTAGCATGGACATAAGCATTGCCTCAGAGACAATGTTTTCTGTGACAGGGATCGAGGCTAAGGAGGGAGCTTGCTCTGTGTTGCATGTGCCTGCAATAACAGCTGACCATAGCTGTTTTTTTAGCCTGAGGCTATTTGCATGGGGAGTTAGCAGGTGAGGTTGCCAGTCGCTTACCTCTCTCTGTTTCCTGTACTCCTATAGTGTAATTCGGGGGTGGCAGGGTGTCCATGTTGTCCCTGAAAGTGTTACTGGATGGGGTCTCCTGTTTGTGGTAGTGGCAGTGTGACGCTGACAGGCAGACTGGCTGTGTCAGAGCATTGTGTGTTTCTGGAGCCAGCGCCATCTTGGAGTCTGCATAGCCACAGTGGAAGGGTCATAGTGTGTCAGGCGGCACAGTGTAGATGGCTTGTTTTGCCTTCTGGATATACCCTGGAGTTTCCTCTGGCCTTCCCCTTGCAGATTATGTGGTAGGTAGGAAGGAAAGTTGCCACGAGTAGCTGGTATCCATGCAGTGGAGTGTTGCTCAGACTTCAGGCAGCCATCCCGGTCCGAAGAAGGCCACACACCCCTGAATTGGTTAGTATGTTAATAAACACTTCACATGTTGTTCCTAATGGTCAATAGTAAAGCATTGTTAGAGATTAATGTGTAAAACAGTAGACTAGTTTATGGTAATTTTGTTTATGTCAATATATGTGCATGGCAACTAGTTTTATATTAGAATACACATTGCACCTTATAGTAAAAAGCTTTTACTATGTGTTAGAAATAAAATAACAATTTTATTGACTTGAGTATTTAGATGGGCTGGCTACATTACCTTTATTTTCCAGTCTTTTATTTCATTTATTTTCACATGCTGACTTTCTAAGTAACACAATCCCTGTTATAGGGAGAGGAGGCTTGCTTAGTTTCTGATTGTTCCTGATGTTGAATTCAAACACTTACCCCTCTCATTATATACTGAACATATATGAAAGGTTATGTAGCTCACATAAGAGAAATGGGAAAGTTGGAACATTATTACAGATTTAAATTCGGCGCATAAAAAAATTATAAAGAAACTGGATTTCTTATAGGATCAACAGGTATGTTTCTGCATTTTTGGAAATGTACTTAGACCAAAAAATGAATAAACACGCAACTATATCTAAAGGACAATCTAGAATATATTAAATCTCAGTTCTTGGGTTTGAATATATTTAATGTTTATGTCTTGCCAAAAGTAGTCAGAGATGGCAATTTTTGAGCATATAGTAAATGACATATTGGCACACGTTAAATTTAAGGGGGTATTTAGCACTATTTCTGTTGTCTTTGAGCAGTGGACACTGTGTAAGCAGGAGCATTGATATAAGATGTGCGCCTTTGCTTCAGTGCATTCAAGCTAGTTAGCAAGCTACTCAAAAAATGTTATTTCATATTTTTCTTATATTATAAAAAATGCTGTACTGGAATTTTGCATCAAACATCCATTTACATAATGGAGAAGTCTTTTTTTTTTTTTTACATAACTTAGAGTAGAATTGAGTATGTGAGGTGAATACACTTTTCTTCACTTTGATAACTCATTCATATAGTGTATGCATTTAATAAGCACAAATATGTGTCAAGACTGCCAAAAGTCACAGTATAGATATTCAAATACTAGTACATGTATGTTTTACAGAGTACAGATGTTTGGTTAAACAGGTTGAAAAGAAAAAGTTGGTCTTTGGTTTCCTCTTAACTGAATGCACCTTTGTGATAACCACAGATTAAAAACTTGTGCCTTTAAAAAAACATAAATAGCTGGAATCTAGAATTTAGGCATATGTACATTTGAATACTGTGAATTATACATACTTAACTGAATGCTGAATGTTGATGTTATTTGAGGCTTTTTAGAGATAAAATCCTAATTACCCAGCAAAGTAAATGTTCACTTATATTAATGCATACGATAAACATGTGTTCCCTTCAGTCATATGCAAGCAAAAATATATAATTCTTTTATTTATCTTGAACATAACTGGGTACCCAAAGTGAAAAATTATTCGCTGTATTTACTAGCATAAATCTGGGCTATTTTATTTTCAGAGGGGTACTTCCCCCATGTCAGGATACACTGATCAGCACTGCAGCCATTATCCACAATGGCTGATCAAATGCTGTTTTTTTCCACCAGGACTGATTTACAGAAGACAGTCTAGTGTCCAGCATCTGTTGAACAGGGAGGGGCACACATACATCAACATTTCAATACATGTTTACCAAGTTTAAGTGCACAGTCACTTTGCAAATGTAACAGTTTTTATTTGTTATTGAAATCAAACCCATTCAGGAGAATTCAATAATACAGTAATAACTTTAAACTAGTAGTAAACTAATACTTTTATGGTAATAGTTTTCTTTAGAACTACATGTGCCTGATTCAGGCAATCATTTGCTCCAGTTTCACTAACATTACCATGAAATGCATTACAAGTAGAGCTAATCACAGCCACTTTAATAATCTTTTGCTATGCCAGTGAAAGATTCTTAAAGAGATACTGCCATGTCGCAGATGTCACATACCTGGTTATTGAGCCTGACTTGAGGAGGAAGGCCTCTCTTACAGCTCCGGCTCAAGAAACAACTGAGAGTGGAACAGTGGCTGTAAGAGCACAGTAAGGTATGAGTGCCTGTACTATGTCCAGTAGCCTGTGCAGGTAGAAGCTGATACACCAACAGGAAGGAGCCAGGAGACAGAGGCAGCTAAAAGCAGACAGATGCAGCAGGTAGAGAGCTGGCTGGTAGCAGACTGGCAGGTCCTTGGCTGGCTGGGGACAAGCTGTAGATGCTTGACAAGCAAGAAAGGAACCAGAGAGAGCATGCTGGACTGGACATGCTGCAGCAGACTGGATGAGCAGGATGCAGGGCAGGTAGCTTACCAGGGTTATCAGAGGCAAACCAGGTCAGGATCAGTGCTGCAGCCCTGTTTAAATAGCCCATTTGTTGCCACTATTTGTGATAGGCACGCATGCACGCATATGTGTGCACATATGTGCATGCCTCTGTCCATCTGCCTGGACAGTTGCCTTCCTGTGCCTGTGCACAAGTATGAACCTGGGAGCAGTGTCTGTGCTGTGGGCAAGCCTTCCCTGATAACAGAATAGGAGCCAGTTGTAATTAAGGCCAGATTTGAGCTGGGGTACAGAGATATGCTAGTGCCCTGATTGGGCAATGTCTGTTCAGGAAAATGGCTCTATCCCTGACCCCAGATAGTAATGATGTCTTTACCAGAATCTGCCAGTGCCCATATTTGGAAAATTTATTGAGTCCCTAGGTGGGTTGGGTCTGATAGGGAACTGAGAGACTAGTTCCCCAAATAGGTTCATCTTACTTTTGACTGACAGCAGATGGCAGTTGGCAGATTCTAAGGTCTCTAATGGACTAAAACGCTGCTTCCTGCTGTTTACTGTCAATCAACAGGCAGGTAGAACTCATTGGGAACAAATGTCTCAGTTACCCATCAAGCTCAGCCCACTGCTACTAAAACAAACTCCTTGGCCATGCACCTCACAGTGTTATAGGTGCCGTGGCTGGGGAGGAAGGGAGGCTGCACATTGAGGAAATATTGTCCAGAATGAACACTGTGATCTTAGAGGCAGTCACAAACTGATTTATGTATCTGTCTCTGATAGGTACATGAATTGGGTGCAAGCACTGACAATTTCAGATAACTGCAGCCTGGCATCATTCTAAAGGATATCTACAAAACCACCCCTCATACCTCAGTGTCAGACTCTAACAGATTCATGTACCTGTTTCTGACAGGTACATGAATCAGGTGTAAGCACCAACAATTTTGGTGCAGTGCCCGTACAGAAAATACAAGCGTGTCTATAACACCCTTTATGAATTTCCCTTTGTGTTAAACAGTTATCAATAATGCAATTATATAACACAAACAAGAAAACATGAAAAAATCTAGAATACAGTATCACATACACCATATACCATATACTTATTTGATGTACCATCTTAACTTCGGTAAATGTGTAAAAAGATACAACTTGAGAAAATGCTGCATAAGAGGAATACAGGGACTAAATTGGTTCAGAGAAAATAATGCTTCTTCAAATATTCTAAAGCTTTACTTTTCATATATTCTATGTGCTCTCAAATCTTTGTTCAAGTTTAAGGGACAGAGTCTTTGTCATCTGTGGCCATTCATCATCTATTAGATCAGAAAAAACAGACGATATTTATAAGAAGAAACTGAAGTCTCTGTCCTCATTTTCTTGACATAAGCCAACAGCTAACTGAATGACTATCCCCACAGCAAACAAGGAGTCAGTTACAATAACAAAAAAATGAATAATACATGACATGTATGCTTATATCATACTGTATGTAAAGGTTAATTTATTGCAGATGTGACAGAGAAGCTTTTCTTTTATTATACGTTTTTCCCTTCATTTTTTCTTTTCCTTTCTGTTTCTTATTTATGTAGGACTGTTTCTGATCATCAATTTAGTGTAACTATTTAGTGACAACGCTCACCATTAAATATTTTACTAACATAAGAAGATAAGATATAGCTATATATTGTCTATAAATACCTAAACTGTAATTATAATAGTAGTAAAATATCTCATAAATATTTTTTTTCCTACAAGATTTTCTCTGGATCGCCATACTGACCTTGACAGAATTTTTAATATACACTCAGGAAATGGATCAATTTATACTGCAAAACCCTTGGACCGTGAAATATCCCAGTGGCATAATCTTAGCATCATAGCTACGGAAATTAGTAAGCTATTTCATAATCATACTTGTTTACTGTGTATTCTTCACTGCACTACCATCAATTGCTTTAATCGCCAAAATCCTATTCTGTGACCGTAATATCTTTTAAAAATTATGTGCTTCAAACTACTTATTTATACATTCAGTCAGAGTATGTACAGAAATTCAGTATTTCCCTCAGGTCACACTTTGATTCTCTCTGATTGTCAGTGCTATACTCTCCTTCCAAAGCCTCTTATTTTCATCCAGTTTCTAAATGGCGTGCATGTAACCTTTGGGACAACGACCTATATGGTTTATCTACGGAAATGTTTTTCTTGAATTCTTCTTTGGCCTAATGCACATTATATATTGCATATTTACTTTTCTGATAAGTATATATATATATATATATATATATATATATATATATATATACTGTATATGCACATATACAGTATATGTTAGTAAAGCAACTATTATCCATCTTTTAAGAAGAAACATTGCTGCCATCATAAAGCCACTTTCATTAAATTGTTTTAACTGGTAATGTGGTCCTTTATGGAAGCATGGGCTTCAAAGAAATAAATACATTTGGTTAATTTAGTTATGCATAAGGGGTATTACAATGTGTTTAATTTACTATATAAATAGAAAATTACTATGTTATCCTAACAATAGTTCTAACAAATATTTTTTAAAGTGCCTACTTTACAATGATGAGTAAAATATTATTAATAATAATAATAATAATAATAATAATAATAATAATATTAATAATAATAATAAACCGTGATAAACTAACAAAAATATAATATATTCCAAAACTGTATATAGCGTTTTTTGATTGCTGTAATTATCATCACAGCACTCAAAAAATCTATATAGTTTTGGAATATATTATAATTTTTGTTAGTTTATCACTATTTAGTAGTATTATTATTTTTATTATTATTATTATTATTATTATTATTTTATTATTATTCTTAATATTTTGTCATCATTATAAAGTAGGCACTTTAAAAGTATTTGTTGGAACCAATGTTAGGAAATAGTGCAGCATAGTAAGTTTCTATTTATATTGTTGTTACATGACTTTATGGGACGTGATTGGTGCTAGCAGCTGTCGATTATTATCGCTCGTCTAGTATATTTTGTTTTTTATATATTTTGTAAATAGGTAGCTCGCAAGATCCTCATAGCTTGGTTTCATTTACTATTTAGAGCATGGAAGCTGCCAAAAGCAATGGTCCTCAAATCCTCAAATCGGCATATTTAAACAGATGTTAAAGATAGGATAGGAGGGATAGGAAGGCCACATATATCCTATCTATTGCATATAGCATACATTTATTGCTCCAACATCCCTCTATGGGCATTGAAGCATAGACATGTTTGTGTACTTATAATATATTATTTATACTGTATTTCACATTTACACAACCTAAAAAGGTAAAATAAATACAAACCAATGTTAAAAAAGTATTTAGTTTTAACTAAAATTCACTTACACCCAGTAGAAAAACATCACTTGAAAGCATTCTGTGCTGTTGCAGTATTTTTTTTTTCTGTGCACATATAATAATTAATTTATCAAAAATAGCAGAAACCATGCATTTGAACAAAAACAGGGAGAGACGAGAAAGGAATTTTAATTTATTACGATATAATATTATCACTAAAATTAGCAAAAGGGGTAGTGTCTTCACAGTAAAATATAACTTTAATTTCTGAAGAATAGAAAGAGCAAATTAAAAGTTACAACATAACAGTTTTATAAAGTAGTAGCCCATAATTGAAGTTGCCCTACACTACCTCTGTATTTTCCTAATATGTTGCATTTTCTGCAATTCCAATTTCCATGTTTTATAGAAGTAGAGCTCTCAGCTGTACCTGCCTGTTGTTTATTGTGAATATGTCAATGGGTTGATTTGTCCATAATCATTTAAGACCACAGAACTGTATGGTAAAGTTGTGTACAATGTTTCAAACACAGAGCTGTTATTTGATGAGAAAAGGCAAGATCAGTCCTTTACAGAAGGTGCAGGTGAAAAATTATAGCTGAAAATCCTTTTTTTTACAGTAGCATAAAACAATGTCTAAATGGTGTTTTTATGTTCCCATAGTTTATTTACTGTGCATGTTTTTTTTTTTTTTTTTAGCAAAGCAATAAATAAAAAACAATGGTCTGTAATAGTAACACAGCAAATATTTATTTTCAAAGCCAAAAATTGGATTTTCCAAAAGCTTAATGTAAGTGCACCTTAACAAGCACAGATTGCTCAATACAGTCAACCATCTGTCTTTGTTGAGTGGCCAAGTGGAAGATCAATATGCAATGACAACTGGTCAAAATTCCTAAATTGGTGATAGCTATGATCTAAAAAACTGAAATTCAGTTTTATACAGAGAATAGAGATCCACATTTTAGCTTTTTTTTTTTTTTTTAAATATAATTAGCAGAGGTGAAGTTGTGCATTTACACTGTTGAGAACAAACTGTAATGTATTTTACAAAAGTTTATGTTTGCCAATGCAACTTTTAACATAATTATGTTATAAATGAGTAGTATGGTTAAGGTTCATAGTTCAAATAATAATCTTCATACTACTTTCTGAATGAGAACAAAGTGTAATGCATTTTACAAAAGTATTTTTGCCAATGCAACTTTTAACATAATTATGATATAAATGAGTAGTATGGTTAAGGTTCATAGTTCAAATAATTAATAATCTAGTTACTACTTTCTGAATGAGAATATTTCTTGCCATGGTCTAACATTTTTATCACGGCTTTTTTTAATGTCTTTGCCCTATATCATTTAAAAGAATCACTGGATGGCATTTAGCATGATTTTAGCTCTTGTGTTTAGTGAATTCCAGCTGAGCATCTTAGCACAGTAATCAAATCACAATGCATATCTTTTCAACAAAAAATATTCACCGAAATTGCTTTAATCATGGCTAAACTGGACCTTACAAAGAATTACATCTGATACATAGGCTTAAAATAATTTCAAATGTAAATTCATTGGTAGTTGTCTTTCCACCAAAGCAATTTAACATATCATTTGTTAATTAATTGATAACTCTACTTCCTAGTGAGTAAACAAACACATTTCTATGTTTTTTTTTTTTCCATCAAGCAACACAAGACCCAATGAGAAAGTATAAAGAAATGCCCACAGCAAACATAAAAGGTACTTACTTAAAAACAATAATGGTAATGTTGGTTTGGACAACCACATTTTTGATTTTTTTGATTTTTTTTTTTTTTTTACATAAAGTGGAAAAATAGCTCAGTTCCAAAATAAAATACTATGCAGAGACAGTGATATAAAGTATGCATCTTATGGGGTTTGTTCCCCTCCATCAGGTGGGTGGCAATGCTAGAAAGGTCACAGACTTGATTGATGTGGCCAACAGGGATGATTCTGCATCCTTAGTACTTAGTTTGGATGCGGAAAAGGCTTTTGATCGTCTTGGTTGGCCCTTCCTGTTTGTCATGCTGTGCCACATTGAGTTCAGAGGCCCCTTTTTGCGAGTAATTCAACACCTTTATACCAACCCAAAGTCCCAAGTAAAAACCGCCTTTCCCTTCTCTTCTTCCTTTTCAGTAGCTAATGGTACCCGGCAGGGATGCCCACTCTCACTATCTGCAGAAGTTCAAACATGCGGGGCATATCGGTTAGAGGGAGATAATTCAAAATGTTACTGTTTGCTTACGATAGTATCCTCACCCTGATTCAGGCTTGAAATTACCTACCAAATTGACATGCTGAACTTAACTATATGGAGCCCTTTCAGAATCTAAAATAAACGTGTCTAAATCAGAGGCCCTTCCAGTTAATATTCCAGAGGTTGACGTTAACCATATAAAGGCCAATGTCCCTTATAGTTGGAAACTTTATGGAAACTCACTGCCTTAAAGTATTTGGGGGTTTATATCACTCCAAAATGTGCTGCCTTGTGTCATAACCCATCCCCTTTCAGTCTGTCAGGGCTCTGGTGCAACAGTGGAAGAAACACCATATCTCCCTTTTAGGGCACCTCCATCAAGATATCTATTCTTTCTAAACTTTTGTATCTGTTTCAAACATTGGTAATTCCAGTTCCTTATGAACATCTGAGAAAATTGCAAGCAGATCTGATCCTACATGCTTGGAACTATAAGAGACATAGGATGCCCCGCTCAGTACTCATGGCATGATGAGGGCCTAGTGTTCCCCAACCTTATAAAATACTACCAGGTGGCTCAACTGCACATGATAGCCTCCTGGTTTACCCAAAAATCTTACAATAAATGGATGTAAATCAAAAAATTATGTCTGGCACCTGTTCACCCAGACAACCCGCTTTGGAGTGCGAATGTGGAGGTATATCCTAGTCGTTTGTTGGGGTCTATGTGCCAACTTTAGCAGCTCTGGCACAAACTATCACATCAATATGAGCTGCCATCTGAAAATCACTGCTGACCTCTTTCATCTGCAATCCCAAGGTGCCTCACTCACCGGATGTCTTTGCCTTGGGCATCGCAGAATTTATTCCATTTTGGGCATCTAGTAGACCCTAGGTCTCGCAAATTTCTGCCATTTGCTGAACTTCAAGATCAAATTTCCAATACCTACTAAATACTGAATGCCTACTCCATACCTGCATGGGACAAGCATACTTACATGTTTTGTTGGGAGAAGGCACTAGGTGAGGAAATCCTAATAGAGATATGGCAGGTGATTTGGTCCCAAGCAGCCAAGAGTTCCTTTTATACTCTCTATAAGGAAAATGCCGAAAAAAATCTCTAATTTTGGTATCTGACACCAGATGTGCTCTATACCATCTATCCCACTAGTTCTGATCGCTGTTGGCTTTGCAATTGGGATAAGGGTGTCCTCCTGGAGTCGTCCACTGATTACTCAATTTAGGCCCTCAACTTAACAGTTGCTGAGTTACCTGTTTGAGATGCCTGTCCCTATGACACTGAAACTCTTTTTGCTGGTCCTTTCATCACTGAAAATAGCCAAACCCTATAAGAAGTTGCTTCAACATATCCTCATAGCCACACATTGCCTTGTTGCCCTTAACTGGAAGTGGTGTTTTCCACCTCCCTCTGATGCCCTGTATGCTAGGGTTAAAGATGTGGAACTGATGGAGAAAATGACTGCCAGAATGCAGGACAGAGTGGAAGCCCACAATAAGGTTTGGGAATTATGGCATCTCCAGGAAGACCCGCCCCCGGGCCTGTAAATGAGCTGTTATGATGATTCATTATTCTTCTCTTTTCTTTCTTTTCTCTTTTTTATCTTATTCTCTATGATTCTTTTTATGTCACAAAGGTTTCTATATATTGCTCATTAGTGCCATAATGTTCGCGCAGTGATATTGCTCCACTCAAAGCCATACTGATATTATATCCATGTTTATCACACAATGTTATTGCCATTTACAAAGCATTTACTGTGAACACTGCACATATTTTTTTCTTCTCTTTCTGAAGGTTTGTAATTTCAGTTTTCTTGGTAAAAAACAATAAAAACTGTTATTTGAAAAAAAAACAAGTATGCATCTTAGCAGGGATATACTGCATAAGCACTGCAATATATATATTTAAATACATAAATTAGGAGAGTAAACATTCACCTTTACTCATATCTGTGTCCCCAAAGTCTGCTCCAATGCAGAGAATTTCTATACTGAATTCTTCCTAGAAAAAAAAAAGCCTCACTCTGAGCTCAGTGGTTAATTTCACTGAACTCCATGTTACTACTAGGTCTGGTACTAACATAGAGATTGGCAAGAGCACTCAATGAGCACAATCAAAGACCAAGATATGATCAAAAGTATTTGCCGCTAAAGAAGACTCCAGCTAAGGATTAATCTTCATTTGAATGGTGTTCATATAAGTGCAGGAAACAAGTAAGGTGAGTATTTCAACTATTCTTTTACAGGTGAAAATATTTAATTTTTACAATATGGTAAAATTATTTTTTTAGGTTATACAAAATGTTAAATACAGTATATTGTTTAAATTATTTTACCATTATGTCTACATATTTCATTTTTTTAAATTCTATCTCCTTGCAAATTTGCATTTTTGCCAAATTCACTGAAGAAAACCAGAATCCTAAGACTCACCACATTATCCAATTTATTTGTTATTGCATATGGCAGTGTAAGAAATAGTGTAAGGTTTTAGGCATGTTTTGTTTTTCTTCACATACTTGAAGGAGAGTAGGAAGCACCCAAAGCATTATTATATGTACAGTCTATCTAGAGGAAATAAGGGAAATGGGACAGATGGTTGAAACCATTAAATGCATAAAGGGCATTAATAAGGTTTAGGAGGGCAGTATTTTCAATTTGAGGATCAAGAACACAGGGACATGACCTTAAACTAGTAGGATGAAAGTTCAAAAAAATATTAGAAAGTATTTTACTGAAAAAGTAAATAATGTTTGGAATAGACTTCCAGGAGATGTAGTGAGTCTACCAATAAGTGAATTCAAACATGCTTTAAAACAAACATAAATCTATATTTAGACAAAGAATATAAAAATATGAAATACAAAAAGAGGCAGACTCAATGGATCACTTGGGATTTTTTTGCCATTACTTTTCTCTGTTTCTACTTTCTCACTGTGATGTGCAACAACAAATACATAGTATAATCCCATAATTTGAAGAGGACCTGGATTATGATTTGTTGCATGGAGGTTTTGGTTACATTTTGTATTGTCAGGTTTCTGGCGAGCACTTACAAATATATCCATTGGAATTCAGGTATTAGTCCCACTGACTGATTTTTCACCATGTTATAATTCATTGCTTTTCAACAATGAATAGTTCACTGCATTTATATAGAATACTCTCCAGAATGAGTCAAAAATTTCCTGGATCAAGTATTGTTTGCTGCCATTCACTAACATCTATAATCTTTCAATGGAGAAAGATGTTTACTATAGTATTCTTCTCCCTAATTGTGCACCTGTGCTGCACATTTTCCCCAAAATGTTACTTATCATACATTCCATTCTAAAGTGTTTTTCAAACGCAGAATATCAGCTCGCTTGCTTATAACTATACTTCATAATTTGCTCATAATTGGTAATAGACTACTTATTTGTAAGTAAGGCTGATTCTTATCAAAAAAAGTTGTTGTCATAACTCAAGGCCTGCTGATTTTTTTGGCAGCAGCTTAAATCCTTACATAAGCAATTCAAGGCAGATGTAATTTTACTCCTTTCTTTTGCCAATCTTAGATTGCTGCTTCTATTTCACACTCATTTGTATCTTTTTGAAGAGCTGTACAATGAAACTTTTGAGGTGACATGCCATTGAATGAATGAGATTTTTAAGTACACCTGGGATTGGGGCTAACAATTTGGCACCTCTGCCTTGGCCACTAAAGGATCTCTGCACGGCACCAAAGCAGGCAGTGTTACCAATGGTAAAGAAAGTATGGCTGGAGTTGATTTTTAGAAATCAACAGAAACAAATGCAAACCAAACTTGAACTGTACTTAGCAGTATTTAACCACTTCAAGTACAGGCCTATTTCTGACATTTGTTGTTTACAAGTAGGGATGAGCCGAACACCCCCCAGTTCGGTTCGCAACAGAACTTTCGAACGGACCCCAAATTCGTATGAACTTTAGAACCCCATTGAAGTCTATAGGACTCGAACGTTCGAAATTAAAAGTGTTAATTTTAACGGCTAATATGCAAGATGCTGTCCTAAAAAGGGTTTGGGGACCTGGCTCCTGCCCCAGGGGACATGGGTCAATGCCTAAAATGTTTTTAAAAATGGCCGTTTTGGCGGGAGCACTGATTTTAATGACGATTAAAGTGAAAAAAAAGTGAAATATTCCTTTAAATATCATGCCTGGGGGGTGTCTGTAGTATGCCTGTGAAGTGCCACGTGTTTAGAACAGTCCCTGCACAAAATGACATTTAATGGAAATAACATCATTTAAAAATGCTTGCGGTTTTAATGTTATATCTGGTTCCTGCAATATGGTTGAAAACCATTGAGAAAAATGGCATGGGTAGCCCTCCCTGCCCATTACCAGCCCCTTTGGGTCTTGTTCGCATATTAAGGGGAACCCCGTACCCATATTAAAAAAAGGAAATGCCTGTGGTCCCCAGGCCCTATATACTCAGAACAGCAGTATACAGGCGGTGCAAACAAGACAGGGACTGTGTAGGTTTGTTGTGTTAAGTTGAATCTGTTTGTAATTTTCAACTGGTATATTTTTAAAGTGTAGCTCCAGTCAAAAAAACTATTTTTAAGCTTTTTGGAAAACATAGGGAAGGGTTATCACCCCTGTATAATTTGTTTTGTCGTCCATCTTTTTTCATCTCACTTGCTTTTGTCTCCTTCCGTTTGCAAGTAGGAGATGTTTGTAAGTTGGATGTTTGAAAGTAGGGGCCTGCCCTATTTACTCTGCAGAAATGGTGGAACAAGGTGTTGGTTTTGCCACAACATTGTAAGCCCTCAAAGTGACTCTTGGTGGGCGCTGGAGCGCCCTGCTGTGAACGATTATATTAAGAATTGTAATTACATGCCATTGTTGAACAGTGGTAGAAAAATTGACCTTTGGTGGTTGTGGTGCTGGTGCCACAACACTAAGAGTCCTCACAGTTACTCTGGGTGGGCACAGGAATGAGCCCTCCTGTGAAATATTATATCAAGAATTGTAATTACATGTCCCTGTTAAACAGGGGCAGAAAAATTGGGCCTTAGGCACTGGTGCTGGTGCCACCACACTGCAACCTCTCCCATATACTCTAGTTTTAGTGCAGGAATTAGCCCTGCTGCAAAGCATTGCATCAAAAATTGTAATTAAACGCCCCTGTTAAACAGGGGCAGAAAAATTGGGCCTTAGGCACTGGTGCTGGTGCCACGACACTGCAACCTCTCCCATATACTCTAGTTTTAGTGCAGGAATTAGCCCTGCTGCAAAGCTTTGCATCAAAAATTGTAATTAAACGCCCCTGTTAAACAGGGGCAGAAAAATTGGGCCTTAGGCACTGGTGCTGGTGCCACGACATTGCAACCTCTCCCATATACTCTAGTTTTAGTGCAGGAATTAGCCCTGCTGCAAAGCATTGCATCAAAAATTTTAATTAAACACCCCTGTTAAACAGGGGCAGAAAAATTGGGCCTTAGGCACTGGTGTTGGTGCCACCACACTGCAACCTCTCCCATATACTCTAGTTTTAGTGCAGGAATTAGCCCTGCTGCAAAGCTTTGCATCAAAAATTGTAAGTAAACGCCACTGTTAAACAGGGGCAGAAAAATTGGGCCTTAGGCACTGGTGCTGGTGCCACCACACTGCAACCTCTCCCATATACTCTAGTTTTAGTGCAGGAATTAGCCCTGCTGCAAAGCATTGCATCAAAAATTGTAATTAAACACCCCTGTTAAACAGGGGCAGAAAAATTGGGCCTTAGGCACTGGTGTTGGTGCCACCACACTGCAACCTCTCCCATATACTCTAGTTTTAGTGCAGGAATTAGCCCTGCTGCAAAGCTTTGCATCAAAAATTGTAAGTAAATGCCACTGTTAAACAGGGGCAGAAAAATTGGGCCTTAGGCACTGGTGCTGGTGCCACCACACTGCAACCTCTCCCATATACTCTAGTTTTAGTGCAGGAATTAGCCCTGCTCCAAAGCTTTGCATCAAAAATTGTAAGTAAACGCCCCTGTTAAACAGGGGCAGAAAAATTGGGCCTTAGGCACTGGTGCTGGTGCCACGACACTGCACCCTCTCCCATTTACTCTAGTTTTAGTGCAGGAATTAGCCCTGCTGCAAAGCATTGCATCAAAAATTGTAATTAAACACCCCTGTTAAACAGGGGCAGAAAAATTGGGCCTTAGGCACTGGTGCTGGTGCCACCACACTGCAACCTCTCCCATATACTCTAGTTTTAGTGCAGGAATTAGCCCTGCTGCAAAGCTTTGCATCAAAAATTGTAAGTAAACGCCCCTGTTAAACAGGGGCAGAAAAATTGGGCCTTAGGCACTGGTGCTGGTGCCACGACACTGCACCCTCTCCCATTTACTCTAGTTTTAGTGCAGGAATTAGCCCTGCTGCAAAGCATTGCATCAAAAATTGTAATTAAACGCCCCTGTTAAACAGGGGCAGAAAAATTGGGCCTTAGGCACTGGTGCTGGTGCCACCACACTGCAACCTCTCCCATATACTCTAGTTTTAGTGCAGGAATTAGCCCTGCTGCAAAGCATTGCATCAAAAATTGTAATTAAACACCCCTGTTAAACAGGGGCAGAAAAATTGGGCCTTAGGCACTGGTGCTGGTGCCACCACACTGCAACCTCTCCATTATTCTCTAGTTTTAGTGCAGGAATTAGCCCTGCTGCAAAGCATTGCATCAAAAATTTTAATTAAACGCCCCAGGGGCAGAAAAATTGGGCTGATGGCATCACCCAGAACCAGAAATGTTCTTCCAACATATCAGCGGAGGAGGAAGAGGATAGACAATCAACATAACAGGACAGTCACTCAGCATCAGCATAGGCAGTCTTGAAGGGATGTGATATTTCAAAAAAAATTATTCGGTTACATCAGCTTCAGGTGCTTGGTAGCTGTGGGTGATTCAAGACTGATTCATCTTGATGAAGGTCAGTCAATCAACTGATTAGGTGGACAGGCGCACCCTGTGATCGGTAACAAAGCCACCAGCAGCACTGAAGGTGCGTTCCGAAAGAACGCTGGATGCAGGACAGGCCAGTAGCTCAATTGCATACTGTGCAAGCTCTGGCCAGTGATCCATCCTCAAGACCCAGTAAGCCAGAGGATTTTCGGTGGGAAAGGTGTCCAAGTCTGACCTTGCCCCTAGGTATTCCTGCACCATGTAAATCAGACGCTGGCGATGGTTGCTAGAACCGATCATACCTTGGGGCTGCGGACTAAAAAATTGTCTCAAAGCATCAGTCAGACGGCCACCTTCTCCACCGCTCCTTCTGACCGATGCCTCAGCAACACGTTGTCCAGGACCAGGAGTTTGTAACCTCCCAGTCTCTGGGAACGCGTTGCACAGACCTTTCTGCAAGGCCTCCCGGAGATGTCTCATCCTCTGCTCCCTCTGCGAGAGCAAGATAAGGTCGGCAACCTTACCCTTGTACCGTGGATCAAGGAGAATGGCCAGCCAGTAATGGTCCCTCTCCTTGATCCGAAGAATACGAGGATCCTTCCGCAGGCTTTGCAGGATCAGGGAGGCCATGCAGCGTAGGTTAGCTGAGGCATTCGGTCCGGAGTCCTCTGGGTCACTAAGGACAACATGATCCGCAGCTACCTCCTCCCAGCCACGTACAAGTCCACGGGTTTCTTGGGACTGTAAATCATCCCTACAAGACTGCTGCTTCTGCTGATGCTGAGTGCCAGCCTCCACCTCCATGCTGACACAATCATCCTCCTCCTCCTCTTCCTCCTCCTCATCCTCTTCCTGTGTGATGGGTGGCACAGCAGGAACACTGTCTGGATAAAGGGGGCCTTGAGAGGCAAAGAAGTCCTCCTCTTCCTGCCTCTGTTCTGCCTCAAGTGCCCTGTCCATTATTCCACGCAGCGTATGCTCCAAGAGGTGGACAAGAGGTACAGTGTCACTGATGCATGCACTGTCACTGCTCACCATCCTTGTGGCCTCCTCAAATGGTGACAGGACAGTACATGCATCCCTGATCATGCCCCACTGGCGTGGTGAGAAAAAACCGAGCTCCCCTGACCCTCTCCTGGTGCCGTAGTCGCACAGGTACTCATTGATGGCCCTCTGCTGCGTGTGCAGCCGCTGCAGCATGGCCAACGTTGAGTTCCACCTGGTGGGCATGTTACATATAAGGCGGTTCTTGGGCAGGTTCAACTCCTTTTGGAGCTCAGCCAGCCGAGCACAGGCATTAAATGATCGGCGGAAATGCACACAGACTTTCCTGGCCTGCTTCAGGACATCCTGTAAGCCGGGGTACCTGCCCAAGAACCGCTGCACCACCAGATTAAGGACGTGAGCTACACAGGGCACATGGGTCAATTGTCCCTGTCGGAGGGCGGAGAGGAGGTTGGTGCCATTGTCGCAAATCACCATTCCTGGCTTAAGCTGGTGTGGCTTCAACCACCTCTCGGCCTGCCCCTGCAGAGCTGACAAAACATCCGCCCCAGTGTGGCTCCTGTCCCTGAAACAAACCAGCGCAAGCACGGCATGGCATCATTTTGCCTGCGTACTTGCGTAGCCCCTGGAACGCTTACGGAGCACCGCTGGTTCTGAGGACGGAGCACTGGAAGAGGCCATGGAGGAAGAAGAAGAGGAGGGGGTGGAGGAGAGAGGTGTGTCACAACCAATAGTAGCATTTTGGAGGCATGGTGGCGGAACAACCTCCAACACTACTGCACCTTGTCCTGCATCCTTCCCAGCTGCCAGAAGAGTGACCCAATGGGCCGTGAAAGACAGGTAACGTCCCTGTCCATGCCTGCTGGACCATGAGTCAGCGGTAATATGCACCTTACCGCTGACCGCCCTGTCCAGAGAGCCGGAATCGCCTTCCGTGAGAAAAAGTGGCGTTTGGGGACCTGCCACTGAGGAAGGGGGCCAAGTCTACCAACTGAAAAGGCAGCAGTTGAAGTGCTAGCAATTTAGCCAAGCTAGCATTCAACCGATGGGCATGTGGATGGCTGGGAGTGAACTTCTTTCGCCGGTCCAGCAGCTGGGGCAGGGACATTTGCCTGCTATAATCAGACGTGGGTGTACCGCTAGCAGAGTGCACGGAAGCACTTGGCTGTGACACACCTAATTCTACACCTTCATTCCTCTCAGAGCAGGTTTCAGAGAGGACTGAAGGTCTAGTGGGGTTGGAGATGCCAGCTGATGAGGTGCAAGGAGAGGTCCGCTTTGTTCTTTGGTGTGGGTCTTTGAGGTACGCTTGCTAACGAGCTGCATGGCAGGTCAACATATGTCTGGTCAAGCATGTGGTGCCCAAGCGGCTGATGTTTTGGCCACGCGAGATACGCTTGAGACATATGTTGCAAATAGCAGTGGTGCGATCTGATGCGCTCGTCTCAAAAAAGGCCCACACCAAAGAACTTTTAGAATAACACGCAGAGGCAGCGCCCTGCACAGACGGAGCTCTGCGGTGTGATTCAGTCGGTGTGCTGCCCCTAAGCTGGCCCCCGGAGGGCATCCTGCCTCGTTGGACATGTGCTTCCTCCTCCTCCTCCTCCTCTCTCCTACCAGACACCCACGTGGAGTCAGTGCCCTCATCATCCCCTCCCTCTTCATTGCTGTAGCAAACCTGGCAGTATGCTGCAGCTTGTGGAACATGACTGCCAGATTGCTGTCCTTCTTGAGCATCCCCTCTCTATGCATTCACGCTACTGCCTTCCTCTAGCTGAGTGTCATCATCAGAGCCTACAAAGCACTGGGCATCCTCCTGGAGCATGTACCCAACACTGTGCTCAAAGAGTTCAGGAGACTCCTCAGGAGGACGTGGTGGGTCTAGGGAAGGAGTCACTGATGATGACATTGAGAGGAGGGTAAACGATGCGTTGGCAGCTGCTTTGCTAGTACCCTGAGACTGGGTGAGAGAGGATGAGGAGGATGAAGAGGGCTTGGTCATCCACTCTACCAAGTCGTTGGCATGTTGAGGCTCAACATGTCCAGCTGCCGAAAAGAAGGACAAGCGTGTCCCATGGCCACGTGCTGATGATGACGATGCACCGCGTCCACGACCAGCACTGTTGTCTCTAGACACAGAGCCAGCTTGCCCTCTTTTATCGGCTCACACCTGTCTGCCTCTCCTTGCTGGCCTTCCAGACATGGTAATGGCCTGAAGGGAGTTGGGAAAAACAGCAATTGGGTAGTGTATATTGTGCTGGAGGCACACACAACTTCCAATAACTCCTGCAGATGGCAGATGGCTCAAATAGAGAAGAGCTATGTAGGTGGATATAGCGGTGTGTACTGGGTTCAGAGCACACAGACAGCACGCACAAGCTCCTACCGCTGACTGCAAGCTCTATTTAAAACTAGCAAGATAGTTTGCTATATAGGTGGATATAGCGGTGTATACTGGGTTCAGAGCACGCAGACAGCACGCACAAGCTCCTACCGCTGACTGCAAGCTCTATTTAAAACGAGCAAGATAGTTTGCTATATAAATGGATATAGCGGTGTGTACTGGGTTCAGAGCACGCAGACAGCACGCACAAGCTCCTACCGCTGACTGCAAGCTCTATTTAAAACGAGCAAGATAGTTTGCTATATAGGTGGATATAGCGGTGTTTTTATGATTTTATGTCACACTGTACTTGTGCAGTTGTCTTTCAAACACTTCAATAAATTTAAAAGAAACTAAACAGTAAAGTTAGCCCATTTTTGTATAATATGAAAGATGATGTTACACCAAGTAAATGGTGACAAGTAAAATGGTGACAAACTACAGTACTTAATAATCTCCATAGGCGACGCTTTAAAAAAAAAAAAAAAACGGTTACCTGCTACCTTAGGCCGCGTACACACGGGAAGACTGTTCGCCCAACTTTGTTCGTCAAACATTCCGACAAACAGTCCGCTCAAAATTTGCATGAACGGACTTGACCACACACGATGAACGAACAGTCCGCTGAAAGCGTGCGCAATGACGTGAATGGCACGTACGACGGGATGAGAAATTTGACGTCCAATACACTGCAATGCAACCTTCGCCGTGTAAATCCTTTCTGAGCATGCGCGAAACTTAGTTTGTCGAACAAGCCTACACACGAGCGGACTGTCCGCTGAAACCAAGTTTCAGCGGACTGTCTTACGGAAATTCCAAAAAACTTTGTTCGTCAGACTGTCCTCTGAAACTGTCCGCTGAAGCCCACACACGAGCGGACTGTCCGCTGAAACACTGTTCAGCGGACAAAGTTGGGCGAACAGTCCGCCCGTGTGTACGCGGCCTTAGAGTTACAGAGGTGGTCTTGCACTAGAATTATTGCTCTTGCATGTTGCTTTCTGGCAATGCATTTTGTTAGTCACTGTAACAAGATGTACTAGATCCTTTGGTCCCTTCTTCTCCCTCCCCCTTTTTTATTTACCCCCGTGATGATAGACCCCTGTACATAGCCACCTATCTCCCTCTCTTTCCTCTATCCTTCTTCCCTCTCCTACCAAACCATTAAAATAGATAGTGCTGATGTGATTTTACATTTTCTTCTTTGGAATCTAGGAATGCTTCTCAGTGTTTTTTGTCCAATGCAAGTCAACATGGCAGACCTAATACAGGTAATGAGATTCTCCCTTACATGCTGTATTCCCCTATTATTTTAAGCCAACTCAAACTACAATTACCCAGCCCCTCTAAACAGTTCTGATAGAGGAGGCAGAAGCCTGCCCCCTTTCACTTACCATTCTCTATACACAGTACTTATGGGTCATTGGTTTAAATCCTTTTACTGCCATTTGAATTTGCACACTAACTCATATGGACACCTTTTTGTCACGGAAGGTTCATATATTAGAATACACTATATTACCAAAAGTATTGGGATGCCTGCACATGATGACTTCAATGGCAACCCAGTTTTAGTCTGTAGAGTTCAACATTGCGTTGGCCCACCCTTTGCAGCTACAACAGCTTCAACTCTCCTGGGAAGGCTGTCCACAAGGTTTAGGAGTGTGGCTATGGGAATGTTTAACCATTCTTCCAGAAGACCATTTGTGAGGTCAGCCACTGATGTGGTCAAGAAGGCCTGGCTTGCAGTCTCCACTCTAATTCATCCCAGAGATGTTCTATCTGGTTGAAGTTAGGACTCTGTGCAGACCAGTCAAGTTCCTCCTTAAAAAATTGATGCCAGGGTACCCAGACAGCTACAAATTTGTCAGTGGTGTCCAGGAGAAGATTAGCTGTCTTCACCTGGGTCATTATCCGTGATATTTTCTGGTTTGCTGCAGCAAAGGATATTGAGGGTCACTTCCAGGTATGAGCGATCATCATCTTAGCTCCGAACAACATGAAATGGACAAGTTTCCATAGGGGTTTACTACAACCAACTGGCCTGCTATTAATTATAGCCAGCTTGGGTGTTTTTGGCATAGCTTGTCCGGTTACTTTGCACAGCAAACAGAAAGTCTTATTCCAGAACCCCCGAATCCGAGGGCACTCCCACCAAGTGTCAAAGAATGAGACCAAAATGTCACATCCCCTGAAACACAGTGGGGAGGTGTTCGAGAATATATTGGTCAGGTGAGAGGGAACCATATACTAGTGTGTAATAATCTTTGGTTTACATTAAGGAAGTGTTTACCATGCCTTTAAAAGCTTGTTGAAATATAGGGGGGCGTGGCCGGTGCGTGACTGGAATGGCCGCTTGAGCTTACAGCTCTCCACATCCACGGCGACATACAGCTACTATCAGCGTACCCCAGCCTTCACAGGACCCTCAATAAGCAGCACTAACACCCGCAGCACCTCGGGAGCATGTCGCTGAAACGTAAGGAGACCAGGCTACCCCGCAAGCTGACGGCCTTCATGTACCAGCCGTCCGTGCGGCGCGGCCAAGATGGCGCCGCGGCGGACGAGAGAGACACGCCAGCAGAGCATATCAGCCATCCTCACAAAAGAGATGACCGCTCCGCTACAGCTGCCGCACTGGTGAGTCCCTGTGCCTCAGGGAACCCTTTACACTCTCCGCCCGGGACTCCAACCTCCCACAGCCCTGCTAAAAGTAAAATGAGGATGGATGCCTCAGAGACAAGCCAGGAGGGAGACAACACTGCAGGGATGCCCTATGACTTACCCACACAGATCCCTCAAACGGATGCCATTGCTTCCTTTCCCACTATAGGCCAGGCTGTTATGGACACTACCCTCAAGGAAATGCTCATGTCCCTCCGCAGCTCATTGCAGTCAGACATACTGTCAGTCATGCAGGGCTTTGGCAATAACATGAAAGTAATGGATAAAAGGGTCACTCATTTAGAAACAAATGTGGACGCCATGACTGCCACCATAAACTACATAATTGACACACAAGAAGCACAGGCCCAGGAAACAAAATGGTTAACTGACAAATTAGCAAATTAGGAGGAAGAGCCCGACGCAATAATTTTAAAATCCGAGGGGTCCCAGAGTCAGTACAAAATACTGACCTTCCTGCCTTTGCGAAAGGCCTAATCAAATCAGTGCTTCCAGAAGCAAAAAATATGGAACTGCTTGTGGACCGTATTCACAGATTACCAAAACCTGCCTTTTTGCCTGATGCCACTCCCAGAGATGTCATTCTCAGAGTGCATTTTTTTCATATTAAAGAGCAATTTATGCAAAAAGTGAGAGCTATGCCAACGCTACCTGAACCCTATAATCACCTCCAAATTTTCGCCGACCTCTCCCAGCACACCCTGAGCAGACGTAGACAACTCAATAACATCACTAAAACCTTACGTAACAACCAAATCCAATACCAATGGATTGCTCCTGCCAAAATCTCCATCAACCATGCTGGCTCAAAGCATGTGGTCTCCTCAGTCGATCAAGGACTGCGTCTGTTGCAAGATTGGGCCATTATTCCATCCAACAATGATCTGCTACCTATGGATCAAAGCAACACAGGCTCCATGCTAACCCATCCTCTCCCACAGAGAGGTCACAGGAGCGCACTACCTATTTAAATGGCTGAGGTACAATATTTGAATTGACCGTTTGGATGTGACTCCTGATCACACTCGGTCGCATTAGACTGTTACCCCCCTCCAGGGTCCCTTTTATCAGACACTGGTGTGTCGTTCCTGTACCCTGAGAACTGTTTTTGTTCCAGTTTCACCCTTTTCCACCCCAAACATTGTTCTTCCCATGTTGGACAAGTAATCACTCCTTGGGGAGCACCTCTGTCTTGTTCCTTAACTGCAAACTTTGCTCTTCCAATCTCTGACGTATCTTCGCCTGAGTACATTAATATACCTTCAACTCCCCCCTCCCCCCCCTTTTTCTTTTTTTTTTTCTCTCTCTCCTTCTACAGGTACACAAGATCTACTGCTGGTTTTTCATTCAAAAGACTGTCTCTGCTACCCTCTTCAGAACCACGCACGCCAATCAATAAGCGCTCCCTTCCCAACGACATATATCGATAAAAACCTTGTGAACGAAGCCACCATCATCCGAATCTCCGAAGTAAGCGAAGGTATTTTCACTCACAACAGCTGTCCCTCAAGTTCACACCATGACTATAACAATTGTTACAATTAACGCTAAGGGGTCTGAACCATCCCGCTAAAAGAGCCTCTTTATGGGCTCTAGCTAAACAAACCAAATGCGACATACTGTGTACACAAGAGACGCACTTCCTAGCCAACAACCCTCCCTCCTGCACCAATAGGAACTTTACTAACATCTACACAGCTAACGCGGATCAGAAAAAGAAGGGAGTGCTCATAGCTATTAGCAACTCTCTGGCTTTTCGCCAAGACCAATGTTTTTTAGATTCAGGAGGACGGTATATCATTCTGAAATGTCATATTAATGATGCCCCCTATACTATAGTCAATGTGTATGTCCCCAATACCCATCAATTTCGTTTCCTTTGAAAGTTACAGAAAAAAAGTTAAAGCAATTCAGCATGGCGCCATCATATGGTGTGGCGATTTCAATTGCACCCCTGACCCAATCCTAGATGCATCATCTCACACCACAAGGAGACGTCCAGAATTAAACTCGCTTCTACATGAGCTGGAACTCTATGATGTATGGAGGTGTACCCACGCAGATGAAAAAGATTTCACATTTTTTTCTCCTTGTCACAACTCTTATTCACGTATTGACCTTTTTCTCACGGACCAGTGGACTCTGCAGAAAATCTCTGCTTCTAATATACATCTGACCTCCTGGTCTGACCACTCCCCTGTAAGCTTAACCATTGCGGATACCACTAAATGCACTCCGACCTACTTATGGAGATTGAACACCAGGATACTGCAATCCCCACAATATGCACAAGTTCTACAGGACAATCTAGTGTCGTTCTTTGAACAAAATACGGGCTCAGTGACTGACTCTCATGTTCTATGGTCTGCGCATAAAGCGTATATGCGCGGTCTTTTTATTCAATTGGGGGCTAGAGACAAGAGGCAAAGGAGGCAACGAATGAACACCCTATTGACAGACATCCAATCTACTGATCTCCTTAATAAGCAAACTCCTACACAAGCACTTAAATCAAAACTTGTTGCCCTCAGATTAGAATTAAGAGCTTTATTGATAGAAACCCATGATAAATTCCAAAAACTTTTAAAAATGAGATTTTATGCTGAAAGCAACAAACCAGGTAAACTGCTCTCCCATCAGATTAAGGGATACTCCACTAAATCCCATATTCCCTTCGTTCATCACCCACATACTAATGTCAAACTGACTGATCCGCAAGCCATTGCCAACGCCTTTAGCACCTACTATAGTGCTCTTTATAACTTGAAAGATAACCAAGATCAACCCCAACCAACGTCCTTACAAATAAAAGCATTTTTAGACTCAATTTGTCTGCCCAGCCTATCTCCCCTTCAATTAGACGAATTAAACGCACCCTTCACGATGGTAGAAATTACCCATGCCATCCAATCCTTACCCAACAACAAAGCACCTGGGCCTGACGGCTTTGTGGGAGAATACTTTAAACAATTTCACCATATACTCACCAAACACATTACTCCAGTGTTTAATTCGGCTGCCTCCTCGGCCTCTTTTCCACATGAAATGCTGAAAGCTTTAATCATAACAATTCCGAAGCCAGGGAAGGAGCCCACCTCAACACAAAACTTCCACCCTATCTCCCTACTAAACCATGATGTAAAACTCTTTGCTAAAGTAATAGCTAATAGATTGTCTGATATAATGCTGCAATTGATACACCCTGACCAATCAGGATTTATTAAAGGTCACCAGACGTCTGACGCAACCCGACGAATGGTCAACATAATTCACCACACGGTGGCCCATCGGATGCCTTCTCTGCTTCTATCTTTGGCTGCGGAGAAGGCATTCGATCGGGTCCACTGGCAGTATCTAAAACAAGCTTTGGAAAAATTCGGCTTCCAAGGTCATATATTGATGGCAATTTTGGCCTTATACTCTACCCCATCAGCACAAGTCTACTGCTCATCCATGTTATCCACTGAGTTTGATATAACCAATGGCACGCGTCAAGGTTGCCCCCTTTCACCACTAATCTTTGATTTGTTAATTGAACCCCTTGCGGCTAAAGTGAGATCCCACACACTTATATCAGGTGTTTCTATTGGCGATAAAGAACACAAAATCAGCCTCTTTGCTGATGACGTGATCTTCACGTTGACTAATCCTTCCTCTTCCCTGGCTTCCCTGTGCAAAGTTTATTAGATGAATTCAGCTGTGTATCCTATTATAAGGTAAACGTGACCAAATCTTTCATATTACCTCTAGCTTTGCCTCAATCAAACCAACAACACTTACGCAACAGATATCAATATGCATGGTCTCCGAATTCCCTCACTTACCTGGGTACTAATCTTACATCCACTCCTGCTGCCTTATACAAAGCGAATTTCGTTCCATTTTTAGCTAAACTTCCCGCAGACCTAGCCAACATCTCTAAACTCACGCTCTCCGCATCAGGCAGACTTGCAGCATTTAAGATGCTCAAACTCCCCCAGCTACTCTATTTATTCAGAGCTCTACCCATACCTCTACCATCCTCCTTTTTTACGCAAATTCAGTCCATACTCCGTAAATTTGTTTGGCAAGATAAAAAGTCTCGAATAGCACGACATCTTCTTACGAAGCACAGAAAAATAGGTGGCATGGGTTACATAGATATCAAACACTACTATTACGCGGCAATTCTAGCTCAACTCAAAGCTTGGTTTATCACTGATCCAAATAATCACTGGAGCAATATGGAAGCTTCCCAAGTCTTAGGCAAGAACTTACGGAATTGGCTTTTATCCACACCAAAAATTAGGAAAAATTATCACCATCTATCCCCAACCGTTAAAGCATCATTGGCAGCCTTTAATTATCTATTCAACCACCTACCCACCACAGCTCCTACCTGCGAAATTCCTCTCCCCATAGAAACGCTACACTTACTAATAGCAGACTTACAGACTTCCTCTTGGAAAAACAAAGGTATATCCCACATCTCAGACTTATATGACACTGACAACGGATTTATACTCCTCTTCACCTCCTTACAGGAAAAATTCTCATTGCCCCTCACAGATTACTTTAAATACGTCCAGATATCGCACTGTCTACTAAATACTCCCTTCCTCCGACGTACCATACCGACAGCGGTTTGGCACTACCTATCCAAAAACTCCACATTGACCAAGGGTATCTCTCTCTTTTACGCTCTTCTGGATGATAAAAATAGCTTCGAGAAATTGCCCCCTATGCTAACCTGGGAAAGGAATCTAAAAACCACGTACTCTACACAGCAATGGCACAACGCAATACGCGCCACTTTCGTGGCGACTAAGTCAGCTAACCTTTGGGATCTCTCCCTCAAATGTAACCTTCGGTGGTACCTTACCCCTACACAAATACACAGATTTAGTCCTACCACTGATCCTAACTGCTGGAGACTCTGCGGCCTTCCAGGTACCCTATACCACATTCTTTGGGAATGCCCTAAATTGACTCAATTCTGGACAAACACCTTTCACCTCATATCAGATATCACACATATCGCCTCCCCCCCAACTCCAGAACTGGCACTCCTTAACATTGGAATTGATAAATACCCACACAATCTTCAAAGCATAATCACCCATATATGCCTAGCAGCAAGATTGGTTATTGTACGTAACTGGAAATCCCCTGACCATTTATTCCATACAGAAGTCATAAGAATAACACATCTACACGGCATGTATGAACGCATGTATGCCTCGGCAGAAGGTTCCTTATCTAAACTGACACACAGATGGGAGGCTTGGCTAGAATGGTATGACAGGACCAAGCCTATATTTCACTGACAACTCTTGATAATCTCTGAGAGACACGTTTTCCTCAGATCCTCATCTACCTGTACACTCCCCCCCCCCCCTTTTTTTTTCTTTTTTTTGTTTTGTCTTGCCCTCTCTCCCCCATTATGTAACCGATAAACTACTACTGATTACTGCCAACAGGATATCTCTATTTGTTTCTTATGTTAACATTACTGTTCTGGTTATTCCATGGTCAATTCTGTTTTGTACTTTTCATTGGAACAGCTTGTCAAAGCAGCGATCGCATAGCATGTATGCATTGCAAAAGTTCATTAACATCGAAACCTTGGCCGAGGGAGCGGCTCCTTGCTCTTGGGTACAGTGTGCTCCCATCTGGGGTGCCTGGAATGAGGGACTGACCCCCTTATCGTTCAGACTTTGTACTGCAACCGACCTACCTTTTCTTCACTAGTTTGTACCCCTTTTGTTATGTTTCCATAATGATTGTACCAACATCGCATCATATACTGTTAACGACTTATTGTCATGATTACTTCTTTAACTTGTATTCTGCATACTTATTTCTCAATAAAAATTTATTGAAATTAAAAGCTTGTTGAAATATAGAGAACCAGGTTTCTGCTTCGCTACTAACCTCAACATCACATTCCCAGTTCAGGGCATATGAGGGTTTTTATAGGTTCTCCATCAGTGCTGCATAGATTAATGATATTCCTCCTCTCTGATTCATGGCTTCAGAACACCATCTTTCATACATAGTAATTCTCGGTGGGTTGGGTTTTGAGTCCCAAATGGATCATAAGAAATGGCGAATTTAGTGTAGGTGAAACCTTCAGAAGGGGGCATATCCAGCTTACTGACACAATGATTTAGCATCAGAGGTCCTATATAGAACATGAAGTGGCCTATTCTGTATAAGCCCTTCTCCGTCCACCATTTATATGCCTGATGTCCATACCATGTGGAGACTCTTTGTTGTTAAACAGATGGGTTAACGGGCAGACACCCAATATCAAGTGAGTAGATTTGTATAAAACGTCACATAAAACCATCGAATGTGAAAAGGTTGGGCCTAGAATTGGGGGCCTCTTTTTGGGAGGGGAGCCCATAGCAGAAAGTCAATGGTATGTAATAGAACGGCCTGTCTCTCGATGTCGACCCAAACTGATTTATTGCCAAAAACATAGACAGTAGACAGTCTTATATATACTATGTTTTGAGGACATCAGTAGCCTTTGTTTCCCCAAAATAAATGTTGTAATCTGAGATTGAAGCTTTTCTAATTGATGCTTCTTTACCTGAATTTGAAGGGAGTGAAAAAGATATAGGAACCTGGGAAAGAGAGTCATTTTGATCAAGTGCCCTACCCGGCCATGATAGGTTACCTGGAAATGTCTGCAACCAATTTTTTAAACATGGGACAGTAATTGCTATTATATAGTTGGTCTATATTGGCTGTCAAATTGATACCCAGGCAAGGAAAGTGTGACAAATGCCAAATAAATTCAAAGTGGTCTTTTAGCGGTTCAACCAACGGTGCCGAGGTGGAAATGTTTAACACTGCCGATTTGGTCATGTTTACTTTAAGTCTAGAGACCCTCCCAAAGTCCTGTAAGAGTTTAACAATATTAGGAGTAGAAATAAGAGGAGAGGTGATGAACAGTAGCAGGTCATCTATAAATAGGGCACATTTAATGCGGACGTTGGCCTGGCCTGGGCTCTTGGTCGATCATGTAAAACTTGTATGATTTGCATAAATCTTGAGCTAAATCCCCATTTATTAAGACACTTGCATTGGTATGACCAGTCAACAGTGTAGAAAGCGTTCTGTAGGTCTACTGATAGCAGGAACCCCTCCTGATGCAGACCCCCATCCCATTACGACTGTAGAAGGGATACTATATCCACTGCTCTATGAATTTGATCTGGGCCTTGTCTCCCCAAAATGAATCCCACCTGATCTTTGTGAACATAACTTCCTATACATTTAGATAATATATTGACCAGTATACTTAGATCATTTTTGACTAAAGATATAGGCCTGTAATTGCTAAAATCAGAGTGGTCCTTATCCAGTTTGGGGATAACTGAATTATAAGTGAGATTGGCCTTGTTGTCCAGGAAGGACCCCTCATGAAGGGAGTTGAAGAATCTTGTTAAGAACGGAGAAATAGTGGGAGCAAAAACTTTGTAGTACCTGGTAGAGAACCCATCTGGTCCTGGGGCTGAGCCCTTCTTCAAGTGTTTGATCAATTTCAATACCTCCACTTCCATGATTGGTTGATCTAGGGCTGTTCTATGTCTGTTTCCCAGCTAAAAAAAAAACAGAAACACCTGAAGGTTGCGATCCCTCCTCCCCCTCATAAAGTTTGGCATACAATTCATGAAACATGGCCATAATCCGCTGAGGGTTTTGTGTAAGAGTTCCCACTTTGTCATATATTTTGGGAAAGGAGAATGATCGGGGGCCAGGGGGACAACTTGACAGCCAGGTTTGGGCCGATTCTGTCTTTTTGCAGATAGAAATGGGCACTCTTCCACTGTATATATTTTTTGGCCTGGGTGGTCAAGGCAAGATTAAGGGCGACCCTCCCAGATTCCAGCAAACCCTAGACTTGGAAGTCGGGTTCTTTTTATGGTATTTGGATAGTGTAAGAAAGTCACCTTCTAAGTTTACTATATCTGCCTGTCTTTCATGCTTAACCACTACAATACAGGGCACTTTCGCCCCCTTCCTTCCCAGCCCAATTTTCAGCTTTCATCGCTCTTGCACGTTCAATGACAATTGCGTGGACATGCTACACTGTACCCAAATTAAATTTTTATCATTTTGTTCGCACAAATAGAGCTTTATTTTAGTGGTACTTATTCATGACTCCGTTTTTTATTTTTTGCGATATAAGCGCAAAAAAGCGGAAATTTGAAAAAAAAAACAATAAAAGAAATCCAATAAAGTCAAATTTTGTCATAAATTTAAGCCAAAATTCTGCTACATGTTTTTGGTAAAAAAAAATCAGTTACGTGTATAATAATTGGTTTAAGTGATCACGTACATATGTGTGCAGATAATCATTGGAACATGTGATTTTAGTGGGACATATGTGGGGGACATGTGTTTTTTTATTTGGGGACATGCCTTTTTATTATTTGGGGACATGTGTGTTTTGGGGACATGTGTGGTGACGTGTATTGTGGTGACATGTGTGTTTATACTGTAGGTTTATACTAGACTGGTGATCAGTTAGTAAAAAGCTGTAAAAACAGCTCATACTCACTGATCACCAGCCGGCTGCAGCGATCTGCTCTCCTCAGCGACGACTTCCGTGTGAGGAGAGGAGAGCCGATTGCCTAGCAACCGGCTGTTTGTTTACATCACATGACGGCCGTGATTGGACACGGCCGTCATGTGATCAGGAGGGCCAATCACAGAGCCCTCCTGCCGATCCGAGATGCGCCATGTCTGGGTGACACAAGCACATTGGGATCGCGCCGCTGCGCAGGCACGCGCGCGCGCGTTCCCCCTCCTTCTGAAGGACATTCCTGAATGTCCAATCAGAAGGAGACGGCTCCCACCCGGCCATATATGTGCATTGGCCGGGTGGGAAGTGGTTAAGCTTTGTGGAGAGTTGAATAATTTTACCCCTAATCACTACTTTATGAGCCGCCCAAAGAGTTGAAGGGGTGACTTCCCCATTATCATTAACTATTATCATTATCTTGGAAGTATTCCCCCAAGTCTTTATCTAGCTTGGTGCAGTGGACTGGGTTACTTAGGATATATTTGTTTAAGCACCATCTATATGGTCCTTCGGGGCCCTGTGGATTCATTAGGAAACATATTACCATTGAGTGATCTGACAGAGGGGAATCCCTGATGATCGACTTGGTGATAAAAGGGATTGTTGTATTCACTGTAAAAATATGGTTTATTCTTGCTAAAGTTGAATGGGGAGCAGAATAATGAGTATAGTCCTTCATAGACAGGTTAAATTCCCTCCAAATATCTACTAGCCCCTGGGAGTGAAGAAGTTTGATGATTTTGAGACTGTGCTTGGGAGGACGCAGTAAGTGAGAGTGACCATTTTCTGATTTGTCTAACATGTTATCTAGTGCAATATTGGGACCCCCTCCCATTGAGTGCCCACAAAATGAGGAGAGAGGGTGTTTATCATGGAGTGAAAAAACCTTGTTTGTCTGCGTCTCGGAGAGTAATAGGAGACAAATGTGTATATGGCCTTTTTCAGAGAGCATCGACCCACAGGTTCTCTGATTTCTTTTTGGGGGGAGAAGGCAATGTTTTTAGCAAAAAATATTCCCACCCTTTAGTCTTGTCTGCTATGTTAGGTAAGTAGAACTGGGGAAATTTGGCATGTATACATTTTGGGTTATATTGTTTGGGGAAGTGTGTTTCCTGTAAGAGTATTACCTCAATATGTTGGGAGTGGGAGAGCTGAAAATATTTTTGCCGCTTTAGTGATGAGTTCAGTCCTTGGACGTTGTGAGAGGCCACCTTAAAAGGGAGTTGGCATATCATTGGGTAAAGCCATGGATCAAGCCAAGGGAAGTGGAATGCAGCACTGTGTGGAGACCTACCTTCCTCCATGAGAAACCGGTCGGAAACCTTGTAAGAGATATGAGGAGACAAACCCTCAATAACAGTGCAATTATATTGCTTCCATAATGCCTAAAAGGAGAAAAAAAAGACAATGTGAGCCAGGAAATGAGGAGTAGAAGGATAATAGCAAAAAAGAAAGGGCTCGAAGAGGTCATGGGAATAGCTTCCCACTGGGCTCCCCAGTGACAATGAGATGGGGACAGACGCGCCTACCCCCACTCTAAGGCATAGCCACATTAGATTCTGCCTGGGTGGCAGAACAACATCTGCCATCAGGAGTGTCAACATTCGACTCCCGAAGGCAGAGGGAGGAGTATAACTACCAGTCTGGCCAAAGTGAGAACCCGACACCAGGTTATAAAAAGGAAATTCCCCATAGCATATAGCTATAGCAATAATGAGCCTGGGAGGCTTTTCCCCCCGAGGCCGAATCCAAGTCCATGGACCCTTAGGGAGAGCTGGGCACCTCCAATCAGAGTGCATCTCCATGGGCAAGGGATCCGGCAACAACCAGGGGCTATTCTTGTATACACAGGTAATACTGTGGTGCCAAAGATGCCCTTGCATAAGTTATGAACAATTGACCTTGCCCAAACAGCAAGGAGGAATTGGCCTCCTTGACTTGTGTGGATTTTACTGAGTATGCCATTTGTCCAGGATTGTCGACATACATTATCATACAAAAGATTTGGTAAGATTGGAAGCACATCTTTCTGCTTTACCCCCTGTGCACCGTTCCCTGGCTTTTCAAGCTCACCCACCTATTGCACCAATGCTGGCTTGCTTTCGTATGGCATGCAAACAAATCTGCAATATCCTTGACTCCTGGGCCCATGACACCCATCTGGTTGAATCCCGACTTTCTACCTGGAATTTATTTTGGGTGCTGAACTCATGTCCGTCCTGTGTGCTCATCAATTGAACATGAATACCTTGCTTCTCAATGTCCCAACACCTATTTGACCTCTTAGAACTATCTTCTTATTGATCATTTTCTTTTTTTTTTTTTTATGTCCGAACCATGCTACTATGGTATTTTGACCACTCTTCCTGTTTGAGTGTGTCTGCTTTAGGGCCACTCCATAACAACACATTATCTCCATGATCCATAATCTTCTTTGAGCAAATAAATCAATGGATGTAGGGAAAAAATGCGTAGAATGCTTCAGGGACTTACATCTTGACATTTCTCTTAATGATTGAAACTGTGTTTACCATGTCCATAAAGGGTCGGTGAACATTTAGACTCAAGAAAAAAACTACAAACTCCTGTTGAGATGGTACTGGCCACTGGCCCTGCTACATAAATTCAGGAGGTCAGTTCGCTGCTATATGTTTGGTGGGGTTGCCCCCTACTTCAACCTTTTTGGTCAGAGGTGCACTTGGTGATTTCCCAAGTGATACCTTCGTGGATTGCCCCACTCCCCCTCCATATCCCATCACCCTCCTTCTACCCCCTCACTGTGATCTTATTTGTCCCCCATCTTTTTCTTTCTTTCTTTTTCTTTCCCCACCCCCCTTTTTGTTTTATCCATACAGGGCAGAAAGAGCCCACCTCCTGGAAGGGTTTACAGTTAGGAGGACCATACAGACCATGGTAAGTGCTTCATACCCAGACGCCACGATAACTTGAGCCCTCCACTACTCAAACCAACCCCTCCTTCCCCTTCCAGGAGCGAGATACCATTAGCCTTCCACCTAACTATATATTGCCCTTTCCCTTCATGCATGTTTCCCATTTATGCTTTGGGGTCTAAGCAAGATCCCACAATTAGAGTATTTTTAAATGCTTGATACTAGCATTTGGATACCGTTTTGTCGGTTTAGACTTATTATTTCCTGATCTATGTCTAAAATTACATACCACTACATTTATGTAAAATGTAATTGGCATGGGACCCAGGTTATTATCTTCAATATTGCTATGACCTTGATTTGGTTGTAAAAACATTTATCAACTTGACTACCTTTTTCCTGCATTGTGTATTGTGCATATTTCCAATAAAGTTTGTTTTGAAAAAAGAAAAAAAAAACGTAACATCACATGTTTTTTGTGGAATTTTCTGGGGACCGATTAATGCATGATAAAGGAGTCATGACAATATCTGTAAAAAGTTTGTTATAATGAGCAACTTGGAAACACACCACCTATACTGCAGCTGCTGACTTTTAAAATAAGGACACTTACCCGCCCAGCGCGCCCGCGATGTCGGCACCCGAAGCCGATCTCTCGATCGTGTCTCGGGTGCTGCCGCCGCCATCTTGGGTATGGGAATCAGGAAGTGGAGCCTTGCAGCTTCACTTCCCGGTTCCCTACTGCGCATGCGCGAATAGCGCTGCACAATAAGGATGGCCCCGCTGTCCCTGGGATCCGCGTGTTTCCCAGAGGACAGCGGGGAACCAGCAGGAAGTGGCGTAAATATCCACAGATTCTGCAGATATTTATGCCGGAAGTGGGTGCAAATACCTGTACTGTACAGGTATCTGCACCACCCTCCCCCCTAAAAGGTGCCAATTGTGGCGCCGGAGGGGGGAGGGTTCCGATGAGCGGAAGTTCCACTTTAGGGCGGAGCCCCGCTTTAAAGTGGAAGTAATTTTATGTAAGTTTAATTTTTGGCACATGCCTAGAGGCGATTCAGTTCGCATTGTGCGCTATACAAGTATTTCATTCATTCATTCAATACACTCTCATTGGTTGTGCCCTCAACCAAACTGTAAAACCACCTAATGGCTGGTCTCTGAACTGATCACATGTGCAGCATCATGGCAGTTGTAGATTAAACAGGGGCAAAGATGGCAGCTTCCTTGGCTGAAAATGATAGGAGAGTTTACTTGTAGCCACCACGTTTAGGGTTTGGTAAGGTGAAATATATATATATATTTTTGTTTTTGGGATTAATAACACTAAGTATAATGTAGAAAGGCATTATGTATTCCGATGTTGTCAAAGATCAATGTTAATAATCACTCATTGTTCTTTATTTCATCAGAAAACAAATAAATAAATTATGCAAATAAATCTTTTTTGGGAGTGGGAAGTAGGGTGTACCATTTTAATCTTCACCTGAGGCATAAAAACATTTATATGTTTTGGCTGTTCAAAATATATTCAGTTAAGTTCCTGAAACTGCAGTAATGTTATAAAAAAAACTCATTTATATGATCTAGATATTTGATTAATCACTTTTAAAGTCTATATAAATCTAAATGAGTATGTGGTAAACGAGTATGTAGTAAACTGTTCTAGAGATTCAGACATTCTGTATATTATACAAACTATGACTGATAATACAGGTATTGAAACTTAATACAATCCGAAACTACAATACAATGTTGATTCCGTAAATGCCTATTGTAGGGCACATACATTGCACTGCAATTAGTATGGGCAGTGACAGAGCTAGCTACAATCTATGCCCCAAATCCCACACTGGGGCCAGAGGATCCCAGAGGCACACAGATGCAACATACAAAACACAAGGTATATGCAAACATCTTGCCTATCTTTAGGTAATTGAATCAGTGTAATAGCTTTAATAGAATAATAGATTTCCTTTAAAATTAACTAGAACAAATTGCTGTTCTGTTAAGAGTATCAAAATTAGCAGGTCCCATATAGTCAATAGTATTTCATGACTAAATCTGTTAGCATTTTGTAGGTTTTCTAAGATACTTTATAGGTACATCATTAAATAAGACCTTAGTCCTCTGACTAGGGCCTGCAATATATAAGCCAAAGTTGTCACACTTTCTCCAGCAGCTAGGTGAGGTATAGGGAAATAGTTTTGACAACCTAACGGGGGTGTAATACCATTGATGTAGAATTTTAAGGGAGATTTCCCAGTGAATGATACAGTTTGTAGATGCCAGAAGTAGTTTGAAGCTTTGTATCAATGTGATAAAGAAAAGGCTCATGAGAGGTTGGATTCCCAGGCTTCCATGGAAGACAATTTACGTGGGTAGGGATCTTGATTAATAAAACTGTAGATAAAGGACATGCCTTTTATAAGTTGTGTTATTATAAAAGGATAAAGTATCCTTGAACATGTGAAATTCTCACTTTTTGTCAGAATGGACCAGAGACGTAGATATTTATAAAAGTTGTTTTTGCAAAGTTTGTAATGTCGTTGCACGTCTGTAAATGAGTGCAGCACTGAGGTTTCATATGGAAGGCCCAATGTAGATAAATCAGAGCCCTTCCAGTTAGAGAGGCAAGTCACATGTAAAAGGATCCAAAGAGGCTATCAGTAGGGATGACAGATCATGGGTGTAGGATTCCATGTAGTTCCAAACGGTAGTTTCTGTCAGATGGAGATTTCAGCTTTTATGGATAAGTAGGGAGACCGAGGAGGCATTATACCTTATAAAATAGCATTTTGTGTGCCCTGCAAGGAGGATCCCAGTAAAAAAACTTTCAATGGAAGTCCAAGTGTGGTCTGCATACAGTGACCACTAGAATTTGTGTTGGTCTAGAATGGTGATAAGCCTTGAGATTAGGGACTCTCAAACCAGCAATGGTGTATAGAAGAGTATGAGGAGGAAAGTTGTATACCTAAATACTTAACAGTCGACTTGGGGGCCGAGGAGAAACCAGAGGACACTGAAATGGCTTTTTTAAGGCTTGCCAATGTGCAATAGACAATATGTGAAATATAGAAATGTTTACTTTTTAGAAAGAGATCTAGCTAAATTTGCATAGGACTGTTGTAAGGGATTGTAATGAGGTTAGGGGGTTAGTAATGGAAATAATTACAGTATCCACATATAGACCAATGTTTTATTCTTTACCCCCTATTTTAAAGCTGGATATTTTTGAATGTATTCGAATAGTTTGGGCAAGTGGTTCCATGACTAGTGCGAAAATTATAGGGGAAAGGGAACATGCATATCTGGCACAACTAGTTATTGTGAGAGAAGATAATAGGATTCTTGAGTTGAATACTCTTGCTGGGTAGCAGAGTATAAAGGCTCTAATAGCACATCTATAGTCACAGTCAGACCAAAGGTGTGTAGAACTGCATTAAGATAGCGCCAATGTACGCTGTCACTTTCTCCACATACAATGACAGTAGCAGAAAAAGCACTCAACTACTCTCTGCCCACTGAAGGATATTGAGGATACATGTGGTGCTGTCTGATGTTTGTCAGACTTTCATAAATACCACTTGTTTTGGATGAATTACATGTGATAGTATGTCTTCCAGCTGAGAGGTGATAAGCTTTTCATACATTTTCATATCAGAATTTAGTAGAGAAATCTTTCGGTAGTTAGCGGGAGATGTACGTGACTTATCTGGTTAAGGTAGGGTTACAATTAATGCCTCAAGAAATTATTAGGGAAAAAAGGTGGAAAGGGCAGATTGATCATATACCTTTTTAAGTGACCCGTCTGGGCCAGGGAATTTATGTAGAGGCAATTTACATATGACATTTTGTATTTCCATGGTGGAAATGGGGGATGAGAGGCTAGTAAGTTAAGCTGGGGTGATTTTTGGTAGGTTCAGGGATGTTAGGAAGCTCTGTATTTGAGAATCTGATGGGGATTGAGATGTTTGACCTGGTCATAAGTTATGAAGAACAGACTAAAATTCTGCAAATTTATTTTTAATGTGTGAGGGGTTAGTGATTCGGACATCTGTAGAGTCAAGAAGGTATGCAATGCGATTCTTGGCTGATTCTTTTTTAATCCGTCCTTCTAAAAAAGAGCCAACTTTGTTACTCACCATACAGAAGTTTCATTTGAGACGTTTTAGGTAAAAGTCATATTGGGAAATTAGGAATTGTGAGAGTTTATGGTGGTGTATTGGGTTTTGTGTTGCTCTTCTAAACTCTTCTAGAGTACAAATGGAATCAGAGAGTTGAGTCACTAATCACTTTCACTTGTGCTTCTCCTGAGCACCCAGTTTTATAAAAAAATAACTCTTTTATACAGTATGCATTATGAACTGACCATAAAGAGTAAGTATTGCCAACAGAAGTAGTTTTAAGTTGTTTTCTATTTAAATATTTGACAGTGTCACAGTCCTGGAGTCTCATTTCTTCTGGCCAAGTCTTAACATGAAGCAGAAAGGTGGGCCTAAGCTGAGTGTCATATTGGGGTACTGCTTGTATTTCCTATACCAAAAGATTGAAGCAAGATCCATGCAGCTTCATTCTATGTTAGACCACCTATCATTTGGGGTCTAGCGATTTGGTAAGAGGCTGTGTGTTTAGTGGTGGTGGGTGCACTGGTCACATACACATCTATGTGGCAGATGAGGTCTAATATTGATAAATGTAAAGTTTTGCACTTGGGTGCTGAGAATATGCATGCACCATACATACTAGGTGGAGTACAACTGGGAGAATCGATGGTGGAGAAGGATTGGTTTGGTAGATCATAAGCTTAATAATTGCATGCAAAGCCAAGCTGCAGTTTCCAAAACCAGCATAATCCTTTATTGCATTAAGAGAGGTATGGACTCCAGAGTCAGAGAAATGAAGAAAGTGCAGCGAAGGGCAACCAAACTGATGGGAGGCAAGGAGGAGCTCAGCTATGAGGGAAGATTAGAGGAACTGAATTTATTCTTTCTTGAGAAGAAGAAATTAGGAGGGAAATGGCCAATAAGTATAAATACATAAGGGGTCAATTTAGTTAACTTTGTGTTGAGTCATTCACTTTTCAGGTCATTACAGAGGACAAGGGGGCATCTGGAGGAAAAGAAATGTAATCTCCAAATAGGTTTATTCACAGTAAGAACTGTGAAAATGTGGAATAAACTCCTTCAAGAGCTTGTTCTGGCCAGCTCAGTAGATTGCTTTAAAAAAAGGCTTGGACTCATTCCTAAATGTACAAAATATAACTGGATACTAACATTTATAGGTAAAGTTGATCCAGTGAATATCTGATTGCCTCTTGGGGGGTAAGAAAGGAATTGTTTCCCTATACTAAGCAATGAAACTTTAGCTCTCCAGACCTGTTCCCTTCATACTTGTAATACCATCCCCCATATCAGACACAAGAATGTGCCAAACCAGAAGATTTTGATAAACTTGCAAACAGATTAGGAGGTAGCTGCAAGACAATCATTTCATGCAAATCATGTAGCATTTTGTTTCATTTTACATGATTCTAACAAAGATCCAGTCATCTAAAAACCCAGAGCTCTAAACAGAAATGAGACACAAAAACAAGCAATGTTTTCTGCTAATTGATGGATTCAGGGGACTTTAAAACATGCTGACCTTATTGAACCAATAAAAAAAAAACTTTTAAATTAGAATGATTTAGTAGTAGCTATTATCATTTTAATATTAATTAAGTGAAAAGCAACCTGGTTTATAGAATCTCTTAAGCAGTCAAAAGGTTTTCAATCAGATTATTTTTATGGAACAAAATTACTTTATCTTGGATTAAAGCCATCTAAATATAAACCCTTTCAATATGCTGGCAGGAAATGTTATCTTCATTGTCAGTGTATTTTTCCAGTTGACTGGAATTTGGCAATTGATCTGTACTACAATTGCACTTCATAAAGTATTTTAAATACATAGTTCATGTGAGGGTTGTCTTTATTGAAAACCAAACAAAAAATAACTGGCTAATCCTCACAGTTCATGGAGAACTACAAGTCTTTCTGCCTTGGTGGCATTCATTCACAGATTCCTGTGAATGAATGATGCAGTTGTGTGGGTGGCTGTTTTTAAATTGTGGCATCAGGTGGAGGGAGAGGATCCACAATGATTATCTTGTGGTTGTCTGGTTGTTGTTCTGTCACCTGATTGTCTTGACTTTTCACACATGATACACATGAAAGACTGTTTTAAATTGAAACTAAAGCTTGCTGTTATTTCATTAAAGTACAAACATGCTATACTTATCTGCTCTGTGGAATGGTTTTGCATTGAACAGACTCCGATCCTCCTAATCGTGGGTCCCCCGCTGGTGCTCCTGCCCCCCCCCCCACTGCATGCCCACTATAAGAAGCTATACCTATACGGCACTTATGCAGGCTTGCTCCCTGCATCTATTTAGACACACAACCCAGCTTGGTCTTGCCCATTGCTCTCTGCTCACAGGTACAGCAGCTGGATCCAATAGCTCCCGCTGCTCTCAGCCAAGTCTGTGAGAGTAAGACAAGGGGAGAGCAGCTGCTGGAGATGTACACAGCACTGGACCAGGATCCAGCTCAGATAAATATTTAGGAAGGCTGTAGGGGGAGCTGTATGTAAAAGGTGTTTTACCTTAATGCAGAGAATGCATTAAGGTAAAAGAAACCTTTTACCTTTACAACCACTTTAATAACGTTTGAGTAGTTTGGTTTATGTAGCAATATTTTCTTAGTAATGAATTCTTCTAAACACTTACATCTTATTTACTATGTAACTGTAATCCAGGGCCCGTTTCAGAGGTTTGTCTCAGAACAGTACGTATTCAAAAAGCAGGACTATGACAGCCTGATTTGTTCCCTTTTTTTCCTGAAGCCCATGATAGAAGACACATTCAGAAATTGTTGGCTATATAGCCTTGACATACCTTATTTTCTGAACATGCTGACATCTGGGCTAACCTCATAAAGAGGATACTGATGTTATTAATTCGGTGCTGGTCTCTCAAGACTGGAACACTACATCAAAACTGCTCTGATTTGCCAGTAGTACAAAGAAGCCATTTGTGAGCATTTTGTAACTTTGTGTCTGTATATTAGTGAGGCTGCTAAAAGAAACTCTTTCCCCAAGAGCACAATGACAAGTAGAAGTTACATAATAAATAACACATTTTTGCCAAGTGACCATTTTGAATAATTATTAGCAGTGCCCAGATCTGTCTACTGTAAATTCATTAATATAATTAGAAGTGTTTAAACTGCTGATTTTAATTTGCATATTACAGTCCAATAAAAGCATGCATTTATAAATTGACTTTGTATCAGTTCTTTAGTTTGTTTCTCAGCAGTCTTCCTTGAAAACTGACAGGTAACTTTTAATATACCATATGTATCCTGTTTTTAATATTCTTAACCACTACAATACAGGGCACTTTCGCCCCCTTCCTTCCCAGGCCAATTTTTAGATTTCAGCGCTCTCGCAATTTCAATGACAATTGCGCAGTCATGCTACGCTGTACCCAGATAAAATTGTTATCATTTTGTTTGCACAAATAGAGCTTTATTTTGGTGTTATTTATTCTCGACTCCGTTTTTTATTTTTTGCGATATGAGCGATAAAAATCGTAAATTTGGAAAAAAAACTATATTTTCTTCTTTCTATTTTAAAAGAAATCCAATAAAATCGAATTTTGTCATGAATTTAAGCCAAAATGTATTATGCTACATGTCTTTGGTAAAAAAAAAAATTTGGTTAAGTGTATAATAATTGGTTTGTGTGATCACGGACATATGTACGCAAATGATCATGTACATATGTGTGCAGGTGATCACATACATATGTGTACAGATAATCATTGGGACATGTGATTTTAGTGGGACATATGTGGGGGACATGTTTTTATTATTGGGGACATGTATGTTTTTATACACGGCCGCCACGAGATGCGCCGTGTCCGGGTGACATGGGCGCATCGGGTTTGCGCCGCTGCGCGGGCACGCGCGCGCATGATCCCCCTACTTCTGATGGACGTTCAGGAACGTCCACTCAGAAGTAGAGAGCTCCCACCCGGCCGTATATGTACATTGGCCAGGTGGGAAGTAGTTAACAACAAAAGTGTACCTAACTGTATGATATATTTTGCTTGGTATATTTGAATAGCCAAAAAATATTAATAATAATAATTTTCCTTTGGAATTAATAAAGTATTCTGAATCTAAATTACATTTAAATCCATCCAATGAATGGCTATATTCCACTACATTACATATTATTTTACAGTAAAAATAATGTCATACCACTTTACCCCTCTCTGTGAACTTCACAGCTGCTCAAAAAACTTGCACAGTTAGTAAGATAACATAACATTTTTATATTAAAATTAACAGCACTTGAAAATTCTCTGTGTAGTGTTCCCTTATAAAGAAATGAAAGTGATTGTAAACCATCACCTTGTAAACCAACCAATTCAGTTTAAAATAGAAATTAAATGCAAAACATTATTTATAAATATAAATATACAAAAAAATCAATTTTCCCTTGTTTATAAGTGATCACATTCCCTCTGTTCTCAGCTGCATAAGAACTGGGGAAGGCGTACTGATCTGCTCAATGAATGGCTGTGTGTTAGCGGGGGTGTTAGGACAAGTCTGATCATTGAAGGAGAGTACACTGAGTTTCCAGCATAGCTAGAGAACTGACCATATTGTGCTCTCCAGCTTAGTGTGATCATTTTTAGTAGGAAAGCGAGGGTACTATACAGAAAGACCAGACTTTCACATATAGGAAGTAATACAAAGAAAACAGGATACTTTCTCATACAAGTACTTGGTACAGCAGGCACATATCAGAAATATGAAGGGTATTGGCCTAGTATACATGTATATATCTTTAAGTTTCTGGGGGACCTTACCCATTCCTAAAAAGCCTTTAGTCCTCAAGTCCTCTCGTCCTCTCCCTGCCTCTCCCTGCCTCGGTTCCAGTCTCTGAGGATAATCTAAAATACAAGGTTAGTCAAGTTTTGGATTCCCGGCTCCGTAAAGGCATTCTTCAGTACCTCGTACATTGGAAAGGGTTTGGCCCTGAGGAGAGGTCTTGGATCACTGCATCTGAGGTCTTTGCTCCTAGTCTGTTGAGGAGGTTCCATCTGGAGTTTCCCTTTAAGCCTGGACCCAGGCGGGGGAGGGGGAGGCCTCGTAAGAGGGAGGGTACTGTCATGGTTATGCAATTTCGTACCTGGGGGGTGTCTATAGTATGCCTGTGAATGGGGTGCATGTTTCCCGTGCTTAGAACTGTCCCTGCACAAAGTGTCATTTTTGCAGGAAAAAAAGTCTTTTAAAATCACTTTCCATTGTCGGCTCCCGTAATACAGAGAACCCTCTTTAGCCGACAATTCATTCATTGATAAAAAAAAAAAAAAATGTGGGGGTTCCCCTAAATCCCCTTATCAATGAATGAATTGTCGGCTAATACAGAGAGCACTCATTGAGTGTTCTCTGTATTACAGGAGCCGACAATGGAATGTGATTTTAAAAGACTTTTTTTCCTTGCGACAGTTCTAAGCACGGGAAACATGCGCCCCTTCACAGGCATACTATAGACACGTGGCGTGGCCTATCGAATACACACTTCTAATACAGACGGCGTGGAAGCCGAACGGAACGCTCGCAGCCGCTTCCATATTTTTCACATTGCATCGTTTTTTCTGCATCTATTTATGCCATTACTTCCACCAGAATGTGTGAGTAGTTTTAATTATCTTCTTAAATAAATTGATTCATACGGTATCACACTATGGATGGTCCTCTCTTTTAATATATATATACTGTGGCACACTCCACCCGGAAATAACGAGGGATCCTCAGCAGCCCACTTGAAGCAAGCCAGAGAGCGACACAGTAGCTCATACTGTGAAGGCTGATCCACCCCGGACGGGGTTATTTTTCTGGTGAGAGTACATCCTAGAAGTGTCCACAATGCATGAAGAATAGTTTTTGGATCCATCACATCCCCTCCTTTACCCACGGGATATCTCCCATTAATTGCACTGCACTAGAGACTTCTTGCTTTTTTTACTAATTTATCTTTTATATTTTTAGATTTTCTCTCTGTATACATTTTTATATATTTTTTGGGACAAATATTCAATAATTTTAAATTTATTTTTATTTTTATTTTTATTTTTTATTTTTATTTTTATTTTTATTTTTATTTTCACATTTTTTATTTATTTTTATTATTTTTTCACTCCCAATATTTGGCATGTTTCACTTGTTGTACTGATATTTATCACATATTTATTGTACATTTTTATCATTGCATGCATAGACCTGATTGTCACATTTGTGCACTTTAAACCCAACTACTGGGTTAATTTTGTGGTTCATATTTTACATGTACAATTTTCATCTCAGTTATCACCAACATATTAAGTAGCTCACAGGTTTAAGGTATTCATATGATCTAGAGTTTATTAATTTAGGCTTTCCATTGCACTTAAGCTAAATTTTACATTTCTAGCCAGCACGCTGGCAAATATTTATCAGGGCGACAAATATTCTATATACACTCTTTTTTGATTTTTTTGGTTATAGTTTACAATTTTACTTCAATACTAGAATAATATATTGCACAATTGGCACTTATACACTGGATTGATGTAACACTTTTAATCTATCACATTATTAGGTATTTTCATATACAGGTATAGCGCCAGATCTATTCACAGTACCCCTTCATACTATAGACACCCCCCAGGTATGAAAGTTAAAGGAATATTACACTTTTATTGTTTCACTTTAATCATTATTAAAATCACTGCTCCTGAAAAAACTGCCATTTTTAAAACTTTTTTTTGCATTGATCCATGTCCCCTGGGACAGGACCCGGGTCCCTAAACACTTTTTAGGACAGTAACTTGCATATTAGCCTTTAAAATTAGCACTTTAGATTGTGAACGTTCGAGTCCCATAGACTTTAATAGGGTTCTAAAGTTCACACGAAGTTTAGGTCTGTAGCAGGTTCTGGTACGAACCAAACAGGGGTGTGTTCAGCTCATCCTTAATCCTCACATTAAATTTTACCATTATACTATGATACATAGAAGTCACACTGATTTGATATAATTTTATTCAGCAGACTTTGTTGATTATGTTTTGGTGTAAGTATATGGGGGTGTGCAAATTACATAAACAGGGCAAATTTGTTCTGCTTTACTATGTATTCTCTTTCTTTAAATTTCAAGTATACTATTTATTCTCAATAAAATGCAAAGAAAAATGTATGTATCCAAATTTGCTACCAACTGAAATCTCCATCGGTTCTAAAAAAATTGATGGATAATACATTAGGGTAGACAATAAAAATGAAAAGAAATAGTGTGTAGAAATGAGAGATTCAAAAAAAATGCTCTGGTACTAAAGTGGTTATTAGGGATCACTGCTTTCTAGAAAATTAAGGCTGTTCATACTTTAAATCATGGTATGGAAGCTCTCACTTTCCTTCAGCATTCAGCAAAGGTCAGTGAGTGCTAAAATCTGCAATAATCTTATAGGTGAATAAGTTCTGATGACAAATCTCTTTGTGGATGGCTGAGATTCAGTGAACACAATTGCACCCAGGCAGCTTTGACACACCTAATACTTTTATTCATAGGACACTACTGTAGATGACATCCTCAGTGTATTTGGCTAAAATCAGCTTTGTATTGACTATTATTCTGGTAGCATTTAAGGGTCACAATATTGGTTGACGTTCATTTAGTTTTCTTTTTTGAACCCTTCATTATTTTTTCTTACCTGCATTTTTGTTTGTATATTTTGTATAGATCTATTACATTAAAAATTAAAACTTTTTCTGTTAAATTGAAAATTGGGCCTACGTAGTTATGCCCTCTAATGGGCCAAAGGCAACAGGACTTCCAACCAATACTTCCATAAAATCACACTCCGATTCTGCCCCCCGGCTGCATTTTTTTTCTAATGAAAAAGTAATATATCAATTCGTCAGCTGATGGAATTAGGCTCAGTTTTAAAGCTTGGCCACCACTTTCTATTCTTTCAATATATCGTACAGAGAGTTCCCTAATTTCATGCACACTGATTTACCATTTATGTGGAACTAGAAATTCGGTAAATAAACATTAACTTCATTAACAATGCATTTATATACCTGGCAAACTCCCATCGCTTTTTAAGCTTATTTAATGGAATTTATGAGGCATATAAAGTAGCTAGAATTTCAACCTTCATTTGTTGCAAAATCATGATCTGCCATCTATTATTTCTAAATGAACATCAGTAGCAGTCACAGAGAGCTACCAATGAGATTAAAATATTAGTTATTTTATTGTTTTATTAGTAAATGATGAAAACTGCTGTGCATTAAGATAGTATTAATTCACTTTCAAATGGAAAATAAATCCTGCAAAATGAGATAGATAAACTTAGCAAGTTTGGTAAAGTCTGCTGTGGAGAGTATGTATGTATTTTTAATTACAAACAGCGTAAATAACTAGATTTGACTTGGCAGCAGCATCTTGCAATCCTCTGTACAGTAGAGCTCAGGCTGGGAAGAAGCAGCACAAGGAGCCAGTCAGCTATGCTGCAGTGTTCTTGTGCTAACAAGGAACATGCAGCTAGGACAAGAGAGCAGAGTACAGAGAGATGAGCTCATTAGCTTGCTGTTTCTCCTTCTACTGTCCAGTCATGGATTGGAGACCTGTAAATGTTGCCTAAAGTCCCATTGAAACTTCTGTATTTATGACTGTAATACAGAAAAGCTGCATATACAGTAATAAATATATTTGTATTTTTGTTTTCTCACTGCTTTGTACGGGAGCATGTGCCAAAATATGCTGTATTAGCATTATGTTAGACAGGTGAATCACTGCTCAACATAGGGTGCAGCAGTCCAGTACTCCAATGGTCCACCATGACCCTTTCTCAGCTCCAATCAAAAGCGCTGCTTAGGGATCATAAGAGCTGCTGATTTTAGCACTGGGCAGGAGTTGTCAGATCATTGGAGACCCAGGCCTCTGCCTTCTGTGCAAGAGTAGTGGTCAGTGTCTCCAATATACTGCCACTAAAGGGTATTTTAACCTTCAATGTAGCATAAAGTAAAGAAAAAATGATCGGCATATTTATTAATTTACATACAGATTGGCTGCATTACCGTAATAAATATGGATGCTTTAAGTAGGCTTTAACTGCAGCAGAAAAAAATCATGTCTTCTTCCTTGTCATACAGAGCTGTTCTATGTGTGGCGGAGCTGTGTAAATCTCAAAATTGGATACACAGAAATGCAAATCTTTTGGCGGGTGCTGTAAAACAGCCTCCTTATAATTTAATCTGTATTAAGCTCTTTGTCTGGAGTTCAACTGCTTAGGAGAGTGATAGAATTGAATAGCTACAATTGTTATGCTTGTTACCAGACCATGCTCAAAAGCAGTCCAAATCAATGTAACTTGATTTCAATGGGTCCAGATTTCAGCTTTCTAAAGTCAAACGATTTCCAATACAATAATAGCCAGCTCATAAAGCAGAATTCAAAACAAAAAATACACCTGTGAGAACTAACGTCTTTTATTTTTTAACTTTAAATTGTTGTGCTGTTAATTCATATTAAATATATTTAACTGTTATTTATTTTTTCACTTTGTTATATTGTCTTGTTACTCATATTGTCATTTTCACATTGTTGTTATTATTATAGCTAGTGTTAGTAAACAGTTTTCTTTTGTTTTTGTCCTTTTTTATTCAGATAATCCTAAGCAAACAACACGGGCCACTGTTTACATACTGATTCTGGATGTCAATGACAATGCACCACAATTTGCAATGTTTTATGATACGTTTGTTTGTGAGAATGCAAGGCCGGGGCAGGTAACTAAACTTGTGAAAAATACAAAAATAGAAAAAATATAATATATAATAATATTTTGTATTGATATTTGAGATACCAATAAGGTATATTTGTTATACACTATATTATATTTGTTCTGCATATACATGCTATTATGGTGATGCATACTATTAATTTAATATAATTATGTTATACTGTATATGACCTTTAAAAAAAAATTCTGTGTCTCTGAAAGCTGTGTGCTTATGTGTAGCTTACCTGTCAATATGTGTTCAAATTATTTAAAGGACCCCCTGTCTTCACACTGGCATGAATAAAAATCCCTAAACAAAGCTAAACTAAATAGGACTTTAATGGTATCACACCATGAGTATATTAAATATATATATATATATATATATATATATATATATATATATATATATATATATATATATAGTTAAAATATTAACAGATTAAAATCTCAAAATGGATAAATTGCACATTTAACAAACAAGTTAGTCTGAAATCACAACTTGGACAAATAGAGTGACTTGACCCTGAACGCTAGCATTCACATGGAGTCATCATAATGGTTTCTTTGATGCATTTTGCAGGACAGACAAAGGAAAGGAAAAACAAAGCTTTTTAAATGTCTTAAATATAAAGACCTTTATATATTAATTCATATAATATATGAATTAATATATTAATTACCTATTTAATACATATGTTGACAGAGTGTGCAGTGCAATAAAAAACAATTTGGAACTTTGAATGGCCACCAGCCAGGATAAAAAATTGGTTCATCACGATGTAAGATGAGGTCATGCAACTTTTTAAATAATAAAAAAAAAATACAATTAAGCCCCTAAATATATGAATATCTAATCTGCAAAAAAGATGGCTGGGTTAAATAGCTTCCTTGTATTGTTGTGAAAATCCACAATTAAGCTAGCTTGGTTAAACAGCTCACAGCTATGGATGCCATATGGAGCATCATTACTTGTCATTCTGTCGTTCTGTTACAGAATGGCCCTATATTATTTAGTTGCACGATATGGGGAGTAGGGGTGTGTATGGGGTTATTTGGCCTTTATGTACTTATATATGCTGTTATTTAAAAAACATTTACTATGTCTTACCATATGCAGTCCATCTGTATGTCTTTCCCTGTTCTCCTCTCCCCACACTGGTACTTTTCCAGGTGAGAGTGCTTGGGATGCATGCAAGTCACAGTATATAAAACCATAATTTATCCCTTCCCCCCTTTCATAAGCCTGTGAATCGTATGAAGTAGGATATGATCTCAGTCCCTTATCTTAGTGTATTTGTGTAGGGGAGCTAAATGTAATTTTTCTTGTAGAAAGTTGGATGACCCCATCCTACATCCTGATAAACAATTTTTTCATCCTAGCTGGAGGTCTGGGGTGTTAGGGTCTATTCGTCTATAAGTCAAACTGTTCTGTATGTTTTATTGCACTGCACACTCTGTCAACATCTATTGCAGGTAGAAATATGTATTGAATAATTAATTAATATACACATACTTGTATGTTAAATAAAATTTGTAAATTGGTTGATTTTTGTCTTTCTATTGTTAGACATTTAAAAAGCTTTGTTCTTTCTGGAGAAGCAGGCTTTGTCCTGCGAAACATGTCAAAGAAAACATCATGATGACTCCCTGTGAATGCTAAAGTTTGGAGTAAAGACATTTTGTATTAGTCTAAATTGTTTTTGATTTTAATCTTTTAATTTTGTAACAATAAAGATATTATATATTTTTTATATACTCATGGAATGGTACTGTTATGTGTTTGATCTCTTCTTTTCCTTAAACTCAATCAAGGATTAAAGTCTGGGTAACCTTATTTTTATGCTTCCCATTGCATGACTGAAGTAATTCAAAACAGCATGAGAGCTAAAATGTGGGAATCTCCTATAATCCCACTATCCATTTAGTTAATAAACTAAAATTCAGGCATAAAATTATAGGGAGCTTTTTATCCCTAAACATTAACCATTGTGGCATGTCACGGAAGAGCCGTATTCATGTGGGACACTTGACGACAGAAAACTACTTACATTTATTATGAAAAAGAAAAGGGATAAACTTGGGCCTCATCCAACCAATACATACAAACATAATAGGCAATAACCAGAGAAAAGCCCCAGTATCCTACAAAAATGGACTATATTGATCACAGAAAGGAGAGATATTAGGTAAAATCATATATTTTTTTTTATTATTTGAAACAATTTAAAATATTTAGAAAAAGATTTTGGGATATTCTTACAGGGGAAAATTAATACATACAATTTGCACACAATAAAAAAAACATATGCAGATTAAATAAATACAATCCATACAGTAGTATGATATGATGTTGCACAGTCAACATTTCACCACTAACTTGTTTTTTTCCAGGACCCAGACATACGACCAATTTTTAGAGCTACCTAAAACAACAGAGTGTTAGTAACACAGTGTCATTGTTCAACTCGTATATAATTTAATAAAACATCATATAGTATTGTCAGGAAAGGTTTCACCTGCTGGTGGCACTGTCAGATCTATGGTCCACAGTACTGGTGTCCACCAGCGGATGTCTCCCAGCAGTATGGAGCCGACATCATCTCCTGCAACCAGGCATCACCTGAGACTGATTGCAGGAGGTAAATAAATACCCAGCAGATGCTGCACACATTTGCCTTGGTATTGTTCCTTGAGCCCTGACCTGTGTTCACTAGCCTGTGATCCTGTATTCTGATCCTGACCCTGTATCCTGGTATCCTGTTATCCTGTGACGCTTTATCCTTTCCTGATCCCTTCTGCCTGTTCCCTCTATCTCCTGTTACCCTCTCCCTGTCCTGTCTTGTTCCTAGCCCAAATCTGCTTTATCTCCCATGTATGACCCTGGCTTGTTTATGATTACAATTGACTCTCACTCCTGTATATGTTTTTGGTTAAGGCAGCTCTTTATTGTGTGTCACTGGAGTTGATTGCTGGTTAGTTACTGTTTGTCATACTGGAGGTGCATTTACTTTTGTTTATTTACTTTTCTTATAATAAATTATATTACTTATCACTTTACACATGTTTGGTTCACTCTGTCATGATATATACTGTTCTGGTCTCACCAGTTCATGACATAATACCAAGGTCATCCCTGACCAGAAGTGGCTGCACAGAGGAACAATGTTGGTTCTGTTGTTTTTGCTAAGATACATCCAGAGGAACTTGCTGCACCTATCCTACCTTTAACCCATCGGCCTCCCCTCTGCTGCCTGCAACAATTCCACAAAGATCCCCCTTAAGCCCCATACACACTATCCATTTTTCTGCTGATTTTTTCCTTCAGATTTGCCAAAACCATAAAATATGAGGTCAAACCTTAGGAGTTTCAATTTGTATGCAATCAGGCAGGCCCTTGCACTACATGGTTTTGGTAAATCTGAAGGAAAAAATCAGCAGAAAATCTGATAGTGTGTATGGGGCTTTAGTAACAGCTCCCTCTTCTTTACTGTATTCCAGCCATTCTCCTCAATCAGCTGCACTCCCTACTTACAGCCCTGCAGTCACTTACAGAACTTCAGTGGCTAAACCAAAGAAGAAACTGAAATTTTTCCCTACCCATACAATCTTGCTATTATCCCAGTGTGCCTCCACAAACTGCTCCAGTCTGCCTTCATGTCAACCGATCCACTCCAACCTGTCTTTATGATTGCTAATGGGGTTAGGCTAGCCTCTGATGGTCCTGAACCTGATGACCCACCTAACCCTGACAGCCTCCTGCCTGCTGTCTGGCCTGATACTCCAGTATTTGCTGTTCAGCCTGATGTTCCACTGCCCACAGTCCAGCAGATGTTCCGCTGCCACAGTCCAGCCTGATGTTCCAGTGCTCATGGCCAGCCTCATGTTCTGGTACCCATGGTCCAGCCTGAAATGTCAGTGCTCATGGTCCAGCCTGATGCCCAGCTCACTGCTACTGCTGCCCAGCCTATTGTTCCAGTACCCGCTGTACAGCCTGTCGCACCAGTGCTTGCTGCCTGGCCTGATGTTCCAGTACCTGTTGTCCAGTCTGATGATTCAAAGCCTGATATCCAGCTTGATGATCCAATTCAGCTTGATGTTCCAGTGCCCTCTGTCCGGTCTGATGTTCCACTGCTCATTGTCTGACCTGATGTTCCAGTGCCCATTGTCCTGCCTGCTATTCCAATGCCTGCTACCCGGCCTGATGTTCCAGCACCTGCTGTGCAGGCTGATGATCCAATGCCCGATGTCCAGCTTGATGTGCCTCTGCCTGCTGCCCAGCTTTATGTGACTCTGCCAACTGCCCAGCTTGATGTGCCTCTGCCCACTGCCCAGCTCGATATGCCTCTACCCGCTGCTCAGCTTGATGTGCTTCTACCCACTGTTCAGCCTGATGTGCCTCTGCCAGTTGCTCAGCTTGATGTGCCTCTGCTTGCTGCCCATCTTGACATGCCCCTGCCTGCTGCCCAGCTTGATGTACCTCTGCCTGTGATAATCCAATGCCTGGGTTCCAGCCCGCCTTTGATGACTCTTTAACCAAAGATCAGCTTGATGTCATGGACTTTTTGCAGCTATGAATAGTTGGAGTGTACGGAGGTTGCTCTTTCGAGGGGGGTACTGTCAGGAAAGGTTTCACCTGCTGGTGGCACTGTCAGATATATGGGCCGCAGTACTGGTGCCCACCAGCAGGTGTCTCCTGGCAGTCTGGACCTGTCATCATCTCCTGCAATCAGGCATCACCTGAGACTGATTGCAGGAGGTATATATATAGCCGGCAGATGCTGCACACATTTTCCTTGGTATTGTTTCTTGAGCCTTGACCTGTGTTTGTTAGCCTGTGATCCTGTATCCTGATCCTGATCCTGTATCCTGTTATCCTGTTATCCTGTGACCCTGTATCCATTCCTGGACCCCTGCAGCCTGATCCCTTCCACCTGTTCCCCTGTCTCTTGTTGATCTCTCACAGTTATGTCTTGTTCCCAGCACAAATCTGCTTGATTTCCCATGTATGACCCTGGCTTGTTTACAATTGCCTCCCACTCCTGTATATGCTTTTGGTTTAGGCAATTATTTATTGTGTCACTGGGGTCAGTTGCTGGTTAGTCAGTGTTTGTCATACTGGAGGTGTGTTTACTTTCGTTTATTGACTTTTCTTACAATAAATTATATTACTTTTCACTTTACAAGTTTTTGGTTCACTCTGTTGCAGTCCACACAGTTCTGGTCACACCAGTTCATGACAAGCATACTCCCACCAATAGAGTTTCTGTGGCTGATTTAGGCCATTATAGAATAGTGGGGGGTTATTCTGGTTATTTAATATGAGTTTTTCTTACATTTATTACGTTCCTGGTGTCTACTATGAGATGAGTTTTGTCTCTAAATGTAAACATAAAAACCTCAAATGATCTAGGGCCAAAATCAAGGATATTCTCTGACTGTAAATTACCTTAATGTCAGCCATAAAAGCTTGGATATCTCTAGTGTTGTATTCATTTTTCTAAATGACATTTTGTTTCATAAGAAATCAATCAGCAATAAAAGCTTAACGGTTATGGATATATGACATATTCTTGTCTCTTTACAACCTACACTAGCCTAAACTCTAGGGCATATTTATTCACTACAGCTCTCATATTTGTACACCCCTTATGGACCAGAGCGATTTTCACATTTTTGTTATGGGCCTGCAGCATGGAATGGGATGGGCAATAGCTTTGTCATTTAAATAGCAAAGTGATGCACACAGTAAATTGTTTATTTTTTAGGACAAACAATGCTTACTTTCTCTCATATAGTCTTGCAAAAATATATTTTTAAATGCCAATTTTTCTGCCTTGATCAGTGTTATTTTAAAAAAACGCATTACTGTAGTTTAAAGGTATACATTTTATTCTGCCATTTGTCATATTTAAAATTGTACAAAGCATTGCAAAGGGATGATAGATCAGTGTGCCGGGCCACTGCCGGTACCATGTGATCCCTGTGACCAAACACAGCAGATCACATGACAATTTTACACAATGGAAGGCTTCCATTCATGCCATCCATTGTGTTGTATTGTGTTGATCTCTGTGATTTGTCACAGTGATCACATGATACAGACAGGGCCAGTCACAGCCCATCTGTACCATGTGATTGACTGTGACCAATCACAGCTTATCACATTAGTACACACTGAATGAGTGGATTTCACATTTTCAGGCCTTAAGAAATGAGATAGGTCATCAATACATCAGGACTGATTGAAGATGACCTATTGAAGATTAAAGATATATGTTATATATTATTTTGGGTTCAACAATACCACGTTTTGAAAAACAATATTTTTGCTTGTCGGGTAGCCTTAACATGGTTGTTAACCCACTGTAAGAACTTTATATAATCCTTCTTGTCTACTATAGGTGCTCCTGTGTGTGTGTTTTATAAAAAAAATGCAGACCTCATTTCAGAGTGCCGATTAGCGCTCACGTGACCAGCTGGCTCTCGCCTCTCCTCATCTGACAGATGCAGTGGGTGAGGTCAAGCTACCCCAGCTGACATCAGTCAGGAGGGGAGCAGAAGAGAGCGAGGCAGTCAAGGGAGCGCTGATCGGAGCTCTGAAATGAGGTATAATGTGCATTTGTTGTATATAACACAAACACAGGAGCACCTATCATTAGGAGACAAGGAGTATTGTATATGTATATATGTTATTTCAGCAGCAGGAGGGGAGGGAGTGGGCCCTGACAAAGGACACAAGAGAGACAGGAGACACAGCGGATGATGGAGGCATATAAACTGACCATGGTGCCAGGGCTCAGCAGTCATGAAAGACCGTGGTCAATTTACAGGAGGGAGGGCAGAACCAGCAGGATTAGCCAGGTATTTCAGGTGATACAGATGGCCAAATTACACAGCACACGCACTGTGCTGTGTAACATACTTTAAGGGAACAGTCTCCAATTTTTTTGTTTTGTTTTTTTTGTTTTAGGTTAACAAACACTTTAACACCCCTTTCATCTGCAAATTAATGAAACAAAGTAGATGCAAAATTAACAATTTTGCTTTGTATCTCTTTATCCCCTCAACTTTGTCAGACAGTCAATTTGTGTGTGTGTGGGGGGGGGGGGGGGGGGGGGATCAGATCAGAAGCAGGACAGAAATAAATTAGACATATGCATAATTTAAAAAAAAATAGTTTTGTTTAATTTTGATTCGTTAATATAGTTAGTTATTTTGTTTGGTTCAATTCAGTGAGATTTTCGAAGCAGTCGAAGCGAAAATGTTAGATTGTTTTCGATTTGAATGCAGCAAAGTGAACAAACAATAGAAAAATCTTCATTAAATGATTACAATGATGCTTAACTAAAACAGAATTATTTCAAAAACTGTACTCTAATAACACACACGGTCATTGATTTCAGCATTATGTGTAGTTCAAATTTGACTGGAGTTTGAAGTAAAATTTGATTTGAATTTCAGTCTAAATTTCCAAAATTCTGACAAATTTTGTTTACATTATTAGGAGTATTCGGTAAAATTTATTTATATTGTAATTTGGGTATTGGGATATATTTGAATCTCTGAATAACGAAAAATTATTAATATTAATTCGGAAAGAAATGAATTGCACATGTCTAGGATAAACATATTCTGTGTCCATGATTGATTTTATATTTATATATATATATGTCTATATATATATATATATATATATATATATATATATCTATCTATCTATATATATATATATATATATATATATATATATATATATATATATATATATATATATATATATATATATCTATATCTATATCTATATATATATATATATATATATATATATTGTAAATAGTATGATATTCTTAAATCTTAAAGTAAAATACAATTACATTTTCAAAGGCTACAGCAATGATTTATTGCTGACACTGCAAGCATTGCATATTTAGTCTGATCGACAAATAAATAAAACATCTATACAACAATAAGACCAGTGTAATGCCACATCTGCAATATATACCAAACTTACGCCAAAAGAAAAAATCATCAGATTTTACTGGCACAGAAACAGGACACAAATATATTTTTATTAAATCATATAGACAAATATTTATTACAAAATACACTGTAAAATCACATAGCAAACCATAGGTCATAAAAACATAGCCTGTATACAATGATAATGAAAACCAACTGAGACTTATTTCTCACTGCAACATACTTATTCTTTATTGTCCTCTTAATACTATCTACATTTATGTTCTGTGAAGATAATATTGTGTGGACATATTTCCTCATAGGTCAATGCACCTCTTGTATTTCTTCTTCAGGACTCATAGAGAAAATTGCAATGGTAACTAAATAGAAAAGCACACAGTACACAGAAAAAACTAAATAGAAAGCAAACAGTGGGAGCCAGCAACCATCATTTTTCGAGCAGAGAGGCAGAGAGGCCGAATGCCAGTCTGCCTAAGTAAACAAGGCCGATTGCTATTTTGACAGGAGGGAAAGCATAGACCCTGGGTCTCTGCAAATCAGAGACTAGGATCCATGTCTTCCCCTATTAAAAGAACCTCCCACGATTTAGAAAAACACTGGCCAGGCACACAGTTAACTCTTTGATCGCCCCTGATGTTAACCCCTTACCAGCCAACTTTTACAGTGACAGTGCATATTTTAAGCACTGATCACTGTATTAGTGTCACTGGCTCCCAAAAAATTTCAAGTGTCAGTTAGTGTCCGAATGTCTGCTGCAATATAGCTGATTGCTGCCATCACTAGTAATATAAATAAATAAAAATATCCCATAGTTTGTAGACACTATAACTTTTGTGCAAAGCAATCAATGTACACTTATTGGGATTTTTTTTTACCAAACATATGTATAAGAATACATATTGGCTTAAATTGGTGCAGAAATTGGCATTTTTTCTATTTTTATTGGATATGTTTTATAGCACAAAGTAAAAAAAAAAAATTTTTTTTTTCAAAATTGTCAGTGTTTTTGTTTGTAGCACAAAAAATAAAAAAATGCAGAGGTGATAAAATATCATCAAATGAAAGCTCTATTTGTGGTAAAAAAAAAAAAAAGGAAATCAATTTTATTTGGGTACAGTGTCACGCGACCGCTCACATGTCAGTTAAAATAACACAGTGCCATATCACAAAAAATGGCCAGGTCAAAAAAGGCGGGTGAATCTTCCAGAGGTTAAAGCTGGTGATTATGAGTAAGATACTTATTTTTACATTATTATGTACTTATCATCATTATTGCCTGTGTTACTATTGTATGGTAATTGTACTGCTGCTATGGATAACTATGACATTTCAATAAAGTTCTCCCTGTGATTTGAATAAAATAAAATAAAGCTAAGTATAATGAATAAACTGAAAAAGGAGTATGTATAGTAACTTTACAGGCAAAGATAGCTTAATTGCTAAGAAAAAATGCAAATTAAAAGGTGGCACAATACTACACGCTTTTACAAGAAAGAGATACTGTAATAAAAACATCTCTAATATGGTTTAGTTTAGTTTCTTGATTATATGAAAAATTCTGAAAGAAAAAGTATTGACAAAAAAAAAATAAGAAAACCTTGACCCCAGCTTCTAAAGCCCCATACATTTCTGCTGATTTTTTCCTTTAGATTTACCAAAACCATGTAGTGCAAGGGCCTGCCTAATTGCATACATATTGAAACTCCTAAGGTTTGACCTCATATTATATGGTTTTGGTAAATCTGAAGGAAAAAATCAGCAGAAAATCTGATAATGTATATGGGGCTTAATGTTTCTGTGAGGCATAGATGATGACAACTGGAAAAGCTGAGTTCTTTAAATAACATGAGAATGCCCTCCATACCAATGCTGGTAGGTAGTGGTGCAGCACAATGACATCACCCACACCTCCCGGAGGTGTCAGGAGGCGGGACCAAGAAAAGTACTCTGTGTGAGGTTAGGGACTATCAGCAAAACACACCTTTTTCATGTAAGGCCTACTTTAATTTCATTTACAGTATGTTGATTTTATAGCTTCGTGGTTGGTTGTAATATACTTGTTTTAATGTTTTGGGTACATCTGTACATGGAATAAGATTTAAATATAAGTCAAGTATATATTTATTTCCTATATCAATGCATCTTTGTCTTCTCCTCTTCACTTGCTGTTATTATTTCCATCTCAGAAAACCTTCAAAATTAATCACGTTACAGAAATGCTTTCCAGAAACTTTATGTCACATTTCCACAGCAGTGACTTCAAAACTGTCCATATAAACATAAAGAGTTTTATGTGCGCAGCCATGTGTGTATTATGCAAATATATATATATATATATATATATATATATATATATATATATATATATATATATATATATATATATATATATATATATATATATATATTTATTTCATAGAATGTAATATTATATAGATATAGAGATAGATAGATAGATAGATAGATAGATAGATAGATAGATAGATAGATAGATAGATAGATAGATAGAAATGCAATGCATATCTATGTATATATCTATATATATTAGGGCTGCTACTGATTAAAATGTTCATGTTCGATTAATCGTTTTTTTTCAAATCGATTAATCGACTAATTTCAATTAATTATAACGCAGATACATATCCAACTACTTTTAGCTGATCTCCTTGCATTGCAACTCTGCATTAGTCAGTGGTAAATGTGGTATACCCTATATACAATCACCCAACACTAGTTCATTTTCACAATCCATGACTTAACTTCACAGTTCACACAAATACATTTTAAATTCAAACTGTAGCACTGACGTAAGTAATTTTTTTTCCACAGTAGCATGACAATCCCTCCACCTCCGGTCTAATTAATCACTCTCACCTTATGGCATGGACCCCTGTGCAAACAGGTAGACGTGCAAGCGGGTATCAAAAGGGTTTACACGGACGATAATCTTCTCTCACGTCTCCTTAGATCTCAGCAAGGATGCCAGGTCATGGGTAGAAAGAAAAGATCTAAGTTCCCACCTCCTAAGTATAAGATTACATTTTTGTGTTCAAACACAAACTACTCACATAAAGATGATAAAAACACAGCATGTAAAGCTGACAATCATGTTAGTTCTGTAGGGCAGCAGCGGGTGACGTCATGCATAGCTCCTCCCCCATACGCGTTACGTTCAATCAGAACGTCAACATCACCGGGGAAGGTATATATATATATACACACACACATATACACATATATATATGTGTGTGTATATATATATATATATATATATATATATATATATATATATATATATATATATATATATATATATGTATATGTATATGTATATATATATATATATATATATATATATATATATATATATATATAGCTTTGTCCAGTAACAATAATCAATAATTCAGCCTTCTGGCCTTTACATCAAAGATCCAATCAGTTAAAAGCTGGATTGTGGACTAACAGTCACATAGGCTGTTGACATACATTAAAATATGTATCTGTGTCTTACCTGCTAGAAGACTTATAAAACAGCTTAGCCCATATGGGGATCAAGGCAACCCAGTCCGTCAGTGTAGTTAGGTCAGCAAGTTCACTTTTCACCACTGCAGACAAGCATTGCAGCTTGGTCACTGACCCACACACTTCTTACTGATTGGACTAGGAAGGAGTATAGGTACACTAATGAGGTCTTCACCCTCTCTTTTGGCAGCAAGTTCCCATTCCCAATGTTGAACTGTGTTTCACACTGTGCAAATCATAAGAAAGTTATGGCTCGTAGTGCTGGCTCTCTTCCTTTAGTGTATGCAGCGGTAATTATTTATAATATCTGTACTAAAATAAATGCATTTTTTCATGTAACACTGGCTTTACTATTTCACTGATGTGGAAGTAAGTGTTTTTGTTGGGACAGACCCTTACATCCACTACAGTTTCACAGGCTTTATGTTTATGGTTATACTTACAGCCATCTGCTGCCCGGTACTGCCTGTAATTATGAATGGATATGATCAGCAGCTAACAAGCAATCCTATGTCTATATTGTAGCTTTAAGTAAAGACTTTAAAAAAAAACAAAAAACTTTCACCTTCTTGATTATTATATTTCAACACAGACTGAATGGACAAGCAAAACCTTTATCACATAAACCCTTTGCATTACATTGAAACAAATAATGAGTAGTTTGCATTTTTTCTTACTTTTTTTTTTTTTATTTAATCAAAGCACCGCTTCTTGAAAAAATAAGTGTATGACCATATTCATCTGCATAGTAACAGAGGAAAAGATGGGATTTTATATAAAGAAGCAGCACATAATCTGAAAACATTTGGGCACAGCTATGTTTTATTGCAATAGCCATTACTTGTTGGTTTCTATCACAGTAAGAGCACTGAAAAAGCCCATTAAATCTTGAAAGGTATCTGTCAAGAAGTTATCTCAAAAAGGAAAGGAAATTGAATTTTTCACAGCAGTATTCATTTTATTTTTTTCTTCCTACAGTTTCTGGTACAGAAAACCAGCAGACAATATTTTATTTAAAGTTTAGGTTACTAGAGTTGATTTGTTTATCATGCTGAATACAGAATTATTGAAGCATGCTAGTATTTTAGCAATTCAGCACCAAAAACATCAAGAATGCGTAGTATTTGCAATAATTGGGAAAGACTAATACACAAATTTTTTTAGGTTAAGAACACATACATGGAAGAATATATATATATATATATATATATATATATATATATATATATATATATACACACATATATATATATATATATTATATATATATATATATATATATATATACATACATATATATATATATATATATATATATATATATATATATATATATATATATATATATATATATATATATATATATATATATATATATACATATATATATATATATATATATATATACATATACATATATATATATATATATATATATATATATATATATATATATATATATATATATATATATATATATATATATAATATGTGTTTATGCAACCCCTTTGTCGGACTGTGAGATTTGGAATTAGGGTGAAAAACATGTTTTTCCAATACATTGCTATGCTATTGGCTTTCTACCAGCCACATATCTGCTTAAAGCTAGATTATAGCAGAAGAAATTGAGAAAGGCATCATAGGTATTGATTTTTTTTTTTTTTTTGAAAGGGAAGTGGAAGTGACAGAAGGCAATGTTATTTTATTCTGTAACATCTATGGACACAGCAGATGTACCTGATGTCATTGCATGTGTTACTGGCACTACACTTGACAGCAAGATACAGAATTCTTTTTAAATAGTCATCGCAATACACAGAATGCTTATCACTTGCAAGCTTTTACACCTATGCAAGAACATTTGCATGCATAACATTTAATGAAATTCAATAGAAAACGTCAGAGAAGCAATTTTGTTACAGCAACTACAAACATTTGCAGATGTCATAACAATCAATAGTCTAGTATCTCTTTTTTTATGTATCTCTCTGTTGTCTTTTATGCCGCTCTATCCCACATGATCGGAAATTCGGCCAGCAAAAGACCGATGAGAGCTTTTTGTCAGAAAATGTGATCTTGTGTATGTTCCATCGGACTTTTGCTGGCCGAATTTCGACAAGCAAAAGATTGAGAGCATGTTCTCAATTTTTTGTTCGGAAAAAGTTCCTATCCGAAAATGCGTTTTTGTGTATGCAATTCCGACGCGCAAAAACTCATGCATGCTCAGATTAAACTACGAGAAGGAAGCTACTGGCTACTGGCTATTGAACTTATTTTTTCTAGTCCCGTTGTACGTGTTGTATGTCACCTTGTTCTTGACGGTTGGAATTTGGTGTGACTGTGTGTATGCAAGACAGCTTGAGCGAAATCCTGTCGGAATTCCATCGGAAAAACCATCAGAGCTCTTTCAGACCAAAATTCTGATCGTGTGTACGTGGCATTACAGTCAATGTTGACAGTTTTTTTTTTTCTTAGTAGATTTTGCATCACATATAAGTTTTTAGCAAAGCTTTCTTGAAACAGGTCAAGTGCAGGTCAGAAGAAGTTCAACTGTAGGTCTAAATATCTGAATGATCTCATAAGCAGAACCAATGCCAAAATGTTGCCATTGACACAATCCCAAAGCTCCTTAATACAGGCCCTTACTTTGTATCTCTATATAATATACAGTACATATAGTGAAATTCCCCCAGCCATCCCAAAAGCCATATTTTAATTTGATTAGATGTAAACATATTGTAGCAATTATAATAATAATTATAATCATAAATATGTCCATTCTTGAAATGTATGTAAAGCCATTTTTTAGTTTTGAATTGAGTGGGAAAGTATTAAAACCCCTATCAGGTTTGTATAGCTGTCTGTGCCACTAGGGAGATTCACCTTTTATATCTGTACTGGTGACAACTGTTTCTGGTATACAAGAGTTAGATTTACGAAAACTACTACAGCTGTGCAAAGTAATCAATCAGTGTCTAACTTCAGCTTGGTTACTATAAACATATGCACAAGATGTTACAGTGGGTGTTGTGTGCCTCCTGCACAGTATACATCCGAAGATACCCTTATTGCTGGTGTTGTTCTGTTTCTGTAACACAGCAGGCATCTGCAGCATTTACAGTGTGTGTTGTGTGCCTCCTGCACAGTATACACTTGAAGCTAACCCTTATTGCTGGTGTTGTTCTGGTTCTGTAACACAGGCATCTGCAGCAGTTAGTGTGGGTGTTTTATGCCTCATGCACAGTATACACCTGAAGATACCCCTTATTGCTGGTGTTGTTGTATTTCTGTAACACAGGCATCTTCAGCATTTACAGTGGGTGTAGTGTGCCTCCTGCACAGTATACACCATGCAGCTTGTTGGCAAGCGTACCTTAAAGACCCACACCAAAGAACAAAGCCGACCTCTCCTTGCTCCTCATCAGCTGGGATCTCCAACCCCACTATACCTTCAGTCTTCTCTGAAACCTGCACTGAGAGGAATGAAGGTGTAGTTTGGCTAAATTGCTAGCACTTCAACTGCTGCCTCTTCAGTTGGTAGACTCGGCCCCCTTCCGTGAGTTTGTGCAATGTGCGGTTCCTCAGTGGCAGGTTCCAAAACGCCACTTTTTCTCACGGAAGACAATTCTGGCCCTCTACCGGCATGTGGAAGGCAATGTCTTGACCTCGATGGACAGGGTGGTCATCGGTAAGGTGCATATTACCACTGACTCATGGTTCAGCAGGCATAGGCAGGGACATTACCTATTTTTCACGGCCCATTGGGTCACTCTTCTGACAGCTGGGAAGGCTGCAGGACAAGGCGCAGTAGTGTTGGAGGTTGTTCCACCACCACGCCTCCAAAATGCTAGTACTGCTTGTGACACACCTCTCTCCTCCATCCCCCCTCTTCTTTTTCCTCCCTGGCCTCTTCCTGTGCTTTTTCCTCTGAACCAGCGGTGCTCCGTAGGCATTCAAGGGGCTACGCAAGTACGCAGGCAAAAAAATGCCATGCCGTGCTTGCGCTGGTGTGTTTGGGGGACAGGAGCCACACTGGGGCAGATATTTTGTCAGTTCTGCAGGGGCAGGCCAAGAGGTGGTTGACACCATGCCAGCTTAAGCCAGGAATGGTGGTTTGTGACAATGGCACCAACCTCCTCTCTGCCCTCTGACAGGAACAACTGACCCATGTGCCCTGTCTGGCTCACATCCTTAACCTGGTGGTGCAGTGGTTCTTGGGCAGGTACCCGGGCTTACAGGATGTCCTGAGGCAGGCCAGGAAAGTCTGTGTGCATTTCTGCAGATCATATAATGCCAGTGCTCGGCTGGCTGAGCTCCAAAAGGAATTGAACCTGCCCAAGAACCGCCTTATATGTGACATGCCCACCAGGTGGAACTCAACTTTGGCTATGCTGCAGTGGCTGCACACGTAGCAAAGGGCCATCAATGAGTATCTGCACAATTATGGCACCAGTACAGGGACAGGGGAGCTTGGTTTTTTCATCATGCCAGTGGGGCATGATCAGGGATGCATGCAGTGTCCTATCACCATTTGAGGAGGCCACGAGGATGATGAGCAGTGACAGTACATGCATCAGTGACACTGTAACTCTTGTCCACCTGTTGGAGCATACGCTGCGTGGAATAATGGACAGGGCACTTGAGGCAGAACAGAGGCAGGAAGAGGAGGACTTCCTTGCCTCTCAAGGCCCCCTTTATCCAAACAGTGTTCCTGCTGTCCCACCCATCACACAGGAAGAGGATGAGGAGGAGGAGGAGGAGGAAGAGGAGGAGAAGGATTGTGTCAGCATGGAGGTGGAGCCTGGCACTCAGCATCAGCAGAAGCAGTCTTTTAGGGATGATTTACAGTCCCAAGAAACCCGTGGACTTGTATGTGGCTGGGAGGAGGTGGCTGCGGATCATGTCATCCTTAATGACCCAGAGGACTCCGGACCAAATGCCTCAGCTAACCTATGCTCTCTGATCCTGCAAAGCCTGCGGAAGGATCCTTGTATTCTTCGGATCAAGGAGAGGGACCATTACTGGCTGGCCTCTCTCCTTGATCCACGATACAAGGGTAAGGTTGCAGACCTTATTTTGCCATCGCAGAGGGGACAGAGGATGAGACTTCTCCGGGAGGCCTTGCAGAAAGGTCTGTGCAACGTGTTCCTAAAGACTGGGAGGTTACAAACTCCTGGTCCTGGACAACATGTTAGTGAGGCTTCGGTCAGTCACAGAAGGAGCGGTGGAGAAGGTGGCTGTCTGACCGATGTGTTCAGACAATTTTTTAGTCCGTAGCCCCAAGGTATGATCGGTTCCAGCAACCTTCGCCAGCATCTGATTTACATGGTGCAGGAATACCTAGGGGCAAGGTCAGACTTGGACACCTTTCCCACCGAAAATACTCTGGCTTACTGGGTCTTGAGGATAGATCACTGGCCAGAGCTTGCACAGTATGGAATTGAGCTACTGGCCTGTCCTGCATCCAGCGTTCTTTCGGCATCTGGAGGCTTTGTAACCGATCACAGGGTGCGCCTGTCCACCGACTCGGTTGATTGACTGACCTTCATAAAGATGATTCAGTCTTGGATCAACACCAGCTACCAAGCACCTGAAACTGATGTAACCAAATATTTTTTTTGGAAATGTCACATCCCTTCAAGACTGCCTATGCTGATGCTGAGTGACTGTCCTTTTATGTTGACTGACTATCCTCTTCCTCGTCAATGATCCTGTTGATAACTTGGAAAAACATTTTTGGTTCTGGTGCCACCACCAGTGGCTAAGGCCCAATTTTTCAGCCCCTGTTTAACAGGGGCGTGTAAATTAAAAATTTTGATGCAATGCTTTGCAGCAGGGGTCATTCCTGTACTCCAGCTAGAGTATCTGGGAGATGTTGCAGTGTTGTGGTACCAGCACCAGTGCCTAAGGCCCAATTTTTCAGCCCCTGTTTAACAGGGGCATGTAATTACAATTTTTGATGCAATACTTTGCAGCAGAGCTCATTCCTGCACACCAACTAGAGTATCTGTGAGGGGTTGCAGTTTTGTGGCACCAGTGCCTAAGGCCCAATTTTTCAGCCCCTGTTTAACAGGTGCATGTAATTACAATTCTTGATATAATTATTTCACAGCAGGGCGCTCCAGCGCCCACCAAGAGTCACTTTGAGGGCTTACAGTGTTAACTTGTGGCAACACTAACACCTTAGGGCCAAATTTCTGCAGAGCATATAGGGCAGGCCCCTACTTTCAAACATCCAACTTACAAATGTCCCCTACTTGCAAATGGAAGGAGACAACAGGAAGTGAGATGAAAAAAGACAGACAGCTGTTCTGATTATATAGGGCCTGGGGCCCACACACCTTTCCTTTTTTTAATTTGGGTACGGGGTTCCCCTTAATATCCGTACAAGACCCAAAGGGGCTGGTAATGGGCGGGGGGGGCTACCTATGCCTTTTTTCTCAATGATTTTCATCTGTATTGCTGGAACCAGATATTACATTAAAACTGCAAGCAGTTTTAAATTACTTTTTTTCCGTTAAATGTCATTTTGTTCAAGGACTGTTCTAAACATGGGAAACGTGCCACTTCACAGGCATACTATAGACACCCCCCAGGCACGATATTTAAAGGAATATTTCACTTTTTTTTTACTTTAGTCGTCATTAAAAATCAATGCTTCCAAAAAACGGCATTTAGAAAAAAAATTTTTGCATTGATCCATGTCCCCTGGGGTAGGAGCCGGATTCCCGAACCATTTTTTGGACAATATCTTGCATATTAGCCTTTAAAATTAGCACTTTTGCTTTCAAAAATTTGAATCCCATAGACTTTAATGGGGTTCTAAAGTTTGTACGAATTTTAGGTCCGTTTGAAGGTTCTGGTGCGAACCTAACTGGGGGAGTGTTTGGCTCTTTCCTACTTGGGGCTTTCTGACAGCTGGAATTATTTTAAATTTACCACTACAAGCTACAACTGAATATCATGGCTGGGTGATGTCTTTACAAAAATAAAATAATAATATCCTTCATTTTCAATTATCTGTCAGTTGTCATGTATAACTGTATTAATACTGGTAGTTGATTCCATCTCAAATTACAGTCTTCAGTGAAAAATGTAATGCTTTAAAGTAGAGAAGGTAATATGTGAGATTGCCTTCTAATTTAGTAGTTTTTGTAAAATTTGAAATGATAAAGTGCAGGCTTTCTCAGCTTCCATTTCTCAGCTTGCCACATTTGGTGTGCCAAACACAAATGTCAAACATATAAACCAATTTGGGGCAAATTCAAAGCCAACAATCGAATATTTTAATTGAAAGAAAAAATTTCCTTTGTAAAGAGATTTTCGTTTTTAAAATGAACATGCACAACATTCTCATAATTCGGGATAATTCTCTATGCAAATACGACCCTTTGGTGTCTGGGATGAGAATGTCCATTATAACCATAATGTTAAACTCTGGCATATTTTTAAGCCTGACAATAACTTGGGTGAAATCAATTCTACTATCATGCAAGTGACTTGGTCAGTTCTTCTGAGCTTTGTGAACATATACCAACATTTATATCCACATGAGGAACTCATTCACATTGTTTGAACACTGGTTTTATTTGAACTGAGGAAGCTACTCCTATAGACGATTGAATATTTTCAACATTATTAACTATTACTAATTACTACTTATAATATCATAATATGAACATTTTTAAACACCTGCCAGTGTGTGATATTATTTAAGCTGAAAAATACTAGAACATACTGAAGTCAGTTCATCGAAAAGTAATTTATTAGTGTTTGGTAAATGCTGGAAACCAAAAATTCTTACAGCTTTTGGACACCCCTTTGGTGAGATCTTTGTGCTAGGCTTCCATTTCTGCACATCTAATATGTCCTACTTAGCCTGTTCGATTTTTAATTTAATAATACAAAAAGAGGAATAGTGGTAACACTCTAATTTAGGCAGCAATATCAAAAAATCCTAAGACCAATGTGAATAGAGTCTTACCTAAATTCTCTCAATGGCGTAACACATTTGAGTGAACGAATGATTTAAAGGGAATGTATATTTTGTGTGGTAATTTAGGCAGATCTGCAAAACTATGTAAAACTTAAAGTGATATTAAAGAAAGTTCTTTTTTTTTTTCTTTAAAAGCACAAACATGTTACGATTACCTGCTCTGTGCATTGGTTTTGCACAGAACAGCCTCGATCCTCCTCTTCTCAGGTCCCAGCCGGCGCTCCTGGCCATTCCCTCCTGCTGAGTGTTGCTTGCTTATTGAGCACCACTGAGCAGGCTTGATCCCGAGCTGCTGCTCTGTGTGTCCATTCACACATGGAGCATGGCTTTCCCCAACCCATTGTCTCTTCTCATTGGCCACTCTCATGAACAGCGCTGGAGGGAGACTGGGAAAGTATTATAGGGGACTGGGTGCTGCTTACCTTCATGCATAGAATGTATGAAGGTAAAAAAAAACCTTGAGACTTAATTATTTAATTACTTAATTACTTTAATATACTCCCATTGCACTCTAGATTCAAAGAAACATCTGTGAGTTGGCCCTTAACTAAAGTCGGAAGGGTGATTTTCATATATACCTAGTTACCCAACTTCTATTTATTATTACAATATTTCTATTTGGCAACTGATAAAACAATTTTACAAGACTTTTGTGAACCTATCTGGAACCATATTAACCACATAAGCCCCAGACTATTTTGCTGGCCAAAGACCAGACCACTTTTTGCGATTCGGCACTGCGTCGCTTTAAGTGACAATTGCACAGTCATGCGATGTGGCTCCCAAACAAAATGTATGTCTTTTTTTCCCACAAAGATCTTTCTTTTGGTGGTATTTTATCACCCCTGCGGTTTTTATTTTTTTGCGCTATAAACAAAAAAAGAGCAACAATTTTGAAAAAAAAATGCATTATTTTTTACTTTTTGCTATAACAAATACCCCCCAAAAAATGTACAACATTTTTTTTCCTCAGTTTAGGCCGATATGCATTCTTCTACATATTTTTGGAAAAAAAAATCGCAATAAGCAATTATTGATTGGTTTGCGCAAAAGTTATAGCATTTACAAAATAGGGGATAGTTTTATGGCATCTTTATTAATATTTTTTTTTTTACTAGTAATGGTGGCAATCAGCATTTTTTATTGTGACTGCGACATAATGGCGGATACATCGGACATTTTTGACACATTTTTGGGACATTGTCATTTATACAGCAATCAGCGCTATACAAATGCACTGATTCCTGTGTACCGTATATACTCGAGTATAGGCCGACCCGAATATAAGCCGAGGCCCCCAATTTACCCCCAAAAAAACTGGCAAACTTATTGACTCGTGTATAAGCCGAGGGTAAGACATGCCTGTCCATCCCTGTGTGTGTGTCCGTCCATCCCTGTGTGTCCGTCCATCCCTGTGTGTCCGTCCATCCCTGTGTGTCCGTCCATCCATCCCTGTGTGTGTGTGTGTCCATCCATCCATCCATCCCTGTGTGTGTGTGTCTCCATCCATCCATCCATCCCTGTGTGTGTGTGTCTCCATCCATCCATCCATCCCTGTGTGTGTGTGTATCCATCCGTGTGTGTGTGTGTGTGTGTGTGTGTGTGTGTGTGTGTGTGTGTGTGTGTGTGTGTGTGTGTCCAGCCTACCTGTGTCCCGAGCCTTTGTCCCGAGCCTCCGTCCCGTGCCTTGCCTCCTTGCCTCCGTGCCTCGCCGCCGTGCCTTGCCTCCGTCCCGTCCCGTCCCGTCCCGTGCCGTGCCTTGCCTTGCCTCCGTCCCGTGCCCTCTTCGTCGGCGCCTCGGCGGCCATTGTAAAATTCAAAAGCTGCGCCGCCGCCTTCGCCTGTGATAGGCGGAACACTGAATTTCCCAGCAGCCTGTGTTCCGCCTATCACGTACATCGTATCATCCTCGTCCGTAGTACGAGGATGATACGATGTCCGTGATAGGCGGAACACAGGCTGCTGGGAAATTCAGTGTTCCGCCTATCACAGGCGAAGGCGGAGCCGGAGGCGCGGCTTTTGAATTATAGAATGGCCGCTGTCTGTCTGCTCGACACGCTGATCGAGCGGGCAGACAGCGATGACTCGAGTATAAGCCGAGGGGGGCACTTTCAGCCTCAAAAAAGAGGCTGAAAATCTCGGCTTATACTCGAGTATATACGGTAAATGACACTGGCAGTGAAGAGGTTAACCACTAGGTGGCAGTGTAGGGGTTAAGTGTGACCTAGGGGCGTGTTGCTAACTGTGGGAGGCATGGCTGTGTTTTACACATCAATGATCTCTGCTCCAATCACAGAGAGCAGAGATCAGTGTCACTGTTGCTAGGCAGAACAAGGAGATGCTTGTTTACTTTAGCATTTCCCCGTTCTTCCTCCCCATGAGACGATCGTGGGTATCCCTGCAGCGAACGAGTTGAACTCACGGAGGTCCCTACCGGCGCGTGTGTTAAATTTAAAGGGACATACCTGTACACCCATTTGCCTGTCTGTGCCATTCTGCCTACGTACATCGGCGTGCACAGGCTGGGAAGTGGTTAAAAACATTTTACCCCTCCTGGAGGAAAGAGGATTAGCAGTTCCTAATCCATTTTGGGGAAGGCTTTTACCTCTTCTAGATGATTCTAACCAAGCACTGACATCATCCGTCATGTATGAACATTTTTGTCTTTAAACATTGAAAGCCGTTTTTTTATTTAACCACTTCCCGACCAGCGCACGACGATGTACGTCGACAGAATGGCACGGGCAGGCATATTGGCGTACAGGTACGTCCAATATTCATTGCCGCCCTGCCATCGGGAGCGCGCCGCCGGCGGCGCGCTCCCGCGCTGGTCGGGACCCCCGTGAGTCCGGTCGCGGGACCCGCGGACTCGATCGCCGCGGGCATCCCCGCGATCGTCTCACGGAGCGGCCGAATGGAGGAAATGCTGTGTAAACAACATTTCTCCATTCTGCCTAGCAACTAGCTCTGCTCCATGTGATTAGAGCAGAGATCAGTGTTCACTAAATGAAAGCCCAACCCCCCCCACAGTTAGTAACACACCCCTAGGAACACTTAACCCCTACACTGCCACCCACTGGTTAACCCTTTCACTGCCAGTGTCATTTACACAGGAATCACTGCATTTATATAGCAGTGATTACTGTATAAATGACAATGGTCCCAAAAAATGTGTCAAAAATGTCCGATGGGTCCCCCACAATGTCGCAGTCACAATAAAAATCGCTGATCGCCGCCATTACTATAAAAAAATAATAAAAAATTATTAATAAAAATGCTATAAAACTATCCCTATTTTGTAAACGCTATAACTTTTGCGCAAACCAATCAATAATCGCTTATTGCGATTTTTTTACCAAAAATATGTAGAAGAATACGTATCGGCCTAAACTGAGGGAAAAAAAAGTTTTTTTTATATATTTTTGGGGGATATTTATTATAACAAAAAGTAAAAAATAATGCGTTTTTTTCAAAATTGTCGCTCTATTTTTGTTTATAGCGCAAAAAATAAAAAACGCAGGGGTGATCAAATACCACCAAAAGAAAGCTCTATTTGTGGGAAAAAAGGGACGTCAATTTTGTTTGGGAGCCACGTCGCACGACCGCGCAATTGTCAGTTAAAGCGGCGCAGTGCCGAATCGCAAAAAGTGGTCTGGTCTTTGACCAGCAAAATGGTCCGGTCTGCAAGTGGTTAAACAGACACATTATCTCAATCTTGATTTGTATCATAAAATTATAATTAAGGTTTTATTATGTGGGCTTTAACAAATGTACCCCACTTTAAAATAATAAATATCTAACTGAGTTGATTGATTTAACCACTTCAGCTCCGGACCAATAAACACCTTAAGGACCAGAGGTCTTTTTGCAATTTCGCACTGCGCTGCTTTAACTGGTAATTGCGCGGTCATGCAATATTGCACCCAAACGAAATTTGCGTCCTTTTCTTCCCACAAATAGAGCTTTCTTTTGATGGTATTTGATTGCCTCTGCGATTTTTTTTTTTTTGCGATATAAATGGAAAAAGAGCGAAAATTTTGAAAAAAAAAGATATTTTCTTCTTTTTGTTATAAGAAAAATCGAATAAACTAAATTTTAGTCATACATTGAGGGCAAAATTTATTCAGCCACATGTCTTTAGTAAAAAAAATGTCAATAAGCGTATATTTTTTGGTTTGCGCAAAAGTTATAGCGTCTACAAACTAGAGTACATTTTCTGGAATTTACACAGCTTTTAATTTATGACTGCCGATCTCATTTCTTGAGGTGCTAAAATGGCAGGGCAGTACAAATCCCCCCCAAATGACCCCATTTTGGAAAGTAGACACCCCAAGGAAATTGCTGATGGGTATGTTGAGCCCATTGAATATTTATTTTTTTGTCCTAAGGGATTGAATAATGACAAAAAAAAAAAAAAAAAATTTTTTTACAAAAAGTTGTCACTAAATGATATATTGCTCACACATGCCATGGTTATATGTGAAATGACACCCCAAAATACATTCTGCTGCTTCTCCCGAGTACGGGGATACCACATGTGTGGGACTTTTTGGGAGTCTAGTCGCGCACGGCACCCTTAGAAATCCAATCACCACCTTCAGGATTTCTAAGGGTGCAAATTTTTGATTTAACTCCTCACTACCTATCACAGTTTCGAAGGCCATAAAATGCCAAAATAGCACAAAACCCCCCCAAATGACCCCATTTTGGAAAGTAGACACCCCAAGCTATTTACTGAGAGGCATGTTGAGTCCATGGAATATTTTATATTTTGCCAAAAGTTGCGGGAATATTACAAACTTTTTTTTTTTTGCACAAAGTTGTCACTAAATGATATATTGCTCACACATGCTATGGGCAGAAGTCAAATTACACCCCAAAATAAATTCTGCTGCTTCTCCCGAGTACGGGGATACCACATGTGGGGGACTTTTTGGGAGCCTAGTTAACTAGCTACCTAGCGACACTAGCGACACTGATGCAGCGTTCAGAAAAATTATCGCTTAGTGACACTGGCAAAAGGGGGTGAAAGGGTTAACTAGCGGAAATCAGGGGGTTAAAACCATTATTGGGTAGTATATCGGGGTACCTAGCGCTATAAAAACCTGGCGGTGAACCTAAAAAAATAACTAGCTACCTAGCGACTGTAGCGACACTAATGCAGCGATCAGAAAAACGATCGCTTAGTGACACTGGCAAAAGGGGGTGAAAGGGTTAACTAGCGGCAATCAGGGGGTTAAAAACATTATTGGGTAGTATATCGGGGTACCTAGCGATATAAAAACCTGGCGGTGAACCTAAAAAAATAACTAGCTACCTAGCGACACATGCAGCGATCAGAAAAATGATCGCTTAGTGACACTGGCAAAAGGGGGTGAAAGGGTTAACTAGCGGCAATCAGGGGGTTAAAAACATTATTGGGTAGTATATCGGGGTACCTAGCGCTATAAAAACCTGGCGGTGAACCTAAAAAAATAACTAGCTACCTAGCGACTGTAGCGACACTAATGCAGCGATCAGAAAAACGATCGCTTAGTGACACTGGCAAAAGGGGGTGAAAGGGTTAACTAGCGGCAATCAGGGGGTTAAAAACATTATTGGGTAGTATATCGGGGTACCTAGCGATATAAAAACCTGGCGGTGAACCTAAAAAAATAACTAGCTACCTAGCGACACTAGCGACACATGCAGCGATCAGAAAAATGATCGCTTAGTGACACTGGCAAAAGGGGGTGAAAGGGTTAACTCTAGGGGCAATCAGGGGGTTAAATCTTTATTGGGGGGTGATAGGGGGCTACCCTGGACCTAACACTAACTGTCCTGACAGTTTTTACTGTCACAACTGACACTGAATGCATTGATCAGTAAAGAAATGATCAATGCAATCAGTGACACTGTGACTGGGGGGGGAGGGGGGGCGGGGGGGGGGGATCGGGGGGCGATCGGGGGGGGGGGGATCGGGGGGGGTTTGTGTGCCTGTGTGTACCTACATGTCAGTGTAGTGTTCGTGCAGACTTACTTTTACTCTTCTCCTCGTAGTCCGGTCAAAAAGACCGCCCCGAGGAGAATGACATCACTTCCTCCTTCCTGTGTAAACAATACACAGGGGAGGAAGCTTCTCATTGGCCAGGAGCGATCCAGAGGGGGTGGCCGAAAACCAACGGCCATCCCCTCATCACGGAGCGCTCCTGGACCGAATCGGACCGCCGTAACCAGCGGGAGGGGGTCCGATCGGACCCCCCACCCGCTGGAAGGCAATCACGTAGATGTACGTGATTGTGCCTGCCTGTGCCATTGTGCTGACGTACAATGGCAATACGGCGGTCCTCAAGTGGTTAAGTGGCTCTGAACTGTGGAAACAAAAATTACATTACTTAACTCTCTCAGCTACAGTATATCTTGCTAATACAGCTAAACCCTTCCAACAACTGAAGATGTAGTTCTCTCTCAACAACCATTTTTATTAGATGTCTCTATTTAATCATACCCTTAAGGGCACTTTCACACTCACAGCGCTCCGGATGTCATCGGTAAAGCTCCACTATTTTTAGCGGCACTTCACCGTTGTTTTTGCAGTGCTTTTTGGCCACTAGTGGAGCTCTTTACGGTTGTATTAGCACCACTTTTTGGCCACTAGCGGGGAGCTTTTAACCCCCCGTTATTTTTTTCTATACAATACACCTAATAATGGAAAGACAGATGAATAGTAAAAGTACATGTTTATAAATGAATTTGTTGTTTTTGTCTGCATCAGACGCAACAATAAACAGGCAAGGCTAAATAAATAAAAATCAGGGAAATTAATAGATTATTTTGCCTGTTCATGTGTATAAAAAAAAATCTGAATTACTGTTTCATCAGAGGTGTGGGTGCTCCAGCGTTAAGCAATGGAAATACTTTGTAACATTTTTGTAGTGCTGTTCTATGAGCATGTTATGTTCTTTTTTAATTATTCACAGACAAGTGTGTATTTTTTCTTATTAGTGGACAGTAATTCTATTTGAAAAGTGAAACATACTATATGTAGATTGTGTAAAAATTATTCATACTAGAAGGTTAGATTTGTGGGTCACATTGCTAGTGATTTTATCAAGTGGTATATGCATATATAAATATTATATTATGTGTGTGTGTGTGTATATATATATATATATATATACACTGTATATACTATATATATATATATATATATATATATATATATATATATATATATATATATATATATATATATCAGCATCATATATTTATTTACAAAGTACATATACAAGGAATTTGTGTTCTTGCCATGTAATTCTATAGGATATTTTCCTTGAAGCTTCATTCCTTTCTTTTAATGACTGTGGTTGGCTTTATGTTAACAACAATGTTTTTCTATTTTTCTAACAGTTAATACAGACAATAAGTGCAGTGGACAAAGATGAACCTCCTGGTGGGCAAAAATTCTTTTTCAGCTTAGCATCTGTTAACCCAAACTTCACAGTCCAAGATAATGAAGGTATAGTGACTTTGGAAATATCCTCCTAATTGCATGGTTAATAAGGAAAGTGTGTTTTGTGTGCAGGCTAAATTATATCTTTTTTTTTACTTATACTTTGATACTGCATATAAAGAGAAAGGTATTTTAGGGTATTCTGTGCTTAAAAACAATCCTTGAGTGTCCTGAAAAATACTATTTTGAATTAGACTTGTGCACTACCAAAAAATTTGTTTCGCTTTGTTTTCATTTAATTCGGTTCTTTTTCTTTTATCGAATCATTCATTATGATCGGCTTTCATGACTTCGGATCATTCATAACTTCACATGCATTCATATTCATTCCGTTCTATTCTTTACATGCAAAGATGATAAAAGTGACATAGAAGAGCTTACCGGAAAGATTGGACTCATACAGGCATACACCTGATGAGTCAAACAAGCTTTAAAAGATGACCAGAAGGTTCAGGCTCACTGTAGGCTTGTGCAATTCGTATCGTAACAAATCAAAATTCGGCTGAATTTTGCATCTTTCGGACAATCGGATGCATCCGAAAAAAAAAATAACGAATAACAACGAATACGAAAGAAATATAACGAATGAATTCGAATGAATTTGACATGATTCGGTAATTCTTTAAAGATCTAATGAAACAAAAGGTCAGCTCAAAGTTAATCTTATAGCCCAATCAGCTAATTAATTTTGTGCCGGAGGATAGATTACTGGCAAAGTGCATTCCTGAGAACTGAGTTAGAAGGGTGTTGTATTATAGAAGGGTGTTGTATTATATTTGAGCCGGGGAGAAGAGACGTTGTCATTGTGTGTGTTAAAAGATCCAATAAACAAACGACTTTCCAAACTACAAATCATTATCACGAATGTCTATACATACATAAATAGCGAATTTCAACGAATACGAATGAATGAATTCGACACTCTATGAATAATAACAAATTATCCGAAAATGTATTAACGTAACATAATGAATATAACAGACCGAAATTGTGTATTTTACGAATGACAACGAACCGAAACTAAGCAAAATTTTCCGTTGTGCACAAGTCTAGCTCACTGTAGAGTGAGCTAGAAACAAAAGAGGTAAACAAAAGAGGTAAAACGCATTGGGTTGTCACGCTGATCCCATTGTTACTGTCCGATTTGAAGTGCTTGTTTTTTAATCCTGGAAATGTAAGTGTAATTCTTATGTTTACATAATAAATATTCCTTACGGAATTACGCTATGTGCCCCATTCTCCCTCTTTTTTATCCTCTTGGTTGGACCATGTGCCCATGTACTACCAACCTGCTGTATCCATTGTTTTGGAATGTTTGTTTGGAGGTCATGTCCATACAGTGAGCCTGAACCTTCTGGTCATCTTTTAAAGCTTGTTTGACTCATCAGGTGTATACCTGTATGAGTCCAGTCTTTCCAGTAAGCAACTGGTGCTTCTGGTGATGGATCTTTTATGTCACTTTTATCACTTTTGGATGTTCACTCAAGATTTCTGTGATTGTTATTATATCCATTTATGTATCCATTTTTGGATTACACACCTTGGAACACACTAGGGCCTGCTTCTGGTTCTCTATTTTTATATTTTGGACACAATTTTCCTACTGAATATATGTCCCTATGTATTTTGATATTGGTCATACATTTTTCACTTATCAATTGATATTGACTATTTTGTTAGTCCTGCCCATTTTCTATATTTAACTCTGTTTATCCATACACTTCTGTGTTGGCTGCTAGTGTCTAGACAGCGCGGTATATTTGTTTACTTCATTCTTTACATGCAGCATTTGTTACTTCGAATCATTCGTAACTTTGGATGCATTCATATTCGTTCCGTTCCATTTGTTTAGATGTGGCATTTGTTACTTCAGATAATTCGTAACTTTGGATGCATTTGTATTTGATGCGTTCACTAACATTTACTTTAGCTAAATTTGTAAGGAAATTCCAATAAAAATGTAAATCGAATCTATCATAAATTAGCTGCAATGGCACGGAGATCTAAAAAGATCTATAATTTAATAGTTTATAATAATAATAAAATAATAATAATAATAAAAAACGTTAATAATAGATGATAATTTAATTATAATAGAAAAAAACTAAATGGATGGATTTTCGGTCTTTCTGATTTGTACTCTTTCTGACAATTTGTTTTCATATGCATTCGTCAAAAGAGTCTTTTGTTTATTCGGATGCTTCTGAATGAACGAAGAGTCTTTTGTTTATTCGGATGCTTCTGAATGCTTCTGTCTAGAAACTAATTTGTAACAAAATAATTGCCCATGTTTATTATGAATGACAAAAAAATGATTGGATCAAATAGCCAAGGTGGAGCATGTGCTCTGATGAATACCACATCCTTGTACTGTATTTAGGCTGCTCTTGTATAACTGATTCTATTTCCACAATATGGTTTTCTAGCACCTGTCCCAGACACCTAACACTGTTAAATCTGGTTCAGACTAAGTTCAAACTAAGTGTACTGCAGATACAATCTTCAGTGCAGATACACCTATTTGGTAGCTTCTGCTCTAAGTTCTCTCAGTTTTCTTACACTACATACAATACAGGAACAAAGAGCTTATGGTGGCATTAGCCTTCCCTTACTCTTTTAAAAATGCATCTATTGGAAAATTATCCTTTCATTGAAATAACTTTCCTTTGAAATAACTTTTGCCCATCCTATCCAAAATCTATAGTTATGTTTATATTATGTTTTCTTTTATTTATGCAGATAACACAGCTCGGATCTTAACAAGGAGGAATGGATTTAACAGGCATGAAATAAACACATACCTATTACCAGTGGTCATATCTGATAATGACTACCCAATTCAAAGCAGTACTGGAACGTTAACCATAAGAGTATGCACATGTGACAGCAAGGGAAACATGCAGACTTGCAGTGCTGAGGCTTTACTCTTACCTGCTGGTCTGAGTACAGGCGCTTTAATTGCAATTCTGCTTTGCATCATTATACTTCTTCGTAAGTATTTTATTTATTTTTTTGCTAAAATTAGATCTATTACATTTTCATTATGAATGATGCATCCATTAGCAATACATTTTTTATTCTACCATTTTTGTTGTATAAACAAAAGTAAATACGTTAACACCAGTCTATCTGAAGTATTAGGGCAGTTAAACCTTTCATCAATTAAGAGCAATAAGAGTGGTAAAAAGTGGTTTGTTATGTGTTTTCAGTGCATTGGATAATGGCACCCTTGGTCAAACCAATTTTCCTGCTGCATCATGGCAGCATAAAATAGGTTGTGACTCCACCCTCACAACCTGATAGGACTGGTTAACTATAAATCAAAGACAGACCCGGCTCACAGCATTCATCTTTTTTCCATACCTGATTAGGATTGGAATAGCGAGATATCTCGTACTGTTTGTCGCCCTAGCCAGGTTAAGCCTCTCTTAGGTGAAAGTAGTTCATTTACAGTCTCTAAATGAGCTATATAGTTGGAGCTCCATTCTGGTGGTCTGGGGGGCGGGGCATATTTTAGCTTCTCCTGGGTGTAAGTCCTTCCTCTACAGTCTCTAAATGTCTAAATGTCTAATGTCTAAATTTCCTTTTGCTTTCCATATGCTCATATGCTTTTCTCTGTGTTGTGGGTGTTTGCCATTTCCAAGATGGTGGCAGCAGTGCAAGTACTCTCTGAGCATGAGAGGCAGGAAGTGATGCGGCCTCTGTGATCAGTTTTCTGGTTACATCTTTTCCAGGATGGCGATCTGAGCATGCTTAGGCACTGATATCATCACTAATGGCAAATGTGAGTTTATGGCATTTTAGGCAGAGAATGGTGGAGCTCTCTATCCATGCATGCTGGATGCTTATGTGGTCATTGTTTGCAGGTATGTTTTCCCTTTTGATGGCATTCACCTGGGCTTTTCCTATCACCTTCTCAGTGTTGCTCTAGGGTCATTGTGCTCTTTAAGACATTTACCTGGCCCTTCCTCTTTCTTTCTCAATACCTGCTCTAGGATCACTGTGTTGGGCTCAGTTTCCACTAATGCGACTTATCACTGCAATGTTGCCTGACAAGTCATACCCTATGATTTCCAATGAGTATCGTTCATATCTGTGTCCATAGATCTCAAGAATACACAGGCATTGCTTCAAGTCGCATCAAATTTGCGGCAAAATCACATGACTTTCAGGTCACAGTAGTGGAGACTTAGCCTTATGCTGTTTTTAATTTCAGTCTGCTGCTTTGCTCTGTTCCTATGGGAATGCTGCCCAGTCAGACCACCCATTGCTTTTAAGGTATAGGGATTAGGTACGTAGTGAAAACTGAGAACAAGAGAGTCAACATCTATAGTCCTGTAAGGGCCACAAGATGTAAGGAGCCTTCTGAAGGTCAAGATAAGTCTTCATCTAAGAAAGACATCCAGACAATGTTGATAAAGGTCATCATCTCATTGCTCCCTGTTCACAAACATCACAAGTTATCAGCCCTAATAGTCGCTGCATTTGTGGTGGAAAGTGCCTGCCAAGCTAGTACATCAAATCTGCCTGGGACAAGCTCTATACAGCCCTGCAAGGTCCTCAAGATGGAGGGAGCCTGCTAAAAGCCAGAACAGTCACCATTCAAGCACAGACATCCAAACAACATTAATCAATGTCATTATCTCACCTCTTATTATTATTGCTCCCCGTTTACAAACACCACAGATTACCAGCCCTAATGGTTGCTGCATTTGTGGTGGAAAGTCACTGCTTGACAAGCTAGCATGTCACGTCCACTTGGAGCAAGGAAGGGGATGTCTGGAAAATAGCTGCCTTGGCTAAAGAATCAGCCAAGGAGTTGATGCATGAAGCCTGTACTCCCCAGTTGGTGGCTGAATTGCCTAGCACTTACAACCAGAGCCAGTAGATGGTGCCCAAATTGGAAAGCTTGCCATGGTAAGAAATCATTAAATGGCCCACAAGCTTTGAAGATTGCCCAATAGTCCACAAGGACACAATTAAAATAATTTACTTAAGCGCTAATACAGATAAATTAAGAACCTAATTAAATAGTGAATTCAGCTGCAACTATTCAAATATGCTCTGACACCACATACGCAAATGTTAAATATGATTAATAGTGCACTAAAACCCAGCTTAATAATAATAATGACAAAATTGCCTGGGGTGAAGTGGAGGAAACTCTCCACAAGGTTAGAAAGTACTTATTCCCTTCACTGAACAACTGGAAGAGTTAATCCGGGAAGAATTGAATGGGTCAGAGAAAAATGCCTGTATAAACAGGCTGTCAAAATGGTATACCCTGAAAAAGCTAAACATCAACCTGCAGCAGCCTCCTCCAATGGTGGATGCATCATTAATGTAGCTGGCAAGACATGTCACCTTGCTGTCACATTCAAGGAGGCTCTAGTCCAAAAATTAGATATAGAGCTGAAGTGCTCCTACATACTAACTACAAAAGAACATCTGCTCTAGGCAAACATCTCATAATGCATCCCACTCGCTAATGGAAACAGGTGCTGACTCTGCATGTAGGAATGAATCAAAGAAAAGGCTGGACAGCCGCAGGTCACGGCGAATATCATCTTACAAAAAAACGAAATTTCAAAAAGGTCCAGCATACAGGTGGCAACTCCCAAGTAGATATAAGGAGGCAAACTCCCATGGACTGGGAAAAAGATTAGTAAAGGAACTGGAGAAGTACCCAATCTTCATTATTGAAACCTTAAAGATCTAAGGCACCTGTCTTGGGAGAACAGCAGAAGTCCTTTCAAGGGTGCACTCATTCAGGGGGTGCCTGTGTGAAGCTTTGCGCACACACTTGGATGGAAAATATTCAGGATCTTTGGGCCATATCAGCTATATTTGTGTGACATTGGTGGAAGTTTAAGGGAGGGTCCACCTTTCTGGTATAATAATTTTTATTGAAAAAAATATAACATAATGACAAACGTTTACCTATGCAGGGGCGTAATTCAATGAGAACAAAGACCATATATTATAAATAGGTGGGAAGTCCACCTTTCAATCTCTTCCTGTCAACTAGGCTTTATGGAAAAGTAAAAAATTCTGGTCCAGTTTGTAGCTGGATTAAAAGAAAAAAAATCGTGAAGGTTCCAGTTGCCCAGAGGAGATCAGGATTTGGTTCACCTCTGTTACTAGCAAAAAATAAATAAAAATCAGGTAACCTGTGCCCAATGCTAAAGTTTAAAAAAAAAACTCGATAAGGAAGTTGGAATCGTGCAAGATGGAGAACCTCCAACCAATTATATTATTCATAAATCTGGGAGACTGGATGCTCTGAATGTTTATCAGACACCTACTTGTCCCAATTCATCCTCAGTTCCTCTACCAGTTTCAGTGCCTTCCCTTCAGTCTGTATATCTCTCCCTGGGCATTCACAAAGGTCTTACTTTCTGTAATATTGACAGGAAAAATTCTGTAGAACTTCCACAAGGGAATATCCGCCCTCTGATAGAGAAAGCCAAAGGTGCTTTGGGAGTGAAGTCCTCTTCCAGCAGAACAGTGTCGGAGTATCCTTGGTTCTTCATAACTGACCAATTGTTTGGTCAGTTAAGAGCTTGGAACCAGGACAGGGTCAGGGGAGTTTGGTTTCTTTTCCCTGCGCCAGGGGCTACTGATTAAGGATGCATGCACAAAGCCACAGGGATGGTGAGCAGCGACAATGCATGCATCAATGACAATGCCCCTCTAGTTTTCCTGTTGGAGCACACACTTCATGGAATCATGGACAGGGCACTTGAAGCAGAACAGCGGGAGGAAGGTGAAGACTTCCTTACATCTCAAGGCCCCCTTTATTCAAAAAGCATTCCTGTGAGCCTGCTAAACACACAGGACGAAGAGGAAGAGGATGAGGATTGTGTCAGCATGGATGTAGAGGATAACACTGAGCAGCAGTCTTCAAGGGATGGTTTTCAGTCCCCAGAAGCCCAAAGAGTTGTACGTGGCTGGGGGGAGGTAGTTACAGATCATGTGATCCTTAGTGACCCAGAGGACTCAGAATCGAATGCCTCTGCAAATTTAAGCTGCATGGCCTCCCTGATTCTGCAAAAACTGCGAAGGGACCTTATGATCCGTGGTATCAAGTAGAGGGATCATTACTGGCTGGCAACCGTTCTTGATCCACGTTACAAGGGTAAGGTTGCATAACTCATCCTGCCTTCACAGAGGGAGCAGCGGATGAAACATCTTCAGGAGGCCTTGAAGAAAGGTTTGTGCAATGCATTTCCAGACCCTGGGAGGTTGCAACTTTCTGGTGCTGGACAACGTGTTGCTGAGGCTTCGTTCAGTCAGAGGAAGAGCGGTGGAGCAGGTGGCCATCTGATCAATGACCTTAAACTATTTTTCAGTCCTCAGTGCCAAGTTCTGATAGGTTCAAGCAACCATTGCCAACATCTGCATTACATGGTTTAGGAATATCTAGGGGCAAAAGCAGACTTGAAGACCTTTCCAACAGAGCATCCACTGGGTTACTGGGTCTTGAGGATGGACCACTGGCCAGAACTTGCTCAATATGCAATTGAGCTACTGGCCTGTCCTGCATCCAGCATGCTTTCGAAACGCTGCTGGAGGGGTTATAATGGATCAAAGAGTGTGCCTGTCCACAGACTCCGTTGATAGGTTCACATTCATAAAAATGAATCAGTCTTGGATCAGCAGCTATCAAGCACCTGATGTTGATGTAACTGATTGAATTTGCTATGGATCTGGGATCCCTTAAAGACTGCCTATGCTGACTATCCTACTCCTCCTCAATCTTGATGATGCTAGCTTCCAACAATATTTTTGGTTTAGGGCACCACCACCACCCAAGGCCCAATTTTTCTGCCCCTGTTTAACAGAGGCATGTAATTACAATTTTTGATATAATATTTCAATGCAGGGCCTGTTCCTGTACCCAACAAGAGTAACTGTGAGGTCTTACAGTGTTGTGGCAACACCACCACCCAAGGCCCAATTTTTCTGCCCCTGTTTAATAGAGGCATGTAATTACAATTTTTTATATAATTTTTAACAGCAAGGCCTGTTCTTGCCCCCAACAAGAGTATCGGTGAGAGGTTACAGTGTTGTGGCAGCAACACCACCACCTAAGGCCCAATCTTTCAGCCCCTTTTTAACAGGAGAAACAATTTTTGATATAATATTTCACAGCAGGGCCCGTCTCGTTACCACCTCGTTAACATCTCGTTACCACCATGTGTACACCAACACACACTGATTACCCAATAAAGAGGACCTGTCACCAGCCATCAAAGTACCTGTCATCACCCATCAAAGAACCGGTCATCACCTATCACAGCCCATCTGAGTACCTGAGTACCTGTCCCAGCCCATCTGAGTACTCAAGTACCTGTCCCAGGCCATCTGAGTACCCGAGTACCTGAGTACCTGTAAGCCCATCTGAGTACCCTAGTACCTGAGTACCTGTCACAGCCCATCTGAGTACCCAAGTACCTGTCAGCCCATCTCAGTACCCGAGTACCCGAGTACCTGTCCCAGCCCATCTGAGTACCCGAGTACCTGAGTACCTGTCACAGCCAATCTTAGTACCCAATTACCTGAGTACCTGTCAGCCCATCTGAGTACCCGAGTACCTGAGTACCTGTCACAGCCCATCTGAGTACCCGAGTACCTGTCAGCCCATCTGAGTACCAGAGTACCTGTCACAGCCCATCTGAGTACCCGAGTACCTGTCAGCCCATCTGAGTACCAGAGTACCTGAGTACCTGTCACAGCCCATCTGAGTACCCGAGGACCTGAGTACCTGTCACAGCCCATCTGAGTACCTAAGTATCTGTCCCAGCCCATCTGAGTACCCGAGTACCTGTCCTAGCCCATCAGAGTACCCAAGTACCTGTCACAGCCCATCTGAGTACCCGAGTACCTGTCACAACCCATCTGAGCACCCAAGTACCTGAGTACCTGAGTACGTGTCACAGTCCATCTGAGTACCTGTCACAGTCCATCTGAGTATCTGAGTACCTGAGTACCTGTCATAGCCCATCTGAGTACCTGAGTACCTGTCACAGTTCATCTGAGTACCTGAATACCTGTCACAGTCCATCGGAGTACCCAAGTAACTGTCACCAGCCTGTCGGAGTACCCAAGTACCTATCACCATCCCGTCGGAGTACCCGAGTACCTGTCACCAGCCCATTGCAGTAACAGAGTACCTGTCACAAGCCCGTTGGAGTAATGGAGTATCTGTCACCAGCCCGTCGGGGTAACAGAGTACCTGTCACCAGCCCATTGGAGTACCTGAGTACCTGTTACCAGCCCGTTGGAGTAATGGAGTACCTGTCACCAGCCCATCGGAGTAATGGAGTACCTGTCACCAGCACGTTGGAGTACTCGAGTACCTATTTGCAGACCATGCCTCATAGAATACACGTTGAGGTGTTTGCTTTCCAAAATGAGGTCATTTTGGAGGTAATTCCATTGTCCTGGTGCTCCAGGACCTTCAAAAGTGTGATAGGTAGGAACTAAATGAGATGCGTCATTTATGCTCCTAGAACGCCTGAAGGTACTGCTTCCATGTTGGACCTCTGTATATGGCCAGGCTGTGTAAAAGTCTCACACATGTGGTATTGCAATACTCAGGAGGAGTAGCAGAATGTGTTTTGGGGTGTAATTTTTGCTATATACATGCTATGTGTTAATAATATCTTATAAATGGACAACTTTGTGTAAAAAAAAAAAAAAAGATTTTCATTTTCTTTCCACGTTTTCTGAAGACTTGTGTAAAAAAAATAACCGTTCAAAAGACTCATAATGCTTCATAGAATATATTTTGGGGTGTTTGTTTTCCAAAATGGGGTAATTTGTGGGTAATTCCATTGTCCTGGTGCTCCAGGGCCTTTACAAATGTAATAGGTCATTAGGAAATTAAAGGTGTCATTTATGCTCCTTAACACCTGACGGTGCTCCCTGCATGTTGGGCCTTTGTATGTGGCCAGGCTATGTAAAAGTCACACACCTGTGGTATTGCCTTACTCAGGATGAGTAGCAGAATGTATTTTGGGGTGTAATTTTTGCTATGTACATGCTTTGAGTTAGAAATATCTTATAAACTGACCACTTTTTGTAAAAAAAGAAAATGTTTTCATTTTCTTTCCACGTTTTCCGAAGACTTGTGGAAAAAAATGAACTGTTCAAAAGACTCATTATGCCTCATAGAATATACGTTGGGGTGTTTGCTTTCCAAAATGGGGTCATTTTGGGGGTAATTCTACTGTCCTGGTGCTCCAGGGCCTTCACAAATGTAATAGGTCGTTAGGAAATTAGAGGTGTTATTTATGCTTCTAGAACCCCTGACAGTGCTCCCTGCATGTTGGACCTCTCCGTGTGGCCAGCCTTTGTAAAAGTCCCACACATGTGGTATCTCCATACTCGCGAAGAGTTGCAGAATGTATTTTGGGGTGTAATTGGAAGTATGCATATGCTATGTATGAGAAATAACTTGTTATTATGACAATTTTGTAAAAAACAAAACAAAAGAAAAATTTCTTCTTTTTCCCAAGAATTTTGGGAAAAAATTACAACTTCAAAAAACTCACCATGCCTCTTACTAAATACCTTGGACTGACTACTTTTCAAAAAGGGGTCATTTGGGGGATATTTGTACTTTCCTGACATTTCAGAGCCTCAAGAAATGAGATAGGCATCAGGTGTGATCAGATGTGATCAATTTTCAATGATTTGCACCATAGCTTGTAGACTCTATAACTTTCAAAGAGACTAAATAATATCCAAACAAAAATGACTTATTTGCAAAATTGTATCATAGAAACAAAAAATATATATATATTTTTTTCAAAATTTTCGCTCTTTTTTCACTTATGTCGCAAAAAAAAAACCCAGTGGTGATTAACCACTTCCCACCCGGCCAATGTACATATACGGCCGGGTGGGAGCCGCCTCCTTCTGACTGGACGTTCAGGAACGTCTATCAGAAGGAGGGGGATCGCGCGTGCCCGTGCCCGCGCAGCGGCGCGATCCCCATGCGCCTGTGTCACCCGGACACGGCGCATCTCGAATCGACAGGAGGGCTCTGTGATTGGCCCTCCTGATCAAATGGTGGCCTTGTCTAATCACAGCCATCATGTGATGTAAACAAACAGCCGGTTGCTAGACAATCGGCTCTCCTCTTCTCACACGGAAGTTGTCGCTGAGGAGAGGAGAGCAGATTGCTACAGCCGGCTGGTGATCAGTGAGTATGAGCTGTTTTTACAGCTTTTTACTCACTGATCACTAGTCTAGTGTAATACACACATGTCCCCACACATGTCCCCAAAACACATGTCCCCACACATGTCCCCACACATGTCCCCAAATAATAAAAAGACATGTCCCCAAATAATAAAAACACATGTCCCCCACATATGTCCCACTAAAATCACATGTCTCAATGATTATCTGCACACATATGTACCTGATCACCTGCACACATATGTACATGATTATTTGCGTACATATGTCCGTGATCACACAAACCAATTATTATACACTTAACAGAATTTTTTTTACCAAAAACATGTAGCAGAATACATTTTGGCTTAAATTTACGATAAAATTTGATTTAATCGGATTTCTTTTAAAATAGAAAAAAGAAAATATTGTTTTTTTTCAAAATTTCCACTTTTTTTGCGCTTATATCGCAAAAAATAAAAAACGGAGTCGTGAATAAATACCACCAAAATAAAGCTCTATTTGTGTGAACAAAAGGATAAAAATTTCATTTGGGTACAGTGTAGCATGACCGCGCAATTGTCATTGAAATTGCGAGAGCGATGAAAGCTGAAAATTGGGCTGGGAAGGAAGGGGATGAAAGTGCCCTGTATTGTAGTGGTTAAATACCACCAAAAGAAAGCTCTATTTGTATGAAAAAAATTATAAAAATGTTGTTTGGGTACAGTGTTGCATGACTGAGTAATTGGCATTCAAAGTGTGAGAGCGCTGAAAGCTAAAAATTGGTCTGGGAAGGAAGGGTGTATAAATGCCCTGTATTAAAGTGGTTAACCATAGAAATTGTTATTCAGATGGATGGTGTGTGTGACTGAAGGGAATGATGCGGTGTCTCTCCATGTATAAGCTAAACTGAAGGGATATACGTAATATGGTGGTATGTGGATCTGCAGTGGTTGAATATATTGTTCTGTTTTACCCAACAGTTAATATATATAAATACTGTGAACCACTCCCCGCTGTTTAGGGGTAAGTGGCACTCGGTGCTGCTAAGGGTTGGGAGTGGAGCTGAGAGATAGGATACAATGAGGGCACACACAATATAAAGTAACTTAAGTACTACAGACTCAGATATACTTTTTCTAGACAATGCTTCTTTATTTTACATGAACTTCATTTTATACAATGTAACACATAATTTATGTAGCCGGCTGGCCACTAGAATGGATAAATCAGTATCCTCTCAGTTATGAGATGAGTTTGTTGTAAAATGAAAATGTTACTTTTCCGAGTATTACCGAGTATTTTCCTTTTTGGACAACTGAGTAAGGAGGTCCTTTTGGTGTGCACTTTCCACTGACTCTGTTCAGTAACAGGGATGGGCCGAACACCCCGGTTTGCATCAGAACATGCAAACAGGCAAAAAGTACAAGCGAATATGCAAACACTATTAAACGTTCTGGGACACGAAAATTAAAAATTAAAAGTGCTAATTTTTAAAGCTTATATGCAAGTTATTACCTGAAAAAGGGGACATGTATCAAAGCAAAAAAAAGTTTCTAAAACAACCGTTTTTTCAGGAGAAGTGATTTTAATAATACTTAAGGTGAAACAATTACATTTTCCTTTAAATATGGTGCCTGGGGGATCCCCTTAGTCTGCCTGTAAAGTGGCACATCTGTGTGATGTGTAGAACAGTGCAACAGAAAAATGAAATTTCTAAAGGAAAATGTAATTTAAACTTGCTTGCGGCTGTAATGTATTTCCGGCTAGATGACAAATCAAGGGAAAAAATGGAGTAGGTTCCCCCCCAGTCCCCAGTCCCCAGTCCTTCAGGTCTGGTATGGACTTTAAGGGGAACTCCACACCAAGATCCATACCAGACCCTTATCTGTAGCATTCAGCCTGGAGGACAGGCTCCTGAACCATACCACACCACATGCCTTTAACATGGGGAGGGTGCTTTGGGGTGTTGATGGGGACAAGGACCTCTTCCCAACAACCCTGGCCTTTGGTTGTTGTGGTCTGTGGGTGGGGGGTTTATCTGAATCTGGAAGCGCCCTTTAACAAGAGGGTCCCCAGATCCCACCCTCGATGTGAATGAGTATCAGGTACAGTACATTGTACCCCTACCCAAAAATGTGTCAGAAAGTAAAAACTACAATAGACAGTTTGTGACAATTCCTTTATTAACCACTTCCGGACCAGCCACTGCATTTTTACTACGGCAGGTTGGCTCAGCTGGGCAAACTGACTTTACCTTACGTCACTTTTCCTTTTGGCCACTAGGGGCGTGTGCCAGCAGCATATGCCTGAAGCCTATGCAAGCTCCCAGTAGGCGCAATGACCACCGGGCACCAGCGATTGCTCGTGACAGAGCGAGAACCGAGATCTGCGTTTGTAAACACACAAATCACGGTTCTTTCAGGGAAATAGAGACAGATCATGTGTTCATACTAAGTATGAACACCGATCTCTCTCTCTCTCTTAGACAGTCCCCCCCTACAGTTAGAACACATGGATGGAACACAGATAAACCCATTGATCACGCCCTAGTGTTAACCCCTTCATTTATAGAGTAATCAGTGCATTTTTATAGAAATGATCACTGTATAATGGTCAATGGTCCCAAAAATGTGTCAAAACTGTCCAATTTTTCCGCCACAATATTGCAGTCCCGATAAAAATCACAGATCGCCGTCATTACTAGTAAAACAAATAATAATAATAAAAATTTCATACATCTATCCCCTATTTTGTTGAAGCTATAACTTTTGTGAAAACTAATCAATATACACTTATTGTGATTTTTTTTTTTTTTTTTACCAAAAATATGTAGAAGAATACATATTGGCCTAAACTGTGGATCAAATACCACCAAAAGAAAGCTCTATTTGTTGGAAAAAACACGTCAATTTTGTTTGGGTATAGTGTCGCATGACAATTCTCAGTTAAAGCGACACAGTGCCGCATCGCAAAATATTGCCTGGTCATTAAGCAGCCAAATCGTCCGGGGCTGAAGTGGTTAAAAAAGAAAAAAGGATCCTGCGATGTCCATCCATCTTTAATCATGCCGCCAGACAGACCCAAAAAATTGAAAAAACGCTGCCTCCCTGCAACTGCTGTCTTTTGGCTTTGACAGCTTTTATATAGGCAAGGGCAGGCCACCCACTGATGTAACTGAGTGACTCTGCCCCCCCCCCCCCCCCTCTGACGCTCACTCCCCCTCTTTCCTGGCCTGCCAGGCTGCTTGCTTGATTAAGGGCCTGGTGTGGATTTTGGGGGACTCCGCACCATTTTTTTTTAATTTTGGTGTGGAGTTCCCCGTAAAAATCCATACCAGGCCCAAAGGGGGGATCCCATGCCATTTTTTTTTCTTAATATTTGCATAGGGTTCCCCTTAACCACTTCAATGCACTGTATTATATACTGTACAACTGTACACTGACTGCACTGTGTGTGTGTGTGTGTGTGTGTGTGTGTGTGTGTGTGTGTGCATATATATATATATATATATATATATATATATATATATATATATATATATATATATATATATATTAGACTGCCTGCACAGTATATATATTCTACACTGACTGCACTGTATACATAGTGTGTATATATATATATATATATATATATATATATATATATATATTAAACTGCCTGCAAGCTGCTAACTAACCGGCTTAATTTAGCTCAAGTTCTCACAGTCTCCTCCAAGATATCACACTACATACGGCCGTTGTGTAAGCAGCCTTATATCGTATGGCGCATGGACTTAGCCCCGTGAGCCATGATTGGCCAAAGGCATCCTGCCTTTGGCCAATCATGGCTCTCACAGCAAATTGTGCTGTGATTGACCAAAGCATGCAAGTCAGGTGCATGCATTGGCCAATCAGCATCTGTCAATGCACTCTTGCAGTGCATTATGGGGCACTCGAATTTGGTGCAAAAGCATCATATGTTCGGTTCAGTTGTGAACAAGCGAACACCCGATGTTCAAGTTGAACGTACGTTCGATTCGAACATCGGGGCCATCCCTGTTCAGTAAAGCCCCATACACACTATCAGATTGTCTGCTGAGTTTTTCCTTCAGATTTACCAAAACCATGTAGTAGAAGGGCCTGCCTGATTGCATACACATTGAAACTCCTAAGGTTTGACCTCATATTATATGGTTTTGGTAAATCTGAAGAAAAAACTCAGCAGACAATCTGATAGTGTGTATGGGGCTTTACACAGTTCCTTCAGACTAGTGAAGATGCAGCAGCATGAAGATGTCAGCTGCAGTTGCAGATTTCCATTCACCACACTTGGAAACAGCACCAGTGATGGACACCTATAATGGGGAAAAAAATGGTTTTAATGCTTTCTCTAAAAAGTCAATCTGGTAATGGGAAGGGGAGAATTAAGAGGGATATAATATTTTACTCTGAGATGGGCTGTAAAATGTGGTTTGTATTGAAGATAATATTTGCAAATTTTTTATTCTAAGTCCATTTTCCATTATTCTGGTTGGTTATGATTTAACTTTAAGGCTTTATTTTTTCTAAGTGTCCTTTGCATATCTAACAATCTCAATATCAAATGCTCTTTATAATGTTAACTGCTTTACAATAAGGTACAGTAAAAGATCAAAGAATCATTTTATGATATGGGTGATTATGCTTCCAGTGATTTCAGCATCTTGTCAGGCAAACATACTACTTGAAAATTACTAGATATTTAATTTTAAAAAGAATCAGCAATATCCATTCGTTTTTACAATTGTGAATTTGCTTATCTAAAGGAGCAGAAGGGTAAAAGAATGAAATTGGAATTCTAGAGACTTATCCCTTTGCATTTGTGTATTTTAAATTCAACATCATTTAAGAAAATATGTCCTTTATCATTCCAAAGGCACTGATAGGAATAAAGTGAGTCAGGGCTAGTGACAGGCCTTTTTTATGCTTATGCGGTATTTGTCTCAATGAGTAATTTTCTGGATATATTCATGACAGATTAGTATATTGTATGCAAGCAAATCTTTTTTGCATAATTATTTTATTATATATTTATGTTCCATATTCCATAATTCTTCACCATGGTTCTTTCTACTGTTTTTCTTTCTATACAATGGTAAGGATTACAGCCTCACTCATGTTTTTTTATAACTGCATCCTTATCAAGGAGATTTTATTTCACTTCCTTTTCCAAAGACACAACAGGGAGTGGGAGGGATTATCCCCTTTGTAGGGGGAAATCCAAAGATTTTTAGTAGTTGCAAGACTGGCGTCATTATTGGGAAATCCTTTTTTTTGCTCGAGACACATTTGTAAAATTCTGCATTTTCTTCTTTCCCAGTGACCACCAGTACAAATAATAATGGTAAATCTCCAATTACATCAATATATTTGATATATTACATACTATATTACTAAAAGTATTGGAACATCTGCCTTTACACGCACATGAACTTTAATGGCTCCCCAGTATTAGTCAATATTGAGTTGGCCCACCCTTTGCAGCTATAACAGCTTCAACTCTTCTGGAATGGCTTTCCACAAGGTTTAGGAGTGTGTCTATGGGAATGTTTGACCATTCTTCCAGAAGTGCATTTGTGAGATCAGGCACTGATGTGGACGAGAAGGCCTGGCTCGCAGACTCTGCTCTAATTCATCTCACAGGTGTTCTGTTGGCTTGAAGCCAGGACTCTGTGCAGGCCAGTCAAGTTCCTCCACCCCAAACTCACTCATCCATGCCTTTATGGACCTTACTTTGTACACTGGTTCAAATAATTTGGTGGATGGGGGATTAAGGTGTGAGCTTGTTTTTCAGGGGTTGGGCTTGAACCCTTAGTTCCAGTGAAGGGAACTCTAAGGCCGCGTACACACGCGGGGACTGTTCGCCCAACTTTGTCCGCTGAACAGTGTTTCGGCAAACAGTCCGCTCGTGTGTGGGCTTTCAGCGGACAGTTTCAGCGAACAGTCCGCTGAACAAGGTTTTTCGGAAATTCCGAAAAACTGTCCGCTGAAACCTTGTTTCAGCGAACAGTCCCCTCGTGTGTAGGCTTGTTCATCAAACTAAGTTCCGCGCATGCTCAGAAAGGATTTACACGCCTAAAGTTATAATGCAGTGTATAGGACGTCGTATTTTTCGTCCCGTCGTACGTGCCGTTCACGTCATCGCGCACGGTTTCAGCAAACTGTTCGTCCGTCGTGTGTGGCCATGTCCGTCCATGCTAATTTTGAGCGGACTGTTTTCCGAAACTGTTTGACGGACAAAGTTGGGCGAACAGTCCCCGCGTGTGTACGCGGCCTTAGGCTCCCAAATGTATGGGAATAGTTTGGGGATGGCCCCTTCCTGTTCCAAAATGACTGTGCACCAGTGCACAAAGCAGGGGAACTGTCTAGAAGTTAGTATTGTGTGAAGAAATTCCTGTTTAGAATGTAAGTATAATGTATAACTTTTATTATAATAAATATTATTGTAGCACCCTCTACTTTTAGGTAGGTTCTTAGTGATGTTTTTGACAGTATAGGATGTAGAGATAGGTAAATTTAGCCAAGGTCCTACTCTTTACTAGGCCTGATTGTTTATTTAGGGATGGGAGTGTCAGAGTAGAAGGGGGTGTGGCCACCTAAACTTGGGCTCAGGAATACCTCCTCTGCTTGACAGTGGATTTTGCTGGAAAGAGAGGATGGTCTGAGACCTGAGTAGCAGGAAACCCATGTGAGAGAATTGACCAAGGGTTCATTTCCATGGTCAATGGAAGCTCTCTCATAAAAAGGGGGTTACATGCTCTGGGGAGCCCAGGATTTTGAGGTCCAGAGGTTCAGGACCGGAGGACGGGGAGTTCAGAGATCCCGGAGCCGGATAGCCAGAGGCGAGTCCAGGGAGGCCGAAGTCTGGCCCCTGGAGGAGAAGTCAGCATGTAGCGCTGGAGGAAGACCGGGCGCCCCATGAGGGGATGTGCCAGACAGCATGGAGGAGGAAGTAGAAAATAAGCGGAAGGAGAAAACTGGAAATTCAAATTTCTCACTTTCTGTGAGTAGAACATGGAGTGCAACCCAGTAGAGCTACTCAGTAACTTCATACTGTGTATCCCATGACCACAGTATCAAGCACTTTCCAGGACTGAGGGAAGTTTGACACCATAAGTCATGGAAATAGGCAATGTGGCCTGTGACTTTGAGGTCGATATCTACAGCATTATTCAGAGTGATGCTTATCTGTCCATATTGGGAGTGCAACATAAAAGAATTGGAACCAGGAAAGGATTGTTTAAACCACTTGACCACTGGGCACTTAAACACCCTTAACCTCCCTGGCGGTACCATTATTTCGGATTTTAGGTGCTAAAAGCGGTACCATTATTTTGCATGAAAATTTGGCGTTTTATATTGTAGTCCTGCAATTCTTAGGAATAACTCTCTTAAATCTGTCCAAACCAGAGTCTAGCAGACATCCCGGGTATGATAAAGTTTGAAAAATTAAATCATAAATTATAATATAATAAATAATTATAAATAATTGTACCAAATAATAATATAACAATAATAAAAATTATTCAATAATGTAATCTAATCAAAAACACTGAAATTTGCCGAGTTGCAGAATTGTCACTGTCATTACTTTTCAGTATTTGATGACGGATCTCCCCACAAATCGCTATCGCTCAATTCTGCGAGTCATTCTAATTTATTATCGCTGTTTTCTAGCTGGTCTAAAATCATTTTTGATGTAAAGGGACAGTTTTGGTTGCTATGGACAATCTCCAGTTTCCAGGCATAAAGAACAGTTTTTACAATATAAAACTGCATGCAGGACACTGGGCAGAGCACTAGGGACAAAGGGGATGTGAAATATTTACATACAGCAATGTAATCTGTAAGATTACATTATACTGTATGTATACTGTTTATTTCACTTTTTGAATTTGGCGCCGATCTCCGTGCCCGTGCGTCGCAACGCTCGCAGGGCACGGAGATCGCCGATGTGATAGATCGAGCGAGACACGGCTCGCTCGTACAGCGGGGAGACATCGCTGGATTCGAAGGAGAAGGTAAGGAAACCTCCTCCTGGATCCAGCGACGCTGTCCCGAGTCTGACTCGGGGATACCGCTTTTGGTATAAAAAATCCACCCCGAGTCAGACTCGGGAATACCGTCAGGGGGGTTAATAACCAGACCAATTTTCAGCTTTCGGTGCTCTCACATTTTGAATGACAATTACTCAGTCTTACAACACTGTACCCATATGAAAATGTTGTCCTTTTTTTCACACAAATAGAGCTTTCTTTTGGTGGTATTTAATCACAGCTGGATTTTTTATTTTTTGTGCTATAAAAGAAAAAAGACCGAAAATTCTGTAAAACAATGAATTTTTCTTTGTTTCTGTTATAAAATTTTGTAGATTAGTAATTTTTCTTCATACATTTTGGCCAAAATTTATACCACTACATATCTTTGGTAAAAATAAGTACAAATTGGTGGATATTACAAGCTATGGTGGCAATCTCTGAAAATTGATCACACCTGAAGTACTGACGGCCTATTTCAATTCTTGAGACCCTAACATGCCATAAAAGTACAAATACCCCCGAAATGACCCCTTTTTGGAAAGAAGACATTCCAAGGTATTAAGTAAGAGGCATGATGAGTTTTTTCCCACAATTCTTTGCAAAATCAAGATGTTTTTAACTTTTTTTCACAAAATTGTCATATTATCAGTTTATCTCTCACACACAGCATAAGCATACCACAAATTACACCCCAAAACACATTCTGCTATTACTCCCGAGTATGGCAATACCACATGTGTGAGACTTTTACACAGCGTGGCCACATACAGTGGCCCAACATGCAGGGAGCGCCATCAGGCGTTCTGGAGCACCTAGGACAATTCTGACATTTCTCTCCTACATGTAAAAATCATAATTTATTTGCTAGAAAATTACATAGAACCCCAAAACATTATATGTTTTTTTTAGCAAACACCCTGGAGAATACAATGGTGGTCGTTGCAACTTTTTATCTTGCACGGTATTTGCGCAGCAATTTTTCGAACGCTTTTTTTGAAAAAAAAAAACTGTTTTGTGCTTAAAAAAAAAAAACAGTAAAGTTAGCCTAATTTTTGCATAATGTGAAAGATGAAGTTACACCGAGTAAATAGATACCTAACATGTCATTCTTCAAAATTGCACACGCTCATGGAATGGCTTTCATTTTCTTTACTGGTTACATGTGTTGAGGTCACGGATGCTCTCGAGTGCGCGCCCCAGGGGGGCGCTCGAGAGCGGAATTCTGGGAGGACGTCATATGATGGCCTCTCAGAGTTAAATAACTGCCCTGTAGCCGTCATTCAGGCTATGGGCCGGTAGTTAGGTGGTTAAGGGGCTAAATTAACAAAAGCCAGATCTGTACCCCTTTGACCTAAAACTGGGGTTGGATGGGGCATCTCATATACCCTATTGAACAGCCCACCGATTTATACCCAGAATAAAGCATTATAAAATCCAGAGTTCTGACTGTTTGGCGTTATGTACTTGTATGGGGGATTGGAAGCGGAACCATCTGACAAAAGGTAATGAACAAACTCAGCAGCCCCTATAGGGGTACTGCTACATTATTATTATTACTACTACTACTATTAACCATTTGACCACTGGGCACTTAAACCCCCCTTCCTAACCAGACCAATTTTCAGATTTTGGTGCTCTCACATTTTGAATGACAATTACTCAATTATGCAGCACTGTACCTATATGAATGTTGTGTCTTTTTTGTCACACAAATAGAGCTTTCTTTTGGTGGTATTTGATCATCACTGGGTTTTTAATTTTTCCTCATACATTTTGATCAAAATGTACACTGCTACATATCTTTGGTAAAAATTACTCAAATCAGTGAATATTATTTAGTCATTGTGAAAGTTATGGAGTCTACAAGCTATGGTGTCAATCAATGAAAATTGGTCACACCTGATCACACCTGATGTACTGATTCATTTCTTGAGACACTAATAGGTCAGGAAACACATTTTGCTACTCCTCCTGAGTATGGAAATACCACATGTGTGAGACTTTTACACAGTTTGGCCATACAACTCGGCCCAACATGCAGGGAGCACCATCAGGTGTTCTAAGAAAATAAATTACACATATCATTTCTAGACTACCTCTTACACTTTTGAAAGCCCTGGAGCATCAGGACAATTGAAACACCCCAAAAAAGACACAATTGTGGAAATTAAATACTCAAATGTATATTCTTTGAGGCATAATGAGTCTTTTGAACATGTATTTTTTTTCACACGTTTTTGGAAAATGTGGAAAGAAAATGAAAACACTTTTTTTTTACACAAAGTTGTTGATTTATAAGATATTTCTAACACATAGCATGTACATACCAAAAAACGACACCCCAAAATATATTCTGCTACTCCTCCTGAGTATGACAATACCACATGTGTGAGAATTTTACACAGCCTGGTCATATACAGAGGCCCAACATGCAGGGAGCCCCATCAGTTCTCCTAGGGACATACATTTCAAATCTAATTTGACTACCTATTACACTTTTCTGGGACACTGTAGTGGCACTAACGGGCACTACAGTGGCATGAATGTGGCACGGATGAGAACTTATATGGCATGGATGTGGCATGGATGAGAACTGATGTGGCTGGATGAGCAGTGATGTGGCATGGATTTGGCACAGATTAAGAACTGATGTGGCATAGGTGTGGCACAGATGATCACTGATGTGGCATGGATGTGACACACATGAGTACTGATGTGGCATGGATGTGGCATTAGTGAGCACTGATGTGGCCTGGATGTGGCACTAGTGAGCACTGGTGTGGCATGGATGTGGCACAGATAAGCAGTGATGTGGCATGGATGTGGCATGGATGAGCACTGATCTGGCATGGATGTCACATGGACGATCATTGTTGTGGCATGGATGTGGCACTGATGACCACAGATGTGGCATGGATGATCACTGATGGGGCACAGATGATCAATGATGTGGCATGGATGTGGCACAGATGATCACTGGTATGGCACGAATGAGCCATGGATGTGGCACAAAGGAGCCATGGGTGGGGATGGATGAGCCATGGATGAGCATGAATGAGCCATGGGTGGGGATGGATGAGCCATGGATGAGCATGAATGAGCCATGGGTGGGGATGGATGAGCATGAATGAGCCATGAATGAGGATGGATGACCTATAAATGAGGATGGATGAGCCTTGGATGGGGATTGATTAGCCCTGGATGGATGAGCATGAATATGGATGGATGAGCCATGGATGTAGAATGGATGCGCCATGGATGGAGAATGGATGAGCGATGGATGGAGCATGGATGGGCCATGGATGATTCAGAATGAGGATGGATGAGCCATGCATGGGGATAGATGAACCATGAATGGGGATGAATGAACCATAGATGGGTATGGATGAGCATGAATGAGGATGGATGAGCCATGGATGAGGATGGATGAGCCATGGATGGGGATTGATGAGCCATGAATGGGGATGGATGAGCCATGGATGGGGATGAATGAGCATGAATATGGATGGATGAGCCATGAATGAAGAATGGATGAGCAATAGATGGAGCATGCATGAGCCATGGATGGGGATGGATGAGCCATGGATGGGGATTGATGAGCTATGAATGGGAATGGGTGAGACATGAATGGGGATTGATGAACCATGATGGGGATGGATGAGCCATGGATGGGGGTGAATAAGCCATGGATGGAGCATGGGTGAGCCATGAATCGGGATGGATGAGCATGAATTAGCCATGAATGAGGATATATGAAACATGGATGGGGATAAATAAGCCATGGGTGGAGATGGATAAGCCATGGGTGGGGATGGATGAGCTATGAATGGGGATGGATAAGTCATGAATGGGGATGAGTGAGCCATGGTTGGGGATGGATGAGCCATGGATGGGGATGGGTGAGCCATGAATGGGGATGGATGAGCATGAATGAGGATGGTTGAGCCATGGATGGAGCATGGATGAGCTATGGATGGAGCATGGATGAGCCATGAATGGGGATGGATGAGCCATGGATGTGGATGGATGAGCATAAATGAGGATGGATGATCATGGATGAAGCATGGATGAGCCTGGCTCTCCCCCTCCCCCAACACACTGTACCAATCGGTGGGAGATGAGCCAATCCAGACATGCTCCGTATATATATATAGACATAGACATTTGTGTATAGATTTAAAAAAACTCTATCTCTCTATCAATACATGTTTTCCCTTTTTTATAAGTGATCACATTCCCTCTGTTCTCAGCTGCATAACAGCTGTGATAAGGAGAAACAGCAGCACACTGAGCTTTCCAGTAAATGGCTGTGCAAAGGGGGGGGGGGGGGGGATGTCAGGACAAGTCTGATCATTGGAGGAGAGATGGCTGCGTTCCCAGCATAGCTAGAGAACTGACCACACTCTCTTGCTTATGTGGTCAGTTTTAATAGGAAAGCAGAGGGACTGACAGTAACACCAATGATTTTCACATGAAGGAAGGAATACAAAGTGAACAGGATACTTTTCATACACGTACATGGTATAGCAGGCACGTATCAGGAATCTGAAATGCTGGGGTAACAAACGCTTTGACTATCAAGAAGAGGGGTCAAGGTTCATCTGCATGCATAAGCCACAAAACAGGGATGAGTGCTGGCCCAGCTCATAACTGTAAGAATATATGGAGTAGATTTGGCTGGCTGCACATCTAAAGCCTCCTTTATTGAACACTGTTCATGAAAATTAGCAAAGCAGCTACAGAAAGAGGGCTAGGAACAGGCCAACACATTTCATGTTTCCCAGTGCTTAATTAAAGCTATGAATATACGATGGTAAGCATGAAATTATGGCACTTTTGCTCTTCCTTGTTTTACTGTTTTTTTTTTGGACAGTGTTCAATAAAGGTGGTTTTAGATGTGTGGTCATCTGAATTTGTTCCATATACTGATTAACTATGTGTTCCTTTTTCCAAAATAAGGCAAATTATTATGCAGTAGCAAACGTTTTAATGTAATTAGGTGAATGATTGTATTTTTAACTAAATCAAGCAGTCATGCATGTGAATTATACAAGACCTCTGTTTTCAATGTGATTGGCATGTAGTCTATAAGTTCTGCTAGTTCAGAACTTTTCAAGGGTTACAAACACAAAACTGCACTGAGTATAATATTTCAGTAAGCAAACAGTAAGCAAGTAGCCAGTTATCAAAAGTGGTAATGTTAAGTAATCCATAAAACCATGGCAACCTGCTGATTTGTTTTTTTTTCAATGGCATTTACAGTGCCTTGAAAAAGTATTCATACCCCTTGAAATTTCGGCATTTTGTCATGTTACAACCAAAAATGTAAATGGATTTTATTGGGATTTTATGTGATAGACCAACACAAAGTGGCACATAATTGTGAAGTGGAAGCAAAATTCTAAATGGTTTTCAATATTTTTTACAAATAAATATCTGAAAAGTGTGGTGTGCATCTGTATTCAGCCCCCCTGAGTCAATACTTTGTAGAATCACCTTTCACTGCAATTATAGATGGAACTCTCAAGCTCCATCTTAGCTCTGGCTGCATGTTAAGGGTCATGGTCCTGCTGGAAGGTGAATCTCTGCCCCAGTCTCAAGTCTTTTGCAGACTCGATTGCCCTGTATTTGGCTCCATCCACCTTCCCATCAACTCTGACCAGCTTTCCTGCCCCTGCTGAAGAAAGCATCCCCTCAACATGATGCTACCACCACCATGTTTCACAGTGGGGATGATGTGTTCATCATAATGTGCAGCGTTAGTTTTCAGCCACACATAGCGTTTTGCTTTTGGCCAAAAAGTTAAATTTTGGTCTCATCTGACCAGAGCACCTTCTTCTGCATGTTTTCCGTGTCCCCCACATGGCTTCTCACAAACTGAAAACGGTACTTGTCATGTCTTTCTTTTAACAATGGCTTTTTTTTTAAACTCTTCCATAAAGGCTAGATTTGTGGAGTGCACAACTAATAGTTGTCCTGTGCACAGATTCCCCCACCTGAGCTGTAGATCTCTGCAGCTCCTATAGAGTTTCCATGGGCCTCTTGGCTGCTTCTCTGATTAATGCTCTTCTTGCCTGGCCTGTCAGTTTAAGTGGACAAGCATGTCTTGGTATGTTTGCAGTTGTGCCATACTCTTTCCATTTTTGGATGATGGATTGAACAGTGCTCTGTGAAATATTCAAAGTTTGGTATTTTTTTATAACCTAACCCCGCTTTAAATATCTTTATCCCTGAGCTGTCTGGTGTGTTCATTAGCCTTTATGGTGCTGTTTGTTAAGGATTAAGGTTCTCTAACAAACCTCTGAGGGCTTCACAGAACAGCTGTATTTATACTGACATTAAATTACGCACAGGCAGTGGTGGCCCATCCGTTTGATGGGGACAGTGGCTGCAATTGATGGGCACAGTGGCTGCAATTGATAGGCACAGTGGCTGCAATTGATGGCACAGTGGCTGCAATTAATGGCACAGTGGCTGCAATTGATGGGCACAGTGGCTGCAATTGATGAGCACAGTGGCTGCATTTGATGGGCACAGTGGCTGCATTTGATAGCACAGTGGCTGCAATTGATGGCACAGTGGCTGTAATTGATAACACAGTGACTGCATTTGATGGACGCAGTGGCTGCAATTGATGGCACAGTGTCTGCAGTTAATGGTTTTGTTTTCAGTATTTTTCAGAATTCTTACGTTTATTTGCCCCCCTCAAAAATGTTGAGCACCAGCCACCAATGCACACAGGTGGACTATTTACTTGACTAACAAAATACAGGGGGAAAGAGAACCCCCTGGGAAGAAGTCACGGGCGGACCAAGGGAAATTAATTTTATTGCACAATAGAAATAATACAAAATTGCAAAAGCTGGGTACCCACCACCAACACCTAGATAGATATTAAAATGAGACAACATTGTCTATATAAAAGCAGCTGTCTCACATATAAGCAAGCACACAACATGTACCCAAGAGATTGCAAGTAAGGGGCAAGGGGTGGCAGTGGATTGGCTCACAGATTCCACTGGCAATCACCACAGATCAATGTGCCTATCCCATCACCGTCATTCAGTAGACCGCCAGTGGACCCACAACTGGGGGGGATACAGGGGTATAATGTTAGATATCTACACACTTGCCTTTAAGTTTACTGAATTGATTTGTTTTAAACTGATAATAAATCCTGTATAGAGAGCAGTATGCAGCCACTAGTATTGATTAGTCCAGGTAATAAGTTTCAGGTTAAGCCATCTGAAGCAGAGCTAGCCCTGAGAAGGGTCTTGTAAGGTAGGACAGTAGGTAGAGATTAGCTACAGGTCAGAACAGGCATATTTATGCAGAAACTAGGCAAAGTGGTCCACGACCATGGTAGGCAAGAGTCTATGAACTCTGACAGGTGTCTCAGAGTCCATTTGATGGAAGGGGGCCACACAATGCATTGGTTTTGTCATCAAAGGTACTCTATTGCCACATGGGAGTCCAGGGAGCTTTCGCTGATGATTTTGTTAGTCACACTGTAGCATTTGTAGGGCCATCTCAGCAGCCATTCTGATACCTCAGGCAAAGTGACTGCTGGCTTCAAAGTGTGTATTGCGCTTGCGCTGACATGACGTGATGCGTCATCCGTGATGTGTAGCGCGTCACTATCATGGTGTCATTGCCAACATATTTCACCCAGTTACATGGGTTTACTCAAGGATTAGAGGGATCAGTAGCAGTCATCTATTTATACTTTTTTCCCCACAACACATGGTTAATTAGAGGTTGCAATTTCCACAACGACCACTAGATGTCAAATGCCCGTTTAAACACCACACATACATTTTTTTCTGCTGCTGACCAGGGGCACTCAAATAGGCATATAATAGCAAACAAGTGACTTTAAAGATGGTGAGGGGATCAGTGCACAGAGGGAAAGAAGAGCAGAAACAGGGAGATTAGTAAAATAAAGTAAAGTAGATACAGTGAAATGGTCTAGATGGGGCTGAAAGCTGCATTCAGTGTTCAAGCCAAGGGGCGTAAGTGTTTTGAGTCTAAATATCCACATTTTTTGTTTTTGCAGCAGGATGGTATTGAAATCACCTCTACATGATGGCAAGTTGAGGGTATAGATCTGCTTGATGCTGATACCAGCCGTGTTGCCTCCATGAAAGTCTGCAAAGTGCAATGCTAGTGGGGACATATATTCCCTTTTCTTCTTATCCCCCTCTTTGGTTTCATAGTTTCATAGTTAGTTAGGTTGAATAAAGACACCAGTCCATCCAGTTCAACCTGAATGAGCGTCTACAATTGTCCCTACCCCTGTACATTGCACACTCACATTGGTGCCTACCCGCAAGGAGCCCACAGTGCAAGGTCCCCATTCATATACTAGGGCCAATTTTGGACAGAAGCCAATTAACCTACCTGCATGTCTTTGGAGTGTGGGAGGAAACCGGAGTACCCGGAGGAAACCCACGCAGGCACAGGGAGAACATGCAAACTCCAGGCAGGTAGTGTCGTGGTTGGGATATGAACCAACAACCTTCTTACTGCTAGGTGAGAGTGCTAACCACTTCACCACTGTGCTGGTTGAAATTTTTTAACTTCTCAAATGTTCACCAATGCGATTTTAGAGTTGTCTCTTAGTTGTTGCTATATAGTACTTTTTACGTGGACACTCCAGCATGTAAATAACTCTGGAAGTCACATGATTGATAACATTTTTCATTTGGAACATCACACTCCAATTCACATCTGTGAAAGTTGCTGTTTTCTCAACAAATCTACACATTTTGCAGTTCCCACATGCATACATTCCTTTGAGAGGGGGTAGGTCAGTCAGCCAGTTTTTGAGTGGACTAGGGTGTCCTTAAGGTTTCAGGCTTTTCTGGCAACCAGTTGGGGGCGAGGTCCAACAATATAACAGTAAGGCCGCGTACACACGGGCGGATTGTCTGTCCAACTAAGTTCGTCAGACAATCCGACAGACAGTCCGTCCAAACTTTTGAATGAACGGACTTGCCCACACACGGCACTTTTTGAGCGGACTAATACGGCGGACTAAGTCCGCCATACAATCCGCTCTACTTTTGAAATGAACGGACTCGCCCACACACGCGGAGGAAAGTCCGCTCATTTCGAGCGCGTCTCCAGGTAGGCGGGGCCCACGAAGGAGACGTCGCTGGCCCCGCCGCCTGGAATGGACTTGAAGGGGAACCCCAACGCCGAAAAAAATCGGCGTGGGGGTGCCCCCCAAGTCCACAACAGACCCTTATCCGAGCACGCTACCCGGCCGGCCAGGAAAGGGGGGCGAGCGAGCGCCCCCCCCTCCTGAGCCGCACCAGGCCGCGTGCCCTCAACATGGGGGGTGCCTTGGGGAAGGGTGGCCCGGTCTTCGGTCGTCGCCGCCGCCTTCCGTTCTTCTTCTTCTTATTATTATTATTATTCTTCTCCAGGAGATGTTGCCTCGACGATCTCTCCGGGCCGGAATGCCAGAGCCGCGCTGCGCGGCCACTTATATAGTGACAATGGGGCGGTGTCACATGGTATATGTCACATGGGTTGGTCACATGGGTTGATGTCACATGGGGACTATGACATCATAAGGGGGCGGGGTCACCATGTGACACCAACCCATGTGACATATACCATGTCACACCGCCCCATTGTCACTATATAAGTGGCCGCGCAGCGCGGCTCTGGCATTCCGGCCGGAGAGATCGTCGAGGCAACATCTCCTGGAGAAGAAGAAGAAGAAGAAGAAGAAGAAGAAGAAGAACGGAAGGTGGCGGCGACGACAGAAGACCGGGCCACCACCTGTATAAGAGCTATAAGAAGGCGCGGTGGCCCGGCAGAAGAACCGAAGAGGGGGACAAGACCCCCGAAGTCGGGAGAAGAGGCCGGCGGCGGGGAGGAAGAAAGCCGGACTCCTCCGCTAGCAAAAGAGCTACAAGAAGATAGCGGAGGAGTCCGGCGAGAAGACCCCCGAAGACGGAAGACCCCCGGAGCTGTGCAATAAAATATTTTAACCCTGTGTTGTGTTTTTTTTTTGTACTTTTTTTCACAGGTGAATGGGTAGGGGTACATTGTACCCCATACTCATTCACATAGGGTGGGGGGCCGGTATCCGGGGGCCCCCTTATTAAAGGGGGCTCCCGGATTCCGATAAGCCCCCCGCCCACAGACCCCGACAACCAACGGCCAGGGTTGTCGGGAAGAGGCCCTTGTCCTCATCAACATGGGGACAAGGTGCTTTGGCGTGGGGGGGCCGCGCGGCCCCCCCTTCCCCAAGGCACCCCCCATGTTGAGGGCACGCGGACTGGTATGGCTCAGGAGGGGGGGGCGCTCGCTCGCCCCCTTTCCTGACCTGCCGGGTAGCGTGCTCGGACAAGGGTCTGTTGTGGACTTGGGGGGCACCCCCACACCGATTTTTTTCAGCGTTGGGGTTCCCCTTTAAGTCCATACCAGGCGGCGGGGCCCGCGACGTCTACGTCGCTTGCCCCGCCTACCTGGATACCCGCTCGAAATGAGCAGACTTTCCTCCGGGCGGGAAAAGTCCGCTCATTTCGAAAGTACAGCAGACTGGCACACACACGGGCGGACTGTCCGCTCAAACCAAGTTTGGACGGACAATCTTACGGAAATTCCGAAAGACTTAGTCCGCCAGACTGTCCGCTGAAAAAGTCCGCTGAAGCCCACACACGAGCGGACTGTCCGCTGAAATGTGTTTCGGCGGACTAAGTTGGGCAGACAGTCCGCCCGTGTGTACGCGGCCTAAGAATTCCCCAAATGCTTTTGGAGTACATTTCTTACTTGTTCCAACTGTTCCAACTCGTAGATAGTAGTTATTCTTAGAGGGCTTTTTTTAGATGATGTTTTTTTGAGTGTCCTGCTTATTAGCCAAGAAATCTCTCCTATCTTTTGTCCAGGCCTTTTTCCATGCCCTTTTAAGTACTCTGTGAGGGTAACCTTGGTCTCTAAATCTACTGAATATCGCACCTGCTTCCCTGTGGAAATCATCATCCCTGGAGCAGTTCCTGAGAGGTCACAGGAACTGGCCCACTGGGATTCCCCTGACCAAATGGTCTGGGTGATGACTGGAAGCCTGCAAGAGCATATTTGCAGCAGCCAGTTTTCTAAAGATGCAGGTGGCTATTACTGTCTATGGAAATTTGTAGATCAAGAAATGAGATTGTCTTTGGGTCTACCACATGGGTTAATCTAATATTCCTCTCATTGTTATTTAGAGCCGAGTAGAACTCATAGAGTTGCTCTTCATCACCCAGCCACACCATAAAGATGTCATCAATGTACCTCAGCCAGGTAAGTACCCTGCTGAGGTACATTGTCATCTGCTAGATCGTCTCCAGTTCTCAGAGGCCCAAATGAAGGCAGGCATATGACAGAACCTATGGTGCTCCCATGGCCATCCCTTTCATCTGTTGGTAGAACCCATCAAGAAATTGAAAATAGTCATTAGTTAAGGTGAGCTCTAGAAGTTCTAGAATTAACTAGTTTTGTGCACCAAATTCCGAGTGGGTTTCTTCCAAGAAAAAGGAGACTGCTCTGAGGCCCCACTCGTGGAGTATCAAAGTGTATAGAGACTCCACGTTGGTCCCCTCCACTAAGGCTCCAGGCGAAATCTTGAGGTCCTGTAATTTGGCCAGGACCTTGAGGGTGTCCTGCACATAGGACAGCAACAAGGTCACCCTGGTTTTAATAAATCCGTCCACATATCTGCCCACTCGCTCCATAGAGCCCTTTATTGCCGAGACGATAGGTCTGCCGGGTGGGTTGGTGAGGGATTTAGGGAGCTTCAGGATTATATAGAAGGTGGGCTTAGTGTATTCTACCACCCTCAGATAATCCCACTCCTTATTGGTCAGGAGATTAGCTTCACAAGCCAAGAGTAATTGTTGATTACGTTTTTCAGCTAGGGAGGGGAAGCGATTATTTGACAGTGCCAGGTAGGTGGAGGTATCACCCAGCTGTCAGAAAATTTCCCTTTCATACAGGTCACCAGACAGCAGGATAACATTACCCCCTTTATCACTGCTCTTGACTATCAGATCCCCCGCCTGCTCCAGCTCAAACAGTGCTTTTCTTTCTTCACTGGACAGGTTGTCTAAGCCATGCCATGACCAGTCAATTTTATTAAGATCATTCTTCACAAGGTCAAGAAAGACCTTCATCCAGTGATGCTTGTATAGAGGGGGCATTTTAGTAGATTTAATATATAGACCACTGGATCTTCTGATCCTATCTGGGTCAGGTTCATCCTCAAAGCCAAACTGTTCGTCTGTTCATCTGAACTCTCCTCTTTGTCCCCGGGGTCACAGGTAGTGAACCACTCATTTGGGTACGGTCCTTGTGACCAACATGCCAAATGCGGAAAATAGCTTTACGCAAGAATAGATTAATATCTTTATATACTGTAAACTCATCCATGGACTTTGATGGTGAGAATAACAGTCCCTTGCTTAACAATTTAATATGTCTTTCCTCAAGTGGGAAGTTTGATAAGTTATTGACCTTCACTTTGGCTGAGGTATCAAAGCGGCTGCTCAGACGGCCCTACAAATGCTACAGTGTGACTAACAGAATCATCAGAAAAGCTCACTAGATGCCCGTGCAGCAATAGAGCACCTTGGATGACAAGACCAATGCAGTGTATGGCAACTTTCCATTAAATGGAATCTTTTGGAGACACCTGGGACACCTATAAGAGTCCGTAGACTCTTACCTACCATGGTCGGGTTAGCATACTACTGGTCTTTTGACTTTGCCTAACTTCTGCATAAATATGCCTGCTCTGACCTGTAGATAATCTTTACCTACTGCCCTACTTTCAAGATCCCTCTTGGGGCTAGCTCTGCTTCAAATGGCTTAACCTGAAACTGATTACATGAACTAATTAATACTAGTGAATACATGCCCCTCTCTATACAGGATTTATTATCATTTTAAATCTAAACCTCATTCATGTGTATACAGATTTCAGATATTACCTTTGTAATTACAAGTTTTAAAGCTATGTCCATAATTCTCATACTATTTTTTTCCTGTTTTCTATTTGATACAATCTATTCTTTGTATTATTTTTATTCTCTCTAATAAACTTTATTGTGAAAAAAAAAAAAAAAATCTAAACCATTCAGTTAACTTAGTGGCATGCTACTCTCTGGGCTCATCTTCAAGTGTGTAGATATCTAATATTATACCCCTGTATCCCCCACGTTGGGGGGTCTACTGAATAACGGTGACGAGATGGGCACATTAATCCATGATGATTGCCACCGGGATCTGTGAGCCAATCCACTGCCACCCCTTGCACTTTACTTGCAATGTCTTGGATACATGTTGTGTGCTTACTTATACGTGACGCAGCTGCTTTTATATAGACAACTTTGTCTTATTTTAATATCTGTCTAGGTGTTGGTGGTGGGTACCCAGCTTTTGCAATTTTGTATTATTTCTATTGTGCAATAAAACTAATTTCCCTTTCATAAGCAGCTTGGTCCACCCATGACTTCTTCCCAGGGGGTTCTCTTTCCCCCTGTATTTTGTTATTTAATAAACACTTTTAGTCCCGGAGACGGCACCATACCAGGAGAGTCAGCAATTTAATGGACGCTCCACCTGTATGCACATCTACTGAGTGGGGCAGTGTATACACAACAGTGAGCTGATGGTCACCATTTTTTGTGGACTCTATTTACTAACTAGAGGACTTCTGAGGGCAATTTGTTCCACTAGATTTTAGTTAGGGGTATCAGAGTAAAGGGCGCTAAGTACAAATGCACACCACACTTTTCAAATATTTAATTGTAAAAAAAAATTGAAAACCATTTATCATTTTCCTTCCACTTCACAATTATGTACCAACTTTGTGTTGGTCTTATCACATAAAATCCCCCAAAAAATACATTTACATTTTTGCTTGTAACATGACCAAAATGTGGAAAATTCCAATGGCTGTGAATACTTTTTCAAGGCACTGTATGCTTTCATTGCTATTGTGGTCTGGGGCATACAATAAAACAGGAGACATTTAAATTCATATTTTCCTTTTTTTTTACCAAAAATGGAAGACGAATGGATACCTAAATTGTTCTCAGTGGATCAAGAGAAAGCCACTTTATTTTCAGGCAACATTTTTTTTTCTTTTGTCTGTACATTTTCTGACCATCACACCAGACCTATATCACTGATACAAAAAACTAATTTGTGGGCTACACACACCACTACTCCTGCTACTGCTATCACAATTAATACTACAACTAGCAATAAAAAAAACTTAGTAGTGGCAATATATTGATATAATTTCTCTTATTACTGTTAGTGATATAGGATTGAATTTGCTTTCTATTGACATCCTTTTTTCTCCTTTTTAGTTATCGTAGTGTTATTTGCTGCCTTGAAAAGACAGAGAAAGAAAGAACCATTAGTCCTGTCTAAAGAGGACATTAGAGACAACATTGTAAGCTACAATGATGAAGGAGGTGGAGAAGAAGATACACAAGCCTTTGATATTGGTACACTCAGAAATCCTGGTGCGATTGAAGATAAGAAACACCGTAGAGATATTGTCCCTGAAAGCCTGTTGTTACCAAGGAGAACTGCTTCTGTGCCAGACAATACAGATGTTCGTGATTTCATTAACCAAAGGCTAAAAGAGCATGACAATGATCCTGTTGCACCACCATATGATTCACTTGCAACATATGCATATGAAGGAAATGATTCTATAGCTGAATCTTTAAGTTCTTTAGAGTCTAGTACAACAGAAGGGGACCAAAACTATGAATACCTCAAGGAATGGGGTCCTCGTTTCAACAAACTAGCTGAAATGTACGGCAGTGGGGAGAGTGATAAAGATTCTTAACTTTCACAGTACGATCAATCTTTTTTATTTGAAGCTAAATGGAATAAATTTGCGGGCACTTGGAAATAATATTAACAATTTTAAAATAATTTTTTTTCTGACACTTGGCACAGTGTTAAATAATAACAATAATACATTAAAAGTGAAAAAAAAAAAAAAAACTTTATACCACATTCATTTATTTCATCCATTTTTATTCAATGTAGAATATCACCCTAGAGAATGACTAATGTTAATTATAAGCCATGGATCAAATGCCGTGGTTGCTTTGTTGTATGTCAAATCCAATGATCACTTTGAAGACTTGAACAGAAGAATACTTCCTCGTACAAACTCATGTACACATTGCTTTTATCGGGTAATTTGGCTGCCTTCCCATTTGCAGCATTTTCTTGTTTTTTTTTTAATTTCAGAGGGAAACAGGAAATGATTTTTCTGATACATTTCTGATACATTATGTACATTAAAATGTACAGAAAATGTACATGTGATGTTAGTGTATTGAAGCTGGTGAAGATATATGTTAGTAGAACTTCATTTCATCAAATAGTATCTTGCCAATGTTTTATATTTATATTTTTGTATTTATTTTTAAGAAATAAACCTGTTTTTACAACTTGTTTAATTGCCTATATAATTCAGATCATAAACTATAGGCAGTATGGATGAAAAATGTCAAACCCAATAGGATAGTAGTAACCAAAATGTGCTAAGTGGAAAAAAATGAGCAAAGATATTAACACGTTGGGGCTATTTACTAAAAATAAGTGTTTTTGTTGCACACCTGTATTTGCTTTGGCTGAAAGTGCATCCAAACCCAAAACAAAAATGTAATATAAACTGTATTAGTCTTTAGATGTTGTGGCTGCCCTACTTTTCTTTTTCCTGGCTTTTTTACTTTATTTGTACCTGCCAATCCTCCAAATCCTGAGCCTGGGATGGTACATTTTTGTTCAGTGACCCAAAAGCCCCAATTCATGTGTGCTCAGGCTCTCAAAGAGGGTTCAAGTCCACAATGTCCACTGATAAGAGTGCTGGTCCAGGAGGGAGCTCAGCTGCTGTGATCACTGAATTTGAAGGAAGGCCTCTCTATGGCCGCACATCTGTACAATCCCTGTGGTTGATAAGTGCCAACCTCAGCCTGGACTCCAACTAGGCCACATCCCCATGATTAATCTCTGAGGGGCAGAGAGAAATGCATTGGGGGATGGCCTGGTTGAAGTCCAGGCTAAGGTTTCCACTTATCATCGATCACAGGGATTTTACAAATGTGCGGCCATAGGGAGGCCTTACATTTTTCTTTTACAGTGTCTATGGAGGAAGCTATGTTTACATAATTTAACCTGAACTTCAAACATGCCTGTTTTTGTCCATGACATTAGGGCTGTTGGAAATGGTAATATACACACAAATTATTATTATTATTTATTTATTTTTGCTAACTTTTGGGGTCTCAGGAAAAACATTTTTGGTAAGAAACAGGTATTTTCTATACTTGCGAAACATTTTCCCTAGTTTGAAAGAAAAATAATGCAGTCACCCCATCTAATTACTAGTAAGCTTTAATATATTCAATTGTTTTCAGGTTCAGATATGCTTTAAATGACTTCTGAATCATTGATCTAGAACAAGCAGAGAAATAAGGAATTCTGACATGCTTCTGACATTTACTAATTGCTTGTTCTTGTTGTGAGTCAAAACTACTAAAGCCAGACACAGCCAGTTGATTACACATTTTGTACTTATCCTACAACAGGTGTGCTAAAAGTTCAGAATTAAATTTATATTTATTGTATAACACAGTAAAAACACAGATTTGGTGGACATGTAAAATGTATAACATTAGTAAATAAACCCCTTTAATCTTACAGTAATGCTCATCATAAGCTTGATTGATGATTTGCTTTGTTGTGTCCACAAGCTAACTCTTTTGACAAGCATTGTTTACAATGACAAGTGTGGGTTACTAATTCTTATAGCTGTTTTTTTTTTTTTTGTCACACTCTACAGAATATTTTTGCAGTAGGACATTTATTATGTGTCATCAATCAAGATGCGTTTATTATTTGTACCAGGTGATGGCTGTTTTTTTTAAGTAAATTAATAAAAACAACCATCCTCCACATACAATACTATTAAACAGTGAAAACTATAAGATATATTCACCACTTGCCGACCACTGCATGTATATATATAAATAACGAGCAACTCTGCCGGGAGCTCCGTGGCTAGGGTCGCGGATCCCGTGAACTCTATCGCCATGGGGATACCCACGATCGTCTTACAGAGCTGAAGAACTGGGAGATGCTAATGTAAACAAGCATCTTCCCGTTCTGCCTAGTGACACTGCCACTGATCATAACTCCTTGTGATCGGGAGCTATGATCAGTGAAGTGTCATTTGTAGCCAAGCCCCCTAACAGTTAGAATCCCTCCCCAGGACACACTTAACCCCTCCCTAGTCCCCTAGTGGTTAACCCCTTCACTGCCAGTGCCATTTTTACAGTAATCAATGCAATTTTATAGCACTGATCCATGTAAAAATGACAATGGTCTCAAAAATGTGTCAAAATTGTCCAATGTGTCCGCCATAATGTTGCAGTCATGATAAAAATTGCAGATCGCATGCAATTACTAGTAAAAAATAAATAAAAATGCCATAAAACAAACCCCTATTTTGTAGACGCTATAACTTTTGTGCAAACCAATCAATACACGCTTATTGTGATTTTTTTTTTACGAAAACTATGTAGAAGAATACTTATCGGCCTAAACTTGGGCATATTGATTATAGCAAAAAGTAAAAAAAAATTGTTTTTTTCAAAATTGTCGCTCTATTTTTGTTTATAGGGCAAAAAATAAAAACCACAGAAGTGATCAAATACCACCAATAGAAATCTCTACTTGTAGGAAAAAAAGGACCTTAATTTTGTTCGGGAGCCACGTCGCACAACTGCGCAATTGTCAGTTAAAGCAACACAGTGCCGAATCCCAAAAAGTGCTCTGGTCTTTGGCCCACAAACTGGTGCGGGGCTAAAGTGGTTAAAGTAAAAACATCTTTTAATGACACAAATCATTTATAAACATTATACAATAGTTATACAGTATAGAGACCTTGTTTATTTTACTGTATATTCTAAGCAGTTGTGTACCACCAATAAAAGCAGTACATTGCTACTACCCTCTGAGGAAGCCATCTAAGACAAAGCATGTCAGGGCAATGTAGTACCTGACCACAAGAACATCTCATCTATGGTTGGACAAATCAGTATCTTAGGTCTTTGGAAATGTCTAACAGCAGTGGACACTCGTATATCCATTATGGCTAAAAGGGGTAGGATTGTGTCTTATTTATACTACCCACAATACCTACATTGGAATTCAATCAATCTTTGGCTATCCATCTGATTATAACTACCGGTAATTAGTTAGGCCTGATTAAATTTACCTGCACTACAAAAATCCTACTTCTAGCACCTACCTAAAGTTTCTTGGAGATAATAAGTACATTCTGGATTTCATATCAGGCAGTCAACTTGAGGGAGGCTTCAAAGCACACATACCATTTTCCAGCATGGTACATTTTATTGGCTACATGGTCATTACAGTACGAACACTCTAAAATGTTTTGGCCATCTGGCCGTTATCACAGCATATATACAACCTTTTTATTTACCCTCATACAAGTAAAAAAAAAACAACAGGTGAATTCCAAATAAAATCAATTAAAGGAGAGGAGAAGAACCTTTCCTGGACTAAGGTTGTGACATTGCTAAAAGCCCATATATGTATAGAAACAAAGTGGTAAAAACCATCATCAATAAACAAAAATGAAAAAACTAAATAAAAATAAAGAAAACTAAATGGATAACTGTGAAATACAAGCACAAACATTACAAGCTATGATGAAGTCTGAAATTGCAGGAGCAATTCATATATAATGAATTAAACAGTGGGAAAGACATATACACAGACGGGATGAGTGAAAATTTGTTTGTACGAGGAAATAAAATTATCTAAAAAATAATTCCATATCCTATCTATGTTTGAGACCAAATGGAGTTCTTGTACATAACATAAAAATCCACCAAACTTTTCTCGGGTAGGTTACGGTAAATATTGCCCCTTCCCAGGAGGTTTTAAAATATGCTCAACTCCTCAGAATGAGAATGAGCTCATATTTTTAGCATGTGAATTTCTGAAAAGTTTGGAAACATTGGAAATGTTTTACCATTCAGATTAATAGCATCATTAAAATGCTTCCCTATTCTTGCTCTGAAGGGTCTGGTCATGCAGCCCATGTACTGAAGAGCAGATAGGGCTGCATTCAATGACATAAACTAGATTTTTTGATCTACAGTTTATACACTGTTTAAAGGGTTACTCTGCATTTGGATTGAACCTGATTCTAGAAGATTCTATGTGTTTGCCCCCATGGATGCACCAGTCTTTGAAATGAGATCACAAACAAAAGTTTCAAAATAGAACAGTTTCTCTTAGGTCTGATGAAGTATTGGTTATATAATTTGTGTGGAATGACAGCTGGTCACTAGAAGAGAATTACCAGCACATTATTATTGAAATGTTTGTGTGTCTACTAACCTAGTGGAACTATTTCCTGTCAATGTGATGTCTTAAAAATGAATAGTTTCAGAACCACTTCATTCCAGATTGAGATCATTTTGATGTGAGTACTGTGCAAAAGATGTCAAACAAACTTCAGTGTTATTCCATACCAGAATAAGATCATCTATGTACCTGCCATACCATATTATATCCTTTCTTTATGGATTGAAGTGGGACAAAAAAAAACAGCTCCTCCCACCAACCCAGGTTGGCCAATGGAGAGAAATGAGCCCCCATGGATGCCCCATGGCACCGCAAATACAACACAGTATCAAAAATGAAAAAAAGAAAGTGTTATAAATCCACTGGCATCAGTAAATCCACTGGCATCAGTAAAAATGATTTCATTCAACCCTAATGTATAAAAACTATAAAGATGTAAATGATGTTTAGGGGCATCCAGGGTCAACTTATCAGGAATACAACACTACAGTAATTTAACATCCATGTTGGCCCAGAACTACCTTTATTGACATCAAATATCCTGTACATGAGCTAGAACAGTGGTAGTATCTTTGATGTAACCAGAAACCCTGCTTACCAAAGGCTGCAATTATTATTTTACTCATTCTTTCAAAAAGTGAACCAACTCCTGCCACAGGGGGCATTGGGTGCTCCACCATCAAATACTCAGTGGTTTTAAGGCCGAGTGCTTCCATTTATTTTCCCAAATTAAATAACTTAAATGCAGGGTAGGATCAATCTTCAATAAACAATATGTGTCTGGATTATTTAACTGGTGAAGACCCTCTGTTTTGTAATCCTTAAGGCTTAAGACAACCTCTGCTTCACGAAAAATTATATTAGTACAGTTTTTTTTTTAAACCTCTGAGCCATGCTGACTTAATCAAATTGGATCTGGAGGATTCAAACTCAATGGCAGTCTTCTCATTGAGTTTGATAAAACTCAATTTCTACAACATTTTGGAATGCCTCGATTGCTGAATTCCTAACATGAAGGGCATACAATTATTTGTCTCTTTTACAGAGTATATCCCTCATCAGACCAGGTGTTCCTCCACTAGAGTTATGCCGTGTACACACGATCGCACATTCCGACAACAAAATCCACTGGATTTTTTCCCAACGGATCTTGACTTGTCTTGATTGCATACGGTCACACAATGTTGTTGGAAATGCTGAATGTCAAAAACATGGTGACGTATGATGAGCCAAGAAAATTGAAGTTTAATAGCCAGTGCGGCTCTTCTGCTTGATTCCGAGCATGCATGGAACTTTGTGCTTTGGAATTGTGTACACACGATTGGATTTTCCGACGGATTGTGTTGTCAGAACTCAAATTTTGTGTGTCGGAAATTCCGATGGAAAATGTCCGATGGAGCCTACACTCCCATCAAACATTTTCTGTCGGAAAATCCAACTGTGTGTACGCGGCATTAGACTGTAATCTCTCTAACATAGCTTTAACTACTAAATCATCAAAATTAAAGGTAATTCATTGTACATTTTTCAGCATGGAATAGACTAGTGGATAATGTATGTACAGCATTTTACATTCTGCACCATTGTTAAAATCAGAAATGGATCTTACATGCTCATGATCACTAGTATATATATATATATATATATATATATATATATATATATATATATATATATATATATATATATATATATATATATATATATATATATATATATATATATATATATATATATATATATATATATATATATATATATATATGAGAATAAAATTATAGTAACAATTTTAAATCTGAATAAATTTGCATAGTCTCAGGATCTTTCATGTTGATTCTGACCAACAATATACTTGATGGTCTACTAACACACTCACTTACCTTTGAGGCCTACATATTCACGGGCTTTGGTTTCCATAATCACTCTGATCTATTTTATGGTCACCCAACACACCTACCTACCTTTGAGGCTGTGTCATTTTGACTCTTGCAAAATGAATGACATATTCTCAGCATAATTAATTTTTTTTACAATTATTTTTGTATATTTTTGAAAAGTTTACTGAGAAAAGGGTGTCTCCATTAGACCATTCCATGACTAATGTACTATTTGTTTTTACTGATACGTAATTGATTAGATTATCAAATATCTCATGATATTTTACTAGTTATAGAAATTTAACTGATTTGCATCATAAAACATTTTTATTTATTTTTTACTTTATTATATCCCACCGCCCAGATCTCATATTTATAGTTTATACTGTTAGTTAATAAACTGTCCACTATCTTTGGTTATGACCTTACTAATGTTATGTGGTTTTAAAAAATAACTTAAAAAATGTTTTTTTCTCACAACTGCATGTGGTTAATACATTTAGGCTGGGTTCACACTATTGTGTATTTAATGCAGGTTTACCCGCATCCAATTCACTTTTCAGGAGCCTGTGACCGGCTGTCAATGGAGCTGGTTCACACAGCTCGGGGACTGTTGTGGAGCGAATAGCAGAGGAATCTTGTGCATCTTCTGGCCTGTTTCAGGTCTGAATTCACCCAAAAATTTGGACTGAAATTGGACCTGGAATGGTGAACAAGGTCGGACCAGACCCCTGCTGTGAGCTGCTCCGCACGGATTTGTGAACTCAGGCTTAATGATAGTGTTCAGTAGGTTAATTTTTTAACTCTTATATTTTCTATTTTCTCTACAACCACTGTCAAGCATACTTACTGTTTTAGTATATTCAGTTATTTTAAATTACTGTAACTGCTCAAGCATCTTTGATAGCATTATAAAATGCTATCATATCATCTTTGCTCATTGGCTTGGTCTGTATATAACTGTTGGGAAAACAGAAATGAAGGTATGTCAAAAAATGATAAAAATACAAAAATTACTATTTAAAGTATTAACCCATAAATGTATCAATTTTTTTATATGCAAGCAATATTTTATGTAGCTTCCCTAATTGTCAAGTAATGGCCAAGTACCAATAAATTAGACCTGATAGCACAGATTGTGTACTATAGTGCTTGTGTCCTGCTTATGCCATTGAAATTTGTTTTCTGGGCAACAGATACTATGCAGAGAATAGCAAGCTATACATACTGTTACAGAAAGTGTATAACTCAAAGACTAGAGATATTATGTGTTCAATGATTACCTTTTTCTTTTCAATATTCAGTTTTATACTGTTATAGTTTTACTTGTATCAAGAATGATTCCATTAGTATATACAGTATGAATTCCTTCATATGTACACATCTTTTGCAGTATTGCATAACTATACACACTTCAGATTACATATTATATGCAAAAACTGTACTGCACTTTGACTACTTCTTCATGTGCAAAAAGTATGTGCCAAATAATATGCAGTTACAACAATTGTGTTTACATCAAGTAGTAATAACCATTGCAACAAAAAAAACAGTGCATGAGATAATAAAATGATGAATAATAAATAAACATGAATGTGCTCATGATTACATACTCCAATTTAGTTTGTAAATTTAAAATTCCATGGTGAAAAAAAAAAAAACTATTTTCAGAAACCTTTAAAAAAATAAAACCATAAAAAGGTGCATATTCACTTCACGGTGATCCTAGTGGACAAATTCTCACCTTCTTTGTTGGACCTTAAAAGGCTTTCAAATTGCAGAGTCCCTTTAAGTAGCCAGGATGAGCTATAATGGAGGATTCTCAATCTTCCTTTTAAAATGGCCAACTTGAGGAAGCTTCCAGTATGCAAATCCAAAAAACAAAAGAACAGATATAGTGCTCTTTGTATGTCTCAAACAAATTCAAATATTTATTAAATTCACACTCACATTAAAAAGTAAGTAAACCCCACTTCAGTGAAAGTGCAAGGACATTGCCCATGGCTCACTGCTCAGAATCTATCCAGCTGACAGCTCAGGATTTCATTATCACAGTGGGCAGCTCCTAGCTTGTTCTCTCCTCACTGCAAACACTGACAAGGACTCATCGCTCCACACTACTTGTTACATCATCGACTTCTTCAGGGGTTGTACAGTATGCTGCCATGGTGCTAATAGCCACATTAGCCTCAGGGCAGCAGCATTAAATGCTAAAAAATTCAGATAATTAAGATTTAATGTTTGTGGTTTAATCTTTCACTGAAAGTTAACTGCATTTACATAGAACTTGCTAGGCATTCTAGGCTCTACCTTCTTGTAGTGAATGAAGGGGTATGCAAAACTCTGTGTAGCTCACTCGGTGGAGTGGATAGGAGGTTTAAAATATGGCAGGTTACAAACAGGTAAGGTGATGGCAAAGTGTGTCTGGTAAATATAAAACGTGTCATATTAATATTTATAAACTTAAACTAGCAAGTAAAACTCAATACCCCTTTTACATGATTACTAGGCTAACTGTAACTCATTTGTGTAAAGCGCCTATTGTTTACAGAGCATTATAGATGAAGCTTAGATGACACATACAATTAAATAAGTCATAAGAGCAGCTCATATCCTCTATCTCTCTGCTCTGTATAGCACTTTGTAGAGTTTCAAGTAGAGAAGGCTACTGCTGCACTCTTTTGCATAAACAAACGTAAAACATATTACAAAGCCCACAATGTGGGTGCACACTGTATTAAATGTTCACATGAAAAATTAAGATTTTTATATACAGTAAAGAGTAAAAGATATAAACAAAATATAAAACCTGTTTAACCGTTTGCTGACCAGCCACCGTTATACAGTGGCAGGTTGGCATGGCTGCGGGAATCGGCGTAGCTGTATGTCGGCCACTTTAAGAGTGATAGGGGGCAAGTGTGTGCTGGAGCCGAAGCGAGTGGACGGTGGCTGCGATGTCCGCCGGCCACCCGCGAATGCTCCTCAGAGAGCCAGAATGGGGAGCTGTGTATGTAAACAAACAGATCCCTGTTCTGACAGGGGAGTAGAGAGAGATCTGCTATTACTAGTGATCATGAACAGCGTTCTCTCTTCTCCAGTTGGTCTACTCCCCACACAGTTAGAAACATCTCCCTAGGGAACAACCCTAGTGTTAACCCCTTCCCTGCTAGTGACATTTATACAAAAATCAGTGGCTGTTTTTTTAACTCCGTTTGCTGTATAAATGTCACTGATCAAAAAAAAGTGTCAAAAGCTTCCAATCCATCTGCCGCAATGTTGCAGTCCAGCTAAAAATCACAAATCGCCATTACTACTAAATAAAAAAAATGCCAAAAATCTATCCCATCTTTTGTAGATGCTATAACTTTTGTGCAAACCAATCCATATACGCTTATACCGTTTTTTTTTTTTTTTTACTAAAAATATGTAGAGGAATACATATTGGCTTAAGCTGATGAAGAAATTTGTTTTTTTGGAGGATATTTATTTGAGCAAAAAGTAAAAAATATAGATTTTATTCTTCAAAGTTGTTGCTCTTTTTTTGATTATAACGCCAAAAATTAAAATCGCAGGAGGTGATCAAATACCACCAACAGAAAGCTCTATTTGTGGGGGGAAAAAAGGACATCAATTTTGTTTGGGTACAAAGTTGTACGACCGCGCGATTGTCAGTTAAGTTAAATCAATGCAATGCTATATTGCAAAAAATGGTCTGGTCATAAGGCAGCAAATCCTTCCGGTCTTTAAGCGGTTAAAACAATTAAGAAAAAAAAAAAACATTGCCTCAAAACCATAATAGTCTCCTTTTAAAATGTAATGTGATGTTAATCATGTAGACAGAAGATTATTTCCTATTTTAGAAAAGATGTTCCTTAGACAAAAATTGGTCAAAATATCATGTACTGTTGGCACATACTTTTGGGTCATTTACGATGTGACAAAGTTCAAAGAAAGCATAATGGAAATATGTGTTAAATATTTTTCAAAAGGGATTTTGTAACGAAAATGTATATAATAAAACTGTATATAACAACATATATAGATAAAAATATCTGTATCATGACTAACATGCATTGAATGCAACTTCTAATTTGTTAGAGAACCCTCTTGCTCTTTTATCATGAAAGCCATTGTACATCTTTTCCAAAACAAATACAATAATTTTCTATACTTTATGCTGGTTGACAATACCTAACAAAGTGGATACTAGCAAGCAATCAATAGACATGTGCATTTGTTTTCGTCCGAATGCATTTTCATCCAAATTTCAGGTATTTTCGTTGTCATTTTAACAAATAATGAACGTGCAACATCTGAAAACCAAAAGATCCGACATAAACAAATGCTTTATTTTTGTTTTTGTTGTGACAACAGTTCGAAATAGATAGGAGATTTGAAATGACGCTGACAATAGCAATCTGTGTCCATCGAAGCTGTGGTCGAATGTGCCTAACCTTAGCTCTATTAGTCCAAGATTATTCTACATAGAGAGAAAAGATTCTAGATAGAGAGAAAAGATTCAACATTATAGAGACATAGCAAAAAAGGTTGAGTGTGCCTAATCAGTCCAAGATTATCTGAGATAGAGAGAAAAGATTCAACATGATGATTCAACGAAGCAGTCACCTCGAGCGGACATTTCTGGTCAAATGCTCTGCCCATAGGCTATAGAAGAATTCTAATGTTGGTTGGCTAGTAATAATAATTAATAAATATAATTATTACTAGTGTCATACAACATTAGAATTCTACTATAGCTTGTAGGTGGAACATTTAACTGGAAATGTACAAATTCGGCATCGTACAGTATAGCTGCTCTTCTTAGAACATTCGACAGACACCATAAGCTTCAATAACAGATTCGACCTTAATTATTTTGGATTTTTGGACGAATGCATTTTTTAACAAAACAAAATGAATACAAATGAATTTCGGGAGTAACTAAATAAATTAATTTTTCAGACAAAAACGAAATTCTTAAACAAAATATTTGAGTGTGCACATGTCTAGCAATCAATATCAATAACGGTACCAGCAGAGTAGAGAGTATTGTAACCAGCTGGCATCAGAAAAAAGTCTTTCAAGTTGAAAAGCAATAAAAAGTGGTGAATTATGTAGGCAGTAACATCACAAACAAAATATTTAAAACATTTCAAATAAAACCAAAGCATATACAATCATTTTGTTAACCACTTTGCGCCCAGGCCAATTCTGACATTTCTCTCCTACATGTAAAATTCCTATTTTTTTTGCTAGAAAATTACATAGAACCCCCAAACATTATTTATGTTTTTTTAGCAAAGACCCTAGAGAATACAAAGGTGGTCGTTGCAACTTTTTATCTCGCAAGGTATTTGCGCAGCAATTTTTCGAACACGTTTTTTTCAGAAAAAAACAGTTTCATGCTTAAAAAAAAAAACAGTAAAGTTAGCCCAATTGTTTTGCATAATGTGAAAGAGGAGGATATGCCGAGTAAATAGATACCCAACATGTCACGCTTCAAAATTGCACGCACTCGTGGAATGGCGCCAAACTTTGGTATTTAAAAATCCCCATAGGCGACGCTTTAAATTTTTTTACTGGTTACATGTTTTGGGTTACAGAGGAGGTCTAGAGCTAGAATTATTGCTCTCGCTCTAACGTTTGCGGCGATACCTCACATGTGTGGTTTGAACACCGTTTTCATATGTGGGCAGGACTTACGTATGTGTTCGTTTATGTGTACGAGCTCACCGTGACAGGGGCGCTTTACATTTTTTATTTTATTTTTTATTGTTAATTTTATTTTTATTTTTATTCCTATTACAAGGAATGTAAACATCCCTTGTAATAGGAATATGGCACGATCGGACATATTTACAGTCAGATATGGGGTCAATAAGACCCCATATCTCACCTCTAGGCTGGGAAGTATAAAATAAAAAAAAAAAACAATCCTGGCCTCCTAGCCAAATCGGTGCCATTAATTTGAATACAGAGGCCATAACATCCTTTGAATGATCATAGAGACTCCGGAGACAATCTGTTCCACCGAAAATCTCGATGGTAACTTGCGGGGGCCGGCGGATCCTGTGACCAACTCACCGATGGAAGCGGTGAGTCGGTACAAGCACCGGAGGGCAGCGGGAGGGGGGAGTCCCCTCCCGCCGCCCGTAAGAACGGCCACTATGATCATTCTTATGATGCAGGGAATCGCTGGCTGAAAACGCCGATATCTGAATGATGTCTGTGGTCTCAGGCATCATTCAGATATAACCACCGAAAGCCCATGACGTCAATAGACGTAGTATGGGCGCTAAGTGGTTAAATCAAATAGTGAAGATTACTCCTTAGAAAAATACAAATACATAAATGAACTGAAAAGAAAAATACTTTCCAATGCAGGTTTTAATTATAATATTTGCATGCACAAAATGTAGATTTGGGCATACTTTATATATTTTTTGTAAATTTCCAGAGCTCTTCGTTTTTTTAGAATATGACTGTATGATAAAGAGGCATTTGATGAGGGATGTTCACATATACTGTATTTGCATGTATGCAACCGAGGAGGGAGGTTGATATCTGTGAAAATCTGAATTTTGTGTGAGCTTTATCTTTAAAAACTTAGAAAAATATGCTTTTTCTAAAGACCAAAGGCTTCTGCGCCTGCTGCATGTCTGGGGGAGGAAAGCAATCATGTGTATGGCCAAAAGCAGATGCTTTTTGGAGAACATTTGAGTAACAAAAACACCACAACCAAAATAAACAAATTCATTCTGATGAGGCAATTCTTATTTAATCACAGAAAAAAGGAAATGTATGTGTTATGTATTCAAGATCTGCCAGAACTCTGCTGAGGAACCTTTGCTAAGATGGTAAATGAAGTCTTAACATGAATGTAAAGGCTAAACTTTTTAAAGTTTAGGACAGAGTGGGATAACAATTTAACGCACCCACACACAACAACGCATGCACAGTATAAAAGAAAATATACATTCATTTAACTGATATGATAGTGATATTATTGCCATATGATTGAATGAGTTGTTATTTAAACATCATTTCTAATATGTTATACAATCTTTATATCACTATACAATCACTATACATCTGATTATAGAAAAAAGTACATAAAGTACAATCATTTATAATCTAAAAAAAATATAGAAATATTATAGAAATTGCCATTTTAAAAGCCTATGATGTAAAGAACAGTGAAATAAAATGTCTGGGGTATATAACAGTTTACTACAAAAAAAAAAGTTTACCTTAAAGAAAATATAAAATTAGCTGGTATCAGCTTAGGGTTGTGAATTACAAATCTGAAAAGCAATAAAAGAAAATAATGATTCTGTACATAATGGGGAATGTCTTGGTGTCAAAAGAAAATTTTGTGTAAATACTAGCTATGCATCTAAGAATATTCAGCAGCTAGTTGAGGCTACAACAAGATTTGTTGATGTGCCCAGTTTAAATGTATAACAAGGTGCCAAAATGGGAGAAGGAGATGGAAACTATGGGCGGATCTAGGAGAGGTTGAAAACGAGGTGGAAGGTGCAAGGTGCTTAGGTTTGGGAAATAGGAACCAATGTGAAAGCAAAGAGTGAATATGAGATTCAGATTTGATGGGGTGGGAAGATACAGGCAAAAGGAAAGGTATTGAAGTAGCGGGATAAAAATTTTGGAGGAGCGGGATAAAGAACCTTTCCAGGTTATTTTTTCCATTCCAGTCCAATCCATTTCCATACCATTCTCCCAGCCAACATTCAGACCCTGCCCACTTGCATTCTGGCAACAATCACTTTTCCTCATAAGTCCATCCCATCATTGAAGTCCACCCTCTCCAATCTGTCCCATTCATCTCCTTATATGCTTTCCTGCCACTTGCACAGTCTATTTATCTCAAACTCCAATCTCCTGTTCTCACCCAGCCCATTTTTATCCCTCAATTCCAATACATTTCTACTTTCCACCAATTCTGTTCTGCCTCTAATATCCAATCTTTGCTTTCACATTGTTTCCCCTTTCCTACACCTAAGCAACTTCTGCCTTGTTTTAACCTCCCCCAGATCTGCCCATGGTTTCCATCCTCCCTTTAACCAGCTGCTGAATGTCATTGAGTTCTTTTAGATATATAGTGAGTATTTACACAGTATTTTCTTATCAGACCAATGCATTCCCTATTTCTTCCTGCATCACGATTGCCTTTCATTAATCTCTTTTTGAATCAAAAAAACCCAAGTCCATACCAGTTGATTTCATTTTTTGTGTAGTAATCTATTATACACCTCATTTTTACACTGGTCTTTACTTTGTAGTATTAATTTAAAATGGCAATTTCTATTATTATTGCTTTTGATCATAAATCAAGGTATGTTCTCTTCCTGTGATCAAACATCCTTTTTGTGAATCCATCTTATGTGATTTTATCTATTTGTAAGTTGGCACCTATACAGAGCCCAATCAGAATTTTTTTGTTTCAACACTTATAGGTTAATATGATAAGTTTTGATTTGTATAAATATACATGATTGGGACATTTCATCTTTTTTATTTTGATCTTCATATCCTAATGAAGAGGGCATTACATGGTGTTAGACTCAGTCATTGCATTCACATCCTGAGATTCTGTTGCAATTCCTCAGTGTTTGAAAGCAGCCCACATATCAACTAGATGCCCCATTGGATCATTATCAGTGCAGTTGTAATAAAATCAATATAATGTACTAAAGAACCATTCACCCAAGGTTCTAAAGCATCAATCTACCGTTTCAAGCTAATTTTTTTCCCAACGTCCCTGAGATTATTACCTGTACAAAAAATTTAGTGAAATGCAAAATCGTTTAGTTGTTCCCATACACCAAAAGAAGTAAGGGTACATATTTCAGTGGGAAAATCTGTTCCAGTGACTTGTTCCAGACTTCCTTCCACTTTCTATGATGTTTTTGGGACACAAATAGCAACTCATAACTTGGCAGAGTCTTAACCCTTCCCTGCTTTATTTAACCAATAACATACTCATCTTAAAATCTATAATATCCAACTGGATATCAGGAAAACTAGGGCTTTTTATTGTGCCTACAGAATAAATGGACATCTGATCAGTTGTATTAAGCATTCCAAAGAGAGAATGAAAGCATAAGAGGAGAGGGTTTTGTGTGCCTTAATTCACTCCCAAAAAAGGAGGGTATAGTCAGCACTAGGACAAAAAAAGGGGATTTGAGACATATATTGCAATAATTGAGAAAAAACTGAAAAAATAAAAAAAAGAAGAAAAAAGACTTTAAAGGTTACAACTATAATCCCAGATAGGAAAGAGGAATGGTCTAGTATCAGAGTAAAAAAATATATAGAATTTATAAATCACTTGAAAAAACACATATTAAAGTGGAGTTCCACCCTGAAAAAAGTTTGCATATTCACAGACCTTTAATAGTATTAAGAAACATTTGGGGGGAATGTTTACTTACCAGAAATTCCATTGTGCTATGTAGTAGCTCCTAATCTGCCACTTCCTGGTCCACGGAGCTTCTCGTCACTTTTTCCCTTGCCTGCGCTCCTGGGAAATGGGAGTCATCATTTCCCAAGAGTCAGTGGGCAGTACTGTGATGCGATTTAAGGCGGTTACCATAACATTGGGGCGGGACCTTCCTCTGTCACCGCTCGTTATGGCAACTTTCTAAACAATCGGCGCTACGACTGATATCGAGAGACACATACTGGTTACCCATCGGTAATCCAGGAGAAGATTGCGATTGGGCTTCACATGCCCACAATCTTCATGACAATGGCCAGAAGAGGATTTTATTAATAGTAAGTATAAAAAAAGATATAAGTCAGACCTACTAGCAAACATCTATAAACTTAATTTGTGTAATTAAAGCATTATGATGGGTTGCCTAAAAAATAAAAAAATAAATTATGTGACTGGAACTCTGCTTTAAGAAAAAAGGAATATACACTGAGCAAAATTATAAACGCAACACTTTTGTGTTTGCCCGTATTTATAATGAGCTGAACTGAAAGATCTACAACTTTTTCTATGTACACAGCCTATTTCTCTCAAATATTGCTCACAAATCTGTCCAAATCTGTGTTAGTGAGCAAATCTCCTTTGCCAAGATAGTCCATTAACCTCACAGGTGTGGTATATCAACATGCTGATTAGACAACATTATTATTGCACAGGTGTGCCTTAGACTGGCTACAATAAAAGGCCACTCTAAAATGTGCAGTTTTACTGTATTGGGGGTCCGAAAACCAGCCAGTATCTAGTGTGACCAACATTTGCCTCACGTAGTGCAGCACATCTCCTTTGTATAGTGTTGATCATGTTGTTGATTGTGGCCTGTGGAATGTTGTTCCATTCCTCTTCAATGGCTGTGCAAAGTTGCTGGATATTGGCAGGAACTGGAACACGCTGTCGTATATCCGCTGATCCAGAGCATCCCAAACATGCTCAATGGGTGACATGTCCGGTGGGTATGCTGACCATGCAAGAATTGGGATGTTTTCAGCTTCCAGGAATTGTGTACAGATCCTTGGAACATGGGACTGTGCGTTATCATGCTGCAGCATGAGGTGATGGTCGTGAAAGAATGGAACAACAATGGGCCTCAGGATCTCCTCCCAGTATCTCTGTGCATTCAAAATGCCATCAATAAAATGCACCTGTGTTCATTGTCCATAATATTTGAGAGAAATAGGCCTTTTGTGTACATAGAAAAAGCCATAGATCTTTGCGTTCAGCTCATGATAAATAGGGGCAAACACAAAAGTATTGCATTTATCATTTTGCTCAGTGTATATACACATTGCTGAAAAAGTACAGTCTCATGCAAGAGAACAGATGAGTAAGCAGAAACAAGGAAGTCGCACAAATGGCATATGGGACTGCAAAGCCAGTTAGTCCTAGAAGATCTCTTCTGGCTTCCAGGCCAATCATATAAAAACGTCCATATCAGCACCAATGGATTGCTATGTGTTTTGCCTTTAATTTCTTCAGGAGATCCTATAGGTACTAAGAAATACTGTATATCACAATCACTATTAAGTTCACCTATAGAATGTATTATATTATATTGTTACACATCATTCAAAAAAATATATTTGGAGACTATCATCTAGATATACAATTGTATGTATCACTCATAAATAAAACGATATATATATATATATATATATATATATATATATATATATATATATTAAAGAACAACTAGTATCTGTATCAGTGCAACACTAGTCATTCTATTTTCCCTTTTGTCCATTAAGGGACACAGCTTAATGGTAAGAAACCTAAGGATGTCCAAAAGTAGCCAAAACTGAGGGTCAAGCTCACCCACGACAACAAAGCCAAACCAACCCAGGTAAAAAAAAAAGCAAAACAAAAAAGAAACCAAGGACATATAGTTGCTTGCAGAATCTTAAACTGAAAAATATTTGCCAAAGCGGACCCTTCAACCTTGTAAAATGTATGTGCAGAAGACTAGGTTGCAGCCCTACAAATCTGTACAACCAGAGCCTGTTAATGAAAAGCACAAACAAACACTCGCTGCCCTAGTGTAGTGGGCTTTAACAGGAAAAGGAAGCACTTTTAATGGGAGATCTAAGCCCTTTCACATTCCAAAATGTGATTCTCATGGAGGTACTTTAGGAATATGGATTTGAAAGATAGGTGTAGATGGGAGGATGTCTGTGGAGAGGGAAAAGGGGGGGGGGACCAAAAGGGATCAGGGACAAGCTTTGGAATGTTATGTAAGTGAGCTGGAAAATCTGTTGAAAATCTGTTGAAGCAAAACTGAGGGATAGAAAGGTAGAAAAAGGAAGAAAAAATTAAGTCTCAAAAGACAAAAAAAAAAATCTAACAGGTATCTTTTTACCAGATGGAATCGCCACGCATGATCGGCTCCCAAAAGCTCACCCGGTGTAATGGGTTTCTGAGAATGAAATCTGAACAGAAATATTACTCAATCAAAATAGTAAAAAAAGCCCAAAATAGTACCGGGAGATAGCAGTTGAAGAACAGCGAAATGAGGCCCATGGGAAAAAAAAGGAAGCAAAGTCTGGAAAGGGGAACAGTGCATGTACTCAATTTTAAAATGCTATCAGTCTAATCAAAATGAAAATAAACAAATTAAATGCACATACATGCACTGACTTTACACCAACATTAAAGAAAACCTGAAAAGAAAAAGTCAATGATTTCTGAAGCAATCATTCGATCAGAAGATTTGAGGTGTTTGGGGGGGTCTTTTCTTGGGCTCCACTGGTCCACTGAATGAGAAGTAGGCTGTGCCTTGGGAGGGAGGTTTGATTGGGCCCCCGGGTTTAGTGAGCAAAGGAAGGCCTCGGCCTCGGAGGGGTCATGAAAAGCAAGTTGTTCTCTGCTTGGAGAGTTTAGGCGGAGTATTGCAGGGAACGCCCAGGTAAATTTTATGTGTTGCTGGAATAGCTGAGCAGATGTGTTGAAAAGCCTCCCTTTTCCTAGATACTTTGATGGAGTAATCCGCAAAGATTAATATTTTAATGCTGTAAATTTTCAGAGGCCTAGATTGGCAGTATTTTTGTAGGATGGCAGCTTTATCAGCGTAGTTCAGATATTTAGAGATGATCGGGCCAGGAGAAGTGTGGCCAGTGGACTGGGTCCCAAGGCGCTGGGCCCTCTTCGCTATGCACGGAGTGGTGAAGCCCAATGCAGCACAGAGTTCTATGAGAGCGGGCATCTGCAGGGATTCAGGGACTCCACGAAACACATATTTCTGTGTCTCAACCCGTTCTCTAAAATTTTTGGAGAATGAATTGGTTGGTTTGAAACTGTGATTGTTCTGTAGCCTTGGCCTGTTACAACTCATGCTCAATATTGGAAAGCCTAATTTCTGTCTCATTGAGATGTGTAGTATGTTCTCCCAGCTCCTTCCTAATTTTTGCCATGCCTGCCTGTACAGTCTTTTCCATGGAGGAAGCTATTATGGGGGCTAGAAGAGCATCCATGGCCTGTGCAATGAGCTCTGCATTGTGCTCCATATGCTGGGAAGGGTAGAGTCAAAACTGACCTCCATGTTGGGTGCCTCCACCATGTTGTGAATCGAGGCTGCAGCTGCCGTCTCAGGGGGCTCTGAGCTGTCTGGTCTGAAATTTGCGGCCCGCTCTTGTCTAGAAAACGCTCCATAGCTGTGGGGGAGGCTTCTCAGTGGAGCGGCAGCTGCACTGATGATCCGGGATATGCGGCCTGTTTTGCAGGACCTTTGGAGGGGAGCAGATACTCCATACAGAAGGAACCGGAAGTCTAAAAAGAAGCACTCTATTTTGCAACTCATAAGCCTGTACAAAAGGGTGTGGTCGAGTGTGTTACGTCACTTCCGCCCATAGTGGAATGCAGGTGGAGTGCACATCAGTGTCCCAGCTTCCATTTTCAAATTTTCTGCACTTTTACTTGGAGTTTTAAAACACTTTTTATATAAATCTACATACTTCACCATAAGATATTGTTTCTTTGTTTACTGATTTCTGGAGAATTGGCGATGGTTAGATCTTATCTGTCATTGGAGTCTCCTTTGCTGAATTGTGGGAACCCACATTGAGAGATTGTCGGCACCAATCCACTGTATATGACTCCTGTAATGGGGGTCGTGTAAATTCGATGAGTAGGCTGTGTGACTGGTGTTATCCATCTTTGGATATTGCCTGATGAGAGTTTATTGGACATTGTCCATTCACAATATTTATTTTTTGGACACTGCACTATAAGTTTATCACACACTGGAGAAATCCGGTGGTAATTATGTTTAATTATCAAAATATCGTATAATTAGCACTTTCCATTATATCATCAGCAATCTGCTAGGGATGCCTAGTGACTGCCTACGATATTACACTAATTTGCACTATATTTCCTAAATAGTAGGGTGTGCGGTTCACTTTCAATTTCTTTTAATATTAAGTTTATTAACTTCACAACAAGCAGCCCCTAATATTATTTATACACACACTTTATACACATTTGCGCAGGTAAGTGAATAATAGTCAGCTTATTCCCCCATTTTACATGCACAATAACTTGTTAAATCCACTGAGATATAGTGAAGTTGGGAGCCTGGGAAACACTTTTAGAACCTTCTGGAACAGCAAAAATAGAATCAGTCTCTAATAAGGCAAAAAGATAAATCCTTAAGGCCCTAACCAAACTTGGGGGCGATGGAGAAAAAGCTACTTGGGGTGAACCAGTCTCAGGCAAAAGGAAAGACAACATAATATCCATTTTAAGGTGAAAAACAGATACCACTTTGGGTAAAAGGGCTCCCTACAGGACAATGCTGATATTTAAAAAAAAAAAAAACCTTCTAACCAATGTGATGTTATAAAGTAAATCCCTATAAAGTGGCAGACTAAGGTACTATAAACCAATCATCTAAGGTATCTATCTTACCAAACAGTGCTTATTTATCAATATTAAAACACAAACCCCTTGTGCAACCAAATACCATCATTTAAATGTAACCACAATACAGTGCAGTACTTTTCTAAATGTGCTGCTAATCAGTATTCAAACAAAATATATGTAAACTGCAAAAAAGATTGTGAAATCCACTGCTCTTGAGCATTCAATAAAATCAAAACTGTTGTAGGATTGCTGTTCTAGATACATAATCATACATAATCATATGGACTGTGGATATTATGTTGCTGACTATATCACCTGCACGAAGATAAAAATGTGTGTTTAAATTTGTAAAAGTAATAGAAACAATTCCATTGGACAAAAGTAGCCGTATGACCTGACATGATTACATCTTGATAAAGTTCACATCTTGATGGACAAAACACTTCAGTGAGGAACCAACTGTTTTGCTCGTGCCTCCCAATAGTTTCCAGGCAATACCATGAGCCAAGCAGTGATTGACACCTGTAAATGGAAGTTGTAAGGCCCACAGACTGATTTAGTGTGTGGAATAACATGTGCGACCCATGTATTGATGCAAATCTTTGGTGAGGTGTATAGCTACTTCCACCTCTCAAGCTTTCTATGTAGATTTACATGTGGAGCATGATGCCTTGTACAACATTGCTGTTTATCCTAGGCTTGAAGAAATGCTGACTCTACCTTATAAGTTATTTGTGTTTAGATGAATGAACGTTAACCCTGTATGCTTTTGATGGGCATGCAGTATCATGTCAGTCTGCAATATGTATAATAAAAGCTGATGAAAGCAGGGACAGGATGCCGTCCTTTCAGCATTACATCTCTTGTAATGGTAAGCACAGAGTTTACCTGCACCATTGAACTGTTAAAAACATAGTATTGTTCTTGCCCAGAAAATGCCATGTTTGATCAGGGAAAGGTCCTTGTAGTTTCATTTTTGTGAACTTTCCATCATTATTCAGGATTTGACATCTTGAACATCACCTCACTATAGAGCTCATGCATCTTTTTTTTACCTTTACTGGTTTGTATTGTACCCTAGTCTTGTAGATATGTGGAGACGATTTTATTTGAAATAGCTGGATGAAAACATTGTCAATTCTGTTTTTAATTTCAGTGTGAGATAGTTCTTAAGAAAGGGGATTTCTATTACATTTTGTAATATATGGTAATTGTAATAAAGGACCTTTTTTGGCAGTATTTCACTTAGCCTCTTTCTTGTTAAATTAGTTTTTGGTTCTGGATTTCTGCTGGTCATTTATATATAAATGTGTGTTAATACTATGCTGATTAGCCTACATGAATAATTTTAGATTTGTTTTAAATGTTTCAATAAAAACCTTTTTTGGTTGTAGAAAATGGAAATAACCCTGTTTCAACTGTCTCAGAATGCATACAGTCTACCACATCCATGTTTTATTTATGCAAGCTTCTCAAAACTCTGTCAAAGTCATCAGCCTTCCTCTTATGGAGTTGGTGGGGGTAAGCCTTCATGAGGAGGTGGCTTTATCTACAGATTTTGTTGCCTTGGTGTGCCAAGGATGTTTAGAACTCCCTAAGCCTTAGGGCAGTGATGGTGAACCTTGGCACCCCAGATGTTTTGGAACTACATTTACCATGATGCTCATGCATGCTGCAGTGTAGAATCATGGGAAATGTAGTTCCAAAACATCTGGGGTGCCAAGGTTCGCCATCACTGCCTCACGGGGTGAAAGAAGACGTGTGGGTCAGGGAACTTAAACCTGAATGAAGAAGTTAAAGGATTTTTCACAGCAGGAACGCCATTCCCTTTGCAGGACTAGAGCCGCCCGAGCCGAATATCGAGATGGATGCAGAGTAGCGAAGGAAGTGCCTGTCTGTAGTAAGTGTTCTCTCATGTCATGCAGCGCTGCATGCTCCCCGGTGGCCCCTCCTCTTTTCTCATCTATCCCAGATGATGTCACAAGCCAATGGGGATAGACGAGAAGAGAGGAGGGGCCGCCGGGGATTGAGCAGCGCTGCGTGACATGAGAGAAAACTTACTATAGACAAACGCTTACTGCGCTACTCTGCATGCTGGCTAGTAAGATCCCCTGATGTGCCCTGTAATGTGCCCCCTGATGTGCCCCATGCCCTGATGTGATATGTGCCCCATGCCCTGTGCCCTATGTCCTGATTTGCCCCATGCCCTGATGTGCTATGTGCCCCAATGTGCCCCATAATGTGCCCTGATGTACCCCATAATGTGCCCTGATATACCCAGATGTGCCACAATGTGCCCCAATGTGCCCTGATGTGCCCCATGCCCTGATGGGCTATGTTCCCCATTCCCTGATGTGCCCTGTGCCCTGATGTCCCATGTGGCCTGATGTGCCCCATGCCCTTATGTGCTACGTGCCCTGATGTGTTATGTGCCCCATAATGTGCCATGACGTGCCCCATAATGTGCCCTAAAGTGACCTAATGTGCCCCGTGCTCTGATGTGCCATGTGACCTGATGTGCCCCATGCCCTGATGTGCCCCAATGCCCTGATGTGCTATGTGCCTCTATGTGCCTCATAATGTGCCCTGATGTGCTATGTGCCCCAATGTGCCCCATAATGTGCCCTGATCTGCTATGCGACCCAATGTGCCCAATAATGTGCCTTGATGTGCCCCATAATGTGCCATAATGTGCCCTGATGTGCCCCGATGTGCACTGATGTGCCCATGCCCTGATGTGCTATGTGTCCTGATGTGCCATGTGCCGTAATGTGCTATGTGCCCTGTGCCCTGATATGCCATGTGGCCTGATGTGCCCCATGCCCTGATGTGCCCCATAATGTGCCATAATGTGCCCTGATATGCCCAATAATGTGCCATAATGTGCCCTGATGTACCCCAAACCCTGATTTGCCCTGGTGTGCCCCATGCCCTGATGTGCTATGTGTCCCATGCCCTGATATGCTATGTGCCCTGATGTGCTATGTGGCCTGATGTGCCCCATGCCCTGATGTGCCCCAAGCCCTTATGTGCTATGTGCCCTGATGTGTTATATGACCCATAATGTGCCCTGATATGCCCCATAATGTGCCCAGATATGCCATGTGCCCCGTGCCATGTGGCCTGATGTGCCCCATGCCCTGATGTGCTCCATGCCCTGATGTACCCCATGCCCTGATGTGCCCCGATGTCCTATTTTTTTTTGTTTTTTGGTGGGGGAGTGGATCTTGGGTGGTTCCCACACTTATTTCCCCAGGACTTGACCCCTGGTTGAAAGTGATTTATGCTCTGGGAGAACTAGCAGCTGATTTGGGAATTCCAAAAGTGTCCAAGATTTTGACGCAGGATCTTGGCATGAAATGTGTCGTGGCTACATACTTCTGAACACAACATTGTACCCATAAGACATTTTTATCATTGTTCATGCAAATAGAGCTTTCTTTTGGTGGTATTTAAAGTGGTTGTGAACCCTTACAACACACGTTGACCTACAGGTAAGCCTAGATTAAGGCTTACCTGTAGGTCCAAGAAATATCTCATAAACCTACATGGTTTAGGAGATATTTGCCGAAAGACAGGCACCGCTGTCTACGGCGCATGCGCAACTTTGAAAAAAGTTTTAAAATTTTGCAAATAAATAATCTTTCTTCATAAATTTAGTAAAAAATGTATTCTGATACATTTCTATGGTGAATATAACCCAAATCATTGTTTATCATTTAGTCTGCAGGAAAGTCCAAACTATGGTTTATATGTATCTGAAAATTGATCAGTTCTGATGAACTGATGGTCAACTTATCTTGAGGCCTGAAAATGGCAGGATGGTACAAATACCCCCCTTTTTGGAAAGCAGACCATCCAAGGTATTTCATAAGAGGCATGGCAACTTTTTTGAAATTGTAATTTGTTGTCACAATCATTTGAAAAATTAAGAAATAAAAATATAAATTATTTTTTTTATTTATTTTTTTTTTCATTTTAACACACTGACTAGTGCAATACAGCATTACCCTAGCAACACTACTACTCTGGGGAAGTGATCAACATTTTATTTTTATTTTTTTACACATTATGATTGCTTTTACCAATGAATTTCATTTTTAATGACTGAAACTGGTTTATTCAGTGTCTTTTGTTATGATGACAGGCCAACCTGACCATTAGATCAACCAAAATGCCCCAGATCAGGAAAAATCACTGGGTAGGAGTATTTCCCATCCAGGCCAATTCTGATATTTCTCTCCTAGATGTAAAATGCATCTTTTTTGCTAGAAAATTACATAGAACCCCCAAACATTATATTTTTTTTAGCAAAGACCCTAGAGAATACAATGGCGGTCGTTGCAATTTTTTTTATCTCGCATGGTATTTGCACAGCAATTTTTCAAACAAATAAAAAAAAAAAAAGTTTTATGCTTTAAAAAAAAAAAAAAATTAAAGTTAGCCCAATTTTTTTGCAAAATGTGAAAGATGAAGTTACGCCGAGTAAATAGATAAGTTACGCCGAGTAAATAGATACCTAACATGTCACACTTGTGGAATGATGCCAAACTTCCATATGTAAAAATCCCCATTGGCAACACTTTAAAAATGTTAATGGTTACATGCTTTGAGTTACAGAGGAGATCTAGGTCTAGAATTATTGCTCTAACATTAGCGATGATACCTCATATGTGTGCTTTGAACACCATTTTCATGTGTGGGACTTACGTATGGGTTCACTTCTGCGTGCGAGCACACGGGGACAGGGGCGCTTTACATTTTTTTCTATTGTTAATTTTATTTTTTTAATTTGACACTTTGATCACTTTTATTCCCATTACAAGGAATGTAAGAATCCCTTGTAATAGGAATATGGCATGATCGGTCCTCTTTACAGTGAGATATGGGGTCAATAAGACCCCAAATATCACCTCTAGGCTGGGAAGCCTGAAATAAAAAAAAATTACGATCACGGCTTCCCAGCTGAGGCAGCGCCATTCGTTTGAATGCAGAGGCCGGGCGTGACGTCATAACATTGCACCCGGACTCCGAACAATCATAGAGACTCCGGCAACCATCTGGTCCACTGGAAATCTCTATGATCACCATCCAGGGCCGGCAGATCCTGTCTCAGACTCACCAATGGAAGCGGTAAGCCAGTAGAAGCACTGGAGGGCGGCGGGAGGGGGTCCTTTCTCACCACCTGTAGGAATGATCAAGCAGTGGAACAGCCACCATGATCATTTTTATGGTGTAGGAAATTAAAAAGATGATATATGAATGATGTCTGTAGCTACAGGCATCATTTATCTATACCCCCGCATCCCTAGATGTACCTTGGGTGGGAAGATAACTGGTATGAAAAACCTCACATCTGATGAGAGAATAGATCTTAAAGAAAGGTCCCTAATTTGGTAAAAAAAAATAGTGACAAGGGGGAGACATGGTTCTCCTGTCTGAAAAGTTTTATGAACAGGACATTATGTGGCAATTGGGCAAGTCTACATATATGAAATTTAGCAGTAACCCCTTCCTCTCACTGGTCACCTCCCTGAACCAAAAATTGTTCTTAGCCGATCTTATCGCAAAGAGAGAATTGGACTACCTGCAGATGAATAGAATTCTGCTACCATCTAAGTAATCCCTAAGGGGCATAAGAACTTCACCAACCCCCAGGAAGACATAAGGCTTTCAGGGACCCCTGGAACATATTGGTAAATACTTAGATGCCCTAATTAAGGGAATGGTGACAGAATTACCATGTTATGTCCAGGATACAAGGAATGTTTTGCTGAAGTTGGCATAGGTGGAGGTGCAGAGTGGAGTGATTCTCAACGGTATTGACATTGAATCCATCTACACCTCCATTCACCATCAATTGGGCATGGCTGTGCTACCTCACTTCCTGGAGGTTAAGTATCCATTTATGGATGCCCAAAATTAGTTCATTCTGGAACTGCTTTAATTTGGTTTAAATCACAATTGTTTCCAGTTTTCTGGAGTAAACTATATGTCAGGGCTTGGCTCAGCCCTTCCTTCTCTGAGCTGGCTGCTTAGCTGTTGGCTAATTGCCAACTCCTATCTCTCCACAGTTACTCAGCTGTTCATGATATCCTGCTCGGCAGTACTGCCTACTTTAGCCACCCAGCCCAGAGGATCTCTGCCATCACAGGGACTATCTCCTGCATCCCTGTTTAAAGACTTGCTTGGCTGACATCCTTTTTGGCTTCAGATCCTGCTAGCTGCTCCACTAAACTGATCCCTGACCCTCTGGCTTGGATGACTATCCATTCCGATTACCGAACTTTGGCTATGTTTTGACTACATTTGTTCTATTTACTTTTATTATTAAACAAGTGTGATTTAACTGTACTTCTGTCTCTGTCTGATTTCATGGTTTCTGACACTATAGACAGAAAAGGGGAACCCCTATGGGGGCCCCTCAGGCTCCGGTTTATGCTTGCATTCAACTGAGATGTTGGGAGGAGGAATTGGTCTACTGTTCTCCACTGTACCTCAGCCATAACTGCCGGAATTTCTGGTGGAGTTAAAAATAAATAGAAACATCCAACTTACATATACTTTTGATCATAGGAAAAATGACTTTCTTGACCTTCCCATCATTATTGAGGGCAGTAGATTAGGGACTAAAACCTTCCGGAAGGAAACAGCTACCAATAAACTTTTGTTGGCTTCCACTCACCACCCCAAGCCCCTTATTAGGGATATCCCAACAGGGCAGTTTCTGTGTATATGCAGGAACTATTCTAGAGATGAGGATTATAAACTGTAAGTGGGGATACTCCCACAGGACAATTAGATGCTCCCGAACAAAGGCCTTGGCATGGCAAAAAGGTGGAGATTTTGTCTGCATGTGAAAATGATCCTACCCCTCATCAATCTGCTCCAGTTCGTATCATCACTCATTATGGGTCCCAAAGGGAGGATGTGCATGCAGTGCTAGCCGAGCACTGGCACACTCTGTCTCAATCACCTGGTATCTCTGAGATTGTGGGCCCCAGAACCTTATTAGTTACCAGAATGGCTAGAAACTTAAGGAACAGGTGCAATCAGAGTTTGTATGTACGCCCTCTAAGAAGTGGCTGACTGATTTACCCATTTAAACAGTATGTTCTGATGTGGACACTGCCATGTCTGTGGGTTTGTTGACCAAACTGTTGTGGACTGGGAGAAGGTTTATTACATTAAAGAATTAGTAAATTTCAGTACAGCATGAGTTCTCTATATTTTGGAATACCCATGCAAATAATTCTATATTGGTAAAACAAAACGATAGCTGTTTGTCTGCACCGGCATGCATTTGGGGAGTATTAGAAACAAGAGCAGACCTGATGGCCCTGCTCAACTTTTTGTGACCTTTCACAATTCTTGTCTGGATGGTCTCAAGATAAAAGGCTTCTTTAATCTCAACCTATCCAGCTGCAGGGGTGACTTCAATATATTCCTCCTGCAGAAGAAAAAAAAGGAATGGATTTTTTTAGGTTGGGGACATTGATGCTTAAGGACTCAATACGTATGCATGTGTTCTTTAATACTTAGTGTGTATCCTTTAATAGAACTATGAAGATGCTACCCTGTGCCATACCTTTTTATTAACATGTCTTCCCTATCCCTATGGTTTCCAATATTGGCACCCCTCTCTCTTTGATACTTTACTATCCAAAAGTGAGTCTTGTCAATTTCTTCACTTATTTCTTATTTGGTTATCCAGCTTCTTCTAATGGGTATATTTGAATGTGTTGAAACCCCAGCAGGGTGCTATGAGTATGAAGCTGTGGGCTCTTATCTGACTTTATACATTTGCCAACAACTTTTATTTAACATTATGATACAGTGGCCATTGGGGAGTTAAATTTGGAGAGGAGGCTGTCAGCCCATTTATAAGCCTGTGATTTGATGGCCACAATGTTCTAGAAAAGCTCACATGATCTAGCAAGTGAAATGCATTGATTTTATGAAGTCATTTTGCCCAACACCCAGACCACACAATGCAGCTTCTCTATCAGCCACTCCACATTGACTGTGAGAGCTAGGCGGCATGATTCCATCACTCTGGGATGGTGCCAAGTTGACCTGAGCCTGGAGATACAACATGTTGGGAATGGATGCCGAAAAGAGTTGCCAGTCACCCCATACATTTTTGGGTAAAACTGTTATTGGGATTTGCTTCATAGGATTACCCTTGCTCATATGAGTTTGTTTTACTATGTGTTACAGCCAATAAATATTGTTTCTATTTAAGTGTCCACTGCTCCTGCCCTCCCCTGCTGTCCTGGCTGCATCTGTTTATCACTTATCTGCTTGAAGATTTGCTACAAATTGATGCTGTATATATGCCGATGGGCGATCCTACCACTGGCTGAGTTATGGTGGATACTAGTACCGTCCTGCAATATCCTGCTTGAGTGGCCAGCTATACAGAGACAGGTGGACTACTCCAATCTTCTATTTAAATCTTAGCACTACCCTGCATGATATCACTATAGCATGTGGAACATCCAATAGATGGTCACTGAAATTAAATCAAATACTCCCTGTGAACCGATTTTTATCATAGAAGTCCACAAACTACCCTTGATCTCTGTGGATATTTCCATCAGTTCATGCCTGTTATCTCTGTCATCTCTTGCTATTTTTCACCCTGTTAGCATCAATTTGTGTACAGTATGGTAATGTGTTTGTGAGCATGGGCTTTGTATTTATAGTACTTGATAACATTGTCAATTGTGCTTTTATTGGTTGAAGGTTTTGCTGAGTTATAATCAATTATGTAATTTTTGCTTATCAAACTCATTTTTGTAATGCTGCAGAATCAGATTGTTCCTATATGGAGCCTATATGGAGCATAAATATACATATAGTTATGCTATGAGTGAAGTGATAAATGACATGAACCAGATGATGAACAAAATCACAAAATAATAATTGTGATAAAATCAGACGTGTGTGGAGAAAAGAAGTGAAAGCATGCTCTGCGTATAGTAAAAATATGCATGAACACAAATGTCCACACATACACAAAAAATGTACACCCATATACACATATATATGAATACATGCATGCACATATACTTACATGTTTAGCCAATAGAGTATTAACATAGTGTTGGGAAAAGTGCTAAACTAAGGATGAAAAAAGTTAGTTATTGATATAAATGATGTAAAGATTAATGCTCCAATAATTCTATAGGTATTTTATGAGTGAGATCTGAAGACATAAGAAATGAGCATACTGGGGACTAGAAGTTATTATATGATGATTTAATAGCTTCATTTAAACCATCAAGGAATAATATGTTGAATCCATAGATGCATAATGTTTGCATAGCTTATTGTATCTGTTCTTCTATTCTGGTCACTTTTAATAGATTATAATACTTTTTATGAGGCATCAAAAAGTGTCTTCTTTATACCTAAGTCTAATATTTTATCTGTGTTTATTAAGTCTTTGAATGTCTGTATCCTTCCCATTTGAATGGGAAGTAGTTCCCAATAATACTCAAATATTTATGTGAAATAATAAATACAAATGAAAAAAAAAAATACGAACAAAAAAAAATATCAAATACCAATTAGTGAAAATTTATATTGAAGCTACTTAAATTTATATTTAAATTAATAAATGTTAAAATATATATAAATATATAAATGTATAATGTACACATATATAAATGTATAATATACACATATATAAATATACAAATAAAATATATGAAAATAGAAAATATAATAAACAGTGATGAAGTGAACAAAATCCAAAGTGAATGAACTCAAATAAAGTCCAATTAATATTTAAAATTTAAAACAGATTGTGCAGTCTTCCATCACCAAAAGAGCAAACATCACAAACACTGGAATGCACACCGGATAGTAAGCCAGAGAGACTTTCAATTATGGGATGTTGGTCTCTAAAACAGAAGAACAAAAGGACTTCCCATAGCTTAAATCTGATGGATAATTGTATTAACAAATAAATGAATATACTCACAAACAAAAGATTAAAATCAGTATATATGCCAGCCGGCAAGTGAGCGTCCATTCGCTCAAGATCCCACGTGACTGCTCCAGCACGTCCTAGCCACTCAACGCTCGTTTCGTCACACGTTTCGTAAAAAAGGTCACGTCTGCCATATTAGAAAAAGGCAATAGGAATGGCAAGTGTGAAATAAATCAAGGAAATAAATAAACTAAGATATAAAATTTAAAATTTGACACAACATATTTATGTGCCTAAAATGAAAAAAAAATTATACTATTATGTTGTTATATAATAGTCAGAAATCAAACAAAAAAATGAATATAAAAAAAATTCCCTAATAGAAAAGCTAATACATACCCCATAGCCATGGTGGAAAGCTAAGTGATTGCTAATAGATAGATAAAGTTCAAAAAGAACGATATCTGAGGGGTATTATCAGAACACGATCAAAGTAGTCATGGCTCAATTGTTCATATATACAAAATTTGTAAAAATGAAATGAAAATAGAGAATGGTAATAACAATTAAAATAAAATGAAAAATAAATAAGAATAAAAAAAGGAAATGAAAAAGAAATAAAAATAATAAAAATAAAAAGAAGAATTTTTTTTGGAGAAAGAAAAAAATAAATAATTAAAGATAAAAATAAAAATAAAAGAAAAAGAAAAATTAAGATAAATAAAAAGAAAAATGAAGTGATAAAAATAGATATAATAAAAATAGATAAAAAATATAGTAAAAAAGAGAAAATATCACACTCAAGAGATAAATTGTTGCTATGATGATGTTGAATCGGGTTGAGACCAAGATGAACGTAACAGTTGAATTAAGTCTCCCAAAAGTAATCACTGAGGTGGCAAGAAAAAAGAAAAAAAGGAACAAAAGGGCCACAACACACACCATCATAGATCATAAATTTAATAAGCATAGAAGGGAAAAATAATCACCCCCTCAATTCAAACCGAGTTCACAAGGTATTTCCCAATAGACAAACCAAATATTACCATTAGTACTATATGGACAATAAAATCATCAAAATGGGTTCCCGAAAGGTCCACTCTGTCGAGAACCCAATCAGTGGGGTTTTCACAGACCTGGCCAGGGAACTAAGGGGACCATAGAGTGAAAAGAGGAACTAGAGGAGGGAGAAGGGTATGAGCAAAAGCAAAAAAAAAAAAAACACAATAGGAGCTGGTGTTTTTAATCTTAGTACAGCCATTTTGACTCAATCAGAGAAGGTTGTACTAGATAAAGGACTCAAATTTGCACCTCCTCGCAGGCTCAATAAATTTGAGACCTACATTGATGTGCACAAATTCATCCGAAAATTAAACATCAAAAGATATATGCTTTCCAATCCAATTAAGGATAGAACATTGAGATCTACTGTTTACCAACATTCTGGGATTTCTAACGCCTCCCTGTTTAACCCTCCAGGAGCTCTGGCCCCTTCTATCAGGGTCTTTAGGAATGTTGCCCTTAGAGACCTTGATGAGATGCCTTTTAAGAGAATTAAATCTAACCCTGAATTTTCTGCAGGTGTCAATTCCCTATGCAAAAATAGGGATCTTGTTATCAGACCTGCGGATAAGGGTGGTGGGGTAGTCATCCTTAATAGAGCTGACTATATGACCGAAATGTATAGAATTCTAGATGATTGAGACACCTATACATTGCTTAGAATGCGAGACGAAGTCCTCTTATCTTAACGAACTACAAGAGATTGTCAAAAGAGGTTTTGAACAGGGCATTTTGGGTAAAAAAGAGAAGGCTTTCCTTGTCCCTAAGTCACCTCGAATGTCTATCATATATTACCTACCCAAGATCCACAAGCATTTATCTTGCCCCCGGGACCTCCTATTGTTAGTGGGATTGATTCCCTTACATCCCGGGTGGGCAAGTATATTGATTCTTTTCTCCAACCGTTGGTCTCTGGGATGCCTTCATATCTCAGAGATTCACGCCAAGTGATTAATTCACTGTAAAATCACACTCCGACTGAGAATATGTGGTTAGTGACAGCCGACTTAGCATCACTGTACACTATAATTCCTCATGAGTTAGGTTTTATGGCAGTAGAATTTTACCTCAGGTGGGATTCTGGCCTTTTTGATGAACAGATTTGTTTCATCATGGAGCTTTTACGATTTGCACACGCAATTACTTCTGGTTTGACCAAAAGTTTTTCGTCAGGATAGGGGTGTGGCAATGGGGGCTGAATACTCCCCCGGTCTGGCCAATCTTTTTATGGCCATGTGGGAGGAGGATGCCGTCCATGTTTGCCATAGGCCCCAGCTCAAGCTGTGGCCCGGTACATCGATGACAACCTCCTCCTCTGGGAGGGGGACCATGTAGACTTGGATGTCTTTATGGAGTTCTTGAATTACAACACTAGGAGGATCAGTTTAAGTTTTGAGACTAGTCAATCTAGTATTAACTTTTTGGGCTTGACTATCTCCAATTCATCTGACAGATTTGTTACTTCTACCTATTTCAAGAGCATGATTGAAATTCATACATTCCAACTGATAGTTGTCATCACCAATCTTGGCTGAGGTCGATACCAAAGAGTCAGTTTTTGAGGATTAAAAGACACTATACTGAACCGGAACAATTTTTGACTACAACTAATTAACAAACATTGGCACATTTTGAATAATTGCCCTGTTTTGAATACGATCTTACCAGACAGACCTCGGGTTATATATAAAGGGGCCCCTTCCTTAGAGATAGGTTGGCTCCCAATGTTTTAAACCCTCCAGTATCAAAGAAAGTTTTCTTTGAAAACCTTACGGGTTTTTATCAGTGCCGTAGATGCCGGGTTTGCTCCTTCAATGGTTGTTCCCATAGACAAACTCATACATTAGTTTCCTCCAGCACATTACGTGAGCATACTATTGAACCTTTTATTACATGTTCAACAGAAGGGGTCGTCTGTTTACTCCAATGTCCTTGCGGATTTCAGTATGTAGGGAGGACTAAACGACCCCTTTTTGTTTGATTAAACAAACATATCACTAATATAAAAAATGGTTTCCCAAAACTCAGTGTCATAATAAGGATCCTGCTAAAACATTTTTTTAGGTTCTTAATTTTTAGTTTTAACTTTATTATTTTTTTCTTTTCTTTCTATATTTTTTTCTTCTTTTTATTTATGTTTATATTTTTATTTATTTTTAATTTTTAATTTTTATTATTATTTCGTTTTCATTTTGTTTTTATTTTTATTACCATTCTCTATTTTCATTAAATTTTTACTAATTTTGTATATATTAACAATTGAGCCAGGAACACATCGATCGCGTTCTGATAATACCCCTCAGATATCATTCTTTTTGAACTTTATCTATCTTTTAGCAATCAATTAGCTTTCCACCACCATGGCTATGGGGTATGTATTAGCTTTTCTAATTGGGAAATTATTACTTTTTTTATAAAAAAAAATTATTTTATTTTTTAATTAGATTTCTGACTATTATATAACAACATAATAGTATTAATTTTTTCAGTTTAGGCAAACACATATTTTGTGTCAAATTTTAAATTCTATATCTTAGTTTATTATTTCCTCGATTTGTTTCACACTTGCCAATCCTATTGTCTTTTTCTAATATGGCAGACGGGACATTTTTACGTCCGCCATATTGGTTTACATTTTTACCTTCAGCTCAAAACGAGGCTTCGTTCATTTGGAATTGTACTTAAATGTGGCGCGTCAGTGCGTCGCCCGTACCCCAGATGACGTAATCATGTGATGAAACGCACATAGGGTGGCTAGGACGTGGTGACACAGTCACGTGGGATCTTAAGCGAATGGGCGATCACCTGCTGGCCGGCATATACACTGATTTTAATCTTTTGTTTGTGAGTATATCCATTTATTTGATAATAAAATTATCCATCAGATTTACGCTATGGAAAGTTATTTTGTTCTTCTGTTTGAGAGACCAACATCCCACAATTGAAAGTCTCCCTGGCTTACTATCGGGTGTGCATTCCAGTGCATTTCTGACCTGCTGTTTTGCCATTTGAAATCTACTACAGGGACCCTGTCGGGTATTTTATGTGAGCTATTGACGCTTGCCATCTGGTAAGTGTGCATTTTGTTTCAAATCTTTCTTTATTATTTCTTTATAATTATAAAACATACAAAACATCCATCAACATACCTAACATCCATCAACTACTACATATTTCTCAAAACAAAAAAAAAAAAAAAAAAAAAAAAAATATATATATATATATATATATATATATATATATATATATATATAAATCAGCCCTCATCCCTCCCCCCCTACCCCATCGCTCCTCACTTCCTCACTTACAAATATTCCTTAAGGATCCCTGAGGTGCAAAACTCCTCCCACTTTTTCCAATGCTTTGAAATCGGATTCTCCACATATCCTTCTTCTCTTATTTGCTTCTCCATATAGTGTGTTTCACTCATTTCACATTTCCACTCTATTATTAATGGAGCATTTTCCTTTTTCCATTTTCGCGCTATTACAACTTTTGCAGCTGTAGTCATACAGTGCAAAAACTCTATCTCTTTCTGTGTTAATGATTTAGGTGTGAGAGAGAATAGTACTATCATTGTATCTATGTTTATCCTAGTACCTGTCACTCGCTGATATATTTCTGTTATCTTACCCCAAACATCTCTTAACTTGTAACAGCTATACCATATGTGTTCTAAAGTACCCTTTTCTATTTTGCATCTCCAACAGGTTTCAGGGTTCCTTTTATTTATTCTATTCATTACTACTGGGCTTCTATACCATCTTATTGCAACTTTATAGTTTTTTTCTTGGTCCTTGATTGCTACCGATAGTTTATGTATTCTTCCATATATCCCTTCCCATTCCTTCTCTGTCAACACATTCCCTATTTCCTCCTCCCATTTTTTCACTGCTGCTATTTTTTTAATATCACCATAGGGGAGTAATAGATTGTATATCTTAGAAAGTTTTTTATTCGCTTTATCCTTATTTAATACTATTTGCTCGAATACAGTTAATTGTCTATTAATATTTATCATTAATGGATCTATATACTGTATGCTTTCAACTGAGAGTATTGCAGCCATTTATTATTATATTCATGTCCCATAATCCTGACCGGACGTCATATGATGTGATCAGGATTATGAGCCTCTGCGCGCCCCCGGGGGCGCGCATCGCGGCGATCGTTGTTGCGGGGTGTCAGTCTGACACCCGGCAACTACGATTTCGGTAAAGAGTCTCCGGCGGAGACTCTTTACCACGTGATCAGCCGTGTCCAATCACGGCTGATCACAGTGTAAATAGGAAAAGCCGGTGATCGGCTTTTCCTCACTCGCGTCTGTCAGACGCGAGTAGAGGAGAGCCGATTATCAGCACAGCCCCCCCCGAGGATGCCCACACTGGACCACCAGGGACGCCACCAGACCACCAGGGATGCCAAGGACAAGGTATGCCACCCTAGACCACCAGGGATTCTAGTCAGTGCCACAATGGATGCCAATCAGTGCCCATAATGGATGCCAATCAGTGCCCACAATGGGCATCACTGATTGGCATGCATTATTGATTGGCACTGATTGGCATCCATTAGTGCAATATATTATAATACAATGCCGCCTATCAGTTCCCATCTGTGCTGCCTGTCAGTGCCTACCCATGCCCACCTGTGCCACCTACCCATGCCCACCTGTGCCGCCTACCCATGCCCACCTGTGCCACCTACCCATGCCCACCTGTGCCGCCTACCCATGCCCAGCTGTGCCGCCTAACCCATGCCCACCTGTGCCACTTATCCATGCCCATCCATGCCAATCCGTGCCAATTTGTGCCACCTATCAGTGCCCATCCGTGTCGCCCATCAGTGCCACCCATCAGTGCCACCTATCAGTGCCACATATCGGTGTCCATCAATGCCACCTCATCAGTGCCACTTCATTGGTGCCACCTCATCGGTGCCCATCAGTGTCGCCTTATCATTGCCCATCAGTGTAACCCCATCAGTGCCCATCAGTGAAGGAGAAAACTTACTTATTTGCAAAGTTTTGAAACTGAAACAAAAAAAAAACATATTTTTTTTCAAAATTTTCGGTATTTTTTTATTTGTTTAGCAAAAAATAAAAACCGTAGAGGTGATCAAATACCACCAAAAGAAAGCTCTATTTGTAGGAAAAAAATGATAAAAATTTCATTTGGGTACAGTGTAGCATGACCGCGCAATTGTCATTCAAAGTGCAACAGCGCTGAAAGCTCAAAATTGGTCTAGGCAGGAAGGTGTTTAAGTGCCCGGTATTGAAGTGGTTAAATATTAATTTTACTTTATTTGAGTTCATTCACTTTGGATTTTGTTCACTTCATCACTATTTATTATATTTTCTATTTTCATATATTTTATTATAATATATATATATATATATATATATATATATATATATATATATATATATATATATATATATATATATATATATATTCACATGTATTCATTTAAATATTAATTTAAGTAGCTTCAATATTAATTTACACTAATTGGTATTTGATATTTTTTTCATTCATATTTTTTTTTTCATTTGTATTTATTATTTCACGTAAATATTTGAGTATTTAAGAGATTCACTTATCAATTAAAGTTTCCACCTAGAGGGGATAAACAATTAATATTAGCGCAGCTATTTCTTTTCTTTTTTTCTTTGTATTTTGGTGTGTATAACACTTAGTAGCTGCTGCTTTTTTATGTTAGTTTAGTTTCTACTAGGTAGTGAGGAGCGCAGTAATTTTTCTTTTTTATTTGTGACTTGTCATATACCATGTACTGGGAGGAGCAATTGAGAAAATGTTTCTTAAACTCTGTCCTGTTGGAAGTGATATTGGTGGCCAATGGTCCTAAAGCTTGACAGCTGAGACATCTAGAGGTCCCACTTATAAAGCATCCACTTACGGACAATGCTGGGACATAAAAGTGAGGATCCTCTGGGACAAGGTGTAATCAATTTTCAAACAGGCTCTGTGCAATGCTCTAGATGCTCTACAGAAGACCAATCTTGGGTTAGATAGAAATGATTCTTACAATATATTCCAGTGATTGGAAACTTAATATATACTATATACTTTGTAACTTTATGATCTTTATTGCATCTTATGATGAAACTAGAAGATTGAGTATACTTTATATCCACATTTCTCTGGGTTCTCAGGAGACATTTATCTTGTGTCCAAGTACCAGTTATTTTAAAGCCTCATCTATTTGACCTTTTTAGATGATTCTTCTGAAGGAAATTCTAAAAGTTTAGACTTGTTCCATAAAATCTATGTCTGATGAACAATTTCTTCTTAGCCACTTGAATAAGGTACATTTCTTAGCCAATCTCTGTAATGACAACTGTTAAAATTCAACAACTTCCTATCAGCACTCTTTTGTGGTGATAATTCCAACGTTATTGCCTGTTAGTATTGCATACAAAATATTCTATAGCTGTGTGATGAGTGTGATTTGCAAATGATTGTCCATAAGTATTGTCATTTAGATATCAGCCAAATAGAACAGTTGCTGAGGAATCACCTTCCCAGTTAAAGCTTAAATCATCAATGTAACTCTAGTTTTTCATAGCTAAGGTTAGTGAGTCCTCTTCCCCCATATCAACTTTATTGATTTTGCACCAAGAACAATTTAGGAGTATGGAATTGATTGTCTGGGTGTTTCCAATCTTTGTAAACAATGGCATTGAATTGGGAATGATGGGGAAACATTTTATTGAAATGATTAGCGCTATGGAATGGCACCTAGTTGTTGTGGTAGGGCAAGGAATGGTGGAATGAGCAGCCTTGATTACAAAATAATTATTTCCTTTCTATTTTGGTAAAACAATTGCTGAAATTCAGCTGGTGGGGTTTCCTCCTCTAAGTAAGGGAGGGATGCAGTGTCCAAAAACAAGTCCTTTGATGTATCCCTAACATAATCAGAAATATTATCCATCTCTGTGTCAAATTTCACTGGGGTGTTTTATTCTCTTGCCGTCATAGGGAGTTACAGGTTGCACTAACTGAGACATAAATCTTTGAGTTACAGAAGAAAAAACCTCCACTGTGAGCCAACAAACTGAATTAACACCCAAGGTAATGGTCAGAGTGGGAACTGTAGCAATCTTTTCCTGCATCAAGCTTAACCTTGCACATTGTTCAAAGCAGTTATGAATTGGTGGGTTGCCTGAAACTGTAACCAGACATGCTCAAAATCAAAAAGGATGCTGTGTCTTTAGGGCTACTATACTCTATTGGGAATGCTCACAGACCAGCTTAGCCTGAAAAGGTATTTGAGGATACACTGTCACTGCAGGCAGGTAGCAATAATACAAGACTATACCCTTTACTGTGTCCCTGTGCAGGCAATGGTGAAGAAAAAGATCTGTCTTTTTCACCTTATAGAGTGCCAGGTATTGCATGTAGAGAGCTGCTCTGTGACATTCAATATGAGAGAGCATTGTGGGAAATGTGAATTCATGCATGCTTGGACATCCACAGAGCTGCCTCACAAACACCCCAGTTGCATAAAAAGGAACTAAAAAAATGAACAATAAGTGAGTCTTCAGAGATGGGGACAAGTGACCCACCACAGCTCTAGTCCTGATAATTCAGCTAGGAATCATCAGGAGTATTGGCCCAATATGAAAGCAAAGACCTGTGTTAAATGTCAACTGCAGGATCATAGCAAATAGCACACCAGTATATTTTTATCAGACAGGGTAGACCTGTGTTCAGTTGCTAACTGGAGAGGCTTCTATTACTTCTAACATCTGTTCTGAGTCTAGCAATAACCATTGACATTAGAACCATTTCTTCTAATTAGGCAAGAAAAAAAACATTACAGAAAGGAAATAAACATCAATTCTCCAGAGATCAGTAAGTGAAAAACTGAGCAGATGTGAGATGGGAGAGGTTAATACCTCAAAAGAGCTGGTCTTCTGTTTTCTATATACATTTCTCTCATTTTTGTACTATCAAGCGGTGTCCCACAATGGACAATAATGAAAGACAGTTTTGTTTATACATACAGTTTTATCCATTTTATTTTTTTGTTTTTTACATCTGGGTGTGGCTTATGGACCAACAACAACAACTCCAGATGCTCATTCCCTTGACAAAATCACCAGATAGATAATAATATCGAGTGGTACACTGCTGGAAAAATATAATTCAAGAATAAAAAAACTTGTTTAGATCTGCACTTTCATATAATGATGTATTATGCAATACTGTCTGACAAGTGCTCTAATCCCAGAGCTAAACTTTCATACCGATAACTGTCAAAAAGAATGATAAATAATCTCAGTCACAACAAAATCTTTGCCACATTATCCAAAGACTTTTGGGTGGTGTAAGTTTGAGAAAATAAAGAAAAAAAACTAGAAAATTAAGCAGAATGCAAAGTAGAAACACATAGTTGTAGTCCCTTTACTGTCAGTCTTTGCAAAGTGGAGCTATCTTTGATATAGATTGACCACAATCTGTTACCTCAGGTAATGCAAATACAGTATATAAAGTAGTTTTTGTAATGTGTAGAAAATTGAATATTTATTACAATATTGTATTGTGCACAGTTTGTGACGTTGTGACTCTTTTAAACTTGCTTTGGTGTGGTTAATTAATCTTTATTTATTTTTATTTTTTTTACATTCATGTTTTGAATTTAAGTCTTTGGGCGCTGTCCTAGAAATTCCCTAGTGCTTTTTTTGCCTGATCATTTCCTTCTTTGGAATGATAACACTCCAAGACTTAAGTCCAGTTTTCATCATGCTTTTCTCCCTTTAGAGTAGGGCAACAGGAAAGACTACACACATTAGGCTTATTTTCCCTGCAGAAAAGACTCTTAGGTGGGGGATATGAATGCAATATAAAAATATGTAAATGGTGATTCTAGCATAGGGAGAAAAAGGTTCAGTCTCGGGTTGCTCAAGAGTAGGGATGAACCAAACACCCCCCCGGTTCAATTCGCACCAGAACCTGCGAACGCAACGAAAATTAGCGAAAACTTTAGAACCCCATTAAAGTCTATGGGACGCGAACGTTCAAAAGTAAAGTGCTAATTTTAAAGGCTAATATGCAAGTTATTGTCCTAAAAAGGGTCCTACCCCAGGGGACATCTATCATTGCAAAAAAAAGTTTTAAAAACTGCCATTTTTTCAGGAGCACTGATTTTAATGACGATTAAAGTGGAAAAAAAAGTCAAATATTCCTTTAAATATCATGCCTGGGGGTTGTCTATAGTATGCCTGTGTTTAGAACAGTCCCTGCATAAAATGACATTTCTAGCAGAAAAAAAGTAATTTAATACTGCTTGCGGTTTAAATGTAATGTCTGATCCCGGCAATATGGATGAAAACCATTGAGAAAAATTGAAAAATGGCATGGGTAGCCCCCCCTGCCCATTACCAACCCCTTTGGGTCTTGTACGGATATTAAGGGGAACCCCGTACCCAAATTTAAAAAAGGAAAGGCGGGGGGCTCCCAGGCCCTATATATTCAGAACAGCAGTATACAGGTGGTACAAATAAGACAGTGACTGTGTAGGTTTGTTGTTAAGTAGAATCTGTTTGTAATTTTGAACTAGTACATTTTTAAATTGTAGCTCCAATCAAAAAATCTATTTTTAAGCTTTTTGGAAAACATAGGGATGGGTTATCACCCCTGTAACATTTTTTTTTTCCATCTGTGCACCTCTTCAGAAGATTTCACCTCACTTTCTGTCCCAATGACAAATATTTTTTGAAAATTTGGGTTTTTTAGTAAAACAAGGATTGGGATAAAGCATCAGTGGAGAGGAGACACATTTTTCCCATATCAACTCTTACAGGAGAGAATTTCCTTTCCTAGGGGTAGTAGGAGCCTGCCCTATATGCTCTGCAGAAATTGTTGGTGTTGCCACAACACTGTAAGCCCTCAAATTGACTCTTGGTGGGCACTGGAATGCCCTGCTGTGAACTATTTGATCAAGAATTGTAATTACATGCCATTGTTGAACAGTGGTAGAAAAATCTGGTCTTTGGTGGTGGTGGTGGTGATGGTGCCATAACACTGTAAGTCCTCACAGTTACTCTTGGTGGGCACTGGAATGGGCCCTGCTGTGAAATATTATATCAAGAATTGTAATTACAAGCACCTGTTGAACAGGGGCTGAAAAATTGGGTCTTAGGCACTGGTGCCACAACACTGCAGCGCCTCGCAGAAACTCTAGTTGGAGAGCAGGAATGAGCCCTGCTGCAAAGTATTGCATCAAAAAATGTAATTACACACCCCTGTTAAACAGGGGCTGAAAAATTAGGCCTTAGGCACTGGTGCTGGTGCCACGACACTGCAACCCCTCACAGATACTCTAGTTGGAGAGCAGGAATGAGCCCTGCTGCAAATTATTGCATCAAAAATTGTAATTACATGCCCCTGTTAAACAGGAGCAGAAATATTGGGCCTTAGGCACTGGTGCCACAACCCTGCACACCTCACAGAAACTCTAGTTGGAGAGCAGGAATGAGCCCCGCTGCAAAGTATTGCATCACAAATTGTAAATACAAGCCCCTGTTAAACAGGGGCAGAAAAATTGGGCCTTAGCCACTGGTGGTGGTGCCCAGAACCCAAAATATTCTTCCAAGCTATCAGCAGGATCATTGAGGAGGAAGAGGATAGTCAGTCAGCATAACAGGATAGTCACTCAGCATCTGCACAGGCATTCTTGAAGGGATCTGATATTTAAAAAAAATGATTCGGTTACATCAGCTATAGGTGCTTGGTAGCTGGTGGTGATCCAAGACTGATTCATCTTTATGAAGGTCAGTCGATCAACTGATTCGGTGGACAGGCGCACCCTGTGATCGGTTATAAAGCCTCCAGCAACACTGAATGTGCAAAATCTAAATATAAAATCTGCGCTTGGTAAAAAATTAATTAAGAAAACAGCAGCTGAACACACTAACCCAGATACTAGGCCCAAATAACAAAAATGTGAAAAACAGTGCAGCGCTTGCTATTAAATAAATTAAACATGTAACTAAATACAATAAAGTGATCTTTCATGAAGAAACCTTAGTGTTAATGATTCCAGAAACTGAACATCAGTGAAGGAAAATATTGTACATCAGTGAAGATATCCAATTGTGCAAAAAGTTAATTTGCAAAAAAGTTGTTTGGTTGTGAACCAAAGAAATATTTTTCTAAAAAAAAAAAAAAAAAATATATATATATATATATATATATATATATATATATATATATACAGTGGTGTGAAAAAGTGTTTGCCCCCTTCCTCATTTCCTGTTCCTTTGCATGTTTGTCACACTTAAGTGTTTCGGAACATCAAACCAATTTAAACAATAGTCAAGGACAACACAAGTAAACACAAAATGCAATTTGTAAATGAAGGTGTTTATTATTAAAGGTGAAAAAAAATCCAAACCATCATGGCCCTGTGTGAAAAAGTGATTGCCCCCTAAACCTAATAACTGGTTGGGCCACCCTTAGCAGCAACAACTGCAACCAAGCGTTTGCGATAACGTGCAATGAGGCTTTTACAGCGTCCTGGAGGAATTTTGGCCCACTCATCTTTGCAGAATTGTCCTAATTCAGTTACATTAGAGGGTTTTCGAGCATGAACGGCCTTTTTAAGGTCATACCACAACATCTCAATAGGATTCAGGTCAGGACTTTGGCTAGGCCACTCCAAAGTCTTCATTTTGTTTTTCTTCAGCCATTCGGTGGTGGACTTGATGGTGTGTTTAGGATCATTGTCCTGCTGCAGAACCCAAGTTCGTTTCAGCTTGAGTACCCGAACAGATGGTCGGACATTCTCCTTCAGGATCTCCTGGTAGACAGCAGAATTCATAGTTCCTTTTATCACGGCAAGTCTTCCAGGTCCTGAAGCAGCAAAACAGCCCCAGACCATCACACTACCACCACCATATTTTACTGTTGGTATAATGTTCTTTTTATGAAATGCAGTGTTCCTTCTACGCCAGATATACTTGGACACACACCTTCCAAAGAGTTCCACTTTTGTCTCATAGGTCCACAGAATGTTGTCCCAAAAGTCTTGGGGATCATCAAGATGTGTTGTGGAGAAATTGAGACGAGCTTTGATGTTCTTTTTGCTCAGCAGTAGTTTTCTCCTTGGAACTCTGCCATGCAGGCCATTTTTGCCCAGTCTTTTCCTGATGGTGGAGGCATGAACGCTGACCTTAACTGAGGCAAGTGAGGCCTGCAGTTCCTTGGACGTTGTTGTGGGGTCTTTTGTGACCTCTTGGATGAGTCGTCGCTGCGCTCTTGGGGTAATTTTGGGCGGCCGGCCATTCCTGGGAAGGTTCACCACTGTTCCATGTCTTCGCCATTTGTGGATAATGGCTCTCACTGTGGTTCGCTGGATTCCCAAAGCTTTGGAAATGGCTTTATAACCCTTTCCAGACTGATAGATCTCAATTACTTTCTTTCTCAATTGTTCCTGAATTTCTTTGGGTCTCGGCATGATGTGTAGCTTTTAAGGATCTTCTGGTGGACCTTACTGTGTCAAGCAGCTCCTATTTAAGTGATGCCTTGATTGTGAACAGGTGTGGCAATAATCAGGCCTGGGTGTGGCTAGAGAGATTGAACTCAGGTGTGGACAACCACAGTTATAGTATGTTTTAACAAGGGGGGCAATCACTTTTTCACACAGGGCCATAATGGTTTGGATTTTTTTTCACCTTTAATAATAAACACCTTCATTTACAAATTGCATTTTGTGTTTACTTGTGTTGTCCTTGACTATTGTTTAAATTGGTTTGATGTTCCGAAACACTTAAGTGTGACAAACATGCAAAGGAACAGGAAATGAGGAAGGGGGCAAACACTTTTTCACACCACTGTATATATAAATGCCAAAAAAGTGTATTTACCAAAATTACTTCTAAAAAAAAAACAAAAGAAACGAAAACAGAAAAAATTGTAGAACAAAACAAGGAAAATCAAATCAAAAAAGAAGGTCCTTTCCCCTGAGTAAACGAAAGTGACTTAACAAAGTCCCATACAAGTGAAGATAATTATTGATTGAGTGGAATATCAGTGAACACAAATGAAGTTGATCCCATGTAACTCTGGTTAGAGTGCTTGACCACGTAAAATCATTTACTACAGCAACTTAAGTAAGTAATGCAGGCTTACCAGAACCTCTATTGGTATGCGCAGATACGAATTCCCAAACGATTTGGATCGGTCAAGGTCGCTCCTCAGACACTCCACATTGACTCGGACGACTCGAATCCTCTTTCCGGACGGGAAGGTAAAACACAGCCCACACCTTCGGGTGTTCCGAGATCGTAGTCCGTTCCGGTCAGTTCGAAAGTCTCAAGGTGTCGTATCACCGAATGGATGAGAAAAATAAAGTACGCCCAATCGTGTGATATAGTTTCAAACACGTGGAATTTATTTCTCAACCAAGTACAAGTTGGAAACTACGAATGACTCGGTCGAGTCACATAAAAATAATCGTAACATAAAAAACAGTTCTGCTAGCAAAAGTATATAAACGAGCGAATAAAAATAGCACGAGGTGTAAGCTTATCTACCCGACGATCGTTTCGTCACAAATTGACGTCATCAGGGGTACGCCCACACCCTCGTGCTAAAGCCTTTTATATCCTATGGGTAAGGTAGGGAGCCCTGCCATAGGTGCAAACAAAAAACTTCCGTTCATGATCAAATTAGCCAACGAACGACCAGTATATTCGAACAAGTTCCCATCAATTGGGAAGGATGACAGAGGTACTGAAAGTGATAGGGTGTCCCCCAACCAACCAATAAATTCCAGCACGGTCTATGACCAATTTATTCGAATAAGGTTGGAGTTCCCTCATGAAGTTTAGTGATAAAACTTATATCAAACATTAAAAATAACTCTTAGACAATGCAAACATTCGATGCAAGTCCAAATCCCCCCCTTAATATCAATGGCCACACAATTTGACCCCATATGTGTCCCAAAGATAGGTGGCAGGTTCAAAAAATGCACAAAGCTAGTGAGTGCGTGTGGTTTAGAAACAACCCTCCACAAAATCATAAAGATATGCAGATATGATATTGTAATGGGGGCCTAAACAGCATTGACTACCCACCATTACCCATAGTCATTTCAAGAAACTTCATAGGTAAAATATGTGTACTAAGTTTAAAAAAACATACAATTTTTTCTTATTTTATAAAAAAAATGTATAAATTATATAACAAAAATTATACAGAAATACACAAACGATAATATCATAGTTAGTCCTCAGGGCATAAACAGCCTGTATTAACTGCAAACTAGGCACACTGAAAAGGGGGGGGGGGGGGCATCAACCATTGTTGATGAAGCAGTTGATGTCCCATTCAATATTAAGTCCCCCAGGAATATGTGTACCTAATTTGTGTATCCAATTTGTTTCTGCTCTTGAGATAGTGCGCTTAGCATTGCTGCCGCGCCAATGCGGAATATATTTCTCTATAGCTAGAAAAGTGGTGCCTCTTGGATCACGGTTATGTTTTAAATCATAGTGTTTACTAACTTTGGAGATGTTGGTTATATGCTCCCCCAGGCGCACATGTAACATGCGTACTGTGCGACCCACATATTCTAAACCACATGGACACCTAAGCAGGTACACAACACACTTAGTAGTGCATGTGATAAATGTTCGAATAGGGTAAGTGAGTCTCGTCCCCTCCGAGGTGAAATCAGTAAATCTCCTACCCCGTAATGCATTCAGCTTGCAGGCTCTACATTTCCCACAAGGGAAAAAGCCTTTCAAATCTCCAAAGAATGTTGGTCTAATCGGGGGATCCGGGACATTTGGAGCAATCATATTTCTCAAGCTGGTAGCACCCCTAAAGATCACATTTGGTCTGTCGGGTAGCTCAGGACCCAAGATGCGATAATTTTTAATAACTGACCAGTGTTTCCGTAAGATTCTTTTAACGGCCCAATGTTGGCTCGAAAAAGTTGTAATTAAAGATACCCCATAGTTGTCAGTGTTACCAGTCCTAGGTTGTTTGACGACTAACAATGATTGGCGATCTCTACTGTTAACCTCCGTTATGATGGAATCAAGAGATTCACTATTGTAGCCCTTAGCCAGGAATCTCTTCTTTAAAATTAGTGCCTCCCTAAGGAAGTCATCATTAAAAGTACAATTGCGCTTAAGGCGCAGAAACTGGCCTTTAGGGACAGCTGACAGCCAAGATTTATGATGACAGGAATCCAGTGGGATATAACTATTCCTATCCGTTTTCTTAAAAAACGTTGTAGTAATTATATTGTTGTCCTTGATGGAAATGTTCAAATCCAAAAATTGGATGTTGGTGGGATTCAGAACATGACTGAGAACTATCCCACGGTCATTATTGTTTAGATGGGACAGAAAAAGTTCTGCTGATAAACTGTCCCCATCCCAGATGAACAGAATATCGTCGATGAACCTTTTCCAGGTCACCAATTCAGGAGGTTTGTTACTCAAGACAATATCCTCCTCCCATTTTGCCATGAAGAGGTTGGCCATACTGGGAGCAAATTTAGCTCCCATGGCCACCCCCTTCACTTGCAAAAAATGGGTCCCGTCATGCCAAAAATGGTTATGCGTCATGGCGAAAAAAAGTAGTTCTAAAATATAATTACGCTGAGTTACCGAAATACTCCCATATTGGGCTAAAAAATGATGTACTGCATCATAGCCCAACCGATGGGAAATTGCGGTATACAGCGAAGCTACATCCGCGGTAATCAGCAGATAAGTAGGTTTCCATTCAACCAATTGTAAAATATTGATGACATGCTTAGTGTCCCTCAAGAAGGATGGGGTGCCCACCACCAGTGGTTGTAGATATCTGTCAATATATTTCCCTATGCGGGAAGTTACAGAATCAATTCCACTGATGATGGGCCGCCCTGGTGGATTCTCCAAAGACTTGTGTATCTTCGGTAAAGAATACATGACCGGCAGGCGTGGCGCCAAAGGTACCAAAAAATCTCTCTCTTTTTTGTTCAGAATGCCCATATTGAACCCTTTATCGACCAACTCTCTTAGTTCACCTTTAAACCTAATAGTAGGGTCTGTAAGTAATGGGGAGTAGGTCTCGGAGTCTGACAAAATCCTAGTCATCTCATTGGAGTACATCGTTTTATCAAGTATTACTATTGCACCCCCTTTGTCAGCCGACCGAACTACTATATCCTTCCTATTCAGCAATGAGTCTAGTCCGATCTTAAATTCCCGTGTTGTTTGGGCTGGTCTCAACCTCAAATCGTTGAGATCTTTTAGTAACAGATCGTGAAAAATGTTTATGTTGGGTGCTGTATTGCTGGGAGGATTAAACAAAGAGGCGTTTGATAAACCAGAATGCATAATTGTTGTGGAATCCCTAGCCATTTGACGGGAGGGGTTGCTCATGATGTACCTTTTTATGTTCAACTTACGTGTGAACTTTTGAATGTCTATAAAGGTCTGGAATTTATTTAAATTCTGAGGAGGCACAAACTTTAGGCCCTTACCAAGAGTCTGCAATTCCTCCTTTGTTAACTCCTTGTTGCTAAGGTTGATGACACCGCTAATGTCTAGGTCCTTCTCCTTTTTGGTGTGAAAACGTTTCCCCCCTCTGCAACCTCTCTTGTGTCTCCGTTTCTTTTGTGTCCCCCCCGAGTGCCTTCCTGAAAACCCTGTTGGTAGTAACTACCACCTGAGGGTTGAATATATGATGGTTGGGAACCACCATGACCCCTAAGGGGTCCAGAGTGCCCCATCCTTTCTTCCCCAAGGGGGCCATATCTGTTAAAGGTCTCAACCATATAATTGGATCCCACATCCCTCAAATCCGAGGGGGGTCTCCTGTCCCTACTACCACTCCTACTCTGTAGAAATGGTTTTCTTCCTTGAAAAAAAGGCTTACCACCTCTGGAGCGCCAAGGTGGAGGAGGTGCCATTGAGGTGGGATGTTGGTAATAATTTGATGGAGTCGGATACTGTTGGTGATTAAAATTACGTTTGTCCATCCTTCCTCTGGAGGACTGAGGATATGGCTGTAATGATGGACCCATTCCTCGTTCAGTATATACTGGAGAGGCCTGATTTATGGAGCCCCATGAGGAATTAGAATCACCAACACCACCCCCTCTCATTCCCTCAATCTGACTAGGGGGATATAAATCTGGATCTCCCCTGGGGGGCAAGGGGGCCAAGTTTTCCATAGAGACCTGCCATTTAAACACAACATTGTCCTTATAGTCCTTTTTGTCCCTATTATATTTTTTCTTTTTCTTAGCTTTTTGTTCAGTTTCTTCTTTAGTCAAAATGGTTTTTAAAGCTTCGGACCTTTGCGTATATTCCGGATCATTTTTAAAGGGGACAAGCTTGGTTTTTATCAAGCTGATCTCATAGTCCAATGAGGCAAGTTTCCTCGATTTTTTAGCAATCAGGAATTTCAAAAACTGAACCCCTGCCTCATTGAAATATTTAAACCATTCAGCTATCTCAGTGTCCTCTTTTTGTGGGTTCACTTCCCATCTCAGGCTTCTGGGAACCATATTCTCCCTTACATATTCTTCCAGGTAAGCTATATCCCATTTAGTGTGTAGTTCAGATATGGTTAAATTCTTCAACCTCAAAAAGCAACCTGATAAATCATCCCTAGAATTCTCATTCCCATCAAAGACCCCCGTGGTGTCAATGACTGCTTGGGATCTGTATTCAAAAACATCCATTATAGATGAACCAGCAGCAAATGAATTGTATCGGCAAACAATAACAAAATCTAAATATAAAATCTGCGCTTGGTAAAAAATTAATTAAGAAAACAGCAGCTGAACACAATAACCCAGATACTAGGCCCAAATAACAAAAATGTGAAAAACAGTGCAGCGCTTGCTATTAAATAAATTAAACATGTAACTAAATACAATAAAGTGATCTTTCATGAAGAAACCTTAGTGTTAATGATTCCAGAAACTGAACATCAGTGAAGGAAAATATTGTACATCAGTGAAGATATCCAATTGTGCAAAAAGTTAATTTGCAAAAAAGTTGTTTGGTTGTGAACCAAAAAAATATTTTTCTAAAAAAAATATATATATATATATAAATGCCAAAAAAGTGTATTTACCAAAATTACTTCTAAAAAAAAAAAAAAAAAGAAACGAAAACAGAAAAAATTGTAGAACAAAACAAGGAAAATCGAATCAAAAAAGAAGGTCCTTTCCCCTGAGTAAACGAAAGTGACTTAACAAAGTCCCATACAAGTGAAGATAATTATTGGTTGAGTGGAATATCAGTGAACACAAATGAAGTTGATCCCATGTAACTCCGGTTAGAGTGCTTGACCACGTAAAATCATTTACTACAGCAACTTAAGTAATGCAGGCTTACCAGAACCTCTATTGGTATGCGCAGATACGAATTCCCAAACGATTTGGATCGGTCAAGGTCGCTCCTCAGACACTCCACATTGACTCGGACGACTCGAATCCTCTTTCCGGACGGGAAGGTAAAACACAGCCCGCACCTTCGGGTGTTCCGAGATCGTAGTCCGTTCCGGTCAGTTCGAAAGTCTCAAGGTGTCGTATCACCGAATGGATGAGAAAAATAAAGTACGCCCAATCGTGTGATATAGTTTCAAACACGTGGAATTTATTTCTCAACCAAGTACAAGTTGGAAACTACGAATGACTCGGTCGAGTCACATAAAAATAATCGTAACATAAAAAACAGTTCTGCTAGCAAAAGTATATAAACGAGCGAATAAAAATAGCACGAGGTGTAAGCGTATCTACCCGACGATCGTTTCGTCACAAATTGACGTCATCAGGGGTACGCCCACACCCTCGTGCTAAAGCCTTTTATATCCTATGGGTAAGGTAGGGAGCCCTGCCATAGGTGCAAACAAAAAACTTCCGTTCATGATCAAATTAACCAACGAACGACCAGTATATTCGAACAAGTTCCCATCAATTGGGAAGGATGACAGAGGTACTGAAAGTGATAGGGTGTCCCCCAACCAACCAATAAATTCCAGCACGGTCTATGACCAATTTATTCGAATAAGGTTGGAGTTCCCTCATGAAGTTTAGTGATAAAACTTATATCAAACATTAAAAATAACTCTTAGACAATGCAAACATTCGATGCAAGTCCAAATCCCCCCCTTAATATCAATGGCCACACAATTTGACCCCATATGTGTCCCAAAGATAGGTGGCAGGTTCAAAAAATGCACAAAGCTAGTGAGTGCGTGTGGTTTAGAAACAACCCTCCACAAAATCATAAAGATATGCAGATATGATATTGTAATGGGGGCCTAAACAGCATTGACTACCCACCATTACCCATAGTCATTTCAAGAAACTTCATAGGTAAAATATGTGTACTAAGTTTAAAAAAACATACAATTTTTTCTTATTTTATAAAAAAAATGTATAAATGATATAACAAAAATTATACAGAAATACACAAACGATAATATCATAGTTAGTCCTCAGGGCATAAACAGCCTGTATTAACTGCAAACTAGGCACACTGAAAAGGGGGGGGGGGGGCATCAACCATTGTTGATGAAGCAGTTGATGTCCCATGTTAGTCGACAAACAACCTAGGACTGGTAACACTGACAACTATGGGGTATCTTTAATTACAACTTTTTCGAGCCAACATTGGGCCGTTAAAAGAATCTTACGGAAACACTGGTCAGTTATTAAAAATGATCGCATCTTGGGTCCTGAGCTACCCGACAGACCAAATGTGATCTTTAGGGGTGCTACCAGCTTGAGAAATATGATTGCTCCAAATGTCCCGGATCCCCCGATTAGACCAACATTCTTTGGAGATTTGAAAGGCTTTTTCCCTTGTGGGAAATGTAGAGCCTGCAAGCTGAATGCATTACGGGGTAGGAGATTTACTGATTTCACCTCGGAGGGGACGAGACTCACTTACCCTATTCGAACATTTATCACATGCACTATTAAGTGTGTTGTGTACCTGCTTAGGTGTCCATGTGGTTTAGAATATGTGGGTCGCACAGTACGCATGTTACATGTGCGCCTGGGGGAGCACATAACCAACATCTGCAAAGGTTTTGATAAACACAATGTTAGTAAACACTATGATTTAAAACATAACCGTGATCCAAGAGGCACCACTTTTCTAGCTATAGAGAAATATATTCCGCATTGGCACGGCAGCAATGCTAAGCGCACTATCTCAAGAGCAGAAACAAATTGGATACACAAATTAGGTACACATATTCCTGGGGGACTTAATATTGAATGGGACATCAACTGCTTCATCAACAATGGTTGATGCCCCCCCCCCCTTTTCAGTGTGCCTAGTTTGCAGTTAATACAGGCTGTTTATGCCCTGAGGACTAACTATGATATTATCGTTTGTGTATTTCTGTATAATTTTTGTTATATCATTTATACATTTTTTTTATAAAATAAGAAAAAATGGTATGTTTTTTTAAACTTAGTACACATATTTTACCTATGAAGTTTCTTGAAATGACTATGGGTAATGGTGGGTAGTCAATGCTGTTTAGGCCCCCATTACAATATCATATCTGCATATCTTTATGATTTTGTGGAGGGTTGTTTCTAAACCACACGCACTCACTAGCTTTGTGCATTTTTTGAACCTGCCACCTATCTTTGGGACACATATGGGGTCAAATTGTGTGGTACAGGTCACCATTAGTGTATGTGGCCATTGATATTAAGGGGGGGATTTGGACTTGCATCGAATGTTTGCATTGTCTAAGAGTTATTTTTAATGTTTGATATAAGTTTTATCACTAAACTTCATGAGGGAACTCCAACCTTATTCGAATAAATTGGTCATAGACCGTGCTGGAATTTATTGGTTGGTTGGGGGACACCCTATCACTTTCAGTACCTCTGTCATCCTTCCCAATTGATGGGAACTTGTTCGAATATACTGGTCGTTCGTTGGTTAATTTGATCATGAACGGAAGTTTTTTGTTTGCACCTATGGCAGGGCTCCCTACCTTACCCATAGGATATAAAAGGCTTTAGCACGAGGGTGTGGGCGTACCCCTGATGACGTCAATTTGTGACGAAACGATCGCCGGGTAGATACGCTTACACCTCGTGCTATTTTTATTCGCTCGTTTATATACTTTTGCTAGCAGAACTGTTTTTTATGTTACGATTATTTTTATGTGACTCGACCGAGTCATTCGTAGTTTCCAACTTGTAGTTGCTTGAGAAATAAATTCCACGTGTTTGAAACTATATCACACGATTGGGCGTACTTTATTTTTCTCATCCATTCAGTGATACGACACCTTGAGTCTTTCGAACTGACCGGAACGGACTACGATCTCGGAACACCCGAAGGTGTGGGCTGTGTTTTACCTTCCCGTCCGGAAAGAGGATTCGAGTCGTCCGAGTCAATGTGGAGTGTCTGAGGAGCGACCTTGACCGATCCAAATCGTTTGGGAATTCGTATCTGCGCATACCAATAGAGGTTCTGGTAAGCCTGCATTACTTACTTAAGTTGCTGTAGTAAATGATTTTACGTGGTCAAGCACTCTAACCGGAGTTACATGGGATCAACTTCATTTGTGTTCACTGATATTCCACTCAACCAATAATTATCTTCACTTGTATGGGACTTTGTTAAGTCACTTTCGTTTGCTCAGGGGAAAGGACCTTCTTTTTTGATTTGATTTTCCTTGTTTTGTTCTACAATTTTTTCTGTTTTCGTTTCTTTTGTTTTTTTTTTAGAAGTAATTTTGGTAAATACACTTTTTTGGCATATATATATATATATATATATATTTTTTTAGAAAAATATTTTTTTGGTTCACAACCAAACAACTTTTTTGCAAATTAACTTTTTGCACAATTGGATATCTTCACTGATGTACAATATTTTCCTTCACTGATGTTCAGTTTCTGGAATCATTAACACTAAGGTTTCTTCATGAAAGATCACTTTATTGTATTTAGTTACATGTTTAATTTATTTAATAGCAAGCGCTGCACTGTTTTTCACAACACTGAATGTGCGTTCTGAAAGAATGGTGGATGCAGGACAGGCCAGTAGCTCAATTGCATACTGGGCAAGTTCTGGCCAGTGATCCATCCTCAAGACCCAGTAACCCAGAGGATTTTTGGTTGGAAAGGTGCCCAAGTCTGATCTTGCCCCTAGGTATTCCTGCACCATGTAAATCAGATGCTAGCGAAGGTTGCTGGAACCGATCATACCTTGTGGCTGCGGACTAAAAAATTGTCTGAACGCATCGGTCAGATGGCCACCTTCTCCACCGCTCCTTCTGTGACTGACCGATGCCTCAGCAACACGTTGTCCAGGACCAGGAATTTGTAACCTCTCAGTCTCTGGGAATGCGTTGCACAGACCTTTCTGAAAGGCCTCCCTCTACGACGGCAAGATAAGGTCCGCAACCTTACCCTTGTATGGTGGATCAACGAGAGTTGCCAGCCAGTAATGATCCCTCTCCTTGACCCACTGAATATGAGGATCCTTCCGCAGACTTTGCAGGATCAGGAAGGCCATGTAGCATAGGTTAGCTGAGGCATTTGGTCCGGAGTCCTCTGGGTCACTAAGGACGTCATGATCCGCAACCACCTCCTCCCAGCCACATACAAGTCCTCGGGTTTCTTGTGACTGTAAATGATCCCTGAAAGACTGCTGCTGATGCTGAGTGCCAGGCTCCACCTCCATGCTGACACAATCCTCCTCCTCCTCTTCCTGTGTGATCAGCAGGCCAGTAGGAACACTGTCTGGATAAAGGGGGCCTTGAGAGGCAAGGAAGTCCTCCTCTTCCTGCCTCTGTTCTGCCTCAAGTGCCCTGTCCATTATTCCACGCAGCATGTGCTCCAACAGGTGGACAAGAGGTACAGTGTCACTGATGCATGAACTGCCACTGCTCACCATCCTCGTGGCCTCCTCAAATGGTGACAGGACAGTGCATGCATCCCTGATCATGGCCCATTGACATGGGGAAAAATCGAGCTCCCCTGACCCTGTCCTGGTGCCGTAGTCGCACAGGTACTCATTGATTGAGTTCCACCTGGTGGGCATGTCATAGATTAGGCTGTTCTTGGGCAGGTTCAATTCCTTTTGGAGGTCAACCAGCCGAGCACTAGTATTATATGACCAGCAGAAATGCACACAGACTTTACTGGCCTGCCTCAGGACATCCTGTAAGCCTGGGTACCTGCCCAAGAAGCACTGCACCACCAAGTTACGGACATGAGCCACACAGGGAACATGGGTCAGTTGTCCCTGTCAGAGGGCGGAGAAGAGGTTGGTGTCATTGTCGCAAACCACCATTCCTGGCTTAAGCTGGCATGGTGTCAACCACCTCTCGGCCTGCCCCTGCTTGATGACAGAATCTCTGCCCCAGTGTGGCTCTTGTCCTCCAAGCACACCAGCGCAAGCACGGCATGGCATCTTTTTGCCTGTGTACTCCCATGGCCCCTTGAATGCCTACGGAGCACTGCTTGTTTCCGAGGACAAAGCACAGGAAGAGGCCATAGAGGAATAAGAGGAGGGGGTGGAGGAGACAGGTGTGTCACAATCACCAGTAGTAGCATTTTGGAGGTGTGGTGGTGGAACAACCTCCAACACTACTGCACCTTGTCCTGCATCCTTCCCAGCTGCCAGAAGAGTGACCCAATGTGCCGTGAAAGATAGGTAACGTCCCTGTCCATGCCTGCTGGACCATGAGTTAGCAGTAATATGCACCTTACCACTGACCGCCCTGTCCAGCGAGGCATGGACATTGCCTTCCAGATGCTGGTAGAGAGCCAGAATCGCCTCCCATGGGAAAAAATGGCGTTTGGGAACATGCCACTGAGGAACCACACATTGCACAAACTCACAGAAGGGGGCCGGGTCTACCAACTGCAAAGGCAGCAGTTGAAGTGCTAGCAATTTAGCCAAGCTAGCATTCAACCGCTGGGCATGTGGATGGCGGGGAGTGAACTTCTTTTGACGGTCCAGCAGCTGGGGCAGGGGAATTTGCCTGGTACAATCAGATGTCGGTGTAATGCTAACAGATTGCCTGCAAGTACTTGGCTGTGACACACCTAATTCTACACCTTCATTCCTCTCAGTGCAGGTTTTAATGAGGACTGAAGGTCTAGTGGGGTTGGAGATCCCAGCTGATCAGAAGAAAGGAGAGGTCCGCTATGTTCTTTGGTGTGGGTCTTTTAGGTATGCTTCCCAGTGAACTGCATGGCAGGTTGACATAAGTCTGGTCAAGCATGTGGTGCCCAAGCGGCTGATGTTTTGGCCATGCGAGATACGCTTCAGACATATGTTGCAAATAGCAGCGGTGTGATCTGATGCACTTGTCTCAAAAAAAGGCCCACACCAAAGAACTTTTGGAATAACGTGCAGAGGCAGCGCCCTGCACAGGCGGAGCTCTGCAGTGTGATGCAGTCAGTGTGCTGCCCTTAAGCTGGCCCCTGGAGAGCATCCTGCCTCGTTGGAGATGTGCCTCCTCCTCCTCTCTCCTATCAGGCAACCACGTGGAGTCAGTGACCTCTGCCTTCCAACCAAAAGGCACAGGAAGGGGAGGAACATGGAGGAGTCAGTGCTTAGGCTGATTGGAGAGGCTTCTGCGGCCCTCAAAACCACCCCCACTCTTTAAGAGGCCTTTGCCTCCATGGCTGCATGCAAAATGCAGAAAATGGAGGAGGAACAATGCTTCATGTGTGAAGAACTCATTTATTACACACTAAATAAGGGGTTGAGGGGAAAACTCGCCAACAAACCCCACCTGTGTGAGTTGGACCATCCTCCTCCTCCTTTTTTTACACCTCCAACACCACAGCCACAGCCTGGAAGGAAGCATGGAAGAAAGACCAGAGAGTGATGGCCTGGGTTCAGTCTGGTCTGACAAAAGATGCAGGCTCTTGTATGACCACAGCCTGGGGACAGATATGTCATCTGCTGCTGTTCCTGATCTCTTGGACTTCTGGACCAGATTGTACTCCCTTATATATGGACTCCTCAGGCCACCAATTTTGCCTAAAAAGAGTTGAGGTGTGCCCTGGGAGCCAAAGACTTTGCCAATTTCAGCAGTTTCTCCGGTGTTGCCTTCCTCTTTATTTGGTTATGACCCCTAATAAAGGTTTTTTTTGTTAAAGAAATACTTGCCTATGTACTTGCCTAAATATGTTTTATTTGTGAGTAGGCAGGTATATTTCAAAAATACAAAGTCAAATTAACAATGGACACCAACACCAAACAACCCCCTCGAGATTAAAAATAAAACAATAAAATAAAAAGTTAATAATGGTGTTGTGGTAAGTTGACACACCAAAAAATTATGGAGATCACCAAGCAAAGGAGATCTTGATTAAAAAAACAGCCACTAGCGACAGCACCATGGTTACCCTCCAAACACATCCCAAACGTGGCATCCAAACATATCCTTGTAGGCCCCACTTTGAGATGCTTCCACAAAGCTTGCTCCAGTTCACAATTAGCAACGATACCGGGCCCCATGACCCCAATCCGAGTCAATCCAGATTTTTCCCCCGGACTGTCCCCAAATTTTCTCGCTTCTGTGTGGCCTCACAAACATATCAGAGCAAAACACTTTTTTCAAGCAGACTCTTTCATATCACGGGATAGACTAGCCGCACAAATGAGGGATCAGCAATTCCCTTTATGGACTTACCTTCAACTACAGCACTTTCTTTCGGACCCCAAACGCAGAGCACTTTGGTCCAGGCCCCTTACTGCATTTGAAGCTTTATGCTCGGAAACCGCACCACAACAGCACCTAATTTCATACATATATCAGCTCCTTTTGCTTAAGCATCCGCGGAAACACAAAAGTTGCCATTTTTGGGAGAAGGAACTCGCAATTACCATCTCAGATGACCAATGGGAACAAATATTTGAATACACTCTCAAGGGATCGATAAACGTTTCCACCCAAGAAAACGGCTACAAAATTCTCAACCGCTGGTACAGAGTTCCAACTCTCATTCACAAATATTCGCCAACCATATCAAACCTGTGCTGGCGATGCAATTCCGAACCCGGCTCCCATACCCACATTTGGTGGTCCTGCCCCATACTCCAAAAGTTCTGGCAAGAGGTCCATAAGTTTACATCTAAGATAACATCATACACTTTAGAATTCACCCCCGCACAACTCCTGTTGCATCACACCTCCTTATCCAGACGAACTTACTTTAAGTCCTTGACAATGCACTTGTTGAACGCAGCTAAACTGTGTATTCCTGTTCACTGGGGCACATCCAGACCTCCGACAATCAAGGAATGGTTTATGAGGATCAATAGAACCGCTGAAATGGAAGAACTTATAGCCATTTCGCAGGAAAACATCAATAAACACAACTCTCGTTGGGCTTGCTGGTCCCACTTCAAAACAACCTCAGACTACGCACACTTCATGCAATTGAATCCTACCTGAACAAGAGAGACTCCTCACTCCTTTGACTGTAAACATAGCGAGGGCTTGGGGAGGAGGGGGGGAGCGGGCAGAAGTCGGGGGCTAGATTGGCGGCTATTGCCCCCCCCTGACTCGTCTGGCCCGCTCCTCCCATCCTCTCCATTTACTTTCACCTTTGATCCATACACACACTCCCATTATAATTCCAATTTTTCAGTGCGAAAGATATCCCCCCTCACCCTGCTTACCACCCTCCCCTCAACCCCCCCCCCCCCTTTTTGTTCTTTTTTCGCTTCCTCCCCCCCTCTCCCCCCCACCACACTCATTCAAAAATGGATGTAACCGATAACACCAGCTGGACTGGTTACGTAAAGGCTTCTATAAGGCATGAAACACATGCGACACACATAATCCTGGACCGAACCCTAGACGGATGTCTATAAATAAAAACTTCCGCAACCAATCTAAAGTTATACACAGTACACTCATCTGATTCAGCAGCTAATTTGAAAACCCGTCAACCTAAGAACAAATACAGATGATCATTTACTGCGACAGATTGTACCATATTGTGCACCCAATTGCTACTCCTGGTCGTACAAGATAAATCCTTCACAGGCTTACACACACACGTGTTGTATGTTCTTTATAGTTGATACTGTCACGGATACTATGGAGATTGTAGAACATGTCTACATTCCTATTATGATGTCATTGTACATGTACTGTTATATCCTGTGATCTGTAAATTTGTCTCTACTTATGTTCAATAAAACTTTTATGGAATAAAAAAAAAAAAAAACAGCCACAACATTTTTAAAAAAAATATTAAAACATAAAAATAAAAAAATATTCCGGAGGTCTGACGAATAAAAATATATTCATGAAATCAGGATAAATAATAAAGAAAGAAGTTTGTGAGAAATATGTGTGAATATGAGCAGCAAAGCAATTTCATTCTTCTAGCATTATAAAGAAAAAGAGAATGCGCTGCATTAAACAATTTTTAACATTGCAGCAGGACGAATGTGCTATATCCATTACAAATGCTAGTTCTACCAGACCGAGTGCTTCCGTCTCGTAATTTATTCTGCGCATGCATGGCACTTTGTGCAGCAGACTTTTTATGTGATCGGATTTTGTTGGAAAAAGTCCTATGGAGCCTGTGTACAGGGCATAATATCTCGTACACACGATCCGATTTTCTGAAGGAAAATGTTCGATGAGAGCCCTTTGTCAGCAATTCTGACCATGTGTAGGCTCCATCGGACAGTTTCCATTGGAATCTTTGTCACACAAAATTTGAGATCTGGTTCTCAAATTTTCCAACAACAAAATCCGTTTGCATAAATTCCGATCGTGTGTACACAATTCCGATGCACAAAGTGCCACAAATGCTCAGAATAAATTACGAGACGGAAGCACTCTGTCTGGTAAAACTAGTGTTCGTAATGGAGATAGTATATATACTGTGCCGCGCTACTAATACTCATCAATTAATAAAACCTGTGCTATAAAACAATATAAATATAATGCGTAACATTAAAATTAGATATACTATAAAGTGATCATGCTCCGTGAGTCAAACACAGTCCATAATGATATGAAGATGATAAACAAAGTCCATGAAAATAAAAATGAATATGAATAAAGTGATAAGGTATCTTCATGCACTGTGCACTCCTCCCCCTTCAGCTGTACCATCACATTAAAAAATAAGCCTATAGTTGTTACCAGCAGTTAGCCGGCATCATACTGATGTCTCCTATTAACATACTGGCTGTTGTATGCTAATGCTCCACACTGGTCACTTCCTGCTTCTGATAAAAAAAAAGCTTTCAAAGGATATCAGTATCTCCTGGTCACTTCCACTAAGCCTTCTCACCTATGCTACATAGGGGAAAATGATAGAAGCATACAATAGTGTGATACCATCTGACTCTGGAGCCTGATTGTCTGACATGTGGAAAGCAGGAAGTGGTCTGGAGCGGAGGCATAGGATATACTGAACACTGTGAAACTAAAACTAGAGCTTCAGATCTGGGATTCAAGTGATTGGCAGTAGACAACCACACTTCTGTGCCAGGTTCCAAAATAAATTCCCCGCACCTCTTCCTATTAAACATTTTTTTATAATACTCTTGAGCCTTGGCCATGGTTTCTTGCAGCAATGTATTATTAGAGGAGAAGAAATCCAAGGTTTCAGAGACTGCAGGAACGGTACATTCAAGTATTGATCTGGGCAGAAAAGACAGGTGGAAACTATAGTTGACAAAGAATGGCATCTGATTGATGGACGTATGCAGAGAATTGTTATAAGAGAACTCAGCAACAGGGAGCAAGGAGGCTCAATCATCCTGAGAGAAAGTGGAGAAGCAGCGGAGGTATTGCTCCAGAGTTTGATTGGTTCTCTCAATTTGCCAACTCGTCTTGGGATGATAGAAGAAATGAAGAAAATGACAATTCTATTTCCAGGGAGCCACAGAGGGCCTTCCAGAACCTAGAGGACTGGACACGTCGATTGGACACAATACTTGTTGGGACCCAATGCAACCTTACTATTTCCTTCACAAAAATCTTAGCTGTCTCCATGGCTGAGGGAGTGCCTCTCATAGGAAGGAAATGTGCCATCTTGGACAACCTGTCCACTACAACAAAGGAGAAAAAGCCTTCTGATGGAAGGAGTTCAACAATGAAGTCCATAGAGATCATACTCCACGGCCTCTTTGGGACTGGTAAAGGTTTCAATAAGCCCCAGGCTTGTTCGGCTGTTCTTAATTTGAGCACAAGTATTGCATGAGTCAATATAATCCTTACAGTCCTTGATCAGGCGAGGCCACCAGAAGGTACGCTATACCAGGTCAGTAGTCTTAAGTACACCAAAATGTCTGGCCAACTTACGGTCGTGGCAAAGCTTCAGTACATGTATTCTTAGGCCCTCAGAGACCACAATCTTGCCCTTCATGCCAGAACAGGCCGTTCTTAGCATAAGTCTCAGCAGACGGGGACATACCCATAGAGGCCTGCCTAATCCAGGAGATGAGATCCCCTTGAAGAAGCAAAAAGTTCCAAGAAGGAAGAATGGTGTCCAGACGTAAGGTCTCCTCAGAGTCATGAAACATACAGGAAAGAGTGTCCGGCTTGATATTTTTGTAGCCGGGTCTGTAGGTAATACGGAACTGGAATCTAGAGAAAAAAAGTGCCCATCTGGCCTGCCAAGATGGGCACTCCCATAGAGGCCTGTCTAGTCCAGGAGATAAGATCCCCTTGAAGAAGCATGAAGTTCCCAGAAGGAAGAATGGTGTCCGGAGGTAAGGTTTCCTCAGAGTCATGAAACATATGGGAGAGAGTGTCTGGCATGATATTTTTGGAGCCGGGTCTGTAGGTAATATGGAACTGGAATCTAGAGAATAAGTGGGCACTGATGAGCTGTCAGCAGCTCGCAGTGATCGGGACTGATGCCCCTCTCACTGTCGCCTGTGATTGGCTGTGTTGACATCACATGATCAGCTGTCATTGGCTGACAGATGATCACCTGGTAAGGGGTCAGAATCTGTGATCCAGCGAGTCTCATAGACTCGCTGATCACAGAGCATGCCGCGTGCACCCTTCAGGGGGTGCGTAGGCTGCTCATGCACGGGACAATGTCAATAGACGTTGTCCAGGCAATGCGGGTCCACGCTCCTGTCGTCATTCGGCTATAGCGAGGATCTCAAGTGGTTAACAATAGCAGCTGAGGTGAACCATTCATTAATTTTTTCGAAGGCTGACTGCGCCTTAGGAGTCCAGCATAATCGGGTCCCTTGTCTGGTTAGCTCGGTAATATGAGCGATTATCGTAGAGTAACCTCTGATTAACTTCCTGTAGAAATTAGAAAAGCCAATGAACCGCTGAACCCCTTTCTTATCTGTGGGTGCAGGCCAGTCCAAGATATGGAAAAAGAAGGTGTGATAATTACTGCCCTAAAATCTGGACCATCGCTGGATCAGATCACCCATCACTGGCCCCCGGAAAAGAGATCAGCCATCGCTGGATAGCAAGAGTGGATTACCACCGCTGGAATCTTTTTTTTATTTTTTTTATTTTTAATTAAGGACTTTTCCCAATGGTGTCTGTGCATTTTTTAACTAATTTTTACACTTTCTTTGTGAAATGGTAGGGGTACTTTTGTACCCCCTTACTATTTCAAACAGGGGGCTGGGATCTGGGGGTCCCCTTGTTAAAGTGGGCTTCCAGATTCTGATAACCACCACCGGCCAGGATTGTGGGGATGAGGCCCTTGTCCCCATCAACATGGGGACATGGTGCATTGAGGGGTCACAGACCCCCAAAGCATCCTCCCAATGTTGAGGGCATGTGGCCTGGTACATTTTTCGGGGTGTTCTATTGTTCCCCCCCCTTTTCCTATGGCCTGCCAGGTTGCATGCTCGGATAAAGGGTCTGGTATGGATTTTTAGGGGGAACTCCACTGCATTTTTTATAAATTTGGAGTGGAGTTCCCCTTAAAATCCATACCAGACCCTTCAGGTCAGGTATGGATATTTGGCGGGAACCCCACGTCAATTTTTAAAGATTTGACGAGGGGTTCCCCTTAATATCCATACCAGACCTGAAGGGCCTGGTAATTGAATTTGGGGGAATCCCATGCTTTTTATTTTTTTCAATGACTTTCAATGACTGTTATCTGTATTACGGGGAGCCAACAATTCATTATAACCGCAAGTAATTTTAAATTACTTTTTTTCCTGCAGAAATGACACTTTTTGCAGGGACAGTTCTAAGCACTGGAAACATGCGCCCCTTTACAGGCATATTATACACACCCCCCAGGTACGAAATTGAAAGGAATATTACACTTTTATGGTTTCACATTAAGCATTATTAAAATCACTGGTCCCGAAAAAACGTTGTTTTTTTAAAACGTTTTTGTATTGATTCATGTCCCCTGGGGCAGGACCCAGGTCCCCAAATACTTTTTTATGACAATAACTTGCATATAAGCCTTTAAAATTAGCACTTTAGATTTCCCCCTTAGACTTGTACAGGGTGTTCTATGACTTTTCAAATTTGCTGCAAACACCCCAAATTGTTCGTTGTTCGTCGAACTCGAAGTTCATCCCAAGTAGACAGTGATACCAGCAGTATTCAGAAAGGAATTGGATTTTCCCCATGGCCCAGTTAATACTGGGATTGTTGGCCTGCAGCCAGGGCATTCCCAGGATGATTGGGAAGAGAGGAGAGGAGATCATACAAACATAGAAGCTCCTGACGATGGGGATCCATGACGGCTATCAGGGGAATGGTCTCCTGAGTGACAGGACTGGAACTGAGGGTGAAACCATCCACCAGGTGTACTGCAAGGCCCCGGGCTTTAGGTTGGAGAGGAATGCTTTGGTTGGTAACGTAGACTAGGTCAATGAAGCAGCTGCATGCTCTGAGGTCAATGATGACTGATACTGGGATATTCCTTCAGGGAAGCTGCAACATGATAGAAAGAGCCAGGTGAGTAAAATATTTAGGCAAAACAGGTGCACAAAAAGAAGAGAAAGGAAGGCACTTGTGTGTCTTGTTGGGGCAGGCCCTCGCATAATGTCCAGGTTCACTGCAATACAAGCACACGTTGTGGGCACGTCTGTGCATGTTTTCTTCTGGAGTAAGAGAAGGACAGAGCAAACCGAGCTGCATGGGCTCCAGAACATCTGAGACCAGAGCAGGAGAGGTCAGAGGGAACTGGCTGGAGGGACTGGAAACCTTAGGGAGCATCCAGATGGAACGAGAGTGACTGGTAGACCTCTCAGAATGACACTCTCTTAGGCGGTAGTCAATTTGGATGGAAAGGTTGACAAGTTCATCCAGAGACTGGGGTATTCCAACACGTGCCAACTCATCCTTAAATGGGTCAGATAACCCCCTCCAAAATTGGTGATGCAAAACTGTCAAGAGAGTCCAGGGGTCCTGATTTTTGCTCCAGAAGGCGGTGGGCCCAGGTTTGAGGCGTGCCAGCCAATAGGGAGATGACAAACCCCACCTTTATTTCTTCCAAGGAGAAGGTTTGAGGTTGTAAAGCAAAGTAAATAAAAAGCATTGTAAAGCATTAAAATAAGTTTGTTGTCTAGATGGGTTTGTAACTAGAATGAAATGCAAACTTGATTTTGTGTAAGGAGAGGACACTCAGCAGCTGTTTACACATCTGGATGCAGGATCACTAGTGTGAGACACCATAACAAACTTTTTAGGGTGTCCCACACAGGTGCCCCAGTGAATACTAGGGGTCTCTACATGTGTGATACTTTAACAAAAAAGGGAAGTATTCCAGCTTTAGAAAGGAAATAAAATGTTCTTCAGCTTGGAACTCTGCCAAAACAGACAAGCAATGTTTCATATTCCTAGTTCTGCCCTCAAATATCTGTGTGCTAAGTATACCGTTTTTTTTAATTCTAATATGGGAGAAAGGACTCGGGACAGCTGAGGACACCAGGGACCCCCACCTCCTAAAGAAGGGGAAATCCCCACACCACAAGCAGAGGATGAGGAAGGAGATGTTTATGAATTGTCACCACAACAGGTGGAGTGTCTGAGACCAGACCTGCATATTTATAATACATGGTGTGTTTTTTTTTCTTTTAAGTGATGTGGATGTTTTGGAAAAAAAATCTAATTTCACTAGTGAAATTGCACAGATCGTCATTGGGGAGAGAATGGGGTGCAATTGTGATTTAGAAAATATAAAGGAAAACTTCAATGATGTTCAACAAAAAATGAAGAACATCATTAATGTTTTAGAAAGAATTTAAAACACACAAAAATTGAATTGTTTTCTCAATGTATTTTTGAATTAAAAAATTTTTTTTCAAGTATTTTAAAAGCTAAATTTTGAAGATGCACACAGTGAGGGTTATTTACTAAAGGAAAATCTACTTTGCACTGAAAGTGCACTTGGACGTAAAGTTGCTGGAGATCCGAGGGGGACATGCAACGAAAATAAAAAACAGCATTTTAGCTAGCACATGATTGGATGATAAAATCAGAAGAGCTTTCACTCATTTCAGATCTACCCCTTAGATTTATAGCGACTGCACTTACAAGTGCACTTTCAAGTGAACTTGCAGTGCACTTGTAGTGCAAAGTGGATTTGCCTTTCATAAATAACCCCCAGTGTGTCAACATGTGCTATCTGCCATCATGGGATATCAATGTACACGTTTTGTGGGTGCAACCCCATCCTCCCAACTCTATTAGGTGAGAAGAATAGGTTGCACCCCCAAACACTAGACATGTGCGTTCATTTTTGGCTGAATTTCATAATGCGCAGAATCCAAAAACTGCATGATCCGACATAAACAAATGCTTTATTTTCATTTTCTTTTTTTTTTGAATACAATTTTATTGAAAAAGAGTGCATTACAGAGTGACATAATCAGCAAGTACAAAGGTTTTTCGTATAATGTACAAGTCAGATAAAATATCAAGGTGGGTCACGCAATGGTGTATAAGCACAAGTACCTTAAATCGAAAGTGGAGATTATCTCTCTTCCTAACAAAACTGAGGAAGCCGTGACTGGATGGATCTGCTAATAATAAGGCACTGAACTAACCTCTGAAGGAGAACAAGGTATGTTACAATTCAAAAGGAAGGCTGTGAAGGGGGGGGGAGCCCAATTCTGTTGTTCTATTGTAGGTAGTCACTCAGTAGTAGAGAGGGTCATGTTCAGCAAGGTCCATTGTAGACAAAGGTAAGTTTATCGAGATGCGCTCGTTCTTGAGGAGTAAGCTGTGCCACAATAAAAGGGTCCCATCTGTTGTGGAAGCGCTGTGAGGCTTTCTGGTGGGCCAGATTGGCATTTAGTTTGTCACGAAAGAGAAGCTGCAGGAGATCTCTTTTAACCTGGGAGATGGAGGGTTTGGATGCAGAGGTCCAGTTGGCTAGTATGGCCCTTCTTGCTAGCAGGAGGCAGATCAAGACCCAGTCCTTGCCTGTTGGACTGGGTACGGTGGACCAAGGAAGCAGTGTGGGGTCCCAGTGCCCGAAGATAAGGAGTAGCGGGTCTTTGGGAAGCTTTAGCAATGTAATCTGAAATATATATGCCAGGGTTTGGTTTCAAAAAGCAGAGCTAAAAGTGCAAGTCCAGTAGCGGTGCGTGAGAGAAGGCTTGGGTTGATGGCACAATGGGCACAATGAGGGTGAGGCTGAACATAGTTGGGAGGCTGGGAGAAAGGGAATATGGGCACGGTGAGCGATTTTCAGCTGGGTTTCCCTCCAAGATTCATTGGGAACCAAGTTGTATACAGAGTTGAGGCCTTGCAGGATCTTGTCCACTATGTCTTCATCTGGAAAGTCTTTTGCCCAATTTGACACTGAGGATGAAGCCAGAGAGGGAGTCGTTTTTAAAAGTAGAGGTTTATAGATGTCGGAGATTTTGCAGGAGCCCTTTTGTATGAGTGTCTCAAGGAAAGAGGACGTAAATCTCGTGGATTCGTTCCTGCAGGTTTTTTAAAGAAAACTAATACATTGACCATAGTGGAAAGCAGAAGCATCTGGGAGAGAAAATTTGGCGGCTAGGGAACTGAATGATGCTAGCCGACCAGATTCAGGATCACACAGGGAGAAAAAGGTATCGAGACCCTTTTGGCGCCACAGATCATAGTGCTGGTGTTCCAGACCCGGGGAAAAACTCGGGTTTCCTTGTATCGGGAGGAATTTGGAAATAAAAGGAGAGAGTCGGAGACTTTTCCACACCTCCCTCCAGGCAATATCGGTGTCTCTCAACAAAAGATTGTGCTGATGCGGTGTAGGTAGAGATTTCCATTTGCAGTGAAGAAGGGCTGTAAGGGAATAGGGATGGACCATTGCAGTTTCCAGCTGATAGTTGGAACATTGGGATTTTTGGGTTATCCAATCCAGGCTAACCAACAAAAGACAAGCCAGGTTGTACAATCTAAGGTTTGGAAGACTAATACCACCTTCGGTCCTGGGAAGATGGAGTTTTGAAAAGGTTATGCATGGTCGTTTTGTTTCGCCATAGAAATTTTGATATTGCAGAATTCAAAGTTTTGGTATCCTTGTGTCTGATAAGTAAAGGTATCGTTTGGAGGGGGTACAGCAGGCGTGCGAAACTGACCATTTTTACCAAGTGGCATCTTCCCAGGAGCGAGAGGGGCAGATCCATCCAGTTTTCTAGTTCCAGGGTAATTCTGACAAAGAGGGGGGGTAGTTCAGATGGTAAAGAGAGGAAGTGAGTTTCCCTATCTTGATTCCTAGGTAGGTGATATGCGACTTTGCTATCGTGAAGATGGATTTTTGAGCCCAAGCCGGAGGTGGGAGGGGACCAAGGGGCAATATCTCGTTTTTGGAGTAGTTTATGCGTAATCCAGAACATTTTCTGAATTGATCAAAGGTGTATTTTTTCGTGGGCATGTCTGCGGAAGGATTGGCGGAGAAGATGAGGACGTCGTCTACAAAAAGAGACGTCTTCAATTCCTGCTCCCCTATTTTAATGCCATGGATCGGGGCCACTGTTAGCAAATATCTAGAAAGTGGTTCCAGAGCTAAATTGAAGAGGAGAGGGGATAGAGGGCAGCCCTGTCTCGTGCCTTTATGTAAACGGAACTCGTTGGAAAGGAGGTCGGCTGCAACTAATCTGGCTGCCGGTGAGGTGTACATGGAATTTATGAGATGGAGAAAGGAGCCAGTGAATCCCATTTTATTCAGAACCATAGAAAGCCATTCGAAACTCACGTTGTCAAAAGCCTTTTTGGCATCAAGAGTAATAATAGCAAAGTCCCCATTTGGGTTGCATCTGGGGTGTTCTAGTGCCATCATCACTTTTCTGATGTTGATCGTTGCCGTTCTGCCCTTCACAAAGCCTGACTGGGCAGGATGGATCAGAGAAGGGATGATGTTAGCTAGTCTCGTGGCTACTATTTTGGAATGAATTTTGACATCGAGATTTAGGAGTGAGATGGGCCTATATGGGCCAGGTTCTGTAGGATCCTTCCCCTTCTTTTCTAGTAGTTTAACTATTGCCTGGTTGCCCGTGGGTAGATAGGGGCCACCTGACCATATGTGTTGGTAAACCTTTTCAAGTGTGGGTGCTAGGAGCGAGTTTAGGGATTCATAGAATTCACCTGTTAGACCATCTGGGCCGGGTGCTTTAGAGGAGGCTAGAATACGGATCGTGTTGGTTATTTCCGCAAGAGAGATGGGGGCATTAAGAGAGTCCAGTTGCGAGGAGGATATTTGGGTCAGAGTCACTCTGTCTAGGAAGTCGTGTGCCGTGGGCTTGTCGATGGGGTCGGCAGCATACAGTGCCGAATAATAGAGCAGCATGGCCGAATTAATGCCTTTTTGTGTGGTCGTGATAGAGCCATCCGGCTACCGGATAGCGGGGATGATAGTCAGGCGGTAGGGACCCTTGCATAGTCAGGCTAGCAGTTTGCCAGCTTTATTCCCAAATTTGTGGAGAGTGGCATCAAAGTGTGCTCTCTTGATTGATTCCAGGGTGTCAGCCCAGGTGTCAAACGACTGTTTGGCTATTTGCCAAGCGGTCCGGTTTTCATGTGAGTCATGGGTGTAGAATGCTCGTTGAGCCTGATGAAGTCTGGAACTGGAAGTGTTGTAGTTGAGGTGTGCATTTTTTTTGAAGGAAGATGCATAAGAAATGATGCGTCCCCGAAGGAAAGCTTTCCCTGCATCCCATAACAGATTCGGGTTATCAGCATGGTCCGCATTCATTTGTGTGTATAGCCGCCATTCTTTTGCGATGTAGGTTTGGAAATCTGCGTTGTGTTGGAGGAAGGAGGGGAAACGCCAAATTTTGGGATTTGGGTGGATGTCAGGGGTCTCTAGAGATACAGAAATGGGAGCATGGTCGGAGATAGCAATATCGTGAATCTCCGCTTCTGTGATTAAGGGGAGTATATCGTGTGAGCAGAATATGTAATCGATCCTGGTGAAAACATTGTGTGGATGTGAATAGAAGGAGAATTCCCTATCAGTCGGGTGATGTAACCGCCATACGTCAAGGAGACGAAGGGATTCCATTGTCGCTGCTAGCATTGTGGCGTTAGTGGGAGTTGGGGATGGGATAAGTCGCCGTTGTGGGGATTTGTCATCTAGTGGGTGAATCACGGAGTTAAAATCCCCCCCAACGACCTGGGGAAGTTGAGGGTGGCGCAGGAGCCAAGTGGTTAGCGTGTTGAAGAACTGCTTAGTGGGGCTGTTAGGGGCATAAATGTTGGATATTACTATTTCCCTTGACCCTATGAGGACATGAATAGAGAGCAATCTGCCCTGGGTATCCGTGTCCGTAGATAGGATTTTACATGGGAGATGTTTGTGAATGAGGATAAGGACTCCTGCTTTACGGCCTAGGGCCTCTGAGCCCACCACCGTTCCCACCCAGAGTTTCTTCATCCGAACTAAGTCGGGTGAAGAGAGGTGGGTCTCCTGAAGTAATGCTATATCTGCCTTGAGCCGATTGAGATGACGAAGGACCTTCATTCTTTTAAAGGGGGAACGAAGGCCCTTCACATTCCATGAGACTATCCGCAACATGTTGAGATTATAATGGGGGTACGGTGTACAAGTAGTAAAGCCATTAGGGTGTGGGCGCTTGGGAATAGTAGGTAGCCGTGATCTACACTGGAGCATGCCTGTAAGGCCCTAAGAGGGGGGATGGCAGGTAAATTTACACTGGTAGTAGGCTCAGTGGGGAGAAGGAGAGGAAAAGAGGGGGAGGGGAAGGACTGGAATGGTAACCAAAGGTAGAATATGCAGAGATAAACATAATTATTAACCAACTTCACTTTTTTCCGCATGGGGATCACTGTGAAGACCAGCTCCCATAACCAGCCCTGTATCAAACATAAGGGCTTCCGCCCTCGGAGAGGGGATAGGGAATAAAAGCAGTGCAGGCGGGAGATCAGAGCATGAGAACAGGTCTCCACAGAGATACCTAGGGGAAGAAGACATGAGCATATGCATGAAAAGATAAAACCTTCAAAAGTCATTGAACATATAGTACCGTACTAGGCAACATAGCCATAGAGCTACCGAACATGGAAGAAAAATAGAACAGAACATACCAAAAAAACAATAAAAATAAAGATCGGGATGTGGGCAAAGGTATCCCCATACCCATTTAACTGGTAACGGATATTACCTGAGAGGTGTGGACGGTCCAGGAGGGAAATTCCAAATTCAGTTCACCTTACCCAGGTAGGGAGGGTGGCCAAGCATGGCCGCAAAGAAGAAGCGATTGTGTATTGAGGCAACAGTGACATCTTTGCCCCTCAACGTGCGGTCAAGCCGTGTTGTGTTGGACCTGAGGCCCTGAAGCGCTTGGGGGAGTCTTTCCGCGGACTCCTTTGATCCAGGGCTCGGTTGATTGGGGGGGCTTTGGGTGTGGGGCTGAGGTGAGAGCCCGAGCGTGATGATTTCAAGTAGGATGATGCCTCATCTGGGTCTTGAAAGGACAGTTGCTCACCGGAGGGTGTTTTGATCCGCAGAGTGGCCGGGAATGCCAGTGTGAACTTGAGTTGTTGCTGGTGGAGTTCTGCGCAGATATGCTGGAAAGCCTTGCGTTTCTTGGAGACGTCCACCGAGTAGTCGGCAAAAATCAAAATTTTGACTCCGTCTATCTGCAGGGATCTGGACTGTCGGTATTGTTGCAGTATGGCGGCTTTGTCTGAGTAATTGAGGTACTTGGCTATTATCGGGCACGGTGATTTGCATTCAGAGTTGAAGGCTCCCACGCGGTGTGCACGCTCCATTGTGCATGGGCCTCCCAGACCCAGTGCTTCCGGGCACATAGTTCTGTTAAAGCAGATTGGTGAAGCGATTCGGGTATTCTTACAAATCGCAGGTTGCTCCTCCTGGACCTATTTTCGAGGTCATCGAGTTTTTCTAGTATATATTTGTTCGTTCTGTCTCGGGCATGTTCCAGAGATTGTGTCTGGTAGAGTTCTTCCTCAATAGTTGAGATACAGTATTCTGTTTCATTCAATCTAGATGCATGTTCCCCTAGCTGGGCTTGAATCTTCTGCATGCCTGAGCTGACAGCCTTCTCCACTGATGCAGCAATCATAGGGGAGAGGAGAGCAGCTACAGCCTGAGCCAGGAGTTCAGTGTGGTGGTCCTGTGCTGGTGGAGGTATGTGAGGCTGCTGCACAAAATGAGGCCAGATGGAGGTGGGGGGGCCTGGGGCTGTTGAGGTAGTGTGTCTCTCAGGGTAGGCTGTGATGTGGGCTGTTCTCCTACCTCCATCGCTGGTGCCATCTCCGTGAGCTGGGCCGCCCGCGCAGTGGCGGCCACGTACGATCGCGGCCCGGTTTTTTCGACAAACCGGTCCATCCCGTGGCCGGGGTCATGGAGAAGGCAGCTGAAGGTAATTGGGGCGAAAAACGCTGAATTTATAGGCCGGTTTGAAGGGCGGTTTGCGGGAGCTGTGAGGAGAGACAGCTACTCCACGCGGCGCCGGAACCGGAAGTGCCATTTTCATTTTCGATGCAACAACAGTTCGATATAAATAGGAGATTCGACATGATGCTGACAATAGCGATCTGTGTCCATTGAACCTGTGGTTGAATGTGTCTAACCTTAGCTCTTTTAGTCCAAGATTATTCTACATAGAGAGAAAAGATTTGACATAGAAAGAAAAGATTTGACATCATAGAGATAATAGCAAAACAGGTTGAATGTGCCTAACCTCACTCTATTAATCCAAGATTATTAGACATAGAGAGAAAAGATTTAACATGAAGATTAGACAAAGCAGTCACCGCGAGTGGACATTTATAGTCAAATGCTCCGCCCATAGGCTATAGAAGAATTCTAATGTTGGTTGACTAGTAATAATAATTATAATTATTACTAGTGTCATACAACATTAGTATTCTACTATAGCTTGTAGGTGGAACATTTGACCGGAAATGTACGATTTTGGCATCATACAGTTTATCTGCTCCGTCGAATCTTAGAACATTCGACAGACACCATAAGCCTTCAATGACAGATTCAAGCTTAATTATTATGGATTTTTGGATGAATGCATTTTTTTTTAACAAAACAAAATAAATAAAGACAAATTTTGGGCGTAACTAAATAAATGTATTTTTCAGTTGAAAACAAAATTCCAAAACAAAATATTTCAGTGTGCACATGTCTACAAAGCACGTCCATTGATCCCTGTGATGGGAGCTAGCAAATGTTGACATTAGGCATTGGACCAGGAGGGAAATCCCCAGTTTGAATCCCAATTTGTGTGCATCTTCAAAATTTGGCTTTTACAGGGGTGACTTCACCCCATCTGATGAAAGAAATATCAACACAGTTTGGACATACTCATGTCTGATATTGCCTTCACTTTATCAAAGTTGAACTTTGTAAGTTCCTAAGTTATGTATGTTATGCTTTGAAACATATTTAACCAAAAAAAGGATATTTACAATGTGAAAACAAATATACACCAAAGATGTTGGTTTGTTCAAAAAACCTTTTCTAACGCACATGTGAATGTGCTTTGAGTAAAATGTTTTCTATTTAACAATGTGGGGCTTCTTCTTTCAATGCTCAATAGTAATTTTTGTAGTAAGTTGGTGTTTACAGTGACAATGGGGGTTAGTTAAGAAAGGCAAATCCACTTTGCACTACAAGTGCAGTTTTATGTGCACTTTTAAGTAGACATGTGCACACTGAAATATTTTGTTTCCGAATTTCGTTTTCGTCCGAAAAATAAATCTATTTAGTTACTCCCGAAATTCATTTTTATTTACTTAGTTTTTGGTTAAAAATTCATCCCAAAATACAAATGAATTAAGGAAGAATCTGTCATTGAAGGCCTTTAGTGTCTGTCGAATGTTCAAAGAAGATTCGACTGAGCAGCTAATCTGTATGACTCCATATAGTTTAGCTGCTCCGTTGAATCTTCTTAGAACTTTTAACAAACACCATAAGCCAAAGATTCAACATTTGTATGTTTTTCACTGCTTTGTCGAATCTTTGTGATTCATGTTGAATGTATATATTTCAAACAGAAAATGGACTGGTGATAGTGATCACTGATCAGACAGGTAACAAGATAGGGTATATAGAGTCTATATAGAATCTCAATCTATAATATAGAATATATAATATAGAATCTATAATAATAAATCCCCCCCCCTCCCACAACATGGGCAGCCCCTGAGGCTATCACAACACTAGCAACACTAGTATCACTATCAAGTTCACAACACTAACACAATAGACTTGTGCACAACGGAAAATTTGGTTTAGTTTCGGTTCGTTGTCATTTGTAAAATACATAATTTCGTTCTGTTATATTCGTTATGTTACGTTAATACGTTTTCGGATAATTCGTTATTATTCATAGAGTGTCGAATTAGTTTGCTCGTATTCATTGAAATTTGCTATTTATGTATGTATAGACATTCGTGATAATGATTCGTAGTTTGGAAAGTCATTTATTTATTGAATCTTTTAACACACACAATGACCACGTCTCTTCTCCTCGGCTCAAATACAATACAACACCCTTCTAACTCAGTTGTCAGGAATGCACTTTGCACTTTGGACTATAAAGCCCCGTACACACGAGAGAACTTATGTCCGACAGACTTCCGAAGGAGTTCTGCCGGAGTTCTGCCGGAGTTCCGACAGAGTTCTGACGGACTTTTCGACTGAGCGGACTTGGCCACACACAATCACACTAAACTCCGACGGATTCGAACGTGATGACGTACGACTGGACTCGAATAAGGAAGTTCATAGCCAGTAGCCAATAGCTGCCCTAGCGTCGGTTTTAGTCCGTCGGAATAGCATACACACGAGCGAATTTTTCGGAGGGACCGGGTCCGGCGGAGTTCCGTCGGAAAAATTTGAAGCATGTTCCATCTTCTAAAGTCCGTCAGACTTTGGCGAATCAAAAGTCCGTTGCAGCCCACACACGATCGAATAGTCTGATGGAATCATTCCGTCAGACTTTGGATGTTCAAAAGTCCGCTCGTGTGTACGCGGCATAAGATTTACTTTGAGCTGACCTTTTGTTTCATTAGATCTTTAAAGAATTACCCAATCATGTCAAATTCATTTGAATTCATTCGTTATATTTCTTTCGTATTCGTTGTTATTCGTTATTTCTTTATTCGGACATTCGGGTGCATACGAATGTCCGAAAGATGCAAAATTCGTCCGAATTTCGATTAGTTACGAAACGAATTGCACAAGCCTATAACACAATAGCAGCAGATTATTATGAAAAAGTTAAGTTGAACTGTAGCTTGCTTCCCTATTGTTCTGCTGCTGTGATTATGCTTAATTGCTAAATAATTTAGGTTCTCTGACAAACGGACCAGCTAAGATTGACTGTCTTCTGAAATGATTCAGTGTCTGTGTCTCTCTCTGCTAGCTCTGTCAAATCTTTTCTCTCTGTCGAATCATTTCTCTCTATGTCGAATATTTCTTCTCTGTCGAATCTTTTCTCTCTATGTAGAATAATCCTGGACTAATAGAGTTAAGGTTAGGCACATTCGACCACAGGTTAGATACACAGATTGTTATTGTCAGTGTCATGTCGAATCTCCTATCTATATGGAACTGTTGTCACAACAAAAACGAAAATAAAGCATTTATTTATGTCGGATCTTTCGTTTTTCTGATTCTGCACTTTCGTTATATTTTCGTTACAATAACAAAAATACCTGAAATTCAGACAAACATGCATTTGGACGAAAACGAATGCACATGTCTACTTTTAAGTGCACTTAGAGTGCAAAGTGGAATTTCCTTTAGTAAATAACACCCACAGTGCTTTCTAGTTTGCCACAATCATGCCATTTTCGTGACTCCACAAAATTCCTTCATGGTGCTGAAAATTATGAACATTTTTTGTCAGTAATGCATTACATACATTAAGAACAAAAACAAGGTGCGTGTAGCAGACCCACAACAGAATAATAGTTCGCTGAAGAAAAGATTGTCACTTCATGGGATGTAGTAGGATTTTACAGCCCTTTTTTAATAGGGGTTGAGAAGGTTCCTTTGAAAGAAGTTTACAAAAAAAAGGTATTTATCCTGGTTTTCAAGAAAGCAATCATTCATTTAGAAGTGTGTTATAAGTTATTACACCATAAAGTTGTCTTTCTCTGTAGATTATTATATGAAACAGAAATCACTGAACTTAATAATGAATTTAATGATTCTCAAAAGTATGTTTCCGGATGACAGTTATAACACACCAAACTTAATAGTTTGCAATTAACACTGTAGGTTGAATGTATTTTTTATATAGATTTGAAAAATGCTCAGAAAAATGCTCTGATGTTGGAAAAAGTAAACATGCACCTTTCTTCACAATCATTAAAGTGTATCTCTGGGCAAAATCTTTTATTTTGGTTTTAAATAGAGTAGAGGAGTTAAACCCTTTCTTTCACATGTGTATTTCTGTCTCCATTGAGGAGATTCATATCCTAAAGTGCTCTGGTGACCATTGTCTCCTTAAACAAAAAAGTAGGGGAAAATCTACCCCTGTGGACACCTGTTACAGGGACTGCCTAAAGGGGGCATCTCCCTTACTTTTGAAGATTTCCTTTAACTTCCCATGGTGCCCATAGCTCAGAAAGCTAACTGAGGGCAAAATATAGACAGGCAAAAATGGAACCTACCCACTCTATCCAAAGTTATTAATACCTGAAATGGATTGGCTTTACCAAAAAAAAAATGCACCAATCTTTAAATATATTATTTTGATAGTAAAAGCACATATTTGCTTCACTACTTCTGTAGACTTTAAGTGTTCATTGATTATATTGGTACATTTTTGAGTTATATGGGTCTGGCAAATTACCATCTACCTCCATACAAGTACACAACTAACAAGTAGAGGTAGAGGGAGGAGCACTACGACCGATCTTGCCCAAACCAACCCCCATTTTGACTTAACATAAAGTAAGTTCCCCTCCGTATTGGAGTCAGCTAAGAGTGGGGAGGAAACCTGCCTTGAGGGCTGTCTCCCGGAGTCCAGAGGAGGGCGAGGACACCCCCGGAGTGGATGCTCTCTTGCCACCACCAAATCTCTGAGTGGAAGTCCCCAACAACATAACAAAATTATTGGATTTGTGATAGATCAAACAGTCAATCCCAATTTAAAGGGACTCACAGCTAGCATTAAACTAACTAGAGGAGGACCAGAGAGGACAGAAGCCCATCCCTATCCCCCTCCCCTGACTCCCCGACATGAACTCAAACTGTCAGACTGTTAAAGCTATTAAAGTCCACCTGCAGAACATAGACCTATACTAAGAGATCTTAATTGTAACATTTTCCTTTAACAAAAAGAGGGTCCTTAAAGAACATAGGTTTCCAGAGGAAAAATTAATTAGTCAGACAGTAAGTTGAGATTCCCAAACATGGGATTCAAAAATGGGGGAAAAAAAAAAGAAAGTCCCTGCTCTGATTTTTCAAGGGGGGGGGGGGGTGCTGCTTATACTGGTGTGATCGGACTTGGAGGAGATGGATGCTTGACGGATCCAGCATTCCAGTGTTGTGAAGATGATGGAAAATCCAGGGAAATCAGACTCGTATGTAGCAATAGGTGTTCACCCTCTTGAAATGAGGAGAATCCATGTGTTTTATTCTTGAAGATGAAAGATTGGCTAAACAGGAAAGACCACCACTACTTGATTACCTTCTGGGAGAGAACTTGGAGAAGGGGTTTGAGCAACCACCCCTGCTGGAGGGGAAAGATCTACAAAAATGTTACCCGGGTGGCCCTGGATGGATAGTTGGTGAGTATGTCTGGAAGGACATCTTCCTTCACCCGATGGAAAAGTGATTTGACCACATTGTCTGTAGGCAAACCATCTGACCAAGGAGGTTGAAGAGCTCTGTGAGCCCTATCCAGCTCTAGACAGTGCTCTGGAATGTCTGGGATGAGATCTTTGATGAAGGTACACACCGCTGCTTGCACATCTTTGATGGATTCAAGAGGCCTCTAATGTGAAAGTTGTATCGCCTAGAATGATTCTCCAAATCATCTATTTTGGACAAAGCTGTGTCCAGGTGATCCTGTACTTCCCGTATACAGGCTGTGTTCTGATTGGTTCTGGAAATTGTTACATTTTGTTTTCAATGACCTTGATCCTAGTGCCTAGGTTTTGGAGGTCTGCTTGGGTTGTTGAAATAATTTTGGATGCTGTTTGTGCTAACTAGGGATGAGCTTCGAGTTCGAGTCAAACTCATGTTCGACTCGAACATTGCCTGTTTGCCTGTTCAGCGAACAGTGAACAATTTGGGCTGTTCGTGGCAAATTCGAAAAGCCAGAACACCCTGTACAATTCTATGGGAGAAATATAAAGTGCTAATTTTAAAGGCTAATATGCAAGTTACTGTCCTAAAAAGTGTTTGGGGACCTGGGTCCTGCCCCAGGGTACATGTATCAATGCAAATTTTTTTTAAAAAATGGCAGTTTTTTCAGGAGCAGTGATTTTAATAATGATTAAAGTGAAACAATAAAAGTGTAATATTCCTTTAAATTTCGTACCTGGGGGTGTCTATAGTATGCCTGTGAAGGAGTGCATGTTTCCTGTGCTTAGAACTGTCCCTGCACAAAGTGTCATTTCGCAAGGAAAAAAAGTCTTTTAAAATCACTTTGAATTGTCGGCTCCCGTAATACAGAGAACACTCAATGAGTGTTCTCTGTATTACAGAGCCGACAATTCATTCATTGATAAAAAAAAGAAAAGAAAGCGTGGGGTTCCCCTAAATTCAATTACCAGGCCCTTCAGGTCTGGTATGGATATTAAGGGGAATCCTGCATCAAATTAAAAAAAATTGATGTGGGAGTCCCCCTAAATATCCATACCAGACCCTTTATCCAAGCATGCAACCTGGCAGGCCGCAGGAAAAGAGGGGGGCGAGAGATCCTTGCCCAGGGGATGTGAAGGTCTGTGGGTGGGGGGCTTATCGTAATCTGGAAGTCCCCTTTCACAAAGTACCCCCAGATCCCAGTCCCCCTATGTGAATGGGTATTGGGTACATTGTACACCTACACATTCACCAAAAAGTGTCAAAGTAAAAATGACAGTAGACAGTTCCTTTTTTTAAAAAAAAGGAAGAACTCTGCCTCGATGAGTGGCTCCCACCGACTGCAGTCTTTTTTGCGATGACAGCTCTTATATAGCTGAGGATGGGGCCACCCGGTGATGTAAGCAGGTGACCCCCTCTGACATTATGTGATGTCACATGATGTCAGAATGGGCAGGGCCACCAGCTTACATCACCGGCTATAAAAGAGATGTCATCACAAAAAAGGCTGCAGTCGGCGCAAGCCTCCCATCAAGGCATAGTTTTTCCCTTTTTTTCTTGGGTTGTCGGCGCTGTGATCGAAGATGAATGGGCATTGCGGGTTTTTTTTTTAAAAATAAAGCAATTGTCCCAAACTGTCTACTGTCATTTTTGCTTTTTTGAAACCTGTTTTTGTGAATGTGTAGAGGTACAAAGTACCTAATACCCATTCACATGGGGGGCGGGATCTGGGAGTCCCCTTGTTAAAGGGGGCTTCTAGATTCCAAAAAGCCCCCATCTGCAGAACCCCACACCCACCGGGCAATAGGTTGTTGGGAAGAGACCCTTGTCCCCATAAACATGGAGACAAGGTGTTTTGGGGTTCCTGCCCTTTTCTTGAGGGCCCCACACCATTTTTCTTACATTTTGGTGCAGGGTTCCCCTTAAGTAAATTTTTTTCCTTTAGAAATTTAATTTTGCTGTGGTACTGTTAAAAACATGGGAAAGATGAGCTAATTTACAGGCAGATTAAGGACACCTCCCAGGCACGATATTTAACCACTTAACCCCCGGACCAATATGCAGCTAAGGGACCAAGCCCCTTTTTGGGATTCGGCACTGCGTCGCTTTAACTGACAATTGCGCGGTCATGCGACGTGGCTCCCAAACAAAATTGGCGTCCTTTTTTTCCCACAAATAGAGCTTTCTTTTGATAAGCATTTATTGATTGGTGTGGGCAAAAGTTATAGCATCTACAAAATAGGGGATAGTTTTATGGCATTTTTATTAATATTTTTTTTCTAGTAATGGCGGCGATCAGCGATTTTTATTGTGACTGTGACATTATGGCGGACACTTCAGACAATTTTGACAAATTTTTGGGACCATTGGCATTAATACAGCGATCAGTGCGATTAAAAATGCACTGATTACTGTAAAAATGTCACTGGCAGTGAAGGGGTTAACCACTAGTGGGCAGTGTAGGGGTTAAGTGTGTGTGTGTTTTTTTTTTACTAGGGGCGTGGCTTGGCGTGATGTCACTGATCGTCTTTACCTATGACAGGGAACAGACGATCAGTGACAGGCTCACTAGGAAGCACGAGGAGAGGTGTGTTTACACTTAAGTCTCCCCGTTCTTCAGCTCTGTGACCCGATCGTGGGACACCAGCAACGATCTGGTCCACGGGTCCCGCGGCCACCGTCACGGAGCTCAGGAATGGGTCGCAAGTGCGCTGCTAGCAGCGTGTGCGCGACCCACGGCTGGGCACTTAAAGGGCAACGTACCTGTATGTGCTTGTGCCCAGCCATGCCATTCTGCCGATGTATATCAGTGGTTAAAGGAATGTTTAATTTTTATTGTTTCACTTTAAGCATTAATAACATCACTGCTCCTGAAAAAATGGCTGTTTTTAAAACTTTTTTTTTGCATTGATACATGTTCCCTGGGGCAGGACCCGGGTCCCCAAATACTTTTTATGGCAATAACATGCATATAAGCCTTTAAAATTAGCACTTTTGATTTTTTATGTTCGTGTCCCATAGACTTTAACCACTTCAGCTCCGGACCAATAAATACCTTAAGGACCAGAGGTCTTTTTGCAATTTCGCACTGCGCTGCTTTAACTGGTAATTGCGCGGTCATGCAATATTGCACCCAAACGAAATTTGCGTCCTTTTCTTCCCACAAATGGAGCTTTCTTTTGATGGTATTTGATTGCCTCTGCGATTTTTTTTTTTTGCGATATAAATGGAAAAAGAGCGAAAATTTTGAAAAAAAAAGATATTTTCTTCTTTTTGTTATAAGAAAAATCGAATAAACTAAATTTTAGTCATACATTGAGGGCAAAATTTATTCAGCCACATGTCTTTAGTAAAAAAAATGTCAATAAGCGTATATTTTTTGGTTTGCGCAAAAGTTATAGCGTCTACAAACTAGAGTACATTTTCTGGAATTTACACAGCTTTTAATTTATGACTGCCGATCTCATTTCTTGAGGTGCTAAAATGGCAGGGCAGTACAAATCCCCCCCAAATGACCCCATTTTGGAAAGTAGACACCCCAAGGAAATTGCTGATGGGTATGTTGAGCCCATTGAATATTTATTTTTTTTGTCCTAAGGGATTGAATAATGACAAAAAAAAATAAAAATTTTTTTTTTACAAAAAGTTGTCACTAAATGATATATTGCTCACACATGCTATGGGCATATGTGAAATGACACCCCAAAATACATTCTGCTGCTTCTCCTGAGTACGGGGATACCACATGTGTGGGACTTTTTGGGAGTCTAGTCGCGCACGGCACCCCGAAAACCAATCACCACCTTCAGGATTTCTAAGGGTGCAAATTTTTGATTTAACTCCTCACTACCTATCACAGTTTCGAAGTCCATAAAATGCCAAAATAGCACAAAACCCCCCCAAATGACCCCATTTTGGAAAGTAGACACCCCAAGCTATTTACTGAGAGGCATGTTGAGTCCATGGAATATTTTATATTTTGCCAAAAGTTGCGGGAATATTACAAACTTTTTTTTTTTTGCACAAAGTTGTCACTAAATGATATATTGCTCACACATGCTATGGGCAGAAGTCAAATTACACCCCAAAATAAATTCTGCTGCTTCTCCCGAGTACGGGGATACCACATGTGGGGGACTTTTTGGGAGCCTAGCCACGTACGGGACCCCGAAAACCAAGCACTGCCTTCCGGATTTGAATATAAAATGCTACCAAAAAACCTGTTAGCGATGGCAGGGATCAGGCCTGACTCTGCGATCGCTGCAGTTATGTGTTTAGTGTTTTGTAAGTGACAGTGATCGATCGATACTGCACTTGGGTGGGCTGGGCAGAGGGGCAAAACGCAGGTGCCAGCAGGTATTTGGGCTGATCCCGCTAACAATGCGTTTTTTTGGAACCCTAAACTGCTGGGGACGCTAGTATAGATCTGATCAGATCAGATATTGATCTGTTCAGATTCTATACCACTACGGGAGGTGTATGCTTTGTGTGTGTGTGTTAGCGGTACTGGCACTAACCTAGCGCTGCCTGGGGCGACGCAGACCCTGACCCTAAAACCTAATTGATATCACCCGCCGGGTGATCAGGGGGTTAAACCTTTATTGGGTAATAAATGGTGGGTGCCCTGATGCTATAAAAAACAAACTAATCAGAGTCACCCGTAACACTTATACGGTGATCAGTGGTGAAAGGGTTAACTAGGAGCAATCAGGGGGTTCAAATTTTTATTAGGTAGTATATGGGGGTCCCTGGCGCTATATAAAAACCTGACGGGGAACCTAAATAACTAACTGGCTAACCAGCGTCACCAGTGACACTTATACTGTGATCGCTGGTGAAAGGGGGTGAAAGGGTTAACTAGCAGCAATCAGGGGGTTAAAACCATTATTGGGTAGTATATCGGGGTACCTAGCGCTATAAAAACCTGGCGGTGAACCTAAAAAAATAACTAGCTACCTAGCGACACTAGCGACACTGATGCAGCGTTCAGAAAAATTATCGCTTAGTGACACTGGCAAAAGGGGGTGAAAGGGTTAACTAGCAGAAATCAGGGGGTTAAAACCATTATTGGGTAGTATATCGGGGTACCTAGCGCTATAAAAACCTGGCGGTGAACCTAAAAAAATAACTAGCTACCTAGCGACTGTAGCGACACTAATGCAGCGATCAGAAAAACGATTGCTTAGTGACACTGGCAAAAGGGGGTGAAAGGGTTAACTAGCGGCAATCAGGGGGTTAAAAACATTATTGGGTAGTATATCGGGGTACCTAGCGATATAAAAACCTGGCGGTGAACCTAAAAAAATAACTAGCTACCTAGCGACACATGCAGCGATCAGAAAAATGATCGCTTAGTGACACTGGCAAAAGGGGGTGAAAGGGTTAACTCTAGGGGCAATCAGGGGGTTAAATCTTTATTGGGGGGTGATAGGGGGCTACCCTGGACCTAACACTAACTGCCCTGACAGTTTTTACTGTCACAACTGACACTGAATGCATTGATCAGTAAAGAAATGATCAATACAATCAGTGACACTGTGACTGGGGGGGGAGGGGGGGCGGGGGGGGTATCGGGGGGCGATCGGGGGGGGGTCGGGGGGGGGGGGGGGTTTGTGTGCCTGTGTGTACCTACATGTCAGTGTAGTGTTTGTGCACACTTACTTTCTGTCTTCTCCTCGTAGTCCGGTCAAAAAGACCGCCCCGAGGAGAATGACATCACTTCCTCCTTCCTGTGTAAACAATACACAGGGGAGGAAGCTTCTCATTGGCCAGGAGCGATCCAGAGGGGGTGGCCGAAAACCAACGGCCATCCCCTCATCACGGAGCGCTCCTGGACCGAATCGGACCGCCGTAACCAGCGGGAGGGGGTCCGATCGGACCCCCCACCCGCTGGAAGGCAATCACGTAGATGTACGTGATTGTGCCTGCCTGTGCCATTGTGCTGACGTACATTGGCAATACGGCGGTCCTCAAGTGGTTAATGGTAGTAAAAAATTTTGCCTGTTCTGGTGCAAACCGAACTAGGGGGTGTTCGGCTCATCCCTACATACCACAATGCCTGGCATATGTGTTGTGATGGGCTGCAGTGTGGGTACATTACTCACTACTTTATTACAGCATTAGAGAGCCCTTCAAGTTTAATGACACCTCAATGCAGTGCAATTGTAATGTTTTACCACACATTAACGCAACTCATAGGTGTGGCGGGAACATTAGACACCAATTTAGAGCACAAGAATAGGGTCATTGAAACCCCCCCCCAAAAAAAAACACTAATACCGATCACTTAGCCTGCTTTCACACTGCAGCTGCCTGAATGTTAGCGGTAAAGCACTGCTTGTTTTAGCGGCGCTTTACCACTGTTATAGTGGTGCTTTGGCACCACTATTCGGGGCCACCTTGTTGGGGTGCTTCTGAATTGTTTTTCAGTCGCTTCAGAAGTGCTGCCCATTCATTCTAGTGGGCAGGGGAAGTCTGGGAGCAGTGTATACAGCACTCCTACACCTCCCCAAAGATGCTGCTTGCAGTACTTTTTCTAATGTCCTGCAAGCGCACACCTCCCCCCCCCCCCCACGCCCACGTGAAATCACTCGTGCTTTCACACTGGGGTGACAGGGGAGGCAGTTTTCAGGTGCTATTTCTAGCGCTAAAATGATTGAAAACTGTCCCAGTGTGAAAGGGGTCTTAGTTATCCTTAGTATGGGAGAGCTTATAACTTGGTAGGCTGAGCCTGGCAGTGAAAGGGTAAAAGGATATCAGAAAAATACATTCAGCATAGAAATTTAAAAATGTTACATAGCTAACAAGCCTGATGTTTCTGGTCTATTCACAAACTATTCAAAAGATTTATTAATTTATTCACAAACTGTCAAACAGTAAAGATTTAAAAAGCACACAGCTGTGTCATGTTCTGTTAAATGTTTGCTGGTGTCATATAAGTCAATACTGTAGCATTAATTGTCTCCAAAATTGTATTGAAATGTAACCCCACTGTTAATATCAATAATATATTGAAAAGGCAGCTACTATAACTGTTAACCAACTGATTTATTTATGCATTCAATAATGAAACTGCTAGACACAAGTTGCTTTCACACATAAGTGTATGCAGACCGATACCTTGATTGCTCCTTCCATAAATTGTATCTAAAGCTAAAACTTTTATTTAGTTTTAGATAAAGTTGAGTTTTTTTTTTTTTTTTTTGCCATCTATGTCCAAATATGAGTAGTTACCTCTAAAATAAGGGAACTGCCATTTTGATTCTCTATGGTCACCAGGACTCAAAGCAGGATAATAATATCTGTAGGGAAACCAAGAGGGATAATATCCTCAATAGGGAATCCCAGAAACAGCAGTAAAAAAGCCAGCTATACAAATATAAACTCTCATTTCACAAGTGTGATGTTACAGAACACATTTATCAGAATAATCAACACTAATTTTGGAATTACCAATATGAGACAAAATATCTAAAACTCCATAACCCATATTAAGGAGCTTATAATCCATTGCAATAAATATATAATATATAATATAAAGATATAATATATAAGAGCACACGCTATGTTTTTTAAATTTAATTTTACACCTGAACTGCAGTTTGGTTTGGGTATAATTATTCTAAATTTTGACCTCGGCATCAGTCTGACTGGACTATAGGGTGTTCAGCCGGGCCATAGGGGGCAATGTCTCTTCTGGCAGGCATGGAAACACAGTCTGGTTGGGTGCTTTAAGGTTACTTTCTCTCTGAGCCAGCCCAGTGTCACTCTTGCTGTGCTTTCTGAGAGGGGATACTTAAGATGCAGATGTCACGTGGTGTGGGGTTTCCGGTCCAGAAGTATGTTCTGACTCCATGGTCCTGGTCCTCCTGACCAGCCCCCAGGAAGGCTATGGCCTGGGGTGCGGATCCACCCGACTTTATGTCTCGGGGCTGTCTAGCCCGAGGCAAGGAAACTAAGGAAAGGATTTGAAGGTGGTCCAGTTCCGTCTCCGGTTGTGGAGAAGCCAAGCAACTTCATAGCTATCCAGGAGAGGACTCTTCAGAAGAAGGCCACGCACGGGTTGGTTTCTTAGCAAGAGCCTGGTGAGGCTGAGGGACCTAAGTGAATCCAAGTTCGTGAGGTATCGTCAAACCGGCTGAAAGATACTTTCCTTGTTCATGTTCTACAACAAAGTCCTTTAAGCGGATCTGTCGTCAGTCTCTAAAGTTTCTGGGCCATCTACCACGGGAAGCCCTAGACATGCAAATCGAGGTGAAGAAGATAACGGTAAGCCCAATCAAACCAGCAGCTCCTTCAGGGGGTTAGTGTCACATATATATATATATATATATATATATATATATATATATATATACATATACCATATTTATCTGTGTATAACATGCATAGGCATATAACACGTGCATTCATTTTAAGAGGGAAGTTTCAGGAAAAAAACTTAAATTTTAAATAAGGAACTTTGAAGTAAAATAAGGGTCAGTGCCCATCTGCAGCCCCACCATTGCCATCAGTGCAGCCTGATCAATTCCCATCTGCAGCCTCACAAGTGCCATCCATGCAGCCTCATCAGTCCCCTTCAATGCAGCCTCACCATTGCCATTAATGCAGCAGCCTCACCTTTGCCATTAATGCAGCAGCCTCCCCACTGCCATCAATGCAGCAGCCTCCCCACTGCCATCAATGCAGCAGTCTCACCTTTGTCATCAGTGCAGCCTGAACAATGCACATCTGCAGCTTAGAGGGGACAGGGAGGTGGCAGGACAAGCACCAACAGCTTACATACATTGGGAATCTCCTATGATAGACATGCTGCCAATGGCAGCCCAGGAGACAGGACTTCCTATTACAGAGGCTGCCAAGTAACCAGGAGATTCTCACTGTATGTAATCTGATGGCACTCGTCCCACCCCCCTCCCTGTCCCCTCTGAGGCAGCTAAAATTGAAGTATTGGCGTATAACATGCACACACTATTTGCACTCGATTTTCATGGTGAAAAGGTGAGTGTTATATGCCAATAAATACAGTATATCTAGGGCTAACAATCATTTTTCATAAAAATTCTAACGCTTCAAAACACCATACATCAGCAAAACACATTCAACGCCTGGAGATGTCTTCACACAGGGGAAAAAGACTTCACTTTTTTTCTTCACCACACAGATTATACTCATTAATTGATCTATTTCTTGTAGTCCAATGGACCTTGTCCAGAACTGTAGCAGTATCCATAAATGATATTACGTGGTCAGATCACGTGTCTGTAGTGCTGACAATCAGTAACTGATTTTCCTTGAACCCTGTTTCCATCTGGAGAGCTAAACCACTTCTTTTACAGGAAAAACCTACTAAAACTATATTGGAACAACATTTATTGCAATATTTTAGCGAAAACGATTCTGTGGATGATTTACATTGTGGAATGCCCATAAGGCATCATGAGGGGTATCTTTAATAAACTGGGGGCAAGGAGGAAGAGGCAGCACCAACAGCAAATACAGGATCTCACAAACAAAATTCACAACCTAGAAATCAGTAATAAACAAAAACTCACACCCTCAATTTCTAAACAATTATCCCAACACCGTTATGATCTTCGATTGCTGCTATTAGGAAATTTTGAAAAGTCTACTAGACGTCTAAATATGAACTATTATATAAATGGTAACAGGGCGGGGAAACTCCTAGCCCAGCGCTTACGGGGATACAGGTACAAAACCAAGATACCATACATCCAACACCCAATCACTAAAGATAAACATCAACACCCACAAAAAATTGCCAACACATTTAGCCATTATTATGGATCTCTGTACAACTTGGAAGATGAACCAAATACCATTCAACCAACCCCCGAGGCTATACAGGGCTTTCTGAAGAAAGGGTCTCTTCCCCAATTAACCCCAACACAACTACAGCACCTTAATTCTCCCTTCACAAACCAGAAAGTGTCTCATGCTATAGATACGCGACCACTAAACAAGTCCCCAGGTCCTGATGGATACATAGGAGAATACTACAAAAAACATTCAAGTACATCCTCACACCTCACCTAAACAATATTTTCTAAAATGATGTTTATTAGATTTCACAAGGTACAAAAGTATGAAGAACAATTACATCCATTACAATTCTTGGATGTCATAACATATATTGTCAGCAGTAACAATAACAATATCAATAACCTCGGCACATAATTGTATCGATATCAGAAAACAGGTATTAACAGTGTGTAACCTGTGAGTGTGCCACTTATCATAATACAGTAGTAATATTGGGGTAAAGGGTAGGGTAGGGAAGGAAGGAGGAGAAAAAGGAGGGAAGAAGGTGGGGGGTAGAGTTTTGAGAACACAGCATGGAGTGAAGAACCAGCAATCACAGGTGTATTAGCAAGAATGATAATCATCAGGAATAAAATCAGGTTATCTGGGATGAGTACCATTTGTGCCATGGGAGCCATTTGGCCTGGGTTTTCTTATAGGATGGTAGGCCTCTGGACCCAATCAGCTCGTAGGTGTAGTGGGAGTGTACTAAAGTGGTGACGTCTAGGATGCTAGGTATTGTAGGGGATTTCCAGTTTCTAGTTAGGAGTAGTCTAGTTGCTAAGAGAATATGAGTAAGGACCGTGTGGCATGTATGAGGGACATTGTCTGGGATTATGTTGAGTATAGCAAGTTGTGGCGACAAGGCAATTGTGACATTGCTTACTTCCCTAATAAGTTGTGTGACGTCTGACCAAAGGGGTCTTATATTTGGACAGTGCCACAGGATGTGGAACAAAATCCCTATATGATTACAGTTGCGCCAGCACAGTGGGGCAGTGTTGGGTTGAAATTTAGCGAGTCTATGGGGAGTCATGTACCAGCGAAGAGTGATTTCCGACGTCATAAGCCTGTGCACCGTGTGGCTTTGTAGATAGAAGTTAAGGCTTGTTGCCATTGGGCATCGGAGAATTGGAGATGTGTGTCTGATTCCCAATCTATGAAGGGTTTGGATTTGAAGAAGATATTTTTCTCCTGCAATAGGGGGTATATAAGTGATATACCTTTATACGTGGAATCTTGTTTAAAATAAAAATTCCATAATTTCAAAGGTAGTGCTCCTTCTATGCAGGTGTGTGTGGTCAGACAGGAACGTAACCTGTGATAAGTGAAAAAATCTGAAGAGGGTGCCCCATAAATGGACTGAATCTCAGGAAAAGACTTGTGATCTGTGAGGGTCCTAAGATCATTAGTGTTGGAGGCTCGGGACGTGAGCCATGTAGGTAGGGTTAGATCAGGAGATAGGATTTGAAGGGTCTGTAAGGATACCGGTATGTCTTTCATGGGGAAGGATGACCATTTGCTATTGCGAAGTATTTTCCATGCAGAAATTGATGCTTTTATGGTTGGTGAGTAGAGGTTGAAATTTGGTACCGAGACTAGGGAGCTAAATAACTAGCTTTTGAAGTCAGGACCTGGTGTGGCATGATTTTCTATATCCCCCCATATTGTAGTATGGGGGGGGGGTTAGTCCATTCCCGTAATTGGGAGAGGACGGTGGCCAAGTAATAGTCCCGGATGTCTGTATAACCCATACCCCCAGCATGTTTATGTTTGATGAGTTTGGAATAGTTGCTTCTAGGTTTTTTACCTTGCCACATGTATTTAGCAAAAATAGATTGTAAGGAAGCTAGGTAAGACTTGGATAAGGGGATGGGAAGTGTACGAAATGTATACAGAATTTTGGGTAGTATGAGCATTTTAAAGGCTGCTAGCCTACCTGACCATGAAAGTTCAAATTTGGCGAGATTGGACAGTTCTTTGATTAATAATTGTTTGGTTTTGATATAGTTGGATTGAAACAATCTAGATACCGAGTTAGTGAGTACAATGCCTAAGTACGATATGCCATGGTCGGCCCAGGGGTATGCATATTGGTTTCGTAGAATATTGCTAGTGATAGCATCAAGGCCCAATTCTAAAATGTACGATTTGGTTTCATTGACCTTATAATAAGAAATTGAACCAAAGGTAGTTAAAACATGTTGTACCGAAGCCAGGGAAGTTATGGGGATAGTAAGCATCAATATGACATCATCTGCAAATAAATTTATTTTGTGTTCGATGTGGCCTATTTTAAATCCAGAGATATCGGTGCAATTTCTAATATGTGCTGCCAGGGGTTCCATGATCAGGTTAAAGATAAGTGGCGATAGGGGACAGCCCTGGCAGGTACCATTGGTTATTGGAAAAGCACGGGAGGTTATTCCGTCCGTGTAGACCTGTGCCGATGGAGAGGAATACAAGGCCATGATTGCTGAAAGAATATGGCCTTGGAATCCAAATTTGTGAAGGGTAGCTTCTAGGTAAGCCCAATGGACTCTGTTGAACGCCTTCTCTGCATCCAGAGATAGAAGCAGAGAAGGCGTTCTGCTAGTCTCTGCGTGATGGATTATGTTTATCAATCTCCTTGAAGCGTCATAAGTTTGTCTACCCTTTGTGAAGCCTGATTGGTCTAGGTGGATTAAAGTGGGCATAATTTGGACTAAGCGATTGGCTATGAGTTTAGCGAAAATTTTGGTGTCGGTATTAAGAAGTGAAATTGGCCGAAAGTTTTGGGGTGTGTTGGGCTCTTTCCCTGGCTTCGGTAATGTAATTATCAGAGCATTAAGCATTTCATTGGGAAGAGAAGAGGAGGAGGCAGCGTCATTACACACTTGGGATAGGTAGGGAGCCAAGGTAGTACTGAATTTTTTAAAATATTCGTTGGTTAAGCCATCAGGCCCTGGTGATTTATTGGAAGGCAAAGTTGATACAATGTTTTGAACTTCTAATTGGGTGAAAGGAGTGTTTAGGTCAGATAAGTGTTGTTGTGATAATGTTGGTAGGTCAATTGTTTGAAGAAAGGTATTAATGTCAGCAACAGAGGGTTGAGTTGTGTTAGGGTCATCTTTCAAATTGTACAGAGTATGGTAGTAATGGCTAAAGGCATCTGCAATAGCTTGAGGGTCGAAAAGTTTCTGCTTTGTGGTTGGGTGAAAGAGGTGATGTATTCTGGATTTAGCATAGTGACCCTTAATCCTGAGAGCAAGTGCTTTCCCCGCCTTGTTGCCTGTAGTATAATAGTGTGCCTTGAATTTCGTGTTAGTTTGAGTGTGATATTCTAGGAGTAAGTTTCTGAGTTCCCATCTGAGGAGGACTAACTGGTCTTTTAATTTAGGGTCTGGTGTGGTTTGGTTTTGAATATCGAGTGCATGTATCTTGGCTATTAAGGTGTCTAGACGCTGGGATCTCCTCCTCTTCTCTCATGCAGAGAGTTGCATTATGATCCCTCTGACGAATGCCTTGTGTGCATTCCAGAGGACAGTATTACTGGAGACGGAGCCAGTATTTAGAGTAAAAATCTCTTCAAGCTGGGTACGTATGTACAAAGAGTGTTCTGGGGAGTGAATGATGTCCGCATTCGCTCTCCATACCGTATGCCGTGGAGAATTCAGATGATCGGTGCCAGTGAGTGAGATTGGAGCGTGGTCCGACCAAGTTATCGTACCAATGTCTGATTCAATGGATTTGGTCAGCGTCCATTTATCTACAAGGAAGTAATCGATTCTCGTGTAGCAGTTATGCCTGTGAGAGAAAAAGGAGTAGTCTCTTTCGGTAGTATGTTGGCATCTCCAGATGTCATATAGATTGTTGTTCCTTATGAAGGTAGTCATAGGGGAGGATAACCTGGAGGAACGTGAAGAGGCATCCGTCGAATTATCTGGAACTATATTAAAGTCTCCGCATATAATGAAGCATCCCTGTCGAAATTTGTTAAGCTTTTTCATCAATCTAGAGAGGAATTTAATTTGGCCAGTATTGGGAGAGTAGACGTTTACGATAGTGTATCTGGTTTTGTTGAGAGTACAGTCCAGGGCTAGATATCTTCCATCCTCGTCCACCATGCTATTGTGGAGGGTGAAGCTAACAGTGTCCTTCACTGCTATCATAACCCCATTACGCTTGTCTGGTCCTGAGGATTTAAAGATGTGGGGAAAATGGCGATTAGAACAGCGGGGACTTTCTAGCTTTTTAAAATGGGTCTCTTGGAGACATAGGACATCACATTTGGATTGAAGGGCGGTCCTCCACATGGAGGATCTTTTTGCTGGGTGGTTAAGTCCTTTAGTGTTAAGGGAGAGGAATTTTGGCATTGTGTGGGTCAGGCGCAGGTGTCAGGTGTGGTAGTAGGTACTTACAGTAAACGAGAGTCTCTTTAAGGAGTCAGATGGTTTCCGGATGCGAGTTCCTGTAGCCGGAGCAGGTGCAATTCTCAAGGTGGAGGCAAACTGGGGAAAAAGAAGAAGGAAGGGTGGAAGGAAAGGGTAGAAATTAACACTTCGTTAGTGGTAGGCAGAGCAATAAAGAACTAAGTAATACGGTAGCTTAGAACAGCCGGAAAACACTAGGCTGTGTGAACTGAGTGGGGTAAAAGTTTATGGTTAACGCAGCCCAAGCAGGGCACCAACCAGAGTAATGTAGTATAAAATATGAATTGAAGCGGATGAGCATCGCCTGTAGGGAGGTTTCAGCGGGCATTAGGCGGTTGTTTGGGATAGAGGGGCTGGGAAGGCCCTCTGCGGGTGTTGGACAGTGTGGTAGGCTCTTCCGGGATAATATCCCATTGTTGTAGAAGCTTTATGCCTTCAGGGACTGATGTAATAATGTGTTTTGACCCATTTCTGGTAACAATGAGTTTAGTCGGATAACCCCATTGATAGGGGATTTTGTGGTTGAACAGTGGTTTAGTAATTGTTATCAGCTGTCTGCGCAGTTGTCTAGTATATTGAGACAGATCCGCAAATAGTTGGAGGTCAGAGAACGGTTCAGGTAATTTGTTCAGATGCCGGGACTTGAACATTAGCTGATCTTTAGCGTGAAAAAAGTGCACCCTCATCAAAACATCCCTGGGTATGGTTGCTGCCAGGTGCGGCGGCTTGGGGATGCGGTGTATGCGGTCAATTATGGTCTCCATCGGTGACAGGTCAGGTAGCAATGTTGAGATCATTTTCCTGGCGTAGGTGTTAAGGTCATGAGGCATGACCGATTCGGGGATACCCCTGATCTTGACGTTATTACGTCGAGAGCGGTCTTCGAGGTCCGCCATTTTGGATTTCATCCATTTTTGTTCATCATGTGTGTGGTCCTGGGCATCCACAAGGTCATTAACTGTAATAGTCAGGTCACTCATATGGTGTTCAATACGCTGAATTTTTTGTCCCAGATGCAGCATATGAGATGAAAATTTAGTAAACATGGATGATATTTCATTATGTATAGAGGACTGTAAGGAGATGAGCCTCTCCTTCATAGTAGTGTCCAGGACAGGCTGGTCTGATGTGGGGAAGGCCGCAATAGCTGAGGGCTGGTGTGTGGGTAAGATGGATGCAGGGCTTACCTCTGAGTTAGGCCCCGCAGAATCCATTCGCATCCGCGCTTTGGCTGGGCTGTTACTGGCTGAGGAGGGAGAGTTCTGTGGAGATGCTTCAGGAGAGTGCTGCTGGATAGGTATTGCAGATTCGTCCACATCAGGGAGATCAGTGTAGGCAGATGATTCTCTGACAGGGCCGCGGGCGCCATCTTGGATGTCTGTGTCTGGCGGTTGGTTGAAGTAATCTGTCAGTTTCTTCGGCGGCCGGTAATCCTTTCGTTTGCGGTTTGCCTGGGGCATAGCTGGGCCCTGTGGTAGTCCCCCTGTGCGGTAAGGGGTTCGTGCGGGTAAGCTGAGCGGCGATGCTCCGGTATATAGTCCGGTCGGTGCGGGAGCTGAGGAATCAGACGTCCATCCTGCTCGGCGGTTAGCCACGCCCCCCTAAACAATATTTTCAATGCTGCAGCTGCCTCTTCCTCCTTCCCATCAGAAATGTTGAAAGCACTTGTAATCACCCTGCCCAAACCAGGGAAGGAACCATCTCTTCCACAGAATTTCAGTCTGATATCATTACTTAATAATGACCTGAAACTATATGCCAAACTGATCGCACTAAGCCCTTGTACACACGGTCGGAGAATCTGTCGGAATGAGTCTTATCGGACAGTGTCGTCAGTTAATCCGACTGTGTGTGGTATGCATCGAACTGATTCCGTCCGATTCTCCGTCCGACCCAATTTTCCAACATGTTGGAAAAATTTCCCGACCAACTGGGCCGGACGGACCTAATCCGATCATGTGTACAGCATTTTCATCGGACCAAGTGCCACGCATGCTCACATTCAAATTCCGACACGGAAGTGCTCGTTCGGGTAAAACTACTGCTCGTAAGCGATATAGCACATTCGTCACGCTGCAATGTTAAAAAATCATTCATCAAGCGCATTCTCTTGTTCTTTACAATGCTGCAAGAACCAACTTCTTTTGATGCTTATAGTCACACCCACTTCTCCCAAACGGATTTCATTACTCTTTTTTTAACCATTTCAGTACTACAATTTTTGTTTGCGTCACATCTACACAATGTTTGATTGTTTTTTTATATTTTTGGGATGTTTTTTTTTTTGGGGGGGGGGGCTTCCCTAAAAATCTCCTTTAAAGACACTTTGCTCATTTATCCTTATTTTTTATTTTTTTTGTGTAAACTTACAACAACAACATTATTTGATTTTTGCGATTTTCTTTTTCTTTTTTAATCTACAGGAGGTTGTTTAGTGTTAACACCCCTTGTTATTTATTTCACTTTGTTTTTTGGAAATGTACCTGCCTGCTCACAAATAAACTGGCCTTTTGGAAGGAAAACACATACACAAGTATTTCATCCAAACAAAAAATACCTTTATTTCGGTGTCAGTAACAGATAAAGAGGGAGGCAGCAATGTTGAAACTGGGGAGATTTGTGAAGCCTTTGGCCCCCAGGGCACACATCAAATATTTCAAAGCAAAAATTGGTGGCCTGAGGAGTACATATCTGAGGGAGAGAAGTCTGGTCCTGAAGTCCATGAAACCCGGAACAGCAGCAGATGACATCTATGTTCCCAGGCTGTGGTACTACAACAGGATGAATCTTCTGGCAGACCAGACTGAACCCAGGTCATCCCACTCTGGTCTTCCTTACACGCTTCCTTCCAGGCTGTGGCTGTGGTGCTGGAGGTGTGGCAGAAGGAAGAGGAGGAGGAGGAGCAGGGGCATGGGCCAAATGACACAAGTGTGATTCTTGTGTCATTTGACCCAACATACCCGTGTTGAGGGTGTGGAGAATAACCTCCTCACACCAGATCTGTTGCCCCTGCTCCATTTTCTCCAGTTTGCACACAATCAAGGCAGTCAAGGCCTCTTGGTGTGTTGGTTTTGCTTGTAGTGCCGCAGAAGCCTCACCAATCAGCCTCAGGCCCGAATCCTCCACATTCCCCCCCTTTCTCGCCCTTTTGCGTGGTAGGCGGAGGGGAGGGACCTGGCATTCGGTGAGGCTCCTTTGGCTGCCCACCGCCTGGCTGCCGCTTACCACAGCTACCTCCTGGCTGCTGCATTCCACACCCTCCTGGTCCTGGCTGAGTTCTTCCTGTGTATGAAAAAGGGACATCGTTTGAGTTTTTGGTTCATCAAACACACACAATTTTTACATCAACACTGTTGCAAATTGTTAACCAATAGAAAAGACTATCATTCTGAGCCGAGCATTTTTCTTTCTTGTCGCAAAGGTTTTGGCCACTACTGTCTATTGATATGTGAAACTCTTTCTAAAATCAGCAATTAGTGAGCAAAAATCAAGTTAACATCATTCATTTTGACTCCACAAATATGTACAACAATACTATACCTGGCTCAAGCTGGGCTCCTCCAGTTATTCCTGAGTGGAAGGCCCAGGTTGGGCGTCGGAAGTCTCAGTGGGTGTGGAATGGAGCATAGGACGTGTGGAAGGAAGAGTAGAGAGGGATTGTCTGGCCTCAGCCTGGTCTGACAGAAAACTCATCCTGTCATAATACCACAGGGTGGGAACATAAAGCTGAGCTGCTGAATTTCCTGATTTCATGGACTTCAGCACATTATTCCTCTCTTTCTGATATGTACTCCTGAGGTTACCAGTTTTGCCACAGGACTGGCAGGTCTCGATATTTATCGATGAATAGAGGGAGGAAGCTGTAGTCATTAAAGCCGTCCATGTCTGCAAGACACAACACAAGACAAACACTAATGTCAGGCTAAACTCCACTAATGCAGGCCTCAATCTAGAAGCAGTGTAGCCTAGTGATGTAAGACACAACACAAGACAAACACTAATGTCAGGCTAAACTCCACTAATGCAGGCCTCAATCTAGAAGCAGTGTAGCCTAGTGATGTGCCAAGTTCAAAATTGTACCTTTGTTGGCGCGTTCGTTGCCTCAGCTTCTCCCTCTGTTCACAGATCGTACGGACGACACACGCGTGTTACATTTTATATACAGTGCACATGTGTGCAACTCCGCCCGCCCCTGACGTTCTTTCCAGACTATTCCCCACCCCTTCGCTTCCGGCGCAGTGGGCAGAGCACACAGGTGCGCAATAATAATTACACTAAACGAGGAGGAGGGTTAGGAAAGGCTGGAGCTTGAAACGTCCCGATCCAGGAAGACAAGATTTAAGGCCGTAAATATGTCTTTTGGAGAGATGTTGGATAGGGATGAGCCGAACACCCCCCGGTTCGGTTCGCACCAGAACTTTCGAACGGACCCCAAATTCGAACGAACTTTAGAACCCCATTGAAGTCTATGGGACTCGAACGTTCGAAATGAAAAGTGCTAATTTTAACGGCTAATATGCAAGATACTGTCCTAAAAAGGGTTTGAGGACCTGGCTCCTGCCCCAGGGGACATGGGTCAATGCCTAAAATGTTTTTAAAAATGGCCATTTTGGCGGGAGCACTGATTTTAATGACGATTAAAGTGAAAAAAAAAGTGAAATATTCCTTTAAATATGGTGCCTGGGGGGTGTCTGTAGTATGCCTGTGAAGTGCCACGTGTTTCCCGTGTTTAGAACAGTCCCTGCACAAAATGACATTAAACGGAAATAACACCATTTAAAACTGCTTGCGGTTTTAATGTTATATCTGGTTCCTGCAATATGGTTGAAAATCATTGAGAAAAATGGCATGGTTAGCCCTCCCTGCCCATTACCAGCCCCTTTAGGTCTTGTACGCATATTAAGGGGAACCCCGTACCCATATTAAAAAAAGGAAATGCGTGTGGCCCCCAGGCCCTATATACTCAGAACAGCAGTATACAGGCGGGGCAAACAAGACAGGGACTGTGTAGGTTTGTTGTGTTAAGTTTAATCTGTTTGTAATTTTCAACTGGTACATTTTTAAAGTGTAGCTCCAGTCAAAAAAACTATTTTTAAGCTTTTTGGAAAACATAGGGATGGGTTATCACCCCTGTATAATTTGTTTTGTAGTCCATCTTTTTTCATCTCACTTGCTGTTGTCTCCTTCCGTTTGCAAGTAGGAGATGTTTGTAAATTGGATGTTTGAAAGTAGGGGCCTGCCCTATATGCTCTGCAGAAATAGCGGAACAAGGTGTTGGTTTTGCCACAACATTGTAAGCCCTCAAAGTGACTCTTGGTGGGCGCTGGAGCGCCCTGCTGTGAACGATTATATCAAGAATTGGAATTACATGCCATTGTTGAACAGTGGTAGAAAAATTGACCTTTGGTTGTTGTGGTGCTGGTGCCACAACACTATCAGTCCTCACCGTTACTCTGGGTGGGCACAGGAAGGGGCCCTCCTGTGAAATATTATATCAAGAATTGTAATTACATGTCCCTGTTAAACAGGGGCAGAAAAATTTGGCCTTAGGCACTGCTGCTGGTGCCACCACACTGCAACCTCTCCCATATACTCTAGTTTTATTGCAGGAATTATCCCTGCTGCAAAGCATTGCATCAAAAATTTTAATTAAACGCCCCTGTTAAACAGGGGCCGAAAAATTGGGCCTTAGGCACTGGTGCTGGTGCCACCACACTGCAACCTCTGCCATATACTCTAGTTTTATTGCAGGAATTAGCCCTGCTGAAAAGCATTGCATCAAAAATTGTAATTAAACGCCCCTGTTAAACAGGGGCAGAAAAATTGGGCCTTAGGCACTGGTGCTGGTGCCACCACACTGCAACCTCTGCCATATACTCTAGTTTTATTGCAGGAATTAGCCCTGCTGCAAAGCATTGCATCAAAAATTGTAATTAAACGCCCCTGTTAAACAGGGGCAGAAAAATTGGGCCTTAGGCACTGGTGCTGGTGCCACCACACTGCAACCTCTGCCATATACTCTAGTTTTATTGCAGGAATTAGCCCTGCTGCAAAGCATTGCATCAAAAATTGTAATTAAACGCCCCTGTTAAACAGGGGCAGAAAAATTGGGCCTTAGGCACTGGTGCTGGTGCCACCACACTGCAACCTCTGCCATATACTCTAGTTTTATTGCAGGAATTAGCCCTGCTGCAAAGCATTGCATCAAAAATTGTAATTAAACGCCCCTGTTAAACAGGGGCAGAAAAATTGGGCCTTAGGCACTGGTGCTGGTGCCACCACAATGCAACCTCTGCCATATACTCTAGTTTTATTGCAGGAATTAGCCCTGCTGCAAAGCATTGCATCAAAAATTGTAATTAAACGCCCCTGTTAAACATGGGCAGAAAAATTGGGCCTTAGGCACTGGTGCTGGTGCCACCACACTGCAACCTCTGCCATATACTCTAGTTTTATTGCAGAAATTAGCCCTGCTGCAAAGCATTGCATCAAAAATTGTAATTAAACGCCCCTGTTAAACAGGGGCAGAAAAATTGGGCCTTAGGCACTGGTGCTGGTGCCACCACACTGCAACCTCTGCCATATACTCTAGTTTTATTGCAGGAATTAGCCCTGCTGCAAAGCATTGTATCAAAAATTGTACTTAAACGCCCCTGTTAAACAGGGGCAGAAAAATTGGGCCTTAGGCACTGGTGCTGGTGCCACCACAATGCAACCTCTGCCATATACTCTAGTTTTATTGCAGGAATTAGCCCTGCTGCAAAGCATTGCATCAAAAATTGTACTTAAACGCCCCTGTTAAACAGGGGCAGAAAAATTGGGCTGATGGCATCAACCAGAACCAGAAATGTTCTTCCAACATATCAGCGGAGGAGGAAGAGGATAGATAATCAACATAACAGGACAGTCACTCAGCATCAGCATAGGCAGTCTTGAAGGGATGTGATATTTCCCAAAAAATTATTCTGTTACATCAGCTTCAGGTGCTTGGTAACTGTGGGTGATCCAAGACTGATTCATCTTGATGAAGGTCAGTCGATCAACTGATTCGGTGGACAGGCGCACCCTGTGATTGGTAACAAAGCCACCAGCAGCACTGAAGGTGCGTTCCGAAAAACGCTGGATGCAGGACAGGCCAGTAGCTCAATTGCATACTGTGCAAGCTCTGGCCAGTGATCCATCCTCAAGACCCAGTAAGCCAGAGGATTTTCGGTGGGAAAGGTGTCCAAGTCTGACCTTGCCCCTAGGTATTCCTGCACCATGTAAATCAGACGCTGGCGATGGGTGCTAGAACCGATCATACCTTGGGGCTGCAGACTAAAAAATTGTCTGAAAGCATCAGTCAGACGGCCACCTTCTCCACCGCTCCTTCTGACCGATGCCTCAGCAACACGTTGTCCAGGACCAGGAGTTTGTAACCTCCCAGTCTCTGGGAACGCGTTGCACAGACCTTTCTGCAAGGCCTCCCGGAGATGTCTCATCCTCTGCTCCCTCTGCGATGGCAAGATAAGGTCGGCAACCTTACCCTTGTACCGTGGATCAAGGAGAGTGGCCAGCCAGTAATGGTCCCTCTCCTTGATCCGAAGAATACGAGGATCCTTCCGCAGGCTTTGCAGGATCAGGGAGGCCATGCAGCGTAGGTTAGCTGAGGCATTCGGTCCGGAGTCCTCTGGGTCACTAAGGACAATATGATCCGCAGCTACCTCCTCCCAGCCACGTACAAGTCCACGTGTTTCTTGGGACTGTAAAACATCCCTACAAGACTGCTGCTGCTGCTGCTGATGCTGATGCTGAGTGCCAGCCTCCACCTCCATGCTGACACAATCATCCTACTCCTCCTCTTCCTCCTCCTCATCCTCTTCCTGTGTGATGGGTGGCACAGCAGGAACACTGTCTGGATAAAGGGGGCCTTGAGAGGCAAGGAAGTCCTCCTCTTCCTGCCTCTGTTCTGCCTCAAGTGCCCTGTCCATTATTCCACGCAGCGTATGCTCCAAGAGGTGGACAAGAGGTACAGTGTCACTGATGCATGCACTGTCACTGCTCACCATCCTTGTGGCCTCCTCAAACGGTGAAAGGACAGTGCATGCATCCCTGATCATGCCCCACTGGCGTGGTGAGAAAAAAACCAAGCTCCCCTGACCCTGTCCTGGTGCCGTAGTCGCACAGGTACTCATTGATGGCCCTCTGCTGCGTGTGCAGCCGCTGCAGCATGGCCAATGTTGAGTTCCATCTGGTGGGCATGTCACATATAAGGCGGTTCTTGGGCAGGTTCAACTCCTTTTGGAGCTTAGCCAGCCGAGCACAGGCATTAAATGATCGGCGGAAATGCACACAGACTTTCCTGGCCTGCTTCAGGACATCCTGTAAGCCGGGGTACCTGCCCAAGAACCGCTGCACCACCAGGTTAAGGACGTGAGCTACACAGGGCACATGGGTCAGTTGTCCCTGTCGGAGGGCGGAGAGGAGGTTGGTGCCATTGTCACAAACCACCATTCCTGGCTTAAGCTGGCGTGGCATCAACCACCTCTCGGCCTGCCCCTGCAGAGCTGACAAAACATTCGCCCCAGTGTGGCTCCTGTCCCCCAAACAAACCAGCGCAAGCACGGCATGGCATCGTTTTGCCTGCGTACTTGCGTAGCCCCTGGAACGCCTACGAAGCACCGCTGGTTCTGAGGACAGAGCACTGGAAGAGGCCATGGAGGAAGAAGAAGAGGAGGGGGTGGAGGAGAGAGGTGTGTCACAACCAATAGTAGCATTTTGGAGGCGTGGTGGCGGAACAACCTCCAACACTACTGCACCTTGTCCTGCATCCTTCCCAGCTGCCAGAAGAGTGACCCAATGGGCCGTGAAAGACAGGTAACGTCCCTGTCCATGCCTGCTGGACCATGAGTCAGCGGTAATATGCACCTTACCACTGACCGCCCTGTCCAGCGAGGCAAGGACATTGCCTTCCACATGCCGGTAGAGAGCCGGAATCTCCTTCCATGAGAAAAAGTGGCGTTTGGGGACCTACCACTGAGGAACTGCACATTGTACAAACTCACGGAAGGGGGCCGAGTCTACCAACTGAAAAGGCAGCAGTTTAAGTGCTAGTAATTTAGCCAAGCTAAAATTCAACCGCTGGGCATGTGGATGGCTGGGAGTGAACTTCTTCCGCCGGTCCAGCAGCTGGGGCAGGGACATTTGCCTGCTATAATCGGACGTGGGTGTACCGCTAGCAGAGTTCCCGGAAGCACTTGGCTGTGACACACCTAATTCTACACCTTCATTCCTCTCAGAGCAGGTTTCAGAGAGGACAGAAGGTCTAGTGGGGTTGGAGATGCCAGCTGATGAGGAGCAAGGAGAGGTCCGCTTTGTTCTTTGGTGTGGGTCTTTGAGGTACACTTGCCAACGAGCTGCATGGCAGGTCAACATATGTCTGGTCAAGCATGTGGTGCCCAAGCGGCTGATGTTTTGGCCACGTGAGATATGCTTGAGACATATGTTGCAAATAGCAGCGGTGCGATCTGATGCACTCGTCTCAAAAAAGGCCCACACCAAAGAACTTTTAGAATAACGCGCAGAGGCAGCGCTCTGCATAGGCGGAGCTCTGCGGTGTGATTCAGTCGGTGTGCTGCCCCTAAGCTGGCCCCCGGAGGGCATCCTGCCTCGTTGGACATGTGCCTCCTCCTCCTCCTCCTCCTCCCTCCTTCCAGGCACCCAAGTGGAGTCAGTGCCCTCATCATCCCCTCCCTCTTCATCGCTGTAGCAAACCTGGCAGTATGCTGCAGCTTGTGGAACATGACTGCCAGATTGCTGTCCTTCTTGAGCATCCCCTCTCTCTGCGCTCACGCTACTGCCTTCCTCTAGCTGAGTGTCATCATCAGAGCCCACAAAACACTGGGCATCCTCCTGGAGCATGTACCCAACACTGTGCTCAAAGAGTTCAGGAGACTCCTCAGGAGGACGTGGTGGGTCTATGGAAGGAGTCACTGATGATGACATTGAGAGGAGGGAAGACGATGCGTTGGCAGCTGCTTTGCTAGTACCCTGAGACTGGGTGAGAGAGGATGAGGAGGATGAAGAGGGCTTGGTCATCCACTCTACCAAGTCGTTGGCATGTTGCGGTTCAACATGTCCAGCTGCCGAAAAGAAGGACAAGCGTGTCCCATGGCCACGTGCTGATGACAATGCACCGCGTCCACGACCAGCACTGTTGTCTCTAGACACAGAGCCTGCTTGCCCTCTTTTATCGGCTCGCGCCTGTCTGCCTCTCCTTGCTGGCCTTCCAGACATGGTAATGGCCTGAAGGGAGTTGGGTAAAAAAGCAGTTGGGTAGTGTATATTGTGCTAGAGGCACACAACACCCACTAACTCCTGCAGATGCCTTTATTATAGAACACCAGAGATAAAGGGGTATATACAGATGGATACTGTGCTGTGCTGGAGGCACACACAACTTCCAATAACTCCTGCAGATGGCAAGTGGGCTCAAATAGAGAACAGCTATGTAGGTGGATATAGCGGTATGTACTGGGTACAGAGCACGCAGACAGCACGCACTATCTCCTAACACTACTGACTGCAAGCTCTATTATAAAAGATAGATCACTAGCTATATAGGTGAGGTGAATATAGCGGTGTATACTGCGTTCAGGGCACGCAGACAATAACCAGAGAACACCAGAGATAAAGGGGTATATACAGATGTATACTGTGCTGTGCTGGAGGCACACACAACTTCCAATAACTCCTGCAGATGGCAAGTGGGCTCAAATAGAGAACAGCTATGTAGGTGGATATAGCGGTATGTACTGGGTACAGAGCACGCAGACAGCACGCACTATCTCCTAACACTACTGACTGCAAGCTCTATTATAAAAGATAGATCACTAGCTATATAGGTGAGGTGAATATAGCGGTGTATACTGCGGTCAGGGCACGCAGACAATAACCACTACACAACAGCAAGATCGAAAATCGGCCGAAAACGATCGGTGTGTACTGTGTTGAAGGTACACAGAACACCCACTGCTTCAGACGCCAACACACTACACAAGGCCGCCGCGCTGGCGGCCTTATATAGTGTGGGGCGTGCACTACACAGCCTGAGCTATGATTGGCCACAGGCATCCTGCCTGTGGCCAATCATGGCTCTCCTCGCTGCCTGCGCTGTGATTGGCCAAGCATGCGGGGTCACAGTGCATGCTTGGCCAATCATGAGCCAGCAATGCACTGCGCCATCGCAGTGCATTGTGGGCCGTGAGCGCCACACGAATTTGGCGTGAACGGACCAAAATGTTCGGACTTCGCCGAACGGACGAACAGCCAATGTTCCAGTCGAACGTACGTTCGACTCGAACACGAAGCTCATCCCTAATGTTGGAGATGGTCGACATATTGAACAGGACCGACTATAATGGTAAATATGGACCTTACCCAAACCCAAATATCAGAAGGGCCAAGATCATGAATAAAGTTGTGAAGTGTCTTCTGCCTAATTTTGGTGTACACCGATCCATGGATCAACTGAGAAAACGCTGGTCAGACCTTAAACTGGGGGAGCACGAGCAGTACATAAGGATCAAGCATGTTCTGGACAAAAGAATGTAGTTGTGTGGTCATATGATTATTATTGCTTGCATACTGCTCCATGTGCTTTGAGTTCATGTTGTGCATTTTAAAATAGCCACTTTCAAGTTCATGGTTTCATTCGTTCGTAGGAAACATCGTTATGCAGATAAGTATTCTAGCTGAACACAGTGTCCCCAATAATGTTCTGACCTTGAAGCTCGGCCAAAATAAACAATTGAACAACACTTCCAAACAATGTTTCATATTGTTAATTAGGCCCTCTGTGTGATAATTATTTAATTTTTACAATTCTCATAGGGGAGAGAAGACTCGGCAAGTATGAGGACACCAGGGACCCCACCCCTCACAAAGAAGGACAACTTCCAAAAGAACAAACAGAGGAGCAGGAGGAGGAGGAAGGAGAGATCGTGCAGGATGTGCAAATTGTCACCACAACAGGTGAGTGTCGGAGAACACAGCTTCCGGTAAGCTCATCAATGTATGTCACCATATTTAAATTACATGTTTTTTTTCTTTTGTTTTATAGGTGATGTGGAAGATGATTTCTGTTTTACCAGTGAAAGTGCCCAGATCAGGGAGTTAATGGGGTGCAATGGGTATTGGGAACATATCCTGCAAAACATCAATGATGTTAATTTAAATTGGAAAAACATCATTGATGTTTTGGGGAGAGTGAGAAACACCCCAAACTAGATAGGGTCTTATTTTTGGAATTTTAAGACCAAAATGTTGTAGTTCTCCAAATTCGACATTTGGAAGATGCACAGAGTGTGTAAACATGCATTATCTCCCATCATGGGGGATCAATGTATGTGTTTTGTGTTTAGTGTCTGAGATGAAGGGGTTGCAGCCCCAAAGTATGTACATTGATCCCCCATGATGTGTGCATCTTCCAAATTTTGATTTTTCTGGGGTGACACCCCATGTGATGAAGGCAAGATCAGGCCAGTTTGTACATACTCATGTCTGATATTGTCTTCACTTTTCAAAGTGGAACTTTGAATGTTCCTGTGTTCTGTATTTTACAGTTAGATATATGCCTGTTTACACCAAAACAATAATTAAAACAATTTTTTATAAAAAATATTTTTTTTAAAAACAAATTTACTAGGTTGGTTGTACAAACCTTTTCCAAATGCACATGTGAATGTGGTTGGATTAAACTGTTCAATTAGCAACAATGTGTGGCTTTTTTGTTCATGGCACCAAAAATGTATTTGGAGTACAATTTAAGTTTGTGCTGAGAAGGAGTGTGATTTACTAAAGGCAACTCCACTTTGCACTCCCAGGGCAGTTGCAGGTGTACTTTTGCAGTGCACTTGTAGTGCATAGTGGATGTGCCTTTACTAAAAAAAAACACCCACAGTGATGTGTAAATTTGGTCAATGCCATTTTCCTGCCATGGTTCTGAAAATGAGCACGATTTGGGTCACTAATGCACTACATACATTAGTTACCAAAAAAGAAGGTGTGTGTGTAGCAGACCCACAACATAATAACATTATCTGAAGAAGAGACTGTCCCCTCATCTCGCACAGAACTTGGGTTTGCACTGTTGGTGAAAAAGGCACAACTTTATCAAACATAATTATACCTAGGAGACACATAAAACCAAGCCAAGCAGTAAATGAAGGAGTTTCATATAAAAATTTAATTTTAAAATGCTGCTCAGACATTGTCGGGCATATCAATGGCCCCCCTACCCACAAAGTAGTCCATGTATTGTGTTCTAACCTCACGGGCGCTTTGGGGGGGCAAGCCAGGATGAGCATGTTGAAGGCCCGTGAGGTTATCTGCATTGTCCATCAAGTCTGCTTCTTGTTGGCCAACTGAGACCGCATAGTTAGCAGAAACTTTTTTCAAAAAATTGTGCAGCACTATGTGATTGAGTTTGTATTCCGCCATGTGAATAGGCGTAAGAAAAAGGCGGAATCGGCTGGCCAGTATACCAAAAGTGTTCTCCACCACTCTTCGGGCTCTGGACAGGCGGAAATTAAAAATCCTATGGTCTGGGGTGAGGGTCCTGTGGGGGAAAGGCCGCATCAGATGGTTCGTCAGGGCAAACGCCTCATCCGCGACGAAGACGAACGGGAGTCCTTCCTGATTCTCCTCTGGGGGTGGCAAGCCCAGACTGCCACTCTGGAGACGCCAGTAGAACTCCGTCCGTGAGAACACTCCACCATCCGACATCCGTCCATTTTGGCCCACGTCCACATACAAAAACTCATATGTCGCAGACACCACCGCCAACATCACGATACTATGAAACCCCTTATAGTTAAAATAGTATGACCCTGAGTTGGGTGGTGGGACGATGCAGACATGCTTCCCATCTATTGCTCCTCCACAATTGGGAAAGTCCCAACGAATGGCAAAGTGGGAGGCCACAGTCTGCCATTCCTGTGGCGTTGAAGGACACTGTGGATTGAAACAAGAACAAAAATTATTATTTTGACCAATCAACATTCCAAGCAGATTAGCCCCAAACATTTTGGGACAAAATTCATTAAATATTTTGTGAACTGAGTATTTAAAGCCTAAAGTCTAATGTCCCCTTATGAGAGTCATCACCCCCCCCCCCCCCCCCCCATCTGATGGGCCCTTGCTAAAAAATGAGGGGGTGATGTTTAGGACAGGTAACCCTCTCCACTTGATTGAGAGCTGAATGGCTAAATAATGTGTGATACTTTGGGAAGCCCCTCCTTAGTTACACTATTGGCAGCCCACCGGACAGGTAAGAAGTGTCAGAATAACAAAAAATTATCAAAATGTGAGCACTTTTTGACATTCTGCTCTTACATATCCAGATAATTAATAGGTTAAAAAAAAAAAAAAAGTTTAAGTATTGAGGCAGGCCCTTACACTACATGCTTAGGTGAATTCATCCATAAATGTGAGCATCAAAAAGGTAGGTATAGTGTGTATTGGGTTTGGTAAAGTCATCAGATAGAGGATTGCTATCAGCTGGCCTAGCAGTTGGGGGGAGGGGGGTTCCTAATGAGTTTGGCACAACCCCGCCCCCGAAAAAAAGCAAAAAAAAACAACACTCTGCATGAATTGAAGCACACACATCACATTTGTAGACATTTTAGGGTAAAGCAATACTATGGAGCTGACAAAAGACATTGTTAAGTGACTAGACTATAGTTTTAGGGACCAAGAAGAGCATGGTGGGGAAGTTAGTGAGGCAAATCTGCATTAGGACAAAGGGGCACAGCATATCAATTCGAGCATATTGCAATGATGGTAAGTAGGGAATGAGGAAAGAAATGCAAGACATTAGCAATCATGAAATACATAGAATGTGATGTTAAAGGAGAAAACTTACCTTCATATAGTCCTTCTGCAGGACCTGAATGATGGCAGAACAGGTCTCTGGAATAATGATCCCCAGAGCCTGGGGGGAGATGCCTGTAGAGAACTTGAGGTCCTGAAGGCTTCACCCTGTCGCCAAGTAGAGCAACGTGGCGATGAGCCTCTGCTCCGGAGTGATGGCTTGCCGCATGCAGGTATCCTGCCTGGTGATATAAGGGGTCAGCAAAGCCAGCATACGGTGAAAAACGGGGTCCGTCATCCGGAGATAATTCCTGAAATCATCAGGATTATTCTCCTGGATCTCACGGAGCAAAGGCATGTGCGAGAACTGGTCACGCTGGCGCAACCAATTCTTGGTCCACAAACGCCTCCCCTCCCTGTTCATGGACCGGGCTTGTGTCAAAGTAGCAACCCCAACACGAAGCCCCTGCACAGCAGAAACTCTACGATGAGTACGTAGAGGAAACATGGTTAGAAAACGGTCAGCTGGTCAGAGCGGACACCAGAAAGCACAGATAAACAGCAAAGCCTGAAAGAACGACCTGAATAGCAGAAGCAAGCAGACAATAAGAATTGTCTTTCAAAGCCACTATACCAAGATATAGTCCACAATGATCAACAAATACTTACTGACTGCACGCACTGATTATCAGATACACACCGACAAGCAGAAACTGAAGAGCTGTAGCGATCTGAATCACAAATCTGAAAAGCACAAATCGTCTCTCTCCAAACTTCTACTAACACGCGATACACACGAGATCAGCAGAAGGAGCCCAAAGGGTGCTGGACGTGGAACTGAACTTCCTTTTTCTAGTCCCGCCGTACACGGCTTACATCGCCGCGTTCTTGGCCACCTGCGAAATCAGACAACTTGGCCCGACCGTGTGTATGCAACAGTTTCGGACAAGATCTGACGGACAAAATCCGACGGGCAAAATCCGATGGATTTGGTTGTGGAAATCTCCGACCGTGTGTACGTGGGCTAAGGCTGATAAACATACTTCCACAGCTAATACATATGGATCAATCCGGATTTACAAAAGAATGTCAAACCACTGATGCCACTAGGTACCTAATTAATATAATCCACCATGCGAATCTGAAGGCAACGCCTTCTCTGCTACTAGCTTTGGATGCAGAAAAGGTTTGATCAGATACATTGTGGATATCTTGCCAGGGTATTGAAGAAGTTTGGATTCTAAGGCACCATATTTTCTGCAATTATGGCATTATATTCCATGCTCTCTGCTTACGTTTACACCTCGGGGGCACTTTCCATTCCATTTAATATTACAAATAGAACTTCAACCTTCTCATGGAACAGCTGGCGAGTTACATACACAACCACCCACAAATTACAGGACATAGGTTTAACAACTCAGCATACACCATCAGTCTATTTGCTGACAATGTTATGCTCATGATCACAGACATAGAGTCCTCATTAGCCTTGATACATCAATCACTCAAAATGTTCAATGGTATATCCTACTACAAAGTAAACAACACTAAGTCATACATCCTTGGCATCAATATACCTCCTAAAACTAGGCACAAAATGGAACAATTATTCCCATACATGTGGATAAGGATGAGCTGAACACCCCCGGTTCGGTTTGCACTAGAACCTGCGAACAGACCTAAACTTCGTGTGAACTTTAGAACCCTATTAAAGTCTATGGGACTCGAATGTTCAAAATCTAAAGTGCTAATTTTAAAGGCTAATATGCAAGTTATTGTCCTAAAAAGTGTTTGGGGACCTGGGTCATGCCCCAGGAGACATGTATCAATGCAAAAAAAAGTTTTAAAAACTGACATTTTTTTTTCGGGAGCAGTGATTTTAATAATGCTTAAAGTGAAATAATAAAAGTGTAATATTCCTTTAAATTTTGTACCTGGGGGGTGTCTATAGTATGCCTGTAAACGGGGTGCATGTTTCCTGTGCTTAGAACTGTCCCTACACAAAGTGTCATTTAAAATCACTTGCGGCTATAATGAATTGTCGGCTCCCGTAATACAGAGAACAGTCATTGAAAGTCATTGATAAAAAAAAAAAAAAAAAGCGTGGGTTTCCCCCAAATTCAATTACCAGGCCTTTCAGGTCTGGTATGGATATTAAGGGGAACCACGCGTCAAATAAATAAAAAAATGATGTGGAGTTCCCCCTAAATATCCAAAAACAGAATTATCCTTGTCCGGGAGACTGGCAGCCTTTAAAATGGTACTGCTACCACAATTTCTATACCTATTTAGGACCATCCCCATCCCAGTGCATAACATCTTCTTTATGAAAGCCCAATGTATGATCAACAGATAACTTTGGCAAGGAACAAGGGCAAGGTGTGCATTCTCCAAACGAATCCATACTAGGAGGGTGGGAGGAGTGGGCTTAGTAGTACTTAAAGACTACTACATTGCCTCAATATTGGAGCAAATTAAAACATGGTTCCCCAAAGGCCCAATACCAGATGGAAAGAATTGGAAAATATACAACTTAAAGGAGGCAATCTTTATCACTTTCTTCTTACTAGCCAACAATACACCCCTAGATATGCATTGCTTTCTCCCACCATCGCAGCATCACTTTATGCCTGGACAGCTTTGTTAAACACTCCATCTCAAGACTCCATTACCTCCACGCTATCAATGCCTACCTATAGCTTGACACACATCCTACCTGACTTAAATGTCTCAAGCTGGGTGGAAAAAGGGATAGAAAAAATTGAAGATATGATGATAGGTCCAACTCCAAAAACCTTCAGGTCCTTACAAATAGAATACAACCTAGCTAACTCAGAATATTACAAATACCATAGAATTACACATCTACTACGCTCCAACTTGAAAACAAATATTGAGATGCCATGGAGAGTACTCCAATACTACACAAACCCTACCACCAAGATTAAAGGTATATTGTTGTTCTATAATATACTGAAAAATAAGGATATACCCTTGAAAACAACTCATATGATTGCCTTAGAGAAGGACTTAGATACCTCTTACTCCCTGGAACAATGGTGAAAGGCACTTCACATCACGTATGCTGCCAAAAAGAGTGTAAAATTATGGGAATTATCGTAGAAAATCCTCTTCAGATGGTATCTGACACCCCATAGAATAGCTAAATTCTCACCACAAAGTTCCAATACCTGCTGGAGGAATTGTGGTGCTGTGGGAACATTGTACTATAGAATCTGATTTTGCCCTACTATAATCCCCTTTTGGAAAGGTGTATATGGAGTAATTTCACAAGTATTGAATATTAAAGTATCCATCTCATCGGGAAATGCAATTTTATCCTTAAACATAGAGTTAATTCCACCAGAATACCGGACCATAGCCGTGCACATTCTTCTCAGTGCACAATTAACGATAATGTGCCATTGGAGAGCTCAAATCGAGATCAAACTCTGTCTCTACATAAAGTAATAAATACAACTAACACTCACACAGCATATGAGATGTTATATGCATCAACCCAAAACAATTACAGTAACGTCCAAAAAATATGGGAAAAATTGGTAGATTGGTACACAGTGAAACATAAAACCTAAATGTATCACATACTGTACTACCAAAGGGAAGTAACTATCTTCTTTTTTTCCTAATATTATATTATATTATTTAATACTTTTCTATTTTATAGTTCTTACTTTTCAAACATCAATGTCTTTTTCATATACTATTTAGTCTAACACTAGACATTATCTAACAATGAAAACAATACAACAACCTCTAAAAGAGGGCTGGGGTCGCTGATCTCTCCTCCTAAGAGCAGTGTGTTCCCAGTTGGGGGGCCTAGGAGTGGTGTTCCTCACTCTTGATCTAACAAGATATACTTTATATATCACATGTTTTACTTTGGTTTACATGTCTATTGAATACAGACTTTGTTATAGAATAATCCTCAAGACTGTGTAATAAGCTGAAGAAGTGCATGTCTGAGTGACTATTTTTCTACATGTTTTTTTTCACTTATGTTCTGTGAAATATTCAATAAAAAAATATTGATAAAAAAAAAGGAATAAACTAAAACTATTAGCAGGAAAAAAACAGTTAATTTTACAAAATTCCTACTAAATCCCTACTAAATATAAAAGTTTAACCTGTATGGAGTTAATAAATTACAAATATTTGTAATTTTTACATTATGCCTATTTGCAAAATTGTGAAAATCGAACGTACACAAAAATGTTAATATCCAAATTTCTCTAAAAAAATGAAGGTTTTCATTTTTCCCTTATAGCTTTAAGAATTTGTAAAAGACCCCCCAACCACATATTTTCGGAAAGCACATGACTTGTAGAATAAAAAGAAGGTGCTACTGATTTTTAAGACCTTGCTATATTTGCACAAATGTTTATCAAAGCAATATTTTCGAAGCACACCATGCATCTAAAGGGAGGGAGGAGAATGAACGTGGCACCAGCAAGGAGCTCACGCTAGGCTCACCAGGAGCTCCTATCCCAATATCTTTCTTACTGTCATTTTTTTATCCCCTACTGACTGTCCTGAGCTGGCAAGAGATTAGAACTGGCTCACGAGAGTGAGGAGTGGATGTAGGAGATGAGGGACTGGAACCTGTGATTGGAGAGGGGGGAGGTCATACGCTGTCCACTGCATTGGAGGAGCAAAAAGAGTGGAGTAAAGGACGAGGACAGCTGATCGGAGCTCGGGTCGGCTCCACTACTCAGCAGCTCAGAGGGGCAACTGAGTGGCTTGGGTGCAGGCTTGCCTTGTTGCAGAACGGTTTGTTTTGGTCCCACATCTTGGCTTGCTGAGTGACAGCTTGACAGTTAGACTCGGTCAGAGCCGACAAGAAGGTGATGGGAAGGGCCACAAGCTGAGTAAGGGCTCTAACAGAGGTACAGAAGGACCTGAGGAGAGAAAAAAAGGCTAATTAGAGCCCATTGAAGCAGGCTGGTGCAAGAGCAGAAATTGTGGTCCCACAGAAATTGAAGATCAAAGTACAGTTTCACACACACTAAAGAGCTAAGAAGTAAACTCCAAACAGAGAGGGCCCCAGATTCAAGAACTAACCCCCTACCAAAGTGGTATGTGTCTAGTATACCAATGGCTTATTTATGCGTCTCTGGAGTAGGACATAAAAGTACATATGTGGAAGTTGTATTTGGATATAACTAGAGAAGAGACTGCTTAGTAGAACTGTAAGAAAACTATATAAAATAAACTGGGGGTATCAAGGAAGGATCAAGGGGCTTATTCTGAGGAAATATAAAAATAAAAACAGATTAAAGTTTAAGACACTGAAAACTTTAAAGTGCCTTGTGGTCTGATGTAGCTAAAACTGCAGAGGCTTGGAAGTGTGTGTGGCTGGATGGGATTGAAAAAAAGAAATTGGAGCTTGGGAAAAGAGTGTCAGAGACTAGCCTATAAGCCTGCAAAGGAATAGAGACAGTCTGAAGGGTGTCTTTGGCCAAGTATGTCTCAGGGGGTTTAGTACATGCCCCACACTATATAAGGCCGCCTGCGTGGCGGCTTTCTGTAGTGTGTTAAGGCGGTAGTTAAAGACAGACAGAGAAAGAGACAATGTCATTTAATTTGAGTTAGATAGAGTAGGCAGGCAAGTCAGTTAGCTTCAGTTACAGCATGTAGAGGATATATATACATCCCAGGTGTGTTGTATATATATTTATACACTGTATTCTGTTTAGCTATATCTGTTCCTGTTATTCTCTACATAATATACTGACAGGAAGGGAGCTGCAGAATTTTCACTTAGTGTACTGTGTCCTTTGCACAGTGTGCACCTAAAGCTTACCTGAATACAATTGCTGGTGTTCTCATACAAATACAGGCAGGGAGCTGTAGTATTTTGATTTAATGTCCTTTGCACAGTGTGCACCTAAAGCTTACCTGAATACAATTGCCGCTGTTCTCATACAAATACAGGCAGGGAGCTGCAGTATTTTGTTTTAGTGTCCTTTGCACAGTTTGCACCTAAAGCTTACCTGAATACAATTGCTGGTGTTCTCACACAAATACAGGCAGGAAGCTGCAGTATTTTGTTTTAGTGTCCTTTGCACAGTGTGCAACTAAAGCTGTACCTCATACAAATACAGGCAGGGAGCTGCAGTATTTTATTTTAGTGTCCTTTGCACAGTGTACACCTAAAGCTTTACCTGAATACAATTGCCGGTGTTCTCATACAAATACAGACAGGGAGCTGCAGTATTTTGTTTTAGTGTCCTTTGCACAGTGTGCACCTAAAGCTTTACCTGAATACAATTGCCGGTGTTCTCATACAAATACAGGCAGGGAGCTGCAGTATTTTGTTTTAGTGTCCTTTGCACAGTGTGCACCTAAAGATTTACCTGAATACAATTGTCAGCGTTCTCATACAAATACAGGCAGGGAGCTGCAGTATTTTGTCTTAGTGTCCTTTGCACAGTGTGCACCTAAAGCTTTACCTGAATACAATTGCCAGTGTACTTGGAACCAGCGGTGGTTTGTAGGCATTCAAGGGGCTACGCAAGTATGCAGGCAAAACGATGCCATACGGTGCTTGTGCTGGTGTGGATGGGGGAAAAGAGCCACACTGGGGCAGAGATTCTGTCAGCTCTGCAGTGGCACGCTGAGAGGTGGTTGACGCCATGCCAGCTTAAGCCAGGAATGGTGGTTTGCGACAATGGCATCAACCTCCTCTCCGCCCTCTGACAGGGACAACTGACTCATGTGCCCTGTTTGGCTCATGTATTTAACTTGGTGGTACAGCGGTTCTTGGGCATGTACCTGGGCTTACAGGATGTCCTGAGGCAAGCCAGAAAAGTATGTCTGCATTTCCGCTAGTCATATAATGCCAGTGCTTGGCTGGCTGACCTCCAAAAGGAATTGAACGTGCCCAAGAACCGCCTAATCTGTGACATGCTCACCAGGTGGAACTCAACACTGGCCATGCTGCAGCGGCTGCACATGCAGCAGAGGGCCATCAATCAGTATTTGTGCAACTGTGGCACCAGGACAGGGTCAGGGGAGATTGTTTTTTTTTCCCCATGCCGGTGGGCCATGATTAAGGATGAGCCGAACACCCACCCGGTTTGGTTCGCACCAGAACCTGCGAACAGACCTAAACTTCGTGTGAACTTTAGAAACCTATTAGTCTATGGGGCTCGAACCTTCAAAATCAAAAGTGCTAATTTTAAAGGCTTATATGCATGTTATTGTCCTAAAAAATGTTTGGGGACCTAGGTACTGCCCCAAGTGACATGTATCAATGCAAAGAAAGTTTTAAAAACGGAGCAGTGATTTTAATAATGCTTAAAGTGAAACAATAAAAGTGTAATATTCCTTTAAATATCGTACCTCGTGGGTGTGTATAGTATGCCTGTAAAGGGGCACATGTTTCCCATGCTTAGAACTGTCCCTGAACAAAGTGTAATTTTTGCAGGAAAAAAATAGGATTTTTATATACAGCTTACCTGTAAAATCCTTTTCTTGAGAGTACATCACGGGACACAGGAGCTCATTACATAGTGGGTTATATAGGCACCACTGGTGATTGGACACTGGTTAACCCCAATTAAGGAGAATTCCTCCCCTATATAACCCCTCCCATACGGGAGGCACCTCAGTTTTGTAGCCAAGCAATAGGAAACCACGTAAAAACCAAGAGGGGCGGGAGCCCTGTGTCCCGTGATGTACTCTCAAGAAAATAATTTTACAGGTAAGCTGTATATAAAAATCCTATTTTCTTGATCATACATCACGGGACACAGGAGCTCATTACATGATGCACTGCCCAAGAAGCACTTACAGCCCTAGTAGAGTGCGCTTTCACTTGAAAAGGAGGGATTTTCCCTTTAGCACTATAGGCCTGAGAAATAATCTGTCTAATCCACCTTGAGAGAGTGGATTTTGACTCCGCCTGGCCCTTCCTAGGGCCTTCCGGCAAAATAAATAAGCAATCAGTTTTCCTTATCTGAGCAGTTGCTTGAAGATAGATACTGATTGCCCCTAACCACATCCAAAGTGTGCAAAGATTCTTCTTCTGTGGACTGTGGGTCCGGAAAAAAGGATGGTAGGTACATCTTGATTCAAATGGAATCCCAAAACCACCTTAGGTAGAAAGGACCTGTTGGGACGCATGACCACCCGGTCCTTATGAATAATTAGATACGGCTCTTTGCTGGAGAGAGCTGCTAGTTCTGACACTCTTCTAGCCATGTATATGGCTACCAAGAAAACCAATTTTTTAGTCAGAAGAAGTAATGAAGCCAGATGCAAAGGTTCAAATGGTTGCCCCTACAAAGCCGAGAGAACCAAATTCAGATCCCTTGGGCATACCAGAGGTTTGACTGGCGGCCTTATCTGCATAGCCCCCTGGATGAAAGCCCACACCAGGGAATGCGATGCAAGTGGCTTCTGAAAAAACACTGACAAGGCCGAAATCTGCACCTTGATAGTGCTTATGGCCAAATTCATTTCCAGGCCTGACTGGAGGAAAGCCAAGATCCTGCTAAAGACATACTTTCTAGGGTGCCATTCCCTGAGTTCACACCAGGAAGCATATGCCCTCCAGATTTTGCAGTAAATAAGCCTGGAGGCCGGCTTTCTGGCATTGACCAGAGTAGAAAGGACTGGCCCCGAAAGCCCACGGTCTCTCAGAATGTGGGTCTCAGCAGCCAAACCATCAAATTCAGACTGTGTAAAGCAGGATGGTAAATTGGACCCTGTGAGAGCAGATCTGGCCGGAGAGGGAGGATCCACGGCCTGCCTACTGCCAACTTCATGATCTCTGCGTACCATGGTCGCCTGGGCCAAGCCGGGGCCACCAAAAGAACTGATTTTGTCTCCCTCTTGACTCTTCCCAGGAACCGCGACAGAAGCGGGCACGAGGGGAAGGCATAAATCAGATTGTACTGATCCCAGGGAACTGTCAGAGCATGTGACCCCTGAGCAAGTGCATCTCTTGTTTTTGACACAAATTTGTCCAGTTTTCTGTTGAACCTGGACGCAAACAGATCTACGTCTGGAGTACCCCACCTGCGACATATGTTCCAAAACACGTCGGGGTGCAGAGCCCATTCTCCTGGGCACAACTGCTGGTGGCTCAGAAAATCCGCCTGCCAATTTTCCACTCCTGGAATGAAGACTGCACAAAGGCATGGGACATGCTTTTCTGCCCAGACAAGTATGCGATTCACCTCTTTTTGCGCAAGAAGACTCCTGGTACCGCCCTGGTGATTGATATAGGCCACTGCTGTGGCATTGTCGGACTGAACCCGAACAGGGAGACCCCGTAGTCTGTAAGACCACTTTATGAGAGCCATATAAACTGCCTGGATCTCCAAGACATTTATGGGCAATAGCTTCTCGATCGCAGACCATTTCCCCTGCGAGCACGTCTCCTCCAACACTGCTCCCCAGCCTGTCAGGCTGGCATCTGTCATAATAATCTTCCATGAAAGAGGAAGAAAAGTTTTGCCTTTCAGCAAATTCTCGGTTTGTAACCACCAGACGAGACTCTTGCGTGTCCCTGGGGATAGACGCATAGGAAGATCCAAGGACTGGGGCTTCCTGTTCCAAGCTGCAAGTATGCATCTTTGCAGAGGCCTTGAGTGGAACTGGGCGAATGGAACGGCCTCGAAGGAGGCGACCATTTTCCCTAACAGTCTCATGCACAACCGAATGGGGGAAGATCTCCTGCCCAGAATTAGGCGCACCAGATCCCCAATGGCCAAGGCTTTTGGCCTTGGAAGAAACACCTTGCCCTGAGTGGTGTCGATAAGCATACCAGGTATTCCAACCTGGTAGCAGGCTGTAGGGACGACTTTTCTAGGTTTATAATCCAACCTAGGCGTTCCAGGTGTTCTAGCATTCTGGTAACACTGTGGTTCAGGAACGCTACTGTTTTCTCCATGAGAAGCAAATCGTCTAGATAAGCCATGACGGCTATACCCTGAGCTCTTAGGTTTGCCAAGAGAGGGTCCAGAATCTTTGTGAAGACTCGAGGGGCCATAGCGAGCCCAAACGGCAAGGCCACAAATTGAAAATGGCGCCGCTCTACCGCGAACCGTAGATACTTTTGGTGTGTGGGAAAAATTGGCACATGGAGATACGCATCCTTGATGTCTATTGATGCCATAAACTCTCCCCCTTGCAGGGAGGAGACCACAGTGTGAATTGACTGCATTCGGAAGGACTGGATGCGTAAAAACCGGTTCAGATCCTTCAGATCCAGGATAGGTCTGACACTTCCATTTGGCTTTGGAACGGTGAAGAGATTCGAGTAAAACCCTGAACCCTGTTATTTTGGGTCCACTTCTACTATCACCCCCTGGGATAGTAAGTGATTTAAGGCCAGAAATAGCGGTTTTTGCTTTACTGGGTCCCTGGGGATCCTTGACCTTAGAAAGCGAGAAGGTGGAATCTCCTGAAACTCTAGCTTGTAGCCCAGAGATACCGAAGAGATCACCCACTTGTCCCGGATCTCTTCCCGCCAGGCTTCCGCAAACTGCAGGAGCCTTCCCCCCACTCGGCTGAGCAGGGGCGCCCCTTCACAAGGAAGCTTTTGGGCTCTGCTTGGCAGGCTTTCGCCCCCAAGATTTCTTCTGCCCCTGGGACCGGCCTTGAGCCTTTCCTGTAGAGGAGGTTTGAGAAGGCCGTCGCCACTGCTTAGAGCTTGATGCTCCGGGAGAGAGAACGCCTAAATGATGGACGTTTGCTCCTTTTGACTGGAAGGAGAGTAGATTTACCCCCTGAAATTTTTTGGACGAATTCATCTAATTCTTCTCTAAACAAACATTCCCCTTTAAACGGGAACCCAATCAAATGCTTCTTGCATGACAGCTCAGCTGCCCAATTCTTTAGCCATAGGGCCCTTCACATGTGTACCAACAGGAGAGACAAACGAGATGCTTGTTGGACAGAATCCAAAATCGCATCAATCATGAAACACAGAATTTGAGGTATTTCTGCATAATTCTCCACTTCCTCTGTAGGTTGCACTACAGCGCCAGTCATGGAAAAGGAGACTTTTAATAATGTTTCCAGCTTCCTATCAGTTGGATCTTTAAATACCTGAACATTATCCAACGGACAGGTCAGGTTTTTGTTCACGCAAGAAACAGCCGCATCGACAGATGGGACCCCCCCATTTCTTGGTGAAACTTTCCTCCAGAGGATAATGCATAGAAAACCTTTTCGGAGGAGCAAACAGTTTATCGGGATGTCCCCAATCCTCATACAACAATTATCCATTAAGGGATGAATTGGAAAGGAAAAAGCAGTCTGTGGGACTTTCCTGACTCCCAGGGAAGAAACAGAGGACGTAGCGACTTCAGCAGCAGGCATTTTGAATGTGGTACGCACCAATTCTGTATAATACTGCATCTGTTTTCTGAGCGCCTGGGAGGAGGGGACTCTCTCCTCTTCCTCTGATTCCTCTGACTGCTCAAGATCCCTGTCCCAAGATAGGGATCTCTCCTCATTGTCAAAAGAGTCATCTGGAAGATGAATCTCAGCAGAGGGAGGGGATCTACCCCTTTTCCTGCTATCTTTCAGGGAAGCAGAAATAAAATTCATTATTATCCCTTCAAAACCCTCCAATGTAGCCCTAAGGGAGTCCTCAGTGACATATACCGGGGCTGAAACATTAGGAGAGGCTGCAAAACCTGACAGGGGCACTGACTCATCCTGTGAGGCTGGCTCCAGTCTTGCAGGGGGGGATGGTAACTTACAGGCATTTTTAGAACTGCTGGACCTAGGCGGTGATTTACCAGTGCCCTTGTTACCTCCCCCTGAGACCCTCTTACGAGGAGACATAGTCCTAAGCTACAAAGCAGAGGTACTAGTACAAAGTGCAATCACTGTTGTGCTTAAAGTCTCACAATAAATATATATGCTTAAACTGCACAACCTGATGCTGAGTAGGTGTCTTAGGTTTGCCTGGATCCAATCTCTTGGGATGCTTACTGCCCACAGCTCCTGTGTCTCACACTTACAGCCCTCTGACGCTCTGGGCTTTTTAAATCTGCTGCCTGGCGCCTGCGCGGTACAGCGCCGTGCACACCGACGTGCATGGCTCACAACCACACTCTCCCCTCCTCAATCAGCCCGGGAGCGCGCTCCGTGCGCGTGCATGAGGACTGCGGAATCCGGGGGGGGGGGGGAATCACCATCAGAGCTGCGTGGGACCCCCAGACTACGTGGACCCCTGTATTACCTATATTGTGGCAGGGATTTCAGTGGAGACGTGAGACAGCTGGAGAACCAGGCATCACTGAGCGTGTGTACTGAAAGGCATGTAAGTATGCATCAGGCTGCTCTTACTCCCTCTAGTGGTGGAAACCAGGTAATACATACTACTACTCAAATGAAGAAATCCATAATATATATAGGATTAACTTCCCTTACCTGTCCTCGCTGCAGGCATTGCTGAAAACAGACAGATTCCAGCCTTCACCCATCACGATGGGCAGAGTTGTGCCAACCTTCAGGTTTTTTTGGGGTTCTTTCTCAGAAGAACCTCCTACCAGGACCTTGTAAAAGACTCTGCCAGAAACTTTCGTGCCACTATGTAAATAGTACACCAAGTCTGGTTTTCCCAGAGCCCAGTCTTCCAATAGGAGAGGACTTACAGGCAAAACCTTGTTTCTTCGGATGACGAGGCCCGGGTACCATACCATCTTGGGATTCAAAATATCGGCCCGAGATATGGATCCGGTTTGTTGTAGCCCTTAGGCCCCCGCAGGGACCTGCACAGAGCTTTCTTCATAGCACATGTTTTACGTGACCAACCACCATAGACACTGGCGAAAAAACTGAGGTGCCTCCCATATGGGAGGGGTTATATAGGGGAGGAATGTTCCTTAATTGGGGTTAACCAGTGTCCAATCACCAGAGGTGCCTATATAACCCACTATGTAATGAGCTCCTGTGTCCCGTGATGTATGATCAAGAAGAGTAATTTAACCACTTGACCACTGGGCACTTAAACACCCTTAATAACCAGACCAATTTTCAGCTTTCGGTGCTCTCACATTTTGAATGACAATTACTCAGTCATGCAACACTGTACCCATTTGAAATTTGTGTCCTTTTTTCACACAAATAGAGCTTTCTTTTGGTGGTGTTTAATCACTGCTGGGGTTTTTTTTGTGCTATAGAAGAAAAAAGACCGAAAATTCTGTAAAAAAAAAAAATTTTTCTTAGTTTCTGTTATAAAATTTAGCAGATTAGTAATTTTTCTTCAGAAATTTGGGCCAAACTTTATACTACTTCATATCTTTGGTAAAAGTAAGTACCCATTGGTGGATATTATTTGGTCTTTGTGAAAGTTATGGAGCCCACAAGCTATGTGCCAATATCTGAAAATGTATCACACCTGAAGTACTGACGGTCTACCTCATTTCTTGAGACTCTAACATGCCAGAAAAGTACAAATACCCCCCAAATGACCCCTTTTTGGAAAGAAGACATTCCAAGGTATTTATTGAGAGTTTTTTGAAGTTGTAGTTTTTTCCCACAATTCTTTGCAAAATCAAGATTTTTACACCCCAAAACACATTCTGCTATTACTCTCGAGTATGACGATACCACATGTGTGAGACTTTTACACAGCCCGGCCACATACAGAGGCCCAGCATGCAGGGAGCACCATCAGGCATCTGGAGCACCCAGGACAATTCTGACATTTCTCTTCTACATGTAAAAATCATCATTTATTTGCTAGAAAATTACATAGAACCCCAAAACGTTATATATGTTTTTTTAGCAAAGACCCTAGGGAATACATTGGTGGTTGTTGAAACTTTTTATCTCGCATGGTATTTGCGCAGCAATTTTTCTAATGCGTTTTAAAAAAAACCTGTTTTGTGCTTTAAAAAAAAAAACAGTAAAGTTAGCCCAATGTTTTTGCATAATGTGAAAGATGAAGTTACGCCGAGTAAATAGATACCTAACATGTAAATAAATCGCGCAAAACTTCGCTACTTAAAAATCCCCATAGGCAACATTTTTTTACTGGTTACATGTTTTGAGTTACAGAGGTGGTCTAGAGCTAAAATTATTGCTCTCCCTCTAACATTCGCAGCGATACCTCACATGTGTGGTTTGAACACTGTTTTCATATGTGGGCGGGACTTAAGTATGCGTTCGCTTCTGCATGAGAGCACATGGGGAGAGGGGGGCTTTATATATTTTTTTTATTGTTCATTTTACTTTATTTATTTTAGTTTGACATTTTTTCCCCAAAAAATAAAATTTTTGATCACTTTTATTCCTATTACAAGGAATGTAAACATCCTTTGTAATAGGAATATGGCATGACAGGTCCTCTTTACAGTGAGATATGGGGTCAATAAGACCCCACATCTCACCTCTAGGCTGGGAAGCCTGAAAAAAAAAAAAAAAAAAAAAATGATTCTGGCTTTGATCATATTGGCGAGTCGGTAGAAGCACTGGAGGGCGGTGGGAGGGGGGATGTTCCCTCACGCCTCCTGTAATCCTCCATGATCATTCTTATGGTGTAGGAAATCACTGGCTGAAAAAGCTGATATCTGAATGGTGCCTGTAGCTTGAGGCATCATTCAGATATCCCCGCAAAAAGTCAAGGATGTCATATGACGGCCGATAGGTGGGAAGTGGTTAAAATGCATTTTTTTTTAACACAAAGTTGTTCATTTATACAATATTTCTAACACATAGCATGTACATACCAAAAATGACACCCCAAAATAAATTCCCCTACACCTTCGTACGGCGATACCACATGTGTGAGACTTCCACAGCCTGGTCACATACAGAGGCTGAGTACAGCCAAGCATGGCTGAGCATGGCCGAGGATGGCCAAGCATGGCTGGGTATCACCAAGTATTGCAGGTTATCACCGAGTATGGCTGGGTATTGCAGGGTATCAGAGTATGGCTGAGCAAGGCTGAGTACGGCTGGGTATTGCAGAGTATTACTGGGTATGGCTGGGTATTGCAGAGTATCACCAACTATGGCTGGGTATTGCAGGGTATCACCGACTATGGCTCGGTATTGCAGGGTATCACCGAGTATGGCTGGGTATTGCAGGGTATCACCGAGCATGGCTGGGTATTGCAGAGTATGGCTGGGTATTGCAGGGTATCACCGAGTATGGCTGGGTAGCACCAAGTATGGCTGTGTATGGCAATTTATGGCAGAGTATTGTCAGGCTATTACAGAGTATTGCTGGGCATTGCAGATTATTGCTGGGTATTGCAGAGTATTGGCAGGTCATTGCTGGGTATTGCAGAGTATTGGCAGGGCATTGCAGAGTATTGGCAAGGCATTGCAGAGTATTGTCAGGGTATTGCAGAGTATTGTCAGGGTATTGCAGAGTATTGGCAGGGCATTGCTGGTATTGCAGAGTATTGGCAGGGTATTGCTGGGTATTACTCGGTGATAGCCAGCCATGCTTGGCCATGCTTGGCTGTACTCAGCTTCTATATGTTGCCGGGCTGTGGAAGTCTCACACACGTGTTATCGCTGTACTCAGGAGGAGTAGGAGAATCTATTTTGGGGTGTAATTTTTGGTATGTACATGCAATGTGTTAGAAATATTGTATAAATGGACAGCTTTTACAAGAATACAACCATCATAAGCACCACCACATTAGAAAACACATGGTGCTGCTACAAATTACAGAACTCAAGACCGTGGTCACTGAAAGAAATATAGTCATGTAAAACTTAAATTGAACCAGTCACTCAAGTTGAACAGAATTTTCAATTTGCCATTTTTGCTGGATTCCTACTAAAACATTTGCATATTTCCATCAAGTACATGAGAATTATTATTAAAAAACTAGAACATTACTAAAAAAAACAACAAAGCCAGCTAATGCATTTCACAGAAACACTGACATCATCCTCCATCTAGGTTCCCTACTGATGCTGTTTGTGGGGCCTAAGGGGACCTCTATTACAGGCCCCTTCATTAACCATCTCAGTTTGGTCCCCTCTACTCCTCTACTCCTCTTGATCTGATGTAATTTTTCTTCTGGATCCTAAGGGAACCCCTCCACTGCCCATCCAGTAGGAATTGTCCATGGCACGCACATGTGGATACCCAGAGAAGGACCCCGAGAAGCGTAAAGAGGAGAAGGAGGAATTTAGTGACCACAAGTGAACACAAGGGTTTAGAAAGATTTTTTTTTAGTAGGGTGGAAGAGGGGATTTTATCCCAGAGTCAGGTTTTAAATTAATTTTTCTCAGTAAGTTGGAAAATGTGAGAATTTCCCACCGAATCCCCATTTGATTAAAATGATTTGAAAAATAATGTGACACAATTATATTTCTAACAATAAAACCTTTTTGATGGAAAGGCACTTTCACGATCATGTACATGGCTAATTACAAATGGACAAGATCGTATTATACTTTAATACTGACTGGAAATGGAAATCATAACTTTAAGATCAGCATGTTTCAAAGAAAAAAAATGTAATAGCAATGCAAAACGTTATATAATTATATATTACAGCACAAAAGAAAATGTAATCTTTCATTTCCCATAGCATAATGATTCATTTTTACATTTGGCACGCTCAATCAATATTCATAAAATTGCATCACTTAAATTTTTTTATTAAAATAGTAAAAAATAAAAATAAATCTGTCCATGAAAGACCAACATTTTTCAATAGCTATCGTTATCTGTAACATTGTGTAGTACATTGTGTACAAAGATCGACCAGATGTTTGAAACATGCATCATTACAGGTAAATTACCTAAACATAAATTCTCCCTGGTATTTCATTGCTACTAAAACTGGCCCTTTCTATTTTAGAAAAAAATGACTGTGTGTTAGTACTGCTCAAGTAATCTGCCATATGCTTCTTTGATTTAAGCAGACATTTTAACATGACACAACCAAAGCTCTTATCTCCAGATGCAGTTTATCATCAGCCTTGTCAGAAGTACAAGATAATTATTATTTGATGCTCTTGGTCTATTTTTCATTGTGTATGTGTTCAAATCTTGTTTCCATTCTTTCCTGGCCGCCAGGTTGCATGCTTGGATTAGGTGTTTAGTATAGATTTTTAAAGGGGGCCTTACATTTTTTATTTTTTTTGGTGTCTGGGAATTCCCTTTAAACTTCAGATTTCTTGGGGACCTCATGCTTTTTTCAGTTTTTTGTAATTTACAAAAAATTGTACAGTCTAAATTGTCAGTAATTTACATTTTTGAAGAAGAAGAAGAAGCAAGCAAAGGCACAGAGGCCTCCTCCAAAGATCCCCCTAAATAGATTTTAGAGGATCTTTGGGACCTGTGTACTGGTTTTTCTTAAAAAAAAAAAAAAAATTGTAAGGGAGAGAAATGTCATTTGTTGGCAATTTAAACCACTTTTTTTTTTAAATGTCAGCACTGAGCTTCTCTCGGGGGGAATGAATTAAAACCAATTTTAATTACCAATTTTTGCCTCTTAGCCCAGAAAAGGGGCATTTTTGATTTGACAGATTTGGCTGCCATTGTCTTAAATGAGGTTCAGGTTTTTACATCACCAAATTCTACTCAAACCATTATTAAGCTCTGCATATAAAGAGATATCTCTATTGACATAAACACCAAGCTAAGTTCACTATTAGGAGCCCATATTTATAGTGTAACATGCTCCTAGTGACCCACCTCTAGTCACCAATGGGCAGATGATCTTCTTCCTGCAGCCAATGTGACAATTTTAAAATAGCACTGCTGTGCAGGGCTCTGCCCACACAGCTGTATTATTTATTCACAGTTTCCTGTGAGTGAATTAGACTACAAGTGCCTTCAACCTCTATGGCTGACAGCTTTCAGTTCTCAATGCTGGTGAGCATCCTTGTAGTTGATTGACTCAGTAACTGCCTTCCTGCATCAGAGATATGGGCAGACAGCTTACTGAGTGTCTGCAGGATCCAGGCACTGCGCCTGCAATCTGCTGATCGCAGATGCAATGCTTTAAAGGCTGCAATGTAAAAAAATATAAAATAAATGCACAGTTTACTTGCAAAAAGATGTTTTTTTTTTTATTACAAATGTCTCAACTACAGGGATCTTACAATTAGGTATGTGAGCTGGGCCATCAGAGCTGGTAAGCAAATTTAGGTCTGATTTGGTCTAGTTAATGGTGGGAACCAAGTAATTAAAAGTAAATAATAAACTCTTGAAGAGTTTATTATTCCAAAAAAAGAGAAACATATCATCTGCATGCAATGTTATTTTTTGTGCACTACCAAACTGGAAACATTCTATAAGTGGATTATCCCTTATAAGGGTTGCTAAAAGTTCAATGGGAAGGGCAAATAGGAGGAGTAACAAAAGGCACTCCTGCCAAGTCCATCATTGAAGCCTGAATCAATCAGAGAGAGCTCCCATCCTTTATCCTGACATAAGTGTGAAAATGTAACAGCCTTAAATAGCCAGGCATTATTTTAGCGCATAAGCACCTGTAAAACACCTCAGTGTGAAAGTGGCCTAAGAGTGTAAATGTGTTATTTTCTATCACAGCCATCATATTGCTATTAAGATAGAGGTTAAACCTACAATATGCCACCTGTGCATCAGACTCAAGGCAACATAATTCCTAAATGAGATAACGGTTATAAAGAAAAGAACAAACACAATGTAGGGACCTATACATCAAAATCTGTTAGAGCAGATAAAAGAAAAACAGAATACTATTACCCAGTCGCATATGAAGAGTACCGATTAACCCATGTTTGCCACCTAGTGGTAAAATCAGAGTATTTCCCCAGCAATAGACGTTAACATATTCTCATAAGTAAAATGAGTATGAAGTGTTTAGATCATATCTTTTATGCTTGGAGTATAAGGGAATCTCCATATTCATAGAAGAGTCAATTGTGCTGCTAAAAATAGGTGAATAGTAAATTGCCTTAGAGATGGGGTATATCTTCGATGCCTAGGTTCAATAAAGCTAGAGGGAGAGGGGGGTTAAGGGTAAGCCTGTAACTTGGTTGGATATTGTAAACGCTGTAGTCCCACATTTGGCAAGTTTACTGCAAAACCAAACAATACGAAAAAACATTCAATTCCTCCAACACATTGATGAATGAGAGGAATTAATTTTGGCTAATCTACACACAGTCAAGTGCCATCTCAGAGTTATCTTATATAACAGTTCCCAAAGATCAGCACTTTTAGTGGAGGCAGGCATGTAGTATGAAGATTTCCTCCATTGTGCAACTGAATAAGCCAATATAGGAGTTTGTTTTTGTAAAGAGGGATTTCTCCTCCATAAAGTTATAGAATATAGATATACCACCTCTGCGGTAGAATGGACGTATAATATCGCTCAATCTTCAGATCAAACTACGAGAGCAAAGCTATTGGCTACTAGGCTGAATGTATTCCCGTCCAAACGAATGTACGTCATCACGTTCCAAACTTTCGGGTTTTCCAATAACTTTGTCCGACCATGTGTATGCAAGACCAGTTTCTGACGGATTTTATGGTCGGAATTTCCGACCGTGTGTACAAGGGATTAGGCTGGATTCACACCTATGCATTTTTAGTGCTTTTTGCATTTTGCAGATTTGCACTACAGAACGTGCTCCAAAGGAATCCATGGTAAATGGAATGTAGTGCAAATCTGCAAAATGCAAAAAACACTAAAAATGCATAGGTGTGAATCCAGCCTTAGTCCTTGTACACACGGTTGGAAAATCAGACAGAAAATGTCCGATCGGACCATGTTGTCGGATAATCCGACTGTGTCTGGGCTCCGTTGGACTTTTTCCATCGGAATGTCTGACCAACAAAGTTTGAGAGCTGGATATAAAATTTTCTGAAAACATGATCCAATGCGCGTCAGTTCCGATCGTGTGTAGCCTAGTCCGACGGACAAAGTGCCATGCATGCTCAGAATAAATTCTGAGACGGAATCGCTCGGTCAAGTAAAACTACCGTTCATAATCAATGTAGCACATTCGTCACGCTGCAATGTTAAAAATTGTTTAATGCAGCGCATTCTCTTTTTCTTTATGATGTTACAAGAATGAAGTTGTTTTGCTGCTCATATTCACACAAACTTCTCCCAAACTTATTTCTTTATTCTTTTTTTTTTTTTTATAACAATAACAGAAACTTTTTATTATTATTATTTTTTTTTTTTTGTAAAGACAGTTTTTATTGAGGAAAATGCATAGGTGTACAGAAAATTCCAACATGCTGTAAAAACATTACATAAACACAATCAGAGTTCTTGGCAGAAACTAAATCAAGGCACTGAGCAATTGAACATTTCTTTATTCTTTTTCCTGATTTCATGAATACAATATTTTAATTCGTCACATCTCCCCAATCATTTTTGATTTTTTTCTGTAAATTTTGTGGTTGTTTTTTTAATCAAGATCTCCTTTTATGATATTTTTCTCATCTTCATATTTTTTTTGTGTGTTTTCTGTGTCAACTTACCACAACACCATTATTATCTTTTTATTTTATTGTTTTATTTGGTGTTGGTGCCCCTTGAAGTAAAACACATAAGCAAGTATTTCTTGAACCAAAAAAACCCTTTATTTAGGTGTCATAAACAAATAAAGAGGGAGGCAGAGCTGGAGAAACTGGGGAAATTAGCGAAGCCTTTGGTCCCCAGGGCACACATCAACTATTTAAATGCAAAAATTGGTGGCCTGAGAAGTAAATATCTGAGGGAGAACAGTCTGGTCCTGAAGTCCAAGAAACCCGGAACAGCAGAAGATGACATCTATGTCCCCAGGCTGTGGTCATACAAGAGCCTGCATCTTCTGCCAGACCAGACTGAACCCAGGTCATCCCTCTCTGGTCTTCCTTCCATGCCTCCTTCCAGGCTGTGGCTGTGGTGCTGGAGGGGTGGCAGAAGGAGGAGGAGGAGCATGGTCCAAATCACACAAGTGTGTTGTTTGTGTGATTTGTCCCTTCAACCCCTTATTGAGTGTTTGGATAATTAGCTCCTCACACATGAGGTGGTGCGCCTCCTCCATTTGCTGGAGTGTGTAGGCAACCAAGGCGGCAAATGCCAAACTTTGCCAAAAAACACAATTGTATGACACTTCCAAGCAATGTTTCATATTCCTATTTCTGCCCTCAAATATCTGTGTGCAAAGTATTCCTTTTTTACATTCTCATAGGGTAGAGAAGACTTGGGACGTCTGAGGACACCAGGGACCCCACACCTCCCAAAGAAGGGGAAATACCAACACCAGAAGCAGAGGAGGAGGAGGACGGAGAGATTGTAGAAATTGGTGAAATTGGCACCACAACAGGTGAGTGTCTGAGACCACAGCTTCAGATAAGTTAATCAATATATGCCTGCATATTTATAATACACTGTGGTTTTTTTGTTTATTTTTAGGTGATGTGGATTTTGTGGAAGAGGAATTGCATTTTACCAGTGAAAGTGCCCGATCCTCATTGGAGAGATAATGCAATCACATTATTTAGAGCAATCGCGATTTAGAGAATATCCAGAAAAACATCAATGATGTTCAGCAAAAAATGAAGAACATCATTGATGTTTTAGGGAGAATCTGAAACACCCAGAACTAGATAGCATCCATTTTAATTGTTCAATAATACTTTTATATTTTTAGAAAAGCCAAATTTGGAAGATTCACACAGTGTGTCAACATGTGCTATCTCCCATCATGGGGGATCAATGTATGCGTTTTGTGGGTGCAACCCCTTCCTTGCTACTAAAGTGGCTGAACGGAAGGGGTTGCACCCCCAAAACAATTACATTGATACCCCATGATGGGAGACAGCACATGTTGAAATTAGGCATGGGACCAGGAGGAAACTGGCTACTTTTTGATTCTCAATTTGTGTGCATCTTACAAATTTGGCTTTTACAGGGGTGACACCCCATCTGATGAAGGCAATATCAGCACAGTTTGTACATACTCATGTCTGATATTGTCTTCACTTTTCAAAGTTGAACTTTGTTCTGTATGTTATTCTTTGATACATGCCTGTTTACACAAAAGCGGCAAGTTAGAAAAATATTTACCAAAATAATGTTTTATATACACCAAATATGTTGGTTTGTTGTAAAACCCTATTCTAAAAGCACATGTGAATGTGCTTTGAGTAAAAAGTAAAATTATCAACAATGTGTGACTTCCTTTTTCAATGCGCAAAAGCAGTATTTGTAGTAAAGTTGTTGTTTTCTGTGATGATGGGTGTTATTTACTAAAGGCAAATCCACTTTGCACTGCAAGTGCAATTTCAGGTGCACTTTTGCAGTGCACTTGTAGTGCATAGTGGATTTGCCTTTAGTAAATAACACCCACAGTGATTTTTAAATTTCCCCAATCACACCATTTTCATGACCCCACATATTTCTGCCATGGTGCTGAAAATTAGCAATATTTTTGTCAGTAATGCACTACATACATTAACAACAAAAACAAGGTGTGTGTGTAGCAGACCCACAACATAATAAGATTATCTGAAGAAAAGACTGTCACCTCATCTTGCTCTGAAATTGGGTTTGCACTGTTGTAGAAAAAGACCATAAAAAACACACAAAAAAACTAGGAGAAACCTAAAACAAAGCCAAGCAGTAAATGATTATTGGATTATTGGAGTTTGAAAGAAAAATGTATTAAAAAAATGCGTCTCAAACATTGTCTGGCATATCAATGCCCCCCCTACCCACAAAGTACTCCACATATCTTGTTCTGACCTTACAGGCTCTTTTGGGGGGCAAGCTAGGATGACCAGCTTCAAGAGCCGTGAGGTTGGCATTTTCAGGTCTGCATCAGGCCCAACTGAGGCCACATAGTTCGGTGAGTGTTTTTTCCAAAAATTGTGCAGAATGCAGCAGGAAAGCACAATATGATTGAGTTTATATTCCACCATGTGAATTGGAGTAAAAAATAGGCGGAACTGGCTGGCCATTTTCCCAAAAGCATTCTCCACTACTCTTCTGGCTCTGGCCAGCCGGAAATTAAAGATCCTCTGGTCTGGGGTGAGGGTCCTCATCGGGAAAGGCAGCATCAAATGATTTGCCAGAGCAAATGACTCATCCACAATGAAAACGAACATTCTCCTCTGGAGGTGGCAAGCCAAGACTGCCACTCTGGAGATGCCAGTAGAACTCCGTCCGTGCAAACACTCCACCATCCGACATCCGGCCATTTTTCCCACGTCCACATACAGGAAGTCATATGTCGCTGACACTACCGCCAACATCACAATAGTATTATACCCCTTGTAATTATAATAGTAGGACCCCGAGTTGGGGGGTGGGACGATGCGGATGTGTTTCCCATCAATTGCACCTCCACAATTGGGAAAGTGTCAATGGCTGGCAAAGTGGGAGGCCACAGTCTGCCATTCCTGTGGCATTGAAGGAAACTGTGGAGTCAAAAAAAAAAAAGTAATTTTGCACATCAACATTGCAAGCAGATTAGACACAACATTTTTTGGCCAAGATCAGTATAACATTTTTGGAAATGAGTATTTAAAGCCAAAAGTATAAGGTCCCCTTATCAGATCATCACCCCCCCCCCCCCCATCTGATGGCCAATTGCAAAAAATTAGGTGGGGGGTGTTTCATTGAGAGCTGATTGCATAAATAATGTGTGATCGTTTGGCCAGCCCCTCCTTACTTACACTATTGTCAACCCACCGGACAGGTAAGAAGTGTCATAATACAAAAAAAGGAATAAATGGAAGCACATTTTGACATTCTGCTATTACGTATCAAGATAATAATAGGAGAAAAAAAACTTTAAACAGTAGCATTTGAAAGTATTGAGGCAGGCCCTTTCACTGCATGCTTTGGTGAATTCATCCATAAATCTGACCACAAAAGAGGTAGGTATAGTGTGTATTGGGTTTGGCAAAGTCAGCACATAGAGGGTTGCTATCAGCTGACCTAGCAGTTGGGGGGAGGGGGGTTCCTAATGAGTTTGACCCACCAAAAAAACCTCTGGTACTTTTCATGAAATTAAGCACACACATAACATTTGTACACATTTTAGGGGTTATTTAGGGGAAAGCAATACTATGGAGCTGACAAAATACATTGCTAAGTGACTAGGCTATAGGTTTATTTGCCCAGAAGAGCATGCTGGGGAAGTTAGTGGAGGCAAATATGCACGAAGGACAAAAAAATTACTTTAAAAGCTTCTTGCATGCATGAGGACAAAGGGGCACAGCATATCAATTAGAGCATATTGCAATCATGGTAATTAGGGAATGAGGAAAGAAATACAAGACATTAGCAAACATTAAATACATAGAATGTGATGTTAAAGGAGAAAACTTACCTTAATATAGTCCTTCTGCAGGACCTGTATGATGGCAGACCTGGTCTCTGGAATAATGATTCCCAGAGCCTGAGGGGAGATGCCTGTCGAGAACTTGAGGTCCTGAAGACTTCCCCCTGTTGCCAATTACCGCAATGTGGCCATGAGCCTCTGCTCCAGAGTGATGGCTTGCCACATGCAGGTATCCTGCCTTCTGATATAAGGGGACAGCAAAGCCAGCAGACGATGAAAAACAGGGTCCGTAATCCGGAGATAATTCCTGAAATCATCAGGATTATTCTCACGGATCTCACAAAGCAAAAGCATGTGCGAAAATTGGTCACACTGGAGCAACCAATTCTTGCTCCATGAACTCCTCCTTGCCCTGTTCATGGACTGAGCTTGTGTCAAAGCTTAAAGTGCAACACCAAGCACCTGCACAGCATGAACTCTATGACGAGTACGTACACAAAACAGGGCTTCAAAATGGTTGGCTGGTCAGAACGGACTAACAGAAAGCACCGATAAACCCAAGGCCTGAAAGAACAAACTGAAAACCAGAAATGAGCAGACAATAAGCACTGAAAATCAAAGCGTACTATACGAAGATATAGTCCGCAATAAACAACAAATGCGAACTGACTACACGCACTGATAAGCACATATGCACCAACAAGCACAAACTGAAGAGCAGTAATGATCTGAACCACAAATCTGAAAAGCACGAATCGTCTCTCACCAAACTTCTACTAACACACGATAAACACGAGATCAGCAGAAGGAGCCAAAAGGGTGCCGCACGTGGTGCTGAACTTCCCTTTTCTAGTTCTGTCGTATGCGGTTTACATCACTGCGTACTTGTTGACCGGAAATTCTGACAACTTTGTCCGACCGTGTGTATGCAACACCACTTCAGAAATTATCCGACGGATTTTGTGGTCATAATCTCCGACCGTGTGTACAAGGGCTTAGAGGAGACTAAGATTTTACATGAGCTCATCGTGGCTTGGGTTGCAAAGGTATAGAATAAATGTATATAAACTTCCACCCGATATAAAAATTTGCTCAATTTCCCCCCACAATGGAACATGGGAGTTTGGAAATCAACTTCTCATTGTGCAAATATTGTAGCAGCATGGTAATCAGAAAAGACTGTTAGGCCCAAATCCCCAGCCTCCTACTTTAAGTAGCTTAGCAAAGGCACACAAGCTTTTTTACCTTCTCACAAAAAAACTATTTACCGTATATACTCGAGTATAGGCCGACCCGAATATAAGCCGAGGCCCCCAATTTACCCCCAAAAAACTGGAAAAAATTATTGACTCGTGTATAAGCCGAGGGTGAGACATGCCTGTCCATCCCTGTGTGTCCGTCCATCCCTGTGGGTCCATCCATCCCTGTGTGTGTCCATGCATCCGTGTGTGTGTGTGTGTGTGTGTCCATGCATCCGTGTGTGTGTGTGTGTGTGTGTCCATGCATCCGTGTGTGTGTGTGTGTGTGTGTGTGTGTGTGTGTCCATGCATCCGTGTGTGTGTGTGTGTGTCCATGCATCCGTGTGTGTGTGTGTGTGTGTGTGTGTGTGTGTGTCCATGCATCCGTGTGTGTGTGTGTCCATCCATCCCTGTGTGTGTGTGTGTGTGCATGCATCTGTGTGTGTGTGTGTGTGTGTGTGTGTGTGTGTGTGTGTGTGTGTGTGTGTGTGTGTGTCCGTGCAGCCTACCTGTGTCCAGCCTGCCTGTGTCCGTCCAGCCTGTGTCCGTCCAGCCTGCGGTCCGTCCAGCCTGCGTCCCGTCCAGCCTGCGTCCCGTCCAGCCTGCGTCCCGTCCAGCCTGCGTCCCGAGCCGAGCCTCCGTCCTTCAGCTCTTCGTCGGCGGCGATTCTAGGATTCAAAAGCCGCGCCTCCGTCGGTGATAGGCGGAACACTCAATTTCCCACTGACTGCTGGGAAATTGAGTGTTCCGCCTATCGGATGTCCGTGATAGGCGGAACACTCAATTTCCCAGCAGTCAGTGGTCCGCCTATCATGGACGTCCGCTCATCATCATACTACGGACGAGGATGAGAGGATGTCCGTGATAGGCGGAACGCAGACTGCTGGGAAATTCAGTGTTCCGCCTATCACCGACGGAGGCGCGGCCTTTGAATCCTAGAATGGCCGCTGTCTGTCTGCTCGACACGCTGATCGGGCAGACAGACAGCGATGACTCGAGTATAAGCCGAGGGGGGCACTTTCAGCCTCAAAAAAGAGGCTGAAAATCTCGGCTTATACTCGAGTATATACGGTAATATAGATTGCAATGTTTGTAAAAAAAAATAAAAATGTACTTACAGGAATATGTACCGATAAAACTACATAAAGAATTTGAGGTAATATTTGCATCTTATATGCTGCTAACCTGTCGGACTAATAATGTGTGTTTGCTAATATGATGTAGTCCTTCCCGTAGTTTATTTTCCATGGTTAAAGTGGTTGTAAACCCTTACAAACCACTTTGACCTACAGGTAAGCCTAGATTAAGGCTTACCTGTAGGTCCAAGTAATATCTCCTAAACCTATACGGTTTAGGAGATTTTTCCAAAAAGACAGCCACCGCTGTCTACGGCACATGCGCCGTAGACAGCAGCGCACGGGCGCACTGGGCAGGCCGCAGATCGCGGCAATATGCCGTGAGTGTCGGCTCCTGTGCGCATGTGTGGGAGTGACGTCATTGCTGCTCCGGCGAATCACAGCGCCAGAGCAGCGAGACCCCGAAGTCACTCCGGGATCGATGGCAGCGGCAGACATGAAGACGGAGGACCGCTTCGAAGGCTTCGTTCTCAGGTAAGTTATTCATAATGAGCTAGTATGCTATGCGTACTAGCTCATTATGCCTTTGCCTTGTAGGTTGCTTTTTTTTTTCCCCATGGGTTTACAACCACTTTAAGTAGTTGGCTTTATAGAGAAGGTCAGGGGAAGGAGCTAAAATGATACCTAGGTACGAAATTCCCAATCATTCCAGATATATGGAAATTGAACTTGTAGAGCTTGTCTATCCTACGAGGGTACCCCTAAGTCTAAAATATGAGATTTAGTATTATATACTTTGTATAATAATACTACACCATATTGGTACTTCGGATTCCAGGGGAGACAACAAATTTGTAATCCTAAATTTAACATTGTCTACAAACAGACCTTTAACATATTGTACTTATTACCATTAATCAGAAAACCAGAGATGTTAGGATGTTGTCTAATACATGTAGCAAGGGGTTCCATTAATCAATTAAATATTAATGGAGCTAAGGGGTATCCCTAGCGGGTACCATTAGTTGAGGTATGTGGAAGGGTTTGAACATCATACCAGATGTGTAAACTCAAGCAGATAGAGACATATACAATATGGTTGGGTAAATGGTTCTGTTGAGCATGAGTTCTGGCTGAACATTTTCCTGTTCGGCCATTTGCGGAACACCCAAATTTGTAGGGTGTTTGCTGGGTGTTCACCCCAATGAACACCCTGCAATGCACTGAGCACTGCACATTGTGTTCTGCGCCCTGATTGGGCAAATCTTTGCCCAATTAGTGCGCAGTGTAAGCTGGTTATTAAGGAGTGGAATGAGTCATCAGCTGTCAATCGGTTTCCCCGCTGACAGCTGAACACTAAAAAAAAGAAAAAGAGAAAAAAAAAAGATAAAAGTGCCAGTAAAACAAATATAAAATGGCATGGAGTCCCCCCCAGCTCATACCAGACCCTTTGGGACTGGTATGGATTGGAGGGGAACCCCATGCAAAAATTAAAAATAAATATGGTGTGGGTTCCCCCCAAAATCCATACCAGACCCTTATCTGGGTATGCAGCCTGTGAGCGCCCCCCCTCCCGAACCATATTAGGCCACATGCCCTCAAGATGATGAGGGGGGTGGGTGCAGTGCCTCCTGCCCCAAAGCACCTTGTCCCCATTGTTTATGGGGACAAGAGCCTCTTCCTGACAAACCTGGACTGTAGTTGTCGGGGTCTGCAGGGGGGGACTTATTGAAATCTGGATGCCCTCTTTAATGAGGGGGCCCCCAGATCCTGATCCCCCTATGTGAATGGGTAGGTGTACTATGCACCCTGCAAGTTTTTCTTTATTTTTTCAATAGTTGAGTGCTGCCAATTGTAACCCCCAGGCATTATATTTAAAGAAATGTTTCATTTTTATTGGTGCACTTAAAGCATAATTAAAATCACTGCTCCTTAAAAAACTATAGTATTTTTCTTTTATAGATACATGTCCCCCAGGGCAGTACCCAGAACCCCATATGAATTTTATGGGCAATTATTTGCACATAAGCCTTCGAAATGGGCACTTGTGATATTTCAAGTTCGGGTCCCATAGACTTCAATGGGGTTCACCATTGTGGTTAGAACATTTCCCTTGTTCATGAGTTCTGCTGTGAACTGAACTGGGGAGTGTTCGGCCTATCCATAGCATACAAGGCCAGTATAGCGGACAGAATATACAGTATAGAGTGAAAGTAGACAGATTTCAACAGGAAATATTACATTATGTTTTCGTTGCACATAATTTCATCCTATTCTTCCTGTCACAAAGCACATAAATAATTAACAGATTATCTGCACAGTCAAATAAAATTAGAGACCTAACCAAAAAACACTACAGTGCTGACACTGTGCCCATCCTATAATGATAAAATGTCATATACCAGGTTAAAAAATAAGTATTGAAAGATACTTATTCCAGAAAATATAGGAATAAAGATGTCAATTAGTAGAAAATGGCTGATACTGGTGCTGACAAGGCTGCTTTAGTTTGTGGGCTGAAAATCCACAATTTATAAAATAGTAATATATTTTGTTTCATTTTACCAATTTAGTTTGCTACATTAGCTTTTAATTCAATATCTTAATAATTTTATTTGAAAATACTAAGAGCTGACATCCCTGGCACCGCCTTACTGGCGATTACTCAAAGACATGTATCTCGCTCACCTGGATGGCATAAGGATAATTAGCAGCTCTATAAATTCCCAGAGGTATTTTCGATCAGGCTGATGGAGGCATGGTTAAGGTTTCAAAATGTGTGTCGACTGGCTCACACAGCGGTTGAACTGACAGCTCCTGTCACTACTCTAGCTGGGCACATCATCTTTGGACGGACAACCGATTTCTAGATATATCATCATGGCCACACAGGGCAGCCTGATACCAGTATCCCTGCATGGACTCCAGGCTCATGCTTCTCCTCACTACAGCCGGCTTTCTTCTCCACCAAGGACTACCACACAGCTACCAGCTCATTACAATCCACTGCGAACTGTCATCTTCTCTCTTCCCCTCACCCGCTTGTGAGGTTTTATATAGTATTTTACTTAATTGTGCTACACTATGCCAGCTTGGGGCTTTCTTCCCTTCCCAATAATAAAATTAGAACCTTGCAGACTTTACTGGTACCAAAGAGGGACAGTGAAATTGTTTTAAAAAAAATTACAAAATCATGAAATAAGTGATTCGTTGGATGATACAGGCCATAGAATAGAAGCTGCTACAATATTACTTTGCTACATATTGCTAGAGGTCTACGCGTTTCACAATCACTGTTTCTTCAGGACCTCATTATCTTGGCAGCAATGAATGTTGGCGTGCATCTCCAAAAACCTGATTAGAGATGGTGATGTGCTGCATTGCGCAAGATACAAGGCAGCTATAAAAATTACAATTCAATTATCTTAATTAACAGTCCTCAGGAAGAATCAGCCCAGAAGGGCAGCAAGACACAATATCAGGATATTCAATTCCCAAAAACAATATAGCAGCCAGCAAGTGTACAGCAGCCGCATGTCATCATCCTCCGGATGGAAGGGAATGTATTAATGTTGTTATATAGTGGAATTGTAAGCACTATACCAAAAAGATTGGCGGGTGTTGCAGAGCATTGCAGAGTGTTGCAGGGTATTGGTGGGTGTTGCAGAGCATTGCAGAGTGTTGCAGGGTATTGGCGGGTGTTGCAGAGCATTGCAGAGTGTTGCAGGGTATTGGCGGGTGTTGCAGAGCATTGCAGAGTGTTGCAGGGTATTGGCGGGTGTTGCAGGGTATTGCAGAGTGTTGCAGGGTATTGGCGGGTGTTGCAGAGCATTGCAGAGTGTTGCAGTGTATTGGCGGGTGTTGCAGAGCATTGCAGAGTGTTGCAGGGTATTGGCGGGTGTTGCAGGGTATTGCAGAGTGTTGCAGGGTATTGGCGGGTGTTGCAGAGCATTGCAGAGTGTTGCAGGTTATTGCAGAGTGTTGCAGGGTATTGCAGGATATTGCAGGGTATTGCAGAGTAATGGCAGGGAATTGAGGGGTTAATTTTCGGTGAGCAGCGATGTGGGCACTGCAGATGCAGCCCACAGCGCTGCTGACACCGATCTCTTCCCCCTTCGCTGTACCGATATTTTCTAGAGGTTACAGCACATGACTTCTGCTTGTTGATTGGTTGCTAGAGATTACTGTACATCAATACTGCTCACTGATTGGTTGCTAGAGGCTACTGGACATCTATACCACTCACTGATTGGTTGTTAGAGGTTATTGCACATTATTGCTGCTTGGCTCCTAGAGGATACTACAAATCCATACTGCTCAATGATCGGTTGCAAGAGGTTAGTGCACAGCATTATTGCTCACCGATTGGTTTCTAAAGGTTACAGCACATCATTTGCTCACTGTCTGCACACCATGGGCTGGGGAGGTGAGGGGATCCATCAATAGACAGAAAACTCCTAGGGATCCTAATCCTGGCATCAGTGCCAATGCTTGGGAAGGGGGGTGTGATCAATGGCAATGCTGGGGGTTGATGGGATCAGTGGCAGTGGTGGGGGATGGGATTAGTTAGGAGGCAGTACGCTGTGGCAAATTCTGAATCATGTAGAGGATGGGGGATTCTACCAATGCAATGGGGAATTTACAATTACCACCAATGTGAGGGGAAATGTGCACTGACCATCATGTAATGGGGGATTTTACACCACCCACCAATAGAAAAGAGGGATTTCTATGCTGACAAAGTAATGCGAGTGTTTACATCAACCACCAGTGTAAGGAGTAATATATAATTACCTCCATGTAAGGGAGAATTTACACTGACAACAATTGTCGAGGAGATTTGTACTGACCACAAATATAAGATGATACTTCTACTCCAACCACCAATGTTAGGGGGGATTTACACTCACCACCAATGTAAAGAGGGATTTACACTGACCACTGGTATAAGGGAAATTCTGCACTTACAACCAATGTTAATGGAAATGTACACTGATCACCAATGTTATGAAGAATTTACACTGACAACCAATGTAATGGAGAATTTTACTTCAACAGCCAAGGGGGATTTCTACAATGACCACCAATGTATTGGGTATTTACTCTGACCACTAATCTAATAGGAGCATTCACAGTAACCACCAATGTAAGAACAGATTTACACTTATCATAATGTAAGGAGGACCTTCACACTGGCCACTAGCATGAATGAAAGAATTGTACACCAAGCCCCAATGTAATCAGAAGATTTACACTGACCGCCAATGTAACAGACATTTAGCCTGCATTCACATTTGTGTGTCGGGAATACATGCAAAATTGCTTTCCTGACACCACAGAAATGTGCTGCCCTTTAGGTGATACACAGCAGTGCCATTATTTGTTAATGACACCTTCATACATCTGCTAAGATGTGCGTATTCACATGCATCAAAGTTCACAATGCTTTGGCACCATGTTATTTTGAAGAAGGGCTCCACCTCCAATTTGCTTACCTTTGCAGAACAGGCTGATGTTAAGCTTAATGACTATAGTTACCTCCTTCAATGAGCCTTTGTCTTTGTCATCAGTTCTTTTCCTTTTATTTCATGAACTGTTTCTTTTAAAAGGTGTATTTTTTTCCATGTATATGTGGTGTTTTTTTTCCATGTATATACAGTACACTATTGTTCTCATAATCAATTTGATCTCTAATGAGCTTCTCTTTTTTAGTAGCTATGACTCCCTTTTCCAATTTGTCCAGTCTTGTAAACTGTCTTTTTACAAGGTGTATTTTCCTTTTCTTTATCATACATGGTAGATGTGAATATGATCACTTGGTCTTATTATATATTATATGGATTTTTGATTCTATTTAATTTATATATATATATATATATATATATATATATATATATATACAGATTTTTTTCACTTATGTCTGATGCAATAGTATTACTTAATGTTTTATAACCATGCCTTATATTAGTCAACTTTGGTTCCCTGACAGTGATCGTCTCTCTCTACTATTATCCATGGTATGTTTGATTGCGCTCAGCCGTGCAGATATATTTAATACATTGTTCAGTACCTTTTCATGTTATTATACTGTATATTGTATCTATATTAGAACTCTGTTAGCAATATTATCTGCTATGGGACAGCACGCCAACACAGTGAACCGGTTTTAATCTGACTTTACTAAGTATATATTAATACTGTGTCATTTTTTCAGAGGGCTTAATCCTTTTGGCTCTCTGTTTTTTTGTACTGCCCATTTTCCTGTGCATATTTGGTTTCCACTTTTGTTTGATTAGATATGGGTGGAGTTTCTGGGGGTTGTCTATCCCCTAATTGGTTTTATTTCACTATAAATATTTTCAGTCTGAGTATGGTCACCAGCTATGATTATTATCTATATTGATGTGAAACGCGTTAGCTGTCTGTACCTTTCATCACCATGATAGAGATTTTGGATCTTCTACACTGTTTTGCCATGAATAAAAATGTGTTATTCAGAGTGCAGCCGTTCAGCTGTTTTCTTAAATTTTGTACACGTCCTCTTATAGGCATAGCTGAACTATAAAGGATAGCAGTATTTTTTTGACGACAATTTATAAATGAGTCCACTCCACTTAATAAAAGCCCAAAAATAGACAGCCTCTCTATGTTAAAGACAAACATGGCACTCTAGTCATATGCTACAAGCTTGGTGGGAAAGGAGGCAACATTGGGAAGATTAGATGCCCTAAGGGCCTTACAATAGACATAAGTGTCCTCAATATATCAAACCCAACTGGTCTAGTCTGGAATAGGGGTGAACTCGAACATCGGGTGTTCGCCTATGTTTGAACGTTTTTATTCAATTTTAAAACTATATATATATATATATATATTGTACAGGACGCCAAGGTTGGGTCCTGGACGGGTGCTATGTGGCGCCTATATTCGGGATGTGGTCCCTTTAAGGGAATCATGGTAGGCCTCAGGGGGTCACCCAAAAATGGGTGACAAATTCTGGGGATAGTTTCGGGAGAGGACTGACTCGCGGTCCTCTCTAAATTTTAAGAGAGATAGTTGGGACCCAGAATTTGGGAGGCTCTGAAGTGACATTTGGGTGGGAAAGAGCCTCCCTCCCTGACCACAGGGATTCGGCCCACAGGGGGTTAACGGCCTCCAGGAAGACAGACAGCCTATAAGACAGGAAGCAGTAGAGAGGTGGTGGGGAGGAGGAGAAGGAGATGAACACCTGTCTGAGGAGCTGTCTGGCTGTGTTGTTGTATTTGCTGTTTTGCTGTTTTGCTGTTTTGGAGGCTGCAAAAAGATCTTTGCAAGGACTCTAAAGAAACTTTTTGGTGAAGACCTGTCTACAGAACTGTAGGTGCTTTTCTTTTCGTATTATTTGTGCTGAAGATAAGCGGACTTTAATTTAATTTTTTTTTTTTATGCTGAAGAAAAGCTTTATTTTTGATTTAATTATAAATAAATATATTTTGGTTTCACCTTATAATGGTTTATGCACTTAATCCCGCAGAGCTAGTATCCCTAAACTTCACAATATGTATATATATATATATATTTGTTTTAAGGAATTGTCTCACGAAACAGGCTTTCAAAACAAATTAACATTTATTATTTATAATAAAGAAGACTGCCGATAACCGGCAAATCCAATTTAAATTGTGATCAGCTGTGATTGGACATAGCTGGTCGCATTGGTAAAGAACCGCTCTGATTGTCTCTTTACCCCGATCTGTAACTATAGCGTGGGTGGTGGTTAAAGTGTGGGTGGTTAAAGTGGTTGTAAACTTCAGACATGAAATATGAACATAGCATATCCCAAAGCATGGCCCTCTATAGTGTGTACTTGTTTCAATTGAGAGTCAATTAAGTGTCATTTTCGCCTGCTGCTTTGTTCCTCTGCTATCAGTCACTTCTGACAAGTTTTCCCGACACCAAGAGAAAAAAGGTGACTGGAAGGGATTTTCAGCACACAGCCTGTGATTGACAGCCTCAGCTTTGTACCCAAACTACATTTTTATCATTATCTGGGTTTTTTTATTTTTTGCTTAACTAGAATAGACTGACATTTTTGAAAAAAATATGTTTTTCTTTGTTTGTGTTACAAAATATAGTTTTCTCCTTCACTGACGAGCACTGATGAGGCTGCACTAACGAGCACCGATGAGGCAGCACTGATGGGTGGCTCTGATGGGCACTAATAGGCAGCACTGATGAGGAGGCACTGATAGTCATCACGGATAGGCACTGATTGGCATCTGTGAAGGTCACTGACATGCATTACTGATGGGCACAGATTGACATTTGGTGGGCACTGATTGGCAAATTGGTGGGCACCTCTGAAAATCAATGCACTGATTATGAGCACAGACACCCCCTCTGTCAGGAGAGCTGTTATTGGTCACAGCTGAACACATGGTAAGAGCCTACATCAGGGATATGCAATTAGCGGACCTCCAGCTGTTGCAAAACTACAAGTCCCATCATGCCTCTGCCTCTGGGTGTCATGCTTATGGCTCATGGGAGTTGTAGTTCTGCAACAGCTGGTGGTCCGCTAATTGCATATCACTGGCCTACATCATAGGCTCTTTACCACGATCAGAGATGTGGTGTGTCAGAGTGGCACACAGCACCATTAATTGCTGCGATGTGCACCCCGGGGGCGCTCGAGCGGCTTCTCCTGCTGGACTTTATATGATGCCAGTCAGGATTATGGAGCCAAATTGAAGATGTAAATCTGCAATAGGGTGGGTGAGAAGTGGTTAAGCAACATTTTTAATGATAATTTGGTCAATGTTCACTCTTATCTTTTTTTTAATCAATAGTTTTTATTAAAGTTTACATTTTTATCAAGACAAATGACAGAAATTATGACTAAATAACAGATCAGTTACAGTAGTTAGATACATAGATAATAGTATCCAAAAATAATAAAAAATATAATATAAAGAAAACCATATTAATTATCTGTCCTGATGGGCCTCAAAAGTATGGGAACTGCCTCGTGCCAGTTTTCAAAGTTCCAAAAGATGTTAAACTCTTTAAAATTACAGCATCCAAACTTGTGCCATTTGGCAAACATATGGAAGTGCACATATCTTAAAAGTTGTGTCTAGATCGGTGGTCATCAACCCTGTCCTCAGGGCCCACTAACAAGCCATGTTTTATGTATTACCTTGGGAAGATGCAGACTAGAATACCGCAATCACTGAGCAGCAAATTATATCACCTATGATGTGTTTCAGTTTTCTTGCAAACCTGGCCTGTTAGTGGGCCCTGAGGACAGGGTTGATGACCACTGGTCTAGATTACTCAATATTATACATTATTTTTGTAAACTGCGTGGTTGAGAAGATGAGTAAAGCAACAAGACTTTGAGACTAGAAGACACTATAGTGAAAAGGACAAGTAAAGTCCAGTGTTAATTTTGGCAGCAAATTTTGATTTTGTTTTAGTCTTATGCCCCATACACACTATTGGATTTTCCGACAACAAATGTTGGATGCGAGCTTGTTGGCTGAAAGTCCAACCATGTGTATGCTCCATCGAACATTTGTTGTTAAACTTTCTGCCAACAAATGCTGACTAGCAAGTTCTCAAATTTTCCGCCAACAAAACTTATTGTCAGAATTTCCGATCATGTGTACACAAATCCGACGCACAAAAGTTCACACATTCTCGGAATCAAGCAGAAGGAGCCACACTGGCTATTGAACTTCCTTTTTCTCGACTCGTTGTACATCTTGTACATCACCACGTTCCCACATTTGTAATTGTTGGCCAACATTTGTGTGACCGTGTGTATGCAAGACTGTGTGTGTATGGAAGACAAGTTTAAGCCAACATCCTTCGAACAAAAATCCACGGTTTTGTTGGCGGAAAGTCTGATCGTGTGTACAGGGGATAATGCCTCGTACACACAATTAGACTTTCTGACAACAAAACAGTGGATTTTTGTTCGAAGGGTGTTGGCTCCAACTTGTCTTCCATACACACACGGTATGGAAGCAACAGTTGGCCAACAATTACGAACGTAGTGACGTACAAGACGTACCTGATATCTCCATTAGGAATGCTAGTTTTACAAGTCTGAGTGCTTCAGGCTCATCCTTGATTCTGAGCATGCGTGTACTTTTGTGAGACAGACTTGTGTACACATGATCTGAAAGTTCAACAAACATTTGTTGGCAGAAAATTTGAGAACATGCTACCCAACATTTGTTGGCGGAAAGTTCGACAACAAATGTCCGATGGAGCATACACATGGTCGGACTTACCGCCAACAAGCTCACATCCAACATTTCCCATTGGAAAATCTGATCGTGTGTACGCGGCATTAGTCTAGTACTTTGTACAAACTTTCCCGTGGATTTTTGTACAAAGGGCATCGGCCATGAACTTGTATTGCATACACACGGCAGGACTTTTTCAGCCAACTTTCATCAAATCATGTGGTTTTCTGCTCTTTACTGCCACGTTTGGTCAATTTCTGTATTGCTGTCTGATCTTTTGCATTGGTTCTGAGCATGTGTTTTTGTACTTTGTACAAAAGTCCTATGTTTTTCTGTACACACGATCGGACTTTGCTCCATCAGACTTTTGTTGCTGGAAATTTTTTCTGTTTGCACAGCCAATAAAAGTCTGATGAAAGCCGAAAAAGGTTGTCCAATGGAGCATACACACGGTTGGATGTTGCCTTAAAACAGCTAATTTGCATGTTTGTTGTTAAAAAGTCTGATCGTGTGTATGGGCCTTTAGTCCTAAAATGGCATTTTAGTCTTTTGCATTGTTTTAGTTTTAGTCGTATTTAGTCGACTAAATCTCCAGTACATTTTAAAATGTAGGACATTTTAGTTGACTATAACTCATTTTAGTCATCTAAAATCAAATGGGTATAATTAAATTGTAATGCATTAGTTAACATTTCTCTACAATTTCCAAACTCATTATATACTGCTGGAGTGAAAAATCTCATATGTTATTATTTCAGGTGTTGAGGTATGAACATGCACTACAGACCAGTGTTCATTTTGAAGTCAAATTTGGATTAAAACTTTTGACTAAAATGCCATTTTAGTTCTAGTCATATTTTAGTCATCTCAATTGTTTTAGTTGTATTTTAGTCGACTAAATGTTTTAGTTGACAAAATTAACACTAGTGAAGTCAGCATTTAAACAAGGTGCAGGAATTGGACTATGAATTAAAGAGCTTGATTGAAGAATGCAGCTGCACTTGCAGTGTGTTTGGCGTGGAGCATAGCTTTTTGTTGTTGCTCTTCTTTTTAGCTTAACTGTCTTGCAAAACTGCCTTGGACTTGTTCATACTGGCAAAGATGGCAGCTATCTGTGCCTCTATCATCTGACTGGACCACCCCCCCCCCCCCCAGGAGGTACAGTAAACTATCTCAAACTATAAACAATATGTTAACCACTTTCAGACCGGACCATTTTGCTGGCTTAAGACCAGACCACTTTTTGCGATTCGGCACTGCGTCAATTTAACTGACAATTGCGCAGTCGTGCAACGTGGCTCCCAAACACAATTGATGTCCTTTTTTTCCCACAAATAGAGCTTTCTTTTGGTTGTAATTGATCACCCCTGTGGTTTTTATTTTTTGCGCTATAAACAAAAATATAGTGACAATTTTGAAAAAAATGCATTATTTTTTAATGTTTGTTATAATAAATATCCCCCAAAAATATATAAAAAAAAAATTTTCCCTCAGTTTAGGCCGATACGTATTCTTATACATATTTTTGGTAAAAAAAAATTGCAATAAGCGTTTACATATATATAACGTTTACAAAATAGGGGATAGTTTTATGGCATTTTTATTAATATTTTTTTTTTTTACTAGTTTACAGTTTGGGGATGGTTAATATGAATGTTTAAATCAGCTGCAATTTCCAAGAAGCACATGTTAGCTAGAAATTAGTTCATTCATACACAGCATGAATATACAGTAGTAGATGTTTAAATCTTTTGTAATTACCTGTGGGGAGCAGAGAAAAGATCAGAAGATTGAATCAGTGTTAAACTGCCTGAAACTTATTCAGATTGGCACTTACTCAAATGGCAACTGTCTGACTGATTTTTATTTTTAAGAAACAAAGTGTTAGCTTTAATAGTTTCTGTGAGACATATTCATTGGCCCTTAGGTTTGTTTGTTAATTGTATGCATTTATGAAGACAAAGTGTTAATTTACTAAAGGCAAAAAGGCTGTTCACTTTACAAGGGTATTTTCCCTTAGCTTAGTGTTTGAGGTAAAGCTCTGCTGACTTCTATCATCCAATCATGTGCAAGCAAAAATACAGCTTTTTTAATCTCAGATTTTTTTTTTTTTAAATCATCTTTATTATTTTCTTATATAAAGTTCAACAAACAATTACATTCGATCCTAAGGCATTGAGGTTTACACAAATCCCTCAATGTCTTCACATTTATATACATACTTATCCATAACATATCTATAACAGTATTAGATGGTGGCCTGGGGGAGGGAATACTGGAGGAGAGACATCCTGTGAGAGAGAAAAAAAAAGAAAAAAATGGGAGAATTAAATTTGCCCCCTGTGTTATTTCCCTTCTTTATGTGCTTTTATTATGCCCTTGTGATTCCTTTATTAAAAAAAAAAAAAAATGTTGTGTTTATCTTTTCTCTATATTTATTGGCCTTTGACCATTTTTTAATCATTTAGTCATTATTACGTGATTTTTTTCCATTTGTGTCCTTACTTTGGTGTGTAACTTATATTTTGTGCTTAGGGAGATCCTTAGCCTTCCTTTATGACTTCTAAAAATTGTGTTATTTATTTTTGTGTCTCCACCAATGGTTATCTCTCCTCCTCCCCCCTCCCCCAAGCCCCTCCTCCAATAACATTTCCATCACTTATTCACTTCCCATATACCTTAAGACACACTACAAACAACAACAAAAAAAATGTAAAGGTTGTGGTTCGGTTCTCATTTCTTTCTCTTTCTTCTTTCCTTCTCCCTTCTCTTCCCCTTTACCCTTTCTACGATGCACCTTTGGAGGACACGAGCTCACGCAGCAGCTTCTCGGTTTTTCTTTCCCTTCCTTCCTCCCTCTCCCTTTAGGGACCTCTGGGAGGTTCAGGAGGGATTATCAGAATTTTTAATCTGGTATAACTTACTCTTTCTCTATTTCTCGGGAATAGTGCTTCCAGCCTGCCCACATGTTTTTATATTTTTCTTGTTGTTTTTTTATATCATATATCCATTTTTCAGCCTCCATTATTTTATCTACCCCTCCCTTCCATTCCAATAAAGTGGGACATGCTATCTGCCTCCAATATCTAGGTATTAATATTTTTGCTGCATTCAGCAGATGTGGTATGACTCCTTTTTTGTAAGATTTGATGGATCCTTCTGTCCCGTGAAACAGATATTGTAGGGGTGTCATTTCTATAGGTTTTGCTGTTATCCTCCCTATCCATATAGCCACTCCCTCCCAAAAAATCCTAATTTTTGGGCAATTCCACCATATATGAAGATATGTCCCCTTATCCTTACATCCTCTCCAGCAAAGCCCATCCGCTGTTGGATATATCTCTGCTATTCTGGCTGGGGTTCGGTACCATCTGGCTATAAACTTATATGACATTTCTTGTATTGCTGCACTTATTGATGTCGAGTACGTAATTTCCATAAGTTTTTTTATTTGTGTTGGTCTAAATGTGCATCTTAATTCCTTCTCCCACTCTCTTATAAAGTAAGGAATTGTGCTACTTTGTTCACTAAGAACTAATTTATACATCTGAGATAGTAAATTACTTGGTTTTTCTATTTTCATGCACATCTTCTCATATGTCGTAAGGGAGCTCAGAGGTCTTACTTGAGGTTCTAGTTTGTTAAAAAAATCTCTCATTTGGTAATATCTCCATCTCGACATATGTATATCTCCTTGTGATGATACTAACTCTGTTAAGGGGAGTAAACTTCCTAATGGAGCATACCTTAGACACCTTGTATTCCCACCTGAGCCCCAGGAACCTAATGCTCCCTTTTCTTCCCCCGGTGGAAACCATGGGTATCCACCTAATGGGGCTAGCGGTGATGTGCGTGGGGCATATTTTCCATTTTTGTTCATTCTGTCCCATACTGCTAACGTGTTCCGTGTTAATGGTGATGTCCACTTTGATAACGCTCTATTCGTGGCCTGTATCCATGGAGCCCCTGCTAGATTTCTGCCCGCCATACTTTCTTCTACGACACCCATGCCTTATTTAAGGAGTCGTGGCACCAGTTTAGTATTCGTACCATAGACATTGCTTTATAATACATAAAGACATCTGGAAGCCCTATTCCACCTTCCTTCTTATTTCTGCGCAGGATATCATATGCTATCCTAGGGTTTTTATCATTCCATATAAAAGATATAAACATTTTACGTATTCTCTTAAAAAAGACCTGAGGCACTGCTATAGGTACAGTATTTAAAATATATATTATTCTAGGTAATATATTAATTTTCAAAGTATTTATCCTTCCGAACCATGTCAATGAATGACCCTTCCACCTGTTTAAATCTTTAGTTATTTCTGTTATTAGAGATCCATAATTAAGTTCATATAAAGATTTGGCCTCTGCCGTGATATGTACTCCTAAATAATATAATGATTTCTTTTCCCACATAAATGGTAGGTTATTCTTCATTAAAATTGACATCAATGGAGGTACATGACAGGGTAATATTATGGATTTTTCCATGTTTATTTTAAAGTTGGACATTTTTCCATATCTCTGGACCTCCTCCATTAGTGCCATTATTGATCCCTGTGGTTCTGAAAGATAGAATAGTAGGTCATCAGCATATGCTGATACCTTGTGCTCTTCAGATCCTATTCTAATCCCTTTTATTCCCTTATTTTCTCTCACCCTGCACAGAAATGGTTCCAGAGTCAAGGCAAACAGTATTGGGGATAGGGGACACCCTTGACTTGTGCCATTTCGTATGTCAAAGCAGCCTGATAGAGTACCGTTTACCTTGACTCTTGCTCTGGGTTTTGCATATAGGGCTGCTATCCATCCCATCATTCGATCTCCCATACCTATTACTTTCAGCACTTCCTTCATAAAATCCCAGTCCACTCTATCAAATGCCTTTTCAGCATCCATTGATAGCATTGTTCTAGGTAGTTTATCTGGGCCATTTTGCATCCAATAAAGTATATGTAAGGCTCGTATGGTGTTATCTTTGGTTTCTCTGCCTTTCATAAAACCCGTTTGGTCAAGATGGACCAATTGTGTTACCTCTTCTTGTATTCTAGTAGCTATGATTTTTGCTATTAGTTTAGTATCTGAATTAAGCAATGATATGGGTCTATAATTGGCACATTCCTGTGGGTCCTTCCCCGGTTTTGGTAAAACTGTTATGTATGCTAGCAGTGCTTCTGAGGACATTGGGTTAGAGGCAGTAATATTATTGAAATATCTACATAAGGGTGTTTCTAAAATTTGGGCAAACTTCTTATAGTATGCATTAGTTAACCCATCGGGTCCTGGGCTTTTCCCCCTCGGCAGGTTCTCTATTGCTTTTCTTATTTCCTCTTTAGTTATTGGTTCTTCTAATTTTTCTATTATCCTGGGGGGGAACGTTGGTATTGTAGAACTACTAATATATTCTCTCATCTCTTCTATCCTCCCCCTATCTTCCGCCTGCCTCAGAATGGGTTGGATATCATATAGCTTCTTGTAAAATTGTTGAAATTCCGTAGCTATTAATTTCGTATCCTTTACTTGTTTATTATTCACTCTAATCTCGTGTACGTGGGATAGTTCTCTCTTTTTTTTTATTGTCTAGCCAGTAATCGGCCACATTTATTCCCATGCTCATAGAACCTGTGTGCTAAGAATCTATATTTATCCCTGACCCTTCTATCCAGGCACCTGGAAAGCTCCTCCCTCATAATCCCCAGCTGCCTGGCATCTCCTGGTTCACAAGTGCTCTTATGTTTGATCTCCAGTTCCTTTATTTTTTCCAGCTGATCTTCTATCTCTTTTCTTTTTTCCCTTTTAACTCGTGTTCCATGTGCTATTAATTCTCCTCTAACTACCGCTTTGTGAGCTTCCCACACAGTTTGCTCCGATACTTCCTCTGATGTATTTAAATCAAAATTCTCCACCAATTTATGTTGAAGGTCCTCTAGTATTTTTTTATCGTCCAATAATGATTCATTTAATCTCCACGTTCGTTCCCTATGACCCGCGTATGCCGGGGAAATCACTGCCACTACTGGGGCATGATCTGAGATCATTATTGGCTCAATGCTTACTGTTTTTACATATTCTAAATAATATTGGTCTACCAAAATCCAGTCCAGCCTGGAGTAGGTATTATGGCTCTTTGAATAGTAACTATAGTTTTTTCTTTCTCCATTTAATGCCCTCCAACTATCTACCAGATGTGAAGCTTGGAATAATTTTTTTACATGTTTAAGTGCTCTAAATGATAGTGGTGTTTTCTCTGTTGTTGTATCTAATTTAGTATCAACAATAATATTAAAATCCCCTCCAAGAATCAAGAACCCTTCCCTAAATTTTTCTAACGCTTTTAGTGTTTTTTCCAGAAAGTCAACTGTGTGTGTGTTTGGGGCATATATTGAAGCAAATGTGTACCCTTGTCCCTGCAGTATTCCCTTAATAAAGAGGAACCTCCCTTCTGGATCTATATTCACCACTATGGATGTCAGGGGGCACGTGTTCCCAAAGGCTATCGATACTCCTCTAGCTCTCGCAATGGGCGATACTGCATGGAACCACTGGTTGTATGGGAATAACGGTAGCCTTGGTACGGATCCTGACATAAAATGTGTTTCTTGTAGAAAAACTATGTCTACAGCTTGGTGGTTTAATTCCTGCCATAAACGGCCCCTTTTTTGGGGTGAGCACAATCCCCTTACATTATAAGTCATTATTTTTAATACTTTAGCCATTTCTTTAATCTGGATAGATATATACCATTCTTAATATGTTGCTGCGTATCTCGTCTTCCCCACCTCCATGTACACCTACGAAAAAATCTCAGAAAAATTCCATACCGACCACAACCACAACCTAACTCTTTACTTAGTAAAATGTACCAACTATCGGTAGGGTGAGCCCGCTTGGTTGCTCCCTGCTCCTCCCGAGCCCTCCCCCCCTCCTGCATATTGCAGGTTAGTCAGTCCCTTTCAGCGGGACCCGCCTAATTGGAAAAAAAAAAAAAACACACAATAAAGTTAAGTAGTGAGTTTAAGAACTGGCCCATACCTCCCCCCACTCCCTCCTGGCTTTGCTTATTTCTATTTCTTACTGAGTCTCTCTTCTTTTCCCTACCTTCGATCTCTTATACTAAGGTATACTAAGATCTTTCATTAGCCTTTTCCTCCCGCTTGAGACCAAGGCTCAGGTCATTGCATTAGTGTCTTGACATTAGCTATTCTCCAGTCCTGGAAATCTATAAATGGAAGTTCTAATATTTCCAAGAACTCTTTTAAGTCGTCTCTGGTACGGAGTACTGCTGTTTTCCCATTCCTTGATGCTATTAAGCGAAATGGGTACCCCATCGGTACCTAATGTCTGCTGCCTGTAAAGCTTCCAGTAGTGGTCGGACCATTCTACGCTGCATTAATGTGCGGCGGGATATGTCAGGGAACAAGAGGATATGAGCTCCTTCATATTCAATTGTGGAAGTGTCCCGTGCAATCCTAATTATTGTTTCCTTTATTGTATACTTATGCAGTTTGCATATCACATCCCTAGGCTTGTCTTTGTTTTGAATACCATAAGAGGTGACACGATGAACTCTGTCCATTTCAATAAATTCAGGCGCAGCTGTTCCCATAATTTGACAAAATAACTTTTGAACCACCATTGGCAGGTCACTACTATGGTATTTTTCAGGTAATCCTCATATACATATATTCTGACGCCGATCCCTGTTCTCAAATTCATCCATTTGGTCTCTACAATTATTCATTACTTCCTCATGGTATTTAATAGTATCCTGGGCCTCTGCTACCGCCTGTGCAATCTCTTCTTGGGTATTTTCAATTCCTTCCACTCTGTTGCCTACTGCCACCACCTCCTCCCTTAATTCTTCCACTGCTTGCTTACATGATTTCTCTACTGTAGCTATTAGCTGTTGAATGTCCGCCTTCGTGGGGAGAGCTTTTATATGCTCTCTAAGGTCCCATTCTATATTTATACTTTCTGTCTCTACCCCCTCAGAGCCTCTTTTATTTTGTTCTATCGTGGTGGGGTTTTCCAGCAGTATCTCTTTTACCATTTCTTTCCTTGGTATGTCGGCGTGGGGTCCTATGGGGTCCTGGCCTTTCACCCTTTTTTCTGCTTGCTCTTCCTCAGGTAATTTGCCCCTCTTATCGGCTGTATATCGGGTTTCCTCATCTTCCCTGTCTATTGCTATTTCCTTAGTAGTGGTTCTTTGTGGGTCCTGATCCTGATCTATTGGGGTGCCTTCCAATGTTGATAGTCTTTTTTTGTCCCCCCTCACACCACCGTCCCTCCAATCCTCTTTCATGCCTCCTGGGGTTTGTGTTCCTTCTCTTTGCCTTCCCTCCAGGTGATTTCCACTTATTCTCCGCTCTTCCCCGCCTGAGGTTTGTAATCCACGACCGTACCCAATAGGCTCACTGTGATTCAATGCTAATGCACCTCGTCCCACCTTCGTATGCCCGCCTACCATCTCCAGGCTCTCACGTCTCCCTTCTTGGTTCCGGGTTGCCGATCGTTCTCCCTTTTGAGGCGTTAGATAAGCTCGTAGTACCCTTGCTGAATTCCTACTTCCACCTGCGGCTGGTTGTAATGCTGCACGCCTGCGTGTTGTCATCCCTGCTACTTACTCTCCGCCGCTCTCTTTATATTTTTTATCTCTTTATTTCTCTTTATATTAAGGTTCAGTCTTTCCACTACACCAAACTACACATCCGTACTTCTGTTGGGTCCTAAAAAACCCGGGTGTGCGGGGGGGGGGGGGGGCTCTCCGGCTTGCTTCTGCTCACCAGCTTATTTTCATAGCCAGGCTATCTCAGCAGCCAAACGCTAATTCCGACATATAGTTGTATATGGGGATATATACCTGGGCTCACTTGCCACCCAATCCCTGTGAGTCACACCATTAAAGTCCATGCGCCCATATATACATACTTATACGGCCCCATATAAGTGTTCAGGGTAGATCAGGTCTATCAGCAAAATTACTGTCCCATATAGAATATAATAATAGACTCACTCTCACCCTCTCTTCTGATGCTCTCCGGGTTGCTCTCTGGGGGGTTGCTTCTTCTTCGTTAATCCAGGTAGACAGGGGGCACATAGACTCGCTCCACCATCAGGACAGAATCCATATCGAGGGTCCGGCTCAGCCTCTGCTAGCAGTACAGTCTGCTCTCCCTTTCGTGGCTCTGTACCAGGAAGCCTCCCGAAGTCTCGCGAGATCCTTGCCTCCTCCCGCTCAACTCACCACCCTGGTGCTCTGATACTTGCTGTGTATCGCCCTGTCTCCACCAGTCCCGATAGCCGGTGCACCACGCCAACGGGTGAGGAAAAGGGAGGAAGCCGGGGGAAAAAGGAGAGAAGGTAGGACCGTTCCAACTTTGCAGAAGATACCCACAGGCTTGCCGCTAGCCAGTCATTCCATCGTCACCGTCTGGGGGATAGGAAAGTAGGTTGGGCATCACGCTGAGACTGCTTCCTAGCAAGAGCGGGGGAGACGGCGTCAGTCGCTCATTCACTCACACACTCCTCTCCACCGGAAGTCTGGCATTGCTCATCACCATCTCAGATTTTATTTCAAAAGTTTATATAAAAGATAATAAACAACACACACAAAAAAAGAGAAACTAAAACAGCTAATGCCACGTACACACGAGCAGACTTTTCGTCAGCAAAGGACCGACAGAACAAATCCACCGGACAATTTGATCGTGTGCGGGCTTCATTGGACCTTTGCTGTCTAAAAATCAGATGGACTTCAGATTTAAAACATGTTTCAAATCTTTCCGACTCGAGTCCGGTTGAAAAATCCTTTTGTCTGTATGTTAGTCGGATGGACGAAAACCGACGCTAGGGCCTTATTCTACTCCAGTCGTACGTCATCATGTTCGAATCCGTCGGACTTTGGCGTGATTGTGTGTCGCCAAGTCCGTTCGTTCGGAAAGTCCGTTGGAACTATGCCAAAAGTCAGTCGGGAAGACCGTCAGACCTAGTCTGCCAGAAAGTCTGATCGTGTGTATGCCGCATAAGAGAAAAAATAAAAAAACTTTCAAACCAAGGTCAAATTTCCACGCCGAGCAGTATCAGCATCAGCACATTTGATACATTGTCATCTAATTTTCCCAAGATAATCACAGGTATTTAGAAATATTCAGAAATACTCAGAGGAAGATAGTGTATAAGAAAACTTTTCTGTGGCAGGTCATCCCCCTCTACTAAAAACATACCTGGTCTTTATTATAGATTGAAATTAAAATTAGAATGTGATACATCTATCCACTTTCTTCATATCCGTTCAAACTTTTGAAAGGCATTGAGTTAAACATAAGTATATTTTTCAAACATTACATATTTATCCATTTCCTGAATCCAGTCCCTAAGGTTAGAAGGGTTGGATGAGCGGAAGGCTATTAGTGTATGTGCTATTAAAAGAGATCTTATAATAGCCACTGCATGATCACAATCCAGGCTATTAGAATTTACATATCCTAGAAGACAAAGAATGGGATCTGGATTCAGTGTGGTATAATATTCAGAATTTAACAAAAACAGCATTTCCTGTCAATATTGAAATAGGTTCAGGCATCTCCAAAAGAAGTGCATAAAGGAACCAGGAAATTAAGCACATTTTGTGCATTCAGAATTTTCTCTCCTGCCTACCCTGTGCACCAACTCTGGGGTACGATAAGCACTATATGGAAAAAAAAGTTAAGTCACTCTTTGAGTAGGAGATATTGAGGCAAGCTGTACATTCTGTAGTATTTGATCCCATATATCCCCTATAGCACACATCAATGTCTGCCTCCCATCTTCCCTAAATGAAACAGTAAAGAGGGAAAGCATTTTAGGTAATAATCGTGTTTAGACCTTGGTGATGAGACCCTTTGTAGTATTTATCTAACTATACTGTCCAATATAGGAACAGAAGAAAAGGAGAACAAAAAGTAATATTGTTGATACATTTTTAAGACCCCATCGAAGTATAGTTGTAGCAGGGTAGTAATTTCTGCCAATAGTGACATGTCTGAAAACCATAATGGTGGAAATCTAGTATGGCCTGAAATGCCCATATTTTTTATTTTTTATTTTATGTTTTTGGATTGACATACATTATATATCAAATATAATGTTGGATAGGTAAATTGATTGAAAGGTGAAATAGTGGAGTCTAAAGCAAGCAAAGGATAGCCAATAATAATAAATAAATAAGTATAGTATATTATAGGAGGATGCTTGCAAACCATCACCTTCCCAACGTGCAAAATTCTGAAATTGGCCCGCCAAGAAATAAACCCAAGGATTTGGTGCCAATAACCACCATTGATTGTTTGGATATTGTAGAAATTCATATTCAATTCTAGTAGGCTTATTTCATCATATCAGATTCTAAAAAATGATATTGAATTCTTTAAAGTATTAATGCAGAATCCAGCAATGCGATGCTCAGGCATTACCTTCTGATATTGGTTCTGAGATTGAGGAAGGTAGGAACATGAACCTATAGAAAGGGGAGAACACTGGTACACAAATTAGCAGTCATGTTCCCCTAGCCACATGTGTATTGCCAAGTGGTCTCCAGTGGTAATGAGGATGGAGGAGTTGATGAGGTCAATGACGTAGCTTGAGTGCTGGATAGAGAAGTGGAGGAAAGTGAGGATGGGGTTGTGCCTCAAAGAGGCAACCATCATGAAGGAGTAGAGATCAGCCATCCTACTCCATCATATTGTGGAGCTGTTATCTCCCAGCCCACTTCCCACAGCTCAGCTGTCTGGGCTGTCTGGGGACAAGGTGCTTTGGGGTCAGACCCCAAAGCACTCTCCCCATATTGAGGGCATGTAGCCTGGTATGGTTCAGGAGAGGGGACACTCTCTCATTCCCCCTCTTTTTCTTTCGGCCTGCCAGGTTGCGTGCTCAGATGAGGGTCTGGTATTAATTTTGGGGGGACCCCTAGACCATTTTTTTGGCGCAGGGTTCCCCTTAATTTCGATATCAGACCTGAAGAGCCTGGTATGAATTTTAAGGGGACCTCCATGCAATTGTTTCTTCAATTTTTGTTCGGGGTTCCCCTCAATACATTTATACTAGACCCAAAGGGCCTGCTAATGGACTAGGGGGAACCCATGCTCTTTTTTTTCAATGAGCTTTATCTCTATTACCAGGACCCAACTTATTACAGCCATGATCAGTTTTAAATGACAATTTTTCCTTTAGAAATGCAATTTTGCTGTGGTATTGTTTTAAACACAGGAAAAATTTGCCACTTTTCACTTGTTCACTTGTTCCGGTATGAACCGAACGGGGGGGGGGGGGGGGTTGGCTCATCCCTCCCTCAAAAGTGTTATGGTGTGAAAGTACCACCAACACCCAAAGCCCAATTTTTCTGCACCTGGTACTTCTATCCAAGGTATGCAAAACAGACACCAGAATTTATCCAAAAAATCTGATCTTGTTCCAAGTGCACTAAATTGTGGCCTCATCATACAGCCTGGCTCCCCAAGCCATTGTTTACAAAATAAAGAATGCTTGTTAGGAAAATTATTATTTTTTCTTTTTTCTTTTTTTTTCTTTTTTCTTTACAGTACATATGTGCTTCTTTGGATGCAGACTTATGGGACCCCCAGGCATTATATTTAAAGGATTTTTTCATTTTTATTGTTTCACTTTAAGGATCAATAAATCACTGCTCATTTAAAAATGTTATCTTTTTTAAAACCTTTTTTTTTTTGCATGTCTCCCAGGCCAGTACTCGGACCCCCATACCCTTTGTATGCCCAATAACTTGCATAAAAGCCTTCAAAAGGTGCACTTTTGATGTTTCCAGTTTGGGTCCCATAGACTTTAACCACCCTGGCAGTATGATTATGTCAGATTTTTGCATCTCAAAGCAGTACATTGTTTTGCATAGACATTTGGTGTTTATATTGTAGGACTGTAATTCTAAAGCCGCGTACACACGGGCGGACTGTCTGGCCAACTAAGTCCGTCAGACAATCCGACGGACAGTCCGTCCTACTTTCGAATGAACGGACTTGACCACACACGATGAACAAACAGTCCGTCGAAAGCTTGCGCGATGACGTGTACAGCACGTACGACGGGACTAGAAATAGGACGTCTAATACACAGCAATGCAACCTTTCGCCGTGTAAATCCTTTCTGAGCATGCACCATACTTAGTCCGTCAAACTAGCCTACTCACGAGCGGACTGTCCGCTGAAACCAAAGTTGGACGGACAATATTACGGAAATTCCGAAATACTTAGTCCGCCAGACTGCACACTGAAAAAGTCCGCTGAAGCCCACACACGAGCGGACTGTCCACTAAAAATGTGTTTCGGTGGACTAAGTTGGACAGACAGTCCGCCCGTGTGTACGCGGCTTTAGTAATAACACGTGTAAATTTGTCCAAACAAGAGTCTAGTAGACATTCCAGTTATGATAAAATTTGAAACACATAAAATTTGAAATCATAAATTATAATATAATAAATAACTGCAAATAATTATAGAAAATAATAATAAAATTAATTTCTTCAGGATTCCCTATTGCTCAATTCTGCAAGTGTTCTAACACTGTTTTCTAGCTGGTCTAAAACTGCTTTTGGCGTAAAGGGACACTTTTTGATTGCCATGGACAATCTCAAAGCACTAGGGACAAAAGGGAGGAAAAATGATTTCATACAGTAATGTAATCTATAAGATTACTGTGTACTGTATGTGTTATTTACTTTTTTGCTGGCATTCTCCGCCCCATGCATCGTGACGCTCGCAGGGAATGGAGCACAGCACACAGAGCATCGGGTGGAAGACACAGCAGTGGGGGACATCGCAGGAGCCTCGTGACAAGGTAAGTACACTGCACCAGGATTCTGCAATGCAATCCAGAGTGTGGCTCGGGGGGTTACCGCTAATGGTACTGAACTTTAACCCCGAGAATACCATCAGGGAGGTTAATGTGGTTTGTTGTTCGACTCTGAACTTTTGCAGTGTTCGAAAGTTCTGGTGCTTACCAAATTAGGAAATGTCTGACCCATCTTACTCAAATGGCAATTGTCTGATTGCTTTTTATTTTTAAGAAACAAAGTGTTAGCTTTCTGTGAGACTTATTACTTGGACTTTGTTAATTGTGTGTGGTTATGGAGACATAAGTGTCGATTTTCTACAGGGAAATAGGCTATTCACTTTACAATGATATTTTCCCTTAGCTTACACCTGTCAGGTCTGCCAGCAGTCCAGCAGATTTGATCCAAAGGGATTTGTCTGTCGGACAATCCAATTATGTGTGGGCTAGTCCGATCGTTTTTCGAAAAAAAAAATCAGACAGACCTAGAAATAGAACATGTTTCAACTCTATCCGACGGACTCAATTCCGACGGACTAAAATCGGGAAAACTGTTCATCTGTGTGCTGGTCCAATGGACCAAATACGATGCAAGGGAAGCTATTGGCTACTGAATTTCCTTGTTTAGTCCCATTGTATGTCATCACATTCAAACTGAACAGACATTCAAATGGACTTAGTCCGATCGTATGTGGCCACGTCCGTTCATTTGGAAGGTCTGTCGGAGTTCCGCCGAAAGTCCGTCAGGAAGACCGTCAGACCTAGTCCATCTGAAAGTCTGGTCGTGTGTACGCGGCATAAGTCTCCACAAGGCTGAGAGGGCTGATGTGACAATACCCTTTTTTGGAGCGCTAAAAACAGTATTAAAAAAATGAGAATACTTTTCTTGTTCTTGTAATGAATATATAACTCTTAGTAAAATTTCAACTACTACAGTACTTTATTACACATTGATTTTACCCTTTTCGCTGCATGGCCCTGCGCTCCACATTTAAACTTAGCTGGCCTGACCATTTTTGCAATTTTTCCATTGCTTTTTTATTTTTCCCATACATATTTTAGAGTATGTAAAAGACCCCCAAACCATATATGTTTTGAAAGCATATGACCAGTAGAATAAAAATAAGGTGCTACAGATTTTTAGGGCACAATGATATTTGCGCAAATGTTTATCTAAACAATAGTTTGCTAAAAATACACTTAAATCATTATTAGCAGATAAAAACATGGCACGTTTTACTAAATTCATACTAAATATAAAAGCTAACCTGTAATGAGTTAATAAATAACAAGTATGTTAAATTTAACAATTTTGCATAATGGTGAAAATTGAACATACGCAAAAGTGTACTTATCCAAATTTCTTAAAAAATCGATAGGTTTTAATTTTTCACTTACAACTTTCAGAGTTTGAAGAGGCCATCCAACACATATATTTTCTGAAAGCACATGACCTGTATAATAAAAGGAAGGTGCTACTTATTTTAAAACCTTGCAATATTTGTGCAAATGTTTATCAAAACAGTATATTCGCTAAAGATACTCTAAAATCATTATTAGCAGATTTAAACACAGCAAATGTTACCAAATCTCTGCTAAATTTATACTAAATATACAAGTTTAACCAGTATCAGGATAATAAATAACAAATATTTGTATATTTTTAATTACACTTTTTTTGCAAAATGGTGAAAATTAAACATATGCAAAATGTAAATAACCAAATTTCTCTAAAAATCCAAAGGTTTTTATTCTTCCCTTCAAGTTTTCAAAGTTTGTAAACATTATTTTGTAAACACAGCAAATGTAGCAAAATCCCTGTTATATTCCTACTAAATATAAAAGCTTAACATGTATTGAGTCAATCAATATAAAATATTAGTACATTTTAAATTGCAACTTTTGCAAAATGGTGAAAATTAAACATATGCAAAAATGTAAATAACCACATTTCTCAAAAAATCCAAAGGTTTTTATTCTTCCCTTCAAGTTTCCAAAGTTTGTAAACATTATTAGCAAATACAAACACAGAAAATGTAGCAAAATTCCTGTTATATTCCTAATAAATATAAAAGCTTAACATGTATTGAGTTAATCAATATAAAATATTTGTAAATTTTAAATTGCAACTTTTTGCAAAATGGTGAAAATTGAATACACACAAATCTATAATAACCAAATTTCTCTAAACATTTGGAAGTTATAATTTTTCACTTAGAGCTTTCAGAGTTTATAAAAGACCCCCAAACTATACATTTTCTGAAAGCATAGGACCAGTAGAATAAAAGGAAAGTGCTACTGATTTTTAAGGCCCTGAGATATTTGCAGAAATGTTTACCAAAACAATATTTTCCTTAAAAATGCACTAAAATCATAATTAGCAGAGACAAACACAGCAAGTTTTACAAAATTCCTGCTAAATTCCTTCTAAATATAAAAGCTAAACCTGTATTGAGTTAATAAATAACAAATATTTGTCAATTTTAAATTGCACCTTTTTGAGAAATGGAGATAAGATAGAGATAAGCAAAAATGTATTAAAAAATCGGGAAGTTTCATTGTTCAGTTACAGCTTTTACAGTTTGTAAAATACCCCCCAAACCATATATTTTCTGAAAGCACACATGGCCAGAACTATAAAAATAAGGTGCTACTCGGGCGTGGCTCGGAGCCGAGATGAGATGGCTGCCTGATTGCTTAGCTCCATCTGCGGGAGTCCTTACAACACCGAAATCGGAGCCAGCCTGCCACCAAATATGGGGAAATCCAGAGGACAAGGGTCGCAGTCCTGCTCCCCGAGAGGTACTGAAAACCAGAACGGGCGCAACATTCCGGAAATCTTTAGGCCCCGTTCACGCGAGGCCGAGGCCTCACATCAGGCCTGCGTGGAGGCACGCTCTTCAGGCCAGAGCTCGCTGGCCAATGAGGTATCCACGGGAGCGGAAAGCCTGCCAAGCACCCATGCTCTCATCATGGCCGATCTCGGAACCGTGGCTGCGGACATTAAGAATTCCCTGAAGGCCGTGATCACGGATTTCAGGAGGGACATCCACGCCATGCACATGCGGATGTCAGAAGTGGAGGAAACAACCCGCCATGACACCGCCATTCAGCAGCTTCAGCAGACCTCCCAAACCTTCAACACCCAGATGAGAGACATCAACAGGTACATGGAGGACCTTGATAACAGAGGCCGCCGACATAACATACGGGTAAGAGGAATCCCAGAAAGCATAGAACAAGCCCAACTAGCACAAGCCACCATACATATCTTTAACGACCTGTTAGGCAGACCACCTGAGTCGCCCATTGAATATGAGAGATTACACAGGGCCTTGAAACCCAGAAGCAGAGATACAGACCCCCTAGGGATGTTATTTGCTGCCTGGTGAGCTTTAAAATAAAGGAGGACATTTTAAAAAGAGCCAGAGACGGCCACAATTCGCTTTTCCAGGGCACAGAGATCAAAATATTTCAGGACTTTTCCCATATAACCCTTCAAAATAGAAGAGATTTACGCCCATTGCTTGATGTCCTTCGCCGCAAAGGAATCCAATATAGATGAAAGTTCCCCTTCGGCCTTTCAGCATCAACGGCTGGTCGCACCACCAGCCTGAGAGTACCAGAAGATCTGAGAGGATTTTATAACACACTGGAGATACCCCCAGTTAAGCTTCCAGAGTGGTACAAGGCATTCCGTTCCAGTCAGCTCCAGAGGGTTGATTCAATGGACGCCATCCCAGAGAGAGATGACTTCCACATCAGGAGACGTAGATCATCATTACCGAGACCACTTCCACAGAGGGGCCAAAGAGACAGATCATATACATGCCCCACAGCATCCCCCACTCATAGACGGGACAGGCCAGACTGCACATATACTGGCCTAATGAAATGAGGCACAGATGATACCCTGCATTAAAACTTGCAATCCCAGCAAGACATCTACGCCTGACATACATCTTCCCCCACCTTTTTTTTGTGTGTTCCAGATTCTCTTCCCCACCTCAAGCCGTGGAGGCTCGCCTGTGGCTTTGTGAGGCTTATCCTACCTGTACGGATTCCCACAGTGGGTTAACTCTGCCTACAATCCATAGGGGAGAACACCAGCCTAAGGTTACACGTAAACAGGGCGCTTCGTGGCTCGATTCAGCTCGAGCCTAATCTCTGACTTCGTGCCTACACCAAATGGAACGAGAGGAAATATACCCCTTTTGGCTTGGGTACAAATCTTCTCTAGAGAGAACATTACCTGTGAACCCTGTCCTGTCACCTTTATTTGAGACCCGCAACCCCCACATGTCCACCCCCAGCCTTACCCCTCTCCCTCCCCCCCTCCCTTTATCTTTACTGGATCTCCCACTCAGTACCCAGTTACAAGTGTGAGAGAAACTTTGCATTTTAGAGAGCCTTCTGGCCCATACCCACCATGCTAACTAGGCCTAACAGAACTGACGCATAGTTAGCCTTAGCATTTTCCCGTCTTAAACTACTCAGGAATTTCGGGTGATAGAAGACTCCCCACACTATGTACTAAGGGGGAATGGGAACCCTCTTCATGTAATAGGCATAACTGCCAATGTCCCTAATGGGCACAGGAAACTGTCTACCGTTTAGCAGCTTTGACTCACGTTCCACCCTTAGTACTTCCTTTCACAGGTATTCCTCCTTCCTCCTCCAACTTTGACCCATTGGCCCATGAACATTTTGTTAAGCATCCCGCCAACACGCATAGTGTACCCAAACTCTCTGTCATTTTCCTGGGGGAACAGGTAAGGATGGGGGGAGAAAAGTGGAAACTAATGGAGAAATGGGTTACATAAATAATCCACGGGTAAGCTAAAGTAATTAAGTATAGCCTGCTTGAATGTCTTTGCAGTTTGCCAGTTATGTTTTACTCTGTGTTAAGTTTTTGCTATTACTAGTTACACTCGACGGTTATAGGAGGAGAGCCATCCCCTCTTCTCATTATCTCGTGCCTATCTTGATTGGACTAACCTCCCAGAGAGATAGTGCAGGAAAAAAAGGTGACTTCTATTGGTATATGTTCTACTTTGATTTACCAATTTATGGTCTCACTTTCTAATGTTAATTTGGATCTATTGTATATCTTTAGTGTCCTGAGATCCTCATGTGACTAAGCCTAATATCTTCCCTTTGCTCTACTTCTTGCAGTAGGCTCCTACTCAAAACTACATACAGCTCAATGAGGACTCCTGTTGGACTGACCTTCACAAGGACTCGACCCGGACTACCCTCCATGCCTCCACACAACGGAAGAGTGCTGTCAGACTTTACATACATGACAGATGAGCCCGAGATAGCAGGGGAAGGTCTCTCTTACGTGCTTGGTTCGCGGCCCCTGGTAATATGGACAGGAGGCACGGGAGCACAGACTGGTATGAGAGCCTGGCGGGTTGAGTGCAGGAGAAGAGGCCCCGTGGCCAGATGCAGATGGGTAGGAGGTCTCCAGACAGCTGGATGCAGATGTGGAGCAGGGGCTGAAGAGGCAAGTCCAGTCACAGGCACGGTTGGCAGCAGGTGGATGGTGCAGTGCAAAGGGTAAAGCAGGTTCAAAGTCCGGGTCACAAGCAGGGTTGGCAACAGCTGGGCAGCGCGGTGCAAAGGAGCATGCAGATTCAAGATCACAGAAAGGCCGAGGTCAAGGGCAGGTAGCAGATAGGACGATCCAAGGGGCAAGCTGGGTAGTCAGGAGGTCAGGAATTCCAAGCGGGATCAGGGGTACAAGATACTGGAATCTGCAGATCGGACAGCACCGAGCACACTGCGGGGGACACCTAAATAGGCCGTTTGCCCCCCAAAATTTAAACTTAGAACCTGCCACCCTCAAAATAGTATCTCAAAACGTCAAAGGTCTAAACATACCTGAAAAGCGCAGCCAAATTCTAAACTTGATGTCCAAGTAGCATCCCAAAACTCACAAGTCACAAGTATCCCACGGCCTTTCGCGCTACCAAACCGCTAGCAAAAACTAATGGGGGTCTCAATTTTACTATCTAAAAACACTCCCTGGCAGCTAGAAGACTCAATAATTGACCCGGAGGGGCAATACATATTCTTAAAGGGGACCATTCATAACCGTCCAGTCACCTTAGCTAATGTTTACAGTCCTAATACAGCCCAATCAAGTTTCTTCCTTTCAGTAGCTGACATCCTCAAATCAGGAATGACCATCCTAGGAGGGTACTTTAACGCGACACTCCAACCTCTCTTAGACTCATCGTCAGGAACATCCTCCCTTCCCTACAGGACCCTGGGACAAATCAGATCCCATCTAAAAATCTCTCCTTACATGACGCATGGCGCAGATTACACCCCAACGTCAAAGATTACACTTTTTTCTCATACCCACATAACAGATACTCCAGGCTTGACTATCTATTTCTCTCCATAAAAGACCTCCCCTACTGAAGTCTGCTACTATCGAACCCCTACTCATAGCTGATCACCCCCGATCTCGCTACTTCTTATACTCCCAGAACAGCAGCGGGCCACGAAAACTTGGTGCTTAGATGCCTCGCTACTAACGTCCGAAACTGACATCAACCAGATTAACACTAGCCTGAACAATTACTTCCAAGAGAACACCGACCCCCTAATCGCACCGCTCACAATATGGGAAGCCCACAAATCCACCATTAGGGGAAAATTCCTAGAACTCACGGCCATAAGGAAAAAAGCGAACCAAGCTAGAATGACAGAACTGATTAATAAATTTAAACAACTGGAATGATGCCCACAAGCAATCCCTAGCGCAAGATACCCTCCAGGAACTGGCTGACACTAGACAGCTGCTCCTGGAGGTAATGGACCGCAAAATACACCGTAAATTCATCCTCAATCAAAAGTTCTATTACGAACAGGGCAGTAAATGTGGAAGATTACTAGCCCGAGCCATCCAAATGAAAAAAGTGACCACGAACGTCTATACCATAAAAGACTCAGCGGGCAAAGCATATACCTCATCGGAGGACATAGCATCTCAATTTGAAAGTTATTACAACTATATTACCTACCTTGTCGATCAGAATCTTCTAAATCTCAAAAACAGAGAAAGACACTCATCACACAATTCCTAGATAGGTATAGCCCCTACATAATATCCAGAGAGGAGACACATGAATTAGACAACCCCATCACAGAAGTAGAACTTAAACAGGCAATCAAACAATTAAAACCGGGCAAGAGCCCTGGTCCGGACGGACTCTCAGCCCCTTATTATAAGACATTTACTGACATCGTATCTGCGCCCTTCCTTAGAGCATTTAATTCACTGAATTCTACACCCACACAGTTTCATAGGCTTTTAGAAGCTCATATTACAGTGATCCCTAAACAAGGAAAAGATGCCTCTTCGGTCACCAGTTACAGACCAATTTCACTACTCAATTCTGACATGAAGCTATTCGCTAAAATGTTAGCTAATCGCCTTCTCCCTCTCCTCCCCACACTCATTGGGAAGTATCAGGTGGGATTTGTCCCTGGCAGGGAAGCCAGGGACAACATCATAAAAGCGATCAATCTTCATCATTGGCTCTCCTCCCAAAACCAAAGAGGCTTTTTTCTGTCTCTGGATGGAGAAGGCATTTGACAGGCTGGCCTGGGACTACCTAGGGGAAGTACTTCGCCACCTGGGATTACCGGATAGGATGTACAACCTGATCATGTCCCTTTACACCATACCAACAGCCAGAATAAGAGTCAACGGCCACCTGTCAGATGCCTTCCCCATCCGGAACGGAACAAGACAGGGATGTCCACTTTCCCCAATTTTATTTATCTTGACACTAGAACCCCTCCTGAGACGCCTCCAGACAAGTGAAAACATAAAAGGTGTACACGTAGCTGGACATAATTATAAGTTGGTGGCCTTCGCGGACAACATTCTTTTGTTTTTATGCGATCCGTTAATTTCAATTCCAAACCTGCTTAAGGATTTCGAATTCTTTGGCCGTATTTCAAATCTTAAAATAAATTTCTCTAAATCCAGTGCAGTGAACATCACTCTACCAAAAGAATTAGTCAAACAATGTCAAAACACCTTCCCTTTCTCTTGGAAACAAGATACCATAACATACCTAGGGATCCAACTCCCCACACGTCTTCACAAATTATTCTCGAAAAATTTCCTCCCATTATCCCGTACCATAGTTTGGGTAGTGCCGGGATGATATGGTTGAGTAAGGCCGCATTGGGGTGTGGCACGATGGTGACCCCCATCAGGGAACTAGCCGTGCAAAATACTTTCCGCCAAAAAGAGCGGATGCGTGGGCAGGACCACCAGATATGAAACATGTCACCCTCTAGTCCACAACCTCTGAAACCTAATGGCGAGGAGCCCGGTAAAATTCTAGCCAGTCTGGAAGGAACATAATACCACCTAAATAGAACCTTGAGGCCGGCCTCGATTAGAGAAACATTAAGAATACCTTTATGAGCTCTCATTGAGGCGCTTTACCATTGTGTAGAATCCCAAGTGCAGTCCAAGTCAGCTTCCCAAGCTCGGGCATAAGGGGGCTTGTTATCCATCTTCATAAGAGCTGTATAGATCAATGAGATGCCCCCCCCCTCTTGTCCGCTGCATTCACACACCACTGTTTATATTGCGTTATAAAAGTGGGAAGTGGTTTAGAGGTCCAGATGGAATTTAAGTAGTGAGAAATTTGTGTAAATCTGTAAAGTTCTGAGTCAGGCATATCTAGTTTCTTTCTGCAGTGTGTCAAAGAAAGGGGGTCAGTAAGGGAAAAGAAGTGTCCAATTCTGTATAACCCCTTGTCCGTCCACCATTTAAAGGCTTCTATAATTTCCCCCGGGGGGAAATCCTCATTATGAAAAATATGTTTTAGAGGCCTAAGTGGGGAGATCAGCGAGCTCCATTTGAAAAGGGTGGAGCTTAGCACCATTGAGTGTGAAAGGGCGGGAGCCATAATCGAAGGTCTGCATTTGGGGTCGCATCCCATCAGGAAATCTATTGTATGTTGGGGAACAGACTGCCTTTCCATCAATAACCAATCCGGTTTCACAATGCCAGAGAAAGCCATTGAGATTTGGGCCATTTGCACCGCTTGATAATAACCCCATAGGTTGGGTAGGCCCAACCCACCTTGTGATCTCAAACGATAAAGTGTGTCTGAGGAGCATCTGTAACCTTTTTTCCCCCATACGAACCTCAAAATGTCCGATTGCATTTTGTTCAGGAATGTTTTGGGGACCGGAATCAGCAGTGAATTAAATTAATATAACAACCGCGGTAAGAGTGTAATTTTCACCGCATTAATCCTACCCAGCCAGGAAATGCCACAGCCGGACCAGCGATCCATCTCCATTCTACATTTGTTCACCATGTTGGGGTAGTTGGCTTGGAATAGTGTGTGTATGTCCGAAGTGAGTTTGATTCCTAGGTATGGAAGCTGAGAGTGCGCCCACGAGAAGGTAAAATTATTTGAAAGTTGTGAGAGTGTGTCCGTGGGGATGGTAAAACATTCAGAGCTAAAGATTTATCCATATTAAACCGAAGTCCCGAGATCCTACTAAAGTCCAATAGAGTCTAGTTAATTATGGGCATGGAGGTTAAGGGCAAGGTGACAAAGAGGAGGAGGTCATCCGCATAGAGAGCGCATTTGTGTTCGCATGACCCGCACATGACCCCCCTAATGTCAGGATTGGAACGTAAGGCAATGGCTAAGGTCTCTATGGCCATGACAAAAAGGAGCGGTGATAAGGGGCATCCCTGCCTGATCCCTCTACCAATGTGGAAGGAGTTAGAATATCTGCCCAACAGATGCACCTGAGCAGTAGGGTTAGAATAGAGTGATGAGATGAGATTAAGAAAATTCTGCCCGCATCCCCATCTCCCCAGGATATCGGTTAGGTATGTCCAATCAATGGAATCAAAAGCCTTATGCAGGTCAATTGATTACAGGAACCCCTTTTGCGGGGGACCCCCGTCCCATTGTGCCTTGAGAAGGGATATAATGTCAACAGCTCGCCTAATCTGGTCTGGTCCTTGTCTCCCAGGGATGAAACCCACCTGGTCTTTGTGTATATACCGAGAGATAAAGCTCGAAAGTCTGTTTTTTCGTCATGATTAGGGATTAGGGATGAGCCGAACACCCCCCTGTTCGGTTCGCACCAGAACCTGCGAACAGACCTAAACTTCGTGTGAACTTTAGAACCCTATTAAAGTCTATGGGACTCGAACGTTCACAATCTAAAGTGCTCATTTTAAAGGGTAATATGCAAGTTACTGTCCTAAAAAGTGTTTGGGGACCTGGGTCCTGCCCCAGGGGACATGGATCAATGCAAAAAAAAGTTTTAAAAACTGACGTTTTTTCAGGAGCAGTGATTTTAATAATGATTACAACAATAAAAGTGTAATATTCCTTTAAATTCCTTTTATTTTTATTCCTTTTAATTCCTTTAAAAAAAAAAAGCGTGGGGGTTCCCCTAAATTCAATTACCAGGCCCTTCAGGTCTGACATGGATATTAAGGGGAACCCCGTGTCAAATTAAAAAAAAAATTGACGTGGGGGTCCCCCTAAATATCCATACCAGACCCTTCAGGTCTGATATGGATATTAAGGGGAACCCCACATCAAATTTAAAAAAAAATTGACGTGGGGGTCCCCCTAAAAATCCCGCCCTCCTAATATAAGAAACGTCAGCGCTGGGATCTCTGCAGTGTCTCCGCAATGGAGACAGAAGAAGGATGTATGGACAGCGCTGGACTGAGAGATCCCCCGTCGCTGGATATGATCATCCATCGCTGGACCCCGGAGATTCGTCGCTGGATAGCAAGAGTGGATTAACACCGCTGGAATCTTTTTTTTTATTTTTTTATTTTTAATAAAGGAATTTTTCAAAAGTGTGTTTGTCTTATTTAACCATTTTTACACTTTCTTTGTGAAATGGTAGGGGTACTTTTGTACCCCCTTACCATTTCAAACAGGGGGGGGCGGGATCTGGGGACCCCTTGTTAAAGGGGGCTTCCAGATTCTGATAAGCCCCCCGCCCGCAGACCCTCACAACCACCGGCCAGGGTTGTGAGGATGAGGCCCTTGTCCTCATCAACATGGGGACAAGGTGCTTTGAGGGGTCAGAGACCCCCAAAGCATCCTCCCAATGTTGAGGGTATGTGGCCTTGTACGGTTCAGGAGGGACGCTCTCTCGTCCCCCCCTCTTTTCCTGCGGCCTGCCAGGTTGCGTGCTCGGATAAAGGGTCTGGTATGGATTTTTAGGGGGACCCCACGTCAATTTTTTTTAAAATTTGACACGGGGTCCCCTTAATATCCATGTCAGACCTATTGGGCTTTTTTTTTTTAATCAATGAATGAATGAATTGTCGGCTAATACAGAGAACACTCATTGAGTGTTCTCTGTATTACGGGGAGCCGACAATTTAGCCGCAAGTGATTTTAAAAGAATTTTTTTCCTGCACAAATGACACTTTGTGCAGGGACAGTTCTAAGCAGCAGAAACATGCCCCCCTTCACAGGCATACTATAGATACCCCCCAGCTACGAAATTTAAATGAATATTACACTTTTATTGTTTCACTTAGATCATTATTAAAATCACTGCTCCTGAAAAAACGGCCGTTTTTAAAACTTTTTTTTGCATTGATCCATGTCCCCTGAGGCAGGACCCGGGTCCCCAAACACTTTTTAGGACAGTAACCTGCATATTACCCTTTAAAATGAGCACTTTAGATTTCTCCCATAGACTTGTATAGGGTGTCCCGGCTTTTCAAATTTGCTGCGAACAGTCCAAATTGTTCACTGTTCGCTGAACAGGCGAACAGGCAATGTTCGAGTCGAACTCGAAGCTTATCCCTAGTCATGATCTTAATGTCGTTGTTGATAAGCGATATGGGGCGGTAGTTGCCTACCTCACTGGCATCTTTCCGGGTTTCGGAATAACTGAAATATATGCTGAGTTCATATCCGCGTGCATCGTGGCTCCATCCCTGAGAGAGTTGAACAGTCTCACCGGAGTAAGACAAGGACCAAACTTTTTATAGTACCTATTGGAGAATCCATCCGGGCCCGGTGCAGATCCCAAAATAAGAGATTTAATAGTGGCAAGGACTTCTGCTTGGGTGAACGGGTCCTCCAAAAGATCACTGTGTTACTTGGCCAGAGTGGGCAATGGGAGGGTGTTCAGGAGTGTTTCGCACACGTTTTTGGGGGGAATGGGCCCTTGTTCATATAAATCTGAGTAAAACTGCAGAAAAGTTTCCATTACTTTAGTAGGGTTCTGAGAAAGATCTCCAGAGTGTACCTTAATTTTGGGGAATAATTGCGAGCGTGGCTTGGGAGTCAGTTTTACCGCTAGCTGTGAACCTATTCTGTCTCTCTGGGCATAGAATTTGGCCCCTGTCCAACTAAGATGTTGCGCTGCCGCTGTAGTCAAAGACATGTTCAATCGGGCCCTGGCCGTATCTAGCTTTGCGAGTGAATCCACCGTGGGATGCTGCTTATGTGTTTTAGCCAGGGGACAGAACTCCTCCGTGAGTTTAAGAGTGTCGGTCTGATGTTGTGCTTTGAGGTTAGATGACAACTGTATTAATTTCCCTCTTACTACAGATTTATGTGCGGCCCATAGAGTGACGGTGATACTTCTCCCGTATCATTCAGCTCGAAGTATTCTCGTATGGATGCCTCCATAGATGCGCAATGTGCAGGGTCGCTCAATAGGGATTCCCGCAGGTGCCAACATGGGCAACTCCCAGACCCCATAGGTCTCCTAGTCACTAGAGCCACCATGGAGTGGATCCGATAAGGACGAGTCTAAAATCCTAGCATTAACAATCAAAGGGATCGTCTTAGCTCTCGTAAAGATGTGGTCTATTCTGGCGTAGGTGTGGTGTGGTGCCGAAAAATGTTTGTAGTCTTTTGTACGTGGGTTCATTTCTCGCCAAGTATCAATTAGACCTACGGTGTGGATCGTGTGGGCTATTTTAACACTCTGCTTCGACGGACGCTTGGGTTTGGACACACCATTTGCAGATTTATCAAGAGAGAAATCAAATGCTACATTCAAGTCTCCCCCTATGAATACCGTGCCCTGAAGGCGGTTCTGCAGCTTCCCCAGCATAGACGCAAAAAAGGAGCTTTGACCCTTGTTGGGCACAAAATAGGAGACAAAAGTGTAGCATTCCCCATCTATGTGTCCTGATACCAAGATGTATCGACCCTGAGGATCTGTAACAATCTAGGGTTGCGACAAGTTGATATGCTTGGAGAAACACACTGCTACCCCTCTAGTTTTGTTCTCTGCGGACGCTAAAAAAAACTGAGGATAGTGCTGATGTAAATAGGTGGGTTTGAAAGTAGAAGGGAAGTGTGTTTCTTGTAGTAGGAGGATGTCCGCTTGCACGGAACTGTAATGTTCTAGAAGCTTCCTGCGTTTGAGTGGGGAGTTAAGGCTTTGCGTGTTGTGTGAGATAATTTTAAGGGTGGGCATTTTAGCGGGTGTATCAGGCATGAACAAGAGGGGGGTGATCTACACAGTTGATCAGAAACTCACCGCACCTATGAAGAGGTCCTTGCTGTCGATGATTCAAGAGCCACCAAGATGCCTCACATAAGTCTGGGAGTGCTGGCTGGATGCCGAGGCGGAAGTCTAGATGTCTGCAATATACATGAGGAGAAATAAGAAGAAAAGAGATGAACATCAAGAGGGATGGAGAGCCATAGAGAGAAAGGACAGCAACATGAGAAAATATATATATCGCATTACCACAATGTGGCCAATCAAGTACATACAGGGGTCCCCTGACCCGTCCCATCCACCAGAGCGTTTGGAACCCAGCCAACCAGCCCTCATCCTTAGAGAATTGGGGCAACCTTGGAGAAGGGTACCCCGTAAGTGGTCCAGAAGCGCTGCAAGAGCCTCTGAACCAGGGGGAGCGCACTGAATCCACTGCAGCCTCGCCACCTTTTAACTATGTAAACTAAGAGGCCAACAAGGGCCCATATCCATCTGCTAACGGAGCGCCCATTTCTAACTAGAACATCAGGGAACTTTAAAAACAGCTTGTCTCAAATGGGCAGTCCCCAGTAGCTCACTCCAACCCCACCATCCCCCCCCCCCAGATAGGGAAGGCAGTGCATGGACATTTCCGCCTACGGACCATTCCATAAAATCAGTGCTAAAAGTAAAGCGGGTCCCCTGGAGTACCCCTATCAGCTACTGGCAACAGCCCCGATTCTATTACAGAAAAATACTGACACGTGTCTGTCCGCCCCGCTGCAGATTTGTTCTGCGGGGCTGACAGATCAAGCAAAGGCTAATAAGGTATTACACCTTAGTCAAATTTCAAGTGAAACAAACCAGGACCAAGGTAAAAAAAATTACCAAAAAGAAAGAGCATAAAAATAGTTAAAAAACAACCCTCTTCAGGGAGAACAATGGTCCAAACATAACTGGCTTTATGCGATCAGTCTTCATCTGAAAAAAAAGAGTGCCAAAAGTAGTCAGCTCGGGATAGGGGGATTGCTCCCCTTCGCCTCCCTCTATTGGGAAGAGGGGGCAAGGGGAGCCCCTAGATTCCCCTGTATCCCGGAACCTGAGACACAAGCAGGGGAGATAGAAAAGAGAAAGTCCATCCCAAAAAGGGAGAACAGGAGAAGTCTCATGGTGGTAGATTTTCTTTGGAGCGTTTGGAGCTTTGCTTCATCCAGACCTGTTGCAGTGGGCTCACTGGGGGTGGTCTCTTGGCCGATGCAGGGGTACCTCTATTAGAGTGTTCCGCTGTGGGTTCCAGCTGTATCAGACCAATTCGAGTTAGGAGTTTTTCGCCTTCCAGAAATGAGGAGAAACCAAAACTTTTGTTCTTGTATGAGAAATTCAGCCGTAAAGGGAATGACCATCGATAAGCAATTTCCTTGTCCAGTAAGACCTGTAGCAGGGGTTTAAAAGAGCGCCTCTTCTGAATAGTGTATGGGGAGAGGTCGGCAAAGATTTGGATCTTGTGGCCCTGAAATTAGAAATTCTCCGCGTACCTGGATTTACGCATGACCTCTTCTTTCACTGAGTAATAATGAGGCTTGACAATAATGTCCCTGGGTAAACCGTCAGAGCGGGGAGCTTGGAGTGCTCTATGGGCTCTATCCAATTCCAAATGGTGGTCGGGAATGTCCGGGACTAGGTTCTTTATAAGAGACCTCACCACCTTATGCACCTCCTTTTCAGATTCCAGAATCCCCCGTACCCTGAAATGATATCTTCTCGACCTATTTTCAAGGTCATCGATTTTTGCAAACGCAGTCTCTAGTTGATCCTGAACCTCCTCCAATCTAGCAGAGTTCTGATTTATGTGGGCTACTGCCTGGTCAGTCTTCCTTTCTTTAGTGTCCATCCGCAGCCCTATTTGCTGCAGATCTGCCTGCAGAGAAGTGGTGATCTGTGCTGCTTGTAACGCTAGGCTTTTGGACAGCATGTGTGAGAATGCAGTCATCATGGAAGGAAAGTCTTTGGGGGCAGGGATATCTTCATGTGCCTCACTAACTGCAAGCAGCAGGCCTGTATGGGGATCCCTCATAGGGGTAGAGGGATATCCCGTGCTCAATCCGCCCAGTAGTGACTCAGTGGAAGAGGGAGAGTTAGCTGTTTGTAATGGAGCACAATCTGTACCTTGAAAAGGCAGCTGGTCTTGGTCCTGGTCCGCTATGGATGTGACCTGTGGCGCTGTGGCCGGGAGGCCTCGTGTTACCGCCGCCATCTTGGCATAACTGATGGGGCCGTTTTGACATCCGCGGGATCCCGGTGTGTTCCCCTGCCCGAATCTTCCGTTATGCGGTGCGTTAGGGCGCTCTATGCGCTCCGATGGTCAAAGCAGGGCTGCTGTGGAGCGGAGCTCTAGATGCCGGCGGCCATCTTGGGAGACTCCACGCATGCGCTCTGGGGTTCTTTATCTTTTACAAACAATTCCTATCCTGCTCCCATCCTCCTTCTTCCAGAACATTAAACGTTTATCCCTCCAATTTTTGTGGAAACACAGACGTCCAAGAATACGTTTTAACCAACTCACAAAACCCAAAAATAAAGGGGGGATCGGCTTTCCGGACCTACGAAATTACTCACTAGCTTGCCATATGGTTAGAATTGTCGACTGGTCAACACACGAAACAAACAACGACTGGGTCAATTTAGAGGACTCATTCTCAACCATCCCAATCAAGTCCACACCCTGGGTCCTCCCTTCTATTATACCCAAAACGCTGAAAGAACACGCCCTAGTGGGAGAAACTCTATGCAACTTCAAAGAAGCCTGTAAAAAAATGTGGCCTCAACCCAGGACCTCTCACACCCATTCGGCTTAACCCAGCCTTCACCCCCGGAATGTCCAATCATTTTCTTAAAACCATCTGGCCACACAAGACATACAAGCCCACCAATTCTACAGAAACAGTGACTTATTAGATCATACTGCACTCCCTACCAACCTAGATAACCTTCCCAATACTAAGTGGACTTACTTCCAGATATGCCACTTCCTTAGGGTGGCGAACCGAGACGAAGCTCTTTCAAGACAGATGACCCCATTTGAAACCCTCTGCTCCCAAACCACACCTCATCGACACCTAATTTCAACAATACATTCATTGCTCTTTCTGTCGAACTCCTCGAAAGAGGGGAAAGCTTGTCAGGCCTGGGAAAGAGACCGTCAAATGAAATTCTCAGATGAAAATTAGGAAAGAATTCTGCTGATCACACATAAAGGCTCACTAAATGTAAATATTCAAAATGAAATCTAGATGTATCGGACACCCAATCTAATTAACAAATTCAATCCAATTTTTTAGACAAATGTTGGAGGTGTCTTAATGACATAGGGACACTCCTACACATATGGTGGGCATGCCCAAAAATCCAGCCTTTTTGGATCCAAGTACACAGAATAACAACCATGATGCCTGAATTCCCTATAGAGTTCACGCCAGCTCGTCTTATCCTCCATCACTCCCCCACTCCAGCACATATCTATAGGAAATCCTTGAGTCTACACATGCTTAACGCCGCCAAACTCTGCATCCCAATCCATTGGGGTTCTACCAACATTCCCTCCACGCGTGAATGGTTAAACAGGGTGGGGAGGATAGCAGAAATGGAGGAACTCATCCACATTGCACGGGACTCTCCACATAAATACGCCCAGACTTGGGAAAGATGGACACATTTTTGCTCCACGGAGAGGACGGAAGACTGCAGAGGCATCGATCCCCCGGATAGTCCAACTGGTTAAACACATTTAAACCTTACTCTCATTTGACTTAAACTAATGTCCCTTAACGAACGACACACCATATATCCACCCAGAATATAGAAATAGGGGTGGACCACTATGGTTCAAACCACCGCCACATATTCACGTCAAATCTCTCAAGGTGTGGTGGAGCCTGGAGAGATGACCCCCTTACCCCCACACCCATGCCATCCCACCCTTTCTCAATGCCCCCTCTTTACCTTCTTCTCTATCACCCCTTCCCTCTCTCCCACCCTTAGTCTCACCCCCTTAGCCCCTCCCACCTTAATGGTGACACACCAGATACAGACACCCGAGAATTATAGAGGGCCAACTGGCTATACTCGGCCTGATGCTCAGACCCCTTGCCCCTTACACCTTGTGCCCAGCTGACAATACCCCCAAACACAGACAATACCTTTGACAGCCCCTGACAGACTGACAGACACACCCTTCCAATGTGACTGGTCTGAGACATCAGATCAGTCTGAGGCCCAATCCCCGACAAATACAACTCTACTTCACCGAAGGATCTCAGCACACACGGAGCTCTCCTAAGGGGGCAGATGTCTCATGCAAAAGATATTGACGTAAGAGTGAGAGTGGTTTATGACTAGAGCTATCTCTGTTATCTGTAATTAAGCTGTATGTATGACACATTTTGTACGCTGTGTACTACCTGTTTCTTTTTGAAAAATTAATAAAAACCTTTAATAAATAAGGTGTTACTGATATTTACATAACTGTTTATCAAATTAATATGTTCACAAAAAATACACTAAAATCATTATTAGTAGATTCATACATGCCAAAATGTACAAAATTCCTACTAAATATAAAAGTTAACCACTTAAGGACCAGGCCGCTTTTTCAGATTTGGCGTTTACATGTTTAAAACAGTTTTTTTTTTTTGCTAGAAAATTACTTAGAACCCCCAAACATTATATTTGTTTTTTTTCGTAACACCCTAGAGAATAAAATGGCGGTCATCGCAATACTTTTTTTCACACCGTATTTGCGCATGCGGTCTTACAAGCGCATTTTTTGGGAAAAAATTCACTTTTTTGAATAAAAAAATAAGACAGTAAAATTAACGCAATTTTTTTTATATTGTGAAAGATAATGTCACGCCAAGTAAATTGGTACCCCAACACGTCATGCTTCAAAATTGCTCATGGAATGGCGTCAAACTTTTACCCTCAAAAATCTCCATAAGCGACATTTAAAAAATTCTACAGGTTGCATGTTTTGCGTTACAGAGGAGGGCTAGAATTATTGCTCTCGCTCTACCAATCACGGCAATACCTCACATGTGTGCTTTGACCGCCGTTTTAATATGCGAGCTCGTCGGGACGAGGGGGTTTAAAAACATTTTTTTTTTTCTTATTTATTTTACTTGATTTTATTTATTTTTACACTTAAAAAAAAAAAAAATTATCACTTTTATTCCTATTACAAGGAATGTAAACATCCCTTGTAATAGAAAAAAGCATGACAGGTCCTCTTAAATATGAGATCTGGGGTCAAAAAGTCCTCAGATCTCATATTTGGACTTAAATGCAATAAAACAATTTTTTGCCATGTATGTGGCTACATACATGGCAACATTTAGGAAATTCCTGCTAAAATCCTACTAAATAAAAAAGCTAAAACTGTATTAAGTTAATAAATAACAACTATCTGTAGATATTAAATTGTGCTTTTTTTTGTGAAATGGTGAAAACTGAAGGTGCGCAAAACTGTAAATAAAAACACTTTACTCTAAAAATTGAGAGGTTACCATTTTTCATTTACAGCTTTCAGAATTTGAAAAGACCCCCCAACCCATACATTTTCTGTAAGCACATGACCTATAGAATAAAAAACAGATTTTTTGGGCCCCACAATAATTGCGCAAATGCTCATCCAATCACTAGTTTCATCAAAAATACAATAAAATCATTAATAGTGCACATAAACACAACATAATTTAAAAATTCCTGCTAAATTGCTACTAAAGCATAATTTACAAGTAGCATACTAAAGTGTACATCCATGGAGGGCCATGTTTATTTGCACGGGGATGCACAGGTATAGCCGCTGCTCCAAATCTGACAACCTGAGATGTCAGAGGTCTAAACAGACCCCAATATTTTTTATTTTTTTTTTGAGACAGAGAAGGGGAGTGAAAAAAGTTCCTTTCGAGCGCATGCGCGGAGTCTCCCAAGATGGCCGCCGGCTTCTAGAGCTCCGCTCCACCACAGCCCTGTAAAGACCACCACGGAGCACAGAGCGCCCTAACGCACAGCAAACAGGCGGATCCGAACGGGGGAATACTCCGGGATCCCGCGGATGGCGACCCCGAACGCCAGGAAGGATCTATCCGGCCGCATGAAGGCTGAAAGCGGCCCTGTCAGCTATGCCAAGATGGCGGCGGCGTCACGAGGCCTCCCGGCCACAGCGCCACAGGACACCTCCATTGCGGATCAGGACCAAGAACATTTGCCTTTCCAAGGTACAGACTGTGCCCCCTTACAGATAGCTAACTCTCCCTCCTCCACTGAATCCCTGCTGGGTGGATTGAGCACAGGATATCCCTCCACCCCTATGAGGGATCCACATACAGGCCTGCTGCTTGCAGTCAGTGAGGCACAAGATGATCTCCCCCCCCCCACAGACTTTCCTTCCATGATGACTGCTTTCTCTCACATGTTGTCCAAAAGCCTTGCAGTGCAGGCAAACCAGATCACTACCTCTCTACAGGCAGATTTACAGCAGATAGGTCAGAGACTGGACACTGTGGAACGGAAAACTGACCAGGCAGTATCCCGGATCAACCAGAATTCGGCCAGATTAGAGGAGGTTCAGGACCAACTGGAAACAGCGTTTTCAAAAATCGATGACCTTGAAAACAGATCGAGAAGATACAATTTCAGGGTGAGGGGGATCCCCGAAACTGAAAAAGAGGTACATAAGGTGATGAGATCTCTCATTAAGAATTTGATCCCAGACATCCCAGAGCGCCATTTGGAATTGGATAGAGCTCACAGGGCTCTCCAGGCTCCCCGTACTGACGGCTTACCCAGAGACATTATAGTCAAACCCCATTATTACTCTGTGAAAGAAGAGGTCATGCGTAAATCCAGATATGCGGAGAACCTATCGTTTCAGGGTCACAAGATCCAGATATTCGCTGACCTCTCCCCATACACTATACAGAGGAGACGATCGCTCAAACCATTACTACAAGTGTTATTGGATAAAGAAATCGCATACAGATGGTCATTTCCTTTGCGGCTGAATTTTTCATATAAGAACAAAAGCTTTGGTTTCTCCTCGTTCCAGGAAGGCGAAAAACTTTTGACTCGAATTGGCCTGATACATTTGGAACCCACAACGGAACAATCCAACAGGGGGACCCCTGCATCAGTCAAGAGACCGTCCCCAGCGAGTCCGCTGCAACAGATCTGGCTGACACAAAGCTCCAAACGTTCAAAGGAAAATTTACCACCTTGAGACAGCTTTTGTTTCCCCTTCTGGGGATGCTCTTCTACCCCTTTTTTTTGAATGGATCCCCTGATTGTACCACGTGCTCTGGGACACAGGGAAATTTGGGAGCCCCCCTCACTCCCTCTTTGATGTTCAGGGAAATATGAGGGAGGTCTTCTCACATCTGGAGAAATACATGTTGGGCCTTTATTGCTCCATTTTTTGGGTGTTTTTTTTTTTTTTTTTTTTTTCCTACAAAAAAGATCTGTTCTTTGCCATAGATCCAGGATGGCCTCTTTTACTTCCTGTCTGAAGTATCGGTAACTGACTCTCATAACTTTTGCAGTTGGTGAAACAGGCTATTTTCACAGCGGCAAGACCAGACATGTGACTATCCTGTTGGTGATAATATTGGGTCTGCTCTCAGCGGCTACAAGGGATGTCCCAGGGGGCCTGCTTTAGTTAATGTTTATGTTTATCTTGTTGTACAACTTAATACGGGTCCTAGGTAGAGATTCGATAGAGGTTGGGTCAGTGCATCACCATACCTATGTGCGGGAAAGGGGGAATGGGGTGGTGGGACTGGATCGACTTACCGGGTGCATACCTTTTGATATGGGTCTAGAATTTCAGTTACCCTGTTTCAGCTCATTATGGGCGCTCTGTTAGCAGTTAAATATGGGCCCTTGCCGGCCCAATAGTTTATATAGTTAAAGGTGGCGGGGTGGTGGTGGTTTCAGTGCGCTCCTCCTGGTTCAGAGGCACTTTCGGCGCTTCTGAGCCGCATTCGGGATACCCTCTTCTAGGGTTTCCCCGAATTTTTGCAATTAAGGGTTGGTTGGGGGGATTCTGACCTCTCAGGGGGTTTGATGGGGACTGGGGTCGCCTGTAGGAATTTATTTGATAGCATATTGTTCATGCGACATGGTTTTTCTCATGCTACTGTCCGTTCTCCTTTTGTTTTTCCTTTCTTCTTCATGTTCTTTTCTTCCCTTCTTCTCTCTCTCTATGTATTTTGCAGGTATCTCCAATTCAGCTTTGACATCCAGCCTGCACTCCGGGACTTTTGTGGTTATTACTGGTGGCTCATGAATTGCAGACAGTGTGGCCCTCTTCATGGGAGCGGTGAGTCTTTGATCTTTTGTGTAGTTTGCCCTCCTCTGGTCCATGACTGACACACCCATTAGGCCGCCCACCCTTAAAATTCTTTCACATAACACTCAAGGCCTTAACTCCCCACTCAAACGACGGAAGCTCTTCGAACATTACCGCTCCGTACACGCGGACATTATCTTACTTCAGGAAACACACTTCCCTTCTACTTTCAAACCCACATATCTACATCAACATTATCCTCAATTTTTTCTAGCCTCCGCAGAGTACAAAACTAGAGGGGTAGCAGTATGTATCTCCAAACATATTAACCTATCTCAACCTGAGACTTTTATGGACCCTCAGGGTCGATATATACTGGTATCCGGACACATAGATGGGGAATGCTACACTTTTGTTTCCTATTACGCGCCCAACAAGGGCCAAAGCACCTTCTTTACATCCATGCTGGGGAAGCTGCGACACCGCCTTAAGGGCACGGTGTTTATTGGAGGAGACTCGAATGTAGCATTTGATTTTTCTCTTGACAAGTTAGCATCGGGTAGGTCCAAACCTAAACGTCCGTCGAAACAGAGCGTTAACATTGCCCACACAATCCACTCTGAGGGTCTGATTGATACTTGGAGAGAGATGAACCCACGGGCAAAGGACTATACACACTTTTCGGCCCCACACCACACTTATGCTAGAATAGATCACATTTTTACAAAACCCCAAACGATCCCCTTGCTAGAACATGCGAGAATTCTCGACTCGTCATTATCGGATCACTCCATGGTGGTTGTAGTGTCCAGGAGACCTATGGGTTCAGGGAGTCGCCCGTGCTGGCGTCTCCGGGAATCCATTCTGAGCGATCCTGCACATAGCGCAGATATAGCGGCTTCTATCAGAGAATACTTTGAGCTGAATGATACAGGGGAAATATCGCCGGTTACACTATGGGCTGCACATAAAACTGTAATAAGAGGCAAGTTGATACAGTTGTCCTCTAATCTCAAAGCACAACATCAGGCCGACACTCTCAAATTCACAAAAGAATTCCGTTCACTAGCTAAGGCACATAAACAACGACCCACGGCAGATTCCCTAGCCAAACTAGACGAGGCCAAGGCCCGACTAAACATGTCCTTGACTACAGCGGCTGCTCAACATCTTACCTGGACGGGGGCCAGATTTTATTCTCAGAAGGACAGGATTGGCTCAAAATTAGCGGTAAAACTGACCCCCAAGCCACGTTCACACTCTTTTCCTAAGATCAGGGTTCATTCAGGGGACCTGTCTCAGAATCCCTTTAAAGTAATGGAAACTTTTATGCGGTTCTTCTCGGAATTATATAAACAAGGCCCTGTCCCCCCTACAAATGTCTGCGAGACATTCCTGAATGCTCTCCCATTGCCCGAGATATCCAAGGCACATAAGGATCTGTTGGAGGATCCGTTCACTCTTGCAGAAGTCCTTGACACTATTAAATCTCTTACCGTGGGTTCTGCTCCGGGTCCGGACGGATTCTCCAATGGGTATTATAAGAAGTTTGGCCCTGGTCTGGCCCCTTATCTGGTGAAAATGTTCAATTCTCTCAGGGATGGAGCCTCCTTGCACCCGGATATGAACTCGGCATTTATTTCAGTGATTCCGAAACCCGGAAAGGATGCCAGCGAGGTGGGCAATTATCGGCCTATTTCGCTTATGAATAATGACATTAAAATAATGACAAAAATTCTGGCGAACAGACTTTCAAGCTTTATCCCTAGATACATACACAAAGATCAGGTGGGATTCATCCCTGGGAGACAGGGACCAGACCAGATTAGACGTGCAGTAGATATAATAACACTCCTTAAGGCACAGTGGGATGGGGGTACCCCGCAACAAGGATTTCTGTTATCCATCGACCTTCATAAGGCTTTTGATTCCATTGACTGGTCATACCTAACTGATATTCTGGGGAGATGGGGGTGCGGCCAGCACTTTCTTAATCTTATATCGGCACTATATTCGCATCCTACGGCTCAGGTACGTTTAATGGGTAGGTACTCTAACGCATTTAGCATCGGTAGGGGGACAAGACAGGGATGCCCACTATCACCGCTTCTCTTTGCCATAGCCATAGAAACTTTAGCCATTGCCTTACGCTCCAACCCCGACATTAGGGGAGTCATGTGCGGGTCTTGTGAACACAAATGTGCTCTTTATGCGGACGACCTCCTCCTTTTTGTTACCTCGCCCTTAACCTCTATGCCCATAATTAACCGGACTTTATTGGATTTTAGTAGGATCTCGGGCCTAAAGGTCAATATGGAAAAATCTTTAGCTCTGAACGTTACGATCTCCGCGGATATGCTCTCCCAACTGTCGAACAATTTTACCTTCTCCTGGGCTCACTCCCAGCTTCCTTATTTAGGGATCAATCTCACTTCGGACATACACACGCTATTTCAAGCTAACTATCCTAACATGGCGAAAAAATGTAGAACGGATTTGACTCGTTGGTCTGGATGTGGGATTTCCTGGCTGGGTAGGATTAATGCGGTGAAAATGACACTTTTACCGCGTCTTTTGTACTTGTTTCGTTCCCTCCCAATTCCGATCCCCAAAACATTTCTGAACAAATTACAAACGGACATTGTGAGGTTTGTTTGGGGAAAGAAAGGTTACAGATGCTCCTCAAACACGCTTTACCGGCTGAAATCTCAAGGGGGTCTGGGTCTTCCCAACTTGTGGGGTTATTATCAAGCAGCGCAATTGGCCCAGATATCTATGGCTTTTTCCGGTTCGGTAAAACCGGATTGGTTGTTGATGGAAAGACAGTCTACTCCTCACCACACGATAGATTTCCTGATGAGTTGCAACCCTAAACGCAAACCGGCGATTCTAGCTCCCACCCTTTCACACTCCATGGCGCTGAGCTCTAACCTTTTTAAACGGGAATCGCTGATCTCCCCACTTAAACCGCTAACACACATTTTCCACAATGGGGATTTCCCCCCGGGGGAAGATATAGAAGCTTTTAAATGGTGGACGGATAAGGGGTTATACAGAATTGGACACTTCTTTTCCCCCACAGGCCCTCTATCCTTAGCACACTGCAGAAAGAAACTAGATATGCCCGATTCGGAATTATACAGATTTACACAACTCTCACACTTTTTAAATTCCATTTGGACCTCTAAGCCACTTCCCCCTTTTATGACACAATATGAACAATGGTGTGCTCAGGCTACGGACCAGAGGGGGGGCATCTCACTGATCTACACGGCTCTTTTGAAGACGGACAATAAGCCCCCTTATGCTCGGGCTTGGGAAGCTGACTTGGGCCACACCTGGGAGTCGAAACAATGGTATGGGGCTGCGATGAGAGCTCACAAAGGTATCCTGAATATCTCGCTCGTAGAGGCGAGTGTCAAAGTTTTATTTAGATGGTACTATGTTCCTTCCAGGCTGGCCAAGATCTTTCAGGGCTCCTCGTCAGTGTGCTTCAGGGGCTGTGGTCTGGAAGGTGACATGTCTCATGTCTGGTGGTCTTGCCCTCGCATCCGCACTTTTTGGCGGAAAGTGTTTTGCACAATTAGCTCCATTACAGGGACCACCATAGCCCCACATCCCAGTACAGCCCTGCTAAATCACATTATTCCGACTCTACCCAAACATTTGCAGCAACTGGCGTTTTTTATTTTTCTTGGAGCCAAAGTTACGATAGCTAAAGCCTGGAAGAAACACACGGTCTCCTTTAAGATGTTTAAAACCAAGGTAACTTGGATTATGGTACAAGAACAAATAGTGGCCAAATGGAAAGACAAAACAGAGAGATTCCGGTTGATTTGGGAACCTTGGGCAACAAAGTGTAATATTTCTCTCATTCCGGGGGTGCGGCCTGGAACCCTGGCCTATGGAGTGAGTAATGCCTGAATAGCAATTTACATTCTTTATTCCTTTTTCTATCATTTCCAACGTTTTCTCTTTTCCCTCCTTTGCCACCTCTCTTGGTGTACTATGTGGCACCCCGAAAGGGGTTAGAAGACAGACAGTAGCTATCTTTTGGATTAGTTGATTACACAATTTTCTAGCGGTACCTCAAATTTTGGACCTCGGATGAGATGGATGGGGAGTGCCCTGGTCTTGGTGAGCGAGCCCGGCCCCTGGTCTGCAGCTTGATCCCGTTTGGGGCATCAGGGGCTACGGGCTTGTGAGCCTTGCCTGGACATTTTCCACGGTTGGGAATTAATTGTATGCTATGGGTCCTTGACACTGCAGTTGATATGGAAACACCATGTCTGGTTGTTATACAGATCTGTACTGTTAGGTTTTTGTCTAGATCTATGTTTTTCTAGATTACCCTTGTATATGCAAAAGTGGATTTTACTTGCTTATTATAAGGAATGTTCATCTATTTTGCTTTGTTATACTGAAAATCTTCAATAAAAATTATTGAAATATAAAAAAAAAAAAAAAAAAAAAAAAAAGTTCCTTTCTCTGCAGCCTGAGCTGCACATTACATGAATGAATAAGTTGTCTCTCTTTATTCATTCATAAACTCGGTTTACTATGCTCAGTTATCGATCGGTAGTGATCGCTGCCTGTGTCCAATGTAGTAGAGGGAGGGGGCTGGTAAACACATGTAAACATACCTCACCCCTCCGCACTGCTCCCCCCGCCCTCCCCTCTCCAGCCTGTATATTGAGCTGTGTATTCTGGTCTATGCAATTTGTGGAACATATCGCATCATCAGGACTTTTGAAACCTCACAGATGATTTAACTGACAAGTGTTGGACTGTCAAAACAAGCAAAAAATAATAAATCCAAATTTTAAACAATATACATAATAGACATGGGTGCCGTCAAAAAATTGTTTTGTTTCATTCTGTTTTGTTCCGTATGAAAAAAAATTGTATTCCACAATTCGTGTACGAAATTTAATTCGTATGAAATATGAATTTCCGTTTGATTCGTAAACTTGTCGTTAAAATAACGGAAGTTCGTTATGATGAATTTATCATTATGAGGGGTTCCCACCATCCCTGTGCTGTGCTAACTTCCTGGGTTTTTAACATTTAGGTTTGTTAACTTTTCGTAACAATTACGAATGTTCATTATGATGAATTTATTATTAGGGCCCTGTGCTGAGTTCCCACTTCCCGGTTCTTTACACCTGCTATGTGTCCATTATGAGGGATTCCCATCATCCCTGTGCTGAGCTGACTTCCTCTGATTGGTGAACAAAACACCAGTCATGTTTCTGTTCATTTGGATCCAAAATTTGTTAACGAAATTTAGTATTTTGTATTAAATTCGTAAGCATACAAATTTGTATCTCAGAATTTCGGGAAATTCATAAGAATTTTCAATTCGTACAAAACTAATCGCACATGTCTAATACATAATATTATTAAAAAAAGGTAAAACAGATAACACATTTTATATAGAAAAACCTGTCCACAACAATGAGAAAAAAAAAATCATACTCTTCCTCTGTTATTGCGACATATGCACAATCCAAGGCTGGGACATAACTAGGGATAAGCTGAACACCTCCTGGTTTGGTTTTCACCAGAACATGCAAACAGACAAAAAATGTGTGCGAACATGTTAACACTGTTAAAGTTTATGGGACACAAACGTGAAAAATCAAAAGTGTTCATTTTAAAGGCTTATATGCAAGTTATTGACATAAAATGTGTATGAGGACCCGTGTACTGCCCCGGGAGACCTATATCAATGCAAAAAAATTAGTTGATCCTGCCCCCTCTGACATCACATGAAGGGGAAGGGGTCACCCAGTTACGTAACCAGGTGGCCCTGCCCTTGCCTATATAACAGCTGTCACCGCAACAAGACAACAGTCGGCGGGGCGCTCTCCCATCGATGAGCTTCTTTTTTTTCGGCTCTGTCGGCGCTATGATTGAAGATGGATGGACATTGCGGGACACTTTTTTGTTTTGTTTTTTAATAAAGGAATAGTCAAAAACTCTCTCCTGTCATTTTTACTTTTTTGACACTTTTTTTTGTGAATGGGTAGGGGTACAATGTACCTGATACCCATTCACATGGGGGGGGGGGTGTGATCTGGGGGCCTTGTTAATGGGGGCTTCCAGATTCTAATAAGCCCCCCGCTCACAGACCCCCACAACCACTGGGCATGGGTTGTGGGGATAAAACCCTTGTTCCCAAAGCACCCTCCGCATGTTAAGGGCATGTGGCCTGGTACGGTTGAGGAGGGGGGAGGCGCTCTCTTGTCTCCTTATTTTCCTGTGGCCTCCAGGTTGCATGCTCAGATAAGGATATGGATTTTTGGGTGGACCCCAATGCCATTTTTTTTTTAATTTTGGCGCAGGGTTCCCCTTAACCACTTCAATACACTGTGTTATATAAACAAAACTGCCTGCACTCATTGTCTACACTGAATATATAGCCTACATTAAATGCAGAGCATATATACAGTATCTCACAAAAGTGAGTACACCCCTCACATTTTTGTAAATATTTTTATATGTGTGTTGAGTGTTCAGTTTGTATAAAAGTGTCAATTTGCTGCCCCCTCAAAATATCTCAACACACAGCCATTAATGTCTAAACCGTTAGCAACAAGTGAGTACACCCCTAAGTGAAAATGTCCAAATTGGGATCAAAGTGTCAATATTTTGTGTGGCCATCATTATTTTCCAGCACTGTTTTAACCCTTTTGGGCATGGAGTGCATCAGAGCTTCACAGGTTGCCACTGGAATCCTCTTCCACACCTCCATGATGACATCACGGAGTTGGTGGATGCTAGAGACCTTGCGCTCCTCCACCTTCTGTTTGAGGATGCCCCACAGATGATCAATAGGGTTTAGGTCTGGAGACATGCTTGGCCAGTCCATCACCTTTACCCTCACCTTCTTTAGCAAGGCAGTGGTCATCTTGGAGGTGTGTTTGCATGTGTGTGTTTTACATTATCATGTTGGAATACTGCCCTATGGCCCAGTCTCTGAAGGGAAGGGATCATACTCTCCTTCTGTACATCACAGTACATGTTGGCATTCATGATTCCCAAGTATCTGCAGCACTCATGCAGCCCCAGACCATGACACTCCCACCACCATACTTGACTGCAAGACACACTTGTCTTTTTACTCCTCACCTGGTTGCCACCACACACGCTTGACACCATCTGAAACAAAAATATTTATCTTGGTCTCATCAGACCACAGGACCAGTAATCCATGTCCTTACATAGTGAATCATCAGGGAACTCCAAGAAGCCTTCCCTTTCTCTGGACAGGCTTGGGTAAACCACCCAAAAAAATTGTGTCCAGGGCATCAGAGTGGGCTCCTGCCTGCCTCCCTCCACTATGCCAACTAAACCTGCAAAGTGCCAGAAATGATGTCAGGCCAGAAGTAGGCCAGGAACTGGAAACTGAATCACCATGGAACACATTCAAACTGGAAATGATGTAACCCCAGACATCCTAGCATCCCGGTGCAGAATGAATGCACTCCAAACTGGAGCACAAACAACAGAGCACTCCCGGGCAAGTCGTCTCATGGGCCAGAAAGGCACATGAGAATGATCCTCTACCCATAAGCCCTAAATATTCAGATGAGAATGAAGCGGGGCCAGGGAGACCCCCAGACCCCCATACAAGAGTTAGCCAAAGTAGTTCATAGGGATGGAAGGAATAAACCAAACAAAATGGTACATGAAAAGAAAAAAAAAAAAACAAAGCAAGACAAAACAAAACAAAAGTTTGGGAGGAGTGTTTTGGAGAGGTTTGGGAGCAGTGTTTTGTGGGATTTTTTGTCCCCTTGAAAAAATCTTTGAGCTAGATATATCCCCCCCCCCCCCCCCCCCTATCTTTACATCCAGATCAGGCTCTCCTTTAATCTGCTTTGGGGTGTTTTGGATTCAATGGGATATCCATTCAATGACTAGTGCAGATTCAATGGATTGTTTGGATGTGCATGTGATGTCTAGATGTACTATTTAGCAGTAAGACAACAATGTCTTTTTATGGTGGTGGGAGGTATTTGGTTTTGTTAAATGCACTATGATATTTTTGTGATTTGATAAAGATTTTTGTATTTCCATGATTTATTGTTTTGTCTTTAATGCGGTTTATGTATGACTCGGAGGCCCAGCTATATGGTCCCTTGTTTTGGTAGAATATTTTGGTTTTCCATTCTTTTTGTGTATGGATTGGATGTTTCCCAGCATGTGTGCTCCTCTATTTGTCCTCTTCAATGCATATATATGCTCATAACTTGTGCTTTGACATCTTGACTCTATAGACACAGTTATATTATCATAGAGACACATATGTAAGAATGGAGGTAATTTCATTTCTTATAAGTAAACAATAACTAAACATGGGTATTTCAATATGTACATGGGAATGTATTTATTGTAGAGATAATTGGCCAAGTTAATGATTACATTTCAACATATCCTGTAAATTACTGGGATTCTTAAATTGGGGTAAGCTCAAATATTCCTTACTATGAGCGATGATGATATATGAGACAGATACTACATGAGTTAAATTAACAACCATTTTAATTCCTTCAATGTGTGGATTTCTAGTATATTGAAAGCAAACTTGTGGGTTATCACCTGTCACATAATAACATTAAATGGTGAGAGTGCTGCTTCCTTTAGATGGTGTGTGCATGTTTACGAATGCTGAGATATATAGGTAGATTACTTGCCTTATGGTAAAAAATGTTAGGGTAAAAAATACTAGTATTCTCCCCTCACCTCCCCTTACACTTAATTGAGCCCTCATTTGATCCAGAACTGTGCTCATCTGCAGCTGCTGTCAATCAAAGCTAGTAATTAGGTATTGGAACTGGGGCAGAGCCCCGCTGTCTGTGTCTATTAATGGAAACAGTGAGGCTAGGGAGCGAGCTGGCACGGGTACCCCTATATGAAGAGGTTTCATATGGGGGCACTCACCAGAGAGGAGGAGCAAGAAACGCTGGCAGGGGTTCCAAGAGGAGGAGATTCAAGCCCACTGTGTGCAATTCCATTGCACAAAGCAGGTAAGTATAAAACTGTAATTTATTTATTTTTTTCACTTGCATTTACATTAATTTTAACTCCAAGGGTTCACTTAATTTGTCGTCCAGCACTGTAATTGTTTAATGAGTGTGTTCACACAAGAAATTTGAATTGTTTGTGTGTTATCAGAGTAAGCACAACTGTATGTCTATTGTTGTTACCTAGATGAGGATTAGATCACATTTTATGGCAAATTACTGCAGAAAACCAATTAATTCCAAGGGATTCACATACTTTTTACTGTACATATGTAATAATATTTAACAATATGCTAATTTGTTGTATTTCTTCAATTTCAGACATTGTTCTTTCTCTACTGTTTTCTCTGGAGAACATAGGAAGTTAGTCTTCGAAATGTGTTAAGTCAAGTATTGCCTCACTTTCATCACACTATATATTAGGTAAAAGAATATTTGATACACTGTGGATTATGGGCAATAATAAACTACTATATATATATATATATATATATATATATATATATATATATATATATATATATATTGTAAGACCGGGGTAATCAGACTCAAGCAGTAGATGTTTCTTCAATGAGTGCCCCAGTACAAAACTGTATTTTAAGGGCATGGTAGCCCACTTTTATTTAACAGAATGGGAAAGTTCACAAAAAAAACATGTAGCCCATGCATGGGGTTCCACCACTACTGTAACTAGCACAATCAAAATATTTCAGCCTCCTGGCTTACTTTTTTGCCACACAGCTGCTTCAGGCATCACGCCTAGGCCTTAGGTCTGCTCCTTAGGCCAAAAAATGTCCTTAGAGTCAAGCTCTCTCCTAGCTTACTCCCGATCAGATCCTTGCTCCTTTGTCACAGACTGCATTTGCCTCCTGCAGACATGCACGCTCTGGCTGCCCAATGCCGCCGCTCTAACTCCTGAAGAGGAAGGGAGTCCACCTGACTCCCATGCAGAGACCTCCTGTCTGTTGGGTGGAGCCCTGAGCCATAGTCGGGTCACAAGTAATAGCCTGGCACACAGCTGTGCAATCAGCGTGCCTGCCTTTCCAAAAAGCTGGCATAAACCAGCAACCTTCTTAGTAGCACTGGGTCACAGGGTCCCACTGTATATATATATATATATATATATATATATATATATATATATATATATATATATATATATATATAGATCCAGCTGATTGACAGTCTCAGCTCTGTTCCTGTGTGCTATGTGAAGGGGGATTTCTCCCTTCCCTCCAATCAGCTCCCAAAGCTCTTTTCACTGAGCTTTGCCGAGTGTAATTTCATCTCGTTGTCCCTTTTTTCTAACAGCTCAGACAAGCTTTATAATTTCTGGACTGAAAACAGACATATAGAAGACTTCTGATAACCAAGTACGACCTATGTAGGAGGGTTTGTTTCATCTCTGTGTAGCCAGTCACTTCTTTGAATACATGTACAGTAAGGGTTTACAACCACTTTAAGTCTTTATTTTAATAGGATAATTTAACTATTTATTTTATGTTCTCTCAAGATTTAATGTCAAGAAATTTCATGCAGAAAAAAATGGTTTGCCTGCCCTTTTGTTGAAATGGTTATTTTACAAAGGGCCATTGATCATTTTTCAAGGATGACAGCTGCCAGGATGCAATTATTTATTGCTTTGTATCTTATAGAATAAATACACTTAAAAAATGATTCTTTAGAAAGTGGTTTTGTTTGTGTAGAATTCAGAGTTAATGTACATACAGGTATCAATGGGGTTATTTATTATGCTGACAAAAAGCACATAACCATACCATAATATGCACTATGAATTATTTATGTCACTTTGGTATGTGCTGATAGATGCCATAATGCACATGCAAGGCACCATGATGATTGAAATTCTGCTACAGTGTGCTTACACTAAACATTATGTATAAAATATTATTTCAAGGTGAACTAAATAAATGAAAAGAGAAACAAAATGAAAATGGAGACAAAGGTATAAATACATTTTTTTATTTTATTTTAGTGGGATGTTTTCAAGGATTTGAAATGTTATCAACCCTCTCAGAAATGTCCAAATTAGGATGAGTATTATTAATTAAAATATTTAGCTTTACTATATAATTCTCCAAAGATTTAAGCTTTTAGTATCAAAACTAAATCCATGCTTACTTTATGCATGGCTTATGCATAACTGTTACAAATAAATTTATCCCATAGATACATGCCAACATCTTGAGCTTAAAATACATATTAAAGAGTTGAAATCATCCAATATCAAATCTTTGCTGTCAATGATTTGATCAGATATCCAAGCAATATTGACTGGAATAGATAATGTCATCAAGACCAGCAAAAAGAGATCCTGGTAATCCAAAGACCTTCACAGCTTTGAGCTGATAATAAATGATTAACCCTCATCTGCAGGATCTAGATCAGAGATCTCAAACTGGTGGCTCTCCAGCTGTTTTACAAAACTACAAGACCCATGAGGCATTGCAAGTCTGACATTTACAAGCATGACTCCCACAGGCAGAGGCATGATGGGACTTGTAGTTTCACAACAGCTGGAGGGCTGCCAGTTTGAGACCCCTGATCTAGACAATCAAGGCAGGAGGCATAATGTCAGGCTGTAAAGCCTTCTGGAAGGCCTCACACAGGATAAACTTAAATATGCTGCTCAATGTAGCTAAGTATCTGGGCAGAATTACCAGTGGATTTTTTCTAGAATCCATGTAGTCCTTCATCCCAGGGGTCCCCCAAAGGTCCACCTAGGGACAGGATTTGTTGCCTTCTGAGTTTAACACTAAAAGAGGATATCTTAAGCATGGAGAAAGAGAAAATGAGCTAGTCACATTCAAGGGTATTCCAATCCTGCTTTCTCAAGATCCCTCCTCTATTAAGTTGCAACACAGTCAAGCATTAAAACCCCTACTAATTCACCTAACAGAGAAGGGCATAACTTCTAAATGTTATTTACTTTTGTTTATGCACCACATTTATGGAAAAATAAAACTATAACTTTCACGTGGTGACAGATCTTTTGTGCTGACCTTCAAATGGAAGATATTTCACTTCCTGACTGGTACAGCAAGTTTAAAGTTCAAGAAAGGACAGCAGTAACTATCCTGTGCCAAGTGCTTTCCCTTATAAACCTTCACTTAAATGAGGAACACAACCACAGTGTCTTGAAAAAGCATTCCTACCCCTTGAAATTTTGCACATTTTGTTATGTTACAACCAAAAATGTTATGTATTTTATTGGGGAATTTATGTGATAGACCAACACAAAGGGGTGCGCAATTGTGAAGAGGAAGGAAAATAATATTTTTTTTTCAAATTTTTAACAAATAAATATCTGAAAAGTGTGGTGTACATTTGTATTCAGCCCCTTTACTCTGATACCAATAACTACAATCTTGTGGAACCAATTGCCTTCAGAAGGCACCTAATTAGTAAATAGAGTCCAATGTGTAATTTAATCTCATTATAAATACAGCTGTTCTTTGAAGCCCTCAGAGGTTTGTTAGAGAACCTTAGTGAACAAACAGCATCATAAAGGCCAAGGAACACCCCAGACAGGTCAGGGATAAAGCTGTGGAGAAGTTTAATGCGGGGTTAGGGTAGAAAAAAATATCCCAAGCTTTAAACATCTCACAGAGCACTGTTCAATCCATCATTCAAAAATGGAAAGAGTATGGTACAGCTGCAAACCCACCAAGACATGGCCGTCCACCTAAACTGACAGGCTAGGCAAGGAGAGCATTAATCAGAGAAGCAGCCAAGAGGTAACTTGGTAACTCTGGAAGAGCTGCAGAGATCCACAGCTCAGGTGGGAGAATCTGTCCACAGGACAACTATTGGATGTGCACATTACATAGTTACATAGTTACATAGTTACATAGTTAGTCAGGTTGAAAAAAGACACAAGTCCATCCAGTTCAACCTTACAAATCTGGCCATTATGGAAAAGTAGCAAGAAGAAAGCCATTGTTGAAAGAAAGCCATAATAAGTTCCATTTGCAGTTTGCGAGAAGCCATGTGGGAAACAAACATGTGGAAGAAGGTGCTCTGTTCAGATGAGACCAAAATTGAACTTTTTGGCCTAAAAGCAAAACACTGAGTGTGGCAGAAAAATAACACTGCACATCAGCCTGAACACACCATCCCCACCATTAAACATTGTGGTGGCAGCATCATGCTGTGGGGATGCTTTTCTTCAGCAGAGACAGCGAAGCTGATCAGAGTTGATGGGAAGATGGAAGAAGCCAAAAACAGGCCAGTCTTACACGAAAACCTGTTAGAGTCTGCAAAAGATTTGAAACTGGGGCGGAAGTTCACTTTCCAGTGAACATACAGCCAGAGCTACAATGGAATGGTTTAGATCAAAGCATATTCATGTGTTAGAATGGCCCAGTCAAAGTCCAGACCTAAATCCCATTGACAACACTTGAAAATTGCTGTTCACGGGCGCTCTCCATTCATTCTGACAGAGCTTGAGCTATGTTGCAAAGAAGAATGAGCAAACATTTCACTCTCTAGATGGGCAAAGCTGGTAGAGACATAACCAAAATGACTTGCAGATGTATTTGCAGCAAAAGGTAGTTCTACAAAGTATTTTCTTTTCAGATATTTATTTGTAAAAATATTTGACAACCATAATTTTACTTCCACTTCACAATTATGTAACACTTTGGGGATTATTTACGAAAAGGCAAATACACTTTGCACTGCAAGCGCAATTGAAAGTGCACTGAAAGTCGCTCTAAATCTTAGGGGTAGATCTGAAATGAGGGGAAGCTCTACTGTTTTTATCACCCAATCATGCGCACACTAAAATGCTGTTTTTTATATTCCTTGCATGTCCCCCTCAGATCTACAACGACTGCACTTCCAAGTGCACTTGCAGTGCAAAATGGATTTTCCTTTAGTAAATAGCCCCCTTTGTGTTGGTCTGTCACATAAAATCCCAATAAAATACATTTATGTTTTTGATTGTAACATGATAAAATGTGGAAAATATCAAGGGGGGTGAATACTTTTTCAAGGCATTGTATATCACCAGTCTCTGTCCACATCCCTAACAGATCAAAGTCTTCCTTCCCAGCATCCAGCATTTGCAGGACCTGCAACATTTAGATCTTCACCATAAGATGGATACACTATTACTTGATGAGACTGTTTCATGTTCACCGTTTACTGTGTTTTCATTCATAGTTTGACTTTTGTAGCCTAGAATTGTGACAATTTAGACTGCACTTGTGACCTTCCTATGTATACCACACACTAGTCATCTTTAAAGTGAAACCTCACTCTCTTAATCAATATTGACTATTTTTAATCATTGCTAACATTAGTTAATATGAGGGTTCCACAGTGTGGAAACTTTTTGAAGAACCCTTGTAGATAGGAAAGTATACCAGTTACTTCCTAGTTTCCCTGCCTAGGCAAATTATGGTATATATCCCAGGAGTCTCAAGAAGGGTTTTCCCAGCTAAGCATGCTCTCCTGCCTCCATGTCTGAGCTAAGGACAGGTGGATTCCAGGAAGTAAATGCTACATGAATAACCTGCCCTTTTTCAAGATGGCCAAAGCCAGAAATGTTAGGGCAGGGGTCATAAACCCTGTCTTTAGGGCCCACTAAGAGGCCAGGTTTGCAAGATAACTAAAATACATCACAGGTGATATTATTTGCTGCTCAGTGATTGCAGTATTCTAGTCTGAAACTCCCCAAGTTAATACATAAAATCTGACCTGTTAGTGGGCCCTGAGGACAGGGTTGATGACCACTGTCATAAGGTATCATTTGGGTCATAGTGGAGAGGCGGACAAAGGCATATTCCTGACTGGTTTTGCCTGTTTTGCCGGCTGCTTCAGAAGCTGATGAGAGTAAAGTCTGCCACCATGTGCATTATTTGAGCTTAAAAAGACAGCCATCATGTGCCCCCCCACATGCCACACATATGTTTTTGATCACTGCACATGTGCCACAGCATCACCACGTACATGGCGCAATGGCATGGGATTTCTAAGAAATATCAATGTGTACCGGGAGGTCCCTTTATATGCGAGCCCTCCTGTATACCAGTTGTGGATTCCTCAAAATTAGCTTACTGAGAGAGGTATTTTCTCTTAAGAGGTGCCAGTGTCCATACATCTATGCACTACCAAAATAAATTTACCCACTTGATGCCCATTCTATAGCCAAAAGACGGCTACAGCGTAGGCTTTAATTGCTGGGAGGGCGTACATGGATGACCTCTTGTGCTTACGCTGTCTGCATGCCCCCTGCAACTTCCTGGCAGTGCTTTCTGTGATAATCGAGTCTTTGAGACTCTGCTGACCACAGATCAGAATAAAGGGTTGATTCCTGCCCTTTACCACATGATCAGCTGTTAGCCAATGACAACTGATCACATTATGTAAACAGAAGCCGGTAATCTGCTTTTTTTCCCCCATGTTGATAGCATGAGGAGAAAAAAATAAACTGATTACTGTCTTGTATACATGGTACATCGGTCCCACAAAGTGACAGCCACCTACCAGTGCCCACCAGTGCCATCTTCTAGTGCCCATCAGTACTTCTAAGCAGTGCCCTCTACCAGTGCCCACCAGTGCCACCTAGCAGTGTCCATCAGTGCTGCCAATCATTGCATCATCATTAGTGCCACCTATCAGTGCTGCCCATCACTGCCACCTATCAGTGCAGCCTCATCAGTGCCTCCTGATCAGTTCCCACGAGTGCTGCTTCATCAGTGCCCATCAGTGCCACCCATAAGTGCCCATCAGTGCCACACACCAGTGACCATCAGTGCCACCATAGCAGTGCCTATCAGTGCAGCCTATCAGTGCAGCCTCTAATTTTCTAACAAACTATGATTTATTTTTGATTTTTTTTTGGCCTTTTTTTGTTTGTTTAGCAAAAAATAAAAAAATAATAACAGTAGTGATTAAATAGCCCCAAAAGGAAGCTTTATTTGTTTGAAACAATGATACAAATTGAATATGAGTACAGTGTAGCATGACTGAGCAAGTTTTATTGAAAGTACGACAACACTGAAAGCTGAAATTTGGCCTGGGCAGGAAGGGGGTATAAGTGCCCAATAAGCCAGTCTTTAAATCCACCTGGAGACTGTGTGATGATACGCTAACTATATGATCCATGTATTTAAGACCACACATCTAAACCAGGCATAAAATTCCTCACTGGTTCCTGTAGAAATCTATAAGCAGGCATCTGTGTTCCACTAAAATCAAGTTAAACCCACCTGGAGAAGGAGGGAGTGATGGAGCGTACGTGAGAGGGGAGGGGCCAGTCGGCGGCACTCACACGAGTAGATGGAGGAAGCCCCGCCGAGCCAGCTGGAGCCGAGCGCTGTGAGAGAGCGCGACGTTCCGTAATGACGTCACTCTGACCCCGCCGTTAATGCTTCCTTGCCCGCCGCACGCCGCACGAACTATACCAGCTGAGGAACAGCTGAGGAATAGTTGCCTGACAGCACTAACGAGACCCGGAGCCTTGCATTGACGGCAGACGGAGGACCCCGCCGGAGCGTGCGGACCCCCCCGGAGCCCCCCCCCCCCACGCTGCCCTCTGTTGTCATACCTCTCCAGTGGACCGTGGAGCCCAGAAGGAGGAAAAGAAGGGAAGAACTATGGACAGCTACGAACAGGTCAGACTAAGAGTACCCCTTCTTACTTGATTTGAATGTGTGGTCTGTAAAAACTGGAGATACACGGATAGAACAACAGAAGCAATATAGAAGTGTAATAAATATGGATTTGGGGCCCTGAACTCAGGAATGTGGAAGGAGTGTGTTTGAAAGCAGTGAGGAGTCTCTCTGTATGTCAAGGACAGTTACTAAATGGAAGGATTAAGAAGAGCTGATAAATAAGCACTCCTTGAAAATATATGCTGAGGCCCTGAAACGAACGTTATTACACTACGAACTGTTTTCCTTTGGTCTGTCGTCGTTTGACCTTTTTTTTTTCTTCCTCTCTCTTGAGCTTTGAAATCAATTAAGCTTAAGTTAAAATAGGTTTTTGCTGTGCCTAAAAACGTATGCACTATAGACTAAACACTCATCAGAAAGATGAGACGGCAGTGTTGAAAGGAAAGAAAGGGGGTGTGTCGAATAAATGGTTGGCATTTATTTTGATTTGATAATGATTGACTGCACCTCATATAAGTACTGAGTGATCTCTCCCTAAAATTGTATACCCGCAGCAGATACACCAATGCACCATAGAGTGTGATGCAAAACGTAAAGGACTATGTATAAAGGGATGCAAACGGAGTGGTAAAGAGCAGGCGGATTGGTGGGCTGAGGTCAGAGCTACCAGTGAAACACTAACACATACATTTCTAAGGAAGGGAATTTAAACCCTGATTCCTATAGATATTAATAGCCGGTCCTGGTAGGACATTAAGAAAGGACTGTTGTTTGCGGCCTTGCTTCCCTCCCCTGTCCGTTGGAAATAGTTAAATAAAGGGGAAAGCTGGGGAAGAAGAAAATAAAGAGTGGCAACATGAAGGGAAGAAATCAAAAAACGAATGATCCTAAAGCCCCGAGGGAGAGCTTAAATACCAGCACGATCCAGAAATACCTCAAGGAAACAAGCCAAAAAAGCCTCGGTATAGAAAGAAAACAGGGTGCTAAGGAGAGGAGGAAAGACACTGGAAAATTAGAAGAGACACGGGGAGACACCTCAGGGGAGGAGAGGGACTCAGACATGGAGGGCAGAAAAAAGGAGCGGAGGGATATATCCCAAATACCAACCAAAAGCGAAATGATGGAAATGTTCATGAAATTAGAAAACACAATCAAAGCTGAAATTTTAACAGTAAGGACGGACATGGGGCATTTGCTAAGAAGAGTAGAGGAAGTCGAAGAACAAACAAGTAGACAGGCCCAGGAGATACTAGACCTAAAAACGCAGGCAAAAAAAATGCAAGAGGCACACAGGGATATCCTCTATAAAATGGAGGAACAGGAGAATCAAAATCGACGCCAAAACCTGAGGATCAGAGCTTAACCAGAACAACAGGGAGAAGACTTAGGAGCAAAAATGGGAAAGATATTTAATCCTATACTTGGAAGAGAAGAAGGGGCAGAGTTAAAGATAGATCGTGTGCACAGAGTGAGGAAACCCCCAGGAATAAAGGAAGAGGTACCAAGAGACGTGATTATAAAATTCCATCTCTATCAAGACAAAGCTAAGATTTGGAGCAAACTCAGAGGTCTACCCCCAGTTCAATATGAAGGGACAACGCTACAGGTTTTCTCAGACCTGTCGTCGGGAACTTTAGCACGGAGAAGATGATTAAAACCCTTATTGGAACAAATGAGACGAGCAAATATAAGATACAGCTGGGGGTTCCCGGCAGCCCTTATGGTGCAGAAAGAGGGAAGAACCATTAGATTAAAGTTCCTGGACGAACTGGAGGACTTCTGTAATCAAGTGGGAATACCAACCCCCAAGATACCCTTAGACCCCCGTGAAATATAGCAATAAGTAATGATGGGGGAAGGGGGGGGAGAATATGACTGCTTTTGAGATTTTTGGTTTTTTCTTCCCCTTTTTTTTCTTGTGGACTTCTTTGTAGGTGTTTTTTTTTTTTTTTCCTCTCTGCTCTGGTTTAATCGAGATTTTCTCTTTTTTTTGTCTGTCAAGGGGGGGGTGTCCCGGGGAAGCAGGCGGAGGGGGGATAGTGTGATGGAGGGATTGGGCGGGGCTCTGGCTCCATCACTCCTAATCTGTAGAGGGTGTACCCCTTCTCCCAAACGGGCGAAGGGGATCGGGATTACAGAGGGGGAGTGCCGCAGCCTGAGCCATAACCTGATAGATATTGCTTGCAGAAGGGAGTGAGGTCCACAATGCAAAGCAAAGGCCAGGATGGGGCCAGAGGGGGAGGGAGGGATGGAAGGGGGGGGGCGGAGGAGGTTGGAGGGAAGGGGGGGAAAAGATATTCCTTGCAGAAGAAGAAAAGGGAAAAAAAAGAAAAGGGGGTTCTAATGACTTACAGGATTAAAAGGGGGGGACTAAGTACCTCCTTTGGGAGCCTCAGATGACAGAAGTGAAACTTGTGTCATATAATGTTAAAGGCCTAAATTCGCCTATAAAGAGATATAAACTACTACAGGAATTACAGCAATATAAAGCAGAGGTGGTGTTTCTGCAAGAGACCCATCTAACTCAGGACCCAAATGTTAAGCTGTTTTCTGATAACTTCCCGAACTGGTTCTATGGAGATTCCCCAATAAGGAGGGCCAAGGGAGTGGCGATCGGGTTTGAGAAACATACAAAGTTCACCGTGATAGATAGGCTGACGGATCCAGAGGGCCAATATCTGTTCTTGAAAGGAAAACTCGGGGATAGGATTTTTACCTTGGCCAATGTATACGGCCCAAATGAAAATCCTACTAGATATCTGAAACAAATTTTGAAGAGTCTTGCAAACTTTAAAACAGGAGACGTAATATTGGCGGGTGATTTCAACTTTGGTATGGATCCATCACTGGATAGTGCGTCTCGTGCAAGGGGGATAAGTGGGAAAAATATGAAAGCATTAAAACTCCGACTTAGACAAAATCAATTGATAGATGCTTGGAGGATACAACATGAAAAAACAAAAGACTACACTTTTTTTTCCCCAGTGCACGGGACGCACTCCAGGCTGGATTATATAATGGTCGACCATAGATTGCTTGAGACCGTGATGGAAACAGAGATAGGAATAATATCCCTATCAGACCACTCCCCGGTGTTAATGAAGATGAGGATACCTGGAATACATAGACATCCATTTACTTGGCGATTAAATGAGAACCTTATACAGGACAAAAAAATCGCAGAAATAATACGGAAAGAAATAGAATTCTATTTCTTAACGAATGACACTGGTGAGATAACGGAGGCCTCCCTTTGGGAGGGACACAAAGCATATGTTAGGGGTATCCTCATCTCCATAGGGACAAGAAGAAAAAAAGAAAGTTTAGAGAAAAGAGAAAAATTAATAAAGGAGGTCCATAGATTGGAACAGGAACAAAAAAAACAAAAGGAGCAACATCAGGAACTTTTTCATTTATTGAACAACAAGCGAGAGGAACTAAAAGATATGTATGATCAGGAAGCAAGGAGGGTATTAGAGGGGAGAGTCAGAGAGAGGTACTTGGGAGAAAATAAAACAGGTAAATACTTGGCTCGACAGGTGAAAAAGAAGAGAGAGATTAATTTCATTGAAAAAATACAGGATAAAAATGGGAAGACGGTTTATACAACTAAGGAAATTGCGGAAGGCCTTTTAGCGATATTACGAAGCTTTGTATAATGTAGGCCAGAAAGGGGCACAAGGCAAAGGGGAAAAGGGGAATAGCAAAGAATTGTTGTATAAAGCAAAACTACCACGCCTAACAGATATTGACAGTCATAATATGGACAGACCTATTACAGAGGAGGAGATCTATAATGCATTAAAAGATACAGCATCGGGTAAAAGCCCGGGGCCAGACGGGTTTTCGATTACTTATTTTAAAAAATATAAAGAGATCTTAGTCCCTAAGCTTTGCAAATATTTGAATGGCTTAGGGACAAAATATGAAATGGGGAGAGAGGCCCTGCGTGCTTCAATCACGTTGATCCCAAAGGAGGGTAAGGATCACTTACTCTGCTCTAACTATAGGCCGATAGCCTTACTAAATGCAGATATATAGCTATACGCTAAAGTTCTGGCATCTAGATTAAAGAAAAAAATGACAGAATTGGTACATCCAGATCAAGTAGGGTTCATACCCGAGAGAGAAGGCAGGGATAATGGGGTGAGGGCATTGCTCCTCCTACAGGCCCTAAAAAACAATGGGTCCCCAGGTCTATTCCTGTCAATGGATGCCGAGAAAGCATTCGACAGGGTAGACTGGGGACTCATGATAGAAACTCTAGAAGTCATGGGTTTGGGCCCGAGGATGATCCAGTGGATCAAAGTACTCTATAACCACCCGCAAGCGGTGGTAAAAGTTAACGGAGAATCATCTGCACAGTTTCAAATGGGAAATGGCACCAGACAGGGGTGCCCATTATCACCCCTTCTGTTTGCATTGTCTCTTGAACCCCTATTGGCCTCCGTTCGAAATAACCCAGATATAAAAGGGATCAGGGTTGGAGAGGAAGAGCACAAACTCGCAGCATATGCGGACGATGTGCTCTTTTTCATTACCAACCCTAGGACAACCATTCCAAACCTGTTGAGGATGCTGGAAAATTTTGGCAAAATATCAAACTTGAAGATAAATCTGGGCAAGTCTGAAGTTTTAAACATCAACATTAGTAATATGGAAGAGGAGAAACTCCGCGCAGAATTCCATTTTCCCTGGCGTAAGGAGATTAAATACTTAGGAGTCACTCTCTCAGATACGATTAGGAAAATATATTTGAATAACTATATTCCATTATTAGATGAAATTAAACGAGAAATAAAGAAAATTTCAACAAGTCCTCTCTCATAGTTAGGACGCATAAATGTGGTAAAAATGATTTTGGTTCCGAAGATCATATATAAGTTAAAAATGTTGCCTATCTCACTCCCCTCGGCCTTTTTTAAAATATTAAGAAATATGATCTCTAAGTATATATGGCAATATAAAAAGCCAAGAATCGCTTTTGCGGTGTTAAGGAGGGGGAAAAAACAAGGGGGGTTAGCACTCCCGGATTTAAAAAAATATCACACTATAGGACATTAGGACATAACACGCACGAAATAACAGGATATGCACTTAAAATTTGAGACCAGACCCATACACAAAATAAATGGGAATACAACTCACCTTTGATTTTTTTGAAAGAGAATGACTATTTTTTACCTGGAAAATTGGAAGTGGGAGGTAACTGGATAAGAAAAAATAATGCACAACTAAAAGATATATTAGTGAAGGGCCAATTAGTCACTCTTCAAGCACTGAGGGCGGACACTGAACTGATGAGGGTTGATGAATGGCGGTTCCTCCAGTTGCGTCAGTTTGTTGTAAAACTTCCCCAACCAGTATGAGGCGAAGAAGAACTAAGGCCTATTGAACGGCTTTGTCAGAGAGAAAAATCAAAAAATAATATAGCTCGAATATACAAAATACTCTCAGAAGGGGACGAGCTGGAGGACCCGGCATACATAAAAAAATGGGAAAATGAGCTGGGGTCACAATGTAGTATGCAAATTAGAAAGAAAATATTGAAATTAGTTCACAGCACGGTGGTGGAGAACAAATTAATAGAGACGAATTATAAATGTTTAGCAAGGTGGTATGCTACCCCTGACAAACTGAGTAAATTTGGAGCTGGACAATCCTCGGATTGTTGGCGGGGATGTAAAAAAATTGGGACTATGGGTCATATTTGGTGGGATTGCCCCATTATTAAAGAATATTGGAGGAAGATCATTGATATAATAAAAGTGGTAACTAAAAAAGATATAAGAGAAGATCCATGGATTGTATTATTCCATGGAATAGATGAACCCATAAAACAATATAAATTCTCGCTAATCCCCATATTACTTGACACCGCGAAAAGTTTAATCCCGCAAAAATGGAGAGAGAAGGAGAGCCCTAAAATACAGGACTGGATCTTCCGAGTAAATAAAATACAAAATATGGAATGTCTAAACGAAGGGGGAGAGGACCTAACAGTAGAAGAGAGTAACGGAGGTAAGTGGGAACCCTGGAAAAAATTTTAAAAATCCTGGAGATATGTAGAGGAAATAACACAATAATATTAAGGAAACATAACTTTTGCTAGTAAAGATAATTAAACTATGAACCTTATGCGATATCTGCAGGGAAGGGTAGGAGGGAGGGGGAGGAGGGACGAGGGTGAAAATAGAAGGAGTCTAAGGTTAAGAGGACATATGTATAAATTAAGAAGATATTAAGAAATGTTTGCAAACGTGAAATATGTGTATTCTTTTTCTTTTAATTCTGTTTCTCTTTTTGTATTTTGAGATAAAAAAATAAATAAAGATAAAAAAAAAAAAACCCACCTGGAAACTGGATGATGCTGCACCAACTAATTATATGCTGTCTTGGCGGTCCCATACAGTATGTGAACGTTTCTCTCTTTGACAGACCACAGGTTAAATCCACCTTGAGACCACTTGGATTACATATTCTTTTGTTGGAAGTTTTGAAATGCAGATTTCACACATCACAGAAATAAAGATTCTCTTATTCCCTTCTTTCCTCCTTCTTCCGAGTACTTTTCAACCATTACTACTTTTTTACGACCCTACCACCTACATCCATGCAACAGCCTGAATTTAATGTTAGCTAATATTATATCAGCTCTGTTCCTCATCTCACCACTTTACTCAAAAATTGTTTTGACAAAGGTGGAATTACCTATTGCCTGAGGTTGTATTTGAAGAATTGTTACAGTTCTTTCATACATGTTTATGATGTCCCTGGATATTTGTGGACTATACCTTTTTCTCACTAATGTTTTATAAATATATGTCTGTCTTTGTGACTCCCTCCTTGCAAATTATAATAATAATAATAATAATAATAATAAAATATATATTCAACCTTAAATCCACCTTGAGCCATGTCTGTTTTTGTCACTTCCTTCTTGCACATAATAATAAAATATATATTCAACCTTAAATCCACCTTAAGCCTTTCTCCATGTTTTCAGTATTCAAGTTCCTTGGATAACAGTTTCTACAGATTGTCTATTTCACTCTATTGTGACGATTTCAACTACCTGATGTGTTATATTTCCAGCAATATATGAAGTCTACTAAATCCTCCCCAAATGTAAATTGGATGATATGTTATCATTATAATTTACCTGAAAAATAATCTGTTACTATTCTGAGAAGTACCACCACTACTGTCATGTGATTAACGCATCCTTAGTATTCATACATTATTCTGTATATCTGATTCAAGTTTGTTGATGTTTCTGTTTATATTCTGTGATGTATTTATATATCTTTTGGAGATAATTGTGATCGTTATGTGGGTTCTTATAGGTATACCATTGTTTTAACCTGTGTTTTGTGTCTTTACAATTTCTCTTTTTTTTAAATAAAACATGTTTGTTAAATGTTAGCTGCATAAGAGTCAGATATTTTTTTCTGTTTTTATAAATAATTATTAGATTTTTTTATGAAAGCCCAATGAAAGTAGATAGTTATACAGTAGTGCTGTCTTGAATTTTTGTTTACTATGAGCTACGGGATTGTTATCACTTTTCGTAAATTTTGCAAGGTGTGGGGCTGGAAGTCTGTTCCTAAGTTTGGTTGATGTTGGTGCTATCCTTTCCTTTGTGTGGGTAGGGAAGGCCTCTTGATTGGCTCTCACCACCTTACAGGTTTGCCTTTCCCAAGAAGGGTTAACTTCCTCCTGTACTGCTGGGTGGCAGTTTTGGTGACTGTACGCTGGTGGTTCTTCTAGCCTGCAAACAACCTCGCAGTGAAATTAGAGGCAGCCATTCTGGGATCATATGCTACTCTTAGCAACCTTGGTTTTAGGGGCCCTCGTTCACACTCTGCTGTTGCACCCTTAATGTATACCATGTTACTGGCGTGGCATCAAGCCAGGGCATGATATTGTGCCCCAGATTCCTCTATGGGAAGCCCAAACCTTCCTCATTTACCAGATTCACAACTCTGGGCTAGTTGGGGCATTGCTACACAGAAACATATTATAGTCAATGTTAAACTGTTAGCCCCTGTACACACAGTCGGAGATTCTGCCAACCAAATCCATCGGATTTTGTCCGTCGGATTTAGTCCGACGGATTGTGTCCGAAACTGTTGCATACACACGGTCGGACTAAGTTGTCGAAAAATCCGATCTTTCAGAACATGATGAGGTAATTTCGTTACGATGGGACTACATTCAGGCTAGTAGCCAATAGCTTTGATGTAGGAATTTGATCTGAGCATGCGTGGCACTTGGTCCGATCAAAATTCGCTACACATGTCCGATCAAACCAGTTGGTCGGGAAATATTTCCAACATGTTGGAAAATTGGGTCCGACGGATATTCGGACGGAATCAGTCCGATGCATACCACACACAGTCGGATTATCCAACGACACGGTCCGATAGGACACATTCCGACAGATTCTCCGACCGTGTGTACAAGGGCTTAGACTTCAATGCACATAGGCAAATACCAGCTACCTAATTGGATGTTTTTTTTTTTGGTTTCTACAATTGCGTCATCCTTTCCTGCCTTTTAATAATATCCTGTTGAATGAATGTTAGCCTCACGTGTAATCAGGTACCCATTGTCCTCTATTAACCTCTGACTTTCTAATGCATACACCACAAAATTGATTCGCTCATATCAGAAATGGATGACCGTTTTGCCAGATTTCACAGCAGATGACAGGGATGATGTGATCAATGAGCCTTAGCTCATCCAACCTCTTACAAATAAATCAGTATCTATGTGTACTATGTTTGTGTCCTGTCTAATTTAAAGTCCCAAAAATGACCAACCCTTGTTTTTATGGATATGCATATGCCGGGATAGAGGCTCACTGGATGCATTTGACCACATTTTATTTACTTTTTATACACTGAAGGATCCAACCCATTGCCATCTGCCCTGCAGATGGGAACTTTTTAAAGCTGTATAAGCTCATGTCTGGTCTTAATACATGTGAGTTGCTTTCTATTTGTATGCTTAAAAAAAAAAAAAAATAACAGTTAGCACTATATAGCTTTTCATTGTCTTTTAACATGTAAATACACATTGAATCATCCATCTATCCACCCACCTGAGCTGCTGAGGTTCTCCAAAAGTCAGAGTCTTGCTGATTGAGAAAGAAAGGAGCCCATCTAGTGTTGGAGCGCATATTGACCTTTGTTCTGGAGATCAATACAGAGAGGTGAACATTTGCTCACTGTAGTGGAGGCCTGACTTACCCTTGAGTGATATATACAGTATCACAAGTTGTATGAGACTACAACATTCACAATTATGTAGACTTTTAATATGTTATTGTTTATGATTGCTTAATAGTTTTTTTTTCTAGTTTTTTTCTTATTATTTGGTGAAAACACATACAACATCAGATTCCAGGCATTGGTTATTACTCACAGATAAACTCTTGGTGATAGTGCAGCATTTATTCTTCATACACATTCAAGTGATTTTTTTTCACTTCATGCTTGTAGCTTTAATTATTCATATGCTTGCATGCAGATAATCGCAAACACCAAACTTTATACCTGTTAAAAAATACAGATTAGTATGTTATCGAAATTAAAAAAAATACACTCGTTTAATTTTATCAAAGTGATTGTATGTTTTATGACCCTAAATAGCACCTGAAAAGTCTCAATATGTTTCTATTTTCTTTACATTGTAGTATAATAATTATGTTGAAAGAGGTTTTACAGTTTGCTGCTGGGTTGCTTCCTGGTAAACTTGTGTAGGGAAAGGACTGTTAGATGGGTCTAAAGCTGGGTACACACTAACAGCTCTGGTCGGAGACACTTTACTAACTATGCAAGGTTAGTCCAGCGATCTCCTCTGCTGAGCTTTTGTGCTCTGCCACTGGCTGAGACTGCTGATCGGAGGTTGGCAGGCTGCTGGTTTTCCAGCATGCACGTCTGACAGAAGCCAGCTTCTGTCAGACAGACCAAAATACAGGACCATTGGGCTACTCGGGCACTGCCCGAGGGCCCCATGCCACTAGGGGGCCCCATCAGGGTTGCCAGCCTCAGTAAAACCAGGGACAGTATGTAAAAAAAATGTGTTCTTTTTACATCTGCCTTTCAATTGTCCCTTACCGACATCCTTTTGGTCTAAAAATCCTGAGATTATAGCTGCCCCACCTCTCCGGTACCTTCTCAGCCAATAGAAACATGTCTGCGTGTACTGTGTGGCCCCATAATCTGTGATCTGCACATGACTTCCAACATGCTGCCAGTGTGTACAGGGCTTAAGGTTTCAAAGGCCATTTAATAGTAGGACAGAAAGCATTTGACTCGTGCTGCTGACTAGAGTGTGAGAAGAGCACATGAGAAGAGCATGCTTGATGCAGCATTATTTAACCATTGTGAGAATAAAGGTTCAGAAAATGATGAGAAAATAGCATAAACCTTGTCCACAGATCAGGCCCTTGTTGTAAATTAAAGAGGTATGATGAAACTTCCATAGTGTACAAGTGTGAGTAAAGAGATTGCGGTATTTTACCCCCCAAAAAAAAGGTTTCTGTGGCAAACCTGACAAAGCTCATGAGATGCAGGAAGAAATGATAAATGTTGAATATAGAGTCTGGCCAGCCACACCAGAAGAGGTCCTATCAGGTAATGGTCTGAACAGAGTGCCAGATTACAATGCAAAATGTCAAATGTTGGAACATTTGCCTGCAGAGTGTCAGACACCTATTGGGTTGGTGTGTCAGAAAGTTGCCTTTGAAGATGTCACTCATCAGTGTCTATTGCCTCTGCGTTCACTTTCCTGCTGAAAGCTGTGTCAGAAAAGCAAATGATTGTCACTTCTGACAAAGGTAAAAGATGTCTGATTTCTGGCCATCATTTATTCTCAGCATTTGCTAAATTCCAAAAGTGAAGAGCCCATATGTGCTTATACTAAAGTGTGTTTGAAAGTATGGCCCCTGCCAAGACAAATAATACAGTGTATATACTATACTATACTATAATATACTATACTATGTACACTATACATAGCACACAGGAACAGAGCTGAGACTGTCAATCAGCTGGATATATATATATATACACCACATATATTACGCTCCATTATGTCATTGTATTTTACTTTACAATAATTGAGTTTATATTTCTGTTTTACTTTCAAACCACTAAGATAGGAGAATTCTGAAGGGCACAACCTAAGGGTCAGGTGAAGGTAATACACAATACTGTGTTTCACAAATTTTGGGTACATGAAGTAACTTGAGATAGAAATTCAGGATGTATCGCAGGTCAAACAGCCATTTATTGACTGTAGACTGACATAAGAAAAAACATAAGACTTATTTTAGCGTCCTGGAAACTGGAAAACAATACTTCACACATAATTTTTTTTTTTTTTTAAAGTATTTTAAAAGACCTAAAAAAACTGTAAAAATATATAAGCACACGAGGAGGCAAGTTATTGAGAACTGGAAATATATATTTTTCATAGGGCTTTGCATACATGGTTTTGATGTTCAATGGAAGCTAACAACCTGCAATGCTCTTTGTATATTATAGCCTATGCTTACATTAAAGGGGTTATAAACCCTCATGAGTTTAGGATGCATTAAGGTGAAAAAACTTCTGTCACTGACCAGCCTCCCACCCCCCTTCCCCGTTTTACTCACCTGAGTCCTGTATTCCCTCTACTGGAGAAGTGTTCTTTCCCTGTCCCCTTTTTTCTCAGCTCTTGATTGGATAGATTGATAAGAGCGCAGCCTTTGGTTCCCGCTTCTGTCAATCAAATCCAATGACATGGACGCCGAGGGGGGTGGGACCGAGTCCTACATTCAGCATCTATGAATGCCGAATGCTGGACTCGGGAGCATGCCCACAAGGTAGCCCCCCGGGGAGAACGCTTCTCCTGGGAGGAGCTACCAGTGCCGCTGGGGGACCCCAGAAGTCGAGGATCGGGGCTACTCTGTGCAAAACGAACTGCACAGTGAAGGTAAGTATGACATGTTTGTTATTTAAAAATAAAATAAAAAATTAAGCCTTAGGCCGCGTACACATGGGCGGATTGTCTGCCCAACTAAGTTCGTCAGACAATCCGACAGACAGTCCGTCCAAATTTTGAATGAACGGACTTGACCACACACGATGAACAGTCTGCTGAAAACTTGCGCGATGACGTGTACAGCACGTACGACGGGACTAGAAAAACGACGTCCAATACACTGCAATGCAACCTTCGGCCGTGTAAATCCTTTCTGAGCATGCGCCATACTTAGTCCGTCCAACTTGCCTACACACGAGCGGACTGTCCGGTGAAACCAAGTTTGGACGGACAAAACCAAGTTTGGACGGACAAAATTACGGAAATTCCGAAAGACTAAGTCCGTCAAATTGTCCGCTGAAAAAGTCAGCTGAAGCCCACACACGAGCGGATTGTCCGCTGAAGCACGGTTCAGCGGACTAAGTTGGGCAGACAATCCGCCCGTGTGTACGCGGCCTTACAATTACTTAAATGCCAACTAGAGACTTATAAGGTACTTGTCTTACAATGCATCTCTGCTGCTGTAACATCAAAGGGACTTATGCTTGTAGATGCATATGAGAACTTTAAAGCTGAATTCTGAACAGAAAACTTTAATTCAAATATATTCCTCAATAGTCACAAAGGGTATAAAAATTACAAGTGAAAAGTGGTCCTGCGCAAGTCAACCATAAAAAAACATAAAGTGCTACGTGCTTATAGACAAAATTAAATAATAACACAAGTAATTAAATATATAGAAAGCAGGCAAAAACAAAGTCCATATAGTAGATCTCAAAATCTTGTTCAATGGCACCAATTAGGAAAACAGCAGGCAAGAAGGTACTTCTAAAAATCGGGGGGCTAAGGGCTCCCAGAACTCTCACCTTCAACTGTAGAAAAGTAGGCACATCAAGCAAAGCAGACGACCTCCATTCTCATTACCAGCCACCAGGGGGTCCTCCGCCATGGCCGACTAGGAAACAATAATCTCCGCACAGGGCCACAAGGGGGGCATATATTACTGTGTAGACTGTACTGTAGCTACGAAGAGGGTTTGCACAGGAGTGTGCATCTCAAAAAAATATAAACATGGAGAGAGAGGGAAGGCTCTTCTTCAGGGTATCCCCTGAAGAAGTCTCGTGATTGACGTAACGCGTAGGGAGTGGCCGTAACGTCGTACCGGAAGTGAAGTAGGACTGGCGGAAAACGCCAGGACACCATTTTACTTAATGTGCTGTTTTATTGTTTAAGATGTGAGAGTCCGATTTATACACTTTATATTGATTAAACTTACAATTTTAAGAATTACTACACTATCAGAGCCTTCCCTCTCTCTCCATGTTTATATTTTTTTGAGCTGCACACTCCTGTGGAAACCCTCTTCGTAGCTACAGTACAGTCTACACAGTAATATATGGCCAACTTGTGGCCCTGTGCGGAGATTATTGTTTCCTAGTCGGCCGTGGCGGAGGACCCCCTGGTGGCTGGTAATGAGAATGGAGGTTGTCTGCTTTGCTTGATGTGCCTACTTTTCTACAGTTGGAGGTGAGAGTTCTGGGAGCCCTTAGCGCCCCGATTTTTAGAAGTACCTTCTTGCCTGCTATTTTCCTAATTGGTGCCATTGAACAAGATTTTGAGATCTACTATATGGACTTTGTTTTTGCCTGCTTTCTATATATTTAATTACTTGTGTTATTATTTAATTTTGTCTATAAGCACGTAGCACTTTATGTTTTTTTATGGTTGACTTGCGCAGGACCACTTTTCACTTGTAATTTTTGTCCGGTAGTTTTGTGTAACGCTATCAGGTTCAGCTGCAGTTTCTAGCACTATATTGCGATACTTGCACGTGTACTTATTTATTGCATTATTCACTTTATGTATTTTTATTTATTTTCCATATTGATTTCACATATGAGGTATATCATTACCCTGTTTTTTATCTATTATTCTCACCTATAAATAGTAGCGCAAAGGCCTTTTTTAACTATTTTCACAAAGGGTATACAGCCTCTTTATGCAAACCCAGATATTAACTTTTTTAAAGTAATGAGTACATCATCACTGTGCTGTACATAGTCTGTGCAGAGAACAGAGTTGTGGGAAAGTCCCAGCCAATCCTCTCACTTCAGTTTGCCTACAGGAAACTATATTACTGCATACAAATACAAACTGAGGGATCTGTCACAGGGAACTGTCAAAAGTGCCAACTATGTCCATCCTTTCCACCTACCTCCTTCAATGATGTATACAATTTAGCTTCTATGGATGAAGAAGAGGGCAGAAAGGGCAGGCATAGTCAGCACTCTTGAAAAGTGCTTATAAAGCCCCGTACACACGAGCGGACTTTTCAACATCCAAAGTCTGACGGACTGATTCCGTCAGACTATTCGATCGTGTGTGGGCTGCAACGGACTTTTGATTCACCAAAGTCTGATGGACTTTAGAATATGGAACATGCTTCAAATTTTTCCGACGGAACTCCGCTGGACCCGGTCCCTTCGAAAAATTTGCTTGTGTGTATGCTATTCCGACAGACTAAAACCGACGCTAGGGCAGCTATTGGCTACTGGCTATGAACTTCCTTATTCGAATCCAGTCGTACGTCATCACGTTCGAATCCGTCGGAGTTTAGTGTGATTGTGTGTGGCCAAGTCCGCTCAGCCGAAAAGTCCGTCAGAACTCTGTCGGAACTCCGGCAGAACTCCGGCAGAACTCCTTCGGAAGTCTGTCGGACATAAGTCCTCTCGTGTGTACGGGGCTTAACAAGCCCCTTAGCGTATTATAACCCCCACAGCCCTGAAGCCTGTTACACACTAGTAGTTATTTTTTCATTCAACCCAATGTGCTGAACGGAAAAAAAAACTGAAAAGCTCAGGAGGGGTTGCTGTACTAACACTCTGATGTTAGTAGAGCAATCTCCCCTGCTGTGCTATTGTGTTCTGACATGTGGAACAGTACCCTTGCCAGAACACTGCGGTCAGTTCTCTAAGCCATTGGCTGAGAGTACTGATCGGGAGCCAATTGGCAGACCTTGTTTGGTCATATCCCTTCGAAAGCAGCCAGCTGAACATTTAGCTTCTGTTGGACTGACTAACTGTACCCACGGGCTGAATGTTGGCTAGTTTCTATTGAAGCGGTCGATTCCGCCCAATATTTGGGACATGTGTACTAGGCTTAAAGTAGTTGTTAAGCCATTATAATATAAGCATGCCATCCCCTCTGTTAAATAACATTATGGGGGAGATTTACTAAACCTGGTGCACATAGAATCTGGTGCAGCTGTGCATGGTAACCAATCAGATTCTAACTTCAACTTGAATTAAGCTTTGGCAAAAAAAAAACTGAAAGATGATTGGTTTCTATGCAGAACTGCACCAGATTTTGCACACTCCAGTTTTAGTAAATAATCCCCTATGTGTTCCTATGCCTGTGTTGTATAAAAAAAATGCTGATTATACCTTATATCAGAGCTTCTCCCCACTCTCACATGACTCCTTGGCTCTCTCCTCTCCCCGGCTCACAGCTATAGTGGAAGTAGCCAAGAACTTCCACTGACGTCAGCTGGGGAGGAGGGGAAGAGAGATAGGAGACAGAGCAGAGGAGTCATGTGAGTGCTGGGAGACACTCTGATACAGGTAGTAATTGTCATTTTTTTTATACAGCACAGACACAAGAACACATAATATTATTTAACAGAGAGGATGGCATGCTTATACTATAGACATGATAGCAGCAGGAGTGGAGGATCGTGCGGTGAATGGAACTGACAGGCAGGGGGGTAGGGGGGAGGAGGACACAGGAGGACACAGGAGAGCAGAGAGGAGAGCTGCAGATGATGGAGGAACATAAACTGATCATGGTGTCAGGGCTCAGCAGCCACAATAAACCATGGTCAGTTTACAGAGAGGAGGGCATATCCAGGCAAGATCAGCCAGGTATTTTAGGTGATAAGGGGACAAAATTACACAGCAAAAGCACTGTACTGGTATTCATGCTTTAAGGGGACAGGAGACTTTTTTTTAGAGTAAAAAAACACGTTAAATCTTCTGGTGCCACAATGGTTAATTTAAACTAAAACAGCAGTCAACAGCACAAAGGACCCCTGCCATAGATTTTTTATTTATTTATACTAAACTTAGGCTTTAACCACTTGCTTACTGGGCACTTAAACTCCCCTCCTATCCAGATCAATTTTCAGCTTTCAATGCTGATGCATTTTGAATGACAATTGTGTGGTCATACAACACTGTACCCAAATTAAATTTTTATTTGCCCCAAATAGCGATTTCTTTTGGTGGTATTTGATCACCTGTGCGATTTTTATTTTTATTTTAAAGAATTTAAAAATACCAAATTAAAAAAAAAAATGTTTTAATTTTGTTATAAAATTTTAAAATGGGTAATTTTTGTCCATCATTGATGTACTCTGATGAGGCAGCACTGATGGGCACCGATAGATGGCAGTGATGGGCACTGATGGGTGGCAGTGATGGGCACTGATCGGTTACACTGATAGGCAGCACTTCTAGGTGGCACTGATTGGCACCACTGGTGGGCATTGATAGGTGGCACTTGTGGGCATTGATAGGTGGCATTTTTGGGCACTGTTAGATGGCATAAATGAGGCATAAATGCCTCTTCCTTTTTGGGGCCGATGTCCCTTTAAGATGAGCTTGTGATGGGCTTTCTTTTCTCCTCTGCTGTCAGCGTGAGGAGAAAAAAAAATGATCACCAAGCTTTTGTTTTGATCAGGTGATCAGCTGACATTGGTTGACAGCTGATTACATGGTAAGGGGCTGGGACCAGCCCCTTACTCAGATCAGTGATCACCCGAGTCTCATTGGCTCGGTGATCACAGCTCGCTCCATGCACACCCTGTAGAGCGCGCACAGGAAGCGTGCACAGGGGAGGCTGTCATATGACGGCCTCCAAGGAATTCAGGTCTGTGCTGTGGCCGTCATTCGGCCATAGCACGGATGTCAAGTGGTCAATATAAGAAGGTTCTACACAGAGTCAAGTTTTTACACTAGATTACTGCAGAGATCTAGAAGAACTATACAAAGTACACCAATATTAAATAAAAATATGCATCTCTTGTATTTAAGCTGGCTTTCACACATGTCCAGTGTGAACTGAATGTCTGTTTTCACTGTGAATAAAAAAATCATTTGTTCAGCTGTTCACATTCATTTTTATATAGTTCTGATTCAAATTTGGAAGACTCAGGACTCGACTTTTTCACAGCTGTGATTTCAGTGCTGGCCAATACATAGTAGATAAAAAGTGTCAACTCTTGTAGTAGTTGACACCCCATGCTGAATTCTGAACTGAATCCTGAGCTGAATCCTGAACATATGTGCGATTCAGAAGCATTCCCATAGACCTCCATGAGCCTGGGATTTGTACAGTGCAGTGCTCAGAAAACACACAGGACTCTTTTTTAATTTGCACTCCAGATGCACTGCATATACGTTATGTGAACAGCTTCACTATAAATCAGTGTTATTTCACAAGTGAATTGGATGCAATTCAAAACACATCCAATTTGCATATGTGTTTACCGAGCCTTAGACAACATTTGCTTATCCTTGGAGTTCAGCTTTAATGGCTTACTGGCAATTACTATTTTAAATGGCCTGAAAATTACGTTTTTGTTGACACGTGGCTAAATATTTCAGTATACAGCACATAAAATCACATGTGTATCTTAGCGTTAAGGCACAACTAAACCAAGAAGCATACTTTTTAAAATGATACCAAGCCCCAACTAGTTTTTTGTTATTAAAAATGTCAGCCGAGGAAATGTATGCATGAAAACTTTTTCACTGTGTGTATTTTTTATCGTATGTGTTATTTATTATATTTGTTAACATAACAAAACCCCTTTGTTCCATTGAAGAAGCCCTTTGAGCAAAACCCATTTGGACTCCCCATCTACAACATTTTTTTAATTGCTCTTCAACATCTGAATTAGATTAATAAGGAATGGTATTGTGTTTTCATTATTTCTTATGTTTGTTTTGAAAGTACCAAAGCTTCATATGGCTATGTGAGGATTTATTGGAGTTATGTATTAATGTTGACATATAATCATATCTGATATTTGATTAAATTAAGGCACAACTGGGGGGTTTCTGTACCTCCATTTAATTAGATTTTTTATTTATTTACATGTAAATGAAAAAAAAAACAAATTTTGAGAGATCATCCACCTAAAAAACAAGACCATTCTAATTATATCCTTGGTTTATCCTGAATTAATTCTGCTTACTGACATTTATTATTTTAAATGTGCTGAAAATTACGTTTTTGTCGACACGTGGCTAAATATATTTCAGTATAAAGCAAATAAAATCACTTGTGTATCTTAGTTTTAAAGCATAACTGAACCGAGAAACATAATTTTTAAAATGATATCATGCTCCAACTAGTTTTTGTTATGTGTGATTAAAAATCTTGGCCGAGTAACCAGTGGTGCAGGCAGGGGCCCGGCATTATTCACAGACACCCTAGGCTGCTGCTGTTCCAGACATGCTGAGTAGGAATGTTTACTTTACGGCAACCTATAGATTGGAAGGATATGACATTATTTTAAACATATAGTGGAACTACTTATGGTCTAAATTTCACACTGATGTTATACCTTAGCATACAGAACCAGGGTTTTCACATTTCTTCCTTATTCCTTCCTTAAAGCAAATATGTCACAAAAATAAATTAATAAAAAAAAGTAAAAACAGTATTGGGAACTTAAATATGAAATCATTTAGAATTAATGGTTGGAAATTTTTGAAAATATATTCTGACCATTTTTAAGCATTGGTAAGAGATTGTCAAAGAACATGAAGTGATGGTCACTGCCCTGGAAGACATGTACCAATGCCAAAAAAGTAAAAAAAAAAAAAAATTGTGCTTGAAATTTCATACTTAGGAAATGCCTTTAAGCTTTATGTGGTGTTACAGAACAGTACTATTCTCACAGACAAAGTCAGTGTCACTGTATTCTGGTATTACTTAATTTGCACATTTAATTCATTTTTACTTCTATCTTTACGTCATAGGTTGGGTCAAATACAACTGATTATTTGTAACTAATATTTTTTTCCAGCAGTTTTGGATGCCACATGTTTTATTTATACAGTGGTAATGGGCATGAATGATCTACAAGCTAAAGAAAATTAGTAATTCCTCATCCATGTCCTGCATCTGATTGTGAATCACCTCTATCCTTTCGTTCTCAAAGGCTTCATTTGATTACTCCTCAGAACCACTTTTTCCTGTCGCATCATGGCAGCATACACTCTGGGGTTGTGACTCCGCCCCCACAACCTGATAGGACCACATAGCTATAAGATGAAGATACGCCCCCCGCCCCGGTATTCTCTTATTTTTCCTCACCTGTTGGGACCGCACGGATCATCACCCTCTTACCGCTTCGCCCCAGCCAGGTTCTAGCCTCTCCTGGGTGGAAGTCCTTACCGGTACAGCCTCTAAAGGAAGCTAAATGGAAGGAACCCCACTCTGGTGATCTCAGGGGTATGAATACTTTTTCTCTGCAAACAGAGCATTGCCTCTATAGCCGTTGAAAGTAAGCCTTAAACAGGCTGAAGGCATATAATAAAAAGATTGGTCTTTAAGCCTTAAACAGGCTTAGTACCTGCGGTGGTCTCCGGTTTCCTCTTCCTCCCTGGTGTCACTCTGTCTGCAACCTGACAGCATACTCTCTGCCTTCAGTATCTCTTGTCACCTTAGGTTGTCTGGTGCCTTTACCCCAGTGTTGCCTTTCTGTCATATTTTACTTCCTTTTCCTTAGCTCTGTAGTCCCACAGCAACATCACCACTCTTCCTGGTCACTCTGCCGCTTTGCACATGCTCACTGTGCACTTTGGGCAGCCTGTGTATGTCTATCTATGTCTTTTCCCTTTTCCAAGATGACGCCGGTGGCCGCATGGCACTACTGAGCATGTGCAGGCGGGACATGACCCTGGCTCCAATTTTAAAAGGGGAAGATGCCTTTTTTAACGCAGATGCCTTTTTTTGCCTGTTTTTTTGTGCTCAGCTGAATTTCATGACTGCTTCATTTCTGTTTTTTCTACCCCAGTGTTTTGTTCTGTTTGGTAAGTATCTCCCCTGTATTTTTCTTCTCTCTATTTCCCTCTTGTTTCTGTTATGGCTTTATCTTCCTTACCCTTTTTGCGTTACCTGTGTCTTCAGGCTTCCACTGTTTCCCTATCCATGGAGACCACTGCTCCAGCAGATCACCACCAGCATAATAGGTAAGAGGGGAGGAGTTTGGTAAGTAGAGAAGATCGAAAAAGAGAGCAGGACGCACTAGCGCTACCTAAATGGTTAGCCCCATCAGGTCCACAAGATCATCTCTCAGAGATTCCTCGCATAGAAGAAGCCGCTCTGGCCATAGGCGGAGCCATTCGGGTGGAGGAAGTCGCTCAGGGAAAGGGAGTCGCAGAAGGAGTCGCTCCAGGTCTTGTTCAAGGCGCAGCCATTCCCGCCGAAGAAGATCCCCTGACCGGAGGCGCCATTCACCAGCAAGTCACTCCCATCCTTATAAAAATACCTGCTGGGTATGCGGGGCCATAGCCCTTCCAGATATGTTGGCATGCCGCCGGTGCTTTGAAGAAGCCACCAGAGAGAAAGGGCAAGAACACAGAGAGCTCACAGAGTCTTCTGCCCCACTTGTCGCTCCCGACACGGAGTTATCTCCATGGGGTGCTTCGCTGGCTCCCCCAAGTACTTCCAGAGAGCATGATTCTCCTTCAGATGAGGAAGAACTAGAGGCTTCAGCGGGCTTTGACTTCTCCCTAATAGAGCCTTTTGTGAGGTCAGTGAAGGGGGCCATTAGCTGGGAGGAACCCCAGGAGGCCCAACCCAAAAGGAGAAAATATTTCCCGAACCTGATGAGAGAACCCGAAGCCTTCCCCTTCATTGATGAGTTGGAGGAACTTATCAGAGATGAGTGGCAGAGACCCGAGAAGAAAGCAAGTCTTAACAATTGGCTTGCCAAACTATATCCTCTAAAGGAGGCTAAAATTAAATCTCTTGTGTCCCCGCCAGTGGTGGATGCATCCCTCATGCGCCTGGCCAGACACGTTACTCTCCCTATCGAGGACGCTGTGTCATTCAAGGATGTCCTGGATAGGAAGATCGATACTGATCTCAAAAGAGCTTACTTAGCAGCAGGAGGCATATGCAGGCCAGCAGTGGTTCTTGCAGCTGTGGGTAAGGCTATTGCCAGTTGGTCAGCAAGCACAGAAAAGCTTGTATCCAAGGCGCTGATCAGGACCAGATAGTTAGGGCCCTGCAAGAACTAAGCCTTGCAGGGGATTTTGTGGCAGAGGCATCTGTAGATGCTATTAAGTCTGCATCCAGGGCTATATTGTCCTCGGTAATGGCCAGACGGACTCTCTGGCTCAAACCCTGGGCGGCAGATCCTGCTTCCAAGTCCAATTGGTGCTGCATCCCGTATGATGGTGAGAACCTTTTCGGCGCAAAATTGGACTCTGCTATTTCTAAGGTCACTGGCGGAAAATCAGGGCTTATCCCCTCGGATAGAAAGCCAAAGCTTCAGAGGCCTCCTCCCTTTAAGCGTAACCTCCCAGACAGGTACAGGGATGCCAAGTCCTACAGGCCTGGTAGGGAGTACAGAAGGAACTGGAAGGCCCCTCAAACGTCCTTCCTGACGTCCCAGAAGCCCAGGACCCCGGCATCTATTGACCAGAAGTCCTTTTGAAGGTGCGTCCGCCCAGCCAGCAGTGGTGGGGGCCAGACTCTCAAAGTTCACGCTGGTCTGGGGGGAAACAATAAGCGTTAACCACCGTTCGCGTCGGGCACAGATGGTCATTCAGGTGACTTCCCCCGGGGGACCATTTTTGCCCAACAAACCTCCCGTCATCCCGGCAAAAGAGGTTAGCCTTGACCCGATACGTTCAGGATCTGCTCCAAAAGGAAGCAATTACCAAGGTGCCCCTATCCCAAAGAGGTCGGGGGTTCTATTCCCCTCTATTTCTAGTAAAAAAGAAATCAGGGGACCTACGTCCGGTCCATCTAAACGTAAACCGCTCTATCCAGGTAGAAGCATTCAAAATGGAGAGCCTACAGTCTATCCTCCAGGCCATAAATCTGGGGGACTGGATGCTCTCCATAGATATACAGGGCACCTACCTCCATATCCCTATCCATTCAGAACTCCAAAAGTGCCTCAGTTTTTCGCTAAACCACAGACACTTTCAGTTCTGAAGTATTCCGTTTGGAATTTCTGCGGCTCCCAGGACCTTTACAAAGGTTCTTCTTCCCGTTATCGTGCATCTGAGGGAGAGGGGGCTGCGAGTCCACCATTATCTGGATGATATTCTCCTCCTCTCAGACAGCCGGGAGTCGCTGTTACAGCATCAAAAGATCCTCGTCTCCACTCTGCAGAATTTGGGATGGCTCATAAACTGGGGGAAGAGCCAGACTCAGCCCACCCAGAGAATGATCTTCTTAGGAGCCCAGTTGAATACAGTGCAGCTGCCTCTGGAGAAGTCTTCCCTGTTGGTCCGGAAGGTGAAGAAGGCCATTCTAGCAAGATCCCTGTTGGCCAGAGTATGCCTCAGCCTTCTAGGCTCCCTATCAGCAACAATTCCTATGGTCCGTTGGGCTCAGTGGCACACCAGACCTCTGCAGAACTCCTTCCTACATCAGTGGGATGGTTCATCCATGACCCAGACGATCCGGATCTCGGAGACAGTCAGGCGCTCATTACGTTGTGGTCCCCACAACTTAAACAATTGCAAACACATAGTCATCCCTCCTCAGGAGGTAGTGACCATGGACGCCAGTCTAGAAGGTTTGGGAGCCCACTACCAGTCCCATGCAGCGCAGGGCCGTTGGCCTTTCGAAGTACGGGACTCGGTATCGAACGTGCTGGAGATGAGGGCGGCCCTCCAGGCTTTCCTGGCCTTCAGCTCCCTTTAAGGGGGAAGCAGATCCTCTTAACGATGGACAACAAGGTTGCTGTCACCTACATAAACAGACAGGGGGGGACCAGGAGTCCCTCCATGATGCGGGAAGTTCTCCCTGTGATTGAATGGGCACAGTTGAACCTGTCAGACCTGAGGGCGACTTACATCCAGGGGTTCGAGAACATCTTAGCCGACACGCTCAGCAGGGAGTTCGCCTTCAACAACGAGTGGTCCCTGAGCCCTCAGGCCTTCTCCCTCATCTGCCAGACCTGGGGTCAACCAGACATAGACCTTTCTGCGACTCCAGCAAACTCCAAATGCCGAAGGTTCCTGTCGAGGTTTCCCTTTCGCTTAGCAGAGGGGACAGATTGCCTCCAGCATCCCTGGAACTTCCATCTCGGGTATATCTGCCCTCTGACTCCCCTGATGCGAGATTTCTCTTAAGGCTCAAGAGATCAATGGCATTGGTGATAGCGGTGATTCCTTTTTGGCCCAGGAGGCCATGGTTCACCACCCTCCTACAACTGAGCACGGCAGACCCTCTTGCTCTTCCCTGTCAGCCGACTTGCTCTCCCAGGGCCAGCTACTACATCCAGATTCGGGGAAGCTGCACTTGATGGCTTGGGGGCTGAGAGGGCTAGGTATCTATGTCAGGGCTGCTCCCAGAAGGTAGCTGATACCCTGCTCCAGGCCAGAAAACCTACCACCAACTGCACCTACCGCAGGGTCTGGGAGAAGTTTGTTGCCTTCTCTCAGGACCTTGGCCGGGATCTGTCCTCCCTTTTGGCTCCTCTGATCCTAGAGTTCCTGCAATCAGGCTTAGACAAAGGTCTTAGCTCTAGTACTCTGAAAGTTCAGGTGTCAGCTCTATCCGCCCTGACAGGGGTTAAATGGGCTCACGATCCCCTTGTTATGCAATTTCAGAAGGCCTGTCTTAAACTAAGACCACCTAGGAAGCCTTCCTTTCCAACATGGGACCCATCAGTCATCTTAGAGTTACTATCCAAAGAACCCTGTTTTCCGCTGGAAAACATCTCCCTCTGGCACCTGACACTAAAAGTCACCTTTCCTGGTCGCAATCACATCAGCGAAGAGCGTTTCAGAGATGCAAGCATTACTGATTAAGGAGCCGTATCTGATCATTCATCCAGACAGGGTAGTTCTAAGACCCTTGGATCACTTTATCCCAAAGGTGGCATCCTCTTTTCACTTCAACCAGGAAATCAACTTGCCAGCTTTTAACACAGACCAGGGTGACCCTCATCCTCCGGATGTAAGGGGCAAAATCATAAAATATCTTTCCCTGTCCAAATCATTTAAAAGATCGGAGAACCTCTTCATCATTCCCTATGGCCTTAGGAGAGGTCAAGCAGCGTCGGCCCGAACCATTGCCTCCTGGTTGGTGAAGGCCTACTTGCTGAGTGAGTCGCAAATTCCTGAAGACCTGAGGGCTCATTCCACCAGAGCAGTGGCCACCTCCTGGGCAGCGTATTGTAGGGTCTCAGCGGAAACCATCTGCAGAGCAGCCACTTGGTCCTCCAGGAAACACCTTTATCTCTCACTACAAGGTGGACTCAGCTCAGCTATCAACAGTAGAATTGGGAAAGTCCATTATTCAAGCCAACTCTTCTATTCCTTGCTAATAAACGTTTACCTTTGCATCTCCCACCCAGTCTGCGAGTTAATCCCCAGAGTGTATGCTGCCATGATGCAACAGCAAAATGGAAAATTGTATACTTACCTTTCCGTAATTTTCCTTTCCTGTCGCATCTTCATGGCAGCATACAATATCCCACCCACAAAGGTGATTCATATATACAGAGAATACCGGGGCGGGGGGCGTATCTTCATCTTATAGCTATGTGGTCCTATCAGGTTGTGGGGGCGGAGTCACAACCCCAGAGTGTATGCTGCCATGAAGATGCGACAGGAAAGGAAAATTACGGAAAGGTAAGTATACAATTTTCCATTTTCTTCCCAAGAAACCCAGAGCCTATTGTAAAGGTGCCAGCACCCACCGCTTCCTTAGGAATGATTGACAGCAGAAAACTGACATTTCTTTGCAGAGATTTTGCAAACTCCAGTCTTAGTAGCCCCTCCCCCCCCTACAGTCAACAAGTAAGCAGAGTTTCACATCATTCACTAAGTTCTAGGGGCAAATTATCTTGCAATGTGCAACTTTCCTTGCAACGTGAACAGCCTGTTTGCCTTTAGTAAATCAACCCCATTGAGTGTGCCAGTGTAAATGTAACGCTGCAAGTGCACTCTTTTTTCTTTGTAAAGGTAAATGTGGTAAAGCTTAACTCTGTAAGACCACTTTCACACTTAGACTGTTTTCAGGTGTTGTAGCGGTAGAATTAGCGCCTGTAAAGTGCCTGAAAACTGCCTCCCATTCATTGCAATGGGTGCTTTCACACCCAGGCAGTGCACTTGCGGGACTTAGAAAAAGTCCTGCAAGCAGCATCTTTGGGACAGTTTTGGGAGCTGTGTATGTGGAATATGTATATGTTGAATATAAGTAAAGACAATAAAATGCAAATTGGAAATCAAAAAATTGTGGAAACCAATTAACTGTGAGTAGAATGTTAGTTGTAAATTGATTCATTGTATCTATTAGCCCTTGTACACACGGTCGGACATTCCGATGGAAAATGTCCGATCGGACTGTGTTGTCGTATAATCCGACAGTGTGTGGGCTCCATCGGACTGTTTCCCTCGGAATATCCGACCTACCAAGTTTGAGAGCGTGGCTATAAAACTTTCCGACAACATGATCTGATCGGACTTTGACTATCATGTGTAGAGAATTCCGATCGGACAAAGTGCCACGCATGCTCAGATCAAATTCCTAGACCAAAGCTATTGGCTACAAGCCTGAACGTAGTCCCGTCGTAATGAAATAACGTCATCACGTTCTGAATGATCAGATTTTCCGACAACTTTGTCCAACCGTGTGTATGCAACACAAGTTTCAGACAAAATCTGACGGATTTTGTTGTCAGAATGTCCGACCATGTGTATAAGGGCTAATACTTCATGGTGAAATTGGGTTCCAACTGACAGTTAGATCAAAATAGCAACAATATTCATAAAACATAGCAAAAAAGATGTGAGGAGTGAGCAATGGAAAATAAACATCATGTTGGATGGATGGTTGGCTCAGATAACAGTTTTTCATTCAGGTCTCCTGCAGACAGGGAGTTCAACATGAAAAAACAGTAAGTTTCTATTTTACAGAGAGAGTGGAGAGTTTGTGTAAAATTGATTCAATAGTCCACACATGCAAATTGGATTTGTTTGATTTCTTGCCAAAGAGTATGGGAACACTATGCTTTGGGTTGCTTTCCACAGCCAACCTTCTCTATTCTCCAAATCTAGCCTTTAGTGTACTTGTTTTCCTCCCTACATATAGGAGGCCACAGGGGTATGTTAAACAATAACCAATAACTGGGAGGAACAGTTTAAAAAAGGAAGTAATCGGGTAGGTGTTACCATACCCTTAAAAATGTTTTTTCCTGTGTTTCAGGTGTTTTTACAGGTGAACCATTTTGTTTTTTTACACTGGTACTGTACATTCTAATAAGGATACTGAATAAATGACCAGGTTGCATCATGGGGTGGGGAAGAACCAGGACCTTTGTTTTCTGATAATAACACATACCATAAACTAGCCACAGATCAGCATACTGAATTCAACTCAGGAGTTAATACTTTCTTTAGTCAGGCAAAAAAGGAGGGTATTTTAGATAATATGAAGGTGATTTCCTTGTTAAAGATGTATTTCAAATCCCATCTGAGAACTATGATATGCTTTTTAGATCTTACTAAATGTGAGTTATTAATTGTCTTTTTCCAATAAATAACATGTTACCTGCTACACTTAGTCTGCTCTGTTTGCACATCTCCTAGAAAACCTAAATCAATATTCACAGGAATCCACTTAAATCTGGTTATCCCTGTTCCCAATGAGATATGCCTTTGAGCTCTCAATTACTTCCTATTTACCAACTTGTATCTCAATGACAAACAAGCCAATTTAAGTTGGCAAGCTACACAATTCTGCTTATAACTATTTTCAGTTTGATGAGAACAACTATAACAAAAAAAATGTATGGCTATGGGTGCCCATTTAGCCCCTGGCTATAAAAATCTCATAATGGGTAACTGGGAGATCCTATACATATGGTCAAGCAACCATTTTGCAGAGAACATCAACAATTGTGAATGATATATAGATGATATAATTATCATCTGGGACGGACCCCCTTCATTAGTCTCTGAATTTGTGTAGTTTTGCAGTAACAACCTATTTGGTCTGTCTGTTGCCATTTTGGTTTTTGCTGGGTGTCTAGTGCACCCCTGTGCCTTTAAGGAGGGGTGAGCTCCCTCCAGGCATAAATGCCCTCAATCTATCCAATATTCTATATGTGTTCCTACTATGGAGGCTCCCAAAATTTGCAGAGTTAGGACAGCAAATAATACTGGGGTGCCGTGACATGGCCTCAGTAGCTTACACATGTATTGGAAAATGTGTGCAAATTGAACCCCTGTTTTTAACGTGAACTGTTAGACAGGACAATTCAGTTTGTTGCAGGCTGGCCAGTAATTTGAGCTGTTTTTATTTGTTGTTGTTTGACATGCCTCACCCTTCCATGTGATCTTTAATAAATACCTAGCAATGGTGCACTATAATTCATTTCCTATTAAGTGCACAATTTACAAAGTAACCCAATCAAGACAATTAGTGATTCAATGATGCAAATAACTGGGATAAATATCCCAAAACAAATAACCGTGAGAAAATACAATGTGAAAAATATAATGCCATGTGAAAAAAATCCATGCTGTAAATGTATAAAATGTCTTCAAATCACTAATGATGGGATCAATTCCTAAAGGTTTGGGTCAGCCTAAAATATACCATTAGACGCAGATCCTAAGATTGCTCAAATAAAAATAAAAAGGTAAGTGTGATAAACCCCATGGAAAACCCCATGGAAAACAACAGAAGAAAGTTCCCTGATATATTCAGCAAAAAGCAACTCTCCTCAGGCTTTCAAAACAGTGATAGTATCCAGCTGATTAATTCTGCTGTTCCTCTCAATTTCACAATTGCATGGGTATGGCCATGGGATAGAAGAGAAATATATAATTGCGCAGTGATTAAACCTTTAAACATGCACTTTGAAAAACAGGCAAATCCACTCACATTTGATATGAATAATCACCACCCAATCACCTCACACCTCATCTACTGCACTCGTACACATGTACAATAGATGTCACTGGCTCCTCCCGATGTGTTGCGTCACATGTCATGTGACTTTTTCTCTTCTATCTCATGCCCATACCCATGCAATTGTGAAATTGAGAGGAATAGCAGGATTAATCAGCTGGTTACTATTGCTGTTTTGAAAGCCTGAAGGGAGCTGCTTCTTACTGAATATATCAGGGAACTTTCTTCTGTTGTTTTCCATGGGGTTTATTACACTCATCTTTTTATTTTTATTTGAGCAATCTTAAAGCGGGAGCTTGCCATTTTTTTAAAAAAAGCCAGCAGCTACAAATACTGCAGCTGCTGACTTTTAAAATAATGACACTTACACGCCCAGCGTGCCTGCGATGTCGGCACCCGAAGCCGATCTCTCGTTCGTCTCTTGGGTGCTGCAGCCGCCATCTTGTGTATGGGAATCAGGAAGTGGAGCCTTGTGGCTTTATTTCCCGGTTCCCTTCTGCGCAATAAGGATGGTCCCCGCTGTCTCTGGGATCCGTGTGTTTCCCAGCAGACAGCGGGGGACCTTCGGAAAGGGGTGTAGATTCTGCGGAAAGGGGCGTAGCTTCTGCAGATATCTATGCCGGAAGTGGGTGCAGATACCTGTACTGTACAGGTACCTGCACCCCCCTCCCCCCTGAAAGGTGCCAATCGTGGCGCCGGAGGGGGGGAGGGTTCCAATGAGTGGAAGCTCCACTTTAGGATGGAGCTCCGCTTTAAGATCTGTGGCTAATGGTATATTTTAGGCTGACCTGAACCTTTAGGAATTGATTCTGTCATTAGTTATTTGAAGACATTTTATACATTTACAGCACATATTTTTTTCACACTGCATTATATTTTTTTCACATTGTATTTTCTCACGGTTATTTATTTTGGGATATTTATTCTAGTTATTTGCATCATTGAATCACTAATTGTCTTGATTGGGTTACTTTGTAAATTGTGCACTTAATAGGAAATTAATTATAGAGCACCATTGCTAGGTATTTATTCACGTTTATGGTGTCAGAACACTGTTTAAATAGTTGAATCATAATTATATTTTTTTTTTCTATTTTTATCACATTTAAATATTAATTTCAGTGCTTTAGTACATTCCACATTATCCATGTGCTCCTTGCTGTTAAGGCCAGTTATAAGTTGGGGCAGTTGCCATTTGTTTGTACCATTGGTTATTTTGTGAGGCGGCACACTGGACACCTCCGCTGCCATTGTGCTGTTTGCTGGGTGTCCAGTGCACCCCTGTGCCTATATGCAGGTGTGGGCTTCCTCCAGGAATAACTGCCCTCAATGTATCCATTATTGTATGTGTATTATTACTATGAAGGCTTTCAAAATTTATAGAGTTTAGGACTGCAGATAATATTGTATTGGGGTGCCAGGACATGGCCTTTGCAGCTTATGCATGCATCTGCAAATGTGTGCAAAATAAACCCTTGTTTTTAACATGGATTGTTAGACAGGACAATTCTGTTTGTCTCAGGCTGGCTGGTAAGTTCAGCTAGAAATTTTTCTTTGTTGTTGTCTGACAGTGTGACAGTGAAGAACAGTGGTCATCAACCCTGTCCTCAGAGCCCACTAACAGGCCAGGTTTGCAAGATAACTGAAATACATCACAGGCGATATCATTTTCTGCTCAGTGATTGCAGTATTCCAGTCTGCATCTCCCCAAGGTAATACATAAAACCTGCCCTGTTAGTGGGCCCTGAGGACAGGGTTGATGACCACTGGTGTAGAAAACAAAAAAAGCCTGGCACATAGGCAAAAAAGTTTTAAAGGTTATAATAAATCTGATTACTTTTTTTTATACTGCTCCTCCCAGGTTAATGTTATTTTGTTTAACATGATTCAGTGGCCTACTATATGTAGGGAAGGCAAAAAGAACACCAGAGGGACAGATTTTGGGGAACATGGAAGGTTCTTTGAAGAAGAGAACACAAAGCGCATGTTCCCATTTTTGACAACAAATCATCAAAAGATTTGCATGTGTTGGCTATCGAAACCATTTCACACAAACTTTCATCTGCAGAGCTATTTAATTTACTGCATTTTTACCTTGAACTCCCTGTCCCCAGGAGGTCTGAATGAAGAAATTGAGACCAATAATGTCATCTGAGCCATCCACTTTCCAACATGACTATTAGTCTCCATTGCTCTCTCCCCTTTCTTTTTTTTCTGTGTCTTATGCATGGGCAGCTAGGACCCAATTTTACCACACCTACAAATAATCCATTTAAAATTAACATTCCTCCCACAATTAATTTGTTTTCATTTTGTTATTTACACTTTGGATTGTAGTACTTTTATCATATTTCACATTTAGTAATGTTTATTCCATCTTACATGCCTCATCTCCAAAATAATCCCCAGCGCTGTACTTGTTCACACAGAAATCCTATTACTGAGCCTTGCAGTCCCATGATCTTCTACCATATAACTACAGTATCCCAATAGTAAGAGTTACTGTAGGCTTGACAAAGAGGTGGATGCCTCAAAATTCATAGCTACACCCCTCATAGTGTCCCCCATGTGTGACATAATTTCCAGGCCTGCTTGCATTCCACTGAGCCTCCACTTACCACTTTCTGGTCTCTGGACTGTTGCCTGGACATTACACACAGCCTAGATTGCAGTAGTGTTGTAACTCCGAACCTGGATGCTACTACACGGTGGACCTGCTGTCACCTGTGACATTCACTCCCCTTTCTTTATTGAGTGAGTTGTCATTTTTCTTGTGCTTTTCATATTACTCACAATGCTGCACTTAGGTTGGCACCCCCTTGTGACTGCTTATACTTTTTTAGACTTGGACAACTACTACCCCTGTGAGCATTCTGTACCGGGTTCTGGTGCTTTACCTTGTTGAGTTCCCATCCACATGGATGATAAGCATGTTTTAACTGTTGTCATGTGAGTTGTCATTTGTTATTTTCCATAGTAAATATACAATGTCCACTACATTTACATTTACACTTAGGTAGGAAATGAGATACAGCCTTTTCAGTACAATCTATTATAATTGACAAGTGTTTAACTACATACTATGATAGAAGGGAGGAATGTTTTATGATTAGGAGAGAGATAAATTAAAGGTACACAAACTGACTTCACTTTTCAACCAAAGCAATCATTGCTACATAAAGTATTCTGGTGGGTCTGTAATATCCATGATACCTGATAAATGTTATGACCAAGATAACCTAAGCCTCAAAAGAGAAGACACTGAACAAATTGTCAGCATGATTTACATACAAGTTGTCAACAGCATCTGGGTTGCCTTGCTTAGGAATGATGGGCAACAGATGTTCAGGGAAATGTTACCATCTGCCCTATGTGAATAATATCCATCAAGATACAATAGAAATAACTCTTCTACAAAAAGTATGACCTTCTTCTTTTCTAACGTCAACTCATATGGAAGCAATATGAGTAGTCTTTGCAGCACAAGCTAATTTGTTACAATGTCAGTCATGTAATGAGACACAAAAGACTTTATGAATAAATCCATTGCACTGCAACATATTTTTTATATATTTCTACAAATGGTTTTCCTACATACATTTGGGCCTGGCTGTATAATAACGTCATATGTCTACATTATTTTGAGATGCTTGGGATCTTTAAAGAGAGTAGAATGAATACAAATTCATTATAAAAGAACACACAAGGAGATGTCCTTAAATCTCTACTTTGCATTTTATTAGCTGCACAGCACACCCAGAAAATGCATTATGAGATATATATCTTTTTAATTATGATAGAGGCTAAAATAATTGCAGACTATACAGAATGCACACACCATTATTATGTTTGTCTCCGAGTCAAAGTATGTGGCTTGTAGTGAGGCTCAGAGGTCGTAAAATAAATTTCAAGGTTAAAGAAAGCCCAAACTTATATTTTGTGTTTAAAAGACTCCCTTATTTTAAAGTGTGTATGTTTGCAAAGATTAAAGGATTCAGTAGTCAATACATAAAAATCACTCCTAGTGGATTACTAATGCTTGATAATGTCTTTATAGATGTGTGCTTTTGTCAGCAGTGTGTCCGAAATTATTGTTTTCCTATATCATTCGTGTCTGTCAATAATTAGGATCATTTAATTGCAGGGTTGATGCTGCTGACAATACTATTTAGTGACTCAAGACTTGGAAAATAGGGGGGGGGGGGGGGGTATGCAGATCTGAAGTTGCAATCTTTCATATATGAGTCTCAAAGGTTTGGCTAGAAGTAATCATTGACCGTTTTCCAGCTTTACAGTAATTGCTAGCATAACACAATAAGGATTTAAATACTTTATTGTTCAGAATACTTCTCTTGCATGGTATGTGTACCAAGTTCATTAATTACTGAAAGATTATTGGATTTTATAATATTATAGTACTTTATGTACTGCATGTATGAAAGTATGGGTTTGAACAACAGTCTATGATTTTACAAGGGTCTGATAATGTAATCCAGTTTTAGAAAAAAATCTTTTTTTGAATGATCTGTACATTTCTTTTAGTTTTACTTGCTTTAATCAGACGCATTTGCTCAAGAAGGATTCGGCTAACTTTTGGAGGTTTTCACCCAAATGCTTTTTGAAATTTCTATTATGGGGCAATTCAATGGAGTTATTCAGGCTTTGTAACTTTTAACCTTCAATTTGCAGCTCCTACCCAAAGCCAGTCAGGAGAAATTATAGCATCAGTCATGACCTCTATATATATAATAAATTATCAGCTGGTGGCCAACATCGTAGCTAAGCGGTTAGCACTTCTGCACAGCATCACAAAGGTCACTGGTTTGAATCCCAACCACGGTACTACCTGCCTGGAGTTTTCATGTTCTTCCTGTGCCTGTGTGGGTTTTCTCCCATGCTCCAAGGAAATGCTGGTAGGTTAATTGACTCCTGTCTAAATTGGCCCTAATATGTTTATGAATGTAAGTGAGGGAACAATAGATTGAAAGCTCCTTGAGGACAGGGACTGATATAAATGTACAATATATATGTTAATTGATGAAACTAGATAAATACCTGAAATAAATCTAGTATGGTGCAGAAATATGTAGACAAAATAAAGATGAAAATGCAGACCAAATGATATACACCCACGTGTTCTAAAAGAATTGAGCTCTGTAATTTCTCATTTTTTGGGACTCTTTAATGACTGGAATTGTACCACTGGATTAGCATAAGGACAATGTGGTGCCTATATTTAAAAAGGGATCAAAGACTTTACCAATTAACTACAAGCCTGTTTATCTTCTATGTTTGATATGAAAAAAAAAATAAAAAAAGTTAATAAAATAATTAAGAAGATACTGAAGAGTTTAATAAAAGCCCACATTGTTGAGTTATTGCTTGAAAAAAAAAATGATATAGAATCTGGGATTACACGTACCAGTTCAGTCATTGCAGATGACACCAAGCTATGCAATAGAATAACAGTGGAATAACAGGATGTCTCCGACTTACAAGCCAACCTCAATGCACTGTTTAATTGGGCAACTATGTGGCAAACAAGGTTTAATATTGATAAATGTAAAGTTTTGCACTTGAGGGCTAAGAATATGCATGATTCATACGTACTAAGGGAGCGCAACTGGGGGAATGAGTGGTGGAGAAGGATCTGGGTGTTCTGGTAGATCAGAAGCTTAATAATAGCATACAATGCCAAGCTGCAGTTTCCAAAGCAAGCAAAATATTTTCTTGTATTAAATAATGTATAGACTGCATTTTTTTTTTTATCAAAAGGGGTTTTATTTAATAAATGAAACACAGAATAAAAACAAAAAAAACAGAGGTAGTAATACCAAGACATCTTCACAAATACAAAATATGCAATTGTAAACACAGTGGGGGACATTTACTAAAAGAAGTGGACTTGAAAGTGCACTGAAAGTACACTTGGGCCGCGTACACACGGGGGGATTGTCTGGCCAACTAAGTTCGTCAGACAATCCGACAGACAGTCCGTCCAAATTTTGAATGAACGGACTTGACCACACACGATGAACAGACAGTCCGCTGAAAGCGTGCGCGATGACGTACGGCACGTGCGACGGGACTAGAAATAGGAAGTCCAAGACACAGCAAAGCACCCTTTGGGCTCCTTCTGCTGACTTTGCGTTAGTAGAAGTTTGGTTAGAGACGATTCGCGCTTTTCAGACTTCAGCTTAATTTGTCCGTTCACTGCGGCGCAGTCTACCTGTGAGGTTTGTATCTGTCTTTCGGTACGCGTGGATCAGTTGTACCTGTTATTAGGCGCTTCTGGTCCGCTCGTTTCTGGGTTTCAGGTCGTTCTTCATAGGTCTGGCTGTTCTTCAGTGCATTCAGTTGAGCTTGTTTGTCCAGCCGACCGTTTCAAAGCCATGGAGAGTGGACGTACTCAGGAACGAGTTCGTGCTATATTGGGGCTTGGTGTTGGGGTTAATACTTTGACCCGAGCCCAGTCTGTGAACAGGGTGAGGAGGAGTTCATGGACAAAGAATTGGTTGCGCCAGCGTGACCAATTCTCGCATATGCCTTTACTCCGTGAGATCCGTGAGAATAATCCTGATGATTTCAGGAATTATCTCAGGATGACGGACCCCGTTTTTCACCGTCTGCTGGCTTTGCTGACCCCTTATATCAGCAGGCAGGATACCTGCATGCGGAAAGCCATCACTCCGGAGCAGAGGCTCATCGCCACGTTGCGCTACTTGGCGACAGGGAGAAGCCTTCAGGACCTCAAGTTCTCGACAGGCATCTCCCCCCAGGCTCTGGGGATCATTATTCCAGAGACCTGTTCTGCCATTATTCGGGTCCTGCAGAAGGAATATATGAAGGTAAGTTTGTTCTTTTAATATTGCATTATATGCGTTATATGCATTGTATGTTTTTATTCATTTCATCATGACTTTTAATATCCATGACAGGAATATGATGTGAATGTCCCCTTTATATGAATGCATGCTTTTTTTTTTTTTTTTGATGTTTTTTTTTTTTTTTTTTGTGTCATTTTTTTTGAGCTTTTTACCTTTTTGTGTCCCACGTGCATATATGGGCCCCTATACACCCACAGCCGAGACTGTTTTTCTCTATAATTCATATTGTCAGCTCCATTGTACTATTTTACTGGCCCCCTCCACCCTTTGTATACTCTTTGTATACACCCCTTCACATAGCACACAGGAACAGAGCTGAGACTGTCAATCAGCTGGATCTATATATATATATATATATATATATATATATATATATATATATATATATATATATATATATATATATATATATGGATTGTCAACTCATTAATTAGTCCCCCCACCCCACTCAAATTAGTTGCAGGTATTGGATACTCATTAATTAGTCCCCCCACCCCACTCACCCACCTAACTTATGTCCCCTGGTCCATCAGAGGGCTGATTAATCTGTGAATTGGTCCGCCTATTTTTTGGGGTTTTTTGCAGAAAAAAATTTGCAATATTTCTGTTTAACTGTTGTTCCAAAATGTTTTTGAGTTTTATTTGTTATGAATTGTTTTTATTTAATGACTAATTTTATTTTTTTCCTGTGTTTGACTCCCCAGTGTCCTTCCACGCCACAGGAATGGCAGACTGTGGCTTCCCAATTCGCTGCCCGTTGGGACTTTCCCAACTGCGGAGGGGCGATCGACGGGAAACATGTGAGGATTGTGCCCCCACCCCATTCAGGGTCCTACTATTGGAATTATAAGGGGTTCCATAGTGTGGTGCTAATGGCGGTGGTGTCAGCACAATGTGACTTTCTTTATGTGGATGTGGGGAAGAACGGCCGGATGTCTGACGGAGGAGTCTTTAGGCAGACCGAGTTCTGCCACCGTCTTATCACTGGTGGCCTGGACTTGCCACCAGATGCCGAGAATGTGGAGGGTCTACCGTTTGTGTTTCTAGCTGATGAAGCGTTCGGTCTGAGTGACCATCTGATGAAACCCTTCCCCCAAAGGACCCTCACCCCGGAGAGGAGGGTTTTTAATTACCAGCTGGCCAGAGCAAGAAGGGTTGTGGAGAGTGCCTTTGGCATTATGGCCAGCCGGTTCCGTCTGTTACTGACAGCGATCAACCTAGCAGAATATAAACTGAACTATGTGATTCTGTGCTGCTGCATTTTGCACAATTTTCTCCGTAAATTTTCAGGGAACCAGTACCTGCAGCCTATTGGGCCTGAGGCCGGACTAATATTCCCAGAACTCACAGGGCTGGATCATGCCCTTCCTGGCTTAGCCCCCCAAACAGCACGTGAGGTGCGTGACCGCTATGTCAGCTATTTTAATCGTAGGGGGGCTATTCCAATGCCAGCTGAGCAATAAAAATGTATTTTTCTTGAAATATGTATTGTCTGTTCAAATTTTTAAGTTTGGTTCTTGTTTGCTTTTCACGGTGCTTGTCTCCTACATTGTCCTAATTCAGGGATATGCAATTGGCCAACCTCCAGCTGGTGCAAAACTACAAGTCAATCATGCCTCTGGGTCTCATGCTTGTGGCTGTCAGTCTTGCTATGCTTCATGGGACTTGTAGTTCTGCAACAGCTGGATTTCCACTAATTGCATATTCCTGTCCTAGTGCATTTGTATAGCAAAGTGGTTTTTGCCAATAGTAAATAAGGCCCTTTGTGACAGAAAACACAAAATGACTTCCCAAACTGGTATTGAGTATTGAAAGAAGTAGACACACACACACACACACACACACATCTTTTTTTTGGATTTTTTAATAGTGCACATTCCAACCAGTGCCTCTTTTTTAGATATTTTTCTTTTTGTTTTGTTTTTTTTTGTAATTTTTTTTTCTTTTTTTGGAAACATAGAAATATATAGATATATCTATATATAAAATACAATTATCAAAAAAATACATAAAATCATATTTTTAACTATTTACAGAAAACAAGGGGTAAAGCCAAATTTTGAAGATGCACACCAAAAATTGGTAATGTCAACATGTGCTATGTACCATCATGAGTGATCAATGGACGTGTTTGGTGGGTGCAATCCCTTCCTCTCACATACTAGAATGAGGAAGGGTTTGCAAACACCAAATGCATACATTGCGATCCTCTGATGACACATAGCACATGTTGACACACCGTGTGCTTCTTCAAAATTTGGCCTCTAAAAACAATGTGATACAAACATTAAAAACTTTTTTACAAGGGAATGAAGAACATGATCGATTGGGTTTTAGGGAAAAGGGGCTTAGATTCTCCCTAAAACATCGATCATGTTCTTCATTCCCTGCCTCATAGTGTCCAGTTCTCGTTGGATGTTTCGAATTTGGTTCTCCATTCGATCAATCTGCCCATTCCAGGCCATGATCTCACCAATCAATCGCTGGGCACTGTCCGTGGAAAATGGCTCCGCGGCTTGTCTTTCCACAACCAGATCATCACCTAAAAACATGTGTGGATAAAAAATTGGTTAAAATATACAGCCATTAATTGTTTACCTTAAGCTGGGTTGTCAGACACTCACTTTGTGGGGTGTGTATCTCCACCACCTCTTCCTCCTCCACATCTAGCCCTGGGCTGGGCTGATCCAGCTCGGACACGGGGCTTGGCTGCTCCCTCACAGACACAGGGCTGGGCAGCTCCATCACCGACACGGGGCTTGGGCTAATTGCCCAATCAGGCTGGTGAGGTCGGGGGGTCCTGGGCTGCTCCGCCTCTTGTCTGAGTCTTTGTTCCCCTATGAGAATGAAAAAACAACAAAAAAAAGGGATACTTTTAAGCATAGTGATATTTGAGTTCAGAAATATGAATATGAAACATTGGTTTGAAGTGGTGTACAATTATTAGCTGGTTATTACAAGCTCCTAGTTTAATACATCATTAAAATGACATTTTTTTAGTTAGGCTGTGTTCAGACTGCTGCGATGTGCGAACGCTGCAAATCTACTGTGGTTTCACGCATCGCATGCCTCCCGGAGGCATGTTCACACTGCCCTATGTGACCTGCTGGGAGTGTCAGTTTAAAGTTTTATTGACACCTCCAAATTAGTTCTCATATCACAGTGCAATCTTTAAACTCGGACAGGAATCGGACCACATGGTGTGAACACCCATGTGATCCGATTCGGCTATGGACTAAAAAAAGGGCCATGTACAAGTTTGGGCCGGATGCGATGCAATGCGGTGCAAATCACATTCGATCTTGTACATTGCAGCAATGTGAACCTAGCCTTTAACCAAACTGTGATACTTTATATCTTTTGTCCAAGTTTCACAGACGGACACACTCGAATCATCCCCTGGAGTACCTGTGTGTGATTATGTCAAAAAATGTTCTATGATGTCCCAAACTACACTAAATGATTCCCAGTCCAGATGTTGAACCAGCATTTTATCTATCTATCTATCTATCTATCTATCTATCTATCTATCTATCTATCTCTTTTTTTTTTATTGAGACTACATTGCACTGAATAAATTTATGAAACTTTATTAAAAATGTATATCCTAAACTGAGTGTGACAATTCAGTTTATCATGAACAATACAAAAAAATTATTAACTTATTAAAATCTAATCCAACACCAGATAAATTTACACCATATACAAATTCATGCTATTTACGTCCACATATACGAACAAGCATATTCGCTCATTGCATGAACTATTAACTACACGAACGATCAAATTCGCCAGATTTACATATAATACCTATACGAACGATTATGGCCGACAGACACGATCAAATTCGCCAGATTTACATATAATACCCATACGAACGATTATGCCCGACAGTCACGATAAACGCGGAGTTTACTCACTTTTTTTCAGGGCCTTTTTGATGCGATGATATTGGTCCGGCTCCCTGGACTTGATGTCGGACCATCGTTTCCGGAGCTGATCCTTGCCTCTTCGTACCTCAAATTTGCTCTGCAAAGTTGTTACGACCATATCCATGATGCCGCTTTTCCGGACATTGGGTTTGGGGTACGGGCCATTTTCCCCATCATAATCCTCCCTTCGGAGTATATCCACCATCTCCACCATCTCTTCAAAGGCCATGTTTGTGGCCTTATATCTCTTTCTTTCTCCGGAAGCATGGGGTTCAGGGCTTTCCTCCGCGCTGCTCATTGAATTTACGTCCGCCATTTTCACCTATCAATCTCCCACAGCGGAACGAGGGTAAAAGGGGCGGGGAAATACGGTCACACGGAACGTCAGGGGCGGGCGACGCAGGCGGAGCTTGAACGCATGCGCTGTATATAAAGCGTTGCCGCGAGGCCGTACGCTTGTCCGAACGGAAGCAGCGAGTGCTACACAGTAAGATAGTTATCGTTTTATTTTATTTTAATTTTAAGCCTGCGTTAGGAATGTGTATAGTGAAATTTAATCTTATTGATGGTTAATTGATTTTTATGTGGGTTGGTGTTTGAGTGGGGTTGGTGTTTTGTGTGGTAGTGTGGGGGTGGGTGTGTGTGTGGGGGTAGTGTGTGTGTGTGTGTGTGTGTGTGTGTGTGTGTGTGTGTGTGTGTGTGTGTGTGTGTGGAGGTGGGCGTATGGGGGGTAGTGTGTGTGTGTGGGGGGAGGTGGGTGTATGGGGGGTAGTGTGTGTGTGTGTGTGTTTAGTGTGTGGGGGTAGTGTGTGTGTGTGTGTGTGTGTGGTAGTGTGTGGGGGTAGTGTGTGTGTGTGGGGGGGGGGGGGTAGTGTGTGTGTGTGTGTGTGGGGGGGTAGCGTGTGTGGTAGTGTGTGTCTCGCCTACATTGTCACAATATAAATAGTGTGCATTTGGTCTGACATTTTTTTTGTTTTTTAGTATTTATTTATTTATGTATTTTTTTTTTTTTCAGAAATCGAAATGCAAAAATATAATCCAGACCCCTTTAAGGAGGAGGCCTTCCTCTCTACATTTATTGATATAATAGAGTCACACAGGAGCCTTTGGGATTCCAAACACCCACAATATTCTAACCGTCTTGGCCGGAGGAAGACACTGGAGACAGTTTTGATGTTTGTGAAAACCCGACTCCCCCAGGCAGACACTGACTTTGTGAGCAACAAAATTCAGAACCTGCGTAGCGTGTATAGGCGGGAGCGCAAAAAGATCCTAGAGTCCCAAACATCAGGATCAGCAGCAGGTCAGGTCTATGTACCTAGGCTGTGGTATTATGACAGGCTGCGCTTTCTGGATGACACGTCAGAAGCCAGGCAGTCACTTTCCACTCTTCCGTCTACCCTTCCCTCCACCCTTACCTCCACCTCAGGTGAGCCATCCCTGGAAGATCCAGACCCTTCCTTGCTGGACGAAGTTGATGCGCCCAGCTGGAGCCAGGTATATTTTAGTTTCTAAAGTTAGGATTGCTCAAATATTAATGATGTAAAGTTCAATGTTTGAATTGCTTCCAAATCTAGGATTTCATCACAAATTAAATTAGATAGAAGGATACAGTAGTTTCCACAAATGTGGCTCAAATCTTGGTGAACTGATGGAAAAATTATGGTGTCAAAATGATAGCCTTTTGTATTTCAAGACAAATGTATTTGCAAGTGAGAACTGTAAAATTGTTAGTGATTGATGATTTCAAAATATAGACATATTTTATTTATTGATTTCTTTGTTTTTTTACACAGGATGAGCTCACCCAGGAGGAGGCCGGGACCAGTGGTATGGAGGAGGAGACCAGCCACACGCAGGAGCTAGCTGGGCCCAGCAGGAGTCGGACCGAAAGCCAGGTCCCTCCCCTCCGCCTAGCCAGCAAAAGGCCCAGGAGGATGACACGTACAGAGGAGCAGTCCTTGGCACTTATACGCCAAGCCACCCAAGTGCTGAGCAAACCCCCCAATCCTGAGGAGGCCTATGGTACTTATTTGGCTAGTAAGTTACTAGAAATGGAAAAAGCACAGCGCAACTTGTGCGAAGCCATTTTTTTTTATGCCATTCAACGGGGTCTGAAGGGTGAGCTAACACCGACCACCAAACTGTATAACGCAGACCCTACTGCTCCTCCTCCTCCTCCTCCTCCTCCTCCTCCTCCTCCTACCACAAGTCCACCACCAGAGGCACAGCCTCCAGCGAAGCGTGGAGGGAAGGCAAGACGAAAGAGTCGGAAGTGACTGCCTGGCTTCAGTCTGCTCTGAAAGAAGACGCAGGCTGTTGTAGTACCACAGTCTGGGGACATAGATCTCATCTGCTGCTGTTCCTGGTCTTTGGGATTCTAGGACCATGTTGTGCTCCCTATTTACATGTTACACAGGTTCTGAATTTTGGTGGCCACTCACTTGATGTGTGCCTGGGGGACAAAAGGCTTCACAAACGTCAAAATTGTCTCCAGTGTTGCCTCCCTCTTGATTTAGTTTTGTTCTGACAAAAAATAAATATTTATTATTTCAAAAAATATTGTATGTTTTTTTTTTTTTGGGCTTAAAAAACAGAGTTTATTTGTGAGTAGGCAGGTACATGTCAAAAGACTCTGGGGGTTATTTACAAAACACACGTTCATGTAAATATGCTAACTTCAAGTGCATTTTTTAAAGCACTGCAAGTGCACTTGGAAGTGCAGTCGCTGTAAATTTGAGGCTTAACATTTGAAATGAGGGGAAGCTCTGCTGATTTTGAACATGCAATCATGTGTAAGCTAAAATGCTGGTTTGGGTATTAATCTATCTATCTATCTATCTATCTATCTATCTATCTATCTATCTATCTATCTATCTATCTATCTATCTATCTATCTATCTATCTATCTATCTCTACTTACATAGTCCTGCTTGGCCAAAAAAAATGCAAGTCCATCTTGTTTCAACCCCCCCCCCCCCCACAAAAAAAAAAAAAAAAACTGACAATAGTAGTTCCAAAAATATATAGTAATAGATAAATTCTATAATTTAAAAAAATATATATATATATTCATGAGTCAGTACAGCATCTACCCCAATAAAGAATTTTAATGAAGCAACCCTTCCCCCTTCCCCTGGTATCTATTAGAAGATTGTATAGTTACATACTGAGAGAAAGAGAAGGACCTAAGCAATGAGTAGTCTGTCTAACACCAGCTTCAGTGGGTTCAAACCTGTGGTATCCAGCCATGAACCCCATACCTTGTCAAATTTATGGAGGCACCCCTTATGCTGGTAAATATATTTCTCTAACCTTAGGTTTTCCCCTGTGCATTGTAACCATTCTTTATGTGTAGGAGGGTCAATAGATTTACAGTTTCTCCGAGCTTGAAAGAGAGCTCTGGTCACAGCCTCTCTTGTGAGGACTGATAATTGAAAATTGTACAGTATGCCTAAAACACACGGTTTAGGTTCTAGTGGAATTGAAGTCTGAAACACAGAATTTATAGTATTCATCATTCCCACCAAGTATAGGTGTAATTTGGGACAATGCCAGGTTAAGTGAATCAGATCCCCATGGGCACTGGAACATTTACCACACAAAGGGGAATCTAAAATGCCTATTATGAATAGTCTAGCTGTTGTGAACTTAACCCTTAATAGTAGGTACAATGGCATAAGCCTTTGTTTTACATTATGGAGCTTTGGGGTACTGCCTGTAGAGCCTCCTCCCAAGGTCTTTCTCCAATGTCTCTCCCACCTTCAGGGGGAATGAGGTAAAAAGTCTGTTAGTAGCATTGCATAACATGGAAATAAAGCCCCTAGTGGAAATGGTTTCAGCCATCATATTAAACAGTGGTGTAGGAGATTGCTGCCACTCTACTACTGAGCCATGCACCTTTATAGTATGTTTAAGTTAAATATAATAAAACTGCATAGATTTGGATAGGCAGAATTTCACGTTTAGCTCTTCAAATGAGCATACGGACCCGTTTTTTTTAAATATGCTAAAGGTGGGTTATACCCCATTTTCACCACCTAATAGACTGTTCTAATTTGGCTAACTCAGGATAATGGTTATTATGCCATATGGGGCTGAAACAAGTAAAGTCAGTAACATGCTGGAGCTGCCTAACTTTATTTTGAATCTTTTGGATGAGGACAGGTAGGCAGCAAACAATTGGATTTGGCAAAAGTCTCAGCCTCCAAGTCAGTGGGCAAGTCAAGCACCTTCAACGTGTATGACAAAATTAATAGAGAGGAGTCTAGACTAGGCTGATTGAAAGCCACATTAGTGAGATCCAAGCCTTTACATGTTGCAATTGGGGTGCTAAGTAGTACAGCCAGGGGTTTGGCATTGCCAACCCACCAGCTAGGTCTTTGAAGGTGTTCCAGTCTCACTCTAGGCATCTTATTATGCCATAGCAAACATCTAAAAATAGAGTTCACCTCTCTGAAGATAGTTAATGTTATAATTATGGGCATATTATGTACAAAATACAGTAGATGGGGCATGAAAATAATTTTAAATAAATTGAGTTTACCTGCCAATGATAGTCAAAGTTTGTTCCATATTTTAATTTTGTCCCGGAAATTACCTAGCAAAGGCACTATATTCAAGTGACAGAAGTCTCCCAGCTGTGGGGTGATTTGAATGTGTTTAAGTATTTAAAGGTAGATATGACAGGTACAGGACAGGAGGGGGCAATCATCTAGGGGCATCAATGCAGATTTATCCCAATTTATAAGTAGACCAGAATAGTTCCCAAATTTAGTGACAGTTCCCAATTGCCATCTCAAGAGATCGCAGAGTGTCTCCCAATAGTAACATGGTGTTGTCTACATGACCTTCTTCTGCAGCTCACCAAACTGGAAGCCCACTATATCTGGGTTTTGCCTGATGGATGCAGCCAGGGGTTCAATTGCCAATACAAATAATAGTGGCAATAGAGGACACCCCTGATGGGTTCCCTTACCCAGAGAGAATTTAGGTGTGATCTTCCCTGCCTCCCTAATGGCTGCCACTGGATGGCTGTATAGTAATTGGACCCAGGATCTGAAGACAGGACCAAAGCCAAATTTAGAAAGGACAGCCCAAAAAAGGGCCACTCCACACTATCAAAGGTCTTTGCCGCATCCAGGTACAATAACACTCTTCTGTCCATATTGCCTGCCTTGGCCTGCATGTTAAGGAAAAATCTGTGCAGATTGACAGCTGTGGACTTTTGAGGCATGAAGCTAGATTGGTCTGGGTGGACAATCATGGAGATTACTTTATTAAGGCATAGTGCCAGTACCTTTGCCAGGCTTTTTATGTCACTCTGAAGTAAGGAAATCAGCCTATAAGAGCCAGGGTCGATGGGATTTTTGCCCGGTTTCAATATAAGAATAATATTAGCTTTTGTCATAGAATATAGTAAAGTACTGTGTTGTCTAGCAGCAAAAATTACATTTTCCCTGCAAGGTGCCTTTATTTTGCTCAGCAACAGCTGGGAGCCAGTATGTACGATGAGGCCACAATGTAGTGCACTGGGAACAAGTTTAGAGATTTTTTGGATACATTCTGGTGTCACTTTGACTTTGAATAGAAGTAATGGGTGCACAAAAATGGGTCTTTGGGTGTCCCACCATAACCCTATAGAGGTAATCTTGATGAAAGCAAGAATTGGCCTTGATGTAAAAAATTGCAATGATATGCACCTGTCAAACAGGTGCAGATAAATTGGTCTTTGGATGTCGGTGGCGCCTTCCCACAATCACCCTATAGAGGTACTCTTGATGAAAGCAAGAATTGGCCTTGCTGTAAAACATTGCAATGATATGCACCTGTCAAACAGGTTCACAAAAATTACACTTTGGGTGTTGGGGGTGCCTTCCCACCATAACCCTATAGATGTGCTCTTGAAGGCAAAAAAAAATTGCAATGATATGCACGTGTCAAACAGGTGCTGAAAAATTGGTCTTTGGGTGTTAATTGTGCCCATGAAACTTTTACCAAAAACATTCTTCCAGATGAAATGATTGAAAACCCTTAAAGCTAGGCAGCCTCAAAGTCCTGCAAAGGTTCCACACCACAAAAAGACTTAATCAGTGACATCGGCATCAGGGGATTCATAGCTGGTAATCCAGGACTGATTCATTTTTATAAAAGTCAAACGGCCCACAGAGTCTGTGGACAGACACGTTCTATGATCAGTAATGAAACCTCCTGCAGTACTGAATGCCCATTCTGAAAGCACACTGGATGCAGGGCAGCCCAACAACTCAATAGCATACTGGGCAAGTTCTGGCCAGTGGTCTATTCTCATGACCCAGTAAGTCAGTGTATCGTCAGCTGGAAAGCTCTCCATCTCTGTTTTGGCCCTGAGGTAATCGTCCACCATGTGATGCAGGCGCTGCCGATGGGATGTGGAAGCTGACAGCCCTGGGTGGGGAGGACTGAGAAAATTCCAACATGCCTCACTTAGGCAGACGCCTTCTCCAACACTCCTCTCTTGACCAACAGAAGACTCCAAACTAAGTTTTCCACGACATTGTAACCTACTGGAGTCAGGAAAAACATTCAATAAAATTCTCTTTAATGCGTTCACAAGAGATTCTATCTTCTGCACTCTCTGTGGGGACGGAATCAGTTCTGAGACCTTTCACTTATAACGGTGGTCAAGGAGGGTTGCCAACCAGTAATCATCCTTCTCCTTTATGCCACGTATTCTTGGGTCCTTTTGCGGGCTTTGAAGCATGAAGTTGCCCATGCACCTCAAATTTACTGAGGCGTGAGAAGCAGACTCCTTGGGGTAACTCAGGATGACAGCATCTGGAACTTCCTCCTCGCAGCCACGTACTACTCCCAAGGATCCTGGGGTTATAAAGCCATCGCTTACAGATTGACACATGTCTTCCTCTTCTTTGAAGCCTATGAAAGTGCCAGAATCCTTCTCCTCATCCTCCTCCCCTCACTCCTCCTGTGTGTTCTGTGACATAGGGATCATGGTGTCTGGATAAAGTGGGCCTTGAGAGGAAAGGAAGTCCTCCTCTACCTCCTGCTTCTCTGCCTCCAGTGCCCTGTTTATAATGCAATGCAGAGTCTTCTCCAGCAGGAGAAGGCTACAGACTCTTCTGGTCAGCTTTAGCACATCTTGCAAACCTGGGTACGTATTTAGGAAATGCTGCACCACCAAATTGAGGACATGTGCCAGGCATGGCACATGTTTCAACTTTCTCTGTCTAAGGGTGGACAGGAGGTTTGAGCCATTATCGCACACCACCATTCCTAGCTCCAGCTGGCATGGTGTGAACCACCTCTGGGCCTGTCCCTGCAGAGCTGCAAGAATCTCTGCTCCGGTGTGGTTCCTGTCTCCTAAACACACCAGCTGAAGCACTGCATTACATATTTTAGCCTGATTCATGGAATAGCCCTTTGAACACTTAGGGGGTACCTGATGTTCATAGGACACTTCTGCAGAGGAGGGCATGGAGGTGATGGAGGAGGAAGAGGAGGGAGTAGAGCTCACAGGTCTGGCATCATCAGCACCAGCTGCATAGAGGCGTGGGGGCACAACAAGCTTCAGCACCGAGCCCTGTCCTATACCCTTTTGAGTTGCAAGCAGCGTTACCCAGTGTGCTGTGAACAAAATATATATTGTCCCTGCCCACGGCCTTAGTAGCAACTGAGAACTTGCCATTGTGGTACAGCACATTGTGTGAATTCATGGAAGGGGGCAGAATCCACCAGGCTGAAAGGCAGAAGTTGGAGAGCCAACAGGTTTGACAAGCTTGCATTTAGATGCTGGGCATGTGGGTGGCAGGTACTGTATTTTTTCTGCTGCAGCAGATGAAGCATAGAAATTTGCTGGCTACAGTCTACAGTTGGTGGTGTGCTGCTGGCAGATGTGATGCTAAGACCTGGGACACCCTGTGCTATACCATCATCCCTGTCAGTGGAGGCTTCTGAGAGCTAATGCCTCGGTATAGCAGGGGCATACTGAAGTGGATAAAGAGGAGGAGGAGGGACATATTTGTGCCCCTTTTGTGTGGCTTTTAGGTGCTCTTGACAACCAGCTGAGTGTTTGGAAATTAAATGCCTTGTTAAGCATGTGGTTCCCAAATGGTTGGTGTTTTTGCCACATTTGATGTGCCTGAGACACAGTTTGCAGTTAGCAACAGTGTGATATGCTGCAGATGTGCTGAAAAAGGCCCAGACAGCTGAGCTTTGGGGAGTGGGCCGGGAGATAACAGCTGCAGAATGTGATGGGATAGGGTATCTACTCTTTCTTGATGCCGGCCTCCTTGGGGCTGTGCCGCCTCACCTTCAGTTTCCTGCTTTGCTCTGTCTGGCACCCAAGTCACATCAATGAACTCATCATCATCATCATCTCCTCCATTTTCATCATTTACACTGGAGACAACTTGGCAATACGCTGCTGCTGGGAGAACATCCATGTCAATTTGTCTACCAGTGTTCCTCCCTCTCTCTAGGCTCTTGTTCTTGTCATCCTCAAACTCATAAATTAATAAAGAGCAAGATGAAGAGGTTAAACTAAATGAAACCACATCCCAAATATGGAAAATTCAAAATGCAGGGCTAAGAGGGAACAATCCTTGGGACTTTAAACGGTGTCTAGTATAAAGGTCAAAATTCCAAAAATAGCATAAAAGTACAAAAGTTATATTTTATTACAAAACACTAAAAACATGAGAAGGAGGAAACAAATGTACATTCATAACAAAGGATAAATAAATTATTCAAACATGTGTATATAAGGCACTACCACTCTCATCATGCTTCACTCATTAGAGTTTCTTCAGGAGATTGATGGCATGAATCTTTTATATGCTGAAATAACAAAATATAATGGAAAGCATCTCATGAGTGCATATAAAGTAATGCATCATAATAAAAGAAAATAAAAAAACATATTAGCATAGTGATAGCAATAAACTAAGCTGGTGTTAGTAAATAATAACAAAAATGTCAAAAATACAAGGGAATGGAAACAAATGATCATAAATGGAAGTAGGTCTCACCACAATTGCTTGAATTCCAAAGATGGATGTACATAAATAAAATCAATTGGAATGTGAAGACAACCAATCAGCCAGCAGAAGTTGTCTAACGTGCTTGCGGAGAGGAGCAGTACTGATAATATATCTATAAAAGATATTTAAATATATATGAATCTTTTAAACAGGGTGTTTAATCAGGGTGGCTAAGCAAAAAGGAATGAAAAAACATCCAACTTGAGCAGTAATTACCTTGGTATATATTACAGGTTGAATCAATATATACAAGATATAATGAAAAAAATCCTTGAGTCCGGAGAGAGGTGACAAATCATCCCCTTTGCAGCTGTAGAGGCAGAATGTTACCACTTACATAACCCCTCTCTGAAGGGATGGCATCTGATGTCCCTGTTGAGTCGTGGACGTGAACAAGGAAGCTCGGACACCAAGGAGGGCAGACTGCGCACGGGCATCAGGGTCCAATATCCAGCGAGCCTCACGTTGTAATAAAATGCAGTCATTATCATCACCTTTTTCACCAGGGGGCACATGTTCACTTGATAATGTTGACCAGAGAATCATGTAATTATTTTAACCCCTGGATCAGATCTGGGAATTTTCTTGTGATGGATAAGAGCAGACCTATCTCGCTGCTTAGCTCTGAGATATGCCCTCTTAAGGCATTTGTTACTGTATCCCTGAAGTTACAATCGCAACCGGAGCTCTATTTCTTCAGATTCAAGTTGAGCTTCCTCACTGCAATTCCTTTTAAGTTGAAGGTATTGGTCATATGGTACACTCACTACCAGGGGAGCCAGATGAGAGCTGGTTGCATGCAGTAGGTTATATCTGCTGATGGTTTGCGATATAAGGTTGATCTAATATTACCATTGGGTTTAACAAAAATTTGTATATCCAAAAAAGTCAATTGTAGTTGGCTCATCTCCATGGTAAATTTTAAATTGAAAGTATTTATCATGAGGTTCTCAAAGAAAGCCAAAAGATCCTCCTTATTCCCAGTCCAACTTAAGAAGACATCATCATTATAACGTTTCCAGATGGGGATCTGGTCAAAAAAGGTCTGCGTATCATCTCTATGGAAAATATGTCACTCCCATCCCTCAGCTACAGATTGGCATAAGAGAGGGCACATTTGGTCCCCATAGCCATCCCCTGCATCTGGAGGTAGTGGGAGCGTCCAAAGAGAAAGATATTATTGGTCAAAATGAATCAAAGCTAATTCAGAAAGAATTCATTGTACCTTTTGGGTGCCTCGCTGCTCTCGGAAATAAAGCCCTCCACAACGCGGATACCCAAATTGTGGGGGATGGAGTTGAAGAGGGCCTCAACATCAAAAGCAATGAGCCAGGAGTCCTCGGGGGCTGAAACACCAACCAGCACCCTCAAGAGATCACTGGTGTCCTGCAAATAGGAGACCAATCCCTTGATGTGTGGTCGAAGGAAGTCATCAACAAGTGCGCTTGAATTCTCAGTGAGGCAGCCATTCTCTGAAACTATTGGGCACCCTGGTGGTTTAGTGGTATTCTTATGGATTTTGGGTAAAGCGTATATCGTATGGGTTTTTGGAGCCAAAATATTCAAAAACTCCCACTTTTTTTAGTAATTAATCCCTGATGATAGGCTGAACTGAGCAGTTGTCTGTACTTAATTACGGTATAATTAACATGACTCTCGGATATTTTCCTATACCATTCCTGGTTTTATAGGAGCTTCGTAACCATTGACTCATATTGGCAATTGTCCGTTACAACCAGATTTCCTCCTCTGTCAGGGTTTGGGTTTGATGGGTTTGATGGGTTTGATAGTTAAATGTGTTTCTCGTTGTAAAGAGCAAAGTGCCTTTTTTTTTGTAGAGGTGTTAAGTTGGATTGAGTCAATCCCTGCAATTTGGTCTTACGTATTTCATTAGTCATTTGTTGGGTGAAAGACCAAACATTGGGATTACCCTGCAAAGCTGGGAAACTGGTTGATCTGGGTTTATAGTCTTTCGGGATAGAAACTATGGGAGGCGGGGCAGACGAGGACAATGAAGATGAAGCTTGATCAGATTGCAGAGTGACAGCCTCTGCAAGGTCTGTCTCATCAATGTGTCCCTCATCCCATAGTTCCATCAAATCCGACATAGCTTTAATGTAATTTCCTTCCAGAGAGGGTTTTCAGACTGCTGGATCTGAGTCGAAGGTTGCGATTTTTCACACAGAACACGGAACATGAGTTTACGCGAAAATAAATAGGTCTTCGATCAATTCAAAAACATCAACTGTTTGTGTGGGACAGAAGGTTAAGCCAGGCTGTAGGACTGAAATTTGAGCCTCAGTAAGGGCAATTGATTAAATTGATTACTTCAAATTGGTTTTGGATGTTTTCAGGTGTAGTGATGCCACATCTGCCGTTTTTCTCTAATCGTGTACTGATTGAGTGAAGGTGGGTGCCGTGTAAAAAAACTACTCAGTGTTTGTCTCATGAGTCCCACCCACCAAGGTAGGCGGGGTCTGAGCAATCACCAAATGGGTTGTGCCCATGTGAGGAGTGATTTCCGATTGGCCAGGTGTTTTTTGAGTGACCAACCTGGTCCTGATTTGTTACCAGAAACTCAATTATGGATCTATGGATATTAGCATGTGAGGGAAATAGGTTCAACCAAAAGGCATTTAACTTCCATGGGGCTGGTAATAGAGGTCTTGAATTTCACGGCTAAGTGAATTACTAACGAAGAATGATCTGATATCCCTCTAGGGTAGTAGGAAATATTTGAGATGAAGAGGAGCAAGGAGGGAGTACCCAGATCAATGTGAGATAGGGACATGTAAGATTTGGAGAAACAGGAAAATTGCTTTGCCTGAGGGTGCTTAGTGTGCCAAAAGTCTATCAATCCCACCTCATGTATAAATACTGTATATACAGGAGAGTATCTCTGTCCAAGTTCCTCACCCCAGAGGGAGAGTGCTTGTCTAACAAAGGGTGGAGATAACAACTGAGATGCCCCATCAGTAATAGAGGCAAAGGAAAAGACTTATCCAGCAGGTAAGCCAACAGGGTTTGCAATATTTCTCTGGAGAAGGGAGGAGGAATGTATACTACAGCTATAATTCAGCGTAATTCATACAGTTGACAATGTAAAAATATAAATCTCCCCTCCTTATCTACAACACAACCAGTTGCTGAGAAATTAGGGAACAGTGTATCGACACATTTACCCCCTTGGATACAAGGTGTAAGTGGAGTGATAGGACCAACCAACCCATGCATATAGAATACAGGACACATCGTTTTTGGTGAGATGAGTTTCTTGAAAACCATAAATTCCAGGAGGATGTTTACGTATAGTTGTAGAAATCATAGATCTCTTCTGAGGGTCCTTTAAGTCCAGTACATTCCAAGTTATAATAGGTACATCTGTCATGGAGGCAGTGTCAACAAGGTAAACAACCAGGAGTAGCTGTAAAAAAACATTTCAGAGATGTACAGCTGATTACAGGAAAATGGGAAACTGTAGGCTAAGCAACATGCACCATTGCCCAGATAAGGCCAAGTCAGGGTCTGTAGTGCTGTCATGGCCAGGATACATAAAAAAAAAAGGGAAAAAGAAAAATAAGAAGAAGATAAAAAAAAACACCCACAAAAAAAAACGAAACAAGGGGGCCCCCACCCCCTTTCCTTCCCCTCCCTCCCTCTCCTCCATCTCTTCCCCCTTTCTCTCCTCCAGCATAGTCTTTCCTACCATTTCTTTCCTCCTTCTACCTTCAGCTTTTTACTGATTTCCTATACAGCCTCCATGGGTTCCAAACCAGGAGGTATCTTTCGTACTTATCTAATTATTGTGCTATAAATATCTCCATCCTCTCTATATTATCCATTTCTAAGGCCCATTCGTTTATCGTAAGGGACTGGGTTGATTGCCAGTGACGCGGTATCACAGTTTTTGCTGCAATCAACCAGTGCCCAAGAAGCTTCTTTTTAATGTTCTTATATGTTCCTGGTAACATAGAGAGAAGGGTAATTTGTGGCGTATTTGGGATTATCTCCCCAGTAACTAGTGTGTATAATTGCATAACCTTTTCCCAGAAACAAAAAATTATGGGACATTTCCACCAAATATGGAGCAAAGAGCCCCTCTCTGTATGGCACCGCCAACATATATCTGTTTTTCCTGGGTATATACGGTGTAGTGTCACTGGGCTCCAGTACCATCTTAAAGGCAACTTGTAGTTTGTCTCTTGTGCTTTAGTTGTCTGTGATAAGCAGTGGGATAGCTTAAATGCCTTCTCCCATTCCCCAACCTCAATTTGAACATTGATCTCATTAACCCATTTATTTATATATTCCGGGGGCTCCGGATGATTTTTAATTATAAACATCTTGTAGAGCGCTGATAGAATGTGTTTTGGTTTTTGATCTTGTGTCAGAAGAATTTCAAGTTGTGTTAAAGCTGAGCCTTTGATAAAAGGAAAGCCAGGGTAAATAACACCATGGTTTCAAAGGGTGAGATTGTCTCCCAAAGCCGCATACAGATGACCGGACTAGGTCCGACGGTCCTTCCGACTGTCTTTCAGTGGAGATCTGACGGACTTTCTGAAGACTTGGCCACACACAAGCACACCAAAGTCCAATGGATTTGAATGGGCTGACGTACGACCGGACTGAAATAAGGAAGTTCATAGCCAGTAGCCAATAGTTGGCCTAGCATCAGATTTGAAACATGTTTTAAATCTAAAATCCATCAGATTTTTAGACAGCAAAGGTCCGATGAAGCCCACACACAATCAAATTGTCCGGCGGATCCGTTCCAGTCATCTGCAGTGACTGCACTTCCAAGTGCACTTTCAGTGCAATTTCAAATGCACTTTGCACTTGTAGTGCAAAGTGGATTTGCCCTTAGTAAATAACCCCCATTATCTCTTGTCGCTTGGGAAGACAAGTGCACTTGGAAGTGCAGTCACTGTAGATCTGAGGGGGACATGCAAGGAAAATAAAAACCAGCATTTTAGCTTGCACATGATTGAATGATAAAATCAGCAGAGCTCCCCCTCATTTCAGATCTACCCCTCAGATTTGCTTTCAGTGCAATTTTAAGTGCACTTTGCACTTGTAGTTTGCACTTGTAGTGCAAAGTGGATTTGCCTTTCGTAAATAACCCCCATTCGGTTTTTGAACTTAAGGTGTAATTACCACAATTTTTATTTAACATTTGGGATACCCTGGGGTTATTTGCCAAATATTAAGGAAAATTGTTTTATTGACGTGTTGATATCTTTGGTAGGGTGTATGAAATATTAATCACCAGAAATCCCAGTTCTGTATGAAATTGTATAATTTTACTTGTAAATTAATAAAAAAGATTTACTTATTAATTTATTGGGAGATATTTATACAGTAGAAAGCAGGGCAACATACATTGCAACAGGCAAGTCTTTTGCCCAACATAATGTATACAGGATAAAGCACATATTTTGTTTACCTTTGTGGAACAGGGTCTCTGATGTGCACAGATAAGAAAACAAGTAGTATTTTCATGATGCTGCATTCCCTTCAGTGGTCAAGTGATAGAAAAATAACTGTTCCTCCCCAATGCACCCCCGCAAGCAGACTTGTAGGAAGACTAACTGAGGGCCATCTTCCAGAGAAGTGACAGTCCTTGGTAGAAGACCTCTGAGAGCAGCAACTAGAATATAGAAGCATCCACAATCAAGTCTCCTCCCCCTCTAGCCAGATGATGTCTCAGGTAAGCTTCATGAGTATGAATCCAATCTGAGACGGTGGCCACCGACTCAAAAAAGTGTGCCAGCCCCCCACAGGTAATATGGAGAATGGCCTGGTACAACATGGCATACGTTGCTTGGAGGCACTGTAATAATTTTCGGACTTCCGTGAATTTCTTCCTGCTCCATTGGACTTGGTCCACAAAGTCCAGATAGAAGGGGACTCTGACTCTATTGTATTGAATATTGGAGTGCTCGTGCACCATGCGCAGAAGAGTTTCCTTGTCACACTAATTAGGCAAGCGAGCCAGCATAGGTCTACTGTAGGTGGATTACCTGGTGGTAAAGGCCTAGTGGGAGTAAGGTGAGACTGCTCCACCAAAAAGCGAGGTGTAAAGGCATCTTTGCTGAATATGTCGAGGAGCCAGTATTCAGTAAACTTTGTACTTGCCACTCAGTTTTTTCTCCTCATGTGGTTTTCCAGGTCTTCCTCCCGCAGACTGTTTGCGTCAGCTAGTTGCTTAGTGGTCCGTAAATCCCATAAAAGAGATGGTAGCTTATCCTCCAAGTCACTAATGTGGCTTTCTGTAGCAGTGGTGCGCTCTATGATCTTCTGAGGTCCTGTCTAATCAGTGCTACAGCTTTTGACAGGCTTCCTAAGTATGATTTGAGCTTATCTACAGTTGCTTTACACTTCTTAACCACTTTTAGGAATTCCCACAGCATGGGTTGTTCTTGCTCTTCTGTATTCTCCTCAGTGTCTTCCTGTAACTGGGCATCCTGCTCTGTCTGTATGGCTACTGCTCCTCTATACTGTCCCCCCTCCTCCTCCTCCAATATGTCAGCAACAGACTCCTCAGTGTCACTCGGCTGTGCATTAGGTAATGACAGCTTTTGGGCGTAAAACAACATATCCCTGGTGCCTTCTTTACTTTGTGACTTGACACCCTTCAGTTTTAAGTCCCAGGGTCTTTGTTTTTAACTTTGTCTTCTCCTCGAGGCATCCTCTGTAGTAGAGCTGCAAAGCAATTTTTGAAGTCCAGGGCCACTCCTTCCTCTTTCTTCATTGCAATAAATTTTTATTGAGGTTTAACAAGAAGACATGTATATACCTACACATATATAGATGCAACAGTTCAGGTTACAGTATATAATAAGAACATAGGACATCGTACATGTAACATAAAGAAAGATACAGAAAGGATAGTACCGCATCACATTACTTAACCAGTTCAGTAGTCAGGGGGCCATATGTACCGCCAGTGTGTCCAGTAATTTCCCAATTATGAGGAGGAGGCTTCCCCTCTGGCACCCCTAGTGGGTACTCGCTGTGCCTAGAGAGGGAAAACCTCCACCTTCCCCTGGTTCGGCAAGCACTGTCCCACAATGCCAAGCAGTACCATCAGGCCCATAGGGCTCCAATACAGATGTCACTTATCAATGTATATTGCATGTGTATCCACTATAAAGGTAGTGTATTATAAAAAAACAATAAATTTATTGCAGCTTGTTGTTGCTCGTTATGTAAACTGCATCAGCAATTGAGCAATATGCCGTGTAGGCAATTGAGGAAGAATGATGGATGTTCAACATAAAAGAACATTAAGGAGTAAAAGTTAAAACATAGATAAAGTTAACAAAGAAAAGATAGTACAAAGAAAATAATAAAATGATAAAATAAAAATAACAAGAGAATAAAGAGAAGCCAGAAGTTCGGAGCCATAGCACAGTTTGCTTCATATCTTTCCACAGGTCTTGAGCATTATGAAGTAATAATCATATCAGTTTAGTATTTTTAAACCAGTCAGTCCACGGTTTCCAGTTTGCTCTAGCTACCATAAGTTTGCCCTGGGTTGATGCAAACATGGTTTTATACATGGCATGTGTGTCAGTAGTTATGATGATTTCTTTTAACATTGGTGCGTTATGATCTCTCCAGTGGCGCGTTAGAGCCAGTTTGGTACTCAGCATAATGTGGGATACAATCGTTCTGGTGGGTTTGGGAATCAGATCTATGTTTAGGGATAAAATGGCTAGTTCCGGATCAGTGGGGATGTGGGTCTTCGCTATTTGTGAGCATATGTGAAACACTGTGTTCCAAAGTGTTTGTATTTTAGGACATTCCCAGAGGATATGGTACAGGGTGCCGGGGTGGTTACACTGCCTCCAACAGTATGGAGAGACACTGGGGGCAAATTTGGATATCCTATATGGAGTAAGGTACCAACGACGCAATATTTTTTGTGTCATTTCCCATAGATTGATACATTTGGTGGAAGCATAAGTTGTTCGCAGTGCTGTTTGCCATTGATCTTCCGTAAATGTTTTACCTAAGTCTTTTTCCCATGCGCTAATATTAGGTGTCTTGCAGAATGTCAATTTATCATTAAGGGTATTATAGAATAGGGAGATCCCCTTCAGATTGGTAGAGGGTTTGGTGAGATATGAAATAATCTTCCAGGGGAGTTGTATGTCTGAAAGAGTATTCGATTGGAGAAGGTGTTTGATTTGGATATATCTGTATTTATCAGAGTCTGCTAGTCCATATTCAATTTGTAATGTGCGGAACGTCTTTATTGCTGGCCCTATCCTAAGGTCCTCAATATATGTGATACCCTTTTCCTGCCAATGAGATAGTTGCAAATTGGGGATGAGTCCGGTATGACTGCTAGTAGGGATTTTTAAGATAGAAGTAGGGGTGCTAAAGGTTTGTGTAAGGAGTAGCTTCCAAGCACGTAGGGAAGCTACGATGGAGGGTGCCATAGACGTAATGCGGGAAGTGTTGGCTGTGTGTGTCAGTAAGTAATTATATAGACTGGTATTGGGGATTTGGCTTTCTTCAAGTTCCTGCCATCTTGTTAAGGGCGAATCCGGGAACCACATCCTCAGTTGTGCTAGGATGGAGGCTATGTAATAGTCATGAATCTGAACATTTCCCACCCCCCCGGCAGTTCTCGATGTTAACGAGCTTTTAAAGGCCCACCTAGCTTTCTTCCCTTTCCATAGAAAGTTGTTTACGATAGCTTGTACCTTGGTAAAGTAATGATTGGGGATAGGGATAGGAAGGGATCTAAATAAATAGAGCAGTTGTGGTAATATTATCCTCTTTATTGCTGCTAACCTACCGGACCAGATGAGTTCCGTTTTATCAAGGGCTTGTAACTTAGATGGTAGGGATTTAAGAAAGGGAATGTAGTTGTTAGTGTATAGTTTCGCCAGTGGTGGGGGTCAAGGCAACCTTTCTCACTCCATTTATAGGGAAACCGTGTACTGAGTCTCGACTGCATGTCCCCGTCCACACCCAGCCCCAAAATATAAGATTTACTCTCATTAACTTTATAATAAGACAATGTATTAAATATTCTCATAGTGTCATGAACCGAAGCCAAGGAATTTTCGGGGTCTGTAAGCATCAGTATAATGTCATCTGCAAACAGGCTAATCGTATGTTCAGATTTCTGGGCCTTAAACCCAGTGATATTGGGGTGGGACCTTATACAGGCCGCTAGGGGTTCTAAGATTAAATTAAAAATTAGTGGGGAGAGTGGACACCCCTGACGTGTCCCATTAGTTATTAGGAAGGGATTAGATAGTACACCCGAAGTGTATACCTTGGCTGAAGGGTTCGAGTATAAAGCCATTATAGCCGATAGGATCATGCCGGAGAATCCAAATTTGTTTAGGACTGCACTCATATACCCCCAGTGAACCCTATCGAAGGCCTTCTCTGCATCCAACGCGAGGAGCAGAGAAGGCCCCTGTCCAGCACCAGCCAAATGAATGATGTTGGTCAATCTCCTCGTAGCATCCGAGGTCTGACGACCCTTTGTAAACCCAGCTTGATCAGGGTGTATCAAGCAGGGTAAGATATCTATTAACCGGTTTGCTATTAACTTAGCATAGATTTTCACGTCCGTGTTTAATAAAGATATGGGACGGAAATTGGCTGGTGTGTCTGGCGTTTTCCCTGGCTTCGGCAAAGTTACTATAACAGCATTCAACATTTCATGTGGGAAGGAGGAGGAGGCAGCAGCACCATTAAACACTTCAGTCAGATGAGGTAGTAGATGTAGTTTAAACGTCTTGTAGTAGTCCCCAGAGAATCCGTCGGGACCGGGGGATTTTGATCCTGGGAGTGAGTCTATTGTTTTGAGAGTTTCTTCTAGTGTAAAGGGTGTATTGAGTCGTTCTAAATGGTGCGGAGAAAGGGTGGGCAAAGATAACTGTTGTAGGAAATCATTGATCAGAGTGGGTGTGGGCTGGATAGTGTCAATATCGTCTTTTAAGTTGTAAAGGGAACTATAGTAGTTGCTAAATGCGTTGGCAATGTCCTGAGGATGATGCATTTTTCGTTTGCTTTCGGGATGAAGAATGTAGGGGATTTTTGATTTTAATCTATGTCCTTTGAGTTGGTGTGCAAGTAGTTTCCCTGCCCTGTTACCCTGTGTATAGTATGTCATTTTTAGTCTTTTTGCCTGTTTTTCAAAAGATTCCAGTAGAAGGAGTCTCAGATCATGTCTCAATCTATTGAGCTGTTCAGTTAGTGATTGGGATGTGTTCTGTTTATTTTTAGATTCTAGGTCACGGATCTTACCTGTAACTTCACGTATCCTCTGCTGCCACTGCCTCCTCGCCCCAGCCCCTAGTTTTATAAAAATTCCCCGGATATATGCCTTATGGGCATTCCAAAGTACAAATTTGTTAGGCATCGAGGGCCCATTGAGGGAGAAAAATTCTTTCAAGTGGTCCTCGATTTGTGTCTTGTATTCTGGTAATTGCATAAGGTAAGAGTTCGCCCTCCATAGAGGGATAGATTCAAAAGTAGAAGAGTCCTTTAACGATAGCGTAATTGACGTGTGGTCTGACCACGTAATAGTGTTGATAGATGCAGACACTGCTTTAGATAGGGTGTGTTGATCGACCAAGAATAAGTCTATCCTCGAATACGTATGGTGAGGGGCAGAAAAAAAAGTAAAGTCCCTTTCAGTGACATGTAAGCATCTCCAAACATCAAATATATCTTCTCTGTGCAATGTACTGCCCAGAGGAGTAGTCAGGCGTTTAGGGTTAGACGTTGTGTCGATGGACGGATCGGGTACGACATTGAAGTCACCACACAGTACTAAAGAGCCTCTTCTGTACTTTCGGGCCTTTTTCAAAATTTTGTGGAAGAAGCGAATTTGCCGGGAATTAGGGGCGTAGACATTCACAATGGTATAAGACGCTTGATTAATATCGCATATCAAAATCAAATAGCGACCTTGAGTGTCTGCAATTTCCTTATGTAGAGTGAAAGTAACAGAATCCTTGACCGCTATCATAACGCCTTTCGTTTTAGAAGTGGCGTTCGCAAAAAAGGTGTGTGGGAAATTTTTATGTTTGCAGACTGGTGCCGCATGTTGACAAAAGTGGGTTTCTTGTGCACAGAGGACGTCTTACCCGTTAGATAAAGCTTCTTTCCACATAGATTTCCTCTTCATGGGGTGGTTAAGCCCCTTGGTGTTGATAGACAAGAAATTAATGGCCATGGAGAGGGATGGCGGTGGAGATCATTTTAGGTGCTGTATACATGGAGTGAATGCTGAAACCCCCCTTTGAAAATTCCAGTGGGGGTGAGATGGCTAATCCGCAATATGGGTACTCACAGTTGAGCTGGGGTTGGATCCGTTGTATGGGCTGGTTTTTAAGCTGCTCGTGGTAGCTGCTATCTGTGCACTGAACAGACGCTCTTGAGGTGAACTGCCGATCAAAGAATACTGGCAAGACTCCGAAAGAAAAAATAAAGGTTGAATAAGGAAAAGAAAAAAAACAAAGAAAGTCCAATTCTTACGAACACTACTGAGAAACAGAAAACAAGTATGCATGGTGAATTCCAGCATAGGTCTAAGACACCCCTCAGAAGGATAGGGGTGAATCGTATGCAACCAAGTGCTGCTCAGGTGATTCGGGGTAAAAGTTCAGGCCTAGCGGTTGTCCCGCTTCCCCGTTAGGGAGAAATGATGACCCCGTCAGCGTGTTAGTCAAGTATGTGAACTGGCATTTTGTGGTGTCACTGTCTTCCAGTCCAGGCTGGGCAGCCGGCGGTTGGAGGCATCCGCATTATTATCTCTAGCATCAGGAAGGATCTTCCATTCCTTTAGCAAGGCGATACCTTTATCCAAGGAATCTACGACAAACGGACGTTCCTGGTAAGTGATCGTGATTTTGGTGGGATAACCCCAGCGATAAGGTATTTGGTGGTTTCTTAAAACTTTTGTAATCGTATTCAGATTTCTCCGCTTTTGCAATGTATGCTGTGACAGATCAGCATAGAACTGCAGATGTTGGTATTGGGGTGAAAGTTGCTCCTGTTTGCGAACGCATTGCATCAGTTGCTCTTTTGTATGGTAGAAGTGCATACGGAGGATCACATCATTTTTTCTGGGAGGTAGGTCGGTTTTGGCAACCAGTGTATCCTATTAATAGTCAGTTCAATGGCGGAGAGATTAGGCAGAAGGGAGGCAAATAGGTCGGTGGCATAGGAGCGTAGGTCTGAGGTTTGGATGGACTCGGGGATACCTCTAATCTTGAGGTTGTTCCTCCTAGACCTGTCTTCGATGTCTGCCAACTTGTCCCTCATCCATGTCGATTCCCCCTCCTGCGTCTCGTGGGCGTCCACCAAGTCATTTATGGTGGAGGCAAATTCCCCCATCTTGCCTTCTAGGTGATCTACTCTGTCTTCCACTATTTTTACTGCTCCACTGAGTCTGTTCATACAGCCCATCATGTCTGCCTGAAGTGTGCTCCTCAGTGAGACTAACATGTCTTTCAGTACTGTATCCAGTACTGGCTGATTTGTAGTAGGATAGTTTGTAATAGAGTCATGGAGTTCCCTGGTGTCATCCTCAGAGTCTGCCACCGGGCTCAGCGTGGGGCTGCATCCAGTGCCATCCAGCTTTAGTTTTGCTTTAGCTGGGCTCCCTGAGGGAGAGGATGCTGATGGGGAGGCTTGGTCACCATAAGAGTCCAGCATTTTAGGGGATGAAGTGCTGGTGAGCTGTTTCAGCCTGTGTTTGGTGATCAGTGAGGGTGGAGGGTCAGCACCATTTTGCCTACCGTCATGTCGCTGCTGGAGAAAGAAGTCCGTTAGCCGTTGTGGCTTTGACAAGCCTTTTCGTTTGCCCATCATGCTCTATGGGTGTGCCCCTCGTGAAACGCCAGGTGTGTGAGGGAAAAACGGGGTCCTGATAGCCGCTTGTCACCGTTGTATCCACGGGGAAGCAGGAGCTCTGGAATCAGACGTCCATTCGGTTCCGCTGCAGGCCACGCCCCCTCCTTCCTCTTTCTTAGACTGGATCATATTGTCTGCACAGAGGAATGACAAGCCAATTGGGGGATACTACAGATACCAGAGGGTATGTAGGCAGTGTTGGGTGTTCAGATTAGCAGGGTAGTGAGCCAGGGAGAGGATCAGAAAGAAATGATCAGACACAGGAGCACAGAGAAGCTGGACCTCTTACATGTCACACTTGGCTCTGCCCGAGACATAATTTTGCCCCTATTCAAATCATTAGTAGGGTCTCATCTGTGATATGCAGGCCAGTTTTGGGCGCCAGTTCACAAAAAGGATATTAAGGAACTTAAGAAAATGCAGAGGACAACCAAACTGATAAGAGGCATGGGGGAGCTCAGCTATGAGGAAAGATTAGCTGAACAGAATGTATTCTCTCTTGAGAAGAGGAGATTAAGGGGGATCTGATCAACATGTATAAATACTTATAATATTAGTATTTATCGATGTATAACATGCACCGGCGTATAAAACGCACCTTAACTTTAAGAGGGAGATTTCAGAAAAAAGGACTTAAATTTTAAAATAAAGGTCAGTGCAAATCAATGCAGCCTTATCAGTGCCAGTCTGCAAACTTACCAGTGCCCATCAATGCAGCCTGATCTATGCCCATCTTCAGCCTCTAATATGCTCATCAATGCAGCCTGTTTAGTACACATCTGCAGCCTCTAATGTGCCCATTATTGCAGCCTCTAATGTGCCCATTATTGCAGCCTGTTTAGTGCCCATCTGCAGCCTCTAACATGCCCATCTGCAGCCTCTAACATGCCCATCATTGCAGCCTGTTTAGTACACATCTGCAGACTCGCCTTTGCTGATGATTGCAGCCATGCTAGTGCTGGATTACACAGATCTGCACTCTCCTGTGTATCCGGTGCTCAGTCACTCACAGTCCTGCCCGGCTCATATGATGGACAGAACAGTGGTCCAATGCTGGGCCAGGGGGGCGGGACTGTGTGTGACTGAGCGCTGGATACACAGGAGATCATGGCTGTGTATAATCTAGTGGCACTTGTCCCCTCCTTCCACTCTGAGGCAGCAGGGATCGGTATATAACATGCACACACGGTTTCCCCCTGATTTTCAGGGGAAAAAAAAGCTTGTTATACGCTGATAAATATGGTACATGGTCATGAACTTGGTGTAGAGTTATGCACTTTAAGGTGATCACGGAGGACAAGGTTGCACTCTTTACATTGGGAGGAAAAGAGATTTAATCTCCAAATATGGAAAGGCTTCTTCACAGTAAGAACTGTGAACATATGGAATAGACTTCCTCAAGAGCTGGTTCTGGTCAGTTCAGTAGATTGTTTTAAAAAAGGCCTGGATTCTTTGTTAGGTGCACAAAATATAACAGGTAACTAATAGACATGGGTGGCATCAAAAAATTAGTTTCGTTTTGTTCCATTTAGTTCCGTACGAAAAAAAAAACATATTTCGTAATTTGTGTACAAAATTCAATTCGGATTCATATGAAATACAAATTTTCGTTAGATTCGTAAACTTTTTGTTAAATAACAAAAGTTCATTATGATGAATTTATCATTATGAGGAGCTCCCACCATCCCTGTGCTGTGCTGACTTCCTGTGTTTTTAAACTTTAGTTTTGTTAACTTTTCGTTGAAATAACGAAAGTTTGTTATGATAAATTTATCATGATGAGGGGTTGCCACTATCCCTGTGCTGTGCTGACTTCCTCTGATTGGTGAACAAAACACCAGTCATGTTTCTGTTAATTTGGATCCGAAATTTGTTAATGAAATTTTGTATTTTGTATGAAATTCGCAAGCATAGAAATTCTCATAGGGTTCCCAGCATCCATGTGCTGACTTCTTCCCAAGTCTGAATTTTCGTTTCATACGAAACTAACCACACATGTCTAGTAACTAATGTTTATACAGTAGGTAAAGTTGATCCAGGGAATATATAGATAATAGATTGCCTCTTGGGGGATCGGGAAGGAATTATTTTTTTCCATGCTGAAGCAAATTGGATCATGCCTTATTGTTTTTTTTGCCTTCCTCGGGATCAACTGTGGGTATATGATTGTGTAAATGGAGGATTAAACTGGATTAAACTGGTTGGGCTTGTGTCTTTTTTCCACCAGACTAACTATGTAACTATGCAACTATATAGTAATTCTGCTATGTAGGTCCTTGTTCAGATACTTCCTGGTGTAGGGTGACAATGATCAGTTCCAGTCTCATTAACTGTATTCTTATATTATCACAGGTGTCTGATGAAAACTACAGGCAGCCAGTCTGATGATCACAAGCAATTTTATAGTTCATACCATAAAGAATTCCACCATGATCAATGACATGGAGCTGTTGAATGAATGAATGAATTCAGTAAGTGCTCATTAGAGGAGCTCAACAGTGCTGAAATGGGGAGAAAAAAAAACGATGAAAAAAGATGAAACAGCACTTTCTAATATAAATAAATTGCACATGTTTTTGTTTCTATTTAGATGCACCAACAGATCTCACCATCAATGTTTAGGTCCTAAAGCAAGCAAGCCTGAAACACCTAGGCTGGCTATAGTTGATGAAATCTTCTTTCCTGCAACCACAGGTTGGGGAAGGGGGAATCCCGTCCACAGGCCTACTGTGTTCTCCTGCTGGGAGAACACAGACATTATTGCTAGCAGCTATAGACAAAATCCAACATGCTGATTGTACCCAAGTTGATTGATGGATCAAATTGGATACAATCGGCCTGCCCATACATGGATCAAATCTCGGCCAGTTTAGCAGACACCAAATCACCTATGGCCAGGCTTAAAACTCAAATACCTAATATAACCCCTAATTTGAGGCCAGCAGCAACCTAATCTTAAACCAAACTCCTACACTATCCTCCTATCTGTTTCATGTGCCTCTCACCACAATGTGGGAGCTTTTTTCCCCATTAGCAGGTAGTACCAATATAAAAACATTAATTTTTGAGATCCTGTATTTAGAATAAACCACTTCATCCTTACTGGGATTATCATTCAATTAAACACTGGGGTGGTGGAAGAGTTCTTATCCATATGTAACCTTATCAAGTATAGCCTGTAGGGTAGTTTAATATTTAATCATTTTCCCACATTATTTGTCTTGCTGTGTGTTGGAGATGTGTCTTGGAGAAATTAATGCAACTAATTTGGCTATTGTCTATTGTCCAATCCTATTTGGTAACCCTTGTTAAGCTAGGACTTCTTTCAAAATTAATAATATGTATCTGTTGGCTCCTCAAGATATATTTTTCACTTTTCTTCCAGCCCGAGAGAGACAGAAAATTGTCTTATGAGCGGCAAGAGATATACTTTTTTTGAATTTAAGGCACATTTAACTACACCCTTTTAATCTAGTCGATTGAGGGCTGCCCCAGGGTTCTTTTTCAAATATAAAAAAAAATGATTTTATTGCCGTGTTGATGTCTTTAATTATGTGTATGAAATATTAATCACCAGAAATTATGGTTTTGTATGAAGTTGTATAATTATACTTGTATATTAATACAATATTTACTTATTCATTTTATTGGAAGATAGTTATACATTGGTAAGAATTCCCCATAGATTAACAAACTCAGGAAATTATTGTGGTATACTACTGATTGTCTGAACAAAATTCTTATTTTTATTGTTATTTATTAATTGTCATAATTGGCTGGAGGTACTGCAAATCCACTGTACCTATATTCAGACAATACCCTTTTATTTATCATTTGCCATTCGGCAAAACAATACATTTTATTTATTTAAAATTCCCCATAGTTATCATGATTAAAATTACATATGACACATTCACAACATAAAAATTGGCAAGCACTGCTGAGATATCTTGTAAGAGGGAATCTTACCACATTACAAAACATAATGGTGATTGTATTTTCATATATGTTGTGAAGGATATCTGTTGTATAGTATTATGGCAGGAAGTGATAACGAATCAAATTCATCTAGAAACAGCCGGGATGGTAATACTGGCCCAACTGTAGCTACCTCAAACACAAAAAAAGGCTACTGAACCTCAGGAAAACTTAAGTTGAGTTCTTGACTATGGTGTAACCAAATACATTCCTAGGAGGCAATTTAGAGAAGTTTATCAAAGAGGAGAAAGAACAGGCCCAGAGTTTGAGTGATAATTTTTTTTATTGAAGGCTCTTGTAACATGACCATAGATGAAACACACTTTATAATGATATAGAACACCCACACTACTCCACAACATGTTCCCAAATGTATCTGACTGCTGTTGGAGTTGTAGTGCTGATATAAGCACTATGCTACATACAGTATAGTATCTTGTAGTCTTGCCTGGCTCTTCAACTCTACTGGAATAGAGTGCATGATCCTATTATCAGAATCATGACCTACTCTCTTGAATTCACTCTGTTCTAATACCTCCTCTATCATTCAAAAACCATGAAATCTTCATATCATAAATCTCTGAAAATGCACATGCTTACTGCGGCATGGATGTGCATCCCAACCTGTTGGCACACAACATGTGCCTCCTCTTAGAGAATGGTTCATCCACATAAACAAACTTGCTAAAATGGAAAATGGTTTCTTATGGTAAAAGATGATCTCTAAAAATTCACCATCAAATTAGCCTGATACAATTCCAGTCCACTACAGAATATATTGATCTGGATGTCCACTTGCTGATGAGTATGGCTCCTTGATATGTGATCTCAATAATGGGGCATTGCTGTTGCTCTGATAACTTGCAGGCATAGAACCTGATTGGATATTAGCTTTTAGATTACTTTCCCTATTCTTCAGCTGCAGTAGGGGCATTAACACCCATCAGAGAGGTATTCCAAGAGTATCATGTCCCCAAACACCCCCCCACGTGTCCCTATTCTCACTTTGCTGATCATTACATCCCCCCCATTTTGAATTTTTTTTTCCCCTCTTTCCTTCTCTTTCCTTCTGTCCCTTCATTCTCTTCTACTTTCTTTACTCCTTCTTTGCAGACTCTTTATAGACATATTCTTTATTTGCCTTTTTTCAAGCATATCTTCTCAACATCTTTCCAAGGTGTTACTGTTTGATAACAGAAGTATACTTTGGAGTTATTTTTTTAACATTTTGAATTAATTTGTATTCACTTTGCACAACAGAGAAATCCTAAATTAATTGTAATGCGCCACACCCCTGTATTGTAATTTTCTAGTAACGTATTGTGAAAGATGGGATTTTTGAGGCACAACTATTAAAAAATATACTCTCAATTAAGTATAAAAACATACTAATATACCATACAATATACCATAAAATAGATCCATGATACAATCTTATTCATCAGTTTTACTAAAACATTTTGTAAAAGTGATATACATATATGCTGATCTTTTATAGCTCTACACATTTAATGGAATACTCCACTTCTTCAGGTGCCGCCAGTTTAGTATTGTAAAATTGTAAAATTGATATGAAGAAGAAAAGGTACACATACATGTGTCATAATTATGAAGTACCATCTTGACTCGAGGACCCAGCCACCCACCACATGCCATGAGAGAGAAAGGAAAAACAGTCGTGGAATAGGGTCCCTGGGGGGAGGGGCAACAGCAATGAAAGAGGCATCTCCATAGTTTCCAAACATATAATTCAATAAACAGTAATGAGGGTCACTGAAAAAACAAATGACCAGAATCCATCCATTGCTAGTGTAAGAAAGGTGTCTGTATTCATAGCATTATGCAAAATCCTGTTTATTCTAGAGGCAGCTGACATAAGGAAATGATATTTTGGACAGCTTGTTTGAACATATACTGTATGGCTATTGAGTTGCTGATATTCAATTGACAAGCAAACATGTGGTCTTATAATATATATCTGATATCAAAAAACAGAAACTTCAATAGATCCTGCCCTAGGAAGCTGTACCCTGGATTCTAGTTGCAGGATGTAATTAGTAATTCCAAGAGATATATAAAAAAAGCAGTGCAGGCTAGCAGTGGATCCTCTGAATCAATCCACAGCCCCACAACAAAACCAAATATCACAAAATACTCTCAAGCCCATTCACTAGTTGTAGATACTACAAGTGGTCTTATTATGTTTACCTGGTATCAGAAGGACATAACTTCTGTTTCAACTTCTCAGTAAGTCATGTTCTAGGTAGCTATAGCTAAGATGCAGGTTACAAGGGCAGAGCCATAAATTCCAGACCATGTATAAAAATTGTATTGCAGTACAAACTGGCAGTAGATCTTCTAAATGAATCCACAGTCGTGCAACAAAGCTAGGTGTCACAAATTACTCATATACGTATTAACTAGCTCTAGGTGCTGCCCATAGAATTAAAAATAAAAAAATGACATACCTTTCACCAATAAAATGTGCATATATAGAGATCTCTCGAAAATAAAATCCAGGAGCCCTAGAGGGAGTACTCCTCCTATTCCATAAATATCCCTTCTAATGGGGCACAGGTGGCTAGCTCCACTAATGCACAGTATTTGTGTTGCCATTAGGGATGAGCCGAACACCCCCCGGTTCGGTTCGCACCAGAACTTTCGAACGGACCCCAAATTCGAACAAACTTTAGAATCCCATTGACGTCTATGGGACTCGAACGTTCGAAATGAAAAGTGCTAATTTTAACGGCTAATATGCAAGATACTGTCCTAAAAAGGGTTTGGGGACCTGGCTCTTGCCCCAGGGGACATGGGTCATTGCCTAAAATGTTTTTAAAAATGGCAGTTTTGGCGGGAGCACTGATTTTAATGATGATTAAAGTGAAAAAAAAAGTGAAATATTCCTTTAAATATGGTGCCTGGGGGGTGTCTGTAGTATGCCTGTGAAGTGCCACGTGTTTCCCATGTTTAGAACAGTCCCTGCACAAAATGACATTAAACAGAAATAACATCATTGAAAACTGCTTGCGGTTTTAATGTTATATCTGGTGCCTGCAATATGGTTGAAAACCATTGAGTAAAATGGCATGGGTAGCCCTCCCTGCCCATTACCAGCCCCTTTGGGTCTTGTACGCATATCAAGGGGAACCCTGTACCCATATTAAAAAAAGGAAATGCGTGTGGCCCCCAGGCCCTATATACTCAGAACAGCAGTATACAGGCGGTGCAAACAAGACAGGGACTGTGTAGGTTTGTTGTGTTAAGTTGAATCTGTTTGTAATTTTCAACTGGTACATTTTTAAAGTGTAGCTCCAGTCAAAAAAACTATTTTTAAGCTTTTTGGAAAACATAGGGAAGGGTTATCACCCCTGTATAATTTGTTTTGTCGTCCATCTTTTTTCATCTCACTTGCTGTTGTCTCCTTCCGTTTGCAAGTAGGAGATGTTTGTAAGTTGGATGTTTGAAAGTAGGGGCCTGCCCTATATGCTCTGCAGAAATGGCGGAACAAGGTGTTGATTTTGCCACAACATTGTAAGCCCTCAAAGTGACTCTTGGTGGGCGCTGGAGCGCCCTGCTGTGAACGATTATATCAAGAATTGTAATTACATGCCATTGTTGAACAGTGGTAGAAAAATTGACCTTTGGTGGTTGTGGTGCTGGTGCCACAACACTATAAGTCCTCCCAGTTACTCTGGGTGGGCACAGGAACGGGCCCTCCTCTGAAATATTATATCAAGAATTGTAATTACATGTCCCTGTTAAACAGGGGCAGAAAAATTGGGCCTTAGGCAATGGTGCTGTTGCCACGACACTGCAACCTCTCCCATATACTCTAGTTTTATTGCAGGAATTAGCCCTGCTGCAAAGCATTGCATAAAAAATTTTTATTAAACGCCCCTGTTAAACAGGGGCAGAAAAATTGGGCCTTAGGCACTGGTGCTGGTGCCACCACACTGCAACCTCTCCCATATACTCTAGTTTTATTGCAGGAATTAGCCCTGCTGCAAAGCATTGCATCAAAAATTGTACTTAAACGCCCCTGTTAAACAGGGGCAGAAAAATTGGGCCTTAGGCACTGGTGCTGGTGCCACCACACTGCAACCTCTCCCATATGCTCTAGTTTTATTGCAGGAATTAGCCCTGCTGCAAAGCATTGCATTAAAAATTGTACTTAAACGCCCCTGTTAAACAGGGGCAGAAAAATTGGGCCTTAGGCACTGGTGCTGGTGCCACCACACTGCAACCTCTCCCATATACTCTAGTTTTATTGCAGGAATTAGCCCTGCTGCAAAGCATTGCATCAAAAATTGTACTTAAAGGAGGGGGCGTGGCGACCGCGCAGCGAGATGGTCGCATGCTAAGTGAGCTCTGCTCCGCGCTCAGGGAATAACATCTCACAAGCCCGCTACACGATATCTACAACCGGCGAACCGTGCGCATCCGACCCCGGAGACACTCGCCGACGAACCCACCATGCGGAAAAGGTCCCAAAAGAAACCGCACGCCTTAAAATTACCGGACTTTTTTCCGGCCTTGGATCGCGGGCCACACAAAGATGGCGGCGGAGGACAGCATGCAGCGAAACAAGCGCAGCCTCCAGCATCAGTGCCTACGCAAGCGACGTTAATGGAGCAGACGCCCAGAGCAGAGCGCACAGAGGAGATGGATGAGGAATCTGAAGTACAGTCCTCTGAGTCTGATTCCCCAAATAACTCCCCAACGACCAGGAGTCCTGTGAAATCTAGACCCAGGCTGGAGTCTAATAATAGTCTACATCCCAGTACAGCGATGTCGAACATGGCGACAGGTGGCGGAGGAATGATCACCCAGCAAATCGCAGATTCGATTGCACAATTCCCGACAACAGGTCAGCCCATATCTGATACAACTTTGAAAGAACTGTTAATGTTGTTACGTACATCGCTGCAGACAGACATGTTGTCATGCTTACAGCAATGTAAAACTGAAATCAGCGAACTAGGGGAGAGAGTGCATCAGGTAGAAACAAGAATGTGTGATGTCACCTCCTCGTTCAACGCGTTGGTAGACTCTCATGCTGTACATCACGAGGCTATAGAAATGATCCATCTCAAAATGGCGGACCTTGAGGACCGCTCCCGCAGAAATAATCTAAAAATACGGGGGGTCCCGGAAACAGTGACGGCACAACAACTTCTAAGTTATGCCCAAGATCTTTTTAAAGCCCTGGTCCCAACGCTATCACCATTGGACTTGTCCATAGATAGAATCCACAGGGTTCCAAAACCAGGGTTCCTACCTCAGGAAATTCCCCGTGATGTTCTACTAAGAATGCATTTCTTTACAACCAAAGAACAAATACTTGACAAGCTACGGAGAAGGGAGAACATCCCAGAAGCGGCTGCTGCACTCCAAATCTTACCTGACTTGTCACAATACACCTTGCAACTCCGTCGCAACATGTCTACACTAACCAAAGCCATGAGAAACCACAACATTATGTATAAGTGGAAATATCCTGCCAAGCTACAAGTTTCCTATAACGGATCCATTCATCTCATCCGCACACTGGAAGAAGGGATGCAGCTCTTGAAAAATTGGAACATCCTAGCTCCGGACCCGGGTCAGGCTCCACCTCAACCGACGAGGCAAACCTTAGCCAAGATTTCCAACGACTGGCAAACGAAACCAAACCGGAGATCTACAGTCCGTCTCACCTGATCTGATTACGCAAATGCTTCTTCTGCGCTAGTTCAATTCAGATTCCCTGAGCGCCCCAGGTACCCAACAGCGTACCGTTAGCCCTCGCATTGGGCAATTGTTGCCTGGCCCATATGGGTCGTGTTTCTTATTTGCAAACTCCAGTTCATTTTTTTCTTTTCTATTCTTATTTTGCGTTTGCTGTTTTTCTTTATGTTTTGTTTTTCACCTCTAAAAATCGAAGCCTATACTTGCTCTTTGCTCATCACAAAATGCCCAATGGCAATATGAAAAATCCATATTTTGATTACTCGAGCCCACTCTACGAATTTTCCCTAGACCTGCCCTTCTATTTCACAATCAAAGAGTGTTCAGCAGCAGATATCATGCATCGCCTTAGAAGACAGAGACCTATGGAACCTCCACATTCCTCTTTCGGGAGCGAACAATTTGGACCAACTTCCCAAGGACTAGCATCGTTCAAACACGGGCACACATGCTCTCCTGTATACAGCCCAACAATCATTCGAGTCTTCACATTTAAACCTCGAACCGATCGGCCCGTATCATTCCTAATTGGCCAAAATGAGCATTAATATTCTTTCCCTAAATGCACGAGGCCTAAACCACCCGGCCAAACGGCGATCTCTCTGGCAAGAAGCACTCAAGCAGAACGCGGACATATTGGCTGTGCAAGAAACACACTTTCATAAGCTGGCCATGCCACGGTGTTCACACCAGAAGTTCCCACACATCCTTCAATCTTCCATTGCAGCAAAAAAAAGAGGGGTTATGATTGCTGTACGGGACTCGGTTAAATTTGAACTTAAATCCTCTGTAGTAGATCCTAATGGTAGGTTCATCATTATGGTATGCAATATTAATATGATTGCTATTACTTTTGCTTGCATTTATGCTCCTAACTCGCACCAATTAAAATTTCTACGGAAAGTACTCAAACAAATCGAGCAGGTGCGTGTTGGGAGCATACTCATATGTGGTGACTTTAACATGATTTTAGATAGTGAACTGGATACCTCATCTGGAGTAAGGAACCATCTACCCAATTTTAAAAAACTTCTACACCAGGAAGGTCTATTTGACGCCTGGCGTTGTCTGAACGCAAATGAAAGATCATATTCGTACTACTCTCCCAGATTCAATACTTACTCCAGGTTAGATATGTTCCTCACAGACTTAGATCTATTGCACAGATCTACCAGATCCTCTATCCTTGATATAACGTGGTCAGACCACGCACCTGTCTCATTAACTATCGAAGGGGGTAGAATGCACGCATCGCCTCGCATATGGCGAAACAATGAAACGGTATTGCAAGACCCAAAATACCATACCGAAATATCCCAACAACTTGTAGAATACTTTCATCTTAACGACCCTACTCACACTAATGCTTTTACAAATTGGAATGCCCATAAGGCTTTCATTAGGGGAACCCTTATTAAAATTAACTCGAGAATCCGGAAGACCCGTGCCGCTAACTTAAACAGCCTACTAACTGAACTCCGTTCCTTAGAGCATCGTAATCAACAAAACCCATCTATAGATCTAGCAGCGCAAATATCCCAAATTAGATATAAAATTAGAGAATGGTATGCCACGATCCATGATAAGGCTATGGCAAGACTCCGGCTTAGTTATTACGGGAATAATAACAAAGCAGGTAAATTCCTGGCCAATCGTTTACAAGACAGACGCACTAAAACGTCGATTCCTTATCTACTTGACCCTAAGACAGCAGACAAAGTGGAGCATCCCCAAAAAATAGCGGACGCCTTCGCAGATTATTATTCGTCACTTTATAATTTACGTACAGACCCCAATACAGTACCACCTACAAAAGGAACTATAGCATCTTTCCTCGATAAAGTAAAATTGCCCTCACTAACTGATACCCAACTTCAGGAACTAAGATCTCCAATTTCCCCCGTTGAGTTAGATAAAGCTATTCACTCCTTACCTTCCGGAAAATCACCAGGCCCAGATGGGCTTTCTAATATGTACTATAAAAAATTCAGCCAAATCTTATCCCCACACCTCCTTTCTATTTTTAATGCAGCCAGAACAGCAGGTTCCTTTCCAGCCGAAATGCTCAAAGCCTTCGTTGTCACCCTACCTAAACCAGGGAAATCTCCAGACACGCCCGCCAACTTTCGTCCCATTTCTCTCCTCAATGGAGACATTAAACTATACGCTAAAGTAATCGCAAACAGAATCTTTGACATTATGCCAAATTTAATCAAACCAGACCAAACTGGATTCACGAAGGGGAGACAGGCCTCTGATGCCACACGACGCCTACTGGGCCTCATTCACCAAGCTGGGACTCGTGGGACGCCTTCTCTGCTTCTTTCAATAGATGCGGAGAAGGCGTTCGACAGAGTCCATTGGGAGTCCATGACAGAAGTACTTATAAAATTTGGTTTTCGGCATGAGGCTCTGTCGGCTATTCTGGCGCTATACTCTACTCCCTCAGCCCAGGTGTATACCATGGGGCTAGTGTCCAAAACATTCCATATATCAAACGGCACCCGCCAGGGGTGCCCCTTGTCGCCCCTGATATTCAATATGATGATAGAGCCCCTGGCGGAGGCCATTAGATCCCACCCGCATATTACTGGTCTTAAAGCCGGAAGAAGGGACCACATAGTCAATCTATTCGCGGACGATATAATACTGTTCCTATCAAACCCGGTCGTGTCACTCCCACATACACATAAGATCCTGGAGGAATTCGGTAGGATTTCTTATTATAAAGTAAACTTTACAAAGTCTCTCATATTAGACTTAGGGCTAAATCGGCACGTGAGTTCCCACCTCAAGCAAACGTTCCCATACGTCTGGGCGCCCAAACATATTACCTACTTAGGCATACAGATATCCAACAATTTATCCAATATTGCAGATCTTAATATTAAATATCTTATACAAGAAATTCAAAAGACCATATCCCGTATCTCTAAGATTACATTATCATGGGCAGGAAGAATAGCGGCATTTAAAATGCTAATCTTGCCAAAAATTCTTTATATATTCCGAACCCTCCCAATTCCTTATAAATCCACGCACTTCACGGAGTTGAATAAACTCCTCAAGAAGTACATATGGCAGGGTAAGAGAGCGAGATGCCCTTCTCATAAGCTTGTCATGCATAAAAAGGTGGGTGGCATGGGTCTTCCGGAACTTAAGGACTACTACTGGGCAGTAATTCTAGCACAAGCTAAACTATGGTTCTTACCTAACCCCGATCAACTATGGGTAGGCTTAGAAGAGTGTATAGCACATACTCAACATATGAGTCTACTACTCATAGCGGATTCTTGGAAACCTAGATCCCTGTTACATCTTTCCCCCACGATCATAGCAACAATCACTGCATGGAGGCATCTACTTCAACATCAAAAATTAGACCAACCCCACACGGTAGTCAGGATCCCGATCCAAACCTTGGAAATACTGATTCCATACAGCAATATCTCAAAATGGAAAGAGAACGGCATAGAGTGGGTAGATGACATATATACTCAAGAGGCTATAAAATCGTTCGTCTCCATACGACAAGCATACGATATTCCCCCAACTAGTTTATATCTATATAATCAGGTGTCATCTTTTCTTAAAAAATATCCCCCACCAACCATTGAAATCAACAGCCCAATATGGCAGTACTTTGTATCTCCCACCATCAAAACCCGAGGCATCTCGCTTATTTACAACACCCTACAATATAAGCAATGTCTGGTAAAGTCCCCATCCATGATTACTTGGGAGAGGGATCTAAACCAGACATTCAATATAAACCAATGGAGAAATGCCCTAGTATACAACTATGCAGCCACCCACTGCGTCAACCACTGGGAGCTCAACCAAAAAGTTCTTCATAAATGGTATAGGACCCCACACCAACTGGCAAGAATGTTTTCCACGCACTCTTCACTCTGTTGGAGAGATTGCGGCAGTGTAGGAACTATCTTACATATCTTTTGGCATTGCAAAAATGTTTCTAGCTTTTGGAGGAAAATATTTAGCATACTCACTGAAATCACCGGAATAATTCAATATCCAAATCCAGCTTTAGCGATACTGCATCTTAGTATAGAAGACTACCCACACCAATTCCGCATAGTAGTAACACATGTTTTAACTACTGCCAAATTAATAATTGCCCGTCATTGGAAAAGTACACAATCCCCAAATCCTTCTGAAGTACTAGTCCAGGTGAACTTGAATTACCAGTATGAAAGATTGCTAGCACTAAGAAACTCCAGCGGCTTAAAATTTGACCAACACTGGAAGTGTTGGACAGAGTGGTATAGGAAATAATCTGTTTGACAATGTGATATTCCTGAGCTAGAGGCAAGTCAGAGGGCCCCCGTCACAGCGTGATCCCAGTTGGGGTGCCGGGGAGCCTGATGACATCCCTCAATGCAAAAATTGAACATTCTATGCATCCTCAATAGTCGTATCTCAATCGATACCATTGAATAGATTACGAATAAGAAAATGTCATTAGAGGTGAAATGTTTATACTGCGTTCAAAAACGTAATTTTCTTTCTTTTAGCTCTTTGTCCTCCTTTTTTTTCTTTTTTTTTTTTTTTATCTTTTTCTCTTTTTCCTTCTTTCTCCACTTAATCTTGGTTGTAACTTACCATTTCGTAGTCCACCACTATTTGTACTTGCTCATTACTTGTACCATGTTAAAATTTCAATAAAAACTATTTGAAAAAAAAAAAAAAAATTGTACTTAAACGCCCCTGTTAAACAGGGGCAGAAAAATTGGGCTAATGGCATCACCCAGAACCAGAAATGTTCTTCCAACATATCAGCGGAGGTGGAAGAGGATAGACAATCAACATAACAGGACAGTCACTCAGCATCAGCATAGGCAGTCTTGAAGGGATGTGATATTTCAAAAAAATTATTCGGTTACATCAGCTTCAGGTGCTTGGTAGTTGTGGGTGATCCAAGACTGATTCATCTTGATGAAGGTCAGTCGATCAACTGATTCAGTGGACAGGCGCACCCTGTGATCGGTAACAAAGCCACCAGCAGCACTGAAGGTGCGTTCCGAAAGAACGCTGGATGCAGGACAGGCCAGTAGCTCAATTGCATACTGTGCAAGCTCAGGCCAGTGATCCATCCTCAAGACCCAGTAAGCCAGAGGATTTTCGGTGGGAAAGGTGTCCAAGTCTGACCTTGCCCCTAGGTATTCCTGCACCATGTAAATCAGACGCTGGCGATGGTTGCTGGAACCGATCATACCTTGGGGCTGCGGACTAAAAAATTGTCTGAAAGCATCAGTCAGACGGCCACCTTCTCCACCACTCCTTCTGACCGATGCCTCAGCAACACGTTGTCCAGGACCAGGAGTTTGTAACCTCCCAGTCTCTGGGAACGCGTTGCACAGACCTTTCTGCAAGGCCTCCCGGAGATGTCTCATCCTCTGCTCCCTCTGCGAAGGCAAGATAAGGTCGGCAACCTTACCCTTGTACCGTGGATCAAGGAGAGTGGCCAGCCAGTAATGGTCCCTCTCCTTGATCCGAAGAATACGAGGATCCTTCCGCAGGCTTTGCAGGATCAGGGAGGCCATGCAGCGTAGGTTAGCTGAGGCATTCGGTCCGGAGTCCTCTGGGTCACTAAGGGCAACATGATCCGCAGCTACCTCCTCCCAGCCACGTACAAGTCCACGTGTTTCTTGGGACTGTAAATCATCCCTACAAGACTGCTGCTGCTGATGCTGAGTGCCAGCCTCCACCTCCATGATGACACAATCATCCTCCTCCTCCTCTTCCTCCTCCTCATCCTCTTTCTGTGTGATTTGTGGCACAGCAGGAACACTATAGAAGTTGAGGAAACCGCGCTAATCAACTCTGGGTGTTGGATAGACAAAACCAGGCGGTGGGCTCAAAAGAAAGTATATATATGTTTATTTATAGGTTGCAGCCCCCCCACAAAAAGAAAATCCCCAATTAGGGTTTCTCCAACAATAAATACAACTTAACAACCGTTGTAACTGGCGCTACCTATTTAACAAAAAAGAATATTAATTCTCAATACTAAAAAGAATGTATTTTTAGAGGAAAAAACTCAAAGAATGCCAACAGGTCCAATAAAAACACCGACCTATTTCACAACTAGTAGTTTCATATATCCAATTACAACCAGATGAAGATAATTGCTCTTTAACAGATGACAATGCAATCCTTTAGAACCCACTCACTTCAGTTCAGTCCAAGAAAAAAACAACAAGCAACCTCTGCCAGAATCGTGTGCAGTCGCATAGGTTGGCCTATTGCGACTCGAACATGATTATGGCAAGTGTAATTATTATCTAATATATTTATAACCGTATTCGAAAACTCAATATAAATTACCAGAAAAAATTCATACATAAGTCCTGTGAAGAAAAAACTGAATGACAAAGAAAGTGATACTTGATGCGACTTTAACCTTAAAATCGCATCAGTGCTAAGATGTGATTATAACCAACAATCTATCAGCTAAAATAATCAATCTGATATGAAAATACAAAATCTCTTGAAAAAATATATATATAAAAGTGCATTTAAAAGTGCAAGTGGAAAATCAAAAAAAAAAAAAAAAATTTTAAGATGCAAAATATATGACACAACCAATACCCAAAGTGAATCGCAAGACCTAAAAAGTATATAACAAAAAATATACCTGTAAATAAAGATATATATATATAAATAAAAAGTGAACCTCAAAATATAAAAATAATTATAAAAATAAAATTAATAAAAATAAAAGTGATAATATAGTGCCCAATTGTCCAAAAAAATCTTCAATAGTATAAGTCCAACATTGAATGTTCAAAAAGTGACTTTAGTGCTTGTTGTGCAATCTTCAAAGTGACTTCCGTGCTCCCCCACAAGGTGCCCCACTCACCAGAAGAATACACCCCTGCAGGGGTAATTCGCCTTGAGGCTGGGTTCACACTGCAGCGGGGGGAGATCCGGATGTGATTCGCACCGCAAATCACATCCGATCTCCGTAGCGATGCGAGTTCAGCCATACAGATAGTATGGCTGAATTCGCAGCGCTCCTGCAGCAAACTCGCACGGGACCCCTTTTTTGGTCAGCGACAGAATCGGATCGCATGGTGGTTCACACCATGCGATCCGATTCCTGTGCGAGTCGGCAGATCGCACTGCGATATGCGGACGGATCTGGGGGTGTCATTAACATAACATTGACACTCCCAGCCGTCCGCATAGGGCAGTGTGAACTGCCGGCGGGAGGTGTGCGATGCGGGAAAACGCCGCGGATTCGCGGCGTTCCCGCATCGCAGCGGTGTGAACCCGGCCTTAAACCAAATCTGACGATATCCAGCTCCTTGGCCCGTATATTTTGTAATCATTCGTATCCAGAAGGAAATTCCATTTATATCCTCATAAGAAAGAAATTATAATCTCCATAGTGTAATCCGTATATAAAAAAACAATTTATTTCCACAAAAATAAAAAACAAAATTCATATAATAAAAATATGGAAACACAGCCCACCAAAAAATCTACTTTACATAGACTCTGTGGGTTATTGATCCACTTCTTAGGTATCAACCCGGAAAAAACAGGATAAAAAATATAATAAAAACAAATTATGGAAAACACGCTAATGACTCTCTGTCCCAGGGAAACAAAAAACAGTCTCGAGTAAAGTAGATCGCTCCAATGGAAAAGATGTTTGATGAGCGATGTCCCGGGATTAATTCTGTTTATATAGACAGCTCTAATATTTGTAAGTCCCCCTAGGATAGAGCCCTTATAGCGCGAATCTCAAACAAACAGCGGGTACCTTCGGTGGATACGCAGCGTGCGCTCCAACTGCGTTCCAACCACCGTAGGCGACCCGGAAATGACGTAGTAAGCGTAACTCCGTCGAACGAGTTTCGTCATTGACGTCTTCAGCGGCGGTGTCACGCTTCTACGTACTGCACATTAAATAGAAAAATAAACAAACTACTAGACACCTTATTGGTCATCCCCATATCCAGCACCCAATCAGATACTGAAGGGCGGGGCAGGTATCCGAGACTATGGGAAAACAACTCCCTATTCATTCCTCATGTTCGTAACATTTAGTCGCAGACTGGGATGCGGGGAAGAACATCCGAAGTTCTAGAGAAAACGGCCAAACTGTAAAAAATATATATATAATAAAATAATATCAAATAATTACTAGTATCTCTCACTTAAGATAATAACCCGCAAGGGTGATCTATCCGATGGGGAACTTAAAAATAATTTATTTCTCTTTTACATAATGACCTTAATGACCCTCTTTTACATAATGACCTTATAAAAAATTAAACATTTACAAAGACCAAAATTAGATAAATATCTGAATATATCCATCTACAGTGGTGTGAAAAAGTGTTTGCCCCCTTCCTCATTTCCTGTTCCTTTGCATGTTTGTCACACTTAAGTGTTTCGGAACATCAAACCAATTTAAACAATAGTCAAGGACAACACAAGTAAACACAAAATGCAATTTGTAAATGAAGGTGTTTATTATTAAAGGTGAAAAAAAATCCAAACCATCATGGCCCTGTGTGAAAAAGTGATTGCCCCCTAAACCTAATAACTGGTTGGGCCACCCTTAGCAGCAACAACTGCAACCAAGGGTTTGCGATAACGTGCAATGAGGCTTTTACAGCGTCCTGGAGGAATTTTGGCCCACTCATCTTTGCAGAATTGTCCTAATTCAGTTACATTAGAGGGTTTTCGAGCATGAACGGCCTTTTTAAGGTCATACCACAACATCTCAATAGGATTCAGGTCAGGACTTTGGCTAGGCCACTCCAAAGTCTTCATTTTGTTTTTCTTCAGCCATTCGGTGGTGGACTTGCTGGTGTGTTTAGGATCATTGTCCTGCTGCAGAACCCAAGTTCGTTTCAGCTTGAGTACACGAACAGATGGTCGGACATTCTCCTTCAGGATCTCTTGGTAGACAGCAGAATTCATAGTTCCTTTTATCACGGCAAGTCTTCCAGGTCCTGAAGCAGCAAAACAGCCCCAGACCATCACACTACCACCACCATATTTTACTGTTGGTATAATGTTCTTTTTATGAAATGCAGTGTTCCTTCTACGCCAGATATACTTGGACACACACCTTCCAAAGAGTTCCACTTTTGTCTCATCGGTCCACAGAATGTTGTCCCAAAAGTCTTGGGGATCATCAAGATGTGTTGTGGAGAAATTGAGACGAGCTTTGATGTTCTTTGCTCAGCAGTGGTTTTCTCCTTGGAACTCTGCCATGCAGGCCATTTTTGCCCAGCCTTTCCTGATGGTGGAGGCATGAACGCTGACCTTAACTGAGGCAAGTGAGGCCTGCAGTTCCTTGGACGTTGTTGTGGGGTCTTTTGTGACCTCTTGGATGAGTCGTCGCTGCGCTCTTGGGGCAATTTTGGGCGGCCGGCCACTCCTGGGAAGGTTCACCACTGTTCCATGTCTTCGCCATTTGTGGATAATGGCTCTCACTGTGGTTCGCTGGATTCCCAAAGCTTTGGAAATGGCTTTATAACCCTTTCCAGACTGATAGATCTCAATTACTTTCTTTCTCAATTGTTCCTGAATTTCTTTGGGTCTCGGCATGATGTGTAGCTTTTAAGGATCTTCTGGTGGACCTTACTGTGTCAAGCAGCTCCTATTTAAGTGATACCTTGATTGTGAACAGGTGTGGCAATAATCAGGCCTGGGTGTGGCTAGAGAAATTGAACTCAAGTGTGGACAACCACAGTTATAGTATGTTTTAACAAGGGGGGCAATCACTTTTTCACACAGGGCCATGATGGTTTGGATTTTTTTTCACCTTTAATAATAAACACCTTCATTTACAAATTGCATTTTGTGTTTACTTGTGTTGTCCTTGACTATTGTTTAAATTGGTTTGATGTTCCGAAACACTTAAGTGTGACAAACATGCAAAGGAACAGGAAATGAGGAAGGGGGCAAACACTTTTTCACACCACTGTATAAGATAGGTCATTTCTAAAGCTAAGATGGTTAAATACAATAAATCTTAACAAGAACTAGAGTATTAAACCAACATCGGAGAGACCTTTCTATTTTTCCTTGCAATCCAGCTACTATATAGTAAAACATAATCATCTAAAACTTTTAATCCTTCCTCTCTCCACAAACCCATAGGCTAGGATGGAAGACAAAGGAGAGTAAAGAGAAGAGAAAATATAATCCTTTTAAACAATAAAATAATATTAAAACTAAAAAAAAAAAAAAAAGATATATATATATATATATATATATATATATATATATATATAAAAATATAAATATATCTATATGCAAGGAAAGAGGGAGAAAAGGTGAACCAGGACAATGGATACCAAAAAACCAAGTCTATAAGAAAAATCCCAGCATCACAGCAGGAACACTGTCTGGATAAAGGGGGCCTTGAGAGGCAAGGAAGTCCTCCTCTTCCTGCCTCTGTTCTGCCTCAATTGCCCTGTCCATTATTCCACGCAGCGTATGCTCCAAGAGGTGGACAAGAGGTACAGTGTCACTGATGCATGCACTGTCACTGCTCACCATCCTTGTGGCCTCCTCAAACGGTGACATGCATCCCTGATCATGCCCCACTGGCGTGGTGAGAAAAAACCGAGCTCCCCTGGCCCTGTCCTGGTGCCGTAGTCGCACAGGTACTCATTGATGGCCCTCTGCTGCGTGTGCAGCCGCTGCAGCATGGCCAACGTTGAGTTCCACCTGGTGGGCATGTCACATATAAGGCGGTTCTTGGGCAGGTTCAACTCCTTTTGGAGCTCAGCCAGCCGAGCACAGGCATTAAATGATCGGCGGAAATGCACACAGACTTTCCTGGCCTGCTTCAGTACAGCCTGTAAGCCGGGGTACCTGCCCAAGAACCGCTGCACCACCAGGTTAAGGACGTGAGCTACACAGGGCACATGGGTTAGTTGTACCTGTCGGAGGGCGGAGAGGAGGTTGGTGCCATTGTCACAAACCACCATTCCTGGCTTAAGCTGGCGTGGCGTCAACCGCCTCTTGGCCTGCCCCTGCAGAGCTGACAAAACATCCGCCCCAGTGTGGCTCCTGTCCCCCAAACAAACCAGAGCAAGCGCGGCATGGCATCGTTTTGCCTGCGTACTTGCGTAGCCCCTGGAACGCCTACGAAGCACCGCTGGTTCTGAGGACAGAGCACTGGAAGAGGCCATGGAGGAAGAAGAAGACGAGGGGTGGAGGAGAGAGGTGTGTCACAACCAATAGTAGCATTTTGGAGGCGTGGTGGCGGAACAACCTCCAACACTACTGCACCTTGTCCTGCATCCTTCCCAGCTGCCAGAAGAGTGACCCAATGGACCGTGAAAGACAGGTAATGTCCCTGTCCATGCCTGCTGGACCATGAGTCAGCGGTAATATGCACCTTACCGCTGACCGCCCTGTCCAGCGAGGCAAGGACATTGCCTTCCACATGCCGGTAGAGAGCCGGAATCGCCTTCCGTGAGAAAAAGTGGCGTTTGGTTACCTGCCACTGAGGAACCGCACATTGTACAAACTCACGGAAGGGGGCCGAGTCTACCAACTGAAAAGGCAGCAGTTGAAGTGCTAGCAATTTAGCCAAGCTAGCATTCAACCGCTGGGCATGTGGATGGCTGGGAGTGAACTTCTTTCGCTGGTCCAGCAGCTGGGGCAGGGACATTTGCCTGCTATAATCGGACGTGGGTGTACCGCTAGCAGAGTTCCCGGAAGCACTTGGCTGTGACACACCTAATTCTACACCTTCATTCCTCTCAGAGCAGGTTTCAGAGAGGACTGAAGGTCTAGTGGGGTTGGAGATGCTAGCTGATGAGGAGCAAGGAGAGGTCCGCTTTGTTCTTTGGTGTGGGTCTTTGAGGTACGCTTGCCAACGAGCTGCATGGCAGGTCAACATATGTCTGGTCAAGCATGTGGTGCCCAAGCGGCTGATGTTTTGGCCACGCGAGATACGCTTGAGACATATGTTGCAAATAGCAGCGGTGCGATCTGATGCACTCGTCTCAAAAAAGGCCCACAACAAAGAACTTTTAGAATAACGCGCAGAGGCAGTGCCCTGCACAGGCGGAGCTCTGCGGTGTGATTCAGTCGGTGTGCTGCCCCTAAGCTGGCCCCCGGAGGGCATCCTGCCTCGTTGGACATGTGCCTCCTCCTCCTCCTCTCTCCTACCAGGCACCCACGTGGAGTCAGTGCCCTCATCATCCCCTCCCTCTCCATCGCTGTAGCAAACCTGGCAGTATGTTGCAGCTTGTGGAACATGACTGCCAGATTGCTGTCCTTCTTGAGCATCCCCTCTCTCTGCGCTCACGCTACTGCCTTCCTCTAGCTGAGTGTCATCATCAGAGCCAACAAAACACTGGGCATCCTCCTGGAGCATGTACCCAACACTGTGCTCAAAGAGATCAAGAGACTCCTCAGGAGGACGTGGTGGGTCTAGGGAAGGAGTCACTGATGATGACATTGAGAGGAGGGAAGATGATGCGTTGGCAGCTGCTTTGCTAGTACCCTGAGACTGGGTGAGAGAGGATGAGGAGGATGAAGAGGGCTTGGTCATCCACTCTACCAAGTCGTTGGCATGTTGCGGTTCAACATGTCCAGCTGCCGAAAAGAAGGACAAGCGTGTCCCATGGCCACGTGCTGATGACAATGCACCGCGTCCACGACCAGCACTGTTGTCTCTAGACACAGAGCCTGCTTGCCCTCTTTTATTGGCTCGCGCCTGTCTGCCTCTCCTTGCTGGCCTTCCAGACATGGTAATGGCCTGAAGGGAGTTGGGTAAAACAGCAGTGTAATGGAGTCACACAACACCCACTAAGCCCTGCAGATGGCTCTATTAGAGAACAGCAATAAACGGTAGATGCAGGTGTATAGTGTGCTGGAGTCACACAACACCCACTAACTCCTGCAGATGCCTTTATTATAGAACACCAGAGATAAAGGGGTATACTGTAATTGAGTCACACAACACCTACTAAGCCCCGCAGATGCCTCTATTAGACAACAGCAATAAAGGGTAGATACAGGTGTATATTGTGCTGGAGGCACAAAAAACCCACTAACTCCTGCAGATGCCTTTTTTATATAACACCAGAGATAAAGGGGTATATACAGATGTATACTGTGCTGTGCTGGAGGCACACACAACTTCCAATAACTCCTGCAGTGGGCTCAAATAGACAAGAGCTATGTAGGTGGATATAGCGGTGTGTACTGGGTACAGAGCACGCAGACAGCACGCACAAGCTCCTAACACTACTGACTGCAAGCTCTATTATAAAAGATAGATCACTAGCTATATATGTGAGGTGAATATAGCGGTGTATACTGCGGTCAGGGCACACAGACAACAACCACTACACAACAGCAAGATCAAAAATCGGCCAAAAACGATCGGTGTGTACTGTGTTGAAGGTACACAGAACACCCACTAACTGCTTCAGACGCCAACACACTACACTAGGCCGCAGCGCTGGCGGCCTTATATAGTGTGGGGCGTGTACTACACAGCCTGAGCTATGATTGGCCACAGGCATCCTGCCTGTGGCCAATCATAGCTCTCCTCGCTGCTGGCGCTGTGATTGGCCAAGCATGCGGGGTTACAGTGCATGCTTGGCCAATCATGAGCCAGCAATGCACTGCGATGACGCAGTGCATTGTGGGCCGTGAGCGCCACACGAATTTGGCGTGAACGGCCCATAACGTTTGGAATTCGCCGAACGGGCGAACAGCCGATGTTCGAGTCGAACGTATGTTCGACTCGAACACGAAGCTCATCCCTAGTTGCCATTATCAATGTATTTCCACAGCAGATGGCAAAGGCAGTGCGGGAAATGCACATGAAACAAGCCTTTTCTGCATGGCTTTCCGGTGTGAACTGGCCCTAAAAGTGCAAGACAAACTGGTTTAACACTGGTAACTGGTATTAATACTGCCTGTTAGGGATGGCCAAACGGTTCACCCGGCTGTCGTTTCGCGGCGAATTTCGGCTGTTCGCGGTCCGCCCGATCGGCGGACTATTGCCGCCGTTCGCCCGGCGGACTTCTGTGTTTACTGTGTAAAAGAACTTTGACCTATGATGACACATCCATCATGGGGTACAGGACAGCCAATTGAGACATTACAGCACATGGACACTTGGACATTCCCCCTAACTTATAAATAGACCCGATCCGGCAGCCATTTTACATTCATTCTTCTGTCACTATAGGAAGAGGTTGCTGTGTGGAGCAGGGAGAGACTTCAGTGACCCAAATCGCTATCTATTAGGTCCACAAAAGTTCTTTTATGGACTGGTATCATGGTATAGGTGTTAGGTGTAGTTCAGGATATAGGTTTGAGGCAGTGCTGTGCTAGTGATTGTTGCAGCAGCCTGAGTGTCTTTTGTCAGTGTAGAGAAAGGGACAGGACGCTGTGTGCTGCAGGGACAGTCAGTTTAATCATTAGCTGTTACTATTAGGTCCACAAAAGTGCTATTCAAGTTATTGTTCCAGCAGCCTCTGTTTTGTCAGTTTATATAGGGACAGGCAGGAAGCTGTGTGTGAGGCAGTGAGGGACAGTCAGTTTAATCAGTAGCTGTTACTATTAGGTCCACAAAGGTTCTTTTCAGGACTGGTATGGTAATAGGCTTGTACACGTATAATATTCTTTCTTCCAAATATAGAAAGAGTATTATACTTGACTGCTGCCCTTCTGCTGCAGTCTGCTAATCATTCGCAACCTACTTGTTCCACAAAGGTCCTTATAAGGACTGGTAAGGTCTAGGGTGCTACAGTACATAGGGTTGAGTGAGGTACAGTCTGCTATTCCTTAAGGACTGGTATAGGTCCACAATACTTAGGGTTGAGGTGCACTACTGCTGACCGCTGTTCTATACTGCAGCAGTCCTTCATCAGTATAGGGACTGACGTACAGTCTGCTAATCAGTCACAACCTACTTGTTCCACAAAGGTCCTTATAAGGACTGGTAAGGTCTAGGGTGCTACAGTACATAGGGTTGAGTGAGGTACAGTCTGCTATTCCATAAGGACTGGTATAGGTCCACAATACATAAGGTTGAGGTGCACTATTGCTGACCGCTGCCCTATACTGCAGCAGTCCTTCATCAGTATAGGGACTGACGTACAGTCTGCTAATCATTCACAACCTACTTTTTCCACAAAGGTCCTTATAAGGACTGGTAAGGTCTAGGGTGCTACAGTACATAGGGTTGAGTGAGGTACAGTCTGCTATTCCATAAGGACTGGAATAGGTCCACAATACATAGGGTTGAGGTGCACTACTGCTGACCGCTGCCCTATACTGCAGCAGCCCTTCATCAGTATAGGGACTGACGTACAGTCTGCTAATCAGTCACAACCTACTTGTTCCACAAAGGTCCTTATAAGGACTGGAAAGGTCTAGGGTGCTACAGTACATAGGGTTGAGTGAGGTACAGTCTGCTATTCCTTAAGGACTGGTATAGGTCCACAATACATAGGGTTGAGGTGCACTACTGCTGACCGCTGCTCTATACTGCAGCAGTCCTTCATCAGTATAGGGACTGACGTACAGTCTGCTAATCATTCATAACCTACTTGTTCCACAAAGGTCCTTATAAGGACTGGTAAGGTCTAGGGTGCCACAGTACATAGGGTTGAGTGAGGTACAGTCTGCTATTCCTTAGGGACTGGTATAGGTCCACAGTACATAGGGTTGAGGTGCACTACTGCTGACCGCTGCCCTATACTGCAGAAGTCCTTCATCAGTATAGGGACTGATGTACAGTCTGCTAATCATTCACAACCTACTTGTTCCACAAAGGTCCTTATAAGGACTGGTAAGGTCTAGGGTGCCACAGTACATAGGGTTGAGTGAGGTACAGTCTGCTATTCCTTAGGGACTGGTATAGGTCCACAATACATAGGGTTGAGGTGCACTACTGCTGACCGCTGCCCTATACTGCAGCAGTCCTTCATCAGTATAGGGACTGACGTACAGTCTGCTAATCAGTCACAACCTACTTGTTCCACAAAGGTCCTTATAAGGACTGGTAAGGTCTAGGGTGCTACAGTACATAGGGTTGAGTGAGGTACAGTCTGCTATTCCATAAGGACTGGTATAGGTCCACAATACATAAGGTTGAGGTGCACTATTGCTGACCGCTGCCCTATACTGCAGCAGTCCTTCATCAGTATAGGGACTGACGTACAGTCTGCTAATCATTCACAACCTACTTTTTCCACAAAGGTCCTTATAAGGACTGGTAAGGTCTAGGGTGCTACAGTACATAGGGTTGAGTGAGGTACAGTCTGCTATTCCATAAGGACTGGAATAGGTCCACAATACATAGGGTTGAGGTGCACTACTGCTGACCGCTGCCCTATACTGCAGCAGCCCTTCATCAGTATAGGGACTGACGTACAGTCTGCTAATCAGTCACAACCTACTTGTTCCACAAAGGTCCTTATAAGGACTGGAAAGGTCTAGGGTGCTACAGTACATAGGGTTGAGTGAGGTACAGTCTGCTATTCCTTAAGGACTGGTATAGGTCCACAATACATAGGGTTGAGGTGCACTACTGCTGACCGCTGCTCTATACTGCAGCAGTCCTTCATCAGTATAGGGACTGACGTACAGTCTGCTAATCATTCATAACCTACTTGTTCCACAAAGGTCCTTATAAGGACTGGTAAGGTCTAGGGTGCCACAGTACATAGGGTTGAGTGAGGTACAGTCTGCTATTCCTTAGGGACTGGTATAGGTCCACAGTACATAGGGTTGAGGTGCACTACTGCTGACCGCTGCCCTATACTGCAGAAGTCCTTCATCAGTATAGGGACTGATGTACAGTCTGCTAATCATTCACAACCTACTTGTTCCACAAAGGTCCTTATAAGGACTGGTAAGGTCTAGGGTGCCACAGTACATAGGGTTGAGTGAGGTACAGTCTGCTATTCCTTAGGGACTGGTATAGGTCCACAATACATAGGGTTGAGGTGCACTACTGCTGACCGCTGCCCTATACTGCAGCAGTCCTTCATCAGTATAGGGACTGACGTACAGTCTGTTAATCATTCACAACCTACTTGTTCCACAAAGGTCCTTATAAGGACTGGTAAGGTCTAGGGTGCTACAGTACATAGGGTTGAGTGAGGTACAGTCTGCTATTCCATAAGGACTGATATAGGTCCACAATACATAGGGTTGAGGTGCACTACTGCTGACCGCTGCCCTATACTGCAGCAGTCCTTTATCAGTATAGGGACTGAGATTTTTGTCACAGGGTCATTTAAAAAATGACAGGCAGAGGAAGAGGCAGGCCCTTCCGCAGGGGTGGTAGGGGTAGGGCAGGAGCAACAGGCTTGAGCCAAAGTGGGAAGTTGCAGAAGGTGCGTTCAATTACTTTAAAGGAGGTACCAGACTTGGTTGAGTGGCTCACTCAGCCTGACTCTTCTGCACCCTCCTCATTCTCTCGATCTGCACCCTCTTCTTCACTCTCTGCTATGTGCACCCCCAAAGACACTACCACCAACAACACCACCACCACCACATACCTTTCACTTGAGTCACAGGAATTATTTTCCGATCCATATCAAGACATTTATGATGAGTAGCCACTCTTGGTATTGGATCAGGAAGAGGAGGTAGCAACAACCGCTACTCAGCAGTCTGACGACAGTACCCAGATCAGCCCAAGGAGGAGGTTGGTCCCCGGTGTTGCTGCCTACTCCGAGATCTCTACTTATAGCGGTGGGGAAGGTGACGTCGATGATGACGTGTCTAGTGATGTCATGTGGGTGCCCACAAGAGAGGAAGAGGAGGGGAGTTCAGAGGGAGATATGGACCAGCAGATAGGGAGGAGAAGCAGGAATAACTTACATTGCACAGGAGGGACAAAGCAGACTGCAAATGTATTAGGAGCGAGTCATCGAGCATGTACGGTCACATCTGGCGCTCCCAGGACACCGGCACATGGCTCCGCAGTGTGGGCTTTTTTTAACGTGTCCGCTGCTGACAATAGCATTGCCATCTGCAATCTTTGCAGTCAACGCATTAGTCGCGGTAAGCCCAACACTCACCTAGGGACGACCGCCTTAAGAAGGCACATGAGCAGCCATCACCGAGCCCAGTGGGAGCAACGGAACACACAAAGCCACACTCCAGGCTCTCACCGTACAGCCTCATCTTCTACTTCTCCTTCTCCTGACAATTGTCCTCCACTCCACCTTCCATCACACCAAGCTCACGTTTTTCTGCAAAAAGGCAGGCTTCCGTGGGCCTAATGTTCGAGCGTAAAAAAATGATGACGCCGGATAACCCTCTTGCCCAACGGTTGACGGCTGGCTTGTCAGAACTCATAGCCCGCCAACTACTGCCATATAAACTGGTGGACTCGGAGGCCTTTCGCAAATTTGTGGCCATTGGAACACCACAATGGAAGGTCCCAGGAAGGAAGTATTTCTCAGAGAAGGGCATCCCAGAGCTATATGGCCATGTTCAGCGGCAAGTAAATGTATCTCTGGCACACAGTGTCGGTGCCAAGATACATCTGACCACAGACACGTGGTCTAGCAAAGACGGGCAGGGAAAGTATATCACTTTTACTGCCCACTGGGTGAACCTTCTGATGGCCGTCAAGCATGTAACCCGTGGCACCCCTGTAGATTTGGTTTTACCGCCACGGATTGCATGCAGGCCTGGCTCTTCTTCTCCTCCTCCTCCTACTCCATCCTCCTCCCTCTCCTCCTCAGCTAACTCCTCCTTTTCCGCTGCTAGCATCTCTTCCGCTGCGCTGCCCAAGCTCCCCAGAACCTATTCAGCATGCCAGGTGAGATGTTGCCATGCCGTGCTGCGTCTGTTGTGCCTGGAAGCCAAGAGTCACACTGGCCCGGCACTCCTTTCAGCTTTGCGTTCACAGGCAGATCAGTGGCTAACACTGCTCAATTTGACAGTTGGTAAAGTGGTGTGTGACAACGGTGCCAATCTACTTAGCGCATTGAAACAGGGCAAAATGACGCACGTGCCATGCATGGCACACATCTTAAACTTGGTCGTGCAGCAATTCGTTGTCAAATACCCTGGGGTCCAGGACATCTTGCGGCAGGCAAGGAAAATCTCGGTCCATTTCAGAAGATCTTACACGACCATGGCTCGCCTTGCTGACATTCAGCGGCGACACAATCTGCCGGTCAGACGTCTTATTTGCGATTACTCGACGCGATGGAACTCAACCTTCTATATGCTTGATAGGCTGCTCCAGCAGAAACGTGCAGTTAACGTCTACCTGTATGAACTCTGCGGCAGAACCGGATCTGGGGAGCTGGGTTTTTTTTCACCGCGCCAGTGGCTGCTCATGCGCGACGCATGCAGACTTCTGCGGCCATTTGAGGAGATCACCAAACCGGTCAGTCGCAGCCATGGCGCCATCAGTGACATGGTACCTTATGCCTTCTTTATGGAGCGTGCATTGCGTCGTGTCATTGATCAAGCTGTGGAGGAGCAGGAGCGGGAAGATGAGGAAGTTGCAATGCTGGATGAATTCCCAGGGGGGGCTACTCTATCTGAGACAAGTCAACAACAGGAGTCTGAAGAGGAGTCAGAGGAGGATGGTGCCGGGGCAGATGAGGAGGAGCAAGAAGAGCATGCTTTAAACCTTTCTGGGATCCCTGTTGTTGTGCGTGGATGGGGAGAGGAGAATGAAGAGGACGACATTATCCTGGATGATGAGCAGGAGCCAGGCCACCACACCGCTTCCAGTTTAGTGCAAATGGGGGCCTTCATGCTCCAGTGTTTTAATAGGGACCCCCGTATAAAAAGCATAAGGGTCAAGGACCAGTACTCGGTGGCAACGTACTTAGACCCCTGGTACAAACACAAAATGGCGGAAATGTTACCGTCGTCACAGAGGGCTGTCAGAATTCTGCTTTTGCGTGTGCTGGCAGAGGAGCAATACCCACTCCCAGAGAAGGAGTTGCGGGTACCAATCCAACAGCGACTGCAAGAAGAGGCCGGTTTGAAGATGTGTTGGTGACTTCGACAGGTGTCATCCGGAGCCAGCATCAGGGAACGCCTAGACCGTCAGGTGTCCGACTACATCGAGTTAACGGCCGATGTGGACACTCTGAGGAGTGATGAACCCCTGGACTACTGGGTGGGCAGGCTTGACCTCTGGCCAGAGCTTGCCCAATTTGCAATCGAACTGTTGGCTTGCCCCTCGTCCAGTGTCCTGTCCGAAAGGACGTTCAGCGCAGCAGGGGGGATCGTGACCGATAAGCGTACTCGCCTAGCTCACGACAGTGTTAACTACCTCACATTTCTAAAAATGAATGAGGCATGGATCTCGGAGGAATTCAACACATGTGACCAGTAGACCATGTATATGTCTATAAACTATTTTTTTAATCGAGCACACAGACCTTCTTTCTACATTTGGCTCACTTCCTTTTTCAAAAAAAGCACACCGTACTATATGCCCGTACCCTCCTCTTTGAAGAGGTTGAGCGGTGTCATATTTCTACTGGGGCTGCTTATTATGAGGGGCTCCCACCATCCCTGTGCTGTGCTGACTTCCTCCTGGGGCTGCTTATTATGAGGGGCTCCCACCATCCCTGTGCTGTGCTGACTTCCTCCTGGGGCTGTACCTCTGCTGTGCATATTATGAGGGGCTCCCACCATCCCTGTGCTATGCTCATTATGAGGGGCTCCCACCATCCCTGTGCTATGCTAATTATGAGGGGCTCCCACCATCCCTGTGCTATGCTGACTTCCTCCTGGGGCTGCTTACGGTGCAGGTGTCAGTGCTGTATATCACGGTGCTGGTGTCAGTGCTGTATATCACGGTGCTGGTGCGAGTGCTTTATGTCACGCTGCTGATGTCAGTGCTCTCTATCACGGTGCTGCTGTCAGTGCTGTATGTCACGGTGCTGGTGTCAGTGCTGTATATCACAGTGCTGGTGCGAGTGCTTTATGTCACGCTGCTGATGTCAGTGCTCTCTATCACGGTGCTGCTGTCAGTGCTCTCTATCACGGTGCTGCTGTCAGTGCTGTATAGCACGGTGCTGGTGTTAGTGCTTTATGTCACGCTGCTTATGTCAGTGCTCTCTATCACGGTGCTGGTGTCAGATCACTCTATCACGGTGTAGGTGTCATTGCTGTATGTCACGCTGCTGATGTCAGTGCTCTCTATCACGGTGCTGTTGTCAGATCACTCTATCACGATGCAGGTGTCATTGCTGTATGTCACGCTGCTGATGTCAGTGCTCTCTATCACAGTGCTGCTGTCAGTGCTGTATGTCACGGTGCTGGTGTTAGTGCTTTATGTCACGCTGCTGATGTCAGTGCTCTCTATCAAGGTGCTGTTGTCAGATCACTCTATCACGGTGCAGGTGTCATTGCTGTATGTCACACTGCTGATGTCAGTGCTCTCTATCACAGTGCTGCTGTCAGTGCTGTATATCACGGTGCTGGTGTTAGTGCTTTATGTCATGCTGCTGATGTCAGTGCTCTCTATCACGGTGCTGGTGTCAGATCACTCTATCACGGTGCAGGTGTCATTGCTGTATGTCACGCTGCTGATGTCAGTGCTCTCTATCACGGCGCTGCTGTCAGATGACTCTATCACGGTGCAGGTGTCATTGCTGTATGTCACGCTGCTGGTGATCATCTCCTGCACCCTCTTCTTTGCCTACCCTGACCTTCCCCCTCCTCCATTGCCTTCATGCGCTCCACACAGTCCTGAATTGTCACAACAATTTCACATATAAAAAAAGAATGCTTGTAGTTGTCGATCCCAGATTCACCTCATACATGTGTTATGTCATTGGCCATGTGGTGGGACTTTGTTTGCACAGCTATTAATTATTTTGTGGCTGCAAATTTGACCTGTAGGTTTGCAAAGTTTGCCTCCCATTGAAGTCAATGGGGCCTGCCGCGAACGTTACGGTTCGCGAACTATCGGCCGCGTTTGAAACGTCCCGTCGGAAGTTCTTCCATCACTACTGCCTGTTAAAATTATTATTATTTTTTGCATGAAGAGTGTTTGCTTGGTACATCTGCAATAGTTAGGCAATGTGGGGTCGGAGACTAGAGCTCACCCTCCTTCCCAGGTAACAGCTATAAGCACCTCTTTGACAGCATACCAACATCTAGCTATAGAAAAAAATTACTTCTAAAGTGAATTCAATTTAAACCCCAAAAATGATTAAACATGTCTTTTAATAAAACAAATGCTTTCTTCTAATATGTTATATGTAGATAAAAAATCTGTTTCTGTAACTTACTTTATTGCAAGCATAAATTTGCACTATTACAGCATTAAAAGTGAAATGCCTCGTGATCATTTTACTGAGACCTAAAAACAAAAGTCAGTATAGTTTGTTGACAAAATGATTTACATATCATGTTTAAGACTAGGTATATGTTAGACTATATACAGATCACTTACAGCACAATGAAAAATAGCAATGTATAAGTAGCTTTTCAAATTACATTTACTTCTGGACTCACTTATGCTTTCACTAGGAATCAATAAGATGTGCTTTGCGAGAATTGTATTGGCAGCCAGTAAAGAAGTGGAAGGATATTGAACTGTATGTTATTCTAAGCAATAAATCCTCAATGTTTAAGAAGCAAAAATAATAAAGAAAGAGGCTGCACCTTGTTGCCTCTGAGCAAAGATATCATTTAAGAAGGTTTAATCATTTATCTTATTACAGTTGATATACATGATCAGTGTTAGAAAAAATATAGTTCCATTGAAAGTTGAAAGTTGAACATTTCAGTAATAAATAATCATAATTGTAATTTTTTAGCAAATATTATTTGATAATATGTTCATTATTAGGGATTAGCTGAGCATACCTGGTTTCCGTTCAGGTCAAGTTTGGGTGCTAAATCTGAACCTTATTAAAGCCAATGGATCTGTATGTTAAAAATAAAATAAAATGAAGGGCAATTTTCTGGATGAATGGGCAAGGGAATGTAAAACAAATGGCATGAGGAGTTGGGCACTGCCCTGGGGAACAATTACCAAAGAAAAATAAATCTGGTGAGCCGCAGCAAATTGAATGCCCCATACACATGGTCAGATTTTCCGACAGAAATCGATTGATGGGAGCCTTTTGTCGGAAATTCCAACAAAAGTAGGCTCCATCACACATTTTCCATTGGAATTTCCATCTACACGTTTTCTACTCAACAATGTGTGACTTCTTCTTTCAATGTGTAAAAGCAGTTTTTGTAGTAAGTTGGTGTTTACAGTGACAATGGGGGTTATTTACTAAAGGCAAATCCACTTTGCACTACAAGTGTACTTTCATTGCAGTTTCAAGTGCACTTTTGCAGTGCCCTTGGAGTGCAAAATGGATTTTCCTTTAGTAAATAAGTCCCACACATGCCACATAGTTTGTTGCATTTTTTCTAAGAAAATTGTGCAGAATGCAGCAGGCAAGCACAATATGGTTCAGTTTATATTCCGCCATGTGGATTGGTGTCATAAATAGGTAGAACCGGCTGGCCATTATCCCAAAAGCATTCTCCACCACTCCTCTAGCTCTGGCCAGCCGGTAATTAAAAACCCTCTGGTCTGGGGTGAGGGTCCTCATAGGGAATGGCCGCATAAGTTGGTCCCCCAGTGCAAATGCTTCATCCGCAATGAAGATAGATGGGAGTCCTTTCACATTGTCTTCTGGAGGTGGCAAGCCCAAGCTGCCATTCTGCAGGCATCCCCACGTCCACATACAGGAACCCATAAGTAGCCAACACCACTGCCAATAACACAATACTATTAAACCCCTTGTAATTATAATAGTATGGGGGGTGGGACGATGTGGACGTGTTTCTCATCTATTGCCTCTCCACAGTTGGGAAAGTCCCAATGCTGGGCAAAGTGGGATGCCACAGTCTGCCATTCCTGTGGCGTTGAAGGAAAATGTGGAGTCAAACAAGAAAAAAAATAGTACTTTTGCATATAATATTGCAAGCAGATTAGATACAAACATTCTTGGCCAACATCAGTATAACATTTATTTTAAGGAGTACTTAAAGACAAAAATCGAAGGTCCACTTACCAGATTTAAAATTTTTAGGAGGGGGTGTTTTGGCCAGGTAACCCTCTTCACTTCATTGAGAGCGTAATGCATAAATAATGTGTGTTTCTTTGGCTAGCCCCTCCTTACTTACACTATTGGTAGCCCACTGGACAGGTAATAAGTGTCATAATACAGAATAAAACATATGAACACAAAAGAGGTGGTTTAGTGTGTATGGGTTGGGCAAAGTCAGCAGATAGAGGATTTTTATGGGTTGACTTAGCGGTTGGGGGAGGGAGAGTTCTAAATGATTTTGTGACCCCCAAAAAAAAGCCTCTGCATGAATTTAAGCACACAAATAACATTTGTACACATTTTAGGGGGTGTATAGGGTAAAGCAGTACAATGGAGCTGAAAAATACATTGTTAAGTGACTAGGCTAGGTGGGTATGGGCCCAGGATAGCATGCACAAGAGGTTAGTGAAGGCAAATATGCATGAAGGGCAAAAAAGTATGTTTAAAAAATTCAAGCATGCATGAGGATAAAAGGGACATTTGCAGCATATTACAATAATGGTAATCAGAGAATGATGAAAGAAATACAATACATTAGCAAACATTAAATACATAGAATTTGATGTTAAAGGAGAAATGTTACCTTAACCACTTGCATACAGGGCAGTTTCACCCCCTTCCTGCCCAAGCCATTTTTCAGCTTTCAGCGCTATCACACTTTGAATGAAAATTGCGTGGTCATGCTACACTGTACCCAAACAAATGTTTTATAATTTTCTTCACACAAATAGAGCTTTCTTTTGGTGGTATTTAATCACTGCTTTTTTTTATTTTTTACAAAAAAAAGACCAAACATTTTGCAAAAAAATGTTTTTTTTACCTTTTTTTGTCAGTAAATTTTGTAACTAAGTAATTTTTCACCTTCACAGATGTGCGCTTATGAGGCGGCACTGATGGGCACAGATGGGCTGAACTGGTGGGCATGATGAGGTGGTACTTATGGGCACTGATGAGGCGGCACTTATGGGCAGTGATGAGGTGGCACTGATGAGGAGGCACTAATATGCCGCACTTATGGGCACTGATAGGTGGCACTGATATGTGGCACTGATGAGCACTGATAGGTGGCACTGATGGGCACTGTTAGGTGGCACTGATGGGCACTTATAGGCGGCACTGGTGGGCACTGATAGGCTGCGGTGGTGGGCACTGTTAGGTGGCACTGATGTGCACTAATAGGCTGCACTGGTGGGCATGGATAGGCAGCATGGAAAGGCAGTACAGATGGGCACTGATGGGCATTGATGGGTTGCACTGATGAGTGACACTGATGGGCAGCACCGACTGGCATGGCTAATGGACACTAATGTGTGGCACTTGTGGGCAGTGGTGGGCACTGATTTCTGCCACTGGTGGGAACTGTGTGCTGGCATTGGTGGGCACTGTATTTTACACTTTATCTATTTATTGTAATCAGGGCACTGATGATTATTGCCCTGATTACATCCCTAGTTGCCCAATGTGAGGAAATTAAGCTGATTGGCTCTCCTCTCCTCATACTTTGTCAATGTGAGAAGAGCCGATTACCGGGATCTCCGTGTTTATATGTGACCGGCTGTGATTGGACACAGCCAATCACATGGTTAAAGAGCCACGGAAGTATATATATATATTTATACAGATCAGGTCGCACCATGTCCTAGCAACACCGCGCAGCTGCAATCACCGTGCTACGCGCCCCTGTCATATGACGGAGTCCCAGAACAAAAGCTTCACTGCCCCACTGTCATTTGACAGTACGCAGGCGGCAAGAAGTTAACATAGTACTTCTTCAGGACCTGAATGATGGCAGAACAGGTCTCTGGAATAATGATCCCCAAAGCCAGGGGGGAAATTCCTGTCAAGAACTTGATGTCTTGCAGACTACCCGTCACCAAGTATCGCAACATGGCGACCTGCCTCTGTTCGGGAGTGATGGCTTGCCACATGCAGGTGTTCTGCCTGCTAATATAAGGGGACAATAAAGCCAACAAATGGTGAAAAACGGGGTCCGTCATCTGGAGATAATTCCTGAAATCATCAGGATTATTTTCTTGGATCTCCCACAACAAAGGCATGTGCGAGAATTGGTCATGCTGGAGCAACCAATGCTTTGTCCATGAACTCCTCCCCACCCTGTTCATGGACTGGGCTTGGGTCAAAGCAAGAACCCCAACACCAAGACCCTGCAAAGCACAAATTTTATGATGAGTAGGTAACTGCAACATGGCTTCAAAGCGGTTGACTGGTCAGAACGAACTAACAGAACGCACTGAAAAACAGAAAGGCCTGAGAAGAGCAACCTGAAAATCAGAAACGAGTGGACAAGGACGCACTGAAAATCAAATACATACTATAATAATAATGAAATGTACTGAAGAACAAATTTGAACTGACTACATGCACTGAAGAACAGATATGAACTCACAAGCACAGACTGAAGAGCAGTAACGATCGGAAAAGCACAAATCTGTAAAGCGCAAATCGTCTTTTACCAAACTTCTACTAACACGAGATTAGCAGAAGGAGTCTGAAATGGTGGCACACTGGTTATTGAACACCCTCTTTATAGTGCTGTCATATGTGTTGTACGTCACTGCGTTCTTAACGTTCAGAATTTCCGACCAACATTGTGTGACCGTATGTATGCAAGACAAGTTTGAGCCAACATCCGTCGCAAAAAAAACATGAATTTTGTTGTCGGAATGTCCGATCGTGTGTATGCGGCATTACACTGCTAAAATGTAACATGGAAAAAATTCAGAAATAACATGCCTAGGGGTGACTTTAAGCTTCATCAGAAGTGATGCATCACTAATATGTATGCAACCTACTACATCAAAAATGACAGTTATAAAGGATTGCAGTTGCAGTTTAAAATGCCAGCAAAGTAATGGGCGCTTACTTATTTTTGTAAACAAAGCAGCTGAGTGTTCTCTTGATTTATAGCAGAGCTTTATCCTAATTGAGGGTCTGGATAGTATGGATGTTAATAGGGACCCCACACAACAAAAAGGTGGGATTCCCCCTAAAAATGCATAGCTTTATTTTTGATGAAAGTCTAGTATGGATGAGAGTGTTGTATGGATGTCAAGGAGGTCCCCACACAAAAAATAACAACACATGGTCCTCCAAATTTCATACCAGACCTTCTGATCTGATGTCTTTTAAGGGGGAACCTCATGCAAAAAAATTTGTAAGAAAAGTGCGGGGTCCCCCCAGGGCCGGACTGGAAATAAAAACCAGCCCTGGAAATAATTTCATACCAGCCCCATAGCATTTTTATACCAGCCCAACAACATAACGTCATTATTTTCTTGTTCACAAAAGGGAAAACCGTGCAGTTTAAAGCATATTTGAAGAGTGTATTATACAGTTGCAATAAAAAGTATGTGAACCCTTTTGTAATGATATGGATTTCTGCACAAATTGGTCATAAAGTGTGATCTGATCTTCATCTAAGTCACAACAATAGACAATCACAGTCTGCTTAAACCAATAACACACAAAGAATTAATATTATCATGTTTTTATTGAACACACTATGTAAACATTCACAGTGCATGTGGAAAAGGTATGTGAACCCTTGGATTTAATAACTGGTTGAACCTCCTTTGGCAGCAATAACTTCAACCAAACATTTCCTGTAGTTGCAGATCAGACGTGTACAATGTGGACAACAGTCAGGAGTAATTCTTGAATATTCCTCTTTACAGAACTGTTTCAGTTCAGCAATATTCTTGGGATGTCTGGTGTGAATCACTTTCTTGAGGTCATGCCACAGCATCTCAATCGGGTTGAGGTCAGGACTCTGACTGGGCCACACCAGAAGGTGTATTTTCTTCTGTTTAAGCCATTCTGTTGTTGATTTACTTCTATGCTTTGGGTTGTTGTCCTGCTGCAACACCCATCTTCTATTGAGCTTAAGCCGGTGGACAGTTCTCCTGGAAAATGTCTTGATAAACTTGGGAATTCATTTTTCCTTCGATGATAGCAATCCATCCAGGCCCTGATGCAGCAAAGCAGCCCCAAACCATGATGGCACCACCACCATACTTCACAGTTGGGATGAGGTTTTGATGTTGGTGTGCTGTGCCACTTTTTCTCCCCACATAGTTTTGTGTGTTTCTTCCAAACATCTCAACTTTGGTTTCATCTGTCCACAGAATATTTGCCAGTATTGCTGTGGAACACCCAGGTGCTCTTGTGCAAACTGTAAACATGCAGCAATGTTTTTTTTTGGACAGCAGTGGCTTCCTCTGTGGTATCCTACCATGAAATCCATTCTTGTTTAGTGTTTTACATATCGTAGATTCATTAACAGGGATGTTAGCACACACCAGAGACTTTTGTAAGTCTTTAACTGACACTCTAGGATTCTTATTCACCTCATTGAGCAGTCTGCGCTGTGCTCTTGCAGTCATCTTTACAGGATGCCCACTCCTAGGGAGAGTAGCAGTAGTGCTGAACTTTCTCCATTTATAGACAATTTGTCTTACAGTGGAATGGATGCTTTTGGGGATACTTTTATGACCCTTTCCAGCTTTATGCAAGTCAACAATTCTTAATTGTAGGTCTTCTGAGAGCTCTTTTGTGTGAGGCATCATTCACATCAGGCAATGCTTCTTGTGAAAAGCAAACCCAGAACGGGTGTGTGTTTTGTATAGGGTAACCAACACCTCCAATCTCATCTCATTGTTTGGACACCAGCTGGCTGAGACTTCACTCCAATTAGCTCTTGGAGATCTCATTAGTCTAAGGGTTCACATACTTTTTCCACCTGCACTGTGAATGTTTACATGGTGTGTTCAATAAAAACATGGTAACATTTAATTCTTTGTGTGTTATTAGTTTAAGCAGATTGTGATTGTCTATTGTTGTGACTTAGATGAAGATCAGATCACATTTTATGACCAATTTGGCAGAAATCCATATCATTGCAAAAAGGTTCATATACTTTTTTATTACAACTGCATATAGATAAGAGAGATGTGGAATTTACAAACAGCACCAATTTTTTTACTGGCAAAAATCATGGCATTTACTGGCAATTTTTATACTGACATTGCAAAAAAAAGTGCCTAAAATGGCAGTTTTCAGTGCAAATATCAATATTTACGCTATCAACATGTAGCTAAAGCTATTAGCAATGTGTTTAAGTCAAACAAAAGTCAAAAACCATATTTCTCCATTTACATGAAGGTCAGATTAATATAACCCAGCACAGACTCTGACATAAAGGGAACATACAGATCATGATCTAAGCAGGAACTCTGATATAAAAGGGGGGCACTGGTGACCAGAGACCACCTTATATCACCTTATATCAGAGTCCATTGCATTCCCCTTTACATCAGAGTTCTCAGTTACATCAGGGTCTGCAGCATTGCCCTTTACATCAGAGTCCCCCCTTGCAATGTAAGGTGGCATCCAGACTATGATGTAAAGGGGAACTCTGGGAATGTGGGGAGGACTCTAGTGACCAGAGACCACCTTCCGCAGAAAGAAAACACTAAGATAAGGGGGTTTACTGATATAAGGGGGACACCTTTATATCAGTGGCCCCTTAAAATATTGTATTGACCCCCCTCCCTCTCAGGCTGGCCTGGCGACGCTGTCACTGACCTCCTCTCAGGTGCACCATGCAGGACTCAGTCAGTTCGCTCCTGCTTGTTGGCTCGGGTTTTATCCTCTCTGCAGTCCATAGATGTCTGATTTCTCTCATGACTCCCATCCCTGTGGCACTCTCACTCTTGACTCCTCTCCAGGGGAGGTCAGAGGCTGCAGATGGTACAGGGGAGGTCAGAGGCTGCGGAAGGGATGATAAGGGAGGTCAGAGGCTATGGAGGGGATGACAGGGGAGGTCAGAGGCTGCGGAGGGGATGACAGGGGAGGTTAGAGGCTGCAGAGGGGATGACAGGGGAGGTCAGAGGCTGCAGGGGAGGAAGGGGAGGTCAGAGGCTGCAGAGGGGGGACAGTGGATTTCAGAGGCTGCGGAGGCGAGGGTATAGGAGGTCAGAGGCTGCAGGGGGGCAGGAGGTCAGAGGCTGTAGGGGGGACAGGAGGTCAGAGGCTGCAGGGTGGGACAGGAGGTCAGAGGCTGCGGTGGGGGGACAGGAGGTCAGAGGCTGAAGTGGTGGGACAGGAGGTCAGAGGCTGCAGGGGGGAACAGGAGGTCAGAGGCTGCAGAGGGGACAACAGGGGAAGTCAGAGGCTGCAGAGGGGATGACAGGGGAGGTCAGAGGCTGCGGAGGGTGGAGGACAGGGGAGGTCAGAGGCTGCGGAGGGTGGAGGACAGGGGAGGTCAGAGGCTGCGGAGGGTGGAGGACAGGGGAGGTCAGAGGCTGTGGAGGGGGGGAACAGGAGTTCAGAGGCTACAGAGGGGATGACAGGAGGTCAGAGGCTGTGGGGGGATAGGAGGTCAGAGGCTGCGAAGGGGATGACAGGAGGTCAGAGGCTGCGGGCGGGACCAGAGGTCAGAGGCTGTGGGGGGGACAGGAGGTCAGAGGCTGCAGATGGGGGACAGGAGGTCAGAGGCTGCAGGGGGGCACAGGAGGTCAGAGGCTGCAGGAGAGACAGGAGGTCAGAGGCTGCAGGGGGAGGGGAGTGGACAGGACATCAGAGGCTGTGGGGGTGGACAGAAGGTCAGAGGCTGCAGGGGGGAGGGGGTGTTCAGGAGGTCAGAGGCTGTGGGGGAAGGGGGTGGACAGGATGTCAGAGGCTGGGGGGGGAGGGGGGGCATTTAGGAGGTCAGAGGCTGCAGGGACGTAGGAAGGGGCACACACCACCAGACAAGACCTGCTTTACTTTTAAAAATGGCACCGCGTGGCGGCATTGTGTCACTGCGTATGCTCCCACCTTTCCTGCGTAGTTGCATATCGGCCCGACCCCACAGCCATATATTTTTTATTCTTTATTTGTTTTTTCTCACAAAAAATATATTTTTTTTTAAATTAGTACTAAGAAAAAAAGTTAAAAAGGGATGGGGAACCCCCCTCTCCACTCCACATCCCCCCACCTCTCTCCCTCTCACCTCTCTCCTCCAAAGTATAGCATTCCTCTATACTGATTGCCTGAGACTCTCCCCCTCTTTTGAATTAATAATGAGATTCCATGTGGACCATGTTTTCCGGTAGGTCTCTCTTTTCTGTCGAGCTGTCCATACTAGTTCTTCCATTTGATTCAGTTCCTCTACCCTCTTGAGTCAAAGTCCAACCGACAGGGGTTGTCTTTGCATCCAAGAACAAGGTATACATGCTCTAGCCGCATTCAGGAGGTGACAAACTATTGATTCCTTATATCTCTTGACTGGCATTTTGGAATCTTGTAATATAAAAAAGGCCGGATCATCAGGGATATCACCTTCCCAGAACCGTTGACTAATTCTCTCCACCTCTTTCCAAAAGCCCTCAATTCTAGGGCAGGACCAAAAGATATGCAATAGCATCCCAGGTTCCTCACAGCATCTCCAAAAGATGTCAGAAACTTCTGGGTAACATCTGTGAAGAAGCTCTGGGGTTCGGTACCACTTAGGCCGCGTACACACGGGCGGACTGTTCGCCCAACTTTGTTCGTCAAACAATCTGACAAACAGTCCGCTCAAAATTTGCATGAACGGACTTGACCACACACGATGAACGAACATTCCGCTGAAAACGTGCGCGATGACGTGAACGGCACGTAAGACGGGACGAGAAATTCGACGTCCAATACACTGCAATGCAACCTTCGCCGTGTAAATCCTTTCTGAGCATGCGCGAAACTTAGTTTGTCGAACAAGCCTACACACGAGCGGACTGTCCGCTGAAACCAAGTTTCAGCGGACTGTCTTATGGAAATTCCGAAAAACTTTGTTCGACAGACTGTCCGCTGAAGCCCACACACGAGCGGACTGTCCGCTGAAACACTGTTCAGCGGACAAAGTTGGGCGAACAGTCCGCCCGTGTGTACGCGGCCTGAGAGACAATTTTATAGTTTGTTTTCTGCGTCCTTGTACACGTTGAAGATTCAAATATATTATACTAGTACGCTGTTCTGAATTTTTTTTACCTAAATCCGATTCCCATTTACCTAGGAATGGCAACTGGGAATCCTCTGAAGGTCTAACCAATAGGTCATACATCTTTGAGAGCACATGTGAAATCACCCCTTTCTCATTACAATATTCTTCAAATCTTGTTAATTTCCCCGTGTACGAAATGTTACAATTGTGCCGCACACCAAAAGTCTAATTGGTACAAGTTAGAACTAGATATTAGTGTTTACAGAGTAGGCCACGAGCCTGCTTCTAGAAAATGGGAGGCTTGATATAGCCCCCTTTCTATTAATATATACAAATTGTGGATTCCCCAAAATGGGGAATAGTGGGGACTCAAATGATGATAATTCCCCTTTAGAGATAAATCCATAGCACATTCTTATCGTATGACCTATCAATGGGTGTGTCTTAATCGTAGATGGAAGTTACCTATAGCATCAAGGTGCTCTATATAATAGGGCCCTACACTGTGCTTGTTCCAGATTCGGACATATCCTTAAATCTCCATGTCTGCACCAGTCGATTATTCGTCTCAATATGGCTGCTTGATAGTATTTATATACATCAGGTATTGGCATCCCCCTGTATTGCTTAGGAAGGGTCAACAGGGATCTTCTAACCCTTGGGTGTTTCTGTGCCCAGATAAATCCAGTAAAGAGTGTATTAATCTGTTTGAAATATTGCCTGGGAATGGCAATAGGTAATGCCTGAAATAGATATAAAAACTTTGGTAGAATGTTCATTTTAAGTATATTGCCTCTTCCGATCCAAGACAAAGGGCGGACAGGAGGTCAGAGGCTGCAGGGGGGAGGGGGGTGGACAGGAGGTCAGAGGTTGCGGGGGGAGGGGGGGCATTCAGGAGGTCAGAGGCTGCGAGTGGAGACGTAGGAAGAGGCACAGTTGTATGTGGGCACAGCCATATTTTTTTCAGGTGCCGCTACCCTCACAGCGGCCCCAGGGGCAGCCAGGCACCCAGCGCACTGGGAAATTTCCCGGGATCCCAGTAGGCCAGTCTGGTCCTGGGTCCCCCATACCAGACCCCTAATCAAGCAGGAGAGAAAAAGGTGGGATGGGTATGTGGCCTCCCCCTCTTGAACCATACCATGTTGATGTGGATGAATACCTCTTCCTCAAAACCCTGCTTGATGGTTGTGGGGATGCTGAAAATGGTGAGCTTATTAAAATTTGAAAGCCCCTTTATCCAAATTTGTACACCAAGGCGCAGATGCATCTTGCTCTGCAGGTCACCACGGCAGCCAAACAAACAATAGCTAAAGCCTGGAAAACTCCCACCCTGCGCTTGACTGAAGCCAAGAATAGGGTTACGCAGGCAATGATACACAGCAAAATCGAAGCAACTGTTCAAGACACTATCCCCCGACACTCTAAAATCTGGCATCCATGGGTTGAACATTACCTACCCCTACACTTCGACCACCATCTATTAGATCCATAGTAACATATATTCTTTGGTCAGCGGTTAACAGCTGGCCTATAGTTGTTTAGTGGGAGCCGGCCGACCAAAGCTTTTGCCTTTCTACTTTCCTCTTCCCCCATCCCTCCTCTATTCCCTTTCCTTTCTTTCCCTCTCCTTCTTACCATCTGCTCTCTTGTCTTTCCCTCCTTTCTTCCCTTTCTCCTTCTACTTTTCTTGCCTTGTACTTTAATATCCACCCTCTTAATGTACCCAATCGTAATAGTCATTCACCCTAGAGGTGATTTTGGGTAACACTAGTTACACTTTGAATGTTCTGCAACTTTACGTATACACAGAACTGATTATCCTGCACTTTTCTATATGATAATGTCCTAGCCTTTATGTATGCTACATATATCTGCCTATATGTTCTAGTGTCTAGGCTTAATGTAAATTAGGTTTCAAACAGACACAGTTCATACTGCTAATTTGTCAACTTTATTGTAACCTGACATGGTCTAGAGTACATTTTGATGTTATTTCTTCTTCATTGTGTACAAGACAAAATGCTGTTTCCTATGCACTCTTTGTTTCCTATGATAATAAAAAACTTTTTGAACTAAAATTTGAAAGCCCCTTTTAAAAATAAGAGCGCTTTAAGATACCAGCCCCCCCCCCCCCCGCAGGTAAATGAGTACGGGGTACAGAGTATCCCTATTAACTCACAAACAATACCACACAATACCACACTTTTTCAAAAGTCCTTTTAAAAAAAATCTAAAACCCAAGAAGTACCACAATGTAAAACCATTGTGATTCACATCATTCAACAATGCAGAGCCATGTCATTAGCGATTAGCTACTTCTGATGCCCACTGAAACTAAAATATCCAGGGCTGTCTTTAATTTTGATTGGGCCCTGGGCAAACATTTTCTTGCCCCCCCCCCCTCCATTCTGAGACATACAAAAAATAGCAGGTAGACTCAAAATCAGTTTACTGCAGCAGATCACGCAGTGATTGCAATTGGTTGCCAGAGGTTACAGCCTATCCATACTGCTTGCTGGCTGGTTGCTAGAGGCTACAACACATAATTTCTGCTTGCCGATTGGCTGCTAGAGGTTAATGCACATCAGTACCACTTACTGATTGGCTGCTAGAGATTAAAGCAGATCACTACTGTTCGCTGATTGGTTGCTACAGGTTAATGCACATCATTACCTCTCACTGAGCAGTGGAGCAATCCTAAATAATTGAGCAAGTAAAGGGGCACATTAATACACATACTACAGGAGAGTGTCAGAGAGTGCAGACATACTACAGGAGAGGTTCAGAGACTGCAGACATACTACAGGAGACAATCAGAGACTGCGGACATACTGCAGGAGACAATCAGAGACTGCGGACATACTGCAGGAGACAATCAGAGACTGCGGACATACTGCAGGAGACAATCAGAGACTGCGGACATACTGCAGGAGATTACCAAAGACTGGGGACATACTGCAGGAGACAATCAGAGACTGGGGACATACTGCAGGAGACAATCGGAGACTGGGGACATACTGCAGGAGACAATCAGAGACTGTGGACATACTGCAGGAGACAATCAGAGACTGCAGACATACTTCAGGAGACATTCAGAGACTGCGAACATACTGCAGGAGACAATCAGAGACTGCAGACATACTACAGGAGACAATCAGAGACTGCGGACATACTGCAGGAGACAATCAGAGACTGCGGACATACTGCAGGAGACAATCAGAGACTGCGAATATGATACAGGTGATGGTCAGAGAACTTTCAGCAATGCACAGCTTGACAGTTGAATAACACAGCTCAGGGTTTAAGCAGTCAGGCATTTTATGGGTGCAAGGACATACCTGGCTAGCCAAACTCACTACATACATTTAGAGGTATGTGGACGGGGCTTCCATTCTCTGATCTCACTACAACAGCCGGGAGCTCCACTGATGCTGTGTAGTGGGGCCCCGTTACCCGTGAATTGGAGCCCCAATGAAGGTTTTTCAGAGTGCACAGAGGAGGCTGTATTCCCACGCTAGCCAGCTCAGAGGGGGCGGGGCCGGGAGCTCCACTGACGCTCTGACCCTGCCCCGTGCAGCCTATATGCTCCGAACAGAGCGGCTGTAGTGAGAGCCAGTGATCGGAGTGGGAGCGTCAGTGGAACTCCCGGCCCTCTCTATACTGGCTGGGGAATACAGAGGTCCAGGGGCGGGGCCGGGAGCTCCACTGACGCTTCCACTCCGATCACTGGCTCTCACTACAGCCGCTCTGTTCCGAGCATACAGGCTGCACGGGGGTGGGGTCAGAGCGTCAGTGGAGCTCCCGGCCCTGCCCCCTCTCAGCTGGCTAGCATGGGAATACAGTCTCCCGTCCCGTGTCCTCTGCACACTCTGCAAAACCTTCATCGGGGCCCCAATTCGCGGGTAGCAGTGCGGGCCCCCTACAAACATTGGGCCCAGGGCAGGTGCCCCGTTTGCCCTGTGCTAAAGATGGCCCTGAAAATATCCCACAGACACAATCTTCTCCCATCACTTTCTTGTGCTAAATTACATCTTCCGGGGCCCTACTAAAAGTAAACAAAGATTGACATGAAGATATTTTGTTAGTGATTTTACATGGCTTTTTTTCTTATGGCAACCAACAGACATTGTTCATTGTAATTGTTGTGGATCTACATCACTTGATGATGTGATTGACAATGGATTTGCATTTTTCTTATACAGGACTTGTCAAAATGTGTCACTCTGTTTATTTACGGCTTTTTTTGTAATGCATAGGGATGCATGGGGTACAATGACCCCTTCAGATTCATTTACATGAGGGGGTGGTATCTGGGGCCCTCATATTGTTAAAGGAGGGCCTTGTCCCCATCAACATGCGGAAAAGTGGGTTTGCCAGGGGGGACCCAGGTTCCCCCTATGTTTATAGTACACATTCTTCTTCCCATCAAACAGAATCTTTTACAAATATTTTTTTCTTTGGTATATGTTTCCCAGGCCAGTGCCCAGCCCCTCCACCACTCCCCCCATGTCATTTGTTTGACAATACCTTGCCCATTAGACTAGAAAATGGCCATTCATTTTTCAAACATGTGCTCCTATTGAGGTGCAGTGCACAGTGCATTGCGGGGTGCTTGGCAGGCGAACATGCTGAACCGGTGCTCGGCTTGAACAGTTCACCCATCTCTAGTACAATCTCTGTACAATTTCTGTTAGATTTAACAAAACTATGGAATCGGACATTAGAATAAATATGATGTTCCTTGCTAACATGGTGTAATAGCTGCTGCCCACCCCAGCTAAACCCACATGTGTAGGATCAGTGGAGAGTTATGATCCAAGCAAAAAAATACAGGCACTTCATAAATATGAAAAATATGTGTGAATACCGTTATATACCAGAAAATCTCATTCCCAAGTGGTAAAATACATAAGCTTCATGTACAATAAAATTTGTTAATTGTACATATAAAGTCCATCAAGTGCACATCTAACATAGTCCTCAAAATGTGCAATGTGAATCACAATTCCAGACGTGAAGTGACGTAAAGGAAGGTGAAATTCGGCCTCTGATATGTAGAGTAATAACACCACCACCGTAGTGAGAAAGAGGGGAGGAGGCTTACCAAATGATGTGGACTCAAGGGAAGGCTTACGCCTCTCGAGTCATACAGGCCTGTAGGTTATCAAACCTAGTAATCGTACATCTAGTATATCGTCTCCCGCAAATCCTCAGATCATATGGTCATCCATAACATTCCTCCTGTAGCACTCATCCGATGGAGATAGGGAGCTCAGGTATCATGAGCCATGAAAGTAAGAGAAAAAAAATATAAAATTACACTCACATTCAATTCAATTGTAAATGACATAATCAGAAAGTAGCGATGTCTGTAAGGGGGGCCACCCGACGCATTTCAACTAAACAGTCGTCATCTGGGGACCCCAGACATCCCGGCTATGATAAAGTTTATAATATAATAAATAATAATAAAAAATATTCAATAATGTAATCAAATCCAAAAACACAGAAATTTGCTCATTTGTAGAATTGTCGCTGTCATTAGATTTAGTGTTTGATGACGAATTTCCCCACAAATCGCTATCGCTCAATTCTGCAAATGATTATAATTTATTATTGCTGTTTTCTTGTTGGTCTAAAATCAGTTTTGACATAAAGGGACACTTTTTGGTTGCTATGGACAATCTCCAAATTCCAGGCAGAAAAAACAGTATTTATAATATAAAAGTGCATGCAGGGCACTGCACAGACCACTAGGGGCAAAGGGTGTGTGTAATATTTTTATACAGTACTGTGATCTGTAAGATTACAGTACTGTGTGTGTTTCGTGTGTTTTCACTTTTTTGAATTTGGCACCGATCTCCGCTCCCGTGCGCCATAACGTCGCAGGGAACGGAGATCGGCGGCATTCGGGCACTGTGAATCGAGCGGAGGACAGCTCGATCACACAGCGCGGAGGACATCTCTGGATCCAGGGGACAAGGTAAGTAACTTCTCCCTGTATCTGTGGCTCAGAACCCTCTGGCTCGGGGTTACCGCTTATGGTGCTGAAATCCCAACCCAAACCAGACTCGGGATTACCGCCAGGGAGGTTAATGGATACCAATTTGGTAGCAGGGAATCCACCTTATGTTTCAGTTGTAGAAGAGAAGTGGGGGACTTGCTGCACATGCTATAACACTGCCTAAAACTATTTGATACTGGCCAGATATCACAAATTTTATCAACAGAGTCTTTAGTACACACATTCAAAACACCTGTCTGACCTGGATTTGAGATACTTGGGGATAATCATTTACTAATGTTAGCAATTATCTTACTTTTGTTCTAACACTGGATATTTTTAGCTAAAACATGATTATTGTCCTTACCTCCTACTGTTTAACCACTTACCTACAGGGCACTTTCACCTCCTTCCTGCCCAAGCAATTTTTCAGCTTTCAGCCCTGTCACATTTTGAATGACAATTTGCGTGGTAATGCTACACTGTACCCAAATAAAATTTTAGTAATTTTTTCACACAAATAGAGCTTTCTTTTGGTGGTATTTAACCACTTGCTTACTGGGCACTTAAACACCCTTCCTGCCCAGACCAATTTTCAGCTTTCGGTGCTCTCACACTTTGAATGACAATTACTCAGTCATGCAACACTGTACCCAAATGAATTTTGTTTCCTTTTTTTCCCACAAATAGAGCTTTCTTTTGGTGGTATTTGATCACCTCTGGGGTTTTTATTTTTTGCGCTATAAATGAAAAAAGACCGAAAATTTTGAAAAAAAACGCATATTTCTTTGTTTCTGTGACAGAATTATGCAAATTATTAATTTTTCTTCATAAATTTTGGCCACAATTTATACTGCTACATATCTTTGGTAAAAATAACCCAAATTTGTGGATATTATTTGGTCTTTGTGAAAGTTAGAGAGTCTACAAGGTGTGGTGCAAATCGCACAAAATTGATCACATCTGATGTACTGGTGGACTATCTCGCTTCTTGTGACCCGAACAAGTCAGGAAAGTACAAATACCCCCCAAATGACCCCTTTTTGGAAAGTAGACATTCCAAGGTATTTAGTAAGAGGCATGGTGAGGTTTTTGATGTTGTCATTTTTTTCCCACAATTCTTTGCAAAATTAAGATTTTTCATTTTTTTTTTCTCCACAAAATTGTCATTGTAATAGGTTATTTCTCTCACGTGGCATGTGTATACCACAAATGACACCCCTCAAAAAATTCTGCTACTCCTCCTGAGTATTACAATACCACATGTGTGTGACTTTTTCACAGCCTGGCCACATAGAGAGGCCCAACATGCAGGTAGCGCCATCATGTGTTCTAGGAACATAAGTTACACATCTAACTTGTTGACTATTTATTACACTTTTGAAGCACCAGGACAATGACATGTGACACTGATGACAGATGGCACTGATACGTGGCAATGATGACACTTATACGTGGCACTGATGACAGGTGGCACTGATGACAGATGGCACTAATATGTGGCACTGATGACAGATGGCACTAATATGTGGCACTGATGGCACGTGGCACTTATACATGGCACTGAAGACACGTGGCACTAATACGTGGCACTGATGACAGATGGCACTAATACGTGGCACTAATACGTGCCACAGATGACAGATGCCACTAATACATGGCACCGATGACGCATGACACTGATGACAGATGGCACTGATAAGTGGCATTGATGACACGTGACACTGACAACAGATGGCACGTGACACTGATGACAAATGGCACTGATACGTGGCACTGATGACAGATGGCACTATGTGGCACTGATGACACATGGCACTGATGACACGTGGCACTGACGACAGGTGGCACTGACGACAGGTGGCACTGGGGGCAGGTGGCACTGGGGGCAGGTAGCACTGGGGGCAGGTAGCACTGGGGTGGATGGCACTGGGGGCAGGTAGCACTGGGATGGATGGCACTGGGGGCAAGTAGCACTGGGGTGGATGGCACTGGGGGCAGGTAGCACTGGGGTGGATGGCACTGGGGTGGATGACACTGGGGTGGATGGCACTAGGGCGGATGGCACTGGGGCAGATGACACTGGGGCAGATGGCACTGCTGGGGTGGATGGCACTGCTGGGGGAGGATGGCACTTTTTATTTAATTTTTTTACTTTTTTTTTTTTTCCTTACTACAGGCAGAACGGCTGCCGCTGCAGCCGTTCATCTCTCCCCTCTCACACTGTCTGTGCGAGGAGGGAGAGCGGCGCTGAGAGATGATCTCATATGTTTACATATGAGATCATCTCCCATTGGACACGCCGATCACCCTGTAAACGGCCGCTGTGATTGGCCGTTTACAGCGATCTTTGTTTGCCTGTCCCCGGGGGACACGGCGAACACAGAACTTCCGCGATGCGCGCCCGCGGCGCCGCGCATTGCGGAAGTAAACATCAGGCCGTCCAGGGACGACCACCCGGACAAACGCGCCTGCTCTACGGCCGTCATTCGGCTATAGGGCGGGCGCGAGGTGGTTAACCACTTCAGCCCCGGAAGGATTTACCCCCTTAATGACCAGGCCATTTTTTGCGATATGGCACTGCATGGTCGACAAGTGCACGGTCATGTGACCCTGTACCGAAACAAAACTGGTGTTCTTTTTTCCCACAAATAGATTATTTTTATTTTATTTTATTATTATTATTTTATTATTTTTTGTGCTATAAACAAACAAAAAGCGACAATTTTGAAAAAAATAGAAAAAAAAAAATCAGTTTAGGCTGATATATATATTTTTTACATATTTTTGGTAAAAAAAAATCACAATAGGCATATATTGTTTGGTGTGCGCAAAAGTTATAGCGTCTACAAAACAGGAGCTAGATTTATGGCATTTTTTTTGTTAAGTTGGGGTCAGAATAGTGGAATAAACCTGAAGTGGCACAAATAGCTATGATACGAGACGAGACAGATGGCTAAGATAACATTTACTTATATTATGTTGAGGCTTGGTGTTAGGGTGTGTTTGGGAGTAAAAATTGATGACAAGCAAAAAAGTGGTAATCGGCAAGACAGTATGATCTCCTATTAAGCAATCTCTAATATGAAGTCCAATCTTCTTTCTTGCTATATAAATATACTGTATTGTGAGCTAAAATATCTACCCTGTTTCCCCAAAAATAAGACCTAGCGTGATTGTTGGTGATGGCTGCAATATAAGCCCTACCCCCCAAATAAGTCACCCTGTTTCCCCAAAAATAAGCTCTACCCTGAAAATAAGCCAGACAAGGACTTTAACTAGGGCTTACTTGGGGGGTAGGGCTTATATTGCAGCCATCCCAGACAATCACGCTAGGTCTTATTTTTGGGGGAAACAGGGTAAATAGGTTCACAGGTTGTGCTATAAATACTATACTGGAAAGGTAGTATCTATAATTATTTTCATTAGTGGATGCAAACCAACTGTGTATACCCCCTTCCACTTGTTTGTTTATCTATATAATGTTCTACCTTTTTCCCTTGTCCTGTTTTACCCTTTGTTTGTATTAATTTGTATAAAATAACACCTAAACATGCCTGTTAAATAGGTAAATAGGTTTATTTAAAAACTAAAGAAAGAACTGCAGTACAGCCTTGATTGTCAAGGTATATTCAGCCTTGAATACATGAATTAATGACAATAGTCTATTGCTTCTACTTCTGTTGCCATTGCTATTGTTATTTTATTGTGAGTGCCAGGAAATGTATGCAAATGTTTTTTTCTTAAATTACTTTATAACTTATTTACTTATCCAACTCTGTTCTCCTAGTGATACCATTGACTATATTACTCAGCTTAAGGTGATAACGGCCAATTGATTATCTAGATGAGCTGACTGACTGATTATTTAGTTGACTGCATGACATTTGGATCTGAAATTGTATCTTCAGCTGTAATTAACCTTATCCATAATAATCATATATGATGATTTAATGACTGATACATTAATTTAAATTATGTTTATAGGACCAGGCAGGAATTTTCTCTAGTAATTTAGAAGGATTAGATAAATAGATGTTTTGTTTTGCTCTCCCTCTGAATAAACACCATAACCACTAATTCACAGGAACAAGGTGATCTTGATGAATGTAACTTTTAAACTTTACCAATGATGTATAACATTTTTTGTTATTATATGTATTATTATATTGGGAATTGTATTTTTTACATAAATATTAATTTCAAATGCATGTGTTAATACATGTTTACCAATTCATGAAGCAGGTAGACAATACTGTATCACTAGATAAGTAGGAATGCGCAAATCTGCATGGGCCAAGGATGAATTCTAATATTAAATTCTGGCTATATTTGAGGCTAAGATGCAAGCTATTAAAAAAATAAATAAATAAATAAAAAACCACACACATAGATGTCCCAATTATTATATACTTGCGCAGGGATATTAGTAAACCCAACTCCTGCTCTATCTCTACTAAATATCGGTATAGATCGATATCCACCCTCATACCAACCAGTTATTACCCACATAATACTGGCAGCATTCTTAGTAGTACTTAGGAACTGGAAATTGACTCTAGCTCCTAACCTCCTGACCTCAGATGTGGTGAGATGAGTAAATCATAACTATACTTTTTAAGTGTATACTGGCCATGATGCTCTGAAATATGATGCCTTCTCCCAGTCATGGAATATCTGGATGGAAAGGCATATAGCTCTCCATGGTATGGATACATGATAGTAATGAACAACGTATCCTAAACGCTGCATATTAAAAGGTATTTGAATACTACTTCTACATTATCCACCTAAAAGAATTGTATCAGACTGCTCTTTGAGTCTTGCACTGTACTCTACACCCTGATTGTTTGTTTTTATTTCACTTATGCAAATTCAATAAAAAAAATATTTATAAAAAAAAAAAAAAAAAGACATGCAGGGCTGAACACTGCCATAAAGGATATTTAACAATTTAAGTATGTGTTAAATAGACACTGAGTAGAATCAGTACAGGACCCAAGTTCCTAGACATGAACTAGGCAGGGACAAAGGTTTATCCTGAAATAAAAATGAGTTTGATATTATCTGAAATACTGTAGCCACAATAGCCACAAATATTGTTCAGTAGCTGGACAGTATGCAAGCAGCTTGATTAAACCACAATACAAGATGAAGATATGAAGCTGATTTTACCTAGAAATAAATTACTTAAAGTGTATTATTATGTAAGAGACAAAGGCCCTAATTCATTTTTAAGTCATGTAGGTCACAAACTTTGAGGCAAAACAAAAAGAAAACTTTCTTTGCAGCAACCATTAGATATTTTATAACTGTGTCGTGACACATTTACATTTCTCAGACATGAATGGACTGCAAACTTTGACACACGAAGCAGAATTTACTACAGCAAACTTTTGCAACTATGGTCCAGCTGTGGAAACATTGTATGGCAACTTTAAAGTGCAGGAGTACCTGAATAGCTTGCAAACTTCAAGGCACAATGAAGGATTTACCCTGCAGGAAACATTAGATATGTAGCAGCTAAAGTCCAGCTGTAGAAACATTGTCTGGCATTTTTAAAGTACTGGAGCACCAGAAAAGAAAGGACTATAGCTGAGCAGGCACAAAATCAGCAAAGGGGATACATGGCAGGGTGATAAGGTTATCCATTCAACTCAGGTTTAACAGAAATACTGTCAGCTTAACCAGGTCTTCACCCATTGGCTGGCGAGAAAATTAAATGGGGGGCCCCTAGTGAGTATTAGCTGCTAGCAGGCGTGGGGCTTCAGCAGTTGCAGAGCAGGAATTAGAGGATGAATATCTAGTGTCCCTGGCAGCGGTGTCCATATCCCTGCAACAAGATGAGTGATCTTGACCAATTGCTGGCCCAGCTAAGGGCAGATGCTGGCTTTCATGGCTCAGCATGGGTGCAGAGCCAAGTAGTGGATTTGCTCCAAGGGGTCAGGCAGAGCCCTACGCTACCAAAGCCTGCCTCATCACATGCTCGGAGGTCCAGGCCTCTGGGGCGCTTTAGTCCAGATAGGACACCTAGGGCTCAGCGCTGCAATGGGAGCCCACCTTCGGACCCTTCAGGCCCCCCTGGCAAGTGCACGCTGGCTGCGGCAGTTGGCAAGCCTGAGAGGGATCCCTAGCTTCGGCGGAGCCCTCGGGGGATGGGAACTAATCTGTGTGTGGCCCTGGTCCCCTCCTCCCTCATCCAAATTCCGGACCAGGTGGCGATCATGACTGGCGAGGCTCCAGTCGGCACGACAGCTTGGCATGGGAAAGTGGACGCTGCCAGCACCAGCCTGTCCCCTGGTGCAGCTGGTGGCCCTTCCACAACGATGGAGGATCGGCATGAGAGGGAGGGCATGTCTGCCCTAGGAGGAAGAAAGATGGTGGATCGCACCCCCGGGTCACGGTTGGGGCCGGGGGGACCTGGGACATGCACTGATGACGTCAGCACCAGAGGACAGTTGAGAGAGGCGTGGAGGACACAGGGAGTGTCCAGCATGTTGGCTGATGCAGGGCTCTCCTGTGGCAGCAGAGGCGAGACAGGGGAGAGGTTAACTGTTTTTCTAGACTGGACAGGGCCCAGATATCCTCAACATACATGCAGGGGCAATGATTTGGACATTAGAACCTCCAAAGAACTGATCAGAGATATCAGATTTAATTTTCGCAGGGCTTTTCCAGGTACTATCATACTATGTTCGGACATTGTGGCCCAAATGGAATGGCGCAAGGCTAGATCGATGGAAAAGCGTAATAAAGCCAGAATCAAGGTCAATAAGCAGATGGGGAGGTTTGTTGTCATGAATAGGGGTCTGGTCATCAGACATTTAGAGTTGGAGTCCGATACTTGGCAATTCCTGAGAGGTGACGGGGTACACCTCAACGCATTGAGTACAGACTTGTGGTATTTGGGTTTGGAGGATTGCCTGTAGAGGGCTTTTCATGTGTGGCGAGGCGCGCGGGTATAAGGTTTCACACCTCCGTCACTGTGGTGTTTTGGGGTTCTTGGCGGTGGTCTAAATATGGTCATTGGGTAAATGGTGGAACCATCTGAGGTATTGTATCGTCGAGTGGGAACGGTTCACTGCATAGTGACCAGGTATTTTTAAGAACCCTGGGTGACTGAGGTCAGTTGGGTTTAGGCCCTGAGTCAGTAGGTTGTGACTGGGGTGACAACTCAGCTAGCTGGTGCCTCAGACACACAAAATATGTTAGGGGTATATGGTACCATCAAGGATCTCAAAAATCAATGTATATGGAGTAGGTCAGAAATATTACGTTAGATAGTTAAAGCGGAGGGCCCTTTAAAAAAAAAAAAAAAAAAAAAAGTCAGCAGCTGCAAACACTGCAGCTGTTGACTTAATCAGCACACTTACCAGTCCTCGGGCGGCCGACCCGTCCCGTCCCTCGGCTCTCGGGTCCCGGCGCCGCCATTCCTTGTAAGGGAAACAGGCAGTGGAGCCTTACGGCTTCACTGCCCGTTTCCTACTGCGCATGGGCGAGTCACACAGCGCTTTGTGAATGGGACGCGCTGTGTTCTGGAACACACAGTTCCCAGAACATAGCGCGACCCATTACCCAGAAGACGCCACACGGAGGAGAGAAGACAGAAGATCTCCGCGGAGGAGGAAGAGGAAGATTAGGATTATGTGCCTAGCAACAGGCACTTCTGGTAAGTAAAAAAAAAAATCTTTTTTTTTTTCGATTTTTTTGTAATTTTTTATATTTTTTTTTTTTCAGGGTGGCCCTCCACTTTAAATAAGTTAATATTCTGTTAATAAAAGGTAGTTTTAGTGTTCTTACTTAAATAGTAACCATGCATTTGGTTAGTTGGGTGGTTAGCTCTTAGCTACCCTAGTCATTGCTGCAAACTTTAGCACAATGCAAGATCTACCCTGAAGAAAATATTAGAACTTTGCTGCTGAGGTCCAGTTTAAGAAACCTTGTAGTTTACCTTTACAATGTTGGAGCATGGAAATAAGTTGCAAACATTAGGATTTAACACACAATTATCCTGCTGCAAATATTATTTTTTACAAGTACTTACTGTATATAGAACTGTCAATTTACACAGCACTTTACATGTACATTCACACCAGTCCTGCCCTCAAGGAGCTTACAATCTAAGGTCCCTAACCCATACTCATACATACTAGGGCCAATTTAGACAGGAACTAATTAACATACAAGCATGTATTTGGAGTGTGGGAGGAAACCTGGAGTACCCAATGGAAACCCGGGCAGGCACAGGGAGAACATGCCAACTCCAGGCAGGTAGTGTCATGGTTGGGATTGGAACCAGTGACCCTCGTACAGCTGGGTGGAATTGCTAATCACTTAGCCACTGTGCTGCCTGCAGTTTGACAGCTGCAAGAACATTGTTTTTCATCTTCACAGTCCCACAGCACTGAAATAAGCTGCAAACTTCAAGGTGCAACTCATGATTTACCTGCAGCAAACATAAAACATTTAGTAGCTGAGGCCATGCTGCAGAAAATTTCTGCTACACTCTTACAGTGCCATCTGAATAGGCTGCAAACCTCAAGGTACATGCAGGATTTTCCCTACAGCCAACTTTAGAAATTTGGAAGCTGAGGTCCAGCTTCAGAACTATTGTGTTGCATCTTTAGAGCATTGGAGTACAGTGTTGGATACAAACCTAAAAGTGCAACACAGTATTTACCCTGCAATAAACATTAAAATGTGGCAGCTGAAGTCCAGCTGTGAACGCAATGGGGTTGATTTACTAAAGGCAAATCAACTTTGCACTGCAAGTGCACTTGGAAGTGCAGTCACTGTAGAACTACGGGGAAGATCTGAAATGAGGGGAAGCTCAGCTGATGTTATCATCCAATCATGTACAAGCAAAAATATTGTTTTTTATTTTCCTTGCATGTCCCCCTCATATCTATAGTAACTGTACTTTCAAGTGCACGTGTAGTGCAAAGTAGATTTGCCTTTAGTAAATCAACCCCACTGTATGGATCCTTGGAGCAGTTAAATAGGCTGAAAACCTCAAGGCACAGCAGAGGATTTTTCCTGCAACAAACATTAAAGATTTGGCAGCTAATGCCGCATACACACGACCGGACTTTTTGACAGCAAAGCTCCGACCAAACAAATCCAGCGGACAATTCAATTGTGTGTGGGCTCCATCAGACCTTTGCTGTCCAAAAATCTGACGGACTTTAGAAATAGAACATGTTTCCAATTTTTTTAGCAGGAACTCCGCCGGACCCAGTTCCTATCCAGAAATCCACTCGTGTGTATGCTAGTCCGACAGACAAAAATCGACGCTAGGGCAGCTATTGGCTACTGGCTATGAACTTCCTTATTCTAGTCCGGTCATACGTCATCACGTTCAAATCCGTTGGACTTTGGTGTGATTGTGTGTGGCCAAGTCCGTTCATTCAGAAAGTCCGTCGGAAAGACCGTCGGACCTAGTCCGTTGAAAGGTCCGCTCCTGTGTACGCAACATTAGGCCCAGCTGTAGAAACATTGTGCAACAAATTTACAGCATTGAAGTCCCAGAATAGACCCAAATTTCAAGATGCAATGCAGAAAAACCATTTGAGATTTGATAGCTGAGGTCCACCTGCAAAAACATTTTGTGGTACCTTTACAGCGTTGGGACACCTAAATAGGCCACAAACTTTAGGGTGCAGCACAGGATTTTCCTTGCAGCAGGCAGTAGAATTGTGCTAGCTGATCACCAGGAAACCAGCAACACAGGAATTCATTTTTGCTGTGGCCATTGAATTATATAATTCTTCTCTATAAGTGCTTTATCTGAAGATTTAATTATGTCTTATGATCCAGATTTTTATATAGTGTTTTTATTATGTTGGTATTGGATTATTGACATTGGATTTGTAATGAATGGACTTTATAGGCATACTAAAAGAAATATCAAAAAGTTTATTCTGTTTATAGCAAATTCATAGACAAACAATTGATAAAACACACATATATATAGTGAGAGTGATTAAAAACTTTACCCGGGGCCGCCGTCTATCCAAACTCCAATCTGGCTTAATGGATACAACTGGTCAGTCTAGATAAACCTGAGTAAGTCAGTCAATCCAATACAGTAACATATACATACCTCCAAACTTTTTGAGATGGAAATGAGGGACACCTATCAGCAAAAGTATGCAGGCATAGGACACACACCCTGCCATGCCCCTTAAAGGAGAATTGTACAAAAAACAAGATTGGTTTAACACAAGTGCTTTTTTATAACTACTATTCCTTTATATTGGCTTTTGGAATTTACAAATGCAGCAAATTAGAAATCAGATGAAAGGTTTAGCACTGGGAAATACTTTTTGATCGATAAACAGTTCATTTTATATACATCTATATGGATCAGATCAAAATGAGGGACAAATGAGGAGGAATGAGGGACAGAGGGACATTGCTCCAAATCAGGGACTGTCCCATGAAATCTGGGACAGTTGGGAGCTATATGGTAACCTGAACAGGTGAAATCCTAAAATGGTTTTAATGGGTAACAGTAGCCAGCTCAGGAGGTATCATTTCTGCTTTTCATGGTACTAGTAGCATGCTCAACTAGTTTTGTGCCTGTATGCACGCTTTTTCTAGAGCTAAATCAATATATGTAAAGCAAAGTTTTCTGTCAAGGTGGCAGAACACCTAATTGGACACAGACTCTGATAGGGCCACGGGGTCATACATGGAGGGTAAGGGGACACATTGCAAACTCGGGCCAACCCCAGCACTATAGTAAAACTAGAAGTTATATGTGTGAGGTAAGTATTTCTACATCTGATAAATAGGGTAGGTGATACCACAGGTCTCGACTGGTATTAATTTGAGTAATCTGGAGGGGTGTGACACAACCTGTCGCTGGCAGAAATCTGTCCACACCATGTTATTGCCAAAAAATAATAAAGATTTGAATTAAAATATATATTTCTATGACAATTTAAAACAGTTTATGGATATTAATTCTTTATTTTTACTCTGTATTCCAAAGCCATTTTTTTTGACCATGTGACCAGCAACAGAGGACTAGAAGCTCCTCCTGCTTATGCTTCCCTATAAACAGACCAATAAAGATCTGTGCAATGTGACAGCTGTATATGGATTAGGAAAAAGATACTTACAGTCGATTTCTTCTTATTTTTTCTTATTAAAATAATTACAATGCCATCATCCACATACAGAAATAGAAGGGTTAATGTGAATTAAACTGTGTGTGTTTAGTATCACTTTAAGCAACAAACTATCCCTACACAGACGCAAACTACTCCAGCACACACTAAGACATAGCTGCTGAGAACCCACCTTTTTTAATGAGGATGCCGGCATAAAACAAAGCCTCTACTGTAACCTTTCTGACAATAGTTAAAAGGTCAAGCAGTACATTGCAGTACAAAGAATTCAATATAGTGAATTTCCAGCCAGGAGCACACACTTCAAACCAGCTGGATCTGCTGCAAACCTCAACCCCAAACAATACCTTTGATTTAATAGGAAAAAAATGCAAAAAATAATAATTTTCTAAAAGTAAGCCTTCCACTGATTTATATAAATGTAGGGGAGGATAATGATAGCTGTGGAAAAAAAAGACAGTTCAATTGGTCACATTTTCATTTTTTTACACTTTATTTTTTATACAAGTCGATGCTCAGTTTTTGCTTGAGGATAGAATCCCTGTTAGTTCCTATAGAGCAGGGATATGCAATTAGTGGTCCTCCAGCTGTGGCAAAACTACAAGTCCCATGAGGCATAGCAAGACTCTGACAGCCACAAGTATGACACCCAGAGGTGTGTGCGGTGCTGGATCAAATGAGAGTTCAGGTAAGTAAAAATGGGGATGAGGGGGGGATACTGACACCTAAACATTTTTTACCTTAATGCAAGAAATGCATTAAGGTAAAAAATATTTAGGATTTACAACCACTTTAAGGTAAATAATGTTTAGACATCAATATCCCCCTTTTACTTACTTGAGCCCTCATTTAATCCAGCATTGTGCCCATCTGCAGTGGCTTTCTCCCCTCACTTCTTGGTCTCACAGGCTTTGCTGAAGCAATCAAACAAACCCAGTGCAGAGGAAGTGGGGGACAGGCTGAGTCCCACTGTCTATAGACACTCAGGAACCAGTCTGCATGAAGGGGCCCATAAAAAATGGCTTTTATGGGGGCTGTCGCTGGAGAGGAGGAGCCAGAAATGCTGGCGGGGGCAATAGAAGAGGTTTGGGGCCACTCTGTGCAATTTCATTCCAGGTAGATGTAAACATGTGTGCTATATATTTTTTTATTTTTCTAAGTGTAGCAGCCATAACCCTCGATGGGGCGGCCTTGACTTTTGGGCTTACCGGTTACCTCCACTTGGCTTGTTCTTCCACGTCTAGGGGTTAGTACCCAACAACTTTGGACGCTGACACCATAAAAGTCCTTTAGAAAGGTTTTTATTTGCAGCGGTAACATCCAACAAACACAGTCTCATATGGGAACAGAGGGAAAGGGTGAAGAAACTCAAGCATCTTAAACTGGTAACCACCAGAAGGTCTCTAATACAACCCAGAGAGTAGCCACTCGCAGCTGGGCGCTTCAAGGCTGAACAAATCTCCAGCCAGAGATTATGGCAGTCAGCACTTTGATCTGGAACTTACAAAGTCTCTGACCTTTAATAAAGCTTGCAACTAAAAGTGAACAGGAACCTTTCCTCAGTACCTGGAACGTTCTCTGTTTTCTTGGCAGTACTGGAAAAGCATGGGTTTGTTAGTGTCCTTGACAACCCAGCAACCAGGCACTTCTTGGGATGCCAGCTTGTTGGCCCTCCTCTGAAGAGTCCTCCCCCGATCGCTTACCTGGCCTGCGGTGCCCCTCCAAGTTGAGAGCACACCCGGATGCCTTGAATCCTCCTTCAGTTACTGCGCCTCGGACCAGCTGGAACAGATGGATCCTTACCCCAGACCATGCGGGTCTAATGGAGCTAGCCAAACCGACCATGTTGCGGAGCGGCACACGCTCCAGTGACCAGGACCCCTTGCGGGGCTACCCCGGTCCAGCTTCAGGAACAGGCAGCTATGGCCTCACGAACGAACCCTGAACAGGTTACTTCAACACCTTAAATACCCTTCCCCAGACTCCTCAGCGGACCCAGATGCACCCACTGATTGGCTCCGGGGAACGCGGATACCTAAAGCATCCAACCAGGCCTTGTTCTGGGCCTGTCATGTGCACCTAACTAGCCACTCGCAGCTGAGAGCTTTAAGGCTGAACAAATCTCTAGCCAGAGATTATGGCAGTCAGTACTTTGATCTGGAACTTACAAAGTCTCTGACCTTGAATAAAGCTTGCAACCGAAAGTGAACTGGAACCTTTCCTCAGTACCTGGAACGTTCTCTGTCTCCTTGGTAGTACTGGAAAAGCGTGGATTCGTCAGTGTCCTTGACAACCCAGCAACCAGGCACTTCTTGGGATGCCAGCTTGTTGGCCCTCCTCTGAAGAGTCCTCCCCCAATCGCTTACACGGGCTGCGGTGCCCCTCCAAGTTGAGAGCACACCCGGATGCCTTGAATCCTCCTTCAGTTACTGCGCCTCGGATCAGCCGGTTCCGAGACTCGGGAACAGATGGATCCTTACCCCAGACCATGCGGGGGCTAGCCAAACCAACCATGTTGTGGGGCGGCACGTGTTCCCATGACCTCTTGCGGGGCTACCCCGGTCCAGCTTCAGGAACAGGCAGCTATGGCCTCATGAACGAACCCTGAACAAGTTACTTCAACATCTTAAATACCCTTCCCCAGACTTCTCAGCAGAGCCAGATGCACCCACTGATTGGCTCCGGGGAACGCGGATACCTAGAGCATCCAACCAGGCCTCGTTCTGGGCCTGTCATGTGCACCTAACTGTACACATGACCAGGCAGAACTCTAAGCCCTTGTACACACGGTCGGACATTCCCGACAACCAAATCCTTCGGATTTTGTCTACGGATTTTGTCCAAAACTGTTGCATACACACAGTCGGACAAAGTTGTCAGTTGTCAGAAAATCCGATCGTACTTAATGTGATGACATTATTTCGTTAGGACGGGACTACGTTCAGGCTAGTAGCCAATATCTTTGGTCTAGGAATTTGATCTGAGCATGCGTGGCACTTTGTCCGATCAGAATTCTCTACACATGATCAGACAAAGTCCGGTCGGGTCATGTTGTTGGAAAATTTTATAGCTCAGCTGGAAAACTTGGTCCGTCGGATACTCAGACGGAAACAGTCCGATGGAGCCCACACATTGTCGGATTATCCGACAACACGGTCCTATCGGAAATTGTCCATCGGAATGTTCGACCGTGTGTACAAGGGCTAACACAGCCCAGCCAAACTGATACCAAAGTTAAACCTACACAATCAGCCCTCAGAACCCCTTTACTGTTCTGAGGAAAAAAATAAATTTGTACATAGCAGATGCCTTGTCCAAAGTGTCGCCGCTACATAAGCATTTACAAAACCATTTAAACATTTAAAAAGTGACTGCTCCTAGCCAGATAGAATTATTTTTTGCATTGATATATGTTCCCCAAAGCATTCACACCCTCATTTTTTGATACCCCCTTTCCTATTATCCCAGAAAAATTAGCATTTTGAATTTGACAGATTTGGCTGCCATTGATTTCATAGGTGTTTGGCATTTGAACTTTAAATTTCACAGGACTCTGCTTGGTCCAAACTCAGGACCGTTTGACTCATCCAAAGTTAGGAATGGGGGGTTTAGAATTCATAGCAGTCTTGAAGGCAGTGGATCCTGAACCATATACAAAGAAGAAGGAGAAGATGGGTAAAAAATATGTATGGGGTAGAGGGAACAGATGGCAAGTTAGGAACAGGGTAGAATGGTAGAAGGTAGAAGAGCAACAGGTAGAATGTTCTGCAGATAGCAAGAAATAGGTCAGGGACAGGGACTGGAATAGTAGAAGGTACAAAGGCAGTGGGTATATGTAGCAGGCTAAATACCCTCCCATTCCTTTCCTAGAGTAACACTGCTTACTCAATAGGGTTGATTTACTAAAGACAAATTAACTGTTCACTTTGCAAGATAACTTTCCCCAAACCTAAGTGAATGAATTAAAGTTCTGCTACCTTCCATCATCCAATCATGAACAAGCAAAAATACAGTTTTTTTCATTTTCCTTGCACATGATTGGATATTTTTTGCAAAGTACACTACATTCACTAAGCTCTGGGGAAAATGCCCTTGCAAAGTGCAACTTCCTTTGAAAAGTGAACAGTCTATTTGCTTTTAGTAATCAACCTCCATGTGTTGTGAAAAAAACAATCCCCTGCGCTAAAGATACTAATTAGTGATTAGGCCTACCGCTGCTGTACATGACATAAGTCAAAACATGCAAAAAAGGGTATAAGTACCACAGCGCTGACAGCTTGAATAAATACAATAAAGTGTAACTGTAGTTCATACCAAATTAAGTGCAAAAATTAATAAAAAATAAAAAATAAATAAATATATATAAATATATATATATATATATATATATATATATATATATATATATATATATATAGATAGATAGATAGATAGATATATATATGTCAAGCATGTAGCCAGTGAAAGCTTAAAAACACGTACAAGTAAATATAAACTTCTAGTTGGAAGGTTTCTTTCACAGGTGCTTTCCACAAGTGCCGTTGTGCCAAAAATAGTGCAAATCAATATTAAGCATGTGACCAATGAAAGTCCTAAAAAGGCGTGCATATAAACATATAGCAGTTCTCTGTTGATAAGTTCCTTTCAAAAGTGCTGCTGTGCTAAAAAAAATATGATGCTGTAAACAGATGCATACAAATCCGCCCCCCCCCCCCTTGTGGTTGAACTCACCAGATCCCACGGACCCCCAGGCAGTACTGCGTTGCAGGTCAGGTAGGCTTAGTATGGTGGGCAGGGTGATGAAAATGCCAACTCCTGGGTGCAATCCTTCCTGGGGTGTTTTCAGGCATAAACATATGGAGAAAGAGCACGCATAGTAAAGCACGTCTTGTTTAATTCATTAATATCAATCTTTACAAAGATCCAAGTTGGAGGGCAAACGGATGAACATCAATTGCCAGTCCATTAATCAATAGGTTCTCTCACAACCTAACTGCAATTGAACGGGCATCGAACGTGATGTCACCGCGGTGCCGCAAGCTGCGTCTGACACACATTTCATATGATCATTAATGATCCTCTGCTTTCTCCCCCACATTTTCCAGAGTTTGATTATGAAAAAGTTGCAAATATTGGTTCAAAGTTTAATGATTATAAGCATTTTGGTAAATGTCAGAAGCTGGTACAGGCAGTCCTCAGATTACGAACAAGAATAAGAAGTTTCTGTAGGTTTGTTCTTAAGTTGAAGTTGTATGTAAGTCAGAACAGGTACATTTTTTTAAGCGCCAGCCAAAAAGTTATTTTTATGTTTTGGATAGCATAGGGAGGGGTTAATTGGCTATGCAGTGATGAGGGATTGCTGACCGGTCCACCGGACAGTAGGTGGCAGCATGCGGTGAGCAGCAAGCTGGCTGCCTGGCAGTTTTCGGGACCAGAGTGACAGCACACTGCCTCCGTTCTGAAGGAAGAGTCGTATATAGGTCAGATGTTTGTAACTCCGGAGACTGCCTGTAGTGGAAAAACAAAGAGAAATCAGAATGTTATCTCTCATGTTGAATATGTGGGTCAGGAGTGTTGGGTTTTTTACAAGTTAATTACTCACATCATACAAACAACAGCTTGTGACTGTTATCCCTGGGTATTATGCATACGCTGATATTCAAAAAAATGGCAATGAAGTACACAAGACATGACAGCATAATATCTCACAGAACAGAGCATGTACAGATTTCCAAAACATATTATAACTTGCTACTTATCCTACTCAATTTAAAGTGGTTGTATACCCGGAAAAAAACAAAGAAACTGTAAGGCAAAGGCACAATGAGCTAGTATGCACCGCATACTAGCTCATTATAAAATACTTAGCTTAGAACGAAGTGTCAACATCACCTCCCGGTCACCGCTGAGGGAGCTGACATGTTCCCTCAATGTTTCTTCCGGGTTTGTCGCTCCAGCACTGTAAGTGGCCAAAGCCGCGATGATGTCATGCACAGGAGTTCAGTTTCTGGCAAGGAGCTTTGATTGTCCGGCAGCATCTACCAGACCTTCTGAGTGCATGCGCCTCTGACGTCATATGCAAAGTGAATATCTCCTAAACCGTACAGCTTTAGGAGATATTCATTTTACCTACAGGTAAGGCTTAAACACAGGCACCGCTGTCTATGCCATAGACAGCGGCGCGCTCAGTGCGCCTGCGTGCCGCTGTCTATGGAGCATGCGCCATAGACAGCGGTGCCTGTGTTTTGGCAAATATCTCCTAAACCATGTAGGTTTAGGAGATATTTCTTGGACCTACAGGTAAGCCTTAATCTCGATATGCCGCGAGTGGGGGCTCCCGTGTGCATGCGCGGGAGTGACATCATCGCGGCTTCGTCGAATGACAGCGCCGGAGCAGCAAGACCCACCGAGAAGATGGATGCTCCGGACTACAGGGGGCAGTGGTGACTTGGCTGGCTCCTGTGTCAGGTAAGTGACACATAATGGACTACTATGCAATGCATAGTAGTCCATTATGCTTTACCTTTGCAGGGAATCAAAGAGGAAGTAAACTCATCAGGGTTTACTTCCTCTTTAATATTTAAACCCACAGGAACAGTTCATGTATAAATGGCAATTCAAGACAAGCATATTTAAATATACTGTTGGTAACACCGGTGACCTGTGCAGGGACAATGTAGTTGGGGTTTTGTTTCCTGCTTTAACTAAAGATCCATTAGCTATTGGAGAAAACAGATACATTGGAGTGATATGTAGAAAAATAGCAAGCTTCAAATCAGCGAAAAGGCTCCCAAAAATACAACTGGTTAAAAGCTACAGATTTACCTGTAGACAGACAAGTGAAAACTTGTTGATCCATTTTTGGAAGGTTAAAAATAGGTATAAAATATGATAATTGCATAATACTGTGCTAAATTCTTTTGCAATTTAGATTGTTCCAAATTGTCTTAACCAGTCTACTGTTTTGTATGTAAGAGACAGTATTATACAGAACTAATTTCAGTGAAAATTCTCAAAACACAAAAGGTATATACTGTAACAAAATGTATGTGATTTGCATATATCCCCTAGCACCCTCCCTTGAGGAAATGATTCATTGCAGAATGCTTTGGGACTCTTTTTACACTCAACAGACACAGAACCACTGAATCTTAAAAATGTGTATTGTCCATTGACAGATTATAGTCTGTGATGGAGCTGTTTAAAGTTCTCAAGGATGTTTGGTACAACCTACTAAATAAGTAACTTCATTAGTTGCATGCAAGTATACTGCTGCATGCAAGTGAATTACTGTTGTATTAAATACAAAGAACTGCAACACTGAATATTGTTTTTTTTTTTCATTTTTTTTTTTTTTTAGTTTAGTTTACTGTGCCTTCTAATCTCTTGATTAATGAAGAATGTACATAGCATTATTTTTTATATTCACATTTTTTGTTTTTTTCATAGTAAAAGAAGAAATGGGAATTATACAGAAAAAAGGGGATTGTGGGATGAGGAAGGGACAGATAAAAAAATTAGAAAAAAAAAACATAATAGGAAGAAAATTACAAGTGTCAAGTGAAAAAGTGCTCTATATGGCAAAAAAGTTCCATATTGTTAGAGTTTCTCTGGATAAAAATTATATTTTATCATTTCTAATGAGCTATGACACAGGTTTTAATTTTCAGAGAGGCCAAGATCATGTGAAATGTCTCATAGTTATTGATAAAAAAAAAAAAAAACATTGAGAGGATTGTTTGTCAAAATAAAGGGACACCATGGAAATCCAATATTGAAAATCAATGGAGAAATTTGTCAAGTTAACATACTTGAAAGTAGTTAAATAGTAGTTGAAGGTAATTGAATAAAGGTATTCAGTTTCTTATGAACAGGACGGAAGTTAAGTAAAACTCCTGGTTTTAAGGTTAAGGACCGCATAAATAACTGCAGATGGCAAGAAAAGCGCCCTAAAGCGATTCAGTTCGTATAGGTAGCGCTATACAAGTCAGTTATTCATTCATTCATTCCTGGTCTATGTTTATGAGACTTCAGACTTCACAAACATGTTATTTTGGACAAGACTGTTTCACCAGCTGAAGGAAAGTTAACATATCCGAGACAATGGCAGTATCTCTCTATTGTTTCACTAAATGAAGGACATTGGGAAAAGTTTCCAAAGATGAAAAAGGGACCCAATGTGTCACATACAGCCCCTTCCCCCCACCGTTAGAATCACTCCCTAGGACATACTTAACCCCTACAGTGCCACCTAGTGGTTAACCCCTTCACTGACAGTCACATTTACACAGTAATCAATGCATTTTTAATTTCCCTGATCGCTGTATAAATGTGAATGGTCCCAAAATCGCGCCAAAAGTGTCCAATCTGTCCCCCATAATGTTGCAGTCACAATAAAAATCACTGATAGCCACCATTACTAATAAAAAAAATTATTAATAAAAATGCCATAAAACTATCCCTATTTTGTAAATGCTATAGCTTTTGCGCAAACCAATCAATAGACGCTTATTGCATTTTTTTTACCAAAAATATGTAGAATATGTATCAGCCTAAACTGAGGAAAAAAAATGTTTGTATATAGTTTTGGGGGATATTTATTACAGCAAAAAAGTAAAAAAATATTTTTTTTTCAAAATTGTCACTCTTTTTTTGTTTATTGGGCAAAGAATAAAAAACGCAGAGGTGATCAAATACCACCAACAGAAAGCTCTATTTGTAGGGAAATAAGAACATCAATTTTGTTTGGCAACCATATTGCACGACCGCACAATTGTCAGTTAAAGCGACACAGTGCCGAATCGCAAAAAGTGCTCTGGTCTTTGGCCAGCCAAATGCTCCGGGGCTGAAATAGTTAAGACTCAGTTATTCATATTATTATGTTTATAGGTGATTGCAACCTTTACAGTAAGAAAGATATGTATTTTCTTTTTTTGATAAGATTTTGATAAGCATTGACACTGTTGGGGATTATTTATTTTGGTAAAATGGTACAAAATGTATCACATTATCTAAAAAATAAGAGTTCAATCAAAATGCTATCATATATTTGTTGATTCGTAATTATTACTGTTAGCATTAAGTTTGCTTCATAATTTAGACATACCTAAGTAGCAATTTAACTATGAACATTTTTTTCAGTGTATCATAAATATTTTAATTACTGTCTGAAAGTCCACCTCTTTGTAGTTAAAAGTTTCCATTTAAATGCTGCTACACCCAAAAGAGTAAATTCCAAAAATTATAAAGCTGCTGATCAAAAGGAGCATTTTATGCCTCTCAGGTAAAATAACACAGTTCAATCTGTATAGAACAAGATGAATGTATTATATAAGGACTAGATTTAGATTTCTTAGATAAACACAATATATACATTTCTAGTCTTGTGCCACCTGTGGCCTTTTAAGCTAATGCTTGTACAAAGAAAACATTAATTAGGAGGATTGTATAATCACATGCCCATCATCTAGATGGAATCTTCACACATCTCATTGAAGTTCCAGAGACTCAACATCTGACAAACTTCACTGAAGCCAGGATCCACACCTTCCAGCATAGGTAAATGCCATATTGGAGAGACAGACTCTACCCATTAATCAGCAGCCATCTTAAAGCAATCCATCCACAGAGTTCCATTTTATTGCTTTTGAGGGTAAATATAGGGTATTATTCTCCAGGTGATATTTGTTTAGGCCATTCTACAGGAAAATATATATAATATGGAATTTGTAAAATGCAGAGTTTTGTCTGCAAGGTTCAGTTATAGATATTTATGCTGTCTATGAGGGGAAATTAATTATTTCATGTCATCTTATATATACCCATGCTGTAGTGGGAGGCCTTAAGTAAGTCTACGTCAGCCACTTAATGCTACTGCGGTGTGATGTCTATAAAGTGACCTATTGCAAATAAATGTTTTTTTTTTATAGTCCGCATTTCATGCTTACACTCCAATGTATTGTGTTAATCAAGTAATTTTTGGCAAGATGGTACAGTGGCTCTCATAAGACATGGCAAGCATTCCTTCCTTTGATGATACAAGAGAGCTATAAACTGCAGGTGCAGAATGTCTTTTCTTGTCCATGAGGGGGGTGCTACCAGAAATTATCTGGGTCCCGCTGGCAAAAGTTTTTGCACATTTATTAGCAGTACTCCTTAATTGTGTATACATTTATTTTAAATATCCATTATGGAGCCTTCAAAGGTAAATCCTCTCCAATGCTCTGATGGGAAGCTGAAGCAGAATTAGACTTAACTACCTCTGACTGGTTGCATAAAATACTCTTGAATCTCCATAAATGCAAGCGCTCTATGTCAGTCCTGGAAACAGCTTTTGCCAGATGATATATTACACCAGTCAAGCTTCATATTCTTTAGAGGTTGCCCTGACCATGGTACTCTGGAACTGCACTAAGTTACACTGACTGTGGCAACAAATTGCTAGCTAAACTGCACAAATTACAGGCTCCCAACTCACACTAACACTACCAATGTGCCTACAGTTTTCCCCCACCCCAGATGTTCCTCTTTCTTGTGAACTGTTACTACACTCTTGATTTTGTGCCACCCAATGGGCTATTGCTCTGATTCTGTAATGTGGCCTGGAGTCATTTTCTGAATGGAATAAATTGAAATTATGTAAATAATGTACCTCACCCTCTACTATACCCTTATTTAAAACGAAGTGGGATTAAAGGTACTTCTATTGATTATTTTTATGCTAACTTCTATCTGTCTTTTCCCCATAGGCTCTCCCATGGTTTATACAGTACTGTGTAAAAGTATGAGCCCTTGTACACATGGTCGGAGAGTCCGACAACCAAATCCGTCTGAGTAATTCCGACGGATTAATTCTGGGAGAGGTCCGGAAGTGATGTTGCATACACACGGTTGGACTAAGTTATCGGAAAATCCGATTGTACATAACGTGATGATGTTATTTCGTTACAATGGACTATGTTCAGGCTAGTAGCCAATAGCTTTGGTCTAAGAATTTGATCTGAGCATGCGTGGCACTTTGTCCGTCAGAGTAGGCTACACATGATCGGAGTATTTCCGATCGGAGCATTTTGTCGGAAAATTTTACCAGCAAGTTGGAAAAGTTGGTCCTTCGGATTCCGACGAAAACAGTCTGATGAAGACCACACACAGTTGGAATATCCAACAAATGGTCCAATAGGACACATTCCGTCAGAATCTCCGACCGTGTGTACAAGGGCTTAGACAGGTGTGAAGAAATGTTGTAAAGTAAGACTGCTTTCAAAAATTTATATTTGTATTTTTATTATCAATGTACAAAATCCAGAGTGTGCAACCAGAAGAAAAATTTAAATAAAATCAATATGTGGTGTGACTACCCTGTGACTACTGGTGCAAAATCAGGGATTTTGTAGGATTAGAGTCAGATGCTTGATTGACCAATTATATCAAGCAGGCTCTAATGATCATCAATTTTATATGTAGGTTGAAACACAGTCATTAACTGAAATAGAAACTGCAGTGTAGGAGGCTTAAAACTGGGTAAGAAACAGCCGAACTCTGCTACTAAGTTGAGGTTGTGGAACACAGTTTCATGTCACAGGGCATACACCATGGCAAAAGCACAGAAACAAGGCAAATGTCAGTTATCCTGCATCAGCAAGTTTTCTCCCAGGTAAATATCTTAAACAGACTGTGGTTTCAAGATGTGCTGTTCAAGCTCTTTTGAAGAAGCACCAAGAAACAGGCAACAGTGAAGACCGTAAACAAAGTGGTCACCCAAGGAAATTTAATGTAGCAGATGAAAGACACATCATGCTTACTTCACTTCAACATCAGAAAGTATCCAGCAGTGCCATCAGAACAGAACTGGAAGAAACCAGTGGGACCTAGGTACACCCACCTGCTGTTCAGAGAAGTATGTCCATAAGTTGTCTCATGGAATAATTGTGACCAAAAAGCCATAATTCTGACGTGGAAACAAATAAACAAATAAGTAACTCAACTATGTGCAAAAAACAAGGAACTGGGGTGCAGAAAAATGTCAGTCAGCAGGTGCTCTGGACTGATGGGTCAAAATTTGAAATATTTAGCTATTACAGGAGGCAGTTTTTTTCCCAAATGGCCGGAGAGTGGCACAATAATGAGGGTCTGCAGGCAACAATGAAGCATGGCAGAGGTTTCTTGAAAGTTTGGGAATGCATTTATGCAAATGATGTTGGAGATTTGGTCAGGATTAATGGTGTTTTGAATGCTTAGAAATGCAGGCAGACATTTATTCATTATGCCAAACCATCAAGCAGGTGTATGATTGGCCCTAAATGTATTTTGAAGCAGGAAAATCACCCTAAACATAAAGCCAATTTCATTAACAACTACAGTATCTTCAGTGTAGAGAAAAAACAAGGAGCCCTGAAAGTGATGGCTAGGCCCCCACAAAGCCCTTATCTCCATAGTATCCATTCTGTCTGGGATTACATGAAGAGACAGAAGGATTTGAGGCAACCTACATACACAGAAGATTTGTGGTTAGTTCTCCAAGATGTTTGTAGCAACCTACCTGTGCAAGTGTACCTAGAAGAACGGATGCTGTTTTGAAAGCAAAGGATGGTCACACCAAATATTGATTTGATTTGGATTTTTCTTCTGTTCATTTACTTTCCATTTTGTTAATTGATAAAAAAGTTTTAAAGACAGATTTTTTTTTTTTTTTGCTTAATGCATTTTATGCATTAAGCTAAAAAAAACTTTTGTGTAAAGCAGCCACCCCAGCACCCCCCTAATTACTTACCTGAGCCCCATCTCTCTCTCCAGCATTGTCTATGAATGTCTAAGCTGTCTGGGCCACTCCTTCCAATTTGTTGAGACACAGCAGGGGCACCATTGGCTCCTGCAGATGTCCATGTCTGATCTGGACTTCTCTGTACAAAACCAATTGCACAGAGAAGGCAAGTATAACATGTTTGTTATTTATTTTTATTTATTTTTTAAACAAGATTTTACAATCAATTTAACACTTTCACTTTAACATATTTCTTAAAGCATTCTTAATATACAGCATTTGTTTCCACACCTTTTTTTTGCACTGTAGTGTGTATTTGAAGGGTATCTACACCTAGACCATCTTCAAGTATTCTCATACAACAGGATATGTCATTTGGTTATTAGACATTATTATTTTGTTCTTTGTGTATTCTGTAAAGTTACATACTGTAAATAGGGTTTCTTAACTCTTCATTGTGTTTTACCTCCTGTAAAAAACATGCCACTGGTTAGAATCTATGGTATACCAAAAGAAAGACAATTTTTTAAGTAAATATAAAATATTGCATTTAATATTTTGCCTTTTTTTTAGATAGTAGGTAAAGCTTTAGGCTCCTTTCATGTTTTTTCAGACTATCCATTTGAGTTTTTTTTTTTTTTTTGTCAAACATTTTTATTGAAAATTTCAATGTAATATAACAATAACAATGAAGCATTGTGACACGCCGAGTAAAGCATAGTTTGGATATCACAACAGGATCAATTCAGCACAACATTGGAAGTACAGCAAGCCATAGCCCTAGAGTGTGCGAGCTTGAAATAAAGGTGACACCTGTTATACGATTTTCATTGTAGGCTATTGGGGTAGGGAGAGGATTCTACTATACGTAGGCATATAGGGTAAAAGCGAGGTGAGCTCCTGAGCCCTCCCCTGTTATCCAGACACCACTATCTGTCGCAAACTGTGTCTGAATGGGGGAGGCGCGGCCTTTCTATGCTATGTCATTGTCAGTGTAATTCACCTGTCTGGTGATTTGTCCGAGGTCCCAATTATGGGGCTAAATAAGTAGAAGGGTAACTCCAGGGTGGGTGGAGTAATGGCGGCCTTTACAGGGCCGAGGATGATTGCGACCTATTGTGTAGGACCTAGAAAGGGTCCAATAATGTATGAACCATTATAGACAACATCTAGTAGGGCCAGTGCCTAAGCGTTTGGATGTGTGCATGACTTGACCTGTTATTACATTAGAAGGTTTTTATATATAGGGAATTATGGATGGTTACAGTAAACTGTTGGCATATCGATTGAGTTTTAGGAAATGGGGTTGCGATAGTCAGTTGTTTCTTTAACCACTTCAACCCCGGACCATTTTGCTGGCCAAAGACCAGACCACTTTTTGCGATTCGGCACTGCGTCACTTTAACTGACAATTGCGGGGTCATGCGACGTGGCTCCCAAACAAAATTGACGTCCTTTTTTTCCACAAATAGAGCTTTCTTTTTGTGGTATTTGATCACCCCTGCGGTTTAAATTTTTTGCGCTATAAACAAAAATAGAGCGACAATTTTTAAAAAAACGCATTATTTTTTACTTTTTGTTATAATAAATATCCCCCCCCCCAAAAAAAAAAAAAAAATATATATATATATATATATATATATATATATATATATATATATATATAAAATGTCCCTCAGTTTAGGCCGATACATATTCTTCTACATATGTTTGGTAAAAAAAATCGCAATAAGCTATTATTGATTGGTTTGCGCAAAAGTTATAGCGTTTACAAAATAGAGGATAGTTTTATGGCATTTTTATTAATAATTTTTTTTTTACTAGTAATGGCGGCTATCAGCGATTTTTATTGTGACTGCAACATTATGGCAGACACATCGGACATTTTTGACACAGTTTTGGGACCATTGTCATTTATACAGCAATCACTGCTATACAAATGCAGTGATTCCTGTGTAAATGACACTGGCAGTGAAGGGGTTAACCAGTGGGTGGCAGTGTAGGGGTTAAGTGTTCCTAGGGGCGTGTTACTAACTGTTGGGGGCTGGGCTTTCTTTTAGTGAACACGGATCTCTATTCCAATCACATGGAGCAGAGATCAGCGCACTTGTTGCTAGGCAGCACGGGGAGATGCTGTTTACAACGGCATCTCCCAGTTCAGACGCCCCATGAGACGATTGCAGGTATGCCCGCGGCGATTGAGTCCGGGGGACCCACGACCGGACTCACGGGGGTCCCGACCGGCACATGAGTGTGCCACCGGCGGCGCGCTCACGATGGCAGGGCGGCATTTAAAATTGGACGTACCTGTACGCCAATATGCCTGCCCGTGCCATTCTGCCGATGTACATCGGCGTGCACCGGTCGGGAAGTGGTTAAAATGCAGCCAGCACGCCCAGGTTTTTTTAAATTTTGGGGGTTTTCTTTAGATTGATGGATGAGTGCCTTAATTTCTGCTATTTTTTCAATTCGATGGAACCAGTAGGAAATGGTTGGAGGGTTGGTCTGTCCACAAAATACTGGTATGCTTTGTTTTGCTGCATTAATGAGATGGAGGGTAAAGGACTTCTTGTAGCTTGAGTTGGGAATCGATGTGTGGTGAAGCATATATTGAGCGGGGGTGAAGTCGGGAGTGTATTTCGTGATTTGGGAGATAATGCGGTGTACCTCCTTCCAGAAGGGCTGTATCAGTGGGCTATTCATTTGAGTTTTGTGTAAAGCCTATTCTTTATTAAATACAAAAGCTGAAGCCAATATATGGGTCTTCTGATTACAGATGACAATGACCCTTCCAGCAATGCGACACCTTCTGACAGACCAAGGCTGAAAAAACCCCCACAAAGCAACAATAACAAATAAAAAAAGCAAACCCGGTGCTCAGTTACAAGGTAAAACAGATTTGTACAGTAGAACAAAATAATGATAGGACCAAGTATTTCTGTGAATCCTAAAACTTAGGGGAGGGTCTTATCTAAGGATGGTACTAAAATCTGGAAGGTCCTAAAGTCTTGCTAATCCCCCGTCACTGATTAGTGTGGTATTAAATGTCGGGGCCCAGAGACCTGCCCTGAAGCACTCAGGAATACAGTATTTGTATTCCACTGTAAAGGGCATGAATCGCCAAACTAAGTCCCTGATTAGGGTGATACTGTCCATTTAAGAGGAGGGTAAGTAGGCTTTGGCCAGTGCTCTCTCACCACTATGCAATATGTTATGAAGCCTCCTAATATTCTCTGCTGACTGGGCCCTGTGATATTAGTAGTGACTCTGCACTCTGTAGCAGTTATCTCTCATGAAAACCAATGATAACCCTCTACTCAAGGTTGCTGGATCTCTCCAACAGATGTGGCCTCCATGCCAATGCAACAGAATAGTTCCCATTCGAATACCATAGTAAGCTTTTGCAACAGCAGAACTCTCCAACAGCACTCTCCAAAAGTCACCTCTCACTCCTCATGTGAGACTGCCCAGAGCCCTGGCTTTTTCTCCCCTTTCCTCCTCTTTACGGCACACTTTCCTCCTGGCACTGTAGTCCTGTACAGTTCTACACTTCATAGAATCTGACTCCTGGGGACTACATCCCTCACAGTTCCAAGAGGCTCCCAGCTTTCTTTCTCCTCTCCATGCTAAGGCCCTTCCTCTCTAGGTTGAGCTAGGTTTAGCGGTGGGTATGGAAGCATCTTGCCATTGAATCACTGCCAGCATGACCATCTTGCTCCATTGTGACTGGCTTGAATGCTTGAATCTTGCTAAGTGCCTGTCACTCTGCTAGCCTACCTGGTTAGCAATGATTGGATTATCCTTAAAGCGCTTGTTACTCCAACACTTCATATTCCTGATATGTGCCTGCTGTTCCATGTACTTGCATGAGAACGTTTCCTGTATTGTGTATTGCGTCCTTTATGTGAAATCCCTGGTGATCCTGCTTTCCCATAAAAAAAACTGACCACCCTAAGCATGAGAGCACACCATGATCAGTTATCTAGCTATGTTGGGAACTCAGTGTGCTCTCCTCCAATGAGCATTCATTAAAGGAACAGCAATAACTGACAACTTGAATTCAGCTGTGCAAACTATTGGCGCTATAAATACCTGTATAATAATAATATAATAATAACTGTTCTTAGTGAGAATACTGGCTGTTGAGCACGATGCTGTCTGGAATAATTGCACATTGAGCAATTATGATCTTCAGAAAGCCTAAGCTACCAATGAATGAATCTATTAGCTATCGTGCCTCTATTTCCTGCTGCTGCGCTGCTCTTTAATCCCTAGTGAGATTTAACTGCTCCTTCTACTTAGTGGAGGGACTAAGTGTCACTGTGGATGGACTTTGCTCCATATACTGTATATGCATCTGCCATAATTGCTTCCCAATTCCACAAGGAGATAATGTGCAGTAGATATATCATTAAAAAAAGGTCTGAGACCTAGGATTTAGTAGCAGTTAATGGGCAATGGGGCATATACAGTGCCTTGAAAAAGTATTCATACCCCTTGAATTTCTCCACACTTTGTCATGCTACAACAAAAAATGGAAATGTATCCATACTTCCCTGGCAATTGTTTGTCATAACTAAAAAATAAAATGTTTATTTGTAAAACAATTATTTTATTTACTGGTGAAAAACTGATATAAAACTACAGTTCATTAAACATTTGCAACAACTGATTCAAAATAGTTCCATAGTATAGTATATACAAGTATATAATAGGGAAATATAAATATAAATATAATGGGGAATGCTTGGTTAAAAAGGAAACTAATCTGCAAATCTGTTTTTTTAGAGGCACTAATAAATCATTTTTAATCCATAATAAAAAACGTCCAATTAATATTCCTAATTGTGGTTTGCTCTGTTATATATCTTTAGATTGGGCATACAGATTACTTCTTTATGATGTGTCTTTTGTAGGCATGAATAAAAAAAGGACACTAAATCGCCTATTTCATTGAAGATAATTTTCTAAAAATATATTTACATGTTGTACCCTATTTCAAGATTTCCATATTGGAAGCAAGTTAACATCCATATGCCTGCAATTTGCAGACACTGCAAAATGCACAAAACCTTCTCATCCTCAGTAAAAAAAAAAAAAAAAAAACATAGTTTGTGTTTATTAGTCCTACAGGAAGTGTTTGTGCATTAATTTTCTTCAAAGCCTAAAGAAGGGAGAGAGAGAAACTAATCATTAGCTTATCAGAGTATGCTAAGTGTCGCAAGGATGAAGAAGAAGGAAAAAAAAAGTATTTTCATTTATATTAATTCATGCTGAGCTGTTTCCGATACCATATGTTTATATGGATGTTACAAAATCTCTCAATTTTAGCGCTTTATTGTGTGATCTTCTTATGTCATCATCTGCTTAATATATTTATGTACTGTGTTAATATTGTATTTTATTGTATAATACAGTAAATCAACATACATAATGAGTGTTCTCACCTAATACTTGATAAGTAATAAGGTTACTTTCAATATCACAGTGGCAATAATGTAATCTGTCAGATCAGAGTCTTTTTATCCTTTAATTTGTTCAAAGTCTCTTTCTGCCTGTGATGCTATTCTTTGATGTTACATCAAATGAAAAAAGATTAAAGTGTAACAAGAATTTATCACTGCTGACATATTTGTGACTTAGGATCATCAATTTTTTGCTGTGGCCAACAGCCAGATGTCATCACAAATTAACTAATGCCAGCCTCCTAAAAGTGATGTGTATATGGGAAGTAAGATTATTTAAAGGAAAACTCCTCCTTTACTACATTGTAAAAAAATCAAACATAGGTAACTTTTACAAAAGGAATGTTGTAATTTGTTATATAAAAAAAAAATACCCATTACCTTTTATTTTACCTAAAGCCTGGCAGAATTTCTTAAAAATGCAAATGTACTGTTTACAGTCTATGTACTCCTTACGTATGGAGCATATCCAGAAATATTTTCCTTTGCTTTATTCATTCCTTTCTCAAACATATGTAAAATCCTTAACGTAAAAATACACACAAACATTTCCTGTTATAGGAATTAATATTTTAGTGAGATACATTCTAAATTCGAAAATTCTAGAAAAAAAACAATATTACTAAAAGTATTGAGACGCCTGCCATTACATGCACATGAACTTTAATGGCATCCCAGTCTTAGTCCATAGGATTCAATATTGAGTTAGCCCACCCTTTGCATCTATAATGGCATCAACCTTTCTGGGATGACTGTCCACAAGGTTTAGGAGTGTGTCTATGGGAATGTTTGACCATTCTTCTAGAAGCACATTTGTGAGGTCAGGCACTGATGTTGGATGAGAGGGCCTTGCTCACAGTGTCCACTCTAATTCATCCATAAGGTCTTCTATCAGGTTGACATCAGGACTCTATGCAGGCCAGTCAAGTTCCTCCACCACAAACTCGCTCATCCACACTATATTGCCAAAAGTATTGGGCCAACCTTCCAAATCATTTGGTGGAGGGAGGATTATGGCGTGATGTTGTTTTTCAAGGGTTGTGCTTGGCCCCATAGTTCCAGTGAAGGGAACTCTGAAGGTGTCAGTATGCCAAGACATTTTGGACAATTTCAATCTCCCGACTTTGTGGGAAAAGTTTGGGGATGGCTCCTTCCTGTTCCAACATGACTGTGCACCAGTGCACAAAGCAAGATCCATAAAGACATGGATGAGTGAGTTTGGGGTTGAGGAACTTGACTAGCCTGCACAAAGTCCTGACCTCAACCAGACAGAATACTTTTGGGGTGAATTAGAGTTGAGACTTTGAGCCAGGCCTTCTTATCCACATAAGTGCCTGACTTCACAAATGCGCTTCTGGAGGAATGGTCAAACATTCCCATACCTTGTGGACAGCCTTCCCAGAAGAGTTGAAGCTGTTACAGCTGCAAAGGGTGGGCCAACTAAATATTGAACCCTACGGACTAAAGCTGGGATGCCATTAAAGTTCATGTGCGTGTAAAGGCAGGTGACCCAAAACTTTTCAGAATATAGTGTACATTTGGTTCTTAAATGTCTATATTGACAGGTATGAGGATGTTTTTTTCTAAAGACTTTGCCAGGACTGTTTGTGTGGTTTAAATTTAAATGTGTACTTTTTACGCTCAAAATTAATACTCAAGCTTCAAAATACATCTAGATAATATAGCCTAGCTGCTTCTGTTTTTCATCCATATCTGTAGAGCACAAGGACACCCTTGTGCAGAAAATCCTTTTTTTTGCAAACGGTATGTCCCCAGATCCGTCCCCCCATGTGAATGGGTATCAGGTACATCGTACTCCTACTGATTCACAAAAAAAGTGTAAAAAAGTAGACAGTTTTTGACAATCCTTTATTAAAAAAGAAAAAAGTGTGCCACAATGTAAATCCACCGCCAATCACGCCACCCAACTGACCTGAAAAATTGCAAAAAATGAAAACGCTGCACCTCCATAGGAGGCCTCCTGCCGCCTACTCTCTCTTCTCTTTGACAGCTCTTATATAGGCCCCGTCTAATGCCATGGGATGTTACATGACATAAGAAGGGTGGGGTCACCCAGTTATGTTACCGGGTTGTCCTGACCTTGCCTAGATAAGAGCTGTCAAAGCATAGAGAGAGCAGTCGGTGAGAGGCCTCCATCGGGCAGCATGATTGGTGGTGGATTTACATTGCGGGACACTATTTATTCTTTTTTCATAAAGGAGTTGTCAAAATCTGTCTGTTGCGGTTTTTAGTTTTTGACACTTTTTTGATGAGTGGGTAGGGGTATGATGTACCCAATACCCATTCACATAGGTGGGGGTGGGATCTGGGGGCCTCCTTGTTAAAGAGGGCTCCCAGATTCCTATAAGCCCCTCGCCTGCAGACCCTGACAATCACAATCCAGTGTTGTCGGGAAGAGGCCCTTTTTCACATCAACATGGGGACAAGGTGTTTTGGGGGACACCATGCTGTTTTTTTCTTAAATCTGTCATAGGGTTCCCCTTAACTACTTCAATACACTGTATTATAAACTCTGCGCTGCACTGTATTATATACTCTGCACTGCACCATACACTATGCACTGCATTATATACACTACACTGACTTCACTATATACTCTGCACTGTATTATATACACTACACTGACTACACTGTATTATATATTCTACAATGACTGCATTGTATTATATAAACTACACTGATTGAACTGTTTTAAATATGCTACACTGCCTGTGCTGTATTATTGATACTACTCTGACTGCATTGTATTACTGTATATATTCTACATTGACTGCACTGTATTATATACAGTACACTACACTGACTGCACTGTATTCTATAGTCGACACTGACTGCACTGTATTATATAAAATACACTGACTGCACTTGTTTATATATGCTACACTGCCTGCACTGTATTATATACACTACTCTGACTGCATTGCATTACTGTATATCTTCTACACTGCCTACACTATATTACATACACTACACTGATTGCACTGTATTATATATTCTACACTAACTGCACTCCATTATACACACTACACTGACTGCACCGTATTATATATTCTACACTCAATCCACTAATTACCCTGCCTAATCTATCTCCATTAAGTCACACTATACAGGCCGCCGTGTAAGCAGCTTTATATAGTTTGGGGCATGGACTTAGCCCCTGAGACATGATTAGGCACCCTGCCTTTGGCCAATCATGGCTCTCACTGTACATTGTGCTGTGATTGGCCAAAGCATGCAGGTCAGGTGCATGCTTTGGCCATTCAGCAGTCTTCAATGCACTGCGATCTTGCAGTGCATTATGGGGCGCTCCACTGTGGCCAAACGTCCAGCGAGCACCCCATATGTTCATTTGTTCTACAAACACCTAAAATTCGAGTCAAACTAACATTTATCTGGAACATTGGGCCCATCCCTAAACATAACCTAGATAAATGAGAACATGCACAAATATATTAGCATACTGTTTTTTTTTTTATCATTTTCCTTTTTTACATTTTGCTTACGCTAACTAACACTCAGCTTTTGAAATATGCAGATGTCAATTACAGTATTTTCACACTAAAGTTTTCATGTGAATTTTAATAATATCACTGCAATGTACTTAAAAAAAAAACATCCCTCTGATTTTCTTGCAGTCAGGAACATACAGAAAACACAAGGGAGACCTATTACCTCCTGTTTGTCTCTACTAAGACCTACAATATATCTCTCATTGTGAATTGCGCTGCCACCTGTTGAATTATTGTCACATAATCATGAAATATTAGTGGATGTTTTCCATGCTAGGAGTCTAATCAAAGCTTGAAAACATATTGTAATCCATTTAACTGTCTGTACACATCTTTTCACATTACATTAAATGTTAGAATTCTGATTCTCCAAAAAATAGCACTTGTTAATATAGATTACCAAATGGAGATTCTACTCCTAGTAATTCTTACATTATTCAAATGCAAACATTGCTTCTGTCCTTAAAGGTAAAACTTGCTCAGTCTTTATTGAAGACCAATTTTCACCTCACATACACTATTTTACCAAAAGTATTGGGACACCTGCCTTTACACAGACATGAACTTTACTGGCATCCCAGTCTTAGTCCATCGTGTTCAATATTGAGTTGACCCACCCTTTGCAGCTATAACAGCTTCAACTCTTCTGGGAAGACTGTCCACAAGATTTAGGAGTGTGTCTATGGGAATATTTGACCATTTTTCCAGAAGCGCATTTTTGAGGTCAGGCACAGATGTTGGATGAGAAGGACTGGCTTGCAGTATCTGCTCTAATTCATCCCAAAGCTGTTTAATCGGGATGAGGTCTGGACTCTGTGCAGGCCAGTCAAGTTCTTCCTACCCAATCTCGCTCATCTATGTCTTTGTGGATCTCGTTTGTACAGTAGTGTGCAGTCATGTTGGAACAGGAAGGGGCCATTCTCCAACTGTTCCCACGAAGTTGGGAGCATGAAATTGTCCAAAATGTCTTGATATGCTGACACCTTCAGTGTTACCTTCACTAAAACTGAGGGACCAAACCCAACCTTGGAAAACAACCCCACACCATAATCCCCCCCACCACCAAATGATTTGGACCGGTGACAAAGCAAGGTCCACAAAGACATGAATGAGCGAGTTTGGGTTGGAGGAGTTAGACTAGTCTGCACAAAGTCCTAACCTCAACCTGATAGAACACCTTTTGGGATGAATTAGAGCAGAGACTGTGAGCCAGGCCTTGACATCCACATTAGCGTCTGACATCGCAAATGTGCTTCTGGAAGAATGGTCAAACATCCCAATAGACACACTCCCAAATCTTGTGGACAGCCTTCTTAGAAGAGTTGAAGCTGTTATAGCTGGAAAGGGTGGGTCAACCCAATATTGAACTCTACAGACTAAGACTGGTATGCCATTAAAGTTTATGTGCGTGTAAAGGCAGGCATCTCAATACTTTTGGTAATATAGTGTATGTGCATGAGGGTATGAGTAAAAAAATTATAAAAAAAGAAAAACTGCATGTTTAAAAGTTCAAAGATTTCTTTGCTCTGAAAGCCTCAGCCCTAGGCAAAGTAGCAGTTTTAAAATACTACAAATGCTGAAACTCCACTGTAAGTTTGAATTGTATCATTATCCTAGTTCACTGCAGGGAAGTAATAGTTGTAACTCACTACCTTGGACATCCAATGGCATTAGGCTCTTGACTAGGTTGGCTTGTAGATGATATAGCTCATATTACTCTGGGAAGCTCGCCTACATCTTACCCTACATAGAGGTAACCAGAGGGTACAGTTTTATCATTTATTTGCAGAATTATATTCTCAAAATTTCATCCACTAACTCATATGTTGATCTCTGAGGAACCAGACATGCTCAGGTGTCAGTCCTCCAGACTCTTATGCCACATACACGCAACGAGTTTTCCCGTCAGAATAAACTCTGAAGGTTTTTCCGACGGAGTTCCAATGGAGTTCCACTGAAACTGTCTTGCGTACATATGATCACTCCAAAGTCCGATCGGCAAGAACGCGGTGACGTACAACACGTATGACGTGACTAGAAAAAAGGAAGTTCAATAGTCAGTAGCCAATAGCCTCTGTCTTGTACTTGCTTCCGAGCATGCGTCATTTTTGGTGCATTGGAACAGCATACAGACAAGCATTTTTCCTGATAGGAGTTGATTCCATCGGAAATATTTAAAACATGCTCTATTTCTAGGTCCGTCAGAATTTTCATTAAAAAAACGTCCGACATGATCAGAATATACGATGAAAAGATTCCGTCTGACTTTTTCTGTTGGACATTCCGCTCATTTGTACGTGTAATTATTATCTTAAAAAGTCAGATAATAAATTAATATTTTAAATTAAGAAAAAAAACATATGGATGCACTTTCCATCTTTACAGATTTATATCAACCACTGACTTGCAGGTCAGTGGTTGAATGCAGGTCAGCTGCCTAATCTCAATAAAAAGCTGTTAAGCCCTTTTGGCCTATATGGTCAAAATAGTGTACACTATAAATTGTGTATAGTCAGTAATCCTGTGGATACCTAGCAATATAGCCAATTGTTACTGCACAGTGAACTAGGCTATGACCAAACTGTCATGATTAATTGCAAGTTCTGACTTGTGCTGACAGATTTGCTCGTTACACAAATTCAAGGGGTAGGATGTTTTTTTCAGTACTCTTTTTTTTATACATGCTAGGTATGCAACACTGCTGCAAAATGTAAAATATATTAGTATTACAGTAGTTACAACATTATCCCTATGTTTGGTTAAATTTTAGCTTAATTTCAGAATTAAAAGTTAAAATAATTTCTGACTGCCAGTTCCACTGACTATCCTCTAAATACAACCTTGATTCCAGTTAATTCAACCCAGAAATTGAAAAAGTACCATATCTCCCATGGATAACAAAAGGTAGACACCTCCAAGTGTATCTACCTTGTGTTTGTGCCCTGGTTTGAGAGTCTGGCCTGCCCTTTACTGCCTCCTAGTCCTAACTATTTTCCATCACTGCAATGGATAACCTCAGTGGTCAAATGGAAAGTTTAGTAGGTGAGAGGGAGAAAAGCCAGACACTTGACTTAGGAAGGTGAGCTAATATACACACCAAAGAACTAGCTGATTTGGGGAAATGGGGGGGGGGGGTGGTTAAATTGTAAAATGGATGGGATATTCAGGGACTAAGAGGTGACTAATTATTATGTGCTAACAGTTGCAGATTAGGTACTCAGGACTCCAGGTTCACTTTAAGAAATTGGCATAAACGCACAGAAATTATATTTAATGAAAATACAGTGTGCACCATTTTTGAGAGGTGTCAGAAAGAAGCACGCTTACCTTGTATACAGTATACACCTATTTAGGCATTGAGCTTTTCAGAAAGATTGCAAAGATTTTTCAAGGCCATATCTGTCAAGGACTAATTTTGTGAAAGCAATCATGACATGCACTGACAACATTCTCTTGTAAGGAAAAAAACTAAAAACAGTCTTCTATTTATACGGATATAGAGAGACATGTGGATAAAAGTATAACAGCTATATATATATCATGAATAATACATTAAGGCTTTGACACAAATGCTACCGTTCCCAAAACAAGATGACATATACATGTTAACTAATACAAACAGTACTGAAGCCCAGCTTATAGGAGCTTTCATTATAGGTAAACAAAAGGCTACTAACTGAGAGGTGCTAAATATAGCTGTCATGCAAAGCATGATATCAAGCACATCTTCCCATCACAGTTTGACTGAAGTCATGCACATAAATAAACTTCTTCCTAATAAAAAAAAAATGTGTGGCAGTTTAAGAACAAAGTAAAGGCTACTAGCTGTGTACAAACATAACAAGAGATATTTTGTGATTATTTTAGAAAATACATGCATATGTTGAAACAAAAAAAAGGATGATGATGGTGATCAGAGATGAGCTTCAAACATTGGCTGTTCGCCAGTTCGCGGAACAGCAAACAATTTTGGGTGTTTGCGGCAAATTAGAAAGCCGTGGAACACCCTATAAAAGTCTATGGGAGAAATCAAAAGTGCTAATTGTAAAGGCTTATATGCATAGTTTTGTCATAAAAAGTGTTTGAGGACCGAAGTCCTGCCCCAGGCTACATGTATCAATGCAAAAAAAAGTTTTAAAAACAGCCATTTTTTCGGGAGCAGTGGTTTTAATAATGCTTAAAGTGAAACAATACAAGTGTAATATTCCTTTAAATTTCATACCTGGGGGTGTCTATAGTATGCCTGTAAAGGGGCGCATGTTTCCCATGTTTAAAACAGTCTGACACCAAAATTACATTGCTAAATGATAGGGATGAGCCGAACACCCCCCGGTTCGGTTCGCACCAGAACCTGCGAACGGACTAAAAGTTCGAGCAAACTTTAGAACCCTGTTAAAGTTTATGGGACTCGAATGTTTGAAATCAAAAATGCTAATTTTAAAGGCTAATATGCAAGTTATTGTCCTAAAAAGGCTTTGGGGACCCGGGTCCTGCCCCAGGAGACATGTATCAATGCAAAAAAAGTTTTAAAAACTAAAGTTTTTTCGGGAGCAGTGATTTTAATGATGCTTAAAGTGAAAAAAGGCCAACAAGGAGAGGCAGAGAGTTACAAGCCAATAAAAGAGGGCAAGCAGACTTTGTGTCTAGAGGCAACAGTGCTGGTTGTGGACATGGTGAATCCTCATCAGCATGTGGCTGTGGGACACGCTCGTCCTTTTTTTTCGACAGCTGGCAGTGTTGAGCCGCAACATGCCGAAGACTTGGTAGAGTGGATGACCAAGCCGTCCTCAGCCTCCTCATCCTCCCTCACCCAGGCTCAGGGTACTTTGTCTGGCAAATCAGCTGCCAACATGGCCTCTTCACTGGGCTCAACGGCATCAGTCACTCCTTCTCTAGCCCCACCATGTCCTCCTGAGGATTCCCCCAAACTGTTTGACCACAATGTTGGGTACATGCTCCAGGAGGATTCCCAGCGTTTTGAAGGCTCTGATGATGGTACCCAGCTAGAGGATGCAGTAACGTGAGCCCAGAGAGAGAGGGTGCCCAAGAAGGACAGAAATCTGGCAGTGATGTTCCCCCAGCTACAGCATACGGCCAGGTTTGCTACAGTGATGAGGAGGGAGGGGATGATGAGGTCACTGACTCCACATGGGTGCCTGATAGGAGAGAGGAGGAGGAGGAGGAGCTGCTATTTGCAACATATGTCTCAAGCGTATCTCGCTTGGCCAAAATATCAGCCGCTTGGGCACCACATGCTTGACCAAACATATGTCGACCTGTCATGCAGTTCATTGGCAAGCGTACCTAAAAGACCCACACCAAAGAACAAAGCGGACCTCTCCTTTGTCCTCATCAGCTGGGACTTCCAACCCCACTATACCTTCAGTCCTCTCTGAAACCTGCACTGAGAGGAATGAAGGTGTAAAATTAGGTGTGTCACAGCCAAATACCTGCGCGCAATCTGCCATCGGTACACCAACGTCAGATTGTACCAGGCAAATTTCCCTGCCCCAGCTGCTGCACCACCAACAGAAGGTCACTCCCAGCCATCCACATGCCCAGCGGTAGAATGATAGCTTGGCTAAATTGCTAGCAATTCATCTGTTGCCTTTTGAGTTGGTAGACTCTGCCCCCTTTCATGAGTTTGTGGAATGTGCAGTTCCTCAGTGGCAGGTTTCCAAACACCACTTTTTCGCACGGAAGGCGATTCCGACTCCCTACCGGCATGTAGAAGGCAATGTATTGGCTTCGCTGGACAGGGCAGTCAGTGGTAAGGCACATATTACCGCTGACTCATGGTCCAGCAGGAATGGACAGGGATGTTACCTATCTTTCACGGTGCATTGGGTGACTCTGCTGGCAGCTGGAAAGGATGCAGGACAAGGTGCAGTAGTGTTGGAGGTTGTTCCACCACCATGCCTCCAAAATGCTACTACTGGTGATTCTGACACACCTCTCTCCTCCACCCCCTCCTCTTCTTCTTCCTCCATGGCCTCTTCCTGTGCTTTGTCCTCGGAACCAGCGGTGCTCCGTAAGCGTTCAAGGGGCTACGCAAGTACGCAGGCAAGAAGATGCCATGCGGTGCTTGCACTGGTGTGCTTGGGGGACAGGAGCCACACTGGGGCAGAGATTCTGTCAGCATAGCAGGGGCAGGCTGAGAGGTGGTTAACGCAACACCAGCTTAAGCCAGGAATGGTGGTTTGCGACAATGGCACCAACCTTCTCTCCACTCTCCGACAGGGACAACTGACCTATGTACCCTGTTTGTCTCACGTCCTTAACTTGGTAGTGCAGCAGTTCTTGGCCAGGTACCCGGGCTTACAGGATGTCCTGAGGCAAACCTGGAAAGTCTGTGTGCATCTCTGCAGGTCATATAACGCCAGTGCTCAGCTGGCGGACCTACAAAAGGAATTTAACCTGCCCAAGAATCACCTAATCTGTGACATACCCACCAGGTGGAACTCAACGTTGGCCATACTGCAGCTACTGCACACGCAGCAGAGGGCCATCAATGAGTACCTGTGTGATTATAGCACCTGGACAGGGTCATGGTGCTTGTTTTTTTCACCACGCGAGTGGACCATGATCAGGGATGCATGCACTGTCCTGTCATTTGAGGAGGCCATGAGGATGGTAAGCAGTAGGGATGAGCCGAACACCCCCCGGTTCGGTTCGCACCAGAACTTTCGAACGAACCGCAAAATTGTGCAAACTTTAGAACCCCATTGAAGTCTATGGGACTCGAACATTCAAAATAAAAAGTGCTAATTTTAATGGCTAATATGCAAGATATTGTCCTAAAAAGGGTTTGGGGACCTGGCTCCTGCCCCAGGGGACATGGGTCAATGCCTAAAATGTTTTTAAAAATGGCAGTTTTTTTGGGAGCACTGATTTTAATGATGATTGAAGTGAAAAAAAGTGAAATATTCCTTTAAATTTCATACCTGGGTGGTGTCTATAGTATGCCTGTGAAGTGCTACGTGTTTCCCGTGTTTAGAACAGTCCCTGCACAAAATGAAAATTAACGGAAAAAAAGTCATTTAAAACTGCTTGCGGTTTTAATGTAATATCTGGTTCCGGCAATATGGATGAAAATCATTGAGAAAAATGGCATGGGTAGCCCCCCTGCCCATTACCAGCCCCTTTGGGTCTTGTACGGATATTAAGGGGAACCCCGTACCCATATTAAAAAAAGGAAAGACGTTGGTCCCACAGGCCCTATATACTCAGAACAGCAGTGTACAGGTGGTGCAAACTAGACAGGAACTGTGTAGGTTTGTTGTGTTAAGTAGAATCTGTTTGTAATTTTGAACTGGTACATTTTTAAAGTGTAGCTCCAGTCAAAAAATCTATTTTTAAGCTTTTTGGAAAACATAGGGAAGGGTTATGACCCCTGTATAATTTTTTTGCCATACGTCTTTTTTCATCTCACTTCCTGTTGTCTCCTTCCATTTGCAAGTAGGAGACATTTGTAAGTTGGATGTTTGAAAGTAGGGGCCTGCCCTATATGCTTTGCAGAAATGGCGGAACAAGGTGTTGGTGTTGCCACAACATTGTAAGCCCTCAAAGTGACTCTTGGTGGGCGCTGGAGCGCCCTGCTGTGAACGATTATATCAAGAATTGTAATTGCATGCCATTGTTGAACAGTGGTAGAAAAATTGGGCCTTTAGTGGTTGTGGTGGTGGTGCTGGTGCCACAACACTATAAGTCCTCACAGTTACTCTCCGTGGGCACAGGAACGGGCCCTGCTGTGAAATATTATATCAAGAATTGTAATTACATGCCCCTGTTAAACAGAGGCTGAAAAATTGGGCCTTAGGCACTGCAACCTCTCCCATATACTCTAGTTGTAGTGCAGGAATGAGCTCTGCTGCAAAGCATTGCATCAAAATTTTTAATTAAACGCCCCTGTTAAACAGGGGCAGAAAAATTGGGCCTTAGGCACTGGTGCTGGTGCCACGACACTGCAACCTCTCCCATATACTCTAGTTGTAGTGCAGGAATGAGCCCTGCTGCAAAGCATTGCATCAAAAATTGTAATTACATGCCCAATGTTAACCACTAGAGATCCGCGCTATAGCCGAATGATGGCTACAGCGCAGACCTGCTTTGCCGGGACTGCATCTATTGACGTCTACCCATGCACGAGCAGCCTGCGCGCCCCCTGAGTCTATGAGACTCGCCTGATCACGGATCGGAGCAAGGGGTCAATCCCGACCCCTTACCACGTGATCAGCTGTCAGCCAATGACAGCTGATCATGTGACACAACAGAGCCGGTAATCGGCTATTTTTCCTCCTTGCGCTGACAGCGGGAGGAGAAAAAAAAAAGCCGATCACCGGCGGCCGTGATCGGAACATCAGTCCTAATCACGGCTAACTTATCAGTGCCCACCTGCTCCATGCCAGTGCCACCTATGTAATAAAAAAGTGCCCCCCATCAGTGCCACCCATCAGTGCCCACAGTGCCACCCATCAGTGCCCACAGTGCCACCTATCAGTGCCCACAATCTGCCTCAAATACAGTGCTGCACCCCAGTGCCACATATCAGTGCCCATCAGTCCCATCTATAAGTGGTACCTATCAGTGCCCACCAGTGCAGCCTATCAGTGCCCACCAGTGCCGCCTCATCAGCGCATTTCAATGAAGGAGAAAAATGACCTGTTTGCAAAATTTTATAACAAACTATAAAACATGATTTTTTTTTTGCATCTTTTTTTGTTTGTTTAGCAAAAAATAAAACTCCCAGCTGTAATTAAATACCACCAAAAGAAAGCCCTATTTGTGCGAAAAAAATGATAAAAATTTCATTTGGGTACAGTGTTATATGGCCACGCAATTGTCATTCAAAGTGCATCAGCGCTGAAAGCTGAAAATTGGTCTGGGCAGGAGGGGGGTTTAAGTGCCCAGTAAGCAAGTGGTTAAACAGGGGCTAAAAAATTGGGCCTTAGGCACTGCAACCTCTAACATATACCCTAGTTGTAGTGCAGGAATGAGCCCTGCTGCAAAGCATTGCATCAAAAATTGTAATTAAACGCCCCTGTCAAACAGGGGCTGAAAAATTGGGCCTTGGGCACTGGTGCTGGTGCCACGACACTGCAACCTCTCCCATATACTCAAGTTGTAGTGCAGGAATGAGTCCTGCTGCAAAGCACTGCATCAAAATGTTTTATTACATGCCCCTGTTAAACAAGGACAGGCGCACCCTGTGATCGGTAACAAAGCCACCAGCAGCACTGAAGGTGCGTTCCGAAAGAACGCTGGATGCAGGACAGGCCAGTAGCTCAATTGCATACTGTGCAAGCTCTGGCCAGTGATCCATCCTCAAGACCCAGTAAGCCAGAGGATTTTCGGTGGGAAAGGTGTCCAAGTCTGACCTTGCCCCTAGGTATTCCTGCACCATGTAAATCAGATGCTGGAACCGATCCATACCTTGGGGCTGCGGACTTAAAAGTTGTCTGAACCATGGTTGCTGGAACCGATCATACCTTGGGGCTGTGGACTAAAAAATTGTCTGAACGCATCAGTCAGACGGCCACCTTCTCCACCGCTCCTTCTGACCGAAGCCTCAGCAACACGTTGTCCAGGAGTTTGTAACCTCCCAGTCTCTGGGAACGCGTTGCACAGACCTTTCTGCAAGGCCTCCTAGAAATGTCTCATCCTCTGCTCCCTCTGTGACGGCAAGATAAGGTCGGAAACCTTACCCTTGTACCGTGGATCAAGGAGAGTGGCCAGCCAGTAATGGTCCCTCTTCTTCGTAACCCGAAGAATACGAGGATCCTTCCGCAGGCTTTGCAGGATCAGGGAGACCATGCAGCGTAGGTTAGCTGAGGCATTCAGTCCGGAGTCCTCTGGGTCACTAAGGACAACATGATCCACAGCTACCTCCTCCCAGCCACGTACAAGTCCACGGGTTTCTTGGGACTGTAAATCATCCCTACAAGACTGCTGCTGCTGCTGATGCTGAGTGCCAGCCTCCACCTCCATGCTGACACAATCCTCCTCCTCCTCCTCTTCCTCCTCCTCATCCTCTTCCTGTGTGATGGGTGGCACAGCAGGAACACTGTCTGGATAAAGGGGGCCTTGAGAGGCAAGGAAGTCCTCCTCTTCCTGCCTCTATTCTGCCTCAAGTGCCCTGTCCATTATTCCACGCAGCATATGCTCAAAGAGGTGGACAAGAGGTACAGTGTCACTGATGCATGCACTGTCACTGCTCACCCTTCTTGTGGCCTCCTCAAACGGTGACAGGACAGTGCATGCATCCCTGATCATGCCCCACTGGCTTGGGGAGAAAAAACCGAGCTTCCCTGACCCTGTCCTGGTGCCGTAGTCGCACAGGTACTCATTGATGGCCCTCTGCTGCCTGTGCAGCTGCTGCAGCATGGCAAAAAGTTGAGTTCCACCTGGTGGGCATGTCACATATAAGGCGGTTCTTGGGCAGGTTCAACTCCTTCTGGAGCTCAGCCAGCCGAGGACAGGCATTAAATGATCGTGGAAATGCAGACTTTCCTGGCCTGCTTCAGGACATCCTGTAAGCCCGGGTACCTGCCCAAGAACCGCTGCACCACCAGGTTAAGGACGTGAGCCACACAGGGCACATGGGTAAGTTGTCCCTGTGGGAGGGCGGAGAGGAGGTTTGTGCCACTGTCAAACCACCAATCCTGGCTTAAGCTGGCATGGCGTCAACCACCTCTCGGCCTGCCCCTGCAGAGCTGCCAAAATATCTGCCCCAGTGTGGCTCCTGTCCCCCAAACAAACCAGCACAAGCACGGCATGGCATAGTTCTGCCTGCGTACTTGCGTAGCCCCTTAAACGCTTATGGAGCACTGCTGGTTCCGAGGACAGAGCACTGGAAGAGGCCATGGAGGAAGAAGAAGAGGAGGGGGTGGAGGAGAGAGGTGTGTCACAACCAGTAGTAGCATTTTGGAGGCGTGGTGGCGGAACAACCTTCAACACTACTGCACCTTGTCCTGCATCCTTCCCAGCTGCCAGAAGAGTGACTCAATGGGCCGTGAAAGACAGGTAACGTCCCTGTCCATGCCTGCTGGACCATGTGTCAGCGGTAATATGCACCTTACGGCTGACCGCCCTGTCCAGCGAGGCAAGGACATTGCCTTCCACATACCGGTAGAGAACCGGAATCGTCTTCCATGAGAAAAAGTGGTGTTTGGGGACCTGCCACTGAGGAACCGCACATTGCAAAAACTCAAGGAAGGGGGCCGAGTCTATCAACTGAAAAGGTAGCAGTTGAAGTGCTAGCAATTTAGCCAAGCTAGCATTCAACTGTTGGGCATGTGGATGGCTGGGAGTGAACTTCTTTCTACGGTCCAGCAGCTGGGGCAGGGAAATTTGCCTGCTACAATCGGACGTGGCTGTACTGCTAGCAGAGTGCCCACAAGCACTTAGCTGTGACACACCTAATTCTACACCTTCATTCCTCTTAGCGCAGGTTTCAGAGAGGACTGAAGATCTAGTGGGGTTCGAGATCCCAGCTGATGAGGAGGAAGAAGAGGTCCGCTTTGTTCTTTGGTGTGGGTCTTTGAGGTACGCTTGCCAATGAGCTACATGGCAGGTCAACATATGTCTGGTCAAGCATGTGGTGCCCAAGCGGCTGATGTTTTGGCCACGCAAGATACGCTTGAGACATACGTTGCAAATAGCAGCAGTGCGATCAGATGCACTCATCTCAAAAAAGGCCCACACCAAAGAAATTTTAGAATAACGCGCAGAGGCAGCGCCCTGCACAGGCGGAGCTCCGCGGTGTGATTTAGTCAGTGTGCTGCCCCTAAGCTGGCCCCCAGAGGGCATCCTGCCTCATTGGAGATGTGCCTCCTCCTCCTCTCTCCTACCAGGCACCCATGTGGAGTCAGTGCCCTCATCATCCCCTACCTCTTCATCGCTGGAGCAAACCTGGCAGTATGCTGCAGCTTGTGGAACATGACTGCTAGATTGCTGTCCTTCTTGAGCATCTCCTCTCTCTGCACTCACGCTACTGCCTTCCTCTAGCTGAGTATCATCATCAGAGCCTACAAAACACTGGGCATCCTCCTGGAGCATGTACCCAACACTGTGCTCAAAGAGTTCAGGGGACTCCTCAGGAGGACGTGGTGGGTCTAGGGAAGGAGTCACTGATGATGACATTGAGATGAGGGAAGAGGATGCGTTGGCAGCTGCTTTGCTAGTACCCTGAGCCTGGATGAGAGAGGATGAGGAGGATGAAGAGGGCTTGGTCATCCACTCTACCAAGTCTTCGGCATGATGCGGCTCAACACGTCCAGCTGCCGAAAATAAGGACAAGCGAGTCCCATGGTCACGTGCTGATGACGATGCACCGCATCCACGACCAGCACTGTTGTCTCTAGACACAGAGCCTGCTTGCCCTCTTTTATCGGCTCGTGCCTGTCTGCCTCTCCTTGTTGGCCTTCCAGACATGGTAATGGCCTGAAGGGAGATGGGAAAACCAGCAATTGGGTAGTGTATATTGTGCTGGAAGCACACAACACCCACTAACTCCTGCAGATGCCTTTATTATAGAACAACAGGAATTAAAGGGTAGATACCGGTGTATACTGTACTGTGCTGGAGGCACACAACACCAACTAACTCCTGCAGATGGCAGATGGGTCAATTAGAGAAGAGAAAAATAAGTGGATAAAGGTGTATACTGCGCTCAGGGCACACAGACAACACCCAGAAACTCCTGCAGATGGCTGATAGCTCAATTACAGTAGAGCAATATAGCTATATAGGTGGATAATGGTGTATACTGCACTCATGGCACACAGACAACACCCAGAAACTCCAGCAGATGGCTGATAGCTCAATTACAGAAGAGCAATAATGCTATATAGGTGGATAATGGTGTATACTGCATTGAAGGTACACAGAGAACACCCACTAACTCCTGCAGACGCCAACACACTACACAAGGCCGCCTCACTGGCGGCCTCATATAGTGAGGGGTGTGTACTACACAGCCTGAGCTATGATTGGCCAATCATGGCTCTCCTCACTGCCGGCGCTGTGATTGGCCAAGCATGCGGGGTCACAGTGCATGCTTGGCCAATCATGAGCCAACAATGCACTGCGATGGCGCAGTGCATTGTGGGCCGTGAGCGCCACATGAATTTGGCACGAATGGCCCACAGAGTTCTGGCTTCGCCGAACGGGCTAACAGCTAGTGTTCGAGTCGAACATGCGTTGGACTCGAACACCAATCTCATCCCTAGTAAGCAATGACAGTGCATGCATCAGTGACACTGTCCCTCTTGTCCACCTGTTGGAGCACACACTGCATGGAATAATGGAAAAGGCACTTGAGGCAGAACTGAGGCAGGAAGAGGAGGACTTCCTTACCTCTTAAGGTCCCTTTTTATCCAGACAGTGTTCCTACTGGCCTGCCGATCACACAAGAAGAGGACAAGGAGGACGAGGAGGAAGAGGAGGATTGTGTCAGCATGGAGGTGGAGCCTAGCACTCAGCACTCAGCATCAGCAGCAGTCTTTAAGGTATCATTTACAGTCCCAAGAAACCCATGGACTTGTATGTGGCTGGGATCATGTCGTCCTTAGTGACCAAGAGGACTCCGGACCGAATGCCTCAGCTAACCTACGCTGCATGGCCTCCCTGATCATGCAAAGCCTGCAGAAGATCCTCACATTTGTCGGATCAAGGAGGGGGATCATTACTGGCCGGCAACCCTCCTCGATCCACATTACAAGGGTAAGGTTGTGGACCTTATCTTGCCATCGCAGAGGGAGCAGAGGATTAAACATCTTCGGGAGGCCTTGCAGAAAGGTCTGTGCAACAAGTTCATGGAGACTGGGAGGTTACAAATTCCTGGCCCTTGACAACATGTTGCTGAGGCGTCGGTCAGTCACAGATGGAGTGGTGGAGAAGGTGGCTGTCTGACAGATGCATTCAGACAATATTTTAGTCCACCGCCCCAAGGTATGATCAGTTCCAGCAACCATCGCCAGCGTCTGATTTACATGGTGCAGGAATACCTAGGGGCAAGATCAGACTTGGACACCTTTCCCACCGAAAATCCTCTGGGTTACTGAGTTTTGAGGATGGATCACTGGCCAGAACTTGCACAGTATGCAATTGTGCTACTGGCCAGTCCTGCATCCAGCGTTCATTCGGAGCGCACATTCAGTGCTGCTGTAGGCTTTGTAACCAATCATAGGGTGTGCCTATCCACCGACTCGGTTGATCGACTGACCTCAGAAAAATGAATCAGTCTTGGATCACCACCAGCTACCAAGCACCTGATGCTGATGTAACCAGATCATTTTTTTTTTTAAATGTCAGATCCCTTCAAGACTGCCTATACTGATGCTGAGTGACTATCCTGTTATGCTGACTGACTGTCTTCTTCCTCCTCAATGATCCTGCTGATAGCTTGTAAGAACATTTTTGATTCTGGGCACCGCCACCAGTGGCTAAGGCCCAATTTTTCAGCCCCTGTTTAACAGGGGCGTGTAATTACAATTTTTGATGCAATACTTTGTAGCAGGGCTCATTCCTGCTCTCCAACTCTGTGAGGTGTTGCAGTGTTGTGGCACCAGTGTCTTAAGGCCTAATTTTTCTAACCTTGTTTAACAGGTGCATGTAATTACAATTCTTGATATAATATTTCACAGTAGGGTCTGTTCCAGCGCCCACCAAGAGTAACTGTGAGGACTTACAGTGTTATGACACCAGCACCACCACCACCACCAAAGGCCCAATTTTTCTACAACTGTTCAACAATGGCATGTAATTACAATTCTTGATATAATACAATTTGGAGCAAACAGGAAAGGGATTATCACGGTGCCACAAATAAATCGACCTGTACTTTTATAAATAAAACTTTTATTCATACAAAATATACAAAATGTGATTTAAAAAGGGAGCAGTCAGTACAAAGTAGTCACATATCAATAATGAAGCAAATTTTGTTGACCAGGGCATTCCAGCACCCACGTAGAGTCACTTTGAGGGGTTACAGTGTTGAGGCAACACCAACACCTTTGGCCCAAATTTCTGCAGAGCATATAGGGCAGGCCCCTACGTTCAAACATCCAACTTACAAACGTCTCCGACAGTACTTGCAAACGGAAGGAGACAATAGGAAGTGAGATGAAAAAAGATGGATGCAAAAAAAATGTTACAGGGGTGATAACCCTTTCCTATGTTTTCCAAAAAGCTTAAAAATAGATTTTTTGACTGGAGCTACACTTTAAAAATGTACCAGTTCAAAATTACAAACAGATTCTACTTAACAACAAACCTACACAGTTCCTGTCTTGTTTGCACCGCCTGTATACTGCTGTTCTGAGTATATAGGGCCTGGGGGCCCCACGCCTTTCCTTTTTTTAATTTGGGTACGAGGTTCCCCTTAATATCCGTACAAGACCCAAAGCGGCTGGTAATGGGCAGGGGGGCTACCCATGCCATTTTTCTCAATGATTTTCATCCATATTGCCAGAACCAGACATTACATTAAAACCGCAAGCAGTTTTAAATGACTTTTTTTCGGTTAGAAATGTCATTTTGTGCAGGGACTGTTCTAAACACAGGAAACATGTGCCACTTCACAGGCATACTATAGACAACCCCCAGGCATGATATTTAAAGGAATATTTCACTTTTTTTCACTTTAAGCGTCATTAAAATCAGTGCTCCTGAAAAAAAAAACTGTTTTTAAAACTTGTTTTTGCATTGATACATGAAACCCTGAGGCAGGAGCCGGGTCCCCAAACCCTTTTAGGACAATAACTTGCATATTAGCCTTTAAAATTATTACTTTTGATTTCAAACTTTCGAGTCCCATAGACTTTAATGGGGTTCTAAGGTTCGCGCAAATTTTTGGTCCGTTCGCAGGTTCTGGTACGAACCGAACCGGGGGGTGTTCCGTTCATCCCTACCCACTAGTTACTACAAAACCTTCACAGATATGCTGGTCCCGCACTTCCTAAAAACCTTTAATGCATTTCCGACTCTCCCCCACTAAAAACCCAGATACCCTTGAGGCTCATATTATGGTGATACCTAAACAGGGCAAAGATACAACCATGGTCATGAATTATAGACCTATATCGCTCATCAACATTGGCAAACCGCATACTCCCTTTACTCCCCACTTTAATCTCCTCAGACCAAGTAGGCTTCATCCCTGGCCGCAAGGCCCGAGACAACAACCTGAAGGCCATTAGCATACATCACAGGCTATCCTCATCTAACACTCCGGGCTTTTTCCTTTCCCTCGACGTGGAGAAGGCAATCGACAGAGTGGCCTGGGACTATATGACCAAAGCATTACGCAAAATAGGGATTTAAGACCATATGATCCAATACATTTTTACTTTATACTCATCCCCAACAGCGAGGATTAGGTTAAACGGTCATCTGTTGGACTTGCCCGGTACTGACACATTTTTAAGCTAACTTTCCTTTTAGCTGGGAAAAGCACGTCATCACCTACCTGGGAATTCAAATACCAGTCAAATTAGTGGTTTAGTAAATCTTTACTCTAGAAACTTCTTGCCCATGCTAAACACTATACAAAAAGGCCTTCATGACTGGAATAGGGGTACCTTCTCCTGGTTCGGGCGGGCTGCTATCTTGAAAATGAATATACTCCCCAGACTTCTATATCTGTTGCAGACGATACCGATCAAGCTTCCCCCCTCTTCCTTTGCCACCTACAAAAACATGTGTTTGAAATTCAAATGGTCTGACAAACATCCGCATATACGCTGGGAGACACTAGTGACTCCTAAACTGAAGGAGGGTATTGGTCTCCCTGACATACAAAAATATCAATGGGCATGCCACATGGCCAGAATTGTAGATTGGCACATTCACAGTAGAAGTAAATCCTGGATTGGCCTTGAGGAGGCATTCTCCTCTTTGCCAATACACCATTTGCCATAGATAAGCCCACACGGGACCCCGAGAGAGAGTATGTCACATCCCCTAATCGGCCCTTCTTTACAGATTTTTCGTACTATTTGCAAAAAGACGAACATCGCCACTTCACCTGGCCCACTGACTCCATTAGACCGAAACTCAGACTTTCCTCCAGGTATAACACGCCTCCGTAACATTGACAGACCCGTAGAAATCTCAGTCAGAGCTGGCTCTCTCTTTGACAAAGAGGAGTTGATCTCCTTCCAATCCCTCTCATCCAACTTACCGGACATAAGCATTCCCTTTTTAAATTTTCTTCAAATTAGCCACTTCTTGCTCAATTCCACCCCGAACCCCCAGTAGGATAGGGAACATACATCCTTTAAAAACATTTGAACCAGGTCTGAACCCCAAAGACATGTCATATCAGATATGTATGCCTTGCTATTTGATGAGGTATCTGCTAAAGATGATCTGACCTGGCAAAAATGGGCAAAGGAACTGGATACTGACCTAACTCAAGAAGACTGGGACCGAGTCCTTACACACATACACAAAGGCTCTTTAAATGTTTCTGCACAGAAAAATGGATACAACATTTTCTCTAGGTGGTGCAGGACCCCCAATAGAATACACAAATTCCATCCCAGCATCCCCCCACTATATTGGAGATGCAACAGAGCTCAAGGAACACTACTACATATATGGTGGGAATGCCCCCTAATCCAACCATATTGGACTGAGATACACCGTCTTAAATCAAAAATCACGACCATTACCCCAAACTTTAACCCAGCCCAACACCTACTTCACCACACTTCCATGCCCCAAGGAGCTTACAAAAAATACCTCACCCTACACCTAATTAACGCAGCAAAACTATGCATACCCATCCACTGGAGGTCTACTCCCCCCCAGCATATCCGAATGGTTCTGCCGAGTGGGTGAGATAGCTGAGATGGAGGATTTAATACACCAGGCGAGTCTACACATCATCTACCCCCCCATCCCCCCCACATAGTCACATATTGGCCTCACAGACGGCATTCAAGTGCATTACCCTTACACCAAGATCGTATGATAATATATTGACAGTACCAAAGTAACTAAACCACTATGTATAAAGCATAACACATTCAGGAGACCGGTAATATGACAACTCTAAGGCCGCGTACACATGGGCGGACTGTTCGCCCCAACTTAGTTTGTCAAACAATCCGACAAACAGTCCGCTCAAAATTTGCATGAGCGGACTTGACCACACACGATGAACGAACAGTCCGCTGAAACCGTGCACGATGACGTGAACGGCACGTACGACGGGACTAGAAAAACAACGTCCTATACACTGCAATGCAACCTTCGGCGTGTAAATCCTTTCTGAGCATGCGCGGAACTTAGTTTGACGAACAAGCCTACACACGAGCGGACTGTCCGCTCAAACCAAGTTTCAGCGGACTGTCTTACGGGAATTCCGAAAAACTTTGTTCGTCAGACTGTCCGCTGAAACTGTCCGCTGAAGCCCACACACGAGCGGACTGTCCGCTGAAACACTGTTCAGCGGACAAAGTTGGGCGAACAGTCCGCCAGTGTGTACGCGGCCTAAGTCGGACAGGCGTAGCCTCCATCCACACACAATTAGATCCCGACAGGGGTGCATGGGTGCTGAGGCTGAATATCCAATCTCACTGAGAAATTTTTGGTGTAAGCCAGTATAGAGCCCTCCATGAGATACTAAAGCTTTTCAGGTTAAAGAAACTTCTAGCAGTCTTACAGTTTTACAGGCATATTGCTGATACTATTACAATACAACAATACATTTCAAGATTGTAAGGAGATGTAATGATATTTTGCTGTATGTCTGATTATATGTAATGTGAAAATTCTTCATTAAAAACAAAAAAAAAAATGTTTGGTTGGGTCAGGGGCAGCTAGAACAGGCGCTGAAGTTAGTGCATTCTTTAATCATTGGAAGGCAGCTTCACACTCGGGGGACCACATTACCTGTCGGAAGGTGCTTATTAGTCAGGTCTGTCAGGGGCTTAGCAATGGAACTATATTGCGGGACAAACTTTCTATAGTACTCAGCTGTGCCGAGGAACGCCAGGACCTGGGGTTTAGTATGGGGGGTTGGCTACTTGGCAACTGCCTCAATCTTAGCAGGCTTGGGTCGTTGTTGTCCACTGCCTACTCAATGTCCAAGGTACTGTACCTCTGACATCCCTATGCTGCATTTCTCTGGCTTAAGGGTTAGTCCTGCAGCCTTGATGCAGTCTAACACAACACCTAGGTGAACCAGATGGTCCTCCCAGGTATCACTGTAGATCGCAATGTCATACAGATATGCACAAACATAGTTCTGGAGGCCATCGAGGAGTTGGTCTACCATCCTCTGGAAAGTCGCCCGGTGCATTCTTCATTCCAAATGGCATTACTTTAGACTGGTATAGGCCAAATGGGGTAATGAACGCTGATTTTGGAATAGATTCCGCATCCAGAGGAATTTGCCAGTACCCTTTGCATAGGTCAAGGGTTGTCAGGAATTTTCCCCGAACAATGTGATCTAACAGATCATCCACCCGGGGCATAGGGTAAGTGTCAGTGGTGGTGCACTCATTTAATCTGTGCTAGTCTATGCAGAAGCGAGTTGTGCCATTCCGCTTTGGCAAAAGGACCACCGGGGAAGCCCAGGGGCTGCTGGATGGCTCAATGACTCCCAACTCAAGCATCTCCTTAATCTCATGACGTATCCCCCCTCTCACTGCATCAGGTATCCTGTAAGCCTCCTGTCTTAGTGGCAGTTGTCCTGGGGTCTCCACTCGGTGCACTGCCATAGTAGTGTGCCCAGGGACTGTGTTAAACATTTCCCTTCTCTGACTAAGGACCTGTCTAGCTTGTTCTCTCTGAGTCGGCCCTAGCTAGTCATCAAGCTTTATCATCTCTATCCCTGCAGTAATTCTATTTATCTCTGGGAGCACCAGCAGGGGAAGATTCTCAGAATCTTCCACAGCTGGAGCACATATAGCAGCTACCTCTCCTAATCTTTCCCAGTATGCTTTCAACATGTTCACATGAAAGGTCCGTCGGACTCTTTCATCAGAGCATTTAGCCACTAGGTAGGTTGTGTCACAGAGCTTTGCCACAACCCGGTAAGGTCCCTGCCATGTGGCCTGTAACTTGTCCTGCTTGGTTGGCCTGAGGGTAAGAACCTTCTGCCCAACCTTCAGAGTGTAGTCTTCTGCCTCCTTTGGGCAGCCAGAAGGTTCTCTTGGACAGTGTCTGTGAGATCCTTCAGTCTATCCCTAAACTCAAGAACGTATGGTACGATAGAGGACCCTTGGGGACAGGGGCAGACTGACTACTCATGGGGCCCCTGGGCAGTAGAAGATCATTGGGCCCCATTGGTCCCCACACTCAAGCCAAACCTGCACAGGGAGACACGGGGGGAGGGAGAGCACACTTGGGGACACTGGGAAGGGAGCACACAGGGGGACACTAGGGGGAGGGCACACAAGGGGACATTGGAGGGGGGAGAGCACACAGGGGGACATTGGAGGGGGCTGAAACACACAGGGGGACACTGGAGGGGGTGAAGCACACAGGGGGACACTGGAGGGGGAAGCACACAGCGGGACACTGGGGAGGGAGAGCACAATGAGGGACACTGTGGGGGGGAGCACACAGGGGGACACTGGGAGAACGCACACACACACACAGGGGGACACTGGAGGGAGAGCACACACACAGGGGGACACTGGAGGGAGAGCGCACACACAGGGGGACACTGGAGGGAGAGCGCACACACAGGGGGACACTGGAAGGAGAGCGCACACACAGGGGGACACTGGAGGGAAAACGCACACACAGGGGGCACACTGGAGGGAGAATGCACACACAGGGGGACACTGGAGTGCATACAGTACAAGTACCTGGGATGGACAGTAGCGAAGGAGGGGTCGGCGGGCATAAGCTCGCCGATAGCAGTATTATAATTGGCATCACGGCATGTAGTACAGCTGCTTCAAGTGGCCTCTCAGGTGGCCGCGTCTGGGCCCCTAACGGCCTCGGGCCCTCGGGCGGCGCCCGAGTGACTGACTGGTCAGTCCGCCCTGCTTGGGGATCAATTACCCCATCCCAGTGGGCTCTGACTAGATCTAGGGGCCCCCTCACCCACCTCCCATACAGTAACTTCAACAGGGAGAACCCAGTAGATTCCTGTGGCACTTCCCGATAAGCAAAGAGAAGGTGCAGTAGATATCTCTCCAAATCCCTGTGAGAGGTTGCAAATGTCCTAAGCAGTTGTTTCATTCCATTGAACCTCTCACACAGTCCGTTGGTCTGGGGGTGATAAGGAGAGCTTTGTAGGGGCTTTATCCCAGAGAGCCTCCATAACTGCTGAGTGAGCTCAGCAGTGAACTGGGTCCCTTGGTCGGAGATGATTTCCTGAGGGAAACCCACACTGGCAAAGATCCGGAGCAAGGCATAAGCCACGGTTTCTGTGTGGATATTTGCCAGGGGAATGGCCTCCAGGTACTGGGTACCATAATCCACCACAGTAAGGATATATCTCTTCCCAGAAGGACTAGGTTTGGGCAATGGTCCAACCAGGTCTACAGCAACATGGCTAAAGGGTTCATCAATAATCAGTAAAGGGTGTAGGGGAGCTTTCAGTGGGCCCCCATGCTTACCCACCCGCTGGCATGTGTCACAGGTCCAGCAATACTGTCGGACATCCCCTGTAATCCCTGGCAAAAAAAAGACTGAGTCAGATAGTGGAGGATCCGGGACATCTCCAGGTGTCTGTCTAAAGGTATGTCATTCCCAATGCGCAGAAGGTCATGCCGATATTTCTGAGGCACAATCACCTGCCACTTGGGTGGATGGGAGGCCGTCTTTCCCTCAGTAACCCAATAGAGTAATCCCTGGACCCACTCTACCCACTCCCCCTCCAACCCCCCAGGGTCCAATCCTGCTCTTTCCCTATAGCTAGCTAGGGAAGAGTCGCTGAGAGTTGTTTGAGAAAAGTCTTGGGGAGAAGCCCAAGTTGGGGTAGGAATAGCTGGGGTAGTACAGTCTAGGTCAGGGATGATAGGTCTTACCTGGGTCCTGTCCTCGAGGGAGCACACCTCCATCCGGGCTTGCTAGTGGGTGGTAACAGGGCAGGCTTCCGGGGATACATCCAGGGAGAAGGCTGAATTTAAACGTCCCAAATCGTTGCCCAACAAAGGGAAGGTAAGGTCTGCATTATTCCAACTTCCATTTCTTTGGCCCTCGAACCCCAATTAAGGTGAACCCTGGCAGTGGGGACCCGCATTACATTTCCCCAAGCCACCCGCACAGCCACAGACCATACCATCTGCTCTGTGGGGTTTATCATCCGGGACTGTATCAGGGTAATAGTAGCTCCCATGTCCCGTAGTCCCTGGGCAGCCCGACCATTGATCCACATGGCTTGTTGATGGTCCAAACGGTTATCCATAGCGGCAGCTTGCACAGGGTCTGCCTCATGTAGAATTCCAATATTCTGCTCACTTTGGTAAGTCACATCATCTCTCTACAGACAGTGTGCAGCAGCCCGGGCAGGTCCAAGGGGCCTGTTCCATGCATCCTGGGAAACATTCTGCAGACAATACCTCCTAACATGAGCTGCTTGGTTGCATCTGTAGCAGAGGTCCCCTTTCCCTCGTGAAGATGGTAGCTGAGGGGGATCAGAGATTGGCGGCTGGTGTGAGGGTTGTAACGCTTCGTGGAATGTTGGGGACAGGCTGGGCTTTGGTCTTAGGCTCTGGTTGTATAGTCCTCCTTGAATCCATCCATTGGTCAGCTAGGGTGGCAGCTTCATCTACTGTGACTGGCCGCCAATCCTTTACCCAGTTTCTAACTTAAAGTGGAGTATGATTGTAGAATTGTTCCAGGAGGATTAGTTGGAGCGCATCTGCCATGGTAACAGCTTGGTCCCCGGTCATTCAACCCTCCCCTGCTCTGGTCATTTGATGAGCCTATTCTGTGTAAGGCTCTCTCTCATTTCACTGGAGATTGTGAAGCCTCAAACGGTGTGCCGTAGTCTTTATTTACCCAGGCATAGTCCTGACTGATCTCCTCTGAAGCCCTTCCTGTGAGCCGAGCTGACCAGGAGCGTGACCCAATCTGTCTCCACTGCGGAGACACTGCGGAGATCCCATCACTGACGTTTCTTATATTAGGAGGGTGGGGCCACCCGTCACCTGACCCTGCCCCCTCTGACATTGGTGAGGGGAGCCATGGGCTTCCCCAGTGACGTATGGGTGACCCCGCCCCCCTCTGATGTAACGCGGGTTTCTGTTACATCAGAGGGGGCGGGGTCACCCATACGTCATTAGGGAATCCCTGGATCCCCTCACCAGCGTCAGAAGGGGCGGGGTCAGGTGACGGGTGGCCCCACCCTCCTAATATAAGAAACATCAGCGCTGGGATCCCCGCAGTGTCTCCGCAGTGGAGACAGAAGACGGATGCATGTATGGACAGTGCTGGACTGAGAGATCCCCTGTCGCTGGATCAGATCAGCCATCGCTGGACTCCGGAGAGATGATCATCCATCGCTGGATAGCAAGAGTGGATTAGCACCGCTGGAATCTTTTTTAATTTTTTTTATTTTTAATAAAGGAATTTTTCAAAAGTGTGTTTGTCTTATTTAACCATTTTTACACTTTCTTTGTGAAATGGCAGGGGTACTTTTGTACCCCCTTACCATTTCAAACAGGGGGAGTGGGATCTGGGGGTCCCCTTGTTAAAGGGGGCTTCCAGATTCTGATAAGCCCCCCGCTCGCAGACCCCCACAACCACCGCTCAGGGTTGTGGGGATGAGGCCCTTCTCCACATCAACATGGGGACATGGTGCTTTGAGGGGTCACAGACCCCCAAAGCATCCTCCCAATGTTGAGGGCATGTGGCCTGGTACGGTTCAGGAGGGGGGTCGCTCTCTCGTCTCCCCCTCTTTTCCTGCGGCCTGCCAGGTTGCGTGCTCAGCTAAAGGGTCTGGTATGGATTTTTAGGGGGACATCCACGTCAATTTTTTTTTAAATTTGATGCGGGGTTCCCCTTAATATCCATACCAGACCTGAAGGGCCTAGTAATTGAATTTAGGGGAACCCCCACACTTTTTTTTTTTTTCTTTATCAATGAATGAATTGTCAGCTAATACAGAGAACACTCATTGAGTGTTCTCTGTATTACGGAACTGACAATGGAAAGTGATTTTAAAATACTTTTTTTCCTTGCAAAATGACACTTTGTGCAGGGACAGTTCTAAGCACAGGAAACATGCGCCCCTTCACAGGCATACTATAGACACCCCCCAGGTACGAAATTTAAAGGAATATTGCACTTTTATTGTTTCACTTTAAACATTATTAAAATCACTGCTCCTGAAAAAACTGCAGTTTTTAAAACTTTTTTTTGCATTGATCCATGTCCCCTGGGGCAGGACCCAGGTCCCCAAACACTTTTTAGGACAGTAACTTGCATATTAGCCTTTAAAATTAGCACTTTAGATTTCTCCCATAGACTTGTATAGGGTGTTCCGGCTTTTCAAATTTGCCGCAAACAGCCCAAATTGTTCACTGTTCGCTGAACAGGCGAACAGGCAATGTTCGAGTCGAACATGAGTTCGACTCGAAGCTCATCCCTAGTGGGGAACAAAGACCGGCAAAGTGACGACAAAACAGTTCCGTGTCTGTGACGTGCCAGTCCATGTGGATCTGGAAATGGGCAAGTCTTGGCGCTGCTTTGGCTGAAAACAATCAATGGTAGTCATAGAAAGCAAAAGCTTCATATTTGTAAGCAAGATCTAACACTGCATGAAGGTATAAATCCAACTCTTCCCTCCTGCTGGGAGTGGCTGAACAAAGGACATCTCTGTAAATCCCAAAAGCCAGAGAGAACTCAGTAGCTGACAGCTTACAACTGAGCCTGGGGCCTTTAGACTTCAAAAACCACTGAGACGTCCCCCAGGCATATGATTTGTTGTCAGCTAAGTTAGGGGCTGAAATAAGCAGGGATTCCAAATTGACATCTTTGCCATCAACTATATCGTTCCTGACGCTGGCCAGGACAAGATGAGCGGAGAAGAGGACAGGTATAGGGCCTGGCATACCTGCAGAAAGAGAAGCTGTCATCGGGACCATGATCAGATCAGGGAGGGCTGTGGGTGGACGAACTTCAAAAAGTGTGACTCTGGTCTGGACGTCCAAAACTGTTGCTGTTAAGGAGGAGACCAAAGAATGTAACTAGGAAATGGCCCTGGAGATGGATTGCAGGGATACCTGCTGGGTGCCCCTGGAGGTGGGAAGAAAAGCCTGAAAAGCTCTGCTTTCCTGCGTCTTAGCTCAGAAATTAGTTTTGTAACATCCTCGCTGCCAGCCGGCAACATGGCTCTGTCTAGATGACAAAAAGGGGAAGAGTTCTCATGTTTAAGAGGAGTCATAGCCGTAGGATAGAGAGTGGTAAAGGGAAAGCTCAGAGAGGAGGAAAAGGGAGTACAGGGAAAGGAATGATAGGCGTAGACAGGAGCTCACAGTGTTCTCTTGTGGTAGAACTATTTAGAGTGGAAATTTAGAAAACTCAGAAGAGTGCAATAGCACAGGTGCCTGTTTGTGGTGAGCACAAACCTGAAGACCAGAAACCCAGGCCATACTGGGGCGAGCCGTAGAAGTCTAGTGCAGCATACACAGGAATGTTGTAATCTGTAGTGGGTGACGTATGCTCGGCCTGCTAACACTTGCACTGCCAGCAAGCCTACTGTTAAGCGACCTTGTCTGCGAGATAAAGGGTCTCCCATTCGAAAACAGAGTGTCATTTATAGACATATGTGACAGAAACTAATGCCTGGAGAGCATGTCCAATGATGTATGTGAAGTAATGGTATAGTGAGAGGGTGCTGCAGAATGATGTGATAGAGAAACCAGTTAAGTATGCACCTGACTGATGCTCTAGTAGTGAGGTCCTAATTAGGATCGAAACTCAGTCAACCGGGAACACCTGCAGTAGGGATGACATAAGTGCAACAAGATTTCTTACTTTTTTTTTGTGTCCACCTTGTTTGCAACTGGCCCTGGTGAAGATGCAAACATGGTATTTTTTTCTTTTGTTTTACCTGGGAAATAACGTCCAACCTGGTACAGGATGGAACATGAACTCGATTGAACCGAGGGAGAAAAGGCAGATGGAATACAAGGAGTGGTTCGTATAAATGCCACTGGAGATGAGTGGCCGATTAAGTGCAGCCAAAAATGAAGTGTGGCTGTGTGAGAGCCACTGAATGTGCTTGCAGCAATTGGAAGGAGTTATGATGAGATGTATACTTACTTACATATAGTATGTTGAGATACACGTTTGCAGCAATTGCAAATGGGTAAATGCTGAGATGCGTGTATTTGCAGCAATTGCAAGGAGTTTATGCTGAGATGCATGTTTTGCAGCGATTGCAAATGGGTATATGCTGAGATGCGTGTTTTTACAGTGACTGCAAGGAGTTTTTAATGAGATGCATGTTTTGCAGCGATTGCACATGGGTTAATGCTGAGATGCGTGTTTTTGCAGCGATTTCAAGGAGTTTATACTGAGATGCATGTTTTTCAGCGATTGCAAATGGGTATATGCTGAGATGTGTGTTTTTGCAGCGATTGCAAGGAATTATGATGAGATGCATATCTTGCAGCTGTTATGACTAATTTCTGATTGGGACTCTAAAAAAAGTTAAATACTGCAGCTGCAGGAACAGATTCGCAGGACTCAATCACTGTGTTTAAAATATCCGTTCAGTGTCAAAATGTATTATTACATGTTATTTTATACATAGATAAGAAAGGGCACTTCCGGTTCCGGCGCCGCATGGAGTAGCTGTTCCCCTCACAGCTCCCGCAAACCGCCCTCCACATCGGCCTGAAAACTCTGCGTTTTCCGCCCCCGAAAGCTTTACCAGCCTCCTCCACGACCCCGGCCACGAGATGGACCGGTTCGTTGAAAAAACCGGGCCGCGATCGTACGCGGCCGCCGCCGCGCGGCCGGCCCTGCCGCAAATCGAGGCCCCGGCTTCGGCCTACCTGGATCCGGCCTGTGCGGCCCAGCCTGAGGAGATGACGCCAGCTATGGAGGTAGGAGATCGGCCCTCTCATCCATCCAACATGAGAGACACTTTACCACCACAGATCCAGGCCCCCCCTCCTCCATCTAGCCCTGAAACATCTCCCTTCATGCAGCAGCCTCACTTACCTCCACTGCCACAGGATCATCACACAGAACTCCTGGCACAGGCTGTGGCTGTTCTCCTCTCCCCTATGATAGCTGCATCAGTGGAGAAGGCTGTCAGCTCAGGTATGCAGAAAGTCCAAGCCCAGCTGGGGGAACATGCATCCAGACTGAATGAAGCAGAGCATCGCATATCCACCATTGAGGACGAACTTTACCAGACGCAATCCCTGGAACATGCCCAGGACAGAACGAACAAATTTATTCTGGAAAAACTCGATGACCTCGAGAACAGGTCCAGGAGGAACAACCTGCGTTTTGTAGGTTTCCCTGAATCGCTTCATCAATATGCCCTAATGGAATTATGCGCTCGTCGCCACGCGGTGAGCGCGCTCCACGGTACACGGGTCTCCCAGACCCAGAGCTTCAGGGATGCGACGAGCGCATAATTCCATTAGGGCAGATTGATGAAGCGATTCAGGGAAACCTACAAAACGCAGGTTGTTCCTCCTGGACCTGTTCTCGAGGTCATCGAGTTTTTCCAGAATAAATTTGTTCGTTCTGTCCTGGGCATGTTCCAGGGATTGCGTCTGGTAAAGTTCGTCCTCAATGGTGGATATGCGATGCTCTGCTTCATTCAGTCTGGATGCATGTTCCCCCAGCTGGGCTTGGACTTTCTGCATACCTGAGCTGACAGCCTTCTCCACTGATGCAGCTATCATAGGGGAGAGGAGAACAGCCACAGCCTGTGCCAGGAGTTCTGTGTGATGATCCTGTGGCAGTGGAGGTAAGTGAGGCTGCTGCATGAAGGGAGATGTTTCAGGGCTAGATGGAGGAGGGGGGGCCTGGATCTGTGGTGGTAAAGTGTCTCTCATGTTGGATGGATGAGAGGGCCGATCTCCTACCTCCATAGCTGGCGTCATCTCCTCAGGCTGGGCCGCACAGGCCGGATCCAGGTAGGCCGAAGCCGGGGCCTCGATTTTCGGCAGGGCCGGCCGCGCGGCGGCGGCCGCGTACGATCGCGGCCCGGTTTTTTCAACGAACCGGTCCATCTCGTGGCCGGGGTCGTGGAGGAGGCTGGTAAAGCTTTCGGGGGCGGAAAACGCAGAGTTTTCAGGCCGATGTGGAGGGCGGTTTGCGGGAGCTGTGAGGGGAACAGCTACTCCATGACGCAGCTCTCTCCACACGACCGTACGCTCCTTGATAAACACTCCTTTGTGTACAAAGATCCCCGTCGAACATGAACTTTTCTACTACTGGATGTTTCCCTTCAATAGAGTATTGGACCTAAGCCCCCCCCCCTCTTCTTCCCCCCCCCCCTCTCCCATCCTCTCTTCTGTTTTTACCATATTTGGTTAGTTCCATGAGGTTAGTTTTAGAGCCTCCTGGCCATTAGATCCATCCAGTTATAGTCTCCTCATGTCTTTCTAGTCCTACTAGGGAGTGGATTAGTGTCCGCTCTCGTTTAAGTTTTAAGTCTTTTGTTCTTTTTTTTCTTTTCTTGTATACGCCTTTAAGATGATGAGAGACTCGTCTTGTTGTTATAGTCTGCTTTGTACACTGTACTTTACACAAAAAAGAAAACACTTGTATCTGCTGATGATGACTTTATGTACTGTTCTAACATTTTTCAATAAAACTTTATTCAAAAAAAAAAAAAAGAAAGGGCTGGTGTGAGATGTTATTAAAAACTAACAAATAGAAATATGTTATTAAAAGCTAACAAATAGTAATATATTATTAAAAGCTAGCGAATAGAACAATTGCAAAAGTAAAACATTGAGAAGGGGGGGGGGGGGTAGAGAGCGTTTAGTAGGAGATGTGTCTGTGTGTTAGGTGAAGGTTACATAATACATTTAAACAGTGAGAACAAAATGGAATTTCTTCTGCTTAAATGAACAGTACAGTGAATGTCCATGTCAGCGATTGGAAGAAAGCTCACCTACTGATAAAAAGAAAAAGGATAGCAGAAATTGTATATGTAGGAACAAAGGGCAAAGTAGCATATGTGATGAATCGTAGATTTATGATAAGGACTGTTAGGAATCGGTGTGTGGGAAACTGTGCCTCCGGTGTGACTAGGTTCGGATTGGACTGTGATGTGTGTAGCTGCAGACGTGCTGGGAATTGGACAGAAAATTATATAAATGAATGGTAGGTTATAGTAAGAACCGATACGAATCGGTGTGCGAGGTGTGACTGATGCGAACCATTGTGCCGTCAAGGTGACCAGACTCAAAACGGTGACAGGTAACATGAATCGGTGAGTAACATGACATAACAATGAATCCTTTGTAGGGTACGAGGGTGAGCAGTATGAATTGGTGTGGGATGTATCCAATGTCCAATGCGAACCGTTGCTGCGACTATGTTCGAACGGACTGTGGTAAGTGTGCAATGCATCTAATGTGACTCGGAGAATAAAACAGTGAACGGGGCTGTAACTGGCTGGCAAACTAACAACTGTGTAGTGGAGACCTACAAATAATTTGTATGCTATGTAGTGGGAAACCGAACAAACGGGGGGGGGGGGGAACATAACTAGAACAAAAGCTGGATGGACATGATATGACAAGGGTGGGGTCGCGAATCCTACCTGTTACAGTGAGCGAGACTTGATAGACAAATCACAAATAAGCAGCCGCAACATAATAAATAAAAAAGGTGATCAGCACAAACTATATACCAAATATTACTACAAAGATGGAAAATCCTTGTTTGAACCCCATTTTTCTATAGCCGCAACATAATGTATTCGGAAAAAACAGACTCACAAACGCACTTTGAGCTAAAGAGTCAGCCTGGTGACGTAACAAATCGCGCACTGGAACTGACAAAGAGCAAGGGTAAGTGGTCAGCTTAAATACCCTCCAGGCTCCTCCCACAAATTCAGTCCACCATACTGGCCTGCTAATATATTAATATATATATATATATATATATATATATATATATATATATATATATATATACACACACAGTTTCTAACAGAGGCCGTAGTCTGGAAAGGATTAGAGAAGCTTAACATAAATAAATCTCCAGGATTTACACCCGAGAGTCCTTAAAGAATTTGGTTTATAGCCAGACTCCTATTCCTAATCTTCGTGGACAGCATACTGACAGAAATGGTACCAGCTGATTCGTGAAAAGCCCACATTGTACCAATATTCAACAAAGAGCAGAGATACAGTGGTGTGAAAAAGTGTTTGCCCCCTTCCTCATTTCCTGTTCCTTTGCATGTTTGTCACACTTAAGTGTTTCGGAACATCAAACCAATTTAAACAATAGTCAAGGACAACACAAGTAAACACAAAATGCAATTTGTAAATGAAGGTGTTTATTATTAAAGGTGAAAAAAAATCCAAACCATCATGGCCCTGTGTGAAAAAGTGATTGCCCCCTAAACCTAATAACTGGTTGGGCCACCCTTAGCAGCAACAACTGCAACCAAGCGTTTGCGATAACGTGCAATGAGGCTTTTACAGCGTCTTGGAGGAATTTTGGCCCACTCATCTTTGCAGAATTGTCCTAATTCAGTTACATTAGAGGGTTTTCGAGCATGAACAGCCTTTTTAAGGTCATACCACAACATCTCAATAGGATTCAGGTCAGGACTTTGGCTAGGCCACTCCAAAGTCTTCATTTTGTTTTTCTTCAGCCATTCGGTGGTGGACTTGCTGGTGTGTTTAGGATCATTGTCCTGCTGCAGAACCCAAGTTCGTTTCAGCTTGAGTACACGAACAGATGGTCGGGCATTCTCCTTCAGGATCTCTTGGTAGACAGCAGAATTCATAGTTCCTTTTATCACAGCAAGTCTTCCAGGTCCTGAAGCAGCAAAACAGCCCCAGACCATCACACTACCACCACCATATTTTACTGTTGGTATAATGTTCTTTTTATGAAATGCAGTGTTCCTTCTACGCCAGATATACTTGGACACACACCTTCCAAAGAGTTCCACTTTTGTCTCATTGGTCCACAGAATGTTGTCCCAAAAGTCTTGGGGATCATCAAGATGTGTTGTGGAGAAATTGAGACGAGCTTTGATGTTCTTTTTGCTCAGCAGTGGTTTTCTCCTTGGAACTCTGCCATGCAGGCCATTTTTGCCCAGTCTTTTCCTGATGGTGGAGGCATGAACGCTGACCTTAACTGAGGCAAGTGAGGCCTGCAGTTCCTTGGACGTTGTTGTGGGGTCTTTTGTGACCTCTTGGATGAGTCGTCGCTGCGCTCTTGGGGTAATTTTGGGCGGCCGGCCACTCCTGGGAAGGTTCACCACTGTTCCATGTCTTCGCCATTTGTGGATAATGGCTCTCACTGTGGTTCGCTGGATTCCCAAAGCTTTGGAAATGGCTTTATAACCCTTTCCAGACTGATAGATCTCAATTACTTTCTTTCTCAATTGTTCCTGAATTTCTTTGGGTCTCGGCATGATGTGTAGCTTTTAAGGATCTTCTGGTGGACCTTACTGTGTCAAGCAGCTCCTATTTAAGTGATGCCTTGATTGTGAACAGGTGTGGCAATAATCAGGCCTAGGTGTGGACAACCACAGTTATAGTATGTTTTAACAAGGGGGGCAATCACTTTTTCACACAGGGCCATGATGGTTTGGATTTTTTTTCACCTTTAATAATAAACACCTTCATTTACAAATTGCATTTTGTGTTTACTTGTGTTGTCCTTGACTATTGTTTAAATTGGTTTGATGTTCCGAAACACTTAAGTGTGACAAACATGCAAAGGAACAGGAAATGAGGAAGGGGGCAAACACTTTTTCACACCACTGTATATTACTGGAAACTATAGGCCTGTCAGTCTAGTTTGTAAACTATTTGAGGGGATGATAGGGGACCATGTCCAAGAATTTGCTGATGAAAACAGCATCATTTGTAGTAATCGGCACGGATTTAGGAAAGGTCGCTCTAGCCAAACCGACCTGTTAACATTCTATGAGGAAGTGAGCTGCCATTTTTGGATTTTGCAAAAGCATTTGATACAGTCCCCCACAAACGCTAAATCTACAAACTAAGGTCTGGATATGGACCATAGGGTTTGTTCTGAAAATTGGCTACAGGGGTGTGTCTAAAGGGTGGTGATAAATAACGTGTAGTCAGAATGGATTAGGGTGGTTAGTGGGGTACCTCAAGGCTCTGTTCTGGGACCAATTATGTTTTATTTATTTATAAATGATATTGAGGATGGGATAAATATCTCAATCTCAGTGTTTGCTAATGACACAAAAATAAGTAAGGCAATAACATCACAGCAGGATATAGAAACTTTACAAGAGAACCTGAATGAATTATATTGCAGCAGGATGACCCCCCCTGCACAAAATCACATGCCTGTATGTGATTTTGTGTAGGGTCTGGGATGCGCATATGGTTGGACACAGCAGGAGCCATTCGGCAGGTCTGATGGACCCGATGTTCACCGACACCTCATGATCATTCTCAAGAGAGGCAGAGTGACAGTCTGCTTATGTAAACAAGGCAGACTGCCATTCTGTGAGAGGGGAAGATGGAGATCTTGTGTTTCTGCTAAGCATGAAACTGCTCTTCCTCCAGTCAAAGCATCCCCTACACAGTTAGAAAGCACTCCCTAGGAGCACATTAAACCCTTCGATTGACCCTGATGTTAACCCTTTCTCTGCCAGTGTCATTAGTACAATGACAGTGCATTTTGAAGCATGGATCACTATATTCGTGTCACTGGTAAGGATGAGCCGAACACCCCCTGGTTCGGTTCGCACCAGAACCTGCGAACAGACCTAAACTTCGTGTGAACTTTAGAACCCTATTAAAGTCTATGGGACTCGAATGTTCAAAATCAAAAGTGCTAATTTTAAAGGCTAATATGCAAGTTATTGTCATAGAAAGTGTTTGTGGACCTGAGTCCTGTCCCAGGGGACATGTATCAATGCAAAAAAAAGTTTTTAAAATGACCCCCATAACCACCGGCCAGGGTTGTGGGGATGAGGCCCTTGTCCTCATCAACATGGGGACAAGGTGCTTTGGGGGGGACCCCAAAGCATCCTCCCAATGTTGAGGGCATGTGGCCTGGTATGGTTCAGGAGGGGGGGCGCTCTCTCCTCTCCCCCTCTTTTACTGCAGCCTGCCAGGTTGTGTGCTCAGATAAAGGGTCTGGTATGGATTTTAGGGGGAACTCCACGCCATTTTTTTTTTCATTTGGTGTGGAGTTCCCCTTTAAATCCATACTAGACCTGAAGGGCCTGGTAATTGAATTCAAGGGAACCCCACACTTTTTTTTTTTTATCAATGATTTTCAATGACTCTTCTCTGTATTTGTTTATAGCGCCAAAAAAAAAGCAGAGGTGATCACATACCACCAAAAGAAAGCTATATTTGTGGGGAAAAAGGACATACATTGTATTTGGGAACAGCATTGCATGACCACACAAATGTCAGTTAAAGTAACAATATGTGCCGTATTGCAAAAAATGGCCTGGTCATGAAAGGGGGTAAACCTTCTGAGGCAGGTTAATGGGTGGGCAACTAGATGGCAAATTAGGTTTAACACTGATAAATGTAAGGTAATGCACTTGGGGGATAAAACTATAAAAAACAATATATAAATGCACGTTACTCACTAGGGGGAGAATCCTTGGGGGATTCCAAGAAGGAGAAGTATCTGGGGGCCTAGTAGAAGACAGACTGAGCAATGTCAAGCTGCAGAAAACAAAGCCAGCTGAATATTAGCATGCATAAAGAAGGGAATTTACAACAAAGATAAAACGATAATCCTTCAATTTTTAGAACTCGGACACATCTGGAGTATTCCATCAAGTTCTGTCAACCAATCCTCAGAAAGGATGTGCTGGAGCTGGAGTGAATCCAGAGAATGGCAACAAAAGTGATCCCAGCGTAAAGCCCCATACACACTATCAAACTTTTAGCAGATTTACCAAAACCATGTAATGCAAGGTACTGCCTGATTGCATACAAATTGAAACGCCTAAGGTTTGACCTAATATTGTATGTTTTTGGTAAACCTGAAGGAAAAAAATGAGCAGAAGATCTGATTGTGTGTTTGGAGCTTAAGTATGAAACTTTTCAGTCCCGGGGAGTATAAGAAGACACATGGCCACACAATGAGACTGGAAGAAAAGTGGTTTATCTTTAAGCTGTGTAGGGGGTTTTTCACTGTCAGGGCAGTAAGGAATGGATGTTGCTCACTTCCACAATCTGGTGTCAGCAGGAAGTACTGATCATTTTAATACTCCAATACTCTTGGATGAGCATCTAAGCGAACACATTCTACGGGGATATGGGAAATTATTATTTTTTTATTTTTTTATTTTTTTTATTAATGTATTTTTATTGGATTTTGTTGAGCTTACAAAATGAAAGTATGTTTCAAATATAAGAAACAGAATGAACATAGCAACCAACAAGAACATGACATTGATAAGTATTGGTACATCATGCTTTAATTTCAGAAATGTAAATATAGCATTACACACAGCAATATAAACAATATAAAAGAAAACTAAGGAAAATAAGAACAAAAGGAACAAGCACCCTGAAATGTAAGATATGAGGAAACCCAACAAATGTAGATCAAATTCAGTATATTTATATATAAGTATATGTATATATATATAAGCGATATTTGCTGGAATGACTGCCTCAGGGCAATAATTAGAGTAATCCCAAGCCTCCCAAATTTTATTAAATGTTGACAGTGAGCCATAAGTGCAGTCAGGTGTTCCAGCCTGTGTATGTCAGTTATGGTGGACACAAATTGTGGAAATGGAGAAGTAGACAGCATGTTTTGCTGCTAATAATATAAAAGACATTGACTTCCTAGCAGCTCTGAAGATGCCTGAAAAAGGAAATCCTAACAGGTAGTGTATGGGATTTAAATCTTTAAAAGGTTTTGCAGAAGGGTTTGGACCTGAGTCCAAAAAGGTTTGACACAGGAAGAATCACAAAATATATGGTAATGAGTAGGGGTGTTGAAATTAATTGTAGCATCAATGCATTGCGGTTTGACCACCCATGATGTGGCATTGATGCTATGACTTGCACAATTGATTTTATGATGATGTCACCCACGCGCCACTATATGCCCTGCCTCTGAGTCTGAACTGAACCGAAAGCAGTCAAAGGAGCTGTGAGTGTTAGCAGCATCTCATTTACCGCCCCCCACCAAACATCATCCCCAGCCTCCCAGTGTCGCCTTGTTGAGCTAGCTGCTGCGAGACACATGGGGTGAGTGTCCCCAATCCTGTCCTCTTTGTGGGATAAAGGGTTGGCTGTGTGGTGCTGGGAACCTACCTACCCCTGTATAGTATACTACAGAAATAGTCACATGAACAGTAGTCTTTGTGCAAGGATCCAAATGTTGTGAGCTGTTACAGATCTCCTACACCATTTTAAGTAAACAGCTGCCAGCAGTGGTAGTCTTTGTGCAAGGATTTGTGAGAGGAACCCAAAGGAGGGTAGGTGCAGTGTCTTGTGTAGCTACAAATGTCTCTGTCCATCTCTTGTATCATGTCCGCAGTCTCCAGCCATCTCTTGCATCATGTCCACAGTCTCTGACCCTCTCTTGTATCATGTCTGCAGTCTCTAACAATCTCCTGTAGTAGGTCTTCCGTCTCTGACCATCTCTTGACATATTTTGGGGTTAGTCTGGAGCTTATCTTTAAATTGTCTGCTGTGTTTACACTTTGCTACATCCAGGGAGTGTTGTCTTTTTTTTTTTTTTTAAAGAACACATAAAATAAAATAAATTTAGTTATTCTGACTGCTTTTTTGAATGAAAACCGCGTGCAGTAATCGTGATGCATTGCAGAATCAAATCGGATCTAATCAGATCTAATCGTGGACAGGATAATCGTAATCAAATTGAATCGTGAGGCCAGTGAAGATGCACACCCCTAGTAATGAGTGCCTATAACATTATTACATATCCAGCACTGCCGAGAAACCTTTGCGTTTTTCCATGCAAATTGTCTGGGGTCCTATACCAAAACAGAATAATCTTGAAAGCAGTCTATCTCTGTGCCACACAGTGTGAATTTTTCTTTCTACTAAGGAAATGGGTCGTTATAGAATGTAGAACAATTTCTTCAAGTAACTATGGCTAAATTCAGGGAGTAGCTTCATGGAGAATTTTGTATATGGAAGAGATTAAATTGGGCTCATATGGACCCCTGGCGCACGATAATTCAAAGCCAGTTGATTTGTCCAGAAATATGGGAGAGGATTTAGTAGAGAAAAATGTTTGATTTTTAAGTAGGAGTAGAAGAGTTATTTCGGGATCTGGTGTTTAGATTGCAAATCTGCAAAGGGCATAAATGTATGTGTCAGTGGATTTATTAGGTGGTGCAATTGGAAAATCCCCACTTGGGTCCAAGATAACATATGATTATAAGATAGACTGTCAGGGATGTCTGGATTAAAAAGCATGTTCAAGAGTGGAGGGCATGGAGAAGAGATAGAGTACCTTTTGGAACAACGCTTCCATATTGACAAAGTAAATAACATCAGGGCCAGGCATACACTCCTTAATTGATATATGTTTGTCAGAGGAAGACCACAACATTGAACAAGAATGTACAGGGGATGTAACCCCCATTTAAATTTCAGACCACCTGTTCAGAGTGTAGCTAGACATTCAGAAAGTAACTACGGGTTGTCTGACCCGGTGACTTCATGCATAGCCCCTCCGGCAGCCCTTGGCATCTTCAGAGTTGGGGTGCTCATAAGCGGGCCCCCGCCCGTCGGTGAGCAATGCGGATGCTTTTGCCTAAGAGGGGTTATTGTTAAGAATGAGCCAAACACTCCCTGGTTCGGTTCACACCAGAACATGCAAACAGGCAAAAAAATTTGGATGAACACACGAACACCGTTAAAGTCTATGGTACACGAACATGAAAAATCATAAGTGCTAATTTTAAAGGCTTATATGCAAGTTATTGCCATAAAAAGGGTAAAATATTGTGCCTGGGGGGTGTCTATAGTATGCCTGTAAAGTGGCACAGTTTTCCCATGTTTACCACAGCAAAATGACATTTCTAAAGGAAAAAAGTAATTTAAAACTGATTGCGGCTGTAATGAATGGTCGAGTCTCATGCCGCGTACACACGATCTGACTTTTCGATGGACTAGGTCTGACGGTCTTCCCTACGGACTTTAGGCAGAAGTCTGACGGACTTTCTGAACAAACGGACTTGGCCACACATGACCGGACTAAGTCCATTCGAAAGTCCATTCATTTTGAATGTGATGACGTAAACGGGACTAAACAAGGAAGTTCAACAGCCAGTAGCCATAGTTGCCCTTGCGTATTTGGTCCGTCTAGCACACAGAACAGTTTACATGCTAGAAAGCCGAGTCCATCGGACAGATTTGTGACATGTTTTATTTGTAGGTCCCTCTGACTTTTGGGGAAAAAAAGTCTGCTCGAGCCCATACACTATCGAATTGTCCGGCGGATTCCGGTTCTCCGGACCTAGTCTGCCGGAAAGTCCGATTGTGCGTACGCGGCATAAGCCTTTAAAATTATCACTTTTTTTTTTCATGTTAGTGACTCATAGACTTTAACAGTGTTCTGTGGCTTTCAAATTTGCCGCAAACACCGCATAATGTTCGTTGTTCGCCGAACGTCCAAACAACCAAAGTTCGGCTCAAACTTAAGCTCGGACCGATCCGTTTGCCCATCCCTAGTTATTGTTATCTATCACCAACCAGGTATTTATCCAGCTTACCTTCTGGCCATTTGTCTGTCTCTGTTACCGTGAGTGTGCTGTTATTTACTAATACACTAGCTCTATTATGTACCCTTAGGCCTGGCAGGCTGTACCATTAATATCCTGGTTGGACTGAGATGAGAGCAATTTGGAGATTATTACATCCTATAGTGTGATATTTTAGGTATGTCTCTCATTGCATGTCTCATTCACTATCTGGTGGCCTTACACTAGTTCTCTCTTTCTAATTCTCACTCCCCCTATCTTCACACTCACCTTCCCCTCCTCTCCCCTCCCCCCTTCTGACCACTTTTTTCTCTCTTCTTTTCTGCTTTTTTCTGTTCTTTTTTTCTCCCTTCTTGCCCACTAATTCCCACTTTTCTCCCCCCCACCGACCTTGTTCCCTCCCATTCACCCCTCCCCCTTTGCCCTCCTCTCCTTTCCTCTTCCACCCTCCTTACCTTTCCTCTCCCACCCCCTCCCTTCTTTCCCCCCCTTTTGCTTCTTTCCCTTGTTTTTTTATTTTTTTCCCCCTTCTACTCCTTTCTCAACATTTTCCTTCTGTCATCACTCTGCTTTCTGTTTTTTTTCTCTCATCTCTCCAGGCCCATTAATGAAACCTAATCATATATATAACGTTTTTCTTTGTTTTGGTTATAAAATGTTGTTTTCTTCTGCAATGACGGACACTGATGAGGCAGCACTGATGTGCACTGATCAGGCAGCACTGATGGTCACTGATGAGTTGGCACTGTTAAGGTGGCAATGATGGGCATTGATGAGGAGGCACTGATATGTAGAATTGATGGGTACCGATAGGTGGCACTGATATGCAGCACTGATGTGCAGGATAGGTGGCACTGATATGCAGCACTGATGGACACTGATAGGTGGCACTGATAGGCACTGACAGGCGGCTGTGATGGGCACTGAAAGGCGGCTGTAGTGGGCACTGACAGGCAGCTATGAATGGCACTGACAGGTGGCACTGGCACTGATAGGCGGTACTGATTGGCACTGACAGGTGGCACTGATGGGCAGCACTGATCATGAGGTACTGATGAGGTACTGACAGGTGTTACTGTAGAGAACTGATAGGCACAGTGATGGGCATTGATTGGCACTTTGGGCACTGATATGGGTACTGATTGGCTCTGTGGTGGGCACCCACAGTCGTTTCTGATGGGGCACTAACTGGTAGCTGATGGGCACCTTTTTGGCAGCTGTGGTGGCACATCTGATGGGGCTGTGCTAATAATCAATGTGTTGATGATCTGATCACGTGGTAAGGAGCCTCCGTCAGACTGACACACAGCACCATATGACACCCAGTCAGGATAACTGAACCAGCACAGGACTGGGCGGAAGTGTTTAAGGAAACAGAGTTTATGTGCAACTATTTTTTATTTTAGTTAACTCTTTCCCTTCTGGTCTGGGATTCTATAGCTAGTTTTTGCTTAAGGTTCAAAAACCAGCAATGGCTAGAGAGAGGTTAGGCATAGAATTGTCAATTTTGGTAATTAGGGGTTTGTTTGCATGAAAGATTAGAAATGACTAGGTACTAAGGAACAGAGTAGATAGGTGATACTGAGTTCCAGGGCCACACCTCAGTTTATGCTAGTGAGAAGCTGAATTCAAGGCTGATGGGACACTGGTTGGAGGATCTCCCTATTACCTTTGATCTTGTCTTCAGGTCTCTGACACAAGGACCAACGACATATCCTGATCATCTCATGCAACAGATTTTTGCTGAAAAATTCAACTGGAGGTATCTCTATTTTTTTTTTTTAAATCAGAAAAGTCTTTATTAGATAACACAATGTTACAAGTCACCGGCAACACTGAGAATTCAGTGCAGTAGAGTACAGTACATAGCATTGAACCTGTATACAATACAGAACTTTCACAGCAATAACATAATGGATATGTAAATTTATCATGACAATGTAAGGTAAGTGCAGTAGTAGCAGAGAAAATAACAATCCAAACAGGAAAACCTAACAGAGAAAAAAAAAAGATTCAGAACACCTGACAGTTATAAGGTGCAGGGATGAAAGTGCCCTCGGAGCTTATACATCTAACGCTGTTGTAGTGACCACCGCCACTCCCCCAACTAAGGTGTGCGTGAACTCTAAGTAATTAACTTTCAGACCATAGAGTTGATTAATGCTGGATCAACCTAGTAACAGTCTATGTTGGATCAACTGGTGCGGCGCTAGTCCGGGGACTTCGAGCCAATCCTGCCACATACTATAACATTTCTGTGTTGATAGGTCAGCTTCTCCCGTATTAGCATTTTGTTTACCTGATCGATCCATTGTTTCCTGCCAGGGACTCTGGGAGTGATCCATAGTTGCACTATTAATTTCCGTGTATTGCCGTGCGTGCGGCCGGAGTTACATAGTTACATAGTTAGTCAGGTTGAAAAAAGACACAAGTCCATCCAGTTCAACCTTAAAAACAAATAAATAAAATAAAAAATAATCGTACAATCCAAAAACCCAATTTTTTGCCCACAATTGATCCAGAGGAAGGCGAAAAAAAAAACCCCAACAGAGCATGCTCCAATTTGCTACAGCAGGGGAAAAAAAATCCTTCCTGATCCCCCAAGAGGCAATGGGATTTTTCCTGGATCAACTTTACCTATGTTAGTACCCAGTTATATTATGTACATTCAGGAAAGTATCCAGGCCTTTCTTAAAGCAATCTACTGAGCTGGCCAGAACCACCTCTGGCGGGAGTCTATTCCACATTTTCACAGCTCTAACTGTGAAGAAACCTTTCTGTACTTGAAGATGAAATCTCTTTTCCTCTAGACGTAAAGAGTGCCCCCTTGTCCTCTGGGTTGACCGTACAGAGAACAACTCAACACCAAGTTCACTATATGGACCCCTAATATATTTGAACATGTTGATCATATCCCCCCTTATTCTCCTCTTCTCAAGAGTGAATAAATTCAGTTAGGATCTCCTTGTCCAGGGCCCCCAGCAGGTAGATCACAGGATTCTTTGGAATGGCAACCCTGAATACTTGAGTAATAACCTCCAGGATCCCAGTCCAATACCGGACTAGTTTGGGGCACCTCCAGAACATATGGAGAAGGTCCCCGTGGTCCCTCTTGCATTTAGGACATAGGGGTGAGTCACGTAGACCCCAACCATAGAGCCTGGCCGGCGTTCTGTAAGCTCTGTGTAGTAAATAGAGATTCGACAATTTTTGGGAGGCCGACACTGAGACCAAGGGGGCAGAGGCGAGGCAAAGATTCCACGTCTCTCTATCCATCGGTCCCAGATCTTCCTCCCATTTGCGCCTACTTGGCAGTGTGGCTGAATCCTGAAGTACACCAAGAACAATGCCATATTCTTTTGAGATCATACCCTTCTTAACGTCTTCCAGCATTATCAATTGAATGATGGTATGATCAGTCAGGCAAAGCGGTGTGGTTCTGGATTGTAACTGTAATGCATGCCTTAATGGATGTATCTCTATTAATACCTATAAATACCATGGTAGATTATATGTGCACAATTCCACTAGGAATCTTGTTGGGCCTTTTGCTGATAATACTTATTTGTACATTGAATGTATGAACTATTATTAATCTTTTCTTATATAAGGCTTGTATTTTTTCAATACTGGTTTACATCTACTGTATATCATTATGGTTAAAGGATAAGTTCACCTTTTAACAAAAAATAATAAATGCACACTTTTTTGCAGGGTGTATATATATATATATATATATATATATATATATATATATATATATATATATATATATATATATATATATATTGTCTCTGGAGCCGCTAAAGCATTACACCAGCAATCAGCAGATCGCTGGTACCATGCAAATGTCCTGCAGTCCTGACAGTGTATCTGTGTGCCCGTATATTATACAGGCAAGGAGATACAATCTCTACAATTACAGAAGTTATCTCTAGAGTAAATTTGCAATGCTCATATGAACACTATTTTGCTAGTATTCATGGGAATAGGGATAGCTTCAACAAGAATTGGGAAATATGGATTAAAACTTACAAACCAACTAATCTCTTTTAAGGTACTAGAATATATTGTCAGGTGATATACAGTAGGTGCCGCCGATATTGTGTTTCCAGCGCGATACTGTCGCTCTGGTTGCCGGCGACAGGCTTCTCTAATCAGCGCGATCCCGTTGCGCTGGTTCTCGCGCTGGCTGCAATAGGAAAATTTTATTTTCCTATAGCAGCGAGAGCGAGAGAGCGGTGATAATGTCGCCTCACTCATGAAGCCTGCACGCCTTCTCGGGGGCATACCAGGCCCTTAGGTCCGGTAGGGATTTTAAGGGGAATCCCCTACGCCGAAAAAAACGATGTGGGGTCCCCCCAAAATCCATACCAGACCCCTATCCGAGCACTCAGCCCGGCCGGTCAGGACAGGGGGTGGGGACGAGCGAGCGCCCCCCCCCCTCCTGAGCCATACCAGGCCGCGTGCCCTCAACATAGGGGATGTGGGGGGTGCCTTGGGGAAGGGGGTGCCCCCCAACCCAAAGCACCTTGTCCCCATGTTGATGAGGACAAGGGCCTCTTCCCGAAAGCCCTGGCCGTTGGTTGTCGGGGTCTGCGGGTGAATGAGTATGGGGTACAATGTACCCCTACCCATTCATCTGTGAAAAAAATGTAAAAAAAAACACAACACACAAGGGTTAAAATAGTTTATTGCACAGCTCCGGGGGTCTTCTTCTGTCTTCGGGGGTCTTCTCTCCGGACTCCTCCGCTATCTTCTGCTAGCTCTTTTACTAGTGGAGGAGCCCGGCTTTCTTCTTCGTTGCCGCCCTCTTCTTCCGACTTCGGGGGGTCGGGCCACCGCTTCTTCTTCCAGCTCTTTTACAAGCGGTGGCCCGGGCTCCTCCGCTAGAAGAAACCCGGGCTCCTCCGCTAGTAAAAGAGCTAGCAGAAGATAGTGGAGGAGTCCGGCGAGAAGACCCCCGAAGACGGAAGAAGACCCCCGGAGCTGTGCAATAAACTATTTTAACCCTTGTGTGTTGTGTTTTTTTTTACATTTTTTTCACAGGTGAATGGGTAGGGGTACATTGTACCCCATACTCATTCACATAGGGTGGGGGGCCGCTATCTGGGGGTCCCCTTATTAAAGGGGGCTCCCAGATTCCGATAAGCCCCCCCACCCGCAGACCCCGACAACCAACGGCCAGGGTTGTCGGGAAGAGGTCCTTGTCCTCATCAACATGGGGACAAGGTGCTTTGGGGTGGGGGGTGCACACCCCCCCTTCCCCAAGGCACCCCCCATGTTGAGGGCACGTAGCCTGGTACGGCTCAGGAGGGGGGGGCGCTCGCTCGTCCCCACCCCCTGTCCTGACCGGTCGGGCTGCGTGCTCGGATAGGGGTCTGGTATGGATTTTGGGGGGACCCCACGCCATTTTTTTCAGCGTAGGGGATTTCCCTTAAAATCCCTACCGGACCTAAGGGCCTGGTATGCCTCCCAAGGGGAAACCCATGCCATTTTTTTTTAAATTTGGCGTGGAGTTCTCCCTTAGGATTCATACCAAACACAGTGCCTGGTATTGGCGGGAATCCAATTTGGATCCGTGCACCAGTGTGAACCCGGCCAGCGATGCTTGTCGCTTATCGGGAAAGGAAAAGAAACATTTTTCTTTTCCCGATGCGAGCCAGCTCGGCGCTGGCTCCCGCGACGGGGCTTGTAGGGTGTCAATCTCGCCAATAGAAGCAGTGAGATTGACACAATATCGCGGTCACCTACTGTACAGCAAGCAAATTATAGAAGCTGTCTAATAGCAGTTGTAGTAATATGTAGTAATATGGCTACTGGTTTCTGTTTAATGTTATGACATTTGTCTATTCTTTTGTTTACTCTTTTATTAGATGTAGTCTGTTTAATATAAGGTCAAGATACATACAGTGGTGTGAAAAAGTGTTTGCCCCTTCCTCATTTCCTGTTCCTTTGCATGTTTGTCACACTTTGTAAATGAAGGTGTTTATTATTAAAGGTGAAAAAAAATCCAAACCATCATGGCCCTGTGTGAAAAAGTGATTGCCCCCCTTGTTAAAACATACTATATACAACTGAACTAGGACAACATGCAGCCTACCTAATCTTATGCATTTTGTTCCACAATGTGTGATTAGTGTCTTAGCAAAGTGTAAACCAAGATAAACAAGTACTGCAAATGTGTACATGGTTCATAGCTCATGGGGACCAATTATAATTGTATCTTGGGCATTAGTATCAAGTAAAGCAAAAAAATATTTAAAACATTTGTGCAACAATGCACTCAGAATACAGTACTGTGTATAAACTTACATTGTCAAAATAGTTATATGACATTAACTCAAGTTAATCCTTATACAATAGAGCTAAATGAATTTAATTATTCTTCCATTGTTACTTTCTATATATTTGATTTCAATAGAAGCAACATAATTAAAATTGGACTCTAGGCAAACATTTAAACACGCAGTGGAAATACATAAAATATACATCTACTGTAAGTGCACAGTTAAAATACATATAAGAAGGCCCTAGACTTCAATACAGCTAACCCAGGACTTGTTCAGGGCATACCTCAGCCCATAATTGGACAAAGAAGAAACAGCAACATGCCAATTAGGTAATTCCTGTTTCTCCCTTTGTAAGCCTGTTCCTTGGAAGCCATAGAACCCTGTATGTCTCAGAAAGCTGATGCTTCTTTTCCTTGTCTGAAGGCCACTATGCAGTTGATTACAGAAGATTAATATTAAGTTAGGAGAAGGTACTGGTTATCTATAAAAAAAATGCATTGAATTCCTTTAAATAAATATGTAAATAAATTAACTTGTGTTTTTGTATTTTTCTGCACCCCAAATTTTAAACATGGCCTCTGCAGTGAACAGGTTTTGCATTAGTTAAATGTCTGCAATAAACAAATGCAGATGTACCAGCAGAATACTTCAATAATGCTGATTCATTTAACTTTAAAGAGGTCCCTGAGGACCTAAAATGTTGCCAATAACATGAGTGGTAAAGTTCACCTGCAGCAAGTACGTAAGGATGCTAATACATTTATTTTTCATCGTATTCAGCAGTATACATGATTACTTGTTATGGTGATATGCAGTCACACTTTTTCACATTGACAAATTTTAATATATTTACTATTTTTTTGCATGTTGTAAACTTTCAGAATGTAATACAAATGCAGTTCTACATGAAAAATTAAAGTGAAAAGGTGAAGATAACTAAAAATGTGACTTATGTGCTGGACATGGATATGGTTTAGGAAAAATGCTTACTTTGATAATAAATAGAGTTGGGCAAAAAGTTCAGGCTGAACATCACCTGTTCACCCATTTGGCAAACACCTGAATGTGCGGGGTGCTGGGTGGGATGTTTACCCACCGAGTATGCAACAATTCACTGCACGCTGCACAGTGCATTCTAAGCTTTGCCCAATCAGGGCACAGTGAATAACTGGTTGTTAAGGAGCGGGCCAGGAAGGTGGCTGCTGTGTCCTTAACAACAGATGGGTCATCAGCTACAAGAGAAAAAAAAACATTGATGCTAATAGAAATTAAAAAAAAAGTGATGTGCCCCCCCCCCCCCCAAAATCCATACCAGACCTTATCCAAGCATGCAGCCTGGCAGGACAGGAAGGGAAAGTGGGGGTGGGGGGGGCAAGCACCTGAAATGTTTAAAACTTGAATATGGATTTCTCTTTACACATTTTAAACCTAAATATTTTTTATTTAAACTGAGACCCAAAGACAGCTAATTTATAGGAAAAAAAATGTACATATACAGTACATTTCTTTTACATTTAATATTGTTTAATTTTGCCATTTTTGTGCATGCTCACATTTCTGTTGGCATCATGCTGGTGGCTATAATAATCTGATTTCAGCTGGACAAATCCTGTGGTGAACAGAGAGTTAGCAACTTCATATTTCCCGATTTAACATACTCTTTCTGGATTAACCAAACATGCTTTCTTTAGAGCCTAGCAGATTTACAGCACTACAGTTCGCCATATTGAGATTCCACACTTGTTATCAATCATCAGCAGCACACTAAAAGCTGTAGTCACCTGCTGCCAGCAAAATGTCCAAGAACAAGATGAGAGCTGTGAATGTTTGAATGTTTGTGTAATCCTCATGTTCTTATTACACAATTCCATCCCTTGGTGTGAGAAGGCTGGATCAGGTGGTAACCTTTTGATTTACATAACTAAAAGTGTGAATTGTTGTCAAATCATCATGGTGGATATGTTGAGTATTTGTTCATCACTACTTACCAGTTAGAAGATCTTTTGTTCACACTGTGTTGTTATGTATGTTAGACAAGTGTGTATATTTCAGGAATTTTAGCTACAGCAGGTTTTTACTTATGCATTCCCATGGGCAATGTTCCCTAGCTTCATATTTCCACTGGGACTCAAAAAACTGACAGAGGTTGAGCCTTTATCAAAAGCTAGAAAAATATTTTAGCTAGAATTCTGATGTAATAATAATGAAGGGGAGCTGTAGGATCCAGTTCACATTTTGTACATGAACTAGACTGTTGTAAAAAAAAAATACTAAAAACAAAAAAAAAAAAAAAAAAAACAATGTTAAGCATTTTAAAGCACATTCAGTAGAACATATATTCTACCCTTTAAATATTTCATACATATCCATATCTGCCATCTAACCAGAGCACTCTAATAAAAATGTATGGTCTACTCTACCTTCTCTTTATAGTAAAGGAATTTCAAATAATTTCTCATGTGAAGATCACTGGTAAACTGAGTATGGAATTGTCTGACTAGTGTGTGGTGTAAAATAATAAGAAATGAATACCAGCGGCACTGCATACTGCACTCTAATGGTATAGCTCAATTTAAAATTTTCAGTGAATCAACTAAGCATTCTGTTCCATTTTCAAACTTTTTTTAAAGAATGTATGTCCAATGACAGAATGCAAAATGCAGCAAGGGTAGTAAATACATAGAAATAATTCTAAACACACACCTAAAGGTAAAAAAAAAAAAAAAAAAAATGTAACAAGAATAATAAAGAGAAAGCATATTTCTTTAATGGTACATTCTGCTCACAAGACAAATTGAGACCAACAACTAAAACCATGCTACCATTTCCTGACACTTAAATTACTCATGTACAATAGTAAAAGAGTGATTAACATCAGACACACCATTTATGGTATTCAGTATATAAGGGATACATTTTCAGGCAAAGGCATAAATAAAATAATAGATTAATGACTGCTAGTAGTATTATCATTGATAATACACACCGTAATTAATGCACCCCTCTGGCATATAAAATACTTCAAATATGCAGTTTCAGTTTACAATATTTGTCACAGATTAAAAACTAACATTGAATTGATAAAGAATAGAATAATCAGTCTATTTAAATAATAAATGCAAGTCCCATCCCCTAACCTGTGCTCCTTTTTGGAGCATAGGTTTCCCAAATGAATGGGATTACAGGAGATTTTGTATTATAACAATGACACATAATACAATGATAATAATACAGTTCAGCAAAGAACATCTAAGCCATGCTAGCCATTATGTCATGAGCCACAACATTAATACAATATGCAGTTGCCTATTGGCCCACTTATTACACAGTCAGTGAATGTAGCTTACTGAAGGTCTTAATGAGACCTCTGCCAGTTCACTGAATGGATTAAATCAGTTTGCCACAAATCGCTGCAGATCAACTGGTTTTGCAGTGAATTTTATTTCAAGAAAATGGATTTGCTTATCACTATTTACAAATAAATCATGATTATGGTCTTAAAGAGGAGCTCCTCCTAAAAGGGGAAGCTCTGCTTTTTTGCCCCCCCCCCCCCCCCTGTACCTTCGTGCATATTTTTTTCCCGAGGCTGGAACTCCACTTTAGGTAAAAAATACAGTATGTAGGAATACAAAATAAAATAAGGAACAATGAAAGCATTATCTAATTCAAATTCAGGAGATTTATGATCATATTTTTGTAATAATTTTAGTGTATGGAAAAGCATCAATCAAACATCTAAAGCCCCGTACACACGAGAGGATTTATGTCTGACAGACTTCCGAAGGAGTCCTGCCGGAGTTCTGCCGGAGTTCCGACAGAGTTCTGACGGACTTTTCGACTGAGCGGACTTGGCCACACACAATCACACCAAACTCCGACGGATTCGAACGTGATGACGTACGACTGGACTCGAATAAGGAAGTTCATAGCCAGTAGCCAATAGCTGCCCTAGCGTCGGTTTTAGTCCGTCGGAATAGCATACACACGAGCAAATTTTTCGAAGGGACCGGGTCCGGCGGAGTTCCGTCGGAAAAATTTGAAGCATGTTCCATTTTCTAAAGTCTGTCAGACTTTTGTGAATCAAAAGTCCGTTGCAGCCCACACACGATCGAATAGTCTGACGGAATCATTCCGTCGGACTTTGGATGTTGAAAAGTCCGCTCGTGTGTACGTGGCATTAGTGTATCTCTAGGCAACACCTTTTTTATTTTTGAATAGAGTGGGGAAGAGTTAGAACCTCTGCCAAGTTTTTATTACTGTCAGTGTTCCCATTGGGGAGATTTAGTACTATTTGTATTGGTGACCATTGCCACTAAATAGAAGATGTCCCCAGGAGGCATGGGGAAATCTTCCAATGGCAACACCTGTTCTGGGGATAACTTTTGAAGAGGGAAGGTTCACTTTTAGAGATTTCCTTTAACTTCCTATTGTGTCTTTGGGACAGGAAGTCATTGTCAATTTTCCTAAGGTCTGGTTTACACCTATGCAGGTTGCAGTTTGCATATTCCAGGTGCATTTCATGTTTTTCAATACGCGTTTTTGATCCATTGAAGTCTATGGAACCAAAGACCAGAAAAAAAAGTCCCTGACCCTTTCCATAAAATGCACAGGTCTGAATGTAACCAATAGGATACTTTGTTGATGTTAAATGGACTGCAGTGTGTTTCTGAAAAACTGAAAATGCACTGAAAAATGCACTGAAATGCATTATAGTACAAAAACAACAAAAGGTAAAAGTATTTTAATCCCTCCCTACTGTATCAAAATGAAAAAAACGTTTTGCTATACAAACACCTAATATTTTCTAAGAGGGATGAGCCCGATGTTTGAGTCGAACGTAAGTTTGACTCGAACATTGGGTGTTCGCCTGTTCGGTGAAAAGCAAACATTATGCGGTGTTCCTGGCAAATTTGAAAGCCACGGACCACCGTTAAAGTTTAAGGGACATTAAATATCAAAAAATAAAAGTGCTCATTTTAAAGGCTTATATGCAATTTATTGCCATAAAAAGTGTTTGGGGAGCAGTGATTTTAATAATGCTTACATTTAAACAATAAACATTAAATATTCCTTTTAAATATTGTGGTGATGTCAGAGGAAGGCGGGGTCAGTCGTTTACATCGATTGCCCCACCCTCTGCTATATAACAGCTGTCATGAGAAGAAGTGTTACTCAGAGGGTAGAGCTGTTGTGGCTCTTTTCTTTATTTGCTCATCGAGCATCGTGAGATGGATTTACATCTTGGGACATTTTTATTTTTTATCTTTTAATAAAGGACTTGTCCCAAGGTGTCCTCTGTCTTTTTTACTATTTTTGACACATTTTTTGTGAAATGGTAAGGTTGCAATGTAGCCGTTACCAATTCACATAGGGGGAGGCCAGGATCTGGGGGTCCCTTTATTAAAGGGGCCTTTTAGATTCCCATAAGCCCCCCCACTTGCAGACCCCCACAACCACTGGGCAAGGGTTGTGGGGATGAGGCCCTTGTCCCCATCAACATGGGGACAAGGTGCTTTGGAGGGGCTATTCTCATCCCTCCTCTTTTCCTGAAGCCTGGCAGGTTGTGTGCTCAGATAAGGGTCTGGTATGGATTTTGGAGGGGGACCCTATGACATTTTTTTTTATTTGGTGCAGGGTTCCCCTTAATTTACATATGAGACCTGAAGGGCCTGGCATGGATTTTGGGGGGACCTCCACAAGAATGTTTTTTTTTTTTTTAATTTTTGGTTCAGGGTTCCCCTTAATATTCATACCAGACCCAAAGGGAATGGTAATGGACTGGGAGGGCACCCATGGCATTTTTTTCAATGAGTTTTAGCTATATTGCCGAGACCCAACAATTCAATTATAGTGGCTATCAGTTTCAAATTACTTTTTTCCTTTAGAAATGTAATTTTGCTGTAAACTGCTCTAAACATGGGAAAACTGTGCCACCTTGCAAGCACACTATAGACACTCCCCATGCACGATATTTACAGGAATATTTCATTTTTATTGTTTCACTTTAAGCATTATTAAAATCACAACTCCAAAAAAGTCAGTTTTTGGAACTTTTTTTACATTGATTGGGAATTGCATTGTTCATCCTCATGACATATCACAGGAAGCACCTCCATGGTTAACAGAGGACAGAATTAAAATTAGACTTGGGAAACTTAACATTAATATATCACCAGGACCAGATGGGGGACTTAGGGAACTCAGTCAAGTAATTGCCAGACCATTGTACCTAATTTTTACTGACAGTCTACTGACTGGAAGGGTACCAGCTGATTGGAGAAAAGCTAATGTAGCACCAATATTTAAGAAGGGCCCAAAATACATCCCTGGTAATTACAGACCAGTTAGCCTAACATCAATAGTATGTAAACTCTTGGAGGGGATAGTAAGGAATTATATACAAGATTTTAGTAATGAGAATGGTATCATTAGCAGTAATCAGCATGGATTCATGAAGAATCGTTCTTGTCAAACCAATCTTTTAACCTTCTATGAGGAGGTGAGTTGCCATCTAGATAAATGAAGGCCCATAGTTGTGGTGTATCTGGATTTTGCAAAAGCATTTGACACATTTCCCCATAAAATGTTACTGTACAAAATAATTGTCATGGACCATAGGGTGAGTACATGGATTTAAAACTGGCTACAAGGGCGAGTTCAGAGGGTGGTGATAAATGGGGATTACTCAGAATGGTCAGGAGTGGGTAGCGGGGTCCCCCAGGGTTCTGTTCTGGGACCGATCCTGTTTAATTTGTTCATAAGTGACCTGGAGGATGGGGTAAACAGTTTGATCTCTGTTTTTGCGGACGATACTAAGCTAAGCAGGGCAATACCTTCTCCGCGGGATGTAGAAACCTTACAAAAAGATCTTAACAAATGAATGGGGTGAGCAACTACATGGCAAATGAGGTTCAATGTAGAAAAATGCAATCTATATACTGGGGGGAGAACCTCTGGGGGAATCTAGGATGGAAAAGGATCCAGGGGTCCTAGTTGATGAGAGGCTCAGGAATGGCATGCAATGCCAAGCTTCTGCTAACAAAGCAAACAGAATATTGACATACATTAAAAAGCGGATTAATTCCAGAGATAAAATGATAATTCTCCCACTCTACAAGACTCTGGTCCGGCCGCACTTAGAGTATGCTGTCCAGTCCTCAAGAAGGATGTACTGGAAATGGAACAAGTACAAAGAAGGGCAACAAAGCTAATAAATGGTGTGGAGGATATTAGTTATGAGGAAAGGTTGCGAGCACTGAACTTATTTTCTCTGGAGAAGAGACGCTTGAGAGAGGATATGCTTTCAATATACAAAAACCATACTGGTGACCCCACAATAGGGATAAAACTTTTTCACAGAAGGGAGTTTAACAAGACTCATGCCCACTCATTAAAATTAGAAGAAAGAGGTTTAACCTTAAACTACATAGAGGGTTCTTTACTGTAAGAGTCGCAAGGATGTGGAATTCCCTTCCACAGGCGGTGGCCTCAGCGGGGGGGCATTGATAGTTTCAAGAAACTACTAGATAAGCCCCTGAACGACCACAACATACAGGGATATACAATGTAATACTGACATATAATCACACACATCGGTTGGACTTGATGGACTTATTTCTTTTTTCAACCTCACTTACTATGAAACTATGCAACTATGATACATGTCCCCTGGGGCAGGACCCAGGTCGCCAAGGGGGGACTGGTCAGGGGGAGATACCATTGATGTAGTTAGCCACTGTGAACATGTATTGCAGTATATGAAAACAAAGAATCTCTGTTTTTATGCAAAGTTTGATGTAAATATGTAAATAGTAGTTTGCAAATGTTTAATTGAAAATATCAAGTGTTAACACATAGGCAGACCCCTCTAGCACCTCATATGTAATATATATATATATATATATATATATATATATATATATATATATATATATATATATATATATATATATATATAAGTGTTGTTTGGACAAGAGCACAGGCATTTTATTTTATTAACCTCCCTGGCGGTATGATTCAGTCTGGAATTAGGTGCTGAAAGCGGTACAATTATTTTGCATGGAAATCTGGCGTTTTATTTTGTAGTCCTGTAATTCTTAGGAATAACGCTCTTAAATCTCTTCAAACCAGAGTCTAGCAGACATCCCGGGTATGATAAAGTTTATAATATAATAAAGAATAATAAAAATTATTCAATAATGTAATCAAATCCTAAAACACTGAAAAAGGTACACTTTTTGGTTGCTATGGACAATCTCCAAATTCCAGGCAGAAAGAACAGTATTTATAATATAAAAGTGCATGCAGGGCATTGCACAGACCACTGGGGACAAAGGGGGTGTGTAATTTTTTAATACAGCACTGTAATTTGTAAGATTACAGTGCTGTGTGTGTTTTGTGTCTTTTTACTTTTTTGAATTTGCCGCCGTTCTCCGCTCCCGTGCGCCGTAACGTTGCAGGGAACGGAGCTCGGCGGCATTCCGCACTGTGAATTGAGCGGAGGACAGCTCGATCACACAGTGCCGGGGACATCGCTGGATCCAGGGAACAAGGTAAGTAAGTCTCACTGCGTCCTCCCCTGCATCCAGCGAAGTGATCCCGAGTCTGGCTCGGGGTTACCGTTCCTGCTAGAAAAGTCCCAACCCAAGCCAGACTCGGGATTACTGCTAGGGAGGTTAAAGAACAATAGATTGAACCACCTGATTTAATTCATTGCCCTTTGGCAATATGCAAAACAATTTTCATCTACAGAAACATTTATTTTCAATTTAAAAATGTATTTGTAGATATTGGGGCTTCATAGATAATAGTTATAGACATGGCTGACTTTTTTGAAATGCTAAAAGTATCAAAGTATCTTGTTTAAAAGGAATTTCCCCTTTAAAGGCTACAAACAATCTGCTAATTATAAATAGGAATAGGAATAAATCACCAAATGTATTCTTTTTCGAGTTCAGGAACTTTGCTTCTCTTTCTTTCTTTTATCTTCTGATATCTGAACAACAGTTCATTAAAAGGTACTTGTTGACAAATTGGAATTTTAGACTGATTTATTATATTAAATAAGAGCCATCACACAATAAATTGTATGAACGTTCACTCAAATTATTCAATCATGAAAAAATTGAATTCCTGTTTACTTATTTCATCTGGACATGACCGGATAATTGAAGTAAATAATCGCACAAACTATTGTGTGAAGATTCTTGATTATTTTATCCCCATCTCTGCATCCTGACCCCAAATATACATTCTCTCCTTGTTTTCCTGATGGAAGTAAAAAGGCTGATTTACTAAACAAGATTATAATCTTCACATAGTAAATTGTGTGAATATTCACTTTATCCAATCATGTGAAAAGCAAATCCCTGCTTACTTATTTCATCTGCACATGTTCCGATAATTGAAATGAATATTCACACAATTAATCATGTGAAGATTCTCAAATCTTTTAGTAATACAGCTTCATAATCTGTTGGGGTCTATTTATGTGGATAAAAGCCCAACTGTGTTTTTTTTTAGGTTAGACATGGCTGATTTGGAAGTTCTTGTTGGCTGTTAATTATACATAATCTTATTTTTGTGTTATATATTCTGTTTTGGATTCAAATATAGCAAAAAAAAAGGGGGTCTCTAGAAATGTGTTCCTATTGAATGGCTTTTATGATCTGATCTAATGCACAGTACAGCCTTGGTTGTGTTAGTGACAGAATATTTGAAAGTGTAATGTATCTGAAAAATATATTGACACAAGCTTTCTAGCTCGGTGTTGAGGATGGGGAGCTGTGGAAACATCAGTGTGATGCCAGAATACTACAGGTTTAGAAACATGATGAGACTAATAACTGATGCCAGGTGGGAAAGGTGCTTATCTGTGCATGCTATACTATATTGTACAATGACCAAGTGTACATCTGCAGCCTTCTGACAGTGCCAACATTATGCAGTAACATAGCAACAGTAGGTTTGCAGACATTTAGCTGCCTTACAACAGATCAGAACAAATGTCATTCAAATACCACGCATTCAGTAGTGTGAAAATAAAGTTGTGTTTAGACATATATTTAGTTCATGTTATTTACCCTATACTATTTGAACTCTTAAAAGGACAGAGCTATTTTTCCCTTAAATGCATATTTGACTAACTTTAAAAAAAAATAACAAATAAAAATCAGGCAAAAACACTGAAAAAAAAGGCTATTTACCTGGACTAAAATGTATTAATATTGAACAACCCACATTGGGGGTTATTTACTAAAAGAAAATCCACTTTGCACTGCAAGTATACTTAGAAGTAAAGTCACTGTAGATCCAAGGGGGACATGCAAGGAAAATAAAAAAACAGCATTTTAGCTTGCACATGATTGGATGATAAAATCAGCAGAGCTTCCACTCATTTCAGATCTACCCCTTAGATTTAGAGCGACTGCGCTTCCAAGTGCACTTGCAGTGCAAAATGGCTTTGCCTTTTGTAAATAACCCCCAGTGTGTCCCATGCTGATCTCTGTGGTTCCACCTTCTTCTACATCGCTACAAGACACAGTAGTGCTATATAAACTGTCAGATGAAACTAGATCACCAGCAAGGCACAAGATATCAAAAACAGTAGGATTCTTCTTTTATAGGATATGATATTGTTTATTCTAGTGACAGAGTCACGTTGAAGGAATAATGTACTTTCACCTAAAGTGCATTTATCCTTTTTACCTACCTGCACATCTATAATAAAACACTCTACCATACCCCAAATCTATATTTACCTACAGTAGATGACTACTAACTGTGTCATTTATAAACTGTATATATTCCTGTAGGCTGTGGCGGTGCAATGCAGATAACATGGGATGGTATCTTACTTTAGTATATGGTGGTAATTATAAATAAGTGGAAGTGTTTTAATCTGTTAACATTGATAGGGGTATAAGGCAAATCTACTTTGCACTGCAAGTGCACTTGGATGTGCAGTCACACTAAATCTAAGGGGTAGACCTGAAATGAGGGGAAGCTCTGCTGATTTTATCATCCAGTCATGTGCAAGCTAAAATGCATTTTTTTTAAATATTCCTTGCATGCCCCCCTCGGATCTACAGCAACTTTCAAGTGCACTTGCAGTGCAAAGTGGATTTTCCTTTATTAAATAACCCCCTTAGTGTAGGCTGCTCATTAAGCATAGTGGGGAAAGAGAATGTGCATGGGGTTATGGGGTTACAGTTTTATGACATTTAGCTTGTCTTGCAAATGTCAGGATAAAGAATAAGAGGGGACCAGAGCTTGTTTCAATAATGAGTCCCCAAAAGCTATATTTGTAATAGGAAGAATTTCACCATTGCGTCAAAAGGAGCTATAATACTCAATAAACTATCTATTGGATATTGCATAGGTGGTTTATCTGAAAATCTTTCTGAAAGTAGAACATACAGGACATACGGTACACTTTAAACATGCTGTAAGTAATTTTTGTATTGAACCCAGAATGTAAAAAATGCTATTCCTAAATGTTTCTATATCTGTTTAAGGAACATTGTGATATTTGCTACTTTTTTTTTCCTTTACAATGCTGTTCAGCATGGAGATGCATAGGAAAAGTAACAAAATTGCCATCAGTAATTGTCACTTCCCGTATTTCCTCTGTCATTCAGGGGTCATATTCTGCTGTTGCTATGACAACTTAACAACTCATATTTACAGGTAAATATAAATCTCATACTACATTTTAAACAAAATCCCTACATCTGCATTTGTATAGTTCATAAAAACATAAAACACATTGCACAGAAAGATTCCAGGTTGCTTTATTCGTATCGTCTTTAAATGTACTGAGTGGTAGTTATTTCCATCTACTTGATTGAAGAGCCACTGTTGCTTGATGAATGTTACATTCAAGAAGGATTCTCACCTAATCTAGCAGCTGTCAGATAGGTGGTATACAATAGAGAAAATTAAATACAGGATTTGAAGAAAGTGATCATTGTCAGTGACACGTAACATAATTACTTAATTTTACATAGGAATATGGAACTATTTCAGAGGATTTTATTCCAGAGGAGTTACTTGTGAATTATAGTCTCCTTTTAAACCTTGTAATACCAATGTTTTGGTAAGTGTTGCATGTTGAAATCAAATTATTCAGAGCTGAAATGGTGTGCCCCTGGTCTTTAAAAATCACATAAAAAATCACACACACATCTCTCCTTTTTTGTTTTTGTTTGGGGTTTTTTTTTTTTTTTGCAACAGTTTTTAATAAACATGTGTTTAGTATCTAACTTAAGAATGCAATCTGTTAAAAATTATGATTTTTAATTTTCAAGACAGATACAGAACTAACCTAAGGCAACTGCCACACAATCCGAAATCCAGATGTTGATCAATCTGTTTGTGCTGCAGGGGGAAACTTTGATCAAATGACGTACTGACTTAATAGATTGTGGCTTTAGCTGATGACATTGTTACTATTTTTTTATGCATTAAAATGATTTTATATAATGAAGAATGGGTCCTCTAACATGTATCTTTCTACTCATGATATTTGGCAAGTATGTAACATACAGTGCTAATCCCTAGGCAGTGTCCATAAACTCACTCTTTCCTTTGCATGGGTCAAAGTTTAAAGGTCATTTAACTTCCTCCACAAAAGCATATATACACTGTTCCATACTCCCACAGAACTTAATTTAGCCGCTGAGTGAAGTGAAATAGACTCCACCTTTGCGTATACATGAGAATGTGATACACTCCCCCACTCCTGTGAGACAAAGCTATGTGCATTGTTTGGTGAAGGGTCAAAAGAATACATTTTAAATCATGACAATATGGCAACAATTGGGAAATTGTGAAAATACACAGGTAGCAATTATTACAACACTTTTAGTCACATAATGAAACGAATGAAAACAATCTATAAATTATACAAATTCTTAAAAATATTCACTATTCATATAAAAAATATCTATAATGATTCAAGTTTACACATAATTTACAATCCAAGAAGCTCAATTAATACTACAAAAAAGTGCTTATTTCCTCCGCTGAAATGTGCGCACTTCCACCCTTGACTGAAAATATTAGGTAACACAGCATCTCCACCAATACAGCAGATGGCACTCTATTGCTTACCAGATCTCATAACCCAACATATCAAAGGAGGTCATAATGTACTTATATTTGACTTGAACACTGAGCTCATCCCTAGCTGTGAGGTAGATTCCCAGGTATTAAATGGAAGAGGTACTCCATTGGAAATTAAAGTTCTTTTGTAAGAGGTTTACAGTGTCTGGTGGAGGGGAAATGTTGAGGGCTTGTGACTTTGAATAATTTACTCGTAGGCCCGAGATCTTGGAAAATTCATCTAAGGAGTGGCAAAGATTGGGGAGAGAGGTTATAGGGGAGGTAAGGAATAAAAGGATGTCATCTGCAAACAGGCCACATTTGTGAACCTGAGAGCCACATTGAACTCCTTGTATGTTGGGGTCCCGGCAAATGGAGATGGCGAGTGTCTCAATAGCTATTGCAAAGATTAGCGGATGATAAAGGACAGCGTTGTCTGGTGCCTTTGGCTATATATATTGGTTTGGAGTAGTGGCCTTGAAGCCTAATATAGGCTTTAGGATTTGAATAAAGAGCTTGGATCAGGCCCATAAACTTGTTGCCAAAGCCCCAACATTCAAGGATTGTAAATATGTATGGCCAGGAGACCGAATTGAAGGCTTTTTGAAGGTCCAGTGATATAAGCATGCCTGATTGTTTTGGACCTCCTGGCCAGTTTGTCTGGAGGATGGAGACTATGTCTATGGCTCTTCTGATCGTATCAGGGCCCTGTCTGCCTGGGATGAACCCCACTTGATCCTTATGAACATATCAGTTAATGAAGGAAGCTAGATGATTCGCAAGGAGTTTGGTAAGGATTTTTAAGTCGCTAATGATGAGGGAGATGGGTCTATAATTACTGTCTTCTTCCGGGTTTTTATCCGGTTTCAGTATTACTGCAATGTAGGCTGTGTTTAGGGGAGGATCAAGTGGGGTTTCCTGTGTCTTTGCGTTAACATTTTTTTGTCAAATATGGAGTCAGGGTGGTGGTAAATATCTTGTAATAGGGGTTAGGGAGACCACCGGGACCTGGAGCAGAACCTGATTTGAGGTTCTTAATGACTACCTGTACCTCTTCTTCTGAGAAGGGGGCCTCTAGCATATTATTTTTTATTTTTATGTATTTTATGTTATGTTATTTTAAGCTATTTCCCTATCCACATTTGTTTGCAGAGCTCTTACCATGCTCGTAACAACACGTTGCTGCCATTTGCAGCCCTCTAGCCCTTTCCATTACTTTTTTAGAGCCATTTTAGTCCTCAAAAGTTTGGGTCCCCATTGAATTTCTGTAACACAGGCAGGCAGCTGCAGTAATTACAGTCGGTGTACTTTGTCAGTATCAGTGTGCACCTAAAGCTACCCAATTGCTGGTTTTCCCATCTCCCTGCAGGCCATTACTATGTCTGGAAGGCCAACAAGGAGGGGCAGACAGTCACTAGCCAATAAAAGAGGGCAAGCAGGTTCTGTGTCTAGAGACAACAGTGCTGGTCGTGGATGCGGTGCATCGTCATCAGCTGTGGCCATGGGACACGCTTGTTCTTATTTTTGGCAGCTTGACGCGTTGAGCCGCATCATGCCGAAGACTTGGTAGAGTGAATGACCAAGCCCTCCTCACCCAGGCTCAGGGTACTAGCAAAGCAGCTGCCAATGCGTCCTCTTCCCTTGTCTCAATGTCATCAGTCACTCCTTCCCTAGACCCACCATGTCCTCCTGAGGAGTCCCCTGAACTGTTTGAGCACAGTGTTGGGTACATGCTTCAGGAGGATGCCCAGCGTTTTTAAGGCTCTAATGATGATACCCAGCTAGAGAAAGGCAGTAGCGTGAGCGCAGAGATAGGGGATGCTCAAAAAGGAGATCAATCTGGCAGTCATGTTCCATCAGCTACAGCATACTGCCAGGTTTGCTCCAGTGATGAAGAGGGAGGGGATAATGAGGTCACTGACTCCAAATGGGTGCATGATAGGAGAGAGGAGGAGGAGGAGGCACATCTCAGCAGTACACCGATGTCCAATTATAGCAGGCAAATTTCTCTGCCCCAGTTGCTGGACCATCGAAAAATAAGTTCACTCCCAGCCATCCACATGCCCAGCGGTTGAATGCTGGCTTGGCTAAATTGCTAGCACTTCAACTGCAACCTTTTCAGTTGGTAGACTATGTCCCTTTCCATGAGTTTGTAGAATGTGCGGTTTCTCAGTGGCAGGTTCCCAAACTTTTTCTCACTGAAGGCGATTCCGGCTCTCTACCAGCATGTGAAAGGCAATGTCCCTGCCTCGCTACACAGGGTGGTCAGCATTAAGGTACATATTACTGCTGACTCAATGATCTAGCAGGCATGGACAGGGACGTTACCTATCTTTCACGGCCCATTGAGTCATTCTTCTGGCAGCTGGGAAGGATGCAGGACAAGGTGCAGTAGTGTTGGAGGTTGTTCCGCCACCACGCCTCAAATGCTACTACTGGTTGTGACACACCTCTCTCCTCCACCCCATCCTCTTCTTCTTCCTCCATGGCCTCTACCAGTGCTTTGTCCTCGGAACCAGCGGTGCTCCATAGGCGCTCAAGGGGCTACGCAAGTACGCAGGCAAAAAGATGTCATGCCATGCTTGCGCTGGTTTGTTTGGAGGACAGGAGCCAGACTGGGGCAGACATTGAGGTGGTTGATGCCACGAAAGCTTGAGCCAGGAATGGCGGTTTGCGACAATGGCACCAACCTCCTCTCTGCCCTCCGACAGGAACAACTGACCCATGTGCCCCGTGTGGCTTACATCCTTAACCTGGTGGTACAGTGGTTCTTAGGCAGGTACCCGGGCTTACAGGATGTCTTGAGGCAGGCCAGGTAAGTCTGTGTGCATTTCCGCTGATAATATAATGCCAGTGCTTGGCTGGCTGAGCTCCAAAAGGAGTTGAACCTGCCCAAGAACCGCCTTATATGTGACATGCCCACCAGGCGGAACTCAACGTTGGCCATGCTGCAGCGACTACACACAGCAGAGGGCCATCAATGAGTACCTGTGCGACCACGGCACCAGGACAGGGTCAGAGGAGCTCAGTTTTTTTCATCACGCTAATGGGGCATGATCTGGGATGCATTCACTGTCCTGTCACCATTTGAGGAGGCAACGAGGATGGTGAGCAGTGACAGTGCATGCATCAGTGACACTGTACCTCTTGTCCACCTGTTGGAGCATATGCTGCATGGAATAATGGACAGGGCACTTGAGGCAGAACAGAGGCAGGAAGAGGAGGACTTCCTTGCCTCTCAAGGCCCCCTTTATCCAGACAGTGTTCCTGCCTTCCCACCCATCACACAGGAAGAGGAGGAGGAGGATTTTGTCAGAATTGAGGTGGAGCCTTGCATGATTTACAGTCCCAAGAAACCCATGGACTTGTACGTGGTTGGGAGGAGGTGGCTGTGGATCATGTCATCCTTAGTGACCCAGAGGACTGAATGTCTCAGCTAACCTATGCTGCATGGCCTCCCTGATCCTTCAAAGCCTGTGGAAGGATCCTCGTATTCTTCGGATCAAGGAGAGGGACCATTATTGGCTGGTCACTCTCCTTGATCCACGGTACAAGGGTAAGGTTACGGACCTTATCTTGTCATTGCAAGAACATTTTTGGTTCTGGGTGACGCCACCAAGGCCTAATATTTCAGCCCCTGTTTAACAGGGGCATGTAATTACAATTTTTGATGCGATGCTTTGCAGCAGGGCTCATTCCAGCACTCCAACTATAGTATCTTGGAGAGGTTGCAGTGTTGTGGCACCAGCACCAGTGCCTAAGGCCCAATTTTTCAGCCCCCGGCATTTAATTACAATTCTTGATATAATATTTCACAGCAGGACCCATTACTGTGCCCACCAAGAGTAACTATGAGGACTTATAGTGTTGTGGCACCAGCACCACCACCACCACCACAACCACCAAAGGCCCAATTTTTCTACCACTGTTCAACAATGGCATGTAATTACAATTCTTGATATAATCGTTCACAGCAGGGCGCTTTGAGGGCTTACAGTGTTACATCAAAACCTTAGGCCCACATTTCTGCAGAGCATCTAGGGCAGTCCCCTACTTTCAAACATCCAATTTACAAATGTCTTCTACTTGCAAATGGAAGGAGACAACAGGAAGGGAGATGAAAAAACAGGGGTGATAACCCTCCCTTATGTTTTCAAAAAAGCTTAAAAATTGATTTTTTTGACTGGAGCTACACTTTAAAAATGTACCAGTTCAAAATTACAAACAGATTCTACTTAACACAACAAACTTACACAGTCCCTGTCTTGTTTGCACCGCCTGTATACTGCTGTCCTGAGTATATAGTGCCTGGGGGCCCCACACCTTACTTTTTTTTAATTTGGGTAAGGGGTTCCCCTTAATTTCCGTACACGACCCAAAGGGGTTGGTAATGGGCAGGGGGGCTACCCATGCCATTTTTCTCAATGATTTTCATCCGTATTGCCGAAACTAGACATGACATTAAAACCGCAAGCAGTTTTAACCACTTAAGGATGTGCTTGCCTTCCAGCGGGTGGGGGGTCCGATCGGACCCCCTCCCGCTGACTGCGGCGGTCCGTTTCGCTTCAGGAGCGATCCGGGATGAGGGGGATGGCCGTTGGTTTCTGGCTATCCCCTCTCGATCGCTCCTGGCGAATGAGAAGCTTCCCCCGCCTGTGTAGTGTAAACACAGGCAGGGAGGAAGTGATGTCATTCTCCTCGGGGCGGTCTTTTTGACCGGACTGCGAGGAGAACCCATAGTAAGTGTGCACCAACACTACTCTGACATGTAGGTACACATAGGCACACAAATACCCCATGATCACCCCCCCGATCGCCCCCGATGCCTCCCCTCCTAGTCACAGTGTCACTGATTGCAGTGATCATTTATTTACTGATCACTGCATTTAGTGTCAGTTGTGACAGTAAAAACTGTCAGGGCAGTTAGTGTTAGGTCCAGGGTAGCCCCTTACCCCCCCCCCCCCCAATAAAGGTTTAACCCCCTGATTGCCCCTAGAGTTAACCCTTTCACCCCCTTTTGCCAGTGTCACTAAGCAATCGTTTTTCTGATCGCTGCATTAGTGTCGCTGGTGCCGCTAGGTAGCTAGTTATTTTTTTAGGTTCACCGCCAGGTTTTATAGCGCTAGGTACCCCATATACTACCCAATAATGGTTTTAACCCCCTGATTGCCCCTAGTTAACCCTTCCACCCCTTTTGCCAGTGTCACTAAGCGATCGTTTTTCCGATCGCTGCATTAGTGTCACTGGTGCCGTTAGGTAGCTAGTTATTTTTTTAGGTTCACCGCCAGGTTTTTATAGCGCTAGGTACCCCCATATACTACCCAATAATGGTTTTAACCCCCTGATTGCCCCTAGTTAACCCTTTCACCAGTAATCACCGTATAAGTGTTATGGGTGACTCTGGTTAGTTAGTTTGCTTTTTATAGCATCAGGGCACCCACCATTTATTACCCAATAAAGGTTTAACCCCCTGATCACCCGTCAGGTGATATCAATTAGGTTTTAGGGTTAGGGTCTGCGTCGCCCCAGACAGCGCTAGGTTACTGCCAGTACCGCCAACACCCACGCACAAAGCATACACCTCCCGTAGTGGTATAGTATCTGAACAGATCAATATCTGATCTGATCAGATCTATACTAGCATCCCCAGCAGTTTAGGGTTCCAAAAAAAACGCATTGTTAGCGGGATCAGCCAAGATACCTGCTATCACCTGCGTTTTGCCCCTCCGCCCAGCCCACCCAAGTGCAGTATCGATCGATCACTGTCACTTACAAAACACTAAACACATAACTGCAGCGTTCACAGAGTCAGGCCTGATCCCTGCGATCGCTAACAGGTTTTTTTTGGTAGCGTTTTATATTTAAATCCTGAAGGCAGTGCTTGGTTTTCGGGGTCCCGTACGCGGCTAGGCTCCCAAAAAGTCCCCCACGTGTGGTATCCCCGTACTCGGGAGGAGCAGCAGAATTTATTTTGGGGTGTAATTTCACTTATGCCCATAGCATGTGTGAGCAATATATCATCTCCCTAATGGTGGCTTGCATGTGGATTTTGTGAACACAAGTGGAATTTTGAATTAAAGTGGAGAGTTAATAACCAGGAGTTGTGCTTTGACTGCTTCTGCTTGACTGCTTCTGCTTGGGAGGGGTTAATTGTTCACAGGTGTATAAAGGTAATTATACAAACTCCTCCAGGAGCTTGCTCCCTGATGGTGGCTTGCATGTGGATTTTGTGAACACAAGTGGAATTTTGAACTAAAGTGGAGAGTTAATAACCAAGAGTTGAAAACAGGAGTTAAGACAGGAGTCTCTAACCTCTATCCTACCTCCATCCTCCCCTCCATTTTAAAGATCCCACTGCAAGGGGCAACCAGACAGCTCTCCAGAAACGTCCGGCTGACAGCAAGCCAGATTCACCAGAACCAGAGTGTTTAACGGGGACCACCGCAGCCAGGTAAGCTCGCACCTCCACCCCCCCCCCAGTGATTGTTCCAGGGACTCCGTCTGACCGCTTACGGGGGTCAGGAAGGAATTTTTGCCCCACTGGTGCGTTTGGCTGCTACTGTCAGGGGGTTTTTACGCCTTCCTCTGGAACAATCAGGAACAACTGTAGGTTAGCATACCCCTACCTCCGGCCTCCATTCCATTTTTCACGCTATCCTAGGGCGACTACTCCAGATCACAGCCAGACTTCTTTTCTGAGAGGAGACCTTCACCTCAAGTAAAGGTAGCCGGAACAGCCAGCAACCGAATACAATAACTCCTTCCGCATCCATATAGGGATCAACTTGCGCGCTAATAGCCTCAAGCACGGCGGAAAGTCTGATACCTAGCCCCTCCTCAGTATCAATACCCTGATCAGGATCATCATCTTAGGCCCATAGTACCATCAACAGCATCCACAAACCATGTTCTACTTCAAATACTCAGCTGAAGTTCTGCACAGACTAAGGAACATCAACACCACATTGCCATCTTCCATACAAAAAATACTTCAAAGAGAACAACTATTAAAAACCGGACGACAAGCAGCTCCCAACCACAGGAAGACATCTACTCGACCACTACAATTAGATTGCGCCTTGATTAATGCCAGGTCTGCAGTCAAACATAGACTGGAAGTACACAACTTCATCATCGAGAACAATGTAGACTGCCTCTTCATCACCGAAAGCTGGTTAACCTCTGACTGCAACACCATCCTCACCAAATTGGTGCCGGAAAACTACAGGATCCTAACCGGACACCGGATAGGGAAAAAAGGAGGAGGCCTAGCAGTGATCTTTAAAGGTCACCTGGATCTCACTAAACCATCATCTCAGAACCCAGTGCCTTTTATGGAAACCCTGACGCTACATCTTCAACCAACACCCCATGACACCACTCATATTCTACTGTGCTACAGACCACTGGGACCAAAGTCCAATCTTCTTTCACCCCTCACGGAATCCTTTGCAATGCACACCCTAAAATTCAAAAATGTCCTGGCACTCGGAGATTTCAACCTTTGGGCAAACGAGCCCAAAGACCCCATTGTGACTGCCTGCATCAATCAACTAGAACAACAGGGTCTCCAGCAACTGATAAAGACTCCCACGCATGGGTCAGGACACACCCTGGACCTAATTTTCAAACAGAACATTGACGTCAACATACTTGACAACATAACATTGCCATGGACGGATCACCACGCCATCAAATTCAAAATAGCTACCAACATCACCAATGAAAAAACGGAATCCTGTAACAACAACGCACTGGACCAGATCGCATAAAAAACTGTATTCCGAATCCTTCAAATCCACTCTGTCCAACAAGATAACTACAATAACCTTAAACCACTCTACGGAGGAAACACTCAACTCCCTAAACAGGGCATTGCTGCAATCAGCAGACTCAGTAGCACCAAAACGCAGGGCTCTCATCAGGAAGAAAAACTCTGGATGGTTTAATAGCTCCCTCGCCGTACTAAAGCAAGAACGCAGAAGAGCGGAAAGAACATGGAGAAGAAATACCACCGAGGAAAACCACTTTAACTACAAAGGTCTCGCAGAGAATTATCGGTAAGCAATCTTCAAAGCCAAAAAGGATCACTTCTCATATACAATCTCAACGGCCGCAAACCAACCACGGGAACTGTTTAAACTGGTTAATCAATCAATGAATCCGGTGTGCCTAGAACCCCCAGAAAGTGAATCCCAGGATTACTGTGACAAACTGTCGGATTTTTTCATCGATAAAGTCAAAACCATCAGGGAAACAATTTGTCAGAAGAAAACATCCAACTTCAGCCAGCAAATACATAAAGAGGATGTCTGCACCAACATACCGCAACCGCCTAAATTTTCACTATACCCAATTACCGTAGACACCGCAAAAAACATCATTAATAAACTGCGTGACAGTACCTCACCTATTGACATCATCCCCACAAAACTACTGAAAGAATGCTCCGACATCGTGGCTCCAACCATAACCCACCTCGTAAACAGATCATTCCATGAAGGGATTGTTCCCAGCATCCTCAAACAAGGCATTGTCAAACCTCTACTCAAGAAACCAAACCTGGACCCTCAGGATCCAAACAACCGTAGGCCAATTACAAGCCTCAATACCATTTCTAAGATCATGGAGAAAGCTGTAGTACATCAGCTACAACTTCACCTGGATACTCACAAACTCCTGGACCCGCTTCAATCAGGCTTCCGCCCAGGTCATGGAACAGAAACAGCTCTCCTCAAGATTTGGGATGATGCCCTCGAAGCAGCAGATGATGGAGAGCCATGTCTCCTCGTACTGCTAGACCTAAGTACAGCGTTTGATACAGTAGATCACAATACTCTACTCGTCTCACAGAAGTAGCCGGAGTCCAAGACATATATCTCCAATGGTTCGTGTCCTTCCTAGGAAATCGGTCACAGAAAGTGAAACTAGGAAAATTCCTCTCCGAAACTCGGGCAGTCACCTGCAGTGTCCCTCAAGGCTCTCCTTTGTCATCAACGCCTCAATGCCTTCAACATTTACATTCGCCCACTCCTTCAAATCATCAGATGCTCAGATCTCTGCTTCCACTCTTACGCTGACGACACGCAACTTTATTTCCGGATCAATGGAAAAAAAGATCACCAACAACAACTTGAAAACTGCCTCAAATCAATAGAGGACTGGATGACCACTATCTCCCTCCAGCTGAACGAATCAAAGACAGAGCTTCTTATCTTACACCCAAATAATAACCCCGCAACCAAAACCTCCTGGTCTCCACCAACCGTCTTTGGGCAGACTATCTCCCCAAAGACCAAAGCGAAGAGTCTCGGGGTTATTTTAGATGCACAAATGTCAATGGATGCGCAAATAGGAGCAGTAGTCAGTGGATCTCACCACCTGCTGCGCATGCTTCGCAGACTCATCCCTTTTATCCCAAAGAATGACAAAGCAGTGGTAGTTGGAACAATCATTAATTCACGACTGGACTACGCAAACTCGCTTTACATAGGATTACCACAATATCAACTTGCGCGATTACAACTGATCCAAAACACGGCGGCAAGGCTGATAACAGGAAAGAAACCCTGGGAATCCATCTCTCCTTCGCTGAGGAGCTTACATTGGCTAACCGTAAAAAATCGTATCACGTTCAAGACCCTTTGCCTCACCCACAAATGCGTACATAGAGAAGCTCCGCAATACCTAATGGAGAAAATAAATCATTACACACCAAACCGCAGTCTTCGATCAGCCAACAAAAACCTCCTCCTCGTGCCCAAAGCCCGGTATAAATCCAAGGGGGATCGGAGATTCGCTGTCCAAGGGCCTCGGCTATGGAATGCTCTACCAATCAACATCCGCCTGGAAGAAAATCACCTGGCTTTTAGGAAAAAACTCAAGACCTTCCTCTTTTAGCAGATGATCAAAGCTCGCCACAGCGCCTAGAGGTGATTCAGTTTGCATTGTGCGCTATACAAGTATTTCATTCATTCATTCATTTAGTGACAACTTTGTGCAAAAAAAAAAATAATAATTGTAATATTCCTGCAACTTGTGGCAAAATATAAAATATTTCATGGACTCAACATGCCCCTCAGCAATTTCCTTGGGGCTTCTACTTTGCAAAATGGGGTCATTTGGGGGGGGTTTGTGTTATTTTGGCATTTTATGGCCTTCGAAACTGTGATAGGTAGTGAGGAGTGAAATCAAAAATTTGCACCCTTAGAAATCCTGAAGGCAGTGATTGGTTTTCGGGGTGGCGTACGCGGCTAGACTCCCAAAAAGTCCCACATATGTGGTATCCCCGTACTCAGGAGAAGCAGCAGAATATATTTTGGAGTGCAATTCCACATATAACTATGGCATGTGTGAGCAATATATCATTTAGTGACAACTTTTTGTAAACTTTTTTTTTGTGTCATTATTCAATCACTTGGGACAAAAAAAAATAATATTCAATGGGCTCAACATGCCCCTCACCAATTTCCTTGGGGTGTCTACTTTCCAAAATGGGGTAATTTGGGAGGGGTTTTTACTGCCCTGTCATTTTAGCACCTCAAGAAATGAGATAGGCAGTGATAAATTAAAAGCTGTGTAAATTCCAGAAAATGTACTCTAGTTTGTAGACGCTATAACTTTTACGCAAACCAATAAATATACACTTATTGACATTTTTTTTACTAAAGACATGTGGCTGAATAAATTTTGGCCTAAATGTATGACTAAAATTTAGTTCATTCGATTTTTCTTATAACAAAAAGTAGAAAATATATTTTTTTTAAAAAAATGTCAGTCTTTTTCCTTTTATATCGTAAAAAATAAATATTGCAGAGGCAATCAAATACCATCAAAAGAAAGCTCAATTTGTGGGAAGAAAAGGACGCAAATTTCGTTTGGGTACAACATTGCATGACCGCGCAATTACCAGTTAAAGCAGTGCAGTGCGAACTTGTAAAATAACCTCTGGTCCTTAGGCTGACAATTGGTCCGGGGCTGAAGAGGTTAAATGACTTTTTTTTTCGTTAAATGTCATTTTGTGCAGGGACTGTTCTAAACACGTGAAACATGTGCCACTTCACAGGCATACTATAGACACCCCCCAGGCACGATATTTAAAAGAATATTTCACTTTTTTTTTTCACTTTAATCCTCATTAAAATCAGTGCTCCCGAAAAAACTGACATTTAAAAAAAAAAATTGGCATTGAACCATGTCCCCTGGGGCAGGAGGCGGGTCCCCAAATCCTTTTTAGGACATTATCTTGCATATTAGCCATGCAAATTAGCACTTTTGATTTCAAACGTTCGAGTCCCATGAGGTTCTAAAGTTCGTACAAATTTTCAGTCTGTTCGAAAGTTCTAGTGCGAACTGAACCGGGGGGGGGGTGTTCGGCTCATCCCTACTCACACTAAAAAGAGAAGACCTCTATCACAGCAATTACCCCCTCATGTACCAGAAACTCAAGCTAGATCTCACAACATGGTCTAAACAGAACCTATCATGGATCGGGAGGGTTAATTCTGTTAAGATGACCCTGTTTCCCAGACTCCTTTACCTGTTTCGCTGCCTTCCAATCCCAATTAAAAAAGACCATATCAAATCATTTCAAAGCAAAGTCCTCAAATTCACCTGGGGGAAAGCGGGCTATAGAATTCCACAACAGACTCTTTATTTACACAGGAAAAGAGGGGGTCTAGGATTACTCCACCTACACAAATACTATTTGGCAGCCAGAATATCCCAAATGTCAGTAATTTACTTCAGGCATGAGAAACCAGACTGGGTGCAAATAGAAAAGCAGGCAGCAGTACCACAATATACCCTTGACTACATTCTCTGACCAAACCCCGAAAACACGTCCTCCGATAATGGTCTGGGACTCTTTACGTTCGAGCTCCGTTTTCGTTTCTGTATATAAACCGTTGCCACATATCTTCAACAATCCAGCCTTTCCGCCAGGAGAAAATATCCTAGCATTTAAATGGTGGTTGGATAAGGGGCTATACTGAAGCGGACACTTCTTTACAATGACAGGCCCCATCACCCTATCCTACTGCAACAAAAAGTTACACCTACCCGTCTCAGAAAAGTTCGGATTTGGACTGATCTCTCACTTCCTACAAAAACCTGCACTCACAGCGCAGGCGCTGTTCATCTTCGGGGATTTTTTTTTTTTTCCAAAATAAATTATATTGAAGAAAAGTTCAACATAGCAAGATTACAGAATCATCATGCAGTTGTTTTGATATCATATAGTAAGTGAACAATAAACAATGGTTGTTATGAGGGAATAACAAAAACCCAAGGAGAAAAAAAAACCCTACAGTATCTGCTAAACATCTAGTCAACACCTAGGTTCTCATGTGCACACAGTATAGGATCCAGATGGTGGGGAGATGTCAGGCATGGTAAAATGCGTGAAATCGAGACAACCTTATAAATAGGTACCACTCGGTACCATAGCTCATTGATCTATCTTGTTGTTCAGTTATTCAGGGGAGAATCTGAGAGATAGGACATCAGTACGGGTGTCTGCATGATGATTTGGTCTGTAAGAGTGTGCATTTGCCGCTTGGGTGATCCAACTTGGGCACCCGAGCTGCAACCGGCAACAAAACTAGGTTTGGTATGATGGGGAGAGACAGGGGGATGCAGGGACAGGGTGGAAGGTAGGGGGAGGTGTCGGGGGTGGGAGGCGGGGCTAGGTAGAGCGGGCCAAAGGGGGTTGAGGAGTCAGTGGTTGTCTCCTTGGTCTCTGCTAAATGGTGGATGGTTTAAGTGTTCCATTGCTCTATGGTGGTGGGGGTTAGGTAAGTCAGACACCTGGTAACAGGGAAGTCCCACCTTAGAGGGATAGCATTGACATGTGGGCTCCCAAACTCATCCCTTGGGACAAGGTGGTAGGCCGAGGTCACCCAACGAGCGCGCCCTGAGAGGGAGGGTGTAGGGTATTGTACTCAGTTGATTTTTATCATACTAGAGCAGAACGTGTGCATGGGTTAGATCATCAATGTTCGATATCTATCGGTTGTTCTAAAGTGCATCCAGCAGGCCCATGTTTTAGAAAATTTGGCTGGGGAATCTCGAGCAATGAAAATAAGTTCTTCCATGTCAGCTATTTTGTTAACTTGTTTAAACCATTCTGGAATGGTTGGTACTTGAGGCGAGCCCCAGTGTCTAGGGATATATAATTTGGCAGTATTGAGTAAAGGTAGGATCAGGGTCTTACGATACTGGTGAGCTGATATATTTGAGTGATGGAAAAGACATTGTGCTGGGGTGTGGTCTAAAGTGTATGTAGATATCGATTCTGTGAGCTCCCGTACTTGGGACCAGAAGGGTTGGATTGCCGGGCATGACCACATAATGTGTAGTGCCCAGACTGTCATTGCACCTCCAACATTTGTTTGGATAGGAGGAGCTGTATTTGTTTAGAATTGCTGAGGTTTTGTACCAACGTGTGATCGTTTTGTAGTTATTTTCCTGAATGGAGACATTTAGGGAGCCTTTATGAGCAATCGTGAATATACGTTCCCATTGGTCTTCTGATAGGTCTAATTGTGTATCTCTCTCCCATGACTTGGGTGCTTTCCCTTCCTTAGGAGAGATATCTTCAAATAGCATGGTGTATATTTTGGAGATCAAATGTTGTTGGGGGCTGGATTGGGAGCATAGACGTTCAAATGGGGTCATTGGTCGTGTGATGGAGGAGTCGCGGTTGGTCCCTTGTAGGAAGTGGCAGATTTGAAAGTAGGTCCATAGTGGGGGGGGGGATTTTCGGTATGGGTGGGTACCAGCGCAAGGCGATCTAAGAGAGAACTATTTTGGAAAAATTGGTGTGCAAGTACTTCTGGATGTTGCCAGTGCTGTGATAGGAACTGTGCAGACATACCAGGAGGGAAGGCCGGGTTAAGTCTTATAGGAGTTAAGGGTCCTGGGGCAGAGGAGATGCGCAGGTTTTTACAAGTTTCCTTAAAGGAACAGAGCGTTGGGTCAATGAGGGGATGTTCCTTTAGTGTGGGGGGGATGTGTTCGCGCGACAGTGGAGAAGGGGACAGTGAGTTCTCTAATCTGACCCAATCTTTACTACGGTCGTGAAGAATCCAGTCAACTATTCTAGCGAGATGGCAGGCCCAATAATATTTTTTGAGGTCTGGGAGTCCTATGCCCCCTTTTGGTTTCGGCCACGTAAGGATGTCATATGCGATTCTCGGAGGTTTGTATGTCCACAGAAATCTTGTAGAAAGCCTTTTGAACGATAGAAAGAAGAATGAGGGGAGTTTTATGGGGACAGTTTGAAGGATATATAAGATACGGGGAAGAATATTCATTTTCAGGATAGCTGCACGACCAAACCAGGAGAATTGTGGTTTGTTCCATCGTTTGAGATCCTCAGCTATAGTCTTAAGAATGGGTAGGTCGTTTTTGGCGAAGAGATCTGAAAGGTTTGTTGTTAGGTAGATTCCTATATATTTGATCGCATCATGTCGCCATTGGAAGGGGAAGTTAGTTTCGCATTGCGTGACCATCTCCTGTGGAATGGTCACATTGAGGGCGTGGGATTTGGAGAGGTTGATTTTGAAGTTCGAGAGATGCTGGAAGAGTTTAAAATCTTTTAGTAAGTTTGGGATTGAGATATGGGGCTCGCTAAGGGAGAGTAAAATGTCGTCAGCAAACGCTGTTAACTTATAAGTGTGATTTGCTATGGGTATTCCTTTGACATTCTCATTGTTTCTGAGGCAGTTCAAGAGTGGTTCCAGGGTTAGCACAAAAAGGATAGGGGAGAGTGGGCATCCTTGTCTAGTCCCATTGGTTATGGAGAAGGCGTCCGACAGATGGCCATTAACCCGGACCCTACCCAATGGTGTTGTGTATAGAGACATTATTGAGTTAAACATTCGGTCTTGGATACCTATGCGTTTCAAAACTGCTCCCATGTAGTCCCAGGCCAGTCTGTCGAACGCCTTCTCCGCGTCCAATGACAGGAAGAACCCTTTGTGCTTGTTGGTGGTCATCCAGTGATGTAAATTGATGGCTTTAATAGTATTGTCCCGTGCTTCTCGCCCCGGAATGAAACCTACTTGGTCTTTGCCTATAAGGGATGGTAGGAGGGGAAGCAAGCGATTGGCAAGGATTTTAGCATAAATTTTTAAGTCTACGTTTAGTAGAGAAATTGGCCTATAGTTAGTCACTAGTGTTGTGTCTTTACCTTCTTTTGGAATGACAGTAATGTAAGCCTCGAGAAGTCTGTGGAAAGGGAGAGTGGAGGAAGCGAGAGAGTTAAAGGCCTTGAGGAAAGGGTTAGTTCTTACCTTTGTGAAGGTTTTAAAGTAAGCGGCTGTGAACCAGTCTGGGCCAGGACTTTTCCCTGTTTTTAGCTGGTTAATGGCCGTTTTTAGTTCATCTTCCGAAATGGGGTTTTCTAGTTGGCGTGCATCTTCCTCATCTATGGGTTTCGGACAATGGTCTTTTAAAAAGTATTTGATAAGGGAGTGTCGAGTGTGATCTGTATTGTCGACCTCCGACTGCTGAAGGTTATAAAGATTGGAATAATATTTCTCAAATTGGGAAGCTATTTCTGGAGCTGTAACTCTGGGCCTACCTTGGGGGTCGTTGATCGTATGAATATTGGTCTAAGTTTTGCTGGCTTGTATGGCTTTAGCTAGGTATTTACCGCTTTTGTTCCAAAATTCATAGAATAATTTATGTTGCAGTACAAACTTACGTTTTGTTTTGTGGGATAGCTCCTCCCGTAGGAGTTCTCTGGCTTGTACAAGATCCTGGTATGTCTCTTGGGCGTGGGTTTGTTTATGCGCCAGTTCTAGGGTTTTCATTTTTTGGATCAAGTCTGCGATCTTGGCTTGATGGGCCTTTTTCCTTGAGGTTTTTAAAGCTATAAATTTGCCTCTCAGGGTGCATTTGTGAGCCTCCCATTGTGTTAGCGGAGCGGTTTCTCCATTAGCATTGTCTAGGAAAAAGTCGTGTATGGTTTTCCTAACGTCCTCGATATCCGCTTGTGGAGGTCAGAAGGGCGGAGTCTAAGTGCCAGATCTTTGAGAAGGTGTTCTGGTCTGGAAAGGTCAATGTCATAGTGATTGGGTGATGGTCAGAAAGCAACATTGGTTCAATAGATGCATGGGATAGGAAAGGTAAATCTGTTTGAGAGAGGAAGAGATAGTCGATTCTGGAGTATTTATTATGAGGGGCAGAGAAGAAAGTATAGTCCTTTTCGTTGGGATGTAGAGTACGCCATGTGTCAAAAATATTTTGACCTAAATTATTATTTTTTTGAATAGCACAATAGAAGAACAGTATCTAAAGTTTGTATCTCACACATACAGATATGCAGGACATACTGCAAAATATTTTTTTTGGTCCTAAATGGATGTTTTTAGAATAGCAGAATAGACCAATAGTATCTAAAGGGTGTATCTCACAGTAACATATGCAGTGCTGGTGCACTGAGCTTGCATAAAATGCCCGCCGATGCCAACCTAACTAACAGACAGATAAAAGTTATTTTTTCTCTGGAACTGGGCTCGGGGCAATGTAAAAAGATTGTACACTGCACCCACACAAGAAAATCAAGGTAGATCGCTGAGTAATTAGATTTCTGAATCAGGACTCCTATCTAATTCTCTCCCTCAAAGCAGCAGCAGCAACCTTTCCCTACACTATCTAAAGCAGAGTGACGTGCTGTGCTATGTGCCTCTAGCTTATATAGAGGCTGGGTCACATGCTGCACTGGCCAATCACAGCCATGCCATTAGTAGACATGGTGGTGATGGCTTCTAAGGGCACACAAGTTAAACGAATATTGATTGGCTGCCCTGCAGCTTTTTAAAAAGCGCCATTACATTTCTGAACACCGAACTCAAACCCGAACATACAGTAAATTGTTCGGGTTTGGGTCTGGGTACCAAAAACCCAAAAGTCCGGTATGAACTTTACAGTTCGGGTTCGCTCAACCCTAGCCAGTAGTTTTAAATTACTTTTTTTTTCCTTTAGAAATGTAATTTTGCTGTCAGACTGTTCTAAACACGGGAAACATGCGCCCCTTTACAGGCATACTATAGACACCCCCCAGATACGAAATTTAAAGGAATATTACATTTTTATTGTTTCACTTATTGTTTGCTCCTGAAAAAAAAACAGCCGTTTTTAAAACTTTTATGTTGCCTACTATAGGGCCTACTGTTGCTGGGGGGGGGGGTCTTAATATTTCTGGTATTTCTACTGTTGAGGTACATATGTAGGACTGTTGTTGTTGGCTGACAGAGTCTATTGATGCTGGCTGAGGGGAGATCTGATGTTGCTGCTGGGAGTCTATTTTGCTAGGGGAGAATTTTGTTGTGGGTAATGCATTGTTGTTAGGGGTATCTATTGTTGCTGGCTGCAGGGGATCTATTTTACTTGCTTTTCTTGTTATCAGTACCAAATTCCATGCAAATTACTTAGGACAACAACATGACACTTGGTTCTGTATTCTATAAAAGGGCAGTAATGGGAGGTGGGTAGGGGGTGGAACCAAGCAATGTTGCTAAGAGGTGAGTGAGGGGTGGAAAAAAAGGGTCACTCAGAAAGAGTTTCTGCACCTATTCTCTGAGGGAAAAAAATTGTATATACACACATATATATGAGAGAGAGAGAGATGTATCATATATATGAGAGATCACATATATACTGTATCTATGAGAGAGTGATATATATATATATATATATATATATATATATATATATATAGATAGATACAGTGGTGTGAAAAAGTGTTTGCCCCCTTCCTCATTTCCTGTTCCTTTGCATGTTTGTCACACTTAAGTGTTTCGGAACATCAAACCAATTTAAACAATAGTCAAGGACAACACAAGTAAACACAAAATGCAATTTGTAAATGAAGGTGTTTATTATTAAAGGTGAAAAAAAATCCAAACCATCATGGCCCTGTGTGAAAAAGTGATTGCCTCCTAAACCTAATAACTGGTTGGGCCACCCTTAGCAGCAACAACTGCAACCAAGCGTTTGCGATAACGTGCAATGAGGCTTTTACAGCGTCCTGGAGGAATTTTGGCCCACTCATCTTTGCAGAATTGTCCTAATTCAGTTACATTAGAGGGTTTTCGAGCATGAACGGCCTTTTTAAGGTCATACCACAACATCTCAATATGATTCAGGTCAGGACTTTGGCTAGGCCACTCCAAAGTCTTCATTTTGTTTTTCTTCAGCCATTGGGTGGTGGACTTGCTGGTGTGTTTAGAAACATTGTCCTGCTGCAGAACCCAAGTTCGTTTCAGCTTGAGTACACGAACAGATGGTCGGACATTCTCCTTCAGGATCTCTTGGTAGACAGCAGAATTCATATTTCCTTTTATCACGGCAAGTCTTCCAGGTCCTGAAGCAGCAAAACAGCCCCAGACCATCACACTACCACCCCCATATTTTACTGTTGGTATAATGTTCTTTTTATGAAATGCAGTGTTCCTTCTATGCCAGATATTCTTGGACACACACCTTCCAAAGAGTTCCATTTTTGTCTCATCGGTCCACAGAATGTTGTCCCAAAAGTCTTGGGGATCATCAAGATGTGTTGTGGAGAAATTAAGACGAGCTTTGATGTTCTTTTTGCTCAGCAGTGGTTTTCTCCTTGGAACTCTGCCATGCAGGCCATTTTTGCCCAGTCTTTGCCTGATGGTGGAGGCATGAACGCTGACCTTAACTGAGGCAAGTGAGGCCTGCAGTTCCTTGGACGTTGTTGTGGGGTCTTTTGTGACCTCTTGGATGAGTCGTCGCTGCACTCTTGGGGTAATTTTGGGCGGCCTGCCACTCCTGGGAAGGTTCACCACTGTTCCATGTCTTCGCCATTTGTGGATAATGGCGCTCACTGTGGTTCGCTGGATTCACAAAGCTTTGGAAATGGTTTTATAACCCTTTCCAGACTGATAGATCTCAATTACTTTCTTTCTCAATTGTTCCTAAATTTCTTTGGGTCTCGGCATGATGTGTAGCTTTTAAGGATCTTCTGGTGGACCTTACTGTGTCAAGCAGCTCCTATTAAAGTGATGCCTTGATTGTGAACAGGTGTGGCAATAATCAGGCCTGGGTGTGGCTAGAGAAATTAAACTCAGGTGTGGACAACCACAGTTATAGTATGTTTTAACAAGGGGGGCAATCACTTTTTCACACAGGGCCATGATGGTTTGGATTTTTTTTTCACCTTTAATAATAAACACCTTCATTTACAAATTGCATTTTGTGTTTACTTGTGTTGTCCTTGACTATTGTTTAAATTGGTTTGATGTTCCGAAACACTTAAGTGTGACAAACATGCAAAGGAACAGAAAATGAGGAAGGGGGCAAACACTTTTTCACACCACTGTAGATAGATCAATTTATTGAGGAAAACCAAAACCACCCAGATGTAAAGAAAAGGGGAGAGATGTGCCTGGTATCTCCAAACTATAACATAGGTGAGGGGACAGAAATTAGCCATCCAACCAGATAGACTGGATGTGGCTATGCTGCTTGGAGCTCCCAAATCCAGTCGGTGTAAAGCAATGGTGCAGGATATACAAGATAATGGATGTACTTACTTGTAATCAACTAAAAAAAATAATGTTCCCGGAACCCACGTCCATGGTACAACAAAACAGACATGCTGCTTAAGTAGTCCCCAACTCAGGCAGCGCACACTCCGATCATCATCGGCATGTGAGGTTATGGAGTCAGAGCCCCAGCATAGTGTGCACATGAAGGAATCACACATTTGTGCGTGTCAGTAGGCCAAAGCCATGACGCGCACAAGTGGGGAGGGCAGTCCTGAAGGTATCAGGATATACCTTTCCACCAGGGTGATCACATAACCACCGGGAAGAACAGATAAAAAGGTGCATACGACATCTAGTGGCCATCAAGGGGACAAACAGGCAGGCAACAGTACCTTCACTATAATAAACATGACATATGAATATTGTTACATACATAAAATACAAACTTGAATACAGCATAGTATAGCATTATGTACATTGAAAACAATTCATAACAACAAAGATTAGTTATGATTCAGTGAATAAATACCACATTTGGGCAAAAACCCCAATCAAACCCTTATATGATATTGCAAGGGCACAGGCCTATTCCAAGGCAGCAGGAAAGTCTGATAAAGAAGAACGTTTTTATATAGCAGAAAAGACAAAGCCATGAGAGCAATGCAATGAAAAATAATAAGATAATGTACATACCTGTAGCACCAATAGAATTTTTACAGAAAGGGCTTGTAAGAATTGACCTCATTAAGGCCTGTTGGAATAGTGGCATTCAGCCCTTCGATCCAGAGGGTCTCTCATTGCAGAAGAATTGCAGAGTATTACTGGCTGTGGACTTGTAATGACTGCTTGTTAACCAATCATTCAGAGAGGTAGCTCTTTGAAAGACTAGCTCCAGGGTAGTTTTGACATGTTTCTTGAGAATGTGATGGTCTGTCAGTAGATGCCAATGTTTAGATAAGACACCATGGAGCTGATGCTGGTGGTGACGATAACTGATAACCTGGGTAATCGTGCAATCAATAAATTAGACGTTGCTAAGGCATTTAATAGCATGGAGTGGCAGTAACTCTGGAAAGTATTGACTGCCTTTTGCCTAGGCCAATATTTTATTGCTTAGATTAAACTATTGTTAAAGTCTTATAGCCAGAGTCAGAGTGAGTAACTCTCTTTCTACATAATTTGTGTTAAAGTGGGGTACCAAGCAGCCACTGTCGCTCCTGTTATTTGCTCTTGCCATTAAGTCACTGGCTTCAATAATACTTTCTGACCAAAATACCGTGGGTTTCCAACATGGTGAGGTTAAGGAAAATGCCTCTTACACAGAAAATACCTCCTCCTCACTTGAAAACCTTAAGCATCTAACACTCAAAATTGACTTCCTTTAGAGATTAATGATTAAGTGGGAAAAATCCCAATTTTTCCAGTGGATCCACTACCCAAGCATTTACCAGTTGTGCAGTCAAAATAAAATCAGTTCACATTTTTACATGCCTGGGTAATAATATTTCTAAGGGTCTGACTAAATATCAGGGATCTAATTTGACCCTCCTATCATCTCAATGCAAATAAAAATGAAACCCCTTACATAATGGGAAGAACACATTTAATTAAAATAATTTGGGCTCTGCAACTTCTATATATTCTTTACAATGCCCCCCGTTTTGATTTATCTGAAAATATTCAAGTACATATAATCTCTTTTTAGAGATCTAATTTGGAAATAAAACAACATCTATGACTCCAACTAGAATCCCTACAATTTCCCAATTTTCAGAATAGTCCTGATCCTGAATGCTGAACTCTATTATATGATGTCTAAGCTCCACCATATGGCAGGGTTGGGATCACCTCACTACTTTTTTCTCTTACTTACAATAACAAAGTCTGCACCTAAAGGAATTGCCTTGGGGTGCCGACATTGTGGGATGCCTGGACAGGTAAGTATCCTCTTATTAAAAGTCAGCTGCTATAGTATTTGTAGCTGTTGACGTTTAATCTCTTTTTCCAGACTGGAGCTCCTCTTTAAACTGTTCCATTTGCTACTAGCACAATCAAAACTTTGCATATGGTTATGTATAGTGACCCCCTTGCTTACTCATATAGGAGACAATAATAAAACTCTATCATTACCATAAAGTGATAAAACTGGTATTCTATCCTAGCAGAATGGAATAAGATCTGATGTTGGCATGTGTAGACACCTCTGTCTGTACATTATATATGCTAGTAGTGTGATATAGACACTATATTGTTTAGTATGATAGCGTTTCTATATTGTGACAGGGTTGCAATAATTTATATTTTGTACAGGCTTACTTTACTAATGTCTAAACATTTTCCTTTAAACTATTCTAAGCAACAATAACACTTGAAGCCTCTTTTCTTCAAAGCAGAGGTCAAGATTCTCCCCACTTATCATTCTCAGAGAGGCATTTCAGGAAAATGTTTTAGAGGTAAATTTTGAAATGGCTGGCTTTCAGAAAATTGCATTATGGAATTATGTTATTATATTTTGTACTGTGGTACAAAATAGTAACTGTGGTAACTATTTTGCTTACCATTATTAGTTTTTAGTAAATATATTTATAATCATATTCTACTTCTGTTTCCTAAATAATTGTATGTTTGTTCTTAATATTCCAGCCACTACACACCCAAACTATATCACAACATATAGCAGTAAGACATCTAACCTCTGACCTATACTCTATTTACCCCTATGCCACTATGGAATCATATTTATATATAGAAAAACAGCTAATATTTTTTAACATGGTTGATAGGTACTGTTAGAATATTTTGCATTATCAGAGACTAGTAAAATGTATTATAGTTATTTTTTTTCATTATGTATGTAGCACCCTCTAGTGTACAAAGTTAGTAGCAAAATTTAGCTGACTCACAATAGCTTAAGTGAGTCTGGGTAATTGCTGTGGGTTCAAGTGTAGGTCAGGCTGGAGTACTCTATAGGTTAGGCTTCTGGTGCCTCCTCTTGGTTTTAGGAACTATCAGAAAGTTCTAGAAGCTAGTGGGTGGAGATGAGGGGGCAGTGATCTGAATATGTATGAAAATCTGATCAATCTCTGGGCAGGAGGCCTGGCAAGGTGGTGGTTTGGGCTCATAAATATGAGAGCCTGGCCAGCAGGTTGTCTGGTGGAAGATAGAGTGTTCAGGCTGGAGTCGTAAGGCCTGGGAGGGGACCCTAAAGCTGGAGGGTTCTGCCTTCAGACTGGAGCTGAGATAAGAGGAAGAACTGCTGCAGAGGTATCACCACTAACCTACCGTCTCATTCAGGAGATACTTTGCCCAGCAAGCAAAGATCTGTCCAGCAGGAGGCCTGAACAGTAGTCTATGCAAACAGCATCTACCTGATCATCCCCAGGGCCAATAAGGGAGAAGGCTGCCAGATGCAACATCCAGTATGCTTTTATGGGACTGTGTCACAGCTAAACTAAATCCCTTGCTTTGGTATATTTCTCAAGACAGCCAAGTGGGCTGGTATTTTCTACAAAGGGGACATAGTGCTCCTGCAAACAGTTGGGACTTCCTTATTTCTACTAAGGGCACACAGTGCTTCTGCATATGGTTTGGGACTTTGCTATTCCTACCAAAGGGACATAGATCTCCTGCCAGAAGATATTATTATAGAGGGAGTACAGAGGGAGTACAGTCTAGGATCCATTTTGCTGCAAAGTGTATATAGAGAAGTTGTCCTTCAATTTGTTGCTGAACTCAGTTTTGGGCATCCCATAACCCCTCATCCCTATCCAAGTTATATTTCCTCATTAAAATATAAAAACAAGCCCAAGGACTGGTTTCTGTGTCTGGATGCATGTTAACTGGCTGTGCAGGAATGAGGGGGGGGGGGGGGGGGGGGGCGCAAAATCCAGCAGCCCTCTAAGCAGTAGCTCTTCAAGTATAATAACAATAGTGTGTAATATTGTGCATTTAACTTCCCGAGCACTATAAAAATAATAATAATATTAATAAAAATAGAAAATATTGTTTTACTGGTGTATTTATCAAAAGGTGCATTGTTTTATTGTACTTTGTATTATACATTGCATAACATTTTTGCAAATAAATATTATTTGCATACTATACCTTGGTGGGTTTTTCACTTAAAATTTTGGAGATAATTACAAAAAATTTTGATATTTATTAAAATTATGAAGATTTGTTTTTCTTGCTGGCTTTGGCTTATTATTTCATCATGAACATCAATAAACATAAGTTATGGCTCATCATTTTTGCACAGTAAATATCACCCATCAGTAAAGCTTTTCATACATTTGAAAGTTACTATCACTAACTTCCTTGGACACAGATCACACAAATAGAGTATTGCAGCTTATACTATGCAATACATTTTACACTAGTTCAAACCTCATGGAAGAAATGATTGCTCAGAAATTGCATTTCTGTTAACTGTAACCTTTGCCAAAATTAAATATTAATACTTTACATGTGCAGTTCCAATAAACTTTGGATCTTGCAATCATTTCATCATTTAATTTATTTTACTTGTCAAATGACAGAACTTATTTTTGCAGTGTTAATACAAACTGAAAATGCTGGCTTGTTGAACAAGCAATAATGTTATGTTATACTTGCTCTTATAAAATTGTTAATAGATTTACTGTAAACTTTGACTTGGATTCGGCAAGACTCCACTTTACTCAGCATAATTTAGCTGGCTTGTCTTTGCCTACAGAGTAATAATTATCCTGTGGCCAAGAAAATGAAAATTTGAACTTCATTTTAAGGATATGTGAAAAATAAAAATGCCAACTCTGCCTAAATTATATGGGCTTTCATAAATTAATTCAGAGATCTTATATTGTACTGCAATCCATATCATGACCATTAGACATATTAATTATTCATGCCCGAAAGCACATGTGACAAGAAATTTTATATACTGCTCTAACGATTTCAGGAATAGATATCAGTGCTTTGGAGAACAAGGAAGTTCAGAATTAAAATACACTTATGATCATGCTGCTTTCATTGTATTCATCTTATTTCATCTTGATATATATTTATATTTTTTTGTTATCTAACAAAGAATCATCTGTAACTGTTAAAGGACACCAGTCACTTACAAACAGCAACATATTTAATTTATAGCTAAATGAGACATATAGAACCAGAAGTAACACCTCTATGTTTAAGGCACAGATGCAATGTATTGGATTTCAATTTGTTTTGAGTTCAAATACTAAAAAAAAAAAATAGCTTAATGAAGGTAGCTGCTCATGAAATTATGTTAATAGGCTAATTTCATGATGTGATTGTAAGTGCTCATGCACACGGACGTTTTAAAAAACTGGCTGCAAAGCTAGCTCCGACGCCTGGAAAAATCTTTGTTAAAAACGTGATTTTTACAGCGTTTTGCATTGGCGTTTTTGCGCATTTTTTAGCGTTAGCGTTAAGTAGCGTTTTTTAAGAAACACATCTCTTGGCTATAGCACTCAGAAAACAAAGAAAATATGTTGCGCATTTATGCGCGTTTTTGCGGTTTTCCCGCGATTCGCGTTTTTACAGCTCTAGCTCCACGCCACGGAAGGCACTGGTCCTGGGTTTTTTTTACAGCTTAAAAACGCCTATGCCATTTGCAGCTCAAAAACGCCTAGGTGGGCATGAAGCCATAGACTAACATGGACAGCCGTTTTTAAGCTGCAAAAAAAGCTCAAAAAAGCGGCTGTAAAAACGTCCGTGTGCATGAGGCCTAACTAACAAATGGACAAAACATATTTTATTGTGTTGTTTTAACATATGATATTGCCTAAAAACGTATAGGTAATACATAACCCATTATTAATGTTTACTAGCCTTTAAATAAATCCTCATTCTTTTAGCCTATTTTTTGACAATTTCCTTTTATTTGCACCACTAAAGTTACTGGTAGAGATGGACCGAACACCCACTGTTTGATTCTGATCAAAACAGCAGAACTCTAATCCGAATGGTGAACCCCATTGAAGTCTATGGGAGCTGAACAGGAAAAATAAAAAGTGCCCATTTTGAAGGCGTATATGCAAGTAATTGGCATAAAAGGGGTATGAGGGTCCAAGTAGTGTCCTGGGGGGCATGTATCAGTGAAAACATTTTTTATAAAACAATAATTTTTTCAGGAGCAGTGATTTTAATTATGCTTAAAGTGCAACAATAAAAATTTCCTTCAAATACAGTGGTGTGAAAAAGTGTTTGCCCCCTTCCTCATTTCCTGTTCCTTTGCATGTTTGTCACACTTAAGTGTTTCGGAACATCAAACCAATTTAAACAATAGTCAAGGACAACACAAGTAAACACAAAATGCAATTTGTAAATGAAGGTGTTTATTATTAAAGGTGAAAAAAAATCCAAACCATCATGGCCCTGTGTGAAAAAGTGATTGCCCCCCTTGTTAAAACATACTATAACTGTGGTTGTCCACACCTGAGTTCAATTTCTCTAGCCACACCCAGGCCTGATTATTGCCACACCTGTTCACAATCAAGGCATCACTTAAATAGGAGCTGCTTGACACAGTAAGGTCCACCAGAAGATCCTTAAAAGCTACACATCATGCCGAGACCCAAAGAAATTCAGGAACAATTGAGAAAGAAAGTCATTGAGATCTATCAGTCTGGAAAGGGTTATAAAGCCATTTCCAAAGCTTTGTGAATCCAGCGAACCACAGTGAGAGCCATTATCCACAAATGGCGAAGACATGGAACAGTGGTGAACCTTCCCAGGAGTGGCGGGCCACCCAAAATTACCCCAAGAGCGCAGCGACGACTCCAAGAGGTCACAAAAGACCCCACAACAACGTCCAAGGAACTGCAGGCCTCACTTGCCTCAGTTAAGGTCAGCGTTCATGCCTCCACCATCAGGAAAAGACTGGGCAAAAATGGCCTGCGTGGCAGAGTTCCAAGGAGAAAACCACTGCTGAGCAAAAAGAACATCAAAGCTCATCTCAATTTCTCCACAACACATCTTGATGATCCCCAAGACTTTTGGGACAACATTCTGTGGACCGATGAGACAAAAGTGGAACTCTTTGGAAGGTGTGTGTCCAAGTATATCTGGCGTAGAAGGAACACTGCATTTCATAAAAAGAACATTATACCAACAGTAAAATATGGTGGTGGTAGTGTGATGGTCTGGGGCTGTTTTGCTGCTTCAGGACCTAGAAGGCTTGCCGTGATAAAAGGAACTATGAATTCTGCTGTCTACCAAGAGATCCTGAAGGAGAATGTCCGACCATCTGTTCGTGTACTCAAGCTGAAACAAACTTGGGTTCTGCAGCAGGACAATGATCCTAAACACACCAGCAAGTCCACCACCGAATGGCTGAAGACAAACAAAATGAAGACTTTGGAGTGGCCTAGCCAAAGTCCTGACCTGAATCATATTGAGATGTTGTGGTATGACCTTAAAAAGGCCGTTCATGCTCGAAAACCCTCTAATGTAACTGAATTAGGACAATTCTGCAAAGATGAGTGGGCCAAAATTCCTCCAGGACGCTGTAAAAGCCTCATTGCACGTTATCGCAAATGCTTGGTTGCAGTTGTTGCTGCTAAGGGTGGCCCAACCAGTTATTAGGTTTAGGGGGCAATCACTTTTTCACACAGGGCCATGATGGTTTGGATTTTTTTTCACCTTTAATAACAAACACCTTCATTTACAAATTGCATTTTGTGTTTACTTGTGTTGTCCTTGACTATTGTTTAAATTGGTTTGATGTTCCGAAACACTTAAGTGTGACAAACATGCAAAGGAACAGGAAATGAGGAAGGGGGCAAACACTTTTTCACACCACTGTATAGTACCAGGGGGGTCACCTTAGTCTGCCTGTAAAGTGGCGCATCTGTAGTATGCCAGCACATGGATCTGAGTGCGAGATTTGTAAGTGTTACTCTATTGAATTTTCATTATTAAAACTGCAATGCAGAGAGCATTAGATCGTATCCTGTATTTTCGCATAGGATACCACACTTCTGATGGAGTTGGCTCTGGATGCTATTTGAAAAGAGGATTTGTGTGCTCAGCCATATCTTTATCGCCTAGTGACCTGCTTCAGGTCGAAGGCTGGAGGTGAAAGGACATCTATATATGTGGTAGAGGGATCACGGAATTAACAGATCTATCAACTCATATCGTGTTTACCTTTCTACCTGCACTATTTCGGATCATTTATTTATGGACATTTAATGTATTGCACAGCACTGTTTACTTTTATGATTATCTGAGGGATTGATTGAATTTACTTTGAGTGTCTGCTGGCAGTTATACATATCTTTCTTATAGGTGTGTTAGCGCTGAATATTGTACTCTTTTTTGACCTGGCTATTGAAAAAAAATAAAGAAAAAAATGTCACGGGGCTTCCCAAAAGTGCCTATAATGCTCTTATCCAAGCAAGCAGCCTGGCAGGTCAGGAAAAGGGGGTGAGCAAGAGTACATAGTCCCCCTACCCAGTCACCAAAACAGTATAAATAAAAACTAAAAACTCACAGACAGTTTAAGGTGAACCCCACGCCAAAAAAAAAAAAAAAAAAAAAAAGAAATGGTGTAAATCTCCCCCAAAGTCCATACTAGACTCTTATCCAAGCAAGCAGCCTGACAGGTCAGGAAAAGAGGGGGTGAGCGAGCACCTCCCTCCTGATTCATACCAGGTCGCATGCCCTCAACATAGGGAGGTGCTTTAGGGCACCTTCCCACCCCAAAGCACCTTATCCCCATGTTGATAGGGACAAGGGTCTCTTCCCCATAACCCTGGATGGTGGTTGTGGGCATATAAGGGCAGGGGGTTATCGTAATCTGGAAGCCCCCTTTAACGAGGGGCCCTCAGATACCAGCCCCCCATGTGAATGAGTATGGGGTACATAGTGCCCCTACCCATTCACCAAAAGTGTCAAAAACACAGAGACAGTTCTTTGACAATTTCTTTACTTAAAAAAACAAAAAACAACCTCGATGTAAATCCATCATCAATCATGCTGCCCGTCGCACTTGTAAAAAAATTGTCCATGAATGTTGGCCATCTATTGCAGAAAAAAATGGGATTGAAGATCACCAAGAAATCTTATTAACCACTTAAGGACCAGCCTCATTTTGAGATTTTGGTGTTTACATGTTTAAAACTTTTTTTTGTTATAAAATTACTTAGAACCCCCAAACATTATATATTGTTATATAGAGAATATATAAATAATAAAATGGATTTCTTGGAAAAAATTCACTTTTTTGAATAAAAAAATAAGACAACAGTAAACTTAGCCCACTTTTTTTTCATATTGTGAAAGATAATGTTACACCAAGTAAATTGATACCCAACATGTCATGCTTCAAAATTTCTCCCACTCGTGGAATGGCGACAAACATTTACCCTTAAAAATCTCCATAGGCAACGTTTAAAAAATTTGACAGGTTTCATGTTTTAAGTTACAGAGAAGATCTGGGGCTAGAATTATTGCTTTTGCTCTACCAATCGCAGCGATACCTCACATGTATGGTTTGAACACTGTTTTCATATGCGGGCGCTACTCACGTATGTGTTAGCTTCAGCATGCGAGCTCAGCGGGACGGGGCACGTTTAAAAAAAAAAAAATATATATATATATATATATATATATATATATATATATATATATATATATATATATTATTATTATTTATTTTACCTTTTATTTTTACACTGTTTAAAAAAAAATCACTTTTATTCCTATTACAAGGAATGTAAACATCCTTTGTAATAGAAAAAAAGCATGACAGGACCTCTTAAATATGATATTGTAAAAATAAAACCTCAAAACTTCTAGTAAGGACTCTCCTATAAAAATGATTTTCTCTGTTAATCTATGTAGATGCTGCCATTCTGTACTTACAAACTACTAATAACAATTTTTACTGTGGCCTTTGCATTAGCATTTGCCACTGGACATCCAGAAAACATGTCCATATAGACAAAATGCATACTTGTAAGACCCTGATTTGGGCATATCTTTTTGTAATCTCTGGAAGGGATGTTCAGCTTTTAACACCTTTTGTAACAGGTAAAACAAGAAGTGGTATGTTATATAAACAACTGTGGTGAACCCTGGCTCCATCCCATGTTCATTTACTAAGGCAGCCACTGCTTGTGACTGATGACAAGCTGGGGGGAAAAGAATGTCTGGCAGACATAAATGATCACCTTTTCCAAAGTTGCCCCCGTGGACCACTAGTTCTTCTTGTTCTGGGGTCCTTAAAGTTGAATTATTAATCCCAGCTATACTGGACCAGAACTAGGGTGGAATCTGTGAGTTGCACAGACCAAGTAAGTGTCCGGGGCTGTAAGCATCCTTAGAGTTGCCTGGTCTGCTTCCATATGTGAGTTTTAAAGTTAATATGGCTACCTCAGCAAGAAGCTGAAGCCAATCAATTAACTTTACATATTTTATTGGTTTACCTGCCAAAGTAAAAACAAACTTCTGGCCCTTGAAATGGAACTAAAAGTTATTTAATTCCCTACTATCGATATAAATATAAATACTCTTCTTATAGCTCACAGGCTTTGATAACATGGAGCTCTGCTTCTTGAGCTGGGGAAAAAGGATCTAATGACTCTCAATACAGAGTATCCTTCTGGGTGATGAACTGCATACTCATTATAAAACCGTGATCAACTCTACAAAAAATCTAATATCTGGGTCTTCAAGGAGTATATTCTTTCACTGGGCTCACAGCAGCTGATTCCCACGTCATCAATTTAACACATGTGTTTTTCTTTGTCTCCAGCCTCCTCCAATAGAGGCAATAAGATGGCTGGATTCAAAGGTATGCATTTTTCATTGTTAGATTTGTACATAAACAAACAAAACAAATTCATATTTTGAAACTTTCATTAGAGAAACATTTAGCTGTATATTTGTTGCTCGGAATGTGAAACCATTAAAAATGTAATATTTTACCAAAATAGTGTCTGAAACTTTGTCTAATAGCACCTTTGCATAAAGCTACAGCTCTGATATATCAGTGTGAAACCTTCATATATTGCAATAGCCTGTTTTCTATCATCCTGTTTGTGTAAGAACTTCAGTTTTATGTTTCAAAAAGACAACTTTTTCCTGGTAATATTATAATTTCTCATTGCTTGCTCTGCTGTTAGTTTTAGCTAGATAACACAAGTCCTTAGTTTCCATCTGACATTATTTTCCTGATGGCATAACATAATAAGTATTCTTCTGCTTATACAACTGCACTTACAAGGAAAATGCCATTTAACAATCCACACATTCTGCTTTGGATTTCAAAAATAAAAATAAATAAAAATAAAAAGAACCAACAATCTGTATATGACAGAACAGAAAGCTCTCAGCCAGATTAAAAATTATACAACAACTGGCTGCAGGTGGCATCTATACTAACAGGGTGTGTAGGCTTGATGTGATGGGTCTGCTATATTTAGATTTTATTTATGATTTCTCTCACATCATGGACCACACATCAAGTTATTATCAGACCTTTAGATTTCTTCTTTGTAGAAAAACTTCTTATGTATCCCATCCATCTTGGCTTTGTTAAATATTATGGCAGCTGTATTCCAATTAACAACCCCATCTTAATATTTTTTATCTCTCTTAATAAGATGGATGGGATACATAAGAAGTTTTTTTCTACAAAGAAGAAATCTAAAGGTCTGATAATAACTTGATGTGTGGTCCATGATGTGAGAGAAATCATAAATAAAATCTAAATATAGCAGACCCATCACATCAAGTCTACACACCCTGTTAGTATAGATGCCACCTGCAGCCAGTTGTTATATATATATATATATCCAAAGATATATTTCCTTAAATAATGAGGACATTTTACTTAATTTTCACTTTTTTAAATGCACTGTTTCCACTATCAAGGGATATTCAATTTGTTTAATACGCGGTTAAATGTAAACCTTCATTTTAACATGTTTGAAAAACAGATTCAAAAATAATTGTGATCATATTGTTTATCACTAGTTTAATTAACCTGGCACATTTTGGTATTAATGTTTTGTCTAAAAAACAGAAATTGGCATGGTGTCCTTCCAGCTTATCGCTGATCTCTCATCCCAGCTATATTATTTCATGAGCGTGCAAAGGACGAAGTCTCATTTGCATACATGACACACACAAGAGATAGAACTAAAGTTTCCAGCATTCACACACATACATGAATATCTCCCTAAAATTGCTTTCATTTTTCCCATTTGTACACAACACATGCATATTATTATCTCACTTTCATTTAAATCTTTAATATTTCCCTGCTTAAATTCTGCTTTCCTTATTTTGTTCTGATATCCTTTGCATCCCATACTTCACATACTCTAGCTTGTATGATTCTATGATCAGACAGGCAGCCATAGTGCTCATGCTATCTTCCCTCTCTGACAACATAAATGTTTGGCTTTACTAGTTGTAGTGCCTGACCCTAAATTCATGCCACAACTTAACATCAAAATGTCCTTTTCTGTCTAGTATTAATTGTCACCCTTGATCCATCCTGCTCACATAGATAGCTGTTTCTTTAGCTGTTTGCTCTGCATGACTCTTAGCCCTTGTACACACGGTCAGAGATTCCAACAACCAAATCCATCAGAGTTATTCCGATGGATTAATTCTGATGGATTAATTCCGGGCGAGGTCCTGAAGTGATGTTGCATACACACGGTCAGACCCAGTTGTCAGAATTTCCGGTTGCCAAGAATGCGGTGACGTAAGCCGCGTATGACAGGACTAGAAAAGGGAAGTTCAGCACCATGTCCGGCACCCTATGGGGTCCTTCTGTTGATCTCGTGTGTATCGCGTGTTAGTAGAAGTTTGGTGAGAGATGATTCGCGCTTTTCAGATTAGTGATTCAGATCGCTACTGCTCTTCAGTTTCTGCTTGTCTTTGCGTATCTGATAATAAGTGCGTGTAGTCAGTAAGTATTTGTTTCTCATTGTGGACTATATCTTGGTATAGTACACTTTGATTTGCATTGCTTATTGTCTACTTGCTTCTGCTATTCAGTTCGTTTCAGGCATTGCTGTTTATCGGTGCTTTCTGTTGTCCATTCTGACCAGCCGACCGTTTTCAAACCATGTTTCGTCTACGTACTCATCGTAGAGTTTGTGCTGTGCAGGGGCTTCGTGTTGGGGTTCTTACTTTGACACAAGCCCGGTCCATGAACAGGGAGGGGAGGCATTTGTGGACCAAGAATTGGTTGCGCCAGCGTGACCAGTTCTCGCACATGCCTTTGCTCCGTGAGATAAGGGAGAATAATCCTGATGATTTCAGGAATTATCTCCGGATGATGAACACCGTCTGCTGGCTTTGCTGACCCCTTATATCACCAGGCAGGATACCTGCATGCGGCAAGCCATCACTCCGGAGCAGAGGCTCATTGCTAAGTCGCGCTACTTGGCATCTGGGAGAAGCCTTCAGGACCTCAAGTTCTCTACACGCATCTCCCCCCAGGCTCTGGGGATCATTATTCCAGAGACCTGTTCTGCCATCATTCAGGTCCTGCAGAAGGACTATATGAAGATAAGTGTTATCCTTTAACATCACATTCTATGTATTTCATGATTGCTAATGTCTTGTATTTCTTTCCTCATTCCCTAATTACCATCATTGCAATATGCTCTAATTCATATGCTCTGCCCCTTTGTCCTCATGCATATTTGCCTCACTAACTTCCCCACCATGCTCTTCTTGGCCCATAAAACTATAGTCTAGTCACTTACCAATGTCTTTTGTCAGCTCCATAGTATTGCTTTCCCCCAAACACCCCCTAAAATGTCTACAAATGTTATGTGTGTGCTTCAATTCATGCAGAGTGAAATTTTTTTTTTTTTTTGGTTGTGCCAAACTCATTAGGAACCCCCTTCCCCCCAACTGCTAGCTCAGCTGATACCTGTCCAAAACACCCCCCCCCTCATTTTTTATCAAGGGCCCATCAGATGGGGGGATGGGGGGGGGGTGATGACTTTGATAAGAGGACCTTATACTTTAGGCTTTAACTACTCAGTTCCCAAAATATTATACTAATCTTGGCCAAAAATGTTTGCGTCTAATCTGCTTGCAATGTTGATTTGTAAAATTACTAATTTTTGGTCTTGTTTCACTCCACAGTGTCCTTCAACGCCACAGGAATGACAGACTGTGGCCTCCCACTTTGCCAGTCGTTGGGACTTTCCCAATTGTGGAGGTGCAATTGATAGGAAGCAGGTCCGCATCTTCCCACCACCCAACTCGGGGTCGTACTATTTTAACTACAAGGGGTTTCATAGTATCTTGATGTTGGCGGTTGACATATGAGTTTTTGTATGTGGACGTGGGGCAAAATGGACGGATGTCGGATGGTGGAGTGTTCTCCCGGATGGAGTTCTACTAGCGTCTCAAGAGTGGCAGTCTGGGCTTGCCACCCCCTGAGGAGAATCAGAAAGGACTCCCATTCGTCTTCGTCGCGGATGAGGCGTTTGCCCTGGTGAACCATCTGATGCGGCCTTTCCCGATGAGGACCCTCACCCCGGATCAGAGGATTTTTAATTTCCGCCTGTCCAGAGCCTGAAGAGTGGTGGAGAACACCTTTGGAATACTGGCCAGCCGGTTCTGCCTTTTTTTTAACGCCTATCAACATGGCGGAATACAAACTAAATCACATTGTGCTGCCCTGCTGTGTTCTTCATAATTTCCTCAAAAGACATTCTGCAAACTATGCGGTCTCAGTTGTCCAAGAAGCAGACTTGCTGGAAAATGATAACCTCACGGGCCTTGAAGCTGCTCATCCTGGCTTGCCCCCCCAAAGCGCCCGTGAGGTTAGAACCCAATACATGGACTACTTTGTGGGTAGGGGGGCCATTGATATGCCAGACAATGTCTGAGCGGCATTTTATGAATACATTTTTCTTTAAAACTCCAATATTTGTTTACATTTACTGCTTGGCTTAGTTTTAGGTGTCTCCTAGGTAAATTTATGTTTTTTCTTGTTGTGCCTTTTTCACCAACAGTGCAAACCCAAGTTCTGAGCGGGATGAGGGGACAGTCTCTTCTTCAGATAATGTTATTATGTTGTGGGTCTGCTACACACACACCTTGTTTTTGGTAACTAATTTATGTAGTGCATTTACTGACCAAAATCATGCTCATTTTCAGCACCATGGCAGGAAAATGGCATGATTGTGAAAATTAACACATGACTGTGGGTGTTATTTACTAAAGGCACATCCACTATGCACTACAAGTGCACTGCAAAAGTGCACCTGAAACTGCACTTGGAGTGCAAAGTGGAGTTACCTTTAGTAAATAACACCCATTGTCACCAAAAACAACAATTTTACTCCAAATACATAATTTGCGCAATGAAAAAGGAAGCCACACATTGTTGATAATTTACATTTTTAATCAAAGCACACTCACATGTGCGTTTAGAAAAGGGTTTTACAACAAACCAACAAATCGGGTGTATCAAAAACATTATTTCAGGTAATTTTTGTTTACTTGGTGTTTTTGTGTAAACAGGCATGTATCAAAGCGTAACATACAGAACACAGGAACTTACAAAGTTCAACTTTGAAAAGTGAAGACAATATCAGACATGAGTATGTACAAACTGGGCTGATATTGCCTTCATCACATGGGGTGTCACCCCTGGAAAATCCAGATTTGGAAGATGCACCCAGTGTGTCAACATGTGCCATCTCACTTTACACAAAACACGTACATTGATCCCCCATGATGAGAGATAGCGCATGATGACACCCTAGCTAGTTTGGGCTGTTTCACACTCTCCCCAAAACATCAATGATGTTCTTCATTTTATTTTTAACATCATTGATGTTTTGCTGTATATTTTCTAAATCCCGATTGCACCCGTTATCTCCCCAATTAGGATCTGGGCACTTTCACTGGTAAAATGGGATTCTTCTTCCACATCACCTACAAAACAAAGCAAAAAACACACCATGTATTTAAAATATGGTGACATACATTAATGAGCTTACCGGAAGCTGTGTTCTCCAACACTCACCTGTTGTGGTGACAATTTATCCAACTTCAACAATCTCTCCTTCCTCCTCCTGCTCCTCTGCTTCTGGTTTTGGAATTTTGCCTTCTTTGGGAGGAGTGTGGTCCCTGGTGTCCTCATACTTACCGAATCTTCTCTCCCCTATGAAAATGTAAAAAAAGACTAATTAGCACACAGAGGGCAGAAATAGGAATATGAAACATTGCTTGGAAGTGTTGTACAATTGTGTTTTTTGCCCGAGTTCCAAGGTGAGAACATTATTGTGGACACTTTGTTAAGCTGGAATACTTACCTGCGGAACGATGTTTCTTACGAATGAATGAAACCATGAACTTGAAAGTGGCCATTTTAAAATGCACAACATGAAATGAAAGCACATGGAGCATGTATGCAAGCAAGAATAATCATATGAACACACGACAACTACTTACTTTTTTGAAGAACACGCTTGATCCCTCAGTTTCAGGTCTGACCAGCGTTTTCTCAGTTGATCCTTGGATCGGCGCACCCCAAAATTCTTCTGAAGACTCTTCACAACTTTTAGTCATGATCTTGGCCTTTCTGATATTTGGGTTTGGGTAAGGTCCATACTTCCCATCCTAGTCGGTCCTGTTCAATATGTCCACCATCTCCAACATCTCTCCAAAAAACATATTTGAGGCCTTAAATCTTCTCTTCCTAGATCGGGACATTTCAGTCTCCGGGCTTTCCTCACCCTCTTCCTCGTTAGTGGAACTCTGATTGTGCACCTGCGTTCTCTCCGCCATGTGCTCTCCCCAATGCGCCGAAAGCGAAGGGGCGGGGAACAGTCTAGAAAGAATGTCAGGGGCGGGCGGAGTTTCACGCATGCGCACTGTATATAAAATGAAACACGCGCGTGTCGTCCGTATGATCTGTGAACAGAGTGAGGCGCTGACGCGACGATCGTGCAAACAAAGGTAAAATTTTGAACTTGGTACATCACTAGACTAGACTGCTTCTATCTAGGCCGATGTTGGGACAGGATTAGGAGGGTTTATCATGGCATTATTAGTATTTTAGGGTTTGTCTTGTGTTGTGTCTTGCAGAGAAGATGGATCCATTCAAAAACCCCAATTTTATGGGTCTATTCCTGGAACTGTACAGGGAGATGCCCTGCCTGTGGCAGATCAACAACCAGTTTTATTACGACAGAAGAAAGAGGAACGCAGCGCTGGAGAAACTTCTTTCTTCGGTGCAGATCATGGTCCCCATGGCAGACATGGTCTATGTGAATAGGAAAATTGGTGTAATGAAGAGTACATATCTCAGGGAGAGAAAGAAGCACCTGGAGTCCTTGAGATCAGGAGATCCAGATGCCATTTATTACCCCAGGATGGTTTACTTCCAGAGGCTGCATTTTCTGGTAGACAGGGGGTACCCAGGCCACCACTCTCCAGTCTTCCTTCAAGGCTTCCTTCACCCTGAGCTGAGGCTTCCAACGTCCAACCTGGGCCTTCCAGGCAGCAACATGTGGTGGGGCCCAGCTTGAGACAGGTATTGCATTTTTGAACATATTTCTTGTGGTACATTTAATGATGTTAACTAGATGTTCTTATTGATCAGTAAGTTGTGATTTAACAAAGTGGTTTACATATCAATAGACAGTAGTGGCCAAAAATGATTGGGACGAGAATGAAAAATGCTGGGCTCAGAATGATAGTCTGTTCTATTTGGTAACATTCAATTTGCAAAAGTTATGAGCTAAAAATGGTGTGATTGATGAGCAAAAAACTAAAACCATGTCCCAATTTCATACACAGGAAGACCTCAGTTGGGGGGAGGCTGTGGCAAGTGGCAGCCAGGAGGTCGACCAACGCCCTCCTTCTCCTCCTCCTGCCACAACTACAGGAGCCCAGCCACAGCCTCGAAGGATGCCTGGTGGGAAGTGCCTAAGGAAGACGAGAGAGTGATGGCCTGGGTTCAGTCTGGTCTGAAAGAAGATGCAGCCTCTTGAAGAACCACATCCTGGGGACATAGATGGCATCTGCTTTTCCTGATCTCTAGGACTTCTGGACCAGACTTCTCTCCCTGAGATATGTACTGCTCAGGCCACCAATTTATCTTTTTCTAATTAGTTCATGTCTGCCCTGAGGGCCAAAGGCTGCGCCAAAGTAACAAGTTTCTCCAGTGCTGCCTTCCTCTTTTTAGTTGTTTGAGACCTAAAGGTTTTTTTTGTTTGAAGAAATACTTGCGTATGTGTTTTCCTTCCAAAAGGACCGTTTATTTGTGAGCAGGCAGGTACATTTCAAAAATACAAAGTGAAATGAATAACAAGGGGCACCAACACTAAACAACCCCCTGTTGATTAAAAAAGAAAATAATAAAAATATAATAATGTTGTTGTGGTAAGTTTACACACAAAACACACCCCCAAAAATGTAAAGATGAGCAAAATGACAAAAAAGGAGATGTTTATGAAAAAAAAAAAAAAAAAAAAAAAAAAAAAAAAAAAACACAAAATTCACCCAAAAAACAATAAACAAAAAATAAAATTGTGTAGATGTGACGAATTCAAAAATTGTATTGCTGAAATGAGTAAAAAAAGTCAGGAAATACGTTCGGGAGAAGTGTGTGTGACTATGAGCATCAAAAGAAGTTCCTTCTTGCGGCATTGTAAAGAACAAGAGAATGTGCTTCATGAAAGAATTTTTAACAGCGTGACGAATATGCTATATCGATTACGAGCAGTAGTTTTACCTGAGCGAGCGCTTCCGTGTCCGAATTTGATTGTGAGCATGCATGGCACCTTGTCCGTCGGAGTAGGCTACACATGATCGGAGTATGTCCGATCGGAGCATTTTGTCGGAAAATATTTCCGGCAAGTTGGAAAAGTTGGTCTGTCGGATATTCCGATGGAAACAGTCAGATGCAGACCACACATAGTCGGAATATCCATCAAAGCGCTCTGATAGGAAACATTCTGACGGAATCTCCGACCGTGTGTACAAGGGCTTAGTCCCTGTGGACTTTGGTAAACCAGTTAGCCATTGTGGATCCCTGTCCACTCTAACCATTTATCTAGGGGCTCAGTATAAGCAAAACCACACCTTTGATTAATATATTTGAAAGTGCTCCACTTGCGCTGGACATTTTTTGAGGGTCTCTTACCTTTCATTCCCTTACTTACCGTATATACTCGAGTATAGGCCGACCCGAATATAAGCCGAGGCCCCCAATTTACCCCCAAAAAAACTGGCAAACTTATTGACTCGTGTATAAGCCGAGGGTGAGACATGCCTGTCCATCCCTGTGTGTGTGTCCGTCCATCCCTGTGTGTCCGTCCATCCCGGTGTGTCCGTCCATCCCTGTGTGTCCGTCCATCCCTGTGTGTCCGTCCATCCATCCCTGTGTGTGTGTGTGTCCATCCATCCATCCATCCCTGTGTGTGTGTCCATCCATCCATCCATCCCTGTGTGTGTGTGTGTCCATCCATCCATCCATCCCTGTGTGTGTGTCCATCCATCCATCCATCCCTGTGTGTGTGTCCATCCATCCCTGTGTGTGTGTCTCCATCCATCCATCCATCCCTGTGTGTGTGTGTCTCCATCCATCCATCCCTGTGTGTGTGTGTCTCCATCCATCCATCCATCCCTGTGTGTGTGTGTGTGTATCCATCCATCCCTGTGTGTGTGTGTCTCCATCCATCCATCCCTGTGTGTGTGTGTGTGTGTGTGTGTGTGTGTGTGTGTGTGTGTGTGTGTGTGTGTGTGTGTGTGTGTGTGTGTGTGTGTGTGTGTCCAGCCTACCTGTGTCCCGAGCCTGTGTCCCGAGCCTCCGTCCCGTGCCTTGCCTTGCCTCCGTCCCGTGCCTTGCCAGGATCGCCGCTCTTCGTCGGCGCCTCGGCGGCCATTCTAAAATTCAAAAGCCGCGCCTCCGCCTTCACCTGTGATAGGAGGAACACTGAATTTCCCAGCAGCCTGTGTTCCGCCTATCACGGACATCGTCTCATCCTCGTCCGTAGTACGAGGATGAGACGATGTCCGTGATAGGCGGAACACAGGCTGCTGGGAAATTCAGTGTTCCGCCTATCACAGGCGAAGGCGGAGGCGGAGGCGCGGCGTTTGAAGGGTAGAATGTCCGCTGTCTGTCTGCTCAACACGCTGATCGAGCAGGCAGACAGCGATGACTCGAGTATAAGCCGAGGGGGGCACTTTCAGCCTCAAAAAAGAGGCTGAAAATCTCGGCTTATACTCGAGTATATACGGTAATTGAATGCCCATAATGACTGGCCGGTCTTCTTCTCTACTTGTGCCTATACCCTCTTGCCTCTAAACTACTTTATCTAGCAGATGTGTACTACATATACCTGTGAACAGCACTATTCCTCCCTTTCTTATCTATAACACTCCGATGGACAGTGACAACATCACATATAACCACCAATCAATACAGTTCGATTAAGGGGAGTAAAATAGGTACCCTTTATATCTAAAATGCTTCACCGATCAAGAAGTCTGATAACCCAAATGTAAGCAAAAGGCTTACCTCAGCTGGCTGATTATCAGAAACTTCTGGATCATCTCAAGCTCCTCGTTTTGGAATCTCAGGGCCACTTGTAAACCCCCTGTTGGCTGGCTCTGACATGGAATTTTATAGATAGGCAACTCCTATCCTCATATTGATCAGTGGTTCCAAATTAATAATAACTAATAATCAGCATCTTTCCAAATAAATTGTTCTGCTTTATTATGACACAATTGAAGGTTTTTATACACATGATTATGTGGTTATCATATTATTATTACAATTGTACCTTTATGGTAACAAGGGGCATAGCATAGGCAGACTAATTCTAATCAGGACTCAAAATAATGCAAACATGTAATGAAAACATTATTATTGCCATGTGTACAGTGAGGGAAGTGTGCAACACATCCAAAATAGAATACAACTATATATAGAACTTAAAAATTTCCTTTACACCCCCCAGTCCATACAAGGCCCTTCAGGTCTGGTATGTATATTAAAGGGGAACTCCACACCAAAACGTAAAAAAATGGCATGGGTATCCCCCCCAAAATCCATACCAGGCCCATTGGGTCTGGTATGGATTTTAAGGGGAACCCCACACCAAAATTAAAAAAAATGTGTAGGCCCCCCAAAATCCATGCCAGGAAAGGGGGGTGAGCAAGTGCCCACCCTCCTGAACCATACCAGGCTGCTTGCCCTCAACATGGGGAGGGTGCTTTGGGGAGGCCCTTGTTCCCATGTTGATGGGGACAAGGGCCTCATCCTCACAACCCTTGTCCGGTGGTTTTGGAGGTCTGTGGGCATTCCTTATTGGAATAGGAAAGCCCCCTTTAACAAGGGGGTCCCCAGATCCTGGCCTCCCTATGTGAATGGGTATGGAGTACCATTCACCAAAAAAAGGGTAGAAGTAAAAATAACTGGAAACAGTTTTTGATAATCCTTTTTTTTTTAAACTGTCCCGCGATGTCCATCCATCTTCAATCAAGTTTCCCGATGGACCTGAAAAACAGAAAAAAAAAAGCTTTGGCTCAATGGGAGATGTCCTATTATCTCATAGTTGAACATGTTGTTCATTTGTATTTTTTCCAGGGAGTGTATTCCTATATATATATATATATATATATATACACACATACATACATATACACACACACACACACACACACACACAGAGTTCTGACAAACATATATTTTTTATAATTTCTAGTGATCTCCAGAATAATATATATATATATATATATATATTTTTTTTTTTTTTTTATATCTTGTATTTTTTAACCTTAAAGATACAACTATGTTGGTGTCATTTGTTAATTTGACATTGTAATTTCAAAATGTACTTGCCTACTCACAAATAAACAGCCCTTTTTGAAGTAAAAAACACATAGCCAAGTATTTGTCAAATCAAAAATTTTAAATTTAATAGGGAGCACAAGGTCATAACAAAATAAAGAGGAAGGCAATGCTGGAGAAACAGTTGGAATTGGTGAAGCCTTTGCACCCCAGGGCAGACATCAATTATTTGTCTGTCAAAATTGGTAACCTGAGGAGTCCATTTAATAGGGAGCACAATATTATCCAGGACTCTGAGAGATCGAGAGGAGCAGCAGATGACATATATGTCCCGAGGCTGTGTTCTTACCACAGCCTACGTTTTTTGCCAGACCACACCAAACCCAGGCCATCACTCTCAACACTTCCTTCCACACTTCCTTCCATGCTATTGTGGTGGGTGGGTCTATACTGCTTATAGATTGAGGCCTATATTGGGACAAGATTAGGAGAGTTTAGCCCGACATTAGGGTTTGTCTTGTGTTGTGTCTCGCTTTGGTGTTGTTGATGTTGGTGGAGGTGGTGGAGGAGCATGTTCCAACTCACAGAGGTGTGTTTGAGGTATGAGTTCGCCCCTCGTCCCCTTGTATAGAGCTTTCAGAATAATATCTACACATATACTGCATTTGGCCTCCTCCATCTTTTCTAATTTGCTGGCAGTGACGCATCCAAATGCCTCGTGTATACAAGGGGTCATGGTAATTGCCGCAGTAGCCTGTTTTAGGAAAGCAGCCGCAGACTCCTCCTTACCTTCCTGGTCGTTTTGGTTAGAGGGCGGAGGGGAGGAACCTGGGATTCAGTCAGGCTGCTTGCCACGGCCTGCTCCTGGCTGAGAATTTCCTGTGTATGAAAATGGTACATCGTTTTGGTTATCAATCACACACAATTTTGAGCTCATGACTGTTGCAAATTGAATGCTAACAAACAGAAAAGTATATAATTCTGACGCCAGCATTTTTCATTCTTGTCCCAATCATTTTTGGCTACTACTGTCTATTGATATGTAAACCACTATGTTAACTCTGAAATTTGTGATCAATAACATCTAGTTAACATCATTTTCAAGTTTTGACAAGAAATATCTTCAACAATGCTATACCTGGATCAAGCTGGGCTCCTCCACATCTTCTTCCTGGGTGGAAGGCCCAGGTTGGACCTCAGGAGCCTCAGCTTATGTGGAAGGAAGTGTTGATAGCAATGGACTGGGTTCTGTCTGGTCAGACAAAAAAATGGCAGGCTGTCATAGTACCACAGCCTGGGGACATATACGTCATCTGCTGCTGCTCCACATCTCAGGGGATCCTGGACCTTCTTGCGCTCCCTATTATATGTTGTTCGAATAGTCCCTGCATTGGACTTGCCGGAGACATGGACTTGCCGGAGACATGGCAGCTCCCTGTATTTGTCTATAAAGTTGGGCAGGAAATCCGGGTCTGTTAATTTGTCAACCATTTTATCTGCGAGACACAACACAAGACAAACCCTAATGTCGGGCTAAACTCTCCTAATCTTGTCCCAATATAGGCCTCAATCTATAAGCAGTATAGACCCCTAACCACTGATGCCCCAATTTACAACTGTACTTTAGTTTGAATGATCAGCGCTAATGATCCTCCGGCCTCCACTCACAGATTGTATGTATGTAGCTCGCATGTTATGCTTTATATACACTGCGCATGCGTGAAACTCCGCATCTGTCCTTTCTAGTGTATTCCCTGCATCTTCTCTTTCGTGGCAGTGGGAAAGCACATGGCAGAGACACAGCAGGTGTGTGCTGTTATCAGCAAAGATGAGGATAGCCCAGAGCAAGGCAGTTCCACATCCAGGAGGAGATATAAGGCCTCAAATATGTCCTTTGAAGAGATAGCGGACATCTTGAAGAGGACAGACTATGATGGGAAGCATGGACCGTACAGAAACCTTAATGTAAGAAAGGCCAAGATCATGACTAAAATTGTGAGAAGTCTGCACAGGACTTTTGGGTATGACAATCCAAGGAGCAATTAAGGAAACACTAGTCAACCTGAAATTGAGGGAGCAAGATCAGTATAGAAAGATGAGGAAAGTGTTGCAAAAAAGTAAGTATTTGTCGTGTGTTCCTATTATTATTACTTTTGTGCTGGTCCATGTGCTTTTCTTTACTGTTGTACAGTTTAAAATGCCAAGTTTGAGGTTTGTGGGCACAGGAATCGTTTGTATTAAACATTGTTCATTCGAATACTAATACGACATTTTTGGTAGATGTAGGTTAATTACATTTGTTCATGCCTATTTTGATTAAAATAAGTTTATTACATTGTTGTCTAAATGTGTTTGCAACTATAATGAGATGACAACTTGATTCAGTGTAAGGAGAGGACACTCAGCAGCTGTTTACACATCTGGACACAGGAGCACTAGGTTGTTATGCCGTCCCACGCAGGTGCTTCAGTGGATACTAGGGGTCTCTCCAAGTGTAAAATTCGCACAAAACAGGTAAGTATTCCAGCTTTTAAAAGGGAAAAAAAATCATGTCTTCAGCTTGGAACTCTGCCGAAACAAACAATTGGATGACACTTCCAAGCAACGTTTCATATTACTGCTTCTAGCCTAAAATATCTGTCTGCTAAGTATACTTTTTTGTATTCACATGGCGGAGAAAAGAATCAAGACATCTGAGTACACCAGTAACCCCACACCTACTTAAGAAAGGGAACTCACCACACAACACGAGGATGTGGTTGCAGAGGTTCAGGAAGTGCTGGGTGAGGCGGTCGAAATTGTGTCGACAACAGGCCAGTGTCTGAGACTACAGCTTCAGGTAATAGATGGATGCCTGCATAATTTATATATATATATATATATATATATATATATATATATATATATATATATATGATACATATATATATATATGATATACATATATATATATATATATGATACATATATATATGATACATGGTATTTTTTTATTTTTAGGTGATGTGGCTGTTGAGGAAGAATAAACTCCCTTTAGCAGTGCAAGTGATGTAGAAACGATGAAGCAAAATATCCATGATGTTCAAAAAGACTGAGCAAAATCATTGATATTTTAGGCAAAATCTAAACAAAAAAAATATTTCCTGACAGACTCCATGGCAGCCTACGTGTGGGTTAACCCCACCTCCTCTCCAATGCTATAGGACCCTATTCCCATAAATGAGAGCTCATCGCTAGGTACTGCGTTCCTTTTTTTGTCCTGCTCCATGGACCTACATCACAATTGTTCCTGTTGGCGTCCGGTCGGAATCTAGAATACCATTCATGGAGTACAGCTCAGGGCCCAGCTATGAGTGGGCGAGTAGCTTTTCATGCCACTAGATACCCCAGTGGTGGAGGGGAGGTTGCCTCAGTATGCCTGAAGGTGGAGGCATCAATGGCTGGAAAGGTCTGCAATCTTTTTTCTACATCTTTCCATGGCAGTTGTCTTTGTTTATGTTTATCGCCCTGTGTGGAGCAGCAGCAGATGACGTATGTGTCCCTCCCGGTATTCCCCGCTACCTTCGTTCCCCCTCATGATGCTTGGAACGCCGATTCTGGGTGGTGGGCGCAGCCATCATTCTGCGCATGCACGGGGCCTCCGTGAATGCGAGGCATGGCTCACGTGTGCACAGGGTGGTGGATTGTCCATCAGGCGCCATTCGCCTGTCTCCCACAGAGCAGGCGCGAGGTGGGGATTTTTAAGGTCTGCCATCTCCTGTCAGAATGGACAGTGAGTGGCAGCTTTCCCCAGCCTGGTCTGGGACTGACTGAATTTTCTCCCCTTAAATGGGAATTTTTTTTTATATATATATATATATATATATATATATATATATATATATATATATATATATATATATATATATTGTAAGGGATCTTCCCGGGGTAGGGTGAGTCTGGACACAGTTCACATCAGACTTGGAATTTATAAATCAGACCTTGGCGTTTATTCGTGGTACAAACAGTCCAACAAACAAAATATACAGCAACTCCGTGCTTCTTGTGTATAACAGGAACAAAATAATAATAAAACAAAACAACCTAGCCCGGCTGGGCGCTTACTAACAGGTTCTTCTCACCTATCTGACACTTATAAACACAGCGTCTTTCGCCTGGACATCGCAGGGTGGGTTTTAGCTCCAGCAGTGGCTGTGCTTGCAGCTTCCTCCAACACACAGACTGTTCATTTCCCTGGCTGAGAGCAAACACCTGCAGGCCCGCAGAGCCTTTACCTTCCCAGGCTAATTAGGATCAAAGCTCACCTGATCCAAAACCCAGAACTGGATCGAGGGATGGGGGGTGTGGAATGACAGGTCCCTCTACCAAACCTACCTGCCATTCCATATAAACCCAGGCCCGGCAAGATTAAATAACAACTTAGCAGCATATTGCTGCTGAGAAACTGATCCATCCTGGACTTACCATCTCACACTGTGTAGCAACCTAGGTGAGATGTACACCCCCTCAACCACTTCTCCAGTGACATGTCTACATATCCCCCCCCCTCTTTTTCAGACCGGAGGGCTGAGCCTTTTGTCCCCACAGACAACTCACCCTCGACAATGCGTCAGCATTTGCCTGTAATTTCCCTGGCCTGTGTTCCACAGTGAAATTAAAGTTTTGTAAGGACAGAAACCATCTAGTCACTCTTGCATTTCTCTCCTTGTTTAACTTCATCCATGTTAGGGGGGCATGGTCTGTCACCAACTTGAATTTCCTGCCTAGCAAGTAATACTTTAAAGATTCTAGGGCCCACTTCACTGCCAAACATTCTCGCTCCACAATGGCATAATTTTTCTCGGCCGGGGTTAGTTTTCTACTCAAGTACATCACCGGATGCTCCTCACCATTCACTACTTGTGAGAGTACTGCACCTAAGCCTGTTGAAGAGGCATCTGTCTGGACCAGAAATTCTCGCCTGAAATTGGGGGTAACTAACACAGGTGGTTGGCACAAGGCAGACTTAAGGCTTTGGAAAGCCTTCTCGGCCTCTGGGGTCCACGTGACCATTGCTGTCTTTCCGCCCTTTGTCAAGTCAGTTAGTGGAGCAGCAACTGAGGCAAAGTTCGGCACAAATCTACGGTAATAACCCGTAATACCCAGGAAAGCTCTAACCTGTTTCCTTGTCAGGGGTCTAGGCCAATTCTGTATTGCCTCAATTTTATTTAGCTGTGGCTTAATCAACCCTCTCCCAACAATGTAGCCCAGATATTTGGCCTCTTCTAGGGCTAGAGCACACTTCTCGGCATTTATGGTCAACCCTGCATCACTTATGGTATCCAACACGGCCTGTACCTTACAGAGGTGACTTTCCCAATCAGGGCTAAAAATGACCACATCGAGGTAGGCGGCTGAGTAATCCCGATGTGGTCGCAGAATTAAGTCCATCAACCTCTGGAAAGTTGCAGGCGCTCCATGTAACCCGAATGGCATCACTACATACTGGAATAGCCCATCAGGGGTGGAGAATGCAGTTTTCTCTTTAGCCTCGCCAGAAAGTGGAATCTGCCAGTAGCCCTTTGTGAGATCGAGGGTGGTTATGTACCTGGCGTTACCTAACTTCTCAATCAACTCATCTACCCTGGGCATAGGATAAGCATCGAACTTGGAGATCATTCAACTTTCTGAAATCGTTACAGAACCTCCAAGTTCCATTGGGCTTTGGGATTAGCACAATCGGGCTGGACCATTCACTCTGACACCTCAATTACCCCCAGATCAAGCATACGTTTTACCTCGGCAGATATGGCTTTCCTACGTGCCTCCGGTATCCTATAGGGCTTTAGGTTTACTCTGCTTCTAGGCTCAGTTTCAATGTGATGATGAATGAGGTGGGTACGCCCTGGGAGGTCAGAGAACTTGTTTTTGTTTTTCTGTAAAAATTCCAGAGCCTCCTGTTTCTGTGACACTGATAGAGCATCAGCTACCTTGACTGGAGGGATTGGTGGTGACAAATTATTAACAGTATTTGTCGCCACCAAGGATTCCCTGTCTTTCCAGGGCTTGATCAAGTTTATGTGATAAACTTGGAAAGGCTTCCTTCTACCTGGTTGGTGCACCTTGTAGTTCACCTCACTGATCTTTTCAACAATTTCATAAGGACCTTGCCACTTCGCTAAGAATTTACTCTCAACAGTGGGGACTAGTATAAGAACCCTATCGCCTGGGTTGAATGTCCTGATTCTTGCGGACCGGTTGTAAATTCTACTTTGGGCCTCTTGAGCTCTCTGGAGGTGTTCCCTTACCAGGGGCATTACAGTGGCTATACGGTCCTGCATTTGTGCTACATGCTCAATAACACTCTTGTATGGGGTGGACTCACTCTCCCATGTCTCTTTTGCAATGTCCAGTAGACCCCTAGGGTGACGACCATAGACCAACTCGAATGGTGAGAACCCTGTGGACGCTTGGGGCACTTCCCTAATAGCAAACATGAGGTAGGGTAATAAATGATCCCAGTCACGACCATCTTTTCCCACCACTTTCTTCAACATATGTTTCAAAGTTTTATTAAATCTCTCCACCAATCCGTCCGTCTGGGGGTGGTATACAGAGGTACGGATGTGTGAGACTTTAAATAGTTTGCATAATTCCTTCATCAGTTTTGACATAAATGGCGTACCTTGGTCAGTTAGGATTTCTTTGGGGATCCCAGTCCTAGAGAACATATAAAACAACTCACGTGCAATTGTTTTAGATGCAGTGTTTCTCAAGGGTACAGCCTCAGGATAGCGGGTCGCATAATCTATGACTACCAAAATATACTGGTGTCCTCTAGCTGACTTTACAACGGGACCCACTAAATCCATGGCGATACGCTCAAAAGGCACCTCTATAATAGGGAGCGAAACCAAAGGACTGCGAAAATGTGACACTGGGGCACTAACCTGACATGTGGGGCACGACTCGCAGTATTTTTTAATGTCATCATATATCGCCGGCCAAAAAAACCTCTGGAGAACCCTCTCTCGCGTTTTGTCAGTCCCCAAGTGTCCCCCAAGAACATGGTTATGTGCCATGTCAAGCACCTGACGCCGGTACGGCTTAGGTACCAGAAGCTGTTCCACAATCTCATCCTTAATCTTATTGACTCTATAGAAAAGATCATTAGTCACCGAAAAATGTGGAAATCTTTTTTCAGCCTCTGGTTCCTGAGGTACCCCATTCATAACAGCAACCTGCTCTCTCGCATTTTTGAGAGTGGGGTCCTGTAATTGTGCAGCGCCAAAATTATCCCTAGACACCTCTAAGTCTAGTATATTTTGCTCAGTGGGAGGGGCCTCCTCCTCCCCAGCCAGGACCTGCAAAGGAGAACAATCATTTTCATCCTGCACACTTCTATCATTCACAGGGGACAAAGCAACCCCCTTAGAGGTATCCCCACTCCTTTTGGGGATTTTCCTTTTTTCCCAGAGAGCCCAGAATAATGGAAAATCACGCCCCAATATTACATTATGCATGAGGTTTTTCACCACACCCACTTCATATTGTACGGTGCCTTGTTCAGTCCCGACTTTAGCCAGCACTATAGGGTACACTTTTGTATCACCATGTATGCACACAACACTCATATGCTTTTTAGACTCTAAGTCCCCAGCCACCAGGCTAGCATGCACCAAGGTTACGAGGCTTCCCGAGTCCATTAACGCCTCAACGGGAAGGTCATTGATGGTAATATTGCAGATTTGCGGTTCAGTCTCTAGTCCAGGAACTGCAGCACAAGATGGTTCCGCAAACAGCGACTGACGCCGGCTAGCGTCACACTCCATGGGTTCAATGGTAAGAGGGCAATGGGCAGACACGTGTCCCGCCTCATGGCATCTCCAACACTGGATAGGGCCTGGTCTCTTTGGCAAGGAGTCCTTTTCAGAGCCCCTTAGCCACCCGGGACCATCACCAGTCTTTTGTCCCTGAGACACCACTTGAGCCCTTTTCCCTCCATCAGCACCCCTCCACACTCCCCCAATAGATGGAAGTCTCTTACCAGCTGACGGCACAGATCTGGTGCTCCGGGGAGGTGAAGATGCTGCAGGAACATCACGGAGGTAGTCCTCAGTCGCCTGGAACCTCTCCACAAGGTTGACAAGTTCGTTTGCATTCTTAGGATCACCTTGTCCCACCCAGCGTTGCAGGTCAGTAGGAAGAGCTCGGAGGTAGCGATCCATCACGACCTTCTCTAGGATTTGTGCAGGAGTAGAAGTGTCTGGCTCCAACCACTTTCTTGCCAAATGGATTAGGTCATACATCTGGGACCTCGCTGATTTGTCCAGACTGTAGCTCCAGTTGCGTACCCTCCGGGCACGGACTGCAGTAGTAACTCCTAGTCGGGCAAGTATCTCCTCTTTTAGCCGAGTATAGTCCTTAACCTCTTGCTCACTGAGGTCATAGTAGGCCTTTTGAGGTTCACCTGTTAAATAGGGCGCAATTACCTCTGCCCACTCAGCGGCTGGTAACTTCTCTCGCTCAGCCACGCGCTCAAATACTGTTAGATAGGCCTCAACATCGTCCTCAGCAGTCATCTTTTGCAGCGCTTTCTGCACAGTCCTTCTCCCAAAAAAAATCTCTGGAGCGGCTCCCATCACTGTGGGTGGATTAGCAACCACAGGCGCCTCTCGATTTACTATCAGGTGCTCGATAAGTTGTTGTTGGCTTTGGCGCAAAGCTTGCAACTCTTCCTTATGCATCTGCTGTTGTGCCGCCATGGACTGTTCATGTCGTCTATTGGCCTCTGTCTGAGCCTGCTGTTGTTGCAAACTCACTTGCATAAACTGCTTCAGCATCTCCTCCATGTTGCTGGACTGTTCTTGGAGTGTAGTTGCAGCTTTCACCCAAGACATAAGCAGCTGTAGCCAAGTCTGTCCACACCGTTGCCCCTAGCAACCGTGTTGCCCGAATTCTCCACCATGTGTAAGGGATCTTCCCGGGGTAGGGTGAGTCTGGACACAGTTCACATCAGACTTGGAATTTATAAAGCAGACCTTGGCGTTTATTCGTGGTACAAACAGTCCAACAAACAAAATATACAGCAACTCCGTGCTTCTTGTGTATAACAGGAACAAAATAAATAATAAAACAAAACAACCTAGCCCGGCTGGGCGCTTACTAGCAGGTTCTTCTCACCTATCTGACACTTATAAACACAGCGTCTTTCGCCTGGACATCGCAGGGTGGGTTTTAGCTCCAGCAGTGGCTGTGCTTGCAGCTTCCTCCAACACACAGACTGTTCATTTCCCTGGCTGAGAGCGAACACCTGCAGGCCCGCAGAGCCTTTACCTTCCCAGGCTAATTAGGATCAAAGCTCACCTGATCCAAAACCCAGAACTGGATCGAGGGATGGGGGGTGTGGAATGACAGGTCCCTCTACCAAACCTACCTGCCATTCCATATAAACCCAGGCCCGGCAAGATTAAATAACAACTTAGCAGCATATTGCTGCTGAGAAACTGATCCATCCTGGACTTACCATCTCACACTGTGTAGCAACCTAGGTGAGATGTACACCCCCTCAACCACTTCTCCAGTGACATGTCTACAATATATATATATATATACACACACACACATATATACATATACATATATATATACATATACATATACATATATATATAGTGCTTTGCGAAAGTATTCGCCCCCCTTGAACTTTTCAACCTTTTGCCACATTTCAGGCTTCAAACAAAGATATAACATTTTTATTTTTTGTGAAGAATCACCAACAAGTGGGACACAATTGTGAAGTGGAACGAAATCTATTGGATTTTTGAAACGTTTTTAACTAATAAAAAAATGAAAAGTGGGGCGTGCAAAATTATTCGGCCCCCTTGCGTTAATACTTTGTAGAGCCACCTTTTGCTGCGATTACAGCTGCAAGTCGCTTGGGGTATGTCTCTATCAGTTTTTCACATCGAGAGACTGAAATTCTTGCCCATTCTTCCTTGCAAAACAGCTCAAGCTCAGTGAGGTTGGATGGAGAGCGTTTGTGAACAGCAGTTTTCAGCTCTTTCCACAGATTCTCGATTGGATTCAGGTCTGGACTTTGACTTGGCCATTCTAACACCTGGATACGTTTATTTGTGAACCTTTCCTTTGTAGATTTTGCTGTATGTTTGGGATCATTGTCTTATTGGAAGAAAAATCTCCATCCCAGTTTCAGGTCTTTTGCAGACTCCAACAGGTTTTCATCCAGAATTATCCTGTATTTGGCTGCATCCATCTTCCCCTCAATTTTAACCATCTTCCCTGTCCCTGCTGAAGAAAAGCAGGCCCAAACCATGATGCTGCCACCACCATGTTTGACAGTGGGGTTGGTGTGTTGAGGGACATGAGCTGTGTTGCTTTTGCGCCAAACATATCGTTTTGCATTGTTGGCAAAAAGTTTGATTTTGGTTTCATCTGACCAGAGCACCTTCTTCCACATGTTTGGTGTGTCTCCCAGGTGGCTTGTGGCAAACTTTAGATGAGACTTTTTATGGATATCTTTGAGAAATGGCTTTCTTTCCACTCTTCCATAAAGGCCAGATTTGTGCAGTGTACGACTGATTGTTGTCCTATGGACAGACTCTCCCACCTCAGCTGTAGTTCTCTGCAGTTCATCCAGAGTGATCATGGGCCTCTTGGCTGCATCTCTGATCAGTCTTCTCCTTGTCTGAGCTGAAAGTTTAGAGGGATGGCCAGGTCTTGGTAGATTTGCAGTGGTCTAATACTCCTTCCATTTCAAAATGATCGCTTGCACAGTGCTCCTTGGGATGTTTAAAGCTTGGGAAATCTTTTTGTATCCAAATCTGGCTTTAATCTTCTCCACAACAGTATTACGGACCTGCCTGGTGTGTTCCTTGGTCTTCATGATGCTCTCTGCGCTTTCAACAGAACCCTGAGACTATCACAAAGTAAGGTGCATTTATACAGAGACTTGAATACACACAGGTGGATTCTATTTATCACCATCAGTCATTTAGGACAACATTGGATCATTCAGAGATCCTCGCTGAACTTCTGGAGTGAGTTTGCTGCACTGAAAGTAAAGGGGCCGAATAATTTTGCACGCACCACTTTTCAGTTTTTTATTTGCTAAAAAAGTTTAAAATATCCAATAGATTTCATTCCACTTCACAATTGTGTCCCAGTTGTTGGTGATTCTTCACAAAAAATTAAAATTTGATATCTTTATGTTTGAAGCCTGAAATGTGGCAAAAGCTTGAAAAGTTCAAGGGGGCCGAATACTTTCGCAAGGCACTGTATGTATATATATATATATATATATATATATATACACAGTGGTGTGAAAAAGTGTTTGCCCCCTTCCTCATTTCCTGTTCCTTTGCATGTTTGTCACACTTAAGTGTTTCGGAACATCAAACCAATTTAAACAATAGTCAAGGACAACACAAGTAAACACAAAATGCAATTTGTAAATGAAGGTGTTTATTATTAAAGGTGAAAAAAAATCCAAACCATCATGGCCCTGTGTGAAAAAGTGATTGCCCCCTAAACCTAATAACTGGTTGGGCCACCCTTAGCAGCAACAACTGCAACCAAGCCTCCTTTACCCTCTTTTTTTTCTTCCTTCTCTCCTCCCCACTCTCTCTCTCTCCATCCCCTTCTATTATTCTTTTTCTCCTCTCAGTCTATCTCTGGCTTCTATCTCATTTCAGGTAATTAAAAAAGAAAAAGAGTGGTGTGCACAGAGCCTAGTAATACACACCTTTATAGACTTCCCACAGTGATCTGGCTGATCTCTCTTTTTCTTCAGAAAATAGATATTGCCTCTAACGCAGACTGGATGGAGGGGGTCATGACATTCTTTTATAAGCATTATTTCTTTCTTGTTAGCACATTTATATGCTTTACACCTCCACCGTATATCGTGGAGTATTGGTCGTGCTAATGATGTTAACTACTGTTGTATGTTTTTGCAAAGTTACCCTCTTACTGTATCTTCTGCATACCCTTCAATAAAAATTAAAATTGAAAAAACAAAAATACAAATGCTTTTCAAAATAATAAATTGGAAAACAAGAAACCAAGGGAAATGCGAGTCTACCTAATTGCCACAAATGTGCCCCTTTTATGCAACTCTGTCCAGTGTTGTGAATGTGTGCTGTTAAATACTAAGCTGTATCAGGAAAAGTAGAAAGCTCAACAGTGAAAGACTGCTGGGAGATCACAGCAGGAGAAAGGCCATAACAATTATAGTTACACAAGTATGTGTTTTTATTTTTACAGTATTTCATGTAGGAAGATTTCTTAGAACACACACAGTAGCAGTGAATATGGCTAAAGAAATGCTCTGAAATATTCAGTTATACATTTCCAACTTTGAAAACAATTCAAATTAAGTTATGGATGTCCTTTATTGAACAAATTGTTACATATTAATAGTTCCCAGAATATCGCTCAAAGACAGAGGAAGTCTAAGGACAAAAGGCATTCTGCATTATCTAAGATCAATTTTGAGCATTATATTAAGTGCAATACTAAGGTTATTGATTGATAACATATTTTAATATATATATGGTGTTCTGCTAATGCATAGCAATAATAAAAACGGGTGTTAGATTGCAGTGATAAATCAGAAAGAATATAGAATATTAAACAATATAGACAGCACATATTGCAACTCTGAATTTTCTATGTCAGTTTAAAACTTTAGAGTGAAATCTATAATTAGTTGGAATTTTTTTTTCCCTAAGCTTGCAATTTAAAATAATTAATTCCTAAAACTACCATGCAAAACATGGCTTTTGATTATCAAAGCTACACAATGTCAGCTGCTGTTAGGCTTTCATAGGAAGCTCCATAGAAGCAGTAGTTGTCTTTTATTTTCTTTTAGCCCATCTCACCATGACCTGCTTGGCTATACTACCTGTTGCTCCCCAGCCCCACTCCATAGAAGCCATGGTCTCCATATACTGCACTAATGATGATCAATAGGCTAGATGACCGAGAAACCTAAAATATATGTATGCGTTTTTAATAAATGGCTCTATAGAGTAGACTGTACCTGTGCTGTAAACAGCAGTTATAATGCAAGTAAGAAATGTATATATCTTTAATCTTAAGAAGGCTGTACAGGGCTTGGTAATTTTTTAAGTCTTTTTTGGGGGGTTTTTCAGCCCACTCTCTGGTTATACTGGTCCATAAAAATCTTTAAAAAAAAAAATCTAAAATCAATAATGCTTTTTCTGATTACTGACTGGCTCACTGTTATACTACTTGCAACTTGAAACTATGCCACAAGGCTGAATTATTACAAGAAGAGAAAAGATAATGAGAACAAAATGGTGAATTGTCGCACATAGCAATCAGAATTATTGTTTAATTGTTCCACAGAATGAAAGGAAAATGTAATTGGTTAATATGTGCACCAATTACACTTTTGTTTTCCTTTTTTCACCTAATTTAGGACCTGTTCACATAACTACAGTATGCTCTGCCCTACAACAGGTTTTGTGTACTGCATGTTGGTGAAAAAAAAAAAAAACTTAATACTAGTTTTCTAGCTGTCTCTAACTCCAGTACTTTCTTACCTTATTGACCTAGAATTAGCATTGGAGAAGTGTGGTTGGTTTCGTTCCGAATTAAAATTCAGACAAATTTTATGTTATTCAGAGATTTGGATATATCTGAATAACTGAATTACATTTTAAACTAATTTTACTGAATGCTCCGAATAATGAAACAATTCATCTGAACTTCAGAAATTTGGACTGAAATTTTAATTAAAGTTTACATCGAACTCCAGTCAAATTCTAACTGTACACATATTTCTGAAATCAAAGACTGTATGTGTTATTAGAGGACCATTTCAAAATAATGCTGTTTTAGTTAAACCAATGGTGATTTAAAGAGCCATTGTAATCATTTGATGAAGATTTTTTCTTTTGTTCGTTCACAAGATGAAGATTTTTCTTTTGTTTGTTCATCATAGGTTGGACATGATGAACTTTTTTCAACCTCACCTACTATGTACAGTAGGGATGAGCTTCGTGTTCGAGTCGAACGTACGTTCGACTCGAACATTGGCTGTTCGTCCGTTCGGCGAAATCCGAACTCTTGGTCCGTTCGCGTCAAAATTCGTGTGGCGCTCACGGCCCACAATGCACTGCGATGGCGCAGTGCATTTCTGGCTCATGATTGGCCAATCGCAGCGCCAGCAGCGAGGAGAGCCATGATTGGCCACAGGCAGGATGCCTGTGGCCAATCATAGCTCAGGCTGTGTAGTGCACGCCCCACACTATATAAGGCCGCCATTGAGGCGGCCTCGTGTAGTGTGTTGGCATCTGAAGCAGTGGGTGTTCTGTGTACCTTCAACACAGTACACACCGATCGTTTTTGGTTGATTTCCTATCTTGCTCTTGTGTAGTGGTTATTGTCTGTGCCCTGACCGCAGTATACACCACTATATTCACCTCACCTATATAGCTAGTGATCTATCTTTAATAATAGAGCTTGCAGTCAGTAGTGTTAGGAGTGCGTGCTGTCTGCGTGCTCTGTACCCAGTACATACCGCTATAATCCACCTACATAGCTCTTCTCTATTTGAGCCCACTTGCCATCTGCAGGAGTTATTGGAAGTTGTGTGTGCCTCTAGCACAGCACAGTATACATCTGTATATACCCCTTTATCTCTGCTGTTTTCTGGTTATTGTCTGCGTGCCCTGACCGCAGTATACACCGCGATATTCACCTCAGCCTAAGGCCCAATTTTTCTGCCCCTGTTTAACAGGGGCGTTTAAGTACAATTTTTGATGCAATGCTTTGCAGCAGGGCTAATTCCAGCAAAAAAACTAGAGTATATGGAAGAGGTTGCAGTGTGGTGGCACCAGCAGCAGTGCCTAAGGCCAAATTTTTCTGCCCCTGTTTAACAGGGACATGTAATTACAATTCTTGATATAATATTTCACATGAGGGCCCCTTCCTGTGCCCACCCAGAGTAACGGTGAGGACTTATAGTGTTGTGGCACCAGCACCACAACCACCAAAGGTAAATTTTTCTACCACTGTTCAACAATGGCATGTAATTACAATTCTTGATATAATCGTTCACAGCAGGGCGCGCCAACGCCCACCAAGAGTCACTTTCAGGGCTTACAATGTTGTGGCAAAACCAACACCCTGTTCCGCCATTTCTGCAGAGCATATAGGGCAGGCCCCTACTTTCAAACATCCAACTTACAAACATCTCCTACTTGCAAATGCAAGGAGACAGCAGCAAGTGAGATGAAAAAAGATGGACGACAAAACAAATTATACAGGGGTGATAACCCTTCCCTATGTTTTCCAAAAAGCTTAAAAATTGTTTTTTTTGACTGGAGCTACACTTTAAAAATGTACCAGTTGAAAATTACAAACAGATTCAACTTAACACAACAAACCTACACAGTCCCTGTCTTGTTTGCACCGCCTGTATACTGCTGTTCTGAGTATATAGGGCCTGGGGGCCACACGCATTTCCTTTTTTTAATATGGGTACAGGGTTCCCCTTAATATGCGTACAAGACCCAAATAGGCTGGTAATGGACAGGGAGGGCTACCCATGCCATTTTTCTCAATGATTTTCAACCATATTGCAGGAACCAGATATAACATTAAAACCGCAAGCAGTTTTAAATGGTGTTATTTCCGTTTAATGTTATTTTGTGCAGGGACTGTTCTAAACACGGGAAACACGTGGCACTTCACAGGCATACTACAGACACCCCCCAGGCACCATATTTAAAGGAATATTTCACTTTTTTTTTTCACTTTCATTGTCAGTAAAATCAGTGCTCCCGCCAAAACGGCCATTTTTAAAAACATTTTAGGCATTGACCCATGTCCCCTGGGGCAGGAGGCAGGTCCCCAAACCCTTTTTAGGACAGTATCTTGCATATTAGCCGTTAAAATTAGCACTTTCCATTTCGAACGTTCGAGTCCCATAGACTTCAATGGGGTTCTAACGTTCGTAACGAACGTGGGGTCCGTTCGAAAGTTCTGGTACGAACCGAACCGGGGGGTGTTCGGCTCATCCCTAATGTACAGTAAATATATTAACTTTCTATGAGGAGGTGAGCAGCCATCTAGACAAAGGAAGTCTCATAGACGTGGTGTATCTGGATTTTGCAAAGACATTTGATACAGTTCCCCATAAATGTTTACTGTACAAACTAAGGTCTATCAGCATGCACCATAGAGAGTACATAGACTGAAAACTGGCTACAGGGCCGATTTCAGAGGGTAGTGATAAATAGGGAGTACTGTGAGATGTTTGATGGGGAAAGCGGGGTCCCCCAGGGTTCTGTCCTGGGACTAATCCTATTTAATTTAGTCATAAACGATCTGGAGGATGTGATAAATAGCTCAATCTCAGTATTTGCAGATGATACAAAGCTAAGCAGGGCAATACTTTCTCTGCAGGATGTGGAAACCTTACAAGAAGATCTGAAAAAATAAATGTGGTGGGCAACTACATGGTAAATTAGGTTTAATGTAGAAAAATGTAAAATAATAATTTGGGTGGCAAAAATGTGAATGCAATCTACTCGCTAGAGGGAGAACCTCTGGGGGAATCTAGGATGGGGAAGGACTACATGACTCAAGACTCTGGTCTGGCCGCACCTGGAGTATGCTGTTAAGTTCTGGGCACCAGTCCTCAGGAAGGATGTGCTGGAACTGGAGGGAGTCCAGAGAAGAGCAACAGAGCTAATAAAGGAACTGGAGGACCTTAGTTATGAGGAAAGGTTATGAGCACTGAACTTATTCTCTCTGGAGAACAGATGCTTGAGAAGAGATATGATTTCAATATACAAATACCGTACTGGAGACCCCACAATAGGGATAAAACTTTTCAGTGAAAGGAAATTTAAAAAGACATGTGGCCATTCACTGAAATTAGAAGAGAAGTGGTTTAACCACTGCATAGAGGGTTCTTTACTGTAAGAGCGGTAAGGATGTGGAACTCTTCCACAGGCAGTGGTTTCAGCAGGGAGCATCGATAATTAAAAAAAAAAAAAAAAAAAAACTATTAGATAGGCACCCGAATGACCAAAATACACAGGGATTATACTGATAATAGCTGACATAAGAGCACACGCACAGGTTGGACTTGGTGGATTTGTGTCTTTTTTCAACCTCACCTACAATGTAACTATGTAACTCTGCCACATTCAAATAAAAAAAAAAAAAAGTTTTGGATTCAGGCGATTTAAAATTGATCAATTTGAACATTTTGAAAAAAATTATAAAAAAAATAGAAAATTCAAAGAAAAGTGGAAAAATTCTGAATATGATTCCAAATATGAATTGAATGAATCAACCAAATTTAATGAAACTAAATAAACTAAATAATGAAACTAAATAAATAGATTAACGAATGGAAATTAAACAAACACATGTTATCATCATGCAGATGTTCAACTAGCATGCAGCTAGTGAAATCAGAGGAAAATCTGATTTTCAAATCTATGTGTGTGTATTCTGGGTCAGAAAAACAAACACAAATTAAGTAATTGAATCTGGAAGGCAACAACGATATATAGGAGGAAGAGGTCAGCAAGACCTCTTACAAAGTCTGAAATCTATAACATGAAAAAGAGAAAACTTGCAAAAATGGTCTTGCCACCTGAGACTAAAGATGAGTGTAGCACCTGGCAGAGAAATGGTTAAAAGGATAAACCTTTGATGGTAAAGGAAGTATAAAAAAAAAAAAACTATGGCTCTAAAAAAGACTTTACTTTCAATTTTTTTTTTAAATGTTCATATATACACAAAAGGGAAAATATGAAAGTAAAACAACAGAAAAACCAAGTCAGGTCATTGAATTTAAAACAGTTTTGTTATAAAGAACCTTTTAACCACTTGACCACTGGGCACTTAAACCCCCCTCCTGCCCAGACCAATTTTCAGCTTTCAGTGCTCTCGCACTTTGAATTACAATTACTCTGTCATGCAACACTGTACCCAAATTAATTTTTTGTCCTTTTTTTTCCACAAATTGAGCTTTATTTTGGAGGTATTTGATCACCTCTGGGTTTTTTTTTTTTTTTGCGCTATAAATGAAAAAAAAGACAGAAAATTTAGGAAAAAAAAAGCATTTTCTTTGTTTCTGTGATAACATTTTGAAAATTATTAATTTTTCTTCTTTGGTAAAAATCACCCAAATTAGTGGATATTATTTAGTCTTTGTGAAAGTTAGAGAGTCTACAAGCTGTGGTGCAAATCATACAAAATTGATCACACCCGATGTACTGGTGGCCTATCTCATTTCTTGCGACCCGAACAATCCAGGAAAGCACAAATACCCCCCAAATGACCCCTTTTTTGAAAGTAGACATTCCAAGGTATTTAGTAAGAGGCATGGTGAGCTTTTCGATGTTGTCATTTTTCCCACAATTCTTTGCAAAATAAAGATTTTTTTATTTTATTTTTTCCCCACAAAATTGTCATTGTAATAGGTTATTTCTCTCACTTGGCATGTGTATACCACAAATAATGCCCCAAAATAAATTCTGCTACTCCTCCTGAGTATTTCGATACCACATGTGTGGGACTTTTCCACAGCCTGGTCACTTAGAGAGGCCCAACATGCAAGGAGCGCCATAACGAGTTCTAGGAACATAAATTACACATCTAACTTGTTGACTACCGATTACACTTTTGAAGGCCCTGGAGCACCAGGACAATGACATGTGACACCGACGTGGCACTGATGACAGATGGCACTAATATGTGGCACTGATGACACGTGACACTGACAGGTGGCACTGATGACAGATGGCACTAATATGTGGCACTGATGACACGTGACACTGATCACACTAATGACATGTGGCACTGACGACAGCTGGCAGTGGGGACAGATGGCAGTGGGGACAGATGCGCACTTTATTTTCGTTTCATTTTTTTATTATTATTTTTTTTCACTAACCCGCTGCATCTCTGCAGCGGTTCATCTCTCCCTCCTCACACGCTGTCTGTGTGAGGAGGGAGAGCCGGCGATGAGAGATGATCTCATATGTTTACATATGAGATCACCTCCCATTGGAGACGCCGATCGCGCTGTAAACACCCGCTGTGATTGGCTGTTTACAGCGATCTGTGACTGGCTGTGCCACCGCGGGCGCGCAGAGGGGAAGTAAATAGGAGGACGTCCAGGGACGCCCTCCCGGCAGATAGCGTCCACGCTGTAGCCATCTTTTGCCTATAGCGCGGGCGCAAAGTGGTTAATTCCATTACAATGAACAATTGATTTAAGAAGCAATGCATTCCATTCAAAGTGCAGTTTATGGACATGTCTATTTTGAATGCCATAATATTACAACTATACAGTTTGCATTAAGATTTTATTTAAATCATCAAGTTCTCTTACATTGGCTGCATGGATTATTCATGTTCTATAATGAGAACTATCAAAATGCAGATAGCAGTTTGTTGCAAATAGGTTTGCAAAATGTTGGCTTCTCACAATAGGATTAGGGATGAGCTTCGATTTCAAGTCAAACGCAAGTTCGACTTGAACATCGGGTGTTCGCCCATTCGCCGAACAGTGAATTTTATGGGGCGTTCGCGGCAAATTTGAGCGCCCCATAATTCACTGCAGGACTGCATTGCATTGCTGTATGATGATTGGCCAAAGCATACACCTGACTTGCATGCTTTGGCCAATCACAGCATGCTCCTCAGTGAGAGCCATAATTGGCCAAAGGCATAATTGTCTTTGGCCAATCATGGCTCAGGGGGACTAAATCCATGTGCCACACTATATAAGGCTGCTTACACAGTGCCTCTATAGTGAATTATAGTTACACTATATAGTTATAGTGTTTCTCTTTAAAAATTCTTAAAATCACTGCTCCTGAAAAAAAACTTCCATTTTAAAATCTTTTTTTTTTGCATTGATACATGTGCCCTGAGCCAGTACCCGGGTCTCTAAACACTTTATATGGCAATAACATGCATATAAGCCTTTAAAATGAGCACTATTGATTTTTCACATTCGTATCCCATAGACTTTAACGGTGTTCGCACAAATTTTTGTCTGTTTGCAAGTTCTGGTGCGACCCAAACCGAGGAGTGTTCGGCTCATCCCTAAATAGGATAATATCTTGGCACTATGGTACTAAAGGATTCCAGAGACACCATACGAACTGCCGCAAATATACATTGTCAATCCTTAAACCAGACAGGATTATTAAACTGAGGCAGCCCTCTTCAAATCAGGTTTGCAAAATCTATAAAATAAGTGTTAAAAGAGTAACTCTACACTTGAGATGAGAAAAAAAAATATCCCCATTGTGTGTCAATCTATGTACACTGCAAAGATTTTAACAAACTTTGTTGCACAGTCCTACCTTTTTTTTTATTCTGAAGAAATAACTGTTTGTTTGTCTGTGTCCATGTTGAAAGTAAACCTATATGGAAGAGGATTTGTAATTATCATTTAGCTGCTGAACCTGCAGGGCACTAATAGGGAAAATTGCAGGGTTTGCTTCCCTTTGTAAATTCAAACTGGATGAGGGTGCATGTCCCTACACACCAAAAGGCCACCTGGATAAATTTTAAGCTTTATTACGATAGAGATATAGAGATATAGAGATATAGAGATATAGAGATATAGAGATATAGAGATATAGAGATATAGAGATATAGAGATATAGAGATATAGAGATATAGAGATATAGAGATATAGAGATATAGAGATATAGAGATATAGAGATATAGAGATATAGAGATATAGAGATATAGAGATATAGAGATATAGAGATATAGAGATATAGAGATATAGAGATATAGAGATATAGAGATATAGAGATATAGAGATATAGAGATATAGAGATATAGAGATATAGAGATATAGAGATATAGAGATATAGAGATATAGAGATATAGAGATATAGAGATATAGAGATATAGAGATATAGAGATATAGAGATATAGAGATATAGAGATATAGAGATATAGAGATATAGAGATATAGAGATATAGAGATATAGAGATATAGAGATATAGAGATATAGAGATATAGAGATATAGAGATATAGAGATATAGAGATATAGAGATATAGAGATATAGAGATATAGAGATATAGAGATATAGAGATATAGAGATATAGAGATATAGAGATATAGAGATATAGAGATATAGAGATATAGAGATATAGAGATATAGAGATATAGAGATATAGAGATATAGAGATATAGAGATATAGAGATATAGAGATATAGAGATATAGAGATATAGAGATATAGAGATATAGAGATATAGAGATATAGAGATATAGAGATATAGAGATATAGAGATATAGAGATATAGAGATATAGAGATATAGAGATATAGAGATATAGAGATATAGAGATATAGAGATATAGAGATATAGAGATATAGAGATATAGAGATATAGAGATATAGAGATATAGAGATATAGAGATATAGAGATATAGAGATATAGAGATATAGAGATATAGAGATATAGAGATATAGAGATATAGAGATATAGAGATATAGAGATATAGAGATATAGAGATATAGAGATATAGAGATATAGAGATATAGAGATATAGAGATATAGAGATATAGAGATATAGAGATATAGAGATATAGAGATATAGAGATATAGAGATATAGAGATATAGAGATATAGAGATATAGAGATATAGAGATATAGAGATATAGAGATATAGAGATATAGAGATATAGAGATATAGAGATATAGAGATATAGAGATATAGAGATATAGAGATATAGAGATATAGAGATATAGAGATATAGAGATATAGAGATATAGAGATATAGAGATATAGAGATATAGAGATATAGAGATATAGAGATATAGAGATATAGAGATATAGAGATATAGAGATATAGAGATATAGAGATATAGAGATATAGAGATATAGAGATATAGAGATATAGAGATATAGAGATATAGAGATATAGAGATATAGAGATATAGAGATATAGAGATATAGAGATATAGAGATATAGAGATATAGAGATATAGAGATATAGAGATATAGAGATATAGAGATATAGAGATATAGAGATATAGAGATATAGAGATATAGAGATATAGAGATATAGAGATATAGAGATATAGAGATATAGAGATATAGAGATATAGAGATATAGAGATATAGAGATATAGAGATATAGAGATATAGAGATATAGAGATATAGAGATATAGAGATATAGAGATATAGAGATATAGAGATATAGAGATATAGAGATATAGAGATATAGAGATATAGAGATATAGAGATATAGAGATATAGAGATATAGAGATATAGAGATATAGAGATATAGAGATATAGAGATATAGAGATATAGAGATATAGAGATATAGAGATATAGAGATATAGAGATATAGAGATATAGAGATATAGAGATATAGAGATATAGAGATATAGAGATATAGAGATATAGAGATATAGAGATATAGAGATATAGAGATATAGAGATATAGAGATATAGAGATATAGAGATATAGAGATATAGAGATATAGAGATATAGAGATATAGAGATATAGAGATATAGAGATATAGAGATATAGAGATATAGAGATATAGAGATATAGAGATATAGAGATATAGAGATATAGAGATATAGAGATATAGAGATATAGAGATATAGAGATATAGAGATATAGAGATATAGAGATATAGAGATATAGAGATATAGAGATATAGAGATATAGAGATATAGAGATATAGAGATATAGAGATATAGAGATATAGAGATATAGAGATATAGAGATATAGAGATATAGAGATATAGAGATATAGAGATATAGAGATATAGAGATATAGAGATATAGAGATATAGAGATATAGAGATATAGAGATATAGAGATATAGAGATATAGAGATATAGAGATATAGAGATATAGAGATATAGAGATATAGAGATATAGAGATATAGAGATATAGAGATATAGAGATATAGAGATATAGAGATATAGAGATATAGAGATATAGAGATATAGAGATATAGAGATATAGAGATATAGAGATATAGAGATATAGAGATATAGAGATATAGAGATATAGAGATATAGAGATATAGAGATATAGAGATATAGAGATATAGAGATATAGAGATATAGAGATATAGAGATATAGAGATATAGAGATATAGAGATATAGAGATATAGAGATATAGAGATATAGAGATATAGAGATATAGAGATATAGAGATATAGAGATATAGAGATATAGAGATATAGAGATATAGAGATATAGAGATATAGAGATATAGAGATATAGAGATATAGAGATATAGAGATATAGAGATATAGAGATATAGAGATATAGAGATATAGAGATATAGAGATATAGAGATATAGAGATATAGAGATATAGAGATATAGAGATATAGAGATATAGAGATATAGAGATATAGAGATATAGAGATATAGAGATATAGAGATATAGAGATATAGAGATATAGAGATATAGAGATATAGAGATATAGAGATATAGAGATATAGAGATATAGAGATATAGAGATATAGAGATATAGAGATATAGAGATATAGAGATATAGAGATATAGAGATATAGAGATATAGAGATATAGAGATATAGAGATATAGAGATATAGAGATATAGAGATATAGAGATATAGAGATATAGAGATATAGAGATATAGAGATATAGAGATATAGAGATATAGAGATATAGAGATATAGAGATATAGAGATATAGAGATATAGAGATATAGAGATATAGAGATATAGAGATATAGAGATATAGAGATATAGAGATATAGAGATATAGAGATATAGAGATATAGAGATATAGAGATATAGAGATATAGAGATATAGAGATATAGAGATATAGAGATATAGAGATATAGAGATATAGAGATATAGAGATATAGAGATATAGAGATATAGAGATATAGAGATATAGAGATATAGAGATATAGAGATATAGAGATATAGAGATATAGAGATATAGAGATATAGAGATATAGAGATATAGAGATATAGAGATATAGAGATATAGAGATATAGAGATATAGAGATATAGAGATATAGAGATATAGAGATATAGAGATATAGAGATATAGAGATATAGAGATATAGAGATATAGAGATATAGAGATATAGAGATATAGAGATATAGAGATATAGAGATATAGAGATATAGAGATATAGAGATATAGAGATATAGAGATATAGAGATATAGAGATATAGAGATATAGAGATATAGAGATATAGAGATATAGAGATATAGAGATATAGAGATATAGAGATATAGAGATATAGAGATATAGAGATATAGAGATATAGAGATATAGAGATATAGAGATATAGAGATATAGAGATATAGAGATATAGAGATATAGAGATATAGAGATATAGAGATATAGAGATATAGAGATATAGAGATATAGAGATATAGAGATATAGAGATATAGAGATATAGAGATATAGAGATATAGAGATATAGAGATATAGAGATATAGAGATATAGAGATATAGAGATATAGAGATATAGAGATATAGAGATATAGAGATATAGAGATATAGAGATATAGAGATATAGAGATATAGAGATATAGAGATATAGAGATATAGAGATATAGAGATATAGAGATATAGAGATATAGAGATATAGAGATATAGAGATATAGAGATATAGAGATATAGAGATATAGAGATATAGAGATATAGAGATATAGAGATATAGAGATATAGAGATATAGAGATATAGAGATATAGAGATATAGAGATATAGAGATATAGAGATATAGAGATATAGAGATATAGAGATATAGAGATATAGAGATATAGAGATATAGAGATATAGAGATATAGAGATATAGAGATATAGAGATATAGAGATATAGAGATATAGAGATATAGAGATATAGAGATATAGAGATATAGAGATATAGAGATATAGAGATATAGAGATATAGAGATATAGAGATATAGAGATATAGAGATATAGAGATATAGAGATATAGAGATATAGAGATATAGAGATATAGAGATATAGAGATATAGAGATATAGAGATATAGAGATATAGAGATATAGAGATATAGAGATATAGAGATATAGAGATATAGAGATATAGAGATATAGAGATATAGAGATATAGAGATATAGAGATATAGAGATATAGAGATATAGAGATATAGAGATATAGAGATATAGAGATATAGAGATATAGAGATATAGAGATATAGAGATATAGAGATATAGAGATATAGAGATATAGAGATATAGAGATATAGAGATATAGAGATATAGAGATATAGAGATATAGAGATATAGAGATATAGAGATATAGAGATATAGAGATATAGAGATATAGAGATATAGAGATATAGAGATATAGAGATATAGAGATATAGAGATATAGAGATATAGAGATATAGAGATATAGAGATATAGAGATATAGAGATATAGAGATATAGAGATATAGAGATATAGAGATATAGAGATATAGAGATATAGAGATATAGAGATATAGAGATATAGAGATATAGAGATATAGAGATATAGAGATATAGAGATATAGAGATATAGAGATATAGAGATATAGAGATATAGAGATATAGAGATATAGAGATATAGAGATATAGAGATATAGAGATATAGAGATATAGAGATATAGAGATATAGAGATATAGAGATATAGAGATATAGAGATATAGAGATATAGAGATATAGAGATATAGAGATATAGAGATATAGAGATATAGAGATATAGAGATATAGAGATATAGAGATATAGAGATATAGAGATATAGAGATATAGAGATATAGAGATATAGAGATATAGAGATATAGAGATATAGAGATATAGAGATATAGAGATATAGAGATATAGAGATATAGAGATATAGAGATATAGAGATATAGAGATATAGAGATATAGAGATATAGAGATATAGAGATATAGAGATATAGAGATATAGAGATATAGAGATATAGAGATATAGAGATATAGAGATATAGAGATATAGAGATATAGAGATATAGAGATATAGAGATATAGAGATATAGAGATATAGAGATATAGAGATATAGAGATATAGAGATATAGAGATATAGAGATATAGAGATATAGAGATATAGAGATATAGAGATATAGAGATATAGAGATATAGAGATATAGAGATATAGAGATATAGAGATATAGAGATATAGAGATATAGAGATATAGAGATATAGAGATATAGAGATATAGAGATATAGAGATATAGAGATATAGAGATATAGAGATATAGAGATATAGAGATATAGAGATATAGAGATATAGAGATATAGAGATATAGAGATATAGAGATATAGAGATATAGAGATATAGAGATATAGAGATATAGAGATATAGAGATATAGAGATATAGAGATATAGAGATATAGAGATATAGAGATATAGAGATATAGAGATATAGAGATATAGAGATATAGAGATATAGAGATATAGAGATATAGAGATATAGAGATATAGAGATATAGAGATATAGAGATATAGAGATATAGAGATATAGAGATATAGAGATATAGAGATATAGAGATATAGAGATATAGAGATATAGAGATATAGAGATATAGAGATATAGAGATATAGAGATATAGAGATATAGAGATATAGAGATATAGAGATATAGAGATATAGAGATATAGAGATATAGAGATATAGAGATATAGAGATATAGAGATATAGAGATATAGAGATATAGAGATATAGAGATATAGAGATATAGAGATATAGAGATATAGAGATATAGAGATATAGAGATATAGAGATATAGAGATATAGAGATATAGAGATATAGAGATATAGAGATATAGAGATATAGAGATATAGAGATATAGAGATATAGAGATATAGAGATATAGAGATATAGAGATATAGAGATATAGAGATATAGAGATATAGAGATATAGAGATATAGAGATATAGAGATATAGAGATATAGAGATATAGAGATATAGAGATATAGAGATATAGAGATATAGAGATATAGAGATATAGAGATATAGAGATATAGAGATATAGAGATATAGAGATATAGAGATATAGAGATATAGAGATATAGAGATATAGAGATATAGAGATATAGAGATATAGAGATATAGAGATATAGAGATATAGAGATATAGAGATATAGAGATATAGAGATATAGAGATATAGAGATATAGAGATATAGAGATATAGAGATATAGAGATATAGAGATATAGAGATATAGAGATATAGAGATATAGAGATATAGAGATATAGAGATATAGAGATATAGAGATATAGAGATATAGAGATATAGAGATATAGAGATATAGAGATATAGAGATATAGAGATATAGAGATATAGAGATATAGAGATATAGAGATATAGAGATATAGAGATATAGAGATATAGAGATATAGAGATATAGAGATATAGAGATATAGAGATATAGAGATATAGAGATATAGAGATATAGAGATATAGAGATATAGAGATATAGAGATATAGAGATATAGAGATATAGAGATATAGAGATATAGAGATATAGAGATATAGAGATATAGAGATATAGAGATATAGAGATATAGAGATATAGAGATATAGAGATATAGAGATATAGAGATATAGAGATATAGAGATATAGAGATATAGAGATATAGAGATATAGAGATATAGAGATATAGAGATATAGAGATATAGAGATATAGAGATATAGAGATATAGAGATATAGAGATATAGAGATATAGAGATATAGAGATATAGAGATATAGAGATATAGAGATATAGAGATATAGAGATATAGAGATATAGAGATATAGAGATATAGAGATATAGAGATATAGAGATATAGAGATATAGAGATATAGAGATATAGAGATATAGAGATATAGAGATATAGAGATATAGAGATATAGAGATATAGAGATATAGAGATATAGAGATATAGAGATATAGAGATATAGAGATATAGAGATATAGAGATATAGAGATATAGAGATATAGAGATATAGAGATATAGAGATATAGAGATATAGAGATATAGAGATATAGAGATATAGAGATATAGAGATATAGAGATATAGAGATATAGAGATATAGAGATATAGAGATATAGAGATATAGAGATATAGAGATATAGAGATATAGAGATATAGAGATATAGAGATATAGAGATATAGAGATATAGAGATATAGAGATATAGAGATATAGAGATATAGAGATATAGAGATATAGAGATATAGAGATATAGAGATATAGAGATATAGAGATATAGAGATATAGAGATATAGAGATATAGAGATATAGAGATATAGAGATATAGAGATATAGAGATATAGAGATATAGAGATATAGAGATATAGAGATATAGAGATATAGAGATATAGAGATAAAAAATGGGGAGAAAAAGAAAACCATATGACTGGTTGATTTTGTTTTTTGTTTTGTTTTTTCTCTCCATATTATTTTCACCTTTGACAAAGCTCCTTTTAAGGCCCCTTTCACATGTGCGGACCGTTCATCCGTTTTTCCCTACATCCGTTTAAGGATGAAAACGGAGCACAATGCATGTCAATGGCATCGCGGGCGTTAGCGGATGATCATCCGCTAACGTCCGTTTCCGTTCAGCTCCGGTTTTCTGAACGGAAGAAAACCCTATTTTCTCTTCTGTCCAAAAAACGGAACGGACGTAAAACTGACGTTTGTGGACGATCCGTTCCGCGGACATCCGTTTTTAAGCAAAAAATATACATTAATGTACAGGTGACCTCTGACCCAGGTAGTGGTCAGTCACATGCACAAGCACATGCTGCTAGTGGAGAGAGGAGAGGAGAGTGCATAGAAAGAGAGCTGCCTGAACCTGTGTGATTTGAAGAGAGAGGAGACCTGCCAAGAGAGAGGAGACCTGCCAAGAGAGAGGAGACCTGCCAAGAGAGAGGAGACCTGCCAAGAGAGAGGAGACCTGCCAAGAGAGAGGAGACCTGCCAAGAGAGAGGAGACCTGCCAAGAGAGAGAGAGGAGAGCAGCCTGGAGAGAAGAGAAAAAATGGCCAGAGATGTCTCCCATGAAAGGCTCATTCAGCTCGTGCATGCTAGGCCTGGCTTATGGGACAAAATATGTGCCGAGTACAGTGACCGCAATATAATCAGTATGAAGTGGGAGGAGATTTTTGAGGAGGTCACACCAAACTGGATGTCGCTTAGTAATAAGCACCGGATATGTGGTAAGCAGTTTGTGGCTTGGCATGGTTAAATACATGGCATTTCAGGGCATGGCATGTCACGTGGCCATGTGGCATGTCAAGTGGCCATGTGGCATGTCACGTGGCATGTCACGTGGCCACGTGGTCACGTGGCATGTCACGTGGTCACGTGGCATGTCACGTGGCCATGTGGCATGTCACGTGGCATTTCATGTGACATGTCACGTGGTCATGTAGCCATGTGGCATGTCACGTGGTCATGTAGCATGTCACGTGGCCATGTCACGTGGCCACGTGGTTATGTGGCCATGTGGCATTTCACGTGGCCATGTGGCATGTCACGTGGCCATGTGGCATGTCACGTGGCCACGTGGTTATGTGGCCACATGGCATTTCACGTGGCATGTCACGTGGCCATGTGGCATGTCACGTGGTCATGTGGCATGTCACGTAGTTATGTGGCATGTCATGTGGCCACGTGGCATGTCACGTGGCATTTCATGTGGCATGTCACGTGGCCATGTGGCATGTCACGTGGCATGTCACATGGCCACGTGGTCATGTGGCATGTCACGTGGCCATGTGGCATGTCACGTGGCATGTCACATGGCCACGTGGTCATGTGGCATGTCACGTGGTCATGTGGCCATGTGGCATTTCATGTGGCATGTCACGTGGCCATGTGGCATGTCACGTGGCATGTCACGTGGTTATGTGGCCACGTGGCATGTCATGTGGCATTTCATGTGGCATGTCACGTGGCCATGTGGCATGTCACGTGGCCACGTGGTTATGTGGCCACGTGGCATGTCACGTGGTCATGTCACGTGGCCATGTGGCATGTCATGTGGCCATGTGGCATGTCACGTGGCCACGTCACGTGGCATTTCATGTGGCATGTCACGTGGCCATGTGGCTTGTCACGTGGTCATGTGGCCACGTGGCATGTCACGTGGTCATGTGGCATGTCACGTGACATGTCACGTGGCCACGTGGTTATGTGGCCACGTGGCATTTCACGTGGCATGTCACGTGGCCATGTGGCATGTCACGTGGCCATGTGGCATGTCACGTGGTCACGTGGCCATGTGGCATGTCACGTGGCCATGTGGCATGTCATGTGGCATGTCACATGGCCACATGGTCACGAGGCCACGTGGCCTCATATTATAAGTAATTGTCATGTTGGAGTTCTATCAGTTCATTGTGTCTACTGTTCCTATACAGGTGATAAAATCATCACAAGGTGGAGATCCCTTAGAGACCGCTACAGACGGGAGCTAAAGGAGGAGGCAAGAGAAAGCCGGAGCGGAGCAGGACCATCCACAAAAAAAAGCCCCTTTTTTGATTCACTGGACTTCTTGAGAAGTGTTATGAACTTAAGAAAGTAAGTAAATGCATTATTTCTCCCCTATATTAAATTATTTGGCCGAGTAAAAAAAATGATATACTCCAAAGAGGAAGTACAAAAGTACAGAAAAGTACAAGCATGCTAGCTCATTATGAATTACTTACCTGTGATGGAAGCCCCCGCTGTGGTCCCCGTTCCCCTCCTCCGTTGCCATCACTCCCTGAGTGACTTCTGCGTATCATGGCTTCGGTACTGTGACTGGCCCTAGCCACAATGACGTCATGCACGTGGGATCCACCAGTCATGGCACAAGCGTCTTCAGAAACAGCACGCTTAGGTGCCGTTGTCTACGGGTTTTCTGCTAATATCTCCAAACCGTGTAGGTTTAGGGGATATTTCTTGCACCTACCTGTATGTATAAGTGGTCCACTTTAATGACACACATGGATCCATGTATTGTAATAACTCTACTGTACTCACCTGTAATCCATCTATTAACAAATATTTTACAGTACCACCAGCAACATTTCAGATACATTAGAGGAGGGGGGTGCAGTGGATACCCAGCCTGCGGCAGAGGAAGACATTGCAGTTGGTGGTAGGGAGCAAGCTCCTGAGGAAATCCCATCTTCACAATCTACAGCCACGCTTGAAAGACATGTGCCACAACGTGTGCCTGTAAGTATCCTATATAAAATGTCCCATTTTGAAATGTTGATAGAATAAAATGTACTAATAAATGTTCCAACCCTCAGATTCGTTCTGTTGGAGCTACTGCTTCCAGAAGCAAACGACACGGACAGCATAGGCCTGACATGGATGGAGCTATGCTGTCGTTTATGCAAGAAATGACGGCAATGAGACGGGCGGATAGCAACGATCCTTTTTCCGACCCCAATAACGAAGATGCAAGCTTTGTGAAAAACCTATACCACCACATTTCAAAAGTTCCGACTGCACGCAAAATGGACGTTCACATGGCCATCTTCAATTTCACTGGTGTGTGCGTAAGGGCTGCACTATCTGGAGATCCCATGCCACCAGTTATTACCCATCCACAACGTCCATATGGTGAGCAAGCTCCGCAGCATCCTTATCCCCATCCATATCACCACCCAGGCATTATCCCCCATCACCAACGTGCTCCAGCCCCCACTGCCCAAAATTTTGCACCCCCACCTCAAGTGGCACCCACCTTTGAGTCATCCAGTTCCCCGGCCACTTCTTACCTTAGTTCTCCCCAGTCGTCCAATCCCTATCCCACTTCCCACACTCCTTATTATCAAGACCTTTAAAAAAAAAACATTTTATGTTGCCCACCCAGTTTGCACTGCAGCAATTTTTTATTTTTTTTGGGTTATATATATTTTTGGAAATATGGTTGTAGATTTGAATTTATTTTTGCGTTTCTATGTTGTCGTCACTGACATTAATAAACATAATGGACTGCATGGAATATTTTATTGTACTCTATATAACACAAAAACAACTGATACAAAAGAATGTGATGGTCATAGGGTCAATGGTGATTGATCTTGGCACTAGGAGAATGAAAACTACAAGCTTTATACACTGATAGCAGTTACAAGACTGCTATACTGCTAACATGAAAATGCATTATTTCTTAAAACTATTGCATTTCCAGTTCATGTGGGAAAACAAATACAATGCATGGTACCAAAAGGGGGTCAAACATGTACTAACAAAGGTATACCTAATAAAGTGCCTGGTGAGTGTTTTTACACATGTTGATACTGCCACGGAACCTCTCCCTCTGGGGACATGAAATAGTTTGCAAACGTATCACGCATGGTAACAACTGAATTGTTGGGTCGCAGTCCAGTAAACCGTACAGAAGGTAAATTGATCTCGTCCTCTTCCTCAACAGTAATTCCTTTTTTCTCACGTATAATGTTATGGAGGACACAACATGCTTGTATAGCTAGTTCGGCATTCTTCAGGCTCAGTTGAATTGTTGTATGGAATATGCGCCACTTGCTGGTCAAAATGCCAAAGGTACATTCAATAACTTGCGCGACTCAACCGATAGTTAAAAATGTTTTTGGGGGGAGTTAGATTGTGCCTGGCATAAGGCCTTAGGAGATTCATAGAAAGTGCAAATGCCTCATCAGCTACAAGTACATGTGGCATATCTGGCCCCACAGTTCCTTGAAGAGGTTTGTCTGATGGCAAATGGAAGTGGCCCTCAAGTAGTCTTCTCCCTATTTTCGATGATGTAAACACTCTTGAGTCTGCAGTACATCCATACGCCCCAATATCCACAGCTACAAACTTATAATTACTGTCACAGATTGCCATAAGCACAAGGGAGAAGTATTTCTTATAGTTAAAATATTGTGAGCCAGATCCAGGTGGCATCTGAATTCGGATGTGTTTCCCATCCAGGGCTCCAACACAATTAGGGAATTGGGTCTTATTCCAAAACCCATTTGCAATTTCCTGCCACATAGATGTATCTGGAACAGGCATTGCAGTACACCGAAGCTCCTCCCATATTGCTTGACAGGTGTCGTGCACAATTCCAGAAATTGTAGAGATTCAACAAAAAGTAGTGGTTACTCCAGATGTCAGAAACCTGGGAAGAGTAGAACAAATAATGAAAGGAACCCTACATTATGCTGGACATAAGCAGAAAGGCTGGCTGGCTTACCTCAGGGTAAGTAGAAGTCGCTCCTCAGGAGGCACACAACGTCTCATATCCGTGTTCATCCTTTCCAAACGGGGTTGCAACTTTTCTAATAAAAATTCAAACGTTGGTAGAGACATTCGCGTAAAATTAAAAAAAATTTGCGGGAACTGTCGCAGATCTGCATAGTGCAGAGCAAAAAAACCTTCAGTGGGCCTCTTCAGCAGCATGGGATGTGTCCAGTACCTGCGTCTTATTGCAGATTTGTTCCTGCTCATGCGTTTCTGTCTCCTCAAATAAGATAGCATGACAAATAAGGTCACATGCTCAAAAAATCTGTCCAAATCCATTGCTAAATAAGCACATACACTACAGCAAGGAATCAGGAAGCACAAAGCCAGCTGAAATCACAAAGCAGCATGGGAAGCACAATGCATGCTGGGGAAAACAAGGAATCATGGGAAAATCCACATAATTCATGAACAAATTATTGCATACAGTTCTAAAAAAGTGGATAAAAAACGGACATAAACGGATGAAAAACGGACATAAACTGATGAAAAACTGAAATGAAAAGGATGAAAACTGACAACAACTGATGATAAAAAACGTGACTGAACTGATCGAATGTACGGTCGGCATGTGTGAAAGGGGCCTTAGGAAGCGAAACATGTAAGGGTTTATGATTTTTATTTTATTTTTTCTGGCAGGGGTGGGCAAATGGGCGTACCTGTACGTCCCCTTAAAGAGCCAGGGATAGCAGGCACGTGGGTGACTGTGCCCACGGGAATGGTGGACTCGATGTCCGCTGGTCTTCCGGCGATCGTGTCACGGAGCCTCAGAACTATGTAAACAAGGCACTTCCCTGTTCTGGCTTGTGTCATGACAGAGATCACTGCTCTCTGTTATCGAGAACAGTGATCACTGTCATGTGACTAGAAGCCCATCCTCCCATAGTTAGAATCACTCCCTAGGACACACTTAACCCCTTCATCGCCCCCTAGTGGTTAACCCCTTCAATGCCAGTGTAATTTACACAGTAATTAATGCATTTTTATAGCACTGATTGTTGTATAAATAACAATGGTCCCAAAATGGTCTCAAAAATGTCCGATGTGTCCGCCATAATGTAGCAGTCCTGATAAAAATCTCAGCTCACCATTACTAATAAAAAAAAATGAATAATAAAAATGCCATAAACTATCCCCTATTTTGTAGATGCTATAACTTTTGCGCAAACCAATCAATATACACTTGCGATTGCAATTTCTTTTTTTTTTAGCAAACATATGTAGAAGAACACATATTGACCTCAACTGAGGAAAAAGATGTTTTTTTATATTTTTTTGGGGGATATTTATTATAGCAAAAAGTAAAAAATAATCTTTTTTTTTCAAAATTATCGCTCTTTTTTTGTTTATAGTGAAAAAAATAAACACCACAGAGGTGATAAAATACCACCAAAAGAAAGCTCTATTTGTGGAAATAAGGGACGCCAATTTTGTTTGGGTTCAATGTCGCACAACCAAAGTTAAATTGACGCGGTGCCGAAAAGTGCTCTGGTCAGGAAAGGGGTAAAATCTTCCGGGGCTGAAGCGGTTAAAGGCCATTAGAAAGTTAATTTTATATTCTGAGTGAGACAGGATCTATATATAATTTTCTCCTCCTTAAAAATATGGTTATCAGGGTGGGCTAGGTGAATAGGGATAGTCACCATCTACATTGTTAAGGTCATATTGGTATATAGTGTATGTCCACAATTGTTTGGGGTATTGTTATTCAAAAAACAAAACTGATTGGAAAAGGGACTTTAGAGCCACCAGCAACACTTGAATTTATTATAAAAAAAGTTGTTTTTGACAACATTTTTGACATGTTCTGTTCAGATTCAACATAGCATCACAACAATACCCCAATGTTTCAACAACAGAAAGTCTTTTCCAGGCCGTTCTTTGTGGAGGAATGCAATGAATGGACACTACAAGACAAAGGTCTGTTAGTGACTCATTATACAAAAAGTAATATATTCATGTGTGAAAAAAAATATATATATCTTACAATGTTTATATAGAGAAATCAGATATGGATACCAGTAACAGCTTAACACACACCAAGGATCAGGAGGCAATTCAAGGGAAGCTTTTCCTAGTATATGAAAAATTGGTTAAGGTGAATATTGGTATTGAATATTTATTCATCCAACAGCTGAAAGAGAATACTACAAAATCCAGGGCTGGCAAAAAATGGCATTGGAGTACATAAAAAGTATGTTAATATTATAAATATCTTCAAAAATAGAGAGGCATAACTGGTAAGTATATCAAAAATACTCACTTCATGGTCCTGAACAGAATCATACACAACTCAAAATGTTCAGCGCAATGAGCGGGAAAAAAAGGATGGAAAAAATAAGTATTCTAATTCCAATTTTCAACACTTAAAAAGAGATGCACTTGTAGGGGAAACCAGTGCAATCCCAAATGGACAATAGTTGTCTGCATAAAAAGAGCCCCCTAGAAAAAACAAGGAGTATTTGTTAAAGATTGACCTAAAATGTAGAAAACCGCATATCAGGAACCCTTTAAAGTCAATTAAAGCAGAAACAAAGGGGGGATGGGGTTAATTTGAATAACTTACCAAATGCGATCTGTTTATTCATGCGTGGGACAAAATTCCTCCATGTACTGCAGGGTGAGCATCCGCTATCTTAATAGCAGATCTCAACCCATTTATAGCCATTGCACTGGTGCTAATGAGCCAATTACATTAACAGATTGGTTCACACTGATTTGTGAACCAAAACAGCTGAAAGGGCCAAGCATCTCTATAGATTGAACTTGAGCAGCAGATGGTGCCAGACGCCACAATAGGTGTGCATTTCACCCACAATTATCTTTCTATCATCACACACCGCACACAGGCCCATCGCCTCCGGTGGGCCTGGAGAATTGGTGTTTGCATTGAAAAGATGTGGTGATGCCAGCACACAATATGTGGCTCCCGCCACCTGGAAGCACAGTGTGACAAAGGGGATGGGAATCCGACATATCCTCCCAGGACACGGAACTTGTCTCATGGTGGGCAAGGAGGAAAGGAACACCCCCAAAGGGAGGAATGGGTCCCCCACTCCAGGAATGCTGTGTGGGGGCCAACTGTGCTGGGAATGGCTTCTTAAGTCGCGAGTGTGTGGGGTAGCCAATCAGCATCCATATACATACTTTTGAATTGCATGATTCTTGAAGAGAAAACTGTATAGATAGATTTACAAAATATTTAATTAAAATAAACTATAGTTCCATAAATACCCAGTAAGGGGAAAAAAAATTATATCTATCTATCTATATCTACCGTATATACTCGAGTATAGGCCGACCCGAATATAAGCCGAGGCCCCCAATTTACCCCCAAAAAAACTGGCAAACTTATTGACTCGTGTATAAGCCGAGGGTGAGACATGCCTGTCCATCCCTGTGTGTGTGTCCGTCCATCCCTGTGTGTCCGTCCATCCCTGTGTGTCCGTCCATCCCTGTGTGTCCGTCCATCCCTGTGTGTCCGTCCATCCATCCCTGTGTGTGTGTGTGTCCATCCATCCATCCATCCCTGTGTGTGTGTGTCTCCATCCATCCATCCATCCATCCCTGTGTGTGTGTGTCTCCATCCATCCATCCATCCATCCCTGTGTGTGTGTGTCTCCATCCATCCATCCATCCATCCCTGTGTGTGTCTCCATCCATGTGTGTGTGTGTGTGTGTGTGTGTGTGTGTGTGTGTGTGTGTGTGTGTGTGTGTGTGTGTGTGTGTGTGTGTGTGTGTGTCCAGCCTACCTTTGTCCCGAGCCTCCGTCCCGTGCCTTGCCTCCTTGCCTCCGTCCCGTGCCGTGCCTTGCCTCCTTTCATCCGTCCCGTGTCGTGCCTTGCCTTGCCCCCGTCCCGTCCCGTCCCGTGCCGTGCCGTCCCGTGCCCTCTTCGTCGGCGGCCATTGTAAAGTTCAAAAGCTGCGCCGCCGCCTTCGCCTGTGATAGGCGGAACACTGAATTTCCCAGCAGCCTGTGTTCCGCCTATCACAGACGTCGTATCATCCTCGCCCGTAGTACGAGGATGATACGATGTCCGTGATAGGCGGAACACAGGCTGCTGGGAAATTCAGTGTTCCGCCTATCACAGGCGAAGGCGGAGCCGGAGGCGCGGCTTTTGAATAGAATGGCCGCTGTCTGTCTGCTCGACACGCTGATCGAGCGGGCAGACAGCGATGACTCGAGTATAAGCCGAGGGGGGCACTTTCAGCCTCAAAAAAGAGGCTGAAAATCTCGGCTTATACTCGAGTATATACGGTATATCTATCTATCTATATATATATATATATATATATATATATATATATATATATATATATATATATATATATATCTCTCTCTCTATATATACATATATATATATATATATATATATATATATATATATATATATATATATATATATATATATATATATATATATATATATATATATATATATATATTGTACAGGACGCCAAGGTTGGGTCCTGGATGGGTGCTATGTGGCGCCTATATTCGGGATGTGGTCCCTTTAACCACTTGCCGACCACCGCACGACGATGTAGAATGGCACGGGCAGGCATTTGGGCGTACCTGTACGTCCCTGCCTTCCCGCGGGTGGGGGGCCCGATCGGTGCCTGCGGCGGTCGGTATCCGTTCAGGAGTTGCACCTAACACTACACTAACAGTAGAACACGCCAGGCACACTTTTCACCCCCCCTTCACCCCCCGATCACCCCCCCAATCACCCCTGCACCCCCAGTCACAGTGACACCAATTGCATTATTTTTTTTTGCATTGGTGTCATTTGTGACTGTAATAACTGTTAGGGCAGTTAGGGTTAGCCCCCTTTAGCTCTAGGGTACCCCCCTAACCCCCCAATAAAGGTTTAACCCCGTGATCACCCCCCGTCGCCAGTGTCACTAATAAGCGGTCGTTTTTCTGATCGCTGTATTAGTGTCACAGGTGACGCTAGTTAGGCAGGTAAGTATTTAGGTTCGCCGCAGCTTTTTATAGCGTCAGGGACCCCCATATACTACCGCATAAAGCCCCCTGATTGCCCCCTAGTTAACCCTTTCACCAGTGATCACCATATAACTGTTACAGGTGACGCTGGTTGGTTAGTTATTTTTTTTTTGTTTCAGGGCACCCGCCATTTATTACCTAATAAAGATTTAACCCCCTGATCACCCGGCGGTGATATAAGTTTGAGGGTCAGATAAGGTCTGCGTCGCCCCAGCGTCAGGTTAGTGCCAGTACCGCTAACACCCACGCACAAAGCATACACCTCCCTTAGTAATATAGTATCTGATCAGATCTATATTAGCGTTGCCAGCATTTTAGGTTTCCCAAAACGCATTGTTAGCGGGATCAGCCCAGATACCTGCTAGCACCTGCGTTTAGCCCCTCCGCCAAGCCCAGCCCACCCAAGTGCAGTATCGATCGATCACTGTCACTTACAAAACACAACACACATAACTGCAGCGTTCGCAGAGTCAGGCTTGATCCCTGCGATCGCTAACAGTTTTTTTTGTAGCGTTTTGAAACAGTCGCTGACAGGCTAGGTGCTTTTTTACCTGTGAGTCTCACTAGTGTACCCCTAAATTTAGAGCCCAAAATGGCAAAGCGAAGGTACACTAGTGAAGAGGCCTACACGTTTCTGAGCATGACAGATAGTGAAGAGGACGTCACTCATCTGTCAGATTCAGGCTCAGAATACGATCCTGTAGAGGACAGCGGCTCCATGACAGATAGCTCTGACGACGGAGATGAGGTCCCTGTTAAGGACAGGTGTGCCCGATCCCGAATGTATTCTGTTGTTCAGATGCAGGAACCGCAGGTCACTCGTATGGAGCAGAGACGTACTAGAGCCGCTCATCCTTCTGGTGAACTGGCAAGCACCAGCGGCCTAGTACACCCTGGACGTACATCCAGCACTGCAGTAACACGTGGTGACATGGCGAGTCCCATAAGTGCAGTTCAAGCTGGTGAGGTGGCAAGCACAAGTAGTGTCCCGCTGCCACTAAGACAAAGACAGGCCCGTCGTACCCATAGTGCCCTTCCTGCAGAATTCGCCAATCCTAATTGGGTGCCCACCACTTCTGCAGAACCCGTACTTCCCCCATTCACTGGCCAACCTGGCATTAACGTGGAAACAGTTGATTTTACGACACTTGACTTTTACTCACTGTTTTTCACCGAAGATCTCTATAGATCTATTGTGGACCAAACCAATTTGTACGCTGGTCAACACATCGCCACTATTCCCCAGTCCGCCCTTGCCAGACAATGGAAACCAGTTACGGTTTCCGAATTTAAAATCTTTCTGGGCCTCTCCCTCAACATGGGCATAACCAAAAAGAGTGAGTTGCGGTCATATTGGTCCACTGACCCAATTCACCATATGCGCGTGTTCTCTGCTTCCATGTCCAGGGCACGATACGAGCAGATTTTGCGGTTCATGCACTTCAGCGACAATGAACTCTGTCGTCCTCGTGGAGACCCTGAATACGATCGGCTCTACAAAATTCGGCCCCTCATAAACCACTTCAACCAACGTTTTGCAGACTTGTTTACTCCCCATCAAGTTGTCTGCGTTGATGAGTCCCTGAGTTTTCTGGTCGCTTGTCATTCAAACAATACATCCCCAACAAGCGTTCCAGATAAGGGGTCAAGATGTATAAGCTCTGTGACAGGGCCACAGGCTATACACGTAGTTTTATGGTTTATGAGGGTAAAGATAGTCACGTAGAGCCGGAGAACTGCCCTGACTACATAGGAAGCGCTGGCAAGATAGTGTGGGACATAGTGTCACCCTTATTCGGAAAGGGGTACCACTTGTACGTGGACAATTATTACACAAGCGTGCCACTGTTTAGTCACTTGTTTGATCAGCAGATTGGAGCATGTGGCACCGTGCGACCTAATCGCCGGGGCTTTCCCCAGCGGCTTGTAGAGTCCCGTCTTAGGCTGGGGGAGAGAGCCTGCTTGCGCAGTAATAATTTGCTCGCTATGAAGTGGAGGGATAATAAGAATGTTTTCGTTCTTACCTCCCTTCATGCAGACACGACGGTCCAAATTCCTACGGCGACTGGTATTGTGGAGAAACCCCTCTGTGTACACAAATATAACCTTAATATGGGAGGGGTGGACCTCAATGACCAGTTGTTGGCGCCGTATCTAGTTGCCCGTAAGGCCAGACGCTGGTACAAAAAAGTGTCTGTTTATTTATTCCAATTGGCTATACTGAATGCTTATGTACTACACAAAGCTTCAGGACAGACTGGATCCTTCCTTAAATTCCAGGAGGATATCGTCAGAGCCCTTCTGTATCCAGGCGGTGCTCCACCTCATGTTCCCCAACCAGATGCAGTAAGCCGGCTGCATGAGAGGCATTATCCTTATGTCATCCCGAGTACCCCTACCCAACGAGCCCCCCAAAGAAAATGTAGTGTCTGCAGAAAGCGCGGATATAGGCATGACTCCCGTTATTGTTGTCCCCGCTGTCCTGACAATCCTGTTCTTTGCATTGGTGAATGTTTTGAACGCTACCATGAACTAGTTGAGTTTTAGAGTAGGGTACAGCATTGCACAGGCTATTCACATGTTCACAGGGTCTCCCAAGATGCCATCGCATTTTGAGAGACCCAAACCGCTGGAACCGTTACAACAGAAGTGTTAAAGTTACATAAAAAAGTGTTTAAAAAAAACAAAAACAAAGTAAAAGAAACAAAAAAACAAAAAAAATATAAAATAAAAAAACCAAAAATAGTTGTCGTTTTATTGTTCTCTCTCTCTCTATTCTCTCTCTATTGTTCTGCTCCTTTGTACTGTATTCTATTCTGCAATGTTTTATTGTTAACCATTTTTTGTTTTCAGGTACGCCATTCAGCTGTAGTGTGGATTTTTTTATCTTGACAGCAACAGCGTTTGCTCCCACGATACGTAAAGCCGCGACTCCAGCACTGTCGGAGGTGATTTCACCACCACAGTTAAAAAAGAGCATATATGCCGAAGCATGGGGGCATACGGGGTGGAGGAGCGATCTGCTCCTACCTTTTGCGGGAGGATGCCCCCATGCTTCGGCATATATATATTTTAGGCACAGATTGTGTTAAATGTGTTATTTTTTGCTATTTTTTTTTGTATTTGCTTTGCAGGTATGGTACGTCTTACTGTTATACTGTAATGTTACTTTGTTTTATTGTTAACCATCATTTGCTTAGCAGGTACGCCATTCAGTTGCAGCGTGGATTTATTTATCTTGACAGCAACAGCGTTTGCTCCCACGATACATAAAGCCGTGACTCCAGCACTGTCGGGGGTGATTTCACCACCGCAGTTAAAAAAGAGCATATATGCCGAAGCATGGGGGCATAAGGGGTGGAGGAGAGATCTGCTCCTACCTTTTGCGGGAGGGTGCCCCCATGCTTCGGCATATATAAATGGTGCATGTATGCCCACCATTAGAAGTGGGTGAATGAAGGGAGGTATCTAATGGTGGGCATACCCACCGATCAATATTTTTTTTTCGTTCAGCCCACAGGCTACATGAAAAAAAAATTACAATATATGCCCAACCAGTTCCAGCAACATACTGGTATGTTGCTGGACTTTGAGTGCTTATACCAGAATGATGCCTGCAGGTTTAGGTATCATCTTGGTATCATTCTTTTCAGCCAGCGGTCGGCTTTTATGTAAAAGCAATCCTAGCGGCTAATTAGCCTCTAGACTACTTTTACAAGCAGTGGGAGGGAATGCCCCCCCCCGCACCCTCTTCCATGGTTTTCTCAGGCTCTCCTGTCCCAACAGGGAACCTGAGAATGCAGCCGGTGGTTCCGCCAGCTGACCATAGAGCTGATCAGAGACCAGAATGGCTCCAATCATCTCTATGGCCTAAGACACCGGAAGCTACGAGCATTTCATGACTTAGATTTTGCGGGATGTACACAGCGCCATTGGGAAATTGGGAAAGCATTTTATCACACCGATCTTGGTGTGGTCAGATGCTTTGAGGACAGAGGAGAGATCTAGGGTCTGATAGACCCTAATTTTTTCAAAAAAGAGTACCTGTCACTACCTATTGCAATCATAGGGGATATTTACATTCCCTGAGATAACAATAAAAATCATAAAAAAATATATATAAATGAAAGGAACAGTTTCAAAATAAAATAAAAAAGCAAAATAAATAATAAAAAAAAAAAAACACCTCTGAATGGTCTAAGGTTATGAGTGGTGTACCCCAAGGTTCAGTGCTGGGACCCTTACTTTTTAATATCTTTATAAATGATAGTGGGTCTGGGATCAAGAGTAACATTTCCATCTTTGCAGATGACACCAAGCTATGTGGTGCAATAACGTCCTTACAGGATGTCACCAATTTACAAGCAGACCTCAATGCTCTGTCTAATTGGGCGACTATGTGGCAGATGAGGTTTAATGTTGAGAAATGTAAGGTTATGCACTTGGGGGCTAAGAATATGCATGCATCATACACGCTAGGGGGAGTACAACTGGGGGAATCCATAGTGGAGAAGGATCTGGGGGTTTTGGTAGATCATAAGCTCAATAATAGCATGCAATGCCAAGCTGCGGTTTCCAAAGCGAGCAAAGTCCTTTCTTGTATTAAGAGAGGTATGTACTCCAGAGAGAGAGATATCATTTTGCCCCTGTTCAAATCATTAGTAAGACCTCATCTGGAATATGCCATTCAGTTTTGGGCACCAGTTCTCAAAAAGGATATCGGGCAACTGGAGAAAGTGCAGAGAAGGGCAACCAAACTGATAAGAGGCATGGAGCAACTCAGCTATGAGGAAAGATTAGAGGAACTGAATTTATTCACTCTTGATAAGAGGAGATTAAGGGGGGATTTGATCAACATGTACAAATATATAAGGGGTCCATATAGGGAACTTGGTGTCGAGTTATTCACTTTAAAGTCAACAAAGAGGACAAGGGGGCACTCTTTACGTCTAGAGGAGAAGAGATTTCATCTCCAAATACGGAAAGGTTTCTTCACAGTAAGAGCTGTGAAAATGTGGAATAGACTCCCTGCAGAGGTGGTTATGGCCAGCTCAGTGGATTGCTTTAAGAAAGGCCTGGATTATTTCCTAAGTGTACGTAATATAACTGGGTACTAAAATTTATAGGTAAAGTTGATCCGGGGAAAATCCGATTGCCTCTCGGGGGATCAGGAAGGAATTTTTTCCCCTGCTTTAGCAAATTGGATCATGCTCTGCTGGGGTTTTTTGCCTTCCTCTGGATCAACTGTGGGTATAGAATTGGGTATATGGGCTGGTATATGTATGTGTGTATATGTATATATATATATATATATATATATATATATATATGCATGTATGTGTGTATATGTGTATATATATGTATAGTATATTTTATTTTATTTATTTTTATTTTATTTTTTTGGTTGAACTGGATGGACTTGTGTCTTTTTTCAACCTGACTAACTATGTAACTATGTAACTATGTAACCCCTGTCCCCCCCTGCTAAAGCGCAACGTCGAACGCAAGCGTTGGTCTGGTGTCATATGTAAACAGCAATTGCACCATGCATGTGAGGTATCACCACGAAGGTCAGATCAAGGGTACTAATTTTAGCAGTAGACCTCCTCCGTAAATCTAAAGTGGTCACCTGTAAAGGCATTTAAAGGCTTTTAAAAATGTACGTAGTTTGTTGGGGCTGCACGTTTCTGCGCAATTTTAAAGCATGTCGTGATTGGTATCCATGTACTCGGCCTAAGATCATATTTTTTATTTCATCAAACATTTGGGCAATATAGTGATTTTTAGTGCATTAAAATAAAAAAAGTGTGTTTTTTCCCCAAAAAATGCGTTTGAAAAATCGCTGTGCAAATACCGTGTGAAAAAAAAAATGAAACACCCACCATTTTAATCGGTAGGGCTTTTGCTTTAAAAAAAACACTTCATGTTTGGGGGTTCAAAGTAATTTTCTTGCAAAAAAAAATATTTTTTCATGTAAACAAAAAGTGTCAGAAAGGGCTTTTTCTTCAAGTGGTTAGAAGAGTGGGTGATGTGTGACATAAGCTTCTAAATGTTGTGTATAAAATGCCAGGACAGTTCAAAACCTCCCCAAATGACCCCATTTTAGAAAGTAGACACCCCAAGCTATTTGCTGAGAGGCATGTCGAGTCCATGGAATATATTATATTTTGACAAAAGTTGTGGAAAAAAGACATTATTATTTTTTATTTTTTTGCACAAAGTTGTCATTAAATGATATATTGCTCAAACATGCCATGGTTATATGTAAAATTATACCCCAAAACACATTCTGTTGCTTCTCCTGAGTACGGGGATACCACAAGTGTGAGACCTTTTGGGAGCCTAACCGCGTACGGTACCCCAAAATCCAAGCACCACCTTCAGGATTTCTAAGGGTGTAAATTTTTGATTTCATTCCTCACTGCCTATCACAGTTTCGGAGGCCATGGAATGCCCAGATAGCACAAAATCCCCCCAAGTGACCCCATTTTGGAAAGGAGACACCCCAAGCTATTTGCCGAGAGGTATGGTGAGTATTTTGCAGACCTTCATTTTTGTCACAAAGTTTTGAAATTTGAAAAAAAGAAAAAAAATATACATTATTTTTTTTTTCTTCATTTTCAAAAACAAATGAGAGCTGCAAAATACTCACCATGCCTCTCGGCAAATAGCTTGGGGTGTCTACTTTCCAAAATGGGGTCATTTTGGGGGGTTTTGTGCTATTTTGGCATTTTATGGCCTTCAAAACTGTGATAGGTAGTGAGGTGTGAAATCAAAAATTTACACCCTTAGAAATCCTGAATGCGGTTCTTGGTTTTCGGAGCCCCGTACACGATTAGGCTCCCAAAAAGTCCCACACATGTGGTATCCCCGTACTCAGGAGAAGCAGCAGAATTTATTTTGGGGTGTCATTTCACATATGCCCCTGGCATGTGTGAGCAATACATCATTTAGTGACAACTTTGTGAAAAAAAATAAAAATAAAATAAAAGTTTGTAAATTTCCCGCAACTTGTGACAAAATATAAAATATTCCATGGACTCAACATGCCTCTCACCAAATAGCTTGGGGTGTCTACTTTCTAAAATGGGGTCATTTGTGGGGGTTTTGTGCCATCTTGGCATTTTATGGCCTTCAAAACTGTAATAGGTAGTGAGGCGTGAAATCAAAAATTTACGCCCTTAGAAAGCCTGAAGGCGGTTCTTGGCTTTCGGGGCCCCGTACGCAGCTAGGCTCCCAAAAAATCCCACACATGTGGTATCCCCGTACTCAGGAGAAGCAGCAGAATTTATTTTGGGGTGTCATTTCACATATGCCCATGGCATGCGTGAGCAATATATCATTTAGTGACAACTTTGTGAAAAAATAAATAAAAAAACAAAAGTTTGTAATTTTCCCGCAACTTGCGGCAAAATATAAAATATTCCCTGGACTCAACATGCCTCTCAGCAAATAGCTTGGGGTGTCTACTTTCTAAAATGGGGTCATTTGTGGGGGTTTTGTGCAATCTTGGCATTTTATGGCCTTCAAAACTGTAACAGGTAGTGAGGAGTGAACTCAAAAATGTACGCCCTTAGAAAGCCTGAAGGCGGTTCTTGGCTTTCGGGGCCCCGTACGCAGCTAGGCTCCCAAAAAATCCCACACATGTGGTATCCCCATACTTAGGAGAAGCAGCAGAATTTGTTTTGGGGTGTCATTTCACATATGCCCATGGCATGCGTGAGCAATATATCATTTAGTGACAACTTTGTTAAAAAAAAAAAAAAAAAAAAGTTTGTAATTTTCCCGCAACTTGCGGCAAAATATAAAATATTCCATGGACTCAACATGCCTCTCAGAAAATAGCTTGGGGTGTCTACTTTCTAAAAATGGGGTCATTTGTGGGGGTTTTGTGCCATCTTGGCATTTTATGGCCTTCAAAACTGTAACAGGTAGTGAGGAGTGAACTCAAAAATGTACGCCCTTAGAAAGCCTGAAGGCGGTTCTTGGCTTTCGGGGCCCCGTACGCAGCTAGGCTCCCAAAAAATCCCACACATGTGGTATCCCCGTACTCAGGAGAAGCAGCAGAATTTATTTTGGGGTGTCATTTCACATATGCCCATGGCATGCGTGAGCAATATATCATTTAGTGACAACTTTGTGAAAAAATAAATAAAAAAAAAAAGTTTGTAATTTTCCCGCAACTTGTGGCAAAATATAAAATATTCCATGGACTCAACATGCCTCTCAGCAAATAGCTTGGGGTGTCTACTTTCTAAAATGGGGTCATTTGGGGGGGTTTGTGCCATCTTGGCATTTTATGGCCTTCAAAACTGTAATAGGTAGTGAGGAGTGAAATGAAAAATTTACGCCCTTAGAAAGCCTGAAGGCGGTGCTTGGTTTTCGGGGCCCCGTACGCGGCTAGGCTCCCAAAAAGTCCCACATATGTGGTATCCCCGTACTCAGGAGAAGCAGCAGAATTTATTTTGGGGTGTAATTTCACATATGCCCATAGCATGTGTGAGCAATATATCATTTAGTGACAACTTTGTGAAAAATTAATAAAGTTTGTAATTTTCCCACAACTTGTGGCAAAATATAAAATATTCCATGGACTCAACATGCCTCTCAGCAAATAGCTTGGGGTGTCTACTTTCTAAAATGGGGTCATTTGTGGGGGTTTTGTGCCATATTGGCATTTTATGGCCTTCAAAACTGTGATAGGTAGTGAGGAGTAAAATGACATATGTATGCCCTTAGAAATCCTGAAGGCGGTGCTTGGCTTTCGGGGCCACGTACGCGGATAGGCTTCCAAAAAGTCGACCACATGTGGTATCCCCGTACTCAGGAGAAGCAGCAGAATGTATTTTGGGGTACAATTCCACATATAACCATGGCATGTGTGAGCAATATATCATTTAGTGACAACTTTGTGTAAACAAAAATAATAATATATTTTTTTGTCATTATTCAATCGCTTGCGGCAAAAAAATAAAATATTCAATGGGCTCAACATGCCTCTTATCAATTTCCTTAGGGTGTCTACTTTCCAAAATGGGGTCATTTGGGGGGGGTTTGTACTGCCCTGCCATTTTAGCACCTCAAGAAATGAGATAGGCAGTCATAAACTAAAAGCTGCGTACCGTATATACTCGAGTATAGGCCGACCCGAATATAAGCCGAGGCCCCCAATTTACCCCCAAAAAAACTGGCAAACTTATTGACTCGTGTATAAGCCGAGGGTGAGACATGCCTGTCCATCCCTGTGTGTGTGTCCGTCCATCCCTGTGTGTCCGTCCATCCCTGTGTGTCCGTCCATCCCTGTGTGTCCGTCCATCCATCCCTGTGTGTGTGTGTGTCCATCCATCCATCCATCCCTGTGTGTGTGTGTCTCCATCCATCCATCCATCCATCCCTGTGTGTGTGTGTCTCCATCCATCCATCCATCCATCCCTGTGTGTGTGTGTCTCCATCCATCCATCCATCCATCCCTGTGTGTGTGTGTATCCATCCATCCCTGTGTGTGTGTGTGTCTCCATCCATCCATCCATCCGTGTGTGTGTGTCTCCATCCGTGTGTGTGTGTGTGTGTGTGTGTGTGTGTGTGTGTGTGTGTGTCCAGCCTACCTGTGTCCCGAGCCTTTGTCCCGAGCCTCCGTCCCGTGTCGTGCCTTGCCTTCGTCCCGTCCCGTCCCGTCCCGTCCTGTCCCGTGCCGTGCCTTGCCTCCGTCCCGTGCCCTCTTCGTCGGCGGCCATTGTAAAATTCAAAAGCCGCGCCTCCTCCTTCGCCTGTGATAGGCGGAACACTGAATTTCCCAGCAGCCTGTGTTCCGCCTATCACGGACGTCGTATCATCCTCGTCCGTAGTACGAGGATGAGACGACGCCCGTGATAGGCGGAACACAGGCTGCTGGGAAATTCAGTGTTCCGCCTATCACAGGCGAAGGCGGAGCCGGAGGCGCGGCTTTTGAATCATAGAATGGCCGCTGTCTGTCTGCTCGACACGCTGATCGAGCGGGCAGACAGCGATGACTCGAGTATAAGCCGAGGGGGGCACTTTCAGCCTCAAAAAAGAGGCTGAAAATCTCGGCTTATACTCGAGTATATACGGTAAATTCCAGAAAATGTACCTTAGTTTGTAGATGTAACAACTTTTGCGCAAACCAATAAATATACAGTTATTGACTTTTTTTTACCAAAGACATGTGGCTGAATACATTTTGGCCTAAATGTATGACTAAAATTGAGTTTATTGGATTTTTCTAATAACAAAAAGTAGAAAATATCATTTTTTTTCAAAATTTGCGGTCTTTTTACGTTTATATTGCAAAAAATAAAAATTGCAGAGTCAGTCAAATACCTTTAAAAGAAAGCTCTATTTGTGGGGAAAAAAGGACGCAAATTTCGTTTGGGTACAACATTGCATGACCGCGCAATTACCAGTTAAAGCAGCGCAGTGCCAAATTGTAAAAAGACCTCTGGTCATTGACCAGCAAAATGGTCCGGTCTGAAAGTGGTTAAGGGAATCATGGTAGACCTCAGGGGGTCACCCAAAAATGGGTGACAAATTCCGGGGATAGTTTCAGGAGAAGACTGACTCGCGGAGAGATAGTTGAGACCCGGAATTTGGGAGGCTCTGAAGTGACATTTGGGTGGGAAAGAGCCTCCCTCCCTGACCACAGGGATTCGGCCCACAGGGGGTTAACGGCCTCCAGGAAGACAGACAGCCTATAAGACAGGAAGCAGTAGAGAGGTGGTGGTGAGGAGGAGAAGGAGATGAACACCTGTCTGAGGAGCTGTCTGGCTGTGTTGTTGTATTTGCTGTTCTGCTGTCTTGGAGGCTGCAAAAAGATCTCTGCAAGGACTCTAAAGAAACTTTTTGGTGAAGACCTGTCTACAGAACTGTAGGTGCTTTTCTTTTCGTATTATTTGTGCTGAAGATAAGCGGACTTTAATTTACGTTTTTTATATGCTGAAGAAAAGCTTTATTTTTGATTTAATTATAAATAAATATATTTTGGTTTCACCTGATAACGGTTTATGCACTTAATCCCACGGAGCTAGTATCCCCAAACTTCACAACTGGTGTCTTGGATGCTGGCAAAAGTGCATTTGCAGCCGCAAAAAACATTTAAAAACTGACGTTTAAAAGAGACTGTGTACAAATTGCATGTCTTGGGTGAAGCCAGCCCAGACCCTGCAAGCAGCAGGCAAAGACATGGAGGAGGTCATCAGGGCTTTGGCACAAGCCACCGTGACCCAGCAGCAAGCTTCAGCAGACGCAAACCGTCGCCATGAGGAAAAGATGGCTCAGCAGCAGCAGGCCCTGGCACAGGCCATAGCTGCACAACAGGAAAGCACACGGCTGCTAGCCGCCCAGTTTACTGCTCAGCAGGAGTCCACTCAAGCACAGGTGGCTGCCTTGCAGGAGGCAGTACAACGGCTGGCTCAGGGATGTGAACAAACGGCTGTCGCCGCTGGCAACCAGGTGTCCGTGAGGGCCAGCCATTTTTTACAAAAACTAACGCCCAGCGATGATGTAGAGGCCTTTCTCACCACCTTTGAGAGGATAGCGGAGAGAGAGGGGTGGCCCCGTGACCAATGGGCCGGCATTATCTCCCCTTTCCTCACCGGTGACCCGCAAAAGGCCTATTTTGACCTCCCAGCAGAACATATCAGCGACTATGAGCGTCTGAAGGCAGAGATCCTGGCCCGCCTAGGAGTGACCACAGCTGTCCGGGCTCAGAGGGTGCATCGCTGGCGGTACAAACCTGACCGACCACCCAGGTCGCAAATGCATGAACTGGTTCAGCTGGTTAAAAAATGGCTGCAGCCAGAAAAACTGTCAGGCCCACAGATGGTGGAACGAATAGTGATGAACTGGTACCTGCGGTCCCTGCCAGATGACCTACAACGCTGGGTAAGCCATGGAGACCCCGCAACCGCTGACCAGCTGGTGGAGTTGGTTGAAAGGTACACCATGGTGGAGGACCTACTTGGGCCTGCCAGGCGTAGGGAGCCCACACCAAGGGCAACCAGACCACCCATAGCGCCTAGGAGAGAAGCCCTGCCAGACGATGGGATCCGCAAAACCGCATCGCCTGCTACAGAACCTCGAAGGGTGGTTCCTGTCCCAAGAACAGGAGACCTACAGTGTTGGCGATGTCAGTCCTGGGGACATACTCGGGCGCAATGCCCACTTCAGGAGGAGCCTATGGACTGCAGGAGTGGTCAGAGAAGCTCCTTCTACGTGCAAAGAGTCTGCACCACTCACCTGGATCCAATTGCAGGACAGTTTGAGTGTGAAGTGTGGGTGAACCACCTTCCTGCCAGGGCACTACTGGACTCTGGTAGCATGGAAACATTGGTACATGCCAGGGTGATTGGGAGACTTGGCCCTGTAAGGAATACCCTACGGGTAGTGTGCATCCATAGGGACACCAAGGAATACCCCATGGTTTCGGTGACTGTGTCCTATGGCCATACCTCAGTGACCTAAGAGGTCGGGGTAGTGAGAAGTCTAATACATGACATTATAGTGGGGCGGGACTGTCCACTATTTTTCTAACTGTGGAGCCAGGTACAGAGGGGGCTGCCAGGACAGCCAGGAGAGTCTGAGGAACCTGGGCCTGAAACCCCCACAACCCACCCCACTGATACAGAGATACCCATTATTGATAATGATACTGTAGAGAATATTAAGTTGAAGGCTGTGTCTGTTTCAGATTGCGAAACCGAGTTAAACTCTGAGGGGGGGGGGGAGTCTTCCCGTTACAGGTTATGCTGGGGGAGGATGACGAGGAGCTCTCCCCATTGCAGTCCCCGGTTGAGGAAAGTGAAGGGGAAACATCCTCAAGGCCAGTACACCCAGATGTAGATGTACCCAGGGGTGCGTTTGGCACCACCCAGCTGCAGGATCCTACCTTGGTCAATGCCCAAGAGCAGGTTTCTGTTGTGGATGGGGTCTCACAAATGCCAGGAGCAGATCAGAGGTTTCCTCATTTTGCCTTAAAGGGGGACTTGCTTTATCGAGTGGCTGAAAGCCGTGGGGAAACTATAGAGCAGTTGCTGGTTCCCAAACCGTATAGGCGGATGCTACTCGATCTAGCCCACAACGACGCACTGGGAGGACACTTGGGGGCAGAGAAAACAGAGGCCAGGATAACTGACCGGTTTTACTGGCCAGGGGTGAAAGTTGAGGTTAAAAGATATCGTGCATCTTGTCCCGTTTGCCAGTTAACTGCCCCAGTGCCCCACTATAGAAGCCCTCTGGTACCCTTGCCAATTATTGAGGTTCCATTTGAGCGGATCGCTATGGATCTTGTGGGACCCCTGGTAAAATCGGCAAGGGGGCACCAGTATATATTAGTCATCCTAGACTATGCAACCAGGTACCCAGAAGCAGTTCCTTTGAGGAAAACTTCCTCTAAAGCCATTGCCCGGGAACTATTTCAAATGTTTTCGCGAACTGGTTTTCCCAAAGAGATATTAACGGATCAGGGCACCCCTTTTATGTCAAAGGTGATGGCGGACCTGTGCAAACTGTTTCAAATTAAGCAGTTACGGACGTCCGTCTATCACCCACAGACCGATGGCCTAGTGGAGAGGTTTAATAAAACTTTGAAGACCATGCTAAAAAGAGTCGTCCAGAAGGACGGGAAGGATTGGGATATGTTACTCCCTGCCCTTTTGTTTGCCATCCGGGAGGTTCCACAAGCGTCCACAGGCTTCTCCCCATTTGAGCTAGTGTATGGGCGATGGCCTCTGGGGTTGCTGGATCTGGTAAAGGAAACGTGGGAAAGTGAGTCCTCACCACACAAAACCATAGTCGAGCATATCTCTCAAATGCGAGAGAGGGTGGCTAAGGTGATGCTGCTGGTGAGGGAGCACATGCAGAGGGCTCAGGAAGCCCAAAGAAGAGTGTATAACCGGTCTGCGAAAGTCAGACAGTTTCAAGTAGGGGACCGGGTGGCTGTCCTAATACCCACAGTGGAGAGCAAGTTCTTGGCCAAGTGGCAAGGTCCATTTGAGATAGTGGAAAAAGTGGGGGAGGTAAACTACAAGGTACACCAGCCAGGGAAAAGGAAGCCATACCAGATCTACCATGTGAATTTGTTGAAACCCTGGAGAGACAGAGACCAGGTATCCGCGGTGGTAGCGGTACAGTCAGGAGACCATGCAGGGATCGACCTGGTGCAGGTGGCTGCTACCTTAACTAGACCCCAAACCCAGCAAGCAAAGGAGTTTCTTCAAAGAAATAGGGACATGTTTTGAGGGTTGCCAGGACTCGCCAATGTCATCGAGCATGACATTGTAACTGACCCCAAGGTAAAAGTTTGGTTAAAGCCTTACCGTATCCCAGAAGCTCATAGGTGTCTGAAGAGGTCAAAAGAATGCTCAAGCTTGATGTCATTGAGGAATCGCAGAGCGAGTGGTCGAGTCCAATCGTGTTGGTACCCAAACCCAATGGCACTCTTCGCTTCTGCAATGATTTTAGAAAACTGAATGAAATCTCCAAGTTTGATGCTTATCCCATGCCACGGGTAGATGAGCTCATTGAGAGGCTGGGGCCTGCCAGGTATATTACCAGGCTGGACCTCACGAAAGGGTACTGGCAGATTCCCCTGACCAAGGAAGCTAGGGAGAAAACGGCCTTCTCTACCCCGGAAGGCCACTTCCAGTACAAACGAATGCCGTTTGGTTTACACTCTGCCCCCGCTACGTTCCAAAGGGCCATGGACAAAACTTTGCGTCTACATCATCGGTACATTTCGGTTTATTTGGATGACATCGTCATCTTCAGCCCTGATTGGGAGTCACATCTTCCCCGAGTTCAGGCAGTCGTAGACTCCCTGAGAATAGCAGGATTCACCATAAATCCAGAAAAATGTGCAGTTGGGGTGGAGGAAGCCAAGTACCTAGGGTACATTGTGGGTAGAGGGCTGGTAAAGCCCCAAATGAGTAAGGTGAAAGCCATACAGGACTGGCCCTGTCCCCTAACCAAGAAGCAGGTCAGAGCGTTTTTGGGCATAGTTGGCTACTACCGGAGGTTTATCCCCAACTTTGCCACCATTGCTGCACCCTTGACTGACCTGACCAAAGGCAGAAAGTCGGTGATGATAAAGTGGAATAACGATGCCGAAAAAGCTTTTCAGAAGCTTAAGACGGCATTGTGCCAGGATCCAGTGCTTGTTGCTCCAGACTTTAATAAGGATTTTGTTGTACAGACAGACGCTTCAAATGAGGGGTTAGGAGCAGTCCTGTCGCAGGTAATCAACGGGGAAGAGCACCCCGTAGTTTTCCTAAGTAGAAAGCTGACGTTGGCGGAGAAAAACTACGCGGTGGTGGAGCGGGAGTGTCTTGCCATTAAGTGGGCCTTGGACTCCTTGCGGTATTTCCTCCTAGGCAGAAGGTTTCGCCTGGTATCCGACCACGCCCGCTGACCTGGATGAGGCAAAATAAGCACACAAATGCCAGAGTAACGAGGTGGCTCCTGTCTCTCCAGGAGTTCAATTTTGTGGTGGAGCACAGACCCGGGAGACTACATCAGAATGCAGATGCCCTCTCCCGGGTCCACTGCATGGTGTCAAATGGTGCCTCCAACACCTCCGCGTTGAGGCAGAGTGGGGGATATGTACAGGACGCCAAGGTTGGGTCCTGGACGGGTGCTATGTGGCGCCTATATTCGGGATGTGGTCCCTTTAAGGGAATAATGGTAGGCCTCAGGGGGTCACCCAAAAATGGGTGACAAATTCCGGGGATAGTTTCAGGAGAAGACTGACTCGCGATCATCTCTATATTTTAAGAGAGATAGTTGGGACCCGGAATTTGGGAGGCTCTGAAGTGACATTTGGGTGGGAAAGAGCCTCCCTCCCTGACCACAGGGATTCGGCCCACAGGGGGTTAACGGCCTCCAGGAAGACAGACAGTCTATAAGATAGGAAGCAGTAGAGAGGTGGTGGTGAGGAGGAGAAGGAGATGAACACCTGTCTGAGGAGCTGTCTGGCTGTGTTGTTGTATTTGCTGTTTTGCTGTTTTGGAGGCTGCAAAAAGATCTCTGCAAGGACTCTAAAGAAACTTTTTGTTGAAGACCGATCTACAGAACTGTAGGTGCTTTTCTTTTCGTATTATTTGTGCTGAAGATAAGCGGACTTTAATTTATGTTTTTTATATGCTGAAGAAAAGCTTTATTTTTGATTTAATTATAAATAAATATATTTTGGTTTCACCTGATAACGGTTTATGCACTTAATCCCGCGGAGCTAGTATCCCCAAACTTCACAATATATAGTAACCTGGGGGATAGGTAGCAGGTACAAACACTTCCTGGGATAAGCAGGCTTTCAGGCACAGATACCAGATCCAGTGAGGTAGTGACAAACAGTGCTGTGTTTATTCGTGTTATATACAAGTCCATATACAGGTGCTGTACAGTGTTCCAGAAAACAAATGAGAAAAAAGGTAGCAAAACAAAAATCCAACCATGTCTCTGCTCTAACTACACAATAAGCAGGCTCCAACTACCAGGCTGAGCAAGCCTACCGCTTGTCAGTTTCTGCATAAATGGCTTAACAGCTTTTACCAACCTTGTGCTCTCACAGATCAGCGTTGTCCCTGTTTCCCAGTCAGAGAGCAAAGGTGTCTGCTCAGGTAAGCTTAAATTAGCCTGAGGAAGAGGACCAAGACCCGAACTGGTTCATGGCTCAGAGACTTCTGAATTTGTACGAGAGGAGCCTGGGAGACGTATAAACCCCAAACAGGACTTTTCCTGGCTCTCTCTGGGATGCTCTGCTACTATATATACATACAGATTCCCCCAATTAAGGACACTACATCAAATGTTAAGTTTTGCCAGAGGTAAATCTCTCAAGAAGGGATCTGAAACTCAATATTTAATTTAAACCCAGGGAAGTATTGGTCTTTAGGCAAAAAATCCACCAAGATTCCCTTTGCAATATTAATTCATTTCAGTCTCCTCCTTGATCATTTTGTTCAATATGTTAAAAAGTGTCAGAAACCATGAATCTGACTGAGAAAGAAGTACAGTTAAATCTCACTTGTTTAATAATAATAATAAAAAAAAACGTAAACAGAGTAAATGTAGTCAAAACATGTAGCCAGAGTTCAGGAACCAGAAAGGATAGTTAGACAAGCCAAAATGTAAGGGATCCATGGATGAGCATAGTAGAACAGCAAGCATGATCTGAATTCAGGGATGTCAGCCAAGCTAGTTTTTAAAAGGAACACAGGAGAACGTCTCTAGAGATGTGACCAAGGCAAAGTCAGAGATCATCTGGGCTGGACGTCTTAAGTAGGAAGCACTGGCGAGCAGGATATCATCAACAGGTGATTCACTGTGGAGAGATAGGAGCTGGCAATTAGCCGACAGCTGAGCAGCCAGCTCAGAGAAGGAAGGGCTGATCCCAGCCCTGACAGTACCCCCTCCTCAATGACCCCTCCCCCTTAGAGGACCACCATGCTTGAGGGATGAGACCCAAGAGCGTTCCTCCAGACCGTACCCTTTAAAATGCACCAGGTACTGTATGCGCCCACGGAACCTACTGGAGTCAACAATGGACTGTGTTTCATATTCCTCATGGTTCTCAACCTGTACAGGGTGAGGACGTGGCATCAGGGTGGTAAAGCGGTTACACACCAAAGGTTTTACTAAGGAGACATGAAATACATTTGAGATACGCATATTAGAAGGAAAGTCTAATGTGTAAGCCATTAGGTTAATCCTGCGAAGAATAAGGAAAGGCCCAATAAATCGAGGTGCGAAATTCAGAGAGGGAACACAAAGTCGGAGGTTGTGAGATGACAGCCAGACCCTGTCCCCAACCTGGTAGGAAGGCATAGGCAGGCGTTTGCGGTCAGCATGGAGTCTGTACCTATCATTAGCATGTCGCAAAGCCTCCTGGACTTGTGCCCAAGTGGAACGAAGATCACAAAGATGCTCCTTCAACGCAGGAATACTCTGTGGAACAAATGAGTCAGGCAACATGGAAGGTTGGAAAACATAGTTCGCCATAAACGGGAACAATCTGGAAGCAGAATTCAAGACACTATTGTGAGCAAACTCCACCCATGGTAAGAGGTCTGATCAGTTGTTTTGATGGGCAGAAATATATCAACGTAGGAATTGCTCCAAGGACTGATTGACTGATTCTGCGGCCCCATCTAACTGTGGGTGATACGCAGAGAAAGCAAGCTGAATTCCCAACTGCGCACAAAAGGCTCGCCAGAACCAGCACACAAACTGACTACCCCTGTCCAAGACAATCACCTTGGGTAGCCCATGTAAGTGAAAGATCTCCCGAGCAAAAATGGAAGCCATTTCCTTTATTAGTGGGCAACTTCTTAAGTGGAATACAATTAGACATTTTTGAGAATTTACATAGTTCCATAGTTACATAATTATTCAGGCTGAAAAAAGTCCATCCAGTTCAACCTTCAAAACAATAAATAAATAAAATAAAAAATATTTTACGATCCAATATACCCAATTTTATACCCACAGTTGATCCAGAGGAAGGCAAAAAAAATCCAGCAGAGTATGCTCCAATTTACTACAGCAGGGGAAAAAATTTTCCTTCCTGATCCCCCCAAGAGGCAATCGGATTTTCCCTGGATCAACTTTACCTATAAATGTTAGTACCCAGTTATATTATGTACATTCAGGAAAGTATCCAGGTCTTTCTTAAAACAATCTACTAAGATGGCCAGAACCACCTCTGGCGGGAGTCTATTCCACATTTTCACAGCTCTTACTGTGAAGAAAACTTTCCGTATTTGAATATGAAATCTCTTTTCCTCTAGAAGTAAAGAGTGCCCTGTGTCCTCTGGGTAGACCGTAAAGAGAATAACTCAACACTAGGGATGAGCTTCGTGTTCGAGTCGAACATACGTTCGACTCGAACATTGGCTGCTCGCCCGTTCGGCGAATTCCAAACGTTATGGGCCGTTCGCGCCAAATTCGTGTGGCGCTCACGGCCCACAATGCACTGCGCCATCGCAGTGCATTGCTGGCTCATGATTGGCCAAGCATGCACTGTGACCCCGCATGCTTGGCCAATCACAGCGCCGGCAGCGAGGAGAGCCATGATTGGCCACAGGCAGGATGCCTGTGGCCAATCATAGCTCAGGCTGTGTAGTACACGCCCCACACTATATAAGGCCGCCAGCGCGGCGGCCTTGTGTAGTGTGTTGACGTCTGAAGCAGTTAGTGGGTGTTCTGTGTACCTTCAACACAGTATACACCAATCGTTATCGGCTGATTTTTCGATCTTGCTCTTCTGTAGCGGTAGTTGTCTGTGTGCCCTGACAGCAGTATACACCGCTATATTCACCTCACCTATATAGCTAGCGATATATCTATCTTTTATAATAGAGCTTGCAGTCAGTGTTAGGAGCTTGTGCATGCTGTCTGCGTGCTCTGTACCCAGTACACACCGCTATATCCACCTAAATAGCTCTTCTCTATTTGAGCCATCTGCAGGAGTTATTGGAAGTTGTGTGTGTGCCTCCAGCACAGCACAGTATACTTCTGTATTTACCCTTTATTGCTGGTGTTCTATAATAAAGGCATCTGCAGGAGTTAGTGGGTGTTGTGTGCCTCCAGCACAATATACACCTGTATCTACCCTTTATTGCTGTTCTCTAATAGAGCCATCTGCAGGGCTTAGTGGGTGTTGTGTGCCTCCAGTACAGTATACCCCTTTATCTACCCTTTATTGCTGGTGTTCTATAATAAAGGCATCTGCAGGAGTTAGTGGGTGTTGTGTGCCTCCAGCACAATATACACTACCCAATTGCTGTTTTACCCAACTCCCTTCAGGCCATTACCAGGTCTGGAAAGCCAGCAAGGAGAGGCAGACAGGCGCGAGCCGATAAAAGAGGGCAAGCAGGCTCTGTGTCTAGAGACAACAGTGCTGGTCGTGGACGTGGTGCATCGTCATCAGCACGTGGCCATGGGACATGCTTGTCCTTCTTTTCGGCAGCTGGACATGTTGAGCCGCAACATGCCAACAACTTGGTAGAGTGGATGACCAAGCCCTCTTCATCCTCCTCATCCTCTCTCACCCAGTCTCAGGGTACTAGCAAAGCAGCTGCCAACGCATCGTCTTCCCTCGTCTCAATGTCATCATCAGTGACTCCTTCCCTGGACCCACCACGTCCTCCTGAGGAGTCTCCTGAACTCTTTGAGCACAGTGTTGGGTACATGATCCGGGAGGATGCCCAGTGTTTTGTAGGCTCTGATGATGACACTCAGCTAGAGGAAGGCAGTAGTGTGAATGCAGAGAGAGGGGATGCTCAAGAAGGACAGCAATCTGGCAGTCATGTTCCACAAGCTGCAGCATACTGCCAGGTTTGCTACAGCGATGAAGAGGGAGGGGATGATGAGGGCACTGACTCCACGTGGGTGCCTGGTAGGAGAGAGGAGGAGGAGGAGGAGAAGGAGGAGGAGGCACATGTCCAATGAGGCAGGATGCCCTCCGGGGGCCAGCTTAGGGGCAGCACACTGACTGAATCACACCGCAGAGCTCTGCCTGTGCAGGGCGCTGCCTCTACGCGTTATTCTAAAAGTTCTTTGGTGTGGGCCTTTTTTGAGACGAGTGCATCAGATCGCACCGCTGCTATTTGCAACATATGTCTCAAGCGTATCTCGCGTGGCCAAAACATCAGCCGCTTGGGCACCACATGCTTGACAGACATATGTTGACCTGCCATGCAGCTCGTTGGCAAGCGTACCTCAAAGACCCACACCAAAGAACAAAGCGGACCTCTCCTTGCTCCTCATCAGCTGGCATCTCCAACCCCCCTAGACCTTCAGTCCTCTCTGAAACCTGGTCTGAGAGGAATGAAGGTGTAGAATTAGGTGTGTCACAGCCAAGTGCTTCCGGGCACTCTGCTAGCAGTACACCCACGTCAGATTATAGCAGGCAAATGTCCCTGCCCCAGCTGCTGGACCGGCAAAATAAGGTAACTCCCAGCCATCCACATGCCCAGCGGTTGAATGCTAGCTTGGCTAAATTGCTAGCACTTCAACTACTGCCTTTTCAGTTGGTAGACTCGGCCCCCTTCCGTGAGTTTGTACAATGTGCGGTTCCTCAGTGGCAGGTCCCCAAACGCCACTTTTTCTCACGGAAGGCGATTCCGGCTCTCTACCGGCATGTGGAAGGCAATATCCTTGCCTCGCTGGACAGGGCGGCCAGCGGTAAGGTGCCTATTACCGCTGACTCATGGTCCAGCAGGCAAGGACAGGGACGTTACCTGTCTTTCACGGCCCATTGGGTCACTCTTCTGGCAGCTGGGAAGGATGCAGGACAAGATGCAGTAGTGTTGGAGGTTGTTCCGCCACCACGCCTCCAAAATGCTACTATTGGTTGTGACACACCTCTCTCCTCCACCCCTCCTCTTCTTCTTCCTCCATGGCCTCTTCCAGTGCTCTGTCCTCAGAACCAGCGGTGCTCCGTAGGCGTTCCAGGGGCTATGCAAGTACGCAGGCAAAACGATGCCATGCCGTGCTTGCGCTGGTTTGTTTGGGGGACAGGAGCCACACTGGGGTGGATGTTTTGTCAGCTCTGCAGGGGCAGGCCGAGAGGTGGTTGATGCCACGCCAGCTTAAGCCAGGAATGGTGGTTTGCGACAATGGCACCAACCTCCTCTCCGCCCTCCGTCAGGGACAACTGACCCATGTGCCCTGTGTAGCTCACGTCCTTAACCTGGTGGTGCAGCGGTTCTTGGGCAGGTACTTACAGGATGTCCTGAAGCAGGCCAGGAAAGTCTGTGTGCATTTCCGCCGATCATTTAATGCCTGTGCTTGGCTGGCTGAGTTCCAAAAGGAGTTGAACCTGCCCAAGAACCGCCTTATATGTGACATGCCCACCAGGTGGAACTCAACATTGGCCATGCTGCAGCGGCTGCACATGCAGCAGAGGGCCATAAATGAGTACCTGTGCGACTACGGCACCAGCAAAGGGTCAGGGGAGCTTGGTTTTTTCTCACCATGCCAGTGGGGAATAATCAGGGATGCATGCACTGTCCTGTCACCGTTTGAGGAGGCCACAAGGATGGTGAGCAGTGACAGTGCATGCATCAGTGACACTGTACCTCTTGTCCACCTCTTGGAGCATATGCTGCGTGGAATAATGGACAGGGCACTTGAGGCAGAACAGAGGCAGGAAGAGGAAAACTTCCTTGCCTCTCAAGGCCCCCTTTATCCAGACAGTGTTCCTGCTGTGCCACCCATCACACAGGAAGAGGATGAGGAGGAGGAGGATGATTGTGTCAGCATGGAGGTGGAGGCTGGCACTCAGCATCAGCAGCAGCAGCAGTCTTGTAGGGATGATTTACAGTCCCAAGAAACCCGTGGACTTGTACGTGGCTGGGAGGAGGTAGCTGAGGATCATGCTGTCCTTAGTGACCCAGAGGACTCCGGACCGAATGCCTCAGCTAACCTACGCTGCATGGCCTCCCTGATCCTACAAAGCCTGCGGAAGGATCTTTGTATTCTTCAGATCAAGGAGAGGGACCATTACTGGCTGGCCACTCTCCTTGATCCACGGTACAAGGGTAAGGTTGCCGACCTTATCTTGCCATCGCAGAGGGAGCAGAGGATGAGAAATCTCCGGGAGGCCTTGCAGAAAGGTCTGTGCAACGAGTTCCCAGAGACTGGGAGGTTGCAAACTCCTGGTCCTGGACAACGTGTTGCTGAGGCATCGGTCAGAAGGAGCGGTGAAGAAGGTGGCCGTCTGACTGATGCTTTCAGACAATTTTTTAGTCTGCAGCCCCAAGCTATGATCGGTTCCAGCAACCATCGCCAGTGTCTGATTTACATGGTGCAGGAAAACCTGATATGTTGGAAGAACATTTCTGCTTCTGGGTGATGCCATCAGCCCAATTTTTCTGCCCCTGTTTAACAGGGGCGTTTAATTAGAATTTTTGATGCAATGCTTTGCAGCAGGGCTAATTTCTGCAATAAAGCTAGAGTATATGGGAGAGGTTGCAGTGTCGTGGCACCAGCACCAGTGCCTAAGGCCCAATTTTTCTGCCCCTGTTTAACAGGGGCATTTAATTACAATTTTTGATATAATATTTCACAGGAGGGCCCGTTCCTGTGCCCACCCAGAGTAACTGTGAGGACTTATAGTGTTGTGGCACCAGCACCACAACCACCAAAGGTAAATTTTTCTACCACTGTTCAACAATGGCATGTAATTACAATTCTTGATATAATCGTTCACAGCAGGGCGCTCCAGCGCCCACCAAGAGTCACTTTGAGGGCTTACAATGTTGTGGCAAAACCAACACCTTGTTCCGCCATTTCTGCAGAGCATATAGGGCAGGCCCCTACTTGCAAACATCCAACTTACAAACATCTCCTACTTGCAAACGGAAGGAGACAACAGCAAGTGAGATGAAAAAAGATGTACGACAAAACAAATTATACAGGGGTGATAACCCTTCCCTATGTTTTCCAAAAAGCTTAAAAATAGTTTTTTTTGACTGGAGCTACACTTTAAAAATGTACCAGTTGAAAATTACAAACAGATTCAACTTAACACAACAAACCTACACAGTCCCTGTCTTGTTTACACCGCCTGTATACTGCTGTTCTGAGTATATAGGGCCTGGGGGCCACACGCATTTCCCTTTTTTAATATGGGTACGAGGTTCTCCTTAATATGCGTACAAGACCCAAAGGGGCTGGTAATGGACAGGGAGGGCTACCCATGCCATTTTTCTCAATGATTTTCAACCATATTGCAGGAACCAGATATAACATTAAAACCGCAAGCAGTTTTAAATAATGTTATTTCCGTTTAATGTCATTTTGTGCAGGGACTGTTCTAAACACTGGAAACACGTGGCACTTCACAGGCATACTACAGACACCCCCCAGGCACGATATTTAACCACTTCCGACCAGCGCACGACGATGTACGTTGACAGAATGGCACGGGCAGGCATATTGGCGTACATGTACGTCCAATCTTCAATGCCGCCCTGCCATCGGGAGCGCGCCGCCGGCGGCGCGCTCCCACGCTGGTCGGGACCCCCGTGAGTCCGGTCGTGGGACCCGCTGACTCGATCGCCGCGGGCATCGCCACGGGCATCCCCGCAATCGTCTCACGGGACGGCTGAATGGAGGAAATGCTGTGTAAAATAGCATTTCTCCATTCTGCCTAGCAACTAGTGACGCTGATCTCTGCTCCATGTGATTGGAGCAGAGATCAGTGTTCACTAAATGAAACCCCCCCACAGTTAGTAACACACCCCTAGGAACACTTAACCCCTACACTGCCACCCACTGGTTAACCCTTTTACTGCCAGTGTCATTTACACAGGAATCACTGCATTTATATAGCAGTGATTACTGTATAAATGACAATGGTCCCAAAAATGTGTCAAAAATGTCCGATGGGTCCCCCACAATGTCGCAGTCACAATAAAAATCGCTGATCGCCGCCATTACCTATAAAAAAAAAAAAATAATAAAAAATTATTAATAAAAATGCTATAAAACTATCCCTATTTTGTAAACGCTATAACTTTTGCGTAAACCAATCAATAATCGCTTATTGCGATTTCTTTTTACCAAAAATATGTAGAAGAATACGTATCGGCCTAAACTGAGGGAAAAAAAAAAATTTTATATATTTTTGGGGGATATTTATTATAACAAAAAGTAAAAAATAATGCGTTTTTTTTCAAAATTGTCGCTCTATTTTTGTTTATAGCGCAAAAAATAAAAACCGCAAGGGTGATCAAATACCACCAAAAGAAAGCTCTATTTGTGGGAAAAAAAGGACGTCAATTTTGTTTGGGAGCCAAGTCGCACGACCACGCAATTGTCAGTTAAAGCGACGCAGTGCCGAATCGCAAAAAGTGGTCTGGTCTTTGACCAGCAAAATGGTCCGGTCTGAAAGTGGTTAAAGGAATATTTCACTTTTTTTTTTCACTTTAATCATCATTAAAATCAGTGCTCCCACCAAAAGCCATTTTTAAAAACATTTTAGGCATTTAACCAATTCCCCTGGGGCAGGAGCCAGGTCCCCAAACCCTTTTTAGGACAGTATCTTGCATATTAGCCGTTAAAATTAGCACTTTTAATTTCGAACGTTCAAGTCCCATAGGGGTTCTAACGTTCGTACGAATTTGGGGTCCGTTTGAAAGTTCTGGTGCGAACCGAACCGGGGGGTGTTCGGCTCATTCCTACTCAACACCAAGTTCACTATATGGACCCCTTATATATTTAAACACGTTAATCATATCCCCCCTTATTCTCCTCTTCTCAAGAGAGAATAAATTCAGTTCCTCTGATCTTTCCTCATAGCTGAACTCCCCCATGCCTCTTATCAGTTTGGTGGCCCTTCTCTGCACTCTCTCAATTTCCCAAATGTACTTTTTGAGAACTGGCGCCCAAAACGGAACTGCGTATTCCAGGTGAGGTCTTACTAATGACTTAAACAGGGGCAAAATTATATCTCTCTCTCTGAAGTCCATACCTCTCTTAATAAAAGAAAGGACTTTGCTTGCTTTGGAAACCACAGCTTGGCATTGCATGTTATTATTGAGCTTATGATATACCGAAACCCCCAGATCCTTCTCCACCACGGATTCCCCCAATTGTTCTCCCCCTAGCATGTATGATGCATGCATATTCTTAGCCCCAAGTGCATAAATTTACATTTCTCAACATTAAACCCCATCTGCCACATAGTCGCCCAATTAGACAGTGCATTGAGGTTGGCTTGAAAATTGGAGACATCCTGTAAGGACGTTATTCCACTGCATAGCTTGGTGTCATCTGCAAAGACAGAAATGTAACTTTTGATCCCAGACCCAATATCATTTATAAAGATATTAAAAAGAAAGGGTCCCGGCACTGAACCTTGGGGTACACCACTGATAACCTTAGACCATTCAGAGTAAGGCCGCGTACACACGGGCGGATTGTCTGTCCAACTTAGTCCGCTGAACCGTGTTTCAGCGGACAATCCGCTCGTGTGTGGGCTTCAGCTGACTTTTTCAGCGGACTGTCTGACGAACAAAGTCTTACGGAATTTCCGTAATTTTGTCCGTTCAAACTTGGTTTTGTCCGTCCAAACTTGGTTTCAGTGGACAGTCCGCTCGTGTGTAGGCAAGTTGGACGGACTAAGTATGGCGCATGCTCAGAAAGGATTTACACGGCCGAAGGTTGCATTGCAGTGTATAGGACGTAGTTTTTCTAGTCCCGTCGTACGTGCTGTACACGTCATCGCGCACGCTTTCAGCGGACTGTCTGCTCATCGTGTGTGGTCAAGTCCGTTCATTCAAATTTTGAACGGACTGTCTGTCGGATTGTCTGACGAACTTAGTTGGGCAGACAATCCGCCCGTGTGTACGCGGCCTAAGAAACATTAACCACTACTCTCTGAATTCTGTCTTTTAACCAGTTTTCTATCCATTTACAAACTGATATTTCCAGGCCTGTAGACTCTACCTTACACATGAGCCGCATGTGGGGAACTATGTTGAACGCTTTTGCAAAATCCAAGTATACCACGTCCACAGCCACCCCTCTGTCCAAGGTTTTACTTACCTCTTCATTAGGGATGAGCTTCGTGTTCGAGTCGAACGTACGTTCGACTCGAACATTGGCCGTTCGGGCGTTCGGCGAATTCCGAACGTTTTGGCCGTTCGCGTCAAAATTCGAGTGACGCGTGCGCGGACCACAATGCACTGCGTTGGCGCAGTGCATTGCTGCCCGATGATTGGCCAAACATGCACTGTGACCCCGCATGCTTGGCCAATCGCAGCGCCGGCAGCGAGGAGAGCCATGATTGGCCACAGGCATCCTGCCTGTGGCCAATCATAGCTCAGGCTGTGTAGTGCACGCCCCACACTATATAAGGCCGCCTTTAAGGCGGCCTCCTGTAGTGTGTTACTTTGCATCTGAAGCAGTGGGTGTTCTGTGTACCTTCAACACAGTACACACCAATCGTTTTTGGCTGATTTCCTATCTTGCTGCTGTGTAGTGGTTGTTGTCTGTGCCCTGACTGCAGTATACACCACTATATTCACCTCACCTATATAGCTAGTGATCTAGCTTTAACCACTTAACAACTGCCCATTGCCGATTAACGGCTTCAGGGCGGTTGTTTAACTCAGAGAGGCCGTTAATTAACGGCCTCCCAGAATTCTGCTCTCGCGTGCCCCGAGGTGTGCGCACTCGAGAGCATCCGTGACCGCCGGGTCCATAGGACCCGGCGCATCACGGTAAACGCCCGCTCATAGCGGCCGTTTACCACGTGATTGCTCCGTCAAATGACGGAGTGATCACTTGGAAACAAACCGGCGTCATGTTATGACGCCTGTTCCTCCCTCCCCTTTCTGTACCGATCGGTACAGCGGAGGGGAAAGAGATCGGTGTCAGCAGCGATGTGGGCTGCATCTGCAGTGCCCACATCGCTGCTCACCGAATTTAACCCCTCAATTCCCTGCCAATACTCTGCAATACCAGTGCATACTCTGCAGTACCCTGCCATTACTCTGCAGTACCCCGCCATTACTCTGCAGTACCCCGCCATTACTCTGCAGTGCAGTACCCCGCCATTACTCTGCAGTGCAGTACCCTGCCATTACTCTGCAGTGCAGTACCCTGCCATTACTCTGTAGTACCCCGCCATTACTCTGCAGTGCAGTACCCCGCCATTACTCTGCAGTGCAGTACCCTGCCATTACTCTGCAGTGCAGTACCCCGCCATTACTCTGCAGTACCCCGCCATTACTCTGCAGTGCAGTACCCTGCCATTACTCTGCAGTGCAGTACCCTGCTATTACTCTGTAGTACCCCGCCAATACCCCGCCAATACTCTGTAATACCCTGCCATAAATTGCCATACCCAGCCATACTTAGAGATACCCAGCCATACTCGGTGATACCCTGAAATACCCAGCCATAGACGCCCCCCACCCCTCACCGCCCTCCGGTGCTTCTACCAACTCGCCAGTACGATCAAAGCCAGAATCTTTTTTTTATTTTTTATTTCAGGCTTCCCAGCCTAGAGGTGAGATGTGGGGTCATATTGACCCCCCAGATTTCACTGTAAAGAGGACCTGTCACCCCATATTCCTATTACAAGGGATGTTTACATTTCTTGTAATAGGAATAAAAGTGATCAAAAATATATTTTTGGGAAAAAAAATGTCAAACTAAAATAAATAAAGTAAAATGAACAATAAAAAAATAAAATAAAAATTAAAGCGCCCATGTCCCCATGTGCTCGCATGTGCCACACATGTGAGGTATCGCCGAGAATGTTAGAGCGAGAGCAATAATTCTAGTCCTAGACCTCCTCTGCAACTCAAAACATGTAACCAGTAAAAAAATATTTAAAGCGTCGCCTATGGGGATTTTTTAAGTAGCGACGTTTGGCGCCATTCCACGGGCATGTGCAATTTTGAAGAGTGACATGTTTGATATCTATTTACTCAGCATAACTTCATCTTTCACTTTATGCAAACATTGGGCTAACAAGTGGTTAATAATAGAGCTTGCAGTCAGTAGTGTTAGGAGATAGTGCGTGCTGTCTGCGTGCTCTGTACCCAGTACATACCGCTATAATATAGGGCAGGCCCCTACTTTCAAACATCCAACTTACAAACATCTCCTACTTGCAAACGCAAGGAGACAGCAGCAAGTGAGATGAAAAAAGATGGACGACAAAACAAATTATACAGGGGTGATAACCCTTCCCTATGTTTTCCAAAAAGCTTAAAGATAGTTTTTTTGACTGGAGCTACACTTTAAAAATGTACCGCTTGAAAATGACAAACAGATTCAACTTAACACAACAAACCTACACAGTCCCTGTCTTGTTTGCACCGCCTGTATACTGCTGTTCTGAGTATATAGGGCCTGGGGGCCACACGCATTTCCTTTTTTTAATATGGGTACGGGGTTCCCCTTAATATGCGTACAAGACCCAAATAGGCTGGTAATGGGCAGGGAGGGCTACCCATGCCATGTTTCTCAATGATTTTCAACCATATTGCAGGAACCAGATATAACATTGAAACCGCAAGCAGTTTTAAATGGTGTTATTTCCGTTTAATGTCATTTTGTGCAGGGACTGTTCTAAACACGGGAAACACGTGGCACTTCACAGGCATACTACAGACACCCCGCAGGCACCATATTTAAAGGAATATTTCACTTTTTTTTTTTCACTTTAATCGTCATTAAAATCAGTGCTCCCGCCAAAACGGTAGTTTTTAAAACTTTTTTTTGCAGTGACCCATGTCCCCTGAGGCAGGAGGCAGGTCGCCAAACCCTTTTTAGGACACTATCTTGCATATTAGCCGTTAAAATGAGCACTTTCCAATTCGAACGTTCGAGTCCCATAGACTTCAATGGGGTTCTAACGTTCGTACCGAACGCGGGGGTCGTTCGCAAGTTCTGGTGCGAACCGAACCGGGGGGTGTTCGGCTCATCCCTACTCTTCATAAAAAGAAATCAGGTTTGTTTGACAACTTCTGTCTTTCATGAATCCATGCTGTCTGTTGCTTAAAATGTTTTTTTTTCAGCAATAACTCATCTATGTGGTCTTTTATTAAATGCTCCAGTATCTTCCCAATTATAAAAGTTAAACTTACAGGTCTATAGTTACTTGGTAAAGACTTTGATCCCTTTTTAAACATAGGCACCATGTTCACCCTGCGCCAATGCAGTGGTACTATTCCCTCATTAATGAGTCCCTAAAAATGACATACAATGGCTCTGAAATTAGAGAGCTCAAATCTTTTAGGATCCGTGGGTGGATGCCATCAGAGCCAGGTGCTTTATCCACCTTTACTTTGTCTAAATATTTCTGGACCATATCACTTTTGAGCCATTGTGGATCATTCGGGGATATGTCAATACCACCCCCATTATGGACATGAGCTCCCCCATGCCCTTTTGTATACATAGAGCTGAAGAAAGTATTTAATAAATTAGCCTTCTCTTTGTCCCCAGTCACCCACTCCAGATTATTTTGTAAAGGACCTACATGCTCAGACCTGACCTTTTTACTATTAATATATTTGAAGAATTTTTTGGGGTTTGTCCTGCTATATTTTGCATCTTGCATTCTTTGTAACATTTAAATGACACTAGTGTTCCTTAATTTTTATATTTTTTAAAAGCTGTTCTCTTATTGTTTATAGCTTTTTTAACTTTGGCCGTGAGCCACTTAGGTTTTGTTTTTAGCCTTTTAAACGTATTGCCCATGGGAATATACTTTGCAGTGAGGTCCCAAACAGTCTTTTTGAAGAATTCCCATTTCTGTTCTGTGCCCATTGATGCCAATATTCTCTCCAAATTCCTGGAGAGCAGCCCTCATCCTTGGAAAATTTGCTCTCTTGAAGTTAAGTGTTTTTATCTTACCTGTATGTATTTCTTGTTTAGCGCTAACATCAAATGAAATCATGTTATGATCACTGCTACCCAGGTGTCCCTTTATCTGGACATTAGTAATAAGCTCTGCATGGTTTGAGATTACCAGGTCCAAAAGAGCTTCATTCCTAGTTGGGGCCTCAATAAACTGAACCATAAAATTGTCCCGTAATAGGGTTATCATTTTTTTGCCCTTTAACTGTCCCAGCAGTGCCATTACTCCAGTCAATTTCTGGGTAGTTAAAATCCCCCATTATTATCACTGTCCCAGCCCTTGCAGCCCTTTCCATATGTGCAAGGAGCTGAATCTCTACCTCTTCATTAACATTGGGTGGTCTATAACAAACTCCAATGATTAATGTTGAACTACACCCATCTATATGCAGTTCCACCCATAAAGCTTCAGACTCATCACACTCTCCATAAACCAGGTCCTCTTTCACACTTGCTTTGAGATCACTTCTCACATAGAGACAGACCCCACCACCTTTCCTTTTTACTAGGCTTATGCAATTAGTTTCGTAACGAATCGAAATTCGGCCGAATTTTGCATCTTTCGGACATTCGGATGAATCCGAATGTCCGAATAAAAAAATAACTAATAACAACGAATACAAAAGAAATATAACAAATGAATTCAAATGAATTCGACATGATTCGGTAATTCTTTAAAGCTCTAATGAAACAAAGGTCAGCTCAAAGTAAATCTTATAGTCCAATCAGCTAATTAATTTTGTGCTGGAGGTTGGATTACTGGCAAAGTACATTTCTGAGAACTGAGTGAGAAGGGTGTTGTATTGTATTTGAGCAGAGGAGACGTTGTCATTGTGTGTGTTAAAAGATTCAATAAACAAACGACTTTCCAAACTACGAATCATTATCACGAATGTCTATACATACATAAATAGGGAATTTCAACGAATACGAATGAATGAATTAGACACTCTACTAATAATTACGAATTATCCGAAAACGTACTAACGTAACATAACGAATATAACAGAACAAAATTATGTATTTTACGAATGACAACGAACCGAAACTAAACAAAATTTTATGTTGTGCACAAGTCTACTTTTTACCCTGTCTCTCCGAAAGAGTGCATAGCCAGGAATATTAATAGTCCAGTCATGTGAAGATTGAAGCCAAGTTTCAGCAATACCAATTACATCATAGCTCTCCTCATGCACCAAAGCTTCCAACTCACTTTGCTTGGCAGACTTCTGGCATTGGTGTACAAACAATTTAATGCATTATTACATTTTGCTCTGGTGTTTTTCATATCATTTTTAGTAGTACAAATGGCACTATAGTTTCCAATGGCTGTTTGCAACATGGGAAATTTCTTGTCACCTGCCATAACCCTTCCCCCATCTATCCCCATTCCACCCTCCATTAATGCCTGATCCCTAACTTACCTGTCTGCCTGATGTAATTCTAGTTCACCCTCCCCCCTCAATCCTAGTTTAAATATAGTTTAAATACTACTCCAGTCTTCCCATAAACCTCTTGCCCAGCACAGCAGACCCCCTTCCATTCAAGTGCAAACCGTCTTTAGCATATAGGATGCACCCCAATGAAAAGTCAGCCCAGTGCTCTAGAAACCCAAATCCCTCCTCCCTACCACCATACATCAACCACCATAAGGATAACTGTTTCACCCTAGGAGTTGGGTAACTCGATAATGAAACCCATAGATAGGTGGGTCCAGGGACTCTCTCCATTGGGTATGGGTTGTAGGAGGCCCACTGGAAGATGTTGTGGAGTCTTACTCTGAGCACACATGGAACAGGCCACTATGAAGGCAGTTACATCAGCATGTAGACTAGGCCACCAGAATTGTTGGGAAATTGCCCAAAAGAATTGATTCTTCCCAGGGTGGCCAGCAGTCTTGGGAGAATCGTAAGTCTGGAGCATGCCGGTACAGAGACTCTCTGGGACAAAGCAGCGGTCACAAGGTTTCTCAGGAGGAGCATGAACCTCAGCAGCAAGAATTTTGTCACCTAAATCAGAAGTGAGACTGGTGTGAACTGTAGCCAGAATACGATCAGGAGGAATCACAGGAACCGGAACCGACTCCATCTTGGAAGTGGAGGAAAATTGTCTTGACAAAACGTCAGCCCTTACATTCTTAGTACTGGGTAAGAATGAGACAATGTAATTGAAACTAGAGAAGAAAAGAGCCCATCACGCCCTTCTGAGAGAGAGGCATTTAGCCTCAGACAAGAATGTGACATTCTTATGGTCAGTAAGAATGAGAACCGGCACAGTGGTACCTTCAAGGAGATGTCTCTATTCTTTCAGGGCTAAAATGATTGCTAACAGCTCTCTGTCACCAATCTCATAATTTCACTCTGCAGGTGACAATTTCTTGGAAAAGTAGCCACAAGGATGCATAGCGCTCTCAGAGGTAGGACGTTGAGACAGAAGAGCGTGAACTCCTGTCTCAGAAGCATCAACCTCAAGGATAAAAGGTAACATATGATCAGAATGTGCTAACACAGGAGCAGAAACAAAGCCAGCCTTGAGACTCTCAAAGGCCTTAATGGACTCTGGAGACCAATACTCTGGGTTACCGTCCTTTATGGTCATATCAGTCAGGGGCTTGATCAGAGATGAGAAGTTACAAATAAAAAACCAGCAGTGGAAATGATATAACCCAGAAATGTAACCTGTTTACAATGGAATTTGCACTTCTCCAATTTACAATAGAGATTGTTCTCTCTAATGCCCTGTACACACAGTCAGAAATTCCGATGGAAAAGGTCCGATCGGATTATATTGTCAGAAAATATTATCGTGTGTGGGCTATATCAGACTTTTTCAGTCGGAAATTCCAACGGAAAAAAATTGAGAGTAGGATCTCAAATTTTCCAACAAAAAAATCCGATCTGACTTTTTCCGATCTTTTGTAGAGAATTCCGATCAAACAAAGTGCCACACATGCTCAGATCAAATTACGAGACCAAAGCTATTGGCTACTATCCTCAACGTAGTCCCATCATAACAAACGAACGTCATCACGTTCCGAACGATCGGATTTTCCATCAACTTTGTCTGACCATGTGTATGCAACACCAGTTTAGGACAAAATCCGTCTGAAAAAATCCAACAGATTTTGTTGTCAGAATGTCCGACCGTGTGCACAAGGCATTCGTTTCTGAAGCACATAACAGACATCTGTGTGGTGGCTCTCTAGGGACTTGGAAAATATGAGGATATAGTCGAGATAAACCACCTCACATAACTGCAACAAATCTCGGAGGACATCATTAAGTCAATTCCTGGAAAACTGCCTGGGCTTTACAAAGGACAAAAGGCATTACAGGGTACTCATAATGGCTTGTTTCGGTATTAAACACAGTTTTCCACTCATAGCCCTCCTTAATCCATGAGATTGTATGCCCCTCTCAAATCAAGCTTCCTGAAAACCGTTGCTCCCTTGAGGCAGTCAAATAACTTCATAATGAATGAAATTGGATAGGCATTTTTAATCGGGAAAAGATTGAGGCCCCTATAATCAATACAAGGTCTCAGTTCACCACACTTCTACTTAACAAAGAAGAAACCAGCACCAGCAGGAGATGAGGATTTGCAAATGAAACCTTGAGAAAGTGCGTCTGCAACATACTCCTCTATGGCCTTATCCTCCAAGACCGACAAAGGGTAAACCCGGCCACAAAGGTGTATGGCACTAGGATGAAAGGTCAATCGTGCAATCATATGACCGGTGTGGAAGAAAACTACTGCTTGACCTTTGTCAAAGACATCGCTAAAATCCTAAAATCTCAGTGCTCTCCCCCGGCAGAGAGGAGGGAGAAGAAGTGCACAGGACCTTGGCTACCTTCGGGAAGCATGTCTTACTGCATTGTTTTGACCAGGAGACAACCTCAGCACAGAGACAATCAAAAGAGGGGTCATGCCTTTGTAACCAAGGATAACCAATAACCAGCGGAAACTTAGGTGAGGAAATAATTTGGAATTGGATTATCTCATGGTGAAGCGCCTCTATGGCCTTGCACAATGGAACAGTCTCATGAGTCACATGGGCAGGCTGTAGAGGTCTCCCATCAAGAGCCTCAATGGGAAGTGTCACACAGCTGCAGTGGAATCGAGTGCTTCAATACAAAGGCAGCATCAGCAAATGGGCCTGAATAGCGAATTTTCTTTTCTTTTCATGTGTAGAGATCACTTTTCTATGCTGGCAGCTTCCCTACATTTATTTCATTAGGGTTTACAGATAAGTGGAGTGCACTAGTACTCTTTGTTTACATTTTTATTTTATCATCAGCGAATAGCTCTGCAGCCCCAGCAACTCAGCCCAAGAAAGGGTAACCAAAACCAGGGGCCTATACTTCTGGATAACTGGGGACAAAACAACACCACCTAAGGTCTATCCATGAAAGGACCGCAAGGTCCGGGAGTTCCATGGATGGGTAGGACAAGACTTCAAAAAGTGACCTGCCTGGCCACAATAAAGGCACAATCTCTATTTCCTCCTAAATGTTTTCTCATCCGCAGAGAGATGCGTGAAGCCCAAGTGCATGGGTTCATTTTCACTGGCTGACTCAGTACCAGGAGGCATGGGAGGTGAGGGAGGCAAGGGTTGGGCTGCAAGGCTCAGAGACAAATATACGGAAGGCTTCCACAAGTGGTCCTTAAAAGAGTCTCTCTATGAGTCTGGAGTCAATGAGGGTGGCAAACGTGATCAACTTCTCCAGCTCAGTGGGTATTTCTTGGGCTGCTATCTCATCCTTCATGGTATCCGAGAGGTCATGAGAAAAAGCAACCACAAGGGCCTTATTGTTCCAAGCAACCTCTGCTGTCAGAGTACGGAATTCAATGGCTTAATCGGCAACAGTTCTCGTACTCTGTTTGATAGATATAAGGCACTTGACAGCAGAAGCAGAGCATGTGGGAACATCAAATACCCCTTTAAAAGAAGCCACAAACTCAGGGTAACTCAAGACAACAGAGTTTGCCGAGGCCAAGGCTCTCTCAGAAAGCAAAGATATCACAAAACCTACTTTGCTTCATTCCATGGGAAATACCTGGGGCAGCATCTCAAAGTATATCTCAACCTGGTTGAGAAACCCTCTGCATTGGACTGGATCACCCCAAATCATTGGGGAAGCAGAGCGGAACCAGACATACTTCTTATAGAGGTAATACTCGAGGCGTACAAGGCTGTACAATGTGCTGTCCTATTATGGAGTAGACATGTGCATTTGTTTTTGTCCAAATGCATTTTCATCCGAATTTCAGGTATTTAAGTGCAGAATCTGAAAATGAAAGATCCGACATAAACTTATGCCGCGTACAAACGGGCGGACTGCGTACTTAGTCCGTCGAAACACATTTCAGCGGACAGTCCGCTCATGTGTGGGCTTCAGCAGACTTTTTCAGCGTGCAGTCCGGCATACTAAGAATTTCGGATTTTTCTAAATTCTGTCCGTCGCACTTTGGTTTCAGCGGACAATCCGCTCGTCAGTATGCTAGTTCGACGGACTAAGAATGGCGCATGCCCAGAAAGGATTTACACGGCGGAAGGGTGCTTTGCTGTGTATTGGACTTCCTATTTCTAGTCCCGTCGTATGTGCTGTACACGTCATCGCGCAAGCTTTCGACGGACTGTTTGGGTATCCGTGTGTGGTCAAGTCCGTTCAGTGGAAAGTACGACGGACTGTCCGTCGGATTGTATGACGAACTAAGTACGCCATACAGTCCGCCCGTGTGTACGCGGCATAATGCTTTATTTTCATTTTCGTTGTGACAACAGTTCGATATAGATAGGAGATTCAACATGACGCTGACAATAGCAATATGTGTATTTTCGAACCTGTGGTCGAATGTGCCTAACCTTAACTCTATTAGTCCAGGATTATTCTACATAGATAGAAAAGATTTGACATAGAGAGAACAGATCACTGCTGGAATTGGGTGGGGGAAGTAAAATAAAAATAATGATGATGATGAATGTTATTTGCTGATTGTAACCAAAGAGGAGGAGCAGTAAAATAGCTAGAACTAAGGACACATGTACAGCCAACTTACTTTCACTTACGATTGCTAGCAGAGAGAGACACGCTGAATCATTTCAGAAGACAGTCAGTCTTAGCTGGTCCGTTTGTCAGAGAACCTAAATTATTTAGCAATTAAGCATAAGTACAGCAGCAGAACAATAGTGAAGCAAGCTACAGTTCAACTTAACTTTTTCATAATAATTTGCTGCTATTGTGTTAGTGTTGTGAACTTGATAGTGATACTAGTGTTACCAGTGTTGTGATAGCCTCAGAGGCTGTCCGTCTTGTGGGGGGGGGGGGGTTGTTATTATAGATTCTATATTATAGATTGAGATTCTATATAGATTCTATATACCCTATCTTGTTACCTGTCTGATCAGTGATCACTATCACCAGTCCATTTTCTGTTTGAACTATATACATTCAACATGAACAACAAAGATTTGTCAAAGCAGCGAAAAACATACAAATGCTGAATATTTGGCTTATGGTGTCTGTCGAAAGTTCCAAGAAGATTTGACGGAGCAGCTAAACTATACAAAGTCATACAGTTTAGCTGCTCCGTCAAATCTTCTTTGAACATTCGACAGACACCATGAGCCTTCAATGACAGATTCGACCTTAATTAATTTGGATTTTCGGACGAATGCAATTTTTAATGAAAAACAAAATAAATAAAAACGAATTTCGGGAGTAGCTAAATAAATATATTTTTTGGAGAAAAACGAAATTCCGAAACAAAATATTTCAGTGTGCACATGTCTATTGTGGAGTAAATATTGCCTATTTCAGCTGCATGTGTATGATCATAGATCCTTCTCCAAAACTCAAATTGTCTTGCCTATATAAAAGGCATTGCACAATTGGGTCATAATATAAATAATGCCTCTTGTTTGGCAGTTAACAAACTTTTTAGGCCGAAAGGTCTGTCCATTTGGAAGAGTAGGAGTTGGATCAATGCAGCTATATTGGCAAAAAATGACATGTACCGCAAGAAAAGTGCTTAACTGAGCAATTGTGGCTGTGGACACATTTTTAGAGGTATAACAAGTTTATCATGTAAATACGGTGTTCGTTTAAACGTGATCTGAGGGTATGAAGGTAAAGCTTGGGTGATTTGGGGATCAGGGGTTTGTCCCACCATGGGAAAAGTTCCTTGTACTGGGAGGATATGCAGGATTCCCCTCCCCTGTGTCACGCTGAGCTTCTGGGTGGTGGTAGTCATGCAATGCATGCTGGCATCACTGCATCTTTTTTGATGTACACCACCTAATGCGCCACACCCACCAGAGGTGACGGGCCTGGGTGCTGTGTGTGATGGGGAAAGATAGTGTAGGAATTCATGCCCATTGTGGCGTCTGCCACCATCTGCTGCTCAGGTTCAATCTATAAAGAGGCTTGGCCCTTTCAGCTTTTTTGGTTCACAAATCAGTGTGAACCAATCTGTTATTGTAATTGGCTCATTAGCCCCTGTGTTAAGCTGTTACTGGCATGCGTATCTGATTTCTATACATAAACATTGTAAGATATATACATGTGTGTGAAAAAATATATATTACTTTTTGTATAATGAGTCATTAACTGACCTTTGTCTTGTGGTGTCCATTCATTGCATTCCTCCACAAAGAACCCACTGAAGAAAACTTTCTGTAGTTGAAACGTTGGGGTATTGCTGTGATGCTATGTTGAATCTGAACAGGGTCAAAAATTGTTTCTGTATGCATGAACTTCTGTGTCCATGATGTTTAATTGTAAAATATTAATATTTAATATTAATTTTAATTGTAATATATTTGTATTCAATAAAAAACTTTTTATAATAAATACAAGTGTTACTGGTGCCTCTAAAGACATTTTTCAATCCATTTTGTTTTTTGTATATACATTGGGATGTGGCACCTGTGCAAAACTTGAACAGTTATGCCCGGTACACACAACCGGTTTTCTCATCGGAATAAATTCTGGAGGTTTTTTTGACAGAGTTCCGACGGAATTACGCTGAAACTTTCTTGTGTACACAAGATCACACCAAAGTCCGATCGTCAAGGATGCGGTGACATACAGCACGTACAACGGGACTAGAAAAAGGAAGTTCAAGACCCAGTGTGCCACCCTTTGGGCTCCTTCTGCTAATCTTATGTTAGTAGAAGTTTGGTTAGAGATGATTCACGCTTTTCAGACTCCTGCTTTTTCAGATGGGTTTACTGTTGTTCAGTTTGTACTTATGGATAGGGATGAGCTGAACACTCCCCTGTTCGGTTCGCACCAGAATTTGCGAACAGGCAAAAAATTTGTTCGAACACATGAACACCATTAAAGTCTATGGGACTCGAACATGAATAATCAAAAGTGCTAATTTAAAAGGCTTAAATGCAAGTTATTGTCATAAAAGTGTTTGCGGACCTGGGTCCTGCCCCAGGGGACATGTATCAATGCAAAAAAAAGTTTTAAAAACGGCCGCTTTTTTGGGAGCAGTGATTTTAATAATGCTTAAAGTAAAATGATAAAAGTGTAATATTCTTTAAATTTCATACCTGGGGGGTGTCTTTAGTCTGCCTGTAAAAGGGCGCATGTTTCCCATGTTTAGAACAGTCTGACAGCAAAATGACATTTCTAAAGGAAAAAAACGAATTTAAAACTACTCGCGGCTACAATGAATTGTCGGGTCCGACAATACACATAACAGTTCATTGATAAAAACACCATGAGGATCTCCCCACAGGGGAATCCCCGAACCAAAATTAAGAAAAAAAATGTATGGGGGTCCACTGAAATTCCATACCAGGCCCCTCAGGTCTGGTATGGGTTTTAAGGGGAACCCTGTGCCAAATTTAAAAAAAAATGGTGTGGGGTCCCCCTAAAAATCCATACCAGACCCTTATCCAAGCACGCAACCTGGCAGGCTGCAGGAAAAGAGGGGGGGGTGAGAGAACGGCCTCCACTCTTGAACCGAACCAGTCCACATGCCCTAAACATTGGATGGTGCTTTGGGTCTGGTATGGATTTTGAGGGGGGCCCCTCCGCGCCATTTTATCTTACATTTTGGCGCGCGGTTCCCTTTAATATCCATACCAGACCTGAAGGGTCTGCTCAAGATGTCCACCATCTCTACCATCTCAAGAAAGGACATATTTGTAGCCTTAAATCATCGCCTTTGGGATCGGAAAGTTTTGGCCTCCGGGCTTTCCTCCTCCTCATTACTCCAATCAATGACATATGCCTTCTGTGTCTCCACCATGTCACTCCTACTGAGCGCTGAAGAGAAGGGGCGGGGAATACACTAGAAAAACCTCAGGGGCGGGAGGCGCGGGCAATGCATGCACAGTGTATATCAAGTAATACATGTGTGTCGTACATACGATCGTTGTGCTGAGGAAGGAGGATGAACGTTCTAACGAAGGTAAAATCTTAACTTTGGTACATCAGTGGCCTATACTGCTTCAAGATTGAGGCTAAGATTAAGGATAAGATTATGAGTAGGGTTGAGCGAACCCGAACTGTAAAGTTAGGGTTCGTACCGGACTTGGGTTTTTGGGTCCCAGACCCGAACACAATTTACTGTATGTTCGGGTTTGGTGTTCGGTAATGTAATGGCGCTTTTTAAACAGTTACAGGGCAGCCAATCAACATTCGTTTAACTCATGGGTCCTTAGAATGCCTACTAATGGCATGGCTGTGATTGGCCAGTGCAGCATGTGACCCAGCCTCTATATAAGCTAGAGGCACATAGCACAGCACGTCATTCTGCTTTAGATAGTGTAGGGAAAGGTTGCTGCTGCTGCTTTAAAGGAGAGAATTAGATAAGAGTCCTGATTCAGAAATCAAATTACTCAGCGATCTACCTTGATTTTCTTGTGTGGGTACAGTGCACAATCTTTTTACACTACCCTGAGCCCAGTGCCAGAGAAAAGATAGATAGTGTAGGGAAAGGTTGCTGCTGCTGTTTTGAGGGAGAGAATTAGATGGGAGGACCATCGCAGCACATCTCGGATGATGATGAAACACAGGTGCCAACTGCTGCTGCTATCGCAATTGTGCAGACCGACAAGGAGGGCAGGGGTGAAGACTGGGTGGAAGATGATGTGGAGGACAATGAGGTCCTCGACCCTACATGGAATCAACGTCATGCAAGTGACCTGCATAGTTCGGAGGAAGAGGCGGTGGCCACACAGAGCCACCAGCACAGCAGAAGAGGGAGCAGGTTGTAAAAGCGGATCGTCCCTCCCCTAGACAGTACACCTGCAAGGAACCAAGTACACCAAAGGCAGGTCCAAGGAGTTCCCTAGCATGGTAGTTCTTCAGACAATGTGCTGATGACAAGACACGAGTGATTTACACGCTGTGCAATCAGAGCCTGAAGCGAGGCATATACGTTCTCAACCTGAGCACAACATGTATGACCAGGCATCTAAGCCACCTAACTACGGATACATGGACCAGTAAACACGGTCAGGGACGTTATATCTCCCTAACAGCACACTGGGTAAATTCAGTGGCGACTGGGCCTGAGGCAGATAGCAGTTTGGCGCATGTCCTTTCACCACCGAGGATTGCAGGGTGCTTCAGTTTGCCTCCTGTTGCTAACTCCTCCTACTCCGCTTCCTCATCCTCTACCGCCTCCTCATCTGGTTAGCGTAACACCTTAACCACCAACTTCAGCACAGCCAGGGGTAAACAACAGCAGGCAGTTTTAAAACTTTCCTGTTTGGGGGGGGAAAACCGCACACCATGCAGGAGTTGTGGAGGGACATTGAACAACAGATCGATGAGTGGTTGGTGGCAGTGAGCCTCAAGCCCGGCCTGGTAGTGTGCTGTAATGGGCAAAATTTCGTAGCAGCTCTGGGCCTAGCTGGTTTGACGCACATCCCTTGCCTGGCGCATGTGCTGAACTTGGTGGTCCAGAGGTTCCTTAAAAATTACCCCCATATGTCAGAGCTGCTGCAGAAAGTGTGGGCCGTCTGTGCGCACTTTTGGTGTTCTCGCCCTGCTGCTGCTCGCCTGTCAACGGCTGTCAGCGTAACTTCAGTCTTCCCACTCATCGCCTCATATGTGACGTGCCCACAAGGTGGAACTCCACCTTGCACATGTTGGCCAGACTGTGCGAGCAGCAGCAGGTGATAGTGGAGTATCAGCTGCAGCACACACACACACGCATCGCTCTGTGGAACAACACCACTTCACCACCAATAACTGGGCCTCCATGCGAGACCTGTGTGCCTTGCGCTGTTTCGAGTACTCCACCAACATGGCCAGTGCCGATGACGCCACTCTCAGCATTACTATCCCAGTTCTATGCCTCCTCGAAAAAAATGCTTTCAGACAATGATGGAAGAGGATGTGGAACAGGAGGAGGAGGAAGAGGAGGAAGAGGGATTATTTCCAAGGCTTTCAGGGTAGTCATACACAAGTGGCTACAAGGGTGGGTTCACACACCAACAAACGCCAGGTACACAATTGTCCAGCAAGGGCAATGTTCTGGAGAATGACGAGGTGGAGGATGAGGAGGAGGAGGTGGAGGAGGAGGAACCATGTTCACAGCAGGGTGGCACCCAGACCAGCTCATGGCCATCACTGGTGCGTGGCTGGGAGGATACAGAGGACACAGATGATACACCTCCCACAGAGGACAGCTTTTCATTGCCTCGGGGCAGCCTGGCACACATGAGCGATTACATGCTGCAGTGTCTCCGCAACGACCGCCGAGTTGCACACATTCTAACTGGTGCTGATTATTGGGTGGCCATGCTGCTGGATACCCATTACAAGGACAACGTACCATCCTTAATTCCCTCACTGGAGCGTGATCGTAAGATGCGAGAGTACAAGCTCACGCTGGTAGATGCGCTGCTGGTGGCATTCCCACCTGACAGAAGGGGCACGGTGGAAGTACAAGGCAAAGGCAGAGGAGGAGGAAGAGGTCGCCAATGCAGCCGGGGCACCACCAGCACCTCAGAAGGCAAGGTTAGCATGGCCGAAATGTGTAAAAGCTTTGTCAGCACGCCACAACAACCAGCACCACCAGCTGAGATGGAACGTCTTAGCAGGAGGCAGCATTTCACCAACATGGTGGAGCAGTTTGTGTACACACACTTACATGTACTGAATGATGGGTCTGCCCCCTTCAACTTCTGGGTCTCCAAATTGAGCACATGACCTGTGCTTGCCCTTTACGCCTTGGAGGGGCTGGCCTGCCCTGCAGCCAGTGTATTATCTGAATGTATATTTAGCATGGCAGGGGGTATTGTCACAGACAAGCGCAGCCACCTGTCCAGAGCCAATGTGGACAAGCTCACGTTCATTAAAATGAAGCAGGCATGGATCTCACAGGACTTGTCTGTACCTTGTGCAGAATAGACATGTATACCGGCCTTACCCAGCCATTGTTGTATTTTTGATCTTTCTCACTCTTTTGGGGTGTACCCCTAATTAAAAAAAAATAAAAATAAAAACAAAAACCAGTGTTGGCTACCTCATCCTCCTCCACTGCCGCTTCCACCTACACTGCCACATCCACCGCCACCTCAACCTCCTACTCCATATGGACCTCGTCCTACTAGGTCAAGATTATTATTCTTTATTTTTTTAATTTCAAAGTATTTTATTTTGTATCACAAGAATAATACATTTGAAAGTGACATTCAGAATATTGATTCAGTCAAAACATAGGTTACAGGCAGCGCAACAAGATGAATCGAGTGTAACACATCAGAGATATAAAATGTACTCCCCCAATGGGAGCTAGCTGTGCCCAAGAGGAGGAACTTAACCACCGACCCTTAGGAGTGAATGTAAGGAGAGGGACGGAAATGACCATGTGTCTTTTTCCCTAAGATAGGAATCCAGATCGCATTTGTGAACCTGAGAGCCACATTGAACTCCTTGTATGTTGGGGCCCCGGCGAATGGAGATAGCGAGTGTCTCAATTGCTATTGCAAAGATTAGCGGAGATTAAGGACAGTCTTGTCTGGTGCCTTTGGCTATATGTATTGGTTTGGAGTAGTGGCCTTGAAGCCTAATATAGGCTTTAGGATTTGAATAAAGAGCTCGGATCAGGCCCATAAACTTGTCACCAAAGCCCCAACGTTCAAGGATTGTAAAGATGTATGGCCAGGAGACCGAATCAAAGGCCTTTTGGAGGTCCAGTGATAAAAGCATGTCTGTTTGTTTTGGACCTCTTGGCCAGTTTGTCTGGAGGATGGAGACTATGTCTATGGCTCTTCTGATCTGATCTGGGCCCTGTCTGTCTGGGATGAACCCCACTTGATCCTTATGAACATATCGGATAATGAAGGAAGCTAGACAATTTGCAAGGAGTTTGGTAAGGATTTTTTAAGTCGCTATTGATGAGTGAGATGGCTCTATAATTACTGACTTCTTCCAGGTTTTTGTCTGGTTTCGGTATTACTGCAATGTAGGCTGTGTTTAGATGAGGGTCAAGTGGGGTTCCTTGTGTCTTTGCGTTAATTTTTTTTGTCAAATGTGGAGTCAGGATGATGTTAAATGTTTATATATTTTTATGTATTTTATGTTATTTTATCCATGTTTGTTTGCGGAGCACTTTCCATTCTCTTAATAACATTTTGCTGCCATTTGCAGCCCTCTAGCCCTTTCCATTACTTTTTTAGAGCCATTTTAGTCCTCAAAAGTTCTGGCCCCCATTGACTTCGATGGGGTTCAGGTTCGGGGTCAAGTTCGGGTCCTGAACACAAACTTTTTTGCGAAGTTCGGCCTAACCCATCGAACCCGAACTTCCAGGTGTCCGCTCAACTCTAATTATGAGCGTTTAGGCTGGCATTAGTGTTTTTGTCTTGTGTATTGTCTTTACAGAAATAATGAATCACTTTAAGTACCCAGATTTTATGGCCAGTTTCATTGACAAGTACAGGGAGATGTGGAATTTGTGGGAGGTGAAACAGTTTATATTATAATAAACAAGCTAGGAAGTCAATACTGGAGAAACTTCTGGAATTTGTGAAGACTCGGGTCCCAGATGCAACCATCCAGTTCTTGGAAAAGAAAAATCTTGAGGAACATGTATAAGAAGGAGCATAATAAGATCCAGAAATCACTCCGATCAGGAGCACCAGCAGCGCAAGTGTATGTCCCCAGGCTGTGGTACTTCAACAAACTGCAGTTTCTGGATGACCAGGCTGAAGGAAGGGAATCTCTTTCTACCCTACCCTGCAGCCTTCTGTCCACCCTTCCCTCAACTCCTGCAGCCTTCTGTCCACCCCTCCCTCAACTCCAGCAGCCTTCTGTCCACCCTTCCCTCAACTCCAGCAGAGGCTGATGAGGAACAACCTGGGCCTTCCATCCTAGAAGAAGTGGATGCGCCCAGTTGGAGCCAGGTATATTACTTTTAGACATATTTATTGTCCTAATATTAATGATGTTAACTAGATGTGATAATTGATTACAAATGTATTATTTTATCAAAAAAATGATGTATACATATCAATTCACAATAGTGGCCAAAAATGTTTGTGACCAGCTTGAAAAATGCTGTGGTCAGAATGATAGTCTTTTCTATTTATTAACATTGAATTTCCAAGTCATGAGCTGAAAATTGTGTGTGACTGATGAAGCAAAAACTAAAACGATGTTCCTTTTTTATACACAGGATGAGCTCAGCCAGGAGGATGGTCTGGAAAGTGGCAGCCAGGAGGAGGCCATGCCCAGTGTAAGCCAGGAGGAGGCCGTGCCCAGTGGCAGCCAGGAGGAGGGTGGGCACAGTGGCAGCCAGGAGGTGAGCGGGCCCAGTAGGAGCCTCACCAAACCCCAGGTGCCTCCCCTCTTCCTTACCACCAAAAGGCCCAGGAATGGGATGATGACAGAGGAGGCAGCACTGGGCCTCATTAGGGAAGCAAGCATTGTCCTCAGGAGCCCCCCCTCAATGCTGAAGTGGCCTATGGCTGCTATCTAGCCACCAGGTTGCTAGAATTGGAGAAGGGCCAATGCCTCCTCTGTGAGGGAATTATTTTTGAGGCCCTTCAGAAGGGGTTGAAGGGCCAGCTAACTGAGAACAGCCACATATATGAGCAAGCCCATCCTCATCCTCCTCCTCCTCCTCCTGCCACAAGTCCACCACCAGAGCCACAGCCTCCAAGGAAGGCTGCAGGGAAGGCTGCAGGCAAGCGTGAATGGAAGGCTGCAGTGAAGAGAAGAAAGTGATGACCTGGATTCAGTCTGGTCTGACAGAAGAGGCATGCTGATGTAGTACCCCAGCCTGGGGACAGATATTTCATCTGCTGCTGGTCCTAATCTCTGGAATTCCCTGACCAGATTGTGTTCCAAATTATATGGACTCCTCGAGTTTCCAATTTTCTTTTCCACAGACTTGATGTGTGCCCTGGGGACCAAAAGGAATTCAAATTCCCAAAGTTTCTCCAGCGTTGCCTTCCTCTTTATTTTGTTACCCAGAATAAATGGAGATTTTATTTTCTGAAAATACTTGCCTATGTGTTTTTCTACAAAAAGGACCGTTTGTTTGTGAATATTCAGGTACATTTCAAAAAGACAATGTCAAATTAACAAAGGACACCAACCTCCTTGAGGTTAATAAAAAATAAAAGATAATAATGTTATTGTGGTAACTTGACACACCAAAAAAATTATATGGAGCTCACTAGAAAATCATTTTTAATTAATCCTAAAAAAAATCTTGATGAAATAAAAGATAATAAAAGACGACTATAAAAAATAATTGTAAACATTATTATGGAGATCTGGCTTTTAAATAATACAATATTATTCATAAGATCACGAGAAATAATGAAGAAATACATTTGTGTGAATATGACCAGCAAACCAACTTTATTCTTCAAGCATTATAAAGAAGAAAAGAATGTGCTGCATTAAAAGATCACAAAATTAGCAGCTGGAGGAATGTGCTAGCTCCAATATGAACACTAGTTTTACCACACCAATCGCTTCTGTCTCATACTTGCTTCAGAGTATGCGTATTTTTTGGTCCGTTGGAACAGTATACAGACGAGCGGTTTTCCCCATAGGAATTGGTTCCATCGGAAATATTTAGAACATGTTCTATTTCTAGGTCCGTCAGAATTTCCGAAAAAAAAAGTCAGATGAGGCATACACACAATCGGAATATACGATTAAAAGCTTCCGTCTGACTTTTTATGTCAGACATTCCGTTTGTGTGTAAGCAGGATTAGGCTTTGATTAATATTTTGGAACTCTTGTTATCATTTTGGTCCATATATATATAAAAAGATCTCTGCTCTAGACAGTTATTTGTTTGCCATATAAGGTTTAATCCACATTGATATATATTCATTGGAGGCACTCATAGCAAGTGCAACATATCTGCATTTACCTCACCCTATAGGAATTTACATGTATGGTTATGAAACATACTTTAAAAAAATACTGTACTATAATAAAGGTTCATTGTTATCCAAGTGGCCTTTTGGTGCATAGGGATACGCACCCTCATTCAGTTAAAATGTAAAATTGCCACATAGGATTGGATTTTGATTATTTGAGGCTTCTGTACATTTTGAGTGATTTCCCCTAAGAAGAATCTCAGCAAAAATGAAATTGTTGTTGTAGGGGATGCTCAAAATCGATTTGTATCTTAGTGCAAACATCTGGGAAAATCAGTTAGCTAATACGCATACAGAACATTTCATATCTGGGGGGGAATTTTGTACACCATCTATATACAGAGTGTCTCCAGATAGCCATATTGCATTGCATTATACAGAAATTCCAGTGCTGCAGATTGAAAAGTCATTTTTAATAGCATTCAATTAAATAAACTGTGTTGCAACTGAATAGGCTAAATTATTTTTTTTATTTGCACATTTTTTATGGATCCACTGAAATCTCTGTGATCTACTACAGCGATTTTAGTCAGGTATCCATGTACAAGCTGAATCATTCTAAATTGGCTATGCTGGGTGTCCCCATGACTCATGACAGCAATTACAACTGCCTTTCCCTTTTCCTGGGCCCCCAACTCATCCATGAACTACTTAGGTATTCAGCTAACTTCCCCCTCTGCTACCCTTCTACCTACTAATATTATTCTACTGGGTCAAAAACTGTGGGATACAGCCAAAACACTTCTCCTAGTCAATGCCTCTTGGGCAGAGCATATAGCCCTATCCACAATGTTCCTACTGCCTCACATTTTTAAAATTTTCAGGACTTTGCCAATGCCAATTCTCCAAACAGATATTGTCATACTTCAAAAGATCATTAATCACGTATCAAATCCTTTATTCAGTACTCTCAGGGCCTATGCGAGTCTTTGAGTTCCTGACCTTAGGATTTACTACAAGGCAATTATACTGGATCAAACTATATGGACTCTTTGTAACCTTGGACCCAGATTGAAACTGGGGCTCTAACCCAAAACCCTTCATTGACTCTAGCTGTTATATGGATGGGATACCACCCGCCTCGTTTTCACCTTCCAACAGTTAATGCTACAATAACATTTCCAGTCTATACCATTAAGCAGGAAACATCCTGCCAAAGCTTCTTTTGACTCATTTTTTAACTAAAGGTGTCAATTTCTTCTGGTAAGTAGAAACTTATTTAGAGCATGTGGGGTTTAATTACAGTTTTTAGTGAAGGATTACATATTAACTTTTTGGAAGACTATCTGCACAAAAGATTTCCTTGGATCACTTTGTGTTTTTTTGGGACTAACAATCTTTTTATACAATTTTATTGGCCTTTATTGGTCAACAGATTGCTATGAATATATATTATATCACATGAGTGTATTTACGTCTAGTCTATTGCACTTTTAGTTTGTTACTGAATGTTATCTCTATTGGTTTAAATACATTTAAACCATCACTTATTAATTGAGAGAACCCTCTTCACTATATTCATTCACTTTGAGTACTACCAGTACCCAGCTAGTTGAGCAGCCTTATTCAATCACTTAATTATTTTTGTAGCTTTATATTTAAAATAGGTGCTGAGTACACAATACCTTTTTCACAATAACCACAAGGAAATCAATACTTCAAGCACTGGCTGGGTTACACATTCAAGCACTACAACAACTTCCAATATTAGCCCTGTCTCTTCTATCCCCAGATTTACCCCTACAAAAATGGGCCACATGAGGTCTCCGAAAGATTGGTGATCTATTTCAGCAAAACCATCTCCTGCCCTTCAGCCAGCTCAAGGACCGCTTTGATATCTATAATAGAGACTTTTATCTATATTTAAGACTCTGCCATATCCTCACAACCATCCCAACATCACACAACACCCTCACCAGGGACATTTTGAATTTCTTCATTCAACCCAAAGACAAAGTTTGTGGAATATCCTACCTTTATGGGGTAGGACTAAAGCCTACACAGAAAGGGCACTCGCTCACTGGAAATGCATACTACCATTTCAGATACATCCTCACACTTGGTACCAAGCAATCCATACCTCTACAATTCATCCCAGGGACATTTCCCACTGGAAAACACTGATCAAAATACTATATAATTGGTACTACACCTCAGTAAAACTAGCTCGGAGGTTCCCATCTGAGTCCAGCAAATGTTGGAGAAACTGCAACCAAGATGGACATATGCTACATATCTGAGGGGAATGCCCATCTATCACTATATTTTGGGCAAGCATCCCCGCCCTTATTCAGGACGTCACTAACTTCCTATATACCTTGTCCCCCCAGCTGGCCCTCTTTGGTCTTGGTCTCTCACACTGGCCTCTAAAATATCATCCTATCATTACACACATATTAATTGCTGCCTGACTATCTATTGTCCGTTTCTGGAAACAGGCTGATGCACCTAGAATTCACAACACCATTGATATACTTAATGATCGCCTATCAATAGAATTCCTATTTGTCAAAGCACAGCTGACACTGGACAAATTATATAAACACTGGCAATTGTGGCTATCAGACCCCAGAGCCTCATTTAGCTCACCACCTAAATACCACCTCCTAGTAGCTTCCCTATACAAAGAGGCTCTACACACCTGCCCCCTCCCTCCTGAACTAAACCGAGCCTTCTGGGTTAGAGTATGGATTTTTGACTATTGAAAAATGCTTGCTATGTGATATAACTTAACACTTCTAAGTACTAACTTGTTACTCTACTCCTTGCCTTCCCCCCATCACTGCTTCCCCTTACCCGTTGCCCTTCCCTGATTTCCTTCTTTTACTTATATGTATAACAGGCTACTGTACTACTTAGGTTGGTTTTGTACCAGGTACTGTATACCCCTCCTGTTGATTTCAAACGATAATAATTATTACCTTTCATGTTATTGTACATCACTTAATTTCTTCTATCAATAAAGAATTATTGATAGAAGATCACCTTTATTTTACCTTCAACATTTTCTCTAATGCATTTTGGCAAAATAGAGAAAATTGTATGATTATTTAAGCATTTAAGATGTCAATGAAAATGCCTAATTGTGCTGCTAATTTCTTTTTTTGAATAGGAAGACTGGAGATGTGAACAAATTCATTAAATTCTATATGTATTGCTATATAATATTTGACAGATTGATCTAAAGTGATGCACCTGGTTTTAAATGGCAAAATGCAAAAATGAATGTTAAGATAATGAGCTAAATGTGTAATACATAATTGACATTGATTGGCCAAATCTATTTTATTCATACCTGAACTACGAAAGAATTGAAATACTAAACATTATTTCATTATGTCAACAAAAAGCAGTGCTGTAATTTTGGTGCAGCTGGGATAAATTGCAGATATACTTCTGAAAAAAACATCCATATAAAAAGTTACTGGAGAAATTAGCTTACAATATCAATATCCAAAGATGTAAAGTTGTATACTATAAGCTTACTATAAAGGATTCTTGTGACCCTGCTTGGATTTAGTCTTATTAAGTAGTTATCCCTTAAGGAAATTTTGCTCTGAGATGGTGGAAACCTTTTGAGACAGTGACCCCGATTTATTAACCACTTAAGGACCAGGCCTCTTTTTCAGATTTGGTGTTTACATGTTTAAAACTGTTTTTTTTGCTAGAAAATTACTTAGAACCCCCAAACATTTTATATTGTTTTTTTTCTAACACCCTAGAGAATAAAATGGCGGTCATTGAAATACTTTTTTTCACACTGTATTTGCGCAGCGGTCTTACTAGCGCACTTTTTTGGGAAAAAATTCACTTTTTTTTATAAAAAAATAAGACAACAGTAAAATTAGCCCAATTTTTTTTATATTGTGAAAGATAATGGTACGCCGAGTAAATTGATACCCAACATGTCACGCTTCAAAATTGCGCCCGCTCGTGGAATGGCGTCAAACTTTTAGCCTCAAAAATCTCCATAAGCGACATTTAAAAAATTCTACAGGTTACATTTTTTGCGCTACAGAGGAGGTCTAGGGCTAGAATTATTGCTCTCGCTGTACCGATCGCGGAAATACCTCACATGTGTGGTTTGACCACTGTTTTCATATGCAGGCACTACTCACATATGCGCTCGCTTCTGTGCGCAAGCTCGTCGTGACGGGGTGTTTTTAAAAACCTTTTTTTTTTTCTTATTTATTTTAATCGATTTATTTATTTTTACACTGTTTAAAAAAATAAATAAAATGGATCACTTTTATTCCTATTACAAGGAATGTAAACATCCCTTGTAATAGAAAAAAGCATGACAGGTCCTCTTAAATATGAGATCTGGGGTCAAAAAGTCCTCAGATCTCATATTTGGACTAAAATGCAACAAAAAAAAAGAGAGAAAAAATGACATTTAAAAAAAATATACCTTTAAGAGGTATGGGCGGAAGTGACGTTTTGACGTCGCTTCCGCCCTCCTATGGCATAGAGACGAGTGGGGGCCATCTTAGCCTCACTCATCTCCATACCCAGCTAGCAAAAGGACCCGATCGCCTTCGCCACTACCGACGGCTCCGGTAAGCGGCGGAAGGTGCGGGAGGGCGGCGGGAGGGGGGCTGGCACCTCTCCCGCCGCCGATAGCGGTGATTTTGCGGCGAATCCACCGTGGAGACCACCGTTATCGTAGAGACGACCAGAGCCTGAAGAAATGGATATCTCGATTGTGGCAGCAGCTGCTGCCATTACCGAGATATCCCTCTTCAAAAATAGGATGTACATCGTCGTGCGCTGGTCGGTAAGTGGTTAAAGCAGGATACATTCTTTAAAAAAATAATTTTCACTTATCTTAGTAAAGGAGGTAAAGCAAAGTAAAACTTAAAAAAATTAATGAATCAGGATTTTTCCATGCACATTACTGGATGACTTAAAGTGGTAGTAAACCACCAGAAAAAAAAAATTGGGCCCCCTGCAGGTCTAAGTCATAATTTACTTAAGTAGGTAGCGCATACTAGAACATCATGACAAACTTACCTGGACACAGAGCCCTTCAGTGCAGCACTGTCATGGCTCCCTGGCACTTCTACCTTCACCTGGCCTTCCTTCTGGGTTCACAAACTTCTGCTCTATGAATGGCCGGGGCCGCAATGGGCTGACATCCAGCTCCAGCACAAAGCTTTGATGGTACAGCAGAGGTATGCTATGCCCGCGTCAATGTGCCGGTGAGGTCACCAGTTGCATGCTGTGTAAATATCTCCTAATCAGTGCAAGTTTAGGAGATATTCACTATACCTACAGGTTAGCCTTATTATAGGTAAAAAGTTGACTTCACTTCCACTTTAAGTAAGCACAAGTTCATCTCATTCACTTGTCTTTTCAGAGTGAATTTTCACTTAGCTTAGTGAATGAGGTAATATTGAAATGACTCAATCATCCAAACAAGCAAACATATTGTGTTATTTTTATATTGTTTGCACATGATTCGGTATTATTTGCAAAGTTAACTGTAAAAGTTGTCGTGCTCTATTCTTTTAAGTAAATAAGTGTCAATGTGTCACAAGCGAAGGAAGGGGGTCACTTAATTTAATTTAATTGTTACTATGATTTTGACCTGCCTACCCTAGATAGACCTGAAATTGAACATATCATTATTTTGAACTAAACCTTTCCTGTAGTGCTGCTTATGCCGCGTACACACATACCAGACTATCCGGCGGACTTAGTCTGGTGGACAAACCGCCGGACTGTCCGCCGGACTTTCCGAACGAGCTACCTGCCGACACATGGCACTTTTGCGGTGGACTAGGTCCGTCGGACTATCCGCCATACTTTTGAAATGAACGGACTCGCCCACACACACGGAGGAAAGTCTGTTCATTTTGAGCATGGCTCCAGGTAGCCGGGACCAGCGAAGGAGGCGTCGCTGGCCCGGTCACCTGGTATGGACTTAAAAGGGAATCCCTACGCCTAAAAAACGGCGTGGGGGTCCCCCCCCCAAGGTCCATATGAGACCCTTATCCCAGAATGCTACCCAGCCGGCCAGGAAAGGGGGTGGGGATGAGCAAGCGCCCCCCCTCCTAAGCCGTACCAGGCCGCGTGCCCTCAACATGGGGGGTGCCTTGGGGAAGGGGGTGGGCACGCGCATCCCGGCTACCTGGAGCCGCACTGAAAATGAGCAGACTTTTCTCTGGGTGGGAAAAGTCCATTCATTTCAAAAGTACGGCGAACTAGCACACACACGGCCGTATTGTCTGCCGAAATGCGAGTCCGGCGGACAGATTGGCGTGCAAAACTACAATCTTAGTCCGCCGGACTTTTGGGTAAAAAAAAGTCCGCCGGAGCCCACAAACGGGCGGATTGTCCGTCGGACTTTTCCACCGGATTGTTTGATCGTGTGTATGCAGCTTCAGCTGTTTTAACACCTCGTCACCTCAAAAAGAGGTGAATAATGTTCTAGCTTGGCAGAAAACAATTTTCCTTGCCTATCGTCAACTTTCATTTCAGGAATAGAGAATTAGCAGGCGTACTACGCCACATTTTTTTTCCAGGAGAAAACTTGACATCTTCCTAGCGAAATGTCAGAGATGGGGTATTCTGGACATGGACCTATTCACGTCCAGATTTAACAACAAAGTCGACAACTTTGTGTCGAGAACAAGGGATCCGCTGGGAGGAGCAGACGGATTAGTCTTTCCCAGAAGATCTTGGTTTACCGAGATCATAAAGATGGCAGTAGGAGTCCTTCAGACTCTGCCATTATGTCCAAACCTTCTCACACAAGGTCCGGTATTTCATTCTACCTTACGGATGAAAAATGTAACAGGTTTGACTGTTGAATCCCACTTTAAGAGATCGTGGGTGATCTCCTTCGGTAAGGTCTACTTTGATTAATGCCAGGAAGCTGACTTCCATAATCACTTACTATAGAGTTTGGAAGGTATATGTTAATTGGTGTGTATCCAGGGGTTGGCACCCCAGGAAGTATGTCATAGGCAGGATCCCTGGTTTCCTGCATATGGGATCTGAAATGAAGCTGGCCTTGACTTCTATCAAAAGCCAGATCCTGGCCTTGTCAGTGTTTTTCAATGGCCTCTTGCTTCCCAATCTTGGGGCGTAGCTTATTCAGGGGGTAACACGGATTATTCCCCTATCAAGGCACCTCTAAATCCTTGGGATTTAAATTTGGTCTCATCAGCTTTGCTGAATCAGCCGTTTGAACCTTTACGAGAAATTCCCTTGGCAAGAAAGATAATCTTTCTGGTTGCCTTTTCTTCTGCTAGAAGAGTAGCGGAACTAGTGGCTTTGTCTTGTAAAGAGCCATATTTGATCATGCACAAGGATGAGGTGTTTTTTTTGTCCTCAACCTGAATTCCTACCGAAAGTGGTAACAGTTTTTTTTTCATTTAAACCAAGATATTATTCTTAATTCTTTCTCCCAGAGCCTCAATCTAGGGAAGAGAAAGCACTACATTCCCTTGATGTAATAAGAGTGATCAGAGTCTATTTAAAGGTGACCGTTTGGGTTCGCAAAACACATGTTTTGTTTGTTCTGCCAGAAGATCCAAAATGTGGACAGGAGTGTCTAAATCTACTATTTTCCAAATGGATGTGTCTAGTGATTTGTTAAAGCTTCAACTTAAGAAGAAAATTATTCCTTCTTATGCTAAAGCACACTCATCCAGGGCGATTAGTGCCTATTGGGTCGTGCTTCATCAGGTCTCTATGGCTTTATGGCCTCTATAGGTAGAATGTTCGGGAGATTGAATAATTGATGCATTTGCTCTCCATACTATATGTCGTGAGGGGTGTGGGCAGTCAGCCATGTCAATCAATTGATACTGGAGCGTGGTCTGAGCAAGTGATTGTTCCGATTGTAGTCTGTTGTTTGGGTTAGTGTCCATTTATCAACTATAAAATAGTCATTCCAGGTGTACGAATTATGCCTGTGGGAGAAGAAAGAGTAGTCTTATTCTGTGGAATGATGACATCTCCAGATGTCATATAGGTTGTTGTTTGGTATGAATGAACCCATAGGAGATGTGATTCTGGAATTACGAGATGAAGTATCCAACTTGTTATCTGGTACTATATTGAAGTCACCACAAACAATAAAGCATCCTTGGCAAAAAATTTCAAGTTTTTTAATTAATTTGGATAGAAATCAGATTTGATCAGTGTTGGGGGGGTGTCACGTTACCTGGTAGGAGAGCCCAGAATGCAGGGAGCGGCGCCTCGTAAGCCTCCGGCTCGAGAGCCCCTGGAGGTGGAGACAGGGATTCAAGAGTTCGGAGGGCACAAGTGCCAGGCCGGGTTGCAGCAACGGAGATCCACCACCAGCTGGTGCAGGAGGTCAGGCTGGGACGGGAGGCAGTAGTCAGCGGGCACGACAGGAGCAGCTGGTACTGGCAGACAGGCAGGAACAGCAGGAGCAGCTGGTACTGGCGTTCAGGTGGGTACAGCAGGCGTGGTCAGGAACGAGCCGGGTCGGTAACTAGCGGGCAGCAGAGGTACACAGCAGAAGGCAGGAGCGTGGTCAGGCAGGCAGAGGGTCGGAGGCAGGCAGCAATCAAACAAGGTCAAAAACAGGCTGGGTCAGTATCAGGAACAAGCAGGAGCAAGTAGCAGAAGTCACGGGAACGCTGTAGACAGGACAGCACGGGAGAACAGGAGCTGATTCTTTAAATAACCTGTTGGGCGCCAAGAACGGTCGCACGGTGAGTTTGCGTGCCCCCGTGAGTAACCGTGCTCCCGTTCGTGACCCCGCGTACCCGCGTACGCCCGTTCGCTTGGTCGCGCACCCGCGTGCGCTCGCTCGTGTCAACGCGCACCCGCGTGCGCCCATTAGGATCTACACGCACACGCGTGCATTCGTTCGCGCCAACCCGCGTCTGAGGACACCGACGAGCTTCTTGCAAAGGGAACCTGCGGGTGAGTCTCCTATGTACGACCGGAACAGTAGATCGATCGTGACATTGCCCCCCCCCAAGGGGCAGCCTCCGGATGCCCAACCGTGCCATCTTATCCGGATGAGACCTCTTGAAGGCAAGGATTAGCCTCTTCGCATGCAGGTTAGATTCCGGTTCCCAGGAGTTTTCCTCAGGACCATACCCCTTCCATTTGACCAGAAACTGAGTCCGATTCTGTCTTCTCCTGCAGTCCAGGATGGATTCGACCTCGTATTCCAATTCCCCATCAATCATCACAGGTACCGGGGGGTTGGAATTCCGATTGGCAAAGGGGTCCGGAACAGTAGGTTTAAGCAACGAAGCGTGAAAGACCGGGTGGATCCGAAACGACTCCGGGAGCTTCAATTCAAAAGCCACGTCATTCAGCTTCCTCACAATAGGGAATGGGCCCACAAACTTCGGGCCCAGCTTCTTGGATGGGCAGGCCAATTTCAGGTTTAGAGTGGACAGCCAGACCTGGTCCCCGACCTTGAGATTGAGCTCCCCTCTTCTCTTCTTATCGAAGACCTCCTTGTTGTGTTCCTGTGTTTTAGCCAGAGTCTCTTGTAGGAGTTTATTGTTGGTCTCGAAGAAATTGAGATCTTTCTGTACCGCCGGTACTGAACATTCAGGGAGATTACTGGATAGAAAAAGCGGGTGGAAGCCAAAATTTGCAAAAAACAGAGACTGTTTTGTGGCAGAATGGATAGAGTTGTTATAAGCAAATTCTGCTAGTGGTAAGAGCGATGCCCAGTCATCCTGGGAGAAGGAAGAAAAGCAACGCAGATATTGCTCCAGTGTTTGGTTGGTTCTCTCGGTCTGGCCGTTGGTCTGAGGGTGATAGGCTGAGGAAAGACAAAGCTCAATTTTCAGGGCCCCACAGAGTGCTTTCCAAAACCTGGACGTGAACTGCACCCCCCTATCTGAAGTAATGTTGGCAGGGATGCCGTGAAGCCTCACCACTTCTCTAATAAAAGTCTTAGCCGTCTCTGCGGCCGAAGGGGTACCACCACAAAGATTGTGGAAAAATCCTCGGAAGGAGGCAATTCCAAGATGAAGTCCCTGGATATCATCCTCCAAGGTCTATCCGGAATGGGCAGTGGTCTCAGCAGCCCCCAAGCTTTTGATTTGCTACCTTTATTCCGAATACATGTGGTGCATGCCTCCACATATTCCCTGCAGTGCTTCTTCATCTGTGGCCACCAGAAGGTGCGCTGAAGCAAGTCCGTGGTTTTGAGCACCCCAAAGTGGCCAGCCAGCAGGTGGTCGTGGCAGGAGCTGAGGACTGCGACACGTACTTCTTGGGGAACGTAGATCCTGTCCTGGTGCCAAAGAAGACCATCTCTAGAAGTTAATGGAATGTCAGGCGGGAGGACCGGATCGCTGGAAGCTTGCTTAATTTGGGAAAGTAGATCCTCCTGAAGCAGGAGAAAGTTCCCTGAGGAAAGGATGGTATCAGGAGTAGAGAGCTCCACTGGTTCACTGTACATGCGAGAGAGAGCATCGGATTTGACATTCTTAGATCCCGGACGGTACGTGATATGAAACACGAATCTAGAGAAGAAGAGTGCCCACCTGGCCTGTCTTGGCTTCAGTCTCTTGGCCGACTTAAGTTATTCTAGATTTTTATGATCAGTATAGACCAGGATCGGGTGGGAAGCGCCCTCGAGAAGGTAGCACCACTCCTCGAGTGCCGCCTTGATCGCCAGCAGTTCACGGTCACCGACATCGTAATTACGTTCAGCCTCCGAAAGCTTGCGGGAAAAGAAGGCGACCGGATGCAGAAGTGACTTAGGCCCCTGTCTCTGGGAGAGCACCGCACCGACCGCAATTTCCGAGGCATCCACCTCCAGGATATAAGGCAGGGTTGAGTCAGGGTGTCTTAAGATTGAGGCCGATACGAACAAGTCCTTTAGGGTTTTAAAAGCCTCTTGTGCCCTAGAAGTCCATTGAAACTTTTGACCCTGTTTGGTCAGCTCGGTGATGGGGGAGATGATGGAGGAAAATCCCTTGATGAATTTCCTGTAGAAATTAGCAAATCCTACGAATCGTTGGACCCCTTTCTTGTCAGAGGGAGCGGGCCAGTCTAGGATAGCTGAGATCTTCTGGGGGTCCATCTCTATTCCTTTCACTGAAATAATTAGACCAAGGAATTGAATACTTTGTTGTTCAAAGACACACTTCTCGGGCTTGGCGTACAGACCATGAAGACGGAGTCGGCCTAAGACACTCTTCACATGTTCCCGGTGCTCGGCTAAGGAAGAAGAAAAGATTAAGATATCATCTAGATACACTATCACAAACAAATCAAGGTAATCTCTGAAGATATCATTTACGAAATGTTGGAATGTAGCAGGAGCATTACATAGTCCGAAGGGCATAACTAAATATTCAAAGTGCCCGAAACGAGTACGGAAGGCGGTCTTCCATTCGTCGCCTTTACGAATGTGGACAAGGTTGTAGGCACCCCGAAGGTCTAGTTTAGCGAATACTTTGGCCGACCCCAGTCTCTGAAATAGTTTGGGCACTAACGGTAGGGGATAGCGATTTTTTATTGTGACCTTGTTAAGTGCCCGGTAGTCCACACATGGGCGTAGGGAGTGGTCCTTTTTCTCAACGAAGAAGATCCCTGCACCTGCCGGGGAGGTGGACGGTCGGATAAAACCCTTCTCCAAGTTATCGTCCAGGTAGGTTTTCAGGGTTCCCAGTTCGGTTTCGGATAAGGGGAAAATTCTTCCGAAGGGAATCTCTGCCCCCGGGAGCAACTCGATAGGGCAGTCATATGGCCTGTGAGGGGGTAGAATCTCAGCGCCCTTCTTGCTAAATACATCCAAGAAGTTGTGGTAAACCTTGGGCACAGCCTGTCGGATCTCAGTGTCCGTTTCTAAGCAAAGCAGCGAAGAAAGGTCAGTGTTAACGACTGGGAGACAGTGCTGACGGCAGTAGGCAGACGGGAACTCGATTCCTCCGGTGGACCAATTGATGAGAGGGTTGTGGGCCTTCAACCAGGGCATGCCGAGAATAACGGGAAAAAGTGAAGACTTAATGATGTCCAGACACAGGAGCTCCTGGTGGGTTCCGGCGATGATGGCAAAAAGAGGAGATGTCTCCTGGGTCACTGGTCCGGACTTAAGGGTGGAACCCTCGGCCAAATAAATTGAAAGTCCTTTTACCCTAGGCCGAAGAGGAATGTTGTTTCTTAAGGCAAAGGACAAGTCCATAAAGCCGCTGCAAGCCCCAGAGTCAATAATCGCGTTGGTTTTGATAGTCCTTCCTGAGAGCTGTAAAAGAAGAGGCACAGCCAGATGAGAGGTGTTACTAAGCAAGGCAGGAGAGGAAGCAGGGGGAATGAGGAGGCACTTACGCAATTTGGCAGGGCAAGTGCGAACATAATGTCCCGGTTCTCCACAGTAGAGACAAAGATTGCCGGCTCTTCGACGTTGGCGCTCCTCAGGCGTCAAAGAAGGGCGAAGAAGTCCCAGCTGCATGGGCTCTGAAGAATCTGGAGAGGGTGGAACAGGAGCAGAGGGAACCGGAGGGTTGGAACTTGGAACCCGTGGTAACATCCAGACAGGGCGAGTGGTAGAAGAAGAACGCTCTAGGCGACGTTCTCTTAGGCGCCTATCAATCTGGACAGAGAGGTCAATGAGCGCTTCTAGGGTTTCCGGGATACCCACGCGAGCCAGTTCGTCTTTTAACGATTCCGAGAGGCCCATCCGAAACTGGTAGCGGAGGGCCGAGTTATTCCAGTCTGTGTCGGAGCTCCAGCGTCTGAACTCAGACACGTAATCCTCCACCGGCCTGCGACCCTGTTGGAGCGCATGCAGGGCTGCTTCTGCGGTGGCAGCAAGCTGGGGGTCCTCATACAGCCGAGACATCGCTTGGAAGAAAGTATTTAAAGTGTCCAGAGAGGGATCCTTCCGTTCCAGAAGACGATGCGCCCAGGCCTGGGGCTCGTCTGTCAGTAGCGAAATGACGAACCCCACTTTAGTCGCCTCGAGAGAGAAAGTCCGGGGTTGTAGAGCGAAGAAGAGCTCGCAGGAGTTACGAAAGGCCCTGAATTTGTTTCGGTTGCCGGAGAAACGATCTGGAGTGGGGACCCTTGGTTCAGGCGGCATCATTACCACTGAAGGTGGAGCTGAAGGTCCGGGAACAGCTGGTGATGAGGCAGATAGGGCCTGGACCTGTTCTTCCAGACGACCGTAGCCTTCCTGCAAGTTCTTCACAGCCTGGGTAAGGCCGGCTAGATGGCGGCAAAGCTCGTCCATTGGGGAGGCTCCCTGCGTGGGCTCGGACATGGCTGTCCTGTACTGTCACGTTACCTGGTAGGAGAGCCCAGAATGCAGGGAGCGGCGCCTTGTAAGCCTCCGGCTCGAGAGCCCCTGGAGGTGGAGACAGGGATTCAAGAGTTCGGAGGGCACACGTGCCAGGCCGGGTTGCAGCAACGGAGATCCACCACCAGCTGGTGCAGGAGGTCAGGCTGGGACGGGAGGCAGTAGTCAGCGGGCACGACAGGAGCAGCTGGTACTGGCAGACAGGCAGGAACAGCAGGAGCAGCTGGTACTGGCGTTCAGGTGGGTACAGCAGGCGTGGTCAGGAACGAGCCGGGTCGGTAACTAGCAGGCAGCAGAGGTACACAGCAGAAGGCAGGAGCGTGGTCAGGCAGGCAGAGGGTCGGAGGCAGGCAGCAATCAAACAAGGTCAAAAACAGGCTGGGTCAGTATCAGGAACAAGCAGGAGCAAGTAGCAGAAGTCACGGGAACGCTGTAGACAGGACAGCATGGGAGAACAGGAGCTGATTCTTTAAATAACCTGTTGGGCGCCAAGAACGGTCGCACGGTGAGTTTGCATGCCCCCGTGAGTAACCATGCTCCCGTTCGTGACCCCGCGTACGCCCGTTCGCTTGGTCGCGCACCCGTGTGCGCTCGCTCGTGTCAACCAGACACGGTGCGCCCATTAGGATCTACACGCACACGCGTGCGTTCGTTCGCGCCAACCCGCGTCTGAGGACACCGACGAGCTTCTTGCAAAGGGAACCTGCGGGTGAGTCTCCTATGTACGACCGGAACAGTAGATCGATCGTGACAGGGTGTATATATTGACAATGGTGGTATATCTGGTTTTGTCCAGGGTACAGTCCAATGGCAGATATCTCCCTTCTTCATCTATCATGCTATTGTGTAGCGTGAAGGTGAGGGAATTTTTAATTGCTATCATGACCCCATTTTTTTTATTCGGGCCTGAAGTTTTAAAAGTGTGGGTAAACTGGCGATTGGCACAGTGGAGTTTGGCTGATTTTTTTAAAGTGAGTCTCTTGGAGACATAGGACGTCACATTTAGATTCGGTAGCTGTTCTAAACATTGAGGATATTTTGGCTGGGTGGTTAAACCCTTTAACGTTAAGTGAAATAAATTTTGTCATCTTGCGTGTTTTGTGTTAGTGTTAGATGAAATAGGTAGTACTCACGGCTGGAGTGAGTTCCTGGAATTTCTTCAGTCAGGGGCTCTCAAGGGAAGGGGTGATCAGGATGAGGATGAGGTTGTTGCTTCAGATGTTTCTGGGATAAAATCCCATTGTCTGAGAAGTTTTATTGCTTCTTGGACCATAGTGATGATATGTTTGACTCCATTTTTGGTGACAATGATTTTGGTAAAGAATCCCCTTTGGTATGGGATTTTGCGATTGTTTGGTTATGTTTGGTTATGGTGTTCAGCTGTCTACATAGTTGGTGAGTGCATTGTGACAGGTCTGCAAAGAAGCTGCAGGGTGTTGAATGGCGCAGGGAATTTGCCCAGGTGTCTGGTTTTGAATAGGAGTTTATTCTTTGTATGAAAGAAAAGGACCCTCATTAATACATCCCTGGGTATAACCGCCGTGAGGTGTGGCAGTTTGGGAATGCAGTGGGTGCAGTCTATTATAGTTTTCATTGGTGACAGATCTGGCAAAATAGTGGAGATCAACTTTCTGGCATATGCGTTAAGGTCGTGTAGTAAAATGGTTTTGGGTATGCCTCCTATTTTAACGTTATTACGACAGGACCTGTCCTCTGGGTCCGCCATTTTGACTTGAATCCATTGTTGTTCATCATGGGTATGGTCTTGCGCTTCCACAAGATCATTCACAATTTCAACCATATCATCTATGCGGTTTTTAATATGGTGAATTTTGTTGCCCATAAGGTGTACATGAGATGAGAATTTAGTAAACATGGTTGCTATCTCATTATGAAGGGAGTTTTGTATGGAGATGAGCATCTCCTTCATAGTAGTGTCCAGCACAGGTTGGTCAGATGTGGGGAAAGCTGCTATGGCAAATGGCTGTGGTGAGGAAATGAAGGATGCAGGGCTTACCTCAGCACTGATTCCAGATGAATCCAGCCGCATCCTCACTTTTTGCTGCGCTGTTGCTGGCTGAGGTGGATGAATAAAATAGAGATGCCTCTGAGGATTGTTGTTGAGGTGCCATTTAGTTTTCGTCTGCATCAGGGAGGTCTTTTGTAAGCAGATGTTTCTGTTGTTGTGCAGGGCCTCTGTGCCATCTTGGATTTCTGTGTCTGGTGGCTGAGTGAAGAAGTCTGTAAGTTTCTTTGACGGCCTTTATTCTTTTTTCTTTTGCGGCTTATGTGAGACATTGTTGGGTCCTGAGGCAGTGTCCCTGTATGTTTATGAGGTGGTAGGAGCTGTCTAAGTGGCGATGTCTCTATTAATCGGTCTGGCCTGTGCAGGAGCTGAGGGTTCAGATGTCCATCTTGCCCGGCAGTTAGCCACGCCCCCTGTAAAATACTTATTGAGTAATGTAGGTACCCAATCTGTATGGAAATGAATCTCTTGCAGAAAGAGTTTTCCCACCTTAGATTTTTGAAATCCATAGAGAATCTGTGATCTCTTGAAAGGTTCATTAGGGCCTCTTACAATGAAGTAACACATCTAAAGAGACACCATAGTTGGAGTAACCAGGAAACAGCACGTTTCAGGGTTTGGGACCTGAAAAAAAGGGAGGGGCTAGATAGCACTAAAGAAAGAAAAAGAGGTAGAAAGATAGGCATCCCTCACCACAGAGATATACAGACAGTGGAACAAGGAAAGGGAGAGAGAAAGCTCCTTATTTAGCACACAATTTGGCCAAATATAGCACACAGTGACCTGTCTAGACCTATGCCAGGAATATATTTAAAGAACTAGACAGAACCTAGAGTGGGGAAACTAAGATAGCACATATACGGATGACCAACAGATGCCACATGATGGTGAAACATGAAAGTTTAGATAAAACCTGAAAGAACTTTGCATTGGATTTAAACAGCATACACAGTTAACAAATCCAAGAATGTGAACAGATTAGGATAATGAAAACCCATAGTTTAAGGCCAAAGTAGTGGAAGACCCATACACGAGAATAATATAAGTGGAGAAAGAAAAGGGTGGTGGTTAAGGGTATTTAGGATTGTTCCATTTTGACAATTTGCCAAGCAGAAAACAATTAAGAATGAGAGTGTAGGGGGCAAAAAGAGGAATGTAAGTAGACAGCTCCCGTTTCCCCCTTGTCTTCCATGTGGAACTCCAGTCAGACAAAAATCATAACTGAAATCAACATGCTACTGGTAAGGGAAAAAATGAAATAGGGAAGGGGAGAGAGGGAAATAGGGTAAGGGAAGGGACAGGAAAAATAATAATGGGGAAAAGAGGAGGGATAGATAGAGATTTCAGCAAGTTACTCGCCAGTCACATATGATCAATGCAATAATGAAAACCAAGATCTCCAGCCGGTAGAAACATCCAGTTGAAGGAACCAAGGTGCAGATAATTATATTCTTAGGCTACAGGTAGAAAGCAGGATGGCTATCAAGATTCTCTGGACATAGGCTCTTTCGAGGGTGGGCAATGTCTGCTTTTGGAGGACGGCATATGATGCCTTTGACAAGGTAGAGATCTGGGAGAAGGTAGTAGGTTGATCGCAAACCAGTCCAGAAGATAAAAAGATGGTACATTAAAAAAAGCAAACAGATCTGGCAGTTGGTCTGGATCATATAGAGAAAAGCTGTTGCCATTTATATGATGAGGAGGCTAAAGGGGTAGCCCCACAAATAAGAGCCACTGCACTCACAGACCTTCTCCAGCAGATAATGAGCAAGAAAAATGACTAAACGCTGCACACTAGATCCCGCCGCTCATCAGCCGTTCTCAGTGGGAGAAACATATCAGATCTCTTCAAGAGCCAGGCATGGAGGAGGATTTCAGCAAGGACTCGCAGTCAGGTACAGAGGATAACGGTAGGAGAACCTCCTGCACTGACCTCCTCCTAATATGCAGACATGTCTGGCTTTGCAGCAGACATTAAATCTACTTTCTCAGCTGCCTTCGCAGATCTTAAGACTAAATTACTAGTGCTCACAGAGAAGATGGCCTCTGCTGAATTAGCTGGGAAGCAGAGGGAGAAAGCCATACAAAGGATGGAGAAGGTAACAACCTCACAATCCCTCCATTTCATAGAAATTAATAGACATCCTAAGGATTTAGACAACAGGGGGAGACGGAACAACATCCGAGTCAGGGGGATCCCAGAATCTGTGGAAACTGAGCAAATTACATCATCTCTACAGAGGGTATTTAATAGCCTGCGGAAAAGTAGACATGTGCACACTGAAATATTTTGTTTCGGAATTTAGTTTTCGTCTGAAAAATACATTTATTTAGTTACTCACGAAATTCATTTTTATTTATTTTGTTTTTTGTTAAAAATTGCATTCGTCCGAAAAACCAAATTAATTAAGATTGAATCTGTCATTGAAGGCTTATGGTGTCTGTCGAATGTTCAAAGAAGATTCAATGGAGTAGCTAAACTGTATGACTCCGTATACTTTCGACAGACACCATAAGCCAAAGATTTGACGTTTGTATGTTCGCTGCTTTGTTGAATCTTTGTCGTTCATGTTGAATGTATATAGTTCAAACAGAAAATGGACTGGTGATAGTGATCACTGATCAGACAGGTAACAAGATAGGGTATATAGAATCTATGCAGAATCTCAATTTATAATATAGAATCTATAATAATAAATCCCCCCCCCCCCACAACATGGGCAGCTTCTGCTAGCAACACTAGTATCACTATCAAGTTCAAAACACTAACACAATAGCAGCAGATTATTATGAAAAAGTTAAGTTGAACTGTAGCTTGATTCATTATTGTTCTGCTGCTGTGCTTATGCTTAATTGCTAAATAATTCAGGTTCTCTAACAAACAGACCAGCTAAGATTGACTGTCTTCTGAAATGATTCAGTGTGTGTGTCTCTCTCTGCTAGCAATCGTAAGAGAAAGTAAGTTGGCTGTACGTGTGTACTTAGTTCTAGCTATTTTACTGCTCCTCCTCTTAGGTTACAATCAGCCAATAACATTCATCATCATTATTTTTATTTTACTTCCCCCACCCAATTCCAGGAGCGATCTTTTCTCTCTATGTCAAATCTTTCTTCTCTATGTCAAATCTTTTCTCTCTATGTCAAATCTTTTCTCTCTATGTAGAATAATCCTGGACTAATAGAGTTAAGGTTAGGCACATTCGACCACAGATTCGATAGACACAGATTGTTATTGTCAGAGTCATGTCGAATCTCCTATCTATAGCGAACTGTTGTCACAACAAAAACAAAAATAAAGCATTTGTTTCTGTTGGATCTTTCATTTTTCAGAGTCTGCACTTTCGTTATCGTTTGTTAAAACGATAACGAACATACCTGAAATTCGGACGAAATTGCATTCAGACGAAAAACGAATGCACATGTCTACTGGAAAGACCTGAAGACACAGACTTGAATTTGTGAGAGCTCATAGAGTGCTTAGGGCCTGAGGCCCTGATACTATGCCACCATGTGATATCATCTGCTGTTTGCAAAACTTTTCAATAAAGGAGGACATTATGCATAAGGCCAGCAGGAATGATCTCTCTCAGATAACCCTGAAAAATCGCAGCGCTTTATGTCCCCTCCTGGACAAACTGTGAGAGAAAGACATGAGATATTCGTGGCTTTTCCCCTTTGCTTTGCTGGTGACTCACAACGGACAGCAGAACTCCCTGTGCTCACCGGAGGACCTTCCACAGTTTTGCCATACACTTAAACTTGGCATGGTTGATTTCCCAGAATGGTACCAAGAATTCCTCCTACCACCCCTGGAACAGAGCCCTCCGAGGTCCCCTTTTGCATCACCAGAAAAAAAACAATCTAAAAAAAATGAAATCTATCCGCCAGGAAGGCTCACAAGCTGGAACCCCAAATAACAAGACTCACTCCTCCAGAGCAATAAAAGACATCTGACATTGTTCACTAACATTTGGCTACACAGGTCAGTAGTTGACAATTTGTCTAAACTAAAGGCTTTATTTATTTTTTATTTACAGGTAATCTACACCTTCAGGTTATTTGACACTGACCAGTGAACAGTGTGACTGTTACTACCACCGTGTCCCAGTCCTTTATCTGATGAATGATTACATCCACATCAAATGTAGAAGATGACATGGTTCGGTTCTCCTGTCAGTCCCATGTCTGGGGCACAAGGTTATTCTTTTCAGACACTTCAGCATATGTTCCAGTATGTCTCTTGAACTGTGACACTGGGGAGGCTTCCATGGCACCCACTGTCTGCTCACATACACCTTACATGTTCACAGACCCACTGGATGAGAAGAATACATTGGGTTCCCCTCTGTAATGCATAACATTGAACTCTAGGTGGTAAGCTGCATTTTCACCTTGACACCAACCTGCTGGGTAACTAAAGGTGTAGATAGTTATTACTCCTGTGGTAGAGACTCACAATTTTTTTCACTAAAGTGTTTAAAGTTTACAGCATTTGGATATGATCTACAACTAACAACTGAGTGGAACAAATGGAAGCGAATCATATTTTCACTTCTGTTCCATGCTAATCTTAGTAGTTTCTCGGTTTTAAAGAAACTTAAGTGCAAACTTGACTTAGAGGCTGCAATGTGTACCAAAACGACTGCAACCGTGTCAAGCAACTTCTACCTCATTGCCACAAAGTGCCCCCTGATATGGAATTTGGTTCCTATCAGGAAGCACTACCTAACACCATTTGGGGTAGTTTTCTTATCCCTATGGCAATTGAATCTCCCCTCATTATTTTTTTCTCCCGTCTGCTATCATTTCTAGCTTTCCTACTTCTCTTTGTATGAGTGTATTAATAAGTATTCTAACAATATATGTAGTTGCATTTACAAGTTACAGATTGCCGGATCTTTCTGAACCTATGCTATGGGGTACTCTTTCTTAGGACAAGGTCCCAGAGTAATATCCCACAATATTAAAGGGGTTGTAAACCCTTGTGTTTTTTTACCTTAAAGTGGAGGGCTACCCTAAAAAAAAAAAAAAAAAAAAAGATCATTAATATTCTTAAAAAAATAAAATAAAATAAACATTTGAAAAAAATTTTTTTTTACCTTGTCAGAGATCTCTGTTGCTAAGCAGTCTTCCTAATCTGCCTTCTTCCTGCTCCTCGGTGATCTTCGTCTTCTCTCCTCGTTAAGTTGTCTTCTGGGTAATGGGGCGAGCTGTGTTCTGGGAACTGTGTGTTCCCTAACACAGCGCGTCCCATTCACAAAGCACCGTGCAACTCGCGCATGCGCAGTAGGAAACGGGCAGTGAAGCCGCAAGGCTCCACTACCTGTTTCCCTTAGTGAGGATGGCAGCGCAGGGACCCGAGAGCCGAGGGACATATCGGCCTCGGCGGCCGACATCGCGGGCGCCCTGGAAAGGTAAGTCTCCTTATTAAAAGTCAGCAGCTACTTTTTTTTTAGTTGCTGACTTTAAAAAAAATAAAAATTCAGCTGAAACACCGCTTTAATGCATCCTATGCATTAAGGTGAAAAAACTCCTGACACTGACCAGCCCCCCAGCCCCCACCCCCTTTAACTTGAGCCTGTTCGTTTTCAAGGCAGAGATTCACTCTACCTCTTTGTCTGTTGTCTCGTCTCTTGATTGGATAGATTGATAGCAGTGCAACCATTGGCACCCGCTAATGAAATGTTCTAGCCTCCTGAGGGAACTTAAAAAAGGTAGGCCTTGCTTTGCCTTCTTACAGGAAACACATTTCAAAACACACCATCTACTCAGGCTCGCTGACTCCTTTTTCATTGGAGTACCACGCCACCAATGATCTTACTAAGTGTCAAAAACCATGAATCAGACCGAGACAGAAGTACAGTTAACTCACACTTGTTTAATAATAAAACTAAATAGAACAAACATAGTCAAGACATAGCCAAAGTTCGGTTCCTGGAACAGATAGTCAGCCAAGCCAGAAAGTCAGGGATCAGTGTAGTGAAACAGCATGCAGGATCTGGAGCCAGAAGGGATGTCAGCCAAGCAAGTCTTTAATAGGAATGCAGGTGATAGTCTCTGTTGTTGACCAAGGCGAAGGCAAAGATCCTTTGGGCTGGACGGCTTAAGTAGGCATGACTGACAAGCAGGATATCATCAACAAGTGCATAACTGTGGAGAAATCGGAGCTGGCAATTAGCTGACAGCTGAGCAGCCAGCTCAGAGAAGGAAGGGCTGTACCCAGCCCTGACACTAAGTCAAAGGGTGTTTCCATTCTAGTCAGAAAGGATGCCTCCTTTGAACTCCTGGATAGAACCGCCATTACCCTAGCAAATCTTTATTTCCCAAAAACATCCCACTTAGCTTTTTGTCAGTACATGCTAAACGATCTTGAGGGCTTCAGTTCTGGATGTTTAGTTTTAGTAGGGGACATTCCCCTAAATCCCATTGCAGACACCTCTTCAGGCAAAACTTACATCACATACAGAATACTGAAGAAGATTAAACTTCTACTAAATTCCATGCACCTAGTTGATTTCTGGTGCTTCCTTCAACCAGAGAATAGGGATTTTACTTGTTGATCTTGAGTTGATATCTGAGGCCAACATAGGGATCCAAACCATCTCGGACCATGCTCCTATATCCCACCCTGAACATATCAACACCTTTACTCAAACTAACACATGGATATTGAACTCTTCGCTATTGACAGATCCGATGCTGTTACCTAAGATCTCCTCACTCATAAAATAATTCTTTGAACACAATAACTAGGCCAACCCTATGATGTGGGAAGTGCATAAATGTTCCATTAGAGGGAAATTAGTAAACCTAGGAGCTCAGCGTAAAAGGGAAAAAGCAAAAGAAATCGAACAACTAACAAACACGACCCAAACCCTTGAAACCTTACACAAACAGTCCCTAACAGCAACAATGGTTAACCCCATTCACTGCCAGTGTAATTTACACAGTAATCACTGCATTTTTATAGCACTATTTTCTGTATAAATGACAATGGTCCCAAAATAGTGTCAAAAATGTCCAATGTGTCTGCCATAATGTCACAGTCCTGATAAAAATCTCAGATCGCCGCCATTACTAATAAAAAATAATAATAATAAAAATGCCATAAAACTATCCCCTATTTTGTAAACGCTATAACTTTTGCACAAACCAATCAATATACGCTTATTGCAATTTGTTTTACCAAAAATATGTAGGAGAATATATATCGGCCTAAACTGAGGAAAAAAATTGCTTTTTTTTATATATTTTTGGGGGATATTTATTATAGCAAAAAGTAAACGTTTTTTTCAAAATCATTTGTGTTTATAGCGCAAACAAATTAAAAAAAAACAAAAAAACGGAGAGGTGATCAAATACCACCAAAAGAAAGCTCTATTTGTGGGGAAAAAAATAAGTACATTTTTTTGGGCGCAACATCACACGACTGCAATTGTCAGTTAAAGGGACGCAGTGCCAAATTGCAAAAAGTGCTCTGGTCAGGAAGGGGGTAAAATCTTCTGGGGCTGAAGCAGTTAAAGACTCCAAACTTCCCACATTAGCATCTGCAGATATAGACCACTTAGAGAGACCTATCGAAGCTTCGGAACTCAGACAGGTCATTAAAGACCTAAAGGCAGGGAAGAACCTAGGCCCTGATGGTTTCACAATCATTTACTATAAGACATTCATTGCCACTCTCATAAAACCAATGTTGGAAGCACTGAACCCCCTATCGACCCCCAGGGAAGTCCCATCCGTCTTTCTAGCTGCCCTCATAATGGTCATACCCAAGCCAAACAAAGACCCAACACACTGAACCACCTACAGGCCGATTTCTCTGCTCAACTTAGATGTCAAACTATTGGCAAAAATTGTGGGCAACAGACTGAGGCCATTGCTACATGGCTTGATTGGCCTGGAACAGGCTTGTTTCATGCCAGGCAGAGAAACTAAGAACAATGTGACTAAAGCACTCAACCTGATTCATGCTGCTCATCGAGGGCCTTCTCCTATCTAAGGACGCAGAGAAGGCGTTCAATTGAGTTGTCAGGAACAGTGATATTGCTTGGATCGCCTGCTGGTGTCACTGTTTCTTTCGCCATCAAAGGTTGCAGTTCTGGTGGTCACCAGCGGGTGTCTCCCAGCAAATGGACATTCTAGTGTTCTAGCTGCACCTGATGTGAAATTGCTTGGAAGTATATAAGTCTGCCCTTCACTGAGGCTCATGGCTTCAGAATTCCTTCCTGCAAGCCTTGTCCCTGCCTCATCTGATCAGTTGCCAGAAACCTGTTCCTGATTTGCTTCCTGCCCTGTCCTGGACTCTGTTTTCTGTACCTGGTTCCTGAGATTGTCCCCTTATTCCTGCCTTGGCTCCCCTTGCTTCTGCTTCCTCCACCTGGCCTCCTGTTCCCCTTGTCTCTCATCCCTGCCTTGTTATATATGTGTTCCCTTTCCATGTGTATATATAGTTAGTTAGTTCGTTAGTTAGTTAGTTTAGGGTTTTGGGGTTGCTGTGTATTATTTGCATTCTTGTTTGTTCACGGTTTGCCTTGTTTGGTTTACACGTGTGTCTTTATCCTTAATAAATATATATATATTTTCACTTACCTTTTGAGCCTGATTCCTTTAATGCAGCCCATTGATCTGTTTACTCTGTGCTGGAAGCCTCTGTTAGGCATCCCTCCCATGACATGAGTAGCATGGGATTTTATGCTAGAAATATGCAGGTTCATTGGCTTGGGGACCCATATGATGGCCTGGGTCATGTCACTTCATAAGAACCCCACTGCTAAACTCAAGTGGATCCCTGTCAAAAACCATAAACATCAACAATGGAACAAGGCAAGGCTGTCCCCTGTCACCCCTCCTTTTTATTCTCTCACTATAGCCGTTCATCAGAAGGGTAATAGCTGAAAGAATAATACAAGGATTTAGAGCCCATTCACACAGGGGCAACACGACTTGTAGGCGACTTGAGTCAGGCAACTTGGACACGACTTGAGTTAAGATCACAGCGCGACTTGGGACAACTTCAAAACGACTTCTGATCACTTCAAGCGCGACTTGGGACGACTTACAAGTCGCCCCAGGCCAGGCGACTTTTGCCGAGGCCAAGCAGAGAATGAGCTCAAGGGGGAACTCCACGGCAAATTTCTGAAAAAAATTTGGCGTGGGTTCCCCCTCCGAGAGCATACCAGGCCCTTAGGTCTGGTATGGATTCCAAGGGGAACCCCCTACGCTGAAAAAACGGCGTGGGGGTCCCCCCAGATCCACACCAGACCCTTATCCGAGCACGCTACCCGGCCGGCCAGGAAAGGGGGTGGGGACGAGCGGCGCCCCCCCCTCCTGAGCCGTACCAGGCCGCGTGCCCTCAACATGGGGGGGTGCCTTGGGGGAGGGGGGGCGTGCGGCCCCCCCACCCCAAAGCACCTTGTCCCCATGTCGATGAGGACAAGGGCCTCTTCCCGACAACCCTGGCCGTTGGTTGTCGGGGTCTGCGGGCGGGGGGCTTATCGGAATCCGGGAGCCCCCTTTAATAAGGGGGCCCCCAGATACCGGCCCCCCACCCTATGTGAATGAGTATGGGGTACAATGTACCCCTACCCATTCACCTGTGGAAAAAAAGTACAAAAAAAAACACAACACAGGGAAAAAATATTTTATTGCACAGCTCCGGGGGTCTTCCGTCTTCGGGGGTCTTCTCGCCGGACTCCTCCGCTATCTTCTTGTAGCTCTTTTGCTAGCGGAGGAGTCCGGCTTTCTTCCTCCCCGCCGCCGGCCTCTTCTCCCGACTTCGGGGGTCTTGTCCCCCTCTTCGGTTCTTCTGCCGGGCCACCGCGCCTTCTTATAGCTCTTTTGCAGGCGGTGGCCCGGTCTTCTGTCGCCGCCGCCGCCGCCGCCTTCCGTTCTTCTTCTTCTTCTCCAGGAGATGTTGACACGACGCTCTCTCCGGCCACAATGCCAGGGACGCGCTCCGCTGCCACTTATATAGGGACAATGGGGCGGTGTCACATGGGTTGATGTCACATGGGTTGGTCACATGGGTTGATGTCACATGGTAAGGGGGCGGGGTCACCATGTGACATCAACCCATGTGACCAACCCATGTGACATCAACCCATGTGACACCGCCCCATTGTCCCTATATAAGTGGCAGCGGAGCGCGTCCCTGGCATTGTGGCCGGAGAGAGCGTCGTGTCAACATCTCCTGGAGAAGAAGAAGAAGAAGAAGAAGAAGAAGAACGGAAGGCGGCGGCGGCGGCGACAGAAGACCGGGCCACCGCCTGCAAAAGAGCTATAAGAAGGCGCGGTGGCCCGGCAGAAGAACCGAAGAGGGGGACAAGACCCCCGAAGTCGGGAGAAGAGGCCGGCGGCGGGGAGGAAGAAAGCCGGACTCCTCCGCTAGCAAAAGAGCTACAAGAAGATAGCGGAGGAGTCCGGCGAGAAGACCCCCGAAGACGGAAGACCCCCGGAGCTGTGCAATAAAATATTTTTTCCCTGTGTTGTGTTTTTTTTTTGTACTTTTTTTTCCACAGGTGAATGGGTAGGGGTACATTGTACCCCATACTCATTCACATAGGGTGGGGGGCCGGTATCCGGGGGCCCCCTTATTAAAGGGGGCTCCCGGATTCCGATAAGCCCCCCGCCCGCAGACCCCGACAACCAACGGCCAGGGTTGTCGGGAAGAGGCCCTTGTCCTCATCGACATGGGGACAAGGTGCTTTGGGGTGGGGGGGCCGCACGCCCCCCTCCCCCAAGGCACCCCCCCATGTTGAGGGCACGCGGCCTGGTACGGCTCAGGAGGGGGGGGGCCGCCCGCTCGTCCCCACCCCCTTTCCTGGCCGGCCGGGTAGCGTGCTCGGATAAGGGTCTGGTGTGGATCTGGGGGGACCCCCACGCCGTTTTTTCGGCGTAGGGGGTTCCCCTTGGAATCCATACCAGACCTAAGGGCCTGGTATGCTCTCGGAGGGGGAACCCACGCCAAATTTTTTTCAGAAATTTGCCGTGGAGTTCCCTCTTGAGAGCTGATAATTCTGTCAAAGTCGCCTCCGTATAGACGGAGATCCGACTTGGAGGCAATCTCCATTGAAATCAATGGGTACCGGTCACCTACAAGTCGGATAGAAGTAGTACAGGAACCTTTTCTGAAGTCGGAGCGACTTCAGTAGTGTGCATTAAGACGGCTCTCATTCACTTACATTGCTTTTTAAATGTTGTCCGACCTGAGGCGACTAGGGGCGACCTGAAGTCGGATCAGGAGTTGCCCCTGTGTGAATGGGCTCTTAGGGTGGCCAATAGGGAGTTTAAGGTTGCTGCTTACACAGATGATCTGCTGTTCTTCTTGACCAACCCACACACCTCGTTGCCTACCTTGATGAAAGAATTTTTCCTATAACGCTCCATCTCAAATTTAAAAACTACACGAAATCGAAAGCAATGAACATCGCCATACCGGAGGATGCTCTCAAACATATACAAACAAATCACCCCTTCACATGGGAGAAATCAGCACTAAAATATCTGGGGGAATGGCTGACACCGATACTCTCCTCAATCTATGAATTACATTTTTTACCCCTACTTAAAATCATAGAAAAGGATCTTCAGGCCTGGCATCCACAACACTTTTCCTGGTTTGGTCGAGCAGCTATATGCAAAATTTCCATTTTACCAAGAGTTCTCAATTTATTTAGAAACCTACCGGTAAAAATACCCCAGAGTTTTTTTATAGCAATTCCCTCGAATCAACTTAAATTCATCTGGACTCACAAACACCTGTGGCAGTGGGACCATCTGCTACCTGAAAGAATGCTGGTTTATGCCAGATTTTGGAGAGATAGGCACACTGATTGCACAGCTGTGTGCTGGGCTATTTAGTTGATACCTGACTATGGCTCAGGGCCCCACTCAACAGACAGGATGTCTGTGCATTGGAGTCAGGTGGACTCTCATTCCTCTGAGAGGAGGCAGAGTCTGCATGGGGCAGCCAGAGCATGCATGTCTGCAGGAAGCGGATGCAGTTTGTGACAGATCAGCAAGGAGCTGATCAGGAGTAAGCTAGGAAAGAGATTGACTCTAATGCCCCGTACACACGAGAGGACTTATGTCCGACAGACTTCCAAAGGAGTTCCGCCGGAGTTCCGCCGGAGTTCCGACGGAGTTCTGACAGACTTTTCGGCCGAACGGACTTGGCCACACACGATCACACTAAACTCCGACGGATTCGAACGTGATGACGTACGACTGGACTCGAATAAGGAAGTTCATAGCCAGTAGCCAATAGCTGCCCTAGCGTCGGTTTTAGTCCGTCGGAGTAGCATACACACGAGCGGAGTTTTCGAAGGGGACCGGGTCCGGCGGAGTTCCTTCGGGAAAATTTGAAGCATGCTTCATTTCTAAAGTCCGTCAGACTTTGGCGAATCAAAAGTCCGTTGCAGCCCACACACGATCGGATAGTCTGACGGACTCGGTCCTTCGGACTTTGGATGTTGAAAAGTCCGCTCGTGTGTATGCGGCATAAGAAGCACTTTTGGTCTGAGGAGCAAAGGCCTAGGCTGGAGGCTTGAAGCAGCTGTGTGGTAAAGAGTAAGCCAGGAGGCTCAAGTATGTTGTGCAATATAAAGTAATGGTGGAACCCCCTGCATGGGCTACTGATGTTTTGTGTGCACTTTTATGATCTTTTTTAAAAAATGGGTTACCAGGCCCTATAAAATACAGTTTTGGACTGGCGCACACATTGAAACGCACCTGCCGCTTGAGTCTGATCACCCCAATCTTACATATGGCGGCGGTATTGCTTTGAGCAGAGTTGGAAGAGTTTGAGATCTTTGTATATCAAAAATAGTAAATAGCAAGCAACTGTGTGTGTTTGCAGCAATGCTGTGAGGAGCAGCTAATGTGAAAGTGTGCTGCTTGCAAGTCTTAAAGAGACAGTATGCCAAATTTTCCTGTATTAACTGTAGGAACTGTGTTACAAAATGTTGTATGCCTGACTGCAAAGATGGGCAGTCAAAATGCAAAAAATGAAACAATGTTTGCTGAGACAGAACCCTGTGGCTAGAGGGGTTGTTACCGACAGAACAAGCCCCAGATTGGTGCAAGAAGCATTTGGCCACACTGGAGAAAAGGGAAAAGGAAAACAACACTGGTACAAGACTAGTTATTAATGTGCAGAGTCCTAAGCTTGCAAGAGGATTCAGTGTGGGAAGCCTGGACAAGACACTCAGGGAAGAGCGATATTTGCGGTGCAGTGAGTGGGGGCATGCAGTCTCCAAGTGCCCTTTGTCCCAGACTCCACTGCAAAGTCATCTAGCAAGCAAAGGTCTGCTTCAGCGTTTGGGGAGCCTTCTATGAGTGCCAGGAGTGAACAACGGTCTTATCATAAGTTTGAGAGGAGTGCGGTAGCCCATAGCAACACTGGTGATGTCAGATCTGTGGTCCTTAAGACAAAGCTATTGCCTACAGAGCATTGTGGCAAGTTTAAAGCAACACTGCTTTGTGGAGAGAGAAGTCTACGTGTTTGGGAGAGCCAGCAAAGTGCAGCTGGGAGAGCACCATTTCCGTTAGCAACAGATGGCACAGGAAATGTGCCAATGGAAAGGAGGAGCTACAGCAGAGAAGTAGCTCCTCTTTTCCTTAGAGCTGGGAGTAAAGTTGCTCCATGCCTGGAATGTGGTCGAGTAGGGCATGTTATTTTTACTTTCCTCAGATTCTGGAATACAGTTGAGCGTAATGATTTTGAGGAAAAGCATGTACTTGCAATCCCAGGTTCCTGTTCCAAGGTAGTGTCTGTTGCTGCTGGTGACAGAAAAGCTGTTTTTCCTGTAGGGGAAGTTGGAGCATCCAAGAAGGCTACAATGTTGCCCAGTGTCCTTGTGGGGGCATTAGCCTGTGAGAGCACAGCCAAGAAGACACTGTGCCCTCAATTGAAGTGTTCATCACCTGCCAACTCTAATGGTAAGACTGATCCTATTTCATGTGTGAGAAAGACTGAGTTTGTGTTTAATGCTGGTGAAGTAGTGGCAAGTCCAGTGAGTAGATGTGCTACCACAAAAGACTTGCTGCTTCGCAGGGGGAGGCACAGATTAATGCTGTACCCACAGCAAAACTGAGAACTGATAAGGACTTGTGTCAGGTCACCTAGAGCCCAGGTGACAGATGCACACCGTAGGGCTTAGGAGTGCACCGCAAAGTTGTGGACCCTACGGCTGACTGCTGCGGACAGGGATCAAGGTTATAGGAAGGCAGAGCCGCCAGAACACCAAGATGGATCCCACCGGGGTTAGAGCGTAAGATTCCCTGAGGCGCGAAGTCTAAGAGCCAGCAGGTGTTCACCAGAGCCTCGAGTGGTGAGGATGGACTTGGCTGCAACTGGCTCCAGGTCGCGACCCCCAGGGTCCCCCAGTTCACACCCACAGTAGGCAACAGGAGGATAGGGATGGTGAGGGACAAAGCCAAGGTCGGGGCCACAAGCAGACAAGAATAGTCGGAGACACGCCAAAAGGTCAGGATCACAGGCAAACAAGGATAGTCAGGACACGCCAAAGTCGGTAACGGAAAACAGTAGAAGAGCACACGGCAGGTAACAGGAAGCTAACACACAAAGGTTGATCAGCAGGATTGGCTAGCAGTGCACAGGTTAATATAGAGTAGTCTGATAGGAGCTAGGGTGGAGCCATGCCAGAGGATGAATTATAAAAGCAGTCAGGTGAGGCTCGGCTGGTCTCTAGAAATGAACACATGGAGACAGGTAAGCAGATGAACTCTAATGCATAACCATGACAACTTGTCTTCAATCAGAGTATTGTGTAGCAGGAAGACAAGTGGTAAAAATTTAAATAATGTGTTGCTCCCTAATGAGATTAAAAATGCTGATGCTGAAAATGTGGTATTCCATCCAGAAACATTAGGGGTGCCTACTGGGAAATGTGTGCCATTGCCCCTAGCAACTGTGACGGGTGCAACAGGGGTGTCCCTGGAGACCATACAGGAGCTCAAGGCATCTGAGCTCAGGGTTTCCCAGGACAACTGTGTCGCCGCCCCGGCTGGCAGGTGTGTTTCACATGAGGTGAAAAATTATGTACTAGGTATCCTACAATCTTAAACTGCTAATGTGCTAACGCAGCCTATACAAGGCAGGTATGTGGATAATGATGTTTAAAAGTGTATTACTGACAATGTTGATGGTTTGGTGCCTTCCATGGTAACCACAGGCAGGGCCGCAGAGTTGTCCCTGAAAATCTCATGAGGACCCCCTGTGTTGGAACCAGCGGTGGTCCAGGACAGCTCTGACAATGCTCAGATGGAAAGCAATGGGAAAACAGCTCAAATGATGGAGCATTAATTATCGCAATCTGATCAGGTTGACAGTGATTGGAGCACAGACAGGATAGACTGGGAGGGGTGGCACAGGGAAGTACTCGCAATATTTAATGAAGTAACTATGACCCACCAGGCTATGTTGGGTATTAGTGAGGTGGACACTATTGCTGCTGTGGCCAATGGAGAGACTGCAGAGTCAGTAGTCACAGGTGCATTGGCTGTTGCAGAAGTTAACCCCCTCCAGTCAGAAGGATCAGATAAGGGCGTGTACATAGCAGAGGTTTTGTCCACAACAAAACAGATGAGTAATGTTGTGTGTCAGAATGACAGTATAATGGATGAGGACTTGGAAAGGCTCAGTGTTGCTGAAAATGAGTGGATGAGTGTGACACCTGCGTTTGGCAGTGCTCAAAGGGAGACGGAAGTTGGTCAGTTACCTCTGAGGTGGAGGTCTCCTTAAGTATCTTGGTCTCTTGAGTCTTGGCAAATGAGCCCCTCCAAGTAGGTAAGGGAAAAGTCCCTAAGGTTCTATGTTTAGATGGGGGATGTTTAGAAATAACTGAGGGGTTGTTAGAAATGTTGGAATTGGTGAAATCCCTTTCACTGTACACCTGCATGTATCCACCACGATACATGCAGATGGGCGGCCTGGTACTGCGCAGTGGATGCAGTTGGTACAGGCAATGTTAAAGTTAAAGTAAACCCTCCCTGTCATTTTCAGCCAAGGAATCTGCAATATTTGCCTCTGTTTAATCTACAACTGCCATGATGTTGAACAATCCCAATATAAATGCACTTATTTTGCCAAAAAACATAAATTATATAAGAATATCAATGTGCTAAACACATAGTGCAATTAAATTTAAAAAAAAAAGTCAACTTAACTAGAAATGTCCTGCATTAGTTAAGCATACAACATGTATAATATGCAACATAAATCTATAAGCACTGCTCTTAAAACACCAAAAAATTAAAAATAAATAGTGATGCTACTTACAAAATATAAACCAAAGGGTGAAAAAGTAAATAAGTGATGTGCACATAAATAATACAGTAGGTCTAATAAAAAATTGGTTAACAACTCAAAAGTACGTTAACAAAATTGTGCTTAAACACATCTATTAATAATACATTTCTATGAAAATAACTTGAAAATATCTTGCAATTCCACTTAAAACATAAACGACAGTCCTCTTAAAAAGTGCAAAAGATGTGTAAAAGTTAAATTCACACCAATTCCTCCACCACAGTGAAAGATGGGAGTTGAACTCCCTTAAGAAACAGGCTCATTGAATGCTGTTGCCATTCACTCTCGTGTTGTTATCGTGTTGGCCCAGAGATAATATTGAAGACCTTTAAAGGCGATCTGATGCTCAGCGAGTGAAGGAGTGGTGAGATCATAGCACAGTGCCCCACAGCATGTTCTTGTACCATGTAACATGAAGGCTTGTTTTACTTGTATTTGATGTATGTGCAATATATTTTTTTAATAAATCCATCATCCATTCATCCATTAAGCAATTTTACACTATTGGAGGCATTGTCTCTTTTTTTCCTACATGTGGAGATTTTAATCAGGCATTTGGAATAGGTGTGTGGCGTTTACAATGGCTCTGTGATGGAGGCATTGGTGTGAATTAAAATTTTACACATCTTTTGCACTTTTCAAGAGGATTTTTGTTTGGACTAAGATATTTTTTCATGGACATTTATTATTAATAGATGTGTTTAAACCCAATTTTGTTAACCTACTTTTGAGCTGTTAACTAATTTATTATTATTATTATTATTATTATTATTTATTTATTAATTCTACTGTAAAAATTTTATTTATGTACACATCACTTATTTACTTTTTAACCTGTTGGTTTATAATATCCAACATGCCCAAATTCCAGATCTCTTGTGCACAATAATAAAATGACACGCAGAAGTGCTCCACCTCTGTGTATCAACTACCAGTCTCCTCTGCCACTTACCTCAGTGGTCGACCTACACAGTGGTAAAGATATATGAAAAGTTACTTGATAAATAAATAAAGTACCTTTGTCCTTTAACTGAATAGAAAAAATTAAAATTGAGGAGGCAATGTGGATTTTCATGGTACAGTATAGACTTACACAATAGAGTTACAAAAATATAGATTTATTATACAAAAACATACATTGTTAAAAACATAGACAAGTAGATGCTAAACACTGGATGCTACTTAATAGAGAGCACCCAATTCTCTGGCGGAATCTGGGAAAAAGAGATATCAAACATGTTCAGCGATAGTGGACACAGAAACAATTCTCCAGTTGCAAACTCTACATGCTTTGCGGCTTAATCAGGAATAAACTTGTCAGAGAATGATCTACAAAAGATAACAGATAAGCCAACATGTACTATGATCATAATCAGATAACAGCCACAAAACGAGTCACCAACCATCATGGTGAGGCATCATATATCTGTACTCTAAGCCCTTGTACACAATAGCTTTGGTCTAGGAATTTGATCTGAGCATGCGTGGCACTTTGTCCAATCGGAATTCTCTACACACAATCGGACAAAGTCCGATCGGATCATGTTGTCGGAAAGTTTTATAGCCCAGCTCTAAAACTTTGTCCGTTGGATATTCCGATGGAGCCCACACACAGTCGGATTATCCGACAACACGGTCCGATCGGACATTTTCCGTCGGATTGTCCGACCGTGTGTACAAGGGCTTAGATTTACATAAGAACCATAGTATATCCCCTCAGGATCACTCCCAGTGTTCAGGAGAAGGCCCAATAAGAATGTACTTATAGAAGTGAAAAAGGCACCAAAATGCTTGGGTGTCATAAGGCCTGTAAAGGCAATCTCCCAGGTGAGTGTGGGAACCAGGTAAAATAAAGATGCGTAAAGCAACGTTTCAAAAGAAAACAATTTTGAATCTATATACATAGCATATTAGAACTGATTCCCAAAATGTAGGGCGGAAATAGGGACCTCTCACCCACTCCTATCAGGGTAATTAATAGTAAAAACATTTATTATGTATAGACGATATAAAAGTAGGAAGTAAAATAGAAACAAGAAAAGGTTTTGTATTACACACCTATAACATCTTTACAAAGATATAAAGCCAGGGCGGGAGTATAGATTGTCCAGGAGGGTACTATATTCCAATGTGGATGGTAGTTGCCCAAAATCCACTTAGACATTCTTTATTGGGTAAGCAAAAAACACACACCAAGGAGCAAGGATTGTTGAAACATCTATGCTCAGTGTCATATACATCAGAATCATCCAATGCATGGCTGCGGAGAAGCACTCACCTATTCAAGGATGTGAATGTAGATGGAATAACAGTTTCTTAGTATTGGGATCATGAGTAGAGTGGCACACCACTAAGAGACTCCAACAAGAGCTCAAAATTCAATGGACATAAGTATGAAAACCATCAAGCAGCACCTCCAAACACAGAACAGGTCCAGCAAAATACCTAAGTTAGACAAACATAGCCATCAAGCATGCTGGTATATAGTTTACATATAAACATTGTATCAACAGCTGGGGTAAAGATTAAATATACCAATCAAGCCACTCCAAAGAACATCTCCACCACCATGTAGATTGCCACAGGGAAAGTTTAGGGAGACCAACGACCATTATATACAGCCATATGCACCTGATTCCTATCCGGATGATAATCACAGCAGTGTGCCGAAGCGCCCCTGAATGACGCCACCGGATACGATCCCAGACTAGGCATGCAGAATGACGGTGCATACGCAGTACCGCAAATTGACCTCTTAGTGTGAAAAACACATAAAAACGTCCGTTCACCCATCCTAACATGAAACGGCATACAAGGGTGCCATCTAGTCACACACCAAAGGGTGCCAAAAGGATGGAAGATCACAGACTCCTCCAGGAAAATTAGACACCCAGCACAAGGGGCCAACAATGGGAGCACACCACTCCTTTTCCAAAGGATCTAATCAGCACTGAGAAGTGCCAAGAACAAACAAAAAACAAAAACAAGGGCTGTCACAGCCCACCACAAGCCAAAAAATAAGAAATAAGCAAAAATAAGCAAAAAAGTAAATAAAAAATAAAGAAGGGTGGCAAATAATCCCATATAATTATGTACAGTGGTGTGAAAAAGTGTTTGCCCCCTTCCTCATTTCCTGTTCCTTTGCATGTTTGTCACACTTAAGTGTTTCGGAACATCAAACCAATTTAAACAATAGTCAAGGACAACACAAGTAAACACAAAATGCAATTTGTAAATGAAGGTGTTTATTATTAAAGGTGAAAAAAAATCCAAACCATCATGGCCCTGTGTGAAAAAGTGATTGCCCCCCTTGTTAAAACATACTATAACTGTGGTTGTCCACACCTGAGTTCAATTTCTCTAGCCACACCCAGGCCTGATTATTGCCACACCTGTTCACAATCAAGGCATCACTTAAATAGGAGCTGCTTGACACAGTAAGGTCCACCAGAAGATCCTTAAAAGCTACACATCATGCCGAGACCCAAAGAAATTCAGGAACAATTGAGAAAGAAAGTAATTGAGATCTATCAGTCTGGAAAGGGTTATAAAGACATTTCCAAAGCTTTGGGGATCCAGCGAACCACAGTGAGAGCCATTATCCACAAATGGCGAAGACATGGAACAGTGGTGAACCTTCCCAGGAGTGGCCGGCCGCCCAAAATTACCCCAAGAGCGCAGCGACGACTCATCCAAGAGGTCACAAAAGACCCCACAACAACGTCCAAGGAACTGCAGGCCTCACTTGCCTCAGTTAAGGTCAGCGTTCATGCCTCCACCATCAGGAAAAGACTGGGCAAAAATGGCCTGCATGGCAGAGTTCCAAGGAGAAAACCACTGCTGAGCAAAAAGAACATCAAAGCTCGTCTCAATTTCTCCACAACACATCTTGATGATCCCCAAGACTTTTGGGACAACATTCTGTGGACCGATGAGACAAAAGTGGAACTCTTTGGAAGGTGTGTGTCCAAGTATATCTGGCGTAGAAGGAACACTGCATTTCATAAAAAGAACATTATACCAACCGTAAAATATGGTGGTGGTAGTGTGATGGTCTGGGGCTGTTTTGCTGCTTCAGGACCTGGAAGACTTGCCGTGATAAAAGGAACTATGAATTCTGCTGTCTACCAAGAGATCCTGAAGGAGAATGTCCGACCATCTGTTCGTGTACTCAAGCTGAAACGAACTTGGGTTCTGCAGCAGGACAATGATCCTAAACACACCAGCAAGTCCACCACCGAATAGCTGAAGAAAAACAAAATGAAGACTTTGGAGTGGCCTAGCCAAAGTCCTGACCTGAATCATATTGAGATGTTGTGGTATGACCTTAAAAAGGCCGTTCATGCTCGAAAACCCTCTAATGTAACTGAATTAGGACAATTCTGCAAAGATGAGTGGGCCAAAATTCCTCCAGGACGCTGTAAAAGCCTCATTGCACGTTATCGCAAACGCTTGGTTGCAGTTGTTGCTGCTAAGGGTGGCCCAACCAGTTATTAGGTTTAGGGGGCAATCACTTTTTCACACAGGGCCACGATGGTTTGGATTTTTTTTCACCTTTAATAATAAACACCTTCATTTACAAATTGCATTTTGTGTTTACTTGTGTTGTCCTTGACTATTGTTTAAATTGGTTTGATGTTCAGAAACACTTAAGTGTGACAAACATGCAAAGGAACAGGAAATGAGGAAGGGGGCAAACACTTTTTCACACCACTGTATTCATTTTCACATTGGGTTAATCAATCAATCGATATTTAAATAGATTCAATCCCAAATTACCCTTCATTGTAATATCACTGTTTCCTGAATTATATTGTCCAGTCAAGGGCACCATGATACCCGATCAACTGGAAAGAAAAGGAAAAAAATGGGAAGGAAAGAAGGAGGAAAAGTGGAAAGAGAAATATGTCACGTGAAGTCACCACTGGACGAGAACATGTTACAAAAAGGGTTTGTATGAGTTAACCTCATTAATTACTGGGGCGGGGGTTGATGGCAGAGAGCTTTTCTATCCAATAGTTTTCAGATTTCAGGATGGATTTGTCCCAGTCGCCCCCTCTGGGATTGGGGGGGGGGGGGACAACCTCAAACACAAAAAATAGACCAGTGTGTTATTGAATCTATGATGGAGACCAATGTGTCTAGTGATGGGTGTGAGGATTTTTATGCTGCCAGAATAATATGTGATCTCTCATCCTTTGCCCCATTTCACAAATGGGTTTGCCTACAAGGGAATGGGTTTGCCATAAAAGGTGTGACATTGGCACGTCATCAAAAAGATGACACCACGAGTAGTACAATCTGCATATTGTCATGACTGGTTCCACTGGCCACTGGGAAAATAAATGCCATTGCCCTCAGTGATCCAAAGGCAGCGATTACATTTGCCAAAATGGTAGGTTCCCCTGGAGGGGTGAGGTGAAATCTCAGAATTAATTTGATAGTGACTACTGGTAAGGGTGTCCCCGCATCCAATTTGTATAGCAGGAGAATATGACTGGCTCTCTATGGAGCTGGTTCACATATCTCTGGGGCAGCTCCGGAGCACACTGAACAGAAATCCTGTGAGTCTTTAGCACCGTTTCAGGGCTCAATTCAGGCACAGATTTAGACCTGATTCATCCCTGAACCACAGAATGGGGACACACAGAATTCCTGTGCGATCAGCAGCTGGTTCCAGTGTGAACCAAGGCTTAAGCATGGGTATCTGGAGAGGATATTGCAAAATGGCTGCTACACAGCTCCTGGGTATGATGCAAGCAAAAAAAAAGCCTTGGTTGTGAACATTTAAAGTGGTATTGAACCCCAAAATGTACCATATTGTTGCAGCTTACCAATTGCAAAACTGAAAACTTGCAAAAGTGTCAGTTAGATGGATGAAATAAACCATTTAACACTGACAGGGGGAGTTTGATCAGCTTTTATTATTAAAAAAAAAAAGTTGCCCTAACAGCTTAAAAAGTATTCTCTGGAGTTTGGCTTTTAATTGTTTAGCCAAGTCCATCTAAATATGCTAGTTCATATACTACTATCATCTCTGCAGATTAATGCTGTTTTCTGAAGTTGTCTCTGTGGCTACCCTATCCAGGTGTGGAGACACAATAAAAAAGAAGTACATTACTAGCCAGATCACCATGTGAAAACAGGGGGGTAAACACATGCAGTCACTACATTTAAGAACTGGTAAGCTTTAATATATTACATTTTTAGTTTTGATATTAATATTGTAATTGACAATAATACTGCTTTAACTTCAAACTGTCCTTCGTAGTCCCCCATAAATGCTATATACTGTCACTACCAGTGATGTAAGTAACTCAGTTAAAATAAACTGAGTTACTTAACGCAGTTACTTTAGAGGGTAACGAGTAATCTAACTGACAACTCAGTTCCCATTACTTGGGCAGCGTTACCGCAATTGCATCTACCGCACGGGAGGCCCGCCGTGGCTGCGCTGCCTGGCCATTTGTTCCGCCGTGGGAAGGGGGCTTTCGCCCGCTGAGCTGAGAAGAGGCTGAGACTCAGAGAGACTGTCTGGACCGCCCCATCCCGCCCCACCTATCCAGAGAGAGAGAATGTAGGGAGGCAGGCCAGTCACTGAAAAATAAAGTCAGCTGACCAGCTGACACCAATCGAGTGAAAGGGAGGGTCTCTCTCTCTCCCCATGAGGAAAGGCATCCCTGGAGCCATTCAAGTGACTGTCTGATGATTCAAATTGCAGCGCAATCGATCCATCCCAAGTCCTCCACCACCTCTGCTTCTTACTGATCCCATCCCTATCCACCCGCCATCACTTCTACAACAGAGGTGATGGGGGGGATACGCTAGGGATGAGATCAGTGGTGGTGGGGGATGGGATCAGTAAGAGGCAGAGGTGGTGGTGGGAGAGGATGGAACCACCCCCGCTGCCACCCCCCAAGTACCACCACTGCCTGCCACCCCCCCCAAGTACACCACCACTGCCACCCCCCCAGTACCACTGCTGCCACCCCCCCCAAGTACCACCACTGCCACCCCCCCAAGTACCACCCCTCAAGTACCACCGTTGCCACCCCTCAAGTACCACCGCTGCCACCCCTCAAATACCACCACTGCCACCCCTGTCACAGTTACTTTGCTGAGTAACTAATTACTTTTCCATTGCGTTATTAACGCAATTACTTTTGGGGAGAAGTAATTTGTAACTTAACGAATTACTTTTTTAAAGTAAGATGACCAACACTGGTCGCTACCATAAAAAAAAATGCATCTTTAAGTTAAAGTGAATGTACAAGCATTTTTTTAATGTTTTGGAATAGAAAAGGGGACCCCCCCACAATTATTTTATGCTATCTGTGTGCTTCTGGGAAGATTTACCATTTCTTAAAATCCAACAGATGCAACAGGGGAAAAGTATAAATCTCTCAAAAAATCTGTCAAAATGAGGGGAATTCCCATCTTGTCACAAGAACATGTGTCACTAATGGATTATTTGCCATCACTTCTTGCTCTGATGACAACAGTGATCACCAGGACAAATAGAGAGTAAATCTCACAGCAGAGACAGAAACATCAATACAAATCTGACAGAGATTTTAAACTCTACACTAAGAAAGCTTAAAAAACAGTTTTGCCTGCACATAATGTGCACTCCTGCAAGCTTTATTTGTCTAAATATGTTTTAAAATCTGTAAAACACAGAGAAATGTGTTTGTGCAACAGGAATATGACAAATAAAATATTTAGCAGTAGCTGGCTCTTGTAAATGTTGACAACACAGTGATTTATGCTATATTGTATAAGTGATGTTAAAGAGCATGAGAAACTTCTACAGTACAATATTGAGATTTGAAGGGGTCAGGAGATAATAACCTTCATAGGCAGACAATGCAATGAAAATTCAAAGTCTAATTAAATCAAAGTTGAGTGAAAACACATCTGCATGTGCAGGAATTCTGTCTCCTATGACAAAAGTCTTTAACAGTTCCCAACTCAAACATGACAGTTCCTTCAGCTTCACTACAACTGCCTCTTGTAGTTCTTCAACATTGAGCTCCCGCTCTGTTACTAGACCCACTGATTCACTGACTCTGAATCTCTTGAGCTCCTCCAATCTTTGTGGTGGCATTTCCCTCAAGCGTCATCCCCTGCTTCCTTGTTGGGTTCCTAGCTTGGCATTCCAGATACTTCTCAAGTAGGGATGAGCCGAACACCCCCCCTGTTCGGTTCGCACCAGAACCTGCGAACAGACCTAAACTTCGTGTGAACTTTAGAACCCTATTAAAGTCTATGGGACTCGAACGTTCACAATCTAAAGTGCTAATTTTAAAGGGTAATATGCAAGTTAGGCCGCGTACACACGGGCGGACTGTCTGGCCAACTAAGTCCGTCAGACAATCCGACAGACAGTCCGTCCTACTTTTGAATGAACGGACTTGACCACACACGATGAACAGACAGTCCGCTGAAAGCTTGCGCGATGAAGTGTACAGCACGTACGACGGGACTAGAAATACGACGTCCAATACACTGCAATGCAACCTTCGGCCGTGTAAATCCTTTCTGAGCATGCGCCATACTTAGTCCGTCCAACTTGCCTACTCATGAGCGGACTGTCCGCTGAAACCAAAGTTGGACGGACAATATTACGGAAATTCCGAAAGACTTAGTCCGCCAGACTGTCTGCTGAAAAAGTCCGCTGAAGCCCACACACGAGCGGACTGTCCGCTGAAACACGTTTCAGCGGACTAAGTTGGACAGACAGTCCGCCCGTGTGTACGCGGCCTTACTGTCCTAAAAAGTGTTTGGGGACCCAGGGGACATGGATCAATGCAAAAAAAAGTTTTAAAAACTGCAGTTTTTTCAGGAGCAGTGATTTTAATAATGATTAAAGTGAAACAATAAAAGTGTAATATTCCTTTAAATTTGTAGCTGGGGGGTATCTATAGTATGCCTGTGAAGGGGCGCATGTTTCTGGTGCTTAGAACTGTCCCTGCACAAAGTGTCATTTGTGCAGGAAAAAAAGTCTTTTAAAATCACTTGCGGCTATTTTGTCGGCTCCCCGTAATACAGAGAACACTCAATGAGTGTTCTCTGTATTAGCCGACAATTCATTCATTCATTGATAAAAAAAAAAAAAAAAAAAAAAAAAGCGTGGGGGTTCCCCTAAATTCAATTACCAGGCCCTTCAGGTCTGACATGGATATTAAGGGGAACCCCGTGTCAAAAAAAAAAATTGACGTGGGGGTCCCCCTAAAAATCCATATCAGACCCTTTATCCAACCTGGCAGGCCGCAGGAAAAGAGGGGGACGAGAGAGCGGCCCCCCTCCCTCCTGAACCGTACCAGGCCACATACCCTCAACATTGGGAGGATGCTTTGGGGGTCTGCGACCCCTCAAAGCACCTTGTCCCCATGTTGATGAGGACAAGGGCCTCATCCTCACAACCCTGGCCGGTGGTTGTGAGGGTCTGCGGGCGGGGGCTTATCAGAATCTGGAAGCCCCCTTTAACAACCTGACACTGTCACCTGACCCCGCCCCCTCTGACACTGGTGAAGGGAGCCAGGGGTTCCCCAGTGACGTATGGGTGACCCCGCCCCCTCTGATGTAACGGAAACCTGCGTTACATCAGAGAGGGGCGGGGTCACCCACACGTCACTGGGGAACCCCTGGCTTCCCTCTCCAGCGTCAGAGGGGCGGGGTCAGGTGACGGGTGGCCCGCCCTCCTAATATAAGAAACGTCAGCGCTGGGATCTCCCCAGTGTCTCCGCAGTGGAGACAGAAGACGGATGTATGGACAGCGCTGGACTGAGAGATCCCCCGTCGCTGGATATGATCATCCATCGCTGGACCCCGGAGATTCGTCGCTGGATAGCAAGAGTGGATTAGCACCGCTGGAATCTTTTTTAAATTTTTTTTATTTTTAATAAATAAAATAAATTTTTCAAAAGTGTGTTTGTCTTATTTAACCATTTTTACACTTTCTTTGTGAAATGGTAGGGGTACTTTTGTAGGCCCCTTACCATTTCAAATGGGGGGGGGATCTGAGGGTCCCCTTATTAAAAATAAAAAAAAATGTAAAAAAGATTCCAGCGGTGCTAATCCACTCTTGCTATCCAGCGACGAATCTCCGGGGTCCAGCGATGGATTATCATATCCAGCGACGAGGGATCTCTCAGTCCAGCGCTGTCCATACATCCGTCTTCTGTCTCCACTGTGGAGACACTGGGGAGATCCCAGCACTGATGTTTCTTATATTAGGAGGGTGTAATATTCCTTCAAATTTCGTAGCTGGGGGGTATCTATAGTATGCCTGTGAAGGGGCGCATGTTTCTGGTGCTTAGAACTGTCCCTGCACAAAGTGTCATTTGTGCAGGAAAAAAAGTCTTTTAAAATCACTTGCGGCTATATTGTCCGCTCCCCGTAATACAGAGAACACTCAATGAGTGTTCTCTGTATTAGCCGACAATTCATTCATTTATTGATAAAAAAAAATAAAAAAAGCGTGCGGGTTCCCCTAAATTCAATTACCAGGGCCTTCAGGTCTGACGTGGGGGTCCCCCTAAATATCCATACCAGACCCTTCAGGTCTGATATGGATATTAAGGGGGACCCCACATCAAATGTAAAAAAAAATTGACGTGGGGGTCCCCCTAAAAATCCATATCAGACCCTTTATCCGAGCACGCAACCTGGCAGGCCGCAGGAAAAGAGGGGGGGACGAGAGAGCAGCCCCCCTCCCTCCTGAACCGTACCAGGCCACATACCCTCAACATTGGGAGGATGACCCCTCAAAGCACCTTGTCCCCATGTTGATGAGGACAAGGGCCTCATCCTCACAACCCTGGCCGGTGGTTGTGAGGGTCTGCAGACGGGGGGCTTATCAGAATCTGGAAGCCCCCTTTAACAAGGGGACCCCCAGATCCCACCCCCCCTGCTTGAAATGGTAAGGGGGTACAAAAGTACCCCTACCATTTCACAAAGAAAGTGTAAAAATGGTTAAATAAGACAAACACACTTTTGAAAAATTCCTTTATTAAAACTAAAAAAACTAAAAAAAAGATTCCAGCGGTGCTAATCCACTCTTGCTATCCAGCGACGAATCTCCGGGGGCCAGCGATGGATGATCATATCCAGCGACGGGGGATCTCTCAGTCCAGCGCTGTCCATACATCCGTCTTCTGTCTCCACTGCGGAGACACTGGGGAGATCCCAGCGCTGACGTTTCTTATATTAGGAGGGCGGGCCACCCGTCACCTGACCCCGCCCCTCTGATGCTGGAGAGGGAAGCCAGGGGTTCCCCAGTGACGTGTGGGTGACCCCGCCCCCTCTGATGTAACGCAGGTTTCCGTTACATCAGAGGGGGCGGGGTCACCCATACGTCACTGGGGAACCCCTGGCTCCCTTCACTGAGTAAAAATGAGACTGAGTAAAAATGAGACAATGTAATTGAAACTAGACAGGAAAAGAGGCCATTGTGCCCTTCTAGCCTCAGACAAGAATGTGAGATTCATATGGTCAGTAAGAATGACAACCAGCACAGTGGTACCTTTGAGGAGATGTCTCCATTCTTTCAGGGCTAAAATGAAGGCTAACAGCTCTCTGTCACCAATCTTGTAATTGTACTCTACAGGTGACAATTTCTTGGAAAAGTAGCAAGGATGTATAGCGCTTTCAGAGGTAGGACATCAACCTCAAGGATAAAATGTAAGGTAGGATCAGGGGCATAACTATAGGGGGTGCAGCAGTTGCGACCGCAACTGGACCCTGTGCAGCCCCCTCTACATATGGCCGGCAGCAGCATAGGCAGCTAGGGGTACCAGTGCACCATGCACACGGGTGGCTGGAGGTGGAGGGTGACTAGCAGAGCTCCATGCTCAACTATCGCACTGGCTGCTCTTTAGTTGTGCATTCCTGGCATGAACTGTGTCCTCGGCCAGCTCCTCAGAGTACCCCTCTCCTGCTCCATGCATTGCTGCTCATTCCAATGTCTGTCTGTTCTACCCCCTCCATCTCCCCCTGGGGACAGGGGCCCCTTCTCACGTGGGGACAGGGACCCCCATCTCCCCTGGGGACAGGGACCCCTTCTCACCTGGGGGCAGTAACTTCATCTTCCCTGGAGAAAAGGACCTCATCTCTTCTGGGGACTGGAACCCATCCTGCCTAGGGACAGTCCCCCAATGGGGCACCTAAAAAAAAAAAAAAAACGAATAAAAAAAAAATACTGATGCCAGTGGTGGAACTACAGGGCTTATAAAGGTCATACCTGTGACCACGCCCTGGAGTTCCACCGCCGGACTCGGAGGGAAGGGCCCTGGCTGGGGTTCAGGGGGGCCCTTCGTGGTTTCTTGCATCGGGGCCTTGAAGGTTCTAGTTATGCCACTGCGTAGGATCAGGATGTGATAATACAGGAGCAGAAACAAAGGCAGCCTTGAGACTCCCAAAGACCTTAATGGACTCCAGAGACCAACACTGTGGGTTACCATCCTTTCTGGTCATATCAGTCAGGGTCTTGATCAGAGACGAGAAGTTATGAATAAACTTCTGATAATAGTTGGCAAAGCCAAGAAAACGCTGCAGAGGATGTAAACCCATGGGTCAGGGTCACTGTAGGACTGAAGAAAGTTTCTCTGGGTCCATTGAAAAACCAGCAGTGGAAATGGCATAACCCAGGAATTTAACCTGTTCCTGGTGGAATTCAAACTTCTCCGATTTACAATAGAGATTGTTCTCTCTTAGTTTCTGAAGCACATGACAGACATCTGTGTGGTGGCTCTCCAGGGACTTGGAAAATATAAAGATATCGCAGAGATAAACCATCAGACATAACTGCAACAAATTTCAGGACATTATTAATAAATTCCTGTAAAACAAAGGCCAAAAGCCATTAAGAGGCACTCATAATGGCCTGTTTTGGTATTAAATGCAGTTTTCCACTCGTTTCTCCCCTTAATCCTTACAAGATTGTATGCCCCTCTCAAATCAAACTTCCTGAAAACCGTTGTTCCCTTTAGGCGGTCAAATAACTCCGTAATCAATGGAATCAGATAGACATTCTTAATTGTGAAATGATTGAAACCCCTATAATCAATACAAGGTCTCAGTTCACAACTCTTCTTCACAAAGAAGAAACCAGCACCAGCAGGAGGTGACAATTTGCGGATGAAACCTTGAGAAAGTACGTCTGCAAAATTTTCTTCCATGGCCTTATCCTCCAAGACCGACAAAGAGTAAACCCAGCCATGAGGGTGTATGGCACCAGGTTGAAGGTCAATTGAGCAATCATACGACGGTGTGGAGGCAAACTACCAGCTTGACTTTTTTCGAAGACATTGCTAAAATCACAGTACTCCTCCGGCAGGGAGTAGAGAGAAGAAGTGCACAGGACCTTGGCTACCTTCTGAAAGCATGTCTTACTGCATTGTGGCAACCAGGAGAGAACCTCAGCACAGAGCCAATCAAAAGAGGGGTTGTGCCTCTGTAACCAAGGATAGCCAGCGGAAACTTAGGTGAGGAAATAACTTGAAAGTGGATTATCTCATGGTTAAGATCCCCTACGGCCATGGACAATGGAACCGTATCATGAGTCACATGGGCAGGCTGTAGAGGTCTCCCATTAAGAGCCTCAATAGTAAGTGGAGTGTTACACAGCTGCAGCATAATCAAGTGCTTTCATACAAAGGCAACATCAATGAACAGGCCTGCAGCCCCAGAGTCGCCTAGAGCCTGTATCTCGACAGATGACTCAGCCCAAGAAAGGGTAACAGAAACCAGGGGCTTATCCAGATGAACTCTCTCCCTCCTCCTAAGGGTTCTCTCATCCTCAGAGAGACGCATGAAGCCCAAGTGCAAGGTTTCTTCATCACTGACAAACTCAGTACCAGGAGGCATGAGAGGTGAGGGAGGCAAGTGTGGGACTGCAAAGCTTAGAGACAAATATACAGGAGGCTTCCGCAAGCGCTCCTTAAAAGAGAGTCTTTCTCTGAGTCTGGTGTCAATAAGGATGGCAAACGTAATCAACTTCTCCAGCTCAGTGGGTATATCATGGCTGCTAGCTCATCCTTGATGGCATCCAAGAGACCATTAGAAAAAGAAGCCACAAGGGCCTCATTGTTCCAAGTAACCTCTGCTGCCAGATTCCAGAATTCAATGGGGTAATTGGCAACAGTTCTTATATTCTGTTTGATGGACATGAGGCAGTTGGCAGCAGAAGTGGAGCATGCGGGAATGTCAAATACCATTTTAAAGGAAGCCACAAATTCAGGGTAACTCAAGATAATAGTTTTTTACATCTTCCATAGATGGTTTTCCCAGGTCAAGGCTCTCTCAGAAAGCTAAGATATCATAAAACCTACTTTGCTTCTGTCCGTGGGAAATGCCAGTGCCAGCATCTCATAGTAGAGTATATATATATATATATCAACCAGGCCGAGAAACCCTCTGCATTGGACTTGATCTGCCCCAAATCATGGGGGAAGAAGAGCAGAGCCAGACATACCTGTTATAGAGGTAATACTCAAGGTGGGTGCCTGAACCAAGACTGCAGCAGCAGCAGGGACGGCCTGCAACACAGGTTGTACCAGAGCAGCCACAGTGGAGTATTCCAGTGAGATGTGCAATTCAGGAGTGTTTGTAGCACCATGGTAAAAAACTGATTCTTGCAATGATTCTGCTCATCCAATCTGTAAAAAACATTACCAACAAGTGGATTGACTGCATCTTCTGAATTCACGGCCTTCGCCTACTGTCAGAAACCATGAATTACGTCAAGAGTGTAAAGTGTAAGCGCCAAGCATATATGACTATAACTCTAAGGAGAGCGGGTCAAAATGACAAAGCTTAAAAAAAAAAAAAATAGTATGTGCAAATTGGTAAAACATGACCCCAAATATGGGGATAACCACAACATATATGGAAAACAAAATAATAAATATATAAACAATGAAGTCTATATATCAATAAGACTAAACATGCAAGTGTGTATCCCGATAAACTTAAGTGATAATAAAAGTCCCACTTTACTGTGACATAACCCCAAACATGGGGGTGACAATAAAGTGTAAAGAAAACGACAAAATAAATGTATAAGTAATAAAGGCACTAAAGTCCATATAATAATAAAGCAAAACGTGCAGAGTGTAAGTCCCAATAAACTTCGGTGTCCACGAGAGTCCCACTTTATTGTGACAAAAGGTAATTCCACCGCAGTGTAGCTCCCACCACCTTAAAGAGGAAGTAAACCCTAATGGGTTTACTTCCTCTTTTTTTCCCTGCAAAGGTAAAGCATAATGGACTACTATGCATCGCATAGTAGCTCATTATGTGTCACTTACCTGACACAGGAGCCAGCGAAGTCGCCGCTGTCCCCTGTAGTCCGCCGCATCCATGTTGCTGGTGGCGTCTCACAGCTCCGCCGAATCACAGCGGCGCAGCCGCGATGACGTCACTCCCGCGCATGCGCACGGGAGTCGCGTCTCGCAGCTCCGCCGCTGCCATACGGCGAAGCCGCGATGACGTCACTCCCGCGCATGCGCACGGGAGTCGACAAATTAGGCAAATCCATTCTTGGATTTGCCGCATTTAGTGCGCCTGCGCGCCGCTGTCTACGGCGCATGCGCCGTAGACAGCGGTGCCCATTTTCGGGCAAATATCTCCTAAACCATATAGGTTTAGGAGATATTGCTTGGACCTACAGGTAAGCCTTAATCTAGGCTTACCTATAGGTCCAAGTTGTTTGGAAGGGTTTACTTCCTCTTTAAAAAGCACAGGCTTACCAGATGGACATGACCCGAATAGACTTATATCTAAGGGGTCGGTAATGGCTTATAATCCCAGCTACTGCAACCCTGGATTCAGCATTCCATCGTTAAAGGGGTCCAAACGCAAATGGTTCATTCAGTATGGCAGACTGCGTACAATCACCGTTTTTATGTATAGACAGCTCCGGCAACAGTTCAGGCATGAAAGTGGAAGGATAGAGCCGCCATAGTATAATAACGTTTTTAAAATAATTACTTTAATAAAAATAAAATATCAAACTCACATTTCCATTGCAATTAATAAGCATAGCAAAGGAAATAGGCAGTGGCAGAGTCTTACCGACGCGTTTCGACCTACAGGTCATCATCTGGGGCGTTATTGTGTATATATAGTTTCTTTGGCGCAGCTTTATTGTGTATATATAGTTTCTTTGACGCAGCGTTATTGTGTATATATAGAAACCATGAATTAGACTGAGACAGGGGTACAGTTAAATCTAACTTGTTTAATAATAATAAAAAAGATAAACAGAGTAAACATAGCCAAATCATAGCCAGAGTTCAGGAACCGGAACGGATAGTCAGACAAGCTAAAACGTCAGGGAGCCAGAGATGAGCATAGTAGAACAGCAAGCAGGATCTGGAGCCAGAAGAAATGTCAGCCAAGCAAGTCTTTAACAGGAACACAGGACAACGTCTCTAGAGATATGACCAAGGCAAAAGCAGAGATCATCTGGGCTGCATTGCTTAAGTAGGCAGGACTGATGAGCATGATATCATCAACTGGTGAGTCGCTGTGGAGAAATAGGAGCTGGAAGTTGGGCGACAGTTGAGCAGCCAGCTCAGAGAGGGAAGGAATGAGCCCAGTTCTGGCAGTAGTTGAACTGTATAAAACAGGAAATGGATATAAAAAGATTTAGTATTTGTAATTTGTAAAAGAAGTGAAAAATTAGGGGTTCTGTTGAAACCAAACCACGGTCAGGTAGACCAATTCAAGTTTTAGCCACAAGTGCCAGGAACATTGTTTAGAATGCAAAGAATAACCCACAACTAGCTTCATGTGAAATACAGGACTCTCTTAAAAACATGTGGTGTGGCTTTTTCAAGATGCACAATAAGGAGGCACTTGAAGAAAGATGGGATGCATAGTCGAGTTGCCAGAAGAAAGCCATTACTACGCAAATGCCACAAATTATCCCACTTACAATATGCCAAAAAGCACAGAGACAAGCCTCAAACCTTCTGGAAAAGTCATTTGGAGTGATGAGACCAAAATTTAGCTTTTTGGCCACAACCATAAACGCTACATTTGGAGAGGAGCCAACAAAGCCTATGATGAAAGATACACCATTCCTACTGTGAAACACAGACATGGATCGCTAATGTTTTGAGGATGTGTGAGGTACAAAGGCAAGATAAATGCAGTATGTTATGAAAAAATACTGGAGGGACATTTTCTTTCATCAGCCAGGAAGCTGCTCATGGGACGTACTTGGAAATTCCAACATGACAATGATCTACAACACACGCCAAGTTGACCTGTAATTGGCTACAGCAGAATAAAGTGAAGGTTCTGGAATGGCCATGTCAGTCTCCTGACCTCAATATCCATGAGCCACTCTGGGGAGATCTCAAAAATGCAGTTCATGCAAGACAGCCCAAGAATTTACAGGAACTGGAGGGTTTTTGCCAAGAGGAAAGGGCAGCTTTACTATCTGAGAAGATAAAGGGCCTCATCCACAAATGCCACAAAAGACTTCAAGCTGTCATTGATGTTAAAAGGGACAATACATGGTATTAAGAACTGGGCATGTAAACTTTTCATCAGGGTCATTTGGCTGGTTTCTGTTGTCATTATTTAAAAAGAGTAAACACAGTTGATTGATAATAAATGGCTTCAGCCAAACACTAACCATGAGTGAAAGAAAAGTGTGTTATCATTCATATTCTCTGAAAAATGGTCAAGAAATCACAAATTCTGCCAGGGTATGTAAACTTATGAGCACAAGTGTATATATATATATATATATATATATATATATATATATATATATATAAAATATAACAGGTAAAGTTTACAGAATTGTAGCAGAATCAGAAATTGAATATTTACTTTGAATATTTTGGATGTTAAAACAAGGTCTGAGCTTATAAATAGTTCTTTCAAATATTTCTTTCATTTTATGTACATGGAATGTCCCATGTTCTATAAATAATAAATGGCACTACTCCATGTTTAAATGAGCCTTTTAAAGGTTTGCATTGCATCTATAGCAGTTTAACTTTTCTTCAAAATGGGAGGTAATTATAGTTTCTGTGAAACATCCATCCCACTCTCAACACAATAATAAACATAACAGTATAAACAGGAATGCCCAAACTTAAAAAAAATTGATATAATTTAGGGAATCTGTAAACAATGTATAAAAATGAAAACAAAAAAAGAAAAAGGCAAAAAAATCATGAATATTATTGTTACCGGTATTTATATATCAAATTACGAGCACTAACCAAATAAAAAAATAAAATAAAATAAAAACATCAATTAAACATTTCCCTAGCTGCATCAATCCCACCTCCTCAACACATGGGCTATTTATGAAAGAAAATTGAGTCCCTTTAACGCCTATTCAGCATACCAAACTAAATTGGACATGTGCCCTCGGATGATGCTAAGCTAATTTTATATTATCCACAGCCATTGCTTTAAATTTCAGACCATTTTAAACTTGCAAATACTGTATGTCGACTGATCCGTAATACATGCAACGCAAACATATAATGCAAACAAAAAGAAGATACAGCTAAGCACATTTTTGTATAATAAAGATTTTTGTCTTTTTTGCCTTCATTTTTATAATGTCTTTTTCATACATGGAATAAAATTGTTATGTATGCAATGGTACTAGGAATAAGCAAATCTGCCTAGGTTCTGTTAAACCTAGGCAGACCAGTTTCCCAAATCTTGCCCGCGGTTTAAAGTTCTATGTCCATGGGGGAGAAATCTTGAAGATCAGAGTTCAAAAACACTGCCATAGAGCATTGGGCTGATTTAATAAAGGTGTTGAGAATCTTCAAATAATAAATTGTACACATGTTTACTTAATTTATCTACTTATGTAAAAAGCCAATTTTTCTTCAATTTAAATATTCACACAACCTATTGTCTGAAGATTGTTAAAACCTTGACTAAAGCAGACCATCTGTCTACTTACCCAATCTATTAATGTTCCTAACAAAATAGACATTATCCAAAATGATTACACCAGTATCTTGCAGATTATAATTTAAATGCCGATACAACAAGAGCTTATTTACAATGGTATAAAAATGATGTTTAACTGTGCAGACACATGCATTAACTTTATTTGATAAAGGCCCATGTGTATCCAACAGTAATACTCTTAAACAGATTGTTTTGTTTTACTTTAAAAGGCCTTTGTCACGCACACTTTTTTCTATGAATATCAAACTCCAAGCCAATTACATTGTTTTGTATTAAGCATTAGATGTCTTTATTTTAGTAATAAAAAACACCAAAAAACTCTTCCAGAATATAAAAACACTTTTTAAGATATGAAGTGACATAATGCAAGGAAATGATGTTCTAATTATTATATAATATTATCTTTAAATAGTATGTAGGTTGTAATTTACTGAATTTCCTACCTTATTTAATGTTAGAAAATATGCAAAGTACCTGAAAAGAAAAGTACTTATTTTTCCAAAGAATCACGGTTTTCTTTCTTGTGTTTACCAAACTTCACAGCTTCCTATTTTAATTTGATTTAATTTGCATACATCTTGCCCTTTTTAATTGATTTTTTTTTATTTTTTATTTTGCTTTGTATGTTTTTAGTTTATGCCTTTATTTATACCTAAGTCTATTTGCAACTGAATGCACTATTTATTTGTGATATTAATGAAAAATGTAATATAGCATTAATACATAATTTCCAACAATATTGCAGTGGTTTAATTGCCCAAAGGAAAAGATGGTTAATTGGACCTATTTATACATTCTGCTGAAGCAGATGGATCATCCTTAAGCTATTAATTGTAGTGCCAAAGAAAGGAAAATATTCTTTGAAGCAGCACTAAAAAAATCTAACAAACTGCATTGTGACTATCAAAGCATTTGTTACATCCCTGGTTCCTCTATGCTTGTGCCAGTCAATATCCATCAACTTGAATGTAAGTGAATAGTCTTTTGATCTTTGGTAAAACAGTAGTTGGCATTCCTTAAGACTACATTTATAGTATAACCTGCACTAAACTCTGGGTGACCTCAATTGTTTTCTTTTCTTTTGTGTCGTATGCACTATACATTGATATTAAATGCATATTGTGGTATATAAAATATATACTACATTATAATATATAACATATATACAATGTTACAATGGGAATAGGGAAATAACACATACAATATATATATATATATATATATATATATAATCTGACACAAGTGAGTACACCCCTCACATTTTTGTAAATATTTTATTATACCTTTACATGTGACAACACTAAAGAAATAACGCTTTGCTACAATGTAAAGTAGTGAGTGTACAGCTTGTATAACAGTGTAAATTTGATGTCCCCTATAAATAACTCAACACAGCCATTATAATCTAAACCTCTGGCAACAAAAGTGAGTACACCCCTAAGTGAAAATGTCCAGATTGGGCCCAATTAGCAATTTTTCTCCCCGCTGTCATGTAACTCATTAGTGTTACAAGATCTCAGGTGTAAATGGGGAACGGGTGTGTTAAATTTGGTGTTATTGCTCTCGATCTGCTCATACTGGTCACTGGAAGTTCAACATTGCACCTCATAGCAAAGTAGTCTCTGAGGATCTGATATATATATATATATATATATATATATATATATACACACATACAACTATGAGCATTTGGAGAGGCAACTCCCAGAGGGGTCCGCAGGCATCACCCACGATTGTGGGTGGCTCACGACAAAAGGGAAAGTGATTGGAGATGCCACCCTATGTAATCTACATGAGTAAATTTGAGTAAATAAAAATCTAGAACTCATACACTTGATACAGTATATACACAGGGAAAGTAGTTTGAGAAATACAAATGCCTGTGTATGCACTAAGGAAAGGAAAAGTGAATGGCAAACTTATGCTTATATCATACCACATCCAATATTTAAGAAAAAAGAGAGAGGAGTTTCCCCTAAACTGACTTTTATGGCAGCTAGTAACATCAAATGTGCAAGTATGCAGAGTATTAAAGTCGAAAAGGGATTTATTGGTAATTAAACATAGTTAAAATGTACATATAAGAATGAAATATTGATTATCTGAACAATATTAGCTGTTATCACCATGCTAAAGGGCATATAAAGGAACCTCCTTGCACCCAACGCATTTCGAGGTACAGTTTAATCCTTCTTCAGGGCTGCATGAAAAGGATACATTTTTCTATGGCATAATTAAAAGATATGTTTAGTTTTACAAATAGAATATTGTAGTCATGGTACATATGTATACCAAGTGTTTCAATAATCCACTTACTTAGTAATAGACAGCAGGGTGGTTTTCAATATTTCATTGTATAAAATTAAAAGAGTACCTGAGTATGGTGGATGCACACAAATGGAACAGAGAGAGCCTGTTAAGTACCTGATGTTGAAGCCGGACTTGTAGAAGGAGACCTCTCTTACAATGCTGGTTCAGGAGCCACTGGAATGGGAACAGCGGTCTCGAGAGCACATGTGGGTAGGAGTGCCTGCTGAAATAGGGCCGCTGGGACTGATGGCGGAGAAGAGATCCCTCTGGATGGCTGGAAGTTGATAGAAGAGCTGAGAAATGCAAGCAGCAGCTACAGGAGCCGATGAGAGGAACCACAGGCACAGCAGAACACTGAACAGGTAGCAGGTTGGAGCAGGGTCGGACGGTCCGGGTCAGTAGGCGAGCAGACAGGTGATAGCAGCAGGCAAGGAAGCGTCGGTAAAACTGGCAGAGGTCGGCAACGGAATCACAAGCAGAAGTGGTAGCAGGGTCAGACGGGCCCGGGTCGGGTTTGGAGAAGGCAGAGAAGTCATACGAAGCCAGGTCGGTAACAATAGCAGATAATCAGGTTCAGGTTCAGGTAGTCAGATACACAGAAGCTGAGACGAAACAGCGCCGCACCAGCGCACTAGGAGAACCTTTAAGTGTTCAGTGGTGGCAAACAGCGCTATCGTGCACATGCGCACGCCTAACACACGCGCGCATGCATGCGCGCACGCCCACACACCACTCGCGAACGCGTATGCGAACGCGCACGCGCCGGAAGCACGTGCCAATGCCTGCCAGTGTGAACACGCTGAGGCTCAGTTTGAAAAGAAGCACGCGTGCGCATGCATGCACGCAGCTGTGCCTGTCCATCGCTGGTAAGTCCCTGACAGAGCCGCAGGAAGTTAGGAGACAAATTACAGCAACTGTGGAGGTAGTAGAAAGTAATCTGTCAGTTGGAAATATCCTCTCAATAATAAATATATTTAATATAAAAGATCAAAAATGGTATATACACATACACATATTTACATTTCATTGGTTATAATATATAGTAAATATTGTATTACAAAATATTGTATTACAAAAATAATGGCAAATATGACATATGTGTGTATATATATATATATATATGGTAATAATAGTAAGTGTTATATTCCAAATAAATAGTTACATATATATACTATCATAGCGATTGAAATAAAATATATACCTTATTTATCGGCGTATAACACGTGTCGGCATATAACACACACCCCAAGTTTAGGTGGGAATTTTAAGGAAAAAAACGTACATTTAAATGCTCATCAATGCAGGCTTATCAGTGTCCATCTGCAGCCTTGTCCATCATTGCACCCTTGTCAGTGTTCATCTGCAGCCTTGTCATGAAGTCTTGTCAGTGTACATCTGCAGCCTTGTCATGCAGCCTTGTCAGTGTCCATCTACAGCCTTGTCATGCAGCCTTGTCAGTGTCCATCTGCAGCTTTGTCATGCAGCCTTGTCAGTGTAATTTGTAGCCTTGTCATGCAGCCTTGTAATACAGCCTTGTCAGTGTCATTTGCAGCCTTGTCATGCAGCCTTGTCAGTGTCCATCTGCCGCTTTGTCATGCAGCCTTGTCAGTGTAATTTGCAGCCTTGTCAGAGTAATTTGCAACCTTGTCATGCAGCCTTGTCAGTGTCCATCTGCAGTCTTGTCATGCAGCCATGTCAGTGTAATTAGTACATTAGGTGGATATTTCACAGGCAGATAATATTTGTATACATAGGTGTTGGATACAGATATCTGAAATTCAGAAGAACAAGTACATAGTGTTAGAGTTCGAGAAAACAAACATACAATATTAATATATTCTATAGGTTCACAGCATGGCATAACATTGTATATTATATATTCTTGTGAATACATCTATATATATATATATATATATATATATATATATATATATATATATATATATATATACACATCTATATATATATATATATATACATCTATATATATATATATATAATATTATATTATAATTTATGATTTTGTTTTTCAAATTTTTTTCATACCCGGGATGTCTATTAGACTCTGTTTGGACAGATTTAAGTGAATTATTTCTAAGAATTACAGGCCTACAATATAAAACGCCTTATTTCCATGCACAATAATGGTACCTCTTTCAGCACCTAAAATCTGAAATAATCATACTGCCAGGGAGGTTAAAATATTTAATCAAGTGTCGCACATGTCCATACCTATAGCCGAAGGGACGAAACTACTTCTGCATACTAAAGTTACACGAGATAAGCTACACCCATATGAAAATACATATATATATATATATATATATATATATATATATATATATATATATATATATATATATATATTCTTTAAAAACACATGGGCCATGTATACATGTATAAAACAAATGCAGGACAGGAACACAAAACATACATAAAAATTGTATTAAACTAAAAAGATTAATAATTGTTTTTAAATTGTATGGTATCAAGTCCTCATTAGAGATCAATAATTGCTGAAAGTATGAAAAAAATTAGGAATTGGAAATTTGCAAAGAAGATATACTTATAAACGTATGTACCAAATAAACATGTGCCACAGTTTTTAACACTGCACTTATAACTACCTTTCTGGTCAAAGATAGTTGACCATATACTTGTCAACTTGCTTGAAGTTCTTTTCACCATACTCAGGGCTACCAGGCTCTTCAGGTCGCAAGGTTTCCTAAATACAATATTGAGTTGATCAGGAAGACTACCACTTAGCACAGGATCATGCTTGGCAATACTCCAGTTTTCCTTTATTATGTTTTGTATCTCAAAGGCCTTATTCGTGTATTGAGTAGAGAAACAAACTTGATGGGTATCAGAGCTGGTTCTGATAGCTGGTTGTTGGGAACATTCTGATGGGTTGTCATAGAGGGCTGCAGACTTATTATAGGCAGTCTCTATGAGAGTGGCATTGTACCTCTTTTCCCAGAACTTTTTCCTAAGGAGTTTACTTTGAGCAAGGTAATCCTCTTTCCTAGTACATGTACGCCTCAACCAGAAAAACTGTCCATACAGGATGTTTTTTTATCTATCTAGGATGATGATTACTTCCAGTATGCAGGAAGGAGTTACCTCTTCTAGGTTTAAAATGGGTCCTAGAGACAATATCCCTATTGGAATTACCCCTTAGTTCCAGATCCAGAAAAACCAAATGATCTTTGTCCATAACATGAGTGAACTCAATGCCAAAGGGATTATCCTTACAGTATTCTAGAAAGTTGTTGAGGTCTTGATCAGTCCCGTCCCATATAATAAGTATATAGACAATGTACCTAGCAAAGAGGACCAAGTTTTCCCCGAACGGGTTGTTGTTCCATATAAACAATTTCTCCCAATAGCCCATAAAGAGATTTGCATAGCTGGGGGCAAACCTTGTCCCCATAGCAGTACTCTTAGTCTGTGGGCAATGTTCCCCAATGAAAGAGAAATAATTGTGAGTGAGGGAATACTCAACACGATCCAACAAAAACTTAGCCTGCAAGGGCTTAAGTTTGCCCTCCTTTGAAAAGTAATAGTTAATGGTCCTTACGCCATATGTGTGGTCAATAGATGTATAAAGAGAGGCCACATCCAGGGAGAGCCATCTATAGCTGCCACTCATATTGAGATAGGATTTCTAGCATATGGCTAGAATGTCTCTGTCAGATCACCTTGAGGCCAGGTGACAGATGCACACCGTAGGGATTAGGAGTGCACCGCAAGGTTGTGGACCCTATGGCTGACCCCTGCGGATGGGGTTCAAAGTGATAGGAAGGCAGGGACCCTTTCTGAGGTGGTCCAATTCAGTGTCAGTAAACACAGAACTGGACAAGTTATAGATTTTAATAGTAGAATGGGCACTTTCTAGAGTCTTACTCTTTTTACATCCCTTTCCTCCTCTTTTTCCCCGTCTTGTCCCTCCTCTCTTTTTATGTTTTCTTTATTGATGGAGTGGATAATAGAGGATTCACATTCTTTGTCCCTGTTGCAGAACCCTCTATTTTTGCAACATCCATCTCTAAAAAAAATCAGGGGAGGTGTGACATTGGCTATACTGCCACCTTTGAGATCTGACTCTAAATTCTCAATAATTGTAAAAGGATTATGGGTCTCTATTCCACTAGATAGCTCATTAGCTATTGACATAACAACAGGCTTTGAGCTACTATAGCAGCAGGAAACCTTGACAAATAGCTCTGACGACGGAGTAGTGGTCCCTGCCGAGGCCAGGCATACCTGACCCCTTTCTGTTGATGTGCAAGAACCGCAGGGCTCTCATATGGAGAAGAGAGCCAGTACTAGTGCAACTCATCCTTCTGGTGAACAGGCAAGCACCAGAGGCCTAGTACATCCTGGTCTTACATCCAGCACTGCAGTGACACTTGGTGACGTGTCATGTCCCATAAGTGCAGTTCAAGCTGGTGAGGTGGCTAGCACAAGTACTGTCCTGCAGCCTCCAAGAAGAAAACAAACACAGGCCCGCTGAGCCCATAGTGCCCTTCCTGCTGCATTTGTCATTCCTAATTGGGAGCCCACTACTTCTGCAGCACCCGTTACTCCCCCTTTCACTGGCCAACCCGGAGTTCAGGTAGAAACAGATTTTACATCACTTGATTTTTATTTGCTGTTTTTCACCAAAGATCTCTATAGATCTATTGTGGACCAAAGCAATTTGTATGCTGGTCAATTCATCATCTTTTTGGTTATGGATGTGGCACTATGCAGTCTAATCACAGGGGCTTCCCCAAACGGCTTGTAGAATCCTCACTTAGATGGCGGGAGAGAGTTTGCTTGAAGTGTAATAATTTGTTAGTAGTAAAGTGGAGGGACTCTCAACATGCCTCTCAGAAAATAGCTTGGGGTGGCTACTTTCCAAAATGGGGTCATTTTGGGGGGTTTGTGCTATCTTGGCATTTTATGGCCTTCAAAACTGTGATAGGTAGTGAGGAGTGAAATCAAAAATGTACACCAATAGAAAGCCTGAAGGTGGTGCTTGGTTTTCGGGGTCCTGTACGTGGCTAGACTCCCAAAAAGTCTCACATATGTGGTATTCCCATACTCAGGAGAAGCAGCCAAATGTATTTTGGGGTCTAATTCCACATATAACCATGGCACGTGTGAGCAATATATCATTTAGTGACAACTTTTTGTAATTTTTATTTTTTTTTATCATTTTTCAATCACTTGTGACAAAAAAATCTAATATTCAATGGGCTGAACAAGCCTCTCAGCAATTTCCTTGGGGTATCTACTTTCCAAAATGGGGTTATTAGGTGGTAGGGGGGTTTTACTACTCTTCCATTTTAGCACCTCAAGAAATGATATAGGCAGTCATAAACTAACAGCTGCATAAATTTCAGAAAATGTACCATAATTTAACTTTGTAGATGCTATAACTTTTGCGCAAATCAATAAATATACGCTTATTGACATTTTTTTTTTACCAAAGACATGTGGCTGAATACATTTTGGCCTACATTTATGACTAAAATTTTGTTTATTGGCTTTCTCTCATAACAAAAATTAGAAAATATAATTTTTTTCTACATTTTAGGTTTTATTTCAGTTTATATCGCAAAAAATAAAAATCACAGAGGCAATAAAATACCATAAAAAGAAATTTATGTGTGGGAAAAAAAGGATGCACATTTAGTTTGGGTACAACATTGCATGACTGCGCAATTACCAGTTAAAGCAGTGCAGTGCTAAATTGTAAAAAGTGCTCTGGTCATTGAGCAGCCTAATTTTCTGGGGCTGAAGTGGTTAATGTCTAAACCACTGGCCATAGGTCACCCGAACTTCAAACTTGGTAGTTCATGGTTTACAGATCCCCTCTAGCTCCTGTAAGATGTTGTGGTCTCTGGGCCCAAAGGGTCCCAAAATGACATGTCTGGGAACCACTCACTAGGCTTTTTGTGAGATACTGTACGTATAAACAGTTTATATATGTGCATGTGTGCAAAAATTACAATAAAAGGTGCTATGTGCTTAAAAAAAGTGCAAAAATAACATCAATACCAATTATGAAAAGGTGCTACGTGCTACTACAAGTGTCGCAATATACAAAAAATTTTAAGCACATAGCACCTTTTATTGTAATTTTTGCACACATGCACATTTGCACTTTTTAATATTGCAATAAGTTACTTTGCAGTTCTTGTAATGTGAATCAGGGTTTCCTTACGCATATTGCCAGCGATTTTTAGTAATTTATCTGTTGTTTCAAATTTTTTTTTATAACAATATCATAATATTATTTGGTGTGAGATATTGTCACATAGGCAGCTCTTAGTTACACTGTTTATTGGTACACCCACCCACGTAAAGATTAAGTACAATCAATAGCAGGTAAGCCTCCTGCAGGCATAATTAATAGTAGGAGAGCGCCGTTACTATCAGTTTTGTACTCATTCACGTTTTTTCACCTTTTGGGTGAATAAATAAGGTAGTGGCAGCCCCCTCTTTTTACCACTAGGGTTTTGTTTTTTACCACTAGGGTTCTGTTTTCTTATCATTAGGGTTTTGGTTTTGGTTGTGGTTTTCACTTGTTGGTAATTATATATATTTTAAAGAAATAATTTAGGGTCCTTAGCGCACCTTACCCCCCTTTTTTTTATACAGTTTCAATGCAAGGCCATTTTCTCCAGAGTTTAAAGAATGTGGTGAAATTTCACATTGCAAAGAATACTCATGCAAAGAATATTTAAAAAGATAAAATTTCCCTTGCACACAATTAAATGATGGAAGCCTGAAGAACTTCACCTTAATAGTTAATATTGTGAAATGATGCAGGGTCATTTAATATAACAAAAACATACAAAAAAAAAAAACAAATAAGTAAAGCCTCTCTTAAATCAAAGCCAATATGTATTCAGATAATAAAGATCTCCCACAATCCAGAAGATCCTTGTAGTGTAACGAAAATACTGCCACCAACTTAATGCACACTCATCAGACCATAAGCTTTAACAGGTACAACAAACAAAGCATTGTATCTCAAGCACACATTTTCCACAGGTATGTGCACTTCCAGTCCAGAACCACTCCTCCTATGCTGTCATACACTAAACAAAAATTGGTTGATAGCTTTTTAGAAAAATGAAACAATTTTTGGAAGTGCTAGATACTACCATAATGTAGTAATCACATAGGTTTCCAGCCAGTATGGATCATATGCATTAGAGGACCTTTGCCATAGCAATGTTTGGCAATATGGAAATACAGCAAGTACAGGAGAAGGAAGTCGTAATGAGAAGACAATGGACCAAGTAATGGCTGCGGAACCATAAAAAAAAATATATTCTCACTTGACATTGTTGGGAGACCTGAAGGAGAATAATCCAGATAACTTTCGGAATTATCTAAGGATGCTGGATGAAGCCTTTCACCTGTTATTGAGCCATGTAGCACCCCTGATAAGTAGACATGATACAGTCCTCAATATAACAGCAGAGCAACAGTTAATAGCTATACTTTGTTTTCTGGCAACTGAAAGGAGCTTTGAGGACCTCAAGTTTATCACAGGCATATTGTCCCAGTCACATTATTCCAGAAACTTTTGCAGCTATAGTGAAGCTCTTGCATGCTTTATATTTAAAGTTAAGCAAACTAATTTGTTTGAATTGTTTTACAAAAATCAGCATAGAAGTGATGTGAATTATTATTTTTGTTTATGTTTAACAGTAGGTAGTACAATTTGGTCAGTATATGCTAAAGAATTCGATACAGATTTTTCTCTGTATAGCAAGCATTTTTTTTTTTTTTACTTTTTTTCCTTGCCCCCTTTTTTTATTTTTATGAATTCTTTATTTATTTTTTCAAAAAAAAAATCATAATTCCATTACATCATACATATTCCAAGACAATCAGTTTACAAAAGTAAGTGCATATATTCCTAACATGTTTTCACTTTACAAGCTGACTCCATCAAACTCTATCATTACTATATCAATAAACCCCATTCTTAAATATCAGCTCTCCTATTATTTTTATCCAAAAAGAAGCCACAAAAAAAAATCACCTAGACAAAAAAGCCCTATATATATATTTATATATTTATATATATATATATATATATATATATATATATATATATATATATATATATATATATATATATATATATATATATATATATATATATATCCCCACCTTGTCCTAGGGAATAAGGATGACCCACCCATACTACCCAGAGATATGATGGGAAAGACCTCACTCCCCACCCCCACTCCCCAGTAGCCTCTTCTCCTCTTCAGAGTATACAAATACCTCCTACAGGGCCCATGTTTCAGTATATTGTTCTTTTTTATCTTGCTCCATAAGCACTAGATCCTCCATTGTTACAATGCTTCTGACTTTATTAAGCCACATGGCAATGGGAGGTGGTCATGAGTCCCTCCAAGACAAAGTAATGCAAGCTTTGGCTGCATTCACCAAGTGACACTGATTTTCTGAAGTGGGATTTGTGAACAATGGAGCAAAAAAAAAAAACTGGGTCATCTTTTTTTCAATTTTTGAGAGATCCTTAGTACCCCCAGCCAGTAATGTCTAATCTTTAAGCATGACCAAAAAATATGGAGCAGGGTCCCTTGTCCCTCACAGCATCTCCAACAGCGGCCCGAGGCCTCTGGAAAGATTTTGTTGAGAATTGAGGGGGTGTAATACCAACGTGTTTGCCATTTATAATTGGATGCCTGAGTTTTCGTACACATGGATGATTTTAGCAATAGGTATATGATAATCTGATGCTAAGCTGGTGTAAAGATCTTATTGAGATCTCTTTCCCATTTATTCAGACTTGGCATTACAAAATCATCTGGGTTAGATATCAACATCACGTACATTCTAGAAAAAGTACGGGAGAGGGGCTCCTTTTCCTCGCAATATTGTTCAGATTTTGTACACGGAAGTTGATAGCTTTCCGAAGGTCCCAGAGTATCAAGGTAATGGCGTACCTGTAACGCCTGCCAAAACTTTAATTCAAACTGTCATCCCTGCTGAACAAAGCTCCTATCGTAGGCCATGTATTGGAGACCAAAAATTGTGAGACTTGAAACCCCTCTCTCTCTAAGGTTCCTAAATGCTCCTTGCTCTAAGCCTGGGGGAAACTCCAAGTTTCATAGTATGGGAAACAAGGGTGAATGTATAGTGGAGAATTTTGGGTTTTGAATGATCTTATACCCTATTTGCAGTGTGGGACCTATGGTAGGATGTGATTTGAGAGAGGCATGGTAGAGTTACATAACACCATATAGCTCTATTCAAAGGCACTGGACTAGACTGTTGTTCAATAGTCGCCCATAGTTTATACTCTCCATGCCTACACCAGTCAATTATTCTGCCCAGATGTGCTGCTTGATATTATTTAAATATAGTTAGAGCTGCCACTCTGCCTGCACTGTTGGGTAATGTCAAAAGATCCCTTCTAATCCTTGGGTGTTTGCTTGCTCATATAAATTTGGTAAACATGGCTCCAATTTTGCCGAAATAAGCTATTGCTATTCCAATTTTTATATTCTTTTAACTAAAACATAACTTAACAAAAAACTGTACAAAAATCATCTTAACTTTTTTGGGGTTCCTTCTATTGTCAACATCAGTATAACCATCAAAAACATATTAACAGAATGCATCAAGAGCAAGAACACAATTACACAGATGGGTAATGGAAGTAATTTCCCCATGTGTTTTGTGTTTGTTCCTGTTGTGTGAATGGTACATGCCAGTGATGTGTCTTTTGAAGTTTGTTGAGATTGATGCCCCTGAGTGGTGTTGTTTTCTGTCACTTGTCTATGTTGTGTGAGCTCTCCTCTGACTCCCTTATTTAGTAGTTGAATCAGTAATGGTTCAAGCAGTTGTTTTTGCTCTTCTGACATCTGTTATATCTTCTTAGCTTTGTGATTAATATATGAAGCAGCGCTAAAAAATGTAACTCAATATTGTGAAAACACAAAAATTAATCAATATAATGACATCAAACTTATTAGGTGAAAAGTGTGTATAAAGAAATCACATCAAATATATAAATACATGTCCATAAAAGCCCATTCACCAGGGCTAAAAAGGAAAAATATATGTGAAACAAGAAAGTCCCAAGGAAATAAATCATTCACAATTTACTTGCTCCACCATTGTCCTCTTAAACACAATTTGTAGTGCTTCTACCACCAGGTGACACCCACCAAATATTAAAGCATCTCCTTATGAAGAAAAACTCCAAAGCACTAAACATGATCCAGTCAGGGTTGGTTCACCAGCAGGATGAAAAATAAAAAGCATATATGCCCATAGTATAACCCATTAAAAACATTTATTGAAAAAAAATAACACTTTGTCATCACACATGCTTCCTGACGGGTGGGAGTGTCTGGTGCAGCCACACAGCCTTCTGCTTTTTGGGATAGCAATTGTATTTGTTTTTATTGCTACAAGTTTTTTTTTAAACCTATTGCCAAAGGATTTGCATAGTGTGATTCTCTTTGCATGTTTCCCTTGTTGTTTTTTCAATAAATGTTTTTTTATGGTTTATACTATGGACGTATGTACTTTTTATTTTTCATCTTGCTGGTTAACCAACCCTGACTGGATCACATTTGGCGCTTTGGAGTTTACCCTCGTAAGGAGATGTAATAAGTGTATTTGACCACACTATATGATGGTCTACATGCAAGGATCTGCAACTAGCGGACCTCCAGCTGTTGCAAAACTACAAGTCCCATCATGCCTCTGCCTCTGGGTATCATGCTTGTGGCTGTCAGAGTCTCGCTATGCTTCATGGGATTTGTAGTTCTGCAACAGCTGAAGGTCCGCTGATTGCAGATCCCTGGTCTGCAGGATCCAATAAGAGGCTTTAATACTTGGTGTCACCTGGTGGTAGAAGCACTATGAATTGAGATTGTGGGGACAATGATGAAGGAAGTAAATCTTGGATGATTTATTTCCTTTGGACTTTCTTGTTTCACATATATTTTTCCTTTTTAGCCCTTGTGAATGGGCTTTTATGGGCACTTATTTATGTGGTGTGTTTTTTTTATACACATTTTCCACCAAATACGTTTGATGTCATATTGATTCATTTTTGTGTTTTCACAATATTGAGTTAATTTTTTCAGTGCTGCTTCTTATTTAACACAACTCTTGCATCTAGTGTCACAGATTGCTTAACCACTTCAGCCCCAGAAGGATTTCCCCCCTTAACCCCTTAAGGACCAAGCCTCTTTCTGAGATTTGTTGTTTACAAGTTAAAAACTTTTTTTTTGATAGAAAATTACAAAGCCAAACATTATATATATTTTTTTCTAACACCCTAGAGAATAAAATGGCAATCGTTGCAATACTTTCTGTCACATCGTATTTGCGCAGTGGTCTTACAAGCGTACATTTTTTGGAAAAAATACACTTTTTTTAATTAAAATATAAGACAAAAGTAAAATTAGCCCAATTCTTTTATATTAGGAAAGATGTTAAACTGAATAAATTGATACCCAACATGTAGTGCTTTCTAAATTGCGCCTGCTTATGGAATGGTGACAAACTTTTACCCTCAAAAATCTCCATAGGCGATGTTTAAAAAATTCTACAGGTTGCATGTTTTGGGTTACAGAGGAGGTCTAGGGCTAGAATTATTGCTCTTGCTCTACAACCTCACATGTGTGGTTTGAACACCATTTTTATATATGCCGGCTCTGCTCACGTATGCATTTGCTTCTGCACGTAAGCTCAGCGGGATGGGGGTCATTTTAAAAAACTTTTTTTTTTTCTTATTTATTTTACCTTTTATTATTTATTTTTACACTGTTCTTTTACAAAGGACTGTAAACATCCCTTGTAATAGAAAAAAATCATGACAGGGCCTCTTAAATATGAGATCTGGGGTCAAAAAGACCTCAGATCTCATATTTACACTAAAATGCACTAGCACAAAAAAATGTAATTTGAAAAACAAAATGTTCCTTTAAAAGCTATAGGCAGAAGTTTCATTTTAACCTTGCTTCCCCTCTGCAATGATATGGAGAAGGGTGGGGGCCCATCTTCCCCTAACTCATCTCCATATCAGGCTAGGGAGAGGATCCGATCTCCTCTGCTGCTATCAATGGCTCCGGTAAGCGGTGGAGGGCACCGGAGTGCAGCGGAAGGGAGGAGGCCCTTCTCCCACCACCGATAAAAGTGATCTTGTGATGAATTAGCCTCAGAGACGACTTTTATCTTGAAGCGGACTGCCCGCTGAAGAAGAGGATACCGGGGTTATGGAAGCTAGCGGCTGCCAAAACAACGATATTCCTCCTTAAATTACTGATGTATAATGACGGCGGGTGGTCGGTAAGTGGTTAATGACCAGAGCATTTTTGCGATACGGCACTGTGTCACTTTTACTTTCAAAATGTGTTATTTTCATAACAAAAGGTGAAATACACAGGCCTGAATGGCCAACAGATGACTTGATACAGCAAGTATACAAAACAGAGCAAAACGACTTCTCATTATAACCTTAATAATATTTGCACTGACACCATCCACATAAGGCTGCCGGAATGACACTATAACTGCCTTAGCTAGTGCTTGGTCAAGGGAGCGTCTGCCGAGAGTCCAGGTCAAGGCAACTCCAAAATAAACAAAAGCTTCTCGAGATTCTGTTAGAGCACTAGCTAAGGTAGGAGCGAGAATCCGTGGTGCCTGCTGTTAATCACTGCCGGCGGGGCACAGGGGGAACCGCAGCGCCCCATAAGTCACCCAGCACCCCTTATGGGATCAAGCTGTGCTGAGTGAGGGACTCGGCCTGCATACCCCCTTGCTCCCAAGAGACCACCCTTCCCGCCCCTATTATCGCCCATAGTCGCCCTCCAATCATATCTGCGTCGTCATATGTTTCACTTGAGGTCCACTGTCAGCCACCTGGACCCTGAGTGAAAGGAAAGAAGTGATAGAAAAGAAAAAGCGGTAGAGAGAGTGGGAAGGGGAAGGGTAGGGAAAACAACAGAGTCAAACAAAAAGAAAACTGACCCGTGCTGTCTGTCCGTTAATAATCATTCTTAACCAAACTGCATGTGCTCATTATACCGATGAGGTATGGATCAAGGAGATGCCCATGTGAAGGGCCCAAGGTTCCCAAATAATATCAAATTTGGAGCGGGTGTCAGTGAGTATACTAGACAGTTTTTCTTGAGACATTATCCATGAGATCTTTCTCTGCGCGGACTTAATGGAGACGGAGGGTTGTTTCCAAGCTTTTGCAATGGTGAGTTTGGCCCCTATTAGGATAAAATAGATCAATTTCCTGGTATGCCTAGGGGTATTGGGAATTTGTTCATTAAGCAGAGCAATGGTGGGGGACCTGGGGACCCGGCACCCGGCGAACCCATCAATGATTTTGAAGATTTTCCTCCAAAAGGGGCGTAACCTAGGGCATTCCCACTAGATGTGGATCAATGTGCCTGTGAGATGACATCCTGTATAGCACAGCGGGTCCATAGAGGGGTATATGTTGGCCAATCTGAATGGAGTGTAGTACCATTGCAGGATGACTTTTAAAGGGGCGGAGCCGGCGGCCGGAGTGAATGGTGCGGTGAGAGAAGAGCTCCGTCGCATCAGGAGAATAGAAGCAACTCACAGCAGCGTGTGACAGCCTAAACCGGCACACATACACGGTGGAAGACGAGATCACTGTAATCCTCGTAATGGCCAAGAGGAAATCCAGAGAAGGACCCAGAAAACTGACGGATTTTTACTCCGCGATCCCGGCCGGGATCATCCAAGATGGCGCCAGTGCAGAGCATTCTACCTCACAGCTGTTTCCTCATCACAGCGGCGCGGCAACTCAGGGGGATGGTGAGTCCCTTGACAGTAGTATTAACCCGCTATCTCCCTTGTCAGCCTCCAATAGTCCCCTGAAACAAAAAAGGAGACTCTGCTCTCCAGATGAAGAAGGAAGTGAGCTGGGGGATGAAGGGCAGGAGATGGACCAGTCTGATGTATACACTCAGAAACTAGATGCTCTTCCTGCCTCTGGTCAGCCCCTGACTGATACTATTATGAAAGATATGATCCTTACCCTGAGGGGGGCTATACAGCAAGACATAACAAAGGTTTCCCACACAACGCACAAAGAGATAAAGGCCCTGAGTGGCAGAGTCCTCCATGTGGAACGATTTCTCTGCGGCTCATAATGAATTAGTAGATGCGCATCTGAATTTAGAAGATGAGCTTAGGGGGGGTGGCTTGGCGCCGGACTCTAATGGACGCTTAATCCCAGCGCTCCGGTCTTCGGGGGTTCAATCTACCGCTTATCAGAGCCATTCGACCCCGCAGACATGGGGAAACCTAAGGAGAACCCGTCCCCAACCCGATCCAGGTCGCCAGGTTGTCCGAAACGCAAGCGTCCAGCGGTATTCCGGAGCTCTTCCGGACGCAATCACGCGAGGCCCCGGCTCCATCTCAGGCCTACTCCGCCTCCGCACGCTCCTCCAGTCTCAGCCCCTCGGGAAGGCTCCAAACACCACCATCTGCTCATGACCCACATACGGAACAACCCCTGAGCATAACTGACCTCCGATCAGTGGCAGAAGATATTAAAGCCACACTAGCCACAGCGATCACGGAGCTCAGGAGGGACATCCAGGCCATGTCGGTGCGCATGGAGGACATTGAAGATACTACAGCCCGCAATTAACATGACATCCACCAGCTGCAAACTTCTTCCCAGGTGCAAAGTACCCAGATCAGAGACATGCACAGATACAAGGAGGACTTGGACAATCGTGGGAGAAGGCACAACTTGCGGGTAAGAGGCATGCCAGAAATGATCGATTACACCCAAGTCACCCAGGCTGTTACTGCCGTATTTAATGATGTGTTGGGAAGGCCCCCAGAAACCCCCATAGAATTCGAACGCTTACATAGAGCTCTCAGGCCCAGGGGGAGGGAGGCTGACCCCCCAAACAAACAATATCCAGTATCGATGGAAATTCCCCTTTTGCCTCTCTGCATCAGCGCATGGGAGAACGGCACTTCTGAGGGTACCAGAAGAATTATCCACCTTCTGTGATACACTGAACATACCATACGTTGAACTGCCAGACTGGTATAGGTCTCTCAGACCTCCCCATCTTAGGAGAACCATCTCAATGGATGCAATCCCAGTTCGTGACGAATTTCACATCAGGAGGCGTAGATCTGATTCGCCCAAGAATAACCCACCTCCAGGATCCAGGAGCAACCCAAACAGCAGCCCGACGGCTTCTCCTGCTCACAGGAGACCACGACGTGGAGGGCCAGAATAGTGAGATTCTGCTCAGCCCAATCCTTGCTTCCCAGGCCCCTATCGCTGATACAGGCCGCACAGTTTTCCACTCTACTGCGCTCTCAAAACCACTCTGAAGACGATTCCTACGCGCAGACCCTCTACACCAAAGAAGAAAACATTCGACTTGACCGATTCCCACCAAGCATAAAAGTCGCAACGGACTGACTGATCACTCCCAGAGGAAGCAACTGAAATCTATCCCGACAGATCAGAGACCTTACCACCACGGAGAACTTTGTCATGCAAGTATAATACACTTCTACCCAAAGGCCAACATCAGCTATTGGTGACCTGTAGTCCTCCAGTCAATCTCTTCCTCTCCCTTCCCCCCTTACCCTACCGTTCCCCTATACATGCCCCCCTTTCCCTCACTCAACACCCTTGATTGACAGGGACTGTTCCTAAAAATCCCATATTTGGGGCTTACCCAATAGAAGGTTTCTCCGCTCCTAGGAAAAAACCTCTGATAATAGATTGGTTGTTACATGTTTAACGGTTATAAATGTTTTTGTTATAGGTTGGGTGACTCCACTCAGAGTCTGTAGGGAACCCCCTCCTCCGCCCCAGCCCACATCAACCATACCCAAATACCCTTTTATCCATATAGAGGGGCCCTATATATAGACACGGGCACCCATAGTCTATATCCCGCAACCAGACAATAATGAGCAGCGGCTGGGATAACCAATGGTCTGCCGGCTCCTGGTTCCACATGATTCCTATAAAAAACGAAGGGAAAAGCAGACAGATATTAATGAGTAAATAATGAATAATATGAATGAACAGATAAGCCAGAGTTAAGGGTCTCAGATCTACACTTAACCGGGCTCTGACTGGACTCACCCGCCCTTCCATATTCTTAAGGTCTCATGTGGGAAGGTGAACTTTTCCCCGGAGGGTTCGCGGAAGTATTAACAGAGACAATACTACACAGTATCCTCTGCTACTTAGTATTGACTCATGTTAGCATCTCCCCTTTGTGCGGGAATGCAGATAGGGCCCTCTCCTTCCAGATGGTTTTATTCATTTTCTTTCTACCATATGTGACCTTCAGGTAATTGGTTGCTCTTGTTCCGTTTCAATGTGTTACAAGGTTTTCTTTATTTTTATTTTTTTTTTTTATGCTGACGATGATACGCCAATGTTTTATTGTTTAGACCCGTTTATAGTCTCAGACTTTCGAGTGCACGGCTCCGATCCCCGGCCGTGTCGGACGGACCCCTCATCTCGCAAAGGTTGCTTTGCCGACCGCCTCACCCCATGGGGGAATCCCGTTCCGATCCGATGGGGGGATGGTCCCACACGCCGGAGATCCACTTTAGACGAGCCCATAAGCTGCAGGAGGATAAGACAAGCGATTGGTACCACTTAACTAACAGAAAAACTGTATTTTCAATAGACGAGATTTTTCATGCTCAATGATGGTCATGCCCCTCACGAACCTAATAACTTATCCCCTACCCAGTTCACCTGCCTCGAACACCCCCTCACAATAACTATTTGGTGTTCGCTACGGAACCCCCACATATGCAAACTACCGAACCCCCCTTAGGCTGACCCATAGACCTCACCCGCTAACTTATTCCTCTTTGGCTCTCCTACTTGTCATAGCTTCTTCCATACCCCTGAAGACTGGATGACTCCATATTCCATCCCACCCTTAGAGTCTGTCACCTCCCATTTCCCCACACAACGGGAACACAGGTTTCCCGTTGATCTTAACCGGGCTGAATTTTTCTGTGTAAGAGAGGTCCTTAGACTCTCTCTTCCCTCCGGTCCTTCTCACTTCTCCCTCTCCCTTCTACCCCTTCCCCTTCTCCCCCTCCCCCCCACTCCTACTTCAGTGTTCACCACACACCTCCCCCCCTCAACTCCCTCCCTCACCCCCACAATCCCCTCTTCTTCCACCCACGCTTAACCTAACCCCTCCTCACCCCCCTCCTCTCTTTCTCAGTACCTGTTAAGGACCCGCCTGTAAACCGGCTATTGCTGGAGCCCTCGCATATGAGGGCGCAGTCAGTAGCATCTGACCCTGTCATTATGGACTTCCCATGCGTACACACCACAACACTTTATGCCACCTGGAACTCCCCTTCCGACAGTAGCTCCAAGAGCCAGACCTGGTGCATACTTTTCTACTTTGGGACTCATAAACAGACACTTTAAACAACTTGGTTCCAATCACTAAAGCATTAAGAAATAATAAAATTCTGTACAAATGGGGCTTTCCTGCAAATTTTTGCTTGAACGTGGAGCAAAATGGTTTACAATTTCGTCTCTGGAGTCTGGATTGGAGCTCCTGCATAGATGGGGACTGCTCAATAAAGATGCTTGCCATACTTCTTCAGGCCCTGCCACCTCCAGGCCTAGTTCTATTGCTTATCGCAACGCCAGGGAAAATGGAGCAGGCTAGTCTCCAGTTTGATCGCCTTTCCTGACATGGAGGTGACAATATCCCTCGTCTTAACCACAGTAGTACACGCCATTTCCAACTGAAACAGAATACTCCTGATGTTCAGCTGTATTGGACCGTATCAGAACTATTTCTCCCCACTTCCGTTTCTAGGATGACTTTTAAGCTGGCCTCTGCGAGAAACATGTTTAGGATCCCTTTGTAGGATGTAAAGATCGCTGTGTGCCAGGACCCCAGGTCCCAATTGAACTGCAATTCTCCTTCCCACTTTTCCATAATAGAAGATTTAGTCTCTGGCTGCGTCAGTGAAGAGTAAATGCTGGAGATACCTCCCCTCCTCCCTGACCATACCAAATTTCATATTCTGTGAAGCTAGGAGGGATTGGTTTTTCAGTCCAAATGGACTGTAGGAAGTGTGAAATTTGATGGAATCTAAATTGCTCGGTCAATGGTAGTTCCAGTTTCTTTCTGAAGTGTTTCAGGGGGAAGGGACCTGACCTAGAGAAGAAGTGCCCAATCTGGTACAGCCCTTTGTCCAGCCACCATTTAAATGCGGTTATATTTTGGCCCGGAGCGAATGCCGGGATATTGAACAGATGAGCTTGTGGTGTACAGGGAGATGAGATGGCTCTCAACTTGCGTGTCCTGTCCCAGAGGGCTAGAGAGTGAGATAGCGTGGGCGATAATATCGGGGGCCTCTCTTTTGGGGACACCCACATTAGAAAGTCCAAAGTGGGGCGCGGTGTTGCTTGTCTCGCTATCCCTACCCAGTCAGGTTTTTCATACCTTGAGTATATTATCGAGATCTGAGTTAACCTGGCAACAACAAAATAGTGCTGGAGGTTGGGCAGATCGAGTTCCCCTTTCTTCCTATGATGATATAAAATGCTTTGGGGGATCCTGTATCCCTTCTTGCCCCAGACGAACTGAAGTATCTTACTCTGAAATGACTTTATATGACTTCTGATGACTGGGATGGGCAGGGAACAAAATAAGTATAGGAGTCTGGGCAGGAGGGTCATTTTGATAGAGTTAATCTTTCCTAACAAGGAGAGATTGTGACCGGCTCATGCGTTGAGATATGTGGAGAGCTTTTTGAACATAGGAGGATAATTGGCTTTGTAAAGGGATTCTATTTTAGGTGTTAAGTGAACTCCCAGATATTTGATGGCTGTGTCGTTCCATTCGAAGGGGAAGGATTGGCACAGTTGGGAGAGAAATGTATGCGGCGGGAGAGAAATGTTCATGGCAAGGGATTTGTTGTAGTTCACTTGCAACCCTGAGATCTTAGAGAATTCCCCGAGGGTGTGAAGAAGGTTTGGAAGGGAGGTGATGGGGGAGGTGAGGAATAAGAGGATGTCATCCGCATATAACCCACATTTATGTGTTTGAGACCCGCAGTTCACACCCTTAATATTTTGGTTTTTCCTCAGTGAGATAGCTAGGGTTTCGATTGCCAGGGCAAATATCAGCGGGGAGAGTGGGCAACCCTGTCTGGTCCCCCTTGCAATCTGGATAGGTTTTGAGTAATGGCCCTGTAGCCTAATCCTAGCTTGGGGGGTAGAATAGAGGGATTTGATCAGCCCCAGGAATCTGTCTCCAAAACCCCACCTTTCTAAAAGCGAAAGGAGGTAGCCCCAAGAAACCGAGTCAAATGCTTTTTTTAAGTCCAACGATAGGAGCGTGCCCTCTTGTTTGGGACCACCGTCCCAGTGAGATTGTAGGATAGATATAATATCGATAGCTCTTCTGATTTGGTCTGGCCCTTGTCTTCCTGGTATGAATCCCACTTGATTTTATTTGACATATATGGATATGAAGGAAGACAGTCTGTTAGCTAGCATTTTAGTTAAGATCTTAAGGTCACAATTAATAAGAGAAATCGGACGATAATTTTCCACTACCTCCGGGTTCTTGTCTGGTTTGGGGATCACAGAGATGAAAGCAGAGTTCAGGAGCGGGTCAAGCGGAACCCCCTGAGTCTTGGAGTTACAAAATTTGGCCAGATGCGGGGCTAAAGTGTTTGCAAAAGTTTAATAATAGGGGTTGGATAAACCACCTGGTCCGGGGGTCGAATTACATTTTAGTCCCTTTATAGTGTCAAGGACTTCCGCTTCCAAGAAAGGAGCTTCAAGAATGTCCCTGTGTTCTTTGGAAATACGCGGGATGGGGAGTTTGTCTAGGAAGGAGTTGATGGCCTCATTATGGTTAGGCGGGGGCGCTGAGTAAAGGTTTGTGTAAAAGGATTGGAAAGCCTCCAGAATTTTCACTGGATTGGACGATAGTCCTGACCCTAGGATTCTTATACGTGGGAATATTGTGAGATCTTGGTCTGGGGGTGAGTTTGGAGGCGAGCATGGTGCCAATTTTATCTTTCTGTGTGTAGTATTTATTTTTACTCCATCTGATGCTTTTTTTCCGCCCCTGCCGTGAGGGCTAGGTTAAGTTCCAATTTAATTTTGTCTATTTGGGGAATGTTTTCTTTCAGGGGATTTTTCTTATGTTGTGCTCTCAGTGCTGCATATTCCTTTTCTAGTCTGTCGATGTCAGCGGATCGTTCTTTTTTCAATTGCGTGGCCAGTCGTATGAATTCTACCATAATAAATGCCTTGTGCGCCGCCCAAACTGTCTCCATAAATGTGTCTTTGGTCGTGTTCATTTTAAAGTATTCCTCTAGAGCCTTTTCAATAATGGGGACCCTGCTAGGGTCCGTGAGGAGAGAGTCATTCAGTCTCCAGGGTTCAAAGCCCGGGGCCGGGTTTGTGAGGCGTATGTATATGATAACTATCGCATGGTCTGAGAGAACGGTGTCTCTGATCTGGGATCGCTCAGCAAAGGGAAGTAGATGACTTTGTATAAAGAGGTGGTCTATTCTTGCAAAAGTATTGTGGGGGCTGAATAGTGTGTGTAGTCCCTAGTGGTCGGATTCAGCTCCCTCCATGCATCCGTCAAGCCCTGAGAATGTATCAGTTTTGCTACCCTAGGGCTGACTTTGCGTGGGCGAGTGAGCTGTTGTCCCAGAGGTTTAGTTTTATCTAATCCCTGTTCAAATGCGATGTTCGAATCCCCGCCCAATATTACTTTGCCTTCTAGCATGGGGTTGAGGATTTGGAAAAGGCTCGCAAAGAACTTATCTTGTCCTTTGTTTGGGGCATAGTATGATACTAGTGAGTGCATTTGGCCTTCTAATAAACCTTTCACTAATATAAATCTGCCTTCCTTGTCCCTGAAGACTGAGGTCATAGAGAAGCTGCAGTTCTTAGAGAGAAGTAACGCGACCCCCCCGTCTTGTTTTCGGCATTCGCTAGATAAAAATTAGGATAGTGAGTGTGTAGGAAGGACGGGCTGTACCGGATCAGGAAGTGAGTCTCCTGTCGCATTACAATATCTATTAGGAGGGATTTATAAAGGCTGAACAGTTTCTTACATTTAAGGGGGGAATTTAGCCCTTGTACATTAAGAGAGGCTAGCTTCAGTAGCTTAGGTGTGGTGTTAGCCATGGGAGCAAAGGGTCAGATTGCGTAAACATTCACCTTCACTTACCATTGGGCGATTTCTTTCGGTTCCGAGGGGGTGCATCCCTGACTCAGTGGGGTTCGGGTTGTTCAGTGTCACATGATTATGAGCATCTGTTGAGGATGCAATTATTAGTATAGGCAGTCTAGACAGCACAGAGCGATTCAACTGGGGGGGAGGAAGGGAAGAAATAGAAAGGGTTTCCCAAGAAAGGCATCGGACTCCAGGGGGAGAAAGAAACTCCGGAGTCGAAAATCTCCAAAAAGGATCGAACAATCTCTGAGAATGAACTCTCGGAAGTCCTAGCCCCTGAAAGCCAGAGGGATTCCAGGGGGTAGGCAAAGGCACATGTGTACCGCCCTGGACCAAGGGGCTCTTGAAAAGTAGATTAAAAGGCTAATAAATCGGCAATTTTGCAACTTATGAGTGTAAAGAATAGCAGGGGGTAAATTGTGTTAGTGAAGCATAACTTTTGAGGAATTTATACATACAACCCCGAAACTAAAAGTAGTAGAGATAAAAAAAATGTAAAGTTCACAGTCCGCTAGCAGTGTAACGGGAACTTGTCCTGTAAATGTTCGGACCTCCTTAGATAACCTACCGAGTCTCAGTAGTAGGCTTCTATGAACCCCTTAATCCGCTAGAACTCCTGCGGACCAAAACAGAAGAAGGAAAAAAAAACACAAGAAGAAAAAGGGGGAGGGGGAAAAGAGGGGGGTTCAGGACCCCCCATTTCAGGGGCTATCTCTGAATTTGGGTTATCCAGAGAAAGTCAACAGAGAGTGGGTCGGGTCAGGTGACCAATCCAGAATGGGTAAGTTGCAACCCGGGAACTGTTCCATAAGATCTTCAGGTGTGGCCGGTGTCTCCAGAGCGTCTTGATTTGGGTTTTGACCAGAGTGGAATTGAAGGGCTGACTGGGGGCAGTCTTTTCATAGAGCTTGAGGGTGCAGCAGACGTGTCCATCCCTGCATCTTGGGATATAATTTTCAAGCAAAGTAGAAGTTGTTCTCCAGCAGGGAAGTTGGCAAAGGAGTAGTTTTGGCTATGAGAACTTGACCGCAAAAGGGAATGCCCATTTATACTTGATGTCCTTCTAGACTAGGGCGGACAGTAGTGTTTCAAGGCACGTCTATGTTGAATGGTTGAAGGAGCGAGATCAGCGAAGATTTGAATCGCATGACCTTGGCACGTCACCTGGGTAGCAGCCCAGGCCTGTTTCATCACTTCTTCTTTAACTATGTAATGATGTGGTTTAACGATTATGTCTCTGGGTAGGCTGACTTTTCTGGGGGGGCCCAGGGCTCTATGAGCTCTGTCTAATTCCAGGCGCAGAGGGTTGATGTTGGGCAATAGAGATTTGATCAGGTCTTGGGTTGCAGCAGTCACGTCTGTGATTGTTTCCAGTAGCCCCCTGATCCTGAAGTTGTAATGCCTCGACCTGTTCTCAAGGTCATCGATATGCGATAAAGCGTTGTCTAGCTGATCCTGTATGGAGTGGATCATGTCAGAGTTCTAATTAGAAACTGCAGCTGTAATGTCCAGTTTAGTTTCTATTGCCTCTGTTCTGTGGCCAATGTTTTGTAGGTCAAATTTGATGTCACCTGTAATTTTTGCCGCTGTAGTGGCCAGTCCCCTTTCCAACAACATTGATAGCTTTACAAAAAGATCCGTTGTGGACAGGTTTTGCTCCTGGGGAAGCTGTTCTGCTGTGGGGGGGCCCGGGAGAGAAGGCCTGAATGTGTCGGTGGGAGATAGGGTCTGGTCCGCCATGGCCAGACCTATGAGAGACTCCGTGGAGACCGGAGAGGGGGTGCCCAGCTTAGGGAAGTTCCCATGAAGGACAGGGGTGTAATTCAGGATGGCCGGGGAAAGAACTTGCCTGTGTTCTATGTTGTTGTCAGTGCTGTGAGCATGAGGCTGCCTGTGTGCTTCAGCCACGGCGGCCATTTTGGTACACCCTGCTCGGGAGGCCGCTTCAAATTGTGGCCCCAGATCACGTCTGGTTGCGGTCATCCGGGGGGGATCCCTGGGTGTTCGGATGGCGGAAGCTGTGGAGAGTTACTTCCCTGGGTCGTGCTTGGCTGTTCTATGAGCTCCGTTGGTCCGGTGGGGTGCGGAGGATCAGGCGCTGGCAGCCATCTTGGATCCCTCGTGCATGCACACTTCGGCACTGTGTCACTTTAACTGACAATTGCGCTGTCGTGCGATGCTGTACCCAAACAAAATTGACATTCTTTTCCCACAAATAGAGCTTTCTTTTGGTGGTATTTGATTACTTCTGCATTTTTTTTGCGATATAAACAAAAAAAAGACTGACAATTTTGAAAAATAAATAAAATATATATTTTTTTACTTCCTGCTATAATATATATCCCAAAAAATATAAAAAAAAATAATTTATTCATCAGTTTAGGACGATATATTTTCTTCTAATAATTTTGGTAAAATTGCAATAGGCATATTGATTGGTTTGTGCAAAATGTATTGCATCTACAAACTGGGAAAGATTTAGGGACTTATTTTTTATTGTTTTCACTGGTACTGGCGGTGATATGTGATATTTAGCGGGACTACGACATTGAAGCAGACAAATCTGACCTGAAACTACACTTTTTGGGGACCAGTGACATTATTACATTGACCAGTGCTATAACATTGCATTGATCAATGTAAAAATGACACTGGCAGGGAAGGTGTTAACATTAGGGGGAGAGCAAGGAGTTAAGTGTGTTTCCTCAGCATGTTCTAACTGTAGGGAGGATGGGCTTACTGAAACATGACAGAGATCACTCTTCCCGATCACTGAGAACAGTAGATCCCTGTCAGGCCACTAGAAAAAACAGGGAAATGCCTTGTTTACATAGGCAGTTCTCTGTTCTGCCTCTCCTCATCATGATCATGGGCCGCCAGGAGACATCAAGTCTGCATTACCTGCAGGCACACTTCTGCGGCACGGCACCCACCTGCTGCCCTGATTTTACAGACTAACATACAGGTACATCAGTTTGTGCAGGAGAGCCAACCTGCCACAGTATATCTGCATGAGCGGATCGGCAAGTGGTTAAGCGCCTTCTCATTTGTAATTTACATGTTTAGCACAGATATCTTTTATGATTTTTTATATCTTCTTAGCAGTTAGGCCGTCTAAATCATCACATTTGTCCCTCTTTTGATTAAATGCAGCAGGTACTGGTGAAAGGGAGCTGGAATTTGAATCTTGTAATGATCATCTTCTTTTACCTATGTTTGGTGTTTCAGCTGCTGATGTTCAAGGCTGAGATTGATTGATGAATAGATCTTGTGTAAAAAAAAAATGTGATTAGTTATTATAGGACACAATGGCACACAATCTTCTAAACCACAACTATTTTCTGTTACAGTTACCAACTGCCGTGGGGGAATGGCTGGCAACAGCGAAGCAATTCGAAGATTATTGGAATTTCCTGAATTGTGGTAGTGAATTCGATAGGAAGCATGCGTGTATTACCCCCACCCTCTGCAAACTCAACCTCCTACTATTATAATTAGAAAGGATATTTCAGCAACATGTTAATGGCCATAGTGAATGCCAAATGCAAATTCCTCATTGTGGACATTGGGAAAAATGGATGAATCTCAGATGGACTAAAACTGAGTTTTACATAGCTAAAAAATGGGCCACTGAATCTGCCATAAAAACATGAGATGAAAGATGGACTCAACTTTGTCTTTGTTGTCGATGAGGCATTCGCACTGGGAGAACATCTGCTAAAACCATTTCCTATGAAAGATCTTAGCTCATTTCAAAGAAATATTTAGATACAGATTATTACAAGCTATATGTGTGGTTGAACATGCATTTGGTATCATGGCCAATAGGTTTCAAATCTTCCATACTGCTATCAATGTCTCTCCCGATGAATTTGAAACAACTAAGCACAGTTGCTGTGTGTTGTACTATTTTATGCATCACACTACCACCTCATACTGCATATGTCACAAGCCATACTCGATAGGGAAGACACCATGGCAGGTAAAGCGATTCTTGGTGATTGGTGAAGTGACACTGAGGCACTGGTGAACCTAGGCCATGCACACCCACACCTTTCCATTCAAATTGGGTTGAATATATGCAATACTTTGTTGGACCTGGTACTGTAGATTAGTAGAATAATATGTAGTGTATGCAGCAGTTAATTTTCTGTCAGGTTATGCCAAAGCCACCAGATAAGAACCATAGTTTGTCTAGTATGTATATATAAATATTTTTTGTTATACAAATAAATAGAATAGACAGCAGTGCACATTTCAGACAATTTTATTATGCTTCATTTTTTTTAAGTTTGTCTGAATATTCCTTTGAACGGACTTTCCACAGACAAGGCAGATCTATATACATTTGTATGAATTTTGGTAAAAAAAAAATAGATGAAGCAAACTTATCCACCATATTGCCTGTGAAGTAAAACAACAAAAATGTTAGAACACTCACAGCATGCATACTTACTAGCTATTAGCACAACCTCTGTATAACGGTACTGACCTCTGCATACTTGTCAAAAGAAAATGAATAGAAAATTAATCAAAGAGTTTGTTTGTGACAACAATCTGTCCACCAGACCTGAAAATGCATCAGCTTGTGTACTAAGCAAGACGGTTATGTGCTCCACCCTTATTCTCATTGAGGCACCATTTCGCTCATATTGTGAGGAGTGAGGTCCAGACACAGGTGTGCTGCCCAGAAAGCATCACCACAGCAACAAGAAAGCAACACCTATGAGCTTTCAAGAAATTATTATCGTGGCCAGTTTGTAAAGAAAAGAATATGATGGCAAGTATGCACATTATCCAAAACCAAACACAAGAAAGGACCACATCTTAGATAAAGTTGTCCGTGCCATCTATGCTAAAGATAAATGGAAAGAACTAGGTCAGGCAAGGATCCAACAGCGCACCTCATCCCAATTGTAACAAATATGGAGAAACGAACAGAGAGGTAGATGGGACTGTTGCAGTGCTAATAGTAGTAAGAGAGGTGATATATTTGTAAAAAATAAAGTTTTATTAAATATACTAAAAACAACATAAGAAGTACAGTAAGTTCAAGATTTTGAAACTACAAATATTAAAGTCCATACAGACAATATTCACAATCCATCAATTAGTTTAAGTAACAGATTTCTTGGCTATTCAGATGGAAAATCCCGACATGTTTCGCCTGCATCGAGGCTTCTTCAGGGGAGCCAATAATTGATGGAAGGATGTTTTTTCAAAAGAAGTAACAGGTGAAAAAGGTTTTTCACTGTAAATAGAGTACAACAAAGTCAGTGGATCCGGTCATAATAAGAAAGCCTAAACCCTTAGCAATGTCGACAAACTACATCAGTTCTTCGATGGTCTGTCCATTAATCAATTTAACCTTAAATTCACTATGGCATTTAGTAAAACTCAGGTCAATTTTCTAGACTTATGCATTAAATTGGACAAAAACGGTGTAATTGATTCATCTCTTTATCGTAAACCCTCAGCGGGCAATACCATCCTGCATGCCGCAAGCGCACACCCTAAACCACTTCTAGACAGTATTCCTTACAGTCAATACTTACGCTTACGTCGAAACTGTTCTCAAGATATTGACTTTCAACTGGCTGCAAGAGATCTCACCAAGCGACTCAATCAACGCGGCTATAGTAAAACGTTACTCAAACGTACCTACAACAAAGTGTCCAAATTGAATAGAAATGATCTAATTTACCCTAAATCTAAATCTACCTCCAACACACCACTACGTATTATCACGCAGTACTCACGCCAACATCACCAAATGAGAGCTACTCTTGTTAAATATTGGCCCTTACTATTGGCGAACCAAACAATTCAGAAGTATATAAAGCCTTTTCCTCAGCTTACCTACCGTAGATCCCAGTCTACGAAAGACCGACTAGTTACAAGTCACTTCAATATTCGACAATCTGTTAAATCAAACCGCACTGGCACCTATCCATGTGGCCACTGCGATATCTGTCGTTTTATTTCAGGATCATCACAAGTCACATTGCCAAATGGTTCTATTCATACCATCAGGTATAATGTGACATGCAAAACGGTAGGAATTGTCTACATTGCTAGCTGTCCTTGCGGTTGCTTTTATATCGGCAAGACCAAGCGTCCGTTTTTTAAACGGATTAGAGACCATATGCTGCCTCTATCTAAACGATTATGCACCACAGCATTAAACAGACATATAGGCACCTCTCATAATTTTAACCCCAATGGTGTACATTTCTCAGCTTTGGAGCATGTACCTATTCATGCTCGGGGAGGCGAAATTGACACCCGTTTACTCCAATTGGAAACACAGTGGATATACACCTTAGAAGCCACCAATTATCCAGGCTTAAATGAATACATTACATACAAGCATTTTTTGTAATTATCATTCCACACATGAGCAAACGAATAACAGGTTCAAGTTTTGATCACATAGAAACTCTAACAGAAAGTCAAGATTGTAGAAATTTAGACATGAATCTTTCGCAAACGGCCAGATTCTTTACCAGGCCCCCTTTCTCCTTTTTATCCCCCCCCCCTCCCCCTTCCTTACCAATACCCCCCCCTTTCCCCCCCCCTTCTTTGTTGTCTGTCAATTTTGTCATTTTCGTTAATATGTGAATCAGCTTGTTGGTTTATGTGTATATTTGTTTGCTGATCTGTCTGTCTGTTTGTCTATTTGAATGAGCTTTTTGAATGTTGTCTTTTGTCTGTGTGAATGAATTATCTATATTGGTGTGTGTCTACTGTGGCTACATTTTTTTCAACAACTTTTCCATATACTGAACTACAACGTGATTAATTTTACACTACCATACATGTTGCAATTGCTGGAATCTTTATTGTCCAAAGTATCAATTAATCTGATCAAGCTATTTAGATATATACACATTATACTATTTACGGTTGATTGTTATTCCAACTGAAATAATTTAGCTGTCTTTTGTATCATTGTTCAAGATATTCATGCTTGTTTCTAATTAGCAACATATTTCCTATTATTCTGTTCCCTTTATTAGTTTGTGTACTTTTGTGAAGTCGGCCGATAAGCACAGCCTTTCTCTTTTCATCTTACCCACTTGTCTCAACAATTAACCAATATACTTAAAATTTCAGCGAAGAGTTATCTGAATTGCAGTTCAGCTACAAATGGTTTCGTTACATTATCATTGCTATTCTTCTACTGCTACTTTCATATCCGCCTCTGCAGTGGGGACCCCTTTTGGAGAGCTCGCCTGTTCCCTTCATCCCCGCATTGGTGCCTGTACGGACGCACGGGTCAAGCTATGTGGAAGCTAGACCTATCAATATGCGGGCTGTATCATCAGCACATGCACCCCGCTGTGTCCCTTGATTGACAGTATTGTGGAGGGCTCCTTTGAACCCTGCCACTGTCTCTCTAACGATCCCCGCTATTGCTTGTAACGGCGCTTCAGTCTCCGTGGTTACGGAGAAGCCGCCACAATGCATTGTGGGGATTGTAGGCTCACATATTCGGGACGCATGCGCAGTCCCGCATCTACTGTCCGCTCACACCCGGCGTCACTGATGTGACGCCGGATGTTGAGGCAGATAAAAGGCACACCCACAGTGCAGGTGTGTCGGCCCTGCAGAGTGTGACTACAACGATACCGCCGTGAAGGTCAGTTATCTGAGCAACACATGATCTGTCCACACAGCTCATGCTGTTTCTCCAACCCCTAGCTACATTTACCTTACCTCCATCAATTCTCAGGATTCGTCCTGGTTTGTTCCTTACATTTTAGATCGACTCTCTTAGCTGCTGCACCTGTTATTTGATTGGTTCATCTCTGCAGCCGTTTGCCATATGTTGATCCTATGCTGCTAATTGTTAAGCGTGGCAACAATTGAACCTGCTTTTTCTTTATGCTTAAATGTAAGCATCTTTTAATGACTAAAGTTAACTTTTTTGAGCATATGGCCACTTTATATTAAGTAACTTTTCTTTTCTCTGTCTTTTCCATTCATTATGTTATTATCTATCTGCTTTATTCTGAGAAATTCTCTAATTACCCTATTACAACCTAGGTCATCATATTGGCTCCAAAAAAAATCCTAAGGACCTCTCTATTTGTAAGCTTCAGTTTCCCTCACATGACATATTTCATGTTAAAATTCAGGTAGGTTTCCCTTAACTTTAAATTTACATTTCACAGAAATGAAGTTTTTCATTTTTTATGTATACATTTATGGGAGCCTTTTTTGGCCCCATGATGATGATTTGTATGCAATTGGACCTTTTGTATGTTCCATTTGTCTCCTGCAGTCACCTTCCCTGTTTTGGGGGTTTCGGGGACCGGCTTGCTCTCCAATCTTGACGGAGTCTTCACTGTAGTGTATAGGCGGGGCTATTCTTCTTAGACTGGTAGGTATTATGACATGTTCATCATTTAATGACATAGATTATTGGCTTTCCTTTAAATCTTTGGAGACAAGTGGGCATTACTAAGGGTTTAGGCTTTCTTATTATGACCGGATCCACTAACTTTGTTGTACTCTATTTACAGTGAAAAACCTTTTTCACCTGTTACTTCTTTTAAAAAAACATCCTTCCATCAATTATTGGCTCCCCTGAAGAAGCCTCGATGCAGGCGAAACATGTCGGGATTTTCCATCTGAATAGCCAAGAAATCTGTTACTTAAACTAATTGATGGATTGTGAATATTGTCTGTATGGACTTTAATATTTGTAGTTTCAAAATCTTGAACTTACTGTACTTCTTATGTTGTTTTTAGTATATTTAATAAAACTTTATTTTTTACAAATATATCACCTCTCTTACTACTATTAGCACCGCAACAGTCCCATCTACCTCTCTGTTCGTTTCTCCACTATGCTAAAGATGTTGTGCAAAGATCGAAAGACCAGCTCTGTAACTGGTGGTCTGATTTGAAGTTTAATGAGGTTGATCAGCTCTGCGAAATTCACAAAATGATCAAGAAAGGTACAATAATACACATTATTACAGATATTATTAGTGGATGATTATATGTGAAGTAGAGTTTTTTTTAAATTACTTGCAATGAACATATACTTATTTTATTAGCATGTACCAATGTATTTTTAACTAACCGACCAACCAGCAGCACCTGAACATTGACATGGAAGAACCAAAATCCCCTCTCCAAGAGCCAGAACCCTCACCAGGAAAAAGAGGTAAACGCTCTACTGACTCCCCAGATCTGTTTCCTACTAAATAGACTTCAGTAAAGATGCACACAGATGCTGGGACCTGCAGTACCACAGCAGGCTCCCCACCTAGACAGACACTGGCTGCATTCCCCACCACTGATAGCCCAGCTTCAGAGCACTCCCTCAAAGCCATGTTTCTCACTCTACAGGCTGATCTCCAATGTGGACTTATCCATTAAACATTTACATGGCAAAATCACTTCCTTAGAAGAACACACTGATCTCAGTGAACAGCACCTCTGTGATGCTACGGAAGCCCACAAAGCCATAATGGACATACAGGAGGATCAAGCTGTGACCATACACATGCACCACATAAAAGTTGCAGGTTTAGAGGACTGCTCCAGGTGGATTAACGTTAAAGCAAGGGGTCCTCAAATCTCTTCCTGCCTCTGAAATAGTACTCTACCTACACCAATTGTTCCTCAAAATTATCCCATCTCTAACCACAAATGATATGCTCATCAATCAAGCTCATAGGATCCACAAGCCACAACACCTACCAGCATATCTCCCAGAAATACAGTGTCTTAGCATGGGTCCACTTTTTCCACATTAAAGATAACATCGTGAGAGTGGTGAGATCTCACCCTCTACCAGCACTATTCGCCAAGATTTCTCTGTATAAAGATATCTTAGCAGCCACATCTCAAGCATGCATGTGTTTTGCTCCAGTCAGTCAACTCTCTACTGAATAAGCATAAAATCACCTATAGATTCAGTCTGCACCCTTGTTACGAGCCTACTGAGGCAACACTGCCAGAACTTAGCCCTGTGAACTGGCCTGGACGGACTGGACTGCAAATGCTCCTTTCACACCCTGGACTGTTGGGCAGCTGACTTTGTTTTCCTCACTTGTCTGGCCACACTGTGTACTGTCAGCAACAGTTGGCTGGCAACTCCCTTCTGCCCTAGGAGCTCATGGGTCCCATCCACAATTGAGATGTTCATTTTGATCTAAAGCAGACTTTTTTATTTTATCTTGTTTGCCTAGTATATACCATATACACCATAGTCGGGTGTATTATTATAGTTCAAAAGTTTAAGTTACGGCCTTGCAGCTGCGTGTGTGCTTGTTAGGGTTGGCTCTTTTGATCTGTGGGTTTAATTGCTTGACTCACTCCCACAGGAGTCAACAGGTGGGCCGCCGCCTGGTTGGTGTTGCCTCCTGGTAACCCCGCAAAGTGTTCCCCGTCTCCCGGTGGAGACGAGGGAATCACTACCTTTAGATGGATAGTACCCACTTCTGGGAAGGTGTATAACTGACCTGGGAGGAGGACTACTAACGCTATAACCTCTGACAATCACTTTGTTTCTCTTCACTTTCCTTTTCATCCCTTTCTGAGTTCCCTATTTCTTACAAGGTATTTGCTAACTCTGCCTTAGGATTGTGTCTCAATATTTTTTATTTAGGCGCTAATTGCATGTGTCACAGTTTTGTCTCTACAGCTTGGTCCTGCGAACACCTCCTACTGCTCTGCCACAATGGTCTACTCATCTCTAGGGCGATATCCCTTGGTGATCTCCCACAATGTAAGAGGCCTCAACATCCCTGAACGTCGCTCTACCCTCATGCGGGAACTTGAGAAAGGTACACCCCATTTTTTATTCCTTCAGGAGACTCACTTTAAGACGCACCACGTACCAAAGCTTACGAACCGTTACCTTCCAAGGGCGTTCCATGCCACGACGGACGACTCCAGGTCCAAAGGGGGCTCGATTCGGATTAGCAAAGATGTACCCTCAAGCTCTCTGAACAAATTTGTGACCCAGAGGGCAGATTTGTGTTTTTAAAAGGCTCATATGGAGGTACCCCAGTAACACTGGCAAATGTATACTTCCCTAACAGAGCCCACATCACATTCTGTCAAAGTATTATCGGGGAGCTCCAGGGTTTCATGTCTGGATGTCTGATATTGGGAGGGTACTTCAATGTTCCTCTAAACCCCCTTCTGGATACCTCTAACGGGAAAACCTGTATTACTTACAGAATCCTCAAAAGAATAAAATCTCTCCTACAATCCTTACAAGTAGTGGACATGTGGCTCTTCTTAAATCCAGAGGGTAGAGACTACACATACTTCTCCACGCCTCATGCTAGATATGCAAGGCTGGACTGCATGTTTGTCTCTCAGAGAGACCTCTCTAAAGTGACCGGGGCACATATTGGAATCCAAACAATCTTGGATCACTACCCAGTGTCAGTCTCTCTGGATTTTTTAAGCGATACGACCCGGCAGCCGACATGGAGACTTAACACTTCCTTGCTGACTGACCCGATGCTCCTCCCCACAATAACTGACCACTTGACAGAATGTTTCAGTCAGAACGTAACCCCAGAGGCTGACCCACTGATGGTATAGGAAGCACACAAATGTACCATTTGGGGGACTCTGATCAAATTGGGCTCTAGACGAAAAAAGGAGAGAGAAGCCAACATACAGAAGCTGCTATCACAGATAATCTCCCTAGAACGGTTACATAAGCAATCCCTTTTGGATGGATCAGCTAAAAGCCTATTAGAGGCCAGGAAAGACCTGCAGCAAATACTAGATTCCAGAGCTAAACGTATGCTATTTAAAAAAAAACAAATTTACTACGAGGCGGGGAACAAAGCGGGTAGGTTCCTAGTGAAAGCATTGAGGGCACATTCCTCTGCCAACAATATAGCTGGCATAAAAAATGACAAGGGGAAACTGGATGTGACCCCAGAAGCGATAGCTGAACATTTTCGCACCTTTTATACCAAATTGTACAATCTGCCCCCACAACACAGACACCCTTACATGGAGGGGGAGAGAGGGCAGATCATCCAGGCATACCTTGACAATAGTGGTCTCCCGTGCCTGGAGGGTCCGGACTCTGAATTTCTAGAAGCCCCAATTACAACCTCTGAACTCAGGCAAGCCATTACACAACTCAAACCGGGCAAAAAGCCCAGGACCAGATGGCTACTGAGCTTCATACTACAAAACCTTTAGTGACGTACTGGTTGGCCCCCTCACAAATGTCTTGAATTCTCTGTCCTTACCTAGAGCGATAACCCCGAATTTTCTTTCAGCACACATAGTGGTTATACCGAAGGAGGACAAGGACCCTGGAGATTGTGCTAGCTACCGGCACATCTCCCTACTAAATCCCGATGTCAAATTGTTCGCAAAAATTCTTGCTATGCGGCTGGGTCCGATTCTCCTAAAACTGAGGAAGAAGCTAAAGACAATGTCACAAAGGCCCTGCTTTTGATCCATGCTGTGAAGATGCAGAAGATCGAGGGCCTTCTTCTATCCATGGATGCGGAGAATGCCTTCGATCAAGCGGCATGGGATTTCATGCTAGCCGTGTGCAAACGGGTGGGTCTGGGACCATCTATGATGTCATGGATATCTATCCTCTATATGAATTCTTCGGCGAAACTGAAAATAAATGTCACTCTCTCAAACATGGTACACATCACAAATGGGACGAGGCAGGGGTGCCCCCTCTCACCCCCTTCTATTTATCCTCTGTTTGAAACCCTTTATCAAAATGATTCGGGACAATACTGCTGTTCATGGCTTCCGGGTGCGGGACAGAGAGTTCAAGATGGGGGCCTACGCCGATGATCTTTTATTTTTTCTCACATCCCCAACGATCACCCTCCCCAGCCTCCTAAAGGAATTTGCGCATTACGGTTACGTTTCCAACTTAAAGATACTCAAAATCTGAGGCATTAAAAATCTAACTTCGTGATGAGCTGCTCATGATGACCAAAACCAACTCCCCATTCAGATGGGAATCCACAACACTCAAGTACCTAGGGACACGGTGAACCCCACAATTGCACTCCATCTTTGGGGGGAACTACCCTCCACTCCTGGAGAGCTGTGCGAGGGACCTCGGAAGATGGCACGTAGGTTCTTTCTCATGGTTCGGCCGTGCAGCGTTTATCAAGATGGTGATATTACCTAAATTTCTCTATCTGATGCAAACACTGCAGGTCAGGATTCCCCAAACATTCCTAAAAGCTCTAAACTCAATGATTTTGAAGTTTCTTTTGCATCATAAGAAACCCAGGATAAAACTGACCACACTGACTAAACCTAAAGCGCAGGGAGGTATCGGTCTCCCAAATTTCGAGCACTACTATTATGTGACTCACATAAACAGAGTGATCGACTGGCACTGTCACGACCATATGAAGGATTGGGTATCCCTGGAGGCGGACCTGAGTCCAGTCCCACTTAAATACTCACCCTGGATCCCTTGGGGTAGCTGCCTGTCTAACCTATGCAAGCATCCCCTCATGGGCACTACACTGGGGATAATACATGCCCTTGCTAAACACAAGGAGATCACCACCTCACCGAGCCCGCTGACTCCTTTGAAAGATAATCCTGACTTTACCCCGGGCAAACACAACTTAACAATTCAATCCCCTTCGAGGAATTTCTCCCTACTGGCAGGAAACTGCTATGCATTTGAATTTGAAGAAAGTGGAGAAGTTCAAGTATCTGGGGGTGTGGATTACAAGGGATGTAAATTCCTATTTGGAAGATAACCTATCCCCACTCCTAGTAAAGTTAAAACAAAAGTCTGATATTTGGAGTTGCCTCCCCCTTTCGATGGCGGGACGCTGCAATTTGGTTAAGATGGTATGGCTTCCTCAAATCTTGTATTTTCTCCACAACTCACCAGTATGGATTGGGGAAAGGTGGTTTAAGAAAATAGAATCCTTATTTAGACTCTTTATATGGAGAAAGGGTCCGCCTAGGATTAGTTTACGGACGCTGCAGCTGCCGCCGGAAGAGAGGGGGCTGGCGATTCCACATCCCAGACTTTACTATTTAGCGGCTCAGTTGCAACACTTAGCAGGAGCAATAGTAACAAACGAAGCTAGTCCCTGTCATAGATTATTGATGTTAGAATGTCCACATAACACGCTCATGGAAGCGCTTGAGGCAAACTCGTTCAATATGCATTGTCCAACGATTACTCAGATTGCTAAACTTTGGAAAACAGTCAAGGTTCTATTGGGATATCAGATGGTATCCGTGCTGGCTCCCCTATGGGATAATAGAAATTTAGCTGAGCTACTTAAAGTTGAAAGATGTAGGGAATGGGTAAATCAAGGGATAGATAAATTGGCGCAAATGTTTCAGGGTTTAGATATTGAATCATTTGCGGATTTAAAGTCTGAGTTCTTCTTGTCGAACCGTTCGTTCTATAAATATCTCCAGGTCAGACATGCAATTCAGGCTCAATTTAGATTCCAAGAGGTGCAGCTGATCCAGATCCCGGTGCTGTCACAAATTATGTCTCAAGACACGCTTAAAGGCCTGATTTCATTCTTATACGCCAGACTGGGGGATAAACTATTAGATCGAAACGGTATGATTAAAAGTAAAAGGAAATGGGAGAGGGACGTGGGCCCAGTGTCCATACCTGATTGGGATTGGATAATGGAACAGGGAACTAAGGTTTCTATCTCTCCGTCACAGAAAGCCTCTCAACTTTTTTTTCTTCATCGAGTATATCATACACCCAGGAAAATGTTTAAACTGGGGTGGAGAGATAACGATCAGTGTCCCAGGTTGGAGATCTAATTCATATGTTCTGGAGGTGTCCGAAACTTTTTAGGTACTGGACACAGGTTATAGGTCATATAAATGGAATCTTCAGTTTAACATTGGAGGCAACAGCGAGGACTTGCCTGTTGGCTATACCGGAGGGATATAAAATCCCCAAAAACACGTTTACACCAGTTACTAGATGCCTTTTTTTAGGCAAGAAAGTTAATTGCCCAAAACTGGCAGTCACATTCTAGCCCGCTACCTGAAACATGGCTAGCTAATACAATGAAAATAATTAGTAATGAAAGGGTTTTTTTTATTAAGCAGGGTAATAGCAAGAAGTTTGAAAGGATATGGGGCTCCGGACTGGTGAAACTGGGGATCCTTTCATAAGTAGTTGAGATAGAACGTGTGCCCTTACAGTCTATAGATCTCTCCTAGTCGCTCTTGCTATGTATTTCCTTGTTTAGTGTGTTTCCCTATGTGCTGGGGGTGGGGGTGGGATTGAGAGGAGGGGGGGTGGGGGAGGGGTGAAGCGGGTAGAATAAAAAAGAACATACACACTTAGGAGTAGAATAAGGTAAATAACTATTGTGGTTAGTTTAAAAAGATTAACAGGTGGCGGGGTTTGATATCTTGGTTGATTACTTGGTTTCGTATGTACTTTAACTCTTTTAAATTAAAAAGAAAAAGAAGAAAGGAAAGCAAAAAGGAAAATATTTAAATAAACAAGCCACGATGATGTGTAAAGTGGGAGGAGATAAAGATGAGCTTTAAGGTGAATTAAGTCTCCTGCATAAACTCACTGAGGTGGCAAAAAAAAAAACAATGGACCTACTTTCAGATACAAAGCTATTTAGGAAGATTCAAAAATTCTCATGACCTACATAGACATTTGACTGTCCTAGAGACCACTTGCCATAACAAAACCCCAGTAGATAAGGCCACTTCACTGGCCTATGCGTGGCTACAGCACCCCAGACCCACAGAAGCTGGTAAATAAACACAGGAGGAGGTGGTAGATGGAACTAGGGGTGGAGATAACAGACAAACAATGGAGGTATGCTTGTATTCTAGCTCATAAATGCTCAGTTAGCACTAAAATTCAGGAAACTAGTTATACGTTGTTGACACGCTGGTATAACACTCCTGACAAGCTCCATAAATGGAATGAACAAAAATCTGAGGCTTGCTGGAGGTGTAAGACCGAACGTGGCACCTTGATCCATATTTAGTGGAATTGCACTTTAATTGAACCTTTCTGGAGGGAAATTAAGAACATGGCTAATTTCCCCTTTAAAAGGTATAGGCATTCCTTGACAAAACATCTTCTTAACGCAGCCAAATCCCTGGTCCCCCTTTACTGGAACTCCTCGCGGGTGCCCTCCATTTCGGAATGGCTAAACAGAGTCGGGGACGTTTATGAAATGGAAGACACCCTGGCCCAAGATAGTGGCGCAGTGGAGGGGTTTCACAGAACCTGGCGGCCTTGGTTAACCTTTAAAATTTCACGGGACTTCGCGACCGCCGGGTCCTGACTTGTCCCTCATGTTCTTGTCTACAATATTTAGAAAAGACCCTTCTTTATGTAGTTTACTTATGCTATCAATGACACTAACTGCATCTAGATCGCAGTGTACCTTTACTCTCCCTAGCCCTCTTTGCTTACATCCCTTTTCTTCTCTCTCTTTGCTTTCTGTCTAATAATGTCAGCAACAACTATGATAGCGGATGTCGATGGTCATAAGCTTTAGAAGTTAATCGCAAACCTATTCCGTTTGAGTAACTCTACTTTGATTATGTACCTAGCCTACATATGTTTGCATCAAAAGAGTCTAATCAACTCTATGTATAAATGACATGGCCTGAACGCAACCAATGCATATTCTTGAGATGTTATATGTTATATGGAGTCATGTTAACGAAAAATCAAGCAGTTGCATCTGCTCTATACAAATTGAGTGCTTTGTTCTCAGTCTTTCCCTCTGTTCAATAAAAATCTTAAATGAAAAAAAAAAAAAAATCACCTATAGATGTGACTACCCCACCAAGCTACTGGTTTCCATCCTGATGCCTAAAATGGGCTCAAGAAACTGCATAATTGGGGCATTATCTTGCATAGCCCCAGCTACTCTGAAACCCAACCCTTCCTCCTAAATCTCCAAACCCTGGGAATCTTGCACCCCACAGTAATGTCTGAATGCCCTATTACTCATTACCCCTCCTATAGGAGGTGCTCACCTCAGGCTGGAACTGACTTTCTCATATTTTTGTAGCAGTGTTGGAGTAGTTGCTATGTGGTTTCCATGTTCTACTGTTGTTGTGTTATCAACATTAACAGTTATCATTGACCTATTGATGTAAATCTTTGCATAGTTCACTTTACCCCAGAGATCTTCGCTCAGATCATACTCACTAGTGATGGACGAACTTCCGATGGGACGTTTCGCGAATAGTCCACGATAGTTTGCGAACCGTAACGTTCGCGACGGGCCCCATTGAAGTCAATGGGAGGTGAACTTTGCAAACCTACAGGTCAAATTTGCAGCCACAAAATAATTAATAGCTGTGCAAACATAGTCCCACCACATGGCCAATGACATAACACATGTATGAGGTGAATCTGGGATCGACAACTACAAGCATTCTTTTTTTATATGGGAAATTGTTGTGACAATTCAGGACCGTGGAGCGCATGAAGGCAATGGAGGAGAGGGAAGGTCAGGGACCAGGGTAGGCAAAGAAGAGGGTGCAGGAGATGATCACCAGCAGCGTGACATACAGCAATGACACCTGCACCGTGATAGAGTCATCTGACACCAGCACCGTGATAGAGAGCACTGACATCAGCAGCGTGACATACAGCAATGACACCTGCACCGTGATAGAGTCATCTGACAACAGCACCGTGATAGAGAGCACTGACATCAGCAGCCTGACATACAGCACTGACACCAGCACCGTGATATACAGCACCGACAGCAGCACTGTGATAGAGAGCACTGACATCAGCAGCGTGACATACAGCAATGACACCTGCACTGTGATAGAGTCATCTGACAACAGCACCGTGATAGAGAGCACTGACATCAGCAGCGTGACATAAAGCACTAACACCAGCACCGTGATATACAGCACTGACAGCAGCACCATGATAGAGAGTACTGACATCAGCACCGTGATATACAGCACTGACACCTGCACCGTAAGCAGCCCCAGGAGGAAGTCAGCATAGCACAGGGATGGTGGGAGCCCCTCATAATGAGCATAGCACAGGGATGGTGGGAGCACCTCAAAATATGCACAGCAGAGGTACAGCCCCAGGAGGAAGTCAGCACAGCACAGGGATGGTGGGAGCCCCTCATAATATGCACAGCAGAGGTACAGCCCCAGGAGGATGTCAGCACAGCACAGGGATGGTGGGAGCCCCTCATAATAAGCAGCCCCAGTAGAAATATGACACCGCTCAACCTCTTCAAAGAGGAGGGTACGGGCAAATAGTACGGTGTGCTTTTTTTGGACAAGGAAGTGAGCCAAATGAAGAAAGAAGGTCTCTGTGCTCGATTCAAAAAAAATTTTATAGACATATACATGGTCTACTAGTCACATGTGTTGAATTCCTCCGAGATCCATGCCTCATTCATTTTTAGAAATGTGAGGTAGTTAACACTGTCGTGAGCTAGGCGAGTACGCTTATCGGTCACGATCCCCCCTGCTGCACTGAACGTCCTTTCGGACAGGACACTGGATGAGGGGCAAGCCAACAGTTCGATTGCAAATTGGGCAGGCTCTGGCCAGAGGTCAAGCCTGCCCACCCAGTAGTCCAGGGGTTCATCACTCCTCAGAGCGTCCACATCGGCCGTTAACCCGATGTAGTCGGACACCTGACGGTCTAGGTGTTCCCTGATGCTGGATCCGGATGACACCTGTCGATGAGTCAGCTGAAAGAATGACCTCATATCCGAAGTCACCAACACATCTTCAAACCGGCCTCTTCTTGCAGGCGCTGTTGGATTGGTACCCGCAACTCCTTCTCTGGGAGTGGGAATTGCTCCTCTGCCAGTGCACGCAAAGGCAGAATGCAGCATTTCTCGAAGCAAGGCCTGGAAGTGCTCCATTCTGCCAGCCCTCTGTGACGGCGGTAACATTTCCGCCATTTTGTGTTTGTACCGGGGGTCTAAGTACGTTCCCACCCAGTACTGGTCCTTGACCGCTTTTTATATGGGGGTCCCTATTAAAACACTGGAGCATGAAGGCCCCCATTTGGACTAAACTGGAAGTGGTGTGGTGGCCTGGCTCCTGCTCATCATCCAGGATAATGTCATCCTCTTCATTCTCCTCTCCCCATCCACGCACAACAACAGGGGTCCCAGAAAGGTTGAAAGCATGCTCTTCTTGCTCCTCCTCATCCACCCCAGCACCATCCTCCTCTGACTCCTCTTCAGACTCCTGTTGTTCACTTGTCTCAGATAGAGTAGCCCCCCCCCTGGGAATTCATCCAGCATTGCGACTTCCTCATCTTCCCGCTCCTGCTCCTCCACAGCTTGATCAATGACATGACGCAATGCACGCTCCATAAAGAAGGCATAAGGTACCATGTCACTGATGGCGCCATGGCTGCGACTGACCAGTTTGGTGATCTCCTCAAATGGCCGCAGAAGTCTGCATGCGTCGCGCATGAGCAGCCACTGGCACGGTAAAAAAAAAAACAGCTCCCCAGAACCTGTTCTGCCGCAGAGTTCATACAGGTAGACGTTAACTGCACGTTTCTGCTGGAGCAGCCTATCAAGCATATAGAAGGTTGAGTTCCATCGCGTCGGGCAATCGCAAATAAGACGTCTGACCGGCAGATTGTGTCGCCGCTGAATGTCAGCAAGGCGAGCCATGGCCGTGTAAGATCTTCTGAAATGGGCCGAGATTTTCCTTGCCTGCCGCAAGATGTCCTGGACCCCAAGTGTAAGACGTGTGCCATGCATGGCACGTGCGTGATTTTGCCCTGTTTCAATGCGCTAAGCAGATTGGCACCGTTGTCACACACCACTTTACCAACTGTCAAATTGAGCGGTGTTAGCCACTGATCTGCCTGCGAACGCAAAGCTGAAAGGAGTGCCGGCCAGTGTGGCTCTTGGCTTCCAGGCACAACAGACGCAGCACGGCATGGCAATGTCTCACCTGGCATGTCGAATAGGTTCTTGGGAGCTTGGGCGGTGCAGCGGAAGAGACGCTAGCAGCGGAAAAGGAGGAGTCAGCCGAGGAGGAGAGGGAGGGGAATGGAGGTGGAGGAGGAGGAGAAGAAGAGTCAGGCCTGCATGCAATCCATGGCGGTAAAACCAAATCTACACGGGTGCCACTGGTTACATGCTTGTCGGCCGTCAGAAGGTTCACCCAGTGGGCAGTAAAAGTGATATACCTTCCCTGCCCGTGTTTGCTAGACCACGTGTCTGTGGTCAGATGTATCTTGGCACCGACACTGTGTGCCAGAGATACATTCATTTGCCGCTGAACATGGCCATATAGCTCTGGGATGCCCTTCTCTGAGAAATACTTCCTTCCTGGGACCTTCCATTGTGGTGTTCCAATGGCCACAAATTTGCGAAAGGCCTCCGAGTCCACAAGTTTATATGGCAGTAGTTGGCGGGCTATGAGTTCTGACAAGCCAGCCGTCAACCGTTGGGCAAGAGGGTTATCCGGCGTCATCATTTTTTTACGCTGGAACATTAGGCCCACGGAAGCCTGCCTTTTTGCAGAAAAACGTGAGCTTGGCGTGATGGAAGGTGGAGTGACGGACAATTGTGAGGAGAGAGGAGAAGGAGAAGTAGAAGACGAGGCTGGACGGTGACAGCCTGGAGTGTGGCTATGTGTGTTCCGTTGCTCCCACTGGGCTCGGTGATGGCTGCTCATGTGCCTTCTTAAGGTGGTCGTCCCTAGGTGAGTGTTGGGCTTACCGCGAATAATGCGTTGACTGCAAAGATTGCAGATGGCAACGCTATTGTCAGCAGAGGACACGTTATTCCTGCTTCTCCTCCCTATCTGCTGGTCCATATCTCCCTCTGAACTCCCCTCCTCTTCCTCTCTTGTGGGCACCCACGTGACATCATTAGACACGTCATCATCAACGTCACCTTCCCCACCGCTATAAGTAGAGATCTCGGAGTTGGCGGCAACCCCGGGGACCAACCTCCTCCTTGGGCTGATCTGGGTACTGTCGTCAGACTGCTGAGTAGCGGTTGTTGCTACCTCCTCTTCCTGATCCAATACCAAGGGTGGCTGCACATCAGAAATGTCTTGAAATGGATCAGAAAATAAAAAACCCCTGCGGAAGGGCCTGCCTCTTCCTCTGCCTGTCATTTTTTAAATGACCCTGTGACAAAACTCTCAGTCCCTATACCGATGAAGGACTGCTGCAGTATAGCGCAGCGGTCAGCAGTCGTGCACCTCAACCCTATGTATTGTGGACCTATACCAGTCCTTATAGAATAGCAGACTGTACCTCACTCAACCCTATGTACTATAGCACCCTACACCAGGTTATTACCAGTCCTTATAAGGACCTTTGTGGAACAAGTAGGTTGTGTGTGACTGATTAGCAGACTGTACGTCAGTCCCTATACCGATGAAGGACTGCTGCAGTATAGGGCAGCGGTCATCAGTAGTGCACCTCAACCCTATGTATTGTGGACCTATACCAGTCCTTATAGAATAGCAGACTGTACCTCACTCAACCCTATGTACTATAGCACCCTACACCAGGTTATTACCAGTCTTTATAAGGACCTTTGTGGAACAAGTAGGTTGTATGTGACTGATTAGCAGACTGCAGCAGAAGGGCAGCAGTCAAGTATAATATTCTTTCTATATTTGGAAGAAAGAATATTATACATAATGTACGTACAAGCCTATTACCATACCACTGATACCAGTCCTGAAAAGAACCTTTGTGGACCTAATATAGTAACAGCTACTGATTAAACTGACCCTCACTGCCTCACACACAGCTTCCTGCCTGTCCCTATATAAACTGACAAAACAGAGGCTACTGGAACAATAACTGGAATAGCACTTTTGTGGACCTGATAGTAACAGCTAATGACTAAACTGACTGTCCCTGCAGCACACACCGTCCTGTCCCTTTCTCTAAACTGACAAAAGACACTCAGGCTGCTGCAACAATCAGTAGCACAGCAAACCTATATCCTGAACTACACCTAACACCTATACCAGTCCTGAAAATAACTTTTGTGTACCAAATAGCTAGCGATTTGGGTCACTGCAATCTCTCCCTGCTCCACACAGCAACCTCTCCCTATAGTGACAGAAGAAAGAATGTAAAATGGCCGCCGGATCGGGTGTATTTATAAGTTAGGGGGAATGTCCAAGTGTCCATGTGCTGTAATGTCTCAATTGGCTGTCCTGTACCCCATGATGGATGTGTCATCATAGGTCAAAGTTCTTTTACACAGTAAACACGGAAGTCCGCCGGCCTAACGGCGCTAAATAGTCCGCCGATCGGGCGGACCGCGAACAGCCGAAATTCACAGCGAAACAACCGCCGGGCGAACCGTTCGGCCATCCCTAATACTCACACATAATTTCTTTTTAAATTTCATAATCTTTATTCATTTTCAACATTCTTTTACATAATAAAAGCAAGAGAAACATTCTCTATAGCACTTGTAACACTTATTTCACCTTTACAAATACAGTAATACTTTAGTGAATAATAAAACCTTTAGAAAAAGTTCCTATCCATGATGTGTCAATAATTCTTCTATCTAACCCCTCTTTTCACTCATTGCTCAGATATTCCTCCTTCCCCTCCTACTTCCTCTCTCTCTACCCAACTTCCTCCTCTCCCATACCTCATTCTGGATATCTCATTCTATCCAGCCAGGGTTTCCACATCTTTTTAAATTCTTTAAAATTTCCTCTCCTCAAATATATCACCCTCTCCTTCCATATTGTCTCCATGATTACTAACTGCCAGTCCGCTACTGAGGGGGCATTTTTTGCTTGCCACCTTTGAGCTAACAATTTTCTTGCCTGAAACAGACATCTCAGTATTGCTTTATTAGTATGTCGCGATCTTCCTATTGCTTCACCCAGGCCCAGCCCACATATCCTGGGGTCCCCCCTGATCGCTACACCAAATGTTTCATTCAAGGTGATAACAATCTCTGACCAGTAGCGAAACAATTTTGGGCATCGCCAGAACATGTGAGCCAGGTCTCCAGACTCTTGACATCTAGGGCACTTGTCATCTGCTCTGCGTCCAAAACTAAACAGTCTTTTTGGTGTATAATAGGCTCTATGTAGCAACATTAAGTGTGACATCTTCTGGGCAGGCGAGACTGAGATTGAATAACCATCCTCCAGTATTTTCCTCCACTGTTCGTCCGTAAATATTCCCAACTCCTCCTCCCATTTCCTTCTGCATTTAAACCTTTCTGGGCTTCCTATACTTCCTTCACATATGACTGGATATACATCCGCTATAAATCCTTTTGTCCTTACTGGGGCATTTAATCTGCTAAAAATTGGGGAGTTATTCCACACAGGACCTTGCCTATTAAATTGTTTCCCTAGAGCGTGTCTAATTTGAAGGTATTTATAAAATGATTGTTTTGATATATCAAACTCTGATCTTAAAGCGCTAAATGTTTTTAATATTTTCCCTGTGTATAACTGGGCCAACTTATCTATCCCTTTAACTTCCCATTCTTTATATACCCCTATTTCTTCCATTTCCTGCAGGTTCCGGTTGTCCCACAATGGGGTGTACTGAGTTAAGCCTCCCAGGCCTTTAATCGCCTTAACTGCCTTCCACACCTTTACTACTAATTTTATTGTAGGTATTTTTTTTTTTGGGAAATGAATTTGCCTCCAGAGCTTCTACCATATTCTTATGGGGTGTCTCCATTAATATTAGGGCCCTGTTAGTTCCTCCACCCATCTCCTCACTCATTTCCAAGTGTTGTAATTGAGCAGCTAAAAAGTAGCTCCTTGGATGTGGAACTGCCATTCCTCCTTTTCTTGTAGGTGATTGCAAAGTTTGTAGAGCAATCCTAGATACTCCCCCTTTCCATATTAGTTCTCGAAATAATACCTCTATTTTCCTAAACCACATTATATCTACCCAAATCGGGGAATTATGTAACACATACAATAACTGAGGCATCCATACCATTTTAATCAAATTGCATCTCCCTGCATTCGATAATGGGAGTCTTTTCCAGATTTCGATTTTCTTTTTAAATTTAGCTATTAATGGAACCAAATTATCACTTATATATTTATTAGGATCTCTTTGTATGTGTATCCCCAGGTATTTCATGCGCTCCACTACTTCCAGCTGCGCACCTGTCCCTGGGCTTTGGGCCCTACTTTTATCCAATGGCATAAGAGCTGATTTTTCCCAGTTTATCTCCAGGCCTGAGAACCTCCCGAAATCTGTAATAAGTTTCATCCCTTGTCTAAGGGACTGCTCTGTGTCCCCCAGAAAAAGGAGAATATCGTCCGCATATAGCGCTATCCTCTCTTCCCTCGTCCTCCTTTGAAAACCGACCATATTCCTACTAGATCTAATTGCAATAGCTAATGGTTCTATTGCCAGGGCAAAGATCAGGGGTGACAGAGGGCACCCCTGTCTTGTCCCCCTCTCTAGGAAAATCCTATCTGAATATTCATTATTAACCCTAATTCTAGCACTAGGGCCGTTATACAGGGTTTTTACCCATGCAATAAGATTAGGGCCAAACCCAAATTCCCCCAGTACCCGCCAGATATAGGGCCATTCTAAACTATCGAAGGCTTTGATTACATCTAAAGCCATTATTGCCTTATTGCCATCATTCTCTATAGGTACCTGCATATTAAGATATAATCTTCTTATGTTCGTGCTTGTAGTTCTGCCTGGGATAAAACCTGTTTGGTCGGGGTGTATCAGCCTGGAAATAATTTTATTCAATCTAATGGCTAATACTTTGGCTAATATTTTAGCGTCCGCACTGAGAAGGGAAATGGGTCGATAGGACTGTGTTTCCAATGGGTCCTTCCCCTCCTTGTGTAAAACTATTATTGTTGCCTCAGTCATTGAAGTCGGCAATCTCCCCTCCTTTTTTGCCCAATTAAATACTTTAAGGAGCTCTGGAAGCAATATTTTACTGTAATATTTATAAGTTTCCACAGGAAGACCATCTGGTCCTGGGGATTTCTTATTGGCCATTTCTGCTACTGCGCACTGGATTTCCTCAATTGTTAATGGGGCTTCCATTATCTCACTCTCCTCCTTTGTTAGGGACGGCATTTTGATATTCGAAAAGAACCTATCCATATCCTCGCCAACCTCTGTCCCCCGAGAGGAATACAGTTTGGCATAGAATACCCTAAAGGTATCAGTAATCACTGAGCTCTGTGCTGATATTTCTCCTTTCTCAGTCCTTATCACTGGGACAGTGGATGGCGAGGAGTCACTTCTTACAATCTGTGCCAACATCTTCCCTACTTTTTCCCCTTCCCCATATTCCACTTGTTTCTGGAACAATCTTTTATTCTCTATTTTCCTAGTAACCACTACCTTGTGTTCCTGTTGTTTCTCTAACCATATTTTTTTTTCTCTGGGGTGGGGTTTTCTATATAACCCTATTCTCCCATTCATTAGATGTTTTCTTAACATTCGCTACCTGTTGAATAAGAATACCCCTAAGATAGGCCTTCAATGCGTGCCATATTACTCCTACTTCTGCAGACCCACTGTTAAACTCCACAAACTCTGCCACTCTAAACAGCACCCTCTCGGGGTCTCCAATTAGCTCAAACCACACTGGATTCATATTCCATACTCTTGGGGGCTTTATCCCCCCTAGATTTACCGATACTGTCACTAGCGAGTGATCTGACACCCCTCTAGGATGATAAGATATTTCCCTTACTCCTCATTCCCAAGGACTAAATCTATCCTTGAGAGTGAGGAGTATGAGCTTGAGAAACATGAGTATTGCAACTGGTCCGGGTTACGCATTCTCCATATATCAGACAGGCCCCCCTCCAGCAAAAATCGAGATAGCCGGGTCTCAGCCTCCGTTTGCATATATATTCCTGGCGGAAACCTATCCTGGCTTTTATTTATAACCTCATTAAAGTCTCCCATTACTATAACAGGAATCCCCGATTTATCCGCTATAAATTCCATCAAACAATATAAAACTTCCATTTTAAATGGAGGAGGAATGTAAACATTTGCAAAAACATACTCCTGATTTTCAATTACACAGTGTAAAAAGATAAACCGCCCTTCTTTATCTATATTGATCTGCCGACAGGAGAACGCCACCTCTCTCCTTACCAGCACAGCCACTCCCCTCGAATAAGAGGTGTGGACTGAATGGTACTGGACTTGAAATTTCCTACTCTGACTTTTTGATATGGTTTCTTTAATTAGGTGTGTCTCCTGTAGGCAGATCAATCCTACCCTACACCTTTCCAGGGTGTCAAACACTACTGCTCTTTTTACAGAGGCTCCTAGCCCTCAGACATTCCAAGAGCCAATATTCAAAACTCTAGACTGCATGACTCTAGGAAGTGCGGAAAAAGAGTAAAGAAGAGCGAAAAAAGAATAAAACCTGGAGGCTCAAAATTAACATTTAAATTCTCTGAATTCCCTGACGTTGAGCAGAAATAATCCGTGCTTCTCGCCCTATAGTTCATGCCGAGGAGGAGAATGCAAGGGGGGGATGTAAAAAGGAAAGTGCAATCCCACTTAGTGAGTACTTTGATAAAGTTATACAATCTTTTATGCTTCATAGTGTCATCCCTTCTCAGTCTCCCCTTGTGAGCATGAGATCCAAACCTTCTGTCTACACACACCATTACCCCGTGTTTACTCATTACTTTTAAATTATCATCTATAACTGTGCAAGTATTACCCTTTTCCTTTTCCTGAATTTTGTATGCTTCCATTTTCCCTGTTCCCTCCCCCCTACCCTCTCCATACCTATCTAGGTTACCCCTAGGGGCTTTTTCCGTGACCACTACACTCCCACACACACCCTCAAGCTCCCCCTACCCCCCTCCTTCTCTCATGCTTCCGTCCCCACCCACCTCCCACTTCCCCCTAATACTCAACAACCTCCCCCTTTGACCCTCCCCTTTTTCTCATACATAAATCCTTACTATACTGTGTGTCATTCTCTACACCCTGACTTAAGTATATCATCTTCCCTTTCTTCATTTACAGTGCACCCGTTACACCCCCCCCTTCGCTGATCTTCCCCTCTCCCGATAAGAGAGGGAGGGGAAAGGAGAAAAAAACAAAAAAATAAATAAAATAAAAAATAAATAAAAAGGGAAAGGATGAGTGACAAGGGGGTCATACACATACATATATGAAAAAGAAAAACACATCACTTCTTCAATAACTGATCTCCCTTCTCCTGCATCCATGCTTCTACCCTTGCCGGAGTGTCAAAAAATAAGGTCTCTCCTAATGCTACTGCCCGTAACCTTGACGGATAGAGCAGAGCATATGTAACGTCCAATTTCTGAAGTCTGCGCTTGACCTCTATAAACTCTGCTCTGCGCTTCTGCAGATCAGGGGAAAAGTCAGAATAAAACGAGATTTTGGCGCCCTTATAGATGACACTCCCCATCTCCCTGGCCCTCCGAAGCAACACAACCTTATCCCGGAAATTCAAAAATTTGATTAATACAGATCTAGGCTGACCCACCCGATGCATGATTCTAAGCGGAACTCTGTGTGCCCTTTCTATAGCAAATTGTTGGGAGAAAGTCTCTCTGCCAAACACTTCAACAAGCCATTTTTCCAGAAACTCAGCTGTGTCAGAGCCTTCACACTTCTCGGGGAGGCCTACCAGTCTTATATTGTCCCTGCGGAGTCTGTTTTCCAATTCATCCAGTTTCCCTTCATATTTACCCATCTGTATTTTTAAATCTTTGACCTCTTGGTTTAATGGATACACCTCATCTTCAATCTGAGAAATTCTACCTTCTGCTGCTGTTAATCTATCAACCGTTAACTGAAGTTCCTGCCGTATAAAGGCCAGCTCTTCTTTAATACTTCTTGTTTGATCACATAGCTCTAATAATGACTGTTTACAAACGTTAACAGCCCCAAGGACCTCCTTCAGCGTCGGTTCTTCTTCACCATTTATTGGGTGTACCAGCATGGGATTTATCTCTGATCTTCCAATTGCTCCCGCATTTTTGTTATTTATATGTTTTACGCCTACTTGTGTCAGTTGCCCTTGACTCTTTCTATCCGTTGGAGGTTTCACTTGACTCCCCTGTCCCCCCTTAGTTGGCGTATTATCGGGAGTATGAGCATGGGCATATTTTTCCAACTTGGCCGCAGCAGCTATCCCAGCTGTTGTTGCAGTAAACTGGGGGTCTTTTTCTTTATCTTTTTCTTTGGCAGATCTCAGAGATTGCGCCCCCACATTTTCCTGCTTGGCATGCTCCTCCCCTCTCCTCCTTGCAGACATCGTTCAAATCCTCAAGTGTCCCCGGGAAGAGAAAAAAAATAAATAAATAAATAACAATATCTCTTTTGAAGAGGGGTAAATTTCCCTAGGCCAAGGCAAAAAAAAAAAGGAGAAGTCAGTTTCAGCTACTCCGCAGTTAGTCCAGAACTTAAGAACAAACTAATTTCTTAAAGGGCAAGCAGCAGCAGCAGCAGCAGCTATTTTTCCAGTATATATATATATATATTTCTTTTTCTTTTTTACTGCAACACTTTCCCCAAGGGTAATACAGCGTTCACAACAACTCCCCTCTTACTTCTCCTTTAATTCAGCTCAAAAGGGGCAATGATGGGGGGGATCTGGCATGAAATAAAATGTCTCTCCACAGTCACTGCATAATAATGTATCTATGCCTTTAAATTTCTTCGCTGGTTTTAGCTGTCTTTTACCTGGAAGTGGCTGCGCCTCATCCCCAGTCTCAGTACTGTGGCTCCTCTCTCGAGCGGATCTCACGGGGTTTCACCTCCAGGGGCTGAGCTGAGAGACCTCTCCTCCGTTCTCACTCCTCCACACACCGCCGGTACTCGAGAGACCCCACCGCTCCGCCACACTCCGCCTCTCCCGGCAGTCAGCAAATACTGCTGGGCACCGCAGATCCCCCCAGCACACCAAGCCTAAGCTTCTCCGTTAGGGAAATCAAATGGGGATGTCACGGGTGCCGCTGATACCAGCTCCCGTCAGCATGCAGTGAGAGCACACATCTCTCTCACACTCACTCCTCACTCCGCACCACCGCCGCCATCACCATCTGGTCACGCCCCCACTCACACATAATTTCTATTGTTCTACTGTACTACTTGCGTCCTCTCCGCTCCTCCTTGTTCCTATTTGAGCATGGGGAATCCCCTCATACTACCATATAAGAATCCTCAGTGTCTATCCCAAATGTCCCTTAAAATTGTCTCCTTGAATGCTAAGGGTCTTAACAGTCCCTTCAATTGCTCACTACTATGACATGAAGAGCTGCCCAAGTAAAAATCCCATTCCTCCTAACTGATAAGCAACACAAGGTAAGCAATCCGAAGGACATTGCTGATTGTTTCAGCTCGTTCTATTCCAAACTTTATAATCTTGCTCTCTCTCCCTCCGAATCTAATGCCGCGTACACACGAGCGGACTGTATGGCCTACTTAGTCCGCCGAAACACATTTCAGCGGACAGTCCGCTCGTGTGTGGGCTTCAGCGGACTTTTTCAGCGTGCAGTCCGACGTACTAAGAATTTCGGTTTTTTCGAAATTCTGTCCGTCGTACTCGCATTTCGGCAGACAATCCGGCCGTGTGTATGCCAGTCCGCCGTACTTTTGAAATGAGCGGACTTTTCCCGCCCGGAGAAAAGTCCGCTCATTTCGAGCGGGTATCCAGGTAGGCTTTCTTCCTCGCCGCCGGCCTCTTCTCTTGACTTCGGGGGTCTTGTCCCCCTCTTCGGTTCTTCTGCCGGGCCACCGCGCCTTCTTATAGCTCTTTTACAGGCGGTGGCCCGGTCTTCTGTCGCCGCCGCTGCCGCCGCCTTCCGTTCTTCTTCTTCTTCTTCTTCTTCTCCTTCTTCTCCAGGAGATGTTGACTCGACGATCTCTCCGGCCACAATGCCAGGGCCGCGCTGCGCGGCCACTTATATAGGGACAAGGGGCGGTGTCACATGGCTTTATGTCACATGGGTTGGTGTCACATGGTGACCCCGCCCCCTTACGATGTCATAGTCCCCATGTGACATCAACCCATGTGACCAACCCATGTGACATAAAGCCATGTGACACCGCCCCTTGTTCCTATATAAGTGGCCGCGCAGTGCGGCCCTGGCATTGTGGCCGGAGAGAGAGCGTCAAGTCAACATCTCCTGGAGAAGAAGGAGAAGAAGAAGAAGAAGAAGAAGAACGGAAGGCGGCGGCGACAGAAGACCGGGCCACCGCCTGTAAAAGAGCTATAAAAAGGCGCGGTGGCCCGGCAGAAGAACCGAAGAGGGGGACAAGACCCCCGAAGTCGGGAGAAGAGGCCGGCGGCGAGGAAGAAAGCCGGACTCCTCCGCTAGCAAAAGAGCTACAAGAAGATAACGGAGGAGTCTGGCGAGAAGACCCCCGAAGACGGAAGACCCCCGGAGCTGTGCAATAAAGTATTTTATCTCGTGTGTTGTGTTTTTTTTTGTACTTTTATTTTACAGGTGAATGGGTAGGGGTACATTGTACCCCATACTCATTCACATAGGGTGGGGGGCCGGTATCCGGGGGCCCCCTTATTAAAGGGGGCTCCCGGATTCCGATAAGCCCCCCGCCCGCAGACCCCGACAACCAACGGCCAGGGTTGTCGGGAAGAGGCCCTTGTCCTCATCAACATGGGGACAAGGTGCTTTGGGGTGGGGCCCCCCCCATGTTGAGGGCACGCGGCCTGGTATGGCTCAGGAGGGGGGGCGCTCGCTCGCCCCCCTTTCCTGGCCGGCCGGGTAGCGTGCTCGGACAAGGGTCTGCTGTGGACTTGGGGGGACCCCCACGCCGATTTTTTTCGGCGTTGGGGTTCCCCTTTAAGTCCATACCAGGCGGCGGGGCCAGCAACGTCTCCTTCGCGGGCCACGCCTACCTGGAGACGCGTTTGAAATGAGCGGACTTTCCTCCGCGTGTGTGGGCGAGTCCGTTCATTTCAAAAGTAGGGCGGATAGTACGGCGGACTTAGTACGCCGTATTAGTCCGCTCAAAAAGTGCCGTGTGTGGGCAAGTAGCCCGTTCGGAAATTCCGACGGACAGTCTGGCGTACTTTTCTGCCAGACTAAGTACGTCATACAGTTTGACCGTGTGTACGCGGCATAAGCCTACCCTTTAACAAATACTAACCTACAAACCTTCCTTTCTCCCTTCCAACTTTCCTCCATTTCCTCAGAGCAACTAAAGACCCTCTCCTGAGTATTTTCTCACCAAGAAGTTACTGAAGCCATCAGAGGTCTCCCTTCTCATAAAGCACGAGGGCCAGATGGTTTCATTAACTATAATAAAACTTACGCAGACCAAATCACACCTCATCTGTGTAATGCCTTCAACAATTTCCTTAATACTGGGGAGATCCTGTCTGAATCTCTGGAAGCTGTGATAGTAACCATTCGAAAATAAGGTAAACCTTCCCATGACCCCACTAGCTATCACCCCCATATCTCTCCTAAACACAGATCTCAAACTATATGCCAAATTATTAGCCACCCGTCTAGTGACTTATATGCCTTCACTCATTCACCCTGATCAGGTGGGCTTTATTACAAATTGCCAAGCCTCAGATGGAACTCTTAAGCCCCGTACACACGAGCGGACTTTTCAACATCCAAAGTCCGACGGAATGATTCCGTCAGACTATTCGATCGTGTGTGGGCTGCAACGAACTTTTGATTCGCAAAAGTCTGATGGACTTTAGAAAATGGAACATGCTTCAAATTTTTCCGACGGAACTCCGCCGGACCCAGTTCCTACCGAAAAATTTGCTTGTGTGTATGCTATTCCGACGGACTAAAACCGACGCTAGGGCAGCTATTGGCTACTGGCTGTGAACTTCCTTATTCGAGTCCAGTCGTACGTCATCACGTTCGAATCCGTCAGAGTTTGGTGTGATTGTGTGTGGCCAAGTCCGCTCAGTCGAAAAGTCCGTCAGAACTCTGTCGGAACTCCGGCAGAACTCCGGCAGAACTCCTTCGGAAGTTTGTCGGACATAAGTCCTCTCGTGTGTACGGGGCTATAGGTTCATAGACCTTATCTACTGGGTGGAGCATCACCAAACATCTTCTCTGCTGATCTCCCTAGATGCAGAGAAGGTGCTTGATAGAGTTCATGGCAATACCTGAAATTTCGATCCAATTTTAGGCCTATATTCCACCCCCAGGGCTAGAGTTCTAACCTCAGGTATGCTTTCTACTCCCTTTCCGATAACAGATATCACCCTTAATATTTTCACTCATAATCAAACCATTGGCCCAAGCTATACGTTCAAACCCTCATATCACTGGCCTAACTGTCGCCCAGGTGTCCCATAAAATAGAAAAAACGATCAAAAACAGCGCATCAAAGGGACTAGTAGATTGATGTGAAAAAGACTTTAAAATGTCATTTATTAAATGTAAAAAATGAACACAGACATCTGATCCCTGCAGGATCTCAAACACATAAAAAACACCAATCATAAAACGGACAGATGTTTGATAATGAAAAGCTCCTCAGATCTCTCAATTATAACTTTGGAAAGGTCAAAACCAAAGACCAATGTGCACAGCTTTCGAATGCCTAATGAATGCAATCAATCATCTGAAAAAACCCAAAAAGTCAGTGTAAACGAATGGAACAACGTTCCTAGGGACACTCACTTCATAGGTGTTCAATGGGCTGCAGAGCTGATGAGTCCAGTCTGATGACCGAGGGGGAGGTGTTTATTTCAGCTCCATCTGAAGCGTTCGGCTTGGAGGCAGAGGTGTAATGCTGCATGCTAGGTGGTAAGGATCAAGCTTAGTCACCAGATGATATCAGCTGTACACATAGGCAGCTTGGAGAACGCTGCACTGCTTGCAGTGCCGCTTGTCCGAGCGGCTGTGGATCACATGAGAGGCTTGTCACGTGGAAGGCTGTGAAGGGGAAGGTTGCTATGCCGACTCTCCTGCTTACATGTTTCGCGCTCCTGCGCTTTGTCAAAGCTGGAGCGGCATACAGCAACCAGAAAGATAAAGGCATCGGGTAGTGTGTAGGGGCGGGGACTGTCGAAGTCTCTCAGGTTAACCCCTAATGTGTCACTAAGCCTCCTGCAGTTAAAACCTTATTAGACAGGGGTCTGTGTCAGTGAAAGAACTGTTAGAAAACATCTAATAGGAAATGTGGATTGAAACATATGGTTGACACAGTGGTGTAGTGGTTAGCACTCTCACCTAGCAGCAAGCAGGACGCTGGTTCGATTCCCAACCACGCCACCACCCGCCTGGAGCTTGTATGTTCTCCCTGTGCCTGTGTGGGTTTCCATGGGGATATTAAAGGATATACAGAAGGGAGAAGAATGCTATGGATAAAAGGACACTGTAAGTTAAAAAAACTCAAGGGGGGGGAAAATTGCGGAGACCAAGGGCAAAAAAACAAATTATTTAAAAGATATATTTTAGATATGTTATTAAGTCCTTTCCTATAGGATAGTTAGAATAAATATATATTAGCTACTCTTCGTTCATAAAAATAATATTATGAAGAAAAAAAAAAAAAAAAAATTGATACAATAAAGAAATGAAAATAAAAATAAAATAGAAATGAAAAAAAAAATAAAATAGAAATGAAAAAAAAAAAAAAAAAATTTTTGATTTATATTTTTATATTTTATATATTTTTTTTTTTTTTTTTTTATAAATCAATTTTTTTTTTTTTTTTTTTTTCATTTCTATTTTATTTTTATTTTCATTTCTTTATTGTATCAATTTTTTTTTTTTTTTTTTTTTCTTCATAATATTATTTTTATGAACGAAGAGTAGCTAATATATATTTATTCTAACTATCCTATAGGAAAGGACTTAATAACATATCTAAAATATATCTTTTAAATAATTTGTTTTTTTGCCCTTGGTCTCCGCAATTTTTCCCCCCCTTGAGTTTTTTTAACTTACAGTGTCCTTTTATGCATAGCATTCTTCTCCCTTCTGTATATCCTTTAATATCCCCTTGGAAACCCACACAGGCACAGGGAGAACATACAAGCTCCAGGCAGGTGGTGGCGTGGTTGGGAATCGAACCAGCGTCCTGCTTGCTGCTAGGTGAGAGTGCTAACCACTACACCACTGTGTCAACCATATGTTTTAATCCACATTTCCTATTAGATGTTTTCTAACAGTTCTTTCACTGACACAGACCCCTGTCTAATAAGGTTTTAACTGCAGGAGGCTTAGTGACACATTAGGGGTTAACCTGAGAGACTTCGACAGTCCCCGCCCCTACACACTACCCGATGCCTTTATCTTTCTGGTTGCTGTATGCCGCTCCAGCTTTGACAAAGCGCAGGAGCGCGAAACATGTAAGCAGGAGAGTCGGCATAGCAACCTTCCCCTTCACAGCCTTCCACGTGACAAGCCTCTCATGTGATCCACAGCCGCTCGGACAAGCGGCACTGCAAGCAGTGCAGCGTTCTCCAAGCTGCCTATGTGTACAGCTGATATCATCTGGTGACTAAGCTTGATCCTTACCACCTAGCATGCAGCATTACACCTCTGCCTCCAAGCCGAACGCTTCAGATGGAGCTGAAATAAACACCTCCCCCTCGGTCATCAGACTGGACTCATCAGCTCTGCAGCCCATTGAACACCTATGAAGTGAGTGTCCCTAGGAACGTTGTTCCATTCGTTTACATTGATTTTTTGGGTTTTTTCAGATGATTGATTGCATTCATTAGGCATTCGAAAGCTGTGCACATTGGTCTTTGGTTTTGACCTTTCCAAAGTTATAATTGAGAGATCTGAGGAGCTTTTCATTATCAAACATCTGTCTGTTTTATGATTGGTGTTTTTTATGTGTTTGAGATCCTGCAGGGATCAGATGTCTGTGTTCATTTTTTACATTTAATAAATGACATTTTAAAGTCTTTTTCACATCAATCTACTAGTCCCTTTGATGCGCTGTTTTTGATAGTTTTTTCTGCTGCATCCATTTTTTGCCAAGTCCATAATGGGTTAACAGCCGCACATTGAGACCATCTACAGGACATTTATTTAAATAAACAAACATCCCACGAGATAGTCAAACGCTCTTAAAGAGACCATTCATTTGTGCGCCAACTTTATATTGTTTTGTTTTACGTCCCATAAAATAGGCTTATATGCCGACAAAGTAATCATTTGGCTTACCGACCCATTGAACTCCTTACCCCGATGTGTGACTTGTTAGAGTGCTTTAGTCCAATATCCATGTACAGAATAAACTACTCCAAATCAGCCATGTTGGGAATATCCCATCTGCATCTCTCAAATCAGCCATTACCAAAGCCTCCCCTTTTCCTGTGCCCCCAATTCATCCATGACATATTACATAGTTAGCAAGGTTGAATAAAGACACCAGTCCATACCAGTTCAACCAGAGTGAGTGTCTACAATTGTACCTATCCTTGTACATTGCACACTCACATTGTTCCCTTCCCTCAAGGAGCCCATGATCCAAGGTCCCCATTCATATACTAGGGTCAATTTTGGACAGAAGCCATTTAACCTACCTGCATGTCTTTGGAGTGTGGGAGGAAACCGGAGGAAACCCACACAGGCACAGGGAGAACATGCAAACTCCAGGCAGGTAGTGTCGTGGTTGGGATTTGAACCAGTGACCCTTCTTACTGCTAGGTGAGAGTGCTAACCACTACACCACTGTGCCGCCCATATCTTGCCATTCATCTGACATCCCCCTCCACTTTGCTCCTCTGCGCTAACTTTACCATACTATGGTGTACATTTATCAAACAGAGAAGAGTCGAGATCTTGATGATCATGGTTGATCTCTCAGGTGTGCCAGTTTATGAAGCTGAGTTAAGGAGTAAAATATCTCCGTTCCAGATTCTCCAGCTCAGGGGTGGAGAATCTTGGTGAGAAGCTGCTGCGATGTGAAGAAGAAGGCCTCTTTCTTCCTAATATCAGCAACAACAAGCTTACAAGATTGATATACATAATAGCTAGATATGTTTATGTATGTATACATTTGTTTTATATATATATAGTATATCAGTGGCGTAACTAGAACCTTCAGGGCCCCGATGCAAGAAACCATGAAGGGCCCCCCTGAACCCCAGCCAGGGCCCTTCCCTCCAAGTCCGGCGGTGGAACTCCAGGGCGTTGTCACAGGTATGACTTTTGTGAGCCCTGTAGTTCCACCACTGGCATCAGTTGTTTTTTTTAATAATTTTTTTTTTAATTTTTAGGTGCCCCATTGGGGGACTGTCCCTAGGCAGGATGGGGTCCCCGTCCCCAGAAGAGATGAGGTCCTTTCCTCCAGGGCAGATGAAGTTACTGCCCCCAGGTGAGAAGGGGTCCCTGTCCCCAGGGGAGATGGGGGTCCCTGTCCCCACGTGATAAGGGGCCCCTGTCCCCAGGGGGAGGTGGAGGGGGTAAGTAATGGTGTGTGGGGGATGGGGTCCTCTCACTCACCATGACCAAGCTGCAGGCCACGCACTCATTCATGTTGGCCTGGGCTCCATCCAGTTTGCTAGACGGGTGATCAGCATATCTCCCAGAAAGACCTTTCATCATCTGTGTATGATGGGGAGGAGGGGGGCTGGCAGACAAGCCTGCAGTGTCCTCCGGGGAGCCGGCTCTCATAGGGCTGCACTGCATCTGTGTGCTTAAAGTTTGTTTACCCGGGAGAAGTATGCAGTGCAGTGTGGGCTGGACTCGGGGGGGTGGGGGGGGCCGGACTATGGCTGGGGAGAACAGACATTGGACTGAGCGGCAATGCATGGAGCAGGAGAGGGGTACTCTGAGGAGCCAGCCAAGGACACAGGTCATGTGGGGAATGCACAACTAAAGAGCAGCCAGTGGAAGTAATGTATAGAATTAAAAGCTTTGGAGACCTTTCGGGATTAAAGATAAACTGGGGTAAATCATGTATACTACCAGTTGACCCCCTGGATAGCCCCCTACCCAGAGAAGCTCCACGTCTGCAAATAGTAAGTCAAATGAAATACCTGGGCATCTATATCACTAAAAACCCCAAACAGTACATAGTGAATAACTTAGTCCCATTGTTATCCAAATTTAAGGACAAGATCAACATTTGGAAGACACTTCCTCTATCGGCAGCAGGCCGATGTAATTTAATTAAAATTATACTCCTGCCGCAACTTATGTATAATTTACACAACTCCCCAATATGGATCCATAGGAAATGGTTCTACAAGTTAGATTCCATGTTTAGGGAATTGATTTGGAAGAGGGGTCAAGCGCGGATCAGCTTAAGAACGTTGCAATCTCCAAGTAATGAAGGGGGAGTGGCAATTCCTCATCCATTCAGCTATTTTTTAGCAGCTCAGCTACAGCATCTGAGAGGAGGGGACATGGAGAGTGGGGAAAGGGAAAAGAAAACATTCCTTGTACAATTTCTTGGTAGGACGCTGGTAGAGGCATTGGAGTCAGGGTTTTTTACGCAAGATACTCCTACACTTGATTTGTTGTTAAAGGTGTGTGTTGCCTTATGGGAAACAACTAAAGGAATACTGGGGTACAGGGGATATACTCTCCCCTATGGGCCAATAACAAGTTGGGTGAGATACAAAAAATAGGATAAATAAAGGAACGGGAAAGAAGAGGTATAAAGTTCATCCATCAGATTTATCAGAATGGCAATCTGAAATCTTTCCAGGAGTTAATGGACCAGTTTGCAATACCAAAAAAGTATTTTTTTAGATACTTTCAGGTTAGACATGCGTTGGAAAAAGAGTTTGGGATGGAGGCAATAAACTGGTGTGAGATACCACTAATCCAGGAAATATTGCGAGCGAAATTGGGAAAAGGGTTAATATCCAAAACTTATGCAAGTATATATGAGAAGACTCGGGTAAGAATATAGGAGCAATCATACAGAAAAAAATGGGAAATAGATGTGGGAAGTATCTCGGAAGACCAATGGGAAAGGATTCTTGAGTTGGCACCTTGGGTATCCCTCTCTTCAGCTCAAAAGTTGTCTCATTTATTTCTATCGTATAGAGCATATTACACTCCCAAGAGACTCTTCTTGTTCGGCCAAAGGCAGGATTCATCATGCCCCAGATGTGGAAGAATGGAGGGGGATATGATACATATGTTTTGGAGATGACCCAAATTGCACCGCTATTGGAGGGAGGTAGTGGAAATAATAACTCAGGTATTCGAGACGGTAGTAGATATGGAACCCCTGGGGTGTGTATTGGGATGGATAGATGGAGGTAGCGATCCCAAAGATACTAAACTAGCAAAATTAAGATGCCTTTTCCAGGCTAGGAAGCTCATAGCCCAGAAATGGCAGTCTTCCATACCCCCTAGCAGTGAAGAGTGGGTGCAGAATATGAACGGGGTAATCCTCAAGGAAAGGGTAGCACTTATAAGACAGGGAGGTATAAAAAATTTTGACAAGATCTGGAAGTTGTGGTGCGAGAAAATGAATAAAGGTATTTACACCTAAGTGAAAGGGTTGCTAGCTAGGGAAAGCAAGGAGAATGTCTGTGTGAGTGGGTAGGAGGGATGAGGGAAGGGAATGAAAGGGTGTAAAAGGGTTTTATGGAATTTCTATTCAAGCTCTTGTTCAATTTTGTATGGAAATGTTATATGTTTTGTTTAAATTGAAAAGTAATTAATAAAGAGATAAAGTAAAAAAAAAAAAAAAAAGCAGCCAGTGAGATAGTCGAGCATGGAGCTCTGCTAGTCACCGTCCACCTCCAGCCACCTGTGTGCATGGTGCACTGGTATCCCTAGCTGCCTAGGCTGCTGCCGGCCATATGTAGAGGGGGCTGCATGGGCCCCCTGCAGCACAGGGCCCAGTTGCAGTCGCGACTGCTGCACCCCCTATAGTTACGCCCCTGTAGTATATACAGTATCTCACAAAAATGAGTACACCCCTCACATTTTTTTTTATATTTTATTATATCTTTTCATGTGACAACACTGAAGAAATTACACTTTGCTACAATGTAGCAAAGTGGTGAGTGTAAAGCTTGTATAACAGCGTAAATTTTCTGTCCCCTCAAAATAACTCAACACACAGGCATTAATGTCTAAACCGCTGGCAATAAAAGTGAATACACTGCTAAGTGAAAATGTCCTAATTGGGCCCAATTAGCAATTTTCCCTCCCCGGTGTAATATGACTCGTTAGTGGTACAAGGTCTCAGGTGTGAATAGGGAGCAGGTATGTTACATTTTGTGTCATTGCTCTCAATCTCTCATAATGGTCACTGGAATTTCAACATGGCACTTCATGGCAAATAACTCTCTGAGGATCTGAAAAAAAACAATTGTTGCTCTATATGAAGATGACCTAGGCTATAAGAAGATTGCTAAGACCCTGAAACTGAGCTGCAGCACAGTGGCCAAAACCATACAGTGCTTTAACAGGACAGGGTCCACTCAGAACAGGCCTCACCATGGTCGACCAAAGAAGTTGAGTGCATGTGCTCAGCGTCATATCCAGAGGTTGTCTTTGGGAAATAGACGTATGAGTGCTGCCAGCATTGCTGCAGGGGTTGAAGGGGTGGGGAGCCAGTCTGTCAGTGCTCAGACCATACGCCGCACACTGCATCAAATTGCCCTGCATAGGTGTCGTCCCAGAAGGAAGCCTCTGCTAAAGTTGATGCACAAGAAAACCTGCAAACAGTTTGCTGAAGACAAGCAGAATCAAGACATTGATTACTGGAACCATGTCCTATGGTCTGATGAGACCAAGATAAACTTATTTGGTTCATATGATGTCAAGGCAGCAATCAGGTGAAGAGTACAAAGACAAGTGTGTCTTGCCTACAGTCAAGCATGGTGTTGGGATTGTCATGGTCTGGGGCTGCATGAGCTCTGCTGACACTGGGGAGCTACGGTTCATTAAGTGAGCCATGAATGCCAACATGCACTGTGACATATTGAAGCAGAGCATGATCCCTTCCCTTTGCAGACTGGGCCCAATGGCAGTATTCCAACATGATAATGACTCCAAACACACCTCCAAGATGACCACTGCCCTGCTAAATAAGCTGGGGGTAAAGGTGATGGACTGGACAAGCATGTCTCCAGTAGGGATGAGCTTCGAGTCTGAGTCAAACTCATGTTTGACTCGAACATTGCCTGTTCGTCTATTCGGCGAACAGTGAACAATTTGGGGGGTTCGCGACAAATTCGAAAAGCCGCAGAACACTCTGTACAAGTCTATGGGAGAAATCTAAAGTGCTAATTTTCCGTTTCAAATTTTTTATTGAAGAGTCAAACAGGGTACAATAAAATAGACAGAACAATTTACAACAAAAATAGTGACGGAAGATAATCAGGTACGCTGTCACCTAAGCATTGCAAAAGTGAATAAATCAGAACAGACTCAAGATGGTCCCCTGGAAGGGGGGGCCAGACAAGAATAGGCCAACTAATTCCGATAAGGATAAAACCAGTAAACAATCATTTTCATATCAACAATCACTGTTCAGGGTAATAGCGAAGAAAGACAGTGTTGCTTGAGGTATTTTACCATACATAGAAAAGAAAGTAAGGAAAAGGAGGTGTGGAGATAGGAAAAGAAAGGAGAAAGAAGGAGGAGATAGGGACATAAAGAAAAAGGAAAGGGTTGTGATAGAGTAAAGGAGAGAAGGGAGAGAGGAAAAAGTATGGTCGGCAGGCCCAGGGGAACCACGGGCCCCGAATCGCTGATAATTTTAAGTTAAGGGGCCATAAGGCGCGTGTCGAAGTCTTTCGGTAGGAAATGGTCCACCCAAGGTTGCCAAATTTTAGTAAACAATGGGATCTTGTCTAACGTTATTGCTTCTATCTTCGCATGTATCATTGCTTGTGTGATTCTGTGTTTGGTTTCAGCTATATGTAGGGTAGGCGTCCTCCAGGCTCTCCCGATCGTTTGTTTAGCTGCAGTTATTATTTGGAGGGAAAGTCGAATTTGAGGTTTGGTGAAATTCTGCGGTAGCCAATTCAACAATGCCACTTTTGGGTCTGGAGTCACGGGGTGTTGTAATAATGTAGTTAACATATGAAAGATTGAGGACCAAAAATTTGCCACGATGGGACAAGTCCACCAAATGTGGAGATGGGTACCCCGGTCTTTGCAACCCCTAAAGCAGTCGGGCGAATAGTTAGGCACATATTTGGCGATTCTGGAGGGGACTAGATACCATCGCATCAGGACCTTGTAGTTTGCTTCAGAAGCCACCACATTTTGTGAGGAGTTCTTAGTATTAGTCCATATAATAGACCATGATTCTGTATCGAGAGTAAGTGCTAAATCAGTGGCCCATGCAGTAGCATAACTCGGAAGGTCCTCAGATGCGGTGGAGAGGCAAGAGTAGAGGTACGAGATAGTGCCTGGGGCATGTGGATCAGAGGAACATATAGTTTCGAATTGGGACATAGATCTAAGGTTGGGGCCAGTTTTGATATGGGTTTGGAAAAAGTGAGCTATCTGTAAGTAACGGAAGCATTCTTTGTGGGGCAGCTGAGCTTGTGCCTGAAGGTCAGGGAATGGAATGAGAGAGGCTCCCAGGGACAAATCACACACTCGAGTGAGGCGCGCATGGGACCAGGCCGAAAAGACGCCCGGTTCCATGCAGGCCGGCACAAAGTCTGGGTGACCTAAGAATGATAGTAAGGGGAGATGTGGAGACAAAAATTTAAAGGGGGTACATATTTTGTGCCAAATTTTAAGGGAGTGACTTGTAATGGGATTAATAAGGGTTTTACATTTCTGGGGGGGGGGCCAAAGTAAGTTGGAGACAGAAATTGGAGTGAGATTCCACTGCTTCTAGGCTGACCCATAATGGAATTTCAGATACAGCGTGGTAGAGGGCCATTTGTGATAATTGAGCAGCATAGTAATAGTATTTGAAATATGGTATTCCCAGTCCCCCTTGAAGCTTATGTCGAAAGAGAACCGACCTAGAAATTCTAGGTCTAGTATTACCCCAAATGTATTTAAGAGTCCGGCTTTGAATAGCATTATGGAAATATGTGGGAACTGTGACCGGGAGTACTCTATACAAATACAGTAATTTGGGCAATAGGGACATTTTTACTGCCGCAATGCGCCCTAGCCAGGAAACACATAAAGGTTGCCAAGAGGTAAGAAGTAACGATAGGCTACGCAACATGGGGAGATAATTATTATGGTAAAGATGAGCAGGGTTACTAGTTAATTTAACACCTAAATAGGGAATATAGGACGTTGACCATTGAAATGAGTAGTTAGTTTGTAGACTGTGTAGGGCTTCTGTAGAAAGGGATACAGCAAGGGCTCTAGATTTACTTTGGTTTACTTCAAGACCTGAGACTTGTGCGAACACGTCGAGAAGCTTAAAGAGGTTGGGTAAGGTGGTATGAGGGGAAGTGACAAACAGGAGGGCATCGTCTGAAAAGAGACATAGTTTGTGGGTTGTGGAAGCTACCTCCAGACCTCGGATATGGGGGTTGGATCTGATCAGGGCTGCTAATGGTTCTATAGCAAGGGCAAAAAGCAGGGGCGACAAAGGGCACCCCTGCCTAGTGCCTCGTTGGATCAGGAATCTATTGGAACCGAAGCCGGAATAGCGGAAAAACGCTTGGGGATGGGCATATAAGGCATCTATCCAACGGAGAAAATGAGGGCCAAAACCCCACTTAAGCAGAATATGTTTGAGGTAGGGCCAAGAAACATTATCGAAAGCCTTACGTATGTCAAGTGATAATAAATGCATAGGGATGCTTCTGGATCTAGCCAAGTGTTGTAATAAAATAACCCGACGTATATTATCGCTCGCTTGGCGTTTAGGTATGAACCCTACCTGCTCTTTATGAATCAACCCTCCAATATGTGGGGACAGTCTTAGGGATAAAACCTTGGCTAAGAGCTTAATATCGAGATTCAAAAGTGATATAGGCCTGTAGTTTGACCATACGGAATGATCGGCATCAGGCTTGGGTATCATTGAAACGGAGGCTGTAAGTGTATCTCTGCCAAAAGTGCCCCCCTTTAAAAGAGTGTTAAAAGTATTCGCTAAAAGAGGCGCCAGGGTATCTGCAAATTTTTTGTAATATAGTCCTGTAAATCCATCTGGGCCAGGTTGTTTATTAGCTTTAATTAGTTTGATAGCCTGGAGCACTTCAGAGGGCGAGATCTCCATGTCAATAGTATTTCGAATCTGGACGGGAAGGGAAGGGATCTGTAGGTCGCAAAACAATGTTTCAGCTTTGGCCAGAGGGAAAGAGGAGGGGGATTCATATAGTTTCGCAAGGCGTTTGGAAAATTCGTCAACTATTTTAAGCCGGTTGCTGGTGTATGACTCTTTCCCCACCTTAAGTCGGATTGGTTTATAAACTCGTTCGGGTTGTCTAAGGCGGAGAGCCAAAAAGGTATCGGGCTTATTGGATTTAGTATAAATGGTGTGATAGGCCCTACGTAAAGTTTTATCTGCTGCTTCTGAGAAAAGCAAATCCAACTCCAGCCGAATTTTAGCTAGGTCAGATTTATTCGTCTCAGAAAGGGAGGTCTGGAATAGTAGAAAGTGGTGTTGGTATTTAGACTCTAGATGTTGCAGACATTTGAGCCTGTCCTTCTTAAGGAAGGAGGCGGTAGATATACACTTACCTCTAATTACTGGCTTATGTGCTTCCCATAAGAGAATAGGGGAGATATCTGGGGTGGCGTTGTGTGTAAGATAATCACGTAAAGCAACTTGAATGTCAAGTAGAAAGGATTGATTTGTTAAGTGTCTATCATTCATACGCCAAAGTCTTTCCCTAGGTCTTGGTATAAGAGAGGAGATGGAGGTGATCACTGCACAATGGTCAGACCAAGTAATTGGGTGTATAATAGATTGAAGCAGGATTGGGGAGGATGCTATAGGGATAAATATATGGTCTATTCTAGAAAAGGAGTTATGGGGGTTAGAGTAAAATGAATAATTCTTCTTTGTAGGATTACATTCCCGCCAGGTATCTAATATAGAGTATTGTTGCAATAAGGACCAAAATTGAGTCGAGAGTGAGTGGTGATCTGGCGTGTACGGGGATCTGTCGACAGACGGGTGAATAACTAAATTAGAGTCCCCACACATAATTAAGGTACCTTTTGAGGTGGGTTTTGATTACTTGAAAAAGGTGGGAAAAGAAGGGAATAGGGTTAGAGTTAGGGGCATAATAGGAGACTAAAGTTACATCCGATTCTTGGAGGGAGCCTGTCAAGAGAATATAACATCCCTCAGGATCTTCGATAGCAGAAGTAAAAGTGAACGGGAGGGAACGATGGAGAGCCAGGAGGACCCCTCGGTGTTTTGTAGCCGCAGAGGCTGTGTATACTAGGGGATAATTGTTGTGAAAAAATTTAGGAGTATTGCGTACAGAAAAATGTGTCTCCTGCAGTGCTACTATACCTGCCTGCAACGATGCAAAGGTGCGAAAAGCCTTAACCCGTTTGTTGGGAGAGTTTAGACCTTTTACATTCAATGATAATATGTTCAGGGGGGCCATAAATCAAGGTGCGAGTAGATGATAGATAAGAGTCCGGGATCCCCCCAGGCCAACCGACCACAATGAGCAAGAAAAGGAGGAAGAGAGGGTAAACAAAGAGAAAGAGAGAAGCAGTGAGAAGAAGACAAAGAAATGTTGAAGCAACTACGTAAGGCGAACCTTAAGTAAGTGGGTATGCAACGAGGAGACCCAAGTCGCCCGACAGTAATGTGCATGGTCTCTACGGCAAAAAGTCTCGCCATAGAGAGGACGCACTAAATTGGGGGGAGCAGTGACTGTTCCCCGCAGCATACCGGGAGAAGTATTTCGTGTGTAACATACTCGTGAAGCATAATAGCCTAAGGCAGTTTCAATAAATGCATAGAGAATAAACATATAATAAACTCCAGTGAACACAAAAAAAAAAAAATAAATAAAATTGAAAACATAGCAAACTTAATAGCATAGCTATTTGACCTGAAATTGGGAAGGGAGGGGGGGGAAGGGGAGGGAAGGAGGGGGGAGGGGGGTGGAGAAGGGGGAAAAGGTGAGTTGTCTGCAAGGGTGACTCAAAAAAAAAAAAAAAGGGTGGGGGGGATCTATTGTGTGCAAGTGTTCAATATTTTGTAGTTGGTTATGTCTTGCAGACCGGGGGTCTTCAATGAAAAATGCGTAGAAGATGTTCATAAAGATTATAATGTGCCACAAACAAAAAAAGAAGAAAGAGAAAAAAAGGGGGAGGGGGGGAATTTTGAAAGTGAGAACAAAAACAAAGATCCTCTACACATAGGATCATCAAATATAGCAGGCTGATCAAGCCGGTGGGTCCAGGATTAAGACCTTCGTTAACTGGGGTAAGATAAATGAACCAAAAGTGGTGCAGCAAAGATCCTTCAGCGGGGCACAAAGACCCTGGGGTTATAAGGATTTGCAACAGGAGCCTTTGCTGGTGTCCCCTTACGGATAGACCTTGGTGACCGTAGGTCTCTGGGGTCTCGCTTGGGAGTAGCCGTATGAGGGTAAGGGGTCAGACGTGCAGGGGTGCGCAGAAGTGTAGTCTCAGACTGTTGCTCTGGAATAGCCAACTGAAGAGATTCCAAAAGGCGTTGTAAAGCTTCGGGGGTGGTGCAATTGTATTGCTGGCCATTGTATGTAAAATGAAGAGCAAAAGGAAACCGCCACACATATTTGATTTGGTGTTGAATAAGGACCTGTAATTGCGGCTTCATGGCTCGTCGTTTCGTGATTGTAAGAGGAGCCAGGTCAGTGAACAATTGGTATGTGTGGCCTTGGAAAGTAAGTGCGTCTTCTTTATTACGTGCAGCAGCAAGAAGTTGTTCTTTCGATCTGAAGAAGTGGAGTTTAACAATAATGTCACTTGGAGGACCGTCTGGCTGACGTCGCGTTAGGGCCCTATGTATTCTGTCGAACTCCAAACGTTCGATTAGAATCTCTGGGGAGAGCTCTTGGAATAGGGCCGTGGTAAAGGACTGTAAATCCACGACTGATTCTGGGATGCCCCGCAAGCGTAAGTTAGCCCTTCTGGAGCGATTCTCAGCGTCTTCAAGTCGAGAAAGCAGCACTGCATTTTCTTCACAAAGCATTAATTGCTCTTGGGCTTGTTCTTTAAGGGTAATTTCTATGTCGTCAGCCCTAGTTTCAAGGTCCGCAGTGCGCTGTCCTAATTCACGTATTTCACGTGTTAGCTTAGTGGTAATTTGGTCTGAGGTAGCTTTAAGTGCCTTGTGAAGCATTTTCTCTATATGAGAGAGGAGATCTGTCTGCGGCATACCTGGGGTTGGCAAAGCAGGGAAGTCCTCTGGGCTGGGTCCGCACTCCTCATCTGTGTCATCACTGCGGTGATCGGCTGTGTCCACTGGAGAGCTGGAGCGTTGTGATGCGGCTTGTGCTTGTGCCTTCGCCGCCATCTTGGACGAGGCCCGCGCGAGCGCCTCTTTGATCGGTTTCGGCTTAGTTTTGCCTCTGTGCCCCGTTAAAACCATCCTGGGGGGAGCGCGGTGTTGTCTCTGGACCGTACCGGCTGGTTAGGTGTCACTGGTACTGTCGGCGGGATTATAAAAGCCCGGCGCTGCTGCGGGGAATGCGGAGCTCTAACAAAAGGCGTCCATCTCGTCGAGCCGCGCGCATGCTCCCCCTAAAGTGCTAATTTTAAAGGCGAATATGCAAGTTATTGTCCTAAAAAGTGTTTGGGGACCTGGGTCCCAGGGGACATGTATCAATGCAAAAAAAAACAAAAAAATAAAAGTGTAATATTTCTTTAAATTTAGTACCTGGGGGTGTCTATAGTATGCCTGTAAAGGGGCGCATGTTTGCTGTGCTTAGAACTGTCCCTGCACAAAGTGTCATTTCTGCAGGAAAAAAGTAATTTAAAATCACTAGCGACTATCATTAATTGTCGGCTCCCCGTAATACAGAGAACAGTCATTTAAAGTCATTGATAAAAAATAAAAAAAAGCGTGGGGTTCCCCCAAATTCAATTACCAGGCCCTTCAGGTCTGGTATGGATATTAAGGGGAATCCCGGGTCAAATTAAAAAAAAAAATGACGTAGGGTTCCCCCTAAATATCCATACCAGACCCTTCAGTTCTGGTATGGATTTTAAGGGGAACTCCACGCCGCAGGAAAAGAGGGGGGGGGGAGAGAGAGAGCCCCCCCCTCCTGAACCATACCAGGCCACATGCCCTCAACATTGGGAGGATGCTTTGGGGGTCTGTGACCCCTCAAAGCACCATGTCCCCATGTTGATGGGAACAAGGGCCTCATCCCCACAACCCTGGCCGGTGGTTGTGGGGGTCTGTGGGTGATCCCGCCCCCCCGAAAGTGTAGCAATGTTAAAAAAGACAAACACACTTTTGAAAAAGTCCATCATTAAACATTTAAAATATTAAGAAAGATTCCAGCGGTGGTAATCCACTCTTACTATCCAGCGACGGATGATCATCTCTCTGGGGTCCAGCGATGGCTGATCTGATCCAGCGATGGGTGATCTCTCACTCCAGTGCAGCGAATCCATCCATCTTCTGTCTCCACCCGAGGAGACACTGTGGGCATCCCCCGGCAGCCTGACATTTCTTATAAGAGGAGGGCGGGGCCACCCGTAACCTAACCCCGCCTCCCTCTGAAGCAGTGGAGGAAGCCTGGCTTCCCCAATGACGTGTGGGTGACCCCGCCCCCTCTGATGTAACGGAAACCTGCGTGAGCCGACAATTCATTATAGCCACAAGTGATTTTAAATGACTTTTTTTCCTGCAGAAATGACACTTTGTGAGTTCTAAGCACAGGAAAATTGCGCCCCTTTACAGGCATACTATACACACCCCCCAAGTACGAAATTTAAAGGAATATTACACTTTTATTGTTTCACTTTAAGCATTATTAAAATCAGTGCTCCCGAAAAAACTGCTGTTTTTAAAACTTTTCTTTTTGCATTGATACATGTCCCCTGGGGCAGGACCCAGGTCCCCAAACCCTTTTTAGGACAATAACTTGCATATTAGCCTTTAAAATTAGCACTTTAGATTTTGAACATTCGAGTCCCATAGACTTTAATAGGGTTCTAAAGTTCACACGAAGTTTAGGTCTGTTTGCAGGTTCTGGTGCGAACCGAACCAGGGGGTGTTCAGCTCAAACTTAGTCTCCAGACCTAAATCTTATTGAGCATCTGTGGGGCATCCTCAAAGGGATGGTGGAGGAGATCAAGGTCTCTAACATCCACCAGCTCTGTGATGTCATCATGGAGGAGTGGAAGAGGACTCCAGTGGCAACTTGCAAAGCTTTGGTGAACTCCATGCCCAAGAGGGTTAAGACAGTGCTGGAAAATAATGGTGGCCACACAAAATATTGACACGTTGGGCCCAGTTTGGACATTTTTACTAGGGGTGTACTCACTTTTGTTGCCAGCGGTTTAGACATTAATGGCTATGTGCTGAGTTATTTTAAGGGGACAGCAAATTTACAGTTATACAAGCTGTACACTCACTACATTATAGCTCTGTAGTTCTTCAGTGTTGTCACATGAAAAATTATAATAAAATATTTACAAAAATGTGAGGGGTGTACTCAATTTTGTCAGATACTGTATATATACATATACACATAGTACAACCACACACACACACAGTATAGTCAAAATTTATTTTCATTTAGGACCCATTCACATCTGGGCAATGCAAAACTGTTGGCAGAATCGTGCAAGTTGCTGTAAAATTGTGTCAAAATACGCAATGCAGTTTTGGGTGCCATTCATCGTTAATGGCACCCCAAATGAAGTTACCAGACATGCATTTTGCCACACATTTTGTCATTTGGGCCTTTTTATGCACATTTTGGTACACTTTTTGCTGCTTTTTTTTCAACACACATTTTGGCTTGTTTTTTCAAATTAATTTTAGCACATTTTATGTGCATTTTGGTGCTCTTTTTTAACATGTATGTTGGCTCTTTTTTTACCTGCGTTTTTGTGTGTATTCCAGAAACACGTACAAAATGCATGATATGCTTGCGGTGCTATTAGTTGTTGATGGCACCCCAAAAGTGGCTAGCACATGTGCTGTTTGCCAAAATACTCATAAAAAGCAAATCAAAATGCACTTTAACAAACTGTTAAACTACATGCTAAAAGAAGAACCAAAATGTGCATTGCAAACCACACCCAAATGCGTATTAAAATAACCTGTTCCAAAATGTGCGCTAAAGGACCAAAATGTGTGTTACAGTCTGACCTCGCCAAGGTTCAGCAGCTTCTTAATAAGTTCATATGGGCAGCATACAAACCCCACATAAAATTAGCCTTTCTCAACATCCTGGAAAAAAAGGCTGGACTTGGAGTTCCTAATCTTAAATTATACCACAAAGCAACAATCCCGGACCAGTCAAAAAACTGGTGATTTTGGCCCCCAGGACAACATTGGCATCAAATCGAAGCTGCAGCACTTGCTCAATGCACCTCATCAACTTTAACAGCAACTTGGTTGGGACTACACCCGGCACAATCAATTCAACAATATCAAACTGGAAGACTATACATCATATCTCAAGGGGAATCCACCCCCATGCATTAACCCAACTCCCTCTCTCAGCTATGCAACCCCTTTCTCTGGCCCTCCCCTACAAATGTGGATGTCTGTAGGTATCTATAAGACCAACACCAGCTTCGAACATTCCAACACATCTCAAATCTATATAACATACCCAATAAAGACTTTTTTATCTACTTGAGAATCAGTCATATTCTATCTTTCTCATCTTGCTCCCATGTCCCTCTAATCTCCACATTCAACAAGATCCATGGTATATCCTACATCTTCAACCTTCTCTCAAAACTAGAGATGGAAGAGAAAAACGTGGCTATGTCTCAATGGGAATCTAACCTGCAGATTCAAGTTTCCCCATCTGTATGACAGCGTACATTTCATTACTCATCTAGGTTCTCCAGAAACATTACCCATTGGGAATCTTCAGTGAAAACTTTTTATAGCTGGTACTATACCCCTTTAAAACTGGCTCACATATTCCCAAACCAATCCAGGAAAAGCTGCAGACAATGCTCTATGGACGGTCACATTTTACACTTGTGGTGGGAATGCCTTCTTATTGCCCCATTCTGGAGGGTCATCTCCAACCTTATTCAGGATCTTAGTAATGTATCTAATGTATTGCCCCCACAGATGGCTCTATTCAGACTAGGACATTTTCAAATTGGCCATCAAAATTTCACCCATATCCTAATTGCTGCTCATCTCTCCATTGCCCATCTTTGAAAACAACCATCTGCACCCACTCTAGGTATGACTATTGACATACTTAACTACTTTCTGACCAGCCACCACCATTATATGGTAGCAGGTTGTCTCCCCGGCACGAATCGCCAATGTTGTATGGCAGCTGCTATGAGGGCTATAGGGGGCACGCGCATGCTGCCGGAGCAGATGGGTATGGCCGTTGGCCGCGATCTCCACCAGCGACCTGCAATTGCTCCTCAGACAGCCAGAACATGGATCTTTCAATGTAAATAGACAGGTCCCCGTTCTGTCAGGGAAGAAGAGAGAGATTTCTTGAGGTCATGCCACAGCATCTGAATCAGGTTGAGGTCAGGCCTCTGACTGGGCCACTCCAAAAGGCGTATTTTCTTCTGTTTAAGCCATTCTGTTGTTGATTTACTTCTGTCCTGTTGCAAAACCCATCTTCTGAGCTTCAGCTGGTGGACAGATGGCCTTAAGTTATCCTGCAAAATGTCTTGATAAACTTGGGAATTCATTTTTTCCTTCGATGATAGCAATCCGTCCCAGCCCTGACACAGCAAAGCAGCCCCAAACCATGATGTGCCCACCACCATACTTCACAGTTGGGATGAAGTTTTGATGTTGGTGTGATGTGCCTCTTTTTCTCCACACATAGTGTTGTGTGTTTCTTCCAAACAACTCAACTTTGGTTTCATCTGTCCACAGAATATTTTGCCAGTACTGCTGTGGAACATCCAGGTGCTCTTATGCAAACTGTAAACATGTAGCAATGTTTTTTTTGGACAGCAGTGGCTTCCTTTGTGGTATTCTCCCACGAAATCCATTCTTGTTTAGTGTTTTTTACGTATTGTAGATTCACTAACAGGGATGTTAGCATATGCCAGAGACTTTTGTAAGTCTTTAGCTGACACTGTAGGATTCTTCTTCACCTCGTTGAGCAGTCTGCGCTGTGCTCTTGCGGTCATCTTTACAGGACGCCTACGGCAAGGGAAAGTAGCAGTAGTGCTGAACTTTCTCCATTTATAGACAATTTGTCTTACCATGGACTGCTGAACAGCAAGGCTTTTGGAGATACTTTTATAACCTTTTCCAGCTTTATGCAAGTCAACAATTCTTAATCGTCGGAATGCTCTTTTGTATGAGGCATCATTCACATCAGGCAATGCTTCTTGTGAAAAGCAAACCCAGAACTGGTGTGTGTGTTTTTATAGGGCAGGGCAGCTGTAACCAACACCTCCAATCTCATCTCATTGATTGGACTCCAGTTGACTGACATCTCACTCTAATTAGCTCTTGGAGATCTCATTCGTTTAGGGGTTCACATACTTTTAGCACCTGCACTGTGAATGTTTACATGGTGTGTTCAATAAAAAAACATGGTAATTTTTTGTGTGTTATTAGATTAAGCAGACTGTGAGGCCGCGTACACACGGGCAGACTGTTCGCCCAACTTTGTCCGCTGAACAGTGTTTGGGCGGACAGTCCGCTCGTGTGTGGGCTTTCAGCGGACAGTTTCAGCGGACAGTTGGACGGACAAGGTTTTTCGGAATTTCCGAAAAACTGTCCGCTGAAACCTTGTTTGAGCGAACAGTCCGCCCGTGTGTAGGCTTGTTCGTCAAACAAAGTTGCGCGCATGCTCAGAAAGGATTTTCACGCCGAAAGCTATAATGCAGTGTATAGGACGTCGTATTTTTCGTCCCGTCGTACGTGCCGTTCACGTCATCGCGCACGGTTTCAGCAAACTGTTCGTCCGTCGTGTGTGGCCATGTCCGTCCATGCTAAGTTTGAGCGGACTGTTTGCCGAAACTGTTGGACGGACAAAGTTGGGCGAACAGTCCGCGCGTGTGTACGCGGCCTGATTGTCTATTGTTGTGACTTGGAAGAAGATCAGATCACATTTTATGACCAATTTGTGCAGAAATCCATATAATTCCAAAAGGGTTCACATACTTTTTACTGCAACTGTATATCATATTGTAAAAGTATATTGGAATTTAAGCTATGTATGATGAGTATGGGTAATGTGTTACTTTTGAAAAGACTAAATAAAAGAGAAAAATGATAAAGTATCAAATAGTTGATATTATGTGCAAGTCCTACAGCACACTCTTACAGGGATTGTACATGGGAATATTCATGTTCAAGAGTACATGACCACTCACATACATGTTCATATAAAAACTTAGCAATATGGGGGGGGGGGGGGGCGTGGCGACCGCGCAGCGTGATGGCCGCATTCTAAGTGAGCTCCGCTCAGCGCTCGGGGAATCAGGCCGTACAAACCCGCTACACGCTCAGCACAGCCGGCAGAACGAGTGCCCCTGATACCGGAGACACCAGCCGTCCGTTCCAACATGCGGAGAAGGTCTCAGAATCCGCCGAATGAGCTGAAACTACCAGACTTTTATCCGGCCATAGACCGCGGGCCACGGAAAGATGGCGGGGGAGGCAGCGTACGGCGCAGCACTCACAGCCTCAAGCGTCTGCTGACAAACTGGTCAGAGTGGAGGGCACAGCGCGGATGGAGGATGACACAGGCACTCCATCCTCTGACTCAGATTCTCCGAACAACTCACCATCGACCAGGAGCCCAGCTAAATCCAAGCCTAGATTGGAGCCTACCAACAACCCACAAACCAGTATGGCTGAACGGGACATGGAGGTGAGTGGCCCGATCGGTGGTCGATCAGACCTCCAGCATCCACCGGATCCCATAGCACAATTCCCGACCACAGGTCAGCCCATCTCTGATACTACACTAAAAGAACTACTAATGTTACTGAGATCTTCTTTGCAAACCGATATGATGGCATGCCTACATCAATGTCAAAGATAAAGTGTAAGCGCTCAACTTATATATATGTGTTTTTTATGGTGGTCATACGTGTTCCTGTGTCTCAAAGTACATATAAAGTAGCCCCAAAACAAAAAGGGGGAATATTGCAATTTTGTGGCAAAAAAATAACTATAAGGTTATCTATAAATATGTATGTGAAAACCAAAAAATGAAAACTGTGTGGGTAAAAATTATCCCAGTGGAAAAGAAGCCAAACAATGACTATAATTATATACAAACATTGCTAATGATAAATAATAAATGAAAAAAGTCCATAAACAAGCATATAGTCCATATGGGAATGTGCAAGGTATCAATCCAAACGTGTTGTGCTGACAGCCAGGGTTCTGTGATATTAAACCAGAGGAGATGCTATTTCACCCTGTGACGGTCCCACCACCTTATAAGGTACAGGCTTACCGGATCTAGATGACCCTAGCAGACATACGTCTCAGGGGTCAATCAAAGCTTATGGTCCTAGCCAAGGATTGGATGTATCAATCGTGCCGTGTACGATCCCCACAAATGACTAGATGTAATCACAGTTCTTCATATGTATGTGCAAATCCGACAACAACTCAGGCATGGAAGATGAAGAAACAAAGCCTCCCAAGGGAGGACTCCGCTACTGCCACCTTTGTTTCTCTGACATGCTTTACTATTCACTCTGGAAATGTGAGTTTGAGAATATTTTTTATTAAAGGTCTTTTTAAAAAAAAAACTTTATTATGCCATGTTGGCTTTGTTTCTTCATCTTCCATGCCTGAGTTGTTGTCGGATTTGCACATACATATGAAGAACTGTGATTACATCTAGTCGTTTGTGGGGATCGTACACGGCACGATTGATACATCCAATCCTTGGCTAGGACCATAAGCTTTGATTGACCCCTGAGACGTATGTCTGCTAGGGTCATCTAGATCCGGTAAGCCTGTACCTTATAAGGTGGTGGGACCGTCACAGGGTGAAATAGCATCTCCTCTGGTTTAATATCACAGAACCCTGGCTGTCAGCATAACACGTTTGGATTGATACCTTGCACATTCCCATATGGACTATATGCTTGTTTATGGACTTTTTTCATTTATTATTTATCATTAGCAATGTTTGTATATAATTATAGTCATTGTTTGGCTTCTTTTCCACTGGGATAATTTTTACCCACAGTTTTCATTTTTTGGTTTTCACATATATATTTATAGATAACCTTATAGTTATTTTTTTGCCACAAAATTGCAATATTCCCCCTTTTTGTTTTGGGGCTACTTTATATGTACTTTGAGACACAGGAACACGTATGACCACCATAAAAAACACATATATATAAGTTGAGCGCTTACACTTTATCTTTGACATGTTTCCTAGCTAAAAAATCCCTAATTTTAGCGTGTCAGCAGCTTACAGCTTATTATACATCTTTTTTTCTTTGTTTTCAATTGTCCTTCTTTTCTTCTGCTCGTTTTGCGCAGTATTGTTGTTTAATATGCCTACATCAATGCAAAGCCGAAATAAGCGACTTGGGGGAAAGAGTACATCAGGTGGAGTCCAAAATGTGTGATGTCACCTCCTCCTTCAACGCGCTGGTGGACTCCCATTCAGTACACCATGAGGCGATAGACAAAATCCAATGGAAAATGACGGACCTTGAGGACCGTTCCCGCAGGAACAATCTCAAAATTCGGGGGGTCCCAGAATTGGTCACAGCACAGCAACTCCCATCCTACGCTCAAGACCTCTTCCATACATTGGTCCCGTCGCTATCACCGCTGGATCTGACGATTGACAGAATCCATAGGGTCCCAAAACCGTCCTTCCTGCCCCAAGAAGTACCCCGGGATGTTTTGCTTCATCTGCATCTCTTCGCCGCTAAAGAAAAAATCCTGGAGGCACTTCGTAAAGGAGACAACATCCCAGAGGCAATCTCCAACCTTCAGATCCCACCAGACCTGTCGCAATACACCTTGCAACTTCGTCGCAATATGGCAACTTTAACTAAAGCCATGAGAAATCATAAGATCTTATATAAATGGAAATATCCTGCTAATCTGCAAATAACCTACAATGGTTCCACTCACCTTATCCGCTCTCTGGAAGAAGGGCTACTCCTCCTGAGGCAATGGCAAATACTGCCTCCTGATTCAGTCCCGACTGTACCTCAACAGACAGGATGACTACCAGCCAAGCTACATGATGAATGGCAAGTAGCACAGTCAAGGAGGTCGAAAGCCCGTCGCACTTAAACTCTCTCCACAGCCTCTTCCCGTCCATAGAATTCATTAGGATTCCCCGAGCGTCCTTGGTACCTGTCATCGTACCATTAACCCCCCACATTGGGCATCTCAGTGCCTGGCCCTTGGAGCTCTTACTTCTTATTATGGTTCTACGGTTCTATTTTTTTATTTTTAATTTTTTTATTGTTATCTTCAAATTTTTCCGTTTACGAGTTTCTGTCTCCTGGCGCTTATATTCGTCATACTACTGGCAGAAGGAAATGTCTGCCCGCATGTTGAACACATTTGCTTCTCCATTTTAGAAGCTCCTATGTATACTCTCAATATGTTCTGACCCTGGTGTACAACTTATGCGTAATTACCTAGAGATTACGACAATCTGCAGCATACCTTATATTCATGGTCTGGATCCAAGAATTGGATTTCACGAACGATGCCCTCCTCTGACTCCACTGTGCACCCGCACTTTAAAAGATTCCTTCTCATACCACCTGGAGCACCCCACAGGACTGCACTATAGACTATCCACACACGGCAAAGTCTATCACCTCATCCTAAGGGCCTATGAGCATTAACATCCTATCGCTTAACGCACGGGGACTTAACCACCCTGCCAAGAGAAGATCTTTGTGGCAAGAAGCAATCAAACAAAAAGTGGACATATTAGCGGTGCAGGAAACGCACTTCCACAAGTTGTCTACGCCTACATGTACACACCAGAACTTTCCGTTTATCGTTCACTCTTCAATCGCAGCGAAGAAAAGAGGAGTCATGGTTGCCGTAAGAGACTCAGTCAATTTTGAACTTAATGACTCGTTTATTGATCCTGATGGTAGGTTCATTATCTTGGTTTGCAATGTGAACAAGATTCCCATTACTTTTGCATATGTTTATGCTCCTAACTCGTACCAGCTAAGGTTTTTGAAAAAGGTTCTCAAACGAATAGAGCAGATGCGAGTTGGCAGCATCCTAATTTGTGGGGATTTCAACATGATTCTAGACAGAGATCTAGATACATCCTCTGGAGTCAGGAATCATTTTCCCAAATTTCGAGAACTCCTGATTAAGGAAGAGCTATACGATGCCTGGCGTTGCCTTAATGCAAGCGAAAGATCTTATACATACTACTCCCCTAGATTTAATTCCTACTCCAGACTAGATATGTTTATTACTGACAAGAATATGCTCCATAGAATTACACAATCTTCCATCTTAGATATTACATGGTCAGACCATGCCCCCGTCCTGATTCACATTGAGGGAGGTAGAACTCACGCCCCAGCTCGTATTTGGAGAAACGATGAAACTATATTACAAGATCCAAAATATCACAAAGAAATCGCCCAACAACTCGAGGAATACTTTAATTTTAACGACCCTAAATGTACTAGTCCTTTCACTAACTGGAATGCCCATAAAGCTTTCATAAGGGGGGCCCTAATAAAAATTAAATCCAAAATCCAAAAAATTTGAGCTTCTAAACTAAACGACCTGCTAACTGAATTACGTTCCTTAGAACAGCGCAACCAACTAAACCCATCTGTCGATCTTGCAAACCAGCTATTTCAAATAAGGTATAAAATCAGAGAATGGTATTGTGTAATACTTGACCGCGCTATGAAAAGGCTCCATCTCAACTACTATGGAAATAACAACAGAGTGGGTAAATTCTTGGCCAACCGTTTAAAACTTGGCAATATGCACCTAAATCTAGCTGTAGTGTTATATGGTTAAAATGTACAATGAACTTTTAGAGCTGAAATAAAAATATTAAATCAATGCTAATATAATAGTTAACCTTTGGTTTTCAACAAGTAACCATGTGACCTTTAGTCTATGTATTAAGGTTAATATACATTTTTCCAGTGTTCTTTTATAATCAGAAAACCTCAGTAATATATTAATATCTTTACAAGGAACCTTTAATAAATCAACATCTCTGTGTACAAAACAATTTAGAACATTATGTTAATAAACCACAAATATCAATTTCATTGAGGAAATACACAGTAGATATGCCAAATCAATACAATTTATGTATATCTATTACAGTATGCGGCAGTTTCAAGTCATAAAATGTTTATTGTTTTTTAATGCATGCAATTTCCGGGCATCTCTCTTAAAGAGTTATCCTTTAAACTAAATATTATTGTTTATGGTTTATCTAAGGATATTCACAGTAAGCAATGCCTTATAAGCTTACGGCAAGGGCAACCAAGATATAGACACACTTCACACTTTCCTGAGTCATCTCTTTTTTATTAAAGATCTTAACCCCTTCAGTACTAGCTTATATATACCCCTTTTTTACAAGGCAATTTTTTTTTCAGTTTTTAGTGCTGTGATAGTTTAACTGACAATTATTTGGTTATGTACTGTAACCAAATACATGTTATAGTATAGTATTTTTTTTACAAAGTCCTCTTTTGGTGGTATTTAACTGCTTTCCACCTGGCTCATAGACAAATGATGGCTCTAGGGGATGCTCTGCAATGCGATCTGTCACCTGCTGTGTCCACTGGACACAGCGGATGTCAAATTACTGTACTGGACCAGCTCTAGTACATGTGATTGCTATGACCAATCACAGCAATTCCATGACAGTTATACACAATGAATGGCTTTCATTCATAGCCATTCATTGTGTACTATCTCTGTGATTATCTCTGTGATTGTTCACAGTGATCACATGTTACAGACAGGGCCAATCATAGCACACCTATACCATGTGAAAGGGGTGTGACCAATCACAGTTATCACAATAGTATACTTTGTGAATGAATGGGTGGCACTCATAAAAATGATTGCTTATAACAGTGAGCACCTTAGTCATAGCAGAAAAAAATCCTGATCACTTCCCCAGAGTAGTATGTAAAAAAATAGTAAAAAAATAAAAAACATGTATTTTTTATTATTATTTAGTTATTTTACCACCAAACTATTCATATTATGATATTGTACTGCTCTGGTGACAGTATTTCTGAATTTTCCAAACAAAATTGAAAAAAAATTACAACTTCAAAAAACAGTGGTTAGTACATCAAGATTGATAATTTTTTTTATTAATATTTTTACCAAAGAATGTGTAGCATAATACATTTTAGCCTACACTTATGAAGAAGGATTATTTATTTTGTAGCAGAAATTAAGAAAATTAGTTTTTTTTTCAAAATGTTTGGTATTTTTATATAACAAAATAATAACAAAAAACTAGTGGTGACAGAGGGGCTTCACAACAACACCAGTCGCTGTTGGAATTTTCACTGTCATATCTGCATGAATGGAGGACAGAACAAAAACATTCTGTGTGTCCCTTCACTTCACTGTGAGCAATATATTACATTTCAAGCAGGCTTTCTCCCCTCCTCTAAGCCGGGACTCTACAAGCCATTGGGGGAAGCCCCGGGGATTAGATTGCAAGGTTCCACATGCACCAATTCCACAATCAAAAAGGTCACTAAAAAGTGGCACGCTTGTATAATAATTGTCCAAGTACAAGTGGTACCCCTTTCCGAATAAGGATGACACCAAGTCCCAAACAATCTTACAACTGCTCCCTATGTAGTCATGGCAGTTGGGGGGTTCCACAGTGCTTTAGTTATCCCTCATAAACCATAAAATTATATGTATAGCCTGTTGCCCTGTCACAGAGCTTATACAACTTGACCCCATATCTGGCACGCTTGATGGGGAAATACTGTTTTAAAGACAGGTGGCGAGAAAATTTAATCAGCGACCCATCAATGTAAACAACTTGATCAATTTGTTGGTTGAAGTGGTTTACAAGGGGCCGGATTTTGTGGAGTCGATCGTATCCAGAGTCACCCACCCCAAGGACAACAGAGTTCATTGTTATTAAAAAGCATGAACTGCACGATCTGCTCATATCTAGTCCTGGTCATGAAAGCATATATTTAGGGAGTTCCGTTGGAGATCAATGTCACTGGACTCCTCCCGCCTTCCCCAAGTGCCTCCGTCTGCTAACGAAGGGAAGGGTGGAGGAGTCCGGAGACATTGAAGTTCTGATTGAACGTAACGCGTATGGGGAGAAGCTATGCATGATGTCTACTGCTGCTGCCCTACAGAACTAACACAATTGTCAGCTTTACATGCTTTACATGTGTTTTTATCATCTTTTTGTGAGTAGTCTGTGTTTGAACACAAAAATGTAATCTTATACTTAAGCGGTGAGCATTTAGATCTTCTCTTTCTACCCATGACCTGGCGTCCTTGCTGAGAACTAAAGAGATGTGAGAGAAGTTTATGGTCCGTGTTAACCCTTTTGATACCCGCTTGCATGACCACCTGTTTGCACAGGGGTCCATGCCATAAGGTGAGAGTGATTAGTTAGACTGGAGGTGGAGGGATTGTCACGCTACTGTGGAAAAAAAATTACTTACGTCAGTGCTACAGTTTGAATTTAAAATATATTTGTGTGAACTGTGAAGTTAAGTCATGGATTGTGGAAACTAACTAGTGTCTAGTTATGTAGTAACTAGTTAGTGTCTAGTAACTAGTGGTGATTGTATATAGTGTTACTATTAACCACATTTACCACTGACTAATGCAGAGTTGCAATGAAAGGAGATCAGCTAAAAGTAGTTGGATCTGTATGTGTGTTATAATTAAGCGAAATTTGTCAATTAATCAATTTAAAAAAATTGAACATGAAAATTTTAATCAGTAACAGCCCTAATATATATATATATTAGGGCTGTTACTGATTAAAATTTTCATGTTCAATTTTTTTAAATATATATGCTACTATTTATTAATAATGTGATTTAATAATACTATGTTTTATCGTGTATCATATGTATGGATTACAATGTTTGTATCATCAAATGCACTACACTCCCATGGGGTATTAATAAATATCCACCTTTTTACTTTATGTTAATGACTCATTATGCCCTAGTGTTGTGTTCCATGTAAAGTCCCAATTGCCCCTTTTACCCCACTTTTATTTCTGGGACAATCCCAAATTCACCCAGTTAATGTTGACTGTTCTATTATTTTCACTACCAGTTATCACAGTTCTTTTAACTATACCTCCATCTTACTGGAGCTTTCAACTCACAGGTATGACAAGCAGGCAATCCCTTTGCACTGTACAAGATGACCTAACTAACTAACCACCCATTTAACAGCATCTTATATGCCTTAATACCATCATACTATCAACCTATGGGTAAGAGTGTTAGGACTAAAGTTTTTGTTCCCCCTCTTCCTGTTGTAATTAATTACCATTAATTACTAATTTATATTATATTTTAGGTACTTCCAATAAACTTCTCCTGATGGGTGGACCATCTTCCATGAAACGCGTCGAGCCTATATACTTGCTGCCATGCCACAGCGTGCAGCCTGTGGACTCTATCAATGATGACATCTGCAGGTGATAGGGATGGCAGTGCTTTCATCATAAGTTGTTGGAGGAATGAGCTTAGGTCAGCTGGTTTCACAGATTCGGGGATCCCCATAAATTTTACGTTATTCCCTTGTGAATGGTCCTTGAGGTCAGCGACCTTTAACCTGAGGGCCTTAAGCTCATCCTCCACGACCATCCACTAACCATTTTAGTCTCCACATAATCCAGCCTGTTACCCATTGCAGTCATTTCCTTGTGCGTGGAGCACAGTACATTAGTGATATCTTGTTGTATGGCCCCCCTTTAGGGTGAGAATGATCTCTTTCATGGTGATATCTGTCATGAGGAGACCTGATGTGGGGATCCAGTTTCTGTCTGTACTCATTAGTGTGTTCCATGTCACTTTACTCATTGTCTTGTCCAGTTTTAGTGTCACCTGGGGAGTTTAGCCTTCTTTTTTGTTTAATGTGGCTGTTTGAGGCTGAGTGTAGAGGTTTAATTGTGGTGTCAGTGTCAGGAGACTCACCAGCTCTAGAACATGCTGTGCTTCTGTGAGAAGATGTTGTCCTGGCGCCATCTTGAGCCAGGCTGGCCGGGACCGTTGTGTAGAAGTCGGTCAGCTTCCAAGGTCCCTCTCTCTCCTTTCATTTAGCCATCAGTGTGGATTGGTCCCCCTGCGGTTTCTGACGTTCATGTGGCTGTTTTTATCTCACTTTTAGCCACTGTAAGTAGCTTTTGAGCACTCAGTGTGTTGGAGCTCTCTTCTCATTACTCCATCCACTCCAGCCGCTGGCTCCGCCCCTGTTCTGGCCCCATCTTATCCCCAATAGGAGTGAAGGAGTCCATGATTGGGTAAAAGTAGGCATTTGTGCCCAAGGGAGTAAGGGTACATATTAGTGAGGTAACCACTACTTTTGGGAGACTGGTCCCCCTATTTTTACAATTTTAACAAGTTACAGTATGTCTCACACACAGAATGGGCAAACATATAATTACAGCTGAAAAAAACTGATTCTGCTATATCTCTTGAATATGAGAATACATCATGTGGGAGACTTTTTCACAGCCTCTATGCATAGATAGGCCCAAAATTAAAGGATCACCTTTGGAATTTCAAAGAGACAAAATACAGATAAATTACACTTCTAATTTCCTGACTACCTATCACAATTTTGGAGGCCCTGGAGCAGCAGGGAAGTGGCAACACCCACAAAATTATGTGATTTTGGAAAACAAACACTCCAATGTATTTTCTAAAAGGCATTATGAAACTCCAAAATCTTAATTTTTTTGGCACAAGTTTTTGGAAAATGCTTTTTTTATATAAAATTGTTAATTAATGAAATATTTTTCACACACATCATAGGCATTCTTAGAATTACAAACTAAAACACATTATTCTACTCCTCCTGAGTATGGAGATACCATATATGTGATACTTTTTCACAGCCTAGCCACACAGAGGAGCCCTAAAATCCAAAGAGCACCTTCAGGCATTTTAGTGGCATAAAGCATTCATCTACATGTTTAATCAAATTTTTGGAGGCCCTGGAGTACCAGGACAGTGGAAACACCCACAGAATTACCACATTTTGGAACAAAAACACCCCAAGGAATTTTCTAAGAGGCATGGAAGACTTAATTTTTTGCCACAAGTTTTTGGAAAATTTAGAATGAAATAAAAAAATTATGTTTTTACTTAAAGTTTTCAATTTAAGATATTTCTCACATACAGCATGGGCATGCTTAGAATTACAACCCAAAACACACTCTGCTACTCCTTTTGAGTATGGAAATGCCACATATGTGAGACTTTTTCAGTGCCCTGACTGATTATGTAGCAAACATTGTATCAAATCAACCAATTGTATCAAAACCATTGTACTGTAAGTGGTCAGGAAATATAGCTTACTGTAGCGTCCCTGATCCTATAAGCCAAGCAAGCCTAGCCTACTGGTACTTAGCTTCGCCCAGGAATGCGATGCTCACTGGCCAGGATTCCAGGAAGTACAAGAGGCTAAAGAAAGGATGAGAAAAATAATTCCTGTGGTTCCAGGCATGCAGTTTTTCACAGGGAATAGATGGGACTGTTGTCTTGCAGGAATATAGTCAGATATACAGATTGGTCAGTTTAGGGGCAGGCAGAGACATAGTCCTCAAACAGGTAAAGGATCGATCTAGGCAACAGGCAGAAATGTGGTAAATAAACAGGCCAATCGGGAACACTGATTCTAGCTACACTGGTCTGGTGAAACTGTTGCTAATGTGGCAGTGATCAGAGAACTGTGACTGGCTGTACCATTAGGGCTTCTTCACAAGTGAGGTTAGGGGGTTGTAAAACCCCACGGTTGAGCCATGGTTTTACCCCCTTCTCAACCACTATCCCCTTTAGGTGTGAAGCTTTGCTTCACAGGTGCAGCAGGAGTTATACCTTCTGTATCCCCGCCAGTTGTGACCCATTCATGTAAATGGGGTTGCTTGTGTGGGGTCTAAATAGTTAAAGCAGGTGGTAAGGAGGTGATACAATGCCTTCTCACTGCCTAATATGTGAACTAGTCCTTATCATGACATAATGGGATTGATTTACTAGTGCTGAAGAGTGAAAAATCAGGCTCACTTCTGCATAAAAATCAGCTTCTAACCTCAGCTTGTTCAAATAAGCAATAAAACCTGGGAGCTGGTTGGCTTCTATGCAGAAGTGAGCATGATTTTGCACTCTGCACACTCTCTGCTTTAGTAAATAAACTGCAATGACTGTTGTGGTGGTGATCAGGGACAATGTGACTCCTGTAGTGGTGATTGTGGTCACTGAAACTGATGTGGTGGTGATCAGGGACGCTGTAACTGGTGTGGCGGCAATTATATGACTGGTGTGGTCGGTTATAAGGGACACTGTAACTGGTGTGGCGGTGATCAGGGACACTGTGTGTTCCCATGGATGTCCTGTGTGTCTGAAAATGGTTACATGTTTCAGAGGCCACTTCCCCTTTTTCAATCCCTGTCCCTGCACTTTAAGAGGGAATGGGTTGCCTCCAGGACCACACTATACAGAGGAACCTTGGGAGACAGTGCTGCTTCTACATACAGTATATTTGCAAATATTGTGATTAAAATACTCCATTTAATTTTAATTTTTAAGACAGCGTCAGTTGTTTTTTTTTTCTGGCTAGCTGGTAATTGTCCTGGAAAATATATTTTGTTTTTCCTTTGTGCAAAACCCTTCCAAGTGCACCTTACTCTAAAAGCTAGTTATAAATTAGGGAAGTTGCCATCTTGTTTAAGTTCCAACCAGTCCATTTGCAGGATTTCTAGGATTTTGACAACTGTTCTTTTTTCTGTTTCATACGTTTTTATTGATGTTAAAGAGACATACAAGTAACATATCAAACTTTATGACATTAATACATCATGAGGTAATACGTAGACAATTGGATCAATTGTACGAGGAACATGAAAACATGCATACAGAAGAACATTCTTATATGTGTTTGAGCATCTCTATTAGTGGGTCTATACTTCAAGGTAACCATAGAAGAAAATTGGCATATTGGTGTCTACATAGAGTCTTCATATATTTTAACTTTCAGAAGACGTTTCTAGCTATAAATATATTGTGTTTTATTTAATATTGTATTTATTTATTTTATGAGGATAAGCATGTAATGTAAAGGAAGAAAAGGGTGGGCGGCAGAATAATAATGGGATGAAGGGGCGAGGAGCCAGGAGGAAGAGGTGAGAAGACAGGGGTGAAAAAAATGGTGAGAGGGGAGGGGGAAGCTGGATTCTCCTCTCTCTCTGATTGGGCTATATTAGGCATAGTATTGGTTTATTGGGTAAATCATTCATTCTGATGTATAATGGATGGGCCCTATATAATTATGTCACACTAGGGACCAAGAGGAGATGTTCTGGTTATGAATTTGCTGATTTCTGCTTCTGTCAAGTGGTTATGTGAAGTAGAGGTTAACAGACATTTTCTGCATATGCAGATGTTGAGTGTTGCCAACAGTACCATGTTGATGTGAATTTGGATATCATTTCCTGTGTCGATTATTTGGAATTCAGTGCCACTAGGGTTTTTATCGTGGACCTGTAGGTAATGCCTGACGACGCTGTGATTAGTGAGACCTTGCTTGATAGCAGCAATGTGTTAATTTACTCTGATTGAAAATGATCGGATTGTGCGTCCCACATATTGCTTTTTGCACGTGATCAGGTATACTATGTACCATGTGGCACATGTGGGGAAGCATCTCATTTGATAAGTAGTGGAAGTGACAGTGGATTCAAAAGATTCAGATTTTCTCCATCCCCACATATTGTACGTGCATACATTGCATTTTCTGCTGGGATAATATCCTTGGGACTCTGGGAAAAAAGTTGGTTTTGTTGAAGCATCAATTACATTATGGGGGATCTGACTCTTAAGAGAGGGAGCTCCCCTGAAAATGACACCTGCTTTAACAGGTAATAATTGACCTAATAATGGATCAATATTTAAAACGTTACAATGTCGGTTAACAATATTCCTAACTTGTTTGTGTTGGACCAAGAACTGTGTAACTAGGGACCATTTAAATTTATTATCAGTGACTCGTTTGGGCTTTTCTACAGTAAGTGTATGTTGGTCAAGTGAGGAGATCTTAGTTATCTCCTCCTCAGTGATTGATGGTAAATAGCCTTTTTTGACAAAACACTGTTTGAGAAACTGTGCTTGTCTTACAAAGTCTGATGAGTCTGTACAGTTTCTTCAGATTTGTAACAACTGACTGCGAGGTATGGAGTCGAGCCATGGACCATAATGGCAACTGTCAGTAGAAATGTATCCATTGCGATAAATCGGCTAGAAGAATGTTGTGGTTACAAGGCGACGATCGCCAATTTTCATATTTTATGTGATCACTCATGTACCCATCATGATTGCTGGTTTGTATATATTTTTTTATCTTTTAAATAAACACTTTTTTACTTGGATTCATGCACTAGGCGGGGGCCCTTTTTTCTTTCCCATGATCTGACTGGATACCGTTTGGAGTACCATACACCTTTTCCAGCTGGTGATCGACTTCCTATATAGGCATGTCTGCCGGTCGGAGTTTCTGGTTTATATCATTCGTGGTTTACCTCCCCAGATGTGGCCATCGAGGTATATCATCATACCATCACTGTTTTCTATTAAAGACCTGCTGGCTAGGACAGTCTGAATGCCTGTTTGATCCACATACGACATGTGTGTCCATCTTCTGTGGTAAGAGTACCCAGTCTTCCTGTTATCTATGCATACTTGTGAATGGCATATGGAGAAATCTGTTCATCCTTGTCCACCATCATTTGAAGAGGCATCACTCCTATGTTTCCTTTAAATAGGACTATATAGCACTTAAAAGAGGAACTTTAACTCATATTGTCTGTTTACCATGGACTGTTTATTGGTCTGGTTTTTCACAGAAATGTTTACATTGGTTCACACCATAGAAATATTTTATGCTTTTTGCACATTGACACATTTGTTGTATATTTGCACAATGCTGGTTTTTATTTGTATCAGTAAAATACTCATCCCTGGGGGTTGCCCTAGAGATTTTATTAACTTTACACAAGCGCGGCATTTTATATTTTTTACTTTGATCTTTAAATAGAGAAGAGTATAATTCAGAGATAACGTGTCTTTGGGGATTTTTTTTAGTGCATAGGGATTCAAGAGTAGATAGAGATTTTTGCCAGTGGTGTGCAGTATGCGGCCTAGTCAGGAAGTGTTTCATTTGCATATATGTCCAAGATGGTATAGTGTGAGGAGCTATCTTGGTGTTGAGGGCTTCTACTGACAAGAGAGAGCTTCTGTAAAAAAGGTGAATTGCCAAAACGTCTCTGCAGGGCCAGTGCTTGAGAGGTGATGTGTTGAGAGTGAATCCATGGTAAGGATCTCAGGCATTGAGAGGTAAATATGTGCTCTAACGTCACCCAGTCTTTTACTGTTATGAATGTTCCAATTTACTACTCGGGCTAAGTGGGTTGCCCAGTAATAGTGGTGTAAGTCAGGAAGTGCAATTCCCCCTTTACTCTTTGGAAGGGTGAGGTGGTCAAATTTGATTCTATGGGGGTTTACCTCTCCAGATGAAGAATGAACATGCTTGTTGAAAGGAGGAAAAGTAATAAGTAGGTATTCGTAATGGTTGGCTTGTAACATGTAAAGAAAGCAAGGGAATAGGGGAGCACTGTCAAACCACAATAGCTTGAAAGCATTCCAGCATTTTAGGTCTTCCCTTGCTTCCTTTAAAGCGGTAGTAAACCCGCAATTTATTTATTTTTATTTTTTAAACCTGCACCGCATACTAGCTCATTATGAAATACTTACCTTAGAACAAGGCCCCGACATCTGGCCCGATCCACGCCAAGGGAGCTGACATGCTCCCTCGGCGTTTCTTCCGGGTATCGCGGCTCCGGCGCTGTGAGTGGCCGAAGTCGCGATATCGTCACTCCCGCGAATGCGCGCGGGAGATTTCATTCCGGTCGGCCGGCCACTGCTGGATTTTCAGGCCGAGAATCCCCTTGTGCGCATGCGCCGCTGCAGTCAGCGGCGCATACCGAGGGGAATATCTCCTAAACCATACAGGTTTAGGAGATATTTTTTTTACCTACAGGTAAGCCTTATTATAGGCTTTCCTGTAGGTAAAAGTTAAAAATTTGGGTATACAACCACTTTAAAGTAGGTCAAAATTTCATTGAAAGAGATTTGATAGGGATGTTGGGATTTTGATCCTGAGATATGTTATTGACTCTTTGGCCCAAATAAACAGATTTTTTTTTGGCAATGTGAGACCGTATCTGGGGATAAGGTTACATTCAGGGAGTTCGATTTTGAATGGTTAGGTCTTTTAGGAGGTTTGGTAGAGATATATGTGGGTCAGTTAAAAAAAGTAGGAGGTCATCTGCAAATGCTGCAAGTTTGTATGTCTGGTTTTTGATAGTAATACCTTTGATATCTGGGTTTTGTACATATTTTATTAAGAAGAGGTTCAAGGGTAACGACAAAAAGTATTAGTTATAGGGGGCATCCCTGTCTAGTTGCATTATGAAGATGAAAGGTGTTTGACAGGTGGCCATTAGCATATACTCTTGCTAGAGGGCATGAGTATAGGGCTCTTTTGTATTATTGCATTAGGTCTGGTAGGCCAATGAATTCAAGAACTGCATCCATGTAGTCCCAGACCACTCTGTCAAATGCCTTCTCGGCATCTAGGGAAAGGAAAAAGCCTTGTTTTGCATTTTATTTGAGCCAGTGGCAGAGGTTTAGGGCCTTAATTGTGTTATCCCTATCTTTCTGCCAGGTATAAATCCTACTTGATCAAGGGAGATTAAGGCGGGAAGAAGTGATATCAAGTGGTTAGCAAGGATTTTAGCATATATTTTAACATCAATGTTAATAATGAGTGATATTGGACGATAGTTTGTGACAAGGGAGGTGTCTCTTCCTTCTTTCGGGATGACCGCTATGTATGCTTCTAGTAGTTGTGTGGAGGGATGGGTTTTGGATTGGAATGAGCGAAAGGCTAATAGAAAGTGATTTTTTAGGTTTTATAATATTGTAATGGTAGACCATCTGGGCCATGTACTGTGCCTACTTTCATTTCTTTGAGAGCCTTTTCAAATTTCTTCTCAGGGAGGGGAACATCAAGTTTACGTGAGGCATCCATGAAGATTGTTGAGTAGCCATATTTTGTAAGAAACTCTTGTATGATGTGAGCCCTTGTTTCAGTACCGTAGGGGCATTTGGGGTTGGAGGGGATGTTGTATAGCTCCTGGTAATAGTTTTCAAATTGCTTTGCTATTTCTTCATTGGAGGAATGTAGATTCCCCTGTTTGTCTTTTATATGGTTGATTGTATCTCTACTCTTTATGTTTTGTATTGCCCTGGCAAGAAGCCTACCACTTTTGTTTTCTTGTTTATAGTAAATTTTGTGTCGTAGAATATATTGTCTTTTGGTTTTCATGTTAAGTTCCTCAAGAAGGAGAAGTCTTGTTTGGACAAGCTCTTGGTGAGTCACAGAGCCTATGTTCTGTTTATGAGACACTTGCAGAATACAGATGCGATTCATAAGGCATGAGATTTCCTAATTTTCTTTTTTTGTTCTAGAGGCCATTTTTTAGAAATTCTCCACAAATGACACACTTGAGTGAGATGTTAAGTCTCTGTGTTATCATTGAGTGAGAAGTATTCTTCAGTTCATGTATTGAATCTTTGAGTGTCTAATGGATTTTTGAGAAGGGAGGTATTGAGTCTCCAGATTTTTGTTCAGGAGATATTCTTCAGGAAAACCAGCTGGATGGTAATTGGGTGGTGATCTGAACATGTCATGGGCTCTATTGTGGCCTTTTGTAAGAAAGGTATGTCAGATTGGGAAGTGACGAAATAGTCAATTTGTGAAAATTTCTGATTCTTGGATGAAATCATATATGTGAAATATTTTTCTTGGAGATATAGTGTTCTCCAAGTGTCGAGTAGCATCAATTCTTGGAGCTGTAATTTAATTTGTTTTATTGATCTGTAGGGTATTGCTGAAGTCCCTGAAGATGTGTCCAGAAGTGGGTAAAGGGGGATGTTAAAGTCTCCCCTGAGAATTAGAATCCCTGATGAAAAAGCAGTTAACAAGTCTCCTATTTGGTGAAAAAATTAGACCTGTTTGGTGTTGGTGATTGTGATAGGCTGTGAACCACTCTTTCCCTTAAGGAAAATATATCTACCTGCTTGATCATACATCAAATCAATCAGTTGAAAGGGTGTTTGTTTAGAAGCATGATAAGTTGGTATTTATTTTTTATTTTTTTTACAGTTTCAAATGACAGTAGGGAGCAGTCACACGTGATAATAATGCTGTTTCCATTAAATAATTGTGTAAAACCTGGAAGGAATGTCGTTCATTAAGTAGATTTTGAGAAGGTAGGGTAGCTAGAGGTGTATAGACTTTCTATATTGCAAATATAGATATGTATAGTGTTTAAATTTATATTAACATCTACTCCCTTGTAGTTGTCATCGGATGACAAACGAAAAATAGGTTGAATGAAATAATAAGAGGATAAATCAGATTTTCTTTTTTGTTAGTATCAGCTTTTATGTTGACCAAAGGCAAGGGGTGCATGAGATACATCAAGGATCAGATGAGACACATACCATCTATTGAATATTGTCTCATGTGATTTGTACCCATTAGGCAGTTTGAAAACGTAATAAGTGTTTACCAGGGTGTGTTTTAAATCATTGAGTCCATACAATATTGTTAATAAAAGGATGGCGTGGTTATCAGTTTATGATATAACTATGTGTAAAAAAGTGTAAAAATAAATAATTAAAAATAATGCATATGCTGTATATGATATGAACTCACCGATGGCAAATTTTTGATTGGAGGATCTTCAAGCAAGTTTGTTTGGTCCCATGTGTCTTCTTAGTTTTGTAATCTTTGTGTCACTAGAGAAAGAAGTTAATATCTGATATATGAAGAGGTTGTTGCAAGTGTAGTGGATTAGAATTAAAGCTTGCAAGGAGGGTTGATGAGGAACATCAGGTATACAGGTGATCTCTCCTTCTTGGCAGGAATGAACCAGGGCTCCTGGGTGCCTTATCTCTGTGGATTGGACTATGAATCGAGGAAGCTGAATTTCTGCAGCATCGGTCACAGTGTCTTTGCGCTCTTGGAGTGCAGTTGTTGGAAACCTTAATCCAAGCTTCTGAAATGGAGAAAGAACTGTACCAATCTGGCACTTCTATTAGGGGAAGATTCAGGAAGTCACAGAATGCTTGCAGGTCATCTGGGGTACAGAATTGAGCTGTCCCCTCTACATGGCAGATAGAAAGAATGGAAATTTCCATCTGTATGGAATTCCTCTAGTGCAAAGGTGGTTCAGCAGGGGGTGAAATGCTCATCTGTGCTGAAGAGTAATGGTGGATAGATCCTGGAAAAGCTTAATTTCAGTCCCATTAAAGAGAACTTGGTTCCATACCCTTGCTTTTCTGAGGATGGCTTCCTTTAGTGGGACATTTACTAAACAGCATATAATGTCTCTTGGAGGATCAGTCGCATGTCCCCTGGGTCTCAATGCCCTGTGTATTTTCTCCATCTCTATAGGGGAGTCTGCCAGTCTTTCTAACAAATCGTTAAATAATCCAGCAACTGTTTGCTCTATGAGCTGTTCTACAGTTTCTGGAATCCCCCTGATACAAACGTTGTGGCGGTGGCCATGATTATCCACATCTTCCAGGTGTCTATGAATCTCAAGGATATGGGAGAGATTCATGTCAGATGTTCTTTGTACTTGCCTGATGGTGTCTTTTTGGCGAGTGGTAGTCTACTCCACTGTTCCAACTTGAGCTGCGATCGAGTGTATGTCAGCTTGCAAGTCAGTAATAGTTGCTGACAGGGTGGCTTTGATATTGGCTGCCACTGCAGGTCCATGAGGCATAGGGATTGTGTGGCTGAGGTAGGAGGGCCTCCGTTAGCTTGTTGAGGCATTGAGGGGCTGTTTGCAAAACATGGCTGCTCCGTTCCTGATGCCATACGGAACATAGCTTGTATGTTGTCAGATGACTGTGAAAGCAGATCTTTGTGGATGCACAGAGCAGGATTTGTGTGGTCGTTTTTCCCCATGGTTATGGAGCTCATATTGTCCTGAAAATTGTGTTTTAGAGCTCTGTTGTACAGGAGAGATCTGTTTAGGTGGCCATCTCCGTCCAGCGCTAGACCATGCCCCAAACTGTTTTTAGCTCTTTGGTATAATAGCATTGTAAGGTACAATAGATGTTCCAGGAAGCTGAACCCCTTCACCTGTACCTTTGAGCTGCAGAAGGCCAGTCTCTAGTACAAAAAAATCCTAGTTTAGGGAATGTTAGTACACAAAATAAGTTAACCTTAACCACCTTCAGACCGGACCATTTTGCTGGTAAATGACCAGAGGTCTTTTTACACTTTGGCACTGCGCTGCTTTAACTGGTAATTGCGCGGTCATGCAATGTTGTACCCAAACGAAATTTGCGTCCTTTTCTTCCCACAAATAGAGCTTTCTTTTGATGGTATTTGATTGCCTCTGCGATTTTTATTTTTTGCGATATAAACGTAAAAAGACCGCAAATTTTGAAAAAAAAATGATATTTTCTACTTTTTGTTATTAGAAAAATCCAATAAACTCAATTTTAGTCATACATTTAGGCCAAAATGTATTCAGCCACATGTCTTTGGTAAAAAAAAAGTCAATAATTGTATATTTATTGGTTTGCGCAAAAGTTGTCACATCTACAAACTAAGGTACATTTTCTGGAATTCACGCAGCTTTTAGTTTATGACTGCCTATCTCATTTCTTGAGGTGGTAAAATGGCAGGGCAGTACAAAACCCCCCCAAATGACCCCATTTTGGAAAGTAGACACCCTAAGGAAATTGATAAGAGGCATGTTGAGCCCATTGAATATTTTATTTTTTTGCCGCAAGCGATTGAATAATGACAAAAAAATTTATTTTTATTTTTTTACACAAAGTTGTCACTAAATGATATATTGCTCACACATGCCATGGTTATATGTGGAATTGTACCCCAAAATACATTCTGCTGCTTCTCCTGAGTACGGGGATACCACATGTGGTCGACTTTTTGGAAGCCTAGCCGCGTACGGGGCCCTGAAAGCCAAGCACCGCCTTCAGGATTTCTAAGGGCATACATATGTCATTTTACTCCTCACTACCTATCACAGTTTTGAAGGCCATAAAATGCCAAGATGGCACAAAACCCCCACAAATGACCCCATTTTAGAAAGTAGACACCCCAAGCTATTTGCTGAGAGGCATGTTGAGTCCATGGAATATTTTATATTTTGCCACAAGTTGCGGGAAAATTACAAACTTTATAAATTTTTCACAAAGTTGTCACTAAATGATATATTGCTCACACATGCTATGGGCATATGTGAAATGACACCCCAAAATAAATTCTGCTGCTTCTCCTGAGTACGGGGATACCACATATGTGGGACTTTTTGGGAGCCTAGCCGCGTACGGGGCCCCGAAAACCAAGCACCGCCTTCAGGCTTTCTAAGGGCGTAAATTTTTCATTTCACGCCTCACTACCTATTACAGTTTTGAAGGCCATAAAATGCCAAGATGGCACAAAACCCCCCCAAATGACCCCATTTTAGAAAGTAGACACCCCAAGCTATTTGCTGAGAGGCATGTTGAGTCCATGGAATATTTTATATTTTGCCACAAGTTGCGGGAAAATTACAAACTTTTTTTTTTTTTTTTTTTTTTTTCACAAAGTTGTCACTAAATGATATATTGCTCACACATGCCATGGGCATATGTGAAATGACACCCCAAAATAAATTCTGCTGCTTCTCCTGAGTACGGGGATACCACATGTGTGGGATTTTTTGGGAGCCTAGCTGCGTATGGGGCCCCGAAAGCCAAGAACCGCCTTCAGGCTTTCTAAGGGCGTAAATTTTTGATTTCACGCCTCACTACCTATTACAGTTTTGAAGGCCATAAAATGCCAAGATGGCACAAAACCCCCACAAATGACCCCATTTTAGAAAGTAGACACCCCAAGCTATTTGCTGAGAGGCATGTTGAGTCCATGGAATATTTTATATTTTGCCACAAGTTGCGGGAAAAGTACAAACTTTTATTTTTTTTTATTTTTTTTTCACAAAGTTGTCACTAAATGATATATTGCTCACACATGCCAGGGGCATATGTGAAATGACACCCCAAAATAAATTCTGCTGCTTCTCCTGAGTACGGGGATACCACATGTGTGGGACTTTTTGGGAGCCTAGTCGCGTACGGGCCCCCGAAAACCAAGAACTGCCTTCAGGATTTCTAAGGGTGTAAATATTTGATTTCACACCTCACTACCTATCACAGTTTTGAAGGCCATAAAATGCCAAAATAGCACAAAACCCCCCAAAATGACCCCATTTTGGAAAGTAGACACCCCAAGCTATTTGCCGAGAGGCATGGTGAGTATTTTGCAGCTCTCATTTGTTTTTGAAAATGAAGAAAAAAAAAAATAATGTATATTTTTTTTCTTTTTTTCAATTTTCAAAACTTTGTGACAAAAATGAAGGTCTGCAAAATACTAACCACACCTCTCGGCAAATAGCTTGGGGTGTCTCCTTTCCAAAATGGGGTCACTTGGGGGGATTTTGTGCTATCTGGGCATTCCATGGCCTCCGAAACTGTGATAGGCAGTGAGGAATGAAATCAAAAATTTACACCCTTAGAAATCCTGAAGGTGGTGCTTGGATTTTGGGGTACCGTACGCGGTTAGGCTCCCAAAAGGTCTCACACTTGTGGTATCCCCGTACTCAGGAGAAGCAACAGAATGTATTTTGGGGTGTAATTTTACATATAACCATGGCATGTTTGAGCAATATATCATTTAATGACAACTTTGTGCAAAAAAAAATAAAAATAAAATAATAATGTATTTTTTCCACAACTTTTGTCAAAATATAAAATATTCCATGGACTCGACATGCCTCTCAGCAAATAGCTTGGGGTGTCTACTTTCTAAAATGGGGTCATTTGGGGAGGTTTTGAACTGTCCTGGCATTTTATGCACAACATTTAGAAGCTTATTGTAATTTTTTTTTCATGCAGCCTGTGGGCTGAACGAAAAAAAAATATTGATCGGTGGGTATGCCCACCATTAGATACCTCCCTTCATCCACCCACTTCTAATGGTGGGCATACATGCACCATTTATATATGCCGAAGCATGGGGGCATCCTCCCGCAAAAGGTAGGAGCAGATCGCTCCTCCACCCCTTATGCCCCCATGCTTCGGCATATATGCTCTTTTTTAACTGTGGTGGTGAAATCACCCCCGACAGTGCTGGAGTCGCGGCTTTATGTATCATGGGAGCAAACGTTGTTGCTGTCAAGATAAAAAAATCCGCGCTGCAACTGAATGGCGTACCTGCTAAGCAAATGATGGTTAACAATAAAACAAAGTAACATTACAGTATAACAGTAAGACGTACCATACCTGCAAATCAAATACAAAAAAAATAGCAAAAAATAACACATTTAACACAATCTGTGCCTAAAATATATATATGCCGAAGCATGGGGGCATCCTCCCGCAAAAAAGTTATGCCACGTACATACATTCAAACTTTTCCACGGGCAAGCCCTCCGTCGGAATTTTGACTGTATGTACGTGGCATTAGGAGCAAAATCGCTCCTCCACCCCTTATGCCCCCATGCTTCGGCATATATGCTCTTTTTTAACTGTGGTGGTGAAATCACCTCCGACAGCGCTGGAGTCGTGGCTTTACGTATCGTGGGAGCAAACGCTGTTGCTGTCAAGATAAATAAATCCACGCTACAGCTGAATGGCGTACCTGAAAACAAAAAACGGTTAACAATAAAACATTGCAGAATAGAATACAGTACAAAGGAGCAGAACAATAGAGAGAGAATAGAGAGAGAGAGAGAGAACAATAAAACGACAACTATTTTTGGTTTTTTTATTTTATATATTTTTTTTTTTTTTGTTTTTTTTACTTTTTTTTTTTTTTTTAACACTTATTTATGTAACTTTAACACTTCTGTTGTGTCGGTTTGGGTCTCTCAAAATGTGATGGCATCTTGGGAGACCCTGTGAACGTGTGCCTAGCCTGTGCAATGCTGTACCCTACGCTAATACTCAACTAGTTCATGGTAGCGTTCAAAACACTCACCCTGACAAAGACCAGGATTGCCAGGACAGCGGGGACAATAAGAACGGGTGTCACGCCTAAATCCGCGCTTTCTGCAGACACGACATTTTCTTTGGGGGGCTCGTTGGGTAGGGGTACTCGGGAGGACATAAGAATAATGCCTCTCATGCAGCCGGCTTACTGCATCTGGTAGGGGAAGGTGAGGTGGAGCACCGCCTGGATACAGAAGGGCTCTGACGATATCCTCCTGGAATTTGAGGAAGGATCCAGTCCGTCCTGAAGCTTTGTGTAGTACATAAGCATTCAGTATAGCCAATTGGAATAAATAAACAGACACTTTTTTGTACCAGCGTCTGGACTTACGGGCAACTAGATACGGCGCCAACAACTGGTCATTGAGGTCCACCCCTCCCATGTTAAGGTTATATTTGTGGACACAGAGGGGTTTCTCCACAATACCAGTCGCCGTAGGAATTTGGACCGTCGTGTCTGCATGAAGGGAGGTAAGAACGAAAACATTCTTATTATCCCTCCACTTCATAGCGAGCAAATTATTACTGCGCAAGCAGGCTCTCTCCCCCAGCCTAAGACGGGACTCTACAAGCCGCTGGGGAAAGCCCCGGCGATTAGGTCGCACGGTGCCACATGCTCCAATCTGCTGATCAAACAAGTGACTAAACAGTGGCACGCTTGTGTGATAATTGTCCACGTACAAGTGGTACCCCTTTCCGAATAAGGGTGACACCATGTCCCACACTATCTTGCCAGCGCTTCCTATGTAGTCAGGGCAGTTCTCCGGCTCTACGTGACTATCTTTACCCTCATAAACCATGAAACTACGTGTATAGCCTGTGGCCCTGTCACAGAGCTTATACATCTTGACCCCGTATCTGGAACGCTTGTTGGGGACGTATTGTTTGAATGACAAGCGACCAGAAAACTTAATCAGGGACTCATCAACGCAGACAACTTGATCGGGAGTAAACAAGTCTGCAAAACGTTGGTTGAAGTGGTTTATGAGGGGCCGAATTTTGTAGAGCCGATCGTATTCAGGGTCTCCACGAGGACAACAGAGTTCATTGTCGCTGAAGTGCATGAACCGCAAAATCTGCTCGTATAGTGCCCTGGACATGGAAGCAGAGAACACGCGCATATGGTGAATTGGGTCAGTGGACCAATATGACCGCAACTCACTCTTTTTGGTTATGCCCATGTTGAGGGAGAGGCCCAGAAAGATTTTAAATTCGGAAACCGTAACTGGTTTCCATTGTCTGGCAAGGGCGGACTGGGGAATAGTGGCGATGTGTTGAGCAGCGTACAAATTGGTTTGGTCCACAATAGATCTATAGAGATCTTCGGTGAAAAACAGTGAGTAAAAGTCAAGTGTCGTAAAATCAACTGTTTCCACGTTAATGCCAGGTTGGCCAGTGAATGGGGGAAGTACGGGTTCTGCAGAAGTGGTGGGCACCCAAATAGGATTGGCGAATTCTGCAGGAAGGGCACTATGGGTACGACGGGCCTGTCTTTGTCTTCTTCTTGGTGGCAGCGGGACACTACTTGTGCTTGCCACCTCGCCAGCTTGAACTGCACTTATGGGACTCGCCACGTCACCATGTGTTACTGCAGTGCTGGATGTAGGTCCAGGGTGTACTAGGCCGCTGGTGCTTGCCAGTTCACCAGAAGGATGAGCGGCTCTAATACGTCTCTGCTCCATACGAGTGGCCTGCGGTTTATGCACCTCAACAACAGAATACATTCGGGATCGGGCACACCTGTCCCTAACAGAGGCCTCATCTCCGTCGTCAGAGCTATCTGTCATGGAGCCGCTGTCCTCTACAGGATCGTATTCTGAGCCTGAATCTGACAGATGAGTGACGTCCTCTTCACTATCTGTCATGCTCAGAAACGTGTAGGCCTCTTCACTAGTGTACCTTCGCTTTGCCATTTTGGGCTCTAAATTTAGGGGTACACTAGTGAGACTCACAGGTAAAAAAGCACCTAGCCTGTCAGCGACTGTTTCAAAACGCTACAAAAAAAACTGTTAGCGATCGCAGGGATCAAGCCTGACTCTGCGAACGCTGCAGTTATGTGTGTTGTGTTTTGTAAGTGACAGTGATCGATCGATACTGCACTTGGGTGGGCTGGGCTGGGCTTGGCGGAGGGGCTAAACGCAGGTGCTAGCAGGTATCTGGGCTGATCCCGCTAACAATGCGTTTTGGGAAACCTAAAATGCTGGCAACGCTAATATAGATCTGATCAGATACTATATTACTAAGGGAGGTGTATGCTTTGCGCGTGGGTGTTAGCGGTACTGGCACTAACCTGACGCTGGGGCGACGCAGGCCTTATCTGACCCTCAAACTTATATCACCCGCCGGGTGATCAGGGGGTTAAACCTTTATTAGGTAATAAATGGCGGGTGCCCTGAAACAAAAAAAAAATAACTAACCAACCAGCGTCACCTGTAACAGTTATATGGTGATCACTGGTGAAAGGGTTAACTGGGGGGCAATCAGGGGGCTATGCGGTAGTATATGGGGGTCCCTGACGCTATAAAAAGCTGCAGCGAACCTAAATACCTACCTGCCTAACTAGCGTCACCTGTAACACTAATACAGCGATCAGAAAAACGATCGCTTATTAGTGACACTGGCGACGGGGGGTGATCACGGGGTTAAACCTTTATTGGGGGGGTTAGGGGGGCACCCTAGAGCTAAAGGGGGCTAACCCTAACTGCCCTAACAGTTATTACAGTCACAAATGACACCAATGCAAAAAAAAAAAAAAAAAAAAAAAAAAAATATGCAATTTGTGTCACTGTGACTGGGGGGGGCAGGGGTGATTGGGGGGTGATCAGGGGGGTGAAAAGTGTGCCTGGCGTGTTCTACTGTAAGTGTAGTGTTGGGTGCTACTCACGATCCTCTCTCCTCGGTGCCGGAACGAAAAAGACCGACACGAGGAGAGATTACTTCACTTCCTCTGCCTGTGTTTACATTACAGGAGAGGAAGTGATGTCACCGAGCATTTTCATTCGTCGGGAGCGATCGCGAGGGGGTGGCCATGAATGAATGGCCGTCCCCTCGTCCGGGATCGCTCCCGAACGAATACCGACCGCCGCAGGCACCGGGCGGGGGCCCGTCGGGCCCCCGACCCGCGGGCAGGCAAGGACGTACATGTAAGCCCTTATGCCTGCCCGTGCCATTCTGTCGACGTACATCGTCGTGCGGCGGTCGGCAAGTGGTTAAAGAGGGTTAGTGTTTACAGGCAGGTTTAGAATGAGCGTTAAAATAGATCCCTTGTACTTAATTGTAAGGTTACTAATTTTACCCTATTCCAGGCACCGAGGGTAGAAGATATAAGGTTTGTATATTTTTAAACATTTTTCCATAGTTTTTTCAGAGATACAATGCAGTCATTTTAGATATGTTGATATCTCCATTAAAAAATACCACCCCCTTAGAAGAAGCTGTGTCTCCCTCATTTTTTTTTCAGTAATTTTAGATGACGAGAAGGGGTTTAGCATGTAATAACACACCTTGCAGTTTAGTTCAATTTTAAGTGGCAAGATTACAGGAAGGTTTTTTTGTGGGAAGAACCTTTGGGTTAAGCTTAATACTACACCTGTTAGATACAATACTTTCACATTATATTATTATATTGAATAAAGAAGTCTTAATGATTGGTGGCCCTTTGTACCTTTAAAATGTAAAGTACGCAGTATAGAGGAACCTTTAGTGTTTATGTACATTGTAGTGCAAAAAACAAAGCAACAAAAAATTTAGGTTTAATTTTGTCTAATTTAGGTTTTGTCATGTTTTATTTTTGTTTTTTCCTAAGCACTGAGGTATAACATTAAGAATTGACACATTTTATCAGTTAACATAGTAAAAAAGTGACAGATAGTATTATTGGTACTTGTAACCTTGTTTTTTTATGAGCACTTATTGTACCACACAGTACAGAGTTCCTACATTTTGGAAACTCCCTGGTAGTTGCTGTTGGCAGAGGCGAACATTAGTTAATAAGTGGCATGGGTTTGGGTGGTATAGACCAGTGGTCATCGACCCTGTCCTCAGGGCCCACTAACAGGCCAGGTTTTATGTATTACTATGGGGAGATGCAGACTAGAATACTGCAATCACTGAGCAGCAAATGATATCACCTGTGATGTATTTCAGTTATCTTGCAAATCTGGCCTGTTAGTGGGCCCTGAGGACAAGGTCGATGACCACTGGTATAGACAACCTCTCCTACTGTAGGAGGTTTAAGGTCTTTCCAGCACATTACCAGTGTCAAGCAGGCTGCTAATAAAATATGGATTAATACATTTCTCAACTGGAATGGGACTAGTTCTGTTCCTAGGGAACATAGAGCCAATTCTGAGGAAAAGTGGATATTTATTGCTAACACTTCTTCTGATATGAGTTTGAAGATTTTTAGCCAATAGTAGGTTAGAGAGGGACACAACCACAGTACATGAAGTAAGTAACCCTCCTTTTCGCAGTTTCACAAGCAAGCGGAGGATGTGTGTGTTGGAAATTTAGATTTATGTTGTGGGGTTAACTACCAATTTAGAAGTAACTTTTGGGTTTGTTTCCATAGGTTAACACTTTTTGTTGACGCAGCGACCATCTAGTTGGTGGGGAATGCTGGAAGTTTTCCACAAAGAAACTAGCATGTTTTTTAGCTGGAAATTGTGAGTGTAAAATATTTTAACTAATTAAATGTGATTGAGGATTACTGTACCATGAGGTCTGTTCCTTTGTGTTCCATGGGAATAATGGTGGTGTGTAGCTAATGGCCGGATCACCAGGAGTGACGTGCTGAGTGAATCTCCCTTTGCCTGTTTGGTCATGATATATTGAGATTAAGAGGTCTTCATATAACATCCAATGCCCCACTTTGCTATGAGGGTCCAAAGAGGAGGGTAAGCGGCAGTGTGATCGGGTGCTGCTGGGGGTTTTATCTCCTGTTCATATACAGTGACTACCCTATTAAGTGTGTTATTTTCAATATCAACCATGGACTAATATTCAGTGGACTCATTCAATAAGCGCTGCAGCCATTGTTTAGAATTTTTATTTGCTGTTCATCAATACTGTGTTGGCCGTTTTAAAGGTTACCATTATTTATAAAGTGTGTTAAGCGCAGCAGTTTTCCATCTCTCTAAATTTGCAGAGAGCAATTATTATTATTATTTTTTTCAAAATGTTACACATTTCCCTTTATTTAGCAAAAAATAAAACACACAGTGATGATACTGATTAAATACCACCAAAATAAAGCTCTTGTTGTGTGAACAAAAATGATAAAAATTGAGTTAGGGTACAGTTTTGCATGACTGCACAATTGTCATTAAAAGTGTGACAGCGCTGAAAGTTGAAAATTGGCTTGGGCAGGAAGGGGGTAAAAGTGCCCGGTATTGAAGTGGTTAAAAGCAGTCAAAAATCATGGCCATGACAGCTCTACTTTTGCAGGTTTTGTAATTTAGATTTTAATGTGTTCAAAAAAGGAAAATAATTAGCTGTTGCCAAATTGTTCAATTGTGGTGTATTTCCCAAGTATTTTCCCATATTTCCCAAGTATCCAAGTATTTGATCCCATCTTGTTTCCACACATAAGTAAATGAGGAGATGAGTTTCCTTTTTTAACAGCAGGGAGCCCCAAATCTAAAATATATGATGTAGACTAACAGACCTTGTAGCATGACACTCGATTAAATAAACCCAGAGCTGAATGTACCGAGAGAGTTTTCCACATCAGTTAACCTTTAATATAATTTTGTCTTCTAATAGGCTAATAGTATACATTATATTACATACCCAAAAAACAGATATGCTGAGATGTGAGTGTATATAGGTTGCCAATGAACCATTGGCAACCTATATACACTCACATCTCAGCATATCTGTTTTTTGGGTATGTAATATAATGTATACTATTAGCCTATTAGAAGACAAAATGATATTAATTATACTAATACGTAGAAAATGAGTGGGGAGAGAGGGCAACCTTGACGTGTTCCAATGGATCTATAAAAAGGGGTAGTTATTTTGGATTGTGACAGGATATTTTTCTGGCTTGGGTAAGGTTTAATTAATGCTCTAATCATTTCTGGAAAGCAGAAGAGGCAGCTGCTACATTATAGACTTTTTCCAAATGAGAGAATATGTTTGAATGCTTTAAAATACTGCACATTAAAGCCGTCTGGCCCAGAAGATGTATTATTGAGTAAGGAATCTATAATACAAGTTTCTATCAAAGTAAGTGGTGTGTTTAAAAGATGTAAGTGATGAGGAGAGAATTGGGGGTGTTTCGATTGTCAGACAAATTCACTGATTAGATTAGGTGTAGGCTGGAATGTATCAAGGTCTGAGTTGAGGTTGTATAATGGGCAAAGACTCTCAAATGATCTAAAGGAAGTAGTGGGTCACTAGTACCCAAGTGCAGTGTTATGCTGCTCAGGCTTAACCACTTCAAGACCAGGCCTTTTTTCTGACACTTGTTGCTTACAAGTTAAAACCAGTACTTGTTTCTAGAAAATTACTTAGCACCCCAAGCATTTTTTATATTTTTTTTAGCAGAGACCATAGAGAATAAAATTATGGTTGTTGCAATATTGTATGTCACACTGTATTTGCGCAGCGGTATTTCAAACACAATTTTTTTTAATAAAAAATTACTTTCAAGAATTCAAAAAAGGAAAACAGTAAAGTTAGTCCATTTGTGTATAACGTGAAAGAAGATGATATGCTGAGTAAGTAGATACCTAACATGTCATGCTTTAAAATTGTGCACACTAGTGGAATGGCAAAAAACTAGGGTACTTCAAAATATCCATAGGCAACATTTTCCAACATTTTAATTGCTACCCGTTTAAAGTTACAGAGTCACGCGGGCACGGAGGGATGGGCCACTTTAACCACTTCCCGCCCGGCCTATAGCAAAATGACAGCCAGGGGTTCAGTTATCCTGACTGGGCATCATATGATGTCCTTCGGGATAACAGCCGCTGCGCGCACGTGGGGGTGCGCATCACAGTGATCGTGGTACTGATTGGCAACAGTATGTACTAAAAGAGAACAGTGATGCCCAGCAATTCCACCCATCAGTGTCATCAGTGTCACCCATTAGTTCCATCAGTGCCACCCATCAGTGTCCATCAGTGCCACCTATCAGTGCCCATCCATGCCCATCAGTGCCCACTTATCGGTGCACACCCTTGCCACCTATGAGTGCCACCCATAAGTACCCAGCAGTGCCACTCATAAGTACCCATCAGTGCCACCCATAAGTACCCATCAGTGCTGCCTATGAGTGCCCATCAGTGCCAGCTATGAGTGCCACCTATCAGTGCCCATCAGTGCCACCTCATCGGTGCCCATCAGTGCCGCCTTATTAGTGCCCATCATAGAGGAGAAAACATACTTACAGTGGTGTGAAAAAGTGTTTGCCCCCTTCCTCATTTCCTGTTCCTTTGCATGTTTGTCACACTTAAGTGTTTTTCGGAACATCAAACCAATTTAAACAATAGTCAAGGACAACACAAGTAAACACAAAATGCAATTTGTAAATAAAGGTGTTTATTATTAAAGGTGAAAAAAAATCCAAACCATCATGGCCCTGTGTGAAAAAGTGATTGCCCCCTAAACCTAATAACTGGTTGGGCCACCCTTAGCAGCAACAACTGCAACCAAGCGTTTGCGATAACGTGCAATGAGGCTTTTACAGCGTCCTGGAGGAATTTTGGCCCACAAATCTTTGCAGAATTGTCCTAATTCAGTTACATTAGAGGGTTTTCGAGCATGAACGGCCTTTTTAAGGTCATACCACAACATCTCAATAGGATTCAGGTCAGGACTTTGGCTAGGCCACTCCAAAGTCTTCATTTTGTTTTTCTTCAGCCAATCGGTGGTGGACTTGCTGGTGTGTTTAGGATCATTGTCCTGCTGCAGAACCCAAGTTCGTTTCAGCTTGAGTACACGAACAGATGGTCGGACATTCTCCTTCAGGATCTCTTGGTAGACAGCAGAATTCATAGTTCCTTTTATCACGGCAAGTCTTCCAGGTCCTGAAGCAGCAAAACAGCCCCAGACCATCACACTACCACCACCATATTTTACTGTTGGTATAATGTTCTTTTTATGAAATGCAGTGTTCCTTCTACGCCAGATATACTTGGACACACACCTTCCAAAGAGTTCCACTTTTGTCTCATCGGTCCACAGAATGTTGTCCCAAAAGTCTTGGGGATCATCAAGATGTGTTGTGGAGAAATTGAGACGAGCTTTGATGTTCTTTTTGCTCAGCAGTGGTTTTCTCCTTGGAACTCTGCCATGCAGGCCATTTTTGCCCAGTCTTTTCCTGATGGTGGAGGCATGAACGCTGACCTTAACTGAGGCAAGTGAGGCCTGCAGTTCCTTGGACATTGTTGTGGGGTCTTTTGTGACCTCTTGGATGAGTCGTCGCTGCGCTCTTGGGGTAATTTTGGGCGGCTGGCCACTCCTGGGAAGGTTCACCACTGTTCCATGTCTTCGCCATTTGTGGATAATGGCTCTCACTGTGGTTCGCTGGATTCCCAAAGCTTTGGAAATGGCTTTATAACCCTTTCCAGACTGATAGATCTCAATTACTTTCTTTCTCAATTGTTCCTGAATTTCTTTGGGTCTCGGCATGATGTGTAGCTTTTAAGGATCTTCTGGTGGACCTTACTGTGTCAAGCAGCTCCTATTTAAGTGATGCCTTGATTGTGAACAGGTGTGGCAATAATCAGGCCTGGGTGTGGCTAGAGAAATTGAACTCAGGTGTGGACAACCACAGTTATAGTATGTTTTAACAAGGGGGGCAATCACTTTTTCACACAGGGCCATGATGGTTTGGATTTTTTTTCACCTTTAATAATAAACACCTTCATTTACAAATTGCATTTTGTGTTTACTTGTGTTGTCCTTGACTATTGTTTAAATTGGTTTGATGTTCCGAAACACTTAAGTGTGACAAACATGCAAAGGAACAGGAAATGAGGAAGGGGGCAAACACTTTTTCACACCACTGTATTTACAAAAATTTTTAACAGAAACAAAGAAAAACTTGTTTTTTTTCCAAAATGTTGGTCTTTTTTTATTTATTGAGGTGATCAAATACCACCAAAAGAAAGCTCTATTTATGTGAACAAAATGATAAAAAATTTGTTTGGGTACAGTGTTTTATGGCCATGCAATTGTCATTCAAATTTTGACAGTGCTGAAAGCTGAAAATTGGTCCGGGCAGGAAGGTGTCTAAGTGCCTGGTATTGAAGTGGTTAAAAATGTTTTTCTTATTTATTTAATTCATTTTTATTTATTTTTTTACACTGTCGCTTTAATTTTTTTTCATCACGTTTATTGCTGTCAAAAGGAATGTAACGTGTCAGCAGTGGCGGCTCATGTTCTTTTTTTGGGGGGGTGGCACTAACACTCTCCCTCCACCACCTGCTGTCCTTCACCGTGGATGCGGGCAGTGAGTGCAGTGGTCGGTGCTGCTGTGGCCATCTTCCAGTATGGCAGGCTATGGTGTTCTCTCCTGGAGTCCTCTCAGCGGTTTGTCTCCACACTGCTCCTCTCGTCGCTAGGTGTCCAATAGGATCGCCTGATGTTTTGGCCAATAGGAAAATGGGATTTATGACTGCTTTCTGATTGGCCGGGAGCCATTAGGATCAGTGTTGTAACAGTGAATATTCATTTGCTGTTGCAACACACCTGGGAGGGCCTCAGATGTATCCTCTGTGACCCGAGCCCACAATATATATATTTTTTTTTCACAATAAGTTTTATTGAAATAATTGAAACAAAAATAAGAACAAATATGTTTAAGCCTAGTAGAGACTATGGCTCTAATCAGGTGCTAAAAAATGAAAACCTGGCCACTGTAATTCATGCCCGGTGCCCTAAAAGGCAGCATGGCATGATTGTTATACTCACTGTGGAACTTAATCCTCTGCATTGTGTAAAAAGGCTGTTTTTATCCTGTATGCACAGATCCTTCCCTCCTGCATTGTCTATCTGGGGAAAGCCAGCTAACACAGGCAGAGTAGCTAGCCTGCACATGCTCAGTTGTGTGTTTTATGCTGGAGAGAATAATTACTTGTTAATCAGAGCTAGCCAGGTCACATAATATTGGTATCACATATGTGGGCATGTATACAGGCTGAAGTGGACATTTCCACCCTCTTGAATTCTCAGCACTGGAGAAACTGTGCAGTTTATCATGTAACCGAGGTATACAACAGTATATCAGCCAAAAAGATATGTAGTGGTAATATTTTAATGTAAAAAGAAGATTTGTAAGCTGTGGGCACTGTGGGGCGGGGGGGCGGCAGATTAACTATTTTCATATTACTGGGTTTTGTAACACTTTAAGGCCCCAGTAAATTGGAAGTGACGTTGTAACGTTGCTTCCTGGTTTCTAGTTTCGAGACCCGATTCTGGCTTTGTTTGGGTCTCTGTCCAGCCAGCGGACGTTCCGGCTGGTCACTCGGGCCTCCCGATGGGATCTTAGAGCTCGGGTGGAGCAGCGGAAGGCGGCGGTAGGGAGGACATGCCCTCCTGTTGCTTGTGATAACAGTTGAGCAGCTGCTTAGCCACATTATTTGTTTTTACAAGAAAGCCAACTGTTGGCTCTAAAAATGGAACCAGAATGATGCCTGCATCTGCAGGTATCTCTGCGGGAGAACCACTTGAAACAGAATGATGTACAGGTACGTATTTTTTGCGGAAAGTGATTAAACTGGGGCGGAGAGATAAACACAAATGAAAGGCCCATAAAAAACCTCTGTATCCTCCTCAATATGATTTTAAAAACGAAATGATGATTCCAATGTATCTTGAAACTATATTTAACAACACAGATTTTTGCTTTGAACTCTGTGCAAATTCTATGGACTGGATATGTTTTTTACCTTGTATCTTTTTCTCTATGTACTGGCTCTGAAGAAAGAAGAAGTAATTCCCTCTGAAGAAAGGAGAAGTAATTCCCCCGCTCTACCTGTTTAGTTTTTACTGTGGTTCACCAAGTTTTCACCATGGTAATGCCTCCATTGTCATTATCAGAAAGGTAGCAACCCTAGGCCACACCTACAATTGGGATGCAACCCATTGGAAGCAATTCCTTCTATACCCTCCACACAGTAACTTGCCACTAGGCAGCCTCGGGTGGCACCAATCCAGCACTGTCTTCCACTCAAACTTCAGGAGGGAAAGGTCTCTTTCCAGAGAGACTTCCACATGTGTTAAACCTTCACTTATGATTTGTACTCTTGGTGTGGTAGCGCCATTTATATTTGATTTTATGATTCCTGAGGGATTTGGTAATGGCAGTGAGTTTTTTTTGCATTTTTAAGTGTGTATGTATCCTCTTCAACCTGGACCACCTTACTACTCACCCAGGGGTTGGTGTGCTTCTATGAATCCAGGACTCTCAGTGTAAAGGGTGAATCTCTAATGTGCAAGTTGTTAACAATCCCTAAGATGGATGAGAAAGTCCCACCCATGGAATACCAGCTAAGGATTTTTCATTTTACTGTCCCCATTGAGCAATGGCACTTAGAATTGCAAAAACCATGCCTGCTCTCCAAAAATATCTTGCATTGGGAAACAGTTACAAAGTATGGAAAAAACAAGGGTGTAACTGTGCTGGCAAAGAAAAACAAGAAAAATAAAACTATAAAAAAGCATCAGCAATACAGTTCGACAACACAGAAAATACAAATAAAATCAAAAAAGCTGGTCTACAAAATTAATAAAAAAATAGTCCATACACTGTGCCAAGAAAATTGTAGCCAAAAATGCAGTCACAGGTAATATAAAAATATATATAAGTCTCTGGTTAATGAACACCGCAGCATTTAACCACTTACAGACCGGACCATTTTGCTGGTCAAGGACCAGACCACTTTTTATGATTCGGCACTGTGTCGCTTTAACTAGTAATTGCGCGGTCATGCGGCGTGGCTCCCAAACAAAATTGACGTCCTTTTTTTCCCACAAATAGAGCTTGCTTTTGGTGGTATTTGATCACCCCTGCAGTTTTTATTTTTTGCTCTATAAACAAAAATAGAGCGTCAATTTTGAAAAAAACGCATTATTTTTTACTTTTTGTTATAATAAATATCCCCCAAAAATATATAAAAAGACATTTTTTTCCCTCAGTTTAGGCCGATACGTATTCTTCTTCACATTTTTGGTAATAAAAAAATCACAATAAGCGATTATTGATTGGTTTGCACAAAAGTTATAGTGTTTACAAAATAGGGATAGTTTTATGGCATTTTTATTAATAATTTTTTATTATTATTTTTTTTTACTAGTAATGGCGGCGACCAGCGATTTTTATTGTGACTGTGACATTGCGGCAGACACATCGGACATTTTTGACACATTTTTGGGACCATTGTCATTTATACAGCAATCACTGCTATATAAATGCAGTGATTCCTGTGTAAATGGCACTGACAGTGAAAGGGTTAACCAGTGGTTGGCAGTGTAGGGGTTAAGTGTTCCTAGGGGTGTGTTACTAACTGTGGGGGTGGGTGCTTTCGTTTAGTGAACACTGATCTCTGCTCCAATCACATGGAGCAAAGATCAGCGTCACTAGTTGCTAGGCAGAATGGGGAAATGCTGTTTACACGGCATTTCCTCCATTCAGCCGCCCCGTGAGACGATCGCAGGTTTGCCCACGGAGATCGAGTCTGCGGGACCCACGATCGGACTCACAGGCGTCCTGACCGGCACGCGAGCGCGCCGCCGGTGGCGTGCTCGCGATGGCAGGGCAACATTGAAGATTGGACGTACCTGTACGCCGATATGCCTGCCCGTGCCATTCTGCCGACGTACATCGGCTTGCGCCGGTCGGGAACTGGTTAAGCAATCATTTAAAGGTGATTGGCTAAACCCAGCCTAGGGCCTCTAAGCTTGCAGATGTCCACACCTCAGATCAGGGCCGGATACACTTATATACTGCATCCGTCAAAAAAAATCAGTGCGTTGTCTTGAATGACTCTGGAAAGAGAGAGGAATGTGCAAGGGCTGTGTGTGCATCTAACCCTCCCAATGGAGATGGTTTCACCTTTAAATGCTTGCTATCGGGTAAGCATAATCTACTTCTTTTGACCGGGCACTTTTTGGATTTTATGCATGTGCACTGCGGTGTTCATTAACCAGAGACTTATATATATTTTTATATTACCTGTGACTATATTTTTGGCTACAATTTTCTTGGCACAGTGTATGGACTATTTTTTTTATGAAAGAGGAGAGCCAGCTTTAAAAAAAAAAATTAAAAGTCAGCAGCTGCAAACACTGTAGCTGCTCACTTTTAATAAGCAGACTTACCTGTCCAGGGCGCCCTCGATGTCAGCTGCCTGAGGCTGACCCCTCCCTCGGCTCTCGGGTCCCGGCGCCACCATTTCAACTAAGGGAAACAGGCAGTGGAGCCTTGCGGCTTCACTGCCCGTTTCCTACTGCGCATGCGCGAGTCGCGCATCGCTTTGTGAATGGGGTGCGCTGTGTTCTGGGACACACAGTTCCCAGAACACACAGCGCCCCATTACCCAGAAGATGCCATACAGAGGAGAGAAGACCGAAGATCACCACGGAGGAGGAAGAGGCAGATTAGGATGATATGCCTAGCAACAGGCATTTCTGGAAAGTTTAAAAAAAATATATTTTTGCTAAATTTTAATGTATTTTTGTTTTTCAGGGTGGCCCTCCACTTAAATTTTATAGCGCAGCTTTTTTATTTTATTTAGTTATGAAAATATACCTCGGATGGTATTATACACCTACTAAATTAGCTCAGTTACATCATTCACTATTTCCCAAATGATGTGGAATGTGCAACATGGATGGCATCTTGTCACTTATATGGTGGGAATGAGCTATCTCCTTTTTGGACAAACATAAATACTTTCCTCATCGTCTTAACTGGCATAAATGTTACCATGATGCCACAGATGGCTCTTGTGGGAATTGGGTTGGTCCATCTTGGTACACTCCTTTGTTACCCATGTCCTCATAGTGGTTAGATTCTATAGCTTGTAAATGGAAATTGTAACGACACCCCGAGTATGAACAGGGTTAAAGTAGTTCAGGATATTCCATTTCCAAACACCAAGGCAGCTACCGAAAACTCCAGTCAGCCGGACAAGGAACCCATACAAATAATTCTCCCCCAAATACGAGACGAGGCTCTGTATTGAGGTTCAAACAGGAATGAATCTTTATTGAAACAAAAGCATGCTTTTTTATACATTTGAGAATACTGCAGGCCCCACAAGAACAATGACCTGGATCCACCCACAACATCACACAATGGTTACATAACCAACCCCCAATACACATTATTCTGAGTTCATTAGCACACCTAAAGAGGGAAATCACTGAAAAAAAAAATTAAAAGCCAGCAGCTATAAATACTACAGCTGCTGACTTTTAATAAATGGACACTCACCTGTCCCAGGGTCCAGCAATGTCGGCAGCCGAGGCCGATCAATCGCTCAGCTCTCGGCTTCTGCCACCACCATTCTAAGTGAGAGAATCAGGAAGTGAAGCATTGCGGCTTCACTTCCCGGTTCCCTACTGCACATGCGCGAGTTGCGCAGTGCAATAGGAGTGGTCTGCACTGTCTCTGGGACCCTGTCTCAGCAGACAGTGTGCCGGGACAGGAAACAGCATAGACTCCCGTGGGAGTCTATGCCCGGAAATGGGTGCAAATACCTGTCTTAGACAGGTATCTGCACCACCCTCCCCCCTGAAGGGTGCCAACTGTGACACCAGAGGGAGGGAGGGTTCTGATGAGCGGAAGTTCTACTTTAGGGTTGAACCCCGCTTTAATAATAGGTGATGGGAAAACTGCCTCAGACAAGATTATTATTTTCTTGGTTTCCCTGCACCCAAAAGGGATTCCCGTCACAGAAATTCACTAATATTCCTACTTTCTAAAAGGTGATTGACATCCTCAATAATCATTGTAAAATGGAATGATTTTTTTCTAAAACCCACCTAGCCATGCATACATTTTACAAACTATGGCATTTGTGGCTCCAAGACCCCACCTGCAATTCAGTTACCTGAACTGGGCCGTAATTCATTCTTTTTTTTTCAACCCCCTATGTGGCTGCCCCCTTGTTGTTATTTTCATACTTCACCACATTCCCCACTGTTTCCTAACAGCCTTAACTCATGGCCCACTCCAGCTCATTCCATGTCCCCCCTACGTGGGGATAAGCTACTGGGCTCCCTTCATTTCATTTCAATTTTTTCTTGAGTTGTGTACTGAAATTGTAACCTAATAACACTTTGTACCCATCATCCGTACACTCTACTTTACTAGACTGTATGTACTATATATTCGGTTTGCTATACTTGCCTTACTATGTATTATGAAACTGTCATGCTGATAGACAGAAATCAATGCCTTTCATTTGTGTTTGATCTTTAGATATGTTTATATCTTACTTTGATGTACAGTTTTCTTTATCCATATCTCAAAATCCCCCAATAAAACTTCAATAATAACAACAACTCCTCCACTCTTCCGAGACATTGACCGACTCTTGCGACAATGGGACCTTTATCCCATTTCTCTCTTGGGTCCCATCAATGTCTTGAAGATGTCTGTCATGCCAAGACTTCTCTACTTGTTTGAAACTTTGCCGATCCCTGTTCCCCTATCCCAACTTAAAGCGACCCAGAGGTAATTTCTTAATTTTATCTGGCATTATAAAGCCCATAGGATAGCCAGTTCGGTTGTGCTCACTCCCAGAGCCGGAGGTGGATTGGGGCCCCTGATCTCCTTAAATACTATTTTGCTGCACATCTGAAACCGATCATTGTTTGGTCGCACAGGATGGCATCCAGCGTTTGGTCAGACATCGAAATGAGTATTACCACCCTGGTCCACCCCTGCTCGATGGTCTGGGCGGGGCTGGAAACTTCCATAAGCCAGCTTAGCAATCTTTGCCTACATCCTATGCTCTTCACTCTTTCCATATGGAAGAAATGTTCCCAGCGTTTTTCTCTGCCTTACCCATGTCCACCATTATTAAATGTATTGTTTAACCCTGACATCCCAGATAGTCTATCCTACACTAAAATGCTTCCCTGGACGCAGGCCGGAATCTTCCAACTCCATAACCTGGTGCACCCAATAACTCATACGCTCCTATCTTTTGAGGACATCCAACGGAAATTTCAGGTTCCCAAAGGCCTATTCTACTCCTATCTCCAATTTAGACACTATTTTAGCTCCAAAACCCCTACCCTTACTCTGGACAAACCTACCCCTTTTGAGTTTCTATGTTCCCAAAGCCCATACCAAACTCATCTCATCTCCGAAATCTACAAATACCTGCATGTCCCACCTTCTCTCCCCGCCATAAGTCACTCCTATATGCACAAGTGGTCCCAGATCATTAAACAGATAATTCCCATTCTCCAATGGCAAAAGATATGGGACGTTGCTTCCAAATCTTCACAATGTGTGGAACATAGGGAGACAATCTATGAGATTTTAATGTTTTGGTACAGAACCCCGGAGATAAATATGATCCTGGGGTCTCCCCACTGTGCTGGAGATGCCGGGATAATATTGGCTTCCTTTTCCACATCTTTTGGGAATGTCCCCTTATTCAAGCTTTTTGGTCCTCTATTCATACATATTTACAAAACCTTTTTGACACTAACATCCCTTTAACTCCAATCCAATTCCTTTTAGGCTTACCCTTTCCTGATATGTCCACAAATGCCCAGAAACTAAAGGGTTTTATTATTTTAGCGGCGAAACGAGCCATACCTCTGCGATGGCTATCACAATCTCCGTCCACGCTCTCACAGGTATTACAAGCCCTGGAACAGATTTGCAGAATGGAGCACCTTACCGCTACTATTCATGACACACTACCCAGGTTCTCCAGGGTTTTGTGACCTATGGGACCACTCCAATCTTAATCCAGGGTTCCCTCTAGCCCCCTCCGGCAATACACTCCCCCCTTAAATAGACGTGTGGCTGTATTACATCCTCTGTCACTGCCTATATTCCTCACAGGGATCCCCTGGGTACCCTCCTCCCGTCCTCTCCCCCTCCCCCCCTGCGTGGGATCTCCCCGAGGTGCCTCGGTCTGGTATAGGCTCTTTGAGGACCCCATGTATTCCAGATACAATGAATGGCTATTCGTATGATGTGGTATGTTCATACATTTGACCTGCCCACATGTTGGGTTCCTTCCCACTCCCCCCTCCCTTTTTTTATTTATTTATTTATTTATTTATTTTTTGCCGCTACTTCCCCCTGATCCTCACCAATGTCTCAGGGTAAATTAGTACACCTGATGCAATTGTGACCTGATTTTGTTTGACCTTTTGATTTCTTTGCTTTCCCTTTTTCTTGTGTTTGTTACATCATTGACACTGACAATTGTTTGATGTTATACTTTTCTATGTAATTTTGAAATCTTTCAATAAAACATACAATTTAATAAAAAATAACAACAAACCACTAATACATGTGGGATTGTTTTTGGGTACTGGTTAAAATGCAAATGAACACCAATGTAGTTGGATTTTTTTTTTTTGTTTTTGTTTTTAAGGAAGCTGACCATTAATGTTAGGGTATAAAGGTGGATTAAAAATCCACTGACTGTGCACATTAAACACCTCAACAGCAGAATTTTTCCTCATTTAATAAAAACTGTGGAAAAGATAAGATTAACTTGGGGTGTCCACTTTCCAAAAATAGTTCAAATTGGGAGTGTTTGTCCTGGCAGAAAGCGAAGGAAACTTTTTTTTTTTTAATGTTATAATTTTTTTCCCTTTTATAGTAACAAAGAAAAAAAAATCAAAATGTGATTATTAAGTACCACCAAATAAAAGGTTGATCTATCTGAAAAGAAAAAAAAGGTTATTCACTCCATTGGGTACAGTATTGTGGTTGTAACATGCCAGTATTGTGGTAGTTAAAGATCATTTTCATGATGCTGGTTATTTTATTTATTATGTTATTTTATATTTCTTCAGGATGAATAATAAGGAATACTAATGTGCCACTGTAGTCCTTCCCCATCCAAATTCCAACATCATTGACTACTTCAATACTGAACACTTTCACCCCCTTCCTGCCCAGGCTCTTGCACTTTAAAGGGTTACTAAACCCTCATATTTTTAACAAACATATCATACTTACCTCCCCTGTGCAGTTGGTTTTGCACAGAGTGGCCTCCTCTTCTGGGGTCCCTTAGTGGTGCTGGTGGCTCCTCCTCTTCTCCAGTGCCCTGTCAGAGAAGCAGTCTCCTGCAGGACACCCGTGTGGGTGTGCTTCTGAGTGCTGCTGCTATCCTGACACAGACAGCAGGACTCGGCACCGCCCCCCAGCACCCGCATTATTGGATTTAATTGACAGCAGTGGGAGCCAATGGCTGGGCTGCTATCAAAGACATGAGACACTGGACGGAGCTGGTGTGCTCGCTTCCATTGCGGGAATTACAGGGCTCAGGTACGTAAAAGGGGGGCTCGGGGGGGCTGCTGTACCCATGAAATGTTTAATTTTTTTTTTCACACAAACAGAGATTTCTTTCGGTGGTATATAATTACCACTGTTTTTTTTTTGTCCTATAAACAAAAAAAGACTAATGCCCCATACACACGGTCAGAAATTCTGACGGAAAAAAATCTGATTGGATTATGTTGTCAGAAAATCCGTTCGTGTGTGGGCTCTATCGGACTTTTTCTATCGGATTTTCTGACTCACAAAGTTTGAGAGCAGAATCTAACATTTTCCGACAACAAAATCTGATCATTTACATTTTGATTGTGTGTAGACAATTCCAAAGGACAAAGTGCCAGGCATGCTCAGAATAAACTAAGAGATGAAAGCTATTGGCTACTGGCCCGTTTATACTCCCAATGTACGTGTTTGACGTCACCTCATTCCGCACGATCAGATTTCCCAACAACTTTGTGCGACCGTGTGTATGCAAGACAAGTTTGGCCCAAAATCTGTTGGAGAAAATCAGACGGATTTTGTGGTCGGAATGTCCGACCGTGTGTATGGGGCATAACATTTTAAAAAAAAAGCAAGGTTGTCTCAGTTTCTGTTATAAAATTTTGCAAATAAGTAATTTTTCTTCATATATTTTGAACAACATTTATACTGTTCCATTTCTTTGGTAAAAATAACCCAAAATAATGTCTACAAGCTATGGTACCAACCATTTAAAATTGATCACACCTGATATGCTGACAGCCGATCTCCTTTCTTGAGGCCCTAACATGCCAGGACAGTACAAATACCCCCAAATTACGAATTTTTGGAAAGTAGACAGTCCAATGTACTTAGTAAGAGGTGTGGTGCATTTTTTGTAGTGTATATACCCAATGTGCAGCTCTAAGCCCTTGTACACACGGTCGGAGAATCCGTCGGAATGTGTCCTATCGGACTGTTTTGTCGGATAATCCGACTGTGTGTGGTATGCATCGGACTGATTCCGTCCAAATATCCATCGGACCAAATTTTCCAACATGTTGGAAATATTTCCCGACCAACTGGGCTGGTCGGACATACTCCGATCATGTGTAGAGATATTTGATCGGACCAAGTGGCACGCATGCTCACATTCAAATTCCGACACGGAAGTGCTCGTTCAGGTAAAACTACTGCTCGTAAGCGATATAGCACATTCGTCACGCTGCAATGTTAAAAATTCTTTCATCAAGCGCATTTTCTTGTTCTTTATTTGGATTACATGGTGTGTTTGTTTGCTTTGTTTTGTAGGTGATGTGGAAGAAGATTCCCGTTTTACCAGTGAAAGTGCCCAGATCTTGATCGGGGAGATAATGGGGTGCAATCGGGATTTGGAAATTGTACAACAAAACATCAATGATGTTAAAAATAAAATGAAGAACATCATTGATGTTTTGGGGAGAGTGTGAAAACAAAAAAACTAGATAGGGTTTTATTTTTGCTTTTTAACAAAAAAAATTGTTATTTTGCAAAATTTAAATTTGGAAGATGCACAGAGTGTGTAAACATGCGCTATCTCCCATCATGGGGGATCAATGTACATGTTTTGTGGAAAGTGTCTGAGATGAAGGGGTTGCAGCCCCAAAGCATGTACATTGATCCCCCATGATGGGAGATAGCACATGTTGACACACTGTGTGCATCTTCCAAATGTGTTTTTTTCAGGGGTCACACCCCATGTGATGAAGGCAATATCAGCCCAGTTTGTAAATACTCATGTCTGATATTGTCTTCACTTTTCAAAGTTGAACTTTGTAAGTTCCTGTGTTCTGTATTTTACGGTTTGATACATGCCTGTTTACACAAAAACAACAAGGAAAAAAATATCCGATTAAACTCTGTTTTGGATACACAAAATCTCTTGGTTTGTTGTAAAAACCTTTAATAAACGCACATGTGAATGTGCTTGTATTAAAAAGTTGAATTCTCAACAATGTGTGGCTTCCTTTTTCATTGGGCATAAAATGTATTTGTAGTCAAATTTGAGTTTGTGCTGAGAAGGAGTGCGATTTACTAAAGGCAACTCCACTTTGCACTCCAAGTGCAGTTTCAGGTGTACTTTTGCAGTGCACTTGTAGTGCATAGTGGATGTGCCTTTAGTAAAAAAAAAGAAACACCCAGAGTAAGGTGTAAATTTGGACAATCATGCCATTTTCCTGCCATGGTGCTGAAAATGAGCATGATTTTGGTCAGTAATGCACTACATACCTTCGTTAACAAAAAGAAGGTGTGTGTGTAGCAGACCCATAACATAATAAGATTATCTGAGGAAGAGACTGTCCCCTCATCTCACTCTGAACTTGGGTTTGCACTGTTGGTGAAAAAGGCACAACTTTAATAAAACTGGCAAAGTGGGAGGCCACAGTCTGCCATTCCTGTGGCGTTGAAGGACACTGTGTAGTGAAACAAGAACAAAAACTAGTAATTTGACAAATCAACATTGCATGCAGATTAGACACCCACATTTTTTGACAAAATTAGTATAACATTTTTTTAACTGAGTATTTAAAGCCTAAAGTATAAGGTCCCCTTATGAGAGACATAACCCCCCCCATATGATGGGCCCTTGCTAAAAAATGAGGGGGGATGTTTAGGACAGGTAACCCTCTCCACTTGAGAGCTGAATGCCTAAATAATGTGTGATACTTTGTGAAGCCCCTCCTTAGTTACACTATTGGCAGCCCACCGGACAGGTAAGAAGTGTCATAATAACTAAATGGAAGCACATTTTGACATTCTGCTATTACATAGCAAGAAAATGTATGTGTTAAAAAAATAAAAAGAGCATTTGAAAGTATTGAGGCAGGCCCTTACACTACATGCTTTGGTGAATTCGTCCATAAATGTCATCATGAAAAAGGTAGGTAGTGTGTATTGGGTTGGGTTGGGTCATAGCTGGGGTTTTTATTTTTTGCTAAACAAAAAAATTAATGTTTAATAGTTTGTTATAAAAATTTTCAAACAGGTAATTTTTCTGCTTCATTAATATGCACCGATGAGGCTGTACTGGTGAGCACTGATAGGCTGCACTGATGGGCACTAATAGGCACAGTTAAGGTGGCACTTATAGGCACAGTTAAGGCTGCACTGATAGGCACAGATAAGGTGGCACTGATGGGGACAGATAAGTCAGTACTGATGGGAACAGATAAGGTGGCACTGATGGCCACTGATAAGATGGCACTGTTGGGCCCTTATGGGTGGCACAGATGGGTGGCACAGATGGGTACTGATAGGTACCACTGATAGGTGGCACTGATAGGTGGCACTGTTGGGCACTGATGGGCACTGGTAGGTGACACTGATGGGCACTGATTGGCACTGGTAGGTGACACTGATGGGCACCGATAGGTGGTACTGATGTGCAACGCTATCCAGGCACTGATTATGGGCACTGATAGGTGGTACTGTGGGCACTGATAGATGGCACTGTGGGCACTGACAGGCGGCACTGTGGGCACTAACAGGTGGCGCTGGCGGGCGGCACTTTTAGGGGGCACAGGTGGGCACTGAGGATCTGGGCACATTGTAGTAATCGGGACTGTCCCGCTCACTGCCATCAGCGCGAGGAGAAAAAATAGCCGATTACCGGCTGTGGTGACATTAAGTGATCAGCTGTCATTGGCTCACGTGTTAAGGGGTCAGGATTGACCCTTAACTCCAATCTGTGATCCAGCGAGTCTCATAGACTCGCTGATCACAGAGCGTGCCGCTCGCGCCATTCAGGGGGTGCACAGGCAGCTCGTGCACGGTACAGGGTCAATAGATATTGTCCCGGCAATGCAGGTCGCACTGTAGCCATCATTCGGCTATAGCGCGGATCCCTAGAGGTAAAGTAAAGTGTTGGCAATTATAGTGTAGGTGCTCATTAGTAGATGAAAAAAGTTCAAGCGCTCAGTGTGTGTTCAGCCTCATACACACAATAGGACTTTGTACAAACTTTCCCTTGGATTTTTGTACAAAGGGCATCGGCCCTGAACTTGTATTGCATAAACACAGCAGGACTTTTTCAGCCAACTTTCACCAAATCATGTGGTTTTTCTGCTCTTTACCGCCACCTTTGGTCAACTTCTGTATTGTTGTCTGATCTTTTGCATTGGTTCTGAGCATGCCTGTTTGTACTTTGTACAAAAGTCCTATGGTTTTCTGTACACACGATCAGACTTTGCTCCATCTGACTTTTGTTGCCAGAAAGTTTGTCTGTTCGCAAGGCCAACAAAAGTCCGATGAAAACCAAAAAAGTTTGTCTGATGGAGCATACAAACGGTCGGATGTTGCTCCAAAACAGCTAATTTGCACGTTTGTTGTCAAAAAGTCAGACCGTGTGTATGGGCCTTTATACACAGTCCTTAACATTGATAAGCAAGAAAAAGTCCATAGGCATATCAAAGAAAAAAGGTAAAAGAAATGGTGTCATGCAATGTGCACTCTCCCCCTTCAGGTATGCCTTCACCTTAAGAATGTAAATAAAATTTGTTGCGCTAAAAGCATAAAGGAACTATATAAAAAAACGTAGCAGCTAACACAAATATTGCTGGAAACAATATAAACACAAATGTAAATTATGATATAGCGCTCTTAAAAAAATATATAATAATAAACAACATATGGAAAATATAAAGTTCAGTTCATTAATTAACAACTTCCAATGAGGTATTCTTGATAGTAATGATCGGATTCATACGTAGAAAAAGGGATGGTCATATTCCGATTCATATGCAAAATAGGGGGAACCGTCACCAACACCCAAAATCACTGACTCTTACCATCAGTCTGCAAATCTAAACGCATGTCAGAATGGATCAAAGCAGATCTTATATCCCGGTTTCCCTTTATCGACACGAATGTAATCCTCTCAGAGAAAAATATCCAATGGGAAAATCTCTTTTTCCTGCTTAGTTAACACTTCACTTCCCAGGAGTTCCTCAAGTTGTTAAGTTTCAGACAGATAATTCTCCCAATAACCATAAAAGAAAAAAGGGTGGTCTCATTGCGCAGATTTAATGATAGGCCAATAACTTTTTATTAAAGATTTCCCATTGGATATTTTTCTCTGAGAGGATTACATTCGTGTCGATAAAGGGAAACCGGGATATAAGATCTGCTTTGATCCATTCTGACATGCGTTTAGATTTGCAGACTGATGGTAAGAGTCAGTGATTTTGGGTGTTGGTGACGGTTCCCCCTATTTTGCATATGAATCGGAATATGACCATGCCTTCACCTTAAGGCCTGTAGTAAATGGTAACAGCTTAGATAGTCATCATTTCATATAGTGGCTAGTTAATGGTAAACGCAGATCCCACATTCACTCCACCTCCTGGTAAGAACGCTGATCAATAAAGCCACAACTTCCATCTGGTATTTTAAAAGATCACCTCATATGCATACAGGGAATAATAGAGATGCGCAACAGTGTAATTACATTTAAAAAGATTTAATGGCAACTAAAAACTCATCACATTACACTCACATTTAATATATTTAAAAACCGCATTGAGCTGTGCTGGTGTGAAAGGGTGAAATGTTCACCTGTATTCAGACCTGCAGTCCCGGCGTACAGCATTTCCCCTGTCTTATTTTCTCCACAGCACTTCCTAGTTCCTTGTGCATCAGTCAGCCAAACTCCTCCTACCAGTTTTGTCACAACTTGTCCCTTCCTCTGGGAGATATATTGTAACCCCGGCTAGTGGCCAGAAAGGGGTTAAAAACACCTACAAAGCGTGGCTGCTGCGGCACTATGTCGGCAGTTCAGTAGCACTACCCATGATTTTATTGGGCAGGGGTGCTTTAGTAGCGGTGTATACACCGCTCCTACAGCACTGCAAGGATGCGGCTTGCAGGAATTTTTTAGCATCCTGCCAGCACCCGGTCTTTCACACTGGAGTGAGAGGAGAGGCTCTTTACGGGCACTAAGCTGGCACTATTTTTAGCTCTATAGCGCATGTAAAGCACCTCAGTGTGAAAGCAGCCATAGTGTTTCCTCAGTAGGGATGTATGATGTAGAAGGTATTGGGAAGGAGAGATAATAGGTAGTTTCTGCCATGATAATTTGGTGTACATTGGGCCCATATGGCTAAATCATATGGTATTACCACCATACAGTATTGCATTACGCATTACAATAATGCATTCTATGAACACCCGCATCAAAAAAGGAATATCACTTAAAGAATTTGTAGCATAAGAAATGGCTCAATATAAGCTAGTTTATTATAAGTCATTTAACCGCTTAAAGTGGTTGTAAACCCTTACAAACCACTTTGACCTACAGGTAAGCCTAGATTAAGGCTTACCTGTAGGTCCAAGCAATATCTCCTAAACCTATATGGTTTAGGATATATTTGCCCGAAAACGGGCACCGCTGTCTACGGCGCATGCACCACTGTCTACGGCGCATGCACCGCTGTCTACGGCGCAGGTGCACTAAGCGCGGCATTCTCAGCGACGGAGCTGCCGCGCGTGTCGGCTCCCGTGCGCATGCACGGGAGTGACGTCATCGCGGCTTCGCCGAATGACAGAGGCAGAGCTGCGAGACCCCACCAACAAGATGGATGCGGCAGACTACAGGGGACAGCGGCGACTTCGCTGGCTCCTGTGTCAGGTAAGTGACACAAAATGGTCTACTATACGATGCATAGTAGTCCATTATGCTTTGCCTTTGCAGGGAATGAAAGAGGAAGTAAACTCATTAGGGTTTACTTCCTCTTTAAGGACCAGCTCTTGTCGTTATACTGCGGCGAGTTGGCTCTCCTAGGCGAATCACGTAAGTGTACATTGGCCGCTTTGAGAGTGATAGGGGTAGCGACGTCAGAGCCGATGTACATTGCTGGTGGCCACAATGTCCACTGGCCACCAGGATCACCTCACAGTGAGTCTGAATGGGGATCTGTCAATTAAACAGACAGATCCCTGTTCTGACAGGGGCGTAGAGAGAGATCTGCTGTTCCTAGTGATTAGTGAAACACCTCTCAGGGAACACATGTATCCCCTTGATTGGCCCCTAGTGTTGACCCCTTCCCTGCCAGTGACCTTTACACAGTAATCAGTGCATTTTTATAGCACTGATCGCTGTATAAATGTCAATAGTCCCAAAAAGTCTCAAAAATATCCAATATCCAATGTCTCAGTCCCACTAAAGATGGCAGATCACCGACATTACTAGTAAGAAAATAAAAATAAATAAAAAAAATTAAAATGCCAAAAATCTATCCAATATTTTGCGTACACCAATCAATATACAGTATGCTTATTGCATTTTTTTTTTTTTTTTACCAAAAATATGTTGAAGAATACATAATGGCCTAAACCGATGAAGAATTTTTTTTTTATTTTTTTTTTAAATTTTTTGGAGAGATATTTATTATAGCAAAAAAAATGATTTTTTTTTTCAAAATTGTCCCTATTTTTTTTTATAGTGCAAAAAATAAAAACCACAGAGATGATAAAATACCACCAAAAGAAAGTTCTATTTGTGGGGAAAAAAAAAACATCAATTTTGCACAACCACACAATTGTCAGTTAAAGCGAAGCAGTGCTGTATTGCAAAAAATGGCCTGGTCATTAAGGGGGCAAATCCTTTCCGGTCCTTAAGTGGAAATTTTTACAACATACTATTAAAAAACTGTTTATTATTTATAATGCCTATTTTTTGCTTTCATTGGGCTCAGTATCTTGTGTGAAATAACTTATAATAATAATAATAAAAATGTCTTTATTAAAAAAAAAGTACTGTTCTTTGTAGATGATATACAATTATGTTATGTAATATAATTCTTACAAGCTGTCTCCAGCACTTACAGGTGGACATGGAAATACTGGTTGGTTGGGTAGCTAAACGAGAAAAGTAAAGTCTGCCACGCATGAATTTGAACATATGTAGTTGTTCTAAAAAATATACATGGAAGATAGAGGGTACCTCCATAATTAAGAAATGTCTGCAGGTCACAAAATTAAAAACAGCAGGTAATACGTATCAATATATAGATTATAAAGATCTTGAATAAAATGAGTCATAGACGGGGGATAAAGTATTTTTGCACTGAATAAATGCATTTGTACCTTTGGTCTCATCTTTGACATGCATTCAGTTTTGTAAAAAAAAAAAAAAAACAGTTCACAAAAATATTATATCCTGGAACAAGAAAGGGTTCCATGAAGGACAATAACATAAGTAAGGAGCATGGAGGACTTCAGACATTAAGACATATTAAATCATCTGAATCTATTCACCCTGAATGATGAGGTATTTAAGAGTTGATATGATCACCTTCTAAAATATATGTATGACATATAGAAAAATAAGTGGAAAAGTATTCACTTAAAATACAATTAAATTGTCAGCTCCCTGTAAGAGAAGAAATAGTATAATTACCTTCCACTGGCAGAGGATGGCAGCAGATGAAAAAGCAAGGGACAGCTATGATCTATCTGCACTGGAAGAGGGAAGTGGGGTGGGTGCGTTTGCCATATTGTACAAATATTCTGTGCATACTTGCATATTATAGTGAAAGCAGAGGACCTACAGTTCCACTTTAGGTTCAGTTTAATGTCTTGATTTTAGGTTTTGGTGGTGGTTAGGGATAACATCAAGGTTAACAGTAACTCACTATTACTTTTTCCGAAAAAATAAATAAAAAAATTGTATGTAGTAAAGTCAGTTTTAGAAAGAAAAACAAATCTACTTTGCTTTATTCTCATTTTTCAAGAACTAATGTTCGTTGATACTTTATAGACAATGCTGCTTTTTTGTTTTTTCATAAGCACAATATTTTAGGAAAGAGCATTTATCATTCATTTGTAGCCATTTATGAGTGTTATTACAATTGAGTCTTTGCTGCCTTCATAAACCAGAGATTTGTACATGCTTTTCGAGACATGTGCAGAATTATTGCCCATGTCTTTAAGAGATTAATGGCAAGGTATGAGAATTTTCAGTTGCCATCTGGCTCATTATCAATTGGAGCTGCAAGTTTGCAATTTGCTATTGTTAGTTTATCAAGCGTAGAGATTTCACCTTCTGGCATTTTTTTACTGTGACTGAAATGATATGTAGATGAATTCAGAATGTCTTCTAATCATGCAATATGTTAAATATATAAATATTAAAGCTACAGTCCCCCAAATAATAAAAAAAAATGTGTATTTAATTTTTATTTTGACATTTGATATTTATTTTAAATTGAAACAAAATAGTATTATGTGTAATTAGGAGCAATGTAGTGTTCTTGGTTAGTCCACCAAAAACAGATATTTAAAAAAGAATTCTGGTAGTTTGAAAAACTTGCTAGTTTCTTATATCTCTTGGGGAACTTTAGAGGTGATATCTCTAAACTGAAATCTCAGTTCTCCCAAGCACCACAGCCATTAATGGAGGCACACCTGCTGGATGTTGGTTTTATGCTTTGAAAAATGCAATAGCAGGAGGAAAAGGATGTACTCATTGAATGGCCGAGTGTGGGACTTCGGTTCAAAGACCTTGCTTCTGCACCTAACAGTTATAAAACACCTGTGGGTAATTAGCCAACCAAATTCACTCCAATTTAGCTGTTATTTTTGAAGACTAATACTTTAACCACTTCCCGACTGGCGCACACCAATGTACATCGGCAGAATGGCATGGGCAGGCATATTGGCGTACAGGTACATCCGATCTTAAATGCCGCCCTGCTCGCGTGTCGATCGGGACCCCCGTGAGTCCGGTCGTGGGTTCCGCGGACTCGATCGCCATGGGCATACCCGCGATCGTCTCACGGGGCGGCTGAACTGGGAGATGCCGTTGTAAACAGCATCTCCCCGTTCTGCCTAGCAACAAGTGACGCTGATCTCTGCTCCATGTGATTGGAGCAGAGATCAGTGTTCACTAAAAGAAAGCCCAGCCCCCAACAGTTAGTAACATGCCCCTAGGAACACTTAACCCCTACACTGCCACCCACTGGTTAACCCCTTCACTGCCAGTGTCATTTACACAAGAATCACTGCATTTGCATAGCAGTGATTGCTGTATAAAGGACAATGGTCCCAAAAATGTGTCAAAAATGTCCGATGTGTCTGCCATAATGTCGCAGTCACAATAAAAATCGCTGATCGCCGCCATTACTAGTAAAAAAAATATATAAATAAAAATGCCATAAAACTATCCCTTATTTTGTAAACGCTATAACTTTTGCGCAAACCAATCAATAATCGCTTATTGCGATTTTTTAAACCAAAATTATGTAGAAGAATACGTATCGGCCTAAACTGAGGGAAAAAATGTTTTTTTTTATATATATTTTTGGGGGATATTTATTATAACAAAAAGTAAAAAAGAATGCGTTTTTTTTCAATATTGTCACTCTATTTTCTTTTATAGCGCAAAAAATAAAAACTGCAGGGGTGATCAAATACCACCAAAAGAAAGCTCTATTTGTGGGAAAAAAAGGACATTAATTTTGTTTGGGAGCCACGTCGCATGACCGTGCAATTGTCAGTTAAAGCAGCGCAGTGCCGAATCGCAAAAAGTGGTCTGGTCTTAAGCCAGAATAATGGTCCGGGTCTGTAAGTGGTTAAAGTGTTTTTTAGATTCATGTTTTGCTTGGATACTGGTATGGTGAAATCATTTTCATTTATTCCTTCAAATAATCCATCAAGAGTGGTGTGACATTGTCATAAGCTACTGAGAGTATGGAAAAATTAAGCTGGAACATTTATCAATAATTCTAAACCTTAGCAATGTTCTGGGAGCGGTTTCATGTTTTTTCTACACAAATTACTACTGTAACTCAATAAAAATAGCTAGCAATTGTAATTATAAATGGTAAAGCCCTATTTTCAAAAACATTAATAATTATAAGCTAAAATAATAATAATAAATATAATTTAGTAAAGAATCATCACTCAATTTATAAATGCATGAGAATAGGTGAACACTGGTACTTTTACTAGGCACTGACATACTGGAGGTAAAAAACTGCAGTTTAGGCTAATGTCGTAAAATATAAAAAAAAACTGCAAAAAAACGCACATAAGAGAAACCTATAAACTAGCCAAATGTGTCTATAAACCCATTGTATTGACACATATTTTAGACACTGGTAATGCAAGATACCATATCAATTGACTTAATTTGTAAAACTCCAGTTAATAGACCAAAAATGTAACCTGCATGGGTTTCCATTGCAGTTTAAATTATTGCATTTGTGGGAAAAGGCATTATTAAAAATGAAACAATGGATTTATTGTTATTAATGTGTGGACATATTTACAAAGGCTGCCAACTATTGGAAATATCTCACCAAAAATGAAATTTTTTTGCAGAGAATGCCTGAAATCTAACTTGTATCTTAGGCTGGATTCACACCTATGCATTTTTTGTGCTTTTTGCATTTTGAAGATTTGTACTACAGTCCATTTACCATGGTTTCCTATGGAACACGTTCTGTTGTGCAAATCTGCAAAATGCAAAGAGCACTAAAAATGCATAGGTGTGAATCCAGCCTTAGGCAGACTTCTGGGAAAATTGGTGAGCCAATCACACAAGCAGGGAATTATGTTTCTGGGGACTGGTCAGTACACATTCTGTGTACAGAACAACTCAATGTAGTCATATTGCTTTGCATTTATAGAACATGACAGCAGCTGCACATTGAAAAGGAAAGGTCATTTTTTAATAGCATTCAATCACAATATGACTTGTATCGCAATTGTACATGCTATATTATTTTTTTCTTTATTTGCTATTTTTTTTCACCATGAAAGTGGAATTACCCTTTAAGCGTGTGATCTTTTTTGCAGTACCACACTGTAATGTGTTTAAAATCAAATAAAATGTCAAAAATCTAGAAAACGTTACAAAACCACAACTCCACATTGCAGAAATGTGCAATTTTTATCATAAAATAAACATTAGAGTGTATTGTTAAGGGAGAGAACAGAGTTGGGGCTTTAAATGAAGCACACATCAGTAAAAGAGTAAGTCAAGTGACTATAATGTTTATTTTATAAAGTCCATGATATGTTATACAAACATTTTGGGCATCAACCTCTAAAATGCTCTGGGCATACAGCCTCCACACAATAACTCATGGACTAATATTTCACGGTAAATTACAATCCAATACACAATCACATAAAACACAAAAAGCAGTAAATGCATGTATAAACTTATCCTACTGTGGTTGAACCCAAAATGGCCAGGATAACCATGGTAAGTGAATAATAGATTAAAAAATTGATTAACAATGCCTAAGTAATAAATTATAAAATGGAGAGGATCATATAAATCTTGATATTCCATGGTTGAGATAAAGGATAATGGCTAACGGCTCTACGCGTTTCACGGTATTCCAACCGCTCATCAGGAGCATGCAACATGGAATAATTCTGCAAATTTTATATAAAAATAAAAAAAATTATGAATTGAATTATTAGATAAAAATTGACAAGGTAATTTGATTATTATAATTAATTTCAAGGCTGGGCGTCCAACTCACGTCTGCATCAGCGGGCCAGTAAAACAGCATCTGGGTCCGCAAAAAGAGCCACGGTGCATAGCCACCAGGCACCGAGGCAGCCCGCGGGAAAGGTAACCACCAACATAGGCACTTCCAGGGTGGGTAGATGCAATGCCTGTGAAATAGATGCAAATATCTATGTGAGGAATCTATATGTAACAGACCAGATAAGGATCTGTCTTTATGTAAAAATATGTGTGTATAAGAAATTAGTAAGGTGAAGTGACAAAGGGGCAATAAGAGGGGGAGCAAAAGAGTGAATAAAAAAAATAAAAAATAAAAATAAAATTAAAAAATAGAATAATTAAATGAATATAAAAATAGAAATGAAATGAAATAAAAATAGATAAAATTAAAATAAAAAAAAGGGAAAAAACATGAGTGAACTAACAACTTGGCTAATGACAGTGATCACAATAACATGGAAAGAAAAAGGGTGTAAACGAGAAAAAAACCAAACTAAAATGATTGGTGAGTGAGCTAATTATGGTAAGAGTGAGTGATCGTTCAGGGAGGAAGAGGGAGATGTGTGTAGCCCAACCTGTGAAGCGCCCACAATGGAGAACCATCCTGGTCCCAAACACCGGCGCCACGCTGGCGAATACACCACTGGAGAGTAGGACTGCCTTCACCTGGGCGGCTCAGCCATCAGACGATTAGCGCCGATCCATCTCCCCAGTGTGATTGCGGAAGAATGACAATCCGACGGCACCAGAGTGCCACGAGGACGCCTAGTGCCCGGCACATATAACATGACGTTGGTGAAAAGGGACCAAGTGTCCGCCCCCTCCACATGACCAGAAGGCAGGGAGAGGGGAGGAAACCCGCATAGCACACCACATGCGTGGAGGTCAACAGTAACGGTCAGGTCAGCGAAACCCGAACCGCTGTCAAGGGCCCACGGATGCAGTACAAGCGGGATGCATTAACCAATATATCATTGAATAAGTAATAACTATAGGGCCATTTATCACAACAGCCTATACATGCTAGCAAGAGTATTATACAGACTACTGATGTGTGCTTCCATCCCGGGTATTTAATAATAAAAAAGAAACAGTTTTCGGGACTTTAAATGAGGCTGGCACTAAAGGAATGCCTGCCTCCATCCCTATCAATAATATGTTAAGGGAGAGAACAGAGTTGGGACTTTAAATGAAGCACACATCAGTAAAAGAGTAAGTCAAGTGACTATAATGTTTATTTTATAAAGTCCATGATATGTTATACAAACATTTTGGGCATCAACCTCTAAAATGCTCTGGGCATACAGCCTCCACACAATAACTCATGGACTAATATTACACGGTAAATTACAATCCAATACACAATCACATAAAACACAAAAAGCAGTAAATGCATGTATAAACATATCCTACTGTGGTTGAACCCAAAATGGCCAGGATAACCATGGTAAGTGAATAATAGATTAAAAAATTGATTAGCAATGCCTAAGTAATAAATTATAAAACGGAGAGGATCATATAAATCTTGATATTCCATGGTTGAGATAAAGGATAATGGCTAACGGCTCTACGCGTTTCGCGGTATTCCAACCGCTCATCAGGAGCATGCAACATGGAATAATTCTGCAAATTTTATATAAAAATAAAAAAATTATGAATTGAATTATTAGATAAAAATTGACAAGGTAATTTGATTATTATAATTAATTTCAAGGCTGGGCGTCCAACTCACGTCTGCATCAGCGGGCCAGTAAAACAGCATCTGGGTCCGCAAAAAGAGCCACGGTGCATAGCCACCAGGCACCGAGGCAGCCCGCGGGAAAGGTAACCACCAACATAGGCACTTCCAGGGTGGGTAGATGCAATGCCTGTGAAATAGATGCAAATATCTATGTGAGGAATCTATGTGTAACAGACCAGATAAGGATCTGTCTTTATGTAAAAATATGTGTGTATAAGAAATTAGTAAGGTGAAGTGACAAAGGGGCAAGAAGAGGGGGAGCAAAATAGTGAATAAAATAAAATAAAAATAAAAATAAAATTAAAAAAATAGAATAATTAAATGAATATAAAAATAGAAATGAAATTAAATAAAAATAGATAAAATTAAAATAAAAAAAGGGAAAAAACATGAGTGAACTAACAACTTGGCTAATGACAGTGATCACAATAACATGGAAAGAAAAAGCGTGTAAATGAGAAAAAAAACAAACTAAAATGATTGGTGAGTGAGCTAATTATGGTAAGAGTGAGTGATCGTTCAGGGAGGAAGAGGGAGATGTGTGTAGCCCAACCTGTGAAGCGCCCACAATGGAGAACCATCCTGGTCCCAAACACCGGCGCCACGCTGGCGAATACACCACTGGAGAGTAGGACTGCCTTCACCTGGGCGGCTCAGCCATCAGGCGATTAGCGCCGATCCATCTCCCCAGTGTGATTGCAGAAGAATGACAATCCGACAGCATCAGAGTGCCACGAGGACGCCTAGTGCCCGGCACATATAACATGACGTCGGTGAAAAGGGACCAAGTGTCCACCCCCTCCACATGACCAGAAGGTCCATGTTATTGTGATCACTGTCATTAGCCAAGTTTTTAGTTCACTCATGTTTTTTCCCTTTTTTTTATTTTAATTTTATCTATTTTTATTTAATTTCATTTCTATTTTTATATTCATTTAATTATTCTATTTTTTTAATTTTATTTTTAGTTTTATTTTATTTTATTCACTATTTTGCTCCCCCTCTTCTTGCCCCCTTGTCACTTCACCTTACTAATTTCTTATACACACATATTTTTACATAAAGACAGATCCTTATCTGGTCTGTTACACATAGATTCCTCACATAGATATTTGCATCTATTTCACAGACATTGCATCTACCCACCCTGGAAGTGCCTATGTTGGTGGTTACCTTTCCCGCGGGCTGCCTCGGTGCCTGGTGGCTATGCACCGCGGCTCTTTTTGCGGACCCAGATGCTGTTTTACTGGTCCGCTGATGCAGACGTGAGTTGGACGCCCAGCCTTGAAATTAATTATAATAATCAAATTACCTTGTCAATTTTTATCTAATAATTCAATTCATAATTTTTTTATTTTTATATAAAATTTGCAGAATTATTCCATGTTGCATGCTCCTGATGAGCGGTTGGAATACCGCGAAACGCGTAGAGCCGTTAGACATTATCCTTTATCTCAACCATGGAATATCAAGATTTATATGATCCTCTCCGTTTTATAATTTATTACTTAGGCATTGTTAATCAATTTTTAATCTATTATTCACTTACCATGGTTATCCTGGCCATTTTGGGTTCAACCACAGTAGGATACGTTTATACATGCATTTACTGCTTTTTGTGTTTTATGTGATTGTGTATTGGATTGTAATTTACCGTGTAATATTAGTCCATGAGTTATTGTGTGGAGGCTGTATGCCCAGAGCATTTTAGAGGTTGATGCCCAAAATGTTTGTATAACATATCATGGACTTTATAAAATAAACATTATAGTCACTTGACTTACTCTTTTACTGATGTGTGCTTCATTTAAAGTCCCAACTCTGTTCTCTCCCATAACATATTATTGATAGGGATGGAGGCAGGCATTCCTTTAGTGCCAGCCTCATTTAAAGTCCCGAAAACTGTTTCTTTTTTATTATTAGAGTGTATTATTTAAGAGACCACACAAAAGTTAAGCTTGTGATTTTTTTTGCAGTACCACACTGTATTGTGTTTAAAGTCTAATAAAATGTCAAAACAGACTCTAGAAAACATTACAAAACCACAACCCCACATTGAAGAGATGAGGCAATTTGTATAATAAAATAAACAGTGTATTATTAAAGAGATAATTTAAGAGATAAATAATACACTCTAATGTTTATTTTATGATACAAATTGCCTCATCCCTGCAATGTGGGATTGTGGTTTTGTAATGTTTTCTAAAAAAATTTTGGAAATTGTATTAGACATTCAACACAATTAAGTGTGGTACTGCAAAAAAAGATCATATGCTTAACTTTTTATCACTGGCCAGTTATTATGACCACACATATTGCCCAGTGGCTGGGGAGTGTATAAGAAATTTGATTGGGCTGCAATGTAAGAATAAGTGATGAGGCCATTTTTTTTTTATCAAATAAAAAACTTTCGTGAATTACCGTATTTATCGGGGTATAACACGCACCGGCGTATAACACGCAACCCAAGTTTAGAAGGGCATTTTAAGGAAAAAAGTTTTAGGAGGGAAGTTTAAGGGAAAAAAAAAACTTACATTTAAATGCCCGTCAATGCAGTCTTATCAGTGTGCATCTGCTGACTTGTCCATCATTGCAGAATGATCAGTGTCATTTGCAGCTTGCCCACCGCTGTTTGCAGCCTTGCAGAGTGTCATTTGCAGCTTGCCAGTGTCATTTCCAGCTCGCCCAGCGCCGTTTGCAGCCTTCCATGTTTAAATATCCCGCCGCCGAGACAGACCGAGCGAGCTGAGTACACAGTAGAGTCGGCTCGGTCTTTTTTGGCAGCGCTCGCAGAAACAGCAGGGAGGCGGGACTACGAGCGGAGCCGAGCAGATGGCTCGGCCTTTTTCGGCGCCGCTCTGTATTTTTCGGCGGTGCTCGGTCTTTTTGCCTCACAGACAGTGGGGATCGGCATATAACACGCACCCACGACTTTCCCCCGATTTTAAGGGGGGAAAAATGCGTGTTATATGCCGATAAATACGGTATATGAGAGACAACAGCAAGAAATATTGTACACATTCCACAGATATTTAAACACCTGAATTATGTCCTGCACACATGGTGCGATTGGATCGTGTTGTCGGAAAATACGATCGTGTGTGGGCTCCATCTGACTTTTTCCATCAGAATTTCCGACACACGAAGTTTGAGAGCTGGATCTAAAATTTTCCAACAACAAAATCCGATTGTTTAAATTCTGATCGTGTGTAGACAATTCCGATGGACAAAGTGCCACGCATGCTCAAAATAAATTGCGAGACAAAAGATGCTGGCTACTGCCCTCTTTATAGTCCTGTTGTACGTGGTTTATGTCACCTCGTTCTGAATGATCGGATTTTCCAACAACTTTGTGCGACCGTGTGTATGCAAGACAAGTTTGGGCCAAAATCTGTCGGAAAAAATCTGACGGATTTTGTCTTCGGAATGTTCGACCGTGTGTACAGGGCATTAGGCAACCTTTTCAAAAGAACACACACAACATGTAAATTTTCATCCTAAAAATACACATTAGAGGGTACCTATAACACAGAAAAAGGAAATAATACTTCACAGACATTATAGGTAATATGTAAACACTTTGGGTGGGCTACATTTTCAAAAGGACACACACCATGTAGCTTTTCATCACAAAAATGTAGATTACACAGTACCTATTTCACAAAAAAAATAATATTATTGTACTGACTACATAAACAAAATTCAAACAATTGAACTAGGTCGCTTTTGATCACAAAAATGTAGATTACACAGTACCTATTTCACACAAAAAAAATATCATTGTACTGACTACATAAACAAAATTCAAACAATTGAACTAGGTCACATTTTTTCAAAAGATAAGAAGTGCAGATAGATTGTGCAGAAAAGATGGATTGTAAAGTAAATCTACATTTATAAATGTAAAGTAGTATAAATGTGGCAGCTGCCACAACCGCCATCATGTAGAAAACATAGAGAAAGTACTTTGAATCGTGGGTGTGTGTACTTGTCTCTTACAACTTCTAGTGTCTTCATTAGATGGCACCTCATTTTTCAGCAATATGGCTTATAATGGTGTATATACTGTCAAAATAGAACCAATTGGAAGTGTGTATTGAAAAATATATCCACTGTTATGACAAGTTACAGGCACGGGTGTTTACTTCTGTGTAGCTATGTAATTCAAGGACCATTTAGCTCCAAATCACATGGTGGTTTACTGCTGATGAAATACTTCCTTTCAGTTCTCTCTGTTGGGGAAAATTCACTCCTGGCTGACAAAGGAGCAAGTCTCCGAGGAATCTGTGCATGCACATGCGGGTGATAATTACAGAGATCTCTGGCTGTCACTCATGAGTGTCAACTAGAGAGCTAAGGCAGAAGCTGTAACGCAAGGAAAAAAAGTACATGGAAGTATATATATTTCATAGAATAAAGGTAGAAATCTTGTACAAACTCAATTTGGCAAGCCACATTTTGAACAGTAGAGACACAAAGCTGCTTTGTAAGAAAATCAACATTTATATCAATATTGTACCGACTACATGCACATGATATGCTTTTCCTAGGCTGCAGTTTTACAGGGAAAGACTGACAAGGTTTTAATCAAGAAATCACAATTATAGTGCACCATTTCAGATGCATGATAGGCACAGAGGTTCTTGATTGAGCAGTGGAATAGGTTAAGGATGAGTTAGCCTGCATTAAACACTATACATTTTGCAGCTGAGGCCCAGTTGTGGAAACATTATGTGTGACACAGTGCCGGAGCACCAGAATAGGGCAGTAGAGGCAGCAAAAAATGCTAATGATGGCAGGCCATCAGCAGTACCAGAGATGGTTATGTTGGCAGCTGCAGTGTCATGACATGGTAATGGTAGCACACCAGCAGCAGTGCAAGGAGCTGATAATGATGTCAGGGATTGATAATAGTGGCAAGTCTGCAGCAGTATAAGGAGCTGGTAGAGATGGCAAGATATGCTATTGGTGGCAATCAAGCAGAGGTGGTGAGAGAAGTTTGTAAAGGTGTCAATAAAATGTAATGATGGATAGCCAGCAATGGTGACAGAAGATTGTGTAAGGTATAATATTTTTTGTAACCAGCAAGCAAAAACATTACTTCTAGAATAAGCTGCAGGACTTTTGTAATCATTTCTGTTCCAGAATTGGTTCATATATACAGGGCTGGTGCAAAGATCTTTGACACCCTAGGCGAAACCTAATTTTGACGCCCCCCCCACCCCCCTCAGCTGTGCCCCTGACTCCACTTTACCCTGCCCTTGCTACACATGTGACCTATCTGACCCCTACACTGACCCCCTGACACATACACTAATCCACCTGACTCCTACTTCCTGCATTACTCACATCACACTGACCCCTACACTGACCTACCTGATAATTACACCGACCTACCTGGCACCTACACTAACCCACCTGACACCTACACTGACAATTACACTGACACCTACACTGACAATTACACTGACCATCACACTGACACCTACACTGACCATCACACTGACACCTACACTGACACATACACTGACCATCACACTGACACATACATTGACACTGACACCTACACTGACACATACATTGACCATCACACTGACACATACATTGACCATCACACTGACACATACATTGACACTGACACCTACACTGACCATCACACTGACACATACATTGACCATCACACTGACACATACATTGACACTGACACCTACACTGACCATCACACTGACACATACACTGACACATACACTGACACTGGCCATCACACTGACACATACACTGACACTGACCATCACACTGACACATACACTGACCATCACACTGACACATACACGGACCATCCCACTGACACATACGCTTACCATCACACTCACACATACACTGACCATCACACTCACACATACACTGACACTGTCACTGACACATACACTGACCATCACACTGACACATACACTGACACTGACATATACACTGACACATACGCTGACCATCACACTCACACATACGCTGACCATCACACTGACACATACACTGACCATCACACTGACATATACACTGACACATACACTGACACATATGCTGACCATCACACTGACACATACGCTGACCATCACACTGACACATACACTGACCATCACACTGACACATACACTGACCATCACACTGACACATACACTGACCATCACACTGACACATACACTGACCTACCTGACTCCTAGTTCCTGCATTACTCACACACAAACTCCCTCCATACAGCTCAATGTAGATCAGGGAAGAACCACCCTCCTCCTTACCTCTGCTCTTTGCTGCTTCAGCGACCATAATCAGGGCCTCTCCTCAGCACTGGGTGTGCAGAATTGTTCAGGAGTCCACGCCAGTGCCGTCCACGCGCTCCACAATGTCCCCGCCGGGGCCAGGCCAGTGCCGTCCACCCACTCCATGATGTCCCCGCCGGGCGGGAGGTCAGCTGACAAACCTCTCAATGCTCCCATCTTCGCCGAGCCCCGCCCCTCCGCTGCACTCACAGAGACACACAGCACTGCTCCACAGGGACAGGCTGGAGCAAAGGAGTCCCGGAGCGGCGTTGTGAGATAAACCCGCGTGATCACAGCGGGGCGCTCAGCGGGAAACATGGGGGATTGGTGGTGCCGGCGGCACACCATGGGGAGCGAGCGATCAGGAGAGGAGAGCTGAGCTCACACTGGACAGAGGCCGTGGTTGCGCCCTAGGTGGTAGTGCGCCCTAGGCGGCTGCCTACTTAGCCTAGTGGTAGCGCCGGCCCTGCATATATATATATATATAAATGAGACTGAACTGTGACAGTTGATAACTAGGTTTGTCTCTCTGTCACAAATCCACCTGCTTCTATAAATGCCCTCTCTGACAGCACACTGACCACAGGTCAAGCCTTAAGCTCCAGTCTGGACACCCAAGTTTTCATGGGTTTTTGTTTCAAAAGTTGTCTACATTCGTTCTAGACTCCAGGTAATCTAATGCCGCATTCACATGACCGGACTTTCCGGCAGACTAGGTCCGATGGTCTTCCGACGGACTCTCCGAGCGAACGGACTTGACCACACACAAACGGACTAAGGCCGCGTACACACGAGAGGATTGTCCGTCCAACTTAGTCCGCTGAAACGTGTTTCAGCGGACAATCCGCTCGTGTGTGGGCTTCAGCGGACTTTTTCAGCGGACAGTCTGGCGGACTAAGTCTTTCGGAATTTCCGTAATATTGTCCGTCCAAACTTGGTTTCAGCGGACAGTCCGCTCGTGAGTAGGCTAGTTCGACGGACTAAGTATGGCGCATGCTCAGAAAGGATTTACACGGTCGAAGGTTGCATTGCAATGTATTGGACGTCGAATTTCTAGTCCCGTCGTACGTGCCGTACACGTCATCGCGCAAGCTTTCAGCGGACTGTCTGTTCGTCGTGTGTGGTCAAGTCCGTTCATTCAAAAGTAGGATGGACTGTCTGTCGGATTGTCTGACGGACTTAGTTGGACGGATAGTCCGCCCGTGTGTACGCGGCCTCAGTCTATTAGAAAGTGTCTTGAACGTGATGACATAAACGGGACTAAACAAGGAAGTTCAATAGCCAGTAGCCAATAGCTTCCTTTGCTTCGTATTTGGTCTGTCGGACCAGCACACAGACGAACGGTTTTGCCAATTTTAGTCCGTCGGAATAAAGTCCGTTGGATAGATTTGAAACATGTTCTATTTCTAGGTCCGTCTGATTTTTTTTTTTAATTATCAGACTAGCCCACACATGATCAGATTGTCCGATGTACTAATCCCTTCGGACCTAGTTTGCCGGAAAGTCCGGTCATGTGTACGTGGCATCAGATCATACAAGTTTGACGCTACTTGTGACCACAGTCAACAGACTGGTCTGTCCTCTGCAGTTTGAAACTTGAAAGCATCTCTGAGGAAACCAGTGTCACTGCTGCTCCTCTTTTCAGTGATCTGTGGCAACCGGTGGAATTTTATTTTGGGGGGGGCGGCAAACAGTATGCCATTGACAACAACCCCCAGTCAGTCGGTGGGTCACTCTTACCCCATTTCAGCTTCCCATGCTAGTCGGTGGCCTCCCGTTACCCTGTTCTCCACGGCGATGGCGGCTTCCATTTCCTCCCTCCTTCTTTGCTGCTAATAGGGAGTCTTCTCTTTTCTGCCAATCAGAAAACGGATCTCACACCAGCTTCAGATTGGCCATATTGAAGATCAGATAATTAATATGCTGTTGTAACACTTGGGTGGGCTCATGGCTCAATGCTCTGTGCCACAAGTTACCCTATTTTGAAGCCTATTAGAGCTATGGCTCTAATCAGATTCTTCAAAAAAACACCCCCACTGCTGTCATTTAGGTGCCTGGCATGTGTGTGTGTGTTACACATACATGAAATTTAATGGCATCCCAGTCTTAGTCCATAGGGTTCAATATACAGTTGGCCCATCCTTTGCAGCTATAATAGCTTCAACTCTTCTGGGAAGGCTGTCCACAAGGTTTAGCAGTGTATTTATTGGAATGTTTTACTATTCTCTCAGAAGCGCATTTGTGAGGTCAGGCTCTGATGTGGATGAGAAGGCCTGGCTTCACTCTAATTCATTCCAAAGGTGTTCTATAGGGTTGAGGTCAGGACTCTGTGCAGGCCAGTCAAGTTCCTCTACCCCAAACCTACTTATCCATGTCTTTATGGACCTTGCTTTGTGCACTGGTCCAAATTATTTGGTAGAGGGGGGATTATGGTGCATGATTGTAGTTCAGTGGTTGGGCTTGGCCCCTTAGTTCCATTGAAGGGAATGCTTAAAGTGTAAGTTCCCCTTTACAGAAAATATGTAAGGTGAACTTACACTGGATCCCCTGCCCATAGCACCTGGTCCCGCTGTACCTGAGAGCGGCGATTTCCCGCACTGCCATATTGTAATCAATACAGCTTTACCAGTCTGTGGATTTGAAATCCCCAAGGCTTTCTCTCCTCTTCTCCTGCGCTGACAGGATTGGCTATGAGGGTTCTGATTGGTCCATGCTGCCCACGTGACAGGGCCGACCAATCAGAATGCCTCCTATCCATACCTCTATGAGGTAAGTTTAGGATATTAAGCCATGGGATTTCTGATACCTGGACCAATAAACCGGCGATACGATGTGTCAGTGTGGGAGATCATTGTTTTCAGGTAAAGCTGGACTGGGTGCGATGTGGAGAGGATCCAGTGTAAGTTCACCTTACAGACTTTTCTGTAAAGGTGAACTTACCCTTTAACCAGTTGCCGACCGCCGCACGACGATGTACGTCGACAGAATGGCACGGGCAGGCATATGGGCGTACCTGTACGTCCCTGCCTTCCCGCGGGTGGGGGGCCCGATCAGGCCCCCCCCGGTGCCAGCAGCGGTCGGAATCCGTTCAGGAGTGATCCGGGATGAGGGGGCGGCCATTCATTCATGGCCACCCCCTTCGCGATCGCTCCTGACGAATGGAAGTGCAGCATGACATCACTTCCTCTCCTGTAATGTAAACACAAGCAGAGGAAGTGATGTAATCTCTCCTCCGTGTCGGTATTTTTCGTTCTGGCACCGAGGAGAGAGGATCGGTGAGTTGCACCAACACTACACTACACAGTAGAACATGCCAGGCACACTCTCACCCCCCCTTCACCCCCTGATCACCCCCCCAATCACCCCTGCACCCCCAGTCACAGTGACACCAATTGCATTTTTTTTTTTTGCATTGGTGTCATTTGTGACTGTAATAACTGTTAGGGCAGTTAGGGTTAGCCCCCTTTAGTTCTAAGGTACCCCCCTAACCCCCCCAATAAAGGTTTAACCCCGTGATCACCCCCCGTCACCAGTGTCACTAAGGCTGGGTTCACATTGCAGAGGTTTATGAGAACAGATGTGATTCGCACCGCACTGCAGTGCAAATCACATCCGATCTCTGTGCGATTCGAGTTCAGCCATACAGATAGTATGGCTGAATTTGCCGCAAACTCGCACGGGACCCTTTTTTTGGTCCGCAGCAGAATCGGATCGCATGGGTGTTCACACCATGCGATCCGATTCCTGTCCGAGTTTGCAGATCGCACTGCGATATGCGAACTGATCTGGGGGTGTCATTAACATTTCACTGACACTCCCAACAGTTCGCATAGGGCAGTGTGATTCGGGAACCCGCCGCAGATTCGTGGCGTTCCCGCATCGCTCCAGTGTGAACCCAGCCTAATAAGCGATCGTTTTTCTGATCGCTGTATTAGTGTCACAGGTGACGCTAGTTAGGCAGGTAGGTATTTAGGTTCGCCGCAGCTTTTTATAGCGCCAGGGACCCCCATATACTACCGCATAAAGCCCCCTGATTGCCTCCTAGTTAACCCTTTCACCAGTGATCACCATATAACTGTTACAGGTGAAGCTGGTTGGTTAGTTATTTTTTTTATAGTTTCAGGGCACCCGCCATTTATTACCTAATAAAGGTTTAACCCCCTGATCACCTGGTGGGTGATATAAGTTTGAGGGTCAGATAAGGTCTGCGTCGCCCCAGGCAGCGCCAGGTTAGTGCCAGTACCGCTAACACCCACGCACAAAGCATACACCTCCCTTAGTAATATAGTATCTGATCAGATCTATATTAGCGTTGCCAGCAGTTTAGGTTTCCTAAAACGCATTGTTAGCGGGATCAGCCCAGATACCTGCTAGCACCTGCGTTTAGCCCCTCCGTCAAGCCCAGACCAGCCCACCCAAGTGCAGTATCGATCGATCACTGTCACTTACAAAACACAACACACATAACTGCAGCATTCGCAGAGTCAGGCCTGATCCCTGTGATCGCTAACAGTTTTTTTGTAGCGTTTTGATACAGTCGCTGACAGCCTAGGTGCTTTTTTACCTGTGAGTCTCACTAGTGTACCCCTAAATTTAGGGGTGTCTACTTTCTAAAATGGGGTCATTTGGGGGGGTTTGTGCCATCTTGGCATTTTATGGCCTTCAAAACTGCGATAGGTAGTGAGGAGTAAAATCTAAAATTTACACCCTTAGAAATCCTGAAGGCGGTGCTTGGTTTTCGGGGCCCCGTACGCGGCTAGGCTCCCAAAAAATCCCACACATATGGTATCCTCATACTCAGGAGAAGCAGCAGAATTTATTTTGGGGTATCATTTCACATATGCCCATGGCATGTGTGAGCAATATATCATTTAGTGGCAACTTTGTGAAAAAAAAAAGTTTGTAATATTCCCGCAACTTGTGGCAAAATATAAAATATTCCATGGACTCAACATGCCTCTCAGCAAATATCTTGGGGTGTCTACTTTCTAAAATGGGGTCATTTGTGGGGGTTTTGTGCCATCTTGGCATTTTATGGCCTTCAAAACTGTAATAGGTAGTGAGGAGTGAAGTCAAAAATTTACGCTCTTAGAAAGCCTGAAGGCGATTCTTGGCTTTCGGGGCCCCGTACACGGCTAGGCTCCCAAAAAATCCCACACATGTGGTATCCCCGTACTCAGGAGAAGCAGCAAAATTTATTTTGGGGTGTCATTTCACATATGCCCATAGCATGTGTGAGCAATATATCATTTAGTGACAACTTTGTGAAAAGAAAAAAAAGTTTGTAATTTTCCCGCAACTTGTGGCAAAATATAAAATATTCCATGGACTCAACATGCCTCTCAGCAAATAGCTTGGGGTGTCTACTTTCTAAAATGGGGTCATTTGTGGGTGTTTTGTGCCATCTTGGCATTTTATGGCCTTCAAAACTGTGATAGGTAGTGAGGAGTGAAATTACAAATGTATGCCCTTAGAAATCCTGAAGGCGGTGCTTGGTTTTCAGGGCCCCGTACACGGCTAGGCTTCCAAAAAGTCGACCACATGTGGTATCCCCGTACTCAGGAGAAGCAGCAGAATGTATTTTGGGGTACAATTCCACATATAACCATGGCATGTGTGAGCAATATATCATTTAGTGACAACAATTTTTGGCATTATTCAATCGCTTGAGGCAAAAAAATAAAATATTCAATGGGCTCAACATGCCTCTTATCAATTTCCTTAGGGTGTCTACTTTCCAAAATGGGGTCATTTGGGGGGGTTTTGTACTGCCCTGCCATTTTAGCACCTCAAGAAATGAGATAGGCAGTCATAAACTAAAAGCTGCGTAAATTCCAGAAAACGTACCTTAGTTTGTAGATGTGACAACTTTTGCGCAAACCAATAAATATACAGTTATTGACATTTTTTTACCAAAGACATGTGGCTGAATACATTTTGGCCTAAATGTATGACTAAAATTGAGTTTATTGTATTTTTCTAATAACAAAAAGTAGAAAATATCATTTTTTTAAACAATTTGCGGTCTTTTTTCATTTATATCGCAAAAAATAAAAATCGCAGAGTCAGTCAAATACCTTTAAAAGAAAGCTCTATTTGTGGGAAAAAAAGGATGCAAATTTTGTTTGGGTACAACATTACATGACCACACAATTACCAGTTAAAGCAGTGCAGTGCCGTGCCAAATTGTAAAAAGACCTCTGGTCATTGACCAGCAAAATGGTCCGGTCTGAAAGTGGTTAAGGTGTCAGCATTGCAAGACATTTTGGACACACTCCTTAACCCTGTGGACAGCCTTCCCAGAAAAGTTAAAGCTGTTATAGAAAATTAGAAATGGGCTATGGAGCTAAAACCATGTGCATGTGCAGCTCTGTGCATACAAATATGTGCCTTAGATATAACCGTGCTAGCAAGTATTAATTGTCTAATATCTGTATAAAGTGCTAGTGTTACAGTGACCCATATATATTCTACTATTGTTATAGATATCAAATTCATAAAAATTAAAGAAATTCAAAATGAACATAAAATTACAAATATGCAAAAAGTGCTACTTAAAATCTAATCAAACCAAAATGTGCAAATCAATTGATCTCAACAATCCTATAAGAAATCGTGCAAAATAATTTAGTCCCAAAGAACGTCCTTCAACACAGGATTTTTTTTTTTTCGAATCGCATTCAAAAATTGCTGAAGAGTCGCATACTGCAGTATTTCAAGAGGTGGTAGTAAAGTAAAGTGAGTAGTGCAAAAAGGCAATGTAGAGGGAAAACACTCCTCCCCGGTGCGCCACTCAGTGTTGTGGGAATGTGATTGCTCTCACCAGATCAAATACCCTCATGGGGTTAAACGAGCTTTCACAGTATAAGCCACTGTGCTGCTGCTTGGACACTGCTGCTGGTTCGCTGGGGGAATGGTTCCAGAAGACGTCGCTCTGACGAAACGCTCTGACGAAAATTCTTTTACCTCCTCCCCTTACTCAAGGGTCGGAGGATCTAGGCACAGGCAGCTCCAACCCTTCATTAATTTCTTTATCTATAGGTTCCCCTTTTTTCATGTATTTATTTATTTTATTTTAATTATGGATTAAGGGAATAGTCCGTAGCGCGACTTCATCTATCTACTTAAAGCTGTTATAGCTGCAAAGGGTGGACCAACTCAATATTGAACTCTACATACAAAGACTGGGATGCCATTAAAGTTCATGTGCGTGTAAAGGCAGGCATCCCAATACTTTTGGTAATATAGTGAATATACAGAATAAGTAATTGTGCAAAACGTATTTAGTGTGTTACAATTAATTCTTTTTTACTTTCTATAGCCACATTTTGTGAAAACCACAGCAACGTTTTGACATCTAAAAAAATGAATGTTTTCTACTGTGTAGGTGTACTTGAATATTACATTTGACAATTCATCTTGAACTTGAAGGCTCAGAACATTTGTATTGTTTCTAGACATGATGGTTTAGCATTTTTAAAATATTTGATTCTTTGTATGGCTGAATGTAAGTGTTTTGGATTTGTCAGCAACTCAGAGAACGTTTTCATACTCTTTCACAGTAATAGACATTCTTCTTAGGTTTTCTAAGGTTGCACGGGTTATATGGGCACGTGTGCACGAGCTGGCATGCCTTCATTCACATCACCTGTCTGTACTTACCATGACACTTACCATGACATCCCAGAAATTGGATGTGCTTTCCAGCTCAGCTCCCCTGATTTAGTACTTTTAGCTATAATATTTTATTTTATTTTATTTAAGCATCAGAAAAAACAGTACAATACATATTCATATAAAATGCAGTGCAAGAAATGCATTAACATGCCATCACTGTGGAAACAAAAGTTGAGTGAATCTGTCAAATACATGGCCTCCCTTTTGCTCAATTTTTTTTGATACTTGATACTTGTATGCAGAAAACATAATTTCTGGAGTTACGGGTGTGTATATAAGGTAGGTTGGTAAAGTAATGTTAAGAAGTATTGAAAAATATAGTTGTTGAAAGGGGGTTGGGAAAGGTAGATAACAGAAAGGGAAAGATCCAGGGGAGGAGGGTGTGAGGACTATGTGGGAAAATATGGAGATGAGAAGGGTAATAGGAATGTGGGTTAGAGAAGGAGAATGGGTCTTGCTCACCCCAGACCTCTCAACAAGGTGTCCTGTCCCTATTATATTTGTCAATCTTTTGAAAGGGTGAATCTGATCCAAGTGTACCTTATGGCTCTTAATTTATCAAATTTGTTATGCAAGAAAGTAGTTGTGTTGTTCATCCACCACTAGGGTTGCCACCTCACCCCTTTAACTCCAAACACATATGAATTACACATGTTCTGGAGCTAATGCAGATAAGGCACCAAGTGAGTTTAACCACTGGAACACTGGGCACTTAAACTCCCTTCCTAACCAGACCAATTTTCAGCTTTCGGTGCTCTCACATTTTGAATGACAATTACTCAGTCATGCAACACTGTACCTATATGAAATGTCTGTCCTTTTTTCTCACAAATAGAGCTTTCTTTTGGTGGTATTTAAACACCACTGGGTTTTATTTTTTATTTTTTGCGCTATAAAAGAAAAAAGACCACAAATTCTGTAAACAAAATGCATTTTTCTTTATTTCTGTTATAAAATTTAGCAAATTAGTAATTTTTTTTCATATATATTTTTTCCAAAATTTATACTGCTGCATATCTTTGGTAAAAATAACCCACATTAGTGTATATTATTTGGTCTTTGTGAAAGTTATAGAGTCCACAGGATATGGTGCAAACTCTGAAAATTGATCACACCTGAAGTACTGACAGCCTTTCTCATTTCTTGAGACCCTAATATGCCAGGAAAGTACAAATAAAGCCCCCAAATTACCCCTTTTTGGAAAGTAGACATGCCAATGTATTTATTAAGAGGCATGGTGAGTTTTTTGAAGTTGTAACTTTTTCCCACAATTCTTAGCAAAATCTGACTTTTTACGTCGAAAATTCTGACAGACCTAGAAATAGAGCATGTTCTAAATATTTCCGATGGAACCAATTCCTATCGGGAAAACCGCTCATCTGTATGCTGTTCCAACTGACCAAAAAGGACACAACGTCTGAAGCAAGTACAAGACGGAAGCACTCGGTGTGGTAAAACTAGCATTCATAATATTGCTAGCACATTCCTCACACAGGAAATTATGCGATCTTTTGATGCAGCACATTCTTTTGTTCTTTATAATGCTAGAATAATGAAGTTGTTTTCAGTAATGGTAGGTTATCCTCGCGCTATAGTGGTAAAGTTAGAGCAGGTTGGTGTAGTTGCAGCAAAAAACACCGACAGAGGTGCAAACCCTCCCCTCAAAGTGACAGTAAATAAGAAATAGATGGTGTTGCGCTCCACACCAAATAAATTAAATCTAATAACACAATTACTAAATAATCGCATAAAATCTTGAAAACGCACTCATGTGATTAAAATTAAAATCACTAAATAATCGCATAAAATCTTGAAAACGTGCTCATGCGATTAAAAATTCCATTAATTCTAAGATAAATACCAAGTGAATAATACAGTGCTTGAAATAAAACTATTTCCTACTAATATTCATAAAATGAAGAAGCTAAAATGATCTATACAATCGTGATAAAGTGACAAAAAAAGAAACGCAAATCTTAAAATTGTCAACAGACTCGTGACATCAAACAAATCTGTGTCAGTCCATGAAAGTGCATCCAAGTGCCAGCATATGTGCCAAAAAAATTATATATGATAATAAATACACAATAAAAATAAATAAAACGGTGTGTGAAAAAAATATTATCACAGAGTACAAAAGATAATAGTCCAGCAAACGTGATAAAAAATGTCTCTAAATAAGTATAAAAAAGCTAAATCATAAAGTTCATGCAGGAAATGAAATAAATCCACGCTGTGCTATGTGAAGAAATTAATCCTATGAACAACCCGGGATGATTCCACCAGTGATTTTGCAGCTCCTTAAACGTGGGTGCTCACACACTGAGTGCAGTGGGTACCTTACCTCACTGCTGTCAGTAAGACAGCAATATGCTCCAGTGCAACGGTTGTGTCCTCAAATGGGGTGTATATCCTCAGTGGGTGTAGGGAAACTTCAAAACTTTGCGGTGTATATCCTAAATGTAGTATGGGCGCCCCCAAAACCTTTTCCTCCAGATATTCCGCAAGGGATCGCAAATCAGACCCAAGAAAGAAAGAGGGGCTCCAATGGTGAAGTACGTTTACACAAATACTTTATTATAAAAAGGAACTAAGTCCTGGGTACTCACATTTATGCAGTAAAAATCAAACGTTTTTTCCACTAACAAACAACGAACGGCTTCCTCGTTCGTACCCCGGACGTCACTTCCGGTATCCTCCTAGGCCAATCCTACGCGTATCGTCATTGATCACGTGACTTCATCAGGGACTAGTGCATAGGAGGTGGACGAACGTTTAAATAGTCTTTCTAATTGGCGGCCATTTTCCTGTAGTCAATCCTATTTAATACTATTCGCGGGCACGATTCTAGTTACTCGGCCATTTTCTAATAGACTACATTATCGACCGGTTCGGTGCGCTTCACGGTCGTGTTTTCTATAGGTACTAGAATAGTCTATTCGTATATTAGGTAGATCTGTGTCCGCTTCCCTGGCCTAAAGCCCAATTCGGACACCCGGTGGTTGTGTTTATTCAAACAATGACCCGGGATCTCCCTAATTGTATGACTATGAATAGCGTTCTTGATGTCAATAGCGATGTAAACACATTCACTTGCTATTGGAACGACGGGACCGCAAATCGTTCGTGAGCTGGTTTAAAATTAAAAATGTATTGTAAATAAAAAAATATAAAAAAATATACATAAAAACTTATAAAAAATGGCTTGAGATAGAGGGTAATATGCAAATTATTAAATATTCTTTAATTTGTAAAAAAAACCTAGTAAATCTAAATCTATCATATAAAATATTAAAATATTAGTACTAGTTAATTTGTGAATAAAATGTCTAGAATAGTGTGACATAATATTTTTAAAGTAAAAATAAAGTGCTCCCGACAATTAGTTGAGCGATAATCAAGATATCGAAAGAACGCATATATATGCGATTTGGGGGATGGATGCCGGAAATGAGGTCCAGAGTTCCAAAAATTCCCTTTCAGTATATCATCGTAGAATACAGTAACAGGCAAGATGTTATGTGTCATAGTGCTTTAAATATATAAAGTTCAAATTCATAATAAAATATCTAAAAATACCTAAAAATCGCTGATAAAACAGTTAAGATCAAATTCTATATTGAGTCCTTGAGGTGTAAAAGTATCTAAGGTAAAAATCCATTTAGATTCTAGCTGACTGAGCGTTCTCACTTTATGCCCCCCCCTCCAGTGCTTTCTGTAGGGCTCAATATAGAATTTGATCTTAACTGATCTTGCCTGTTACTGTATTCTACGATGATATACTGAAAGGGAATTTTTGGAACTCTGGACCTCATTTCCGGCATCCATCCCCCAAATCGCATATATATGCGTTCTTTCGATATCTTGATTATCGCTCAACTAATTGTCGGGAGCACTTTATTTTTACTTTAAAAATATTATGTCACACTATTCTAGACATTTTATTCACAAATTAACTAGTACTAATATTTTAATATTTTATATGATAGATTTAGATTTACTAGGTTTTTTTTACAAATTAAAGAATATTTAATAATTTGCATATTACCCTCTATCTCAAGCCATTTTTTATAAGTTTTTATGTATATTTTTTTATATTTTTTTATTTACAATACATTTTTAATTTTAAACCAGCTCACGAACGATTTGCGGTCCCGTCGTTCCAATAGCAAGTGAATGTGTTTACATCGCTATTGACATCAAGAACGCTATTCGTAGTCATACAATTAGGGAGATCCCGGGTCATTGTTTGAATAAACACAACCACCGGGTGTCCGAATTGGGCTTTAGGCCAGGGAAGCGGACACAGATCTACCTAATATACGAATAGACTATTCTAGTACCTATAGAAAACACGACCGTGAAGCGCACCGAAGCGGTCGATAATGTAGTCTATTAGAAAATGGCCGAGTAACTAGAATCGTGCCCGCGAATAGTATTAAATAGGATTGACTACAGGAAAATGGCCGCCAATTAGAAAGACTATTTAAACGTTCGTCCACCTCCTATGCACTAGTCCCTGATGAAGTCACGTGATCAATGACGATACGCGTAGGATTGGCCTAGGAGGATACCGGAAGTGACGTCCGGGGTACGAACGAGGAAGCCGTTCGTTGTTTGTTAGTGGAAAAAACGTTTGATTTTTACTGCATAAATGTGAGTACCCAGGACTTAGTTCCTTTTTATAATAAAGTATTTGTGTAAACGTACTTCACCATTGGAGCCCCTCTTTCTTTCTTGGGTCTGATTTGCGATCCCTTGCGGAATATCTGGAGGAAAAGGTTTTGGGGGCGCCCATACTACATTTAGGATATACACCGCAAAGTTTTGAAGTTTCCCTACACCCACTGAGGATATACACCCCATTTGAGGACACAACCGTTGCACTGGAGCATATTGCTGTCTTACTGACAGCAGTGAGGTAAGGTACCCACTGCACTCAGTGTGTGAGCACCCACGTTTAAGGAGCTGCAAAATCACTGGTGGAATCATCCCGGGGTTGTTCATAGGATTAATTTCTTCACATAGCACAGCGTGGATTTATTTCATTTCCTGCATGAACTTTATGATTTAGCTTTTTTATACTTATTTAGAGACATTTTTTATCACGTTTGCTGGACTATTATCTTTTGTACTCTGTGATAATATTTTTTTCACACACCGTTTTATTTATTTTTATTGTGTATTTATTATCATATATAATTTTTTTGGCACATATGCTGGCACTTGGATGCACTTTCATGGACTGACACAGATTTGTTTGATGTCACGAGTCTGTTGACAATTTTAAGATTTGCGTTTCTTTTTTTGTCACTTTATCACGATTGTATAGATCATTTTAGCTTCTTCATTTTATGAATATTAGTAGGAAATAGTTTTATTTCAAGCACTGTATTATTCACTTGGTATTTATCTTAGAATTAATGGAATTTTTAATCGCATGAGCACGTTTTCAAGATTTTATGCGATTATTTAGTGATTTTAATTTTAATCACATGAGTGCGTTTTCAAGATTTTATGCGATTATTTAGTAATTGTGTTATTAGATTTAATTTATTTGGTGTGGAGCGCAACACCATCTATTTCTTATTTACTGTCACTTTGAGGGGAGGGTTTGCACCTCTGTCGGTGTTTTTTGCTGCAACTACACCAACCTGCTCTAACTTTACCACTATAGCGCGAGGATAACCTACCATTACTGATTTTGACTCACTCTCCCATATATCCTTGCAGCCATAATGGAGGTATTTTCTTTTATGGAAAAAAGGAAAATCGATCTAGAACAAGTATTTAATAGCTCAGACTCCAATACAATAAAAAATGGGGGTTTGGAGAGTCTGATGCGGAAGTTGGGCCACAACATGGAGAAAAAAGTGAGCCTATGGTGTGACATAACCACTTTTGAGCAGTACCAGAAAGATAGCATAGTGCCGAGAAGACTCAGATGGGACATTACACCAAACGATGGTTTGGTTGACCAGGAGTCGATCGATGAATGGTTTTCTTTCTTTAACACAAAAGGTTTAGAATTACTCACTTTCCTACTCAAAAGAAAACAGAGGAAATTAAAGAAAATAGATCAGACCATAGGAGAGATAAAAGGGGAACTGGAAATGCATAAGGATAAGCCTGAGCTCACTTCACTCATGTCACAATTGAATAAAGACCTAGCCAAGAAGGACAAAGAAGTCCAGACTAGGAAAAACAAGAAGTACACAAGGGATATTAATGATTTTAAAAACGATGATGTTTTTAAATGGCAGAGACAGAGAGGTAATTTGGATCCGATCTCCACATTCTCCACCCCAGAGAGAACTACACAACATGGGAGTATTCAATACAGATCAGAGCAAAATGATCTACAAACTGGAAATCTGGTGGAACCATCTAGGGCCCCAAGGGGTAATGAGAGAGAAAATGACCACAACTACTCCACACCACAAAGAACTGAGAGGAGACCGCCCTACTCAAACCAAACACCACATAATGGGGGTAAGAAGCCACACTGGAAAAATAATAACCAGAGAAGGACACAGAATGGCAACTACAATAAGCCACCATATGACCCTAGGGATCAAAGGGAAAATAGAGGCCCACCCCAAGGAATGCAGGGCCAACGAGGAAGGACCCCCCCACATAATTATGGGACTGGTCATAGAGACAATTGGGGCACACCGCGCGATTACCCCTATCCCGATGGACGCTATCCAATCCCCACAAACAACTATTATGCTCCCCTAAGGGACCATTATGAGGAAAACGGAGATGGGAGACCCCATGGCTACTACCAGGACCAGTATCAAAGTAGGCCTTTTTTAGGGAGGGGCATGGAGAATCACCCACCAAGACGCCTAAACGATCAGTGGGATCAAAGAAGAAGTCCTGTAAGAAGAGAGGGAAGAGGTCCGGAAAAAGAATACAGGCAAAGAAGAGATTAAAAGGTGAGGGGATCTTCAACTTGAGTGGCCTCCCCCTATCCCAAGAAGAGATTGGCGTACTAGATAAAGGTCTCAAATATTCCCCGACAAAGAATTTAGATAAATTTGAAACATATGTAGGAATACAGAAGTATGTAAGGACCTTGAATATTAAAAAATACCTGGCCGGTAACCCGATTAAAAAGCGAATTCAGAATGAGGATCAAGATATCATACGGAGTGAATTAAGAAACAAATCAGTTTTTAACCCTTCGATTTCGAACAATAGACATATTGAAGTTTTTAAAAAAGTGGTTTTACAAGACTTGAAAGATCTAAAAATTAAGAAACTGGAGGAACCTAAACATATAAAGAGTGGTATCAGAAAACTAACAAAGAGGAAGGACATAGTCATCCGACCTGCTGATAAAGGGGGAGGGATTGTAATCCTCTCTACAATGCAGTATAAGAACAGTATGACAAAATTACTGTCAGACAGTGTTACCTACACTAAATTACCTAAGAACCCAGTGTTTAAATGTAGAAAGGAGCTGGAACAGGTGGTGCATCTGGGATTAAAGAGAAACATTTTGAATAAAAAAGAAGCGAAGTATCTGATCCCCGAGGCATGTAGGACCCCGATTATTTACTCACTTCCCAAGATCCATAAGGATAAAGCGGACCCACCCCCAAGACCCATAGTTAATGGGATCGACTCTTTAACCTCTAGAATGGGGGAATATATCGATAAATATCTTCAACCAGTAGTCAAACAAACAAAAGCGTACCTCAGAGATACCAAACAAGTATTACAAATCTTGGAAGGACTACCAAAAGAGGAAGGCCCATGGATTATGGGATCTGCAGACGTCTCGTCATTATATACAATAATCCTACACCATCAAGCGTGTGAGGCAGTGAAGTGGGGCCTAAGGAAATACAGTACTTTGCCATGCGTACAGCGAAAATACTTAGTGAAATGCTTGGACTTTTGCCTCAAGAACAGCTATTTTTGGTATGATCGCGAATATTACTACCAAAAAACTGGAGTTGCGATGGGAGCGAAGTTTGCGCCCAGTGTAGCCTGCCTTTATATGTCTTAATGGGAAGAGGATGTGGTACTACCTGGTAAACCTGAAGAGCTAATACTATATAAGAGGTATATAGATGATATCCTCATACTCTGGAAAGGAGATATAGATAGCCTAACTGTATTCCTGGAGACACTGAATCGCAATGACAGAAATATCAAATTATCATGGGTAGTTAATAGTGAATCCATCTCTTTTCTTGACCTAGAAATCCTACAAGAAAATGAAACTCTACGCACAAGAACGCACTTTAAAAATGTGGACAAAAACAGTTATTTGCCAATCATGAGCTGCCACCACAAAAACTGGTTGTGCAACATCCCAAAAGGGCAGCTGATGCGATTGCGCAGAAATTGCACAAAAACTGAAGAATATCTGACACAAGCAGAGAAGATTGGTCACAGGTTCACAAATAAAGGGTATAAGGACGAAGATATTAGAATGAAGATCTTAGAAGTTAAAAATATGGATCGCATGGAGATGATTAAAGACAAACAAATCCCCAAGCTGGAAGCAGGCAAAGTACCAATCATTCTGAATTATAATGCCCAATATAAGAAAATAGAGGCAATTATTAAAAAATACTGGTATATTTTACGCTCAGATGTGCATCTAAAAGACCTTTTACCCCAATTTCCCAAGTTCGTGTACAAAAGGGCACCAACATTGAGGGATAAGATCGTCAGGAATGTTCCTGACCCACCATACAATGGTGTGACTTTTTTCACAGGAAAGGGCTTTTTTCCATGCAAGCGGTGCTTTGCGTGTACAAAAACAAAATGCCCACCCGAAAAAAGATTCAAATTTAGCTCCACAAGCACTGGGAATTCCTATGATATTAAAGAGTTTATTTGCTGTAACACTGAAGGGGCTGTATATGTCCTACAATGCAGTTGCGGCCTACAGTATGTAGGCAGCACCAAGAGACCTCTGAGGGTTCGCATAAAGGAACATGTCAAAAATATAATTAATGGATTTGACAAACATAGTGTGTCAAAACATTTTCTGACACACCATAATAAAGATCCCACCCACCTCACATTTTGGGGGATTGAGCCCTACAGAAAGCACTGGAGGGGGGGGGCATAAAGTGAGAACGCTCAGTCAGCTAGAATCTAAATGGATTTTTACCTTAGATACTTTTACACCTCAAGGACTCAATATAGAATTTGATCTTAACTGTTTTATCAGCGATTTTTACCGTATATACTCGAGTATAGGCCGACCCGAATATAAGCCGAGGCCCCCAATTTACCCCCCAAAAAACTGGCAAACTTATTGACTCGTGTATAAGCCGAGGGTGAGACATGCCTGTCCATCCCTGTGTGTGTGTCCGTCCCTGTGTGTCCGTCCATCCCTGTGTGTCCGTCCATCCCTGTGTGTGTGTGTGTGTCCATCCATCCATCCATCCCTGTGTGTGTGTGTGTCCATCCATCCATCCATCCCTGTGTGTGTGTGTGTCCATCCATCCATCCATCCCTGTGTGTGTGTGTCTCCATCCATCCATCCATCCCTGTGTGTGTGTGTCTCCATCCATCCATCCATCCCTGTGTGTGTGTGTGTCTCCATCCATCCATCCCTGTGTGTGTGTGTCCATGTGTGTGTGTGTGTGTGTGTGTGTGTGTGTGTGTGTGTGTGTGTGTGTCCAGCCTACCTGTGTCCCGAGCCTCCGTCCCGTGCCTTGCCTCCTTGCCTCCGTCCCGTGCCGTGCCTTGCCTCCTTGCCTCCGTCCCGTGTCGTGCCTTGCCTCCGTCCCGTCCCGTGCCGTGCCTTGCCTTGCCTCTGTCCCGTGCCTTGCCAGGATCGCCGCTCTTCGTCGGCGCCTCGGCGGACATACTACAATTCGAAAGCCGCGCCTCCGCCTCCGCCTTCGCCTGTGATAGGCGGAACACTGAATTTCCCAGCAGCCTGTGTTCCGCCTATCACGGACATCGTCTCATCCTCGTACTACGGACGAGGATGAGACGATGTCAGTGATAGGCGGAACACAGGCTGCTGGGAAATTCAGTGTTCCGCCTATCACAGGCGGAGGCGGAGGCGGAGGCGCGGCTTTCAAATTGTAGTATGTCCGCCGTCTGTCTGCTCGATACGCTGATCGAGCAGTCAGACGGCGATGACTCGAGTATAAGCCGAGGGGGGCACTTTCAGCCTCAAAAAAGAGGCTGAAAATCTCGGCTTATACTCGAGTATATACGGTAGGTATTTTTAGATATTTTATTATGAATTTGAACTTTATATATTTAAAGCACTATGACACATAACATCTTGCCTGTTACTGTATTCTACGATGATATACTGAAAGGGAATTTTTGGAACTCTGGACCTCATTTCCGGCATCCATCCCCCAAATCGCATATATATGCGTTCTTTCGATATCTTGATTATCGCTCAACTAATTGTCGGGAGCACTTTATTTTTACTTTAAAAATATTATGTCACACTATTCTAGACATTTTATTCACAAATTAACTAGTACTAATATTTTAATATTTTATATGATAGATTTAGATTTACTAGGTTTTTTTTACAAATTAAAGAATATTTAATAATTTGCATATTACCCTCTATCTCAAGCCATTTTTTATAAGTTTTTATGTATATTTTTTTATATTTTTTTATTTACAATACATTTTTAATTTTAAACCAGCTCACGAACGATTTGCGGTCCCGTCGTTCCAATAGCAAGTGAATGTGTTTACATCGCTATTGACATCAAGAACGCTATTCGTAGTCATACAATTAGGGAGATCCCGGGTCATTGTTTGAATAAACACAACCACCGGGTGTCCGAATTGGGCTTTAGGCCAGGGAAGCGGACACAGATCTACCTAATATACGAATAGACTATTCTAGTACCTATAGAAAACACGACCGTGAAGCGCACCGAAGCGGTCGATAATGTAGTCTATTAGAAAATGGCCGAGTAACTAGAATCGTGCCCGCGAATAGTATTAAATAGGATTGACTACAGGAAAATGGCCGCCAATTAGAAAGACTATTTAAACGTTCGTCCACCTCCTATGCACTAGTCCCTGATGAAGTCACGTGATCAATGACGATACGCGTAGGATTGGCCTAGGAGGATACCGGAAGTGACGTCCGGGGTACGAACGAGGAAGCCGTTCGTTGTTTGTTAGTGGAAAAAACGTTTGATTTTTACTGCATAAATGTGAGTACCCAGGACTTAGTTCCTTTTTATAATAAAGTATTTGTGTAAACGTACTTCACCATTGGAGCCCCTCTTTCTTTCTTGGGTCTGATTTGCGATCCCTTGCGGAATATCTGGAGGAAAAGGTTTTGGGGGCGCCCATACTACATTTAGGATATACACCGCAAAGTTTTGAAGTTTCCCTACACCCACTGAGGATATACACCCCATTTGAGGACACAACCGTTGCACTGGAGCATATTGCTGTCTTACTGACAGCAGTGAGGTAAGGTACCCACTGCACTCAGTGTGTGAGCACCCACGTTTAAGGAGCTGCAAAATCACTGGTGGAATCATCCCGGGGTTGTTCATAGGATTAATTTCTTCACATAGCACAGCGTGGATTTATTTCATTTCCTGCATGAACTTTATGATTTAGCTTTTTTATACTTATTTAGAGACATTTTTTATCACGTTTGCTGGACTATTATCTTTTGTACTCTGTGATAATATTTTTTTCACACACCGTTTTATTTATTTTTATTGTGTATTTATTATCATATATAATTTTTTTGGCACATATGCTGGCACTTGGATGCACTTTCATGGACTGACACAGATTTGTTTGATGTCACGAGTCTGTTGACAATTTTAAGATTTGCGTTTCTTTTTTTGTCACTTTATCACGATTGTATAGATCATTTTAGCTTCTTCATTTTATGAATATTAGTAGGAAATAGTTTTATTTCAAGCACTGTATTATTCACTTGGTATTTATCTTAGAATTAATGGAATTTTTAATCGCATGAGCACGTTTTCAAGATTTTATGCGATTATTTAGTGATTTTAATTTTAATCACATGAGTGCGTTTTCAAGATTTTATGCGATTATTTAGTAATTGTGTTATTAGATTTAATTTATTTGGTGTGGAGCGCAACACCATCTATTTCTTATTTAATGAAGTTGTTTTGCTGCTCATATTCACAGAGTTCTCACAAACATATTTCTTGATTATTTCTCCTGATCTTATGAATAATAATGTATTTTGTAAAAGCCTGATCTCCATAATAATGTTTACAGTTTTTTTTATATTCATCTTTTATTAAATTTTTTTGAAAAATTATTTTCTAGTGATCTCCATATATAATTTTTTTTGTATGTCAAGTTACCACAATAACATTATTATCTTGTCTTTTTTATTAACCTCAAGGAGGTTGGCGTCCTTTGTTAATTTGACATTGTCTTTTAGAAATGTACCTGCCTACTCACAAACAAACTGTCCTATTTGAATAAAAACACATAGGCAAGCATTTTCAGAAAATAAGATCTCCATTTATTCTGGGTAACAAAATAAAGATGAAGGCAACGCTGGAGAAACTTTTGGAATTTGCAAAGCCTTTTGGCCCCCAGGGCACACATCAAATCTGTGGAAAAGAAAATTGGTAGCTTGAGGAGTCCATATAATTTGGAGCACAATCTGGTCCAGGAATCCCAGAGGTTAGGACCAGCAGCAGATGACATATCTGTCCCCAGGCTGTGGTAGTACACCAGCCTGAGTCTTCTGTAAGACCAGACTGAACCCAGGTCATCACTTTCTTCTTTTTGCTGCAGCCTTCCCTGCACCCTTCCCTGCAGCCTTCCTTGGAGGCTGTGCCTCTGGTAGTGGACTTGTGGCAGGAGGAGGAGGAGGAGGAGGAGGATGGGCTTGCTCATATACGTGGCCTGCATATTTATAATACATGTTTTTCCCAAAATGTTTAGGTGATTTGCTGCATGAGGAAGAGAAAGCTCCAAAATTCACAAGTGCAAGTGCACAACTCCTAATCCAGGACATCGTGGCATGGAATCATGAAATCAACATCATAAGAAACAAACTAAATTTTGTTGAACAACAAATGAAGAACATGATTGATGTGTTGGGAAGAATTTAAAAGATCTTCAAAATGTAACCATTTTAAGAATTGTTGTTCTAAAAACACAATGTTTTGTAATTAGTAAAACCCAAATTTTGTAGATGCACACAGTGTGTCAACAGGTGCTTTCTGCCTTAGGGTATTTCAATGTACGCGTTTTGTGGGTGCAACCCCTCACTCCCAAATGAAGTAGGTGATTGGATGGGTTTGCACCCCCAAAACATGTACATTGATCCCCCATGATGGCAGATAGCACATGTTGACATTAGGCATGGGATCAGGAGGTAAATACCCATTTTGACTCCCAAATTGTGTGCATCTTAAAAATTTGACTTTTGCAGGGATGACATCAGCCTATCTGATGAAGGCAATATCCAGACATTTAGGACATACTATAATTTATGATATTGCCTTCTGGTTTTCTACGTTGAACAAGTTCCAGAGTTTTGTATGTTATTAAACATGCCTATTTTGAACAAAAAACCCCAAAAATGTAAAAAAAAAAAATAGAGAAAAACAAAAAAATTTTTTTTACACAAAAATGTTATAACATACATGTGTGAATGTGCACAGAGTAAAAACTTTGCTCATCAACAATGTGTGGCTTCTTCTTTTCAATGGTCAATACCAGTTTTTGAAGTAATTTTGTATTTACAGTGACAATGGGGCTTATTTACTAAAGGAAAGTCCACTTGGCACTACAAGTGCACTAGGAGAACCTAGGAGACAACCAAAAACAAACACAAGCAATAAAGAAATTCAAGATTTTATCAGATTTTTATTTTTTTATTTAAAAAAAAAAATTTAGACATTGTCTGGCATAGCAATGCCCCCCCTACCATAAAATTATTTACATATTTCTGCCGAACTTCACGGGTGCTTTTGGTGCCTAGCCAGTACGGCCAGTATCCAGGCCCATCAGGGGATTAACAGGAAGTCCAGCCTCAGTTCCAATCGAGGGAATATAATTTTGGGCATGTTTCCCAATATGCAGCAGGATAGGACGATATGGTTGATTTTGTAGTCCACCATATGGATTGCTGTCAGAAACAGGTGGAACTGGCTGGCCATTATCCCAAAGGTATTCTCAATGACTCTTCTCACTCTGGCCATCCAGTATTTAAAAACGCTCCTCTCCAGAGTGAGGGTCCTTTGGGGTAATGGCCTCATCAGGTGCTTGCCCAGACCAAACGCTTCATCAGCAAGAAAGACAAACGAGAGTCCTTGCACGTTGTGCCCATCAGGTGGCAATGCCAGGCCACCAGTCTAGAGACGTTGGTAAAACCCCGTCTGGGCAAAGACTCCTCCATCTGACATCTGGCCATTCTTCCCCACGTCCACATAGAGGAACTCATATTGTGCCAACACCACTGCCATTAACACTATACTATTAAAACTCTTATAGTTATAACAGTAAGAACCCGAATGGGGTGGTGGCACAATGTGGACGTGCTTCCCAACTATAGCCCCTTCATAGTTGGGAAAGTCTCAACGGTCAGCAAAATGGGAGGCCACAGTCTATCATTCCTGTGGTGTTTAACCACTTTCAGACCGGACCATTTTGCTGGTAAATGACCAGAGGTCTTTTTACAATTTGGCACTGCGCTGCTTTAACTGGTAATTGCGCGGTCATGCAATGTTGTACCCAAACAAAATTTGCGTCTTTTTCTTCCCACAAATAGAGCTTTCTTTTGATGGTATTTGATTGCCTCTGCGATTTTTATTTTTTGCGATATAAACGTAAAAAGACCGCAAATTTTGAAAAAAAATGATATTTTCTAATTTTTGTTATTAGAAAAATCCAATAAACTCAATTTTAGTCATACATTTAGGCCAAAATGTATTCAGCCACATGTCTTTGGTAAAAAAAAAGTCAATAATTGTATATTTATTGGTTTGCGCAAAAGTTGTCACATCTACAAACTAAGGTACGTTTTCTGGAATTTACGCAGCTTTTAGTTTACGACTGCCTATCTCATTTCTTGAGGTGCTAAAATGGCAGGGCAGTACAAAACCCCCCCAAATGACCCCATTTTGGAAAGTAGACACCCTAAGGAAATTGATAAGTGGAATGTTGAGCCCATTGAATATTTTATTTTTTTGCCTCAAGCGATTGAATAATGACAAAAAATATTATTTTTTTTTTTTTACACAAAGTTGTCACTAAATGATATATTGCTCACACATGCTATGGGCATATGTGAAATGACACCCCAAAATAAATTCTGCTGCTTCTCCTGAGTACGGGGATACCACATATGTGGGACTTTTTGGGAGCCTAGCCGCGTACGGGGCCCCGAAAACCAAGAACCGCCTTCAGGTTTTCTAAGGGCGTAAATATTTGACTTCACTCCTCACTACCTATTACAGTTTTGAAGGCCATAAAATGCCAAGATGGCACAAAACCCCCACAAATGACCCCATTTTAGAAAGTAGACACCCCAAGCTATTTGCTGAGAGGCATGTTGAGTCCATGGAATATTTTATATTTTGCCACAAGTTGCGGGAAAATTACAAACTTTTTTTTTTTTTTTTTTTTTCACAAAGTTGTCACTAAATGATATATTGCTCACGCATGCCATGGGCATATGTGAAATGACACCCCAAAATAAATTCTGCTGCTTCTCCTGAGTACGGGGATACCACATATGTGGGACTTTTTTGGAGCCTAGCCGCGTACGGGGCCCCGAAAACCAAGCACTGCCTTCAGGATTTCTAAGGGTGTTACAGTTTTGAAAGCCATAAAATGCCAAGATGGCACAAACCCCCCCCCAAATGACCCCATTTTGGAAAGTAGACACCCCTAAATTTAGGGGTACACTAGTGAGACTAGGTAATAAATGGCGGGTGCCCTGAAACTATAAAAAAAATAACTAACCAACCAGCGTCACCTGTAACAGTTATATGGTGATCACTGGTGAAAGGGTTAACTAGGGGGCAATCAGGGGGCTTTATGCAGTAGTATATGGGGGTCCCTGGCGCTATAAAAAGCTGCGGCGAACCTAAATACCTACCTGCCTAACTAGCGTCACCTGTGACACTAATACAGCGATCAGAAAAACGATCGCTTATTAGGCTGGGTTCACACTGGAGCGATGTGGGAACGCCACGAATGCGCGGCGGGTTCCCGCATCACATGCCTCCCGGCGGCAGTTCACACTGCCCTATGCGAACTGCTGGGAGTGTCAGTGAAATGTTAATGACACCCCCAGATCAGTTCGCATATCGCAGTGCGATCTGCAAACTCGGATTGCATGGTGTGAACACCCATGCGATCCGATTCTGCTGCGGACCAAAAAAAGGGTCCCGTGCGAGTTTGCGGCGGGTGCGGCGGGTGCGACACGAATTCAGCCATACTATCTGTATGGCTGAACTCGAATCGCACAGAGATCGGATGTGATTTGCACTGCAGTGCGGTGCGAATCCCATCCGTTCTCATAAACCGCTGCAATGTAAACCCAGCCTTAGTGACACTGGCGACGGGGGGTGATCACGGGGTTAAACCTTTATTGGGGGGGTTAGGGGGGTACCTTAGAACTAAAGGGGGCTAACCCTAACTGCCCTAACAGTTATTACAGTCACAAATGACACCCGCCGGGTGATCAGGGGGTTAAACCTTTATTAGGTAATAAATGGCGGGTGCCCTGAAACTATAAAAAAATAACTAACCAACCAGCGTCACCTGTAACAGTTATATGGTGATCACTGGTGAAAGGGTTAACTAGGGGGAAATCAGGGGGCTTTATGCGGTAGTATATGGGGGTCCCTGGCGCTATAAAAAGCTGCGGCGAACCTAAATACCTACCTGCCTAACTAGCGTCACCTGTGACACTAATACATCGATCAGAAAAATGATCGCTTATTAGGCTGGGTTCACACTGGAGCGATGCGGGAACGCCACGAATCCGTGGCGGGTTCCCGCATCGCATGCCTCCCGGCGGCAGTTCACACTGCCCTATGCGAACTGCTGGGAGTGTCAGTGAAATGTTAATGACACCCCCAGATCAGTTCGCATATCGCAGTGCGATCTGCAAACTCGGATCGCATGGTGTGAACACCCATGCGATCCGATTCTGCTGCGGGCCAAAAAAGGGTCCGTGCGAATTTGCGGCGGGTGCGGCGGGTGCGACACGAATTCAGCCATACTATCTGTATGGCTGAACTCGAATTGCACAGAGATCGGATGTGATTTGCACTGCAGTGCGGTGCGAATCACATTCGTTCTCATAAACCGCTGCAATGTGAACCCAGCCTTAGTGACACTGGCGACGGGGGGTGATTACGGGGTTAAACCTTTATTGGGGGGGTTAGGGGGGCACATTAGAACTAAAGGGGGCTAACCCTAACTGCCCTAACAGTTATTACAGTCACAAATGACACCAATGCAAAAAAAAAAAAAAAAAGCAATTGGTGTCACTGTGACTGGGGGGGCAGGGGTAATTGGGGGGTGATCGGGGGGTAAAGGGGGGGTGTGAGTGTGCCTGGCATGTTCTACTGTGTAGTGTAGTGCTTGTGCAACTCACCGATGCTCTCTCCTCGGTGCCGGAACGAAAAATACCGACACGGAGGAGAGAATACATCACTTCCTCTCCTGTGTTTACATTACAGGAGAGGAAGTGATGTCACCGGACATTTTCATTCGTCGGGAGCGATCGCGAGGGGGTGGCCATGAATGAATGGCCGTCCCCTTGTCCGGGATCGCTCCCGAACGAATACCGACCGCCGCAGGCACCGGGCGGGGGCCCGATCGGGCCCCCGACCCGCGGGCAGGCAAGGACGTACATGTAAGCCCTTATGCCTGCCCGTGCCATTCTGTCGACGTACATCGTCGTGCGGCGGTCGGCAAGTGGTTAAGGGAACTGTGGTGTCAAAACAGAAACAAAAATAGAAGCACTTTTGCACATAACATTACAAGCAGATTAAACAAAAACATTCTTGGCCGACATCAGTATAACATTTTTTTAAGGAGTATTTCCAGACAAAAATCTAAGGTCCACTTATCATATGCCCCCCCCCCCCCCCCCCATGGCCCATTGTAAAAATTTTAGGGGGGGTTTGGGGGGACGTTGGGAGCCAAAAAAAAGCTAGTGTATATGGGCCCAGTATAGCATGCTAGGGAGGTTAGTGAAGGAAAATATACATTCAGGCCAAAAAAGGAGCATTAAAAGCTTCCAGCATGCATGAGGATAAAGGAGACATTCACAGCATATTCCAATCATGGTAATTAGGGAACGATTAAATAAATACAATACATTATCAAACATTAAAAACATATAATGTGATGTTAAAGGATACAACTTACCCTAATATAGTCCTTCTGCAGGACCTGAATGATGGCAGAACAGGTCTCTGGAATAATGATCCCTAGAGCCTGAGGGGAGATGCCTGTCAAGAACTTGAGGTCCTGTAAACTTCTCCCAGTCGCCAAGTACCACAAGGTGGCAACTAGCCTCTGCTCTGGAGTGATAGCTTGCCGCATGCAGGTGTCCTGCTTCGTAATATAAGGGGTGGGCAAAGCCAACAGATGGTGAAGAACGGAGTCCTTCATCTGAGAAGATTCCTGAAATCATTAGGATTATTCTACTGGATCTCACAAAGCAAAAGCATGTGCGAGAATTGGTCATGCTGGAGTAACCAATTCTTGGTCCATGAACTCCATACCCCTTTTCATGGACCGGACTTGGGTCAAAGTATAAACCCCAACAACAAGCCCCCACACAGCAAAATTTCTACGATGAGTACATACCCGCAACATGGTTTCAAAATGGTCGGCTGGTCAGAACGAATGCACCGAAGAACAGCAAGGCCTGTGAAGAGTGAGCTAAAAATCAGCAACGAGTGGACAAGAACGCACTGAAAAACAAATACGAACTGGCTGCACACAATGAAAACCAGATACAAACCCACAAGCACAAACTCAACAGCAGTAAAACGATCTGATTAGCAGAAGGAGCCCAAATGGTGGCACACTGGGTATTGAGCTTCCTTTTTCTAGTCCGCTTCTAGTACGTGTTGTACGTCACCGCATTCTTGATGGTCAGACTTTGGTGTGATCGTATGTATGCAAGACAGTTTCAGCGGAACTCCATCGAAACTCCGTCGGAAAAACCTTCAGAGTTTATTCCGACGGGAAAACCGGTCGTGTGTACAGGGCATTAAACTTTTGAAGGCCCTGGAGAACCAGGACAATGGAAACTCCCCAAAAATAATCCCATTATGGAAAGAAAACAACCCAATGTATAATCTATGAGGCATACCGAGTCTTTGAACATGTAGTTTTTTCTACAAGTTTTTGGAAAATGTGTAAAGAAAATTAAAACATATTTTTTTTTTTTTACACAACGTTGTCAATTTACACAATATTTTTAACACATAGCATGTGTATACCAAAAATGACACCCCCAAATAGATTCTCCTACTCATCCTGAGTACGGCAGTACCACATGTGTGAGACTTTTCCACAGTATGGCCACATACAGAGGACCAACATGCAGGGAGCACCATCAGGTGTTCTAGGGACATAAGTTTCAAATCTAATTTGACTACCTATTACACTTTTGTGAGGCACTGTAGTAGTGGCATGGATGTGGTATGGATGATAACTGATGTGGCATGGATGAACATGAATGGGGATGGATGAGCCGTGGATGGGGATTGCTGAGCATGAATGAGTATGGCCAGGTACGGCTGAGTTCGGATGGGTACGGCTACGTTTGGCTGGGTATAGATGGGATGGCTGAGTATGGATGGATATGACTGAGTATGGCTGAGTACGGCTGGGTATGGCTGGGTATGCTGAGTGATGCTGGGTATGGATAATTATGGATGGGGTAAATGGGATGGCTGTGCATGGATGGATGGATGGATGAGTATTGCCAAGGATGGATGGATGGCTGAGAATGGATGGATGAGTATGCTGAGTATGAATGAGGATGGATGGATGAGTATGCTGAGTATGGATGGGTGAGCATGGATGGATGAATATGCTGAGTATGGATGGATGAGTATGCTGAGTATGGATGGAGGAGTATGCTGAGTATGGATGGGTGAGTATGCTGAGTATGGATGGGTGAGCATGGATGGATGGATGAGTATGCTGAGTATGGATGGGTGAATATGGATAGATGGATGAGAATGCTGAGTATGGATGGGTGAGCATGGATGGATGGATGGGTATGGTGAGTATGGATGGGTGAGCATGGATGGATGGATGGGTAAGCAGAGTATGGATGGGTATGCATGACAGAGAATGGATGGATGGATGGATGGATTTGTCACATATCAGTGCTGTGGGCACTACACATGTAGCCCACAGCACTGCTGCCACCAATCTCTCCCCTCTCTGCTCACACTGGACGGACAAGGGAAAGAGGAACCGGCTATTATGCCGGTTTGTTTACATGTGGTCGCTCCATCATTTGACGGAGCGATCACATGGTAAACGGCCATTATCAGTGGCCATTTACCATCACAGTAAACGGTCATGGATGTGTTCAGGTGTGTGCCCCAGGGGACGCGTGAGAGCGGGATTCTGGAAGGACATTGTAGTACACCCTCCCAGAGTTATGCAACCACCCTGTACCTGTCATTTGGCTATGGGTCGGTTGTTAAGTGGTTAAATGCCACCTTAATCAGCAATAGAACCTGTGTAATTAATATGTGTTTGGTTTTAAAGGGATGAGGTGGCAACCCTATCCACCACATGTCCATGGTTGGTGGGTTAGACCATTTCCAAACACCAACACACATGCCCTAGCAGTATTTTGAAGGTATATTAAATTAAAAAAATATAAAAATGTTTGTGAATCTGTTGAGGGTATGTGGACTGCTGTGAGTCAAGCTGAACATCTATTATATTGTATATGAGATCTTTACCTTTCAAACAGTAGGGTTTAAAAATTGCACAGTGTCCAAAGGTATGTAAAAAATCTGCTGAACTTTCATGACCTCTCCAACAGGTACAAAATCAAGATCGGAAGACTTTGGTTGGGACCCTATACCAGCTGGATATGATCCTGTAACCCAGCCTCATTTTTCTTGCATTTGAGTTCCTCTGGGAAAAGTCATTGTAAATCTTTAGTACAACGGTATAGTTGAATTCATGCAATGGACATAAATGCAATAAGTGAGGGGTTCAGCTAGCCAAAGAGATAGAATTAAGGGAAATGCAATATGCTGGATTTTCATTATGGTTCTAAGTAATGGGTTTAAGCAGCATGCCAGTAGAGTTGGGTAAACAGTTCTAGCTGAGCAAAGGTTTAGACCAAACATCGCCTGTTTTCCCATTTGGCAAACACCCAAATTTGCTGAAGCTCGGCAGGATGTTCGCCCACCAACCACTCCACAATGCACTGCTCACTGCACAGTGCATTCTAAGCCCTGATTGGGCAAAGCTTTGCCCAATAAGGGCACAGTGAACAGCTGGTTGTTAAGGGAGTGGCCCGGGAAGTCGTACAATGAATGAGTCATCAGCTCTCAACAGGCTTCCCCGCTGACAGATGAATGGAAAAAAAATGTTGCAATGAAAAAAAAAGGGAGCTTCCAGATGACGCGATTTTACTTGCAAAATGCATAGAGGCTGCTGGGACATACAAAACGTCACTGAGAAGAATCGTGTTCAGTCCACCACCAACATACGTTGAGATTGGCTGCTTACCAGATGGATATGACCCCCCACTACAGAGGGTCACACGGAGCTTTATGAAATTGTGCACCACTTCCAGCCACGGGGGGAGGGGGTTCCACGATGTCCTCCTGACCTTGCTGCTTCAAAGAATCTTGGGAAGGAAAACTCGCTCCCGAATACTTGGCTCAAGGTCCAAAAGAAGGACTCAGAGGCAGGGGCATCAAAATCATAAAGGGATATAAAACTCAAAATAGTGTAAAACCCTTTTTATTATGGGATAAAAATATAAAAAATGCACTTACAGATGTGTAAAAGAAAAAACGCCTTAAGTCCGTGGCGCCGGCCGGACGCACACGGACAGACCCGTTCTCCTGGAACCCGTCACAAACACGAGGTGATAAGTAGCGTACAGCTCAGACCTACGCGTTTCGCAACAAAATTGCGTCATCCAGGGGCACGAGCGGCACGCTGTGTCACCTCCATTTATATGTCTCCAATCATCCAAGCCTCACTCTGGGCACCTGGCTTTTCCCGCCAAAACCAAGCCTCAGAATGAAGTCAGCACCTGATTCGTCAGGCGCTTGATACCAAAGGTCAATCCCACCCAAATAACCGCCCTCATAGGTAGCCTGTCATATCAAATCAGCTAAGTCATGTTAAACGAATAATAATGGTGTCTTACTATAATACATAGACCAAATATATAGATGTATACCTCTATTCCAGCAGGAAAATAAAGAAGGAGGGAGAGGAAAGACGAGGCTCAATGAACATATTGGCAATATCAGGAGAGGTTTCGACAAGCATCCGGTATCACGTCATTTTGACTAAGCACACAACAGAGACCCCTCCAACACACTATTTGTGGGTATTGACAAGTATAGACCCCATTGGAGGGGTGGGTTATTGGTCAGGGAAATTTCCAGACAGCAAATGGCCTGGATTTATAGACTTAAAACCTACGTTCCCTTTGGTTTGAATGTTGACACGGATGTGAACGCCTTCATTAACAATTCATGAGGACGTCCACATCCTTGCTACATTCCTCCAGCTTCTGGTCACCCTATGGGTGCCCTTGGGGGGTTAGGTGCCCCATCGAGTGTGGGGTTTATATTGGGGTTTATATTAGATTAATTTTGGTTATCTACTATGAAATGCCTATAAATAATCCTGTTATGTTTTTTGACGGATATGATTTCAAAAATGATGGACGTAATTTCCATCATCAGTACAATAGGGCTAGCTGATAGGCATTCCGTTTTATTGTTTCTGTTTTATTTACGACACTGTGAGCTCCTCTCATCAGACCCCCGCTCTGGGCCGGCGGCTCCAAAATAACTTTGGGGACATTTTCGATGGTACACCTGGGGTTGCGGGGGATTTCTAATGTACCCCGAGTGTGTGGTTTCGATGTGGGAGATGCATTATGTTGGGTTGGGTTTCAGGGATTTATTATTCATTTCTGAATGTACCCTCCAAGAGCAATGAGCCTGGTGCATTGATTTGTAGTATGGTGTTCTGGATGTTACCAACATAGATTGGAAATATATGTGTGTTGTTTGTGATGTAATTCTAACATTCAGACACTGGGGGGCGCAATTATAGCTGTCACTATTGGGATTGACGGCATGTATTGCCATTGTCGTCGGCGGTGCTGCGCAAGCGCGGAAGTTCACCGGATGTTGTGCACTGTGAGGGTGGGGCCGACGGTGATGGTCCATCGTGGATCTTGTCCCGCCTGGTTAGACGTCGGATTTGACGTGAGGCTGTGTGGGCGGGATCGTCAGGGCCGCGCACCGGAAGTGACCTCACTAGATGCGAGTGAGGTTTGGCTACTTTGGGCACAATGTTCCATTGGGTACATGACACCGGAAGCTGACCATGACAGGAAGTGGGGCATACATCTGAATGTCATACACCGTAAGTGGGGCATAGGCGGAAGTCAGCAAGGACAGGAAGTGGGGCATACGTCCGAGTGCTATGAACCGGAAGTGGGGCACAGGCGGTTCAGACGGGGTGTCCCGGGTCTGCACTGGATGCTCATTCGGCTTTTGCCATCTAAAAAGGTGGGCGTTGTGTATATACACTGAGGGGGGATACATTTGGGCAGCCTTATGCCGAATAATATGGGTTGACAGGCCGGTTCATGCAGGACCGGAAGTCACATAGGGTTGATAATGAGGCTTGGTCACGAACCGGAAGTGGGGTCAGAGATCGCTTTTGGCATTCCATGTGTATTCCTCTCCCTCCTTCTTTATTTTCCTGCTGGAATAGAGGTATACATCTATATATATTTGGTCTATGTATTATAGTAAGACACCATTATTATTCGTTTAACATGACTTAGCTGATTTGATATGACAGGCTACCTATGAGGGCGGTTATTTGGGTGGGATTGACCTTTGGTATCAAGCGCCTGACGAATCAGGTGCTGACTTCATTCTGAGGCTTGGTTTTGGCGGGAAAAGCCAGGTGCCCAGAGTGAGGCTTGGATGATTGGAGACATATAAATGGAGGTGACACAGCGTGCCGCTCGTGCCCCTGGATGACGCAATTTTGTTGCGAAACGCGTAGGTCTGAGCGGTACGCTACTTATCACCTCGTGTTTGTGACGGGTTCCAGGAGAACGGGTCTGTCCGTGTGCGTCCGGCCGGCGCCACAGACTTAAGGCGTTTTTTCTTTTACACATCTGTAAGTGCATTTTTTATATTTTTATCCCATAATAAAAAGGGTTTTACACTATTTTGAGTTGTATCTCCCTTTATGATTTTGATGCCCCTGCCTCTGAGTCCTTCTTTTGGACCTTGAGCCAAGTATTCGGGAGCGAGTTTTCCTTCCCAAGATTCTTTGAAGCAGCAAGGTCAGGAGGACATCGTGGAACCCCCCCCCCCTGTGGCTGGAAGTGGTGCACAATTTCATAAAGCTCCGTGTGACCCTCTGTAGTGGGGGGTCATATCCATCTGGTAAGCAGCCAATCTCAACGTATGTTGGTGGTGGACTGAACACGATTCTTCTCAGTTTGGATTCTATGAACATTATGTTTTATTTTTAGAGGTTTCTTATTTACAGCCTCACGTCAATCATTTTTGGTATTTCACTCACGGACTTATTATTTATACACTGGGTGTTGATGCTTTATATATTTTTTCTTGCATTTATAAGTTATGTTATGTATTCTTATCACATGTAGTGAATTACAGTAGTGAGATTTTGTATTTGGAACATTAACACATATGTGCCCCGTATTACGTATACATATGTACATATAGGGTTGTTCTACCCTGTATAGTGCATATCTTAATATTACTGCACAAGTAGTTGGTTACATTTGCCTTTGTTTAAGCGCGGCTTATGATTTTTCGTTTACCTATTTTGCTTGTATGTGATACAGTGAAGCCGCAGCTGAACATTTTTCAATACTTTTTATTATTTAAGAAATTCACAATTATTTCACACACTTCACAATTTTTCACCTTAGCGCAGTTTGTTCCCTCTTTCTTTCCTTATACAAAACATCACGCCTGGATAATGATAGTGAGGCTTGGGACGCACGCTGGGAGAAGAGAGACACAGCGATACCCTAACACATCTAAACCCATTCAAACTGCCGGACAGGTTTAGTGCCAACCTATAGGCATTTGGAAATGTGAGTGATATGGCTTGTTTTTACTTTTTTCCATAAATAAATGTACAGATATACTGCACAATGATTGCTGTTAATGTTTTATGAGGGTGAACATTGTTTAATACCTGTAAGCTGGGAGCAGTATAGACCCTGAGTGGATTGGTAAATTGGGAGCAGAATAGACCCTGAGTGGATTGGTTATCCCTATCAATGAACCAAAGGCGCTTTTCACAATAATATCTGGTGAGTGGCCAATTCTAATGGTGGTGGTGTTGTCACTGGATTGGTGGATATGAAAGGCACAGAATCAAGGATATAAGAAGTTGGATTTTTTTCACAGCAGAAAATTTGAAAGAAGGATTTATTTATATGTTGGTTTTCAGATACCAACCTAAACGTTGAACATTAAATAGCAACAAAAGTTGCACATGAAATAAAGACATGGGTGGATTACTAAGATACATGCATGTATAAATACAGTATTATATGTATTAATTTTTCACAGTGGTGTATTTACAATGGTTTCTTCTAGAGTGAAATTTTATATATACATTTTTAAATATATATATATATATATATATATATATATATATATATATAATATATATGTAAAAAAAAAAATTTAACAGAGGTTTTTTCAAGAGTGATAGTTTTTTTCCTGAGATATTTTACATAGTGGTGTATTGTTTGAGTATACGGTTATTAACCACTTGCTTACTGGGCACTTAAACCCCCCTCAGTCCCAGACCAATTTTCAGCTTTCAGCGCTGATGCACTTTGAATGACAATTGCGCAGGCATACAACACTGTACCCAAATGAAATTTTTATCATTTTTTTCCCACAAATAGAGCTTTCTTTTGGTGGTATTTAGTTACAGCTCGGAGTTTTATTTTTTGCTAAACAAACAAAAAAAGATGCAAAAAAAAAAAAAAAAAATCATGTTTTAATAGTTTGTTATAAAATTTTGCAAACGGGTCATTTTTCTCCTTCATTGAAGTGCGCTGATTAGGCGGCACTGATAGGCTGCATTGGTGGGCACTGATGGGCTGCATTGGTGGGCACTGATGGGCTGCATTGGTGGGCACTGATAGGCTGCACCGGTGGGCACTGATAGGCATAGTTAAGGCGGCACTAATAGGCACAGATAAGGTGGCACCGATGGGCACAGATAAGGCGGCACTGATGGGCAAAGATGGGCACAGATAAGATGGCACGGATGGGTGGCACGGATAAGTGGCACGGATGGGTGGCACGGATGGGCACTGATAGGTACCACAGATAGATGGGACTGATGGGCACTGATAGGTGGCACTGATAGGTGGCTCTGATAGGTGGCACTGCTGGGCACTGATGGACGGCACTGCTGGGCACAGATGGGCGGCACTGCTGGGCACTGATGGGCGGCACTGGGGTGCAGCACCTTTGAGGCAGATTGGGTGGCACTGTGGGTGGCACTGTGGGGTGGCACTGTGGGTGGCACTGTGGGTGGCACTGTGGGTGGCACTGTGGGTGGCACTGTGGGCACTATGGGCACTGACGGGGGGCACTGATGGGGGCACTTACTTTTGCTTTTATTTTACTTCAGGATGGCACTGCGGGAGGCAGGTGGGCACAGGCAGGTGGCAGGTGGTCCCTTGTATTGATGGCCGTGATCGGGACTGATGTCCCGATCACGGCCGCCGGTGATCGGCTTTTTTTTTCTCTCCTCGCGCTGTCAGCGCGAGGAGGAATAATAGCCGATTACCGGCTCCGTTCTATCACATGATCAGCTGTCATTGGCTGACAGCTGATCACGTGATAAGGGGTCGGGATCGACCCCTTACACGGATCGGTGATCAGGCGAGTCTCACGGACTCGCCGATCACAGAACGCAGGGGGCGCGCAGGCCGCTCGTAACCGGGACGACGTCAATAGACGTCGTCCCGGAAATGTAGGTCCGCGCTAAAGCCGTCATTTGGCAATAGCGCGGATCTGTAGTGGTTAAGTCAAAAAGTTAGTGCAGTCAGCATATAATCTTTTTTGTTTTATTCAGGTTTTCACTTTAAGTGGAACCACATTTGACTGCAGCAAACTGATTCTTTAGTAGGGGTATATCACAATATTTTGCACTTCTAGATATAATTTTTTTTTTGCGCCGACACATATTTGAGTTTTTATAGAGTTGAGTTTATAAACTTTTAAAAAAAAAATGCCAAAAGCTCTTAAACTCATGAAGCCTTACAGGGGTTACAACCACTATAACAGACAGTGCCTAATGCCGTGTACACACGATCAGATTTTCTGAAGGGAAATGTTCGATGTGATCTTGCTGTTGGAAAATCCGACCATATGTAGGCTCCATCGGACATTTGATGTCGGAATTTCTGCCAACAAATGTTTCTTAGCAGGTTCTCAAATTTTCTGCCAACAAAACGTTGTCAAAAAGTCTGATCGTGCGTACACAAGTCCTCACACAAAAGTCCACGCATGCTTGGAATCAAGTACAAGCCTGAATCGCTCAGTCTTGTAAAACTAGCGTTCATAATAGCACATTAGTCACATGGCAAATTTTGAAATCTCTCAATGTAAGGGCATTCTCTTCTTCTTTATAATGGTAGAATAATGTTTTTTTGTGTTGCTGCTGATATTCACAGACTTCTGACATACATTTTTTTTATTATTTCTCGTGATCTCATGAATAATATTTTTGTTTTTAGCTCATGATCTCCAGAATATATATATATATATATATATATATATATATATATATATATATATATATATATTTTTTTTTTTTTTTTTTTGTTTTCTTGTGATCTCCAGAATATTTTTGTCGTTTTGTGTGTCAAGTTACCACAACACCATTATTACCTTGTATTTTTTAACCTCAAAGAGATACAACTATGTTGGTGTTCCTTGTTCATTTGACATTGTATTTTTGAAATGTACCTGCCTACTTACAAACTGTCCTTTTTGAAGTAAAATAGTCAAGTATCCACGATCAGCGCTTACGATCCTCCGTCCTCCACTCACAGATTGTACATACGGTGCCCACGTGTTATGCTTTATATACACTGCACATGCGTGAAACTCCACCCTGTCCTTCTTTCTAGTGTATTCTCCACCTCTTATCTTTTCAGGCAGTAGGAGAGCACATGGCGGTGCCTGCAGAGAACAGCAATGACAAGGACAAGGAAAGCCCAGAGCAAGGCAGTTCCAGATCCAGGATGAGATATAAGGCCTCAAATATGTCCTTTGTAGTGATGGTGGACATCTTGAAGAGGGCCGACTATGATGGGAACCATGGACCATACAGCAATCCAAATGTAAGAAAGGCCAAGATCATGGCTAAAGTTGTGAGAAGTCTGCACAGGAATTTTGGGGTACAACGATACAAGGAGCAATTAAGGAAACACTGGTCGGACCTGAAATTGAGGCAGCACGATCAGTATAGAAAGATCAGAAAAGTGCTTCTAAAAAGTATTTGTTGTGTGTTTCTATTATTATAAGTAGTTTAGTGCTGTTCCATGTGCTTTTCTTTACTGTTTTACAGTTTAAAATGGCAGGTTTGAGGTTCATTGGCACAGTAATCATTCTTAGTAAACATTGTTCATTCGACCAGTAATATAAAGTTTTTGGCAGATTCAGGTTAACTACATTTGTTCATACCTATTTGTATGAAAAGATGTTTAGTACATTTTTGTCTAGATGTGTTTGTGTGTCAGTGTAAGGAGAGGACACTCAGCAGCTGTTTACACATGTGAACACAGGAGCACTAGTGTGGGACACCAAAACAACCATTGTATGGTGTCCTATGCAGGTGCTCCAGTGGATACTAGGGGTCTCTCCATATGTGAAACTTACACAAAACAGGTAAGTATTGCAGCTTTTGAAAGGCAAAAAAATATGTCTTCAGCTTGGAACTCTGCCAAAACAGACAATAGGACAACACTTCCAAGCAATGTTTCATATTACTATTACTCGCCTCAAATATCTGTCTGCTAAGTATACCTTTTTTGTATTCACATAAGGGAGAAAATAATCAGTCAACCTGAGGACACCAGGAACCCCACACCTTCTGAAGAAGGGGAACACAAAACACAACATGAGGATGTTGATTCTGAGGTTTAGGAACTGGGTGAAATGGTGACCACAACAGGTCAGTGTCTGAGACCACAGCTTCAGAAAAAATAGTACTTTTGCACATAACATTGCAAGCAGATTAGACACAAACATTCTTGGACAAAATAAGTATAACATTTATTGAAATAAGTATTTCAAGTCAAAAGTATAAGGTCCACTTATCAGATTCATCACACTCTCTGATGCCCCATTGTAAAAATTGTAGGGTGGGGGGGATGTTTTGGACAGGTAACCCTCTCCACTTCATTGAGAGCTGAATGCATACATAATGTGTGTTACTTTGGCCAGCCCCTCCTTACTTACACTATTGGCAATCCACTGGACAGGTAAGAAGTGTCATAATACAAAAATATGAATGCACACTGTCAAAATTGAAGCACATTTCTACATTCTGCAATTACCAATGAAGATAATAGGAGAACAAAACTGTAAACAGTACCATTTGAAAGTATTCAAACAAGACCCTGCACTACATGCTTTGGTGAATTCATCCATAAATCTGACCACAAAAGAGGTAGGTATTGTGTGTATGGGTTTGGCAAAGTCAGCAGATAGAGTATTGGTATCAATTGACTTAGTGATTAGGGGGAGGGAGGGTTTCAAATGAGTTTGGGCCTAAAAAAAGCCTCTTGCACCCTGCCTGAATTTAAGGACAACAAGAACATTTGGACATATTTTGGGGGGTGTTTAGGGTAAGCACTACAATGGAGCTAACAAAATACATTGTTAAGTGACTAGGCTAGGTGTGTATGGGCCCAGGATAGCAAGCTGGAGAGGTTAGTGAAGGCAACTATGCATGAAGGACAAAAAAGGAGCAGTAACAGCTTACAGAATGCATGAGGACAAAGAAGACATTCACAGCATATTACAGTCTAGGGAGGAGGTGGAATCCTTATGGGTAGAGCTCCAAAGGGATGAAGCTAAGAGGAAAATAATACTGAGAGTATGCTATAGGCCCCCTAACTTGAGGGAGGAAGGGGAGACTGATCTGCTATCTCAATTTGGATTAGCAGCAAGGAAGGGAAGTGTTATCATAATGGGGGATTTTAATTATACAGACATAGACTGGGTGGAGGGAACGGCACATTCATCAAAGGCTTGCCAATTCCTAAATGTCTTGCAGGACAATTTTATGGGTCAGATGGTAGATGCACCAACTAGAAATAAAGCGTTACTGAATCTACTGAACCTGAACAATACAGACCTGATCACGGATGTGGGGATACGGGTAAATTTAAGGAACAGCGATCACAGGTCAATTGGCTTCTGTATAAATCACACAAATAGGAAACATAAGGGGAATACAAAGACACTGAATTTCAAAAGAGCCAACTTCCCTAAACTACAAACCTTACTAGAAGGTATACATTGTGATAAAATCTTAGGAACAAAGAACGCAGAGGAGAGATGGATTTGCCTATGAGCATATTAAATAAGGGCATTAGCCAATGTATCCTATTGGGTAATAAATTTAAAAGAGCATATAAAAGTCCTTGGTGGCTTAACTTCAATGTAAAAATGCATATAAAAGCAAAGGAGAAGGCCTTCAAAAAATACAAAGATGAGGGATCATCATCAGCATTCAGACTTCATAAAGAATGCAACAAGAAATGTAAGGGTACAATAAGGATGGCTAAGATAGAACATGAAAGACACATGGAGGAGAGTAAAAAAAAATCCCAAGAAATTCTTTAAGTATGTAAATAGTAACAAAGGTAGGACAGACCATATTGACTCCATAAAGAATGAGAAAGGACACCTGGTTACAAAGGATGGGGAGATGATGAAAGTATTGAATTTATTCTTCTCCTCGGAATCGGGGGGCTTCAGTAACCAAAATTGCAGTGTTTATCCTCAAGACACATGACAGGAAGTACCTCCATGGTTAACAGAGGACAGAATTAAAATTAGACTTGGAAAACTTAACATTAAGAAATCACCGGGCCAGATGGCTTGTACCCGAGGGTACTTAGGGAACTCAGTCAAGTAATTGCCAGACCATTGTTCCTAATTTTTACTGACAGTCTACTGACTGGAATGGTACCAGTTGATTGGAGAAAAACCAATGTAGCACCAATATTTAAAAAGGGCCCAAAATACATCCCTGGGAATTACAGACCAGTTAGGCTAACATCAATAGTATGTAAACTCTTGGAGGGGATGATAAGGGATTATATACAAGATTTTAGTAATGGGTATGGTATCATTAGCAGTAATCAGCATGAATACATGAAGAATCGTTCTTGCAAAACCACTCTACTAACCTTCTATGAGGAGGTGAGTTGCCAGTTAGATAAAGAAAGGTCCATAGACGTGGTGTATCTGGATTTTGCAAAAACATTTGACACAATTCCCCATAAACATTTTCTGTACAAAATAAGGTCCATTGGCATGGACCATAGGGTGAGTACATGGATTGAAAACTGGCTACAAGGGCAAGTTCAGAGGGTGGTGATAAATGGGGAGTACTCATAATGGACAGGGGTGGGTAGTGGGGTCCCCCAGGGTTCTGTTTGGGGACCAATCTTATTTATTGTGTTCATAAATGACCTGTAGGATGGGGTTCAATCTCTTTATTTGCGGACGATACTAAGCTAAGCAGGGCAATAACATCTCTGCGGGATGTGGAAACCTTGCAAAAAGATCTGAACAAATGAATGGGGTACACAACTACATGGCAAATGAGGTTTAACGTAGAAAAATTTTGAATAATGCATTTGGGTGGCAAAAATAGGAATGCAATCTATACACTGTAGGGGAGAACATTTGGGGGAATCTAGGAGGGAAAAGGACCTGGGCGTCCTAGTAGATGATAGGCTCAGAAATGGCATGCAATGCCAAGTTGAGGCTAACAAAGCAAACAGAATATTGGCATGCATCAAAAAGGGGATCAACTCCAGAGATAAAATGATAATTCTCCCGCTCTACAAGACTCTGGTCCGGCCGCACCAGGAATATGCTGTCAGGTTCTGGGTACCAGTCCTCAGGAAGGATGTACTGGAAATGAAGTGAGTACAAAGAAGGGCAGCTGATAAAGCTGATAAAGGGTCTGGAGGATATTAGTTATAAGGAAAGGTTGCAAGCACTGAACCTATTCTCTCTGGAGAAGATATGCTTGAAAGGGGATATGATTTCAATATACAAATACCATACTGGTGACCCCACAATAGGGATAGTTAATAGGGAGTTTAACAAGACTCGTGGACACTCATTAAAATGAAGAAAAAAGAGGTTTAACCTTAAACTACGTAGAGAGTTATTTACTGTAAGAGCGGCAAGGATGTGGAATTCCCTTCCAAAGGCGGTGGTCTCAGCAAGGGGCATTGATAGTTTAGATTAAATTATTAGATAAGTACCTGAACGACCGCAACATAAAGGGATATACAATGTAATACTGACATATAATCACACACATGGGTTGGACTTGATGGACTTGCGTCTTTTTTCAACCTCAGCTACTATGTAACTATGTAACAATCATAGTAATTATGGAATGATGAAATCAATACAATATATTAGCAAACATTAAATACATAGAATGTGATGTTAAAGGATAAAACTTACCTTAATGTAATCCTTCTGCAGGGCCTGAATGATGGCAGAACAGGTCTCTGGAATAATAATTCCCAGAGCCCGTGGGGAGATCCCAGTCGTGAACTCAATATCCTGGAAACTTCTGCCCATCGCCAAGTACTGCAACATGGTGACAAGCCTTTGGAGTGATGGCATGCTGCATGCAGGTGTTCTGCTTTCTAATATAAAGAGTAAGCAAAGCCAACAGATTGTGAAAAACGGGGTCTGTCCTCCGGAGATAATTCCTGAAATTGTCAGGATTATTCTCCTGGATCTCCCACAGCAAAAGCATGTGAGAGAATTGGTCACACTGGAGCAACCAATTCTTGGTCCATGAACTCCTCTTCCCCCTGTTCATGGACTGGACTTGGGTTAAATCAAGAATTCCAACACCAAGCCCAACAACGGCATGAGCTCTCCGAGGAGAACGTAACCGCAACATGGCTAGAAAGCTGTCGGCTGGTCAGAACGAACTAACAGAAAGCATTGAAAATCAGAAAGGACCTGAGAAGAATGATCTAAAAATGAGCGGACAAGAACGCACTGAAAAACAGAAGTGAAGAACAGATATGAACCCACGAGCACAAACTGACAAGCAGAAATTAACTGAAAAGCACGAGGCTGAAAAGCACAAATTGTCTCTCACCAAACTTCTACCAACACGAGATAAACACAAGATTAGCAGAAGGAGTCCAAAGGGTGGCGCACTGGCTATTGAACTTACATTTAATAGTCCCGTCGTACATGTTGTAAGTCACCACATTTGCTCATTCTGAATTTTTGGCCAACATTTGTGTGACTGTGTGTATGCAAGACAAGTTTGAGCCAACATCCTTCAAACAAAAATCCATGGTTTTGTTTTCGGAAAATCTGATCGTGTGTATGGGGCATAAGAGTATTGGCGACACTGGTCTTCTGACACCGGGGTAGTCCCCAAACACTCAGCCCCTTATAGTGATAGTCTGTCTGAACTCGGGTAATTGAGGCATTGCCAGTAAAAATTCAAGAATAAGATGGTAATATAAATATAAACTGATAGTAGGATTCTGGCATGATGAAGGACCTAGACCTACCCTGAGTTTAGGAACCCTGGTGTCTATCATGCATGGAATGGACCTAGTAAGATGAACTATGGGGAGAAGGGTTCATTCAGAGAATTTTTAATGCAAGGATGGAATCAGGGGACTGCAGACAGCATTGTATATTTGATAGACATCATATACAATGTGTGTACCACTGTAGGGGGCCTACCACCAAGTTCATATGAGGCCAGCCCGAAGGGCATGAATTCTCCAAAATGAATCCAAGAGCAGCACTAGCATCTAACACCTTTCTGCTTATAAACTATGGGATCAATAACTTCTAAAAACAAGTATCACTGTTGTTATGTGAACTACACATGCATACCAATGTAAGTTTAGATCTTTAAATCCTAAGATAGATACATATAATAAGATCTTTTTCTATAATTTTATGATAAAACATGGCCATTATTTGTTACCTAGGAATAACACATTGGTGTGTAAATTAGTGAATACGTATCTAATCTAATCTATCTAATAAGTATCTTGTAAGTGGCAAATGGTTAAAGCCAAAACTTTTTTTTTTTTTATACAGCAGGTACCTTTTCCATCTGTGAGTCAATCAAAATGTTACTATCTATTTCCTTTTCTTAAGAACCAAAAGTTAGATACATTTCCATACAATAGTCACTGGGAAAATGTCCCAATTGGAAGAGTTCCCCTTTTATTCCTGTTCTGTTGACAATAGATCTATATTTTGTATTTTCACTCCCTTTCATTCCCAGTGACAATGATTACCATGATAAACAGAGAGTGAATCTCCCAAGTGGAGACAAAGACAGCAATAAAAACCTAAATAAGAAACAGAGGTTCTAGTTTCATAATGTTTTTATTAGAAACACTGTAAACATTAATTTTACAAGAGAAAAGTTAGAACCATAATAAGGAAATATGTATAACACTGGTGACAATGCCAGTCAAAGTAATTATTATACAAAAAGTGCTACAGAACAAGATTTGGCATACAGAAGATAAAACATACTATAAGATGTATACATGTGCACCTGAAGTCGACATGTTGCTTATAAATAAAAACATGCACATATCGAAGGTTCATCCAGAGAAAACAGTGTGAATATTTAGGGTGACCAGTCTTATTCATAGTCACTTTTTGTACTACAATTTCTAAACAAGCCATTAACAGGGCTATACATAGATGGGCTTATTGAAACAGAGGTTGTAAGTTATACATATAATTCATCTTCAAGTAAAATAGGTTGTGAAACCATCGATGTCCATGATAACTGATCAGTACTGGGATACAAACTCTTCAACCATCAGAGTATGAATGAGGGCCAATATCTCTAATTTGCAATATATCTAGCAGGGGTTCTAAGCCCTATCTAAAACAAACGAAAATAAACCTGTTTTAGCTTTAGTCACACGCTGACCACTAATCAAATGCTCTTGGCCCTAATTGGCTAATGCGTTTCAAAGATTATACCTTCTTCATAAAAATGTGTTAACCAATTAAGGCCCCAGTGGAGCCTGCAAAGCTCATAATTAGTGGGCTATTGATAAATAGCTCGATGAGTGCATTTGCTGAATATCTTTATGAGTATATTTTATGTACCTATCAGAAAAAAAAGCAAAAGAAAAAAACAAACAAACACATATATTAGAGCAGTGGGAGAGAACAATGAGTGATACTTTTAAAGTAGAACTAAAGACAAAAACATTTTTCATTTTGGGTAGAGTAAGAGAGGGTTATAACCCTGATCATTTTTGTTTTTTTGCCATTTTTGTCCCATTGGGGAGAGTTCCCTCCTATTCCCAGGGCCGTCTTTAATGCAGGGCAAAAGGGGCAGCTGCCCCGGCCCTGTCATGGCTGGGGGGCCTACTAAAGTAGCTGCCCCTTGAGCCCATGCTGCGTGCAAATTAGGGTCCCCGATCCCTTGATAACCCCACCGGCGCCAAGCACAGAAAAACTTTGCTGTATTGCCTGGCCAGCAGGGCGGGTGGGGCTCTGACCCCGCCCCATGCAACCTCTATGCTCAGGGCTGAGATCGGAGTATGAGTGCTGAGAGCCCCACCTCCGAACCTCTGTGAGTCCCGCCTCCAGACCTTTGCGAGTCCTGCCTCCAGACTCCTGAGGGCCCCGAACCTTGATGTCTGAGGGCCCCGAACCTGGACCCTCAAGGCCCTGAACGTCTGAGGGCCCCACACCTGGACCCCTGAAGGCCCTGAACCTGGACCTCTGAGAGCACCATCCGTCAATCAATGAGGGCGGGTGGTGAGTCTGGCTGGCTAGGTAGGTCCTTCTCCCCATAGACTGCTTGTTGAATGTTATCCTAGCCCTGACCTGTTAATGAACAATATAGTTGTACACTGCTGATAGGTAAAATTTTAAAATCCTCCTTTACTCTTAGTCATCTCCTGTATTAGATCCGCAGTCTCTGGTCATCTCCTGTATTAGATCCGCAGTCTCTGGTCATCTTCTGTATTAGAGCCACAGTCTCTGGTTATCTCCTGTATTAAATCCGCAGTCTCTGGTCATCTCCTGTAATAGATCCGCAGTCTCTGGTCATCTCCTGTATTAGATCCACAGTCTCTGGTCATCTCCTGTATTAGATCCGCAGTCTCTGGTCATCTCCTGTATTAGATCCGCAGTCTCTGGTCATCTCCTGTATTAGATCCGCAGTCTCTGGTCATCTCCTGTATTAGATCCGCAGTCTCTGGTCATCTCCTGTATTAGATCCGCAGTCTCCGGTCATCTCCTGTATTAGATTCACAGTCTCTGGTCATCTCCTGTATTCGATTTTGAGTCTTTGGTCATCTCCTGTATTAGATTTACAGTCTCTGGTTATCTCCTGTATTAAATCCGCAGTCTCTGGTCATCTCCTGTATTAGATCCGCAGTCTCTGGTCATCTCCTATACTAGATTTGCAGTCTCTGGCCATCTCCTGTATTAGATTTGTAGTCTCTGGTCATCACCTGTATTAGATCTGCAGTCTCTGGTCATCTCCTGTATTAGATTTGCAGTCTCTGGTCATCTCCTGTATTAGATTTGCAGTCTCTGGTCATCTCCTGTATTAGATTTGCAGTCTCTGGTCATCTCCTGTAGTATGTTTCTCAGTGAGCAGTAATGATGTGCAGTAACCTCCAGCAATGAATGAGGAAGCAGAAATGATATGTTGTAACCTATAACAACCAGTCAGTGATCAGTAATAATATGGTGTATCCTCTGGCAACCAATTGCAATTGCTGCCTGATCTGCTGCAGTAAACAGATTTTGTGTTTTACCGCTATTTGTTATATGTCTAAGAGTGGTTGGGGGGGGGGGGGCTAAGAAAATGTTTGCCCAGGGCCCAATCAACTTTAAAGACTGCCCTGTCTATTCCTATCCCATAGCTAAAACAGGAAGTAAGAGTAAATCCCTCCAAAGTATGGGAATCACAGGGTGTCACCAGAACTTGTGTTCCCATAGGAAGATTTCCCCTCTATTACTATTGTAATGCCAACCCAAAACATTGGGATCCTCTTCTGCTTTCACTTTTGATGATAGACAGCAATACAAAACTGACATTTTGCCTTTAGTTACTGTATACTTTAGATGAAGGCTCACTTTAAGGTTCTTAGTGTTGGGAATAGGAATTAAGTGCTAGGGACTCATTTTAGGGGTTAGGTTAAAAGTATTCAGGTAGGAGTGGGTTAAACATTAGGGGGCATATCAGCTAATGTATGCACACTAGTATTGAAACATGTTATCATTTTTTTTTCTTTGGACTGTTCTTTTATATAATGTAAGCTTGTTTAATTCTCTGTGTATGATGTGACCTACTGTGACACCCAAAATGCTCAACATATGAGATCATTCTATTATCACCCAATATAGTTTATAACAATGACTTTATGATATGCTGATAATATTAAACAAATACAGCAGAATGTAGATGGATGTGAAACATATTTGTTTACCCTATTTAACAAACTGAACATTTAGGTCAGAACTGTCAAAGCACTGTCATATATAAATGTTTGCTTTGTGTAGAACACGGATGCCTTTTTAAAAGGAAAATAACATAAAAAAATAATGTTGTGTCTTCTTTCAAGTACCATTCAGAAGTTGAGAGAACACATCATATTTCCCAATGCAGTGTTATTTATAATACATTTACTGTGTGCCGGAAGCCCTGTTTAAAATATGTATATCTTAAACATCTTAACATTTTTCTTGAAGCGCATACTGATTTTAGTTCAATTTCTGTTCCCATCTTCACAATAAGAGCAGATCTGGCCACCTGCAAACCAAAACAGACTTTACTTTGATTACGTCTATAACCAGAGCTATATTGAGTCATTCTTTTCTCTTGATCTGTAATAACAAAATAATGGTTTTCTGCTGACATCTTATGTAGAACCTAAAAGAATATATGCCCTTATCAGCTGTGCATACAGCTACAGCCTCGTGGCATTAATATCTACTGAACCACAACATCAATCATGTTGAGAAGGCTACACAATCTATTTCCTATACATCTTTCACACACCAGCATTACATTCATTGCAAAAGGTCGCTAGTTCACAACCAATTCACCCAAAGAGCAATGCAGGTTCCATCCAAGCCTCACTTACAGCACTGTGTTCTGTCACAGGTGATGCAGCATTACAAGAGATACTCTTCTAAGACGGAGAGTCACACATGTAATATGTCAGTCTTCATTGTTTCCACAAAGATTAATGTTCTGTATACTCAAAGATTGCATTTTTACGGTGGTATTATGTTTTTTTTTCCCCATTGGATTCAGTATATTCTGCTCTGCCGTTACAAAATAATAATTTTCTATGGAGAGAGATATATTTTTAGAATGACATATTCCCTGTCCTAGTGAAATGTCAAATGCAAGAAAGTATGGAATATTTTATACTGTATATACTGTAAGGTTCACAGTGAAAATAATTTCATATACTGTCCCACAAATTCAGAAATGTTCAGAAATGATTAATTCCCCTCTATATGCAAATTACTTCAGCATCCTTCAGTTTTCTTTCTTGAACCAGATTCACTGCCTCATTGCCACCGTCCTTAACTATTTCTCAACATTCTTAGATCTTGCTTTTTTTAAATTTGAGATCTCCCTCATAATCTCCCACACAGCACTCCTAAGTGAAGCCTTGCTTCTTTTATCCTAGCTTCTGACATGTACGTGACTCTTTCCTTGCAACAGCTATTCATAGAATTAACTAGATTATATTATAATATTATTTCTTGGACCTATTTCACTGTCTAGGAAGTCACTGAAAATATAAAAGAGCACAGGAAGAAATGCTTATGATCTCTTGTATCCAAACAAATGTAAGATATACAGTATTAACAGTTTTTGATGGAAGCTAATAATAAACTCAGTGTTGTTTTCTACAAAATTATTAAAATATTCCTTGAAAAAACATCAAAGTTAAAAGACATTTTTTAATATTTTCCATTTGATACATAGATGAAGAAAAATGGAAATACTAGCATTAAGAGCGGAAAATACAGCCTGACTCAGACTTGTAATCTAGTAAGTGTCAAAAGGGTTGATGTGTTTGAGATTATATTTGGACAAGCGAGAGCCCAGTTGACTCAGTGAATATCAAATGTTACTGCAGGTCATACCAATTATACATTAACCCCCACCCCCAATGAATTGGCACTGATTCCAAATAATATTCACACGTGCTCTATGCAATTTCGCAAGCTATTGTTAAATAAAATTGTTTTCCTGCACTTTTCTAAATTTGTAGAATTTGCAGTTTGCTACATTTTGTTTCTGGGAATTAATACAGGAAAAGATTCCTGATGTACTATCACAGTGCTTTTTATATATATATATATATATATATATATATATATATATATATATATATATATATATATATATAAATATATATATATATATATAAGAATTGTATAGTTTATCCTTATTCAGAATACTGGAAATGAAGCTACTTCAACAAAGATAAACCTATATTTTGGAGATTCAGAGTGCCCTAAATATATGTCTGTAGCCATAGCTATAAGGAATTGACAGTCCCTTGAAGTTAGGATCTCCAAAAAGGATGGTCCCGCAATACGAGTCAAACATAAGTTAGTTTTGAACATCAGGTGTTCGCCCGTTCATTGAATTACGAACATTATGGGGCATTCGCTGCAAATTTGCGCACTGCAAAATACCCCAAAATGCACTGCGAGATAATCATTCACCATGTGATGCAGACACTGCCAATGCGATGTGGAAGCTGACAGCCCTGGGCAACGAGGACAAAAAAAAATCCAAAATACCTCACTTAGGTGGACGTCTTCTCCAACTCTCCTCTCTTAATCAACAGAAGACTCAAAAATACATTTTCCATGACACTGTAATCTACTGGAGTCAGGAAAAATGTTCAATAAAATCCTCTTTAACATGTCCTCAAGAGATTTTATCTTCTGCACTCTCTGTGGGGATGGGGTGAGTTCTGAGACCTTACCCTTATAATGGTGGTCAAGGAGGGTTGCCAATCAGTAATCATACTTTTCCTTTATACCATGTATTCTTGGGTCCTTTCGCAGGCTTTGAAGCATGAGGTTGCCCATATACCTAAAATTTGCAGAGGCTTGAGAAGCAGATTCCTCGGGGTCACTCAGGATTACCGCATCTGGAAGTTCCTCCTCCCATCCACCTACTACTCCCAAGGGTCCTGGGGACATATTTACACATGTCTTCCTCTTCTTTGAAGCCTATGAAAGTGCCTGAATCCTCCTCCTCATCCTTCTCCCCTATCTCCTTCTGTGTGCACTGAGACATAGGAATTATGGTGTCTGGATAAAGTGGAACTTGAGAGGAAAGGAAGTCCTCCTCTTCCTCCTGCTGCTCTGCCTCCAGTGCCTTGTTCATAATGCCAGAGTCTGTTCCAGCAAGAACACAACAGGCATTGTGTCACTGATGCATGCACTGTCACGGCTCACTACCCTTGTGGCCTCCTCAAATGGTGACAATACAGTGCATGCATCCTTAATGATCAGCAATTGGCCAAGAAAAAAAAGCCAAGGAGTCGTGCTTTACTCACACAGGTACTCATTGACAGCCCTCTGTTGCATGTATAGTCGCTGCAACATTGCTAAAGTCGAGTTCCACCTGGTGGGCATGTCACAAATCAGATGGTTTATGGGTAGGTGGAATTCCTTCTGAATTTCAGCCAACCAAGCACTGACTGTGTATGACCACCTGAAATCATTACAGACTCTTCTGGCCAGCTTTAGCACATCTTGTAACCCCCGGTCCTTATTTAGGAAATGCTGCAATGCCAAATTGAGGACATGTGCCAGGCATGGCACATGTGTCAACTTTCCCCGTCTAAGGGTGGACAGGAGGTTTGAGCCATTATCGCACACCACCATTCCTGGCTCCAGCTGGCGTGGTGTGAGCCACCTCTGGGCCTGTCTCTGCAGAGCTGCAAGAATCTCTACTCTGGTGTGGTTCCTGCCCCCTAAATATACCAGCTGAAGCACTGCATGGCACCTTTTAGCCTGACTCATGGAATAGCCCTTTGAATGCTTATGAACCTGATGTTCATAGGACAATTCTGCAGAGGAGGAGAGGGTAGAGCTCACAGGTCTGGCATCATCACCACCATCTGTATGGAGACATGGGGGCACAAAAAACGGCAGCACGGTGCCCTGTCCTGCATCCTTTTGAGTTGCAAGCAGCGTTACCCAGTGTGCTGTGAACTAAATATCTTGTCCCTGCCCATGCTTGCTGGACCACGTGTCAGCAGTAAGGTGGATTTTGAATGCCTTGCACAATGATGCCAGACATTCCCTTCCATGTGATAGTAGAGAGATGGCCTTACGTGAAAAGTAGTAGCAACTGGGAACCTGCCATTGTGGTATAGCACATTGTGCAAATTCACGTAAGGGGGCAGAATCCACCAGGCTGAAAGGCAGAAGTTGGAGAGCCAGCAGCTTTGCCAAGCTTGCGTTTTGATGCTGGGCATGTGGGTGTCAGGAACTGTATTTTTTTTCCGCTGTAGCAGATGGAGCAGAGCAATTTGCTGGCTATAGTCAACAGCTTGTAGTGTGCTGCTGGCAGGTGTGCTGCTAGGACCTGGGACACCCTGTGCTATACCATCATCCCTGTCAGTGGAGGCTGCTGACAGGTAATGACTCAGTATTGCAGGGGCAGACTGAAGTGGGTAAGGAGGAGGAGGAGGGACATATCTGTGCCCCTTTTGTATAGCTTTTAGGTGCTCTTGCCAATGGGCTGAGTGGTTGGGCATTAAATGCCTTGTTAAGCATGTGATACCCAAATGCCTGGTGCCATGTTTGATGTGCCTGAGACACAGTTTGCAGATAGCAACTGTGCAATCTGCTGCAGATCTGCTGAAAAAGGCTCAGGTAGCTGAGCTTTGGGGAGTGGGCTGGGAGATAACAGCTGCAGAATGTGGTGGAATAGGGTGGCTGCTCTGTACTCTTTCTTGATGTTGGCCTTCTTGGGGTTTTGCCACCTCACCCTTGGTTTCCTTCTCTGCTCTATCTGGCACCCAAGTCACTTTAGTGACCTCATCATCATCATCTTCATCATCGCCATCTACTCCATTATCATCATTACCACTGGAGACAACTTGGCAATATGCAGTGGCTGGGGGGACATAAATGACAATTTGTCTACCATTTTTCCCCCCTCTCTCTAGGCTCATGTTCCTGTCATCCTCAACCTCAGAACCAACATCTGATTTCAGTAATGGCTGGGCATCATCAAGGTGCAAGTGACTGATGCTGTGGTCAAATGACTCTGACTCTTGTGGTCAAATAAAGCTGACTCCTCAATGTCTGATGTTGGGGCTATGGCAGGAATAGATGCAGGGCTGGTGCTACCACTAGGCAAACTAGGCAGCTGCCTAGGGCACACTGCTGCCTAGGGTGCCCAGCCACTGGTGTTCCTACTCTCTTCTTTCTGCAGCAAGCAACTAAATCTTAGCATCAGCAGGCAGCCGCTGCTCCATTCGAACATAGAGTCAGAGGCACAAAGGGCGACGGAGGACTGTGTCTGTGTACCGACTCCCGAATTAATGGAAGAAAGTAAACATTCATGGATGGGCACTGGTAGGCTGCATTTGATGGGCACTGGTAGGCTGGATTTGATGGGCTCTGGTGAGGCTGCATTTAATGGGCTCTGGTGAGGCTGCATTTGATGGGCTCTGGTGAGGCTGAATTTGATGGGCAATGGTGAGGCTGCATTTGATGGGCAATGGTGAGGCTGCATTTTATGGGTAATGGTGAGGCTGCATTTGGTGGGCAATGGTGAGGCTGCATTTGGTGGGTACTTCATTAAAAAGGAAGGGTATACTTGGGCAGGGCAAAGGGGGTGGATTCAGGGGTGGAGCCAAGGGGAGGCGGACAAATTAGGTTTTGCCTGTCAAATATCCTTTTACCAGCCCTGAATAGATGTGGACAAGAAGGCAGATTTATCCACTCTGGCAACTGCAGGGGACTGCACACTTGTCTCTGCTTGTGTGACAGAGGATGAGGAGGATGAGGAAGGTTTAGTAAGCCAGTCCACCACCTTCTCTGCATGCTGTGGGTGGATAGCACAGGCAAACTCACTAAACAGAGGAAATGATGCGCTGCCTGAGGACTGACCACCACGTCTACCTTTACCTGTGGACACATTTGTTGCTGGCCCCCTTACAGTGCCAAGGGAATGACCTGTTTGTTCGGCTCTTCGCTGAACATCTGAACAATGAAAGTTTCGGCCCAAACTTATGCTCAAGACAAACCGTTCACCCATCCCTAGTGCCGAGTATACTTTTACAATGTGAAGGATGCAATCTTGCGGGCAGCCTGGCAGAAAGGCCCACTATATTTTGATAGTGCCCAGATTCAGCTTTTTCTGGACCCCTTCTATCACACATTATATTGCAGAGGCCAGCTGAGACCACTGCTGGAGCTCATTCGCTTCGCTGGAGCCACCTACACTTGGAGGTACCCACTCTCAGTCCTGGTTAAAAAGGACAACTGGTCCATCTCCCTGCTTAATTCCTCCAAATGATCACAGCTCTTCTTGTTTCTGGACTGCCAGGCCATTGAAGTAACAGACTGTACAGCCCTATCAAGACCTTGGGACAACCAGGGTGCCTCACTGCAGCATCCACAAAGAGACTGCAGATCCAGATCCTGTCGGCCCCATGAGTGGTTGGTTCGTAAGCGCCCTGTTGACCTTGAAGATTAGACGGCTTGGCTTTTTGATTCCAAGTTTACCATAGAGGTCTACATCACGTAACAAATATCTGGGAACATTTCTATTATGTGGGCACACTATTGTTTGCTGTGTTGAAGATTTTCTGTTCCCGCCCCATTAGAAGTTTATACATTATGCAGGGGTATATCTTATTGCTTTGATGCAAACTTTAAGCCCCGTACACACGACTTATGTCCGACAGACTTCCAAAGGAGTTCCGTCGGAGTTCTGCTGGAATTCCGACGGAGTTCTAACAGACTTTTCGGCCGAACGGACTTGGCCACACACAATCACACTAAACTCCGACGGATTCGAACGTGATGACGTACGACCTGACTCGAATAAGGAAGTTCATAGCCAGTAGCCAATAGCTGCCCTAGCGTCGGTTTTAGTCCGTCGGAGTAGCATACACACGGGCGGAGTTTTCGAAGGGGACCGGGTCCGGCGGAGTTCCTTCGGGAAAATTTGAAGCATGTTCCATATTCTAAAGTCCTTCGGACTTTGGCGAGTCAAAAGTCCGTTGCAGCCCACACACGATCGGATAGTCTGACGGACTCAGTCCTTCGGACTTTGGATGTTGAAAAGTCCGCTCGTGTGTACGCGGCATTAGAACATGATGCTGTACAGAGGAGTTTCAGTTACCTCATGACCCGGGAAAATGTCCTGGATCTCTGAGCAGAGTTAAATACCTGCACTGCTGGGTGATACCTGTCCTCAGATGGAAGGGCTGGTTTGTGCACCGGGGGGACAGATGATAGCACCCTACCCGGGGGAGTCTATGACCTCTTGTTATATTTTCAGACTGTTCATCATGTTTCTGCTTGTATGTTGGGTCCGTTTTTGTCTGCCTGGCTTTTGGGATGCCCCAGATGGGGTTCCTTAACAGCCAGGGGGCTGCAACCCCAACTGCCTGCTAGATGTCCCCCGTTGTTTGGAGGACTAATCTGTCGTAACACCAGTTGATACAGGCCTCGAGGATTCACTGTTGGAGGGAGGCTTATTCAGAAACATGCGGAAAAGGCTGGTTCGGGGTGATGTTTTTGTCCTGGAATCAGTTTGGGGAGGTTCCACGGGGTATGTGAGCCTCTTTATAAGGGCTTTCTCACTAGTATAGCTGATATGTGTTTATGTTCTGCAATTTTTTCTCAGTTTTCAGGTTCATTGAAATTGGTCCCTTACTAGGTGGTTTTTACTATTCAGACCAAGTATATTTTACTCCTTTGAATGTGCCAGCACATCTCAGTACACTGCCTTGGTTTTCCATATCTCCCCCTGTACCCGCTTCTCCTAAATTTGAGGATTGTTAGAAGCAAAACATTTACTTCTTTCCCGCTTGTTCTGATGGGATCCGAATTTCACACCCTGTCAGACCTAAGTCTTGAATTTGTTCTGAATTCTTACCTAGTCTTTCTTTCTTCTTAGGGCACTTGCTCCCCTCTTCCTTCTCCTTCTACACTCTCCACTCTTCTTATACTCTGTCCCTCCCTTTCCCTTCTTGATCCCTCCTTCCCCATTTCCCTACTTCCCCCCCCTTTTTCCCCCCTGGAAACGCACTTTAAAAGGGGTGTTATTCCTAAATTGGGTAATCGTAGATTCCCCATGGTATACCACAGTGCTGCTCCAGATTCAAAATCTAAGGGAATCTCCATTCTACTTTCTAGCCAATAGCAGTGGAAGGAAACTCAGATTATTAGAGATGAGGGAGGAGGGTTTATTAATGCCAAGGGACATCCTCGGTGAGCAAAAGGTAACATTAGCCTGTATATAATTACCTAATGAGCAGATCGCTGCTATGATTCTCTACCTAGCTCTGTTAAAACAACCCAAAGAGGACATAATTTTAGTAGGGGGAGGACTTAACTTGGTACTGGACCTGCTACTTGATGCCTCATGGGGTGCTTCTTATCTATCATCAGCTAAATTGAATAAGCTTAAATCTTTACTACATGATCACCAACTGATTAATAGTTGGCGTACTCTTAATTCCAGAGATAGGAATTATACATTTAACTCCCTGCTTCACAAAACATATACAGATTAGATTATATCTTCCTGTTGCAAAATGCTCTTCCATTTCTTTCTTTGGTCAGTATAGGCTCTTTCACTATATCTGACCATGCCCCGACCCATTGCTTGCTTGTGCTCAGTGGGGGGGGGGGGGGGGTCAAGAGTGTCACTTGAAACTGAATTAGTCGCTTTTGAATGACCCTTCCTACAAGGAGCAACTTACCAGAGAGTTGATTTCATGTTTCTTGACAAATGATATGGAGGATACCTGACCACTACATTGTGGGACACCCATAAATGTGTTATACAGGGAACATTTACTAAACTGGGGTCCCGTCATGTAAAGCTTCTTTCGGTCCAGATTGGCACTTTACTTTCAGACATACATAACTTGGAACAGATTCATAAACACTTGCTAGATTCGCCTGTGGCAGACAAACTCTCGGCTAAATTCGTTACTAACTGAACATGCTAAAACAAAGCTTGTGAGGTGTAGGCGGTTGTTTTATGAATTCAGGAATAAACCCAGAAACCTACTGGAAAATGCGCTTCGGACCACAAGGGCAAAATCTTACATTGCACGGATTAAGGCAAAAAATGATGCCTGTGTCAGCACATCCTCGCATATCGCTGGAACATTTCAGGCCTTTTACAATGACCTGTATAACTTCAACTCTCAATTGTCGCCAGCATCGCAGGAAGCTAAGAGGAGTTTAGTCCAACAATACTAAGCCCCTGTACACACGGTCGGACATTCTGCCAACCAAATCCGTCGGATTTTGTCCGACGGATTTTGTCCGACGGATTGTGTCCGAAACTTTTGCATACACACGGTCGGACCAAGTTGTCTGATTTTGCGGTTGCCAAGAACACAGTGACGTAAGCCATGTACGGCGGGACTAGAAAAGGGAAGTTCAGCACCACATCCGGCACCCTTTGGGCTCCTTCTGCTGATCTCGTGTCTATTGCGTGTTAGTAGAAGTTTGGTGAGAGACGATTTGCTCTTTTCAGATTTGTGATTCAGATTGCTACTGCTCTTCGGTTTGTGCTTGTCTTTGCGTATCTGATAATCAGTGCGTGCAGTCAGTAAGTATTTGTTGATCATTGTGGACTATATCTTGGTATAGTACGCTTTGAAAGGCATTTTTTATTGTCTGCTTGCTTCTGCTAATCAGGTCGTTCTTTCAGGCCTTGCTGTTTATCGGTGCTTTCTGGTGTCCATTCTGACGAGCCGACCGTTTTGAAACCATGTTTCGTGTACGTACTCATCGTAGAGTTTATGCTGTGCAGGGGCTTCGTGTTGGGGTTCTTACTTTGACACAAGCCCGGTCCATGAACAGGGAGGGGAGGTGTTTGTGGACCAAGAATTGGTTGTGCCAGCGTGACCAGTTCTCGCACATGCCTTTGCTCCGTGAGATCCGGGAGAATAATCCTGATGATTTCAGGAATTATCTCCGGATGACAGACCCCGTTTTTCACCATCTGCTGGCTTTGCTGACCCCTTATATCAGCAGGCAGGATACCTGCATGCGGCAAGCCATCACTCCGGAGCAGAGGCTCATCGCCACGTTGCGCTACTTGGCGACTGGGAGAAGCCTTCAGGACCTCAAGTTCTCTACAGACATATCCCCCCAGGCTCTGAGGTTCATTATTCCAGAGACCTGTTCTGCCATCATTCAGGTCCTGCAGAAGGACTATATGAAGGTAAGTTGTATCCTTTAACATCACATTCTATGTATTTCATGATTGCTAATGTCTTGCATTTCTTTCCTCATTCCCTAATTACCATCATTGCAATATGCTCTAATTCATATGCTCTGCCCCTTTGTCCTCAGGCATATTTGCCTCACCAACTTCCCCACCATGCTCTTCTTGGCCCATAAAACTATAGTCTAGTCACTTACCAATGTCTTTTGTCAGCTCCATAGTATTGCTTTCGCCTAAACACCCGCTAAAATGTCTACAAAGTTTATGTGTGTGCTTCAATTCATGCAGAGTCACATTTTTTTTTTTTGTGGTGGTTGTGCCAAACTCATTAGGAACCCCCCTCCCCCCAACTGCTAGCTCAGCTGATAGCAATCCTCTATCTGCTGACATTACCAAACCCAATACACACTATACCTACCTTTTTGATGCTCACATTTATGGATGATTCAACTAAGCATGTAGTGCAAGGGCCTGCCTCAATACTTTCAAATGCTATTATTTTATTTTTTAACCTATTAATTATCTTGATATGTAATAGCAGAATGTCGAAAAGTGCTTCCATTTTGGTTTCTTTTTGTTATTATGACACTTCTTACCTGTCCGGTGGGCTGCCAATAGTGTAACTAAGGAGGGCCTTCCCAAAGTATCACACATTATTTAGCCATTCAGCTCTCAATCAAGTGGAGAGGGTTACCTGTCCTAAACATTCCCCCTCATTTTTAGCAAGGGCCCATCAGATGGGGGGGGGATATGGGGGGTGGGGGAGGGATGGGGGGGTGATAACTCTCATAAGGGGACATTAGACTTTAGGCTTTAAATACTCAGTTCCCCAAATGTTTGACTAATTTTGGCCAAAAATGCAATGTTGATTTGTCAAATTACTAATTTTTGTTCTTGTTTCACTCCACAGTGTCCTTCAACGCAACAGGAATGGCAGACTGTGGCCTCCCACTTTGCCAGTCGTTGGGACTTTCCCAATTGTGGAGGAGCAATAGATGGGAAGCACGTCTGCATCGTCCCACCACCCAACTCGGGGTCGTACTATTATAACTACAAGGGGTTTCATAGTATCGTGATGTTGGTGTTGGTGTCTGCAACATATGAGTTTTTGTATGTGGACGTGGGGCGAAATGGACGGATGTCGGATGGTGGAGTCTTCGCACGGACGGAGTTCTACTGGCATCTCCAGAGTGGCAGTCTGGGCTTGCCACCCCCAGAGGAGAATCAGGAAGGACTCCCGTTCGTCTTTGTAGCGGATGAGGCGTTTGCCCTGGCGAACCATCTGATGTGGCCTTTCCCCATGAGGACCCTCACCCCAGACCAGAGTATTTTTAATTTCCGCCTGTCCAGAGCCCGAAGAGTGGTGGAGAACACTTTTGGTATACTGGCCAGCCGGTTCCGCCTTTTTCTTACGCCTATTCACATGGCGGAATACAAACTGAATCACATAGTGCTGGCGTGCTGTGTTCTGCACAATTTTTTGAAAAAAGTTTCTGTAAACGATGCGGTCTCAGTTGGCCAACAAGAAGCAGACTTGCTGGAAAATGCAGATAACCTCACAGGCCTTGAACATGCTCATCCTGGCTTGCCCCCCCAAAGCGCCCGTGAGGTTAGAACACAATACATGGACTACTTTGTGGGTAGGGGGGCCATTGATATGCCAGACAATGTCTGAGCGACATTTTAATAATACATTTTGATCTGAAACTCCTTCATTTACTGCTTGGCTTGGTTTTAGGTGTAGGTATAATTAGGTTTTTTCAAGTTGTGCCTTTTTCACCAACAGTGCAAACCCAAGTTCAGAGCGAGATGAGGGGACAGTCTCTTCTTCAGATAATGTTATTATGTTGTGGGTCTGCTACACACACACCTTCTTTTTGTAACTAATGTATGTAGTGCATTACTGACCAAAATCTTGCTAATTTTCTGCACCATGGCAGGAAAATGGCATGATTGTCCAAATTTACACCTCACTGTGGGTGTTTTTTATTAAAGGCACATCCACTATGCACTACAAGTGCACTGCAAAAGTACACCTGAAACTGCACTTGGAGTGCAAAGTGGAGTTGCCTTTAGTAAATCACACTCCTTCTCAGCACAAACTTAAATTTTACTCCAAATACATTTTTGTTGCCATGAAAAAGGAAGCCCCACATTGTTGATAATGAAACATTTTAATCCAAGCACATTCACATGTGCGTTTCAAATTGGTTTTTACAACAAACCAAGAAATTGTGTGTTTCAAAAACAGAGTTTAATCAAAATTTGGTTTAATTGGTGTTTTTGTGTAAACAGGCATATATCAAACCATAAAATACAGAACACAGGAACTTACAAAGTTCAACTTTGAAAAGTGAAGACAATATTAGACCTGAGTACGTAAAAACTGGGCTGATATTGCCTTCATCACATGGGGTGTGACCCCTGAAAAAAACTAATTTGGAAGATGCACACAGTGTGTCAACATGTGCTATCTCCCATCATGGGGGATCAATGTACATGCTTTGGGGCTGCAACCCCTTCATCTCAAACACTTTACACAAAACACGTACATTGATCCCCCATGATGGGAAATAGCACATGTTTACACACTCTGTGCATCTTACAAATTAGTAATTTTGAGAAATACAACATTTTGTTTTTAAAAGAGAAAAAATAAAACCCTATCTATTTTTTGGTGTTTCACACTCTCCCCAAAACATCAATGATGTTCTTTATTTTTTTTTGAACATCATTGATGCAGGATATTTATCAAATCCCGATTGCACCCCATTATCTCCCCAATCTGGATCTGGGCACTTTGACTGGTAAAACATGAATCTTCTTCCACATCACCTACAAAACAAAGCAAAAAAAAACCACCATGTAATAAAAATATGGTGACATACATTGATGAGCTTACCGGAAGCTGTGTTCTCCGACACTCACCTGTTATGGTGACAATTTGCCCAACCTCCACAATCTCTCCTTCCTCCTCCTCCTGCTCCTCTGTTTCTGCTTTTGGAAGTTGGCCTTCTTTGGGAGGGGTGGGGTCCCCGGTGTCCTCATACTTGCCGAGTCTTCTCTCCCCTATGAGAATGGAAAAAAATAAACAATTAGCACACAGAGGGCAGAATTAACAATACGAAACATTGTTTGGAAGTGTTGTACAATTGTTTATTTTGGCCGAGCTTCAAGGTCATAACATTAGTGGGGACACTGTGTTCAGCTGGAATACTTACCGGAAGAACGATGTTTCCTACGAACAAATTAAACCATGAACTTGAAAGTGGCCATTTTTAAAATGCACAACATGAAATCAAAGCACATGGAGCAGTATGCAAGCAATAATAATCATATGAACACACGACAACTACTTACTTTTGTCAAGAACACGCTTGATCCTTATGTACTGCTCGTGCTCCCTCAGTTTCAGCTCTGACCAGCGTTTTCTCAGTTGATCCATGGATCGGTGTACCCCAAAATTCTTATGAAGACTCTTCACAACTTTATTCATGATCTTGGCCTTTCTGATATTTGAGTTTGGGTAAGGTCCATCATAGTCGGTCCTGTTCAATATGTCCACCATCTCCAACATCTCTCCAAAAGACATATTTGAGGCCTTAAATCTTCTCTTCCTGGATCGGAACGTTTCAGGCTCCGGGCTTTCCTCACCCTCCTCCTCGTTAGTGGAATTATTAGTGCGCACCTGTGTTCTCTTCGCCATGTGCTCTCCCTACTGCGCCGGAAGCGAAGGGGCGGGGAATAGTCTGGAAAGAACGTCAGGGGCGGGCGGAGTTTCATGCATGCGCACTGTATATAAAACGCAACACGCGTGTGTCGTCCGTACAATCGGTGAACAGAGGGAGAAGCTGAGGCGACGAACGTGCAAACGAGGGTAACATTTTAAACTTGGTACATCACTAGGCTATACTGCTTCTAGATTGAGGCCTGCATTAGTGGAGTTTAGACTGACATTAGGGTTTGTCTTGTGTTGTGTCTTGCAGACATTATGGATGGGTTCAATGACCATAGCTTCCTCCCTCTGTTCATCGATAAATACAGAGACATGCCCATCCTGTGGCAAGCAACACACCCACTATATAATAACAAACCAAAGAGGCAGGCAGCACTGTTGCAACTGGTTGAGTTTGTGAAGCCGGTGGTCCCCAGGGCAGATGTAAAATATTTAAAAAAGAAAATTGGTAACCTCAGGAGTACATATCTGAAGGAGAGGAAGAAGGTGGATGAAGGAGGAAGAAGGTGGAGCTTCAGCAGATTACATTTATGTCCCCACCCTGTGGTATTATGACAGGATGCATTTTCTGGCAGACCAGGCTGAGGTCAGGGAATCACTCTCTACTCTTCCTTCCACGCGTCCTTCTATGCTACATTCCACACCCGCTGAGTCTTCCGACGCCCAACCTGGGCCTTCCACTCAGGAAGAACTGTGGGAGCCCAGCTTGAGCCAGGTATAGTATTGTTGTACATGTTTGTGGAGTCAAAATGAATGATAACTTGATTTTTGATCACTAATTGCTGAGTTAAGAAAGTGTTTCACATATCAATAGACAGTAGTGGCCAAAACCTTTGGGACAAGAAAGAAAAATGCTGGGCTCAGAATTATAGTCTTTTCTATTGGTTAACAATTTGCAACAGTGTTGATGTGAAAATTGTGTGTGTTTGATGAACCAAAAACTCAAACGATGTCCCTTTTTCATACACAGGAAGACATCAGCCAGAAGGAGGGTATGGAATGCAGCAGCCAGGAGGTGGCTGTGGAAAGTGGCAGCCAGGAGGAGGTGGGGGTAAGCGGCAGCCAGGCGGTGGGCAGCCAAAGGAGCCTCACTGAATGCCAGGTCCCTCCCCTCCGCCTTCCACGCAAAAGGGCGAGAAAGAGGGGGAATGTTGAGGAGTCGGCCGTGAGGCTGATTGGTGAGGCTTCTGAGGCTCTCCAAGCAAAACCCACTGACCAAGAGGCCTTTGCTGCCATGGTTGCGTGCAAGCTTGATAAAGTGGAGGAGGGGCAACAGATCTTGTGTGAGGAGGTTATTCTCCACACCCTCCACAAGGGTCTGTTGGGCAAAATGACACAAACAACACACTTGTGTGATTTGGCCCATGCCCCTCCTCCTCCTCCTCCTTCTACCACACCTCCAGCACCACAGCCACAGCCTGGAAGGAAGCATGGAAGGAAGACCAGAGAGTAATGACCTGGGTTCAGTCTGGTCTGATAGAAGATGCAGCCTCTTGTAGTACCACAGCCTGGGGACATAGATGTCATCTGCTGCTGTTCCGGGTTTCTTGGACTTCTGGACCAGACTGCTCTCCCTCAGACATGTATGCCTCAGGCCACCAAGTTTTGCTTTGAAATATGATGTGTGCCCTGGGGGCCAAAGGCTTCGCTATTCTCCCCAGTTTCGACATCGCTGCCTCCCTCTTTATTTGTTATTGACACCAAAATAAAGGTATTTTTTGGTTTGAAGAAATACTTGTGTATGTGTTTTCCTTCCAAAAGGACAGTTTATTTGTGAGCAGGCAGGTACATTTCAAAAATACAAAGTGAAATAAATAGCAAGGGGTACCAACACTAAACAACCTCCTGTAGATTAAAAAAGAAAAACAAAATATCAAAAATAGAATAATGTTGTTGTGGTAAGTTTACACACCAAAAAAACAAAAACAAAAAAGGACGAATGAGCAAACTGTCTTTAAAGGAGATTTTTAGGGAATCACAAAAAAAAGCCTCCAAAAAAGAATAAACAAAATCTAAAATTGTGTAGATGTGATGCAAACTAAAATTGTATTGCTGAAATGGTTAAAAAAGAGTCATGAAATATGTTCGGGAGAAGTGTGTGTGACTATGAGCATCACAAGAATTTCGTTCTTGCAGCATTGTAAAGAACAAGAGAATGCGCTTGATGAAAGAATTTTTAACATTGCAGCGTGACGAATGTGCTATATCTCTTACGAGCAGTAGTTTTACCTGAACGAGCGCTTCCGTGTCGGAATTTGAATGTGAGCATGCGTGGCACCTTGTCCGTCGGAGTAGGCTACACATGATCAGAGTATGTCCGATCGAACCAGTTGGTCGGGAAATATTTCCAACAAGTTGGAAAATTGGGTCCGACGGATATTCCGATGGAATCAGTCCGATGCATACCACACACAGTCTGATTATCTGACAACACGGTCCGATAGGACACATTCCAACGGATTCTCCGAACGTGTGTACAAGGCTTTAGAATCCTCTGGGATGCTGAGCTTATCTGACGATATAGCTGCAGAAATAGACCAACCGATCGCAACAGATGAATTGCTAGTGGCTCTGAAAGCAATGAAACGGGGAAAAGCATTGGGCGTTTACACTTTCATATTATAAGACATTTTTAGCTATCTTAGCATAATGATTTGCGCCAGCATATAACTCCATAAGAGATGGATCGGTTTTTCCTGAGGTTGGTCTCCAGGCACATGTAACAGTAATTCCAAAAGAGGGCAAGGATCCCGCTCAATGTGCCAGCTATAGGTCAATTTCGCTTTTAAAAGTCAACCTAAAATTATTCACTAAAATCTTAGCGAATAGGTTGCTTCCGCATAGCTCCTCGCTGATGCATCTGGACAAAGCAGGGTTTACCCCCTGCAGGGAGGGAAGAGAGAATACACAAAGGATGATCAGTGTCTTTCATTTTGCCTGGTCTACTCATTCTCCACTGATGCTCTTCTCCGCGGATGCAGAGAAAGCATTTAACAAGGTGGATTGGATGTTCCTGTGCTCTACGATGGAGCAAATAGGCCTAAAGAAGGGGAAGCAACGATGGGTAGATGCATTGTATTCAAAGCCCGCAGCTAGGGTAAAAGTTAATGATGTCCTCTCCGACACTTTTCGGATACACAATGGGATGGAGCAGGGCTGTCCGTTGTCTCCTCTGATTTTTACACTGACCTTAGAACCCTTCTTGAGAACTATCAGGGCTCATCCAGATATTAAGGGCATAACCACCAAGTCGCATACACACAAAGTAGCTGTATACGTGGACAATTTAATCTTCTTACCTTACATGCCCCTCCATTTTTCTTTCCTCACTTCTTGCAAAACTTAGTAGATTTAGCCATCTCTCCAACTACAAAATTAATTGCAGTAAGTCCAAAGCTATGAGTATAGAACTATCGGCCTCGATCCAATGACAATTGACTCAATCATTTAAATTTAAGTGAAAAAATTCTCATATACGCTATTTGGGAACAAATATTCCTTGCAATCTCCGTAGGATTTTCGAGTTGAATTATGCACCTCTTCTCTGCAAGCTCAACTCAGATCTCTTTCGAAGGGATAAGTTAGCTTTTACTTGGTTTGGACGCTCAAGTATTTTAAAAATAAATGTAATGCCAAGGCTAATTTATGTTTTTCAAATGTTGCCCATTTACCTCCCTGGCGGTATGATTATTTCGGATTTTAGGTGCTAAAAGTGGTACAATTATTTTGCATGAAAATTTGGTGTTTTATATTCCTGTAATTCTTAGAAATAACTCACTTAAATCTGTTCAAACCAGAGTCTAGCAGACATCCTGGGTATGATAAAGTTTGAAAAATTAAATCATAAGTTATAGTATAATAAATAATTATAAATAATTGTACCAAATAATAATATAACAATAATAAAAATTATTCAATAATGTAATCAAATCAAAAACACTGAAATTTGCTCAGTTGCAGAATTGTCACTGTCATTACTTTTCAATATTTGATGACAGATTTTCCCACAAATTGCTATCGCTCAATTCTGCGAGTGATTCCAATTTATTATCTCTGTTTTCTAGCTGGTCTAAAATCATTTTTGATGTAAAGGGACAGTTTTGGTTGCTATGGACAATCTCAAGTTTCCAGGCATAAAGAACAGTTTTCATAATATAAAACTGCATGCAGGACACTGGGCAGACCACTAGGGACAAAGGGGATGTGAAATAATTACATACAGCAATGTAATCTGTAAGATTACATTATACTGTGTATACTGTGTGTTTCACTTTTTGAATTTGACGCCGATCTCCGTCCCCGTGCGTCGCAACGCTGGCAGGGAACGGAGATCAGCTCCGTGATGAATCGAGTGGAGGATTAACCGCTCGTACAGCGGGGGGACATCGCTGGATCCGAGGGAGAAGGTAAGTAAGAGTCCTCCTGGATCCAGAGATGCGGTCCCGAGTCTGGCTCGGGGTTACCGCTTTTGGTATAAAAATTCCACCCCGAGCCAGACTCGGGAATACCACCAGGGGGGTTAAACTCCCCTGGACGGTACTTCTGAGGAGATTTACACTTTTTGTTTGCGCGGTCAAAATGCCAAGACTACACAGACCCATTCTCACACTGCTGAAAATGGGGGGGGGGGGGGCATAGCTTTTCCAGACCCGGTTGGGTATTATGAAGCCTCCCATCTGTCTAGGTTAATGGAATGGTGTGTACACACCGACCCCAAACTGTGGGTAGATCTTGAACAGGTGACCATAGATTCGACATTGGCTGGTGTACAGTGGTCCTCTATGTGGGGATGTCCTGCAGCGATCACTCTACACCCTATGGTGGGAGCGAATTTTTAGGATAACACCTTCTATTTCTTCTAAACTGAGTACTCTCACCCTGATATTGGGGTCTTAAGCCCCATACACACAATCGGAAATTCGGCCAGCAAAAGGCAAATGATAGCTTTCAGTTAGAAAATGCGACAGTGTGAATGCTTCATCAGACTTTTTCTGGCTGAATTTCCACCAGCAAAAGATTGAGAGCATGTTCTCAATTTTTCGGTCAGAAAAAGTTCCGATCATCTGTACCAACACGCAAAATTCCTACGCATGCTCGGAAACAATTTGACGCATGCTCGAAACCATTGAACTTAATTTTCTCGGCTCGTCGTAGTGTTATACGTTACTGCGTTCTTGACGGTCGAAAGTTTAGTGAACTTTTGTGTGACCATGTGTATGCAAGCCAAGCTTGAGCGGAATTCTGTCGGAAAAACCATGTAAGATTTTTCCGATGAAAATTCTGCTCGTGTGTATGGGGCATTACGTGTTTTTGCCAGGCCTGACAGACCCTAAATTTCATTCACTTCAGAGACAGAATGTTTTTCGCCATGTTCACTTTGCAGGGAATAATAGGCTTATGTCTAGTAGGGATATAGAGACTCGCTTTCAAACTGATCTTGACTTTCTTAGACGGGCGTAACTGAATGCTCACCTCCAGATGTTACCAACAACTCACCAAACCTTACGCTAGCTCACAGCATTAGAACAGATTTGCAATGATGGAGAACAGCTTGCTCAATCCCTCTCACAATTTTATGCTCTTTTGACAAATCGCGTAGAAAACGCTGACTTACCCTTCCTCCAACAGCGGGAACTTGACCTTCTAACTACGTTTTCTCAATCTCAGAAAGACAGGATACTGCTGTTTGCTCACAAGGCCTCCCTGGCTAACAAATACCAGGATGGGGTTATAAACTTCTCAGACGTTGGTATAGGACTCCAGCCAAGTTGCATAAAATTTACCCGCAGATCCCACTGGAGCATCCTGCAGAGTGATCTGGTCAGAAGGATTTTCCTAACCACCTCCTTTCTCTTCCCCTTCACCTCCCATTTTTATTTTTTGTGTTGTCTTCTTCCTCACTTCTTCCTTTCTACCTTTCTTTATCTGCTTTCCTAATCTTCCTCTGTATATTATTCTTCAATGATTTACTCATTTTTGACTACCCTCTTCATGTGTTACTTTTAAAATATGTGAATTAGGGGAATTTGTCAAAAACCATAGTTGGCCATTTGGGATTTGCACTATGTTTATTTTTATGCTGAATAAGCTTGTCAGTGAATGCATGAGGTTCTCTTAATTGTTGTGAACTGCTTGTATTTTGTAATGCCATATTCTTCTCTTCTTTTTTTATTGCACCTTAATTCTGTTGATTGCACATGGTTTTGTAGAATTCCTTGACCTTCTAAATAAAGAATTAAAACATCAAAAAAAAATATATATATTACAGCAGCAAGCAATTTTAAATGAAATTTTTTCCTTTGGAAATGTAATTTTGCTGTGTGACTTTAAAAAACATCAGACAGATGTGCCACTTTACAGGCAGAGTAAGGGAACCCCCCCCCCCCCCCCCCGGCACAATATTTAAAGGAATATTTAATTTTTATTGTTTAACTTCAAGCATTCTTAAAATCACTCCTCCTTAAAAACTTTTTTTTTGCATTGATAAATGTCCCCTGGGGCAGCACCCGGGTCCCCATACACTGTTTAGGGCAATAACTTGCATATAAGTCTTTAACAAGAGCACTTTTCATATTTCATGTTCGTGTCCCATAGACTTTAATAGGGTTTGCATGCTCGCATACATACATTTTTGCCTGTTTGCATGTTCTGGTGCAAACCGAACCGGAGGGTGTTCAACCCATCCCTAATCTCCAAGTATGAGAATTCTGTGGTTATATAATTTAAAAGTGACACTAATGGAAATTGATTGGACTTGTAGTTCTTTAGGCAAAGACTGTGCTACACTAGAACAAGCTGTATTGGAAGTGAAAAGGTAGAAGTGGGGCATGCTAGTATTATAATAGTGGTAGAAGATTAGCGTGATCTTTGTACATATGACTGCAAAAGAAGGTTGGGACTAGTGATGGCCGAACGGTTTGCCCGGCGGTCGTTTCGCGGCGAATTTCGGCTGTTCACGGTCTGCCCGTTTGGCGGACTATTGGCGCCGTTCGCCCGGCAGACTTCCGTGTTTACTGTGTAAAAGAACTTTGACCTATGAGGACACATCCATCATGGGGTACAAGACAGCCAATTGAGACATTACAGCACATGGACACTTGGACATTCCCCCTAACTTATAAATAGACCCGATCCGGCGGCCATTTTGCATTCTTTCTTCTGTCACTATAGGGAGAGGTTGCTGTGTGGAGCAGGGAGAGATTGCAGTGACCCAAATTGCTTTTAAGGACTGGTATAGGTGTTAGGTGTAGTTCAGGATAGGCAGTGCTGTGCTAGTGATTGTTGCAGCAGCCTGAGTGTCTTTTGTCAGTTTAGAGAAAGGGACAGGACGGTGTGTGTTGCAGGGACAGTCAGTTTTTAGCTGTTACTATCAGGTCCATAAAAGTGCTATTCCAGTTATTGTTCCAGTAGCCTCTGTTTTGTCAGTTAATATAGGGACAGGCAGGAAGCAGTGTGTGAGGCAGTGAGGGTCAGTTTAATCAGTAGCTGTTACTATTAGTTCCACAAAGGTTCTTTTCAGGACTGGTATGGTAATAGGCTTGTACATGTATAATATTCTTTCTTCCAAATATAGAAAGAATATTATACTTGACTGCTGCCCTTCTGCTGCAGTCTTCTAATCAGTCACACACAACCTAATTGTTCCACAAAGGTCCTTATAAGGACTGGTAATAACCTGGTGTAGGGTGCTATAGTACATAGGGTTGAGTGAGGTACAGTCTGCTATTCTATAAGGACTGGTATAGGTCCACAATACATAGGGTTGAGGTGCTTTACTGCTGACCACTGCCCTATACTGCAGCAGTCCTTCATCGGTATAGGGACTGACGTACAGTCTGCTAATCACTCACACACAAGCGGTTACAAGCTACTTGTTCCACAAAGGTCCTTATAAGGACTGGTAATAACCTGGTGTAGGGTGCTATAGTACATAGGGTTGAGTGAGGTACAGTCTGCTATTCTATAAGGACTGGTATAGGTCTACAATACATAGGGTTGAGGTGCACTACTGCTGACCGCTGCCCTAGTCCTTCATCGGTATAGGGACTGAGAGTTTTGTCACAGGGTCATTTAAAAAATGACAGGCAGAGGACGAGGCAGGCCCTTCCGTAGGGGTGGTAGGGGTAGGGCAGGAGCAACAGGCTTGAGCCAAAGTGGGAAGTTGCAGAAGGTGCGTTCAATTACTTTAAAGGACGCACCAGACTTGGTTGAGTGGCTCACTCAGCCTTACTCTTCTGCACCCTCCTCATCCTCTCGATCTGCACCCTCTTCTTCACTCTCTGCTATGTGCACCCCCAAAGACACTACCACCAACAACACCACCACCACCACCATCACATACCTTCCGCTTGAGTCACAGGAATTATTTTCCAATCCATATCAAGAAGACATTTCTGATGCGCAGCCACTCTTGGTATTGGATCAGAAAGAGGAGGTAGCAACAACCGCTACTCAGCAGTCTGACGACAGTACCCAGATCAGCCCAAGGAGGAGGTTGGTCCCCGGTGTTGCTGCCTACTCCGAGATCTCTACTTATAGCGGTGGGGAAGGTGACGTTGATGATGACGTGTCTAGTGATGTCACGTGGGTGCCCAGAAAGGGGAAGAGGAGGGGAGTTCAGAGGAAGATATGGACCAGCAGATAGGGAGGAGAAGCAGGAATAACTTACATTGCACAGGAGGGACAAAGCAGACTGCAAATGTATCAGGAGCGAGTCATCGACCATGTACGGTCACATCTGGCACTCCCAGGACACCGGCACATGGCTCTGCAGTGTGGGCTTTTTTAACGTGTCCGCTGCTGACAATAGCGTTGCCATCTGCAATCTTTGCAGTCAACGCATTAGTCGCGGTAAGCCCAACACTCACCTAGGGACGACCGACTTAAGAAGGCACATGAGCAGCCATCACCGAGCCGAGTGGGAGCAACGGAACACACATAGCCACACTCCAGGATCTCACCGTCCAGCCTCGTCTTCTACTTCTCCTTCTCCTCTCTCCTCACAATTGTCCTCCACTCCACCTTCCATCACGCCAAGCTCACGTTTTTCTGCAAAAAGGCAGGCTTCCGTAGGCGTAAAAAAAATGATGGCGCCGGATAACCCTCTTGCCCAACGGTTGACGGCTGGCTTGTCAGAACTGATAGCCCGCCAACTACTGCCATATAAACTGGTGGACTCAGAGGCCTTTTCAAAAATTTGTGGCCATTGGAACACCACAATGGAAGGTCCCAGGAAGGAAGTATTTCTCACAGAAGGGCATCCCAGAGCTATATGGCCATGTTCAGCGGCAAGTGAATGTATCTCTGGCACACAGTGTCAGTGCCAAGATACCTCTGACCACAGACACGTGGTCTAGCAAACACGGGCAGGGAAGGTATATCACTTTTACTGTCCACTGGGTGAACCTTCTGACGGCCGTCAAGCATGTAACCCGTGGCACCTGTGTAGATTTGGTTTTACCGCCATGGATTGCATGCAGGCCTGGCTCTTCTTCTCCTCCTCCTCCTACTCCATCCTCCTCCCTCTCCTCCTCGGCTGACTCCTCCTTTTCCGCTGCTAGCGTCTCTTCCGCTGCGCCGTTCAAGCTCCCCAGAACCTATTTGACATGCCAGGTGAGACGTTGCCATGCCGTGCTGCGTCTGTTGTGCCTGGAAGCCCAGAGCCACACTGGCCCGGCACTCCTTTCATCTTTGCTTTCACAGGCAGATCAGTGGCTAAAACCGCTCAATTTGACAGTTGGTAAAGTGATGTGTGACAACGGTGCCAATCTGCTTAGCGCATTGAAACAGGGCAAAATTCCGCACGTGCCATGCATGGCACACGTCTTAAACTTGGTCGTGCAGCGATTCGTTGTCAAATACCCTGGGGTCCAGGACATCTTGCGGCAGGCAAGGAAAATCTCGGCCCATTTCAGAAGATCTTACACCGCCATGGCTCGCCTTGCTGACATTAAGCGGCGACACAATCTGCCGGTCAGACGTCTTATTTGCGATTGCCCGACGCGATGGAACTCAACCTTCTGTATGCTTGATAGGCTGCTCCAGCAGAAACGTGCAGTTAACGTCTACCTGTATGAACTCTGCGGCAGAACAGGTTCTGGGGAGCTGGTTTTTTTTTCACCGCGCCAGTGGCTGCTCATGCGCAATGCATGCAGACTTCTGCGGCCATTTGAGGAGATCACCAAACTGGTCAGTCGCAGCCATGGCGCCATCAGTGACATGGTACCTTATGCCTTCTTTATGGAGCGTGCATTGTGTCGTGTCATTGATCAAGCTTTGGAGGAGCAGGAGCGGGAAGATGAGGAAGTCGCAATGCTGGATGAATTCCCAGGGGGGGGGGGGCTACTCTATCTGAGACAAGTGAACAACAGGAGTCTGAAGAGGAATCAGAGGAGGATGGTGCCGGGGCGGATGAGGAGGAGCAAGAAGAGCATGCTTTAAACCTTTCTGGGATCCCTGTTGTTGTGCGTGGATGGGGAGAGGAGAATGAAGAGGATGACATTATCCTGGATAATGAGCAGGAACCAGGCCACCACACCGCTTCCAGTTTAGTGCAAATGGGGGCCTTCATGCTCCAGTGTTTTAATAGGGACCCCCGTATAAAAAGCATAAGGGTCAAGGACCAGTACTGGGTGGCAACCTACTTAGACCCCCGGTACAAACACAAAATGGCGGAAATGTTACCGCCGTCACAGAGGGCTGTCAGAATGCAGCACTTCCAGGCCTTGCTTCGAGAAATGCTGGATTCTGCTTTTGTGTGCGCTGGCAGAGGAGCAATTCCCACTCCCAGAGAAGGAGTTGTGGGTACCAATCCAACAGCGCCTGCAAGAAGAGGCCGGTTTGAAGATGTGTTGGTGACTTCGTTTATGAGGTCATTCTTTCAGCCGACCCATTGACAGGTGTCATCCGGATCCAGCATCAGGGAACGATTAGACCGTCAGGTGTCCGACTACATCGGGTTAACGGCCGATGTGGACGCTCTGAGGAGTGATGAACCCCTGGACTACTGGGTGGGCAGGCTTTACCTCTGGCCAGAGCTTGCCCAATTTGCAATCGAACTGTTGGCTTGCCCCTCGTCCAGTGTCCTGTCCGAAAGGACGTTCAGCGCAGCAGGGGGGATCGTGACCGATAAGCGTACTCGCCTAGCTCACGACAGTGTTAACTACCTCAAATTTCTAAAAATGAATGAGGCATGGATCTCAGAGGAATTCAACACATGTGACCAGTAGACCATGTATATGTCTATAAACATTTTTTTTTAATCGAACACACAGACCTTCTTTCTTCATTTGGCTCACTTCCTTGTCCAAAAAAAGCACACTGTACTATATGCCCGTACCCTCCTGTTTGAAGAGGTTGAGCGGTGTCATATTACTACTGGGGCTGCTTATTATGAGGGGCTCCCACCATCCCTGTGCTGCGCTGACTTTCTCCTGGGGCTGCTTATTATGAGGGGCTCCCACCATCCCTGTGCTGCGCTGACTTCCTCCTGGGGCTGCTTATTATGAGGGGCTCCCACCATCCCTGTGCTGTGCTGACTTCCTCCTGGGGCTGTACCTCTGCTGTGCATATTATGAGGGGCTCCCACCATCCCTGTGCTATGCTCATTATGAGGGGCTCCCACCATCCCTGTGCTATGCTCATTATGAGGGGCTCCCACCATCCCTGTGCTATGCTGACTTCCTCCTGGGCTGCTTACGGTGCAGGTGTCAGTGCTGTATATCACGGTGCTGGTGTCAGTGCTGTATATCACGGTGCTGGTGTGAGTGATTTACGTCACGCTGCTGATGTCAGTGCTCTCTATCACGGTGCTGATGTCAGTGCTGTATATTACGGTGCTGGTGTTAGTGCTTTATGTCACGCTGCTGATGTCAGTGCTCTCTATCACGGTGCTGGTGTCAGATCACTCTATCACAGTGCAGGTGTCATTGCTGTATGTCACGCTGCTGATGCCAGTGCTCTCTATCACGGTGCTGGTGTCAGTGCTGTATATCACGGTGCTGGTGTTAGTGCTTTATGTCACACTGCTGATGTCAGTGCTCTTTATCACGGTGCTATCACGGTGCTGGTGTCAGATCACTCAATCACGGTGCAGGTGTCATTGCTTTATGCCACGCTGCTGATGTCAGTGCTCTCTATCACGTTGCTGCTATCAGTGCTGTATATCACGGTGCTGGTGTTAGTGCTTTATGTCACGCTGCTAATGTCAGTGCTGTATATCACGGTGCTGGTGTTAGTGCTTTATGTCACGCTGCTGATGTCAGTGCTCTCTATCATGGTGCTGGTGTCAGATGACTCTATCACGGTGCAGGTGTCATTGCTGTATGTCACGCTGCTGGTGATCATCTCCTGCACCCTCTTCTTTGCCTACCCTGACCTTCCCTCTCCTACAGTGCCTTCATGCGCTCCACAGTCCTGAATTGTCACAACAATTTCACATATAAAAAAAGAATGCTTGTAGTTGTCGATCCCAGATTCACCTCATGTGTTCTGTCATTGACCATGTGGTGGGACTATGTTTGCACAGCTAGTAATTATTTTGTGGCTGCAAATTTGACCTGTAGGTTTGCAAAGTTCGCCTCCCATTGAAGTCAATGGGGCTCGCCGTGAACATTACGGTTCGCGAACTATCGGCCGCGTTCGCGGTCCGCATTCGCGAAGCGTCCCGTCGGAAGTTCGTCCATCACTATTGGCAGTTATGATATTACATATTGAGATTTGTAAATTCCCTCTAGTATAGTGGCTGTTACTTTTCTACAATCACTGCCTTCTGTCATTCAGAGGATAATTTGTATTCATTCACAAAACACAAAGCTTCTTGAGAAAGGTGGACTCAATTTAGTTCCAGTAGTTGGACAGGAAGTTCCCATCCCACTGCAGGAACACAAAGCTGTATACTGTATGTAACTGAAAATACAGTTCCTATAGTGCGTACATAGTATAGTGTGAAGTACATAGTATATTTCAACAAGCTTAATCCAAATGAACTATTTAAATTTCGCTAAGAGCTTTATTATATTACTGGAATAAAAGGTAACTTTTCATAATTCTAAAACAACTTTCATTTATAAATGTAATTTGTTTTTGTAAGCACAGCATAATGTAAATGTATTTACATCAACTGAAATGAATAAGTCCCAAAGTAGTAATTTAATGATGAAAACTCTAGTATAAAGCCTTTTACTGCTGTGCATGTTGTTTGTTTACATTTCGTGAGATAGCTTGAAGTACTGCTTTCGTTTTTTGTCATTCAGGGTAAGATTTTAATGTTCCCCTTGTCACCAATTGCATTTTAGTAAAGTTTATATAAAATGCTTTTTTTTTCTCCATTTCTAAAGAGAGTGATGATATTTTCAAACCTCTTCACTTTACTACGGTCTATTAAAAACCTCGTTATTTGTGTTGCTTGTTAAAGAAAATGATCACATTATTTTTTCTTTTTATTACTGTTTGTTACTGTTTGCAGATCTGTTTTGCAATGTGTTTTCAAAGTTAGATGATTGTATGACATCCTTGTAAAGTCTTGTATTTGATGAGTGACAAGAAAGCAACATGTTTATGAGTTGGTTCCCAGTGCCACATTCCACAGTCCTTCATATAGGAAAAGCATGTGCAGTTAAAGCATGTAAAATATATCCCTAGGCAAAAGCTTTTTTTGTTTTTAGTTTAGGAGTGGGGAAAGGTTATATCCACTGACAAAAAGGTTGTTGCTGTCTATGTCATCATTGAGGATATTCTCCCTCTATCTAGTACTGTAAGTGACAGAAAAGGCATCTTTCAATGGAGACACTTGATCCCCAAAAAACTAAAGCTGGCCATGCACAGTTGTTTTTGTTTTGTTTTTTTTCTTCGGCCATCGGATTCCTCCAACCACACAAATGAGGTGGATGGAAAAATCCACCCCTCTCGGACAATATATTCTGACAGCAGCATCTGCTTCTGTCAGAATACACTAACTAATGGTTGTAACTAATTGGTTGCAGCAACATTTTATCACAGAAGTTAATCAAATGATCAAGCGGGGATGGATACACACTGATTGATATATGGCTGCTCCCTGCTGATCAGTATATTGACAGCTTAAAAAAAGGAATTCCTCTAACTTTCAAAGATTTAAAAAAACAAAAAAATTGCTTAGTGTTAATAATGGATAGTTTCAAGAGCTCCACCCATCATTCACAAGAATTCCAAATGATATAAATTATTTACACAAAAAATGAGTGCGCATACAGACACAAACATCACTAAAAACATAAAAGTCCATTGTGTCCCAAATGTAAAAATAAATCAATATAGAAAAATGGAAAATTTATATCAAATACTTACCGTAATTTTCCTTTCCTGATGGACTCCATGGCAGCCTACATATGGGTTAATCCCCGCCTCTCATACCTCATAGGACCCCACTCCCATAAATCTTTGCTTCTAGCCAGAGACTGTGTTCCGTAACTTAGCCTACTCCAGCAAACGGGAGGGAACTCCTGCTGCCATGGAGTCTATCAGGAAAGGAAAATTACGGTAAGTATTTGATATAAATTTTCCATTTTCCTGACAGACTCCATGGCAGCCTACGTATGGGAAATAACTAGCCATACACACCCGGGTGGGCAATTGCTGGAAAAAGAAAAAAAGGTTTAATTGGCACCGTCAACAGATAAGACATTCAAACCAAAATTAACCGAAGACAAGGACGCTGGTTCTACACAATAGTGCGTCATAAATTTATTGATTGACGACCATGAAGCCGCTTTACAAATCACTTCTGGAGAAACGTGACGGGCAGCCGCCCAGGATGTAGAAACGCTCCTAGTAGAATGAGCTGTCACCGCTTCTGGAGGAGCCAAGCCCCTAGCCTTATAAGCCCCTTGGATGGCCTGAACGATCCAAGCTGCAATAGTTCAGGAAGAAGCACGTAAACCCTTATTCTTTCCATAGAAAAGGATGAACAGATGATCAGATTTCTGGAAAGGAGCTGTGGCTTTCAAATATTGTTTCAAAGCGTCCCCAACGTCCAAAGGATGAATACCAGAATCTTCAGAGGCCTGAAAGATTGGAAGCACAATCTCCTGATTTTCATGAAAACGGATGACACCTTCGGATTTGACCCTAACATAGGGATCAAAACTGCTCGATCAGCTAAGAAAGTGAGAAACGGCTCCTTGCAGCCCAGAGAACTGATCTCCGAAACCCTCTTGGCTGACGTAATGGCTACTAAGAAGGCAGTTTTGCAAGAAAGTTCTTTAATAGATACTTGATCCCCATGATGTAAATCTTTCTCTGAAAAGTAATCCAGGACAAAGGGGAGATCCCACTTAGAAAACCTTGGTCTGAGCCTCACTGCTCCCTTGAAGAACTGTTTTGTGAGAGGGTGCTTGGCCCAGGAGACACCTGAAAAGGCAGATATTGCGGAAACTTGGATCCGCAAGGAGCTCACCGATAAGGACAAGTCCAGGCCTGTCTGAAGAAAGCCAATAACATCCCTTATCTTCGGGTCTTTACACGAACCATTGGTTGTGGACACATAGTCTGCAAATTTTGACCAAATTCTCTGATAGACCCTGTTGGTACCTGGTCTTCTAGCATTCAGTAAAGTAGCGATTGCCGTGTCGGGACAACCTAATGCTTCCAGCCTTTCCCTCTCAAAAACCATGCCATCAGATGGAGCTGGGATGGACATGGGTGAAGAGTTGTTCCCTGTGACAAGAGATCCGGTCTGGAGGGCAGAGGAACTGGGTCCTGGAAACTGAGCTGCCACAAGAGTGGGAACCATGGCCTGTTGGGCCAATACGGAAGAACCGCTATTACTTCGACCTCTTCCCACCTGAGCTTCGCCAGAAATCGGAGAATGATCGGAGTCGGGGGAAAGGTATAAGCCTTGTGGAATCTCCACTGGTCCGTCAGGGCATCCACCCCGAAGGCCTGAGGGCAACAACACCTCGTGTAATATTTCTCCAGTTTGAAATTGCACGGGGAGGCAAACAGGCCCACTTCCGGTATGATCCCCAGAGACAGAATCCAATCGAATACCTCGCTGTGGAGAGACCATTCGCTGTTGTCCAGGGAGAATCTTGAAAGAAAATCTGCCTGGACATTTTGAACTCCTGGGAGATAAACCGCCGTCAGATCCCTCAGATTGGACTGGGCCCAGGACATAATCTGGCTTACTTCCCTCAGTAAAGAGAGACTGCGAGTACCCCCCTGTCTTTTTACGTAGGATACAGCTGTTGTATTGTCCATTCGAAGGAGAACTGAAGCTCCTGACGTCAGGTGAAGAAAGGCTTGCAGTGCTTTGAAGGCGGCTCGTAGTTCCAGCACGTTCGATACCACGCTCTGGGCAGGGAAATCCCAACTGCCTTGGGCTACTTCCGAGAGACAGAGAGCACCCCAACCTCTGCTGCTGGCATCCGTTGTCACTGTGACCCAGGAAACAGGTGCTATGGAATGACAATGAAGAAGATTTTTCCGCTGTAGCCACCAAGGGAGACTCTCCCGCATAGAAGGGGTTATCCGGACGAGATGATCTCGAGCCCTTGGATCCCACTGTTGGAGGAACCCTTTCTGAAAGGGACGCATCTTCCATTGTGCCCACTTCACCATAGGGGCTGTGGCTACCATAGTGCCGAATATCTTTTGACATTGAGAGACCCTGAGGAGAGAAGATGACATTGCAAGCCGAATCCTGTTTCGGATCACCGGAATTTTCTCCAGGGGTAAGGAGATGGTGCTCATTACCGTATTGAACTGGGCTCCGAGAAAGATTAGAGACTGTGTTGGCTCTAGATGGCTCTTCTTCTTGTTCAGGAGCCAGCCGAACTCCATTAGGGTAGAAATAACCTGTTCCCAATGAGACAACAGTTGCTCTTTGTCTTGAGAAAGTAGGAGCAGATCATCCAGGTGGTGATGTAACCGGATGCGTCTGATCCTGATTAAAGCCACGACCGCCAGTAAGAGTTTTGAAAATACTCGAGGCGAAGTGGAGAGCCCGAACGAGAGACATGTAAACTGAAGATGCACCTGATCTACTGCAAACCTGAGGTACTTCTGGTAATCTTCTGCAATCGGTACGTGGAAATAGGCATCCTTGAGGTCTATTGAGATAAGCCAATCGCCTGGTTGAATAGCCTGGCGTATTGTCAGTAAACACTCCATTTTTCATTTTTCCTTTTTTATGAAGGAGTTTAGATGTGTCAGATCGATGACTGGTCTCCAGGAGCCATTCTTTTTGAGGACCATGAAAAGAGGGGAGTAAACTCCTTGAAACCTTTCCTCGGCTGGAACCGAGATGGCGGCTCCTTGAGCCATCAATGATTCTGTGTATGATACGAGAATCTGTCTTTTTTCTTCTGAATGAGGAAGAACCGTTGGGATAAACTGGTGAATGGGTGGATTGTTGAAGACCCATGAATGTCCTGTGGAGACCGTTTTGATCCAGTAGTCCTGAATTGAGACTGCCCAGACGTGCTGAAAACGGAGTAAACGAGCCCCGACTTGCTCCGTCTGGGCAGACCCCATATCAAAAGGACTTTGAAGCCTCCCGACCACCAGAAGAAGAGGCTTTCGAGGACTTTTGACCTGAAGGCTGGCTTCTTTTCCAGTTTTTCCTAAACTCGCGTCCAGGTCTGTAACGACGTGCGTCCCTAGCACGTTCCAGTTCTTGCCTGGGGAGAACTCTTCTCTGACCCATGAGGCGGCGATCCTGGGGCAGAAAACCCGATTTACCCCCGGTAGCATGGGTAATAGCTGAGTCAAGCTTGTTCCCAAAGAGGGAAGATCCCTCAAAAGGAATTTTTCACCATGCCTGCTTAGAGGCAGGATCCGCAACCCATGGGCGCAACCACAGGGCACGTTTTGCCGTGACCGAAGAGAGCATTACGCAAGCTACCAGACAAATTATGTCCAGGGATGCCTCCCCCAGGAACGCAGAGGCCATCTTCAGTTCATGCACTGGTGAGCTCTTGACCAGCTCTTCAGAAATGCTTCCTAAGGTCGTACCTATATCATCAGTCCATGATTCCATGGCCTTAGATAATGTAGCAAGGGCTAGGGCTGGTTTACAAGCCATGCCTGCAGTAATGTAGATGCGCTTGAGGTCCGTATCTATCTTCCTTTCCAGACCATCTTTAAAGGAAACGGAATCTTCCAGAGGGAGAGTAACATGCCTCATCAACCTCATCAAAGCGGCATCAATAAGAGGGGCTGACTCAAGATGTTTGACCTCATCGCTCTTGAAAGGATACATTTTTGCTACCTTGGAGATCAAGGAATTTTTCCTCTCAACCTTGTTCCACTCATCAGAAATAATTTCACCAAGTTCTTCCAAAAAAGGAAAATTTGGGCGGTCTTTCTTGAGATGCTTGAAGTATTTCCTCTGCTTAGAGGGAGCTTACACTGGTTCATCCCATTTTAAAGCATCTTTGACTGCTCTAACCAGGAACAGAACCTGAGAAAATCAAAACCTGCGCCAGGTTCATCTGTCTCCACCTCGCTGTCGGAGGATCCACTAATAGAAAGACTGTGATGAGAGGGACCTGGAGCCTCAGGATCAACCACCTCAGTAACTAGGGCTGGGAGCGAAGGAGGATTGGAAGTATGGCTGGAATCCGACTTATTCATGGATTCTTGGATCACCTTCCTGACTAGAGCCTCCACATGCTGATCTTCAGATCCTCTTTCCTTCATAGCCCGAGAGTAACATAACTCGCAGAGAGATTTACCCTCTGGGACCTAAGTTTTACATCCCCAGCAAGTCCTTTCCACAGGACGGCTGGAATGGCGATAAGAATGGTGTCCAGAACCAGACTTTGAGCCTTCCCTCCTATGTCTGGAGGATGATCCGGTATGTCTAGTGCTTGAAGACGAATTATGGCATTGTGACCTAGACTTGTCGCTATCACCGTGTGTCAAGACTTGAGATTCAGACCTAGAGGGGCTGAAAAAAGAGTATAAATGGTTAACTTGCTCCAGAAACCCAAATACAAACAGGCAGAGGGAAAACAATTCCATCCTACCTGTGGCATAAGGGTTGGCCACTAGGGGGCGGTGACACATCCATCGCAGCAGAGATTTAAATGGCTAAAACAAACACAATTCAAATAAGTATGTAAAAGGTAGGAACATAGAGTGAGCAATGATATGCACACTACCACACAATAATACTCCCCCCCCCCCTACCTTGAGCAGAAAAGCCACGAGCACGGGAAGTAGCTGCCTTGCTTGGAAACCTTCCAAAGCATAGCTGTCTCTGACAGCTATTTAAATCTGCCGCCATGATAATGTCATTTCGTTAGCAGCGCACCTGCGCTGTAACTACCGCCACTCCTACGGCGTCCGCGTGCATGCGCGACCGCCGCCATTTTGTCCCAACTGCGCACGCGCTAACCAAGCCTCGAACTCAGTTGAAGCCACGCAGCTGCGCAGAGAGCGCGAATAGCGGCGGACTGGAACGCAAAGCGTTCCAGCCGCCATGGCTACACCGGAGCAGGTAAAGACAAACAAACACACAAAAACAGGCTGCCATGAAAATGTTATACATTACCACACTGAAGCCAGCACAATCCATCCTGGGACTGGGAGGGTCGATACACTCTCTGCACGATCAGCACATTAATAAAGGGCCTCCCGCTAATAGCTAGGACGAATGGCCATGATGCAATCTGTCAACCAATGGATGACTTTAAGATCTTCACAGCATCGCTCTTCAGTGCCTGTGTCCTCCCTGCTAATAGCTGGGAAATATGGACGCCGAGAATAACCGCCATCATCATCAATGTGCAAACCACCAGGATAGGATTAAAGCTTCCGACAGGTAAGAAAACACCTTGGTCCTAGGAGGAGGACAAAAAAGGAACACAGTCTCTGGCTAAAAGCAAAGATTTATGGGAGTGGGGTCCTATGAGGTATGAGAGGCGGGGATTAACCCATACGTAGGCTGCCATGGAGTCTGTCAGGAAAGTGAGTTTATTCAAATAGAGGTAAGAAATTCCAGACTTCCACTAGCAGAATGCACGATTCTCAGAATGAACATGTGCTCTTGTGCACTTCACTACATGGATGAGCCTCTTACCAGATCATGCTGATCACCAATCACAGAGATCAACAAGATATATTAACAGTAGGATGATCCCAGGCTTTTAACAGCAGACCATCAGCATAAAATACCATTCATGGAGTGCCTAGACCCTTCTGGTATTAACTGACTGGGCTGGATAACCATATGCAGACCATATGCAGAATGTTATGTAAAGGAACAAAGGCCACACAGTGTAATTCCATATTACATGGTTATTATAAAAAAAAAAAAATGTACAGGCGTATACTCACAATTGTTCAGGTAAAAACAGTAATCAATGATAAAACACAGTGCAGGCTTGTACTATATGAATTTCATGTCAATATGTGACAATGTGCCTTGATAGAAAAAGCTCAGAGAGGGGCTTCACTTGTCACATCATCACACCCAAGTACAATCGTTAGCAGTCATTGTGCCCTATTATAGAGATTTCCTATCTTGTAAACTCATTCCAAAGGCAGGGAATGTCACTAGAACAAGTGCCCCCATTGGAAGATTCCCCCTCCATTTATTTTCTCGTGGCAACTATAATTTTCGGATTTGCTCTCACTGTTATTTTCAGTGACATTGGAGATAAGAACAATTAGGCCCCATGCACACATGAGCTCAAAAACACATGATTTACAGGCGTTTGAGGTTTTTTGAAAGTTTGCCTTTAAATGACCCTCCATGTTAGCCTATGGGGTTGATTTACTAAAACTAGAGAGTGCAAAATATGGTACAGCTGTGCATAGACACCAATCAGCTTTAAGATTGTATTGTCAAAGCTTAATTGAACAAGCTGAAGTTAGAAGCTGATTGGCTACCATGCACAGCTGCACCAGATTTTGCATTCTCCAGTTTTAGGAAATCTACCCCTATGTGTTCATGCACACCTAGGCATTTACAGACAATTAGTGGCAGGAGCATTTAGAGGGAGAAATAAAACCCATTCAGAAGAGAAGCTTTTGAGCTGAAAAAATTTGCAAATGCAATTAAGCACACTTAAATGTGTGTAAACACTCCACGTGATATGTCTGGATTTTGCAAAAGCATTCAATACAGTCCCCCATAGACACTTAATTTACAATCTGAGATCTGCAGGCATAGACCATAAGGATTGTATATGGATAGGAAACTGGTTACAGGGGAGGGTTCAAAGGGTCATGATAAATAGCGAATATGTAGAATGGTCTGGAGTGGTAAGTGGGGTACCCCAAGGTTCTGTGCTTTGACCAATTCTGTTTTATTCTTTCATAAATGACATAGAGGTTGTTATAAATAGTTCAATCTCAGTGTTTGTGGATGATACAAAGCTAAGTAGAACAATAGCTTCACAGGAAGATATAATAATATTACTAGACAACCTCAGCAAAATAATAGGATGGACAACTACATGGCAAAATTAGGTTTAATGTCAAAAAATGTAAAGTAATACACTTGGGAGCTAAAAATGTAAATGCTAGCCTAGGGGAGAACCTCTGGGGGAGTCCAAGATGGAAAAAGGTCACAGACTCAACAATGACATGCAATGCCAAGCTACAGCAAGCAAAGATAGTAGAATATTAGCATGCATAAAAAAAGTGAATTTACTCCAGAGATAAAACGATAATCCTGACACTTTATAAAACTCTGCCAAATCTGAAGCATGCCATCCAGTGCTGATCACCAGTCTTCGGGAAGGAGGTGCAGGAATGTGGGAGAGTCCAGAGAAGGGCAACAGAGTTAATAAGGGGACTGGATGATCACAGTTATGAGGAACAACTACAAACATTAAAGTTATTCTCTCTGGAGACGAGACACTTGAAGTGATATGATAGTGATATATAAATACTATAATATCAATTCTGGCATAAGAAATAAACTCTTCAGTCTCAGGGAATGAAAGAAGACAAGGGGCCACTCAATTAAGCTGAAGGAGAAGCAGTTTAACCTTAAACTGCCTAGGGGGGTTTTCATTGTCAGATCGGTAAGGATGCTGAATTCACTTCCATAATTGGTGGTGTCAGCAGGAAGTATTGATAGCTTTAAAAAAAACAAAAAACACTTGGACGAGAATCTTAGCAAACACAGTATAGAGGGATACAGGAAGCCATTTTTGACATGAACAAACACACAGACACACGTTTAGCAGGATGGACTGGTGTCTTTTTTCAACCTTACCAACTATGAAAGAGGTGCATGTGACCTGCAGTTGAACTTCTTTTTCACCTGTGCTTCATTGGTTTAAGAGTATTTTGCATTGCCATAGACTGGCATGGGAATGCAAAACACATCTGATGCATACAAGAGCCCGTTGACACAGACACAAATGATAATTTTGCAGGCACGCAGTTTTTTTTCACAGCCATGTATCCAGACTAAAACTATTGGCACGAAGAAAATGTTGCAAACACAAATATATAACATAGCATGGCACCATTTAAAAAAAAAAAAATAGCAAAAAAAAATGGCAAATACCATTTATTAAAATCCTTGCAATCTGTATAGCTAAGCTATGGGGGGATTTATTTTATCTTACAAATACTGGAGTTACACTTACATATTTCAGACCAACTGGCTTACCACATTTAGTATAAGTGTCCTAAATAAGCTACTTTAAAGTTACATACTACTTTTTAGAGTAAAGTGGAAGTAAATTTGATAGCAGAGGCATAGCAGTCAGCATAAAAATTAGTTTTCTTTATGTAGCGCACTATGCCCTTGGGAGCTGCAAAGTTGTTCATTATCTTTTTGTCAGTTAGCCCCGTTTCTTCCTTCCCCATGCAATTTACACACCAGGTGACTTTAAAGTTGATAATGCTTTATTCTGGGGTATTACAATGAATGCTCAAGCAAATGTTATGAGATGCCCCGTTAATTTATCATATTGGCATGTTACATCTTTTCTCCTGATGACTCCCTCCTGCACTTATACTTTGGCTCAGTTAGAACTTAACACTTCCAATATGGATTGACCAGAATCCCTTTGAAAAATGTGTTGAGTCAGATGACAAAGTCACAGGCCACACTGCCTATTTCAATGGCCCTTGCTGCCTTTCCTCCATCAAGTCCTGGAATTTGTGTATCACTGCAGTCCTTGGACATACAATGTGTTCACATGTGTCCAATGTGTTCGGAACACTACTGGGTTGCACTCCCTTTGCTCACTAACAATCAACAGTCCATGTTACTGAAAGCCGATTCCCAGTTTTCTCCGTCCGCTTGACTCCCACTTCTTCCTCGTTTAGGTCCCGGTGTATCCCCGCATGGGACGCCTGGTCTTTGTTAGATCTTTGCATGGTTGCAACTTCTCCAGGGACCAGTTGTGGGTCCCTGGGGCTCCTACTCCTCCAGTTATCCAACTCTGGGGTCTCTTAACCCCCAGGCCTTCCAACCTCCGCCCGGAGGTTCCGGGGTCTCTGAACCCTTTGCCCTCCTCCTCTCCTTTCTCAGTTCTTTCAGCCTCCCTTGAGCATGCAACTCCCCCTTTTATATGAGAGACACCCATTGACCAAGGAAATTAACCATTGGCCCACTCTCTCACATGGGTTTCCTGCCACTCAGACCTCAGTCCTTCCTCTCTGTTCAGTCCTGCCCACTGGCCAGCAGAGGAGGTATCCCTGAGTGTAGGCAGTCACACCCCACTCTACACTAACACTCCCATCCCCAAATAAACAAACTAGGCCAAGGAAATTTACCTGCATCTGACCTATACTCCCAAAAAACCCAATCTATTCCCCTAAATCTAAACATGGGGTCCGCTACATTTACATTAAAAGTAAAAGTAAAAAAGTAAAAGTAAAAATATTGTAACCTTCATTGTCCTTTTAGTAGAAGAAGACACTCTTGGTTTGATCAGATGTTTTTAAGGGCTAATAGACCCCAGATGTCCCAGTAAAGGGAACATGTTATTTTTGATGCTATCACAAGTGTTGTTGGTCATCCCCTGTGATAGAAATAAAAGTGATAAAAAAAATAAAGAGACTATAAAGGAGAGTATAGCAAATAAAACATTTTAAAAATAAAATAAAAAAATGAAAGCAGACACATATGTAGGTTCTGCATGCATACGAAACAGTGTTTGCACCAAAACATGTGAAGTATTGCCACAAATGTCATAACAAGAACAAAATAATTCTAGCATCGGACCTCTTGTGAAACTCTTAACTGGAAGCCTGTAAAGGCTTTTAAAATGGGTGTTTAAGCAAATTTTTAAGTATCGTAGTTTATTGCCATTCCAAGGACGTATGACCTTTTAAACCTGACATGTTAGCTATATAATTACTCAGCGTAACATCAACTTTTATATTTTATCAAACAATTCGGTATTATATTATATTTTGTGCATTAAAATTAATTAAAGTGTATTTTTCTCCAAACAAATTCTTTTGGAAAACCGCTGCGCAAATACAGCATGATACAAACAACATTTCAAAACCTACTATTTTATTCTCTAGTGTCTCTGCTTAAAAAAAACTATATAATTTCAGGGGTTTTAGGTAATTTTCTAGCAAAAATAATGATGATTTTCACATGTATGACAAAAATATCAGTAGTAGTTAAAGTAATCAAAAATCAAAACCAAAGATCATAACAGAAGCTCACAACAGAGACTCTGAGCCTGGGTTCATCACATGCAATGTCTGTGTAATGCAATTTCGGCAATACATTTTTTAAGGTTTAAATTGCATTGCATTTGCACCAAAATGGTGTCGACCCTTTTTTTGAACACCCATGTGATGCAATTTGGGCAATGACACTGTGTTTTTTTTTATTACAAACGTTTGTATGCTTGCTTGAAAGATAAGAAAACAATAAAAAAACTGAGAAGAAAAATAAAACATATCGCCACATGATAATGTACAGTACATCATACTATTGACATCCAAAGTATAACAAATACAATCTGTTGTACAGTCTTAATACAAGGCACATTTTCAGAGCTTACAATGAATAGCATACAGAACTTATGCTTGGAGGTGTCAAATATCTAGAGCCCAACTGTTCTTTGCCGTTTTACAATTTATTCCAACATGATGTGTCTATATAACTTCCAAGGCTCCCACCTTTTCTCAAACAGGTGCATCCTATCCTGAAGAGTGTAAAATATCCTCTCCATAATCATTACCATATCCACTCTGTTTTGAATAGAGGCTATGGGGATCAACAGAGACTTCCAATGAAGGGCAATGGCCCAAAGAGTGGATATGCAGATATTATGGATGAGACATTCCTCCCTGCGGAGGATTCCTGGGATCCATGCCCCAAGTAAGCACATCGGGATCATGAGATTCAGAGGAGTACCAGAGATTGTGGTGGCGACAGCAGTCACCCCCCTCCAAACCAGGGCAAGGAGCTCACAATCCCAGAACATATGTCTAAGCATACCCAGCTGTCGACAGCCTCTGAAGCACAACCCTGATGATCCTGGAAACATCATCTGGAGCCTAGATGGGGTATAATACCATCTAGTTAGAACCTTAAAGGCTGTTTCTCTAACTGACAAAGATTTCGTGGCCTTGTGGAGGTTCACCAGCATGATCTGCCAGGCCTCCGGGGTAAAATGTTCTTCACAATCAGCCTCCCATTTGGTTTTGTATGAAAGGTCTCCTGAGGGGCCTGCAAACAGCGCTGTTTTGTAAAGGGTGGAGATGAGACCTTTGCATCTAGGGGTTTCACAACATAGTTTCATAGGGGGTGGGAGGGGAGGATGAGGCAAGGTTATAGTGGGAGACATAAAAGTGTTGTATCTGCATAAAGTGGAGATATTCTCGGAGTGGAACTTGCTTTTGTAAGCGGAGAAGATCGAAGGTGATAAAGGTATCAACAGATTGGAAGTCCGCTAGGGTAGTTAAGGAGACGATCAAGTTAAAGGGAGTAAGTTTATGTGTAACGTTAGAGGGCGACCACAATATGGATTGGAGGGAATATGGCAAAATGGAGTCTGCTTCAAATTTAACCCAGGGCACCCTGGAATCCGGGATATTCCACTGCGCCATCTGGGAAAATCTGGCGGCCAAGAGATAGAACCAAAGGTTGGGAAGGCCTAGGCTTCCAGTAGATTGGGCATTATATAAGACACATTTTGAAAACCTGGAGCGTTTATTTTTCCAGATAAATTTATTGACATCCCGTTGCAATTTGTCAATGAAGGTTTTTGGGGGAGTGATAGGAAGGGAACGGAATAAAAATAAAAGTTTCGGTAATAAGGTCATCTTAATAGCCATGACTCTACCCGGTAGGAACTCCAGATTTTAAGCAGGTTTCTTAGTCGGGACACACAATTCAGATAGTTTGCCGCAAAAATGGACTCGATATGTGTAGTGATGAAGATACCTAGATAGGGAATTTTGTCTGTCGACCATTGGAATGTGAAAGATCCTCGCAGTGTTTCACACTGGGCAGGGGGTATATTAATGGGGAGGGCCGTGGATTTATATTCATATTTACTGTAAGTCCAGAGATGGAAGCAAATTTACGCAGTATAGTGAGTAAGTTAGGTAGGGGTTGGGATAGGGGTTGGGATAGGGGTTGGGATAGGAAAATTAGAACGTCATCTGCATACATACACCGTTTAAACTGGGATGATTTAAGAGGGTAGCTGGATATACAGTGGTGTGAAAAAGTGTTTGCCCCCTTCCTCATTTCCTGTTCCTTTGCATGTTTGTCACACTTAAGTGTTTCGGAACATCAAACCAATTTAAACAATAGTCAAGGACAACACAAGTAAACACAAAATGCAATTTGTAAATGAAGGTGTTTATTATTTATTATTAAAGGTGAAAAAAAATCCAAACCATCATGGCCCTGTGTGAAAAAGTGATTGCCCCCTAAACCTAATAACTGGTTGGGCCACCCTTAGCAGCAACAACTGCAACCAAGCGTTTGCGATAACGTGCAATGAGGCTTTTACAGCGTCCTGGAGGAATTTTGGCCCACAAATCTTTGCAGAATTGTCCTAATTCAGTTACATTAGAGGGTTTTCGAGCATGAACTGCCTTTTTAAGGTCATACCACAACATCTCAATAGGATTCAGGTCAGGACTTTGGCTAGGCCACTCCAAAGTCTTCATTTTGTTTTTCTTCAGCCATTCGGTGGTGGACTTGCTGGTGTGTTTAGGATCATTGTCCTGCTGCAGAACCCAAGTTCGTTTCAGCTTAAGTAAACGAACAGATGGTCGGACATTCTCCTTCAGGATCTCTTGGTAGACAGCAGAATTCATAGTTCCTTTTATCACGGCAAGTCTTCCAGGTCCTGAAGCAGCAAAACAGCCCCAGACCATCACACTACCACCACCATATTTTACTGTTGGTATAATGTTCTTTTTATGAAATGCAGTGTTCCTTCTACGCCAGATATACTTGGACACACACCTTCCAAAGAGTTCCACTTTTGTCTCATCGGTCCACAGAATGTTGTCCCAAAAGTCTTGGGGATCATCAAGATGTGTTGTGGAGAAATTGAGACGAGCTTTGATGTTCTTTTTGCTCAGCAGTGGTTTTCTCCTTGGAACTCTGCCATGCAGGCCATTTTTGTCCAGTCTTTTCCTGATGGTGGAGGCATGAACGCTGACCTTAACTGAGGCAAGTGAGGCCTGCAGTTCCTTGGACGTTGTTGTGGGATCTTTTGTGACCTCTTGGATGAGTCGTCGCTGCGCTCTTGGGGTAATTTTGGGCAGCCGGCCACTCCTGGGAAGGTTCACCACTGTTCCATGTCTTCGCCATTTGTGGATAATGGCTCTCACTGTGGTTCGCTGGATTCCCAAAGCTTTGGAAATGGCTTTATAACCCTTTCCAGACTGATAGATCTCAATTACTTTCTTTCTCAATTGTTCCTGAATTTCTTTGGGTCTCGGCATGATCTGTAGCTTTTAAGGATCTTCTGGTGGACCTTACTGTGTCAAGCAGCTCCTATTTAAGTGATGCCTTGATTGTGAACAGGTGTGGCAATAATCAGGCCTGGGTGTGGCTAGAGAAATTGAACTCAGGTGTGGACAACCACAGTTATAGTATGTTTTAACAAGGGGGGCAATCACTTTTTCACATAGGGCCATGATGGTTTGGATTTTTTTTCACCTTTAATAATAAACACCTTCATTTACAAATTGCATTTTGTGTTTACTTGTGTTGTCCTTGACTATTGTTTAAATTGGTTTGATGTTCCGAAACACTTAAGTGTGACAAACATGCAAAGGAACAGGAAATGAGGAAGGGGGCAAACACTTTTTCACACCACTGTATCCAGGTGTTGTCTAATGGCAATTGCAAGGGGTTCTAGGGCCAGGACGAACAATAGGGGGGATAAGGGGGCAACCTTGGCGGGTGCTCCTACCCAGTGTGAAAAAGTCAGAGTTACACCCTGGCAACTTAATTCTGGTTTTAGGCTGATGATAAAGAGCTTGCACCCCCTACCATACTTATGCAACTCTATTGGAATGCAAAACCTGCATGCAGCACAGGTAAATGCAGGTCAGGAGGTTGAGTGCACCTGTCGATGAATTCTGAATGATCGCTAAAACATCTCAAACTGATGTCAGAACAATTGCCAGTGCTAAGTGATAACAAAGGCACATCCAGTGGTGGAAGTGTTCATATTTACCTGCTAAAATACCTCTAAATGACATTACATTGGGTCAGCAGATAGGGTTGGGCTAAATCCATATGTGTGGACTATTGGACATACTATGCTAATCTGACCATACAGGCACCACTCTTGGCTGTTGGTGCCACTTATCCCAGGAGGAACACCGGAGATGGGGACATGACCAACTAATGTTCCATTTGATGGTGGTCATGTGACATTCACAAACCAGTTTCATAGTAAAATAATTAGGATTCAATCAGGCCAAAAATGACCACAAAATATGTCTACACACAGACTGAAAGATCTTTAACCTGTATATGTTTTATTTAGCCAAATGTATTGTAATTAAACAGGATAAACTGGCATAAAGATGTTCCTATAGAGAAAAACCTAAGACAAATCAGCAGGTTGCAAAAACCATGAGTAAAAAAGTATACGTTCCAGATTTACTTCTTATCCAGAAGACTGCAAAAGCAATGTATTTTCATTACATCAACACCAGAGCTCTCAAGATTTAAGCCTATCAATTTCAGGACAACAGGTAAGATTCATTAGCTCTCAAAGTATGACTCACAAAGAAATATTCCCTTAATCACTTTATATATCCTCAAAGTTATCAAGCAGGAAATAAACCACCTAAATGCTGACATACCTGGGGGCTTCCCTCCTCTCTTCTCTGCGCTATTAGCAGAGAGCCCTAGGAGGAAGTTAAATTACATATCATAACTTCCTCCCAAGAATGCCATGGAGGAGGGTAGGCAGAGCATTAGGCTGCTAAGACCTGCTGCCATTGAGAAACGTACTAGTATTGGAGGTCACCAGTTGTATTAAATGTGGCCGCCAGTCTGTCCGAACATCTGGTGAGTCACCAACCGCTGGCCAGTATCATACCAGCAGCAGTGTGACTGCTTAGTGGGGGGCCCAGATTGGTTTGCCTCCTGGTCCCTGCCCAGGCCAGTCCACCCCAAAAGACTGGAACTACACTAAAAGTGTAGCACAAGCTGGCAGGGACTCTTTTCATGTGGGAGTCTGGAGAAGGTTTTTTTTGTGTGTGTGAGGGTTGTCATTTTTGCCGCCCCCTGCAAAGTGCCACTCTAAGCCTAAGCAAGGTACAGCGTTAAAGGCAGTATAACATCACATTTTGTGGCAAAATATTGGTATAACATTTTTAAAATGGACCAAAATTTACAAAATGCATTTCATATGATTATAGACAACAAACAATGATGGTCCTGTCAGGGATCAAATGGGACCAGTGAAGAGGATCAAATGATGGATTTATGGGCATGGTAAAAATTAAAACTTTTCAAATTTTCTAATGCTTTTTAGAGGATTTTCATGAAATGATAGACAATTTGGCTAGTAAACTGTGACCCAACAAGACGGAAGAATCTTTTGAAAAAAAAAAAAAAAGTTGTCAGTCATGATGCAATGCTGCATACAGGAAAGCCTACTGCACAAACAGTTTTACAGTTCCAAAAACTCTAGCTGGCAAGTAGAGTACTAACAATGCAAGATGGTTAATATAAACGAAGCTAACAGAACTGTAAACAAAATATATACAGTACCTTGTATACACTTCCTTTGGTATATACCAAAAGATATACCTTGGCAAGTTAATGATTTGGTCAGACAGCTCAGACAGTTTAAACAGTATTTAAATTGGGGCATACTGTGTATCTAACAAATAGTCTTACTAGTCAAGGAGACTAAGGCTGCTTTCACACTGAGGCACTTTGCAGGCACTAAAGTGCCAAAAATAGTGCCGGCAAAGTAGCCCTGACACAGCCACCGCTGTGTCTCCAGTGTGAAAGCCCCGAGGGCTTTCTCCACTGAAGCGGTGCGCTTGCAGGGTGTAAAAATATGCCATAGCAAAAGGAAACATCTAGAAGATTAGCAAAGGCATCAGTTGTTGACCTTTGTCTGAAGGAATGAAACATTAAAAGTATAAAAATTACCCCAGCAGGAGAGTGTAATGTTAATAAACAAGACAGAGAGAAGGTATAAGTATAAGGCATCTGCATCTCATGATATAAATGATAAAGGAGTAAGAAAGGAAATCAATGTAAGTTATAGGCTGAGAGTGCAGATGCTCCATGAAAGGATGGTAATACCATGATAAAACAATCAAACTGTGGTTGTAAACATAGTAAAAAGTAGTACAATAAAATGTGTAACCTGAGATAGTCATGCTGTACAGTTGGCAATAAAGCATCCATCAGCTGTCATGGTGGGAGACCCAGTCTAGTGACAGGTGAGGGAATACCATGGTGCACCAGAGACACAGAGAAAGGCAAGGTGGTTATCCCAGGAGGGTGATTGGGCTATGGAGCCAAATGCAATGTCTGTATGTAATAGAGAAAAAAGTAAAAGTCATGGCAGTTCATTTTTCTGAGTCTTGGAGGTCAGAAAGATGAGCAGAGTATTAGACAGCCATTGTCAGCTAAAAGAACCAGAGTTCTTATTTGCATGGTAGTCAGGGCTTCACAAAGGTTTAAGATCCACCACGTGGGAAGTTGAGGAGGAAGCAGGAGTTCCTGGAGGTTGAGGGAAGTAATCCACCTCCATCAAGATCGAGATCGTAGTAGGCGGAGGCCATCAGAGATGTCATTGGATCTCCTATAATATAGTACCCACATACATGCATTTTCAATATGTGAAGAAAATCTGGAATGGAAATACCCACTTGTATGATATGTAATGGCTTTGCAGGATTTGTAAATCCAGTCTCATCTCTCAGTGCTTGGCAATGATATAGGAAGCCAGGTTGATGAAGATGTGATAGTCAAAGCCTTGGGAAGATATGTTGGGCTTCTCCCTGGGGGCCGGTAGAATGGACTCTTTGGTTCAAAAATAAAGAAGTTTGACAATAACGTCTCTTAGCGGACCAGAAGTGGGTTTTCAGACAAGTGCTCTGTTTATTTGTTTAAATTCATGCCACTTGATGGGAATAAGAGTGCCTAGATCTGTTTTCAAGATCTTCCAATTTCTAGTGCAAAGTTTCATCTCATAGAGACTCCAACTCCCTGTCATGGTTTTCTAGGAGATTGGTGATCTCATCTATCCTTATTTTCAGGTCTGTTCTTTGACCTAGTTCCCTGATTTCTGTGAGGAGACACTCTTGATCTTTTATGGAGGTATTTGAATGGCTTTGTGGCATATACTATCTGCCGCAGAAGATTCTTATAGTCTGGGGCCTCCCTGTGTGCTGATAGTGAGTTGGACTGACTGTCTCCCTCACTCTTCCCACTGGGTAGCAGTGTGGTCAGCCTGGAGAGGGAAATGTCCAGGGCTGCCTGTGCCATCTTGGCTACAGGATAGGAGAGAGCTGCCTTGATGGACCTGATCCATAGGTTGGATTTTGCTATTGAGGGTGCTATGTTGAGTGTTTTTTTTTTTTCTTGCTTTGTTCTCCACAGCAATTCCCAGACCCTCATGTAATTTATTTGATAACCCCTTGACTGTTAGCCTTGAAAATGGGCATTACTGTGTTTTACTATTCAGCTCCTGTTGGGGTTCATATTTGGCACCCAAACTTCCTTAAATTCTAGAAATTACCTTGAACCTGAATCCAAACCCCAAGTTCAGGTTCATTGCTATATCTGAGCAACAAAAAAGCAATTCTAACAATACACAGGAAAAATACACTCAATACAATTTATACGCAATAAGCTGGCAAATTGTATATGTGGGCAAAAAAACTGGCAATTACCGGTATTACAATACATGTTTAGCAAACAGGCAATCATGCAATCTTCACTAAATACAGGTAACAAACAGGCAACTGTGACAATACACAAACAACAGACACGAAATTTTTCCGATCAGCAGATAAGAAAAAATGTTACAATACAAAAGTGAGAACATGTAGTCATGACAATAGGTAGGCAACAAATTAAAAATACATAGCAACTAACTGACAAGTTTGGCAATGCATCTGCAAAAAATGGGAAACTAGTACAATGCACTGCATACAAATGGGCAATTGTGACAATATGTGGGCATTAAATGGGAATCATGCCAATAAACTGGCAGCAAAATGGCTACTGGGAAACAAATGGGCAATGGTTGCAATATATGGGTAATCATTATACTAGGTAGGCAAGTAACAGCAAGTTGTTGAGATATGCCATGTTCAATAAAATATCTATGGCTACAATCCAAGCCAATGAAGACCCCCCCCCCCCATTTTTTTTAAGAAGATTCTCTTATCCATAAAAATTCATTTAATAACCATTGTTCCATTACAATAAGCTTATTATTATTTTTTTCACTTTTGAAGAAAATCACATTTATATTGCAATCTGTTTCATCTAAGGGAGGATGCATCACTCTGCTTATGTCTCTTCCTCTTGCTGATTATTGTTGCAGAGACAGCCCTGAAGGAAAGATACGCTGTACATGATGTAGAGAAATAGGATTAATACTATACACAGCTTTATCCTCAACAAAGATTTTGAACTGCATTTGATTGAAATTAGTTACAATAAAAATGTTCTGTATGACATGTCTTTCATTTTCCATTTATAGATGGAATTATTAGTAGTGTGTTTATCTTTTGTACACAATTTGTATAGGTTCATACTTAGGGTTGTCAATATTATTCTCACAGTTATCAGAACAACTCCCCTTTCTTTGCCTTTTGAGTAGTCATGGCAACAATGTGTGACATGTTTCCAGGGTGTTCCTTTATAGTTGATAGTTAGGAATCACTTTCCTTAACCACTTAAAGACCCTGCCTTTTTTTGACATTTGCTGTTTGCAAGTAAAAATCTGTATTTTTTGCTAGAAATTACTCAGAACCCCAAAACAATATATATATATATATATATATATATATATATATATATATATATATATATATATATATATATATATATATATATATATATATATATATATGTATATATATATATATATACTGTATATTAACAGTGACCCTAGAGAATAAAATGACAATAAATGTTTATGTCACATGGTTTTTGTGCAGCGATTTTTCAAATGCAATAAAAAAAATACACTTTAATGAATTAAAATAGCTGTATATATATATATATATATATATATATATATATATCCCACAATTTTTTGTATAATATGAAAGATGATGTTATACCAAGTAAATAGATACTTAACATGTCATACCTTAAAATTGTGTGCGCTCGTGGAATGGCGCCAAACTATGGTACTCCATAAGTGACACTTTAAAAATCTTTAGTTTAGAATTACAGAGGAAGTCTAGTGCTAGAATTATTTCTCTCACATATTTGGTGCAAACACCGTTTACATATGTGGGCATGACCTATGTATGTTTTTTCACTACTGTGCATGAGCAAGTGGGGACAGGAGCTCTTTATTTATTTTATTACTTTTTTAAATGTTTACACTGTCCCTTCAAGAAAAAAAATCGTGATCACTTTTATTGCAATCACAAGCAAACATCGCTTGCGATAACTATACAACATGACATGTCCTCTTTATGGAGACATCTGGGGTCTAAAAGACCCACACATTTTTTTGACCCTTTAAAAGCAAAAGAATAAAAAAAACACATGTTTACATGGCCGGAAGATAGGAAGTAACGCCATGACTTCACTCCATCGCTTATCTCTATGGGAAAACACAATGGACATCAGATGGTTCTCGGGCTCAGCGATCAGCAACATAAGACTGGGAACTACCGGGAAGCAGAGGGAGGGGGTACATCTCTCGCCATTTCTAAAAGTGATCCCACAATGAATGGGCCACAGGGACCACGTTTATCTGAAATTCTGCCACCTAAGGTGAAAGAAAATACCGGGGTTATGGCATCTATCTGCAGCCATGACGTCAAAATCATGACGTAAATTACCAGTTAGGAGGCTTTTCAATCTAGTTTTCAATGATCTTTATCAAAAGGCCAGATGTCCAAAATTGTCTGTGGATTTTCTGTAAATCAGAAATTACCCTCTAACCAGTAAAAAGTAATATCTAAACTGAATTATGGAAAAATCATCTGTTATGAGAATTATATGTAATTATCAGTATACAAATAATACATTACTCCTAGGCATGAGTTGGACTTACACAGGTTTGGTTCACTGAATGTTTGCCAAACTGCTCAAAAGTTCAAACCCAAACAAAGGGCGTGGGAATGAAAAATTACAGTTTGCGGGAAAAGGGTTTTAACTTTTTGGGGCATGCTGGGTCAGTGACATCACAAGGCATCAAGCAGTGTATATTAAATAGTCTATGTGAAAATTATAGAGTCTAGAAACTACGGTATATAAATTTGAAAATGGATAAATCCTGATGTACTGACTGCCTGATCTAAATTCTTGAGGACCTAAAATGCCAGCATGGTACAAATATGACCCCCCCCCCCCCCCCCCCGAATGAAACCTTCAACACAACAGAAATGTATTGGTACATATTATGAAGGTCTAAATCTTACAAACAGTAATCTATCTAGATACAGAAAAAAAATATATGTAGCAGCGGCTCCTGAAGAGCACACCCTATGCATTTTTAAAAGTTAAAGTTATGCCTGAACTGCAGTTTGGTTTGGGTACAATTGTCTAAATTTAGACTTCAGCATCAGTCTGACTGGACTGTGAGATGTTCAGCCTGGCCACAGGGGGCACTGTCTCTTCTGGCAGGCATGGAACTATGGTCTGGTTAGGTGCTTAAGTTACTCTCTCTCGGAGCCCTCCCAGTGGGAGTGGCACTCTCGCTGTGCTTTATGGGAGAGGGTATTTAAGATGCGGACGTCACGTGGTTCGGGATTCTGGTCTAGAATGATGTACTGACTTCATGGTCCTGGTCCTCCTGACCAGCATCCAGGAAGGCTATGGCCTGGGGTGCGGATCCATCTGATTTTGATGTCTTGGGGCTGGCTAGCCCGAGGCAAGGAAACTAAAGGAAGATTCTGAGGAGTCCAGCGAGAAGACCCCCGAAGATGGAAGACCCCTGGAGCTGTGCAATAAACTATTTTAACCCTGTGTTGTGTTTTTTTTTTACTTTTTTTTCACAGGTGAATGGGTAGGGGTACGTTGTACCCCATACTCATTCACATAGGGTGGGGGGCCGGTATCCGAGGGCCCCCTTATTAAAGGGGAATCCCGGATTCCGATAAGCCCCCCGCCCGCAGACCCCGACAACCAACGGCCAGGGTTGTCGGGAAGAGGCCCGTGTCCTCATCAACATGGGGACAAGGTGCTTTGGGGTGGGGGGCCCCCCTTCCCCAAGGCACCCCCCATGTTGAGGGTACGCGGCCTAGTACGGCTCAGGAGGGGGGCGCTCGCTCGTCCCCCCCCTTTCCTGGCCGGCCGGGTAGCGTGATCGGACAAGGGTCTGATCTGTACCTGGGGGGGACCCCCACACCGACTTTTACAGTGTTGGGATTCCCCTTTAAGTCCATACCAGGTGGCGGGACCAGCGACGTCTCCTTCGCGAGCCCCGTCTACCTGGAGACGTGCTCCTCCGCGTGTGTGGGCGAGTCCGTTCATTTCAAAAGTACGGCGGATAGTCCGGCGGACTTAGTACGCCGTATTAGTCCGCTGAAAAAGTGCCGTGTGTGGGCAAGTAGCGACTAAGTCCGCCGGATAGTCGGCTACGTGTGTACGTGGCATAAGAGTACCTGAACTTCCTTTCCAACCCTCTGATCCCAATTTATGAGACTATTCATTGTCTATGTTTTGCAAATAAAATCCATTCAAGTGGATCTGTTGTCAGTCTCTCCAGTTACTGGGCCATTTACCACAGGACACCCCTAGATGTGAAACGAGGCGAACAGAAGGTAACGGTAAGCCCAGATCTAACAAGCAGCTCCTTCGGGGGTAGTGCTACATATATATTAAAGTAGCACAAACATAGTACTATATACAGAAGTAATAAAGAAAAGACATAAAACAAACATTAGATAAGTGTCAGGGATATTTTCCATAATTATCATTGAACTGTATGTGAGGGCCTCATTCTGCTATCTGATGTTCCAAAACTTTATTTTTTTTCTCCCTCTCCTACATTGGCTTGCATGGGGCAATCCTGATTGGTGGGCCTATCTATTCTATCTGTTCAAATATTCTTCATCTTGTCAGGATTGGACTATTCCCAATCTCCTCTAATTAGCATGCACCAGCCCCTTTTTAAAGCAAATCCTTTTTGGAGAGAAAATTAGGTATGCACAAGTTTGTGACCTTTATGGTGGAAAAAGTAGGTATTCATTAAAGGATAGCCCCCCTCATTGCATATCTAAGCAGGGGGATCCTTTTGAAGTGGATACATGTAAAGCAAAAGGGGTTTGGGTCCCATCGTTCAGATATACAAACAAGCACCAAATTTTCTAAGAAAACCTACTCGTATACAGTAGTAATTATTAGGCTACTACAATTACCATCAATCTTAAGAAAATTGGCATAGCAGAAAGCATATCACTCACTCACATTAATCAAACTCTAACTAAACTATATTAATATTTACAGTTGTAGCGGCGACACTTTTGACAAGGTGTCCGCTATGTACAAATTTAGTTTTTCCTCAGAACAGTAAAGGGGTTCTAAGGGATGATTGTGCAGGTTTAACTTTGGCCTCAGTTTGGCTGGGCTGTGTTAGGGTTCTGCCTGGTCATGTGTACAGTTAGGTGCACATGACAGGACCAGAACCAGGCCTGGTTGGACAGTTTGAGTATCAGCATTCCCCGGAGCCAATCAGTGGGTGCGTCTGGCCACGCTGAGGAGTCTGGGGAAAGGTACTTAAGAGGCTGAAGTCACATGTTCTGGGTTCGTTAGGGCAGAGCTGCCTGTTCCTGAATCTGGATAGCCCCGCAAGGGGTCCCGGTCACAGGAGAGTGTGCCACTCCTGAACATGGTCAGTTTGACTAGCCCCATTAGACTCGCATGGTCTGGGGTAAGGATCCATCTGTTCCTGAGTCTTGGAACCGGCTGGTCCGAGGCGCAGTAACTGAGGGAGGATTCAAGGAGTCTGGGTGTGCTCTCAACTTGGAGGGGTGCCGCAGGTCATGTAAGCGAACGGGGAAGGACTCTTCGGAGGAGGGCCAACAAGCTGGCACCCCAAGAAGTGCCTGGTTGCTGGGTTGTCAAGGGCACTAATTAATCCACGTTTTTCCAGTACTGCCAAGGAGGCAGAGAACGTTCCAGGTACTGAGGAAAGGTTTCTATTCACTTTCGGTTGCAACTTTATTCAAGGTCAGAAGCGCCCAGTTGCAAGTGGCTACTCTCTGGGTTGCATTAGAGACCTTCTAATGATTAGCAGTTCAAGGTGCCTGAGTTTCTTCACCCTTGCCCTCTGTTCCCATATGATACTGTGTTTGTTGGATGTTACCCCTGCAAATAAAAACCTTTCTAAAGGACTTTATGGTGTCAGCGTCCACAGTCGTTGGGTACTAACCCTGGGAACCCCTAGACATGGAAGAAAAAGCCAAGCGGAGGTAACCGGTAAGCCCAAAAGTTAAGGCCGCCCCATCGAGGGTTATGGCCACTACACAGTGTTATTTCAATCTGTTACAATCTGGAGATTTCACATAAATTCATTATTTAACACGTTGCTTGTTACAGTGATGATCACTGTAACAGCAATCATTTGAACTGTCATGAATGGCTTTCATTCATGACTCATTGTTTACTATTGTGATCCTGTGATTGGGCCACATATATCACATGGTACAGGAAACTGTGATTAGCCCAGATACCATGCGATCACTGGTAACCAATCACAGATCACGCTCAGTAGTAAATGGATTCTATTCATGACTATTGTTTATTAGGTGTTATGTGATCACACAGCAATCATGTGGTATCTGGGTACTGAGCACAGAAATATACTAACCAGTGGACACAGCAGTTTGGGTATGTCGTAGTGCCTGGGGGAGCTGTTGGACAGCAGTAAATGTGCTGCAGGTTGTCAGTAAGTGGTTAAAAATTGCATTGCATTCTTCCTGTGACAAAATACAAATATATTGTACACATTATCTACACATTTTTTTATAGGCCACTCCTGTTCAGAGGTAGAGAAAGGGGTATAATGAAAAAAACACTATCTAATGTACTGCAATAAGCCCAGAAAATTGAGACAATAATAATTGCATAATGCATAATTTATCCTACATCAAGGTAAAAACATTGATAACTGAGGAGCAGCATGCAGAAACATTAAGTGCTTTCTTGTAATCTTGATGCAGCATAATGATGCTTCTGCTGTCCAGCCATCAGCAGTTGGAGGTATTATTGGTGGCAGAGTTTACTAACAGAGGCAAGAAATAATTATGGTTGTAGGAGGTGGTATTTACTTCAGGGTGGCAGTGGTAAAAGAAGATTCTGAGGCTGTACCATATAATATTGTTATTGGTATTACAAATGTGAGCCAGTCAACTGTGTCAACTATGTCTGGGGAAAGGCGGATGCTTTTTGTGTAACAAAGCCCAGCAGTTAAATTGCATACTGGACAAGCTCTGGTCACTGGTCTAATCACCAATATCCAATAGTCAATGGTGTCATCCATTCTGAGGGTGTCAACATCCACCCTTGACAGCACGTAAGTTGCCAAAATATATTTAAGGAGGTGTCTATAGCTTCTGGCAGTAGTTGAACACTGGTAACTAAAGAATGAAAGCCTCATTATCCCTCCACTGCCCTGTTGCTCTTTCTTTTACTGGCATGATGCGCCGAATTATGTTGGCTGTAAAACGGTTTACTGCTGTTCTCTGGAAAGAAGGTTAAGCAGTTCCTTCACAGCACATGCTCCAGGTCTTTGATTTTAAGCACTCTCTGTGAGGGTGGGTGAGTTCTGTGATTTTCATCTTATAATATGGATCCAAAAGGGTGACTAAACAGTAATGGTCCCTTTCCCTGATGTTATGAATCCTTTCAAAAGCACTGAATTATGATCTAGCAACCCTCTGCACTCTCCTTGTGCACCTCCTGTTCTGGTGTGGCTCTGTAGAAATGGTGTCAAGATAAAGTGGGCCCTGAGACACCTGGATATCCTGCTCATGTTGCTATGCCTCCAGTGCTTGCTATATTATATATATATACCACCCTGTGTTCTTCAGAAGGAATACTACAAATATATAGTGTCTGCATTGTTACAGATCATCATACTGGTTGACTCTCCAAACAGTGAAAACATGATATATAAATCGTGAATAAGGAGCCACTGATGTAGTGAAAAAAAAGCATCTTCCCAGTTGCAAAACAAACAATAAAAGACCATGAATACAATTATGTAAAATGGAATATACCGTACAGAAAAAAAAAAACCCTAAAAAGCTAAACCCTAAACATTAAAGGCCCATGAAACAAGATCAGAAAATCATACAAAAAATACTACTTTCAAAGTGATCATACAATAATCCGATCGTTAGTACACAGTTTTTATCCGAAATTATCCAATGGGACAAACACAAAAAATTTTCTTGTACAATTTTTGTTTGATAAGCACAGTTTTCATCTGAAAATACAATACAAATATAATACAATACATTATATCACTTCCAAATTGTTATTCTGAGGTACAAGAATTTTCTTACTTTAGTAACCTGTTCATTTTTGATATTAAGACTAGCATGCAAAAAATATATGGATGATCATTCGTCCGATATTCTCATTGTTTGTACTAGGATGTGTAACGTGGATAATCTGCACTACTCCCAGTGGAAATAAATAAATAAATATATATATATATATATATATATATATATATATATATATATATATATATATATATATATATATATATATATATATATATATATATATATATATATATATATATATATCTATATATATAGTGATTACTAAATGATATATATAAGATGGTGCTGCAATCTAAAAAAACTGTAATATTCAGCTTGGAAATTTGTATGTAGCCCCGGCTCCTGAAGAGGCCACGCTGTTTAAAATCCTAAAATCACAGTTGGGTTTTAGGGTCAATTATACCAAATTATGGTTTCAGTACCAGTCTAGCTGGATTGCACTGGGTTCTGCTTGGTCACAGGTGGCACTGTTACTACTGGCAAGTGTTAGAATGCAGTTTAGCTAGGCGGATTGAGTGCCATTCTTTCTCGGAACCAGCCCAGTGGAAGTGTAATCTCGCTATGCATTCTGTGAGAGGGTACTTAAGGTACTGACATCACGTGCTTCTGGGTTCAGGTCCTGAATATCTTCCTGTCTGCCTGGTCCTGGTCCTCCTGACCAGCCCCCATGGCGCTCAGGGCCTGGGGTGCGGATCCATCCAATTCCGAGTCTCGGGGCTGGTTAGCCCGAGGCAAAGTAACTGGAAGGAGGATTCAAAGGTGGTCCGGTGCCATCTCAGATGTGGAGAGGCCCAGCAACTGGAGAAGAAACCAGGGGAGGACTCTTTGGGAGAAAGCCACGCTGAAAGCTGGCTTCTCAGAAAGTTGAAAGACACCAAGTGAATCTACACTCATATGGTATCACCGGACCGGCTGTGAGATACTGGTACCATTTATTCACAAGTGTTCTACATCCAAGTCTGTGGCAGAGACTTTTTTCAAGTGTTTTATATGCAAGTCTGCGGCAGAGGCTTCGCTTTACTCAAATACTCTATCGGCTGCTGGGCCTAGTGAGAGGAAGTCTATCCAGTAACTGTGAGAATACAGTTGTGAGTGGCAATTCTCTGGAATTCTATAGTGAGAGACTTCCTATCTTTTTGCAGTTCCAAAAGTACCTTAACTTCCTACCTAACCCTCTACCCTTCACTGAGAGACTGTTCTGTCTACTTGTTGTCAAATAAATCTACTAAAAGTGGATCCAGTGTCAGTCTCTGCAGTTCTTTGGGCCATCCACCTCGGGAAACCCCTAGACGTACATGAGGTCAAGAAGGTAACGGTAAGCCCAATCAAACCAACCGCTCCTTCGGAGGTCAGTGCTACATGTATAAGAAACAAATAGATGCACAACCAAAAAAGGAGGATGCCAATATATGTAAAAACAAACAAAGTATGTGTAACACTTATGCTGAATACAACATGTGCACCAATACATACAAACTCAAACAGATGTCATCAAAGAACAACAAAGTAAATGTTGATCAGCCAACATAAATTGAACCCATGCTGAAAAGCAAAAACCCTGTGCTAAAAAAAGAAAAAAGAATTTTCCATAGAGTGTTCAAAACAGTCCATTAGAAGTAGATCCTTAGATATAAAGCCCAAAACAAAGTTTCTTTTCACAGCATAGTCCCACACGACAGCCAAGGAATAATAAAATGCCAGATGGCTGCTTACCAAAAATGTAGGATCTCTATTACAGAGATCTAATAGGCACAAACAGGAGGGATCACCCAGGCAGGGGCGGCAATTTCAAACATCCATCCAGATCCTCTCCTCCTCAGGTAAATCCAGACTCCAATATGCTCCGTGGGACCTGTGTTTAAGCATAAGAACATTTTTTTAATGGATAAATCATGAAAGGAAAAAAGGGGGCAGTGGGTTTAAAAATCAAAGTTCCTTTATTTAGAAAAAAACAACACTGCACCACTAACATCTATAACCAGAAAAAAAGCAGGCACTTCAAAATCGCCAGACACAGCCGTGACTCACGCAAGCTGCAGGTGCGTGGTGTCGTCCGATCTTTTAGCTCCGTCCGACGCTGCGTTTATCCGTATTAGGCATCCACAGGAAAAGGAGGCTAGGATGAGACGTCACAGACCGTAAGACATATATACCGCGGCAGGAGCGTGACACAGGTAGTTCAATTGAAAGATATCTTCCAATCCTTTTCCAGTGTATATAGAACAAAAAACAATCCACCCTCCCTGCAAGTGATGCAACCCATCACTACTGCATGAGAAATTAGGTGACCCTACATTCCTGGTCATGTCTGCATATCAAAAACAGCCACAATCATAAAAAACTGCATATCAATTTAAAACATAATCACAAAAAATACAGATTAATATCTGTACAAAATACATTGAATTCATTTAAATACACATACCCCACATACTCGAGGACGGAAGATGATTAATTATGCAATTATTAAAAAAAATAAAAAATTAAAATTGATAAAATAATCAATGGATAAAAAAATCTATCTATTCCAACATATATCATTAAGTCACTTCACAACACCATAACGGTTCAGAACACCCGTTGTGTGTACTAGGCTTAATCCTAAACCATACAGCAAAGAAAAAACTCTTTGATATTTTTTAATGAATACAAAGTAGAATGGCAAAAAAATGAATGACCCCCCCAAAAAAGTTAAATAATGGGGCACATTAGGAACACAGTCTGCATCTAGGTGTGAATTGAACTTCAGCTGTTCAGACTTTTGGTCATTCATTCTATGATCAGTGGGACAAACATCATATACAAATATGGTAGAAATATGGCAATATATTACATTTCCTGGACCTCCCCATGTCAGCCTAGTGTAGGTCAGCTCCGCCCCCTTTGACCCCTCCAGGACCACCTTTTTTTTAGCCCATAAAGGGCCAGGTCAATGTTCTTTTTTCATCCTCGCTCCGGACACCTTTTTAAAAGAAAGAAAAAAAGTTTTGGAAAGCTTACGGCCACATCACCCTGAAAGCGCCCAAACTCATCTGATCTCCGAGGATATGCAGGGTCGGGCCTGGTTAGTACCTGGATGGGAGACCACATGAGGTTTAGCATCAACAACAGATTTTCAAAACTTTGGTATCAGAGTTGGATGGTGGTTCTGAGGAGGATCTTGGATCTGGTGGTTCCTCACCGCTGCAATTTGTGAAAACAGCTGTCGAATTTCTGGCTGAAGCGGCCTTTGACCAGGTCAGAATGATGGTGAAAATCATGGCCCACTCTGTGACAGCTCGAAGAGCATTATGGTTAAGACACTGGGCGGTGGACAATTCTTCGAAACAGAGTCTGTGTTCGGTACCTTTCGATTGGAAGCTGCTTTTTGGTAATACCTTGGAATTCTGCCATCCAACGTGTATCCAGGGGAAAATCAGGGTTAATTCCACAAGAAAGAAGGAGACAATGGCACCCCTTTTGCCCGGCAAGAAAGTCCAGGGAGAATTTTAAGGAAGCAAGTTCCTGCATGCGGTATATCGGAGTATTATCAGCCACAATCCTGGTAGTACCATGGGCCAGGTGGTGAAGAAGGATTTTTCAGTGAAATTTCCTTCTCTAATGGAATTGTCACTCTCTGATTCAGAGAATATACATTCCGAGGTCTATAAGTCAATCTCTTCTTTGGTGGACAGTCTCACGCAACCTTGCTCGCGGTTTATCCCTTCGGCCTCCAGAGCCTGTAGTGCTCACTACCGATGTCAGTCTCCGAGGTTGAAGAGCCCACTGCCTGGGTCAGCAGGCTCAGGGTCAGTGGCCCCCCGACGTCCTGGAAACATCAAATTTCCTGGAGTTCTTCCAGCCCGCTCTTCTAGCCTTCCGGCCACTTTTGAAAGATCGAGCGGTCAAAGTATTGTCCGACAGCAAGGCCACTGTCGCTTACATGGCCCATCAAGGAGGCACCAGGAGCCGAGTCCTACTTCAGGTCGCATGCCAGATATTCCAGTGGGCAGAGAAGAACCTTATTTCCCTGACAGCAGCATATCTCCCAGGTCCCGAGAATGCCTTAGCAGACCATTTGAGTCAAAGCTTTTTAGATCCCAGCGAGTGGGCTTTGAATCCAAAATTCCTGCAGAGGATCTTCAGGATCTGGGGGTTACCTGTAATAGACCTCATGGCATCAGGGAGTAATGCCCAGCTTCCTTGCCTCTTCTCCAGAACACACCATCCACAAGCTTACGGCCAGGATGCCCTGTCAAAACCATGGGACTTCCCCCCGGTGTATATGTCCCCTCCACTTCCTTTAATCCTCAAGACCCTACTGAAGATTTGCAGGGAGAGAGTCAAGGCCATGGCAATTCTACAGTTTTGGCCCAGAAGGCCTTGGTTTCCGCTGGTGTGGAGAATGAAAATGTGTCAACCAATCACGCTGCCATGTTGTCGGGATCTCCTGCTCCAGAATGGAATATGTCATCCAAATCCTGGGAGGCTGAGGCTAATGGCGTGGAAATTGAGAGGAGATCTCTGAAGAATTTAGGCTTCTCAGAGAGAGTGATGAACACCTTGTTACAGTCTCGTAAAAAATCGATGAACGCAACCTATCATCAAGTATGGAAGGCTTTCCGACGTGTAGCTGCGGAAAAGGGCTGGGAGCCCGAATCTCCTTCAGTTTCAAACATCTTGGAATTTCTCCAGCAGGGGCTGGATGCTGGCCTGGCTTATAATTCCCTGAAGGTCCAGTTTTCTGCCCTTTCAGCAATGATGAATCCCAGGTTGGCATTGGAGACGGTCGTGGTCCGTTTCCTGAAGGCAGCCACTAAGATCAGACCTCCCCTAAAGTCGTACTTTCCCAAATGGGAACTGACAATGGTTTTAAAAGCCTTGTTGGCTCCTCCTTTTGACCCGACATCATTCTGTTCTTCATTTTATTTAACATTAAGGACAGTATTTCTGACGGCCATAGCCTCCGCTGGGAGAGTTTCTGAACTATGCGCCTTTCATCCAAAGAGCCCTTTTGTGTCATTTTTCCTGACAAGATCATCCTCAGACCGGTTCCTAGCATTCTGCCAAAGGTCTCTACGGCTTTTCACATGAACTGGCAGACTGTCTTGCCAGCCTTCACCATAGATCAGTTCCAGGATGATTGGAAGAGACTAGACTTGGTCTCCTCTATTTCAGCTTATTTGGAGTGAACTGAGAGGTTTCGCAAGCAAGACCAACTGTTCATCTTTCCTACAGGACCTAAAAAGGGCATGGCAGCACCTCCTAGGATTGTTTCATCCTGAATTGTAAAGACCATCCAGATCGCTTACGAGTCACTGGGCCTTGCCTCTGCTGCGGAAATCAGAGCGCATTCAACTAGGGGTATGACAGCATCATGGGCAGCTTATGCAAAGGTGTCACCCGAGATAGTTTGCAGAGCAGCAAGCTGGAGCGCGCCCAACACTTTCATCAAGCATTATAGGCTGAATGTAGCCCTCTCTCCTACAGAAATGTTTGGTTCATCTGTTATTTCTGCGGCTGTCAGCCATTAAATTTGTTTAGCAGCAGTTCTCTCTCTGAGCTGTTTATTCTTCCCTCCCTTTTGCAGAAATCTGCAGAAAATCTCATGCCTTGTACACACGATCAGACTTTCCGACAACAAAAACGTAGAATTTGTCGGAAGGGTGTTAGCTCAAACTTGTCTTGCATTCAAATGGTCACACAAATGTTGGCCAACAATTACGAATGTAGTGACGTACTGAACGTACTACATGGTTTTTCAGCTCTTTAGCGCCACCCTTTGTGCTCCTTCTGCTAATTTCGTGTTAGTAGAAGCTTGGTGAGTGTTGATTCTTGCTGATTATTGTCCTTGGAGTTATTGCGTTGACGTTATTTTTTTCGTTGAATAATGATTTCATTTGGTATATTTTCTATATTTTTGGAATGCACTTTTTGGTTAAGTTCTATTGGCAACTAACATGTCTATTTTTTTTTTTAATGCACAATAAAAAAAATGTGTAGAATAATACTTGGCTATGGGGTTGATTTACAAAAGGTTTATGCCATGTGTTGCGGCACACGCCCATGCGCAAAGACCGTTTTCGTATTCGCAAAACATTTGCGCCTGTAACACAACACAATTCCCCATTTACTATCATCTTGCCTGCGCATGGGAGGCAGCGATCGGTGTGCCGCTATAGACATGGCGCACACATTATTTATCTCAGAATTAAAAGAAGGTGGAAGTGCCACTGCCAATATTATGGGGGTGATGTGGGTGATGTTAGAAAGTATAGTTATAACTGTCCAGGTAACAAATATGTCCAAAATAGAATGGAAATTTAGTTTTCTCTGAACAAGCCTGCTGCGCCTGCAAATACACTTAGAACTGCGTGAGGTCAATTTATGTACTGCGCATGCACAATTGGCATTTGCGCACATTCGAATGCTTTGGTTCACTGCACCGGCAAAATCTTAGTAAATGTCAGGCAACGTAACTGCATTTGCATAAGTTAAACGGGCGCACCTCTCAACTTGACTTTTACTCTTTTATGTTTTTTATTAAGGCTATTTGCACACAGGTTATGTTAACATTAAGAAAAAAAAAAATTAAGAAAAAAAATGCGGGGGAGTCCCCCTTAAAATCCATACCAAACCCTTATCCGAGCACGCAACCTGGCAGGCCGCAGGAAAAGAGGGGGGGTGAGAGAGCGCCCCTCCTCCTGAACCGCACCAGGTCACATGCCCTCAACATTGGGATGGTGTTTTTGGGTACCCCCCAAAGCACCTTGGCCCCATGTTGATGAGAACAATGGCCACCAGATCCCGATGCGGGCTGGAGGCTTATCGAAATCTGGAAGCCCCTTTAACAAGGTGACCCCCAGATCCCGGCTTCCCCCCTGTGTGAAATAGTAAGGGTTTTTGCTCCGCACAATGTGATGCTTCTCTTCTTTTGAGACTTATATAACGTAACCGTGCGTCAGAGGGGCTGGGTCACCCGTTGGCCCCGCCCTCTGTTATATAAGAACTGTCAGAAGAAGAGAAGCGTCACACAGCGGGAGCCTCCCATTACGTGGAGCAGCCCGAGAATGAAACAAGGAAGAAGAGACGCTGTGGAGGAAGATGCCGGACGAGAACACCGGAGCAAGAAGCAGAGGACTGGAGGAAGAAGAAGATGAAGTAAGAAGAAGATGGAGGAAGAAACCGAAGGATGAAGGATGGAAGAAGAAAGAAGACCCGAAGAAGATGAAAGAAGAAGACTTTAATACAGGAATTGTCAAAAACTGTCTCTTGTCATTTTTAAATTTTTTGTCATTTTATTGGTGAAATGGTAGGGGTACTTTTGTGCCCCCTTACCATTTCACACGAGGGGGATCTGGGGGTCCCCTTGTTAAAGGGGGCTTCCAGATTCTGATACAGACCCCCCACAACCACCGGCCAGGGTTGTGGGGATGAGGCCCTTGTCCTCATCAACATGGGGACAAGGTTAATTGGGGGATACCCCAAAGCACCCTCCCAATGTTGAGGGCATGTGGCCTGGTACAGTTCAGGTGCGGGGGTGCTCTCTCGTTCCCTCCTCTTTTCCTGCAGCCTGCCAGGTTGTGTGCTCGGATAAGGGTCTGGTATGGATTTTGAAGGGGACCCCCACGTCATTTTATTTTGGCACGGGTTCCCCTTAAAATCCATACCAGACCTGAAGGGCCTGGTATGGATTTTGAGGGGGACCCCCACGCCATTTTTTTTGGGGCACGGGGTTCTTCTTAATATCCATACCAGACCTAAAGGCCCTGGTATGCTCTTGGAGGGGAACCCATGCCTGGCCTGGGGGCAACTTAATGTCGTGTTGTAAGTTGCCCCAAGTCGTGTTGTAAGTCGCCCAAGTCGCGCTGTGATTCATAATCAAGTAGTGTCCAAGTTGCCTCCCACTCTGGAAGTCGTGTTGCCCCTGTGTGAATGGACTGTTAATGATACAGCAGGCACTATTATCAATGGCATATTATTATCGCGTGCACTGACATATTATCTGTTGCGATTATGCGTGCGCTGGTTCACACGCTCAATTAATAATTTATCTGGCACACAAATTAAGGTATGAACCAGTACAGCGCATTCATCTTAGTAAATTACCCTCTATTTGTTTTACTTCAAATGACAGTTTGGGAGTAGGCAGTTACATTTTAAAAAATATGAGGCCGCGTACACACGGGCGGACTGTCCGCCCAACTAGGTTCGTCAAACAGTTTGACAAACAGTCCGTTCAAAATTAGCATGAACGGACTTGACCACACACGACGAACGAACAGTCCGCTGAAAACTTGCGCGATGACGTGAACGGCACGTACGACGGGACGAGAAATTCGGCGTCCGATACACTGCAATGCAACCTTCGCCGTGTAAATTCTTTCTGAGCATGCGCGAGACTTAGTTTGCCGAACAAGCCTACACACGAGCGGACTGTCCGCTCAAACCAAGTTTCAGCGGACAGTCTTACGGAAATTCCGAAAAACTTTGTTCGTCAGACTGTCCGCTGAAACTGTCCGCTGAAGCCCACACACGAGCGGACTGTCCGCTGAAACACTGTTCAGCGGACAAAGTTGGACGAACAGTCCGCCCGTGTGTACGCGGCCTAATTTAAAAATGACAAGGGACACCAACATAGTTGTATCTTTGACCTTATAAACTGTGGGATAATGGTGTTGTGATAACTTGCACAAATGAAAAAATAAAATAAAAATAATAATAATATTATTCTTGATATCACTAGAAAAAAAAGCCTTTGAAATTTTGCTTGCAATTTCTTCATCAGTATCACCAGCAAAGCAGCTTCATTATTATCCCATTAAAGAAGAAGAGAATGCGCGCTGTATTTGGAGATTTCATAATTTGCCACGTCACAAATGTTAATTCTCCATTATAAATGCTAGTTTACAAGACCGACTGCTTCTGTTTCCGAGCATGCGTATTTGTACTTTGGACTTTTGCCTGACGGACTTGTGTACATACGATTTGGAAAATTCGACAACGCACATTTGTTGGCGGAAAATTTGAGAACATGCTAGCCAACATTTGTTGACCGAAAGTCTGACAATTGTCCAATGGAGCATACACAAGAACCTCACATCCAACATTTCCCATTGGAAAATCTGATTGCGTGTACGGATCTTAATAGCGTGTATGGGGCCTTAGGGTGCCAGTGAGCACTGCAGCACACCAACATACATAATGTGTTACTGCAGTAGCATAGTGTAAGCACAACTAAGGCTTACCAAGACCTATTTGTAAATATCTGTTCCTTCCAGACGACTGAGGCCAGAGCAATCCCCCACACCCCACTTACAGTATGCTGAGTATTTTTTAATCCCAAGAATTACCGACATCAGGTAATTTTCCCTAACCCAGGATCCATTGACATAAGCTATATAGTACATTGTATAGTCCTGACAGCTACACTATAGGCTCAGTTCACAAAGTTTTAACACTGGGATAAAAATATTTATCCATATGACTGTCATTTTCAAAGCTCATTGGACTTGACTTGAAAGCTCATTGGACTTGAGATGAAATTAACTGATACTTCTTTGAAAAAAAGGATTTTTATCCTGGTGTGTCAGCTTATATTAAATTGAGCCTTACATACCATGTAGTTCCTTACACTCACCTTAGACGGACCAAAATTCAGCAGGGACCAGCCAAATATTTTTTTTCTCTATAGCCATTCCCACTTAACAGACATTGATCTAACGATCAATCTTTTTCTAATAGTAATGTTGCAAAATTTTCATAGGCTCAGACAAAGTGTTAGCTCTCTGTCTTTATTCTGTTAAGGTTTATACACCTGTTTTAACCCCTACAAACCTGCACCACTTCTCCATAAACACATGGTGAATGAGTTACATTTGCAGGACGCTACTGCCTGCCAAGTGCAACACCCTGTATAGCTGCTGTACCCCTCAGCAGCCTTCAGAGGTCAAAGAGGAGTAGTTGGGGGGGATTGATATATCTACAGCCCCGCCACAAGTAATTGCTGCATGAGCAATTACATGAAATTGGCTATGAATAACTGCTCTGAAATTGCTTCTGATTGTGCTTCCTGCCTGCAGCTAATCACATATGTCCCCAACTAGGTCCCCCGCAACTAATTATAAACAGCCCTATTTGCAAGCATGAATATTCCTTATAGTGAGGATTCTGGGACCTTGGCCATAACATATTTTTAATTATTACACCTGACCAGAGTTCATGGTACAATGCATTATGGGATATTTGGTTTGGATTTTCCACTCACTGTCCACGAACGCTTGGCGTTCCAACAAATGTTGAATATGTAAAATTCCTGAACCACATCCCTACTTATTAGCTTATGTGGTAACAGAATTTGAACAGCAACAGGATTCCAGATAATGACAGAATATGATACTGCAGTAGAGAAAAGTGAAAATACTGAACACACTTTTTTAGCCCCTGTCAAAATACCCACCTTTTTCACTCATTTATTAAGGGATTATAAAGAACAATAACTAAATACAAAGTGCAGTAACTCATTCTAATCAATCAGATTTTATTTTAATGAAGTCAGGTTACTAAAAATGTGGTTGCTATGGTTTGTGCTTTGCACATTGCTCTTTGCCCTAATAAATATGGCAGTAGAATGTCTATGTTGCTTGCTTTTGATTGTGGTTCGGCATCTATCCAAATAAATCTCATAGTTTCTGCTCATGTCACCAACTGAAATATTCTTATACTTTTGAATTTCTATACATGACACCTATTGTTGTTGTTCTGTGATTGCGTGGTGCTGCTAGGTCTGTCATTTTACCTTCTAGTCAGATTTCTTAGTTATAATAGGTTGTTTACCTCAATGACAGTATACTGTACAATTGTGTTATGCAAGAATTAACAGATGTTTTCAGTAAATTTTACATTTTATTTAAGCTATTGAACAAATATTACCAGTCCTTTGGACATGGGCAATGAAAAATAATGCTGTTCAGCATAAATTATGTGTTAAAAAGCAGACTCAAAGAATGTGTTAAAAAGCAGACTCAAAGAAAAATGGCTTTTAACATTTTATCTTCAAGACATTGCTTTTGGCATTACTAAAAATTAATTTAGTGTGCCCTTTATTTTTCTTCTCACTGCCCTTTTCTTTCAGCTGGTTCGTGTATTTAATTTTATTGAAAATCCTCAAATTTTCCAAATATATTCATATTTCCTCTGCTGCTATCATAGCTATAAAAGTGTGTTAAGTAAGAATGGATAATTCCATCATTAAAAAGGAACGTATACTGATGGGGGGGGGGTTAGAACCCCACAGCTTCTAAAAATAAGTAGAGAAAGCTTGACCTTTACAAGCTAACTTACTTCTTCCTATTTTCAGCCTAGTGGCTACATTTCACTAAAGCCTAGCACACACCACCAGCCTAGTGTCAACATTTCACTAAAGCCTAGCACACACCACCAGCCTAATGCCAGGATTTCACTAAAACCTAGCACACACCACCAGCCTAGTGCCAAAATTGCACAAAAACACTTGGAACACGCCACTAGCCTTGTGCCAAACATTCACTAAGACCTAGCACACTAGTTCTTTTTTTTTAACCCAGTGGGTTGAATGAAAAAAAGCTGACTGCTCTGGTCTGAAGCCAACAATCCAATGTTAGTACAGCGATTTTCCCTGCTATTCTATTGTGTTCTGACAAGGAAACAGCTCCCCTGCTAGAACACTCTGGTCAGTGCTCTTAGTCATTGGCTGAGAACGCTGATCAGAGCTGGTCAGCCACTGGTTTTACAGCATGCTCCAGCATGCTTGTCCGAAAGAAGGCAGCTGCTATACACAAGGGCCGAATGTGGGGAGTTTTTTATCGAACCGGCCGATGTTGCCGGACATTCGACCCATGTGTTCCAGGCTTACGTTTTTTGTTTCCTGCTTTGCTTCTACTTCAGAAAGACAGGTGATTACCACTCAGGTAACGGTAAATCAACCAAGGACATACCTAAAATGAGTGCTTTTATAAAACCACATTCTTTGAAATTATTTGACCATATATGCTTAATGTTACTATTAAAAATATATATCTTTGGCAAAGACACTAAAAACATTTACCGACATGCAAACCTCAACAATTAGCCTCTCTCTGATCCCCAGCTTTTAGTGAATTTTAAATATTTGTTTGAACCAAGCTAGTCTAAATTAACATTTACCTTTACTAAGAGCTACAGTGGCTGTGCGTGCTACATAAACTGTATGTAACTATATATAATATACAGCGCTTTGTTCCTGCAGTGCGAATGGAACTTCCCATTCCACTCCCAGAACAAAACTGAGTTGAGGGATGAGTGATGCTTAGCCATTCAAGGGAAGCTTTGTATTCTATGAATGAATACAAAGCTTCTAATAAGTGGCTAAGGCAGATATCATGACATCATCTGCCCACCTCTTATCCACAGCCAGTCAGAGGAAGCTTTCTATTTATTATTTAAGCAATTGCCCAGCCTATCTCGATTTTTCTCTGGAAGTGTGACATGAAGTTCCCATCCTGCTGCAGGAACACAGAGCTGCAGTAGCTTAGAGCCACTGCATCCCTTAGTGAAGTAAATAGCTTGGTCAAAAAAAAAAACGATTTAAACTTCACTAAAATCTGGAAATCAGCTTTAACCACTTGGCGCCCATCCACCGTCAAATGACGGAGAAGTGGCATGGCTCTCGTTCTGGGTGGATGTCATATGACATTGCCCCATCGCCTGTAGGGGCATGCAGCATGGTGATCATGGGCGCACCATGTTTCTTTTTTTAAACATCAAAGTTTATTGTGAGAAAAGTATTTGCACATACATACGGAAACCGTGTCAGATACAAACATATGTTGCAGTTGTAACCATGAACATCTACAAAGTACAGCAGATAAAACCATGTCATGTAAAACTGTGGGTGGAGATCTATCCAAACAAATGTACTCTCAGAGATAACCCGAAACCTCTGTAGGATGGCATGTTCAGCCACCGACCAATTGCAGTTTCCCAAACAGCAGGTGAAGAAAGGTAAAATAGAGTAGAAAGAATAAGCAGGAGTGGAAGAAGAAGGGAAGAAGACCTGACATTTTTATGCCTTGTAAGGAAAAAACGTTGTGGGAGTATCAAGGTGTAGCTTGGTGAGCTCAGCCTTCAGCAAGTAGGTACTTGCATAAGTTAGCTATTTCGGCTAGATGTCGTAATGCATGTGTGCGAACCAATAAAAAGTAAAAGGGGGGCAAACAAAGAATCAATAACTGTGATAATTATGAGCAATGATTGTCTGCGTTCAGTTCATGTCTGACAGACGAGCGTGATCCTGGGAATACCGAAAGACGAACCACGGAGACCAAGTCTCATGGAAACGCTCAACCATCTCATTTGATTGAGCTATCATGTCCTCCATTTCACATATGGAGGCCACCTTAAGCAGCCAGTCTTTCAACGTGGGGGGGGGGGGGGGGGGTTGAGGATTTCCAGAAGAGTGGAATCAAAGAGTTGGCCACGTTAATCAGATGCCTGGATAGAGAGTTTTCGTATCTCTTGAGGGAGAAATTTGAAATGTGAAGCAAACAACAGGTCGCATCAAGCTTGAGCTTGGTCTCCGTGATCCGTCGAATTGTCTCAATCACTCTGGTCCAGAATGGTGTTATCATATTACACTGCCACCAAATATGCAACAGAGTGTCCTTTTCTTTATGGCACCTCCAGCATAGGTCTGATGACTGAGGGTACCACTTGTGAATTTTATCTGGGGTGGCATACCAATGGGTCAGAAGTTTGTATGCAGTTTCCTGCATCCGAGTACTGAGAGAGCATTTATGTGATAGGATGCAGGCTCTTTCCCACAGGTGCTCTGAGATTTGCATGTTTAGTTCCTGTGACCATCTCTCCCTGAACCTATCTGAACCTGATGTCCGAAGGCCCTGTAACCACCTATAGGAGATAGAGGTAGGGTTCCAAATTTGGACCCCCTCCAAGCACACCGACACACTATTTTTTGTGAAGTGTCCCTTACGGGTCTTGTTACTAACATAACTACGGATTTGGAAGTACGTCCACCTAGGCAGTAGAGGTAGGGTGTTGTCCGCTTTAAGTCGGCTGAAATCTTTCATTTCACCATTTGCAAAACAGTGTTTAGCTAACAAAGGTTTCCCTGTGTCTGCGGACTGTAGGGTATTGTTACCTACTGCTGGTATGAAATCAGGATTATTCTGTAACGGGGTGAGAGGGCTTATAGGTGTAGAAAATTTTGAGTGCTTAGTAAGACAATGAAATATGTTCAATGAGGTGCCAATCGGAGGATGTAATTTGACGACTTGAGGGAGTTTAGATTTTGGGATCCAGGGCAAGAATTGTAAGGGCACGTCGCTTATGTCATCCTCTATAGATACCCGATTTTTGAAGGTCGAATGGCAGTGCCAGTCAATTATGCGAGCAATGTGCGTAGCGTGATAGTAATCTTTGTAGTTAGGTATGCCCATGCTCCCCTGATCTTTGGGTCTGGACAGCTAGATGGATCTAATGCGAGGTGCTCTATGGGCCCAGATGAATTTAGTTTTCAGCGCCTGGAGGGATCTAAAGAACCTCATAGGAATTTTGATAGGTAGTGTGCGGAGTAGGTAGAGGACCTTTGGTAGGACAGTCATTTTACATATAGTCGCCATACCAAACCAGGAAAAATGTCTTGGGTGCCAATCGTGAAGATCTTGCTCTAGTGTTTTGAGGAGAGGGGGGAAATTGTGATGAAAAATAGAAGAGATCTTGGGGGTTAACCAAACTCCGAGATATTTAATGGCTAATGCTTCCCATCTAAAGGGGCTGTTGTATTGAGTGATTTTCAATCTAGGCTCAGGCAGTGAGACATTCAGGGCCTCCAATTTCGAGTAATTTATTTTGAGATTGGGTAGGAATCCATAACAGGAAAACTCATGCATGAGGGAGGTGATAGAGACATGTGGGTTGGTCAAGAAAAATAAAAGATCATCCGCGTACGCAGCTACCTTAAACTCCCTTCCTTGATGGAATCGTTTCTCCTTATCATTCTTATAAACGGTTTGAGTGATAAGATGAATAGTAAGGGAGACAAAGGGCAGCCCTGTCTCGTACCATTTTTAATATGGATGTTTCTAGATAGAGTTCCATTAATTTTTAGTTTAGCGGAGGGTTTTTGATATAAAGATTCAATCCAAGCCATCATGTGTAGACCCAGCCCCACATGTCTGCATGTCTCCAGCATGTAATCCCAGGCTACTCGATCGAAGGCCTTCTCCACATCCACGGACAGGAGAAAGCCCTCGATCTTTCGCCGGTGAGCCTCATGTATCAGGTCTAGGGATTTCGTAACATTATCTTGAGCTTCCCTGCCTGATCTGGACCAATTAGATCATGCAGCATGGGTTTCAGCCGGTTGGCGATGATTTTGGCCATGAGTTTGACATCTAAGTTCAACAAGGAAATCGGACTATAGCTGGAGCAATGCAGAGGATCCTTGCCAGGCTTGGGTATCACTGTTATGTATGCGGAAAGGAAGTCGTTCGACGCTAGTTTCCCAGTAGGGAAGGAGTTCAAGGCGCCTCAAGCAGGTCCACAAATGTTTTGTAGTAGATGGCACTGAACCCGTCAGGGCCTGGGCTTTTACCAGGCTTTAAGTCCTTAATGGCGAGTCTAATTTATGAAATGGTGAAGGGATTTTCTAATTGAGATATGTCATCCTCTGCCAACAAGGGGGGGTTAGCCTCTTTGAGATATTATTTTATTGCTGTTGATCTATCGCAGGTGAAATCTGTCGGTTTGTGTTGGTTCGGTAAGTCCTATAAAAAACTGTAATAGTCGTGAAAATGCTGTGCTATCTTCTCGGTAGTTCTATCTATTGTGCCAGTACAACTTTGGATTCCCAAGATATTAAGTCGGGATGTTTGAGTTCTTAAGGCTCTAGCTAGAATCCTGACGGTTTTATCCCCATGTTTATAATATACCTTTTTCCTGAAAAAAAGGAATCTTTTGGCTCTAGTATCGAAAATTTGCTGGAGGATTTTCCTGGTTTCCAATATGGCCATCGCGGATTTGGACGTAAGGGATTGCTTATGTAAGGATTCAAGTGATCAAATTTTATTTGTCAATTGGGCAATAGTTTGATCCTTTTCTCTTTTTTTTCCGTGCACCCATTTTTATTAGTTCTCCTCTAATGTAACATTTGTGGGCTTCCCAAACCATCAAAGGGTTCATGTCAAGAGTGATGTTACATTTGAAGAATTCAGTCAGAGATGAGGACAGCTTGGGGAGTAGTGAGGGGTCAGTTAACAAGGAGGAGTTTAGTCTCCACATGTTCGTTTTGGGTGGGGGATCTGAGAGGTTCAGGGCGATGGAGATAGGGGCGTGGTCTGAGATGGTTTGAATCCCTATGTGGGCTCCTGTGAGCAGGGTCAGGTCCTTTTGTGTTATAAACAGGTAATCAGTTCTTGAGTGGCGTTTGTGTGGAATTGAGTAGAATGTGAAATCTTTACCCTCGGAATGGGAAAAACGCCATGTATCAATCAAGTGCAGAGAGTGCAAAAGCGTTTTAATGCTTTGAAGAATTCTATATGTGATGTATGTTTTCCCCGTTGAGGTGTCGACCAGCGGATGGAGAGGGATATTGAAATCGCCACCCAATACCAAAAACACAGTGGCGAAGCCAGCCAATTCCTGTACCAGGTCCCAACAGAACCCTAAGTGCCCGGTATTGGGGAAGTAGGCATTAGCTAAAGTGAGGGGGGTACCATTACATTTGCCTCCAAGGAAGATGAATCTTCCTCCTGGGTCAACAACTTTATCGGTGAGCTCGAACCTGGCGTCTTTACTCACCAGGACCGAGACTCCCTTCGATTTAGACTGGTGGTTGGTGGCATGGTGGACTTCGGTGAAATAAGAGTCGGTGAGCTTTGGAACATGATTTGTTTTGAAATGGGTTTCTTGAAGAAAGACAAACCCGGGCTTACCTCTCTTGAGTTCCCTCATGAGGGTGGTACGTTTCTCTGGAGAGTTCAAACCCTTAACATTGTGCGAGACGACCGTGGGGCCGCATCCCAGATTAGAATACGCCATGGTCTGGCCCAGGGAGAGATAGCAGAGAGCACCTGGAGAAAAATCTCTGAGATTATGAGATCGAGATTAATACAGCATATAGACCCAAGATCACTGACACATAAGCTTAAACCAACTGCAGGTGTAAGAGAAGAGAATAGGGCAAAGCAGAGAAAGAGTGGAGGTAGAAAGAGTCACACCCTCTGTAGACAGAAGTATCGTCACAGAGGCAAAAAATCTATTTAGCGAGTCCGGTGGGCTCAATAGGGCCCAACCCGAGGCACTATTGTGAGGTTGTGGGAGACAACCAAACAGGCGGCAGCAGCAACCAGAATCAATGTACTTTAACAGATTGGTAAACTGAGTGGTAAAATATTGAGAAACAAACTGATTTAACTACAAGAATGCGGTCGGACCACGGTCTGTGTAAGCTGAATGAAGAAGTGCTGATAGGTCTATCCTGTACCAGGGATAGCAGGTTAATTAAAGGAACATAAAGCCGCCATGAGTGAGTAGGAGTGAGAGAGGAAAAAAAAAAAAAAAAGGAAAAAGTTATATATAAGATATATATATATCCCTCCTCCCCACCCACAGGGAAGACTGCAGCCATTGCAGCAGAAAATGGTAAGGGTGATAAAATCAAGTCCAACAGAGGCTAATTGCCAACTAACTATAGGATGGTTCATGACCAAACACCGCAAGCAGCTAGTCAGGTAATATCTTGTCCATACTAGAGCATGATGGGCCTGTAAGCTCGATGCCTTCGGCAATACTGAGATGGTAAGCCATGAAGAAGGCAAAACACCACATAGGGCCCAATTGCGTAGCTGTAGGGCCCACAAGGTCCAACCTAATGTGTCTCCAAGAATGGTGTGGAACACAGTCTAGGCCGAGCGTACAGGACCCTGTAGTCCCCTGGATCCAGCTGAAGGGGAAAATCAAAGGGGAGAGAAGCACACCATGGATATGTATCCCTCCTATGCTAGTAAAAGTCATCAAGGAGTGGTATGGTGGGTGATTGTCTCTAAGAAGGAGCGACTCTGGTACTGATCCCCATTTGTGCCAGATCCTAGGGGGGCAAATGAACAGTAAAATCATACCTGAGTGATGGTCGATAGCCAAACATAGGGAGCTATAGACCCAACAATAACTGTAATATGATGATCAATTGTTCTTTCGGTCTTCTATGGCGTTCCTAGAAGAATGTGCACGGTTGCAGGGAGTACCTGCCGCGTGGACGTCATGGCGGTGATGTTTCAGCTTTTTGGCATGGTGTTTCTCCGTAGTCATCGTTGGGGTATGAGGGGGGCTCCTCGATCTTGGGGGTAAGGTGAACTCTTGGTACCACTCCGGGAGCTCAACCCGATCAAGCTGAAGCGCACTGCAAAACTCAGGGAGATCCGCAGGTGTACGGAGCGTGTGCTGCTTCCCATTAAAGGTCACCATCAGGGCAAATGGGAAACGCCATGTGTAGCGGAGATCCTTTTCTCTGAGCTTGTCTAAAAGGGGCCGCAGGGCCCTGCGATTTCTCAACGTGATCTGGGAAAGGTCCTGAAAAAGCTTAATAGTTTCCCCATTAAACACAATTTGTTCATTCCGGCATGCTCTGTACATGATCTCTTCCTTAAGACTGAAGTTCTGTAGGTAGCAAGTGATGTCCCGGGGAGGGAGGGTATCAGGGCCTCTGTGTGCTCGCACAAACTCTATGGCAGTGTCATCTGGTCTCTCTAAGAGGCTGTTAAAAACCCTCTGTAGGACTGAAGTGATTTGGTCAGCCATGATGGATTCCGGGATACCCCAGACCCTGATATTGCAGTGTCTCCCTCTATTATCAAGGTCCTCAAGGTGCCTATTCATTTCAATAAAATGTAGGGCATGCGAACTGGCCACACAGTCTAAGCGATCGATTGCCTTGTCCCTCTGCCTCCCCTCAGTCTCTGCAGTGGCCATCTTGTCCTGCAAGACCAGCAGACTAGATTTCAAGTCAGTGATGGCTGCTGAAAAGGATGCCTTGATATCCGCAGCAAACACTGACATGTCCTCATATGTGAGGGGGTGCCGGGTGTGGGAGTATCCCCTACCTTCATCCTCCACTGCAGACTGTGAATCCTCACTGAGATCGGCGTCCACGTATGCCGCGCCATCTTGCTTCCAGCTGAGGCCCTCAGGGTGGCTGTTTGATTTTTAAAGATTTCGGATATGTTCCTGCTGGCACCTGCCACCGAAGATCTGCGGGAGCGAGTATGGTGTGTTAGTCGGCTTTGCCTGCTTATGATCAGGTTTCCCTGGCGCAGTAAGATGGGCATAGACCGCGGGTCCGTCGGAGCTCTCTGATTATGCTGCCATCTCCGTCACTCGTCAGGCCACACCCGCGCACCATGTTTCTAGGACACGGTGCAACCCCGATCTCTGTAAAGACCCAATTACGCGGCTCTTTAACCATGTGTCCAATCACAGTCGGTCACATGTAAATGCGGAAGTGCCGGAAATTGGCTCTCATCGCCTCATACTGACAGAGTGTGCAGTGAGGAGAGCCGATCTGTGGCATCTCCTCGCAGGGGACAGGCAATCAAGGCATTGATTATCAGTGCTCTGATTACAGTAATGATCCCCAACAATGGATCAACAAGTTTTCACTTGTCTGTCTACAGGTAAATCTGTAGCTTTTAACCAGTTGTATTTTTGGGAGCCTTTTCACTGATTTGAAGCTTGCTATTTTTCTACATATCACTCCAATGTATCTGTTTTCTCCAATAGCTAATGGATGTTTAGTTAAAGCAGGAAACAAAACCCCAACTACATTGTCCCTGCACAGGTCACCGGTGTTGCCAACAGTATATTTAAATATGCTTGTCTTGAATTGCCATTTATACATGAACTTTTCCTGTTGGTTTAAATATTAAAGAGGAAGTAAACCCTGATGAGTTTAATTCCTCTTTGATTCCCTGCAAAGGTAAAGCATAATGGACTACTATGCATCGCATAGTAGTCCATTATGTGTCACTTACCTGACACAGGAGCCAGCGAAGTCACCGCTGTCCCCTGTAGTCCGGCGCATCCATCTTCTCGCTGGGTCTCGCTGCTCCGCCGCTGTCATTTGGCAAAGCCGTGATGACGTCACTCCCGCGCATGCGCAAGGGAGCCGCCACGCGCGGCATCTTCATCGTTGACGGTGCTGTGCTCAGTGCGCCTGCACGCCGCTGTCTACAGGGGATGCGCCGTAGACAGCGGTGCCTGTCTTTCGGCAAATATCTCCTAAACCGTGTAGGTTTAGGAGATATTTCTTGGACCTACAGGTAAGCCTTAATCTAGGCTTACCTGTAGGTCAAAGTGTGTTGTAAGTGTTTACAACCACTTTAAGCAAAATTGTGAACGTAAATCCACTCCCTTGGCTGAGGAGCAACCCCACACATGAATGGTATCAGTATGCTTTAATGTTGGCATGACACGCGACTGATGGTAGCGCATACCTTTTCTTCTTTGAACAAGGTTTTTTTCTGGAACAATCAGAAAAGGGATTCTTCAGAGAAAATTACTTTACCCCAGTCCTCAGCAGTACAATTCATGTACCTTTTGCACAATATCCACATGTCCTTGATGTTTTCCTTGCAGAGAAGTGGCTTCTTTGCTGCCCTTCTTGACACTAGGCCATCCTCCAAAAGTCTTCACCTCACTGTGCATGCAGATGCACTCACACCTGCCTGCTGCCATTCCTGAACAAGCTCTGTACTGGTGGTGCCCCGATCCCGCAGCTGAATCCACTATAGGAGACAGCCCTGGTGCTTGCTGGACTTTCTTGAGCACCCTGAAGTTTTCTTCACAAATGCAGTGGAAATATTTTTTTATGAACACTCTTCATAACATTCTTTAGTATATGCAAATTGTCATCATAAAAAATGAGGCAGCAAACTTTGCAAAAATGAATATTTGTGTGATTCTCAAAACTTTTGGCCATGGCTGTATACAGTATGTGATTCTGCACAGGAGAGCTGCCCTGTAGCAGTAAAACTACTATAGGCTGGTCTCATAATAGTTCATGAACAAATATTTTATAAGATCAGTCATATAGTTTGTACACCACTCAGAGCTGCTGCATCTTTTAGTGAAGGTAATAGTTAATAGACATTGTTCCCAGATATCTCTTAGGCGGCGTACACACGGGCGGACTGTCTGCCCAAACTAAGTTCGTCAAACAGTCCGCTCAAACTTTTGAATGAACAAACTTGCCCACACACGGCACTTTTTGAGCGGACTAATACGGCAAACTAAGTTCGTCGTACTAAGTCTGCGCAACTTTTGAAATGAACGGACTCGCCCACACACGCGGAGGACAGTCCGCTCATTTCGAGCGCGTGTCAAGGTAGGCGGGGCCCGCGACGGAGACGTCGCGGGCTCCGCCGCCTGGAATGTAATTAAAGGGGAACCCCAACGCCGAAAAAAAATCGGCGTGGGGGTCCCCCCCAAGTTTAAAACAGACCCTTGTCCGAGCACGCTACCCGGCCGGCCAGGAAAGGGGGGCGAGCGAGCGCGCCCCCCCTTCTGAGCCGTACCAGGCCGCGTGCCCTCAACATGGGGGGTGCCTTGGGGAAGGGGGGGCCGCGCGCCCCCCCCCCACCCCAAAGCACCTTGTCCCCATGTTGATGAGTACAAGGGCCTCTTCCCGACAACCCTGGCCGTTGGTTGTCGGGGTCTGCGGGCGGGGGGCTTATCGGAATCCGGGAGCCCCCTTTAATAAGGGGGCCCCCGGATACCGGCCCCCCACCCTATGTGAATGAGTATGGGGTACAATGTACCCCTACCCATTCACCTGTAAAATAAAAGTACCCAAAAAAAAACACAACACACGAGATAAAATATTTTATTGCACAGCTCCGGGGGTCTTCCGTCTTCGGGGGTCTTCTCGCCGGACTCCTCCACTATCTTCTTGTAGCTCTTTTGCTAGCGGAGGAGTCCGGCTTTCTTCCTCCCCGCCGCCGGCCTCTTCTCCCGACTTCGGGGGTCTTGTCCCCCTCTTCGGTTCTTCTGCCGGGCCACCGCGTCTTCTTATAGCTCTTTTACAGGCGGTGGCCCAGTCTTCTGTCGCCGCTGTCGCCGCCTTCCGTTCTTCTTCTTCTTCTTCTCCAGGAGATGTTGACAGGACGCTCTCTCCGGCCGGAATGCCAGAGCCGCGCTGTGCGGCCACTTATATAGTGACAATGGGGCGGTGTCACATGGTATATGTCACATGGGTTGGTCACATGGGTTGATGTCACATGGGGACTATGACATCGTAAGGGGGCGGGGTCACCATGTGACCAACCCATGTGACATATACCATGTGACACCGCCCCATTGTCACTATATAAGTGGCCGCACAGCGCCGCTCTGGCATTCCGGCCGGAGAGAGCGTCGTGTCAACATCTCCTGGAGAAGAAGAAGAAGAAGAACGGAAGGCGGCGACAGCGGCGACAGAAGACTGGGCCACCGCCTGTAAAAGAGCTATAAGAAGGCGCGGTGGCCCGGCAGAAGAACCGAAGAGGGGGACAAGACCCCCGAAGTCGGGAGAAGAGGCCGGCGGCGGGGAGGAAGAAAGCCGGACTCCTCCGCTAGCAAAAGAGCTACAAGAAGATAGCGGAGGAGTCCGGCGAGAAGACCCCCGAAGACGGAAGACCCCCGGAGCTGTGCAATAAAATATTTTATCTCGTGTGTTGTGTTTTTTTTTGGGTACTTTTATTTTACAGGTGAATGGGTAGGGGTACATTGTACCCCATACTCATTCACATAGGGTGGGGGGCCGGTATCCGGGGGCCCCCTTATTAAAGGAGGCTCCCGGATTCCGATAAGCCCCCCGCCCGCAGACCCCGACAACCAACGGCCAGGGTTGTCGGGAAGAGGCCCTTGTCCTCATCAACATGGGGACAAGGTGCTTTGGGGTGGGGGGGCCGCGCGGCCCCCCCTTCCCCAAGGCACCCCCCATGTTGAGGGCACGCGGCCTGGTATGGCTCAGGAGGGGGGGCGCGCTCGCTCGCCCCCCTTTCCTGGCCGGCCGGGTAGCGTGCTCGAACAAGGGTCTGTTGTGGACTTTGGGGGGACCCCCATGCCGATTTTTTTCGGCGTTGGGGTTCCCCTTTAAGTCCATACCAGGCGGCGGGGCCCGCGAAGTCTCCTTCGCGGGCCCCGCCTACCTGGAGACGCGCTCGAAATGAGCGGACTTTTCTCCGGGCGGGAACAGTTCGCTCATTTCGAAAGTACAGCGGACTGGCCCACACACGGGCGGACTGTCCACTCAAACCAAGTTTCAGCGGACAGTTTTACGGAAATTCCGTAAGACTTTGTTCGTCAGACTGTCCGCTGAAACTGTCCGCTGAAGCCCACACACGAGCGGACTGTCCGCTGAAACACTGTTCAGCGGACAAAGTTGGGCGAACAGTCCGCCCGTGTGTACGCGGCCTTAGGGTTACAGAACTCCTACCCTATATTATGGAGAAGAGGGGGACCTATAGTAGTCCTTTCTTATGCTGATAACTCATGTTTGCATTTGATACATTATGGTGAGTATGTGTTGTCAGCCAAGGACAGGAACTCTTTAACCGGTGGAATCACCAGTTGAAATAAAAAAAAATAAAAAATAAAAAATAATGAAGCCACCATGTCTAAGAACTCCAAAAATATAAATGTCCATTCTTGAGATACATTTAAAGATTGTTTTATCCATAATATTTGTTTATTTATGTAAACGATTTTTGAGGTTATAATTGTTTTTGGTACATTGTTTTGTTATTTTTAAGTTGTGGTCTTCCCCTAAATAACTTGTGGAAGCTGTGGTTTTTGTACTTTTTAACCAGAAAAAAAACTGAAACAGTTCAGTACACTTAAGACATATACCACTTTTAAAATGTAGAACAAAGGAAAAACCCTATTGATGGGACTTTAAAGGCACAGCAGTCACATAGTATATCAGATGCTGTGCCTTTAACCACTTGACCACTGGGCACTTAAACCCTTCCTAACCAGACCAATTTTCAGCTTTTGGTGCTCTCACATTTTGAATGACAATTAGTCATGCAACACTGTAACTATATGACATTTTTGTCCTTTTTTTCCACACAAGTAGAGCTTTCTTTTGGTGGTATTTGATCACTGCTGTTTTTTTTATTTTTTGCGCTATGAAATTTTAGAAATTGGTCATTTTTCTTCATATATTTTGGGAAAAATTTATACCGCTGCATATCTTTGGTAAAAAATAACCCAAATTGGTGTATATTATTTGGTCCTTGTGAAAGTTATAGAGTCCACAAGCTATGGTGCCAATCTCTGAAAATGTATCACACCTGAGGTACTGACGGCCTCTCTCATTTCTTGAGACCCTAACAAGCCAGGAAAGTACAAATACCCCCCAAATTACCCCCTTTTTGGAAAGTAGACATTCCAAGGTGTTCAAAATTTTGAACATGTCATTTTTTCCTACAAGTTTTTTGAAAATGTGTAAAGTAAATGAAAACGCATTTTTTTTACACAACGTTGTCCATTTACACAATATTTCTAGCACATGTACATACCAAAAATTACACCCCAAAATAGATTCTCCTTCTCCTCCTGTGTGAGACTTTTCCACAGCGTGGCCACATACAAAGAACCAACATGCAGGGAGCATCATCAGGTGTTCTAGGGACATAAGTTTCAAATCTAATTTGACAACCTATTACACTTTTGTGAGGCATGGATGATAACTGATGTGGCATGGATGAGCATAAATGGGGATGGCTGAGCATGAATGAGTATGGCCGGGTACAGCTGAGTAGGGGTGAGTATGGCTGAGTATGGCTGGGTATAGATGAGGTGGCTGAGTACGGCTGAGTATGGCTGGGTATGACTGAGTATGGCTGGGTATGGCTTAGTACAGCTGGGTACGGCTGAGTATGGATGGGTATGGCTAATTATAAATGGGGTGGATGGGATGGCTGAGCATGGATGGATGGATAGATGAGTATTGCTGAGGATGGATGGATGAGTATGCTGAGTATGGATGAGGATGGATGAGTATGCTGAGTATGGATGGGTGAGCATGGATGGATGGATGAATATGCTGAGTATGGATGGGTGAGCATGGATGGATGGATGAGTATGCTGAGTATGGATGGATAAGTATGCTGAGTATGGATGGATGAGCATGGATGGATGGATGAGTATGCTGAATATGGATGGATGAGTATGCCCAGTATGGATGGATGAGTATGCTGAGCATGGATGGATGAATGTGCTGAGTATGGATGGGTGAGCATGGATGAATGGATGGGTATGCAGACTATGGATGGGTATGCTTAGTATGGCTGGGTGAATGGGTATGCAGAGTATGGATGGGTATGCATGGCTGAGAATGGATGGATGGAAGGATTTGTCACATATCAGTTCTGTGGGCACTACACATGTAGCCCACAGCGCTGCTGCCACCAATCTCTCCCCTCTCTGCTCACACTGGATGGAGAGGTGAAAGAGGAAATGTATATCACGCCGGTTTGTTTACATGTGATCGCTCCATCATTTGACTGAGCAATCACGTGGTAAACTGGCGCTATCAGTGGCCGTTTACCATGATCTGTGATGCGCCGTGTCCTCTGGACCCGGTGGTCATGGATGTGTTTGAGTGCGTGCCTCAGGGGGCACTCAAGAGCAGGATTCTGGGAAGACGTCCTGTAGCCGTCATTTGGCTATGGGCCAGTTGTTAAGTCCCACCAATAGTTTTTTTTTTCTTTGTTCTATATCTGAAGAGGGATGTGGCACTCAGGAGAGTAGTATCACCATGAATCTAGATACTTGATACTAAATGTAGGCCATGATCTGCACTAAATTCTTACTGCCCTACTTAAGTGAACATCTGCTTTGCCCAAGTAGGGGAAACCAATACATTCACTTTAATATCACTTCCTACTCAGAAAAAAGTTGCAATTCCTTACAATTATACTTGCTCTGGGTCAGTAACCCAAAGTTTTGAAACTGAAGCTTATGCTGTTTCAGAAGGAAAGGTTAGCAATGGAAGTCAACATATTTTTCTCTTGACAGAGTGACATGAATTAACATTACTGATACAACTTAGTAGACTTGTGCACAACGGAAAATTTAGTTTAGTTTCGGTTCGTTGTCATTCGTAAAATACATAATTTTGCTCTGTTATATTCGTTATGTTACGTTAATAAGTTTTCGGATAATTTGTTATTATTCGTAGAGTGTCGAATTCATTTGTTCGTATTAGTTGAAACTCGCTATTTATGTATGTATAGACATTCGTGATAATGATTCGTAGTTTGGAAAGTCGTTTGTTTATTGAATCTTTTAACACACACAATGACAATGTCTCTTCTCCTCGTCTCAAATACAATACAACACCCTTCTAACTCAGTTCTCAGGAATGCACTTTGCCAGTAATCCATCCTTAGCTGATTGGACTATAAGATTTACTTTGAGCTGAACTTTTGTTTCATTAGATCTTTAAAGAATTACCGAATCATGCCGAATTCATTCAAATTCATTCGGAATGTCTGAAAGATGCAAAATTCGGCCGAATTTAGATTCATTACGAAACGAATTGCACAAGCCTACAACTTAGTAAGTTTTCTTTTTAACTTTGAATGCAGACTGGGCAGTCAACAAAATGCACTGCGTTTGGGTGCACGGCTGGCCATGGAGCAAGATGGATGCTTGATACCTCAGCTCTGCTCACTCGTGGGACAAACAGCAACTCACAACATCTAATCCTAACATATCCCCCTCTCTGTCACACCGGAGGGGAGAAGAACCCCCGGGCACACAATCGGCATATCCAGGAGCAGAAATACAAGCCTCCACAAGCCTCGCCGCCTCACTGATTACTTCGGGAGAGCCGACATGCTGACTGGCAAAGATGGTGCCAACATGGGCCGCACGCTTCTTCACCAGACACCAGGGGCTCACAGGAACACCTTGCCTACCCTGAGGAGATGGACAGCATAGCCCCAGAAGCAGAATCTTTTCAGCCTTCACCCACTGATCGAGGTAACAGAGCTGCTCAGTCCCCAGACCTCTCCCCTGCTAAAGCTCCCCTGCTTAAGAAGCAGCACTGGGATCCCCCAGCAACTACAGGCCCTGAACTACTACGCTCTGACTTACTAGCCACTCTGGCTGCTTCTGACCAGCCAGCATCCAAAAACACAGTCAAACTTTTGCTACTGTCACTACAAAATAATATACGCAAATTACTATCATCAATCTCCATGCTATATTGCAGAAATGCAGTGGAAGACTGCACTGATGATATTGAAAAACAGCTCACTGAGCACACTGCAGTCTATAACAAAATGGCGGATGCCCATGATCACCACGCAAAGGAGATTCAATATCTGTAAGCCAAAGTCACAGATTTAGAAGGCCGCTCAAGGAGGAATAAAATCCCCCAGAACTGATCCCCTACATCCAACAACTATTCCTCGCATGTATCCCTCAACTGCACCAAACTGATATGGTTATTGACCGGACACATCAAATTGTCAAACCTAGCCACCTCCCTGCGTCTGTGCCTAGAGACATACTAGCATGCATCCTTTTCTTCCAAGTGAAAGAAAAGATCATGGTGGCTGCAAGATCCACCTCCCTACTACCTGACCCTTACTCTCCTGTGTCCCTGTACGAGGACATCTCTGCTGCCACAGCTAAAAAAATGGAGAGAATTCTCGCAGACCACTGCTATCCTCAGGAAGCACAACATCCCATACAAATGGGTCTTTCCTACCAAACTGGTAGTCATGTACCAGAACCAGATCACCAACATCTTTACTCCCAAAGAAGGAATCAAGCAAATGCCTAATCACCTCACCACCGCCTGAACCACTACTTTAGCGGCCCCCAACATCCACTCAAGACCCCAGGTGCCATGCACCTGCTAACACCCACAGGTAAAGACTTTCTAATTCTCCTCTCCCTTAAACCAGCAGGTGCCCCTTCGACATTTTTGATGTATAAAAATTTTTGATGCATGGTTCTCGGGTATACGGATCAATTGGTCCAAATCGGTACCATTAGATGTCAGGGCGACGGGTCTCGAGCCTCGGCTGTCGCTGCGTTGGGTTGAGGAATTTACTTACCTGGGCATTAAGGTGACAAGGGACCTCCAATCGTACCACCATCTGAATGTCCGCCCCCTGGTGCAGCAGCTGAGGGATCATTGTGCCAGGTGGACCTCTCTCCCTTTGAATTTATTGGGACGAATTAGTATTTTTAAAATGGTTTATCTACCCAAATTTCTCTATTTCTTTTGTAACTGTCCGGTGGGCCTGCCCCGCTCTCTCTTTAGGGAATTGGATGGCTACTTGGGAGGGTTTCTATGGCAGGGTTCCCCCCCTAGATTGGCCAAGGCTACGTTGCAGATGCCGGTCAGTAGAGGGGGGCTGGCGATGCCCAACCTGCTGTTGTACTATTGGGCGGCCAAGCTAATCACGGTGCGATGGTGGCTGGAGGGGAACAGGGGGAACGCTGCAGCTCGTTTGGAGGCAGTTCTGGTGAGTCCCCTGGTGGAGCTGGGGGGGGTGCTACATTCAGGAGCGACACATCGCCCTGCACTTGCGGGTCCCACTAGGTCAGTGGTGCAGATCTGGAGGGCCGTGGTGATGCGATTCCCTGGCTCTGGTAGGTGGTGCCCCCGCTGTCCCTTGTGGGGTAACCCGCTGCTTCCCCACTTCAGAACCATCCCGGACCCGCAGCTGTGGATTAGGTACGGTATTAGGACTCTGGGGGATGTAATTTCCAATGGGGCTCTGGTCCCTTTTCCGGGGGCTGGTGGAGAGGCATGCTGTACCTGGTAGTATGCTTTTTCGGTATTGGCAGTTGCGGCATGCCTTTCGGGCTCAGTTTCCGGAACCGCCTATCCTTGAACTTGATGCACTTGAGGACCTCCTGGCGCAAGACTCGCTTAGGAAGCCCCTCTCGGAATTATACTCAGTTCTGATCAATAGCTCGTCCTCCAGGCTGGAAACTCTGTGGGACAAATGGAGGGGGGACATTCCAACTCTAGATAGGGAGGACTGGGAGGACTGCCTGGAGGAGAGTGTTAGGCTGTTAATATCTTCTAAGGATCGGTTGATACAAACGAAGGTCTTACATAGGATACACTTCATGCCTCAGAGGCTACACAGAGTGTATCCGGACAGGTCTCCGCTCTGCCCTAGATGCCACTCCTGTGAGGGCTCCTTCTTGCATATGTTCTGGACGTGTCCACGTATCTTGCAGTATTGGTCTGCGGTGATGGACTGTATTAATGAGCGGCTCCAGCTGAGTGTCCCACTGACGGCTGAGCTGGCTCTCCTGGCCATACATGATGATATACAGAGGCCCAGACCCACCAAAACTTTGATCTCGTTATTACTATTCTATGCCAAAAAGCAAATTCTTCTCAAGTGGATCTCGCCTCTTCCACCTACTAGGAGGGCCTGGAAAAAGGCTGTAGATGATGTACTACCTATGTATAAATTGACTTATGCTAGTAGGGGCTGCCCGCAAAAATTTACAAGGGTATGGCAACCGTGGGTGGGTTCTGCAGAGTAACCGATCTTGTTTTATCTTCTTTCTATTGTCCCTTATCTGGGGGTATGACTTTGGTATTGATCTGCTGACTGGATCTGTGGTTTTTCGCTCTGTTATGTGTCATACCTTGCATCTGTGCTGTATACTATTTCATATACTGCTTGTAATTGCTTTGCTCTTTTACTAATAAAGACCAACCTTTTTGTTAAAAAAATAAAAATAAATTTTTGATGCATTATCACATCTCAATATTGTCCCTAATGAGCGTACCACTAAGTACACTTTTACTCTTTCCCCCGAGAAGGAAAAGTGCCAAGAACTTAACAGTTCTTTTGTTACCTCCCTTTTTTCCACTTTAATAGATTTACCTTTGTTTCTTACAGGTTTTACGTATTGCAATACTATACTTTTGGTTAACTTTAGATTAGTGGCTTCATTTTGCCTACTGTGTTATGCCATTAGACGTCTACCCCCACCCACATCTTTGCATAACAACTAGAAGTGATAACCCTATACCCTCACCCTGCTACCCACATCTCAATATGTCAATCACCTTAACTTGCATTAATGCAAAAGGTCTAAAATCCCCTTACAAAAGAAGTTTGCTGTGGAAAGAAGCAATAGCCCACACCCCTGACATATTATGTGTACAGGAAACTCACTTTGCTTCCAGCAAACCCCCCTTCCGTTCCCACAAACAATACCCACACTGCTACTTCGCCAACTCCACCAAGAAAAAGGCAGGGGTTATGCTTGCCATATGCTCCACGGTTTCATTCCAACCATTCCACACTGAAATAGACCCTGATGGCAGATTCATAATCTTAAATGCCACTGTCAACAACCATACAATTACCATTGATAACATTTATTCCCCCAATACCAATTAACACCACTTCTACAAAACCATACTGAAGAAGCTGGAACCTTTCAAACAAGGCCCCTTCATTATATGTGGTGGCTTCAACAAAATTGTTTATGACTCGCTAGACACTTTTAATGCTGCCCGTAAATGCTCCCCCTTTCTTTCCTCCCTGCTCCATTTGGAAGCCCTATATGACCCCTGGATAGGGATGAGCTTCGTGTTCGAGTCGAACGTAAGTTCGACTCGAACATTGGTCGTTCGTGCGTTCGCCGAATTCCGAACGTTTGGGCCGTTCGCGGCAAAATTCGTGTGGCCCACAATGCACTGAGATGGCGCAATGCATTGCTGGCTCACGATTGGCCAAGCATGCACTGTGACCCCGCATGCTTGGCCAATCGCAGCGCCAGCAGCGAGAAGAGCCATGGTTGGCCACAGGCATCCTGCCTGTGGCCAATCATAGCTCAGGCTGTGTAGTGCATGCCCCACACTATATAAGGCCGCCTTTGAGGCGGCCTCGTGTAGTGTGTTAGTTAGCATCTGAAGCAGTGGGTGTTCTGTGTACCTTCAACACAGTTACACACCAATCGTTTTTGGCTGATTTACTATCTTGCTCTTGTGTAGTGGTTAATGTCTGTGCCCTGACCGCAGTATACACCACTATATTCACCTCACCTATATAGCTAGTGATCTAGCTTTAATAATAGAGCTTGCAGTCAGTAGTGTTAGTGCGTGCTGTCTGCGTGCTCTGTACCCAGTACATACCACTATATCCACCTACATAGCTGTTCTCTATTTGAGCCCAATTGCCATCTGCAGGAGTTATTGGAAGTTGTGTGTGCTTCCAGCACAGCACAGCACAGTATACATCTGTATATACCCCTTTAACTCTGCTGTTTTCTGGTTATTGTCTGCGTGCCCTGACCGCAGTTTACACCGTGATATTCACCTCACCTATATAGCTAGTGGTCCATCTTTAACAATAGCGCTTGCAGTCAGTAGTGTCACTCAGGAGATAGTGCGTGCTGTCTGCGTGCTCTGTACCCAGTACATACCGCTATAATCCACCTACATAGCTGTTCTCTATTTGGGCCCAATTGTCATCTGCAGGAGTTATTGGAAGTTGTGTGTGCTTCCAGCACAGCACAGTATACATCTGTATATACCCCTTTAACTCTGCTGTTCTATAAAAAAGGCATCTGCAGGAGTTAGTGGGTGTTGTGTGCCTACAGCACAATATAAACTACCCAACTACTGTTTTACCCAACTCCCTTCAGACCATTACCATGTCTGGAAGGCCAGCAAGGAGAGGCAGACAAGCGCGAGCCGATAAAAGAGGGCAAGCAGGCTCTCTGTCTAGAGACAACAGTGCTGGTCGTGGACGCGGTGCATTGTCATCAGCACGTGGCCATGGGACATGCTTGTCCTTCTTTTCTGCAGCTGGACATGTTGAACCGCAACATGCCAACGACTTGGTAGAGTGGATGACCAAGCCCTCTTCATCCTCCTCATCCTCTCTCACCCAGTCTCAGGGTAGTAGCAAAGCAGCTGCCAACGCATCGTCTTCCCTCCTCTCAATGTCATCATCAGTGACTCCTTCCCTAGACCCACCACGTCCTCCTGAGGAGTCTCCTGAACTCTTTGAGCACAGTGTTGGGTACATGCTCCAGGAGGATGCCCAGTGTTTGGTGGGCTCTGATGATGACACTCAGCTAGAGGAAGGCAGTAGCGTGAGCGCAGAGAGAGAGGATGCTCAAGAAGCACAGCAATCTGGCAGTCATGTTCCACAAGCTGCAGCATACTGCCAGGTTTGCTACAGCGATGAAGAGGGAGGGGATGATGAGGGCACTGACTCCACGTGGGTGCCTGGAAGGAGGGAGGAGGAGGAGGAAGAGGAGGAGGAGGAGGAGGCACATGTCCAACGAGGCAGGATGCCCTCCGGGGGCCAGCTTAGGGGCAGCACACCGACTGAATCACACCGTAGAGCTCCGCCTGCGCAGAGCGCTTCCTCTGCGCGTTATTCTAAAAGTTCTTTAGTGTGGGCCTTTTTTGAGACGACTGCATCAGATCGCACCGCTGCTATTTGCAACATATGTCTCAAGCGTATCTCACGTGGCCAAAACATCAGCCGCTTGGGCACCACATGCTTGACCAGACATATGTTGACCTGCCATGCAGCTCGTTGGCAAGCGTACCTCAAAGACCCACACCAAAGAACAAAGCGGACCTCTCCTTGCTCCTCATCAGCTGGCATCTCCAACCCCACTAGACCTTCAGTCCTCTCTGAAACCTGCTCTGAGAGGAATGAAGGTGTAGAATTAGGTGTGTCACAGCCAAGTGCTTCCGGGAACTCTGCTAGTGGTACATCCACGTCCGATTATAGCAGGCAAATGTCCCTGCCCCAGCTGCTGGACCGGCGGAAGAAATTTACTCCCAGCCATCCACATGCCCAGCGGTTGAATGCTAGCTTGGCTAAATTGCTAGCACTTCAACTGCTGCCTTTTCAGTTGGTAGACTCGGCCCCCTTCCGTGAGTTTGTACAATGTGCGGTTCCTCAGTGGCAGGTCCCCAAACGCCACATTTTCTCACGGAAGGCGATTCCGGCTCTCTACCGGCATGTGGAAGGCAATGTCCTTGCCTCGCTGGACAGGGCGGTCAGCGGTAAGGTGCATATTACCGCTGACTCATGGTCCAGCAGGCATGGACAGGGACGTTACCTGTCTTTCACGGCCCATTGGGTCACTCTTCTGGCTGCTGGGAAGGATGCAGGACAAGGTGCAGTAGTGTTGGAGGTTGTTCCGCCACCACGCCTCCAAAATGCTACTATTGGTTGTGACACACCTCTCTCCTCCACCCCCTCCTCTTCTTCTTCCTCCATGGCCTCTTCCAGTGCTCTGTCCTCAGAACCAGCGGTGCTCCGTAGCCGTTCCAGGGGCTACGCAAGTACGCAGGCAAAACGATGCCATGCCGTGCTTGCGCTGGTTTGTTTGGAGGACAGGAGCCACACTGGGGCGGATGTTTTGTCAGCTCTGCAGGGGCAGGCCGAGAGGTGGTTGACGCCACGCCAGCTTAAGCCAGGAATGGTGGTTTGCGACAATGGCACCAACCTCCTCTCCGCCCTCCGACAGGGACAACTGACCCATGTGCCCTGTGTAGCTCACGTCCTTAACCTGGTGGTGCAGCGGTTCTTGGGCAATTACCCCGGCTTACATGATGTCCTGAAGCAGGCCAGGAAAGTCTGTGTGCATTTCCGCCGATCATTTAATGCCTGTGCTCGGCTGGCTGAGCTCCAAAAGGAGTTGAACCTGCCCAAGAACCGCCTTATATGTGACATGCCCACCAGGTGGAACTCAACATTGGCCATGCTGCAGCGGCTGCACACGCAGCAGAGGGCCATCAATGAGTACCTGTGCGACTACGGCACCAGGACAGGGTCAGGGGAGCTTGGTTTTTTCTCACCACGCCAGTGGGGCATGATCAGGGATGCATGCACTGTCCTGTCACCGTTTGAGGAGGCCACAAGGATGGTGAGCAGTGACAGTGCATGCATCAGTGACACTGTACCTCTTGTCCACCTCTTGGAGCATACGCTGCGTGGAATAATGGACAGGGCACTTGAGGCAGAACAGAGGCAGGAAGAGGAGGACTTCCTTGCCTCTCAAGGCCCCCTTTATCCAGACAGTGTTCCTGCTGTGCCACCCATCACACAGGAAGAGGGTGAGGAGGAGGAAGAGGAGGAGGAGGATGATTGTGTCAGCATGGAGGTGGAGGCTGGCACTCAGCATCAGCATCAGCAGCAGCAGTCTTATAGGGATGATTTACAGTCCCAAGAAACACGTGGACTTGTACGTGGCTGGGAGGAGGTAGCTGCGGATCATGTTGTCCTTAGTGACCCAGAGGACTCCGGACCGAATGCCTCAGCTGACCTACGCTGCATGGCCTCCCTGATCCTGCAAAGCCTGCGGAAGGATCCTCGTATTCTTCGGATCAAGGAGAGGGACCAGTACTGGCTGGCCACTCTCCTTGATCCACGGTACAAGGGTAAGGTTGCCGACCTTATCTTGCCATCGCAGAGGGAGCAGAGGATGAGACATCTCCGGGAGGCCTTGCAGAAAGCTCTGTGCAACGCGTTCCCAGAGACTGGGAGGTCACAAACTCCTGGTCCTGGACAACGTGTTGCTGAGGCATCAGTCAGAAGGAGCGGTGGAGAAGGTGGCCGTCTGACTGATGCTTTCAGACAATTTTTTAGTCCGCAGCCCCAAGGTATGATTGGTTCCAGCACCCATCGCCAGCGTCTAATTTACATGGTGCAGGAATACCTAGGGGCAAGGTCAGACTTGGACACCTTTCCCACTGAAAATCCTCTGGCTTACTGGGTCTTGAGGATGGATCACTGGCCAGAGCTTGCACAGTATGCAATTGAGCTACTGGCCTGTCCTGCATCCAGCGTTCTTTCGGAACGCACCTTCAGTGCTGCTGGTGGCTTTGTTACCGATCACAGGGTGCGCCTGTCCACCGAATCAGTTGATCGACTGACCTTCATCAAGATGAATCAGTCTTGGATCACCCACAGCTACCAAGCACCTGAAGCTGATGTAACCGAAGAATTTTTTTTGAAATACCACATCCCTTCAAGACTGCCTATGCTGATGCTGAGTGACTGTCCTGTTATGTTGATTGTCTATCCTCTTCCTTATCCGCTGATATGTTGGAAGAACATTTTTGGTTCTGGGTGATGCCAGCAGCCCAATTTTTCTGCCCCTGTTTAACAGGGGCGTTTAATTACAATTTTTGATGCAATGCTTTGCAGCAGGGCTAATTCCTGCAATAAAACTAGAGTATATGGCAGAGGTTGGAGTGTGGTGGCACCAGCACCAGTGCGTAAGGCCCAATTTTTCTGCCCCTGTTTAACAGGGGCGTTTAAGTACAATTTTTGATGCAATGCTTTGCAGCAGGGCTAATTCCTGCAATAAAACTAGAGTATATGGCAGAGGTTGCAGTGTGATGGCACCAGCACCAGTGCCTAAGGCCCAATTTTTCTGCCCCTGTTTAACAGGGGCGTTTAAGTACAATTTTTGATGCAATGCTTTGCAGCAGGGCTAATTCCTGCAATAAAACTAGAGTATATGGCAGAGGTTGCAGTGTGATGGCACCAGTGCCTAAGGCCCAATTTTTCTGCCCCTGTTTAACAGGGACATGTAATTACAATTCTTGATATAATATTTCACAGGAGGGCCCCTTCCTGTGCCCACCCAGAGTAACGGTGAGGACTTATAGTGTTGTGGCACCAGCACCACAACCACCAAAGGTCAATTTTTCTACCACTGTTCAACAATGGCATGTAATTACAATTCTTGATATAATCGTTCACAGCAGGGCGCTCCTGCCAAGAGTCACTTTGAGGGCTTACAATGTTGTGGCAAAACCAACACCTTGTTCCGCCATTTCTGCAGAGAATATAGGGCAGGCCCCTACTTTCAAACATCCAACTTACAAACATCAGACAGCAGCAAGTGAGATGAAAAAAGATGGACGACAAAACAAATTATACAGGGGTGATAACCCTTCCCTATGTTTTCCAAAAAGCTTAAAAATAGTTTTTTTGACTGGAGCTACACTTTAAAAATGTACCAGTTGAAAATTACAAACAGATTCAACTTAACACAACAAACCTACACAGTCCCTGTCTTGTCTGCACCGCCTGTATACTGCTGTTCTGAGTATATAGGGCCTGGGGGCCACACGCATTTCCTTTTTTTAATATGGGTACGGGGTTCCCCTTAATATGCGTACAAGACCCAAATAGGCTGGTAATGGGCAGGGAGGGCTACCCATGCCATTTTTCTGAATGATTTTCAACCATATTGCAGGAACCAGATATAACATTAAAACCGCAAGCAGTTTTAAATGGTGTTATTTCCGTTTAATGTCATTTTGTGCAGGGACTGTTCTAAACACGGGAAACACGTGGAAATTCACAGGCATACTACAGACACCCCCCAGGCACCATATTTAAAGGAATATTTCACTTTTTTTTTCACTTTAATCGTCATTAAAATCAGTGCTCCCGCCAAAACAGCCATTTTTAAAACTTTTTTTTGCATTGACCCATGTCCCATGAGGCAGGAGTCAGGTCCCCAAACCATTTTTAGGACAATATCTTGCATATTAGCCGTTAAAATTAGCACTTTCCATTTCGAACGTTCGAGTCCCATAGACTTCAATGGGGTTCTAACGTTCGTTACGAACGCGGGGTCCGTTCGAGAGTTCTGGTGCGAACCGAACCGGGGGGTGTTCGGCTCATCCCTACCCCTGGAGATACCTCCATGGCACTGAAAGAGATTGCACCTTCTTCTCACACACAGAGTACACATACTCACAGTTAGATCTCTTTTTACTGACAAACATACTTTACAAATGGTCGAGGAAATTAAAATTGGACTTATTGCGAGGTCTGACCATGCACCCATCTCAATTAGGCTGTTTCCAGCACTCACATACAAAAAAACACCATCTGGAGGCTCAACACCTCTATTATTGCATGCCCACTGTATCAAAAGCAGATCCTATCTGAGTTGCAACAATACAACTAATACTGGGTCAGTTGACAACCCCACCACACTATGGAACATCCATAAGGCCTACATAAGAGGCCTCCTAATTAAGTTGTGAGCCCAAGAGAAAAAACTATATAATACCACCCCGAACAAGCTCCTAGAACAAATACGCACTCTCGAATGAACTAATAAACCCCAACCCTCCGCTTTGCTCAGCTCTGAACTACAAACAGCTAGACAGGCCCTCAGTGATCACCTCCACAAAAACTTTGACTACCACCTTAAAAGCCTCTGCATACAATCTTACTCACAACACTCTCAGAGTTTAGGGATTCCCTTAATACTAATGATAGGAGGATTCACCTTAGCTACAAGGCAAGCCATGACAACTTTTTGTATCTCACAATTTCTGTCAGTGGATATAGTTTTGTCACTTCAAACTTTTTCAACCTTTTTCACACCCACTGACAGAAATTTGTTCATTCCAAATGATAGATGTCTCCATGCCTCTTGGCTTAAGTCTGTACCGAAAAGTCAATACCTGAGATTAAAGGGTAACTGTACCGAACAGAAAGTATTTTTGGCATAGGCACAGGTTCTTACGCAAAGATTTGTGGATAAGGGCTATCCCCTTGAGTCCCTTAATAGCACCCTTGATCAAGTTAAATGTGTTGACAGAATGAATCTACCGAAAGAGAATACTGAAGGTCGTGGGAATAATGCATTCCATAATCTTTTTATTACTAATTTCACTTGTCAACATTCCAATATCAAACACATAGTGAATAAACACTGGCACATTCTCAAGAATGCTAGGGTACTAAAGACCATCCTGCTACACTCACCCCAGGTGGTTTTCAGGGGTGCCTCATCTTGGAAAGATAAACTAGCTCCCAACATCCTTAATCCCCCTACCAAAAGACCTACATTTTTTTCGGAGCTCACTAGTTATTACCAGTGTCTGTTTTCTGAATGGGTGAACTTGAAGAACCACCAGTTTTAGCTTCAGCTATACCTCCAAAAGTTTTGCTATTGAGCCATTCATTACTTGATCCACGGTAGGAGTGGTCTATATGCTTCAGTGCCCGTGTGGCCTGCAGTATGTGGGCAGGACCAAGAGACCTTTGCAAGTATGTCTAAATAAACATACAAATAATATATGTAGAGGGTTCACTAAACACTCTGTGTTAAAATACTCTTATGGCGCATAATAGGGATCCAACAAATACAAATTTTTTAGGTATTGACAAATACAGGCCCCATTGGAGGGGTTGCTGCCTAGTTAGGAGCATCTTTAAATTATAGATGTCATGGGTACACAAGATCAAAAGTTACACCCCTTTTGGTTTGAATATAGATGTTGACAACTCCTTTATTGACAACTTCTAGTGACATTCCTTCTCTCTCCTTTTTATTGACCAGTTTTCCTTTTTATTATTCCTTTTTATAGTTATACATTTTTAAACATATTATGGATTGTATTCCAATTAAATTTGGGCATGTGTACATACCATTATGTAAACCCAATTTGAGTCCTGGGTAGTTGTGTTAACTAAGTTTTTTCCAATTTTGAATTTATTTTCATTTATGTCGACCTATGTGTCATATAAGGATCAACTTTGGTGACACCAGCATCATTTGGGGGCAAATAATTTTCCTATAATTTATACATATTAAGAATTAACTAGATATATATAGTTTACAATGGGAGAGCATTATTGGGCGGCTTTGTATGATTTTGGCATTATTAATTCAGATAATTATGATCAATTTAATTTAACCACTTAATGTTCATTGTTCGACTATTTTTTTAGGTGCCTCTCAATGCACAGTGTATCCAAGTTCCTTGGGCCATTGTAAACCTCTAGTGGATCACATCTGGTGCTGTATGTATCTCATGTCATCCCTTCTGATATCCTGTTTTTATTTATTTGAATGGCAGCCTTTGCATCATTTATGCCTATCAGTAGGAGGTGGATGTTCACAGTGTTTGCCCTTACTGCGTGTGCATTTCATACCCATAGTAGATACTGATTTTCCTTCAATCAAGAGGGTGTCATCTAGCAGTGTTCCGGGACTCAGACCGAGGCTTGGCTATTTGTTTTTTGTATTTAAGCGGTGCGTCAGGACGCTGTCCATACCCCTAGACAACGTTCTTTGAGTGACGAAACATGTAGGGAGTAGCAACGTGCTGTCATCATCGCTTGCGCACCAGTCCCGGAAGCAAACGCGCTGCTATCGAGAGCCGGCAGGCTTGATTTTCTTATTGCTGTATTTACTCTACTAAATTGTACGTGTTTGTCTTTTAAACTTTAATAAATCTAAAAAGTTTTATACTATGCAAGCCTTTTGTTCTTATATGGGGACCCACTGATTGTGTCAACTCTTAGGAGGATAATTACTGCAGAGGTTGACAAGTTTGTTACATGGTACAGATACCCCAGGCTGGGTTATAAGCCACAGGTGCTCCTTGATCTCCTATAATAAGGAATCATATCAATCTATAAGCGGAAGTGCGTGCTCAGGTGGAGGCACTTTTCTATTCCCACTTCCTCTGGGGTGTTTGGATTATGTGTTACTGTGAATGATATATTGATACATCTTGTATGGACTTCCACTTCTGGTCTTTACCAACTATAGACTCGATTGCAACTGGATGCAATGATGGTCACTATTAGGGATGGCCAAACGGTTCGCCCGGCAGTCGTTTCGCTGCAAATTTCGGCTGTTCGCCATTAGGCCGATCGGCTGACTATTGCCGCCGTTCGCCTGGCGGACTTCCGTGTTTACTGTGTAAAAGAACTTTGACCTATGATGACACATCCATCATGGGATACAGGACAGCCAATTGAGACATTACAGCACATGGACACTTGGACATTCCCCCTAACTTATAAATAGACCCGATCCGGCAGCCATTTTACATTCTTTTTTCTGTCACTATAGGGAGAGGTTGCTGTGTGGAGCAGGGAGAGACTGCAGTGACCCAAATCGCTAGCGATTTGGTCCACAAAAGTTCTTTTCAGGACTGGTATAGGTGTTAGGTGTAGTTCAGGATATAGGTTTGAGGCACTGCTGTGCTACTGATTTTTGCAGCAGCCTGTCTTTTGTCAGTGTAGAGAGAGGGACAGGACGCTGTGTGCTGCAGGGACAGTCAGTTTAATCATTAGCTGTTACTATTAGGTCCACAAAAGTGCTAATCAAGTTATTGTTCCAGTAGCCTCTGTTTTGTCAGTTTAAATAGGGACAGACAGGAAGCTGTGTGTGAGGCAGTGAGGGACAGTCAGTTTAATCAGTAGCTGTTACTATTAGGTCCACAAAGGTTCTTTTCAGGACTGGTATGGTTATAGGCTTGTACACGTATAATATTCTTTCTTCCAAATATAGAAAGAATATTATACTTGACTGCTGCCCTTCTGCTGCAGTAGTCCTTTATCAGTATAGGGACTGAGGTACAGTCTGCTAATCATTCACAACCTACTTGTTCCACAAAGATCCTTATAAGGACTGGTAAGGTCTAGGGTACTACAGTACATAGGGTTGAGTGAGGTACAGTCTGATATTCCTTAAGGACTGGTATAGGTCCACAATACATAGGGTTGAGGTGCACTACTGCTGACTGCTGCCCTACTGCTGCAGTAGTCCTTTATCAGTATAAGGACTGAGGTACAGTCTGCTAATCATTCACAACCTACTTGTTCCACAAAGGTCCTTATAAGGACTGGTAAGGTCTAGGGTACTACAGTACATAGGGTTGAGTGAGGTAGAGTCTGCTATTCCTTAAGGACTGGTATAGGTCCACAATACATAGGGTTGAGGTGCACTACTGCTGACTGCTGCCCTACTGCTGCAGTTGTCCTTTATCAGTATAGGGACTGAGGTACAGTCTGCTAATCATTCACAACTTACTTGTTCCACAAAGGTCCTTATAAGGACTGGTAAGGTCTAGGGTACTACAGTACATAGGGTTGAGTGAGGTACAGTCTGCTATTCCTTAAGGACTGGTATAGGTCCACAATACATAGGGTTGAGGTGCACTACTGCTGACTGCTGCCCTACTGCTGCAGTAGTCTTTTATCAGTATAAGGACTGAGGTACAGTCTGCTAATCATTCACAACCTACTTGTTCCACAAAGGTCCTTATAAGGACTGGTAAGGTCTAGGGTACTACAGTACATAGGGTTGAGTGAGGTACACTCTGCTATTCCTTAAGGACTGGTATAGGTCCACAATACATAAGGTTGAGGTGCACTACTGCTGACTGCTGCCCTACTGCTGCAGTACTCCTTTATCAGTAAAGGGACTGAGGTACAGTCTGCTAATCATTCACAACCTACTTGTTCCACAAAGGTCCTTATAAGGAGTGGTAAGGTCTAGGGTATTATAGTACATAGGGCTGAGTGAGGTACAGTCTGCTATTCCTTAAGGACAGGTATAGGTCCACAATACTTAGGGTTGAGGTGCACTACTGCTGACTGCTGCCCTACTGCTGCAGTAGTCCTTTATCAGTATAGGGACTGAGGTACAGTCTGCTAATCATTCACAACCTACTTGTTCCACAAAGGTCCTTATAAGGACTGGTAAGGTCTAGGGTACTACAGTACATAGGGTTGAGTGAGGTACAGTCTGCTATTCCTTAAGGACTGGTATAGGTCCACAATACATAGGGTTGAGGTGCACAAATGCTGCCCTACTGCTGCAGTAGTCCTTTATCAGTATAGGGACTGAGGTACAGTATGCTAATCATTCAAAACCTACTTGTTCCACAAAGGTCCTTATAAAGACTGGTAAGGTATAGGGGACTACAGTATATAGGGTTGAGTGAGGTACAGTCTGCTATTCCTTAAGGACTGGTATAGGTCCACAATACATAGGGTTGAGGTGCACTACTGCTGACTGCTGCCCTACTGCTGCAGTACTCCTTTATCAGTAAAGGGACTGAGGTACAGTCTGCTAATCATTCACAACCTACTTGTTCCACAAAGGTCCTTATAAGGAGTGGTAAGGTCTAGGGTATTATAGTACATAGGGCTGAGTGAGGTACAGTCTGCTATTGCTTAAGGACAGGTGTAGGTCCACAATACATAGGGTTGAGGTGCACTACTGCTGACTGCTGCCCTACTGCTGCAGTAGTCCTTTATCAGTATAGGGACTGAGGTACAGTCTGCTAATCATTCACAACCTACTTGTTCCACAAAGGTCCTTATAAGGACTGGTAAGGTATAGAGTACTACAGTACATAGGGTTGAGTGAGGTACAGTCTGTTATTCCTTAAGGACTGGTATAGGTCCACAATCCATAGGGTTGAGGTGCACTACTGCTGACTGCTGCCCTACTGCTGCAGTCATCCTTTATCAGTATATGGACTGAGGTACAGTCTGCTAATCGTTCACAACGTTCTTTGTTCCACAAAGGTCCTTATAAGGACAGGTAAGGTCTAGGGTACTACAGTACATAGGGTTGAGTGAAGTACAGTCTAGTATTCCTTAAGGACTGGTATAGGTCCACAATACATAGGGTTGAGGTGCACTACTGCTAACTGCTGCCCTACTGCTGCAGTAGTCCTTTATCGGTATAGGGACTGAGGTACAGTCTGCTAATCATTCACAACCTACTTGTTCCACAAAGGTCCTTATAAGGACTGGTAAGGTCTAGGGTACTACAGTACATAGGGTTGAGTGAGGTAAAGTCTGCTATTCCGTAAGGACTGGTATAGGTCCACCATACATAGGGTTGAGGTGCACTACTGCTGACTGCTGCCCTACTGCTGCAGTCGTCCTTTATCAGTATAGGGACTGAGGTACAGTCTGCTAATCATTCACAACCTACTTGTTCCACAAAGGTCCTTATAAGGACTGGTAAGGTCTAGGGTACTACAGTACATAGGGTTGAGTGAGGTACAGTCTGCTATTCCTTAAGGACTGGTATAGGTCCACAATACATAGGGTTGAGGTGCACTACTGCTGACTGCTGCCCTGCTGCTGCAGTAGTCCTTTATCAGTATAGGGACTGAGGTACAGTCTGCTAATCATTCACAACCTACTTGTTCCACAAAGGTCCTTATAAGGACTGGTAAGGTCTAGGGTACTGCAGTACATAGGGTTGAGAGAGGTACAGTCTGCTATTCCTTAAGGACTGGCATAGGTCCACAATACATAGGGTTGAGGTGCACTACTGCTAACTTCTGCCCTACTGCTACAGTGGTCCTTTATCAGTATAGGGACTGAGGTACAGTCTGCTAGTCATTCACAACCTACTTGTTCCACAAAGGTCCTTATAAGGACTAGTTAGGTCTAGGGTACTACAGTACATAGGTTTGAGTGAGGTACAGTCTGCTATTCCTTAAGTACTGGTATAGGTCCACAATACATAGGGTTGAGGTGCACTACTGCTAACTGCTGCTCTACTGCTGCAGTAGTCCTTTATCAGTATAGGGACTGAGGTACAGTCTACTAATCATTCACAACCTACTTGTTCCACAAAGGTCCTTATAAGGACTGGTAAGGTCTAAGGTACTACAGTACACAGGATTGAGTGAGGTACAGTCTGCTATTCCTTAAGGACTGGTATAGGTCCACAATACATAGGGTTGAGGTGCACTACTGCTAACTGCTGCCCTACTGCTGCAGTAGTCCTTTATCAGTATAGGGACTAAGGTACAGTCTGCTAATCATTCACAACCTACTTGTTCCACAAAGGTCCTTATAAGGACCGGTAAGGTCTAGGGTACTACAGTACATAGGGTTGAGTGAGGTACAGTCTGCTATTCCTTAAGGACTGGTATAGGTCCACAATACATAGGGTTGAGGTGCACTACTACTGACTGCTGCCCTACTGCTGCAGTAGTCCTTTATCAGTATAGGGACTGAGGTACAGTCTGCTAATCATTCACAACCTACTTGTTCCACAAAGGTCCTTATAAGGACTGGTAAGGTCTAGGGTACTGCAGTACATAGGGTTGAGTGAGGTACAGTCTGCTTTTCCTTAAGGACTGGTATAGGTCCACAATACATAGGGTTGAGGTGCACTACTGCTGACTGCTGCCCTACTGCTGCAGTAGTCCTTTATCAGTATAGGGACTGAGGTACAGTCTGCTAATCATTCACAACCTACTTGTTCCACAAAGGTCCTTATAAGGACCGGTACGGTCTAGGGTACTACAGTACATAGGGTTGAGTGAGGTACAGTCTGCTATTCCTTAAGGACTGGTATAGGTCCACAATACATAGGGTTGAGGTGCACTAATGCTGCCCTACTGCTGCAGTAGTCCTTTATCAGTATAGGGACTGAGGTACAGTCTGCTAATCATTCAAAACCTACTTGTTCCACAAAGGTCCTTATAAAGACTGGTAAGGTCTAGGGTACTACAGTATATAGGGTTGAGTGAGGTACAGTCTGATATTCCTTAAGGACTGGTATAGGTCCACAATACATAGGGTTGAGGTGCACTACTGCTGACTGCTGCCCTACTGCTGCAGTAGTCCTTTATCAGTATAGGGACTGAGGTACAGTCTGCTAATCATTCACAACCTACTTGTTCCACAAAGGTCTTTATAAGGAGTGGTAAGGTCTAGGGTATTATAGTACATAGGGCTGAGTGAGGTACAGTCTGCTATTGCTTAAGGACAGGTGTAGGTCCACAATACATAGGGATGCGGTGCACTACTGCTGACTGCTGCCCTACTGCTGCAGTAGTCCTTTATCAGTATAGGGACTGAGGTACAGTCTGCTAATCATTCACAACCTACTTGTTCCACAAAGGTCCTTATAAGGACAGGTAAGGTCTAGGGTACTACACTACATAGGGTTGATTGAGGTACAGTCTGCTATTCCTTAAGGACTGGTATAGGTCCACAATACATAGGGATGCGGTGCACTACTGCTGACTGCTGCCCTTCTGCTGCAGTAGTCCTTTATCAGTATAGGGACTGAGGTAAAGTCTGCTAATCATTCACATCCTACTTGTTCCACAAAGGTCCTTATAAGGACTGGTAAGGTCTAGGGTACTACAGTACATAGGGTTGAATGAGGTAAAGTCTGCTATTCCTTAAGGACTGGTACAGGTCCACAATACCAAGGGTTGAGGTGCACTACTGCTAACTTCTGCCCTACTGCTGCAGTAGTCCTTTATCAGTATAGGGACTCAGGTACAGTCTGCTAATCATTCACAACCTAATTGTTCCACAAAGGTCCTTATAAGGACTGGTAAGGTCTAGGGTACTACAGTACATAGGGTTGAGTGAGGTACAGTCTGCTATTCCTTAAGGACTGGTATAGGTCCACAATACATAGGGTTGAGGTGAACTACTGCTGACTGCTGCCCTACTGCTGCAGTACTCCTTTATCAGTAAAGGGACTGAGGTACAGTCTGCTAATCATTCACAACCTACTTGTTCCACAAAGGTCCTTATAAGGACTGGTAAGGTCTAGGGTACTACAGTACATAGGGTTGATTGAGGTACAGTCTGCTATTCCTTAAGGACTGGTATAGGTCCACAATACATAGGGTTGAGATGCACTACTGCTGACTGCTGCCCTACTGCTGCAGTAGTCCTTTATCAGTATAGGGACTAAGGTACAGTCTGCTAATCATTCACAACCTACTTGTTCCACAAAGGTCCCTATAAGGACCGGTAAGGTCTAGGGTACTACATTACATAGGGTTGAGTGAGGTACAGTCTGCTATTCCTTAAGGACTGGTATAGGTCCACAATACATAGGGTTGAGGTGCACTACTGCTGACTGCTGCCCTACTGCTGCAGTAGTCCTTTATCAGTATAGGGACTGAGGTACAGTCTGCTAATCATTCACAACCTGCTTGTTCCACAAAGGTACTTATAAGGACTGGTAAGGTCTAGGGTACTACAGTACATAGGATTGAGTGAGGTACAGTCTGATATTCCTTAAGGACTGGTATAGGTCCACAATACATAGGGTTGAGGTGCACTACTGCTGCCCTACTGCTGCAGTAGTCCTTTATCAGTATAGGGACTGAGGTACAGTCTGCTAATCATTCACAACCTACTTGTTCCACAAAAGTCCTTATAAGGACTGGTAAGGTCTATGGTACTACACTACATAGGGTTGAGTGAGGTACAGTCTGCCATTCCTTAAGGACTGGTATAGGTCCACAATACATAGGGTTGAGGTGCACTACTGCTGACTGCTGCCCTACTGCTGCAGTAGTCCTTTATCAGTATAGGGACTGAGGTACAGTATGCTAATCATTCACAACCTACTTGTTCCACAAAGGTCCTTATAAGGACTGGTAAGGTCTAGGGTACTACACTACATAGGGTTGAGTGAGGTACACTCTGCTATTCCTTAAGGACTGGTATAGGTCCACAATACATAGGGTTGAGGTGCACTACTGCTGACTGCTGCCCTACTGCTGCAGTAGTTCTTTATCAGTATAGGGACTGAGGTACAGTCTGCTAATCATTCACAACCTACTTGTTCCACAAAGGTCCTTATAAGGACTGGTAAGGTCTAGGGTACTACAGTACATAGGGTTGAGTGATGTACAGTCTGCCATTCCTTAAGGACTGGTATAGGTCCACAATACATAGGGTTGAGGTGCACTACTGCTGACTGCTGCCCTACTGCTGCAGTAGTCCTTTATCAGTATAGGAACTGAGGTACAGTCTGCTAATCATTCACAACCTACTTGTTCCACAAAGGTCCTTATAAGGACTGGTAAGGTCTAGGGTACTACAGTACATAGGGTTGATTGAGGTACAGTCTGCTATTCCTTAAGGACTGGTATAGGTCCACAATACATAGGGTTGAGATGCACTACTGCTGACTGCTGCCCTACTGCTGCAGTAGTCCTTTATCAGTATAGGATCTGAGGTACAGTCTGCTAATCATTCACAACCTACTTGTTCCACAAAGGTCCTTATAAGGACTGGTAAGGTCTAGGGTACTACAGTACATAGGGTTGAGTGAGGTACAGTCTGCTATTCCTTAAGAACTGGTATAGGTCCACAATACATAGGGTTGAGGTGAACTTCTGCTGACTGCTGCCCTACTGCTGCAGTAGTCCTTTATCAGTATAGGGACTGAGGTACAGTCTGCTAATCATTCACAACCTGCTTGTTCCACAAAGGTACTTATAAGGACTGGTAAGGTCTAGGGTACTACAGTACATAGGATTGAGTGAGGTACAGTCTGATATTCCTTAAGGACTGGTATAGGTCCACAATACATAGGGTTGAGGTGCACTACTGCTGCCCTACTGCTGCAGTAGTCCTTTATCAGTATAGGGACTGAGGTACAGTCTGCTAATCATTCACAACCTACTTGTTCCACAAAAGTCCTTATAAGGACTGGTAAGGTCTATGGTACTACACTACATAGGGTTGAGTGAGGTACAGTCTGCTATTCCTTAAGGACTGGTATAGGTCCACAATACATAGGGTTGAGGTGCACTACTGCTGACTGCTGCCCTACTGCTGCAGTAGTCCTTTATCAGTATAGGGACTGAGGTACAGTATGCTAATCATTCACAACCTACTTGTTCCACAAAGGTCCTTATAAGGACTGGTAAGGTCTAGGGTACTACACTACATAGGGTTGAGTGAGGTACACTCTGCTATTCCTTAAGGACTGGTATAGGTCCACAATACATAGGGTTGAGGTGCACTACTGCTGACTGCTGCCCTACTGCTGCAGTAGTTCTTTATCAGTATAGGGACTGAGGTACAGTCTGCTAATCATTCACAACCTACTTGTTCCACAAAGGTCCTTATAAGGACTGGTAAGGTCTATGGTACTACACTACATAGGGTTGAGTGAGGTAAAGTCTGCTATTCCTTAAGGACTGGTATAGGTCCACAATACATAGGGTTGAGGTGCAATACTGCTGACTGCTGCCCTACTGCTGCAGTAGTCCTTTATCAGTATAGGGACTGAGGTACAGTCTGCTAATCATTCACAACCTACTTGTTCCACAAAGGTCCTTATAAGGACTGGTATGGTCTAGGGTACTACAGTACATAGGGTTGAAAGAGGTACAGTCTGCTATTCCTTAAGGACTGGTATAGGTCCACAATACATAGGGTTGAGGTGCACTACTGCTGACTGCTGCCCTACTGCTGCAGTAGTCCTTTATCAGTATAGGGACTGAGGTACAGTCTGCTAATCATTCACAACCTGCTTGTTCCACAAAGGTACTTATAAGGACTGGTAAGGTCTAGGGTACTACAGTACATAGGATTGAGTGAGGTACAGTCTGATATTCCTTAAGGACTGGTATAGGTCCACAATACATAGGGTTGAGGTGCACTACTGCTGCCCTACTGCTGCAGTAGTCCTTTATCAGTATAGGGACTGAGGTACAGTCTGCTAATCATTCACAACCTACTTGTTCCACAAAAGTCCTTATAAGGACTGGTAAGGTCTATGGTACTACACTACATAGGGTTGAGTGAGGTACAGTCTGCCATTCCTTAAGGACTGGTATAGGTCCACAATACATAGGGTTGAGGTGCACTACTGCTGACTGCTGCCCTACTGCTGCAGTAGTCCTTTATCAGTATAGGGACTGAGGTACAGTATGCTAATCATTCACAACCTACTTGTTCCACAAAGGTCCTTATAAGGACTGGTAAGGTCTAGGGTACTACACTACATAGGGTTGAGTGAGGTACACTCTGCTATTCCTTAAGGACTGGTATAGGTCCACAATACATAGGGTTGAGGTGCACTACTGCTGACTGCTGCCCTACTGCTGCAGTAGTTCTTTATCAGTATAGGGACTGAGGTACAGTCTGCTAATCATTCACAACCTACTTGTTCCACAAAGGTCCTTATAAGGACTGGTAAGGTCTAGGGTACTACAGTACATAGGGTTGAGTGATGTACAGTCTGCCATTCCTTAAGGACTGGTATAGGTCCACAATACATAGGGTTGAGGTGCACTACTGCTGACTGCTGCCCTACTGCTGCAGTAGTCCTTTATCAGTATAGGAACTGAGGTACAGTCTGCTAATCATTCACAACCTACTTGTTCCACAAAGGTCCTTATAAGGACTGGTAAGGTCTAGGGTACTACAGTACATAGGGTTGATTGAGGTACAGTCTGCTATTCCTTAAGGACTGGTATAGGTCCACAATACATAGGGTTGAGATGCACTACTGCTGACTGCTGCCCTACTGCTGCAGTAGTCCTTTATCAGTATAGGATCTGAGGTACAGTCTGCTAATCATTCACAACCTACTTGTTCCACAAAGGTCCTTATAAGGACTGGTAAGGTCTAGGGTACTACAGTACATAGGGTTGAGTGAGGTACAGTCTGCTATTCCTTAAGAACTGGTATAGGTCCACAATACATAGGGTTGAGGTGAACTTCTGCTGACTGCTGCCCTACTGCTGCAGTAGTCCTTTATCAGTATAGGGACTGAGGTACAGTCTGCTAATCATTCACAACCTGCTTGTTCCACAAAGGTACTTATAAGGACTGGTAAGGTCTAGGGTACTACAGTACATAGGATTGAGTGAGGTACAGTCTGATATTCCTTAAGGACTGGTATAGGTCCACAATACATAGGGTTGAGGTGCACTACTGCTGCCCTACTGCTGCAGTAGTCCTTTATCAGTATAGGGACTGAGGTACAGTCTGCTAATCATTCACAACCTACTTGTTCCACAAAAGTCCTTATAAGGACTGGTAAGGTCTATGGTACTACACTACATAGGGTTGAGTGAGGTACAGTCTGCTATTCCTTAAGGACTGGTATAGGTCCACAATACATAGGGTTGAGGTGCACTACTGCTGACTGCTGCCCTACTGCTGCAGTAGTCCTTTATCAGTATAGGGACTGAGGTACAGTATGCTAATCATTCACAACCTACTTGTTCCACAAAGGTCCTTATAAGGACTGGTAAGGTCTAGGGTACTACACTACATAGGGTTGAGTGAGGTACACTCTGCTATTCCTTAAGGACTGGTATAGGTCCACAATACATAGGGTTGAGGTGCACTACTGCTGACTGCTGCCCTACTGCTGCAGTAGTTCTTTATCAGTATAGGGACTGAGGTACAGTCTGCTAATCATTCACAACCTACTTGTTCCACAAAGGTCCTTATAAGGACTGGTAAGGTCTATGGTACTACACTACATAGGGTTGAGTGAGGTAAAGTCTGCTATTCCTTAAGGACTGGTATAGGTCCACAATACATAGGGTTGAGGTGCAATACTGCTGACTGCTGCCCTACTGCTGCAGTAGTCCTTTATCAGTATAGGGACTGAGGTACAGTCTGCTAATCATTCACAACCTACTTGTTCCACAAAGGTCCTTATAAGGACTGGTATGGTCTAGGGTACTACAGTACATAGGGTTGAAAGAGGTACAGTCTGCTATTCCTTAAGGACTGGTATAGGTCCACAATACATAGGGTTGAGGTGCACTAATGCTGCCCTACTGCTGCAGTAGTCCTTTATCAGTATAGGGACTGAGGTACAGTCTGCTAATCATTCAAAACCTACTTGTTCCACAAAGGTCCTTATAAAGACTGGTAAGGTCTATGGTACTACACTACATAGGGTTGAGTGAGGTACAGTCTGCTATTCCTTAAGGACTGGTATAGGTCCACAATACATAGGGTTGAGGTGCACTACTGCTGACTTCTGCCCTACTGCTGCAGTAGTCCTTTATCAGTATAGGGACTGAGGTACAGTATGCTAATCATTCACAACCTACTTGTTCCACAAAGGTCCTTATAAGGACTGGTAAGGTCTAGGGTACTACACTACATAGGGTTGAGTGAGGTACACTCTGCTATTCCTTAAGGACTGGTATAGGTCCACAATACATAGGGTTGAGGTGCACTACTGCTGACTGCTGCCCTACTGCTGCAGTAGTCCTTTATCAGTATAGGGACTGAGGTACAGTCTGCTAATCATTCACAACCTACTTGTTCCACAAAGGTCCTTATAAGGACTGGTAAGGTCTATGGTACTACACTACATAGGGTTGAGTGAGGTAAAGTCTGCTATTCCTTAAGGACTGGTATAGGTCCACAATACATAGGGTTGAGGTGCACTACTGCTGCCCTACTGCTGCAGTAGTCATTTATCAGTATAGGGACTGAGGTACAGTCTGCTAATCATTCACAACCTACTTGTTCCACAAAGGTCCTTATAAGGACTGGTATGGTCTAGGGTACTACAGTACATAGGGTTGAAAGAGGTACAGTCTGCTATTCCTTAAGGACTGGTATAGGTCCACAATACATAGGGTTGAGGTGCACTACTGCTGACTGCTGCCCTACTGCTGCAGTAGTCCTTTATCAGTATAGGGACTGAGGTACAGTATGCTAATCATTCACAACCTACTTGTTCCACAAAGGTCCTTATAAGGACTGGTAAGGTCTAGGGTACTACACTACATAGGGTTGAGTGAGGTACACTCTGCTATTCCTTAAGGACTGGTATAGGTCCACAATACATAGGGTTGAGGTGCACTACTGCTGACTGCTGCCCTACTGCTGCAGTAGTCCTTTATCAGTATAGGGACTGAGGTACAGTATGCTAATCATTCACAACCTACTTGTTCCACAAAGGTCCTTATAAGGACTGGTAAGGTCTAGGGTACTACACTACATAGGGTTGAGTGAGGTACACTCTGCTATTCCTTAAGGACTGGTATAGGTCCACAATACATAGGGTTGAGGTGCACTACTGCTGACTGCTGCCCTACTGCTGCAGTAGTTCTTTATCAGTATAGGGACTGAGGTACAGTCTGCTAATCATTCACAACCTACTTGTTCCACAAAGGTCCTTATAAGGACTGGTAAGGTCTATGGTACTACACTACATAGGGTTGAGTGAGGTAAAGTCTGCTATTCCTTAAGGACTGGTATAGGTCCACAATACATAGGGTTGAGGTGCACTACTGCTGACTGCTGCCCTACTGCTGCAGTAGTCCTTTATCAGTATAGGGACTGAGGTACAGTCTGCTAATCATTCACAACCTACTTGTTCCACAAAGGTCCTTATAAGGACTGGTATGGTCTAGGGTACTACAGTACATAGGGTTGAAAGAGGTACAGTCTGCTATTCCTTAAGGACTGGTAGAGGTCCACAATACATAGGGTTGAGGTGCACTAATGCTGCCCTACTGCTGCAGTAGTCCTTTATCAGTATAGGGACTGAGGTACAGTCTGCTAATCATTCAAAACCTACTTGTTCCACAAAGGTCCTTATAAAGACTGGTAAGGTCTATGGTACTACACTACATAGGGTTGAGTGAGGTACAGTCTGCTATTCCTTAAGGACTGGTATAGGTCCACAATACATAGGGTTGAGGTGCACTACTGCTGACTTCTGCCCTACTGCTGCAGTAGTCCTTTATCAGTATAGGGACTGAGGTACAGTATGCTAATCATTCACAACCTACTTGTTCCACAAAGGTCCTTATAAGGACTGGTAAGGTCTAGGGTACTACACTACATAGGGTTGAGTGAGGTACACTCTGCTATTCCTTAAGGACTGGTATAGGTCCACAATACATAGGGTTGAGGTGCACTACTGCTGACTGCTGCCCTACTGCTGCAGTAGTCCTTTATCAGTATAGGGACTGAGGTACAGTCTGCTAATCATTCACAACCTACTTGTTCCACAAAGGTCCTTATAAGGACTGGTAAGGTCTATGGTACTACACTACATAGGGTTGAGTGAGGTAAAGTCTGCTATTCCTTAAGGACTGGTATAGGTCCACAATACATAGGGTTGAGGTGCACTACTGCTGCCCTACTGCTGCAGTAGTCATTTATCAGTATAGGGACTGAGGTACAGTCTGCTAATCATTCACAACCTACTTGTTCCACAAAGGTCCTTATAAGGACTGGTATGGTCTAGGGTACTACAGTACATAGGGTTGAAAGAGGTACAGTCTGCTATTCCTTAAGGACTGGTATAGGTCCACAATACATAGGGTTGAGGTGCACTACTGCTGACTGCTGCCCTACTGCTGCAGTAGTCCTTTATCAGTATAGGGACTGAGGTACAGTCTGCTAATCATTCACAACCTACTTGTTCCACAAAGGTCCTTTTAAGGACTGGTAAGGTATAGGGTACTACAGTACATAGGGTTGAGTGAGGTACAGTCTGCTATTCCTTAAGGACTGGTATAGGTCCACAATACATAGGGTTGATGTGCACTACTGCTGACTGCTGCCCTTCTGCTGCAGTAGTCCTTTTTCAGTATAGGGACTGAGGTACAGTCTGCTAATCATTCACAACCTACTTGTTCCACAAAGGTCTTTATAAGGACTGGTAAGGTCTAGGGTACTACAGTACATAGGGTTGAGTGAGGTACAGTCTGCTATTCCTTAAGGACTGGTATAGGTCCACAATACATATGGTTGAGGTGCACTACTGCTGACTGCTGCCCTTCTGCTGCAGTAGTCCTTTATCAGTATAGGGACTGAGGTACAGTCTGCTAATCATTCACAACCTACTTGTTCCACAAAGGTCCTTATAAGGACTGGTAAGGTCTAGGGTACTAGAATACAAAGGGTTGAGTGAGGTACACTCTGCTATTCCTTAAGGACTGGTATAGGTCCACAATACATAGGGTTGAGGTGCACTACTGCTGACTGCTGCCCTACTGCTGCAGTAGTCCTTTATCAGTATAGGGACTGAGGTACAGTCTGCTAATCATTCACAACCTACTTGTTCCACAAAGGTCCTTATAAGGACTGGTAAGGTCTAGGGTACTACAGTACATAGGGTTGAGTGAGGTACAGTCTGCTATTCCTTAAGGGCTGGTATAGGTCCACAATACATAGGGTTGAGGTGCACTACTGCTGACTGCTGCTCTACTGCTGCAGTAGTCCTTTATCAGTATAGGGACTGAGGTACAGTCTGCTAATCATTCACAACCTACTTGTTCCACAAAGGTCCTTATAAGGACTGGTAATGTCTAGGGTACTACAGTACATAGGGTTGAGTGAGGTACAGTCTGCTATTCCTTAAGGACTGGTATAGGTCCACAATACATAGGGTTGAGGTGCACTACTGCTGCCCTACTGCTGCAGTAGTCCTTTATCAGTATAGGGACTGAGGTACAGTCTGCTAATCATTTACAACCTACTTGTTCCACAAAGGTCCTTATAAGGACTGGTAGGGTCTAGGGTACTACATTACATAGGGTTGAGTGAGGTACAGTCTGCTATTCCTTAAGGGCTGGTATAGGTCCACAATACATAGGGTTGAGGTACACTACTGCTGACTGCTGCCCTTCTGCTGCAGTAGTCCTTTATCAGTATAGGGACTGAGAGTTTTGTCACAGGGTCATTTAAAAAATGACAGGCAGAGGAAGAGGCAGGCCCTTCCGCAGGGGTGGTAGGGGTAGGGCAGGAGCAACAGGCTTGAGCCAAAGTGGGAAGTTGCAGAAGGTGCGTTCAATTACTTTAAATGACGCTCTAGACTTAGTTGAGTGGCTCACTCAGCCTTAAGCCCCGTACACACGAGAGGACTTATGTCCGACAGACTTCCGAAGGAGTTCCTTCGGAGTTCTGCCGGAGTTCCGACGGATTTCTGACGGACTTTTCGGCTGATCGGACTTGGCCACACACAATCACACTAAACTCCGACGGATTCGAACGTGATGACTTACGACTGGATTCGAATAAGGAAGTTCATAGCCAGTAGCCAATAGCTGCCCTAGCGTCGGTTTTAGTCCGTCGGAATAGCATACACACGAGCAAATTTTTCGAAGGGACCGGGTCCGGCGGAGTTCCTTCGGAAAAATTTGAAGCATGTTCCATATTCTAAAGTCTTTCGGACTTTGGCGAGTCAAAAGTCCGTTGCAGCCTACACACGATCGAATAGTCTGACGGAATCAGTCCGTCTGACTTTATATGTTGAAAAGTCCGCTCGTGTGTACGGGGCTTTACTCTTCTGCACCCTCCTCATCCTCTCGATCTGCACCCTCTTCTTCACTCTCTGCTATGTGCACCCCCAAAGACACTACCACCAACAACACCGCCACCACCACCACCACATACCTTCCGCTTGAGTCACAGGAATTATTTTACGATCCATATCAAGACATTTCTGATGTGCAGCCACTCTTGGTATTTAATCAGGAAGAGGAGGTAGCAACAACCGCCACTCAGCAGTCTGACGACAGTACCCAGATCAGCCCAAGGAGGAGGTTGGTCCCCGCTGTTGCTGCCTACTCCGAGATCTCTACTTATAGCAGTGGGGAAGGTGACGTCGATGATGACGTGTCTAGTTATGTCACATGGGTGCCCACAAGAGAGAAAATTTGTGGCCATTGGAACACCACAATGGAAGGTCCCAGGAAGGAAGTATTTCTCACAGAAGGGCATCCCAGAGCTATATGGCCATGTTCAGTGGCAAGTGAATGTATCTCTGGCACACAGTTTCGGTGCCAAGATACATCTGACCACAGACACGTGGTCTAGCAAACACGGGCAGGGAAGGTATATCACTTTTACTGCCCACTGGGTGAACCTTCTGACGGCCGTCAAGCATGTAACCCGTGGCACCCATGTAGATTTGGTTTTACCGCCACAGATTGCATGCAGGCCTGGCTTCTCCTCCTCCTCCTACTCCATCCTCCTCCCTCTCCTCCTCGGCTGACTCCTCCTTTTCCGCTGCTAGCTTCTCTTCCGCTGCGCCGCCCAAGCTCCCCAGAACCTATTCGACATGCCAGGTGAGACGTTGCCATGCCGTGCTGCGTCTGTTGTGCCTGGAAGCCAAGAGCCACGCTGGCCCGGCACTCCATTCATCTTTGCGTTCACAGGCAGATCAGTGGCTTACACCACTCAATTTGACAGTTGGTAAAGTGGTGTGTGACAATGGTTCCAATCTGCTTAGCGCATTGAAACAGGGCAAAATTACGCACGTGCCATGCATGGCACACGTCTTAAACTTGGTCGTGCAGCAATTCGTTGTCAAATACCCTGGGGTCCAGGACATCTTGCGGCAGGCAAGGAAAATCTCGGCCCATTTCAGAAGATCTTACACGGCCATGGCTCGCCTTGCTGACATTAAGCGGCGACACAATCTGCCGGTCAGACGTCTTATTTGCGATTGCCCGACGCAATGGAACTCAACCTTCTATATGCTTGATAGGCTGCTCCAGCACAAACGTGCAGTTAACGTCTACCTGTATGAACTCGGCTGCAGAACAGGTTCTGGGGAGCTGTTTTTTTTTTCACCGCGCCAGTGGCTGCTCATGCGTGACGCATGCAGACTTCTGCGGCCATTTGAGGAGATCACCAAACTGGTCAGTCGCAGCCATAGTGCCATCAGCGACATGGTACCTTATGCCTTCTTTATGAAGTGTGCATTGCGTTGTGTCATTGATCAAGCTGTGGAGGAGCAGGAGCGGGAAGATGAGGAAGTCGCAATGCTGGATGAATTCCCGGGGGGGGCTACTCTATCTGAGACAAGTGAACAACAGGAGTCTGAAGAGGAATCAGAGGAGGATGGTGCCGGGGCGGATGAGGAGGAGCAAGAAGAGCATGCTTTAAACCTTTCTGGGATCCTTGTTGTTGTGCGTGGATGGGGAGAGGAGAATGAAGAGGACGACATTATCCTGGATGATGAGCAGGAGCCAGGCCACCACACCGCTTCCAGTTTAGTGCAAATGGGGGCCTTCATGCTCCAGTGTTTTAATAGGCCCCCCCCGTATAAAAAGCATAAGGGTCAAGGACCAGTACTGGGTGGCAACGTACTTAGACCCCGGTACAAGCACAAAATGGCGGAAATGTTACCGCCGTCACAGAGGGCTGTCAGAATGGAGCACTTCCAGGCCTTGCTTCGAGAAATGCTGCATTCTGCTTTTGCGTGCGCTGGCAGAGGAGCAATTCCCACTCCCAGAGAAGGAGTTGCGGGTACCAATCCAACAGAGCCTGCAAGAAGAGGCCGGTTTGAAGATGTGTTGGTGACTTCGTATATGAGGTCATTCTTTCAGCCGACCCATCGACAGGTGTCATCCGGATCCAGCATCAGGGAAGGCCTAGACATCAGGTGTCCAACTACATCGGGTTAACGGCCGATGTGGACGCTCTGAGGAGTGATGAACCCCTGGACTACTGGGTGGGCAGGCTTGACCTCTGGCCAGAGCTTGCCCAATTTGCAATCGAACTGTTGGCTTGCCCCTCGTCCAGTGTCCTGTCCGAAAGGAAGTTCAGCGCAGCAGGGGGGATCGTGACCGATAAGTGCACTCGCCTAGCTCACGACAGTGTTAACTACCTCACATTTCTAAAAATGAATGAGGCATGGATCTCGGAGGAATTCAACACATGTGACCAGTAGACCATGTATATGTCTATAAGCAATTTTTTTAATCGAGCACACAGACCTTCTTTCTTCATTTGGCTCACTTCCTTGTCCAAAAAAAGCACACCGTACTATATGCCCGTACCCTCCTCTTTGAAGAGGTTGAGCGGTGTCATATTTCTACTGGGGCTGCTTATTATGAGGGGCTCCCACCATCCCTGTGCTGTGCTGACTTCCTCCTGGGACTGCTTATTATGAGGGGCTCCCACCATTCCTGTGCTGTGCTGACTTCCTCCTGGGGCTGTACCTCTGCTGTGAATATTATGAGGGGCTCCCACCATCCCTGTGCTATGCTCATTATGAGGGGCTCCCACCATCCCTGTGCTGTGCTGACTTCCTCCTGGGGCTGCTTATTATGAGGGGCTCCCACCATCCCTGTGCTATGCTGATATCCTCCTGGTGCTGCTTATTATGAGGGGCTCCCACCATCCCTGTGCTGTGCTGACTTCCTCCTGGGGCTGTACCTCTGCTGTGCATATTATGAGGGGCTCCCACCATCCCTGTGCTATGCTCATTATGAGGGGCTCCCACCATCCCTGTGCTATGCTCATTATGAGGGGCTCCCACCATCCCTGTGCTATGCTGACTTCCTCCTGGGGCTGCTTACGGTGCAGGTGTCAGTGCTGTATATCACAGTGCTGGTGTCAGTGCTGTATATCACGGTGCTGGTGTGAGTGCTTTATGTCACGCTGCTGATGTCAGTGCTCTCTATCACGGTGCTGGTGCCAGTGCTGTATATCACGGTGCTGGTGTCAGTGGTTTATGTCACGCTGCTGATGTCAGTGTTCTCTATCACGGTGCTGGTGTCGGATCACTCTATCACGGTGCAGGTGTCATTGCTGTATGTCACGCTGCTGATGTCAGTGCTCTCTATCACGGTGCTGGTGTCAGATCACTCTATCACGGTGCAGGTGTCATTGCTGTATGTCACGCTGCTGGTGATCATCTCCTGCACCCTCTTCTTTGCCTACCCTGACCTTCCCTCTCCTCCATTGCCTTCATGCGCTCCACAGTCCTGAATTGTCACAACAATTTCCCATATAAAAAAAGAATGCTTGTAGTTGTCGATCCCAGATTCACCTCATACATGTGTTATGTCATTGGCCATGTGGTGGGACTATGTTTGCACAATTATTTTGTGGCTGCAAATTTGACCTGTAGGTTTGCAAAGTTTGCCTTCCATTGAAGTCAATGGGGCCCGCCGCGACCGTTACGGTTCGCGAACTATCGGCCGCGTTCGCGGAGGTGACTTGTGTCCTGGTCTTTCTCAAACCATCTCTTGCTGTCCTGAACTTAGAAATTAATAATTTTCTGGTTACAAACCGTGCAGTAGTTACACGTATCCTATTAGGTGCCAGTATTACTATTACCAGACACTGGAAGTAACGTCTAGAACCTAACCTGTCCAAAACTGTTACCATAATTAACACCCACTACTAACTTCTAGTTCTGGTGTTACATAAGGTATCTGTGCTCCATGATATCTCCCACAACTCAGCCTCTAAATCTGCCCAACCAAACCAGCCCAGACTGCCATCACTAGCCACAGACCATCGGGAAGCCTACCTACACAAATGGGCCATTTTTTACATAAAAGCGGGCTGCGATCGCAAGCTGCCCAGTGCTCGTCTGACCTTGTGGATCTGGCCCTGCTCTCTAACATGGTGGAGGCACCTGTCATGGAGGTGAGTGTCAGCTCTGCCCCTCCCTCCCAGCACCAGGACAGCATCACGGAAAGTATTGTTCAGGCTGTGGCTGCAATCCTCGTCCCCACCATAACAGCCACACCAGAGAAGGCTGTCAGCTCAGGGATGTTGCCCCAGAGGCTTTACCGCCATTACAGAATGCTGCGCCCAGCGTATTCCTAAAGCACTAGGATTACTAGGTCCCTATACAGTGCAATGGGAGCATACTCTGTGGACTGCAAATCCACCTGCCCAATCATCACCAAATACCTAAGTTACTCTGACAAGACCGCCATCTTGCAAAAGTACAGGCAACCCGGGTCCCTACAAATTGATGGAATAAAAATCCTGATTTTTGCTGATTAATTCATTGAAGGAAAAGGAAAGCCTCCCAGCAGATCTGCACGGCTCTTCACCAGCAACAAGTGAAATTCCCCCTGGCCTTTCCTGCCATTCTCCGCATCAAGGCACCAAACAGAGATCAGCTCTCCTTTCATGACCCATCAGAGGCTGAGATATACCTGTGATCATTACATTCAGAAGCCCAACCCAATCTCTCCTCCAAGGCACCCCTAATAACCCGCCCCCTGGATAAACAAAGCCCATACAAGGACTCCCCAAAACGCTTCAGGTATTCTGGTCCGAAGAATCGCTTCAATCACCTCTGACACCTTGCTTATGGTGACTCGATTCAAAATTTAGGGTAAATGAATAACCGCTGCTTTGTTTTATTATGGGTCCCACTGCATGCTCCTGCTATGCCTCCTTTCCTAATGCCCCCAGGCTGCTACACATATACCCCTGATCAAACGTGTGTATCCATGCATGTTGCACTGGGTCAGCCAAGAGAAGCTGGCTCATACAGTGACCCATGCGGAAACAAGCGAAGTCTCACAGATGTTCTTTTGTATTTATATTGTTTTTCCCTCATGTTTCCCCCCTCATGATACACCTACACTTCCTAATGCTTCACACCAGATCAATATTCCCAATGAAAAAAACAATCCACATAAGGATCCTTCCTCACTATTATCCACAAAAACAACCACCCTCACACCAGATAACGCCTATCCATCCTCAATATCTGCTCATATCCCCTTTCAAGAAAACCCACCATGAGAGTAACTTCAAGTCTTAAGAGACTTTACAGCACCTCCAGAGACTAAAAACAGACATAGCCCTGTTAGCCCTTGTACACACGGTCGGACATTCCAATGGAAAATCGGATAACCTGACTGTGTGTGGGCTCCATCGGATTGTTTCCATCGGAATATCCGACGGACAAAGTTTTAGAGGTGGGCTATAAAACTTTCTGACAACATGATCTGATCAGAGTTTGTCCGATTGTGTGTAGAGAATTCTGATCGGACAAAGTGCCACGCATGCTCAGATCAAATTCCTAGACCAAAGCTATTGGCTACTAGCCTGAATGTAGTCCCGTCGTAACGAAATAACGTTGTCACGTTACGTACGATCGGATTTTCCGACACCTTTGTCCGACCGTGTGTATGCAACACAAATTTCGGACAAAATCGGTCGGACAAAATCCGTCGGACAAAATCCAACGGATTTTGTTGTCGGAATGTTCGACCGTGTGTACAAGGGCTTACAGGAATCCCACTTAACATTGCTTGACTTCCATCATATGAAGAAACTCTTGGTGGGTATAGTATTAGACTCTGATGCAGTCGGCCGAAAGGCTGGGGTGCTCATCCTGATCCAAAAGAACCTCCTTTTTATACATGTGTATTATTAGGATTATTATTATTGTTATTTTTAGTTTGTTTTGTTTTTTGATTTTTATTATTACTTTTCAACAGTACATTTTAAGCTATGCAATTTTTGATAAAGTATTGTGCACTGGGTATTGTTACTATCCACTCGGGTGGGTAGGACCGTATGATGACAGGGGCTGCTAGCTCCTCCCCCTCCCACACTTATACTTCTGGGTCATTTTCCCCATTTAATGTTCACACTCATCCGAATAATCAGTAACCCGAAGAAGGGGCGTGTCTCCAGTCGGCGATGTGTGACTCTTTGCTCCCTTTGCATCAGCAGTTCCTAATTGGCCTCGGGGGCAGGTTTGCCCATACTCTTCAGATTCCCTTGGCTGACTTCCGCCAGGCTGTGACATCACCACTGTATACTGGCCCCAACAGTTCCTGTGCCTGCAGTTTGGTTCCCCCTTCATTGGACCCATGGCCCTATGGTCCTGGATGGGCCCCTCCACCAGCGATGCTCCTGTGTTCTTTGGCCAATGGCTTTGTGCTGGGTTTCTCTAAGCCATTGTGTCATCCATGCAGCTCCAGCCTCCTCTCCTGCTGCAAGGCTGTTCAGCCTCTACAAAGGAACTAGGCAAGGGTGTTCCCCTTTCCTCATTGCTCTTCAAGTTAGCATTAGAACCCCTCTCCAGATATTTAAATGGACAGACTCCATTACATGGAATTCATATAGATAACTGCGAACTGTGTAATGCGTTATTCGCGGATGATGTGCTCAAATTTTCAGCAAACCCTGCTTCTGACATGACCACCATTAAGGAAACCTTTGATGAATTTAAACTCTGCTCAGACCTTCCCACCAATCATAACAAGAGAAGGGACTTTTTTTATTTTTAAAAACACATGGAAATCTTGGACTGACTAGATTGTGAGATGTTGACCTGGGCCTGTGTCTTTAGTGTGGCTTTCACTGTATAATGTATACATTGCAGTACTTATTGACACTGCAGAACCTCCAAGTTATAAGTGGTAGCAACGTTTTCATTCTCTCTGGCTTTAGGCATGGGAGTTAAAAATTTCCTACTTAATTGCAAACACATGTCTACTTAATTCCAAACACTTTTTTTGTCATATTTATATTGTTTTGTATTTTCCATGGAATATAGATATAAGAATAATTAATGAATTATCACATAAAGCACCAAAACCCATTTTCTTTCTCATTATGATTAGTGCAATATTCATATTTATGTTATGACAATTAAATTATATGGAGAAAAGGAATCCCTTATATTGTACTGTGAAAATGGGGTAACAGAACCTGTTTTTTACCGTTATAAATATATCTGAAGCTAATGTAGATTTTTAGAATTAATTAATGTGTAAATCAATGATGTGCACATGCTGGAATAGAAAAATCCCCTGAGGGTCTGGTTAACCAAATGTGAAGTCTTACCATTTCATTCTAGTTCATTAAGGGACAAAACAAAAAAAAAAAAGAGTTATTCAGGGACACTTGAGTCATACTACTACCTTCAGGAGAAATTAAAACTGGTAAACAAAAAAGGCTTGCTTTAGTCCATTGTTAGAGTCGTAGGAGGATAAATGTCTTTTCTTTATTGGATATTTTTCTTTCCATCTTTACTAGTCATTTTCTTCTTTAAAATGTTTTTCCCCTAATTCTTTAATTAGAACTTCATATACATTCTTTTGAGGTGGGCTCTTTATGTAGCTATCTGGATTGGCATATCCTCATTTTTAGTCTTAAAGGCCGTACCCTGAACCGAAGATTGTGGAGTCTGCCTAGGATGTCACCTCCAGGTACTAGATTCTGCTTGTGGTTCTTTCCAGATCTGAGTGTACTGTGTTAGCTGCAGAGCAATTTCCAGATCCAAACCTTCAGGGCCCCGGTGCAAAAATCCATGAAGGGCTCCCTGGCCTCTCCATCTATTTGAGTCCTTGGCTTCCAGTTCTGGGTGGATGTCCATGGACATCCTCCTAGAACCCCTACCTCCCGTGTCCTTGGACGCAGCTTATCACAGATCACAGTAATCTGTGCTTATCAGCAATCCTTTCCTCCCTCACTGTGTCTGTGTGAGGAAAGAAGAGCCGATAACCAGCAAGGCCATCAGGTCATAGTTTACACTGATAATCAGAGCATTGATTATCAGTGGAGCCCTAAAAGGTATACATATACCTAACAGGTATACTTGAGTATGCCCCTGTCGAAGAAACGCACCGGAGAGCATTTCTTGTACCCCACATTGCTTTTATATATTTTATTTCGTGATCACTTTTTAATTTTGAGTCATTTGTACATCGTACTTCTTTCAATAAACCTACTGGTTTGTTTTGATCTGCACCATCCGGAGCCATTTTGCTTTTTCTTTTTCCCATATATTATTTGTATGAGCTCCATTTGAAAATCTGATTTTGGATATACGTTGTCCTCCGTTTAAAGCCTGATTGGAACCTGCTGTGATTACAAGCCTTACTGACCCACTGTCATATGACAAGTGGGTCCAACACCATTGGTAAGAGTACCCATCTTATTTTTATAGAAGATTGTTCACAGACATCGCTTCAGTCAAATTGATTGCTGTTGCTGGTTTCATCTTTTCCCCTCTCTATATTTTTGGATTTCTTATGAGAAGATTTCTCTACCTATTTTCATATCCAACACGATAAGAGGACAGTTTTTTGTTGGAAGAACTGATAGAAGTCCTGTTCTAGTATTTATGATATAAAGATTAATTCTAACGCATACTGTTAGACAGGTTAATTTGGTTGTCTGCGAGCTGGTGGTAAGTAGGCTTTGGTTTTTCCCTGGGCATTCCCCAGACTTTGTTGTTACCTGTTGTTTAGCCTTCCAAAGCCACTTACTGTGATAGCCAGCTATAGATGAGGGCGGTGGGCAAGTTCTTGTTAACACGGTAGTGTTTGTATTGGTCCAGCAGCGCACCAACACCTTTGCTGCCATTGTGCTCTTGCTGGGTGTTTGGTGTGCTCCTGTACCTTTAAGGAGGGGTGGCTCCCCTTCAGTCCACCTTCCCTCATCTAACCATCAGAATGCATGTGCCTCCACTGCGGGGACACTTATATGTTAGTGTTAGGACCACAGATAACAGGGTGCCTTGACGTGGCTCTGCGGCTCACGCATGCGTTTGCCAATGCGTGTGGACTAAACCCCTGTTTTTAACGCATACTGTTAGACAGGTTAATTTGGTTGTCTGCGAGCTGGTGGTAAGTAGGCTTTGGTTTTTCCCTGGGCATTCCCCAGACTTTGTTGTTACCTAAAGATTAATTCTCACTATATTGCACATTAGCTGTGGGACTATATATTTTTTTCCAGTATTCATTTTGTATTATTTTTTATGCACATGAATTGTTTATATAACTTTAGCGCTACACTGTGGTTTTCTTATATTCTGTATGAGAGGGAAACTGTCCGTTCAGAGCTCTGCATCCAGAAAGGCCACCGAAAGTGGTGGAACACCAAGGCCTTGTTCAAAGCGTGACCTTTGCAGCCTTAATAGTTCCACCACTAGGGTTTACTGCATTTACTGGTTCTGTTAAATGCCAATAATATGTGTCTTTTTTCCTACTGTTTTTTTCCAGAAAGGGTTAACACATAGACCACCTAAATGTGAATCACTAACTAGAGGGTCTTACCTTGTGATTTCAGCATGAGGTAGCTGTTTCTCATTATTTCTACTTTTTGCAAGTGACACAACTACCTTGGTTGGTTGTTGAGGCCACCTACAGTGATCTGGTCACCATCTTAGCTGACTGTTTGTGAATACCCCAGGGTTTTACCTGGTGTTCTTAGTTAAGTTGTCTCTGTTGAACAGTGTAACATTGGATTCCAATTGCAAGGGGAGCAGTTATGCTGAATCATGCCTCTCAAACTCATGTTCCACTAACAGTTCTGGGGAGATCTGCAATGTCCCTCCTTAGGGACCTATTAAGATTCAACAGCTGAGATGGCTGGATATGGGTAGCTATAAAAGGAAACAGCCCAGACTATAAATAGTGAAGTAATATTATTAATTGTAAAGATAAAGCCAAGCACACATCAGCAAACAGTGAACATAAAAATGTCTAACAAAGTAACAGAAAGCCTAACAAACTAACTACATACAAATTGTACAATAGATATACAAGATGAGGTATATGGGCAACAGGGAATACCAGAGATGCAAGAAAAGAGGGGAATCAGGACTGGGTACATGAACAAGGAGAATGTTCTGTCCATCAGATGTTATGTTGATTATTTGAACCCGTGTTGTTAAATTTACATGTAAAGTTTGTAATTTACATAAGACAATCATAAGTGGTGTGCAGGTTCCATCTAGCGTTCCTTTTTAGTATTGCTGCAGTTGTTCTGTTTATTTAGAGTTACTATGTGTAGTTAAGGAAGTTGTCAATACGCAGGGAATTCTGGGTAGAATTTTCACAGGAAATTAACCAGTCACCATTTTCTACAAGACATTGCAGGAAGGAAAACATGTCTTTCTCAATCCATCGCTATCAGAGAACTTAAAAAGTATGTTTTTACTATCTGATCCTATATTATATATTGTTGTTTCTGCATTGTATGCTGTATTGTATGTAATATTGTAATTATTGCGGTCTATTTCTGTTATTTTGTAGTTTCACCTGGCTTGTTCTAATAAAACTGAGATCAAAGAAATATGGTATCTGAAATTATTGGGACAAAAAGGTTAGCTATATGTCCTTGAGACAGAACAGAGAGCAGGTGTAAGGCAGCAGGACAAAGGGTACAGGATGCAGGGCTAGAGAAAGATCAAGATCAGGAGTAAGGATGAGCCGAACACCCCCTGGTTTGGTTCGCACCAGAACTTTCGAACGGACCCCAAATTCGTATGAACGTTAGAACCCCATTGAAGTCTATGGGACTCGAACGTTCAAAATTAAAAGTGCTAATTTTAACTGCTAATATGCAAGATACTGTCCTAAAAAGGGTTTGGGGACCTGGCTCCTGCCCCAGGGGACATGGGTCAATGCCTAAAATGTTTTTAAAAATGTCCATTTTGGCGGGAGCACTAATTTTAATGACGATTAAAGTGAAAAAAAAGTGAAATATTCCTTTAAATATCGTGCCTGGGAGGTGTCTATAGTATGCCTGTGAAGTGCCATGTGTTTCTCGTGTTTAGAACAGTCCCTGCACAAAATGACATTTAACGGAAATAACTGCTTGCGGTTTTAATGTTATATCTGGTTCCTGCAATATGGTTGAAAATCATTGAGAAAAATGGCATGGGTAGCCCTCCCTGCCCATTACCAGCCCCTTTGGGTCTTGTACGGATATTAACCACTTGCCGACCGCCGCACGACGATGTACGTCGACAGAATGGCACGGGCAGGCATATGGGCGTACATGCCAGCGGCGGTCGGTTTTCGTTCAGAAGTGATCCGGGATGAGGGGGCGGCCATTCATTCATGGCCACCCCCTCTCGATCGCTCCTGACGAATGGAAGTGAGGCGTGACATCACTTCCTCTCCTGTAATGTAAACACAGGAGAGAAAGTGATGTAATCTCTCCTCCGTGTCGGTATTTTTCGTTCCGGCACCGAGGAGAGAGGATCGGTGAGTTGCACCAACACGACACTTCACAGGAGAACATGCCAGGCACACTCACACCCCCCCCTTCACCCCCTGATCACCCCCCCAATCACCCCTGCCCCCCCAGTCACAGTGACAGCAATAGCATTTTTTTTTTTTTTTGCATTGGTGTCATTTGTGACTGTAATAACTGTTAGGGCAGTTAGGGTTAGCCCCCTTTAGCTCTAGGGTACCCCCCTAACCCCCCCCCAATAAAGGTTTAACCCCGTGATCACCCTCCGTCGCCAGTGTCACTAAGGCTGGGTTCACATTGCAGTGGTTTATGAGAACGGATGTGATTCGCACCGCACTGCAGTGCAAATCACATCCGATCTCTGTGCGATTCGAGTTCAGCCATACAGATAGTATGGCTGAATTCACGCCGCACCCGCCGCAAATTCGCACGGGACCCTTTTTTGGTCTGCAGCAGAATCGGATCGCATGGGTGTTCACACCATGCGATCCGAGTTTGCAGATCGCACTGCGATATGTGAACTGATCTGGGGGTGTCATTAACATTTCACTGACACTCCCAGCAGTTCGCATAGGGCAGTGTGAACTGCCGCCAGGAGGCATGCGATGCGGGAACCCGCCGCGGATTCGTGGCGTTCCCGCATCGCTCCAGTGTGAACCCAGCCTAATAAGCGATCGTTTTTCTGATCGCTGTATTAGTGTCACAGGTGACGCTAGTTAGGCAGGTAGGTATTTAGGTTCGCCGCAGCTTTTTATAGCGCCAGGGACCCCCATATACTACCGCATAAAGCCCCCTGATTGCCCCCTAGTTAACCCTTTCACCAGTGATCACCATATAACTGTTACAGGTGACGCTGGTTGGTTAGTTATTTTTTTATAGTTTCAGGGCACCCGCCATTTATTACCTAGTCTCACTAGTGTACCCCTAAATTTAGGGGTGTCTACTTTCCAAAATGGGGTCATTTGGGGGGGGGGGGGTTGTGCCATCTTGGCATTTTATGGCCTTCAAAACTGTAACGCCCTTAGAAAGCCTGAAGGCGGTGCTTGGTTTTCGGGGCCCCGTACGCGGCTAGGCTCCCAAAAAGTCCCACATATGTGGTATCTCCGTACTCAGGAGAAGCAGCAGAATTTATTTTGGGGTGTCATTTCACATATGCCCATGGCATGCGTGAGCAATATATCATTTAGTGACAACTTTGTGAAAAAATAAAATAAAATAAAAAAGTTTGTAATTTTCCCGCAACTTGCGGCAAAATATAAAATATTCCATGGACTCAAAATGCCTCTCAGCAAATAGCTTGGGGTGTCTACTTTCTAAAATGGGGTCATTTGTGGGGGTTTTGTGCCATCTTGGCATTTTATGGCCTTCAAAACTGTAATAGGTAGTGAGGAGTGAAGTCAAATATTTACGCCCTTAGAAAACCTGAAGGCGGTTCTTGGCTTTCGGGGCCCCGTACGCGGCTAGGCTCCCAAAAAGTCCGACATATGTGGTATCCCCGTACTCAGGAGAAGCAGCAGAATTTATTTTGGGGTGTCATTTCACATATGCCCATAGCATGTGTGAGCAATATATCATTTAGTGACAACTTTGTGTAAAAAAATAAAAATTATTTTTTTTGTCATTATTCAATCGCTTGAGGCAAAAAAATAAAATATTCAATGGGCTCAACATGCCACTTATCAATTTCCTTAGGGGGTCTACTTTCCAAAATGGGGTCATTTGGGGGGGGGTTTGTACTGCCCTGCCATTTTAGCACTTCAAGAAATGAGATAGGCAGTCGTAAACTAAAAGCTGCGTAAATTCCAGAAAACTTACCTTAGTTTGTAGATGTGACAACTTTTGCGCAAACCAATAAATATACAGTTATTGACTTTTTTTTTACCAAAGACATGTGGCTGAATACATTTTGGCCTAAATGTATGACTAAAATTGAGTTTATTGGATTTTTCTAATAACAAAAAGTAGAAAATATCATTTTTTTTCAAAATTTGTGGTCTTTTTACGTTTATATCGCAAAAAATAAAAATCGCAGAGGCAATCAAATACCATCAAAAGAAAGCTCTATTTGTGGGAAGAAAAGGACGCAAATTTTGTTTGGGTACAACATTGCATGACCGCGCAATTACCAGTTAAAGCAGCGCAGTGCCAAATTGTAAAAAGACCTCTGGTCATTGACCAGCAAAATGGTCTGGTCTGAAAGTGGTTAAGGGGAACCTCGTACCCATATTAAAATGAAATAAGTGTGGCCCCCAGGCCCTATATACTCAGAACAGCAGTATACAGGCAGTGCAAACAAGACAGGGACTGTGTAGGTTTGTTGTGTTAAGTAGAATCTGTTTGTAATTTTCAACTGGTACATTTTTAAAGTGTAGCTCCAGTCAAAAAATCTATTTTTAAGCTTTTTGGAAAACATAGGAAAGGGTTATCACCCCTGTATAATTTGTTTTGCCGTCCATCTTTTCTCATCTCACTTGCTGTTGTCTCCTTCCGTTTGCAAGTAGGAGATGTTTGTAAGTTGGATGTTTGAAAGTAGGGGCCCTGCCCTAAATGCTCTGCAGAAATGGCGGAACAAGGTGTTGGTTTTGCCACAACATTGTAAGCCCTCAAAGTGACTCTTGGTGGGCGCTGGAGCGCCCTGCTGTGAACGATTATATCAAGAATTGTAATTACATGCCATTGTTGAACAGTGGTAGAAAAATTTACCTTTGGTGGTTGTAGTGCTGTTGCCACAACACTATAAGTCCTCACAGTTACTCTGGGTGGGCACAGGAACGGGCCCTCCTGTGAAATATTATATCAAGAATTGTAATTACATGCCCCTGTTAAATGGGGGCTGAAAAATTGGGCTGCTGGCACTGGTGCTGGTGCCACGACACTGCAACCTCTCCCATATACTCTAGTTGTAGTGCAGGAATGAGCCCTGCTGCAAAGCATTGCATCGAAAATTGTACTTAAACGCCCCTGTTAAACAGGGGCAGAAAAATTGGGCCTTAGGCACTGGTGCTGGTGCCACGACACTGCAACCTCTCCCATATACTCTAGTTGTAGTGCAGGAATGAGCCCTGCTGCAAAGCATTGCATCAAAAATTGTAATTAAACGCCCCTGTTAAACAGGGGCAGAAAAATTGGGCCTTAGGCACTGGTGCTGGTGCCACGACACTGCAACCTCTCCCATATACTCTAGTTGTAGTGCAGGAATGAGCCCTGCTGCAAAGCATTGCATCAAAAATTGTAATTACATGCCCCTGTTAAACAGGGGCTGGAAAATTGGGCCTTAGGCACTGGTGCTGGTGCCACAACACTGCAACCTCTCCCATATACTCTAGTTGTAGTGCAGGAATGAGCCCTGCTGCAAAGCATTGCATCAAAAATTGTAATTAAACGCCCCTGTTAAACAGGGGCAGAAAATTTGGGCCTTAGGCACTGGTGCTGGTGCCACGACACTGCAACCTCTCCCATATACTCTAGTTGTAGTGCAGGAATGAGCCCTGCTGCAAATCATTGCATCGAAAATTGTAATTAAACGCCCCTGTTAAACAGGGGCAGAAAAATTGGGCCTTAGGCACTGGTGCTGGTGCCACGACACTGCAACCTCTCCCATATACTCTAGTTGTAGTGCAGGAATGAGCCCTGCTGCAAGGCATTGCATCAAAAATTGTAATTAAACGCCCCTGTTAAACAGGGGCAGAAAAATTGGGCCTTAGGCTCTGGTGCTGGTGCCACGACACTGCAACCTCTCCCATATACTCTAGTTGTAGTGCAGGAATGAGCCCTGCTGCAAAGCATTGCATCAAAAATTGTAATTAAACGCCCCTGTTAAACAGGTGCAGAAAAATTGGGCCTTAGGCACTGGTGCTGGTGCCACGACACTGCAACCTCTCCCATATACTCTAGTTGTAGTGCAGGAATGAGCCCTGCTGCAAAGCATTGCATCAAAAATTGTAATTACATGCCCCTGTTAAACAGGGGCTGAAAAATTGGGCTGCTGGCACTGGTGCTGGTGCCACAACACTGCAACCTCTCCCATATACTCTAGTTGTAGTGCAGGAATGAGCCCTGCTGCAAAGCATTGCATCAAAAATTGTAATTAAACGCCCCTGTTAAACAGGGGCAGAAAAATTGGGCCTTAGGCACTGGTGCTGGTGCCACGACACTGCAACCTCTCCCATATACTCTAGTTGTAGTGCAGGAATGAATGATAACAAACAATGTAGCGCTATAATGTCAAAAAATGTAAAAAACGTAGACATAAATCACCAAATGATCTGGTAGTGAAATCAAACTTAAAAGGTCAGCACACATATCACATGTTGTGCAGTCTAGTAAGGAATACAGAAAATGTGCTTCAGTGAACTAACAATATGAGCATAAAAAAGTCCAGCTATGACAAAATAATGTGAAACGTGAGTCCAGATATTCTGTTGGTACGAACTATGTATAATCTAAATATAAAATCTGCGCTTGGTAAAAAATTAATTAAAAAAACAGCAGCTGAACACAACAACCCAGATACTAGGCCCAAATAACAAAAATGTGAAAAACAGTGCAGCGCTTGCTATTACATAAGTTAAACATGTAACTAAATACAATGAAGTGATCTTTCATGAAAAAACCTTAGTGTTAATGATTCCAGAAACTGAACATCAGTGAAGGAAAATATTATACATCAGTGAAGAAAGGTATTGTGCAAAAAGTTAATTTGCAAAAAAAAAAAATGTTTGGTTGTGAACCAAAAAAATGTTTTTCTAAAAAAAAAAAAAAATATATATATATATATATATATATATATATATATATATATATATATATATATATATATATATATATATATAAATGCCAAACAAGTGTGTTTACCAAAATTACTTCTAAAAAAACAAAAGAAACGAAAACAGAAAAAATTATAGAACAAAACAGAGAAATCAAATCGCAAAAAAGAGAAAGTCCTCTCCCTTGAATATACGAAAGTGACTTTTCAAAGTCCCATACAAGTGAAGATAATTATTGGTTGAGTGAAATATCAGTGAACACAAATGAAGTTGATCCCATGTAACTCCGGTGAGAGTGCTTGACCACGTAAAATCATTTACTACAGCAACTTAAGTAAGTAATGCAGGCTTACCAGAACATCTATTAATGTGCGCAGATACGAATTCCCAAACGTTTTGGATCGGTCAAGGTCGCTCCTCAGACACTCCACATTGACTCGGACGACTCGAATCCTCTTTCCGGACGGGAAGGTAAAACACAACCCACACCTTCGGGTGTTCCGAGATCGTAGTCCGTTCCGGTCAGTTCGAAAGTCTCAAGGTGTCGTATCACCGAATGGATGAAAAAAAGTAAAATACGCCCAATCGTGTGATATAGTTTCAAACACGTAGAATTTATTTCTCAACCAAGTACAAGTTGGAAAATACGAATGACTCGGTCGAGTCACATAAAAATATTCGGAACATAAAAAAGAACAGTTTTGCTAGCAAAAGTATATAAACGAGCGAGTAAATAAAAATAGCACGAGGTTTAAGCGTATCTACCCGACGATCGTTTCGTCAGAGATTGACGTCATCATGAACGAACTATGTATAGCCTTCTGTTTACAGCCAGAAAATATTATTATAGAAAATGGTGGATACCCGATGCGTAGCCTTCTACTGGGGCATTACCTGGTAATGCCCCAGAATGCCTCTGGTAATACCTCGTAATGCCCCAGAAGAAGGCTTATTAGTCTAAACGCGTCGGGCTAGCATTTCCTGCTCCCCATATTGCTCTTTTTATCGTTCATTTTCATTGGATCACGTGATTCTTTTTGGATATTTTTTATGTCATTTTTTATATGTCATTTGGAAAAAAATTCAAATAAAACCTTTAATGGTGGAATTTCACTATGAGAGGCATTGTGTCCTTACTTTTTGTTTATGGTGAACCCGCTCTGAGCTCCTTGCTGACCGGAACTTTCGAGAGAGAGTTGAAAACCCTGGAGATCTGAGGTGTACCGATCCTGAAGTGGGCAGCGACTATTCCGATGGTGATCCATGACCTGATGTATACGAATGGTGTGTGACGCACATAAGCCTGCATGACTTTTACTTACTATACAGTAGTTTGTGTCCACCATTTTCGGTAAGGGTATCCACCATTTTCTATAATAATATTTTCTGGCTTTGAACAGAAGGCTATACATAGTTCATACTAATGGAATATCTGGACTCACGTTTCACATTATTTTGTCATAGCTGGACTTTTTTATGCTCATATTGTTAGTTCACTGAAGCACATTTTCTGTATTCCTTACTAGACCGCACAACATGTGATATGTGTGCTGACCTTTTAAGCTTGATTTCATTGCCAGATCATTTGGTGATTTATGTCTAGGTTTTTTCATTTTTTGACATTATAGCGCTACATTGTTTGTTATCATTCGTTATTTTGACTTTGTTTGTATGTTAGCTGCTGTTTTGTGTTATATCACAATTTTTTGTCACTTATATAGGGAGCGCAGTGTTTTCCCCCTCTTTTTGAGTAGTGCAGGAATGAGCCCTGCTGCAAAGCATTGCATCAAAAATTGTAATTAAACGCCCCTGTTAAACAGGGGCAGAAAAATTGGGCCTTAGGCACTGGTGCTGGTGCCACGACACTGCAACCTCTCCCATATACTCTAGTTGTAGTGCAGGAATGAGCCCTGCTGCAAAGCATTGCATCAAAAATTGTAATTAAACGCCGCTGTTAAACAGGGGCAGAAAAATTGGGCTGGTGGCATCACCCAGAACCAAAAATGTTCTTCCATCATATCAGCGGAGGAGGAAGAGGATAGACAATCAATATAACAGGACATTCACTCAGCATCAGCATAGGCAGTCTTGAAGGGATGTGATATTTCTAAAGAAAATATTCGGTTACATCAGCTTCAGGTGCTTGGTAGCTGTGGGTGATCCAAGACTGATTCATCGTGATGAAGGTCAGTCGATCAACTGAGTCAGTGGACAGGCACACCCTGCGATCGGTAACAAAGCCACCAGCAGCACTGAAGGTGCGTTCCGAAAGAACGCTGGATGCAGGACAGGCCAGTAGCTCAATTGCATACTGTGCAAGCTCTGGCCAGTGATCCATCCTCAAGACCCAGTAAGCCAGAGGAATTTCAGTGGGAAAGGTGTCCAAGTCTGACCTTGCCCCTAGGTATTCCTGCACCATGTAAATCAGACGCTGGCGATGGGTGCTGGAACCTTGGGGCTGCGGACTAAAAAATTGTCTGAAAGCATCAGTCAGACGGCCACCTTCTCCACCGCTCCTTCTGACTGATGCCTCAGCAACACGTTGTCCAGGACCAGGAGTTTGTGACCTCCCAGTCTCTGGGAACGCGTTGCACAGAGCTTTCTGCAAGGTCTCCCGGAGATGTCTCATCCTCTGCTCCCTCTGCGATGGCAAGATAAGGTCGGCAACCTTACCCTTGTACCGTGGATCAAGGAGAGTCGCCAGCCAGTAATGGTCCCTCTCCTTGATCCAAACAATACGAGGATCCTTCCGCAGGCTTTGCAGGATCATGGAGGCCATACAGCATAGGTTAGCTGAGGCATTTGGTCCGGAGTCCTCTGGGTCACTAAGGACAACATGATCCGCAGCTACCTCCTCCCAGCCACGTACAAGTCCATGGGTTTCTTGGGACTGTAAATCATCCCTACAAGACTGCTGCTGCTGATGCTGATGCTGAGTGCCAGCCTCCACCTCCATGCTGACACAATCATCCTCCTCCTCCTCTTCCTCCTCCTCATCCTCTTCCTGTGTGATGGGTGGCACAGCAGGAACACTGTCTGGATAAAGGGGGCCTTGAGAGGCAAGGAAGTCCTCTTCCTGCCTCTGTTCTGCCTCAAGTGCCCTGTCCATTATTCCACGCAGCGTATGCTGCAAGAGGTGGACAAGAGGTACAGTGTCACTGATGCATGCACTGTCACTGCTCACCATCCTTGTGGCCTCCTCAAATGGTGACAGGACAGTGCATGCATCCCTGATCATGGCCCACTGGCATGGTGAAAAAAAACTGAGCTCCCCTGACCCTGTCCTGGTGCCGTAGTCGCACAGGTACTCATTGATGGCCCTCTGCTGCGTGTGCAGCCGCTGCAGCATGGACAACGTTGAGTTCCACCTGGTGGGCATGTCCCATATAAGGCGGTTCTTGGGCAGGTTTAACTCCTTTTGGAGCTCAGCCAGCCGAGCACAGGCATTAAATGATCGGCGGAAATGCACACAGACTTTCCTGGCCTGCTTCAGGACATCCTGTAAGCCCGGGTACTTGCCCAAGAACCGCTGCACCACCAGGTTAAGGACGTGAGCTACACAGGGCACATGGGTCAGTTGTCCCTGTCGGAGGGCGGAGAGGAGGTTGGTGCCATTGTCGCAAACCACCATTCCTGGCTTAAGCTGGCGTGGCGTCAACCACCTCTCGGCCTGCCCCTGCAGAGCTGACAAAACATCCGCCCCAGTGTGGCTCCTGTCCCCCAAACAAACCAGCGCAAGCACGGCATGGCATCGTTTTCCCTGCGTACTTGCGTAGCCCCTGGAACACCTATGGAGCACCGCTGATTCTGAGGACAGAGCACTGGAAGAGGCCATGGAGGAAGAAGAAGAGGAGGGGGTGGAGGAGAGAGGTGTGTCACAACCAATTAGTAGCATTTTGGAGGCGTGGTGGCGGAACAACCTCCAACACTACTGCACCTTGTCCTGCATCCTTCCCAGCAGCCAGAAGAGTGACCCAATGGGCCGTGAAAGACAGATAACGTCCCTGTCCATGCCTGCTGGACCATGAGTCAGCGGTAATATGCACCTTACCGCTGACCGCCCTGTCCAGCGAGTCAAGGACATTGCCTTCCACATGCCGGTAGAGAGCTGGAATAGCCTTCCGTGAGAAAAAGTGGCGTTTGGGGACCTGCCACTGAGGAACCGCACATTGTACAATACTCACGGAAGGGGGCCGAGTCTACCAACTGAAAAGGCAGCAGTTGAAGTGCTAGCAATTTAGCCAAGCTAGCATTCAACCGCTGGGCATGTGGATGGCTGGGAGTGAACTTCTTTCACTGGTCCAGCAGCTGGGGCAGGGACATTTGCCTGCTATAATCGGATCTGGGTGTACTGCTAGGCAGAGTGCCCGGAAGCACTTGGCTGTGACACACCTAATTCTACACCTTCATTCCTCTCAGAGCAGGTTTCAGAGAGGACTAAAGGTCTAGTGGGGTTGGAGATGCCAGCTGATGAGGAGCAAGGAGCGGTCCGCTTTGTTCTTTGGTGTGGGTCTTTGAGGTACGCTTGCCAACGAGCTGCATGGCAGGTCAACATATGTCTGGTCAAGCATGTGGTGCCCAAGCGGCTGATGTTTTGGCCACGCGAGATACGCTTGAGACATATGTTGCAAATAGCAGCGGTGCGATCTGATGCACTCATCTCAAAAAAGGCCCACACCTAAGAACTTTTAGAATAACAAGCAGAGGCAGCGCCCTGCACAGGCGGAGCTCTGCGGTGTGATTCAGTCGGTGTGCTGCCCCTAAGCTGGCCCCCGGAGGGCATCCTGCCTTGTTGGACATGTGCCTCCTCCTCCCCTCCTCCTCCTCCTCCTCCTCTCTCCTACCAGGCACCCACATGGAGTCAGTGCCCTCATCATTCCCCTCCCTCTTCATCGCTGTAGCAAACCTGGCAGTATGCTGCAGCTTGTGGAACATGACTGCCAGATTGCTGTCCTTCTTGAGCATCCCCTCTCTCTGCATTCACGCTACTGCCTTCCTCTAGCTGAGTATCATCATCAGAGCCTACAAAACACTGGGCATCCTCCTAGAGCATGTACCCAACACTGTGCTCAAAGAGTTCTGGAGACTCCTCAGGAAGACGTGGTGGGTCTAGGGAAGGAGTCACTGATGATGACATTGAGACGAGGGAAGACAATGCGTTGGCAGCTGCTTTGCTAGTACCCTGAGACTGGGTGAGAGAGGATGAGGAGGATGAAAAGGGCTTGGTCATCCACTCTACCAAGTCGTTGGCATGTTGCGGCTCAACATGTCCAGCTGCCGAAAAGAAGGACAAGCGTTTCCCATTGCCACGTGCTGATGATGACGATGCACCGCGTCCACGACCAGCACTGTTGTCTCTAGACACAGAGCCTGCTTGCCCTCTTTTATCGGCTCGCGCCTGTCTGCCTCTCCTTGCTGGCCTTCCAGACATGGTAATGGCCTGAAGGGAGTTGGGTAAAACAGCAATTGGGTAGTGTATATTGTGCTGGAGGCACACCACACCCACTAAGCCCTGCAGATGGCTCTATTAGAGAACAGCAATAAAGGGTAGATACAGGTGTATATTGTGCTGGAGGCACACAACACCCACTAACTCCTGCAGATGCCTTTGTTATAGAACACCAGCAATAAAGGGTAAATACAGATGTATACTGTGCTGTGCTGGAGGCCCACACAACTTCCAATACCTCCTGCAGATGGCAGATGGCTCAAATAGAGAAGAGCTAAGTAGGTGGATATAGCGGTGTGTACTGGGTACAGAGCACGCAGACAGCACGCACAAGCTCCTAACACTGACTGCAAGCTCTATTATAAAAGATAGATATATCGCTAGCTATATAGGTGAATATAGCGGTGTATACTGCGGTCAGGGCACGCAGACAACAACCACTACAGAAGAGCAAGATCGAAAATAGTCCGATAACGATCGGTGTATACTGTGTTGAAGGTACACAGAACACCCACTAACTGCTTCAGACGCTAACACACTACACAAGGCCGCCGCGCTGGCGGCCTTATATAGTGTGGGGCGTGTACTACACAGCCTGAGCTATGATTGGCCACAGGCATCCTGCCTGTGGCCAATCATGGCTCTCCTCGCTGCCGGCGCTGTGATTGGCCAAGCATGCAGGGTCACAGTGCATGCTTGGCCAATCATGAGCCAGCAATGCACTGCGCCATAGCAGTGCATTGTGGGCCGTGAGCGCCACACGAATTTGGCGCGAATGGCTCATAATGTTCGGTATTCGCCGAACGGGCGAACAGCCGATGTTCGAGTCGAACGTATGTTCGACTCGAACACGAAGCTCATCCCTACCCAGGACACCAGTGACTCTATGCTATCACTGATATCTGATCCAGCCTAATCATTTTTTTGGAGGCTTTCACTTTGTTTGCACTCTATATGTGCCAGCGACAATTCTACCAGACAATTTCTCCACTGTTACTATGATGCTCAGGGAATTACTACCACAGTCTATATTACTCCTATTGTGCATACAGGTGAAATCGAGACCTAGTGAATTAGAGATCTTTACGGAACAAACACATTTCAATGGTTCAAGAATGCCCCCTTCACCAGGGCTTGATATACAACAAGGTGAATAGACTAGATATAAACTGCATCAGTGTAGTTGCAAGTGCAAACCTTGTCAGCAACTGGTTTGGACATGCAAAAATCCACTTTAACGTCATTCTCCTTCATATCCAAAGTTTTTCCTGCATGAATTGTTTGGCTTGTGGGAGTAAGGACGCTTACACACGGGCGGATTGTCTGCCCAACTAAGTTCGTCAGACAATCCGACAGGCAGTCCATCCAAATTTTGACGGACTTGACCACACACGACGAACCAACAGTCCGCTGAAAGCTTGCGCGATGACGTACGGCACGTACGACGGGACTAGAAATAGGAAGTCCAAGACACAGCAAAGCACCCTTTGGGCTCCTTCTGCTGACTTTGCGTTAGTAGAAGTTTGGTTAGAGACGATTCGCGCTTTTCAGACTTCAGCTTAATTTGTCCGTTCACTGCGGCGCAGTCTACCTGTGAGGTTTGTATCTGTCTTTCGGTACGTGTGGATCAGTTGTACCTGTTATCAGGCGCTTCTGGTCCGCTTGTTTCTGGGTTTCAGGTCGTTCTTCATAGGTCTGGCTGTTCTTCAGTGCGTTCAGTTGAGCTTGTTTGTCCAGCCGACCGTTTCAAAGCCATGGAGAGTGGTGTTGGGGTTAATACTTTGACCCGAGCCCAGTCTGTGAACAGGGTGAGGAGGAGTTCATGGACAAAGAATTGGTTGCGCCAGCGTGACCAATTCTCGCATATGCCTTTACTCCGTGAGATCCGTGAGAATAATCCTGATGATTTCAGGAATTATCTCAGGATGACGGACCCCGTTTTTCACCGTCTGCTGGCTTTGCTGACCCCTTATATCAGCAGGCAGGATACCTGCATGCGGCAAGCCATCACTCCGGAGCAGACGCTCGTCGCCACGTTGCGCTACTTGGCGACAGGGAGAAGCCTTCAGGACCTCAAGTTCTCGACAGGCATCTCCCCCCAGGCTCTGGGGATCATTATTCCAGAGACCTGTTCTGCCATTATTCGGGTCCTACAGAAGGAATATATGAAGGTAAGTTTGTTCTTTTAATATTGCATTATATGCATTATATGCATTGTATGTTTGTATTCATTTCATCATGAATTTTAATATCCATGACAGGAATATGATGTGAATGTCCCCTTTATATGAATGCATGCATTTTTTTTTATTTTATTTTTTTTGGGTTTTTTTTATGTTTTTTTTGTTTTTTTGTGTCATTTTTTTTTTTTTTAGCTTTTTACCTTTTTGTGTCCCACGTGCATATTTGCTTTCACTAACGTCCTCAGCATTCAATCCTGGGCCCCTATACACCCACAGCCGAGACTGTTCTTCTCTATAATTCATATTGTCAGCTCCATTGTACTATTTTACTGCCCCCCCCACCCTTTGTATACTCTTTGTATACACCCTGTGTGTGTGTGTGTGTATATATAGATATAGATATAGATATATAGATATATAGATATATATATCTATATATATATATATATATGGATTGTCAACTCATTAATTAGTCAACCCACTCAAATTGGTTCCAGGTATTGTCTACTCATTAATTAGTCCCCCCACCCCACTCAAATTGGTTCCAGGTATTGTCTACTCATTAATTAGTCCCCCCACCCCACTCAAATTGGTTCCAGGTATTGTCTACTCATTAATTAGCCCCCCCACCCCACTCAAATTTGTTCCAGGTATTGTCTACTCATTAATTAGTCCCCCCACCCCACTCACCCACCTAACTTATGTCCCCTGGTCCATCAGAGGGCTGATTAATCTGTGAATTGGGCCGCCTATTTTTTGTTTTTTTTTGCAGAAATGTTTTTTGCAATATTTCTGTTTAACTTTTGTTCCAAAATGTTTTTGAGTTTTATTTGTTATGAATTGTTTTTATTTAATGACTATTTTTTTTCTTCCTGTGTTTGACTCCCCAGTTTCCTTCCACGCCACAGGAATGGCAGACTGTGGCTTCCCAATTCGCTGCCCGTTGGGACTTCCCCATCTGCGGAGGGGCGATCGACGGGAAACATGTGAGGATTGTGCCCCCACCCCATTCGGGGTCCTACTATTGAAATTATAAGGGGTGCCATAGTATGGTGCTAATGGCGGTGGTGTCGGCACAATGTGACTTTCTTTATGTGGATGTGGGGAAGAACGGCCGGATGTCTGACGGAGGAGTCATCAGTTCTGCCACCGTCTCCTCACTGGTGGCCTGGACTTGCCACCAGATGCCGAGAATGTGGAGGGTCTACCGTTTGTGTTTCTAGCTAATGAAGCGTTCGTTCTGAGTGACCATCTGATGAAACCCTTCCCCCAAAGGACCCTCACCCCGGAGAGGAGGGTTTTTAATTACCGGCTGGCCAGAGCAAGAAGGGTTGTGGAGAGTGCCTTTGGCATTATGGCCAGCCGGTTCCGTCTGTTACTGACAGCGATCAACCTAGCAGAATATAAACTGAACTATGTGATTCTGTGCTGCTGCATTTTGCACAATTTTCTCCGCAAACTTTCAGGGAACCAGTACCTGCAGCCTATTGGGCCAGAGGCCGGACTAATATTTCCAGAACTCACAGGGCTGGATCATGCCCTTCCTGGTTTAGCCCCCCAAACAGCACGTGAGGTGCGTGACCGCTATGTCAGCTATTTTAATGGTAGGGGGGCTATTCCAATGCCAGCTGAGCAATAAAAATGTATTTTTCTTGAAATATGTATTGTCTGTTCAAATATTTAAGTTTGGTTCTTGTTTGCTTGTCTCCTACATTCTCCTAATTCAGGGATATGCAATTGGCCAACCTCCAGCTGGTGCAAAACTACAAGTCAATCATGCCTCTGGGTCTCATGCTTGTGGCTGTCAGTCTTGCTATGCTTCATGGGACTTGTAGTTCTGCAACAGCTGGATTTCCACTAATTGCATATTCCTGTCCTAGTGCATTTGTATTGCAAAGTGGTTTTTGCCAATAGTAAATAAGGCCCTTTGTGACAGAAAACACAAAATGACTTCCCAAACTGGTATTGAGTATTGAAAGAAGAAGACACACACACACACACATCTTTTTTTTGGAATTTTTAATAGTGCACATTCCAACCAGTGCCTCTTTTTTAGATATTTTTCTTTTTGTTTTGTTTTTTTTTGGTAATTTTTTTTTTTTTGGAAACATATAAATATATAGATATATCTATATATATATATATATAAAATAAAATTATAAAAAAAATACATAAAATCTAATTTTTAACTATTTACAGAAAACAAGGGGTAAAGCCAAATTTTGAAGATGCACACCAAAAATTGGTAATGTCAACATGTGCTATGTACCATCATGAGTGATCAATGGACGTGTTTGGTGGGTGCAATCCCTTCCTCTCACATACTAGAATGAGGAAGGGTTTGCAAACACCAAATGCGTCCATTGCGATCCTCTGATGGCACATAGCACATGTTGACAAACCGTGTGCATCTTCAAAATTTGGCCTCTAAAAACAATGTTCTAAAAACATTAAAAACTTTTTGGCAAGGAAATGAAGAACATGATCTTCTGTTTTAGGGAAAAGGGGCTTAGATTCTCCCTAAAACATCGATCATGTTCTTCATTTCCTGCCTCATAGTGTCCAGTTGTTGTTGCATGGCATGGATTTGGTGTTGCATGGCATGGATGTTGTTCTCCATGAAATCAATCCTGCCATTCCAGGCCATGATCTGCCCAATCAGCCTCTGGGCACTGTCTGTGGAAAATGGCTCCGCGGCTTGTCCATCCACAACCAGATCATCACCTAAAAACATGTGTAGATAAAAAATTGGTCAAAATATACAGCCATTAATTGTTTACCTTAAGCTGGGTTGTCAGACACTCACTTTGTGGGGTGTGTATCTCCACCACCTCTTCCTCCTCCACATCTAGCCCTGGGCTGGGCTGATCCAGCTCGGACACTGGGCTTGGCTGCTCCCTCAGGGACACGGGGCTGGGCAGCTCCATCACGGACACGGGGCTGGGGCTAACTGCCCAATCAGGCTGGTGAGGTCGGGGGGTCCTGGGCTGCTCCGCCTCTTGTCTGAGTCTTTGTTCCCCTATGAGAATGAAAAACCAAACAAAAAAAAGGTATACTTTTAAGCATAGTGATATTTGAGTTCAGAAATTGGAATATGAAACATTGGTTTGAAGTGGTGTACAATTATTAGCTGGTTATTACAAGCTCCTAGTTTAATACATCATTAAAATGACATTTTTTTAGTTAGGCTGTGTTCAGACTGCTGCGATGTGCGAACGCTGCAAATCTACTGTGGTTTCACGCATCGCATGCCTCCCGGAGGCAGTTCGCACTGCCCTATGTGACCTGCTGGGAGTATCAGTGTAAAGTTTTATTGACACCTCCAAATTAGTTCTCATATCACAGCGCAATCTTTAAACTCGGACAGGAATCGGACCACATGGTGTGAACACCCATGTGATCCGATTCGGCTGTGGACTAAAAAAAGGGCCATGTACAAGTTTGGGCCGGATGCGATGCGAATTCAGCCATACTATATGTATGGCTGAAATCGCATCACACAGAGATCACATGTGATTTGCACTGCAGTGCGGTGCAAATCACATTTGATCTCGTACATTGCAGCAATGTGAACCTAGCCTTTAACCAAACTGTGATACTTTATATCTTTTGTCCAAGTTTCACAGACGGACACACACGAATCATCCCCTGGAGTACCTGTGTGTGATTATGTCAAAAAATGTTCTATGATGTCCCAAACTACACTAAAGGATTCCCAGTCCAGATGTTGAACCAGCATTTTATCTATCTATCTATCTATCTATCTATCTATCTATCTATCTATCTATCTATCTATCTATCTATCTATCTATCTATCTATCTATCTATCTAATCTATCTATCTCATTTTTTTATTGAGACTACATTGCACTGAATACATTTATGAAACTTTATTAAAAATGTATATCCTAAATTGAGTGTGACAATTCAGTTTACCATGAACAATACAAAAAAATTAATAACTAATTAAAATCTAATCCAACACCAGATAAATTTACACCATATACAAATTCATGCTATTTACGCCCACATATACGAACAACCATATGCGCTCATTACATGAACTATTAACTACACGAACGATCAAATTCGCCAGATTTACATACAATACCTATACGAACGATTACGATCAAATTCGCCAGATTTACATATAATACCTATACGAACGATTATGTCCGACAGTCACGATAAACGCGGAGTTTACTCACTTTTTTTCAGGGCCTTTTTGATGCGATGATATTGGTCCGGCTCCCTGGACTTGATGTCGGACCATCGTTTCCGGAGCTGGTCCTTGCCTCTTCGTACCCCAAATTTGCTCTGCAAAGTTGTGACGACCATGTCCATGATGCCGCTTTTGCGGATATTGGGTTTGGGGTACGGCCCATTATCCCCATCATAGTCCTCCCTTCTCAATATAGCCACCATCTCCACCATCTCTTCAAAGGCCATGTTTGTGGCCTTATATCTCTTCCTTGCTCCGGAAGCATGGGGTTCAGGGCTTTCCTCCGCGCTGCTCAATGAATTTACGTCCGCCATTTTCACCAATCAATCTCCCACAGCGGAACGAGGGTAAAAGCGGCGGGGAAATACGGTCACATGGAACGTCAGGGGCGGGCGACGCAGGCGGAGCTTGAACGCATGCGCTGTATATAAAGCGTTACCACGAGGCCGTACGCTTGTCCGAACGGAAGCAACGAGTGCTACACGCGACGGTAAGATAGTTATGTTTTTATTTTCTTTTAATTTTAAGCCTGCGTTAGGAATGTATATAGTGAAATTTCACCTTATTGATGGTTAATTGATTTTTATGTGGGTTGGTGGTTGAGTGGGGTTGGTGTTTTGTGTGGTAGTGTGGGGGGGGGTGTATGGGGGGGGTAGTGTGTGTGTGTGTGTGTGTGTGTGTGTGTGTGTGGGGGGGTGGGTGGGTGTGTGGGTGTGTGTGTGGGTGTGGGTGGGTGTAGTGTGTGTCTCGCCTACATTGTCACAATATAAATAGTGTGCATTTGGTCTGACATTATTTTTTTTTTATTATTTTTTTTTTTTTTTTTCAGAAATCAAAATGCAAAAGTATAACCCAGACCCCTTTAAGGAGGAGGCCTTCCTCTCCACATTTATTGATCTAATAGAATCACACAGGAGCCTTTGGGATTCCAAACACCCACAATATTACAGCCGTCCTGGCCGGAGGAAGACACTGGAGACAGTTTTGACGTTTGTGAAAACCCGACTCCCCCAGGCAGACACTGACTTTGTGAACTCCAAAATTCAGAACCTGCCTAGCGTGTATAGGCGGGAGCCCAAAAAGATCCTAGACTCCCAAACATCAGGATCAGCAGCAGGTCAGGTCTATGTACCTAGGCTGTGGTATTATGACAGGCTGCGTTTTCTGGATGACATGTCCGAAGCCAGGCAGTCACTTTCCACTCTTCCGTCTACCCTTCCCTCCACCCTTACCTCCATCTCAGGTGAGCCATCCCTGGAAGATCCAGACCCTTCCTTGCTGGACGAAGTTGATGCGCCCAGCTGGAGCCAGGTATATTTTAGTTTCTAAAGTTAGGATTGCTCAAATATTAATGATGTAAAGTTCAATGTTTGAATTGCTTCCAAATCTAGGATTTCATCACAAATTAAATTAGATATAAGGATACAGTAGTTTCCACAAATGTGGCTCAAATCTTGGTGAACCGAAGGAAAAATGAGGGTGTCGAAATGATAGCCTTTTGTATTTCAAGACAAATGTATTTGCAAGTGAGAACTGTAAAATTGTTAGTGATTGATGATTTCAAAATATAGACATATTTTATTTATTGATTTCTTTGTTTTTTTACACAGGATGAGCTCACCCAGGAGGAGGCCGGGACCAGTGGTATGGAGGAGGAGGCCGTGACCAGCCACACACAGGAGCTAGCTGGGCCCAGCAGGAGTCGGACCGAAAGCCAGGTCCCTCCCCTCCGCCTAGCCAGCAAAAGGCCCAGGAGGATGACACGTACAGAGGAGGAGTCCTTGGCACTTATACGCCAAGCCACCCAAGTGCTGAGCAAACCCCCCAATCCTGAGGAGGCCTACGGTACTTACTTAGCAAGCAGGTTGTTAGAAATGGAGAAGGCACAGCGCAACTTGTGCGAAGCAATTTTTTTTTGATGCCATTCAACGGGGTCTGAAGGGTGAGCTAACACCGACCAACAAACTGTATAACACAGACCCTACTGCTCCTCCTCCTCCTCCTCCTCCTCCTACCACGAATCCACCACCAGAGGCACAGCCTCCAGCGAAGCGTGGAGGGAAGGCTAGACGGAAGAGTCGGAAGTGACTGCCTGGCTTCAGTCTGCTCTGAAAGAAGACGCAGGCTGTTGTAGTACCACAGTCTGGGGACATAGATCTCATCTGCTGCTGTTCCTGATCTTTGGGATTCTAGGACCATGTTGTGCTCCCTATTTACATGTTACACAGGTTCTGAATTTTGGTGGCCACTCACTTGATGTGTGCCTGGGGGACAAAAGGCTTCACAAACGTCAAAATTGTCTCCAGTGTTGCCTCCCTCTTGATTTAGTTTTGTTCTGACGAAAAATAAATATTTATTATTTCCAAAAATATTGTATGTTTTTTTTTTGTTATTTTGGCTTAAAAAACAGAGTTTATTTGTGAGTAGGCAGGTACATGTCAAAAGACTCTGGGGGTTATTTACAAAACACACGTTCATGTTAATATAAATATGCTAACTTCAAGTGCAATTTTTAAAGCACTGCAAGTGCACTTGGAAGTGCAGTCGCTGTAAATTTGAGGCTTAACATTTGAAATGAGGGGAAGCTCTGCTGATTTTGAACATGCAATCATGTGTAAGCTAAAATGCTGGTTTGGGTATCTATCTATCTATCTATCTATCTATCTATCTATCTATCTATCTCTACTTACATAGTCCTGCTTGGCCAAAAAAAATGCAAGTCCATCTTGTTTCAAACCCCCCCCCCCCCCACAAAAAAAAAAAAATAATAATTTTTAACTGACAATAGTAGTTCCAAAAATATATAGTAATAGATAAATTCTATAATTTTTTTAATATATATATATATATATATATATATATTATTTTTTTTATATATATTTTATTTATATATATATATATATATATATATATATATATATATATATATATATATATATATATATATATATATATATATATATATATATATATATATATATATATATATATATATATATATATATATATATATATTATTGTTTTTTATATATATATATATATTTATGGTCAAAGCCCTATGGCCGATACGGATATGAACAAGTAGACTTACCATAACATTAACAACATGAAATGGACCTGAAGTGTGCCCTGGTCTGATGGTCGGTATACCAAAATAAGGGGGCATACCCTAGATTAGAAATTAATATTTGTGAAGAGAAATGAATTTGAGAAATGCCCTGAAAAGGGGATGGGATGGTGGGTGCCGCGCACCGGAAACCGACAAGGACCACAGGCGAGCGGGCTGGTTAAATACCCTCCGGGCTCCTCCCATAAATTCAGGCCACCACACTGGCCTTCCTACTTATGGTCAAAGCCCTATGGCCGATACGGATATGAACAAGTAGACTTACCATAACATTAACAACATGAAATGGACCTGAAGTGTGCCCTGGTCTGATGGTCGGTATACCAAAATAAGGGGGCAAAAACATTCAGGTAGGGGTGTAGTTTTATTAGTTTTAGCTTAATTAGTTGAGCAAGTTTGGTGAATGCTTGTGCCATTTCCACCCAAGGATTTGGGATGTACCGGGCGAGGTAGGCAGGGTTCCAACTGCTAAGTCTCTCAATGACGTGACTTGGGACCCATGCCAACCTGCTGCCAAGGGTGCTCAAATACTAAAGAGTGACCACGGTATGGATCGGGGTCGAGGTGTAGGCTGCGTAGAAGAACCCCATGTGTTTGGGAAACTGGCAGGTACACAAGTGATAGCATGGAAAGGCAATAGGGAACTAGAGTTTACGCATTCCGGTAGGAGTGACAGTAGGTAGTTGAGTATGGTTACTAGACACCAAGCACTGCCTTTTCTATAGAAATGGACGTCTATCCTGGAGCCAGATTGCTGGGTTTTAGACACTGCCAGGTGGAGGATGAAATGGTGTTGGTAGCGAGCCAAGTGACGACTATGCAGAACTTGGCCTGCGGGATTGCTGAAGGCCTGGAATGCCCATACAATGGACTTTAACTGGTGCCATCAAGATAACTGCAGCAGTCTGCACAGGAAGGACACAACGGAGAGCGGCCAGACCTGGCTTCATCAACAAGGTGAGCCTTGGCCCAGTTGTCAGTGGTGAAAGCCACAGCCTGTCCTGACCTGACATAACCCCAGATTCGAGAGGCTGTCATGACCGGGTATAGCTTGAAGAGGGAGAAAGTCCAGGTAAACCCGGGGTTTAGGAGTATCCCTGCTGCCATGGTTCTGTAACCAGTGGTGGCCAAAAATTGCAGCGAAGCCTGTGGAGGCTGTGGCATCTGTCACTACCAGGGGTGACAGGGGCATCGTAGACGGTCTAAACATCGCTACACCAATCCATGCAGTAAGAAACCTTCCGACATCAATGGTCTGCTATTGCCACGGCATCTAAATTAAGGGTCTGAGAAGGGTCCTGTGTCCGAGAGAGGAGGACCAGGAGGCGTGACATAAAGATCAACCCTGGGGAATGGCCCGCATTGCAGATTTGAACGTTCGTCAGGTAGTGTCTGTGTAGAACCTGGCTGCCAGTGCTACCAACAATAAATTGGCTAGGCCATGGAAAACCACAAAGGGCCAGGTAGATGGCCGCTTGGATGACTAGACTGGGGAATATGCGAGGATTTTATATGTCCTTAAAGATGGCAGTTGTGATGGGCGAGCGTTTGCCGTTAGCTATGGGCGATGCCTCTGGATGCCTCGTAGTGGGGATCTTGCTGTATGGGCCATAAAGACAGATGGCTCTCCGGGCCCTGTAAGGATAAGAAATGCTGAACGCTGGCTAGGTATAGCCTGAGCGTGTTACAGGAAGAAGCCAGTTGCGTGTGTCAACACGATCCTGGTGCAGGATGGAAGTTGAACTCAGCTGTCCTAAGGGATAGGCAGACAGAAAGGAAATGGTGAGTGGCTTGTAAGAAAAGCCACAGGAGACAAGTGGTCAATTAAATGCTGCTGAAAACGACGTGTAGCCAGTTTGTGTGCCACTGAGAATGTGATTGCAAAAGAATGATTGCAAGAAGTTATGCTAAGCCGCGAGTCTTGGCATGATAGCAAAGTAGTGTTTAAACGTGTACTTGCGACAATTGCGCGGGAGTTTGTCACTGGAGATGTGTTGGTAGTGACTGTGAGAAATTCGTGTTACCGCATGTGCTTTGCGAAGACTGCCGGAGTTGTGCTTGAACATGTGTTTGGATGCGTGGTTGCAACGATTGCAAGATGTTATGCCAAGATACGCGCTTGCAACGATTGCAAGATGTTATGCTAGGATGCGTGCCTGCAACGATTGCAAGGAGTCACACCAGGATGCGTGCTTGCCATGATTGCAAGATGTTATGCTAGGATGCGTGCCTGCAACGATTGCAAGGAGTCACACCAGGATGCGTGCTTGCCATGATTGCAAGATATTATGCTAGGATGCGTGCCTGCAATGATTGCAAGGAGTTATGCCAGGATGCGTGCCTGCAACGATTGCAAGGAGTTATGGTAAGATACATGGGTAGCCAGGTTGGAAAAGACAGACGTGCATCCAGTCCTAACCATAAATCAAACAAATAAAATACCGCACAACCCGACACACCCAATTCTACACCCACAGCTGATCCAGAGGAAGGCAAAAAACCCCAGCAGAGCATGGCCCAATTTGCTACAACAGGGAAAAAATTCCTTCCTGATCCCTCGAGAGGCAATCGGATTTTCCCTGGATCAACTTTACCTATAACATAAGTACCCCGTTATAACGTACATTTAGTAAAGTATCCAGGCTTTTCCTAAAGCAATCTATTGAGCCAGCCAAAACTGCCTGCTAGCAATGATTGCAATAAGTTTGTGCCTGGACATCTGCTTCCAATGATTGCAAGAGGTCTTATGCTCAAATGCGTGCTTGTAATGACTGCAAGAGGTCTATGCCCGAATGTGTGCTTGCAATGATTGCAAGAAGTCTATGTTTTGGATGCGTGCCTGCAACGATTGCAAGAAGTCTACGCTTGGATGCGTGCTTGCAAAGACTGCAAGAAGTCTACACTTGGATGCGTGTTTGCAATGATTGCAAGAAGTCTATGCTTGTATGCGAACTTGCAACGATTGCAAGAAGTTTATGCTTAATGCGTGCTTGCCACGATTTGCAAGAAGTCTATGCTTGGATTCGAGCTTGCAACGATTGCAAGAAGTCAACGCTTGTATGCGTACTTGCAATGACTGTAAGACGTCCATGCTTGAATGCGTGCTTGCAACGATTGCAAGAAGTCTATGTTTGGATGCGTGCTTGCAATGATTGCAAGAAGTCTACGCTTGGATGCGTGCTTGCAGTGACTGCAAGAAGTCTACGTTTGGATGCGTGTTCGCAACCATTGCAAGAAGTGTACGCCTGTATGCGAACTTGTACCAACTGCAAGATGTCCATGCTTGACTGCGTGCTTGCAACGATTGCAAGAAGTCTATGCTTGGAAGCGTGCTTGCAACGATTGCAAGGAGTCTATGCTTGGAAGGGTGCTTGCAACGATTGCAAGAAGTCTACGCTTGGCTGCGTGTTTGCAATGATTGCAAGAAGTCTACGCTTGTGTGCGTACTTGTCACGACTGCCGTGACAGTGACTGATGATGAACCGGACTCTGGAGCATGCACTGAAATGAGGCTGAAGCACTGGGGCACACCGTAACGAATCGGTGCATGTATGCGACTGGATTCGAAACGAAGCGCGGTACGTGGCGGTGAATTATATTTTTTTTTTTGCCATGACAGAGGCACGAATCGATCATGCCGCTGATGCGACTATCCATTAATCGAGCATGCTCTGAAGCATGTACTGAAATGTGGCTGAAATACCTGGGGCGCGCCGAGACGAATTTAGTGCACGATGCGACTGGATTCGTATCGGAGCGTGATACGTGACAGTGAAAATGATTTCCCATGACAGAGTCATGGATCAGAGAACCGAAACCTGCAACCGATAATGAATCCTGACTCTGGAGCATGTACTGAAATGAGGCCGTAACCAACTGGGGCACATCGAAACGGATCGGTGCATCACGGATGCGACTAGATTAGAATCGGAGCGCGGTAAGTGACAATGAAATGAGTGACAAAAGTTTGCCATGACAGAGGCCCGAACCGGTCATGCCGCGATTGCGCTTGACAACGAACGGGACTCTGGAGCATGTACTGAAATGAGGCCGAAAAATACCTGGGGCGCGCCGAGACGAATTGGTGCATCGTAGATGCGACCGGATTTGTAACAGAACGTGATACGTGAGAGTGAAATAATTTCCCATGACAGAGACACAAATCGGTGCGCCGCAACCTGCGACTGACAACGAACGGGACTCTGGAGCATGTACTGAAATGAGGCCGAAAAATACCTGGGGCACGCCGAGACGAATTGGTGCATCGTAGATGCGACCGGATTCGTATCGGAACGTGATACGTGAGAGTGAAATGATTTCCCATGACAGAGGCACGAATCGGTGCGCCGCAACCTGCGACTGACAACAAACGGGACTCTGGAGCATGTACTGAAATGGGGCCGAAAAATACCTGGGGCACGCCGGGACGAATTGGTGCACGGGGGTGCGACCGGATTCGAACTGAACGTACTACGTGACAAATGAAATGCTTCCCATGATAGAGCTACGAATCGGAGAGGACGCAACCTGCGACCGTCAACGAACGGGCTCTAGAGCATGTACCGAAATGAGGCCAACGCAACTGGGACACGTCGATCGAACCTGTGCGTTTTGAGAAAAGCGACTGGTTTCGATTCGAACGTAATAGGTGAGGTGAAATGACTCCCATGACAGAGACCCGGGTCGTTTTAACAACGAGCGGGCTCTGGAGCATGTACCGAAATGAGGCCAAGCAAGTAGGGGCACACCAGAACGAATCGGCGCATTTAGCGGATGCGACTGGATTCGAATCGGAGCGCCGTGCGTGACAGAAATGAGTGAAATGATGAAATGACCTACGTGAGCCAGCTATGGCAGAGGTACGAGTCGTTGTGCCGTGAGACACGACCGGCAACGATTTTGACTGTGGAACACGGTAACGAGACTACATAACAAGTTACTAAAACAGTGCAGATTTTTCCACCAGCAATATCTACCGAAATGACGCCCGTGAAATGAAGGGCGCTGCGAAATTAGAGCGTATTGAGTGATAACAACCGGTATCATAACGAACGATTCGATATTTCAGGTTTTAACGACACTCAAAATAGTACAGGAAGGTCAATCGAGACCCTTACCTGCGGCAGTCGAGCCGGCGACGTTGTACAGAGCCGGCAACGTTGTACAAAACGAACGGGAAAGAAAACCACGAGATTTCTAGTAGAGAGACGTTTATCCGAATGGAAACGAAACACGAGCCGTCGGCCTAGTGACGTAGTGCCGCGCACCGGAAACCGACAAGGACCACAGGCGAGCGGGCTGGTTAAATACCCTCCGGGCTCCTCCCATAAATTCAGGCCACCACACTGGCCTTCCTACATATATACATATATATATATATAATTTGGATTTTTTTGGGGGTTTTTTTTATTTATTTTTTAAAATATTTTTCTAAAATTGGAAGATTAATCATAGGATGAGGATGAATAAAAACATTCGGTATAACTCTGTGTGAATATAAGCAGCAAAGCTACTTCACTTTTCTTGCATTATGAAGAAGAAAAGAATGGGCTATATTAACCACCTTCAGACCGGACCATTTTGCTGGTAAATGACCAGAGGTCGTTTTACAATTTGGCACTGCGCTGCTTTAACTGGTAATTGCGCGGTCATGCAATGTTGTACCCAAACAAAATTTGCGTCCTTTTCTTCCCACAAATAGAGCTTTCTTTTGATGGTATTTGATTGCCTCTGTGATTTTTATTTTTTGCGATATAAACGTAAAAAGACCGCAAATTTTGAAAAAAAATGATATTTTCTACTTTTTGTTATTAGAAAAATCCAATAAACTCAATTTTAGTCATACATTTAGGCCAAAATGTATTCAGCCACATGTCTTTGGTAAAAAAAAAAGTCAATAACTGTATATTTATTGGTTTGCGCAAAAGTTGTCACATCTACAAACTAAGGTAAGTTTTCTGGAATTTACGCAGCTTTTAGTTTACAACTGCCTATCTCATTTCTTGAGGTGCTAAAATGGCAGGGCAGTACAAACCCCCCCCAAATTACCCCATTTTGGAAATAATAAAATAATTTTTTTTTTTTTACACAAAGTTGTCACTAAATGATATATTGCTCACACATGCTATGGGCATATGTGAAATGACACCCCAAAATAAATTCTGCTGCTTCTCCTGAGTATGGGGATACCACATATGTGGGACTTTTTGGGAGCCTAACCGCGTACGGGGCCCCGAAAACCAAGCACCGCCTTCAGGCTTTCTAAGGGCGTAAATTTTTGATTTCACGCCTCACTACCTATTACAGTTTTGAAGGCCATAAAATGCCAAGATGGCACAAAACCCCCACAAATGACCCCATTTTAGAAAGTAGACACCCCAAGCTATTTGCTGAGAGGCATTTTGAGTCCATGGAATATTTTATATTTTGCCACAAGTTGCGGGAAAATTACAAACTTTAATTTTTTTTTATTTTTTTTTTCACAAAGTTGTCACTAAATGATATATTGCTCACACATGCTATGGGCATATGTGAAATGACACCCCAAAATAAATTCTGCTGCTTCTCCTGAGTATGGGGATACCACATATGTGGGACTTTTTGGGAGCCTAGCCGCGTACGGGGCCCCGAAAGCCAAGAACCGCCTTCAGGTTTTCTAAGGGCGTAAATATTTGACTTCACTCCTCACTACCTATTACAGTTTTGAAGGCCATAAAATGCCAAGATGGCACAAAACCCCCACATATGACCCCATTTTAGAAAGTAGACACCCCAAGCTATTTGCTGAGAGGCATGTTGAGTCCATGGAATATTTTATATTTTGCCACAAGTTGCAGGAAAATTACAAACTTTTTTTTTTTTTTTTTTTTTTCACAAAGTTGTCACTAAATGATATATTGCTCACGCATGCCATGGGCATATGTGAAATGACACCCCAAAATAAATTCTGCTGCTTCTCCTGAGTACGGGGATACCACATATGTGGGACTTTTTGGGAGCCTAGCCGCGTACGGGGCCCCGAAAACCAAGCACCGCCTTCAGGCTTTCTAAGGGCGTTACAGTTTTGAAGGCCATAAAATGCCAAGATGGCACAAACCCCCCCCAAATGACCCCATTTTGGAAAGTAGACACCCCTAAATTTAGGGGTACACTAGTGAGACTAGGTAATAAATGGCGGGTGCCCTGAAACTATAAAAAAAATAACTAACCAATCAGCGTCACCTGTAACAGTTATATGGTGATCACTGGTGAAAGGGTTAACTAGGGGGCAATCAGGGGGCTTTATGCGGTAGTATATGGGGGTCCCTGGCGCTATAAAAAGCTGCGGCGAACCTAAATACCTACCTGCCTAACTAGCGTCACCTGTGACACTAATACAGCGATCAGAAAAACGATCGCTTATTAGGCTGGGTTCACACTGGAGCGATGCGGGAACGCCACGAATCCGCGGCGGGTTCCCGCATCGCATGCCTCCCGGCGGCAGTTCACACTGCCCTATGCGAACTGCTGGGAGTGTCAGTGAAATGTTAATGACACCCCCAGATCAGTTCGCATATCGCAGTGCGATCTGCAAACTCGGATCGCATGGTGTGAACACCCATGCGATCCGATTCTGCTGCGGACCAAAAAAAGGGTCCCGTGCGAGTTTGCGGCGGGTGCGGCGGGTGCGACACGAATTCAGCCATACTATCTGTATGGCTGAACTCGAATCGCACAGAGATCGGATGTGATTTGCACTGCAGTGCGGTGCGAATCACATCCGTTCTCATAAACCGCTGCAATGTGAACCCAGCCTTAGTGACACTGGCGACGGGGGGTGATCATGGGGTTAAACCTTTATTGGGGGAGTTAGGGGGGTACCTTAGAACTAAAGGGGGCTAACCCTAACTGCCCTAACAGTTATTACAGTCACAAATGACACCCGCCGGGTGATCAGGGGGTTAAACCTTTATTAGGTAATAAATGGCGGGTGCCCTGAAACTATAAAAAAATAACTAACCAACCAGCGTCACCTGTAACAGTTATATGGTGATCACTGGTGAAAGGGTTAACTAGGGGGCAATCAGGGGGCTTTATGCGGTAGTATATGGGGGTCCCTGGCGCTATAAAAAGCTGCGGCGAACCTAAATACCTACCTGCCTAACTAGCGTCACTTGTGACACTAATACGGCGATCAGAAAAATGATCGCTTATTAGGCTGGGTTCACACTGGAGCGATGCGGAAACGCCACGAATCCGCGGCGGGTTCCCGCATCGCATGCCTCCCGGCGGCAGTTCACACTGCCCTATGCGAACTGCTGGGAGTGTCAGTGAAATGTTACTGACACCCCCAGATCAGTTCGCATATCGCAGTGCGATCTGCAAACTCGGATCGCATGGTGTGAACACCCATGTGATCCGATTCTGCTGCGGGCCAAAAAAAGGGTCCCGTGCGAATTTGCGGCGGGTGCGGCGGGTGTGGCGGGTGCGGCGAATGGCTGAACTCGAATCGCACAGAGATCGGATGTGATTTGCACTGCAGTGCGGTGCGAATCACATTCGTTCTCATAAACCGCTGCAATGTGAACCCTGCCTTAGTGACACTGGCGACGGGGGGTGATCACGGGGTTAAACCTTTATTGGGGGGGTTAGGGGGGCACATTAGAACTAAAGGGGGCTAACCCTAACTGCCCTAACAGTTATTACAGTCACAAATGACACCAATGCAAAAAAAAAAAAAAAGCAATTGGTGTCACTGTGACTGGGGGGGCAGGGGTAATTGGGGGGTGATCGGGGGGTAAAGGGGGGGTGTGAGTGTGCCTGGCATGTTCTACTGTGTAGTGTAGTGCTTGTGCAACTCACCGATGCTCTCTCCTCGGTGCCGGAACGAAAACTACCGACACGGAGGAGAGAATACATCACTTCCTCTCCTGTGTTTACATTACAGGAGAGGAAGTGATGTCACCGGACAATTTCATTCGCCGGGAGCGATCGCGAGGGGGTGGCCATGAATGAATGGCCGTCCCCTCGTCCGGGATCGCTCCCGAACGAATACCGACCGCCGCAGGCACCGGGCGGGGGCCCGATCGGGCCCCCGACCCGCGGGAGGCAAGGGACGTACATGTAAGCCCTTATGCCTGCCCGTGCCATTCTGCCGACGTACATCGGCGTGCGGCGGTCGGCAAGTGGTTAAAAAACCACAAAATTAGCAGCATGACGAATATGCTAGCTTCAATACGAACACTAGTTTTACAAGACCGAGCGCTTCCGCCCTGTCCGCCCTGTAAATCCTTTCTGGGCATGCGTCATACTTAGTCCGTCCAACTTGCCTACTCACGAGCGGACTGTCCGCTGAAACCAAGTTTGGACGGACAAAATTCCGGAAATTCCGAAAGACTTAGTCCGTCAGACTGTCCGCTGAAAAAGTCCGCTGAAGCCCACACACGAGCGGATTGTCCGCTGAAACACGGTTCATCGGACTAAGTTGGGCAGACAATCCGCCCGTGTGTACGCGGCCTAAGTGTAACCTTCTATTATTTTTAACAAACCATCACATTTTGGTGTGCAAACTATATTTCACTTGATTATTAGTAGACTGGATTTTTGATACAACATACTAATGCACAATCTTTTTGCTTAAAAACATATATTTTATTTAATGTAGCACAGGCCTTGTCACTAGAAACATTGTATCATTTTAACCCTTATTTTAATTCAAGCACTGTTTTTCTGTGGTAGTGTTTTTAGCAGTGTATAGAAATTATTATACTGTTATTTTGTAATACATGCCCTGGGCATGACAATGTCCTGGAGCACAAACATACAAACTATGTCAGTAACAATTGGTGTAAATTGCTTGTGTATCAATTTTTATATAACAGCTGTCATGATAATAAACATTCAAAGAATCTGGGAAAAAATATCTCTAAATTCTAAATTATTACAGTGTTATACCCAATTGTCTTTTTAGATTATATTTCACAAATTAGTATTTTGATCAGTGCTCATTGGTTATATATGCTAAAACACATTTTCAGCATAATAAAACAATAGCTGATTTTCTAGGATCTCAGATGAAAACATAAATGCAAATGCCTGATGGCCAAATGTCTGAAATAATTCTTCATTGTTTGAAACACAACTATATAACGAGCTGAGCTGGCAGCTATAGATTTCTGAATCAATATAGTGCTTTGTAGTTTTTATTTAGTATATAACTGAAAATTCAATGCATTGATGTTTGATATAGGCACATCGCAATGGAACATAGAATTTATAACTATAGAAGAAGACAAAGTAATCAGGGTTATTTACAAAATCTGGACTGGTTAGGTTTACGAGGCCCTTCAGGTCTGACATGGATATTAAGGGGAACCCCGTGTCAAATTAAAAAAAAAAAATGACGTGGGGGTCCCCCTAAAAATCCATATCAGACCCTTTATCCGAGCACGCAACCTGGCAGGCCGCAGGAAAAGAGGGGGGGACGAGAGAGTGGCCCCCCCTCCCTCCTGAACCGTACCAGGCCACATACCCTCAACATTGGGAGGATGCTTTGGGGGTCTGTGACCCCTCAAAGCACCTTGTCCCCATGTTGATGAGGACAAGGGCCTCATCCTCACAACCCTGGCCGTTGGTTGTGAGGGTCTGCGGGCGGGGGCTTATCAGAATCTGGAAGCCCCCTTTAACAAGGGGACCCCCAGATCCCAGCCCCCCCTGTTTTAAATGGTAAGGGGGTACAATAGTACCCCTACCATTTCACAAAGAAAGTGTCAAAATGGTTAAATAAGACAAACACACTTTTGAAAAATTCCTTTATTAAAAATGAAAAAAAAAAAAAAAAGATTCCAGCGGTGCTAATCCACTCTTGCTATCCAGCGACGGATCTCCGGGGTCCAGCGATGGATGATCATATCCAGCGACGGGGGATCTCTCAGTCCAGCGCTGTCCATACATCCTTCTTCTGTCTCCACTCCGGAGACACTGCAGAGAGCCCAGCGCTGACGTTTCTTATATTAGGAGGGCGGGGCCACCCGTCACCTGACCCCGCCCCTCTGACGCTGGAGAGGGAAGCCAGGGGTACCCCCTTACCATTTCAAACAGGGGGGGGCGGGATCTGAGATCTTCCAGATTCTGATAAGCCCCCCGCCCGCAGACCCTCACAACCAATGGCCAGGGTTGTGAGGGTGAGGCCCTTGTCCTCGTCAACATGGGGACAAGGTGCTTTGAGGGGTCACAGACCCCCAAAGCATCCTCCCAATGTTGAGGGTATGTGGCCTGGTACGGTTCAGGAGGGAGGGGGGGGGCGCTCTCTTGTCCGCCCCTCTTTTCCTGCGGCCTGCCAGGTTGCGTGCTCGGATAAAGGGTCTGATATGGATTTTTAGGGGGACCCCACGTCAATTATTTTTTTTTTATTTGATGCGGGGTTCCCCTTAATATCCATATCAGACCTGAAGGGTCTGGTATGGATATTTAAGGGGGCCCCCACGTCATTTTTTTTTAAATTTGACCCGGGGTTCCCCTTAATATCCATGTCAGACCTGAAGGGCCTGGTAATTGAATTTAGGGGAACCCCCACACTTTTTTTTTTTTTTTTAATCAATGAATGAATGAATTGTCGGCTAATACAGAGAACACTCATTGAGTGTTCTCTGTATTACGGGGAGCCGACAATTTAGCCGCAAGTGATTTTAAAAGACTTTTTTTCCTGCACAAATGACACTTTGTGCAGGGACAGTTCTAAGCACCAGAAACATGCGCCCCATCACAGGCATACTATAGATACCCCCCAGCTACGAAATTTAAAGGAATATTACACTTTTATTGTTTCACTTTAATTATTATTAAAATCACTGCTCCTGAAAAAAACGGCCGTTTTTAAAACTTCTTTTTGCATTGATCCATGTCCCCTGGGGCAGGACCCAGGTCCCCAAACACTTTTAGGACAGTAACCTGCATTTTACCCTTTAAAATTAGCACTTTAGATTTCTCCCATAGACTTGTATAGGGTGTTCCGGCTTTTTGAATTTGCTGCGAACAGCCCAAATTGTTCACTGTTCGCTGAACAGGCGAACAGGCAATGTTCGAGTCGAACATGAGTTCGACTCGAACTCGAAGCTCATCCCTAGTGGTGGACTATGAAATGATAGCTCATTTATATGTAGGGGTAGTAATATTTAATCAGATTGGGTGCATCCAGTCTTCCTCTGGATTTAAAAGAGGGTAAAACTGTGTTGGGTTTTATTGTGCCACTTAAAGTTAATAAACAATTTCTGTATAGCCATTAGTTTTAGCCAACAACATTTTTTTTTTAGGAACCATGTATCAAAAGGACAGTAGTGTTAGGATCAGCTGGTTTCCCATATATTATATTTACATTTTTTCTGGCACTAGCCCAGCTGGGATCTCTTGATTGTCCTGTACAAAAATGATATTTTCTAATTTCTAGGTAAGGCAAGTAATCTTGTCTCCCTTCACATAGCCAGACTTAACATTTAGGTCTTTGATAACTCCCTGTAGATTGGCGAAACATGTCAACATATTTCCGGTGGCACTGACATCATTTCCTGTTCCTTGGAATGCGCGTCCTGGTTTCTGGAATGCACGCCATGAGCAGAATCAGGATTCATTCCTAATCCCTTTACATGCCTGTTTTTAATCAACTATTTTGTAAGTACCCATTTGTATATGGAATAAATCCCTTTTTCAAACGGTACTTTTCACTATTAGTTGAATTTTTTAGCCTTTTTTGGTGCCTGGTGATTCTGCTGAGAAATTCCAACAAGAAATCCTTTAATCTGATGTACACAACACCACTCCTGAACTTCTCTAGATACCATTGCATAAGCCTGAAGTGACCCCCAAACTGCAAAGCTGGGGGTCATCGCCATTTGGTGAGTGGGGACACGTGGGGGTGGCGTTTCTGCACCTGAAAAGTCCTGGAGCGTCTGTGGTCCATTGCACTTCAACCTTTTTTTCCCATTGCGGATCAGAACATTCAGCACATTTATTTGGACTTTATTTACATGTTTTTTGCTTTGTATATTCACATCTGCACTTATCCACACTTGATTACACATGTTTATTAACCACTTGAGGACCGCCGTATTGCCAATGTACGTCAGCACAATGGCACAGGCAGGCACAATCACGTACATCTACGTGATTGCCTTCCAGCGGGTGGGGGGTCCGATCGGACCCCCTCCCGCTGGTTACGGCGGTCCGATTCGGTCCAGGAGCGCTCCGTGATGAGGGGATGGCTGTTGGTTTTCGGCCACCCCCTCTGGATCGCTCCTGGCCAATGAGAAGCTTCCTCCCATGTGTATTGTTTACACAGGAAGGAGGAAGTGATGTCATTCTCCTCGGGGCGGTCTTTTTGACCGGACTACGAGGAGAAGAGTAAAAGTAAGTGTGCACCAACACTACACTGACATGTAGGTACACACAGGCACACAAACCCCCCCCCCCGATCCCCCCCCCGATCGCCCCCCCTCCCCCCCCAGTCACAGTGTCACTGATTGCATTGATCATTTCTTTACTGATTAATGCATTCAGTGTCAGTTGTGACAGTAAAAACTGTCAGGACAGTTAGTGTTAGGTCCAGGGTAGCCCCCTATCACCCCCCAATAAAGATTTAACCCCCTGATTGCCCCTAGAGTTAACCCTTTCACCCCCTTTTGCCAGTGTCACTAAGCGATCATTTTTCTGATCGCTGCATGTGTCGCTAGGTAGCTAGTTATTTTTTTAGGTTCACCGCCAGGTTTTTATATCGCTAGGTACCCCGATATACTACCCAATAATGGGTTTAACCCCCTGATTGCCGCTAGTTAACCCTTTCACCCCCTTTTGCCAGTGTCACTAAGCGAACGTTTTTCTGATCGCTGCATTAGTGTCGCTACAGTCGCTAGGTAGCTAGTTATTTTTTTAGGTTCACCGCCAGGTTTTTATAGCGCTAGGTACCCCGATATACTACCCAATAATGGTTTTAACCCCCTGATTTCCGCTAGTTAACCCTTTCACCCCCTTTTGCCAGTGTCACTAAGCGATAATTTTTCTGAACGCTGCATCAGTGTCGCTAGTGTCGCTAGGTAGCTAGTTATTTTTTTAGGTTCACCGCCAGGTTTTTATAGCGCTAGGTACCCCGATATACTACCCAATAATGGTTTTAACCCCCTGATTGCTGCTAGTTAACCCTTTCACCCCCTTTCACCAGCGATCACAGTATAAGTGTCACTGGTGACGCTGGTTAGCCAGTTAGTTATTTAGGTTCCCCGTCAGGTTTTTATATAGCGCCAGGGACCCCCATATACTACCTAATAAAAATTTGAACCCCCTGATTGCTCCTAGTTAACCCTTTCACCACTGATCACGTATAAGTGTTACGGGTGACTCTGGTTAGTTTGTTTTTTATAGCATCAGGGCACCCACCATTTATTACCCAATAAAGGTTTAACCCCCTGATCACCCGGCGGGTGATATCAATTAGGTTTTAGGGTCAGGGTCTGCGTCGCCCCAGGCAGCGCTAGGTTAGTGCCAGTACCGCTAACACCCACACGCAAAGCATACACCTCCCGTAGTGGTATAGAATCTGAACAGATCAATATCTGATCTGATCAGATCTATACTAGCGTCCCCAGCAGTTTAGGGTTCCAAAAAAACGCATTGTTAGCGGGATCAGCCCAAATACCTGCTGGCACCTGCGTTTTGCCCCTCTGCCCAGCCCACCCAAGTGCAGTATCGATCGATCACTGTCACTTACAAAACACTAAACACATAACTGCAGCGATCGCAGAGTCAGGCCTGATCCCTGCCATCGCTAACAGGTTTTTTGGTAGCATTTTATATTCAAATCCGGAAGGCAGTGCTTGGTTTTCGGGGTCCCGTACGTGGCTAGGCTCCCAAAAAGTCCCCCACATGTGGTATCCCCGTACTCGGGAGAAGCAGCAGAATTTATTTTGGGGTGTAATTTGACTTCTGCCCATAGCATGTGTGAGCAATATATCATTTAGTGACAACTTTGTGCAAAAAAAAAAAGTTTGTAATATTCCCGCAACTTTTGGCAAAATATAAAATATTCCATGGACTCAACATGCCTCTCAGTAAATAGCTTGGGGTGTCTACTTTCCAAAATGGGGTCATTTGGGGGGGTTTTGTGCTATTTTGGCATTTTATGGACTTCGAAACTGTGATAGGTAGTGAGGAGTTAAATCAAAAATTTGCACCCTTAGAAATCCTGAAGGTGGTGATTGGTTTTCGGGGTGCCGTGCGCGACTAGACTCCCAAAAAGTCCCACACATGTGGTATCCCCGTACTCAGGAGAAGCAGCAGAATGTATTTTGGGGTGTCATTTCACATATGCCCATAGCATGTGTGAGCAATATATCATTTAGTGACAACTTGGTGCAAAAAAAAAAAAGTTTGTAATATTCCCGCAACTTGTGGCAAAATATAAAATATTCCATGGACTCAACATGCCTCTCAGTAAATAGCTTGGGGTGTCTACTTTCCAAAATGGGGTCATTTTGGGGGGTTTTGTGCTATTTTGGCATTTTATGGCCTTCGAAACTGTGATAGGTAGTGAGGAGTTAAATCAAAAATTTGCACCCTTAGAAATCTTGAAGGTGGTGATTGGTTTTCGGGGTGCCGTGCGCGACTAGACTCCCAAAAAGTCCCACACATGTGGTATCCCCATACTCGGGAGAAGTAGCGGAATATATTTTGGGGTGCAATTCCACATATAACCATGGCATGTGTGAGCAATATATCATTTAGTGACAACTTTTTGTAAAAAAAAAATTTTATTTTTTTTTTGTCATTATTCAATCCCTTAGGACAAAAAAAATAAATATTCAATGGGCTCAACATACCCATCAGCAATTTCCTTGGGGTGTCTACTTTCCAAAATGGGGTCATTTGGGGGGGATTTGTACTGCCCTGCCATTTTAGCACCTCAAGAAATGAGATCGGCAGTCATAAATTAAAAGCTGTGTAAATTCCAGAAAATGTACTCTAGTTTGTAGACGCTATAACTTTTGCGCAAACCAAAAAATATATGCTTATTGACATTTTTTTTACTAAAGACATGTGGCTGAATAAATTTTGCTCTCAATGTATGACTAAAATTTAGTTTATTCGATTTTTCTTATAACAAAAAGAAGAAAATATCATTTTTTTTCGAAATTTTCGCTCTTTTTCCATTTATATCGCAAAAAAAAAAAATCGCAGAGGCAATCAAATACCATCAAAAGAAAGCTCTATTTGTGGGAAGAAAAGGACGCAAATTTCGTTTGGGTGCAATATTGCATGACCGCGCAATTACCAGTTAAAGCAGCGCAGTGCGAAATTGCAAAAAGACCTCTGGTCCTTAAGGTATTTATTGGTCCGGAACTGAAGTGGTTAACATTTGCGAGTGCCTCATAATTTCAGACTTAACATTTTGTACATCATAACCTCAGAGTCAAACTCAACTTCCTCCTGATCCCCAGCCATAACTGAAAACTAGAATGGTCTATTGCCTTCATTGATCACTCCAACAGTTTCCCCTTTTGACAGTGGAAATTATTCTTAGCGTTGGGTTGAGGGATGGTGTGATCTTCCTTCAGATTGTACAATGCAACATAGCAATCCCTGAATGTTTGGGCTATATCTGATGGGTCAAGGACATATTTAGCTGTTTTGTGGTGATAGAGTCATGTCATTTTTTCTCTGGCTGTCTTTTGTTTTAATTGTATAGCCATTCTTTTCCCTGCTTTGTTGTTTTGTGAGTAAGCTGTTAATTTACAGCACTTTATATTTTTATCGTGCTCAGATATCAATACTGTTCTAAGTTGCTCTCTCAGGATTGCAAGTCTAGACAATAATATGTTTTGGGAAGATTTTTTGTGTTGAGCTTCCACTGTGGCTATTTCAGCAAGAATTCTCTCTGGAAGCCATCTGGATCAACACTCCCCGAACAAAAGCCTTAGGCTTCATGCACACGAGACGCAGATGCAAACGCTGCTGGACACATGTTGAAACCCGCGTTTAGAAACGCGCACTTTGCCGCGATTTTTACCACGATTTAGCGGCGTTTTACCGCGTTTGTGTCTAGAAGCGTTTAGTTAAGCTAACAACATAGACCCTCCCCAGCTCAAAAAAACAGTATTATTAACTATTTCAGCAATTTTGTGAGACCAGAGTGAGTAGCAGCAGCTGTGAGAGCTGCAGTGTACTTGTATTTAGCGTGTCACCTGCCACGGCACCTGCCACAAGTTGTGGATTGTCCACTTGCCACGTCACTTGCCACGTCACTTGCCACATCATCTGCCACAAGTTGTGGATTGTCCAACTGCCACGACACCTGCCACAAGTTGTGGATTGTCCACTTGCCACGTGACTTGCCACATCACCTGCCACGTCACTTGCCACGTCACCTGCCACAAGTTTTGGATTGTCCACTTGCCACGTCACTTGCCACGTCACTTGCCACAAGTTGGGGATTGTCCACTTGCCACGTCACCTGCCACAAGTTGTGGATTGTCCACTTGCCACGTCACTTGCCACATCACCTGCCACGTCACTTGCCATGAGATGTGGATTGTCCACTTTCCACGTCATCTGCCATGCCACCTGCCACAAGCTGTGGATTGTCCACTTGCCACGTCACCAGCCACATCACCTGCCACAAGTTGTGGATTGTCCACTTGCCACGTCACTTGCCACATCACCTGCCACGTCACTTGCCACATCACCTGCCACAAGTTGTGGATTGTCTACTTGCCACGTCACTTGCCACGTCACCTGCCACAAGTTGTGGATTGTCCACTTGCCACGTCACCTGCCACGTCACCTGCCACAAGTTGTGGACTGTCCACTTGCCACGTCACTTGCCACGTCACCTGCCACAAGTTGGGGATTGTCCACATCACCTGCCACGTCACTTGCCACATCACCTGCCACAAGTTGTGGATTGTCCACTTGCCACGTCACTTGCCACATCACCTGCCACGTCACTTGCCACAAGATGTGGATTGTCCACTTTCCATGTCACCTGCCATGCCACCTGCCACAAGTTGTGGATTGTCCACTTGCCACGTCACCAGCCACATCACCTGCCACAAGTTGTGGATTTCCACTTGCCACGTGACTTGCCACATCACCTGCCACATCACTTGCCACGTCACCTGTCACAAGTTGTGGATTGTCCACTTGCCACATCACTTGCCACCTGCCATGTCACTTGCCACAAGCTGTGGATTGTCCACTTGCCACGTCACCTGCCACGTCACTTGCCATGTCACCTGCCACAATTTTTGGATTGTCCACTTGCCACGTCACTTGCCACATCAGCTGCCACGTCACTTGCCACAAGATGTGGATTGTCCACTTGTCACATCACCTGCCACATCACTTGCCACATCACCTGCCACGTCACCTGCCACAAGTTGTGGATTGTCCACTTGCCACGTCACTTGCCACATCACCTGCCACGTCACTTGCCACGAGATGTGGATTGTCCACTTTCCACGTCATCTGCCATGCCACCTGCCACAAGCTGTGGATTGTCCACTTGCCACGTCACCAGCCACATCACCTGCCACAAGTTGTGGATTGTCCACTTGCCACGTCACTTGCCACATCACCTGCCACGTCACTTGCCACATCACCTGCCACAAGTTGTGGATTGTCTACTTGCCACGTCACTTGCCACATCACCTGCCACGTCACTTGCCACAGTATGTGGATTGTCCACTTTCCACGTCACCTGCCATGCCACCTGCCACAAGTTGTGGATTGTCCACTTGCCACGTCACCAGCCACATCACCTGCCACAAGTTGTGGATTGTCCACTTGCCACACCACTTTCCACGTCACCTGCCACATCACCTGCCACAAGATGTGGATTGTCCACTTGCCACGTCACCAGCCACATCACCTGCCACAAGTTGTGGATTGTCCACTTGCCACATCACTTTCCACATCACCTGCCACGTCACCTGCCACAAGTTGGGGATTGTCCACTTGCCACGTCCCTTGCCACGTCCCCTGCCACGTCACCTGCCACAAGTGGATTGTCCACTTGCCACATCACTTGCCACATCACCTGCCACAAGCTGTGGATTGTCCACTTGCCACGTCACCAGCCACATCACCTGCCACAAGTTGTGGATTGTCCACTTGCCACGTGACTTGCCACATCACCTGCCACGTCACTTGCCACATCACCTGCCACAAGTTGTGGATTGTCTACTTGCCACGTCACTTGCCACATCACCTGCCACGTCACTTGACACATCACCTTCCACAAGTTGTGGATTGTCTACTTGCCACGTCACTTGCCACATCACCTGCCACGTCACTTGCCACAGTATGTGGATTGTCCACTTTCCACGTCACCTGCCATGCCACCTGCCACAAGTTGTGGATTGTCCACTTGCCACATCACCAGCCACATCACCTGCCACAAGTTGTGGATTGTCCACTTGCCACACCACTTTCCACGTCACCTGCCACATCACCTGCCACAAGATGTGGATTGTCCACTTGCCACGTCACCAGCCACATCACCTGCCACAAGTTGTGGATTGTCCACTTGTCACATCACTTTCCACATCACTTGCCAAATCACCTGCCACAAGTTGGGGATTGTCCACTTGCCACGTCCCTTGCCACGTCCCCTGCCACAAGTGGATTGTCCACTTGCCACATCACTTGCCACATCACCTGCCACAAGCTGTGGATTGTCCACTTGCCACGTCACCAGCCACATCACCTGCCACAAGTTGTGGATTGTCCACTTGCCACGTGACTTGCCACATCACCTGCCACGTCACTTGCCACATCACCTGCCACAAGTTGTGGATTGTCTACTTGCCACGTCACTTGCCACATCACCTGCCACGTCACTTGCCACAAGATGTGGATTGTCCACTTTCCACGTCACCTGCCATGCCACCTGCCACAAGTTGTGGATTGTCCACTTGCCACGTCACCAGCCACATCACCTGCCACAAGTTGTGGATTGTCCACTTGCCACACCACTTTTCATGTCACCTGCCACGTCACCTGTCACAAGATGTGGATTGTCCACTTGCCACGTCACCAGCCACATCACCTGCCACAAGTTGTGGATTGTCCACTTGCCACATCACTTTCCACATCACCTGCCACGTCACCTGCCACAAGTTGTGGATTGTCCACTTGCCACGTCCCTTGCCACGTTCCCCTGCCTCGTCACCTGCCACAAGTGGATTGTCCACTTGCCACATCACTTGCCACATCACCTGCCAGAAGTTGTGGATTGTCCACTTGCCACGTCACCTGCCACGTCACCTGCCACAAGTTGTGGATTGTCCACTTGCCACGTCCCTTGCCACGTTCCCCTGCCACGTCACCTGCCACAAGTGGATTGTCCACTTGCCACATCACTTGCCACATCACCTGCCACAAGTTGTGGATTGTCCACTTGCCACGTCACCTGCCACGTCACCTGCCACAAGTTGTGGATTGTCCACTTGCCACATCCCTTGCCACGTCCCCTGCCACGTCACCTGCCACAAGTGGATTGTCCACTTGCCACATCACTTGCCACAAGTTGTGGATTGTCCACTCGCCACATAACTTGCCACATCCCCTGCCACAAGTGGATTGTCCACTTGCCACGTCACTTGCCACGTCCCCTGCCACAAGTGGATTGTCCACTTGCCACGTCACTTGCCACGTCACCTGCCACAAGTTATGGATTGTCCACTTGCCACATCACATGCCAGTCACCTGCCACAAGTTGTTGATTTTCCACTTGCCGCGTCACCTGCCAGGTCACTTGCCACGTCACCTGCCACACGTTGTGGATTGTCCACTTTCCACGTCACTTGCCACTTCACCTGCCACGTCACTTGCCACAAGTTGTGGAGTGTCCACTTGCCACATCACTTGCCACCTGCCATGTCACTTGCCACAAGTTGTGCATTGTCCACTTGCCACATCACTTGCCACCTGCCATGTCACTTGCCACAAGTTGTGGATTGTCCACTTGCAATTGCAATTGTTTAAAATATTTTTCTAATGGTTTTTCATCATTTGCAATCATTTTTGAGATTTTTAATGTAAAAAAAAGGTCACCTTTAAAAACGCATATAAACGCAAACGCGGCTAAACGCGGTAGCGGCGTTTTGCCGCGTTTTACCGCGTTATGCCGCGTTTTGCGTCTGAAACGTGGAAATTTTTGCTTCTGAATGCATTTTTTTGCTTCTGGAAAAACGAGATTAAACGCAACTGCATAAAAACGGAAAAAAACGAGACTGTGTGCATGGACACATAGGATAACATTGAATGAGTTCAGGGGAAGTTGAAAAAACTGTCCAACTGCATCTGAACGCGCGTTTAACTGCGTCTTGTGTGCATGAGGCCTTATGAGTGCACCAGAGAGTCAATATACTGCTAGAGGAACCCATATTAAATGAGAAGAATTCCTCCAGTTTTGTCCTCAACTCCTCTACAATAGGGATGAGCTTCGTGTTCGAGTCGAACGTACGTTCGACTCGAACATTGGCTGTTCAGCCGTTCGGCAAATTCCGAACGTTTGGGCCGTTCGCGTCAAAATTCGAGTGGCGCGCGCGGACCACAATGCACTGCGGTGGCGCAGTGCATTGCTGGCTCATGATTGGCCAAGCATGCACTGTGACCCCGCATGCTTGGCCAATCGTAGCGCCAGCAGCGAGGAGAGCCATGATTGGCCACAGGCATCCTGTACACTTTAAAAATGTACCGGTTGAAAATTACAAACAGATTCAACTTAACACAACAAACCTACACAGTCCCTGTCTTGTTTGCACCGCCTGTATACTGCTGTTCTGAGTATATAGGGCCTGGGGGCCACACACATTTCCTTTTTTAATATGGGTACGGGGTTCCCCTTAATATGCGTACAAGACCCAAATAGGCTGGTAATGGGCAGGGAGGGCTACCCATGCCATTTTTCTGAATGATTTTCAACCATATTGCAGGAACCAGATATAACATTAAAACCGCAAGCAGTTTTAAATGGTGTTATTTCCGTTTAATGTCATTTTGTGCAGGGACTGTTCCAAACACGGGAAACACGTGGCACTTCACAGGCATACTACAGACACCCCCCAGGCACCATATTTAAAGGAATATTTCACCTTTTTTTTCACTTTAATCGTCATTAAAATCAGTGCTCCCGCCAAAACGGCAGTTTTTAAAACTTTTTTTTGCATTGACCCATGTCCCCTGAGGCAGGAGGCAGGTCCCCAAACCCTTTTTTAGGACACTATCGTGCATATTAGCCGTTAAAATTAGCACTTTCCATTTCGAACGTTCGAGTCCCATAGACTTCAATGGGGTTCGAACGTTCGTAACGAACGCGGGGGTCGTTCGCAAGTTCTGGTGCGAACCGAACCGGGGGGTGTTCGGCTCATCCCTACTCTACAAATGCTGGGTGAGACAATGAGGGTTATTTATGAAAGGCAAATCCATTTTGCACTGCAAGTCCACTTGGGAATTCAGTCACTCTAAATCTAAGGGGTAGATCTGAAATGAGTGGAAGCTCTGCTGATTTTATCATCCAGTCATGTGCAAGCTAAAATTCAGTTTTTTGTTTTCCTTGCATGTCCCCCTCAGATCTACAGTGACTTTACTTCCAAGTGCACTTTCAGTGCAAAGTGCATTTTCCTTTAGTAAATAACCCCCAATATATAAGTATTATTTCTCCACAGTAGTTTACGTTTACCCGTGCAACCCTCTGAAATCTCCACGAGGTAGGGGCATGGTCAGACCATGTAATATTGTGTATAGTTGCCCTGATAACCTGCTGGAGAAGAGTTCTGTCCATAATAAAACAATTCAATTCTTGAATGCATGTTATGGGGATTAGAGAAAAAAGTATTGTCTCTTTCTGTGGTATGATGATAGAGCCACAGGTCATGGAGATCTTCTTGCAGCAGGAATTTCTTGAGTCCTGGTTTACCCGCTGAGATCCTAAAGGTAGTGTCTATTCCAGGGTCCATGGGGATGTTGAAATCACTGCAAATTAGAAGTTGGCCTTTTTGGCTTGAGCAAGCTTTGGCCAGAGTCCTTCTGATGAACTTTATTTGGTGCTTATTTGGAGCATAAATATTGACAAGGGTATTTAGAGCTTCAATTAGTTCTGCAACTAGGATTACATATCTACCTTCTTCATCCACTAGGGATGCATGCAACTTAAAGGATATGGAATCTCCTATTATTACCAGAATGCCTCTTTTCTTTTTCTTATAATTGGCTTGATAAATGTGAGGGAAGTGCTTGTGAGTACAACTGGGAGGCTTTGTAGACAGAAAGTGTGATTCCTGCACACATAGGATGTCACAATTGTGGTTTTCTGCTTCCTTCCATACCGCCCTTCTCTTTTATATGGGCTGCTGAGCCCTTTGGCATTCAACTATTGAAACTTAAGTACCACCGAAGACAGATTTTGATTGAATGATTTGTCTTCTAAATAAGCATGTTGCTTATGAAAGGCAAAAGTGGAAACAGGAACAAACAACAAATAAAAAGAGAAAAACAAACAGGATACTTGCAGTGTTTTAGTCCCATTCTTGACGATGAAAGAGACCTTTTAGGGTACAGGTGACTCCTGCACACATATCCGATGGAGAATATAAAGTCCAACTGGACAGGATCTTAGTATGCAATATGGCCGTTTAGGGCTGGAAGGTTAAGCTGATCCTAAGAACTCGGGTGTGTGTCAATCAGTTTGTGATATCCTCTTCATCCTGTGGAAGCAGTCCCAGAGACTTAACTAGCTTCAAACCTTCATCTGGAGTAGTTACAATCGAGGTTTTGTTGTTTCTTTCAATGAACAGCTTAGTCGGGAACTTCCATATATAGAGAATATTGTTGTTCCTCAAGAGCCTTGTAATGGTGATGAGGTTTTTGAGGGCTTGTATGGTTGCCTGTGAGAGGTCTATATATAGTGAAATTCCAGAATATGGCTCTGGTAAGGAATTGTATTTGTGGGAGAAGTACATGAGCTGGTCCCTAATGTGGAAATAATGGATCCTAGCCATCACATCTCTCGGTACACCTTCAGGCAGATAGGACCGCTTTGGAAGGCTTTGAGCCCTGTCTATCACCAATTTGTGGGATTTTTTAATTGGAAGTAATTCTGCTATCACTTTTTGCAGATATGGGCAGAGTTTCCCAGGGGGGACCAATTCCTGAATGCCTCTAAACTTCATATTGTTCCTGCGGGAACGGTCTTCCATGTCCGTCATTTTGATTTTCATGTTGATGATTTCTTCTGCTAGATCATCGTGGGCATCCACTAATTCATTATGTGCTAGCGTGTAGTCACTCATGATGTTCTCTAAGAGATCCACTCTATCTCCTATAGCTGCTATTCCCTGCTAGTTTGTCTCATGAAGTTAGACATGTCATGCTACAGTGCTCCACGTAATGTGATTAGCATGTCTTTGAAAGCAGAGCCCAGTATAGGCTGGCCCACTGTAGGAAAGGCATCCATCTTCTCACCAAAGCCATTGATGTCAGCCTGAGTGTCAGTGTCAAGGGAGACATCACATCACTCACAGCCTCCTTCGGCTGTCAGTTTCCTCCTTTGCTTCACTAGACTATTGAGTGTGGATGGAGGAGAACGTCCTCCACTGTCTGGAGCTGTGGAGTCATGCTGCTGGCTTGTGTTCCTTGCCGCTGCAGTCGCCCCTGTTCTCCTCTGTGACAGAGCCATCGTGCCAGTGCCAGCGCCATCTTGAGGATATCATGTGCCCGATGGACTGTAGAAGTCCATGAGTCTTCAGGGCCCCTCTCACTCCTTCCTCTCCCCCCTCATGCCCCCTACCTCTCTGGCTTTGCATCTTGTGTCGAGTGCCGATGCCAGGTGTCGCCTGTCAGATCCTGTGGAGCCATAGCTTGGTCACAGAGCAGCCATCTCCTCAAGCTGCTGGTTACACCCCTCTGGTGCACATTAATTTTCATCAAGAAAGCAGAATCATGGAATGACAGTAAGCAGTGGAAAAACAAGAAAGAGCCAAGAACAATTTGTAAAATGAAATGTGCACGTTCATGCTGTAGTATGTAAGCTTCTGTTACTTGTGTGAATGTGTGCTTATTAATGTTAAACCAAGTACTAATACATGCATGTCTGATTTGATTTTTCAGAGATTACATTTATTCATTGTATCTATGGAAAAAAAATCTGTTAAATTCGTTAACATGAAAATGTAATCAATAATGAACAATGAACAAAGGTCTATTCTGCAGAAAAGGTTCATATATTCGTTTAATGTGATTTATGTGTCTGTTTCAGTACAACAGAAAATAAGAGAAGAGATTATGAGTGAATATAAATGAGGGAGTGGGCCAACTGTTCCACCCACCAAACTGGTGATTATTTAAAGATCCTGTTTCCAGGGTCAGGAAAGTTTTGTTTTGTTGTTTACTTTTACAATGGGCAAACAGAGAGACTGACTCTTGGGTTCCTTAACCACTTATCAACTGCCGCACGCCGATGTACGTCAGCAGAATGGCACGGACAGGCAAATGGGCGTACCTGTACATCCCTTTAAATTTGCAGCGGTGCCATCACGTGCATGGCGCCGGCGGCACACACGTGGATTGGGATCCTCCGTGAGTCAGATTGTGGGTCCCATGGACTTGATTGCCATGGGGGTACCCGCAATCATCTCACAGGGAGGAAGAACGGGGAGATGCGAATGTAAACAAGCATCTCCCTGTTCTGCCTAGTGACAGTGTAACTGATCTCTGCTCCCTGTCATTGGGTGCAGAGATCAGTGACATGTCACACACAGCCACGCCCCCCCACAGTTAGAAACACGCCCCAGGACACACTTAACCCCTACACTGCCACCAAGTGGTTAACCCCTTCACTGCCAGTGTCATTTGCACAAGAATCAGTGCATTTGTATAGCAAAGTCATGCATGCATGAAAAATTTAAACATAAAGTCCATGAGTGAAATGAAAAACCAAATGCGTAGTGAGACCAAATGACCCTTAAAGAGGCATAGTCTTGCCACATGAGGCTGGGCATTGTCGTGCACCAAGAGCAACCCAGGATCCACTGCACCAGGTAGGGTCTGACAATGGGTCCAAGGATTTCATCCCAATACCTAATGGCAACCAGGGTTTAAGGAAAATTAAAAGTATGGTTGATCAATGGAATGGGCCCACATCCCAAATAGACAAAATAAGAAAAAAATCCCCCTTGACTGAACTTTAACGGTCCAACTATATTATGCAATTTGTTATAGCAAAGTAAAATATTAGAAAAAGGGGTATACAAGTTTTAGTAAACATTTAGTTAAAACGAACAACAATGGTGGCTGATAGGTGTACAAGTCAACACAAGAAAGAGCAACAGAGAGTACAGTTCTATATAGTCCCTGGGCTACCATGATGAGATCACCATGGAAGCCTTTATCAGGGGTGTGTGTTTTTATAGAATGGATTACTTCTATAATAAAATTAACAAAGGATGAATAAATCACAAAAAATACATCCTTTTTTTTGCTCTTTTGTCATTTGTGCAAGGTTACACTTACATGTTCACAAAAGTTGTAAAATCACATGCAACGGCCACAGAGTAGTTAAAAACAAAAAGTAATCATAATATTATATCTCTAGTTCTATTTTCTTTTTTCATTCCCTCTCTTTCTCATTTAGATTGGGATTTTGTCACCCTATACTCCCTTGTGTATATCCGCTCTCTGGGGGCGTTATTTACCTGGTCTCACTGGATCTCTCCGGGGCACTATTAACATTGAGAGCGATATTTCCTCCTGGACCATTGGATGGAAATCGCTGACTCAGAAGCATTGTGTTTCCATTGATCTTTTACAAAAGCTTTATAGAGCAAGATCAAAAGCCCAGGAGCTGATAATTTTAGTTACTAGAGTTAATGCTGGATTCCAGCTGTCGCTGTGCTTTCCAAACCCTATTGGAATCTGCAAGACCTGACTTTGTTTCTAACAAAAGTTAGCCTAAATAAATGATGAATTGTGGGCTAGAAATAAAATATAAATAGCACATAATATAGTATGTAAAATGCAAAGCAACAATTCACTCACCTGTTTTACTGCTAAACCTGTCTTGCTACTATGTGCTGCTAAACTATGATTTTTATTGTAACAAGGTCCAATGAATCAAACCTGTGGCCAAAAATGAAAAAAAAAAATAAGCTCTCATTCACAATGGATATCAGTCACCTTTAGGAGTGACCACCCTGGACTGACTTTTTTTTCCAGCTATTGACAAGATTCTATGGTCAGACAGATACTGCCTGCTGTTGAGTCCTAGTAATTGGTAATTAGGGGTGCTTTAGTAGAAAAGCAATCTGGTATTTACATTCAACAGAATGTTACCTATATAAACCCACACAATGCTCTGCTACCTTCCATCCTTGGATACTTCTTGTTTAAATGCTTTTTACTTCCTGTTTCTTCTGTGGTTAGTGAGGGAATACAAAATGTCAGATGAAAGATTCAACCAATCCAAAGCATGTGCTGTTTCTAAGGCTGTGTTTGTTCCATATTTTATTGTTTAACTGATTATGGAATTAACTGATATTCATTATCATCTATATGCTGTCAGGTTTGTATGGAACAGACACCCAATGAAAATCCCCTTTAAATCACTCAAAAAACAATACCTTCTTGGAAATCAGTCAGAAAATGGATAATATACATTTACTGCTAAGCAAAATACATGCATTGTGTTAGGAAAAGAGGACTTTGCACTAAATGTATTTTAAGATCATTGTATATTTCTGTGTAAGCTGTTGAATATGCCTGCTAATACTGAATGAGACAGTTTTTCAAATTTACATTTTCTCTCAAGTTCTTTGTAGTTTTGTAAAAAGAAAAAAAAAATAGGAATACACTGCTGAAATTATTAATATAATATATACAGAAAATTTACATTATCTTTTAAAGGTCCACAATAGCATATGAGATATTTAAACACTCATAAAACTATAGATGTGAAAAGTTCAGCTAAATGTATAATTTAGCATGGGGTGTATTAAAATACAATGTCAAACAAGGTCTTTTTATAATGAAGGTAAAAGAAAAAGTTTAGCTGGAGTTCACAAAAATATTGATATTAGCTAATGCTCTGCCCTTTTCTCATTCACTTTTACATTTCATTTATCAACATATTTTAATAAGTAATTGTGCTGAATATGTTAGTTTTCATTTTTGCATAGATTCTCTTTTTCTGGCCTCATTTTTGTTACTAGATTCATACAGCCACTATTGTTATAGAATTAGACCCGAATTAGAACAATATTATTTAGGTGTTATATTCTGACACAGTACAGAAGTTGCATTTCAAATTAAATTATGAGGTGTTTAAAATAGAAAAAAATATAATCCTTTAGGCAGAAATTATTAATTTATTGTTCATGGGTATTCAAATTGTTTGCATGTTGTGACATGAAAAACAGAACAGTTTGAATACTCTCTAACTAAATAAAAATTGCTAAATACACTCTGAAGTTTACATATACTTTAAATATTCAAAAGAAAAAATAATTTCAAATCATGTGTTTTTGTTTTATGTAAAAAAAAAACTCAGACATACAATTAATAGGATGCCCTGTTCATATATTATTATTATTATTATTATTATTATTATTATTATTATTATTATTATTATTATTAATAATAATAATGAGATTCTGGTTCAGGTCCGACCTGGATTCAAAGCAAACCCAAGCCATTCAACATCTGCATATTGAGCAAACTATTTTTCCTGTTCTCCCATCCGAATCACTGGTAATATCATTGACCATATTAGGTAATTGAACATGACCTGGTATTTCCTCCACCATGCTTATGTTAACATAGTAATAGAAATCTATCACTTAGGGGGCATGGCCAGGAGCTGATGGAGATGGCCGCTTGAGGAGAGAGCTCCATGCCTTCCAGCTCTCCCGGCCGACACAGAGCGACACAGAGCACCAACTGAGGGACCTAAAGCAGCCTGTACTCACCACAGACCCGACCACAACTATGGGTAAGCAAAAAACAAAAGGGGACCCATGAAATTTATGGAATTCTTCATCTCTGCGAGCACAACGAAGGGACAAGTTGTCGCAGCTGCACACAGCGGCACGCTGTTCAGAGCGGCATACACGGAGGCAGGGGGGATAGAGACAAATCCCCCCCTGTCTCTCCCAGCCACAGCAGTCAATCATCTCCAGGCAATACTCCACACCAGAGCCCACATGAGACTGCCCCAAAGCGCTCCTCTGCTGATACATATGCAGGGGAAAGGCAGGAGGGACAGACCGCTTAAAAGCACAACTGAAAACTTCACAAAGGTATTTACACTAAACAAGACACATACACTTAGCTTCTAGCCAAACGACCTTCCAAGACACCCTTTGCTGATATTCGACTGCACCACTACCATCTTAAAAACCCTCTTATCTTCTATACAGTACAACATGATGTATGGGAATACTTATCCTCACAAATCCAAAAACCTAAAGGTCTTTCTTGGTTCTACAAAAAGCTGCAGGAAAGCCCTCCTTATACCAAAACGTCAAGTATGACAAATTGGGAAAAGGATCTTAAGAAGCCATATGCCTTGTCAGAATGGGATAAAGCGACCCAAGCTACCTACAAATACAGCCGCTGCACCAACCAATGGGAGATATCATGCAAAATACTACATAGGAGCTACTTAACACCAATGAGACTTGCACAGGTATTCAAAGACACTGACAGGTATTGCTGGCGAAGCTGTGGAGCTATGGGGACCCTGTTCCATATATTATGGGAATGTAAATCGGTGAGGAGTTTCTGGAACTCAATATTTAACCTATTAACAAGATTTACAGGTACTAACATCTGCAAAGACCCTGCCTTAGCCCTCCTCAGCCTAGGGATTAACAATATACCCAAAAAATACAGATGTGTATACATCCAGGTCTTCATGGCAGCTCGCCTAACTATCACATCAAAATGGAAGTCGGATGCAGCACCGGACTTATCGGAAGTATTGAACAAAGTCAAAATGCAATACTTCTATGAGAAATGCTTTGCTTAAGCCTTTAATACGGTTTCCTCAATCACAACTAACTGGGAGCCATGGTCCACTAGATTTCCAGAGACTCCTTTGGGATATGCTGGAATTACTCTAGTAAAAGATTTAATGATATCAATTTGCATTTTCAAGGTGGTAACTTTAAGGTTTCCTTTTTTTTTCTTTTTTTTTCCTTTCTTAGTTTCTCTTAATAGTTTCTCCTTTATCCAATGTTTCACTCTAAAATTCTTTTGAGGTTCACGTTTCAGTGCTTTATTGTATTAGAAGTGCAGGCATGCCTTCCAGATTGCATCGACCCTTGCGGGACACTCTATTTCACCAGACCCTTCGCTGGCTCTTCTCAACTTTACTCCCCATAACTACACTCGTAGTCAATTGGCCTTGTTTCTGCAACTTACCACAGCAGCTAAGCAAACTATAGCCAAGGCTTGGAAAACCCCCACGCTCCCGGTGGCGGAAATGAAGAATAGGGTTACAAGGGCCATGATTCACTCCAAATTAGAGGCGAAACGCCTGGATCGTATGCCCCAATTCTACAAAGTTTGGCAACCCTGGATACAACACTTTTTACCCCCGGATTTCGACCCCTATTTATTTGAGCCCTAAATTACTCGCAGAATTGGGATGGTCTCCAGCTTATGAAGGCCTGGGTCTGTGCGGACCGGTTGACCGACTCTCCCTCTTTTATTTCCTCCTATTCTTCATCTCTCCTTTCCTTTCATTCTATTCTTCTGCTTTTCTTTCTGTTTTGTTCTAGCTGTTCTTTCTTTCTTCTCCCTTCTCTCTATTTGGAAATTTTTTGTCCACGCAGTACCATCATTCTTTTACTTACTACTAATTTAGAGGATGAGTATAACTTAACTTGCTGACTCCGATATTACCGGAGTGTCTCATTTTTGTTGACTGTATGCTTCAGCAAATAATCTCCTTGTAGCTTTATGCGACGTACTCATTTGCTTGTCTGCACCGCATTAGTGTGTGTGATGTCGCAAGTTGTTTGTTCCACTGTTTTATATACTTTGTTATACCCAAACCCTGTTAACAATGTACTGTGTATTCTGTCTGTAAAATGATAATAAAAACTTTTTGAAAGAAGTGCAGGCATGGACAACTACACTGCAATGTAATACTACAAGTCATTGGGTGTTATAGAACTGTCTGTTCCGGAGGCTCAAATATATAGAGGCATGGTGGGGGTGGGGTCCCCGACCCGGGCACAGCTAGTTCCCAGTTGGGGTGTGGGGGGGCAGGGTCTCGCCTTTCCTTCAAACCACAACTAAGAGACATGACAAAATACCTCCCTTACCTTGATTATGCAGTCTATGGACTAAGATGTATGTTATCGTGCAAAGATACTTAAGGAACTTGATGTATAACATAATAATTGAATGTAAGTGAACTTCATGTTTGTTTTATTTTGAAACTCCAAAAAAACAATAAAAAACAAAAAGAAATCTATCATTTAGAGCAGTGGTCATCAACCCTTTCCTCAGGGTCCACTAACAGGCCAGGTTTTATGTGTTACCTTGGGGAGATGCAGACTAGAATACTGCAATCACTGAGCAGCAAATGATATCACCTCTGATGTATCTCGGTTATCTTGCAAACCTGAACTGTTAGTGGGCCCTGAGGACAGGTGTTAGGTACCTGGGTGGTGAGCCTGACTTGGTGGAAGGAGACCTCTCTTACGGCTCTGGTTCAAGTCCCCCTGAAATGGGAACAGAGGGACTAGAGCACAGCGGGGTAGAAGCGTCTGGCCAGATGCAGCAGCGGATGCTGATGAGATGGGGATCTTCCAGATGCAGGAACTTCAACAGCAGATGGCAGACAATGATGGTGGGCAAGCTGACTGTGGCAACTGTATGGGCAGCCCTCGGGCCTTGAGAGGCAGTAGCAGGTTCAGGAAGGTCTCTGAGCAGGAGAATAAACAGGACCGACAACAAGCAGGAACCAGCAGGGAAGAGGCAGAAGAAACGTCAACAGGCAGAGGTTCAGCAATGGTAATCAGTCCGAGATAGGTCAAACAAGCCGAGGTCGGGGCAGAAGAGAGCAGCGGAGTCAGACAGGAGCCGGGTCGGTAATCAGGTAAACTTCAGGCAGGGAAAACAGGTTGCTTCAGGTACTAGCTGCAGACGAACAGCACAGAACATCTGCAGCTGTACCTTTAAAAAGGGCCACTGGCGCCAATCGCGCTAGCGCGCACACGTGAACGGCGTGCACCCGCGCGCGCCTGAGGCACCCGGCGGCGCGCGTGCACGCGCCCACTCGCGGCGCGAGTGCGAATGCGCGAGCGGCGATCCGCTCGCACGGAACGGACGGATCCCTGACAACAGGGTTAATGACCACTGATTTAGAGAGTGGAGTCTGGCATGGAAACATCATGGTGAGTGGGCTGTTGTGCTTGACAAGGATATACCTTTCTGAAAACCATAATTTACAATGGATTTATATCGCTGAATGAATTCTGTGATTGACAGGGGGCATTATTTACACGTAAAAAGGCCTTTTTAATGATGTGGGTGTGTTTATTTACTTTTAACTTTGTTGTAATTGGCAAAATGTACGGATGTTCCCCTGTTCTCATTCTTCCTAGAGGCAGTGGATATCTGGGGCCTCCTTATTATAAAAGGAGTTTCCACTTATCTTTATAAGCTTGCCCCCATTAGGTGGGAGCGAACAATTTGGCTTGAACCTAGATTTGAACCAAACCTTGCCTGTTCTTTGAACACCCAAACTTTTGCTTATCTGGCCCCATTCTGTAGGATCCAAGCATCATATATGGATAGGGTATTTCTGATTCCTTGGATGTGGTATTTCTTCTATGTATGAAGATTCTGTCCCAGGTACCTGAGGAAGCAATGAGTGCTTGCACCCACAACATCCTTAGGAACTGCTGAATCTCCACTATGTGAGCAAAGGGGCAGGGATAGCAGTGACATCCTTGCCAGTGGCCATATTTGGGCAATGATGTCACCTCTATTCCTGCTCCTTCCATTATATAGCTCATGACAGCTCATCTAGTGGTACTTTCGGGATCAGTCATGTGCGCAGGGTTGTCATTAGGGATGAGCTTCGTGTTAGAGTCGAACATACGTTTGACTCGAACATCGGCTGTTCGCCCGTTCGGCGAATTCCGAACGTTATGGGCCGTTCACGCCAAATTCGTGTGGCGCTCACGGCCCACAATGCACTGCGTCATCGCAGTGCATTGCTGGCTCATGATTGGCCAAGCATGCACTGTGACCCCGCATGCTTGGCCAATCACAGCGCCGGCAGCGAGGAGAGCCATGATTGGCCACAGGCAGGATGCCTGTGGCCAATCATAGCTCAGGCTGTGTAGTACACGCCCCACAATATATAAGGCCGCCAGCGCGGCGGCCTTGTGTAGTGTGTTGGCGTCTGAAGCAGTTAGTGGGTGTTCTGTGTACCTTCAACACAGTACACACCGATCGTTATCGGCCGATTTTCGATCTTGCTCTTCTGTAGTGGTTGTTGTCTGCTTGCCCTGACTGCAGTATACACCGCTATATTCACCTCACCTATATAGCTAGTGATCTATCTTTTATAATAGAGCTTGCAGTCAGTAGTGTTAGGAGCTTGTGCGTGCTGTCTGCGTGCTCTGTACCCAGTACACACCGCTATATCCACCTACATAGCTCTTCTCTATTTGAGCCCACTTGCCATCTGCAGGAGTTATTGGAAGTTGTGTGTGCCTCCAGCACAGCACAGTATACATCTGTATATACCCCTTTATCTCTGGTGTTCTATAATAAAGGCATCTGCAGGAGTTAGTGGGTTTTTTGTGCCTCCAGCACAATATACACCTGTATCTACCCTTTATTGCTGTTCTCTAATAGAGCCATCTGCAGGGCTTAGTGGGTGTTGTGTGACTCCATTACACTGCTGTTTTACCCAACTCCCTTCAGGCCATTACCATGTCTGGAAGGCCAGCAAGGAGAGGCAGACAGGTGCGAGCCGATAAAAGAGGGCAAGCAGGCTCTGTGTCTAGAGACAACAGTGCTGGTCGTGGACGCAGTGCATTGTCATCAGCACGTGGCCATGGGACACGCTTGTCCTTCTTTTCGGCATCTGGACATGTTGAACCGCAACATGCCAACGACTTGGTAGAGTGGATGACCAAGCCCTCTTCATCCTCCTCATCCTCTCTCACCCAGTCTCAGGGTACTAGCAAAGCAGCTGCCAACGCATCGTCTTCCCTCCTCTCAATGTCATCATCAGTGACTCCTTCCCTAGACCCACCACGTCCTCCTGAGGAGTCTCCTGAACTCTTTGAGCACAGTGTTGGATACATGCTCCAGGAGGATGCCCAGTGTTTTGTAGGCTCTGATGATGACACTCAGCTAGAGGAAGGCAGTAGCGTGAGCACAGAGAGAGGGGATGCCCAAGAAGGACAGCAATCTGGCAGTCATGTTCCACAAGCTGCAGCATACTGCCAGGTTTGCTACAGCGATGAAGAGGGAAGGGATGATGAGGGCACTGACTCCACGTGGGTGCCTGGTAGGAGAGAGGAGGAGGAGGAGGAGGAGGCACATGTCCAACGAGGCAGGATGCCCTCTGGGGGCCAGCTTAGGGGCAGCACACCGACTGAATCACACCGCAGAGCTCCGCCTGTGCAGGGCGCTGCCTCTGCGCGTTATTCTAAAAGTTCTTTGGTGTGGGCCTTTTTTGAGATGAGTGCATCAGATCGCACCGCTGCTATTTGCAACATATGTCTCAAGCGTATCTCGCGTGGCCAAAACATCAGCCGCTTGGGCACCACATGCTTGACCAGACATATGTTGACCTGCCATGCAGCTCGTTGGCAAGTGTACCTCAAAGACCCACACCAAAGAACAAAGCGGACCTTTCCTTGCTCCTCATCAGCTGGGATCTTCAACCCCACTAGACCTTCAGTCCTCTCTGAAACCTGCTCTGAGAGGAATGAAGGTGTAGAATTAGGTTTGTCACAGCCAAGTGCTTACGGGCACTCTGCTAGCAGTACACTCACGTCCGATTATAGCAGGCAAATGTCCCTGCCCCAGCTGCTGGACCGGCGAAAGAAGTTCACTCCCAGCCATCCACATGCCCAGCGGTTGAATACTAGCTTGGCTAAATTGCTAGCACTTCAACTACTGCCTTTTCAGTTGGTAGACTCGGCCCCCTTCCGTGAGTTTGTACAATGTGCGGTTCCTCAGTGGCAGGTCCCCAAACGCCACTTTTTTCTCACGGAAGGCGATTCCAGCTCTCTACCGGCATGTGGAAGGCAATGTCCTTGCCTCGCTGGACAGGGTGGTCAGCGGTAAGGTGCATATTACTGCTGACTCATGGTCAAGCAGGCATGGACAGGGACGTTACCTGTCTTTCACGGCCCATTGGGTCACTCTTCTGGCAGCTGGGAAGGATGCAGGACAAGGTGCAGTAGTGTTGGAGGTTGTTCCGCCACCACGCCTCCAAAATGCTACTATTGGTTGTGACACACCTCTCTCCTCCACCCCTCCTCTTCTTCTTCCTCCATGGCCTCTTCCAGTGCTCTGTCCTCAGAACCAGCGGTGCTCCGTAGGCGTTCCAGGGGCTACGCAAGTACGCAGGCAAAACGATGCCATGCCGTGCTTGCGCTGGTTTGTTTGGGGGACAGGAGCCACACTGGGGCGGATGTTTTGTCAGCTCTGCAGGGGCAGGCCGAGAGGTGGTTGACGCCACACCAGCTTAAGCCAGGAATGGTGGTTTGTGACAATGGCACCAACCTCCTCTCCGCCCTCCGACAGGGACAACTGACCCATGTGCCCTGTGTAGCTCACGTCCTTAACCTGGTGGTGCAGCGGTTCTTGGGCAGGTACCCTGGCTTACAGGATGTCCTGAAGCAGGCCAGGAAAGTCTGTGTGCATTTCCGCCGATCATTTAATGCCTGTGCTCGGCTGGCTGAGCTCCAAAAGGAGTTGAACCTGCCCAAGAACCGCCTTATATGTGACATGCCCACCAGGTGGAACTCAACGTTGGCCATGCTGCAGCGGCTGCACACGCAGCAGAGGGCCATCAATGAGTGCCTGTGCGACTACGGCACCAGGACAGGGTCAGGGGAGCTCGGTTTTTTCTCACCACGCCAGTGGGGCATGATCAGGGATGCATGCACTGTCCTGTCACCGTTTGAGAAGGCCACAAGGATGGTGAGCAGTGACAGTGCATGCATCAGTGACACTGTACCTCTTGTCCACCTCTTGGAGCATACGCTGTGTGGAATAATGGACAGGGCACTTGAGGCAGAACAGAGGCAGGAAGAGGAGGACTTCCTTGCCTCTCAAGGCCCCCTTTATCCAGACAGTGTTCCTGCTGTGCCACCCATCACACAGGAAGAGGATGAGGAGGAGGAAGAGGAGGAGGAGGATGACTGTGTCAGCATGGAGGTGGAGGCTGGCACTCAGCATCAGCAGCAGCAGTCTTGTAGGATGATTTACAGTCCCAAGAAACACGTGGACTTGTACGTGGCTGGGAGGAGGTATCTGCGGATCATGTTGCCCTTAGTGACCCAGAGGTCTCTGGACCGAATGCTTCAGCTAACCTACGCTGCATGGCCTCCCTGATCCTGCAAAGCCTGCGGAAGGATCCTTGTATTTTTCGGATCAAGGAGAGGGACCATTACTGGCTGGCCACTCTCCTTGATCCATGGTACAAGGGTAAGGTTGCCGACCTTATCTTGCCATCGCAGAGGGAGCAGAGGATGAGACATCTCCGGGAGGCCTTGCAGAAAGGTCTGTGCAACGCGTTCCCAGAGACTGGGAGGTTACAAACTTCTTGTCCTGGAGAACGTGTTGCTGAGGCATTGGTCAGAAGGAGAGGTGGAGAAGGTGGCCGTTTGACTGATGCTTTCAGACAATTTTTTAGTCTGCAGCCCCAAGGTATGATCGGTTCCAGCAACCATCGCCAGCGTCTGATTTACATGGTGCAGGAATACCTAGGGGCAAGGTCAGACTTGGACACCTTTCCCACCGAACATCCTCTGGCTTACTGGGTCTTGAGGATGGATCACTGGCCAGAGCTTGCACAGTATGCAATTGAGCTACTGGCCTGTCCTGCATCCAGCATTCTTTCGGAACGCACATTCAGTGCTGCTGGTGGCTTTGTTACCGATCACAGGGTGCGCCTGTCCACCGAATCAGTTGATCGACTGACCTTCATCAAGATGAATCAGTCTTGGATCACCCACAGCTACCAAGCACCTGAAGCTGATGTAACCGAATAATTTTTTTTGAAATATCACATCCCTTCAAGACTGCCTATGCTGATGCTGAGTGACTGTCCTGTTATGTTGATTGTCTATCCTCTTTCTCTTCCGCTGATATGTTGGAAGAACATTTCTGGTTCTGGGTGATGCCATCAGCCCAATTTTTCTGCCCCTGTTTAACAGAGGCGTTTAATTAAAATTTTTGATGCAATGCTTTGCAGCAGGGCTAATTCCTGCAATAACACTAGAGTATATGGGAGAGGTTGCAGTGTGGTGGCACCAGCACCAGTGCCTAAGGCCCAATTTTTCTGCCCCTGTTTAACAGGGGCGTTTAAGTACAATTTTTGATGCAATGCTTTGCAGCAGGGCTAATTCCTGCAATAAAACTAGAGTATATGGGAGAGGTTGCAGTGTGGCGGCACCAGCACCAGTGCCTAAGGCCCAATTTTTCTGCCCCTGTTTAACAGGGGCGTTTAAGTACAATTTTTGATGCAATGCTTTGCAGCAGGGCTAATTCCTGCAATAAAACTAGAGTATATGGGTGAGGTTGCAGTGTGGTGGCACCAGCACCAGTGCCTAAGGCCCAATTTTTCTGCCCCTGTTTAACAGGGACGTTTAAGTACAATTTTTGATGCAATGCTTTGCAGCTGGGCTAATTACTGCAATAAAACTAGAGTATATGGGAGAGGTTGCAGTGTCGTGGCACCAGCACCAGTGCCTAAGGCCCAATTTTTCTGCCCCTGTTTAACAGGGACATGTAATTACAATTCTTGATATAATATTTCACAGGAGGGCCCCTTCCTGTGCCAACCCAGAGTAACTGTGATGACTTATAGTGTTCTGGCACCAGCACCACAACCACCAAAGGTCAATTTTTCTACCACTGTTCAACAATGGCATGTAATTACAATTCTTGATATAATCGTTCAAAGCAGGGCGCTCCAGCGCCCAGCAAGAGTCACTTTGAGGGCTTACAATGTTGTGGCAAAACCAACACCTTGTTCCGGCATTTCCGCAGAGCATATAGGGCAGGCCCCTACTTTCAAACATCCAACTTACAAACATCTCCTACTTGCAAACGGAAGGAGACAACAGCAAGTGAGATGAAAAAAGATGTACGACAAAACAAATTATACAGGGGTGATAACCCTTCCCTATGTTTTCCAAAAAGCTTAAAAATTTTTTTGACTGGAGCTACACTTTAAAAATGTACCAGTTGAAAATTACAAACAGATTCAACTTAACACAACAAACCTACACAGTCCCTGTCTTGTTTGCACCGCCTGTATACTGCTGTTCTGAGTATATAGGGCCTGGGGGCCACACGCATTTCCTTTTTTTAATATGGGTATGGGGTTCCCCTTAATATGCGTACAAGACCCAAAGGGGCTGGTAATGGGCAGGGAGGGCTACCCATGCCATTTTTCTCAATGATTTTCAACCATATTGCAGGAACCAGATATAACATTAAAACCGCAAGCAGTTTTCAATGATGTTATTTCTGTTTAATGTAATTTTGTGCAGGGACTGTTCTAAACACGGGAAACACGTGGCACTTCACAGGCATACTACAGACACCCCCCAGGCACCATATTTAAAGGAATATTTCACTTTTTCTTTTTCACTTTAATCATCATTAAAATCAGTGCTCCCGCCAAAACGGACATTTCTAAAAACATTTTAGGCATTGACCCATGTCCCCTGGGGCAGGAGCCAGGTCCCAAAACCCTTTTTAGGACAGTATCTTGCATATTAGCCATTAAAATTAGCACTTTTAATTTCAAACGTTCGAGTCCCATAGACTTCAATGGGGTTCTAAAGTTCGTTCGAATTTGGGATCCGTTCGAAAGTTGTGGTGTGAACCGAACCGGGGGGTGTTCGGCTCATCCCTAGTTGTCATGCTTTTTATCAGCAAATAGGCAAGTGACGAAAATTATCACAATACTCGTCACTCACCTATTTGCTGATTAAAAACATGGAATTACAAAAAAGGACTCTTGTTTATATATTTTTTTTTAATATAAGATTTGTCAAATGTTTTGGTGTCTTTATTTCTATGTGACATATGTTTTGTGTGTTATTGAGTAGGGGTATTATTTATTCCATACCTTTCAGCTGGAAGAGCAGATATCTGGGGCCTCCTTATTTTTAAAGGTGGGTTTTCAGATTCTGATAAGCCCCCAACAACAGACCCACACAACCATCATCTAGGGATGGGAAGAAGAAACCCTTGTCCTCATCAATATGGAGACATGTTGCTTTGTTGGTAGAAGTTCCCCCTGGCAAGGTACACCACATTGTGATATGGCCTGGTATGGTTTAGGAGGGAGGTGCTTGCTTGGGATAAAGGTCTGGTATGGATTTCCTGGGGGATTTTTCTGCCTTAAAATCTATACCAGACTCAAAGGGTCTGGTATCTATTTTGTAGTGGATGGTATGGAACTTTCATTCTTGCTGTAGGATGTGTTTCATTTACAAGAAAAACAAAACACACAAACTCCACCCAATAGTTCCCCCAAAACACATTGCAAAACATTAGACATGTTTGTGTGTTTCTTTCAAGTGATTCTAAACCTTTTTTTTTTAAATAACAAACATGTCATACTTACCTCCATTGTGCAGCTCGTTTTGCACAAAGTGGTCCCGATCATCCTCTTCTGATGTTCCTTTGGCAGCTTTGTGGCTCCTCCTCCCATCAGATAACCCCCTAGGAAAAGAGCTCCAGAGTCCAGCATTTGGATCCACAGACACGAATGCCAGACTCGGCTCCGCCCCTGGCGTCCGCGTCATTGGATTTGATTAGCAGCAGCGGGAGCCAATGGCTGTGCTGCTATTAATCTATCCAATCAAGAGCCATGACCCTGTGCAGAGAGGGAGAGCGCATCCCCACTGAGGGAAATATGGGGCTCAGGTAAGTAAAATGGGGGCTAGGGGGCCAGTCACTGGCAGAAGTTTTTTTTTGCATCAGTTGCATTAAGGTGAAAAAACACGAGGGTTTACAACTCCTTTAAGAAGACTGCAATGAAATGTTATTTGCCTGCAACTGTTGAAGAATTGTGCTTAACAAGAAAAAAACACATTTACTTCAGTATCCCCATTCACTAAATGGGAACAGGACCTAGGGCTTAATTTTACACCATCCCAATGGACAGCTTCCCTCCAATCAATCTATAAGGCCACCGCCTGTGTCACGCTATGGGAACTAACCAAAAAATAATGGAGAAACTTAACACCGTCACTTCTAACAAAGTTTAGTGGTAATACTCCCTCTACCTGTTGGAGGAAGTGCGACCAAATAGGGACGTTGATCCATATCCTCTGGGATTGCCCCACCTTACAAGAGTACTGGAAAGATGTTTTCAGGCTGATCACCGAGGAAACTAGCATCCCTCTTCAAGCTTCGCCAGAATTGGCCATCCTCAGTATGAACATTAATATTAACTTGATCCCCATTGCATATCGCAAAGTGGTAACGCATATACTCCTAGCAGCGAGATTATCGATAACTAGGAGATGGAAAACAGATACCCCACCCTCCTTGAATGAGGTCATCACTTTAACCCAAACCCACCACACATACAAACTCTTAATTACAAATACGAATGCACAATAACTTAAGGAACAACAACTATGGGCCCCCTGGATAAAATGGTATAAACATTTTACCCAATAAAATTTAACAATACGAGTTGAATAACTGATGAAATGTATAGTGGTGGTAGGCAGAAAAGTTGGGAAATGCCTATGGATACCAGTATGCTATCTTCTGTACTATAAGACAATATATGTAACATATGGAGTTGTTATTTGACTGGACCCATAATAATGCAAAGGCAGTGCCGGACGTCTCAGGACACAGCCAGCTCCCGTTAAGGGGTGTCGGAGGTGTCGGGGCACTGCCAAAGATAATAGAAACACTAATGAGAAATATACTTGGAACCTTATATTGTCTATTAACTGGTCTCGATGTAACCTGCACTCATGTGTTCTCCCTCATGTGCTCTATGACAGAATTTGGATGTTTCTTACCTTTATACCTTTGCTGTGTACTGTTTGTTGTTTGTTGTTATAACATTTTATCATTGAAAATTCAACACAAATATTTGAAAGAATTGTGCTTAAAGCGGAGGTCCAACCTAAAATGGACCTCCGCTCATCGGAATCCCCCCCCCTCCGGCGCCACAATTGCCACCTTTCAGGGGGGAGGGGGTGCAGTTACCTGGATAATCCAGGTAACTGCACCGACTTCTGGGATAGCTGTCTGCGGAAAGGGGCGTAGATTACGCCCCTTTCCCCAAGTGCCCGCCCCCTTCCGCAAGTGCCCCGCTGCCTGCTGGGAAACACACAGATCCCAGAGGCAGCGGGGACCGTCCTCATTGCGCAGCGTGACTCGCGCATGCGCAGTAGGGAACCGGGAAATGAAGCCGAAAGGCTCCATTTCCTGACTCCCATACCCAAGATGGCGGCGGCAGCACCCGGGTGACGATCTACAGATCGGCTTCGGGTGCCGACATTGCGGGCGCGCTGGACAGTTAAGTGTCACTATTTTAAAAGTCAGCAGCTGCAGTATTTGTAGCTGCTGGCTTTAAAAAAAAAAAAAACGCGGAGTCCCGGTGGACTCCCGCTTTAACAAAGTATAGAGATTTTGTTTATTTAGTTGTATTTGATTCACCATGAAAAGTCCTTTAATAGCAACAAAAAAATCTAAATAAAGTATCTCTATATAAATGCATTATTAATCATGGCATTCACTGATGTAAATTCTCCTCAGACATGATGACCCACCACCCACCAATGTTTGCCCACCACACTCTGGTCACAAATGACAAATCCCATGATGTGTGCCTGAGGTTATCAATGACATAATTTACAAAATATGGCCATGTCCATATTTGGTCAACTACATCACTTTGGATAACTGGAGCTGTGTTTACATAAGAGTACTCAGTAACTGTCATTTAACAATGGGATTATGGCAATGGGATTTTGATGAACGTTGACAGGATGTATCTAACTTATAAGCAGACCTGAATGCACTATTTGATCTGGCAACTATGTATAAATTGAGGTTTAATGTTGATACATGTAAAGTTAAAGTTGTAATAAAATAATTTTAGACTCCAGAAGCAGACATAATCTTGCACCAGTGCAAAGCATTTGTATGTTCTCATCTCAAACATTTCAGGGCAGTTCATTTTTAGGAACCAGTTCACAAAAATGACGTTGAAGAACTGGAGAGAATGAAGGGAAACACATGTAATACTTCATATTCTGAATACAATCCTGCCAAAGTCAAGGATTTCACCTCTAGTTATCCATTAATACTTTACACCATTTTCTCTTTATCCATATCCAGCATACAAGAAAAACTCCATATTAACATACAGTATAACAAACTTCCATCTCACTTCCAACTGACAAACAAAAGGAAAAAAAAAAGAGAGACTAGGGGAAAAGGGTTTAGGTCTTATTTATAGATATTGTGTATAAGTTCCAGAATTTTGAAATTCTTTCCGTAATTGCCATTCTTTTGGGGTTTGTTGGGTTATTTGATTTCCCTTCGATTAGAATTAATTCTTCCATGGACCGCATCTCGCTTATCTCACACTCCCATTCTACTATTGTGGATCTTTTCACTTTTCACCAATTTTGAGCTATTACTGTCTGCTCCGCTACTGGCATATGGCATAGAATACCCCTCTTAAAGTATTTTATTGACCCTGGAATGATTGATAATACTGAGGAACAAATATTTACTTCTATATTAGATTTTGGTATCTTCCAGGAGATACAAAATATTTTTGACCAAAAGCACAGTACCAAGGGGCAGTAATATGATATGTGCCATTGCACCCCTTTCATTAAGACATCTCCAGTATGTCCCTGGATTATCTCCATTTATGATGTCTACGGCGCTTGTGCATCGGTGCCTGTCTTTTTGTAAATGTCTCCTAAGGTTTAGGAGATATTTCTTGGACCTACAGGTAAGCCTTAATCTAGGCTTACCTGTAGGTCAAAGTGGTTTGTAAGCATTTACAAGCACTTTAAACATTGACTACTTCCCCATACACCCTCACATTATCACAGTAATCATTATGGTGTCCCCAAGATGCTCATCACAAGACTCTGGAGGTCTGCTCACTCCCCCAGTGTGTCTGAGCTAGTTGCTCCTGTAAACCTAACCTACAATTATAAAAAGAGTATAGCTCTTAGGACAAGTCAATGGCTCTCAATTATATTTTCTACAACTGTTTGATGTACCATATATGTTTAAAGAAATGCAGATATTTAGTACAGTTTATGTTGATCACATATGGTGTGCTTTATATAGTGAAAGGCTGGTCTGTTCTTGTTGTTATGTGTCCTTTGTTATTTGTACAACATGTATACCATTATAATTCAATAACCATTTATTGTTAAAAAAAAGTGATCCGAGTGTGTTTGACAGGTGGTGAGGAGGCGATATCTTGTCTCCTCACAACCTGATTTAAACCCATGATTATTATTGCACATGGTTGCAACACGGTAGTATGGCACCGGTTTGAATCCGGTGTGAGGAAGCAACACTATGCCCGGTGATCTTTGACTTCTCCCATCATGTTCAAGTAGCTCTCCACCTCTTTAAGGCTGCCTACCCCTGCACTATGTCTTCTGAGGCGAGAAAAAAGGAACATTTGATATGGAGGTAAAATAGGGATTTATGACAAACAAAAATTGTTCAGTAGTTAAATAACTGCTTAATAATAAAAAATAGCCATCCAACAGAATTATGGTATGTGATGGGAGAAAATGATAATATAATAAATGTAGTTAAATAACACGTACAATTTAGTGATTTGATATTTTAAACGTTTGTTTAATGTTTTATGTTCAGCATATAGCAATCAACCAGCTATACTATTGAATTATCCAACTGCTCTGAGCTTTGAAAGTTGAAATGTAATTGCGTTGTTGTGTGTCACTATATACCATTGATCATTCCTGGCCTTTTTTTTACCCAGTAGGCATATATTAACCGCTTCAGCTCCAGAAGATTTTACCTCCTTCCTGACCAGAGCACTTTTTGTTATTCGGCACTGCGTTGCTTTAACTGACAATTGCGCGGTTATGCGACCCCAGACCAAATTGACGTCTTTTTTTTCTTATTTTCTACAAATAGAGCTTTCTTTTGGTGGTATTTGGTCACTTCTGTGTTTTTTTTATTTTTTGCGCTATAAACAAAAAAAGAGTGACAATTTTGAAAAAAAAATTCATTATTTTTTTACTTTTTGCTATAATAAATATCCCCCAAACATATATTTTTTTTCCCACAGTTTAGGACGATATTTACTCTTCTACATATTTTTGGTAAAAAAATCGCAATAAGCATATATTGATTGGTTTGCACAGCAAAGTTATAGTGTCTACAAAATAGAGGTTAGTTTATGGCATTTTTATTTATATTTATATTTTATTAGTAATGGTGGTGATCTGTGATTTTTATCGGGACTGAGACATTATGGCAGACACATCGGACAATTTTGACACTATTTGGGACCATTGTCCTTTATACAGTGATTAGTGCTATAAAAATTCACTGATTACTATGTAAATGACACTGGCAGTGAAGGGGTTAACCACTAGGGGGCGATGAAGGGATTAAGTGTATCCTAGGGAGTGATTCTAACTGTGGGGGATGGGCTTCAAGTCACATGACAGCGATCACCACTCCCAATGACAGGGAGCAGTGATCTCTGTCATGACACAAGCCAGAACGGGCACTTCCCCGTTCTGAGGCTCCATGACACGATCACTGCATGCCCCGGCTCTTAAAGGGGATGTACAGGTATGCCCATTTTCGTACCGCTGCGATTGTGCTGACATATATACGCGTGCAGCGGTCAGCAAGTGGTTAAAGCAAATTTGCATTTTCTTCATATAATAGAGAAAATTGAGTACTGTCCGTGATACTTTTTTTATTATCACAATCACATCAAGCTTCATATAATCAAAGTTGTAGACAAAAGCACATAGAGCAAAGATAACGCTGATCTAAAAAGTAATAATTTTCCACAGTTACTTGGGACTAGGAGCAAGTTTTCATACTGTTTTAGTTGCCAAGGGAACCAATACTTCATGTTACAATTTTTTTATTCCCAAATTTTCCAGCATAGTCTGTCTATTCAAATCAGATCACAGCAGAAGTAGTTTAACCACATCAATACCAGGCACTTAAACACCTTCCTGCCCAGACCAATTTTGAGCTTTCAGCGCTGTCGCAATTTGAATGACAATTACGCGGTCATGCTACACTGTACCCAAATGAAATTTTTATAATTTTCTTCCCACAAATAGAGCTTTATTTTGGTGGTATTTGATCACCTCTACGGTTTTCATTTATGCTAAACAAAGACCGAAAATTTTGAAATAAATATGTTTTTTTTGTTTCAGTTTCAAAACGTAAATAAGTATGTTTTCTCCTTCACTGATGGGCATTGGTGGGGCAGCACTGAGGGGCACTGATAAGGCGGGACTGATGAGGTGGCACCCATGAAGTGACACTGATGAGGTGGCATTGATGGGTACTGATATGTGACACTGATAGGTGGCACTGATGGGCGACACTGATGGAAACTGATAGGTGGCACAAATTGGCACTGATAGCTGGCACAAATTGGCATGGATACCTGGCACAGATTGGCATGGATAAATGGCACGAATGGGCATGGATAGGTGGCAAAGATTGGCATGGATGGGCACTGATAGGCGGCATGGATGGGCACTGATAGTTGGCTTGGATGGCATGATTGGAATCCCTGGTGGTCTAGGGTGGCATACCTGGTGCTGGGCATCCCTGGTGGTCTGGTGGCTTCCCTGGTGGTCCAGTGTGGGCATCCTTGGGGGGGCTGAGCTGATAATCGCTCAGCACAGACCCCCCTTGTCAGAGGAGCAGCCGATCGGCTCTCCTCTACTCGTGTCTGACAGATGCAAGTGAGGAAAAGCCGATCACCGGCTCTTCCTATTTACACTGTGATTGGACACGGCTGATCACGTGGTAAAGAGTCTCCGTCGGAGACTCTTTACCAAGATTGTAGTTGTGGGGTGTCAGACTGACAAACCGCAACAACGATCGCCATGATGCGCGCCCCCGGGGGCGCGCATCGTCTCAAAATCCTGAGGATGTTCTATGACGTCCAGTCAGGATTTTGAAACCACTTTGCCGCCGTCATTTGACAATGGGCGGGCGGCAAGTGGTTAAAAAGCACATGTAATGTCCGTACTTTCTAATCATATCCTTCCTGTCTGCAAAAATAGGCAATATAGATATTATATTGGTAGTTTTGCAGACTGCAGTCTTGCACACTTATTCAATATAAGTGGCAAAAGAAGAAGTAATGAAGGGAGTGTGGCTTGGTGCTGGAATAGAATGGCTGCCTGAACTCTCAGCTCCCACTAACAGAGGACACAGCACCCTCGATAAATGGAGACAGGGTAAGCTGCAATGGGTAAGGGAGACAGGAACAACTCAGCAACCAGGTCCTGCTCACCACCCAGCTGAGCCACAACATACCTGTGATCTTTAGATCACAACTGCGGGACACACAGCCCCCCTCACAGGCCTGTTCCCAGAACCACGTGTCCGGCTAACTACAGCCCCAATCGTGACCATGACAGATATAATCTCCCTACACAGGCTCCAACAGGCAGCCAGACACAAACTCTGTGCTTAGGGGACATGCAATCCATAGCACAGAACATGAAAAGCACACATTCAGCCGCTATAGCCGACCTCCGCTTTGACATCCAGTCAATAGCTACATGGCTGGAGGGAGCAGAAGCTGCCACAAACAGGAAAGAAGTCGCCATTACACAAATTCAGCAGGTTTCTGACCCTCACTCTCTCCAACTGAGGGAAATGCACAGACAACTGGAAGACTTGGACAATAGGGGACACAGGCATAATATAAGAGTGAAAGGGCTCACTGAAGCTGTGGAACCCAGCAACCTTCACCAATGTGTCCTGTCTGTTTTCAATAACCTGCTTGACAGACCCCATGACTCCCCTATAGACATGTAACATATACACAGAGCTTTACGTCCCGGGGGAAGAGATTCTGATCCACCATGCAACGTCATCTGCTACTTAGTAAACTTTCCGCTGAAAGAAGATATTCTCAAGCGTGCCAGAGAGAGACGTCAGGTCCTCCAAAAGGGAACAGACTCTTCCAATATTTGTCCCTCATCACATTACAACACAGATCTCCTTTGCGCACACAATATCTCCTACAGTTGGAAATTTCCATTCTGTCTCTCAGCATCAGCAATGGGGCGCTCTGCTATGCTATGTCCTATAAGACCTACCACAATTCTGCGCAGCCATGGATATTCCACAACCACCATTGCCTGACTGGTACAGTGATCAACGCATCCTGACACCATGGTACTCAGACCACCGAGAAGATCCCATGGAATGGAATGCATAAAGACCCAGACGACAAAGATCTCCTCCAGCAACCCCTCCACATCAGGCGCATCGCCAACCACCAGGCGGGAACCCCTTGGCCTCACCAGTTCACAGGAGACCTCATCAGAATTCTTTTTTTTTTTTTCGTTTCAATATTTTTTATTTTGCATCAAGAACAGTAAACAAAGTCAACGTGAAATTGACTAAAACATAGTGAAAGACAATATAGAAATATGGACAGTCTTAAGTTTGAATATGTCAAGCCAGTTTGCAAGCATACAGAGCATTATAATACTGACCCGAATCCAACACGAAATACATATGATGGGAAGTACACATTCATGTAACTGAGGTAAACATTTGCCTCTAATAGGCCTGAGCTAACGTAGGCATTTGAACAAAATCCCAGTCAAATAAGGAAGAAAATACATAAAAAATATAATGGTCATGGAAGGAGGGAGGGATCTCCGCCACCCCATAAGGGCTCTTTGCTGTGGCCGAGGGCCCCTATCCCCCTGCCAAAAATAAAGACAGATAGGACCAGGAGTAAATCCACAAGGGTTATTAAATTATATACGTGAGCCATCATATGTAACCAAAACATGTAGCATGGCTATAATGCAAAAGTAATCCTGAGATGAATGGAACAACATCCCGAACGGGCACAGAAGCCCAGTGCAACTGGATGAAAGTATGTAAATCAGGTTTCTGTGAACCGAGTGTAAAATACTGAGATCCACATTGCGATGCAGGAACTGGCCCTGAAATCAGCTGGCCCGGCCCAACTCCGCAATGAAGCGTCCACTAAAGACCGTCTTTCACTAGGCTCCTTAGAAGAAGGTGAAGAATAAAAAATAGTAGAAAAGGAGAAGAAGAGGAAGGGAGAAAGATATAAAGAAGGTAAAGGGAAGTGGCATTTTCCTACAGGAGTCGCCTGGGGGTAACAGAACCGTAATCAGGGTCTAAATCCGGGAGCATTTATGTGGATAAAGAAACTCCCACGAAGTGCGCCCATGGTTCCCAAGTGGCCCTGAATTTATCCGAGCGATCCATGAGTACGCTTGCCGTCTTTTCTTGTAACATAATCCAGGAAATTTTCCTTTTGGCCTGTATAGTGGAAACAGAGGCCTGCTTCCAGGCTTTGGCAAGAGTGAGCTTAGCTCCCAATAAAATGAAAGTGATGAGGCGTTGCGTACTCCTGGGGGCTCCATCTGTAGGGAAATTAAGAAGTGCCACCAGAGGAGACATCTGAGTTGCAGAGACTCTGGATATCCAGGTAAAGATCCTATACCAGAACTGCCGTATTCTAGGGCATGTCCACCACGTGTGTATCATGTCACCTCGAAGGCCGCATCCCCTGAAGCACAGTGGGGAGGCGGAAGGGAACATTTTGGCCAATTTCGAAGGGACTAGGTACCATCTCGTTAGCACCTTGACACCAGCCTCTATCATACTTGGGTTAAGGATACCTCTGAAGGATTTCAGGAACACACCATGCCACTGCTCAATGCTCCAGGATTGGTTAAGGTCCTCTTCCCAGGCCAACATGTAAGATGTCTTGGACTTTGTGGAAGACAGTGCCTTATAAATGACTGAAATCCCTCCCCTCTGCTCATCGGACTGACAGCACCATGTTTCATAAGACGTCACCTGAGGACCACTGGGGAGGGACTTGCATTTTTTGTGTAGGAAATTTGAGATCTGAGTGAATCGAAATATTTCGGTGGGGGGCATATCAAGTTTGCTGGTGCAGTAGGCTTTAGAGATTGGGCCCACTGGTCTGAGGAAATGACCTATTCTATATAGCCCCTTGTCCAGCCACCATTGAAAGGCTTTAATGTTCAGGCCCGGAGGGAAGTCTGGGTTATGGAATAGGTGAGATAAAGGTTTTAATTGGGAAATTAGGGAGCAATTATGTTTAAGTCCATCCCAAACTGCGAAGGAGTGCGAGAGAGTTGGTGAAAGGATCGGAGGTCTCATCTTTTTAGAGCTCCACATCAGGAAGTCTAGCGTGTGCCTAGGTACCGCTTGTCTCTCTATCTGTATCCAATCAGGCTGTTCCCATCTAGAATAGACAGCTGACATCTGTGTCAATTGGGCTGCTTGATAATATAGACTTAAGTTTGGAAGTCCCAAACCACCTTCCGATTTGGATCTGAATAAAATAGATTTAGAAAATCTATGTCCACCCTTAACCCAGACAAATTTAATAACTTTAGCTTGAAAGCGTTGCAGGCGTACTCTATCCACCGGGATGGGAAGAGCCCTGAAATAATACAGAATGCGAGGGAGCAGCGTCATCTTTATAGCATTGATTCTACCCAGCCAGGATAGGGACAGCCCAGTCCACCCGATGAGATCCTCCTCCAATTTGCAGAATAACGAAGGGTAATTAGCTTGATGGAGGAGATCGATCCTAGTGGTTAATTTAATCCCCAGATACGATATTGATGAGTCACTCCAGGTGAACTTGAAGCTGTCCCTAAGCCTTTCTATGAGTGAGCCAGGGATATTAACATTAAGAGCTTGAGATTTCTGATAATTAACCCTGAGACCCGAAATCGATCCAAAGTCATCTAAGAGACTACAAATATTGGGCAACGAGGTCAGGGGGGAAGAGATGAACATAAGGATGTCGTCCGCAAATAAAGCACATTTGTGTTGGATAGAACCGCAATGGATACCTTGTATATTTGGGTTATGCCTAATGGCTATGGCCAGGGATTCGATCGCTATTGCAAAAATTAAAGGGGAAAGCGGACATCCCTGTCTTGTCCCTCTGGATATGGGGAAAGATTCCGAATAAAATCCCTGCAGACGTACCTGGGCCGTTGGGGACGAGTACAGGGCGCGCAAGACATTGAGAAAAGACTCTCCAAATCCCCAACGTTGTAGGGTGGTGAAAATATATGACCAGTGTACAGAGTCAAACGCTTTTTGGAGATCCAAAGACAAGAGGCATCCCTGTCTGGTAGATTTCCCGTCCCAATTCGAATTAAGAAGCGATATGATGTCTATGGCCCTTCGAGTTTGGTCCGGACCTTGTCGACCCGGAATGAATCACACTTGGTCCTTGTGTATGTATAAGCTAATGAAGGAAGCCAGACGGTCCGCAAGGATCTTGGTCAGAATCTTTAAATCATTATTGATAAGAGAGATTGGTCTATAATTACCGACTGAACTGGCATCTTTATTAGGCTTAGGGAGAACAGTGATGTAAGCCTCATTGAGAGAGGAATCTAAACTCCCCCCCCCCTTCGAAGAGTGTTGAAAAAACGGGCCATGTACGGGGCAAGCGTAGGGGCAAACGCCTTATAGTAGGGAATCGAAAACCCGTCCGGACCAGGGGCCGAATGCGTTTTCAAATTTTTAATCACCGCGCACACCTCATCCGCTGAAATGGGCGAATCCATCCTAGATTTGTGTCTATCTTCTAGTGAGGGGATCGGGAGGGTATCTAGGAATTTGTTAATCTCTGCAGGGGATGGACTATGAGTACTACTGTACAATGACGTGTAAAAGTCGTGGAATTCGCGCATAATGCGATGGGGATTCTGGGACATGGAGCCTCCTTGTATTCTGATTCTGGGGAGAGCCGGGGATCGGAATTTAGGTGTCAATCTCTTGGCCAGCATAGAACCAATGTTATCACCCTGATAGTAGAATCTTGCTCTATTCCAGCGCAGCCATTTTTCAGCTTTGGTGGTTAGGGCCAAGTTCAAAGCCACTCTAGCAGCATCAAGTTGGGGAATGGGGACCGAGCTTGGGTTCTTTTTATGTTGTTTGGCTAGTTTGGTGTACTCCCAGTCCAGATTTTCAATATTAGCTTTGTTAGCTTTGTTGATTTGTGAAGAAAGTTGTATAAGTTGACCCCTAATTACCGCCTTATGGGCAGCCCACAGGCAAGTGGCATTTATGTCAGGTGTATCATTTGTGGCAAAGTATTGAAGGATGTTTCGTTCAATTTCTTGAACGTTTCTTGAACGTTGTTTCACTCAAAATAGACTCATTAAGTCTCCAACGTCTACTCGGCCTGTGGTTAGCAGGACGAGAGAGGCACAAAACTACCATTGAGTGATCTGACCAGACCACCTCCTTAATACTAGCCCTTGTAGCCAGAGGAATAGAGGCAGATTCGACAAGGATGTGGTCTATCCGGGAGAAGGAGCCATGAGGGTTAGAATAGTGAGTAAAGTCTTTTAGGGTCGGATTCACTTCTCTCCAGATGTCGACCAAACCTCGCTGAAAGAGCAGCTTGGCTCTACGTAGGCTTTGATTGGTAGGTCTGGTCAGGCGCTTGCCAGGAGGGCGTGACTTGTCTAAACCCTGGTCAAATGCGGTATTGGAGTCCCCACCGAAAACCACAGTACCTTCCAGTAATGGCGATAGAGTAGAAAGCATACGTTTAAAAAAGGCTAGCTGGCCCTTGTTGGGAGCATAGTAAGAAACTAAAGAGTACAGCTTTCCATCGAGATCACCCACCACTAACAAGAACCTACCCTCCGTATCCTTGAATTCGGATTTCAGTGTAAATTTGCAGCATTTAGAAATAAAGATGCCCACTCCCCTAGTTTTATCCTCTGCATTGGCCAGGTAAAATAGAGGGAATTTAGAGTGTATAAAGGAGGGGTTAAATCTTTTAGGGAAGTGTGTTTCCTGAAGCAGAGCCACCTCTACCCCATGTTTGTATAGATACTGAAATACTTTGCGACGTTTAATGGGAGAGTTCAGTCCCTGGGAATTGTGGGAGATAATTTTGAGTGGGGATAGTGGAGGCAAGGGCGTATCAGTCATTGAGCAGAGAGGGGGGACCGCCATAGAAATCAAAAGCACTTACCCCACAGAGCCCACCAAACCCAATCCATACTACCAACCATGGAAGTGGCCCCTGAGGAAGATGAATGTTCCGATGTAAGGAACCTCCGGCGACTCCTGCAACGAAAGTGTAAAAATAAATACAGAGGGAAAGAAGAAAAGAGAGAAGGATAGATAGAAAGACGGGTGACAAGAGAGCCAACCGTATAGTGGAGGGGACAGAGCCCTCAACAAGCAACGACAAAACATTCACACAAACCGTCCCTTCAAAAAATTGGGACATGGTTTGTCCAGTCACTAGGACCAATACGCCCCAGTAAGCCAGACAAATGGGGGGTACTTGAGTACCGCCGCAGCAGGCAGGCCCCAACAATTATGGGTAAACCATAAAACATAGAAAATAAGCTGAAATAAGGCACCATTACAACCAAGGCTCTCATGTCTCCACTATGATTAATAAGTTGGGATAAGCTAAAGTGGAGGGGGATGACCGAGAGCCCGTCATGCAGCAATAAATGTGTAAAAAATCAACATATGAAAAATGTAAGGAAAGTGTACGCAAAGGAACATAGAGGACACCTGAAACTAAGAGGAATTTAAAGTCACGGACATTTGGCAGGTAGATGAGCGAACATAAACAAAAAAAAAAATCACCGGCCTCACGGGTGGGCGAGGATAGGAGCCAATAATGAAACCCAAGGTATCATTCAGGGAGAAAAATATAAGGACCAAACACATTCCCCCACCCCCCCCCCCCCAGAAACATGCATAAGAAGGAGTGGGACATGGGGAGAAACAATGGGAAGTCCCAAAGGGGGTCACACGGCCTAGTCACTCTCCAAAGTCCACCTCATGTCCACCGTGGATGGGAGAGGCAGCAGTAGACAAAGGAAAGGGACAGGATCCAAGGCACAAGTGGGGTGGCATTTGCTCCCGGGGAGCTTCTGAGAGGTTACAAAGAACTTGGACAGCTTGTGGTTGGTGCTCTCAGGGGGGACCAGTTTCCTTAGACTTTTTGGAACGTACTGTCTCCCACACTGGAGGCAGGGGGCTGGTGGGCAGTTGTCTCTTGGCAGATTGTAGCGTGTTTCCATGAGGAGCGTGATTTAGAGTCTGGCTGATGAGGCCTAGCTGCAGCAGGAGTTTTTCCCCTTCATGCAGGGAACCGAAAGTGTAAGCTTTGCCTCTCCAGACAAATTTGAGCTGGAATGGAAAGAGCCACCAATATTTGATTTCTTTCTCCATCAGGACTTGAAGCAGAGGTTTCAATGTTCTCCTTTTTTGGATAGTAGACGGAGATAAGTCAGCGAAGATCTGCAGATGATGGCCTTGAAAAAGGATCTCCGGTAAGGATCTTGACTTGCACATTATTTCCTTTTTGACTGAATAGAAGTGGGGTTTAACCACGATGTCTCGGGGGAGGCCATCCGCCCTGGGAGGCCTGAGGGCTCTGTGGGCCCTATCCAATTCCAGTCGGTGGGTCGGGATATCTGGAATTAGTGTTTTGATGATAGAAGAAACCGCCTCAGGGACATCTTTGAAGGATTCAGGAAGCCCCCTGACCCGAAAATTGTACCTTCGATTTCTATTTTCGAGATCGTCTATTTTAGCTTGTGCAGTCTCCAATTGTTCTTGTAGATTCTGTATGCACGCCGTGTTTTGATTGGTCCTGGTAATAGTGGATTCCAAATTAGACTCTACTATTTCAATGCGGGAGCCTATATGCTGAAGGTCAGCCTTAATGTCACTTGTAATCTTATGTGCCGTTACATTCAGGAGTTCAGCAAACTTAGTAAAGAGATCAGACACATTCAAGTTATGATGTAGGCCCGAGGCCTCAGGTTGTAGTGAGGGATGTGATTGAGGTGGACCTGCCTCCATGGGTGAAAGACCCATGTCCGCCAGGGTATGCTCCAGGAGGGATGCAGTAGAGGCAGGAGAGGTGGCTCCCGGGGGGGGGGGAGTCAGCTAAGGGGTCCGGTGCCAGTAAGGACGGGGATGCCGCTGTGTGTAGGCTAGGCGAGCGCGCGGGGCCTGGGCCGCACGGATCCGCCGCCATCTTGGCCGTTTCTGACAGGGACACAGCGGCTTCGAATGCAGGCTTCAGGTTCCTCCTTACCGCTCCCGCATACATCGGATGTGTCCCCGAGGCTTCCGCTGGCTGCGTGGGTACTTTCCGAACGAAAATCGCTGCTGGGGGTGCCGAAAGAGAGGCCGGAGCTGCTGCGTTGGGACGGAGCTCTCGGACTACGCGTCCATCTTAGGAGCCTCCGCGCATGCGCCCCCCTCATCAGAATTCTTAAGCTGCCTTCCACACTCAAGACCAGCATCCTATATAAGTCCTCTTCCTACTGTTCTTACCAAGGTTATGTGAGTTCTTAAGCGTTATACACAGGTCTCAAACTCTCTGTTTTTATTAGATACTGTTAACCTACCATGTCTGACTAACCTGTTCTGCCAGGTGGACGCCCACCTCCATAAATTTTTGGCGGAGATTCCAAGTGGAGCCATTACATTTCCTCCCTCCCCATTTCATGCCTTAGCATTACCCACAGCGACCCATCTGGAAACATATAAACCTCTCACTGACCTGTTTGAAGTCTCGCCACCTATTACTCTGGAATGGATACCTGAAAGACACACCATATATATATTCTACCCTATCTCTGCTAGTCCTTCCACAGCTCCCCCACAGCTCCCTCTACACTCCCAACTTACAACTGGGATGAACCCACAGAGCATGATGAGCTACTCAAAGGTAGCAAGGAGGCAAAAGCAGCCCTATCAGCAGCTTAACTGAATTTCATATCACACCATCCTGTCGTAAACTATCCTCACCCTCACCCATGTCAAAAACCATCTGGTCCAGACGTCACATGGATATACTTTCTACACTCATATTAAAGAGGAAGTAAACCCTGATGGGTTTACTTCCTCTTTCATTCCCTGCAAAGGTAAAGCATAATGGACTACTATGCATCGCATAGTAGTCCATTATGTGTCACTTACCTGACACAGGAGTCAGCGAAGTCACCGCTGTCCCCTGTAGTACGGCGCATCCATCCTCTTGGTAGGTCTCGCGCTCAGTGACCCAAGCCACCCAGACCTTACAAGAACTCACTTCGGCAAGATCCCATTAGACAAGCTACATTAAATAAAAAAACGTAAATTTACCCTGACACGTAAAATATTTTACAAACAAGACAACAAAAGCATAACACTTCTAACTAGAGCTTTACGGGCCAAGAGAGCACTCAATGTGGTAAGACAAATACAAAAACCCGATGATACTCTCGCCACAAACATCGAAGATATAACTACATGTTTTGAATGCTATTATACTGACCTAAACAACATGACCCGCACAAATTCACTCCAGGAACCCACCACACCCAGACAGACACTCATACATGACTTTCTGAAACAACACTCACCCAAATAAATACCTCAGGATATAGCACAATCCCTAGAAAACCCTATCTCTGAGGAGGAATTAGCCCTAGGCAATCAAACAAATGAATATACTCAGCATTCCTTTTCTCTACACTTTAAATTCTCTAACATCACCAACACATCCACCACACCGTCTTCTGGAAGTGCACATAACTGTGTTACCTATAGAAGGGAAAAATAACACTAGAGTTTCTAATTACCATCCCATTTCCCTCCTCAATGTGGATACCAAGCTCTGCCAAAATTCTGCCTAACCACCTCCCACTCATTCCATCATTGTTGTCCACAGACCAAGCTATCAAAACTATCAATCTTCATTCCTGGCTGAATTCCTCTAAACAAAATGGATTCTTCCTTTCATTAGATGCAGAGAAGGCGTTTCGACAAGGTGGCCTAGAACTACATGGCTACAGCCCTACGATCCTTTGGACTTGGTGATAATATGCTTAATATGATCCTACCCCTCTACTCAGTTCCTACAGCACAAGTGAAAGTCAATGGCCGACTGTTGAACGCCTTCTCTGTCCGAAACGGAACCCGACAGGGCTGCCCCCTATCCCACCTCCTCTACATACTTACATTAGAACCATTTCTTAATCGCCTCAGAAACAACCCAAATATCCAGGGAATCTCTGTTTCTGGACACAAATTTAAAATTGCAGCCTTTGAACCACACATCACCATCACACATCCCTCTCTGAACCACACATCACCATCCCAAACTTATTAAAAGATTTTGCCCACTTCCAACATATTTCCAACCTCAAAATTAATTTTGACAAGTCATACGCTCTAAACATTTCACTGCCAAAAGATACAGTATCTCTATGCCAAAAAAATTTCCCTTTCACTTGAAAAACCAATGCAATCACATACCTAGGCATACAACTCCCAGCCCGCTTGGATGAGCTATACTCCTTTAATTTTATTCCATTATTGTCCTCGATTAAAGATGACCTACAAAAATGGGATACCCCCTACTTCTTAGGGTTCAGAAGAGCCGCTATTCTAAAAATGAACATTCTACCTAGACTTTTATATATAATGCAAGCCATCCCAATTCACCTATCTCCTACCTTCTTCTCCACTTACAAAACCATTTGTACTAAATTTCTATGCACAATAAACGTCCATGCATTAAATACAAACACCTTGTGCTCTCCAGAACCAAAGGAGGCATAGGTCTCCCAGATATATGGAACTACCATAAAGCATGCCTCCTCACCAGAATAGTGGACTGGAATATCCAGGCATCTACAAAACAATGGATTACGTTAGAAGAATCCATATCCTCATTACCCCTGGCCACCACTCCTTGGCTACTGCCTAAACACATCCCATCCACTATCTTCAATCACTTACTCATAGGTCCTAAACTACGCTGCTTTCATGCAACTAACATTAAACACTCCCTTTCATCCACTTCAGGCCCCATGACAGCACTCCGTCTTAATACCAAGTTCCCCCCCGGGAATGTACAAACAATTCCTATCAACTTCATGGCCACATAAACACATCCTGGCCAAACAATTCTTCAACAAGGCCACATTTCTAAGACGCAAATAACTAGCTTCCCAAATGAAAGACCTCAAGTTTCCACTATGGACATGCCTTCAAATAAAACATCTTCTCCTAGGCCCAAACCACAAACCTCTCTGGGCCTGCCAACGTACCCCCCTAGAATCGCTGTGCTCAGAGAACACACCACAGAGACATATGGTTTCAACCATTTACTCGTTACTTTTTGGCAAATATCCCACGAAAAAAAAACATGTCAATCCTGGGAGAAAGAACTATCCCTAGACCTCACGGACACACAGTGGGAGCAAATATTTGAAAACTCTCAAGGGCTCAATAAATGTGTCAACACAGGAAAATGGCTATAAAGTACTCATGAAGTGGTACAGAATAACGACCATTATCCACAAGTTCACTCCATACATATCCAATAAATGATGGAGATGCAAATCTGAACCAGGATCTCTCCTTCACATTTGGTGGTCTTGCCCCATCATCCAAAAGTTCTAGCGTGAAGTCCACAACATAATTTCCAAGGTATCTACATTCACATTAGAAATTTCTCCTTCACAATTTCTCTTACACCATACCACTATCCCCCGATGCTCTTACTTCAAATCTCTCGCTATGCACATGCTGAACACTGCTAAGCGATGTGTTACATCCTTATGGGGTAAAATTCCCGCCCCATCAATCAAAGATTGGTTTTGGAAAATTGATATAATTGCTAAAATGGAAGAACTTATAGCCATCTCCCATGATGACAACATATCCAAACACACTACCACCTGGTCTTGCTGGTCACAGTTCAGAACTACCTTTGAATATATTCAAACCATGAACTCTAATCCTTAATGAAGCTCCCGGAGTGCTTCTCTTATAGCCGCGGGGATAACCAAGGCCAGATAGATGGTAGACCAGGGTCAGACAGGAGGCATAGGCCCCCCTGCTTCAGTCTATCCCACCATTATCCCCCTCCCCCCTCCACCCTCACACGCATCCTTCCCCTCACCCCTCCCACCCACCTTTCCCCCCTCTCTTCGACCCTTCCTCCATCCCCTACCATCTCACCACACGTCTTACCATGCATCACCCCCCACCCACATTTAATTAATACACCTAAATCCGGCTGGCAGCTTGACTGCCAACCATGGAAACCCCCCAAACGCTTATTATACTCACCCCAGGTAACCTATCACACCACAAACTTCACCCATCCTTATACAGAGAGACCCCCATCCAATCATTATCACCTCAAGAAGCCAGCTTTATTCATGGAATTGTCCTCTCTGAAAAATTAGGCCCCTCCGGGACTTCAAACTACAGAGTTTGCTTGTATTCCCCAATTAATATATACTACTCTGCTGGTCCTTCTTAAGTACACTATAACCCTTCTACATAACTTTTTGTCGTTATAACGATATTGAATGTTAATATAATGTTTTGGTTTGGGTTTACCTGTATTTCCTCAGGCCAATGGTCCCATGTAAAGTCTGGCATTATACATAAATCTGTCTCTCTATGTATACCATACGCATTCTTAATAAAAATATTATGGGGAAAAAAAAGAAGTAATGAAATTAGACATTCATTTATGTGTGCTTCTTAAGAAATACATCGAAGAACGTGGCTTTAGTCCAGCTATCAATTACCAGCTATAAGGTGGTTATCATGCTTATAAAGAAAGACAGACGAATAAAATAAGACATCCATAATTATACAAACACAACTTTTGCTTTAAATAGCAAACACAGGTATTTGTTTAGACAATGGATCCATTTTTCATTGTAATTCTTAGGACCCAGAAAGCATCTTAAATCACAATTTCTCACCCAGAAGTATCTGTCTTTTTCAAATAATATTCTATGTTTGGAGCTTGAAAGCATTGCAGACATTACCTCATCTGACTGATATAAAATATCTCTCACTTGATGAAATACAGCTTGAGTGATACAGTACATGCAGAACATGTTTTCTATAGGTTTCAAGTTACATAGTTAGTAAGTGTCAGGTCACCTTGAGGCGAGGTGACAGATGTACACCGTAGGGATCAGGGGTGCACCACAAGGTTGTGGACCCTACGGCTGACTGCTGCAGATGGGGGACATATGCCACTGGGGTTAGAGCATAAGATTCCCTGGGGCACGGAGTCTAAGAGCCAGCAGGTGTTCACCAGCGCCTCTAGGGGTGAGGATGGACTTGGCTGCAACTGGCTCCAGGTCGCGACCCCCAGGGTCCCCCAGCTCACACCCACAGTAGGCAACAGGAGGATAGGGATGGTGAGGGACAAAGCCAAGGTCGGGGCCACAAGCAGACAAGAATAGTCGGGGACACGCCAAAAGGTCAGGATCACAGGCAAACAGGGATAGTCAAAAACATGCCAACGTCGGTAACGGAAAACAGTAGAAGAGCACACGGCAGGAAACAGGAAGCTAACACACAAAGGTATACACAATGGTTGATCAGCACTGATGGCCTGCAGTGCACAGGTTAATATAGGGCTCCCTGATAGGGCCTGGGGTGGAGCCATGCTTAGAGGAGAGGTTAGAAAAACCACCAGGTGGAAGTGACTGGCCTCTAGTCTGAATACATGAGGGGGGGGGTAAGCAAACACAGGAAGATCACTGCATAACCATGACAGTACCCTCCCTCTTACGAGGCCTCCCCCTCCCCCGCCTGGGTCCAGGCTTAAAGGGAAACTCCAGATGGAACCTCCTTAACAGACAGGGAGCAAAGACCTCAGATGCAGTGATCCAAGACCTCTCCTCAGGACCCAACCCTTTCCAAAGTACGAGGTACTGAAGAATGATTTTACTTGACTAATCTCGTATTTTAGATTATCCTCAGAGACCGAAACAGAGGTAGGGAGAGGACGAGAGGATTTGAGGACTAAAGGCTTTTTAGGAATGGGTAAGGGCATGAGAAGATAAGGAGTCTGAATAGGGTCCCCCAAACCCTTAAAGATAAGCTGGGCATCTATAACAGGACCACCAGACTGGGCAGAGGTCAGTGGATCCCTGAGGTCAGGTTGGTTAGAAAGTGACATGTCACAAGAGTCAAGCTGTGATAGTTTTAGGCAGTGACAGGTACACCTTATGGAGATCTATTGGACCCTAGATGTCTCCCTTGATGTCTTCCCTGCCATCCAAGACTGCTAATAAAACACAGGTCATATTTGATCAGCTGTTTTACTGTCTGTAATGGCCAGATAATGACAGTTCTGAACCAAATCCTCATCGTTTTCAGATTAATTTATCACAGAGGAGAGCAAGGAATCAATGTTCTTACATCTACTCTCTGGCCAGCCAACCTGACTGCTTGCCGTGGCTTGTTGGAACGTCAGATCAAATTGTACCCCATTCTCATTCACATAGGGTGGGGGCCGGTATCCAGGGCCCTCTTATTAAAGCAGGCTCCCGGATTCCGATAAGCCCCCCGCCCACAGACCCTGACAACCAACTGCCAGGGTTGTCGGGAAGAGGCCCTTGTCCTTATCAACATGGGGACAAGGTGCTTATTGGGAAGGGGGGCCACACGGCCCCCCCTTCCCCAAAGCACCTCCCCATGTTGAGGGCACCTGGCCTGGTATGGCTCAGGAGGGGCGCTCGCTCGTCCCCACCCCCTTTCCTGACCGGCCGGGTAGCGCGCACGGATAAGGGTCTGATATGGACCTAGAGGGGGACCCCCACGCCATTTTTTCGGTGTAGGGATTCCCCTTTAAGTCCATACCAGGTGACGGGGGCAGCGACGCCTTCACTGGTCCCGGCTACCTGGAGCCGCACTCAAAATGAACGGACTTTCCTCCGTGTGTATGGGTGAGTCCGTTCATTTCAAAAGTACGGTGGATAGTCCGGCGGTACGGCGGTTTTCTATTGCCGCATAATGCCAGCATTCTTTTATTTACATTCATCTGTCAATGGGGAAGCCTGCTGAAAGATGATGAGGCATAGTTGTAAGCCCGCGTACACACGGGCGGACTGTTCGCTCAACTTTGTCCGCTGAACAGTGTTTCAGCGGACAGTCCGCTCGTGTGTGGGGCTTCAGCGGACAGTTTCAGCGGACAGTTTGACGAACAAAGTTTTTCGGAAATTCCGAAAAACTGTCCGCTGAAACTTGGTTTGAGCGGACAGTCCGTCCGTGTGTAGGCCACTTTCGAAATGAGCAAACTGTTCCCGCTCGGAGGAAAGTCTGCTCATTTTGAGCGCGTCTCCAGGTAGGCGGGGCCCGCGAAGGAGACGTCGCCGGCCCCGCCGCCTGGTATGGACTTAAAGGGGAACCCCAACGCCGAAAAAAATCGGCGTGGGGGTCCCCACAAAGTCCACAACAGACCCTTGTCCGAGCACGCTACCCGGCCGGCCAGGAAAGGGGGGCGAGCGAGCGCGCCCCCCCTCCTGAGCCGTACCAGGCCGCGTGCCCTCAACATGGGGGGTGCCTTGGGGAAGGGGGGGCCGCGCGGCCCCCCCACCCCAAAGCACCTTGTCCCCATGTTGATGAGGACAAGGGCCTCTTCCCGACAACCCTGGCTGTTGGTTGTCGGGGTCTGCGGGCGGGGGGCTTATCGGAATCTGGGAGCCCCCTTTAATAAGGGGGCCCCCGGATACCGGCCCCCCACCCTATGTGAATGAGTATGGGGTACAATGTACCCCTACCCATTCACCTGTAAAATAAAAGTACCCAAAAAAAACACAACACACGAGATAAAATATTTTATTGCACAGCTCCGGGGGTCTTCCGTCTTCGGGGGTCTTCTCGCCGGACTCCTCCGCTATCTTCTTGTAGCTCTTTTGCTAGCGGAGGAGTCCGGCTTTCTTCCTCCCCGCCGCCGGCCTCTTCTCCCGACTTCGGGGGTCTTGTCCCCCTCTTCGGTTCTTCTGCCGGGCCACCGCGCCTTCTTATAGCTCTTTTGCAGGCGGTGGCCCGGTCTTCTGTCGCCGCCGCCTTCCGTTCTTCTGCCGGGCCACCGCGCCTTCTTATAGCTCTTTTAGAGGCGGTGGCCCGGTCTTCTGTCGCCGCTGTCGCCTTCCGGTCGCCTTCCGTTCTTCTTCTTGTTCTTCTTCTTCTTCTCCAGGAGATGTTGACACGTCGCTCTCTCCGGCCGGAATGCCAGAGCCGCGCTGCGCGGCCACTTATATAGTGACAATGGGGCGGTGTCACATGGTATATGTCACATGGGTTGGTCACATGGGGACTATGACATCGTAAGGGGGCGGGGTCACCATGTGACCAACCCATGTGACATATACCATGTGACACCGCCCCATTGTCACTATATAAGTGGCCGCACAGCGCGGCTCTGGCATTCCGGCCGGAGAGAGCGACGTGTCAACATCTCCTGGAGAAGAAGAAGAAGAAGAACAAGAAGAAGAACGGAAGGCGACCGGAAGGCGACCGGAAGGCGACAGCGGCGACAGAAAACCGGGCCACCGCCTGTAAAAGAGCTATAAGAAGGCGCGGTGGCCCGGCAGAAGAACGGAAGGCGGCGGCGACAGAAGATCGGGCCACCGCCTGCAAAAGAGCTATAAGAAGGCGCGGTGGCCCGGCAGAAGAACCGAAGAGGGGGACAAGACCCCCGAAGTCGGGAGAAGAGGCCGGCGGCGGGGAGGAAGAAAGCCGGACTCCTCCGCTAGCAAAAGAGCTACAAGAAGATAGCGGAGGAGTCCGGCGAGAAGACCCCCGAAGACGGAAGACCCCCGGAGCTGTGCAATAAAATATTTTATCTCGTGTGTTGTGTTTTTTTTTTGGGTACTTTTATTTTACAGGTGAATGGGTAGGGGTACATTGTACCCCATACTCATTCACATAGGGTGGGGGGCCGGTATCCGGGGGCCCCCTTATTAAAGGGGGCTCCCGGATTCCGATAAGCCCCCCGCCCGCAGACCCCGACAACCAACAGCCAGGTTTTGTCGGGAAGAGGCCCTTGTCCTCGTCAACATGGGGACAAGGTGCTTTGGGGTGGGGGGGCACCCCTTCCCCAAGGCACCCCCCATGTTGAGGGCACGCGGCCTGGTACGGCTCGGGAGGGGGGGCGCGCTCGCTCGCCCCCCTTTCCTGGCCGGCCGGGTAGCGTGCTCGTACAAGGGTCTGTTGTGGACTTTGGGGGGACCCCCACGCCGATTTTTTTCGGCGTTGGGGTTCCCCTTTAAGTACATTCCAGGCGGCGGAGCCCGCGACGTCTGATACATATGGATTGTCACCATTTTTTTACTATATATATATATATATATATTATATATATATATATATATATATATATATATATATATATATATATATATATATATATATATATATATATGTTTAACCAGTTCCCGACCGGCGCATGCCGATGTACGTCGGCAGAATGGCACGGGCAGGCATATTGGTGTAAAGGTACCTCCATTTTTATATGTCGCCCTGCCATCGCGTGCACGCTACCGGCGGCACGCTTGCGTGCCGGTCGGGACCCCTGTGAGTCCAGTCGAGGGTCCCATGGACTCGATCGCCGCGGGGATACCCGCAATCGTTTCACGGGGTGGCTAAACGGGGAGATGCCATTGTAAACAGTATCTCCCCATTCTGCCAAGCAACAAGTGATGTTGATCTCTGCTCCATGTGATTGGAGCAGAGAACAGTGTTCACTAACACAAAGCCCAGCCCCCCACAGTTAGTAACACGCCCCTAGGAACACTTAATCCCTACACTGCCACCCCCTGGTTAACCCCTTCACTGCCAGTGTCATTTACACAGGAATGAATGCATTTGTATAGCACTGATTGCTGTATAAATGACAATGGTCCCAAAAATGTGTCAAAAATGTCCAATGTGTCTGCCATAATGTCACAGTTCCAATAAAAATCGCTGATCGCCGACATTACTAGTAAAAAAAATATTAATAAAAATGCCACACAACTATCCCCTATTTTGTAAACGCTATAACTTTTGCGCAAACCAATCAATAATCGCTTATTGCGATTTTATTTAACAAAAATATGTAGAAGAATATGTATCAGCCTAAACTGAGGGAAAAATGTTTTTATATATTTTTGGGGGATATTTATTATAAAAAAAAGTAAAAAATAATGCGTCTTTTTCAAAATTGACGCTCTATTTCTGTTTATAGCGCAAAAAATAAAAACTGCAGGGGTGATCAAATACCACCAAAAGAAAGCTCTATTTGTGGACAAAAAAAAGGACGTCAATTTTGTTTGGGAGCCACGTCACATGCCCGTGCAAAATGGTCTGGTCTAAAAGTGGTTAAATATATGTAATTTGACATTTTTGAATAAAAGATTGTATTTTTCCCTAACAGGTAACATGATGTATTTTGGAGAGTACACTGTGTTTGGTGTGTCTTTGGAAAAGTAAAGGACTGGACACATGAAGGAATCGATTGGAGGAGGAGGTATAATAGTGTAGAGGTGTAGGTCCATAAAAGACCATTAGTAGAAAATAAAATAGCAGAGACAGGTTTTTTTTGTTTTTTTTTAACTAACCACCCCACCACCGTACCACCTTATTGGAACATGATATTGTCATACCTCTGCATTTTCTTTTCCCCACATATTATTCCCCTCATAATTCAGGGGTAGCAAGAAACAAAGAATAAAGGGTAAAAAAATTAGGGGAAAGTCGGGAAGGGGGGAGTGGTGGTAAAATCACCTCACCTTAGTTTGAGCCTTGGTCCTATGAGTAAATAATTAAAGGGGGCCAAACTGAAGTAAATGGAAAAAAAAAAGAAAAAAGTGGCCAGAATAAAACACTATTAGAAATAAGCGCACTCTCTGAACCTAGAACCCCTCATGTTTGATAGGTAGGAAAATGGACACACTGTAAAACTCAGGTTTACTGATGAAACAAAGGACTTCAGTGAAAAATTGGAAATTCTTATGCCAGATTCACTAAAAGAGATAACCCTAAAGACAAGAAAAAGATATACAAGAAGAAGAACAGTGGCAGTTGATCCCCAAGAGTGAAATATAAAAATGACAAAAATAAAATTAATCCAATAAAAAATGGAAATGTACAGGAAGGCGGGCAAGGGGGAAAGATGGGGATAGGGGGTGGGTAGGGTGGGAGGATAGAATAAAGGAAAAAGGATACACATATGGGGGAAGGAGATTTGGATACCCAGCAAGCTTCGTAGCCACCACTCCGATAGTAGGGGAGGTTGAGCCACAATGCCAGATACAACACCACCTCTGGCTGAGGATAGCAAGGGGGACAAGGGAGGCCCCAAAGAAAGAAATAGAACCCTGCTTAAAGACCATGAGGTCTAACCACCAAAAGGGGAGGGGTAGGGGAGGAGGTTGGGAGGAGAGAGAGGAGGGAGGGCATATGGTTTGTGAATTTTTGAGAGTTTTGCTGCCCTTCAAGTTTTGATATGGGGGGTGTTCTCCCCACATCGTTCTGTGTTTGGGGGGAGATGGAGAGGAAAAAAGAAAAATGAATAGTACAAAGTTTTTGACATATAATGTAAGAGGTTTAAATTCTCCAGGAAAGAGACATATGGTATTAAGGAAATTGGGAAGATATGCTGCAGAAATAATATTTCTACAAGAGACACATTTTACACAGGACTCAAAGACAAAATTATACTCAAAAGCCATTCCAATATGGTATTATGGGACTCCCAAGTAGAAGGGCAAAAGGTGTAGCAATAGGATTAGAGAAAAGGGCCAGTTTCATCTTAGAGGAGAGAAAGGTAGACCCAGAAGGTAGCTTTCTTTTTTGAGGGGGACCTTACAGGGTATGAAGTACACGCTTGCAAACATAAATTGCTCTAATAAATACCCCAAAAAATATTTACTTTCAATCGTTTTTTTAATAAGTATATCAAAGATATTATGGAGACACAGGTACAGAAAAACTTGTTGAGACACAATAGTTAATCAAACACAGCTGGTAACCCTCAGAGAGTCTGTAGTATACTGCGATTTCCCACGTGACTCTGGCCGAGACCCTATCCATCCCTTATAAACAAGAGAAAGAAATGGCACCCTCAGCTGGCATCCCTCAAAGGATCTAGCTGTGTCAGGATGGGGGCCAACCCCCACTGATGAGGCTAGATCGAGAAGGAGAACCTAAGCAGACTCAGCCCAATTCAGTACCAGAATAAACCATTATCAATTGCAGAATGTATGTGGGGTAGTCGTGAAAATGGTCATCCTGGAATCGGATCGGGGGAGCAATCAAGCTTTAGATTCATATCTTGTATTAAATGTGGTGTAACCTATAGGTGTGTGGACAATTGTGCCCACACTAACAGAACGTAGGTATGTCCAGTGAGATGTCAATGCCCAAGTACCCCAACTGTCTGTTGTGAGCCAGAGGAGATAGTATATGTGGGTGACCGTTAGCTAGAAGGCGTTAGGCTGAAAGACGTCAAATTGTAGTCACAGTGGGTTTACCCATCCATGGTGCCTCCACGTCTCCAAACAGACAGGAGGTACATTTGAAAAAATGGTAAAAGAAAAACATGAATTAGAACAAAGGCATAAAAAGCAAGCGGACGTCAAAATCCATCAGGCTTTAATTATAAAAAGAGATCAGCCAAAAAATGTAATGGAACAGGAAACAAGAAAGGTATTTAACAGAGTAGTAAAGGAGAGATACAAATCGGGAAATAAACCTGGGAAATATCATGCAAAAATCTTAAGAAATAACAAGACTTTAAATTACATAGAAAGGATAAAAAAACAAGAGAGGAGAGATGGTACAAAAAACAACGGATATCGCAAAGGCCTTTCAAACATGCTACAGTGCATTATACTTCATTAGAAACAAAGAGACATAAAAGAAAGAAGAAATAAGAAAAATAAAAAAACAAGAAAATCTAAAGCCTCATACACATGATTGAACTTTCCTGTGGATTTTTGTACAAAGGGTGTCGGCCGAGAACTTGTATTGCATACACACGGCAGGACTTTTTCAGCCAACTTTCACCAAATCATGTAGTTTTTCTGCTCTTTACCGCCACCTTTGGTCAACTTCTGTATTGTTGTCTGATCTTTTGCATTGCTTCTGAGCATGCGTGTTTGTACTTTGTACAAAAGTCCTATGGTTTTCTGTACACACGATCAGACTTTGCTCCATCGGACTTTTGCTGCCAGAAAGTTTGTCCGTTCGCACAGCCAACAAAAGTCAGATGAAAACCGAAAAAGTTTGTTCGATGGAACGTACACATGGTCGGATGTTGCTCCAAAACAACTAATTTGCATGTTTGTTGTCAAAAAGTCTGATCGTGTGTATGGGCCTTAACAGATGCCAAAGTACCAAAAATTCCAGTAGGAATATTGAAGGAACTAGATGAACCAATCACACAAGATGAAATTAGAAAGGCAATGAAAGAAACACCTATAGGGAAAAGTCCAGGACCCGCCGAGTTTACGATTAAATACTATAAAAAAATTCAAAATGAATTAATACCAAAAATATGCAAATACCTGAAAAAAACTACTAGCCCATATTACAATAATACCCAAAGAGGGAAAGGACAAAACGATCTGCTCTAACTATAGGCCCATAGCATTGCTGAATGCTGACACAAAGTTATATGCAAAAATTCTGGCATCGAAACTAAAATATTTGATGCTAGAATGGGTGAACACAGACCAAACAGGGTTTGTACCTGGTAGAGAGGGGAGAAATAATAGTATAAGAACAATGTTAATGTTGGGAAAGTGGAAAAAATGGGGAATCCCCAGCGCTACTCCTGTCTTTTCATGCAGAGAAAGCGTTTGACAGGGTAGACTGGGGATTCATGATGGATGCGCTCCAACATCTAGGACTGGGACCTAAAATTATGCCCTGTATTAAAAATTTATATAATCGCCCTATGGTGATGGTAAGGGATAATGGAAGTATGTTGTCACCTTTTGAAATGTTCAATGGAACTAGGCAGGGGTGCCCGCTATTTCCACTCCTGTATGTATTGTCATTAGAACCACTCTTGGCAACTGTGCAGAACAATGTTGATATAGGATGGGCGAGAGTGGGAGAGGAGGAACATAAGGTGGCGGCATACGCAGAAGACATCTTACTGTATGCAACTGTAACTAAGAAAAAAATAAGAACTCACAAAGGGAATTTCCATTCACATGGGTGGGAAGAGAACTATCATATTTAGGAATTAACCACTTCAGCCCTGGAAGATTTGGCTGCTCAATGACCAGGTCAGTTTTTGCTATTCAGCACTGCGTCACTTTAACTGACAATTGTGCGGTCCTGTGACATCCTTTTTTCTCACAAATAGAGCTTTGGTTTGGTGGTATTTGATTGCCTCTGCGTTTTTTATTTTTTGCGCTATAAACAAAAGAAGAGCGACAATTTTGAAAAAAACACAATGGGGGTTATTTACTAAAGGAAAATCCACTTTGCGCTGCAAGTGCACTTGAAAGTCCACTGAAAGTGCACTTGGAAGTAAAGGTCCGCTGTAGAGCCGAGGAGGACATGCAAGGAAAATAAAAAACAGCATTTTAGCTTGCACATGATTGGATGATAAAATCAGCAGAGCTTCCACTCATTTCAGATCTACTCCTTATATTAAGAGCGACTGCACTTCCAAGTGCACTTTCAGTACACTTTCTAGTACACTTGCAGTGCAAAGTGGTTTTGCCTTTCGTAAATAACCCCCAATATCTTTTACTTTCTGCTATAATAAATATCCAAATTATTATTCTACATATTTTTGGGTTAAAAAAAAAATCACAATAAGCGTATATTGATTGGTTTGCGCAAAAGTTATAGCACCTACAAAATATGGGATACATTTATGGCATTTTTATTATTATTTTTTTTTACTAGTAATGGCAGTGATCAGTGATTTTTATCGGGACTGCAATATTGTGGCAGACACATCTGACACTTTTGACAAATATTTGGGACCAGTGACAATTCTACGGTGATCAATGCTATAAAAATGCACTGATTACTGTATAAATGTCACTGGCAGTGAAGGAGCTAACACTAGGGGGGTGATCAAGGGGTTAACTATGTTCCCTCACTGTGTTCTATCTGTGGGGGGATGGGACTGACTAGGAGAGATGACAGATTGGTGTTCATAATCAGTAAGAACACATGATCAGTCTCTTGTCCGCTGAGAGAACCGGGATCTGTGTGTTTACACACACACATCCCAGTTCTCGCTCTGTCACGCTCCGCGGGCTAATTCAAGATTATATAGGAGAGATAACTGGGGAAACAATATTAAACAATCTACAGACGTGTCTTTTACATGATACAAAAGATACAAAAAAGCACTATAGGAAAACACTGATCCCGATTCTCTAAAAGGGCTAATACCAAAGAAATGGTTATCTGTTGAAAAAACAGATATAAAGGAGTGGTTTGAAAGAGTAGATTACATCTGTGAAATTGAATATTTAAGCAGTAGAGATATAAAGCAGGTAGAAAGATATAACAGTATCTGGGGAAGATGTATACCTTTTAAGGATGATGGAGGAGGGCAGCAGTGCTTGAAAAAGGAGGGACAATGCGAAGGTAAACCAAATAGGGAGAAGGGGAGAAATAAGTAGGGAAAGTACTGTATTTTTGTAAATCAGATACAGATGTTAAATGTATCTTTTAGTTTTTGCCCATTTGCATATGGAATTTTATTTATGCAATTTAAATAAAGTTTGGAGAAATAAAAGGGATAAGAAGGGGAATGAAGGGGAAACCATGGTGAAAAAAGAGAGGACGCTTATAGCATGATGATGTGATACCGTGTTGGAGACAGTGAATGAACAAGAAGTTGAATAGTCTCTCAATGGAGTTCTCTGAAGTGGTATAAAAATAAAAAATAAATAGTGGGGGCGTGGCTTGGCGCGTGGCGGACATGGCAGCTTGAGTGCAGAGTTCCGGAGAGACCTTGGCCGTTCAACCGCCTTCCGCACACTTAACCACGGATCATGAGCAAACTTGGTGGCCGAACACCGCGCACTAGGCCCCGTCGGACATCTGAAGCATTTCGGGGGCCGAAATATCTCGAAAATCTTGTGCAGTCAACCCAAGACGCAGCCGGAGACTAAGGGCGACAAGATGGCGCCGCCGCATGCATCGGAAGATTTTAGTGAAGATTCTCAATCGGCGCCTGAGGACAACGGTAGGGGACCTGCACACCCTAACCTCCCACTAACCTATGTGGACATGGCCATTATAGCGGCGGACATAAAATCATACTTTTCCGTGGCCATCACGGACTTCTAGCCTGGTGGTTCTGAATGACCGCATGGTGGCTGCTGAGGCGGCGGGGAAAATGAGAGAGAAGGCCATCCTCCGTCTGGATAAGGTAACCCTCACACACTCAAATCACTTTATTGATATGAATAGACACCTCGAGGATCTCGACAATAGGGGCAGACGGTGCAACATCAGAGTGAGGGGGGTCCCTGAAACAGTGGAGACTGATCAGATTGTACCAGCACTGAGGAGAGTATTTAACAGCCTGCTAGAAAGACCAGAGGACACCGACATAGAATTTGTCAGAGCGCACCGGGCTCTGAGGGCCAGAGGTACGGATAACATGCCCCCTCGTGATATTATTTGCTGCCTGCAAAGCTTTACCCTGAAAGAGGAGATTATGCAGAAGGCACGCAGGAATGAACAGATAATATTCAATGGGGAAACCATAATGTTATTCCAGGATCTCTCACAGATCACACAAAAAAAACGGAGGGCGTTGCGCCCCTTGCTGGACAAACTCTGCGCCAAAGAGATGAGGTACACCTGGCGCTTCCCGTTCGTCCTTCTGGTGACCCACAATGGCAGACAGTTCACCTTGCGCTCTCCAGAGGACCTACCTGAGTTTTGCCATGCCCTACACCTGGGTCATGTTGATCTCCCAGAATGGTACCAGGAATTTCGCCTACCTCCCCCAGAAAGGAGCCCCCCGGAATCACCGTCGTCTTCCCCAGAGAAGAGACTACCCAAAAAGGTTAGACCCAATCACCATTGGAGGATCTGCAGCGGGTACACCGAATAACAGCAGAGCACACAACTCCAGAGTGCGTGATGATGCATACTGAGCCTACCTGGTTTAGCTTACACTGACTACCACGATCACCATTGTTTAAAGTCTTGCTTCCCGAGAATCCTGGATCTAGCAGACTCATAACCAAGGGAATTCCCCCCCCCTTTTTTTGGGGGGGGGAAGGAGGGGAGGAGAAAATAAAAAATTCTTCATGCCTGCCTTCCCCAAACCTTCCCATCCCTCCTCTCCGAAGCCACCCTTAAGCCACCACCCTTAAGCCACCACCCTTTACGCTTATGTGGCATGCACTAGTCTCCCGGTCCCATCTTTCATACGTCAGCTACGTGACAGGAGATTTGGACTTGGTGAGATTTTGGGAAAGGACTTCTGAGCGTATACTCACTGGACATGAGTAAGACCTTAATTAAGGGGTGGGACCTGCAGGTGATCTTTTTTGGTGGTGGGTCGTGGGTGCCACAGTATGGCGGGAAAGTTGGTAATCAATAAGTTGCCTTCTTTATGGGGGTTCTTGCTTTGTTCTTCCTTTCTTAAGTTTAATGTATGGTTACATATTTAATATCTTGTTACACTAAAATGTTTGATAATGTTCGGCCACCCAGCTATTAATAGGCAATGGTGCGGAAGGGCTACTTTAGGCATATTTCCAAAATAATTAATTGATGGCCGAGGTTCTCCACCCTCTCATGCCAGGTGTTCCTCTTTGTTTTTTTTTGTTTTTTGGTAACGCCGGCCTGACAGGTGTGAAGTTTGACGGCTGGTTCGGCCGCTCGCCTCCCTCAGCTCTCTACAGTGGGGTAGACGGGGTCGCTTGGACTCTGTCGGTCCCACAATTTGAAACCTTTGCACAGTATATTTACTGTATAGGTTGTACACTGATATCTTGACTTTTTTCTTTTTCCTTTACAGCTCTTCTCTTCCTTCCTTTCTTACTCTATCTATACCTGTATAGGACTAGTTCTTGAATTCCAGTGGCTGAAGGCAGTGTCTTATGGTCCAGGTTATGAACATCAACGTTTTCATATTGTTTCATACACTCTGCTTTGCTTTTGTATACAGGTCTTATTTATTTGAAACTACAGATTCCAGCGCCATGGCGTACTCAGCATTGGGGCGTAACCCTATGGTGATCTCTCACAACGTGCAGGGCTTGAATATTCCAGAGAAGAGATAATCTCTTCTACGGGAACTTAAGAAAGGTAGGCCACACTTCGCCTTTTTACAAGAAACTCACTTTCGGACGAATAACATACCCAGACTTACTGACACCTTTTTTGTTGAGGCTCACCACGCCACGAACGCTCAAGCAAAAACAAAAGGGGTGTCGATTCTTATCAGCAAAGATGCACCCTTCACACTGATAGAAAAAATGTCGGACACGGAAGGCAGATTTCTCTTTCTTAAGGGCCAATATAAGGGAAATCCTATCACATTGGCCAATGTTTATTTTCCTAACAAACTTCATTTATCTTTCTGCAGGAGAATAGTAAGGGAGTTGGAAGGGTTTAGCACCGGTTGCACAATCCTGGGGGGGGGATTTTAATTTGCCCCTTAACCCCCTGATGGATACTTCCACGGGCAAATCACACGTAACATATAAAATCCTGAAACAGATAAAGGGACTCTTACAATCCCTGCACCTACTGGATTTGTGGCGGGTTCTCCACCCGGAAGGTAGGGAATTACACTTTCTATTCTGCCCCACACGCTAAATATTCTAGGATAGACTATCTATTTGTTTCCCGTAGGGACATACACTTACTAACCGGAGCTAACTACTAACCTTACACAAACAATCTTTATCTACACAGACGGCAACAGACCTCTTAGCAGCCAGGAAACTATTACACCAGATTTTGGACGCCACGTCGAAGAGATTTTTATTTTTTCGGCAGAGAATTTATTATGAGCACGGGGACAAATCGGGCACGTTCTTGGCGAGAGCATTGAAGGGACCTCGTTACCGAAACAGCATATCAGGCATAGCCAATCAGGAAGGCAAACTTGACGTATCAGACGAACAGATAGCTAGGCATTTCCAGACCTATTACACCAAACTCTACAACCTGCCGCCCCAACATAGACCCACCGACTTGACAGGATCCAGGACCCAAGCTATACAGGACTATTTACTTAAATCTAAATTACCTCGGATATCCATGGAGGACTCTGAACTTTTGGAGGGCCCGGTGGATGAAGCTGAGGTCCGAGGGGTAATAGGGGACTTGAAATCAGGGAAGAGTCCTGGCCCTGATGGCTATACTGCGATATACTACAAAACTTTTATTGATGCCCTGTGAAAACCATTGACAAAAGCACTGAACTCCTTCTTATCCCCCAGAGAAACACCTCCAATGTTTCTAGAGGCTCACATTACTGTCCTGCCTAAGCCAAATAAAGACCCGACACTATGTGCCAATTATAGGCCAATTTCCCTTTTGAACTTAGATGTCAAAATCATGGCTAAAATCATGGCAAATAGATTAAAACCTCTACTCCACACCATAATTGGACCAGAACAGGCCGGATTTATGCCGGGGAGGGAGGCCAAAGACAATGTGACAAAGTCACTTAATCTCATCCAGATGGCCCATGAGCGAAACATCGAGGGCCTTCTCCTCTCTACTGAGGCGGAGAAGGCCTTTGATAGAGTAGCCTGGGATTTTATGCTTGCAACCTGCAAATTTATTGGCCTGGGCCCACAAATGATGTCCTGGATATCTGCTTTATATAAAAACCCCTCTGCAAAACTTTGCATCAATGGCTCTTTATCCGACACGGTCCACATCTCCAATGGAACGAGGCAGGGCTGCCCCCTATCACCCATTCTATTCATTATCTCACTGGAACCCTTCATTAGACTATTGAAGATGAACCCTGACGTTACAGGCTTTCAGACAGCCCAGACGGAATACAAGATCGCCGCCTACGAGGACGATCTCTTATTTTTCCTAACGAATCCCCATATCTCTATCCCCAACTTATTACGTGAATTTTCGGTATACGGTTACCTATCTAACTTGAAAATCAACCTAACCAAGTCGGAAGCCCTAAACATTAGTTTACCAAGCCACTCATTGGAGTTGCTGCGGATCGACAGCCCCTTTAGATGGGAGACCGAGGCGCTCCAATATCTCAGTGTGTGGCTGACCCCCACGCTTTCCCGGGTTTTTGATAAAAACTTTATGCCATTGCTCAAGGTCATTGAGAAGGAACTGAAGGAGTGGTACCCAAGGAACTTCTCATGGTTTGGCAGGGCAGCCATATGCAAAATGAACATCTTGCCCAAACTACTCTACTTGTTCAGAACTCTTCCAATCTCGGTCCCAACGAATTTTTTCAAGAAATTGCAGGCGATTCAAACAGAATTTGTATGGGCGCATAAAAGGCCCCATATAAAACATTCTCTCTTGACCTTACCCAAGGATTGTGGAGGGATGGGCTTGCCTGATTACAAACATATTATCAGGCGACGCACGTAGCGAGAATTCATGATTGGCACTGTCACGGGGAAGCTAAAGATTGGGTGGCACTGGAAAATGAGCTGAGCCCTCTACCATTGAGATTTCTTCCTTGGGTGCCAGAGTCCGGATATCTGAGAGCGCTGAAACAACAACCTCTAATTCACACCACTCTTAAAATTTTTCACCAGCTGGCCAATAATAATAATACTACAAAATTCTCTTCCACATTGAGCCCACTAACGCCTTTATGTAATAACCCCGACTTCCCACCAGGGATGGGAGCACACCTCTACCGGTCCTCCAACCGCCACACACCTCTCCTTATGAAACACTGCTTTCATAACAAGCAGCTGATGGACTTCACGACTTTCAAATCAGCAAATTCATTACCTCACTTGACCTACTGGACTTACCTCCAAATTCGAAGTTACAACAACAGGCCGTCCTATAGATGGCATTTTGTGAGAGATCTTACGGAAATAGAAAGAGTGTGTTGGGAGGGTAAACAAACTCTGAACACTACGTCTCTTTCATATGCCTGGCTGCGGAATACAGGGGGAGGGAGCGTGGAGAGACTCAGAGAGCAATGGTCTGAGGCTCTTGGGACTGAACTCTCTGCCAGACAATGGGGGAAGGCCTGTGTTCTGGCACATAAATGCTCCTTGAGCACCAGAACGCAGTGGTACGCCACGCCAGCGAAACTACACAAATGGTTCCCTCAAACTTCGGATATATGCTGGCGCTGTCAGAGGGAAACTGGAACGCTTTTACACATATAGTGGCATAGCCCCCCCATTCAGCAATTTTGGAACACGGTGAGGGGTCTGATCATGGCCATAAACGAAACGTCCATGAGACTCGACGCGCCGTGCTGTCTCCTCCATGTCACGACCTTCTCCTTCCGACGTTATAAGAAATCATTGACTAGACATCTCTTGAATGCAGCCAAAGCTTTGATACCACGCTATTGGAAATCGACGAGTGTCCCTGCGGTCAGGGAATGGCTCCTTCAAATTGGGGAGGTTTGTGACATAGAGAAGACGGTGGCCCAGTCTAATGATGTGGTGGATAAATACCACGACACGTGGACACCGTGGTTCACCTTTAGAAGCACATGAACCTATCAGGACCTGATTGCTGGGAACTATAATGGACCATCTGAGGGTTGAACTATCTCCCTTGTCCGCTAAGATGCAGCCACTGGATGTTACTAACACGAAATAGCTTTCATAACTCTTTTTCCTTTGTTCACATCTCTCTAGTCCTTCTCTTTTCTCTTCTTTATATAACTCTCCCACACTTACTTCTTTTCTTAGTGGGAGAAAAAAAAACATTACTGAATTGTATGGGTAACATTACATGAAGACATCAATAGTCCTAAGTTGAAGTTCTACAGTTATTTATCAGTCAGCTTTACTCTCAGGAAGTTAGTACCTTCACTGCCTTCAGTTTATTATTTAGTCTTGACAGATTACCATATGTGTATTTTGAATGTGGAGACCTTATTGCTGTAACTGTTCAATTTTGACTGTATTTTATATGAGTGAATAAACTTGAAATGAGAAAAAAAAAATAGTGTCACCCATACATTGATAGTTGTTAGGGATGAGCCCGATGTTTGAGTCAAACGTAAGCTCGACTCAAACATTGGGTGTTCAAAATCTGCGGAACACCCTTTAAAAGTCTATAGGAGAAATCAAAAGTGATCATTTTTAAGGCGTATATACATGGTATTGTCATAAAAAGTGTTTGGGGACCTGGGTCCTGCCCCAGGGACATGTATCAATGCATAAAAAGTTTTACATTTGAGGCAGATCTATTCAAGTATAAAACATATGACGTTTAGTGACCAGGCACGCCCCCCTGAAGACGTTATACTAACGAAACGTATGTTGGAGGCAATGCAAGGTCACGCAGGACATCCGGTTCTCCTAGCTAACGGCGCGAGTGTGTGGAACGCACGCCATCTACAGTGGATAGTGTGGACACTCTCTGTATTGCAGCTCGCCCCAGAAAACGCCAGCAGCCCCAGTGCCGGGGGAAAGGCATTTTTACAAGTAAGGAGCCATTTGGCTGAATATGTATGTTTAATCTTTAATAAAACTAAATTACGCTATGGAGGCTCTCTATCTGTTTTCCATATACCACACTTACCGTACTTGTCTGTGAGGAGGAAGGTTAAAACTATCTACAGGTCAAATGCATGTGAGCAGGCACAATCCTGCAGATGCGATTATTGACTAACTTTTTCAGTAAAGTGGTCAATAAAATGTGGTAAGTTGAACTATACAGTATCACAGTCACTTATTGGGTGTGGATTATCAAGTCTGTGGTGAAGGATGAAATGGAAAGTTGTGGTCATATTCTTCTACACCAAAGATCTGTCATCGTTTTGTGTGTGACAATCACATCACGTTTGAAAGGAACTACTAATTGGAACAGTTTGGATTACAAGGACTTTAATATTATAGTTTTTGTAATAATTGTTGTCATTGGGTTGTTATCACATGTAGTGTGTGAGTTTTTTGTATATTTTTTTTTTATGGTGAATGTATTATGGGTAGGTTTACACATGATATTTGTTGAAGAGTGGCAAACATTGATTGTTAATGAGAGTGGGATTAATCACGTTGATAATTTTTGCTAACTAGCGCCCCCTACATGTCATCCAATCGATACACCTAATGCAGAAGTTCAGCTCAGAAGTGCAAGCTATTGGGAACAGGGTGAATCATATTAAAAATAAAACCATAAATTATCTAGTTGACACCCATTATGAAAATGAGGATGAGCATAACTGGAAGAAAGCAAAATTGGCAGATCTTTAGGGATAGGTCTAAGCATAATAATGTTGAAACTAGAAGCATGCCTTTAACAGTTTAATGAGCAGATTTGCACAGATTTGCCAGTGATTTCTCACACTGCTTCTTGATCTAAATCAAGACTTTTGCTGGTAGAATTCCAGCCAGCAAAAGATTGAGAGCATGTTCTCTATTTTTCGGTTGGAAAAAGTTCCAATCGGAAATTCCGATCATCTGTACAAATTCCGACGTGCAAAATTCTTGGCGTTGTACGTCACCGCGTTCTTGATGGTCAAAAGCTCAGAGAACTTTTGTGTGACCATGTGTATGCAAGCCAAGCTTTTTCCAACAGAAAATCTGCTCATGTGTACGGGACATATATACCTTTACCCCTTTGCCCAGGGTTAGCAATTTTAAATTTAGTGATTGAGGAATTTCCTGTTCTGTTGAGAACTGCTGTGATCCTTCTTCTTTTAGTTGCCAGATTAAATGTAGTGTGGATTTGGAAATTGAATCATTTACCTGATGTGTCTGAAACCATTATGGGCCGTACACACAATAGGATTTTCCGACAACAAATGCTGGATGTGAGCTTTTGTCGGAAAGTCCGACCGTGTGCATGCTCCATAGAACATTTGTTGTCGGAATTTCCGCAAACAAATGTTTGAGAGCAGGTTCTCAAATTTTCCGACAAGACTTGTTGGAAATTCCGAGCGTGTGTACAAAATTTCGACGCACAAAAGTCCACGCATGCTCAGAATCAAGCAGAAGAGCCATATTGGCTATTGAACTTCATTTTTCTCAGCTTGTCGTATGTTTTGTACATCACCGCATTCATGATGTTCGGAATATCCGACAACATTTGTGTGACCGTGTGTATGCAAGACAAGTTTGAGCCAACATCCTTCAGAAAAAAATCCACAGTTTTGTTGCTGGAAAATCTTATCATGTGTACATAGCATTAGAATTGTGCATACCCATTATACTTAATAAAATATACTAGCTTTGTGTACTGTGAAATATGCCTGTGCCATTACAATATGCCAGCTGTGGAATACTTGGTAGCTTGCTAATTACTCAAATTAAGACTGCCTATTTAATTTTTCTATGTACGTATGCTCTCTTGTCTGATTGTACTTTTCCCTGGCATAATAGTGAATTGTGACACTCCGATGATTATAATTCCTATTAACAGCTGTTGCTTTATTTTTGTCTTGATACTGAAATTATCTCATGACTTAACGTCTATGTATGAAAACTTAATTTACTGTCATTTATTTGCAGTCTGGATAGGTAGACAAAACCTGTACAGTCAAGTTCCTATCTGCACATTTATTATGTTATACATGTGCATATAGTGCAGTGCTATTGGCGTATTGGCGTATTGGCACAAACCTATGTGCAAAATATATATATATATATATATATTAGTGAGCTTTGTATAGGTAATTTGGTGAACTGTGTTGTTCTGTGTATTGCAGTGGATACATTCAATCCTCCCCCCTCCCTGAGACCCCTCCTCCAACACATAAGCACACAGACACCCCCATTTATATATACCCACACATTCTGTCCTCTGCTCCTCCAGCAGCAGTACTGCACTTATATGTAGCAGCAGTAGTACTGCTCCTCCAGCACTGATACTACTGCACTGATATGTGGGCACCAGTTAGTGCACTAGTATTTTAAAGCCAGGATGCATTACAATGCACCCTCAGGAGGTTAGTCCATAAAAGCCTGGGCTCAGGGGAAGTGTAATGAATGACTGAATGACACTGGTGGCTTCTAGAGGAGAAAGGATATTATTGAAAGGGGCAGTGCTTTATTGTAATATATATATATATTTTATTATTATTTTTTTTTTAACAGGAAAAACATTGCAAATAACAACGGCATGAAGTCCTTATTATAAACATATATAGATATTATTGATTGCTGTGAATGTCAGCTGAGGAAGATTAATCAGAGGTCGATACATGTGTAGAAGGGAGGAGCCAAGCCTGTGACATCACGCAGCCATGGCGATGAGCGAATGGACGCTGTAGTATTATACACAGGCAATTTATGCTTTCTTATCTTGTAAGTGTGTTTTTTAGTGGGAGTTATTTAATACATTTTAAAACAAAGAGCACTATGTTTCCTGTGTTTTTGATTGCATGACACTGGAAACGATAACAGCAGATGAGCAGATAAAATAGCAGGTAGAGGTGTGCACAATTTAGCAGTGTCTAAAGAGAAGCATGGTGGTGACTGATATTCATGGACATTCACAGAAATCAAGAATCTCTATATATGTTTATAAAAAGAGCTTTATGGCATTGATATTTGTGATGTTTTTTCCTGTTTTTCCTGATATTCCCGTGTTCCCTCCTCCTCAGGTAACAGAGAAGCCAGGAGGGGGGAAAACATGAATATCACCAGCTTTGAGGATACTTTTGCTCTTTGATGATATTTTCCATACTGAGCGATTAAGTTGGGATAATGAGGAGTGTGGAGACCTGGCCCATTCAAATCTGAACCTATGAGCATATTATACATGCACTGACGGTAAGAGTCAGTATTATCGGGTGTTGGTGGAGGTCCCGTCTCTTTCTTTCATGGATGGATGGATAATGACTCTACTCTGACTATACATTAGGAGTGATCCAATTTAGAAATGAACTTTGGACTCATTGAATATTATGTTTAAAGTGCTACACCATACTTTTTATTTTTTGCATTTTGTATCCAGCAATATTGTGTTAGCATTTCTTTTAGTTTGCTTTTCTTTTGCTTTTAGCACAACACATTTCTTTTTTCCATATATAACATTATAAACTTGCAAATAGAAACTTGACTGTACAGGTATCGTCTACCTATCCAGACTGCAAATATATGACAGTAAATTAAGTTTTCAAACATAGGCGTTAAGTCATGAGATAATGCCAGTATCAAGAAAAAATAAAACAACAGCTGTGAATAGGAATTATAATCATCAGAGTGTCACAATTCACTATTATGCCAGGGAAAAGTACAATCAGACAAGAGAGCATACTTACATAGAAAATAAAATATGCAGTCTTAATTTGAGTAATTAGCAAGCTACCAAGTATTCCACAGCTGGCACATTGTAATGGCACAGGCATATTTCCCAGTACTCAAAGCCAGTGTGGTGTGCTTTTTTAGCGGGGGTGATTTAATACATTTTTAAACAGACAGCAAGGACTTCCGGTTCTGGCATCGCATAGAGTAGCTGTCTCCCTCATCAGCTCCCTCAGCATGACCCTCAAAATGGCCTGCAAAACCTGCCTGACCCTCCACCGCTGCCCACAACCCCTTTGTGTTACCCCCCTGCACATCCATGGACTGTTTTGCGACAGCCCAGCTGCAAATTGAGGCCTTGTCTGATCACATGGTGGATGCGCCAGACATGGAAGTAAGCTACTGCACAGCCCCCCCTCCTCACACCAAGGAGACAACAATACTGAGCACATAGCTCAAGCAGTGGCGGCACTTTCAACCCCCATGATAGCTGCCTTAGTGGTGAAGGCAGTGAATGCAGGGATGAGGCAGATCAAAAATAACTGGGGGGAATATACAACCAGCGTAAACGATGCAGAACATCGCCTCTCCAATATAGAAGAAGAGCTATACCAGGCACAAGCCACGGATCAGGCACAGGACAACACCAATCAATATGTACTCCAGAAGCTGGGCGATTTGGGAAAAAAGATCCAGAAGGAGTAATCTGCACTTTGTAGGCATCCCATAATCTTTCCAAGCATCAGCCCTCACTGAATTCATCCCAGAAATGTTAGGCCTCCCTGGCCCCTGCACAGTAGAACGAGCCCACTGCATGGGGGCATTCGCCACTAAACTCAAGTCTCCACGCCTGATTATCACTAAATACTTAAATTACTTGGACAAAGCCGCCATTCTGCAAAAATTCAAGCAGTCGAGATCCCTTCACATAGATGGAATCAAGATTCTGGTTTTGGTGGACTACTCCATTGAAGTCTCCAAAAAAAGAAAAGCTTTTCAACACGTCTGGACAGAACTCCACCAGAGACGAGTGAACATCACTTTAGCTTTTCCTGAAATTGTCCGCCTTAAAGCTCCCAACGGGGACCAACTCTCCTTCCAGGATCCTTCAGAATCGGAAGCCTTCTTGCGTACATTACACGCAGATTCACACTCCAACTCCTCACCCAGGGTTGCCCCGAATACTCGTCCTCTGGACCAAAGAAGCCAATGGAAAGACTCTCCAAAGCATCTCAAATACTCTGGATCTGACCATTGTTCTACTCCTCATTGAATAGGTAGATGCAAAAACCCGCTCCGACACCAAAAGGGTACATGTAAGCTCCCTTCTTGGTTATCTCAGGTTGGCTCCCACCTACACAAACGTTGTCCTCTGTTATAGCCTCCAACTCATTGGCAGGCCTTGGTATTATTGTTTTCTCTGAAATGGCCCCTGTGGCCTCACTGCATACAGCTACCTCCCTCCCTTAAACACAACCTGAGCTTACTGCAAATTTTATATCATTGACATTATGGGCAAGCCTCCGCTGCATCATTTGGGTCAGTACTGGGAGCTTGTCTATACAGTGAATCCATGCGGAAAAAAAGCTAATTTCTTTCAATGTTTTGTATTATGTTTATTTTGTGCTTTTACCTCTTCAAATTTTCTCCCACTTCGCTCACCTCTACCATGCTCCACCTGTCACACTTGTGACACTCAGGTACCAGTTGACTTTCAATTGACAACAACATCGTTCTGCACTAATATAATAGTTCCTCCCTTCAGGTCAAAATCCAACATCCCGGTGATACAAAAAAAATCACAGATCACTGCCATTACTAATAAAAAAAATTAAAATTAAAATGCCATAAAACTATGCCCTATTTTGTAGACACTATGCATGTTGTGCAGACCAATCAATATACGCTTATTGCGATTTTCTTTAACAAAAATATGTAGAAGAATACATATCGGTCTAAACTGAGGAAAAAAATATATATTTTTTTGGGTGATATTTATTACAGCAAAAAGTAAAAAATATTGCGTTTTTCTCAAAATTGACGCTCTTTTTTTGTTTATAACGCAATAAATAAAAACTGCAGAGGCGATCAAATACCACCAAAAAAAAATTTCTATTTTCTACTTTTTGTTATAAGAAAAATCGAATAAACTAAATGTTAGTCATACATTTAGGCCAAAATGTATTCAGCCACATGTCTTTAGTAAAAAAAAAAATGTCAAAGTGTATATTTATTGGTTTGAGCAAAAGTTATAGTGTCTACAAACTAGAGTACATTTTCTGGAATTTACACAGCTTTTAATTTATGACTGCCTATCTAATTTCTTGAGGTGCTAAAATAGCAGGGCAGTAAACCCCCCCCCAATGACCCCATTTTGGAAAGTAGACACCCCAAGGAAATTGCTGAGGAGCATGTTGAGCCCATTGAATATTTTAATGTTTTTTTGTCCCGAGTGATTGAATAATGACAAAAAAAAGTTTACAAAAAGTTGTCACTAAATGATATATTGCTCACACATGCCATAGTTATATGTGGAAGTGCACCCCAAAATATATTCTGCTGCTTCTCCTGAGTACGGGGATACCACATATGTGGGACTTTTTGGTAGTATAGCCGCGTACGGCACCCCGAAAACCAATCACTGCCTTCAGGATTTCTAAGGGTGCACATTTTTTATTTCACTCCTCATTACCTATCACAGTTTTGAAGGCCATAAAATGCCAAAATAGCACAACCCCCCCCCCCCCATGACCCCATTTTGTAAAGTAGACACCCCAAGCTATTTACTGAGGGGCATGCTGAGTCCATGAAATATTTTATATTTTGCCACAAGTTGCAGGAATATTACAATTTATTTATTTTTTTGCACAAAGTTGTCACTAAATGATATATTGCTCACACATGCTATTGATATAAGTGAAATTACACCCCAAAATAAATTCTGCTACTTCTTCCGAGTACGGGGATACCACATGTGGGGGACTTTTTGGGAGTCTAGCCGCGTACAGGACCCCGAAAACCAAGCCATGCCTTCAGGATTTAAATATAAAACGCTGCCAAAAAAAACTGTTAGTGATCGCAGGGATCAGGCCTGACTCTGCGAACGCTGCAGTTATGTGTTTAGTGTTTTATAAGTGACAGTTATCGATCGATACTGCACTTGGGTGGGCTGGGCAGAGGGGCAAAACGCAGGTGCTAGCAGGTATTTGGGCTGATCCCGCTAACAATGCGTTTTTTTGGAACCCTAAACTGCTGGGGACGCTAGTATAGATCTGATCAGATCAGATATTGATCTGTTCAGATTCTATACCACTACAGGAGGTGTATGCTTTGCGTGTGGGTGTTAGCGGTACTGGCACTAACCTAGCGCTGCCTGGGGTGACGCAGACCCTGACCCTAAAACCTAATTGATATCACCCGCCGGGTGATCAGGGGTTTAAACCTTTATTGGGTAATAAATGGTGGGTGCCCTGATGCTCTAAAAAGCAAACTAACTAACAAGAGTCACCTGTAACACTTATACGGTGATCACTGGTGAAAGGGTTAACTAGGGGCAATCAGGGGGTTAAAATCTTTATTAGATAGTATATGGGGGTCCTTGACGCTATATAAAAACCTGACGGGGAACCTAAATAACTAACTGGCTAACCAGCGTCACCAGTGACACTTATACGGTGATCACTGGTGAAAGGGTTAACTCTAAGGGCAATCAGGGGGTTAAAATATTTATTAGGTAGTATATGGGGGTACCTAACACTATAAAAACCTGGCGGTGAACATAAAAAATAACTAGCTACCTAGCGGCACCAGTGACACTAATGCAGCGATCAGAAAAACGATTGCTTAGTGACACTGGCAAAAGGGGGTGAAAGGGTTACCCTGGGGCAATCAGGGGGTTAAAATTTTTATTAGGTAGTATATGGGGGTCCCGGACGCTATATAAAAACCTGACGGGGAACCTAAATAACGAAATAACTAACTGGTTATCCAGCGTCACCAGTGACACTTATACGGTGATCGCTGGTGAAAGAGTTAACTCTAGGGGCAATCAGGGGGTTAAAACCTTTATTGGGTAGTATATGGGGGTACCTAATGCTATAAAAACCTGGCGGTGAACCTAAAAAAATAACTATCTACCTAGCGGCACCAGTGACACTAATGCAGCAATCAGAAAAACGATTGCTTAGTGACACTGGCAAAAGGGGGTGAAAGGGTTAACTAGGGGCAATCAGGGGGTTAAAACCTTTATTAGGTAGTGTAAGGGGGTCCCGGATGCTATATAAAAACCTGATGGGGAACCTAAATAACTAAATAGCTAACTGGCTATCCAGCGTCACCAGTGACACTTATACGGTGATCGCTGGTGAAAGGGTTAACTCTAGGGGCAATCAGGGGGTTAAAACCTTTATTGGGTAGTATATGGGGGTACCTAATGCTATAAAAACCTGGCGGTGAACCTAAAAAAATAACTATCTACCTAGCGGCACCAGTGACACTAATGCAGCAATCAGAAAAACGATTGCTTAGTGACACTGGCAAAGGGGGGTGAAAGGGTTAACTCTAGGGGCAATCAGGGGGTTAAACCTTTATTGGGGGGGTAAGGGGCTACCCTGGACCTAACACTAACTGCCCTGACACTTTTTACTGTCACAACTGACACTAAATGCAATGATCAGTAAATAAATGATCACTGTAATCAGTGACACTGTGACTGGGAGGGGCTGGGGGGGATCGGGGGCGATCGGGGGGGGTGATCGGGGGGTGATTTGTGTGCCTATGTGTACCTACGTGTCTATGTAGTGATTGGTGCACTTACTATGTTTTCTCCTCGCAGATTTTGATCGGACAAAGTGCCATGCATGCTCAGATCAAATTCCTACATCAAAGCTATTGGCTACTAGCCTGAACATAGTCCCATCGTAACGAAATAACACCATCACGTTCTGAACGATCGGATTTTCTGACAACTTCGTCCGACCGTGTGTATGCAACATTTTCGGACAGAATCCGACGGACAAAATCCGGCGGATTTGGTTGTCGGAATCTCCGATCGTGTGTACAAGGGCTTACACCCGGCAGACGGGAAATTTGTTTTCTACTCTACTCCCCATAATGTCTTCACCAGAATCAACTACATTTTTTTTACTGACAACCTTGTCCCAATGATCTCTGGAGCAGATATCCATGACCACACCCCAATTTCAGTAACTCTTGACAAACCCTACCTCCATCCTAACCTTAAACCTTTTTTGGGAAGCTGGCAAGGCTTCGATCATTTCTTATGCCGCCTCTTACAAAAAACACACCTTAGCAAATTATAAGATGGCTAGATTCAGACTCTGACTGGCACAATGTTCTCTATATGCCCTAGACTCCACTGAAAACATAACTGAATGTCAGGCAGCAAAACGAGCCTTTGACACCTGGGTAGACACATTTGAACTGACAAAAAGGGCCCACATTGACGCCAATCTCCACAAATTCAGCAACAAAGCAGGCAAATTGCTGGCAAGGCTTTGCAAAGGCCCTTACCGCCCTACACATATCACCTCTCTATGAGACACCTCAGGCACCATTAAAACCGGAGATCAATAAAGTCATGCTACAATACTATTCATCCCTGTGTTGCCACTGACCCCATAGACAAAAAAGTTGAACAATCTTTCCTCGATAAAATATCTCTACCAATGGTCACTTCTTCCCAACTTGAGGCCTTAAATGCACCCATTTCCTTATCCAAAATATCTACAACCATCCAAAATCTAGCTCCCTCTAAAGCACCGGGCCCTGATGAGTTTATAGGGGAATTCTATAAAACCCTACAAAAAAATAACAGAGCCCACCCTCCTCAATGTCTATAGGGACATAAGGTCAGGTGGCCCCTACTTACCTACGGGTAAATAAGTCATCATTAAATTACTTTCAAAGAAAGGAAAAGACCCATTTGAACCAGGTTCCTTTTAAGCCTATATCACTTTTAAACCTAGACGTTAAGATCCTCTTGAAAATTGTTGCCATCAGACTTGCCACCATGATTCCTTCTCTGATACACCCCGCTCAGTCAGGTTTCATAAAAGAGAGGACAGTCACATTAAATATCTGAAAAGTAATTATGGTCCTAGAACATGCCAAGTGCAACCTGGTTGGGCTTTGCCATCATCGCTCTGGATGCGGAGAAAGCCTTTGATAACATTAGCTTCAAATGGCTTTTGATGGCCATGACAAAAATGGGCTTTACTAGCCCCTTTAACCATCTTGTGAACACTATGTATACTTCTCCCACAGCCAGACTGGTGGTGGCCAGCCTTCTCTCTGATGAATTCTGCCTCCACAAAGGCACAAGACAAGGCTGCCCCCTCTGCCCGCTGCTCTTTAATCGTGCATTAGAACCCCTTTCTAGATATTTAACCAATGAACTATGTTCAGGTCTGCATTAACTACAATAAAAGTGAAATCCTTCCCATAGGCAGCCTTTCAATTCCTCCTTGGGCCTCCCACTCACCTTTCATAGTAGCCAAATCACACATAACTTACTTAGGCATCAAAATAGGGAAACTACCATCTTCTATATAGTACCTTAACTATCCCCCTCTGGTCAAAAAAAAATCCCAAGAATTGGAAAACTGAATGGATCTGCTCCTCTCGCTCCTGGGAAGAAACCACTTAGTAAAAACGGTCAGCTTTGCATGCTTATTATATCAGCTTCAAATGATTCCACTACCTCTTAAACACAAGGATATTCAGATGCTAAACAAAGCTATCTCCAAATTTATCTGGCAGAATAAACGACTGTGCATTGCATTTGCAAAATGATATCTTCCCAGGCGTGAAGGGGGTATTAGTCTTCCTAATGTCAGAGCATACAACCTAGCATGTCTTCTCTGAATCGGTCTAGATTGGATATCACAATCCTCCTGCTATTCAAACTATTCCATTTAATCACTGATGGCCCACCCTTACTCCTTCTTCACAGCAAGTGGAAATCTATTCCCTCAACCACACAACACATTCTCCTCTTACAGGACACTGCCATAGCCTGGAGAGAAGTAAGTAAATGCCTGAAGTTCTCCTCATGTCCAGGCACCTTCCAATCCAGGATAACCCACATTTCCCACTGGGGATGGAACACAAACCCTTCTTTATTTGGCAACAAAAAGGCCTCACCAAATTGTCTACCCTTTGCAACATGGAAATGGGGCTACCCCATACTTTCACAGTCATTGCTGAAAAATCCTCTCTTCCCCAGTCACATGCCTTCCACTTTGGGCAATGTTTCAGCTTCATCTGCAACTCATGCAGAGAGGAGCGTAAAAGATTCAGAGCGACTATTACAGATCATCTGTTCCAAGAAGGCTCCTATACCTGCCCTTTATGCCATCAGGCAAGACCTTCCTTGAATCACCGTTTATGGTCCTGCACATACATCTCCACCTTCTGGGATCAAGCCATATCCTTAATATACGGAATAACCCTACTGAATTACCAAAAGTCAGAAACCATGAAATCAGGCCAAGACAGAAGTACAGTTAACTCACACTTGTTTAATAATACATGTAAAAATAACAAACAGTCAAAACATAGCCAAAGTTCATTAACAGAAACAGATAGTCAGCCAGGCCAGAAGTCAGGGATCAATGTAGTGGAACAGCAAGCAGGATCTGGAGTCAGAAGGGTTGACACCAAAGCAAGTCTTGAACAGGATCACAGGATATAGTTTCTGTGATGTTGACCGAGGCGAAGGCAGAGAACCTCTGGACTGCATGGCTTAAGTAGGCTGGACTGACAAGCAGGATATCATCAACAGCTATGTAACTGTGGAGAGATAGGAGCTGGAAATTAGCCAACAGCTGAGTGGCCAGCTCAGAGAAGGAAGGGCCCTGGCAAAGACCCCCTGCTCCTCATCTTTGGGTACTGGGACAAACAACTACTAACATGGTCCTCCAATGCCAACCCCCACACAAAGATTGGATCTTGATCTGTCTACTGGGCGCCCAAAGATCCATTTAAAACATTTTTCTCCCTGCTGTCCAAAGATCTTGCAGGTCAAACGGGAGCTTCTGCACTTATTTCACAAAGACAAACTGAACACCGACCTCAAACACAAAGCCTCTAGCAAACGTCTCTACTCCAGGTGGCAGGCCTTCATGTACAGTTCTCACAGTTCTCATAGTTCTCATACTATGAGGCTCCCAACACCACCTGGGACATATTGGGACTCGAGGTCCTCAATGTCATCCAGCTTAATCATCCTCCTTCCTCACCGGTATCCCAATCATGGGCATCCCAATTGAGAGCACCCAGTTCATGACTTCAGTCACAGTCCTAGTGTCATTCTATAGTGTAGTTAGTGTATCCCCCCCCTTCCTCGCTGCTTTCTTTTTTCCACCTTGTAGTTTGAGGATCCTCCACAGATGATCCATCCAGTTGTCTCTGCTCAGAAGTTCTTCTTATATGATGTTGTTTATTATCACTCCTGTTTTACAATCCACCCATGTAAAAACCACCTAGTCAACATTGTATATGCCTAACAAAATATGAAAATGTCTTATCATCTTTACTATATCTTGTGATGCAATTTCTTTCAATAAAATCTATTGAAAAAAAATAAAAAAACAGAGAGCACTATATTTCCTGTGTTTGTGATTGCTTGACACTGGAAATGATAACCCAGGAATGGAGGAGAGTCTAATGCTGTGTACACACGATCGGAATTCTGGCCAAAAAAAGACAGATGAGAGCTTTTCATCGGAAACTGCGACCGTGTGTATGCTCCATCAGAATTTAGCTGTCCAAATTTCCGCCAGCCAAAAATTAATAGCATGTTCTCAATTTTCCCAACGCAAAAACGTTCTATCTGTAATTCCGATCGTGTGTATGCAATTCCGACATGCAAAAAATCATGCATGCTCAGATTCAACTATGAGACAGAAGCTATTGGCTACTGGCTATTGAACTTCCTTTTTCTAGCCCCGTTGTACCTGTTGTACGTTACCGCATTATAAATGATCGGAATTTGATGTGACCATGTGTAGGCAAGACAGCTTGAGCCGAATTCCGTCAGAATTCTGTTGGGAAAACCATCAGAGCTTTTTCCGACGAGAATTCCGATCTTGTGTAAGTGGCATTAGCCCTTGTACACACGGTCGGAAAATCTGATGGAAAATGTCCAATCGGACCATGTTGTCGGATAATCCGACTGTGTGTGGGCTGCATCGGACTGTTTCCGTCGGAATATTCGACAGACAAAGTTTGAGAGCTGGCTATAAAATTTTTTGACAACATGATCCGATGCGCGTCAGTTCCGATCGTGTGTAGCCTAGTCTGACGGACAAGGTGTCACACATGCTCAGAATAAATTCTGAGACGGAAGCGCTCAGTCAGGTAAAACTACCGCTCCTAATCGATATAGCACATTCATCACGCTGCAATGTTAAAAATTCTTTAATGCAGCACATTCTCTTCTTCTTTAGAATGCTACAAGAATGAAGTTGTTTTGCTGCTCATATTCACACACTTCTCCTAAACTTATTTCTTTATTCTTTTTCCTCATTTCATGAATACAATATTTGAATTCATCACATCTCCCCAATCATTTTTTTTTTTTTTGTGGTTGGTTTTTTAATCAAGATCTCCTTTCTTGACAGTTTGCTCATCTTCGGAATTTTTTTTGGTGTGTTTTGTGTGTCAACTTACCACAAAACCATTATTATCTTTTTATTTTATTGTTTTATTTTTTAATCTCTAGGAGGTTGTTTGGTGTTGGTTCCCCTTGTTATTAATTTGACTTTGTATTTTTGAAAAGTACCTGCCTACTCACAAATAAACTGTCCTTTTTAAAGTAAAACACATAGGCAAGTATTTCTTGAACCAAAACAAATAAATAAAGAGGGAGGCAGCGCTGGAGAAACTGGGGAGAATAGTGAAGCCTTTAGCTCCCAGGGCACAAATCAACTATTTAACTGTAAAAAATTGGTGGCCTGAGGAGTACATATTTGAGGGAGAGCAGTCTGGTGCTGAAGTCCAAGAAATCCGGAACAGCAGCAGATGACATCTATGTTCCCAGGCTGTGGTCCTACAAGGGGCTGCATCTTCTGTCAGACCAGACTGAACTCAGGCCATCACTCTCTGGTCTTCCTTCCATGCTTCCTTCCAGGCTGTGACTGTGGTGCTGGAGGTGTGGCAGAAGGAGGAGGAGGAGGAGGAGCATGGTCCAAATCACACAAGTGTGTTGTTTGTGTGATTTGGCCCAACAACCCCTTTTTGAGTGTGTGGATAATTAGCTCCTCACACCTGAGTTATTGCTCCTCCTCCATTTGCTGGAGTTTGCAGGCAGCCAAGGCGGCAAAAGCCTCTTGATATGTGGGGGTGGCTTTGAGGGCCGCTGAGCTTACCCAATGAGCTTCAGAGCCGACTCCTCCACATTCCCCCCCTTTCTGGCCCTTTTGGAGGAAGGCGGAGGGGAGGGACCTGTAACTGAGTCAGGCTCCTATGCCTGCCCACCTCTTGGCTGCAATTTACTCCGCCTCCTCCTGGCTGCCACGTTCCACAGCCACCACCTGGCTGCTGCATTCCACTCCTGGCAGAGATCTTCCTTTGTATGAAAAAGGGACATAGTTTTAGTTTTTGGTTCATCAAACACACACAATTTTCAGCTCTTGACTCTTACAAATTGTTAACAAATAGAAAAGACTATAATTCTGAGCCCAGCATTTTTCATTCTTGGCCCAAATGTTTTGGCCACTACTGTCTATTGATATGTAAAACACTTTCTACAATCAGCAATTAGTGAGCAACAATCAAGTTAAAGCGGGAGTCCGCCGTTTTTTTTTTTTAAAGCCAGCAGCTACAAATACTGCAGCTGCTGACTTTTAAAATAATGACACTCACCGCGTTTCTCGGGTGCTGCCGCCGCCATCTTGGGTAAGGGAATCAGGAAGTGGAGCCTTGCGGCTTCATTTCCCAGTTCCCTACTGCGCATGCGCGAGTCGCGCTGCACAATAAGGATGGTCCCCGCTGTCTCTGGGATCCGTGTGTTTCCCAGCAGACAGCGGGGGACCTTCGGAAAGGGGCGTAGATTCTGCGGAAAGGGGCATAGCAGATATCTATGCCGGAAGTGGGTGCAGATACCTGTACTGTACAGGTACTTACACCCCCTCCCCCCTGAAAGGCGCCAATTGTGGCGCCGGAGGGGGGGAGGGTTCCAATGAGCGGAAGCTCCACTTTAGGGTGGAGCTCCGCTTTAATATCATTCATTTTTACTCCATAATATGTAGAACAATACTATACCTGGCTCAAGCTGGGCTCCTCCAGTTCTTCCTGTCTGGAAGGCCCAGGTTGGGCGTCGGAAGACTCAGCAGGGGTGGAATGAAGCGTAGAAGGAGGTGTGGAAGGAAGAGTGGAGAGGGATTCCCTGACCTCAGAAGGAGACTGCATCCTCTCATAGTACCACAACCTGGGGACATAAACTTCATCTGTTGCTGCTCCAGTTTGCATGGACTTCAGCACCTTCCTGTGCTCCCTTAAATATGTACTCCTCAGGCCACCAATTTTAGTTTTTAAATAGAGGCTGTCTGCCCTGGGGACCACCGGCTTCACAAACTCCAGCAGTTTCTCCATCGCTGCCTGCCTCTTTAATTTGTTACTGTAGTGAGGATGTGTAGCTTGACACAGACAGGGCAGCTCCCTGTACTTGTCGATGAACAGGGGGAGAAAGCTATGGCCATTAAACCCATCCATATTATCTGCAAGACAAAATGCAAGACAAACCCTAATGTCAGGCTAAACTCTCCTAAACCTTGTCCCAATACAGGCCTCAATATAGAAGCAGTATAGGCTAGTGATGTTCTAAGTTAAAATTGTACCTTTGTTTGCACGATCGGCGTGTCAGCTTCTCCCTCTGCTCACAGATCGTACGTAAGACACACGCGTGTTGCGTTTTATATACAGTGCGCATGCGTGAAACTCCGCCCGCCCCTGACGTTCTTTCTAGACTATTCCCCGCCCCTTTCTCTTTCGGCGCAGTGGGGAGAGCACATGGCGGAGACACAGCAGGGGCATGCTAATTCCACTAACAAGGAGGAGGACGAGGAAAGCCCAGAGCCTGAAACGTCCCGATCCTGGAGGAGAAGATTTAAGGCCTCAAATATGTCTTTTGTTGAGATGTTGGAGACGGTGGACATATTGAAGAGGAACGACTATGATGGGAAGTATGGACCTTACCCAAACCCAAATATCAGAAAGGCCAAAATCCTGACTAAAGTTGTGAAGAGTCTTCAGAAGAATTTTGGGGTACGACCATCCAAGGATCAACTGAGAAAACACTGGTCAGACCTGAAACTGAGGGCGCACGATCAGTACAGAAGGATCAAGCGAGTTCTTCAAAAAAGTAAGTAGTTGTCGTGTGTTCATATTATTATTATTATTGCTTGCATACTGCTCCATGTGCTTTGATTTAATGCTGTACAGTTTAAAATGGCCACTTTCATGTTCATGGGTTTAATCGTTCGTAATAAACATCGTTCATTAGCACATTCCAAAAACGATGTTTTGCCAACTTGCACTTGACTACATTTGTTCACACAACAGGTAAGTATTCCAGCTTTAGAAAGTGTCAAAAATAATGTTTTCACCTTTGAACTCTGCCAAAAAACACAATTGTACGACACTTCCAAGCAATGTTTCCTATTCCTATTTCTGCCCTCAAATATTTGTGTGCCAAGTATTCCTTTTTTACAATGTCATAGGGGAGAGAAGACTCGGGACGTCTGAGGACACCAGGAACCCCACACCTCCCAAAAGAAGGGGAAATACCAAAAGCACAAGCAGAGGAGGAAGGGGAAGGAGAGATTGTCAACACGACAGGTGGGTGTTGGAGACCACAGCTTCAGGTAAGGTAATCAATGTATGCCTGCATATTTATAATACATGGTGTGTTTTTTTTTTGTTTTTTTAGGTGATGTGGATGTTGTGGAAGAAGAATCGCATTTTACCAGTGAAAGTGCCCAGATCCTCATTGGGGAGATAATGGGGTGCAATCGCGATTTAGAGAATATCCAGAAAAACATCAATGATGTTCAACAAAAAATGAAGAACATCATTGATGTTTTAGAGAGAGTCTGAAATACCAAAAACTAGCTAGCATCCATTTTAAATTTTCAAAAACACTTTTATATTTTTGGAAAAAAACTAATTTAGAAGATGCATACAGTGTGTCAACATGTACTATCTCCCATCATGGGGGATCAATGTACGCGTTTTGTGGGTGCAACCCCTTCCTTGCTACTAAAGTGCCTGAGATGAAGGGGTTGCACCCCAAAACACGTACATTGATACCCCATGATGGGACATAGCACATGTTGACATTAGGCATGGGATCAGGAGAAAACTGGCCACTTTTTGATTCTCAATTTGTGTGCATCTTACAAATTTGGCATTTACAGGGGTGACACCCCATGTGATGAAGGCAATATCAACACAGTTTCTACATACTCATGTCTGATATTTTCTTCACTTTTCAAAGTTGAACTTTGTAAGTTCCTGTGTTCTGTATGTTATGCTTTGATACATGCCTGTTTACACAAAAATGCCAAGTTTGAAAAATGTTACCCAAAATAATGTTTTATATCCACCAAATATGTTGGTTTGTTGTAAAACCCTTTTCTAAACACACATGTGAATGTGCTTTGAGTAAAAAGTTAAATTATCAACAATGTGTGGCTTCCTTTTTCAATGTGCAAAAGCAGTATAGTGTTCTCCACTACTCTTCTGGCCAGCCACACATTAAAGATCCTCTGATCCGGTGTGAGGGTACTCATCGGGGAAGGCAGCATCAGATGATTTGCCAAACACCTCATTCGCAACAAAAACGAAGGGGAGTCCTTCGTCATTCTCCTCTGGAAGTGGCAAGCGCAGACTGCCACTCTGGAGACGCCAGTAGAACTCCGTCCGTGCGAACACTCCACCATTCCACATACGGCCATTTTTCCCCACGTCCACATACAGGAAGTCATACATCGCTGACACCACCGCCAACATCATGATACTATTATGCCCCTTGTAATTATAATAGTAGGACCCCGAATTGGGGGGTGGAATGATGCGGACGTGTTTCCCATCAATTGCACCTCGACAATTGGGAAAGTCCCAACGGCTGGCAAAGTGGGAGGCCACAGTCTGCCATTCCTGTGGCGTTGAAGGAAACTGTGGAGTCAAACAAGAAAAAAAAATAGTCATTTTGCACATCAACATTGCAAGTAGATTAGACACAAACATATTTGGCCAAGATCAATATAACATTTTTGGAAATGAGTATTTAAAGCCAAAAGTATAAGGTCCCCTTATCAGAGTCATCACCCCCCCCCCCCCCCCCCATCTGATGGCCAATTGGAAAAAATGAGGGGGGTGTTTTGGACAGTTAACCCTCTCCACTTCATTGAGAGCTGAATGCAGAAGTAATGTGTGATACTTTGGCCAGCCCCTCCTTACTTACACTATTGGCAGCCCACCGGAAAGGAAAGAAGTGTCATAATGCAAAAAAAAAAAAGGGACAAATTGAAGCACATTTTGACATTCTGCTATTACCTATCAAGATAATAACAGGAGAAAAAAAAAACTTTAAACTGTAGCATTTGAAAGTATTGAGGCAGGCCCTTGCACTACATGCTTTGTTGAAGTCATCCATAAATCTGAACAGAAAAAGGTAGGTATAGTGTGTATTGGGTTTGACAAAGTTAGCAGATAGAGAATTGCTATCAGCTGACCTAGCAGTTAGGGGAAGGGGGGTTCTTAATGAGTTTGGCCCACCAAAAAAAAAAACCTCTGGCACTCTGCATGAATTTAAGCGCTCACATAACATGTGTACTCATTTTAGGGGGTGTTTAGGGGAAAGCAATACTATGGAGCTAAAATACATTGCTAAGTGACTAGGCTATAGGTTTATGGGCCCAGAAGAGCATGCTGGGGAAGTTAGTGAAGGCAAATATGCATGAAGGACAAAAAAGGAACTTGAAAAGCTTCCAGCAGGCAGGAGGACAAAGGGGCACAGCATATCAATTAGAGCATATTGCAATCATGGTAATTAGGGAACGAGGAAAGAAATCCAATACATTAGCAAACACAAAATACATAGAATGTGATGTTAAAGGAGAAAACTTACCTTAATATAGTCCTTCTACAGGACCTGTATGATGGCAGAACAGGTCTCTGGAATAATGATTCCCAGAGCCTGGGGGGAGATGCCTGTCAAGAACTTCAGGTCCTGAAGACTTCTCCCTGTCGTGCAACATGGTAATGAGCCTCTGCTCCGGAATAGTGGCTATCCTGCCTGCTGATATAAGGGGACAGTAAAGCCATCAGATGGTGAAAAACGGGGTATGTCATCTAGAGATAATTCCTGAAATCATCAGGATTATTCTCCCGGATCTCACGAAGCAGAGGCATGTGCGAGAACTGGTCATGCTGGAGCAACCAATTCTTGGTCCACAAACTCCTCCTCACCCTGTTCATGGACCGGTTTGTGTCAAAGCTAAAAGCCCAACACCAAGCCCACGCACAGCACAAACTCTATGACGAGTACGTACACGAAACATGGCTTGAAAATGGTCGGCTGGTCAGAATGGACAACAGAAGGCACCGATAAACAGCAAGGCCTGAAAGAACGAACTGAAAAACAGAAATGAGCAGACAATAAGCACTAAAACTCAAAGAGTACTATATACCAAGATATAGTCCACAATGACCAACAAATGCGAACTGACTACATGCACTGATAAGCAGATACGCACCCACAAGCACAAATTCAAGAGCAGTAACGATCTGAAGCATGAATCTGAAAAGCATGAATCGTCTCTAACCGAACTTCTACTAACACGCGATAAACACGAGATCAGCAGAAGGAGCCCAAAGGGTGCCGGAAGTGGTGCTGAACTACCCTTTTCTAGTCCAGTCGTACGTGGCTTATGTCACTGCGTTCTTGGCAACCGGAAATTCCGACAACTTTGTCCGACCGTGTGTATGCAACACCACTTCCAGACCACTTCAGGACTAAATCTGTCGGAATTTATCAGAGGGAATTTGTTGTCGGAATGTCAAGGGCGAAGGAGCGAGGGTGTCTAAATGAAAGATCGACTCTGTATCTGTGGGAATCTTATTGGCATCTGTTGATACAGCAAAGGGCTGAAGGTGAACAGCTGATCAACTGCGGAAAGGAGAGGTCATTAAGGGATGAGAGTTAAATATCTATATTCTGAGTCTATCTGACTCATTGTTGAGGTGAGCAGATAAAAGAGCAGGTAGAAGTGTGCACAATTTAGCAGTGTCTAAAGAGAAGCACGGTGGTGATTGATAATCACGGACATTCACAGCAACCAAGAATCCCTATATACGTTTATAATAAGGACTTTATGGCGTTGTTATTTGTGATGTTTTTCCTGTACGTTTATAATAAGGACTTTATGCCATTGTTATTTGTGATGTTTCTTCCTGTTTTGTTTATATATATACACACATATATATATATATATATATATATATATATATATATATATATATATATATATATATATATATATATATATTTAATATATTTTATGCACAATGTTTGGTAGTTATAGTTTAACACTTTAGTTATTATTAGGGGTGGTGCTGATTGTTATACACACGCAAGTTTATTATGTTGCCTATTTCTTGAAATACCCTAATAAAGACATATTAACATTCCCCATGACTAAGTCACTCTTTGACAAAATGGACTTCAGGAGGGTGGCGTGCTGACGTCATCGCTGTCTAGGACGGTGTGTGCCAGCCGGGCAGCATTTCTTTACGAGATTTTAATATTTCTATAAATGTAAGTGCAATATTTTTGCTTATAAAATAAACTGTGTTTTATGAACTTACACTATGGTGAGTTTTCCTTTTTCATTGGGATCGTGATTGCTGCTTACTGGTCTGCCCTTTGAGTTTGGATCGTTTGGCTTTTCCTCATTTTAACCACAGCTGATTCCTGCCATGGATGTCTGGAGGTAGATTTGACGCCACAGATTTAATACTACAGGCCCTGTATCGCTTACCCCCTGGTAAGCGCATATGTTGTGTGGTGGAGGTTCACAAGCACTGATGTTTCTGTTTGTGCATAAGAATTTGATTAAGTCACCATTTTCACTTCATTCCCTGGACTTATTATTGTTATCATGTATTTATCACATATTACACATTTATTTAACCACATGTTCATTCATGAGTATGATTTTATATTTATTATGGGGATTTTTTGGTGTCACTTATTGTCACATATATTATTACATTATTTTAGGTTAACTTTATGCACAGCTATATTCTATGTTTTGGTCATGGTGTTTGTAGGTATCTTACAAATTTGAGCTACAGCTATATTTTTAGTAATTAATTTATTTAGTTTTTAGCGCAGTATCTAACCCTTTTTTTTTTCTATTGATAGTTTTTGCACTTTAGTTATTATTAGGGGTGGGGCTGATTGTTATACACATGCAAGTTTATTATGTTGTCTATTTCAACCAAGAATCCCTATATACGTTTATAATAAGGACTTTATGGCGTTGTTATTTGTGATGTTTTTCCTGTACGTTTATAATAAGGACTTTATGCCATTGTTATTTGTGATGTTTTTCCTGTTTTGTTTATATATATACACACACATATATATATATATATATATATATATATATATATATATATATATATATATATATATTTAATATATTTTATGCACAATGTTTGGTAGTTATAGTTTAACACTTTAGTTATTATTAGGGGTGGTGCTGATTGTTATACACACGCAAGTTTATTATGTTGCCTATTTCTTGAAATAACCTAATAAAGACATATTAAAATTGAAAATCAGTAATACTGTATAATAAGCATATCATAAATGAATAGAGACAAAAAACATTGCTAAAACAAAAACACTATTTATTATAAAAAATACGCATTAAAAAGGAAAACACAATGCTTAATGTGGTTTTGTGTTCAAAGTTATATGAGATATTGAACATTACAGCACCTACAGAAAATATGTAAATAATATTTCTCTCAGTCAAAATTTTCTATTTCATTTGTAGCACCATCTGCAGTAGACTTGTTTGGACTTCTTGCCAGGATTGGAGGTTTTGGATACTCCTAGTACTGGAGCATTAACAAAAAGCAATATTAAAGAAGGAATTTAAAGCTCCATTCACAGAAAATGTGCATGCAAATTGCCACCATTTTGAATTTTGGGCAGATTTGCAGCGTGCATTCCCGATGTATGGCCTTCAATTTCAACCGCACCCCAACCCCAAACACTGTGCATTACATGAGCTTCTTTTGGGCGATGGGCAATCCGTGATTCTATTTATGTGATTGTCCCCATACGCCAAGATGTGAATGGAGCCTGAAGGTTAAAAGATCAGACTGCCAACAAAGACATTTAATGAGGTGAAAGAAAAAGGAGTGTCCAGTATTCACTAGAGCCATTGATCATGTATATTGTACATTTGTGAAGGGCCTGACCTGATTGCAAAGAATAAAACGACTGACAAGAAAGAGAAAAAAGGAAAAATATAGGTGATAAAAAATAAAAAATACGGAAGTGCAAAAAAACACAAAAAAAAAACACAAAAAAAAAAAAACAAGGAAAAGGCCGAGAAGGGGTAGACAGAAGAAAGACAAATCCAAATCAGTTCTGAACAGAAAGGAGGACCAAAACATAAGTCTATAATTCAAGGTGAGACCAGTGCTTAGGTCAAGAATTCCAAACAAGGAAGTACATGCTATAGCAACAGGGATGCAGGCTCATAACTAACAACTAGGTTAACACATACCTTATAGCAAGGGTTTTTCAACATTGTGTGATCTGTAAGGTAATGTAAATGTTGAGAGACATAGCAGAGTGAGGGATCAGTACTGATCACTCCTGTATCCATTAATAACTGAGCATACTAACCTGTGTTTACTAAACTTCAGTTTATGAATGAACAGGAACATTTGTCTCCTGTTCATTCATCTTCAATGCTAAGGCTGCAGAGAAAGGAATCGGAGAATCTGTGCCCTCAATTCCTTTCTCTGTCTCAAAGGAGAGATGTAAGGGGTCTGTTTAGACCCCAAATATTTCACCCAAACTGCCCCCAACAGTGTTAAAAAAAAAGTTTTAAAAATGTTAAAAAATTAACAAATTGTAAAAGATCATTTTTATCTGAAATGGTAAAAAAAAATAAGTTTTCAACATTGTAAAAATACATTTTTAAAAATTGATAGAAAAAAAAATGAAGGACTCATTCACACAGGTCTTCTGGCCAAAACAGTGTAAGTGAGTGATTTGTTGCTGTGCGTTACTCTATGGGGATGCAGTGGCTGTATTAATTCAGCTGAAGGTCCTAATTTGATAGGTGTGCGGGTGCGGGTGATTGGTCCCACCTGCCTAACGTCTGTGTTTGGGGCTGTACACCTGAATCCATATGCCTGTCAAATTAGAACCTGTGGTTGTGTTTATTCAGCTGCTGCATCCCTATAGCGTAACATACTGCACACAGGCAAATTTAAAAAAAAGTTGATTCACACCGTACAGGCCATCGCATCCATTTAAATGAGCCTCAAGACCTCATTTACACACAGGAGTTTATTAACTCAATACAGTTTAATCTTTAAGATGTAACAGGAAGTTTGCAAGTTATGTTATGTTTGTGTCCACTAATAATGATTTTAGTGTATTTTTTGGTGAAAACATTGTTTTGATATTTCGGGGGGCTGTCAGGCAGGCTGTACTGTGCTCTATGATTTCTAACAGCAACCCTGACAACAATGAAACATGGGGAAGATCTACTAAAACTGGTGCACACATAATTTAGTGCACCTGTGCATTGTAACCAATCAGCTTCTAACTTCAGCTTGTTCAATTAAGCTTTGACAATAAAACCTAGAAGCTGATTGGTTGCTATGCAAAGCTGCACCAGATTCTGTGTGCACCAGTTTTAGCAAATCTCCCCCAATGTCTATTTGAGTAAGTGTTTTTGTATGTTTGGCAAGATATTTGCTGATGAACCAAAAAGAATGAAAGTATATCTGAAGCCAAACAGTTTTTGCCATTTTAAATAAAAGAGTATTAGAGAATTGCTTAAAAATACTGGGTTTTTTTTCTTTTCATGGCCATGGGTTCTTACAAAGTTTGTTCCTATTGTTTATTTTAGACTTATAATGACATATATTATGCATCTATTTCTCATTTGGCAATGACAAAGCAAAAAATTTATTTTACCTTTACATCTGCAATCTGACATTATAATATTACAATAAAATATTATGCTTCTGAAAAATGTTCTACCTGCATGATTGGATTTAAGACTAATGTTTAACACAAAGGAGCAGTGAATTGTTGGAACCCATCCATATTTCTTGCAATAGGGGCTTTACAAACTATGTTTTTCAATCCATAATAAGCATGTGTTATAGAAATACAGTATAAATTCTCTGCTTAGTTATTTGCCAAGTATTACTGTATGTATTTGTCATTTGTTTTAACCAGCGAGAAGTTGTTAAAAGCTAAATCAAACAAGATCTCAGTAATGTTTTTCAGGAGATTTGGGAGCGATACATTTATGATGTACTATGAATACTACTTTCCTTTCGGCTTTGCTAACAATACATACCAAGCTAACAATATCAACTTTAATAATGGGTAAATCCTTTCAGGTTCAGCTATCCAATGGTTCAGCAAATATTGTTCAAAATTCAGCAATTTCAACATTAAGGCTAATCCCACTGAAATCTACAGGGGAAAATTGTGTTTTAAATGTCTGCCCATTTTAGAGCCAATAGGCAAACTGCTGTCAAAAAAGTCATAGAAAGCTAGACACTGCCTAGAGGGACACGTAGCAAGGCAAAAAAGAAAAGAAATGATGTGGAGAATTCTTTAACCGCTTGCCGACCATGCTATAGCCAATGGTGCCCCATGACCGTGCCTCCTGTGTGCCTGCTGCAGGGTGAGAATGGCGTGCTCTCTGTTCACAGATTGGCTCTTTACCACATAATTAGCTGTGTCCAATCACAGCTGATGATGGATGTAAACAGAATATGGTTATCGTCACTCCTTTCCTCCTGCTGACAGCTGTGTAGTGGAGAGAGAGAGTAGAGGCAGGTATCTTACTATGAGTATTATGAGACAGCAGATGATACAGTAGTGTAAAATTAACAGCAGGACAATTTTAATTAGCAAGGCTAGGCCCAAATATAGTGTAGACCAAAGGCAAAGGCAGCAGGACAGTATTTCTTAGACATGATAGACTTAACTGGTCTGCGCCTAACTTGTATTTTATCGATAGGGGATGTGTTGAGTTTGAGTGATATTGTGTGAGGTAGCTTATGTGCTCACTGTTCTTGCAGTTTAATTATTCTTTTCTTTCAAATGATTCAGCAGTGTGAACACAAATGAACTCCAAGAACAGATGGCTATTAACACGTGAATGCACTGCTTTGAGAAATCCAAACTTAAAACCAAGTACCCTATCAACATGAAATAAAATAAATCCATACAAGCAAATGGCAATCCCAATTATACCACATCCTCAAATAAAATAATTTTTTTTAAAGGGAAGCATGACATAAAAAATGTGGAGTTGTTGACAGAGCTTCCTCTTTTTTTCCTCCCAGGTGCAAATCACCAAGTTGCCTGCTTATTTACCTTCTTTTTCCCTAGTTTCTTTTGCTAACATCCCCACAAACTGGCTATGAGGAGTCAGAATGATTTCATCATATGATTGCTGATTTACTACAGGAGGATGATCTGGGTCAAGAAAAAGCATTTCCCCATTTATATATTGAATACAATGTAGATAACATGATCACCACAGAGGTAAATGAGGGTTCAGCCACACAATTGTCAGGGGTCATCAAGCAAGGTGAAGTAAGAGGCAGTAATATCACAGCATCTGGAGCTTACTGCAGAGTGGGAGTGTTGTCTCGGACCTTCCATGAGTACCACAAACTAGAAAGGAGGACAGTTTAGAGGGGAAGGCAGAACAGCAGTGAGGGGGAAAGCAGCAAGAAGCTGAAACACCTTGCAGAGAAATGGAGGGGGCAGACATCCAAATATATCTGGCAGCACTGTCCAACAGGTACAGGACACTGCTAGCACCAGGACCAGTCTACGGAGTTCTGCAGTCCTTTTTTTTTCAATCAATTCAGTACAATAGGTATAATGGTTAAAGTAACAGGTGTTGTGTGACTTACAGGAGTGCTATTACCATGGACCCTATGGTCTTTATTAATACAATATCAAAACACCAGGTGGTGCCTGAGCTCATCTAGAAATATATACTACTTGGAGTATAAAAGTACAAAAGGACAGAGACTCAGATTGGTTAGGCACTAGAATTATTAAATGACTAAGACAGATTTAAATAAGGGAGATAGATCCACAATCTTGCAGCCAGGGGGCCATTGCTTCCGAAAGATGCTTTCTTTGTAATGAGCTTTAGCAAAGAGAAATTCTTGCATAGAATTATTATTCAGCAAAGAAATTACTGTTGCCAAGAGAGGAGGTTTTGCGTCTTTCCAGGATTTTGCAATGGACAGCCTTGGTGCAATAGACATGTGAGTTATAAATGTTTGAAATGGAATAAGGAGTATAGTACCACTTGTTTAATAACTTTTGAGCCGATTTCCAGTGTGATATACATTTGGATAATTAAAGAGGTTTCTCAGTTGAAGCATGTCATTGTGATACAGAAATATTGAAGTTTAATTCTCACTTCCAAAATTCCATAGTAGGTGTTTTGCGTTGTTTCATTAATTTTTTGAAGCAAGGAATAGAAAGAAGATAGGTGAAAGGAGTTTGGTAGATTGCTATCAAAAAGCTAAAAAGGTCGGAGGGGGCGTGGCGACCGAAGACTCCGGAATGGACACATGTCTCTGAGCTCCACTCGGCCTCCGGAGAGAGACTAGCCGCACAAGGGACAGCCAGCGCCAACAGAGGAGACGATCACATCCGCTCTATGGTCACACTCCTGGGAAGCCAAGGAACATGCCCAAGAACAAGAAAGGGCAGCAGCAGCCGCGAAAACTCCCCAGCTTCTTCCAGCCACGCGGCCTACACCAAGATGGTGGCGGTGTGCACAAGGGGATCCAGGAGAACCAGGTGTCCCACCGCAGCGGCAACAATGGAGGACACACAGCGAAGCAGCTCCTCATCTGGCACAAACACACCATCCACCAGCGGCCCGGCCAAACAGGGGAAGGGGATGAGCACACAGGAGGAGCACAGCCAGAACAGACATGGACATAAGCAGGCCTACAGGCAGTAGCACTGATGCACAATGCCATAAGCAGAACCCCATAGCAGCTTACCCCACCTCTGACTGTCCGATACCATTTTAAAGGATATGCTTCTGTCACTAAAAGCATCCCTCCACTCAGACCTGACAGCAGGGCTAAAGAGATGCCAAAAAGAAGTACAAATTCTGGGAGACAGAATAGACCACATGGAGCGCCAGATGGGAGATTATTCCATATCCTATAACACCCTAGTGGATGCCCGCACTTCCCATAATGAGGAAATTATATGGCTAAAAAACAAGGTGGCAGACCCAAAAGACAGGTCTAGAAGACAGAACATAAAAATTAGAGGAATACCGGAATCTATACCAGCCACCCAGTTACTACAATATTCCCAAGCTCTCTTCTCAACCCTGGTTCCCAGCATATCTGCACAAGATATGATGGTGGACAGAATTCACAGGGTCCCCACACCATCATTTCTTTCAGAAAACACTCCCAGAGATGTCTCTACGCATGCATTATTACCACGCTAAAGAACAAATCCTTTTGGCCTCCTGCAGGAATGACAATAAGCACCCACAATATGCAGAAGTAATCCTCCTACCCGACTTATCCAGGCACACCCTACAACAGAGCTGTAATTTCGCAACCATAACCAAAGCCCTGAGCAATCATAACATTCCTCACAAATGGAAGTATCCTGCAAAACTATCAGTCACACATAACGGCTCCACAGTCCTACTAACCACTTTGGAAGAGGAGATAGAAATCCTGCGCCAATGGGGTACACTAGCACCGCAAGACCCATCGGACATAACACCAATGCTGACCCCTAGGCACATCCAAGAGGAGTGGCAGGTGGTCTCACGTAAAAAGACCACAAAAAACAGCTGGCGAATCCCGTGACTGATGTACGTCTAAATTATCACCTTCTCTCTCTTTGGTCACAAGGTCTCATACTTCATTCCTTGTATTCCCCCCCCCCCCCCCAATACATCTAAGCAGCCACATCTGCTCATGGATCACTTATTAGATCCTATTCTTAAAAAAACTTTACTTAGTTATAGGTTTGGTTATATATGGTTATAATTTTTTTTTGAGAATTTGGTTTGAAGGAAGCTTTGGAAGAAGGAAATCAACATACAATGGGGGGGGGGGGGGGTAGGGAGGGAGGGGAACAGGGGGAGGGGGTCTTTTCTTCTCTTTTTCTTGCTCGCTCCTTCCACAGACTCAAAGATGGTCACCCCTGAGTTTCATGAGACGCTCCAAAAAAAGGAAAAAAACAAAAAACAAACTTGGTCTTAGAAGGAATTTATGGTATTGATTAATGTAGTCACTTATAATGTAAGGGGTTTAAATACAAAAAAGGAAAAGATATATGGTAAACAAGGAGCTTCAATTACTGGAAGCAAATATAGTATGCATTCAGGAGACACACATAACGCATACTTCAGGGATGAGATTAAATTCGATCCATTTCCTGGTATGGTTTAGTGGGGATTCACCTTCTGCATACTCCAGAGGTATAGCAATTGGATTTAGTATGACAATGAGGTTTGAATTGGAGGAACGATTCGTGGACCCAGAGGGATGGTACTTGTGTATAAAGGGTAAATTGTTTAATATGAAATATATGATTGTAAATATATATGCACCGAATAAGAACCCAGATACATTTTTTAAGAAAGTGTTAAATAAATTAGAAGGTATTAAAGAGGGAAAATTGATAATAGCAGGAGATCTAAATTGGAGCAGTGATCCCAGGGTAGACACCACAGGAGGGGGGAATCGGATAATAGAGCATAGGCAGAAAGGAATTTCAAGAGTATTAGCAACCTGGCAATTACAAGATACATGGAGGGTAACTCACTTAAGGGAACAAGACTATACTTGTTTCTCCCCTATCCACGGCTCCTTCTCTAGGATAGACTATATTATTTTGGAACATCAACTATTACCAGCGCTTAAAAAGGCCTAAATAAAAACAATAACTTTATCAGATCATGCACCAGTAAAAATCCAACTAGAGATAAAGGAAGTCCCTGGACTGGAGACAAATGGAGGCTCAACGAATCATTGATACAGGATCAAGAGTCAGCTAGCAAGATTGAGCAGGAACTGGAGTTTTTTTTTTTTTAGATCGAATGATACCCCAGGGATCTCGAGTCCAACAATATGGGAAACCCACAAAGTAGTAATAAGGGGGGTCTTAACAGGGATCGGGGCAGGAAAAAAAAAAGCAAGGGAGAAAAGGAAAATTAAATTATACAAGGAAATCCAAGCATTAGAGCAGAGTACAAGACCAAAAGGGACCCTGGAAAGACAGGAATTGATAATAAAAAGGAAGGAATTAGAGGAATGTTTAGAACAAGAGAGGGAAGCTGCCTAGCCTATTCTTAGTAAGGAAAGATTCCAATGGGGAAATAAATCAGGTAAATGGATGGCCAGGAGGGTGAAGGAAAAAAAGAACAGAACCTTTATCTCAAGAGTGAGGGACACAGAAGGAGAGCTATAAATTACTTCACAGAAAATAGCAAATACATTCCACTCATATTATAGTGCCTTATATAAGATAGCGCAAATGGAGAGGAGACTAAATTTAGAGATGAAATAAGGGAGTATCTGAAGATACTGGACCTATCTAGGGTTGCAAAAGAAGAAATGGAAGCATTAGAAGCCCCAATATTAAGAGAGGAAGTAGGGAGAGCAATCAAAAATACAACCTCCGGAGGATGTCCAGGCCCAGACGGGTTCCCCATCTTATATTATAAGAAGTCTTGCAAGCAGTTAGTGCCTAAACTGTGTGATTATTTGAATGCAGTTGGAAAAGGAGAAAAATTTAGAGAGGAGACACTTCTGGCACATATAACTTTGATCTTGAAAGAAGGGAAAGATTCTATGGCAGTTGAGAGCTATAGACCAATCTCATTATTGAATTCAGATATTAAACTGTTTGCAAAAAAGAGAGATTGAGGCCTTATCTGCCAGAATGGATCCCGAATGAGCAGGTGGGGTTTACTCAGGGGAGAAAGGGGAGAGATAGTGCATTAAAAACTATAATGTTGATACAGGAAGCTATCAGGCAGGGTGCCCCCACTGTCCTTATGTCAATAGATGCTGAAAAGGCATTTGACAGGGTCAGTTGGGGGTTCCTTGTTGAGACATTGAGACACCGGGGGTTAGGAGAGAGGATGATGGGGTGGATTGAAGCCCTTTATCTAAGTCCAAAGGCCAGAATAAGAGTTAATGGCACCCTGTCATGCCCCCTTGATCTTTTTAACGGGACAAGACAGGGTTGCCCACTTTCCCCACTCCTGTTTATAATGACATTGGAACCCCTCCTGGCTGCGATAAGGAACAATCAAGATGTTCAAGGAATACGGGTGGGAGGGAGAGAGTATAAGGCAGCCGCTTTTGCGGATGACTTCCTGCTCTATGTCTCCAACCCTAGAATTTCTATTCCTGCGGCTCTGAAGGAGTTCCAAAAATATGGGAAATTATCAAATTTTAAAGTAAATATAACTAAATCTGAGATATTAAATTTAAACTTATCTGAAGAAGAGCAGAGTGCAATTCAAACTAAATTACCCTTCAGGTGGTATAAGAGAGAACTTGGATACCTGGGAATAAAGTTGACGGCAAGAGTGAGGGATTTATTTGAGGCCAATTACATTCCCCTTTTGAATATAATCAAAGATCAACTAAATAAGATGCAATATAAATCACTTTCATGGGGCGGGAAAATAAATGCAGTTAAGATGTTTGTACTACCAATATTTATATGTACATGTCAAATGATCCCAATCCCTCTCCCACAAGGGTATTTTAGTAAATTAAAATCTATAATAATAAAATTTATCTGGGGACGGAAACGCACGCGGATCGCATTTAACGTAATATCCAGAGGAAAGGATAGAGGGGGGCCTAGCAGCACCTGATTTAGAAAAAATATTATGAGGCTATTATTATATCCAGAATAATAGATTGGACCCACAATAAAAAAGATAAGGGTTGGGTAGAATTAGAATTTAGGGGGGGGGGGCGTGGCTTGGTGCCGACGGGAGATGGCTGCCTGATCCTCTCGCTCCGTCCTTCACAGGTCCTGCCGCCAGTCTACAGAAGCAGCCACTACCGCTACGATGGTAAAACAGAAGGGGAAGTCGCCGCAATCACGGTCCCGCTCCCCGAGAGGTACGGACCCGCCGCCCGAACACAATATCCCAGGGATATTCCGGGCCCGATCACGTGAGGCCGCGGCCTCGCCTCAGGCCTACACGGGACACCGCTCCTCCAGCCTCAGCCTGCATAACAGAAGAGATCCCCAGCGTGCAGAGAGCCCCACCGCTATTCGCCCACTCAACATGCATGACCTTAGGGCAGTGGCAGATGATATTAAAGAGTCCCTCACAGCTGTCATATTTGATCTCAGGAGGGATATACAATCGATGCATGTGAGAATAGGAGACCTGGAAGATGCGACAGCCCACCATGACACCACTATGCTCCACTTACAACAGGCGTCCCAAGCCCACAACAGCCAGCTCAGAGACTTAAACAGACACCTGTAAGATCTGGACAACCGCGTACACCGCCATAATCTGCGAGTAAGAGGCATTCCCGAATCCGTAGACCAGGCCCACCTAGCACAAGTGACAGTCCAAATCTTCAATGACCTGCTGGGAAGACCCCCTGAATCTCCCATCGCATGGGAACGACTTCACAGGGCGCTCAAACCTAGGGGCAGGGACACAGACCCCCCCAGAGATGTGATCTGCTACCTGGTAAGTTTCAGGCTGAAAGAAGATATACTGAGAAGGGCCAGAGATCGCCACAACCTGAACCACCAAGGGGCAGAGATCAAAATTTTCCAGGACTTGTCCCCTATAACCCTGCAAAACAGAAGGGACCTGCGCCCACTCCTGGATGTTCTACGCCATAAGGGAATTCAGTATCACTGGAAGTTCCCCTTTTGCTTATCGGCTTCTACAGAAGGTCATACGGCTAACCTCAGAGTCCCGGAGGACCTCAGGGGTTTCTGTAGCACACTAAAACTTCCACTTGTAGAGCTTCCTGATTGGTACAAAGCCTATCGTACCCCACAGCTACACAGAACCAGCTCTATGGATGCCATACCAGTGAGAGATGAGTTTCACATCTGGAGACGCAGGTCGATGTCCCCAAGACCACCGACTCAGAGGGACCAAAGAGATAGAGACCGCCAGAGCCCCACAGCTTCCCCAGCTCACAGGAGAGCGTGGCCAGAAAGGCTCTAAGGACTATGATTGCAACAATCGTCCTCAACAACACCCTTTACCAGAACCAAGGTCTCTTTCAGACACACCCTGACCTTCTTCCATGCTCAAGCTATTTGGGATCTTAACATAGATGAACCTCCATTTTAAAGCTTTCCTATAATGGGGTGTAAGGAATGCAGCATGGACTCACATACCCATCTACATGGAACGCTTTCTCGATCCACAACTTAACAGACCACCAAGAAACTCACCACTAGGAACCCGACGCTTCGATCTGAAGATGTAGTCGCTCAATCAGAAGGGGATAAAAAGGAGAGTAAAGAAAAAAGGATAGATAAAAGGACTTCTTCTTCGAGACTTCACGCAAGTCCAGATGAAACTCGCTCTTCGGAGTACATCTGTAAATAGACAGCCTAAGCCGTCCCTCGCTCAACCCATGGCTACAATGCTTTTGCCTCATCTTGCAAGCTAAGACACCCTTTTCCCTTTACCCCTCTATTTTATACTGTATGTTTCTCCTCCCCCTTCTCCTCTAGGTCTCCATTATCAGACCATCTGAACCGACCCACTATCACAAGACATGCAGCAGGAGATATGGGAGACATAAACCATATGCTGGGAAATCATAACAGGCTCCTATTTATTACTGACGCCCACTGAAAGGACTCGCCTGACCTGGCAGAGATCCTCCCTATCAGTCAACACAGGGCCTTATACCACACCATAGTTCCATCCCAGAGAGGGGTGGACCCCCATATATGCATTCTTACACGAATGCCATGGCCAAATCCTGGGCACATACAGCTGAGAAACCCCTCATTCACTACATCCAGTTAGACGGGGGTTGCTCAAACTTTGGGCGGAGGGTTGACGCTCTGACTCAAACAAGACCAATGCTGAGGTACGGGACTACTTTACATAAGACACCAGACTGACCCCCCATCAGCTTTCCCAAAAATATGTGGAGACTACCAGGCACTATAACCCCTTTTACCCTTCACCCCGTGATAGTCCTATTTAGCATAAGCACCGTTGATGGGCCAAGGCTGACCGTTGGCTACGCCTTACCTCTTACCCTTTTCTGATTATACAAGATGACCTACGACTTCACCCCATAAAAGGGGACACATACCACCCCAAAAGACCTGACATCCAGGGTGGTAACAGTATTTTAGTTTGCTAAAGTTGTGCAGGTTCCATAGTTACCAAGCGACGATGTTCTCAACTCCGCAATACTTACTTGTATCCTCCTGAGGTTTTACTACACATGTTTTGTTTTTACTTTTATATGCATCCTGTTACATGTTTAAGTCACTGATGGTATATACTCTATAGACGTGGTTATGAGATATGTGAATGCCTGGACCTAACCTTTCTCTTCTCCCCCTATGCAAACAGACACCTGCTTCAAAACCTACAGTTATTTCCATTGACCTCCCATGGACTGGACGTACCATAGACCGACACTCGGGCGCCTTTCACCTCCCCACACAATGGGATAGTAACTACTGCCGTTGACCAATACCGGACAACACCAGTTGTAATAGGGTAAGGTAGCTGGACAACATAAACCCCCGGTCTACCTCTTACTTCACAAACCAATCCCACACTACCCACCACTACCCCCCTGCTTCCCTCCCTCGCTCCTCGTAGAACCCCTACCCCTCCCTCCACACGCCCTTTCTCTTTGATCCCGGGTCTTGCCCTCACGGTCTCCACCATAGTACCCCTTTAGACTGAGGAATACTCAGGGGTTCAGTTCCACTTCGGACACTCTCTATTAACACTAACCCTTCAGGGGAGTGGAGTGCTGAGTGCTTACTCTAACATCTGAGGAGAGCCCAACTACCATGGACACCCCACAACACAACTCACAACAGCTTAACTTAAAGTAGTCTCACAAAATGTTAAAGGCCTAAATGTCCCGGAAAAGCATAGTCAAATTCTAGACAGGATGGCCAAATTAAAAGTGGACATCGTTTTCTTGCAAGAGACTCATTTTCACACGAACTACATCCCAAAACTCTCAAATCGCCTATACCCAACGTCCTTTCACGCATTCCAACAATTTAGCTAAAACGAAAGGAGTCTCAATTTTGCTGTCAAAAAATGTCCACTAGCACAAAATAGACACCCGTATAGACCTGGACGGGCGCTTCATTTTTCTAAAAGGAACCCTGTATAATCGGACAGTCACTCTGGCCAGTATCTACAGCCCTAACACTGCCCAGGTTAGCTTTATTCGATCTATTGCTTCTGCTCTAGCCAGCTTCCAATCAGGAATTTTAATTCTTGGAGGCGATTTTAATGTACCCCTACAACCCCTTTTAGACTCATCATCCGGGACCATGACAATGCCTAAGGCCGCGTACACACGGGTGGACTGTTCGCCCAACCTTGTCCGCTGAACAGTGTTTGGGCGGACAGTCCGCTCGTGTGTGGGCTTTCAGCGGACAGTTTCAGCGGACAGTTGGGCGGACAAAGTCTTTCGGAAATTCCGAAAAACTGTCCGCTGAAACTGTGTTTGAGCGAACAGTCCGCCCGTGTGTGGGCCTGTCCGCTGTACTTTCGAAATGAGCAGACTGTTCCCGCTCGGAAAGTCCGCCCATTTCGAGCGCGTGTACAGGTAGGCGGGGCCCGCGAAGGAGACGTCGCGGGCTCCGCCGCCTGGAATGGGCTTAAAGGGGAACCCCAACGCCGAAAAAAATCGGCGTGGGGGTTCCCCCAAAGTCCACACCAGACCCTTGTCCGAGCACGCTACCCGGCCGGCCAGGAAAGGGGGGCGAGCGAGCGCGCCCCCCCTCCTGAGCCGTACCAGGCCGCGTGCCCTCAACATGGGGGGTGCCTTGGGGAAGGGGGGGCCGCGCGGCCCCCCCACCCCAAAGCACCTTGTCCCCATGTTGATGAGGACAAGGGCCTCTTCCCGACAACCCTGGCCGTTGGTTGTCGGGGTCTGCGGGCGGGGGGCTTATCGGAATCCGGGAGCCCCCTTTAAGAAGGGGGCCCCCGGATACCGGCCCCCCACCCTATGTGAATGAGTATGGGGTACAATGTACCCCTACCCATTCACCTGTGAAATAAAGTACAAAAAAAAACACAACACAGGGAAAAAATATTTTATTGCACAGCTCCGGGGGTCTTCCGTCTTCGGGGGTCTTCTCGCCGGACTCCTCCGCTATCTGTGTGTAGCTCTTTTACTAGCGGAGGAGTCCGGCTTTCTTCCTCCCCGCCGCCGGCCTCTTCTCCCGACTTCGGGGGTCTTGTCCCCCTCTTCGGTTCTTCTGCCGGGCCACCGCGCCTTCTTGTAGCTCTTTTACAGGCGGTGGCCCGGTCTTCTGTCGCCGCTGCCTTCCGTTCTTCTGTCGCCGCCTTCGGTTCTTCTGCCGGGCCACCGCGCCTTCTTGTAGCTCTTTTACAGGCGGTGGCCCGGTCTTCTGTCGCCGCTGTCGCCGCTGTCGTCGTCGCCGCCGCCGCCTTCCGTTCTTGTTCTTCTTCTTGTTCTTCTGCTTCTTCTCCTGGAGATGTTGACTCGACGAGCTCTCCGGCCGGAATGCCAGAGCCGCGCTGTGCGGTCACTTATATAGTGACAATGGGGCGGTGTCACATGGTATATGTCACATGGGTTGGTCACATGGTGACCCCGCCCCCTTACAATGTCATAGTCCCCATGTGACATCAACCCATGTGACCAACCCATGTGACATATACCATGTGACACCGCCCCATTGTCACTATATAAGTGACCGCACAGGACCGCACAGGACCCACAAACAGTCACAAGCCCAAAACACCTACTTGGAACTCACACAAGCTAGGAAAACACTTCTAGACATCCTTAACCGCCAAACTCACCACAAATTTTCCTTAACCCAAAAACTTTTTTACGAACAGGGGAACAAGTGTGGGAAGTTGCTGGCAAGAGCAATCCAAGCAAAGAAAGCCAGTACCAACGTGCATATCATAAAAGACGCTAAGGGTAATTCATACTCGGCCACAGTTGATATAGCTAAACAATTTGACAGAGCTATATAACCTACCCCAACAGTCTGAAACCCCCCTAGGTCAAACAAAAAGGCAGATGCTCATCTCGGACTTTCTCAAAAAATGCAGCCTCAAGCCCATTCCCAGAGAAGAGGCCTGCGAATTAGACAATCCCTTATCCGTAGACGAACTTAAGAGAGCCATCAAACAACTAAAGCCAGGTAAGAGTCCAGGTCCTGATGCCTTCTCAGCTCCATATTTTAAAAACTTTTTATATCTCCTAATGGCCCCATTCCTTAAGGCATTCAATTCCCTTACCCCAACTTCCACATCATTCCACAGATTACTAGAAGCGCATATTACGGTTATACCGAAGGAAAATAAGGATACTACATCAGTCGCCAACTATAGAGGAAAATAAGTGAAAAAATCGCGCTACCATCTACTATTCAGAAAAAAGAAATGTGTCTTTGTGCACACATCAATACTGCTGCCGTCCTGCTATATACCCAAAAAATATATCTGCTCACATAAATTACTAAAAAGGACCGCGCTGTCCTAAGTGTGAACTTAGGTCGTGTGTAATCCCAATATAAAAATCAAATATTATCACAATGCCACAAATCGTAAAAGAAAAAAGTGCCAGTGAGTACTACTACAAAAAATGAAAACAAAAAATCTAGTAATAGAAAGAAGAAATGATACATATATGTATAGTAACGTCTGTAACCACAACTCAATAGGTGCAAATGAATACCTTATAAATTTAGCTAACAGACGGTAATGAACAAAATCTTAATTCAAGTAAAAAGACATATTAGATTATTGACAAATTAATAATGTAATCACATAAAATTGCCCAATTGATTAAAATCAGTCCATAAAGGTAAAAGTAAAACACCACGTGTCAAAATGTAATATTAGCGTATTTCCAAGATCTTGTTCAAAAAAATTCCAGCAGCTCAGCGACTGTAAACGTGTACCACCACCATAAGTGAGAATTGGCTCCTTACCAGATGCTCTAAGATTGTATGCTCTAAAAGTCAGACCAGGCTGTATGCACTCCTCAGGCGTCCATAGGCTCCACCCATAAGTCAAATCGTTGAACAGTCAGATTCCAATATTTGACAATAACCGGTCAGCCATAAAGAGGAGGAAAAAAACTCCAAATAGTGTAAAAACGTTTTATAAAAATAATAAAAAACAGAAAATGCACTTACAAAAAGTCAAGCACAATGGGGCATGTCACAGTAGGTAGCGCCGGCCGGACGCAGATCCTCTACTCCAGTACCCTTTCACCAGTTATTCGTTTAGAGGCAATAAATAGCGTGTCACACCGTCCAACGCGTTTCGTGAAATATCACGTCTTCTCGAGCCCCGAGAAGACGTGATATTTCACGAAACGCGTCGGGCGGTGTGACACGCTATTTATTGCCTCTAAAACTTTCTCACACTTGTGGTGGGAATGCCCTAAAATACAAACCTACTGGGATAAAATAATTGAAGCTATTTTTAAGGTAACAAGAGTAAGGATGGAGAAACGCCCATGGGTTTGCTTATTCCATGATTCAGAGAAGGGGGAGAGGCAATATGGGAGTTCTTTAATCCCTCACTTACTGAACTCAGCGAAGGCGCTAATACCTCGAAAATGGAAAACTCAGGATATCCCATCAATGAAAGAGTGGGTGGAAAGGGTAGAAATAATAAGAAATATCAAGGAATCAATACATAAGATAGAGGAAACAGAGGAGAGACATTAACCAGTTGCCGACTGCCGCACGCCGATGTACGTCGGTACAATGGCACGGGCAGGCATAAGGACATACATGTACGTCCCTTGCCTCCCGCGGGTCGGGGGCCCGATCGGGCCCCCGCCCGGTGCCTGCGGCGGTCGGTATTCGTACGGGAGCGATCCCGGACGAGGGGACGGCCATTCATTCATGGCCACCCCCTCGCGATCGCTCCCGACGAATAGAAATCCCCGGTGACATCACTTCCTCTCCTGTAATGTAAACACAGGAGAGGAAGTGATGTATTCTCTCCTCCGTGTCGGTATTTTTCGTTCCGACACGGAGGAGAGCGGATCAGTAAGTTGCACCAACACTCTACACACACAGTAGAACATGCCAGGCACACTCACACCCCCCCTTTACCCCCCGATCACCCCCCCAATTACCCCTGCCCCCCAGTCACAGTGACACCAATGTAATTTTTTTTTTTTTGCATTGGTGTCATTTGTGACTGTAATAACTGTTAGGGCAGTTAGAGTTAGCCCCCTTTAGTTCTAATGTACCCCCCTAACCCCCCCAATAAAGGTTTAACCCCGTGATCACCCCCCGTCGCCAGTGTCACTAAGGCTGGGTTCACATTGCAGCGGTTTATGAGAACGAATGTGATTCGCACCGCACTGCAGTGCAAATCACATCCGATCTCTGTGCGATTCGAGTTCAGCCATTCGCCGCACCCGCCACACCCGCCGCACCCGCCGCAAATTCGCACGGGACCCTTTTTTTGGCCCGCAGCAGAATCGGATCGCATGGGTGTTCACACCATGCGATCCGAGTTTGCAGATCGTACTGCGATATGCGAACTGATCTGGGGGTGTCAGTAACATTTCACTGACACTCCCAGCAGTTCGCATAGGGCAGTGTGAACTGCCGCCGGGAGGCATGCGATGCGGGAACCCGCCGCGCATTCGTGGCGTTCCCGCATCGCTCCAGTGTGAACCCAGCCTAATAAGCGATCGTTTTTCTGATCGCTGTATTAGTGTCACAGGTGACGCTAGTTAGGCAGGTAGGTATTTAGGTTCGCTGCAGCTTTTTATAGCGCCAGGGACCCCCATATACTACCGCATAAAGCCCCCTAATTGCCCCCTAGTTAACCCTTTCACCAGTGATCACCATATAACTGTTACAGGTGACGCTGGTTGGTTAGTTATTTTTTTATAGTTTCAGGGCACCCGCCATTTATTACCTAGTCTCACTAGTGTACCCCTAAATTTAGGGGTGTCTACTTTCAAAAATGGGGTCATTTGGGGGGGGTTTGTGCCATCTTGGCATTTTATGGCCTTCAAAACTGTAACGCCCTTAGAAAGCCTGAAGGCGGTGCTTGGTTTTCGGGGCCCCGTACGCGGCTAGGCTCCCAAAAAGTCCCACATATGTGGTATCCCCATACTCAGGAGAAGCAGCAGAATTTATTTTGGGGTGTCATTTCACATATGCCCATGGCATGCGTGAGCAATATATCATTTAGTGACAACTTTGTGAAAAAAAATAAAAATAAAAAAAAGTTTGTAATTTTCCCGCAACTTGTGGCAAAATATAAAATATTCCATGGACTCAACATGCCTCTCAGCAAATAGCTTGGGGTGTCTACTTTCTAAAATGGGGTCATTTGTGGGGGTTTTGTGCCATCTTGGCATTTTATGGCCTTCAAAACTGTAATAGGTAGTGAGAAGTGAACTCAAAAATTTACGCCCTTAGAAAGCCTGAAGGCGGTGCTTGGTTTTCGGGGCCCCGTACGCGGCTAGGCTCCCAAAAAGTCCCACATATGTGGTATCCCCATACTCAGGAGAAGCAGCAGAATTTATTTTGGGGTGTCATTTCACATACGCCCATAGCATGTGTGAGCAATATATCATTTAGTGACAACTTTGTGTAAAAAAAAATAAAAAATTTTTTTTTGTCATTATTCAATCGCTTGAGGCAAAAAATAAAATATTCAATGGGCTCAACATGCCTCTTATCAATTTCCTTAGGGGGTCTACTTTCCAAAATGGGGTCATTTGGGGGGGTTTTGTACTGCCCTGCCATTTTAGCACCTCAAGAAATGAGATAGGCAGTCGTAAACTAAAAGCTGCGTAAATTCCAGAAAACGTACCTTAGTTTGTAGATGTGACAACTTTTGCGCAAACCAATAAATATACAATTATTGACTTTTTTTTTACCAAAGACATGTGGCTGAATACATTTTGGCCTAAATGTATGACTAAAATTGAGTTTATTGGATTTTTCTAATAACAAAAAGTAGAAAATATCATTTTTTTTCAAAATTTGCGGTCTTTTTACGTTTATATCGCAAAAAATAAAAATCGCAGAGGCAATCAAATACCATCAAAAGAAAGCTCTATTTGTGGGAAGAAAAGGACGCAAATTTTGTTTGGGTACAACATTGCATGACCGCGCAATTACCAGTTAAAGCAGCGCAGTGCCAAAGTGTAAAAAGACCTCTGGTCATTTACCAGCAAAATGGTCCGGTCTGAAAGTGGTTAAAGAAGATGGCAGCAATGGCTGGTGTTTATAAGAATGGAAAGTTACTTAAGGTTACTGGAGGAATAGGTGGTTTAAAGAAGGAAGGGGCGAGCGAGAGGGGGGGGGGGGGATGAGGGCTTAAGGGAAAAGTAATCAATAACTGCAATGGTAAGATTCAATGTATTTGTATTTGGTTTTACATTTGTAATAGTGATTTTTTTTTTTTTTAGAATAAAGAATATAACAAAAAACCCTGGTTCCCAGCATATCTTCACAAGATATGATGGTGGACAGAATTCACAGGGTCCCCAAACCATCATTTCTTCCAGAAAACACTCCTAGAGATGTCTTCCTACGCATGCATTATTACCACGCTAAAGAACAAATCCTTTTGGCCTCCTGCAGGAACGACAATAAGCACCCACAATATGCAGAAGTAATCCTCCTACCCGACTTATCCAGTCACACCCTACAACGTAATTTGACAACCATAACTAAAGCCCTGAGGAACCATAACATTCCTCACAAATGGAAGTATCCTGCAAAACTATCAGTCACACATAATGGCTACACAGTCCTACTAACCACTTTGGAAGAGGGGATAGAAATCTTGCGCCAATGGGGTATACTAGCACCGCAAGACCCATCGGACATAACACCAATGCTGACCCCTAGGCACATCCAAGAGGAGTGGCAGGTGGTCTCACGTAAAAAAAAAAAAAACACAAAAAAACAGCTGGCGAATCCCATGACTGATGTATGTATAAATTATCACCTTCTCTCTCTTTGGTCACAAGGTGTCATACTTAATTCCTTGTATTTACCCCCCTCCCGAATACATCTAAGCAGCCACGCCTGCTCATGGATCACTTATTAAATCCTATTCTTAAAAAAACTCTACTTAGTTATAGGTTTGGTTATATATGGTTATAATTTTTTTGGAGCATTTTGTTTGAAGGAAACTTCAGAAGAAGGAGATCAACATACAACCCCAGGAAAAACAGCATACAGAGCAAAACAGCACGCCACCAAAACCAACACTTCAAAGGAGCACAAAGGGTCACAGTGAGCACGTTACCACACAACAACACTTAAAAGCTATAATGAATATTACATTTATATCCATCAATGCTAGGGGCCTTAATCACCCGGCAAAACGGCACTCTATGTGGGCAGAGGCTGTGAAACAGGGAGGAGATATCCTCTGTGTGCAAGAAACACGCTTTCAGACAAATAAGCACCCTAAATGCACAGACAGATTTTTTCAGCTACAACTCCAGAAGGGAAAACAAGCGGAGTGCTCCTAGCGATTCGGAACACTGTAACCTTCCAACATAAAGAAACAATCTCAGATGACAACGGATGCTATGTTATAGTTAAGGGAGATATTAATTCAAAACCATATACTTTAGCATCGATTTACGCACCAAACTCCCACCAGTCAAGATTCCTAAACAGGATATTTAAAAGAGTAAAGTCACTTGCATATGGAAACATCATAATAACAGGGGACCTCAACTCAATTGTGGACCACAAATTAGACACTACTGCTCATAAACTCAGGAACACCATATGCCTGGACAAGATGCTACATGAGATGGAACTGTTCGACACATGGAGATGTATGCACACCAATGACCGAGACTACACTTTTTTTTTCGCATAGACATTGCTCATAATCCCGCATAGACCTATTTCTAACCGAGAAATGGACTCTCCAAAGTATAATATCTACAAAGATCCATGATATAACGTGGATAGACCATGCAGTCATCTCTATCACAATAGCTGAAAAGGGTGCCTCCTCACCCTTCTGGCGTAATAATGTTAGATTATTCCAAGAACCACAAACCTCCCAAGAAATTACACAACATCTCTCAAACTTTTTCAATGACAATGTACAATCGGTAGATAACCCCTTTTCCTTATGGAATGCTCACAAAGCATACTTAAGAGGTATACTGATCCAACTAGGCTCCAGGGAAAAAAATGCTGCACATTACAAATAGACAAAGTCATTTCGGACATCTACGTGACAGAAACACAAAATAAAGCCACTCCAAATGCTAAATTGGCCCAAAAACTCAAATATCTTAGAGAAACTAAGAGAACTACTATCCTGCCAATATGATATTTATATCAGACGTCTACAACTACAGTCATATACCAATACCAACTCAGCAGGCAAATACTTAGCCAACAAAATCAAGGCGACACAAGGCAAAACAAGAATTGCACATCTTATCCATTCCACCCTCAAACACAAGATCATAAACCCACAAGAAATCGCAGAACAGTTTGCTACATATTACAGTGAGCTATACAACATTAGAAAGGACACATCAACCACTCAACCATCAACCTCTAGCATACAAAATTTATTGAAAAACATGAAACTGCCCTCCCTATCAGAGACCCAACTACAATCACTAAACGCTCCATTTACAATCCCTGAAATAGAAAAAATCATATCCACCTTAACAAATGGGAAATCACGGAGCCCAGATGGATTTAGTAAAGAATACTTCAAAACCTACAAAAGTATCTTACCCCCACACACGCATAAAGTATTCCAACAAGCTGCAACTGAAACCTCATTCCCTTCTGAGATGTTAAATGCACACATCATCACTCTACCGAAACCTGGAAAAGATCCCGTGACGCCAAGCAATTTCAGACCCATATCGCTGTTAAACACAGATGTCAAAGTATACGCCAAACTTATAGCCAAAAGATTAGCAGAACACATACCCTTTCTAATACAGAAAGACCAGATGGGCTTTGTGAGGGGGAGGCAGACCTCGGATGCTACCAGGCACATCATTAACATAATACACCATGTCAAAAGCACCAAAGCGCCTTCTCTGCTTCTATCTATAGACGCAGAGAAGGTGTTTGACAGGATCTATTGGGGCTACATGAAGGAAGTACTAACCAAATTCGGATTCTCTGGTCTCATTTTGAAAGCAATGATGGCATTGTATTCTTAGCCATCAACATAGGTGTTTACTGCTGGCATGCTGTCCTCTCCATTTAGCATCACTAATGGGACCCGCCAGGGCTGTCCTTTATCCCGACAATATTCAACTTCATGATAGAACCCCTGGCAAAGTCCATTAGAACACACATTAGCATATCAGGCTTTCAGTTTGGACCAAGACACCATGTAATCAATTTATTTGCAGACAATGTCATCTTAATGTTAACTGATCAATTCTACTACCAATTCTCTCCCGGCAGCCCATAACATTCTTCAAAGATTTGGTGAGATATCTCACTACAAGGTCAACTTCGCCAAATCTTTAATCTTGAATCTGGGAACGTTGCGAACAGATAAAACTTAAACTACAAGATTCTCTCCCCTATAGCTGGAGCGACAAAGGCATATCATATTTAGGCATAACCCTAACCACTTCCACAAAGTATCTCATTAACGCTAACTATAAACCTTTGTTGACCAAACTGGTGGCCCAAACCAAAAAATTAGAGAGTAAAGAACTGTCCTGGATGGGGAGGCTAGCAGCATACAAAATGATGATTTTACCACAAATATTATATTTGTTTAGAACACTACCAATCCCGCTCCCAAAGCACTTTCTTAAATCCTTATCCAGAATGATGTGGAAACTTTTATGGCAAACCAAGAAAGCCAGATGCTCACCAAAAAATCGAATACCACACAAAAAAGCAGGAGGAGCGGGCTTGGTAGATGTCTATGATTACATGTGGGCAACCAGACTTGAACAAATAAGATATTGGTTTATAAAAGAAGATACCCCACTCTGGGTTGAAATCGAGAGATACTTAGCTCCGTTGTCTGACCTTAGAGAACTATTAATAGGTGATGTTTGGTTACACTGGGACACCCGCAACCTACCACCCACTATACTGACATCACTCCTTGCATGGAGATTTCTTGTAAACCAACCTGACAGTAATTTCACCACAATTGACCACTCATGGTCGACAAGACTATTGGAAGCTAAAATCCCCTTACTTTCAGTGAAAGAACTCACACAACAGATTTAAGTCAATACAGGACCTACTCCATGACGATAGGCTACTATCCACTCAATCGCACACTTTATGCAAACTAATCTACTACCTACCTTTAAACTTCCACACATAGCCTGGCAATTTTATACACAAAAACAAACTAAGGGCAAAGGCATCTCATTATTTTACAGCCTTCTAAAAAACAAAACTAGCTTCCAAAAAACCAAAGCAATATACAAATGGGAATCAGACATAGGAACTACCTTCACACAAAAACAATGGGAAAAAGCACTCTCTGAGTGTCAATCCGCATCACACTGTACAAAACACTGGGAAATGACAGTCAGAATTACAAATAGATGGCAGTACACTCCTTGCAGAATCTCCAAACTATTCCCATAAGCATCAACACAATGCTGGAGGAACTGTGGTCAACAGGGACATCTTTTACACACTTTTTGGGACTGCCCATGTCTGACTAGCTTCTGGAGCTAAGTCTGCCAGATGATCTCATCACTCACCGGTATAGTCACAGCACCCAGCTCAGCACTAGCAATACTACACATAGGAATTGAAAAATGTCCACACAATATGCACTAGGTAGTAACACACATACTCCTAACAGCTAGATCCTTAGTACTACGCTCATGGAAAAATACCACATATACAAATATAACTGACTTGACAAAGATAGTCCAAAGACATTGCACTCTTGAGAGGAAACTAGCAAGTAATTCCTTAAAATGCAGGGAATTTGATCAGAACTGGAGCATATGGACAACCATATATAATTGGTGTATATAACTGGTATACATAAGTGTATGCGCTTAGAAATTCTCATCTTCACCCTTCATTCATGTTATGTTTTCTCTATTACTTGCTAGTTAACGTTCTGGGCCACCCGGGTGTACGAAATAGTAGCAACTCCAGCTCCGAGATGCAGCACGCTCCTATTGGGGCATCTCGAGCTGGAAGCGCTCCACACAAATAAAAATATAAAAAAAATTGTAACAAGTGTACACAACCCTGAACCCTAGTATTAATACTGTTTATACTTGTACTACAATGCAACCCAGATCTATAATAATAAAATATTGCTGATATTGTTAACATACAACTGACACTATGTACAACATAAATATGTACTGGAAATTGTTTTTTTTTTTCAATAAAAATCTAATGGTAAAAAAAAAAAAGCTAAAAAGGTCACCGGCTACAGCATTGTTGTTCCACTTCACGAGGGAGAGAATGTGGCAAACTCTCAAATATTTGTAAAAGTCAATGCAACTTAAGTGATAGATATGGCATATGTTGTGAAAGGATTATAAAGGGGTACCCAAAAAGAGGTCACTGAGGTGATGAATCCCACTTGAGTTCCAAGATTGGAGGTTTAAATCTGGAGATGCCAGGTGTAGTGCTAGTAAAGGTAGATGCCGTAATGCAACGTGAGGTATACCTTTTGAAGGTTGCATAACTGAGTCTCATACTCTGGAGGTGGCTGTTAGAGTGTCCATAAAACATTTGTCATGGTGCTATTGTAAGGAGTAAAAGCTAAATAGACATTTAGGATCAGAGCCCAATACATGAGATTCAATTTGTCTCCATGAGGTATTAGATTAGGGGACCAGAGCTGTATGGTCTGTGCTAAAATAGTGGCTTTGTAATAGCATTTGTTGTCGGTTGCTCCCATAGCCGAGAACTTTCTGGGTGTACAAAGAAAAGAGGAACAAATGCAATGTCTCTTTTTCCCCCCATATGAAGGAGTTGATAAGATTTTAAATGGTACAGAGATGAGATGAGAGGAATGGAAAAGGTAGCGTCCTAAACATATATAATATATGTGGGAGTAAAAACATTTTACAGAGTGCTATAGGACCTGCTTTGGATGTGAATTTGGCCTTGAAACTTTCACATAGTTTGGTCAGCTTTGTAAAATATTGTAGTTGGAGCCCATGAGAAAAGAGAAATGTGATATTTGTGTTTTAGTGTGGCTATCTAAGCAAACTGGGATCATTTACATGAGCATTTACAATCATGACTCCATATATCAATCAGTCAGAACAAATGGCTTGGGCAAGGGGTACCATTATGAGGGTTAATAGAAGGGGAGAAAGAGGACATCCCTGACAGGTACCATTTGTACAAAAAAAGGGAAGTTTGGGACTTTAAATGAAGCACTTGGATAGTGAAAGAAAAAAAAATTTTTTAAACCATGTTTATTAGTTTAATTCAATGTTCAATAAAAATGCGTCAGCGGGTCCTCCCCTCCTCCCCTTTCATTTTGATTGGGAGGTTCGGGTGGACTCCACTCTACGCATCGGCGCCATGTTACCCACGCTCAGCGTGTGACGTTGGCCTTGACGTCACCACGCCGGCGTTCGGGGATTTTACTCTCCGTGTCTCTAAGGGGAGGGGGGGTGGTGCACCTGTCGCTGGTTGATGACCAGGGTTGGGCGCGGCCCCTCCCCCTCTGTCTCACGCACATGGCGTTGGCGGCATATTTAAACCCCATTCGGAGCTAGCTGCTTGCTAGGCTGGTCTCTGCACGGGGTCTGTACACACCAGCTGTTTTTTTCTGCTGGTTGTTGTTCCAGGAGCGATATCCAGGTGCCTAACTTTTCTGCTTCCCTCATTTTTTTTTCTTTCTTATTCCTACTTAAATATTCCTTGCTTATGGTTAAATTGGTCATTCCTTCTTGTTCTTTACCACCAACACACACCTTACCTCTTATTTCCACACTTAAATACATTCACGCACTCATACTTTCATACACATATTTAATTCACTCCCCTACACTCATTCTTTATTCAAGGATGTCAGTTATTCCCACATACTCACCACACAGCATCACACTGTTTTGTGCTCATCACCCTTTTAGGTTACTGTTGTAGATTATTTTCACATTCATTTTTTTAGCATTTACACTAGCTTTGTGCTTACTTTTAATTATTAATTTGTTTATAGATATTTTGGTTTCCATTTTCACCACACCATCCACCATCTGGTACACCTTTTTATGCTGGCGCATTCTTTCTATGCCGGATATCGCATCCATCTTTCTGCCGCCTCAGTTCCCGTGGAGGGAGTGTGTCCCTGGCCCGCCCAGCGCCCACCGCTGTGCGCTGCACTTGTCGCCCAGACTGGTGAGTCCGCCTTGGCCAAACTACCTATTCATAACATACTCCCATTAATTTATTTTTATCCATTGGTCAGTACATCATTCATACAATTTTTATTTTTATATATTTTTTTTCTCTATAGGAACTTTGTGGTAGCATCAGCTCCTGATGAGTGGGAAGACACCCACGAAACGCGTCAAGCTTTTTATTGTGATGTTCTAGCTACATTGTATACGAAACCACACTTATAAGTCCTTGACCATTCATTCAGTAGTCCTTGACTATCTATTACAAATTTAATTTTGTTTTTATATCTATGGGATGCATATTCACCTTGTGCATATATTTGTCGATGTCGGATATGCTATCATGGGCACTATTCTGCCACATTACACAATCAATTTATCTATTACTGTCATGTGTAGTTATATGTGGATACTATATTTCATGTCATAAATAATGTTTTTATTGTCTTAATGTCTATACATATTATGAATTTGATTCATTTATAATGAGTAGTTTTTTTATTGAACATTGAATTAAACTAATAAACATGGTTTAAAAAATATTTTTTTCTTTCACTATCCAAGTGCTTCATTTAAAGTCCCAAACTTCCCTTTTTTTTGTGCGTATCAATTACCGGGATGGAGGTACTTAATTGTGCTTCATTTAAAGTCCCAAAATTCCCCCCTCGTTGCTTAGGTACCATTTGTAATTTGAAATGGTTTGGATAAAAATCCCAAAGTCCATACTTGGGACTGTGTACAGTGCTTGGATAGTTGAATTTATTTGGCCTAGTATGCTGAGTTTATCCAGAACTGCTGAAAGGTAGTCCCAATGGACCCTGTTGAATGCCTTCTCCACATCCAAGGAGAGCAGCAGAGAAGGCACCCACCAGCTCTCAGACCACTGTATTAGATCTATAAATCTCCTGGTGCCATCAGAGAGAAGATTCCCATGTCAGCAGCTTGATTATACATTTTGCCTAGATGTGGTACAAGGCTGTTATGAAAGACTTTGTATTACTCATTACTAAAACCCTCTGAAGTGGGAGATTCTGTAATTTTTTTACAATTTCTAGGTTAGTAAATGGGGAGGATAGTTCCGCAAACTGTGTCGGAGTTACAGTTGGTAAATGCACAGATTGTAAGAATTGGGAGATGGCATCAGGAGGTGGGGGAGTCTGATTATTGAGATCCTTAAGATTATATAACTTGGAGTAGTATTCGCTTAATTGGTCTGCAATATATTTTGGGTTCACAATTTTTTTTGCCTAGTTTATTGGTAAGGAATGGATTTTTGTATTTTACCAAACTATATCTTACATTGCTTGGCCAAAAGAGCTCCAGCCTTATTACCCTGGGAGTATATGGTTAAACTGAGCCTTTGAATTACATAATCAAATCCTTTTTGGAGATGTTCCCTGAGTTGGAAATGTAAGGAATGGAGCTGGGTCATGATTTGATCAGGAGGGCAGGATTTATGTTGTTCAAGAAGGGAGATCAGGTTTCTAAAGCAGATAGTTATCCCCATGTGTTTCTTTTTCACATGGGCACCATCTTTGATGAGGAAACATCTAATATAAGCTTTAGGAGTATCCATAAAACAATATTATTTGATATGATACCAGCATTTGATAGGAAGAAGGCTTCCAATTCAGGTGATCTGTTCCTTGTAGGTGGGATTGCTGAGAATAGAGGTATTTAATCTCCAGACTGTGTCTGAGTTGTGGGGAGAGCTGGATATTAAATCCATTGTTATAAGAGCATGATCAGTCCAGGTGATAGTACCAATTAGAATTTTAGCTACTGACTTTAGAATATATTTGCCTCCAAGGAACAGATCTATCCTTGAGTAAGCCCTCTGAGCAGTAGAATAGAACAAATAATCTTCTTCTGAGCCATGGAAACAGCACCATACATCAAATAAATCTTCCAACCTAAGGAGGGAAGATAATGCAGAAGATCGTTTTCTGGGCAGGATTAGAAGAATCCAGTGAGGGGTCCACTACTTTGTTAAAGTCCCCACAAATTACGAGATTTTTATCCTTGTACGGGAGGATTTTATTCATAAGTCTAGAGTAAAAAAAGTTTGGGGACCTGGGTCCTGCCCCAGGAGACATGGCTGTTTTTTTGGGAGCAGTGATTTTAATAATGCTTAAAGTGAAACAATAAAAGTGTAATATTCCTTTAAATTTTGTACCTGGGGGGTGTCTTAAGTATTCCTGCAAAAAGTGGCACATGTTTCCCATGTTTAGAACAGTCTAAGAGCAAAATTACATTTCTAAAGGAAAAAAAAGTCATTTAAAAGTAGCCCCTCAAAGCACCTTGTCCCCATGTTGATGGGGAGAAGGGCCTGAACCCACAGCCCTTGCCCGGTGGTTGTAGGGGTCTTTGGGCGGGGGACTTATCGGAATCTGGAAGCCCCCTTTAACAAGGGGACCTCGCCCCCTCTGACACCACAGGGAAAGCCATAGGGAAGTCCCCGTACTTCAGAGGGGGGCAGGGTCACCGGGTGGCCCCGCCCTCCATTATATAAGAGCTGTCACCTGAACAGAAACGTCAGACAGAGGGAGACTCCCATTGAGGCAGATCGTCCGGGGGACGAAGCTGGGGGAAGATGCTGGACTAGAAGACCAGAGGAAGGAGCAGAGGAAGATAAAGGAAGAAGCCGGGGAAGAACAAGATGGAGAAAGAAGAAGAACACCAAAGGAAGACCAGAAGAAGATGAAAGAAGAAGCAGGGAAAGAAGAAGACATTAATAAAGGAATTGTCAAAAAACGTCTATTGTCTTTTTTAACATTTTTTACACTTTTTTTGTGAAATGGTAGGGGTATATGTGTACCTCATTACCAATTCACACGGGGGGAGGCCGGGATCTGGGGGTTCCCTTGTTAAAGGGGGCTTCCAGATTCTGATAATACCCCTGCCTGAAGACCCCCACAACCACCGGTCAAGTGTTGTGGGGATGAGGCCCTTATCCCCATCAACATGGGGAAACAGTGCTTTGGGGGGCTACCCCAAAGCACCCTCCCCATGTTGAGGGCATGTGGCCTGGTACGGTTCGGGGGGCACTCTCTCATTTTTTTTTTTAAATTGGGTTCGGGGTTCCCCTGTGGGGGAATCCCATGCCATTTTTTCAATGACTTTTAAGTGTATTGCTGGGACCGACAATTCCTTATAGCCAGTTTTAAATGTCTTTTTTTCCTTTAGAAATGTAATTTTGCTCTCAGACTGTTCTAAACACGGGAAACATGTGCCACTTTACAGGCATACTATAGACACCCTCCAGGTACAAAATTTAAAGGAATATTACACTTTTAGGCCGCGTACACACGCGCGGACTGTTCGCCCAACTTTGTCCGCTGAACAGTGTTTGGGCGGACAGTCCGCTCGTGTGTGGGCTTTCAGCGGACAGTTTCAGCGGACAGTTGGACGGACAAGGTTTTTCGGAAATTCCGAAAAACTGTCCGCTGAAACCTTGTTTCAGCGAACAGCCCGCTCGTGTGTAGGCTTGTTCGTCAAACAAAGTTGCGCGCATGCTCAGAAAGGATTTTCACGCCGAAAGCTATAATGCAGTGTATAGGACGTCGTATTTTTCGTCCCGTCGTACGTGCTGTTCACGTCATCGCGCACGGTTTCAGCAAACTGTTCGTTCGTCGTGTGTGGGCATGTCCGTCCATGCTAATTTTGAGCGGACTGTTTGCTGAAACTGTTGGACGGACAAAGTTGGGCGAACAGTCCGCGCGTGTGTACGCGGCCTTATTGTTTCACTTTAAGCATTATTAAAATCACTGCTCCCGAAAAAACTGTCCTTTTTAAAACTTTTTTTTGCATTGATACATGTCTCCTGGGGTAGGACCCGGGTCCCCAAACACTTTTTATGAAAATAACTTGCATATTAACCTTTAAGATTAGCACTTTTTATTTCTTCCATAGACTTTTAAAGGGTATTCCTCGGCTTTCGAATTTGCCGTGAACACCCTAAATTGTTCGCTATTCATTCGACCCGAACATAAAGCCCATCTTTGGTATTGAGGGAGCATATGTTAACAATATTAAGGTGTCGGTTGTCAAATATGGCTGATAGAACAATATATCTACCATAAGGGTCTGATTCCACCTGCAGAAGTTTAAAACACAAAGGGTTACGTATTATCATGACCCCCTTGTGTTTCCTGTTAGCATTGGCAAAAAAAGAATGCAAGAAGGGCTTATGGTGATATTTGGAGGATTTGGCGCTAATAAAATGCCTTTCTTGAATGCATAGTATATCACTTTTTTGCATTAAAGCATCTTTCCAGAACATAGCCCTATTTTGGAGACTGTTAAGCCTTTGGCATTTACAGTTGTGATCCTAATTGTCATGACAGAGGCCTAAAGTGCTGTAGGGAGTCATGATGTAACCAAATGTCATTACAAACAGAGAATATATGACCTGAGCATAGGTATCATCATGCATAGTCCTGTAAATTAGTGAGGTCTGGACCATGTTATACATACATCTGTGAACATGAGTTGCAAAGAAAGGTCGTGTACTGTAAAACTTAAAAACAAACAACAATACTTCCGGTTCTGGCGCCGCATGGAGTAGCTGCTCCTCTCCTCGGCTTTTGCAGCAAGACCACAAATCAGCCTAGAAAACCAGCCTGAGTGGCCAAAAAAACACCCTCAGCCCCCTTTGGTTGACGTGCCCAGACATATGGACCAATCGCAGAGAAAACCAGCTCCCACTCCCAAACAGGCCTAACAGCGCTGTCGGCCCAGCTGCAAATCGAGGCCTCAGTCTCGGCCTACACGGGACCTCAAGCAGACACACAGGCAGTGGAAATGGAGGTAAGCGGCTGCTCTGCCTCCCACTCCTACCCACCTGCCTTATCCTCACAGGCCTATTCTCCACATGCCTATGCCTCCCAGGCCATCCCTCCACACGTCTCCATACCACAACCTACTGGAGACAACAACACAGAGCGCATAGTGCAGGCTGTGGCAGCTCTCCTATTCCCTATGATAGCAGCCTCTGTGGAGAAAGCTGTAAACGCAGGGATGAAACAGATCAAGGCCCAGCTAGGGGAGCACACCACCAGGCTGAATGATCTAGAACACCGCCTCACCAGCATGGAAGAGGATCTCTATCAGGCTCAGGCCACAGAACAAGCTCAAGACAAAACAGACCAGTATATCCTCCAAAAATTGGATGATTTAGAGAATAGGTTCAGAAGGAGCAAATTGCGATTTGTGGGTATCCCAGAGTCGTTTCAAATGATGGACCTCTCAGAATTTTGCGCCAGACGCATCCCTGAAGCACTAGGTATCCCAGGCCTCTGCACAGTGGAATGGGCCCACCGCATGGGGTCTTTTAACTCCAAACGCAAAACGCCCCGTCCAATTATTGCCAAATACCTGAATTATTCTGATAAGGCCCTTATCTTACAAAAATTCAGACAGACCTGTTCCCTCCTGCAATAAGGGTCCTGATCTTCGCTGATTACTCAATAGAGGTCTCAAAGAAACAAAAAGCATTCCAGCAGGTATGCACAGAACTATATAAACAGCAAATAAAATTCTCGTTGGTGTTTTCAGCTACTCTCTGCCTCAAGGATGGAGAGCAGTTATCTTTCCAAGACCCCTCTGAAGCAGACGCCTTCCTACGATCTCTACATGCAGACTTGCATCCTTACACCCCTTCCAAAGCTGCTCCACTAAATCGCTCCCTGGACCAGAGGAGCCCGCAAAAAGATTCCCCTAAATGCTTCAGGCCTTTGGCCCCAGACTACCACCGCCACACCCCCCGCTGAAAGGAGAGTTGCATCTCATGATCCAACTGCTCACTCTCTAAAGGTCGCATAAGATCAGGTCTGACTCTTTTTTATTTATTTCTTTTTTTTTCCTCTTTGATTATTCACCTCCAGACCCTCCTTTTTTTCACCTTCATATCCCTCCAGCTCTATATACTACAGCCACTATTTGTGTATCTACCTTTTAGGTGGCAAAAAACCGTCTGCTTTGCTCTGCCATGCAATGTCAAATTAATGGTTTCTTTCTGTTATAAATGTTTATACCGTGCCTTAACTCACTTCCTGGCTTCACTGTGTACCGCCCTTTTAATCTCCCCCCTATATAAGACCCGAGGCAGCTGCTTAAACCCATCTCTATAGAAATGGGCACTCATAGGCATCTCTACCAGGGTCCAGTATTGGGAGCTGACCTACACAGTGACTCCTTGCGGAAAAAAGAAGAGTTCTTACAATATATGGTTTCTTTTATTGTTTTTATTTTATTTTAACACCCTCCTTCCCCTCTGCCCCCAATTATCATGGGGCTCATGTACAACACCAGACCACTTCACAACACATCCCCACCAAGTGAACAATACCTTATCTCATATTACAGCTTTAACCTTAAAATCTCAACTACAAAGCAATAGATCTACAACATCAGCCCAAATCCTTCTCCTAACCCCTCCCCCCATATGAAAATTAAAAGTTAAAAGTTTCTTGGAATGTAAAAGGTCTCCAATCTCCCAGCTAAAGAATGAAAATCCTCAGACATCTTAAAAGACTAAAAACAGACACTGCCCTACTCCAGGAATCCCACTTGCTGTCCCCTGATTTTCATCATGTCAAAAAACTATGGGTAGGCACAATCATAGGCTCAGATGCTGTAGGGCGTCTCCTGCTAATACACAAGAACCTTCCATTAGACATGTGCAGAGTAAAATATTTTGTTTCGGAATTTCGTTTTCGTCCGAAAAATTAATTTATTTAGTTACTCCCAAAATTTGTTTTTATTTATTTCGTTTTTCGTTCAAAAATTGCATTTGTCCGAAAATCAACATGAATTATGGTCGAATCTGTCTTTGAAGGCTTATGGTGTCTGTCGAATGTATAAAGAAGATTCAACGGAACTAGTATATAGCATACTTTGTGTGAACTTTAGAACCCTATTAAAGTCTATGGGACTCCAACGTTCAAAATCTAAAGTGCTAATTTTAAAGGCTAATATGCAAGTTACTGTCCTAAAAAGTGTTTGGGGACCTGGGTCCTGCCCCAGGGGACATGTATCAATGTAAAAAAAGTTTTAAAAACTGATGTTTTTTCGGGAGCAGTGATTTTAATAATGATTAAAGTGAAACAATAAAATGTAATGTTCCTTTAAATTTCGTAGCTGGGGGGTGTCTATAGTATGCCTGTGAAGGGGCACATGTTTCTGGTGCTTAGAACTGTCCCTGCACAAAGTGTCATTTATGCAGGACAAAAAGTCCTTTAAAATCACTCGCAGCTATTATGAATTGTCGGCTCCGTAATACAGAGAACACTCATTGAAAATCATTGATAAAATAAATAAATAAATGAATTTAAAAAAAGCGTGGGGGTCCCCCAAATTCAATTACCATACCAGGCCCTTCAGGTCTGGTATGGATTTTAAGGGGAACCCCACGTCAAATTTAAAAAAAAAATCACGTGGGGTTCCCCCTAAGAATCCATACCAGACCCTTTATCCGAGCACGCAACCTGGCAGGCCGCAGGAAAAGAGGGGGAACTAGAGAGCGCCCCCCCTCCTGAACCGTACCAGGCCACATGCCCTCAACATTGGGAGGATGCTTTGGGGGCCTCATCCTAACAACCCTGGCCGGTGGTTGTGGGGGTCTTCGGGTGGGGGGGCTTATAAGAATCTGGAAGCCTACTTTAACAAGGGGACCCCCAGATCCCACCCCCCCCTGTTTGAAATGGTAAGGGGGTACAAAAGTACCCCTACCATTTCACAAAGAAAATGTAAAAAAATTGTTAAATAAGACAAACACACTTTTGAAAAATTCCTTTATTAAAAATAAAAAAAAAGATTCCAGCGGTGGTAATCCACTCTTGCTATCCAGCAACGGATGGTTGATGTGATCCAGCGCAGTGAACCCATCCATCTTCTGTCTCCACTGAGGAGACACTGCGGGGATGCCGGCGGCCTGACGTTTGTTATATAGGGAGGGCGGGGCCACCCGTCACCTGACCACGCCCCCCTCTGACGCAAGGGTAAACCCGGGGTTCCCTGTGACGTATGGGTGACCCCGCCCCCCTCTGATGTAACACAGGCAGGTTTCCGTTACATCAGAGGGGGGCGGGGTCACCCATACCTGACGGGGAAGCCCGGGTTTCCCCTTGTGTCAGATAACAAACGTCATACCACCGGGATCCCCGCAGTGTCTCCTCCATGGAGACAGAAGATGGATGGATTCGCTGCGCTCAACCATCGCTGGAGAGATATCATCCGTCGCTGGATAGCAAGAGTGGATTACCACCGCTGGAATCTTTTTTTTATTTTTAATAAAGGAATTTTTCAAAGGTGTGTTTGTCTTATTTAACATTTTTTTTACACTTTCTTTGTGAAATGGTAGGGGTACTTTTGTACCCCCTTACCATTTCAAACAGGGGGGCCGGGATCTGGGGGTCCCCTTGTTAAAGGGGGCTTCCAGATTCTGATAAGCCCCCCACCCACAGACCCCCACAACCACCGGCCAGGGTTGTGAGGATGAGGCCCTTCTCCACATCAACATGGGGACAAGGTGCTTTCAGGGGTCACAGAAAACACCTTTTCTTGGTTTGGCAAAGCTGCTATTATAAAAATGAACATTTTGCCACGTTTGCTTTATGTGATGCAAGCAGTCCCAATCAAGTTCTCTTTTTCTCATATCAGAAAATTTGCACCACCTTTATCTGGAGTTCCAAAAACCCCAGACTAAGCTATAAAATCTTGACCTTACCTAAATCAAATTGGACTTCCTGACCTCTTGCTTTATTATTGGGCATGTCAATATTATAAAATAAGGGACTGGAATGTCCATGCAGCGTGGGTCAAGCTTGAAAATATACTTGACCTAATGCCCCTATACATGACTCTCTGGCTGACTTCTCAAAATATTCCCCCTGCTTACAGAAAACATTAGCTTTTCAGACCCTTCATTCAGAACTTCCACATGACTTGTAAAAAGCTAGCAATATCCTCCTTGCCAGGACCTGCCAGGACCTGTAACCCCTCTGAAACACAACCCCGATTTCCCATCGGGAATGTCATCCCATTTCCTATCAGTCCTTTGACCATATAAAAGCACTAATGCAGAACACTTCTTTGAAAAAGAGTTCTCTCTTGAGCTATGATTCTCTGACAACAAAGATGGAAGGAAAAACATACCCTTTCTGGATAGACATTCAGCTGTGCCATTTTCTATGCCGCCAGGGCCTAATACTAATGTGGACTTGTCTTAAAGCGGAAGTATACCCATCCATTTAACAGTTTAAAAAACAGTTACTTTTCTGGCACTTGCCTGGAATGTAAAACTCCCAATGGTTGGGTTCTCAACCAAACTGTCAAACCATCCAATGACTGGTGTCATAGCAGATCACATGTGCAGCATTATGGCAGTTGTAAATCAAACAGAGGCCAAGATGGTAGCTTCCTTGACTGAAAACGAAAGCAGGGTTTACTTCCACTTTAATACCCCATTTGAGGCAATTTGTACCAAGAACGCTCCACAACATCACTTGATCTCTTTGATCTATTCCATACTCTTTGCTGACCATTAACCAGTTGCCAATAGAGCATGTCAAGCTTGGGAACAGGATCTAGCTTTGCCTTTAAAGAGGAAGTAAACCCTGATGAGTTTACTTCCTCTTTTTTTCCCTGCAAAGGTAAAGCATAATGGACTACTATGCATCACATTAGTAGCCCATTATGTGTCACTTACCTGACACAGGAGCCAGCGAAGTCGCGCTGTCCCCTGTAGTCCGCCGCATCCATCTTGCTTGTGGCGTCTCGCAGCTCCGCCGCTGTCATTCGGCGAAGCCGCGATGACGTCACTCCCGCGCATGCGCACGGGAGTCGACAAATGCGGCAGCTCCATTTTTGGAACTGCCGCGTTCAGTGCGCATGCGCCGTAGACAGCGGTGCCTGTCTTCAGGCAAATATCTCCTAAACCGTATAGGTTTAGGAGATATTGCTTGGACCTACAGGTAAGCCTTAATCTAGGCTTACCTGTAGGTCAAAGTGGTTTGTAAGGGTTTACAACCACTTTAACCTTGTCTGCTGAGGATTGAGAACATATTTATCTACAGTACATATGCATAAGGGGTCAATAAATGTCTACACACAGGAAAATTTTACAAGCTATTATTTTGATGGTATAGAACACTGACAACTCCACAAATTTCCCCCCACTGCCTCACCCACACGCTGGTGCTGTAGAAGTGACCTGGTTACTGTATTACATATCTGACAGCCCTGTCCCATCCTACAACCTTACTGGAAGGACGTTCACAATATCATCACTCAAATTACCACATATACTCTATATTTCACTCCAGACCAATTTATCCTCCATCATACATCTCTTTCTAAAAAAATCTCTTTCTAAAAAGGCATATCACAAATCTCTTGCCATGCACCTTGTTAATGCTGCCAGGATGTATATACAAGTATGATGGGATGATGGGACTCTACAGACCCCCCAAAACTTACTGATTGGTTCCAACACATTCAGAAAGTTGCAAGAAATGTAAGAGCTAATAAATATAGCTCAAGAAACCCCTCCAAGTTCACCCACACCTGGGCCTATACAAAACTCTTAGCAAAGCATATACAATATTATACGATAACCTGCTTACCCAACACATTAAACACATCCAAGAGAGGTGGAGGATGCTTACATTACCTTGGAAGTATTCATACTCCAACAATGTTCCACATTTTGGCATGTTACAACCAAAAGCTTAAATGTATTTTATTTTTATTTTAAGTGATAGACCAACACAAAGTGGCACATAGCTGTGAAGTGGAAGGAAAATGATAAATGGTTTTAATTTTTTTATACAAATAAATATCTGAAAAGTATGATGTGCATTTGTATTCAGCCCCCTTTACTCTGATACCCCTAACTAAAATCTAATGGAACCAATTTCCTTCAAGATTCACCTAAATAGTAAATACAGTCCACCTGTGTGTAATTTAATCTTAGTAGGAATATAGCTGTTATGTGAAGCCTTCAGAGGTTTGTCGGTGAACCTTCGTGAACAAACATCATCATGAAGGCCAAGGAACTCACCAGCCAGGTCATGGATAAAGTTGTGGAGACGTTTGAAGCAGGGTTAGGTTATAAAATAAATATACCAAGCTTTAAAAATGTCATGGATCACTGTTCAAGCCAACATCTGAAAATGGAAAGAGTATGGCACAACTTCAAACCCACTAAGATATGGCCGTCCACCTAAACTGACAAACTGGGCAATGAGAGCATTAATCAGAGAAGCAGCCAAGAGGCCCATGGTAACTCTGGAGGAGCTGCAGAGATCCACAGCTCAAGTGGAAGAATCTGTCCACAGGACAACTATTAGTCATGCACTCCACAAATCTGGCCTTTATATAAGAAGGCAAGAACAAAGCCATTGTTGAAAGAAAGCCATAAGAAGTCCCATTTGCAGTTTGCAAGAAGCCATGGGGGGGGGGGGGGGGGGAAACAGCAAACGTAGAAAAGGTACTCTGGTCAGATGCGACCAAAATTGAACCATGGTGGTGGCAGCATCACGTTGTGGGGATGATTTTCTTCAGCAGGGACAGGGAAGCTGGTCATAGTTGATGGGGAAATGGATGAAGCCATTTACAGGGCAATCTTAGAAGAAAACCTTGACTTGAGACTGGGGCGGAGTTTCACCATCCAGCGGGATAACGACCCTAAACATACGGCCATAGCTATAATGGAATGGTTTAGATCAAAGCATATTCATGTGCTAGAATGGCCCAGTCAAAGTCCCGACATAAATTCAATTGAGAATCTGTGGCAGGACTTGAAAATTGCTATTTACAGATGCTCTCCATCCAATCTGACAGAGCTGGAGCTATTTTGCAAAGAAGAATGGGCAAAAATGTCACTTTCTAGATGTGCAAAGCTTGTAGAGACATACCCAAAAAGATGTGCAGCTGTAATTGCAGCGAAAGGTGGTTCTAGAAAGTATGGACTCAGGGTGGCTGAATACAAAAAGGTTCACTGCACGCCACACTTTTCAATAATTTTTGTTTAATAATTTTTGAAAAACATTTATCAATTTCCCTCTACTTCACAATTATGTGCCATCCATCCTCAACTAATCCACTTCTCCCTCCCCCATTCCCCCCTTTTTCTCTTTCCTTTCTCTATCATCCTAGTCATTGTTATGGGATTTGGATTCTGTTACTATAGATATTCAACTATATCTGTATTTGCTAACTCCTTTTATAAACTTCCAAAGTAGGAACATGGTTCTTAAGTACTCTGTTCAACATGGACTATCTAACCCAATATACCCATATACGGGATACACAGATTTTTTTCTGATCTTTTGTCTAGGTTGTTCAGTTGTACCTCCTTTTACCTGTTATATGCACTCATGATTCTGAATGATACTTTTTACTAAAGGGGTTGGCTACCTCATTGTATTTGTAACACTCTTGATTTACCCTGGTCTCCTCCTATGACAGATCTCGATACATATTTAGCGCTTCTATCAGATTAGGTAAAAAACCACCTCTGGATTCAATATAGCACAAATGGCAACAATATTAATTTTCTGTTATACATGGAAGAGGAGGGGATTTAACGTAAGGTGAAATAGAAGAGGGGACAGGGGACCCCTCTGGTGCTATTTCTTAAGGGAAAGTAAGATGATATAGCTATGACCCCTACTGCCACTGTCAGATAGACATTATCCAGCCAGCAACACATAAGTGTCCCCACACCTATGTGACTTAAAGTTGCTTTCAAAAATTACCAATCTACACTATCAAATGCTTTTTCAGCATCAGTTGATAGGTGGCATGTAGGAATAGAGGACAGATGAGAGAGCTGGATAATGTTCAATGTTTAATATGTTTAATATTATCTTTTACTTTCCTCCCTGTCATAAAATCAGTCTGGTCAAGATGTATTATTTGTTGAAGTTTCAGTGTAATTTTAATAGCTAGAATTTTTCTGAAAATGTTTAAATTAATGTTTAGAGAGATGAGGGATGTAGTTTCAGATCTTTCCTTGACTTAGGTATGACTGATATGTACTTGCAACATGTCCTCCAGAATATTATGACCTTCAAGAACTGAATTAAATGAGGCCGCAAATTTAGGTGCAAGTATATCAGTAAAAATCTTGTAATATCTTCCTAAGAAACTGTCCAGCCCTGGGGCCTTTCCCATTTGCATACCATTAAATGCTTCTACAAATTTCATTTCTCAAATGGGACTTTCAACCTGGCTTATATCAGATTTTGAAAGAGTGGGAGGCCTAGAGGAAGTTTTATATGTATAAAGATGATAAGTTATAATGGTTGTAACAGTATTCCCTAAAACACCTCATATGTTTAATAATTTTAAATCTTCCTGGCCTCTTGCCTTTTTGGGCTCTGTACCTTTACAAATTAACACACCCCTTATCAAGCACTTATGTGCTTCCCAAATCCCATTTGTTGAGATATTTGACCCTTCATTTTTATGAATTAATTAATTTTAAATTCACTAAAATAATGTAAAATGAGGACCTTTCTAAAATTAAAAGTTTTGAATTATTTATAGTGAGGTAAGAATGGTCTCTCAACAGTCTCAGGATGAGGTCTTTATCTTAATATAATGCATATTTGTTTTTGATCTCAGCAAGATCACATCTTGTTTCAAGGGTAAAACTTGTATCCTCTAAATCTCCCACTCTGCCTTCTATGCATTCTCTTATTTTTTTTTCACATCACGCCTTAGCAAGGTGGTCCCTTCCTTAGTGCTCTGTATTTGTGATAAAATTTAGGAATGAAATAACTGCCCTCAATACATCTTCACTGTTTTGCTAATCCTGGGCATTATTGTTGGAAGAGGTATCTGCTGAGTTATTAGAACCCCCAGAAATAGTTCCCCTATCCCAAATGTTCTAAATTATCTGCTCCCCCTGGTGGATGTGAGAAGAGTAAGGTGTCCTCATTCGTGAATTCATTGTGGTCTGATGGAACATTAGTTGTTGCACTTGCAATTTTGCCCAATCCCTCCTTTGCTGGAGTGTGTGTCTTCCTTCCTCATGGTAGCATGGGAGCTGGTGCATGAAACCACCTTGTGTAGCACATGTATTGTGGAAGTTCCCATCATCATAAAACATCACAATGGGATCTCCTAGCACTATATTTGAACACTAACACAATGTAGAAGGGCATAAAGGCTGATAACACCATGACAGGGGGGCAAAAATGTTTAAATGTTTGACTATATATTAAATTGTGTCCCTAATGTTCCAAACTAATATCCAGTGGGAAGAGGTAGGCATTGTTTTTTCATTTTTATTTTATTAAAAAAGAGTCTAATTGTTTTAATAACCAACCACCCTTTTGTTACAAAACTAAGAGATGATTAGACTCCTTAAGAGCAGGGGCTGATATGTGAATGTAGTATATATGTAAAGCACTGCATAAATTGTCTGCGCTATATAAGGACCTGTAATAAATTCAAAAAAGGTATAAGCAAACCTAAAGGGTAAACAAATTAAATGATCACATTTAAATTCTTAGTCTGAATTTCTTTCAAATATTTGCAGTGAGTGGGATTCAACTAGAAGTACATGGAAGCACAAGTTAAACAGAATTTTTCAATATCTGAAGTCAATGACCCAATTTAGCAATGGTTTGCAACTGAACAAAAAGGTCAAATTAATCTAATTGATTTTCCTGTAACCAAAATATGAAATCACAGTGGAACAGCAGACTTGTCTTATCTAGATTTTAGAAAGCCCTTTGACACTATGCAGAAGATTGATTAACAGGTTGTGGTTCTTCAGATTGAATTCTAAGTTGTATTGCACAGAGTTTAAAAAAAAATGCTGGATAGCTATATGATTAAATAAGATAAGCAAAATTGCTACAGCACACTTATGGACAATTACTTTTTCTAAATATTAGACAAAATAAAACATGTATTATAAATGAGAAATATTATTTGTGCTGATATATTTTTGCACTGTGGGTTTATTAAATTTAAATTATGTGAATAAAATCTATTTTATGCCTCTCTTATTTTCATAGAATGGATACTATGCACAAAAAATAGATTTAGTTATCATGTGACAAATTAGATTCGATACTATTGTGACAGTGGTTGTCTTTTCCACTTATTTAAAGCAGAATTGTCATATATACATTGAAAAGTCTCTGAATATACACATTAGTAATGAGCTGAACTAGCATGGGTTAGGTTCAAGCGGGGTTTGGCAAACTTCAAAGCCAAACTTGAACTATATTGAGACTAAAGGGAAAAAAATCTGTCAAATTAAAAATGCAATTTTTCTAGGCTATTAAGGGAGAGGGTTTCAAAAAATAGTGTGTGAGTGTGAGTGTGTGTGTGTCAGGCACTGCTCTAGCGAACATCTGTTATATGTTGTGGGGGAACTTTGGAGGGGATGGGTTGTCTGTGTGCTGTTTTATAAAGTTTTATTTGTTGGCAATTTAAACAGTGAAGATTTTTTTTCTTTGTAAGTGTCTAAAAAATAAAAATCCCCAAAAATTGTCCCTGGTTGTGAAGCCATCGTTGATGATGCCAGCACTGCTTACTAGCGCAAAAAAAAATTGGATGAAGCGCTGCACACAAAGCCAAATGACATCTCCCAGACCTGTCATCAGCTATATAAAGGAAGGAACAGTGATCATTTGGTCATATTTAGGCACTGGTGTTTTGCTCCATTCTATGGCCATATGGCTTGGGATTCCTGGCCATGAGTGACATGCAACAGTGCACAAACAAGGTCCATAAAGACATGGATGAGTGAGTTTGGGGTGGAGAAACTTGACTTGCCTGCACAGAGTTTGAACCTCAACCCGATGAAAGACCTTTGGGATGAATTAGAGCAGAGACTGTGAGTCAGACCTACTAGTCCAACATCAGGGCCTGACCTTACAAATGTGCTTCAGAAAGAATGGTCAAACATTCCCATTACACTCCTAAATCATGTGCATGTAAAGGTAGGTGTCCCAATACTTTTGACAATATAGTGTATATCATAGTTTGTAGGCATTATAACTTTCATACAAATCAATCAACATACACTTATTGGGATCTTTTTTTATCAAAAACATGTAGCAGAATACATTTTGGGCAAAATTTATGAAGATATTAGATTTTTTTAATTTTTCTTTTTGGATGTGTTTTATAGCAGAAAGTAAACATTTCGTTTTTTTCAAAATTGTCAGCCTTTTTTTATTTAAATCACAAAAAGTAAAAAAGCCCAGTGGTGATCAAATATCACCAAAATAAAGCTCTATTTGTGTGAAAAAAATAATATAAATTAATTTAATATAATTAAATTACAATTTTAATATAGTTTAATTTGGGTACAGCATTGCATGACTGATCAATTGTCAGTTAAAATAGCACAATGCCAAATAGCAAAAAAGGGCCTGATCGTGAAAGGGGTAAAATCTTCCGGAGCTGAAGTCGTTAAAGTTTTAAGGAAGCTTCACCCACTTTACTTTGTTTACAAACAAAATTAAGCAGGCGGGAGCTGTCATCTATCATGAATAGGGATGGCCGAACTGTTTGCCCGACGGTCGGTTCGCGGCGAATTTCGGCTGTTCGTGGTCCGCCCGATCGGTGGACTATTGCCGCTGTTCGCCCGGCGGACTTACCTGTTTACTGGGTAAAAGAACTTTGACCTATGATGACACATCTATCATGGGGTACAGGACAGCCAATTGAGACATTACAGCACATGGACACTTGGACATTCCCCCAAACTAAAAAATAGACCCGATCCGGTGGCCATTTTACATTCTTTCTACTGTCACTATAGGGAGAGGTTGCTGTGTGGAGCAGAGATTGCAGTGACCCAAATCGCTAGCTATTAGGTCCATAAAAGTTCTTTTAAGGACTGGTATGGTATAGGTGTAGTTCAGGATATAGGTTTGAGGCTCTGCTATTCAAGTCATTGTTGCAGCAGATTGTCTTTTGTCAGTGCTGAGAGAGGGACAGATAGGACGCTGTGTGTTGCAGAGAGGGACAGTCAGTTTAATCATTAGCTGTTACTATTAGGTCCACAAAAGTCCTTTTCAGGACTGGTATGGTGTAGTAGTACAGGATATAGTTTTGAGTGCTATTCAAGTTATTGTTGCAGCAGCCTGTGTTTTGTCAGTTTAAATAGGGACAGGCAGGAAGCTGTGTGTGGCAGTGAGGGATAGTCAGTTTAATCAGTAGCTGTTACTATTAGGTCCACAAAGGTCCTTTTCAGGACTGGTATGGTAATAGGCTTGTACACGTATAATATTCTTTCTTCCAAATATAGAAAGAATATTATACTTGACTGCTGCCCTTCTGCTGCAGTAGTCCTTTATGAGTATAGGGACTTAGGTACAGTCTGCTAATCACAACCTACTAGTTCCACAAAAGTTCTTCTAAGGACTGGTAAGGTATAGTGTACTACAGTATATAGGGTTGAGTGAGGTACAGTCTGCTAATCCTTAAGGACTGGTATAGGTTCACAATATATAGGGCTGAGGTGCACTACTGCTGACTGCTGCCCTATTCTGCAGCAGTCCTTTATCAGTATAGGGCCTGAGGTACAGTCTGCTAATCACAACCTACTAGTTCCACAAAGGTCCTTCTATGGACTGGTAAGGTATAGTGTACTACAGTATATAGGGTTGAGTGAGGTACAGTCTGCTAATCACAACCTACTAGTTCCACAAAGGTGCTTCTAAGGACTGGTAAGGTATAGCGTACTAGAGTATATAGGGTTGAGTGAGGTACAGTCTGCTAATCCTTAAGGACTAGTATAGGTCCACAATATATAGGGTTGAGGTGCACTACTGCTGACTGCTGCCCTATTCTGCAGGAGTCCTTTATCAGTATAGGGACTGAGGTACAGTCTGCTAATCACAACCTACTAGTTCCACAAAGGTCCTTCTAAGGACTGGTAAGGTATAGCATACTAGAGTATACAGGGTTGAGTGAGGTACAGTCTGCTAATCCTTAAGGACTGGTATAGGTCCACAATATATAGGGTTGAGGTGCACTACTGCTGACTGCCGCCCTATTCTGCAGCAGTCCTTTATCAGTATAGGGACTGAGGTACAGTCTGCTAATCACAACCTACTAGTTCCACAAAGGTCCTTCTAAGGACTGGTAAGGTACAGCATACTAGAGTATATAGGGTTGAGTGAGGTACAGTCTGCTAATCACAACCTACTAGTTCCATAAAGGTCCTTCTAAGGACTGGCAAGGGTGTACTATTTGGTTTGAAGTATATAGTTATGTAATACACGTATAAAATACTTGCACATATAGAAAGCATAGTATAGTGTGTTTCCACTGTGCAGCATTGTGACTGCTGAGCGGTTCTGCAGCGATACTACAAAGAGTGACAAACGCAATCCAAAAAAAAGTATTGTAACTGGTGTGATAGACCAGTGGCCCCCAAAAACAACAGATTGAAGTGGGGTGTTATATACCTTCTTCCACATACATACTGCACGTCTCTAGAGAGTTTTGTCACAGGGTCATTTAAAAAATGACAGGCAGAGGAAGAGGCAGGCCCTTCCGCAGGGGTGGTAGGGGTAGGGCAGGAGCAACAGGCTTGAGCCAAAGTGGGAAATTGCAGAAGGTGCGTGCGATTACGTCAAAGGAAGCACCAGAATTGGTTGAGTGGCTCACTCAGCCTTACCCTTCTGCACCCTCCTCATCCTCTTGATCTGCACCCTCTTCTTCACTCTCTGCTATGTGCACCCCCAAAGACACTACCACCAACAACACCACCACCACCACCACATACCTTCCGCTTGAGTCACAGGAATTATTTTCCGATCCATATCAAGACATTTCTGATGCGCAGCCACTCTTGGCATTGGATCAAGAAGAGGAGGTAGCAACAACCGCCACTCAGCAGTCTGACGACAGTACCCAGATCAGCCCAAGGAGGAGATTGGTCCCCGGTGTTGCTGCCTACTCCGAGATCTCTACTTATAGCGGCGGGGAAGGTGACATTGATGATGATGTGTCTAGTGATGTCACGTGGGTGCCCACAAGAGAGGAAGAGGAGGGGAGTTCAGAGGGAAATCTGGACCATCAGATAGGGAGGAGAAGCAGGAATAACTTACATTACACAGGAGGGACAAAGCAGACTGCTAATGTATCAGGAGTGAGTCATCGACCATGTACGGTCACATCTGGTGCTCCCAGGACGCCATCACATGGCTCCGCAGTGTGGGCTTTTGTTAACGTGTCCGCTGCTGACAATAGTGTTGCCATCTGCAATCTTTGCAGTCAACGCATTAGTCGCGGTAAGCCCAACACTCACCTAGGGACAGCCGCCTTAAGAAGGCACATGAGCTGCCATCACCGAGCCCAGTGGGAGCAACGGAACACACAAAGCCACACTCCAGGCTCTCACCGTCCAGCCTCGTCTTCTACTTCTCCTTCTCCTCTCTCCTCACAATTGTCCCCCACTCCACCCTCCATCACGCCAAGCTCACGTTTTTCTGCAAAAAGGCAGGCTTCCGTGGGCCTAATGTTCGAGCGTAAAAAAATGATGACGCCGGATAACCCTCTTGCTTAACAGTTGACGGCTGGCTTGTCAGAACTGATAGCCCGCCAACTACTGCCATATAAACTGGTGGACTCGGAGGCCTTTTTGAAAATTTGTGGCCATTGGAACACCACAATGGAAGGTCCCAGGAAGGAAGTATTTCTCACAGAAGGGCATCCCAGAGCTATATGGTCATGTTCAGCGGCAAGTGAATGTATCTCTGGCACACAGTGTCGGTGTCAAGATACATCTGACCACAGACACGTGGTCTAGCAAACACGGGCAGGGAAGGTATATCACTTTTACTGCCCACTGGGTGAACCTTCTGATGACCGCCAAGCATGTAACCCGTGGCACCCGTGTAGATTTGGTTTTACCGCCACGGAGTGCATGCAGGCCTGGCTCTTCTTCTCCTCCTCCTCCTCCTCCTCCTACTCCATCCTCCTCGGCTGACTCCTTTTCCGCTGCTAGCGTCTCTTCAGCTGCACCGCCCAAGCTCCCCAGAACCTATTCAACATGCCAGGTGAGACGTTGCCATGCTATGTTGCGTCTGTTGTGCCTGGAAGCCAAGAGCCACACTGGCCCGGCACTCCTTTCAGCTTTGCGTTCACACGCAGATCAGTGGCTAACACCCCTCAATTTGACAGTTGGTAAAGTGGTGTGGGACAACGGTGCCAATCTGCTTAGCGCATTGAAACAGGGCAAAATTACGCACGTGCCATGCATGGCACACGTCTTAAACTTGGTCGTGCAGCGATTCGTTGTCAAATACCCTGGGGTCCAGGACATCTTGCGGCAGGCAAGGAAAATCTTTGCCCATTTCAGATCTTACACGGCCATGGCTCGCCTTGCTGACATTCAGCGGCGACACAATCTGCCGGTCAGACGTCTTATTTGCAATTGCCCGACGCGATGGAACTCAACCTTCTATATGCTTGATAGGCTGCTCCAGCAGAAACATGCAGTTAACGTCTACCTGTATGAACTCTGCTGCAGAACAGGTTCTGGGGAGCTGGGGGTTTTTTCACCGCGCCAGTGGCTGCTCATGCGCGATGCATGCAGACTTCTGCGGCCATTTGAGGAGATCACCAAACTGGTCAGTCGCAGCCATGGCGCCATCAGTGACATGGTACCTTATGCCTTCTTTATGGAGTGTGCATTGCGTCGTGTCATTGATCAAGCTGTGGAGGAGCAGGAGCGGGAAGTTGAGGAATGCTGGATGAATTCCCTGGGGGGGCTACTCTATCTGAGACAAGTCAACAACAGGAGTCTAAAGAGGAGTCAGAGGAAGATGGTACCGGGGCGGATGAGGAGGAGCAAGAAGAGCATGCTTTAAACCTTTCTGGGATCCCTGTTGTGCATGGATGGGGAGAGGAGAATAAAGAGGACGACATTATCCTGGAAGATGAGCAGGAGCCAGGCCACCACACCGCTTGCAGTTTAGTGCAAATGCGGGCCTTCATGCTCCAGTGTTTTAATAGGGACCCCCGTATAAAAAGCATAAGGGTCAAGGACCAGTACTGGGTGGCAACGTACTTAGACCCCCGGTACAAACACAAAGTGGTGGAAATGTTACCACCATCACAGAGGGCTGTCAGAATGGAGAACTTCCAGGCCTTGCTTCGAGAAATGCTGCATTCTGCTTTTGCGTGCGCTGGCAGAGGAGCAATTCCCACTCCCAGAGAAGGAGTTGTGGGTACCAATCCAACAGCGCCTGCAAGAAGAGGCCGGTTTGAAGATGTGTTGGTGACTTCTGATATGAGGTCATTCTTTCAGCTGACCCATCGACAGGTGTCATCCGGATCCAGCATCAGGGAACGCCTAGACCGACAGGTGTCCGACTACATCGGGTTAACGGCCGATGTGGACGCTCTGAGGAGTGATGAACCCCTGGACTACTGGGTGGGCAGGCTTGACCTCTGGCCAGAGCTTGCCCAATTTGCAATCGAACTGTTGGCTTGCCTCTCGTCCAGTGTCCTGTCCAAAAGGACATTCAGCGCAGCAGGGGGGATTGTGACCGATAAGCGCACTCGCCTAGCTTACGACAGTATTAACTACCTCACATTTCTAAAAATTAATGAGGCATGGATCTCGGAGGAATTCAACACATGTGACCAGTAGACCATGTATATGTCTAGAAACGATTTTTTTAATCGAGCACACAGACCTTCTTTCTTCATTTGGCTCACTTCCTTGTAATAAAAAAGCACACTGTACTATATGCCCGTACCCTCCTGTTTGAAGAGGTTGAGTGGTGTCATTTTTCTACTGGGGTTGCTTATTATAAGGGGCTCCCACCATCCCTGTGCTGTGCTGACTTCCTCCTGGGGCTGTACCTCTGCTGTGCATATTATGAGGGGCTCCCACCATCCCTGTGCCATGCTCATTATGAGGGGCTCCCACCATCCCTGTGATGTGCTGACTTCCTCCTAGGGCTGCTTATTATGAGGGGCTCCCACCATCCCTGTGCTGTGCTGACTTCCTCCTGGGGCTGTACCTCTGCTGTGCATATTATGAGGGACTCCCACCATCCCTGTGCTATGCTCATTATGAGGGGCTCCCACCATCCCTGTGCTATGCTCATTATGAGGGGCTCCCACTATCCCTGTGCTATGCTGACTTACTCCTGGGGCTGCTTACGGTGCAGGTGTCAGTGCTTTATGTCACGCTGCTGATGTCAGTGCTCTCTATCACAGTGCTGGTGTCAGATCACTCTATCACGGTGCAGGTGTCATTGCTGTATGTCATGCTGCTGATGTCAGTGCTCTCTATCACGGTGCTGATGTCAGATCACTCTATCACAGTGCAGGTGTCATTGCTGTATGTCACGCTGCTGATGTCAGTGCTCTCTTTCACGGTGCTGGTGTCAGATCACTCTATCATGGTGCAGGTGTCATTTCTGTATGCCACGCTGCTGGTGATCATCTCCTGCACCCTCTTCTTTGCCTACCCTGACCTTCCCTCTCCTCCATTGCCTTCATGCGCTCCACAGTCCTGAATTGTCACAATTTCACATATAAAAAAGAATGCTTGTAGTTGTCGATCCCAGATTCACCTCATACATGTGTTATGTCATTGGCCATGTGGTGGGACTATGTGTGCACAGCTAGTAATTATTTTGTGGCTGGAAATTTGACCTGTAGGTTTGTAAACTTCGCCTCTCGTTGAAATCAATGGGGCCCGCCACGAACGTTACGGTTCGCAAACTATCGGCCGCGTTCGCGAAACGTCCCGTCGGAAGTTCGTCCATCACTAATCCTGAATTTAAATGGAATGTATTTTCTTTGTAAATGTTGGTTCCCTTGTAGTTGTATATTTTGCACAGATACAGTGCCTTGAAAAAGTATTCATACCCCATAAAATTTTCCATGTTTTGCCATGTTACAACCAAAAACATGAATGTACTTTATTGGGATTTTATGTGATAAACCAACACAAAGTGGCACATCATTTTGAAGTGAAGGAAAATGATAAATGGTTTTCAAGATTTTTTACAAATAAATATCTGAAAAATGTGGTATGCATTTGGATTCAGCCCCTTTTTCTCTGATACCCCTAACTAAAATCTAGTGGAACCAATTCCCACCAGAAGTCACCTAATTAGTAAATAGAGTTCACCTGAGTGTAATTTAATCTCAATATAAATACAGTTGTTCTGTGAAGCCCTCAGAGGTTTGTTAAAGAACCTTAGTGAACAAACAGCATCATTGAACTTTTTGGCCTAAAAGCAAAACACTATGCCCTAACACACGGTCGGAGATTCCATCGGAATGTGTCCGATCGGAGCGTTTTGTCGGATATTCCGACTGTGTGTGGTCTGCATCGGACTGTTTCCGTTGGAATATCCGTCGGACCAACTTTTCCAACTTGCTGGAAATATTTTCCAACAAAATGCTCCGATCGGACATACTCCGATCATGTGTAGAGAATTCCGATAGGACAAAGTGCCACGCATGCTCAGATCAAATTCCTACACCAAAGTTATTGGCTACTAGCGTGAACATATTCCCGTCGTAACGAAATAACATCATCACGACGGATTTTCTGACAAGTTTGTCCGACCGTGTGTATACAACAGTTTCGGACAAAATCTGTCGGACAAAATCAGACGGATTTGGTTGTCGGAATCTCCGACCGTGTGTACAAGAGCTTAGAGTCTGCAAAAGACTTGAGACTGGGGCAGAGGTTCACCTTTCAGCAGGACCACAACGCTAAACATGTAGCCAGAGCTAAAATGGAATGGTTTAAATGAAAGCATATTTATGTGTTAGAATGGCCCGGTTAAAATCCAGACCTAAATCCAATTGAACATCTGTGGCATGACTTGATAATACTTGAAAATTGCTGAGGGTTCCTTTATCTAATACCATGGGTAGTGATAGACGAACTTCCGACTGGACGTTTCGCAAACGCGAACCCGCGGACGCTGCCAAAAGTTTGCGGCGGACCCCATTGACTTTAATGATTGATTAATGGCAGGCAAATCTTAAAAACCTCCAGGTCATATTTTCAGCCACAAAATACTTACTAGCTGTGCACACATAGTCCCACAACATGGACACTGACATAACAAAAGTATTAAGTGAATCTGGGATCGACAACCACAAGCATTCTTTTTTTATCTGTGACATTTTGACAATTCAGGAGCGCATGAAAGCCATGGAGGAGAGGCAAGGTCAGGCCAGGCTATGAAGGGGGTGCAGGAGATGATCAGTGCCACAGTAAGGGCAGCGCAGTCCTGTGCCAGTGTCCCAGTGTGCCAACCTGTGCTTGAGCCCCTCCCTCTGCCCGGCCCTTACCCCCACCTATGCAGGGCTCCACTGCGGTGGTCCGGAGGTGCCAGTCCAGTGCTGATCCTCAGCCATGGTGGTGGCACTGCCTGCTGATTGGCTTCTCCGCTGCTATCTCCCTCACTGTCTGAAACATCACCGTGATAGAGACTTAGCACTGACACCAGCACCGAGATAGAGAGCACTGACACCAGCACCAAGATAGAGAGCACTGACATCAGCACCGTGATAGAGCGCACTAACATCAGCACCGTGATAGAGAGCACTGACACCAGCACGAAGATAGAGAGCACTGACACCAGCACCGTGATAGAGAGCACTGACACCAGTACCAAGATAGAGAGCACTGACACCAGCACCGTGATAGAGAGCACTGACACCAGTACAAAGATAGAGAGCACTGAGACCACACCAGCACCGAGATAGAGAGCACTGACACCAGCCCCAAATAGAGAGCACTGACACCAGCACCGTGAAAGAGAGCACTGACACCAGCACCGTGATAGAGAGCACTGACACCAGCCCGAAGATAGAGAGCACTGACACCAGCACCGTGATAGAGAGCACTGACACCAGTACCAAGATAGAGAGCACTGACACCAGCACCGTGATAGAGAGCACTGACACCAGCACCGTGAGAGCACTGACACCAGCACCGTGATAGAGAGCACTGAGACCACACCAGCACCAAGATATAGAGCACTGACACCACACCAGCACCGTGATAGAGAGAGCACTGACACCACACCAGCACCAAGATAGAGAGCACTGACACCAGCAACTTGCTGCGGGACCCAAAAATATGACACCGCTCAACCTCTTCAAACAGGAGGGTATGGGCATATAGTACGGTGTGCTTTTTTTTGAACAAAGAAGTGAGCCAAGGATAGAAAAAAGTCTGTGTGCTCGATTGAATAAATTGTTTATAGAGTTATGCATATACATGGTCTACTGGTCACATGTGTTGAATTCCTCCGAGATCCATGCCTCATTCATTTTTATAAATGTGAGGTAGTCGAGACTGTCGTGAGCTAGGCAAGTGCACTTATCGGTCACAATCCCCCCTGCTGCGCTGAACGTCCTTTTGGACAGGACACTGCATGAGGGGAAAGCCAACAGTTCCATTGCAAATTGGGCAAGCTCTGGCCAGAGGTTAAGCCTGCCCACCCAGTAGTCCAGTGGTTCATCATTTCTCAGAATGTCCGTTAACCCGATGTAGTCAGACACATGTCGGTCTAGGCGTTCCCTGATGCTGGATCTGGATGACACCTGTCGATGGGTCGGCTGAAAGAATGACCTCCCAACACATCTTCAAACCGCCCTCTTCTTGCAGGCGCTGTTGGATTGGTACCCGCAACTCTTCCTCTGGCAGTGGGAATTCCTCCTCTGCCAGCGCATGCAAAAGCAGAATACAGCATTTCTCGAAGCAAGGCCTGGAAGTGCTCCATTCTGACAGCCCTCTGTGATGGTGGTAACATTTCTGCGAGTTTGCATTTGTATCGGGGGTCTAAGTACGTTGCCACCCAGTACTGGTTCTTGACCTTTATGCTTTTTATACGGGGTCCCTGTTAAAACACTGGAGCATGAAGGCCCCCATTTGCACTAAACCGGAAGCGGTGTGGTGGCCTGGCTCCTGCTCATCATCCAGGATAATGTCATCCTCCTCGTTATCCTCTCCACATCCACGCACAACAACAGGGATCCCAGAAAGGTTTAAAGCATGCTCTTCTTGCTCCTCCTCATCCGCCCCAGCACCATCTTCCTCTGACTCCTCTTCAGACTCCTATTGTTGACTTGTCCCAGATAGAGTAGACTCCCCTGGGAATTCATCCAGCATTGCGACTTCCTCATCTTTCTGCTCCTGCTCCTCCATGGCTTGATCAATGATACGATGCATTGCACGCTCCATAAAGAAGGCATAAGGTACGATGTCACTGATGGCGCCATGGCTGCGACTGACTAGTTTGGTGATCTCCTCAAATGGCCGCAGAAGTCTGCATGCATTGCGCATGAGCAGCCACTGGCGTGGCGAAAAAAACTAAGCTCCCCAGAACCTATTCTGCTACAGAGTTCGTACAGGTAGTAGTTAACTGCACGTTTCTGCTGGAGCAGCCTATCAAGCATATAAAATGTTGAGTTCCATCGCGTCGGGCAATCGCAAATAAGATGTCTGACCGGCAGATTGTGTCGCCGCTGAATGTCAGCAAGGCGAGCCATGGCCGTGTAAGATCTTCTGAAATGGGCCAAGATTTTCCTTGCCTAATGCAAGATGTCCTGGACCCCAGGGTGTTTGACAACGAATCACTGCACAACCAAGTTTAAGATGCGTGCCATGCATGGCACATGTGTAATTTTGCCCTGTTTCAATGCGCTAAGCAGATTGGCACCGTTGTCACACACCACTTTACCAACTGTCAAATTGAGCGGTGTTAGCCACTGATCTGCGTGTGAACGCAAAGCTGAAAGGAGTGCAGGGCCAGTGTGGCTCTTGGCTTCCAGGCACAACAGACACAGCACTGCATGGCACTGTCTCACCTGGCATGTCAAATAGATTCTGGGGATCTTGGGCAGCGCAGCAGAAGAGACACTAGCAGTGGAAAATGAGGAGTCAGCCGAGGAGGAGAGGGAGGATGGAGTAGGAGGAGGAGGAGAAGAGCCAGGCCTGCATGCAATCCGTGGCAGTAAAACCAAATCTACATGGGTGCCACGGGTTACATGCTTGACGGTCATCAGAAGATTCACCCAGTGGGCAGTAAAAGTCATATACCTTCCCTGCCCGTGTTTGCTAGACCACGTGTCTGTGATCAGTTGTATCTTGGCACTGACACTGTGTGCCAGAGATACATTCACTTGCCGCTGAACATGGCCATATAGCTCTGGGATGCCCTTCTGTGAGAAATACTTCCTTCCTGGGACCTTCCATTGTGGTGTTCCAATGGCCACAAATTTTCGAAAGGCCTCCAAGTCCACCAGTTTATATGGCAGTAGTTGGTGGGCTATGAGTTCTGACAAGCCAGCCGTCAACCGTTGGGCAAGAGGGTTATCCGGCGTCATCATTTTTTTACGCTCGAACATTTGGCCCACGGAAGCCTGCCTTTTTGTAGAAAAATGTGAGGACGGCATGATGGAAGGTGGAGTGGAGGACAATTGTGAGGAGAGAAAAGAAGGAGAAGTAGAAGACGAGGCTGGGCGGTGAGAGCCTGGAGTGTGGCTTTGTGGGTTCCGTTGCTCCCACTGGGCTCGGTGATGGCAGCTCATGTGCCTTCTTAAGGCTGTCGTCCCTAGATGAGTGTTGAGCTTACCGCGACTTATGCGTTGACTGCAAAGGCTGAAGATAACTACATTATTGTCAGCAGCGGACACGTTAAAAAAGCCCACACTGCGGAGCCATGTGCCGGCGTCCTGGGAGTGCCAGATGTGACCATACATGGTTCATGCCTCATCCTGCTACATTAGAAGTCTGGTTTATCTCTCCTGTGCAATGTAAGTTCAGCCCGCTTCTCCTCCCTATCTGCTGGTCCATATCTCCCTCTGAACTCCCCTCCTCTTCCTCTCTTGTGGGCACCCACATGACATCACTAGACACATCATCATCGACATCACCTTCCCCACCGCTATAATTAGAGATCTCGGAGTAGGCAGCAACACCAGGGACCAACCTCCTCCTTGGGCTGATCGGGGTACTGTCGTCAGACTGCTGAGTGGCGGTTGTTGCTACCTCCTGTTCCTGATCCAATGCCAAGAGTGGCTGCGCATCAGCAATGTCTTGTGATGGATTGGAAAATAATTCCTGTGACTCAAGCGGAGGGTATATGGTGGTGTTGGTGGTAGTGTCCTTGGGGGTGCACACAGCAGAGAGTGAAGAAGAAGGTGCAGATAGAGAGGATGAGGAGGGTGCAGAAGAGTAAGGCTAAGTGAGCCACTCAACCAAGTCTGGTGCGTCTTTTGACGTAATCGACCGCACCTTCTGCAATTTGCTCCTTTGGCTTAAGCCTGTTGCTGCCTCTTCCTCTGCCTGTAATTTTTTTACATGACCCTGTGACAAAAGTCTCTAGAGAAGTGCAGTATGTATGTGGAAGAAGGTATATAACACCCCGCTTCAATCTGTCATTTTGGGGGGCCACTGGTCTATCACACCAGTTATAATACCTTTTTCTAATTGCGTTTGTCACTCATTGTAGTATCGCTGCAGAACCGCTCAGCAGTCACAATGCTGCACAGTGGAAATGCACCATACTATGCTTTCTAAATGTGCAAGTATTTTATACGTGTATTACACCCCTATATATTGAACACCAAATAGTACACCTATACCAGTCCGTAAAAGGACCTTTGTGGACCTAATAGTAGCTAGCTAGTAGCTAGTAAATTGCAGACTGCCCCTGCTCCAAACACCGAACTGTCTCTCCCTACACTGAGAAACGTCAGCTGCAGAATCGGTCAGCAGCACTGCATGCAGTGCACTATAATATGCTTTCTATATTTGAAAGAAAGTATATTATACGTGTACAACCCTATATGCTGTACACCTATTAAAGGACCTTTGTGGACCTAGTAGCTAGTGATTTGCAGACTGTCTCTGCTCCAAACACCAAACTGTCCCTCAGTCCCTACACTGATCAACAACAGTTGCAGAATCGGTCAGCACTCAGCTCAGCAGCACAGCAGTGAAGTATAATATGCTTTCTATATTTGAAAGAAAGTATATTATACGTGTACAACCCTATATACTGTACACCTATACCAGTCCTTAAAAGGACTTTTGTGGACCTAATAGCAATAGCTAATTATCTAGCTAGTGATTAGACTGACTGTCCCTGCTCCACACACCATCCTTTCCCTACACTGACAAAAGACAGAATGTAAAATTGCCACCAGATCAGGTCTATTTATAAGGTAGGGGGTATGCCCATGTGTTGAAATGTCTCAATTGGCTGTCCTGTATCCATGATGGATGTGTCATGGGTCAAATTTCTTCACAATGTTAACGCATATGTCCGCCGCGAAAAGCGACAGCAGTCCGCCGGTTCGGCGAATCGCGAACAAGCAAAATTTGCCGCAAACTGACCACCAGGCAAACCGCAAGGCCATCTCTAGTTAGAACACATTTAGTAGAAAAACATCAAAATTATTAAGAGGAAAGGAAAACTTACATTGGACATTGGAAGCACAAAGGGGATAAGGGGGGAAGAAAGGGAATGGAGAAGGGAGAAAGAAAAGACCCCTTCCTTTTTTTTTCTTTTTTTTTCTTTCATGCCTTTCCTCACCTGTTCTAATTGGTCACATGGAGGATGTAATCAAAAATTGTGGGCACAGATGGGGATGAATTGAGAATTAGGTGGAAGAATCATAAGTAGGCAATGAAGCACACTGAAATCACTAACGGGTAAAAAGAATTCATGTAATGGATACAAACACGAATATAGGATAGAACACATGGAGTAGAAAAGCACAAAAAATTAATGAGAGGGAAAGGAAAACTTACATAAGAAAATGGGCAATTTTATCAGAATCGAACTGAAGAAGTAGAAAATCTCCCCCAAGCCTTAATCTTAAGAGAATATTGAGGGATAAGATACCTGAGTTTAAAATGTGTCTGTACATGGATAGAAAAATATGCTTAATAAAATTTTGAATTATAAAAAAAAGTCACCTTAATTGTTTTTCTCTCTATGTGCTTGCTTTGTAGTATAATCCCAATTACATGCCTAGCCACTATACAAGATAAACAGACCGTGAGAGAGACTGTGAGAGAGACAGGGAAAAAAGCTAATGGGGCATGTAAGAGAACTATAGGAAGATTCTATAAGCTTGACTGGACAGATAGCTCCTTAATATCCTCTACATTCTAAGGGGAAAAAGGGGTAGATGGATGTTTCCATAAATGGCTGAGGGTCTATGTGATTTTTTTGTCCTCTTTCTTTTTCTTTTTTTCTCTTGTGATTACATGCCTGGAATGTGATATACCCCCAAAGTTATTCTTGGTGAACAGCAAAGAGGCAGTCTGTGAGAAAGACTGATAATAAGGAGAGACTGTGCAAGAAGTTGGGGTTGTTAACGAGTTTGGGCATAAGATACTTTAAAATTGAGGCTAACTGAACGTACTGCCTGGACTGGCGCCCCCCTGGTGTGCCCCCCCTCTGCTCGGATTCCCCACCTACAGTCCCGCAGATACCTTCTTGCATTTACAGAAAGTGAAGTGAATGGGGTAAATTAACCTTAAGTTGCGGAAGGTACCAGCAGACCAGAGAACATGTAAGTAGGACACCACAAACAGTAAAAACAGAACCCCCTCCCTGCAGAACATCGTCAAATCAGAACACCCAATATAAAACAAACAATATGAAGGGTAAGCCAGTGAGAAGTGTGGGAGCAAACCCCCCCAAAGTAAACGCTAGCCCTGGTACAATTAAGAAATATATGACATAAGGAAAGCCCGGGAAAACAACTGGGGACAAAGAGTAAACAAATAGAGGAAACGCTTAAAAATGGGCATAGCAGACAATCTATAGGAGCAAATAGCTCAATGATTGTAAACGAAGAGCAGGAAGAAGATAATGATGTAGAGCTAAGAAAAAAGCCAACTTCCAACTAAGGGCAAAATGGCAGAGATGTTTTCCATACTGGAACAATCCGTAAAAGGGAATATGGCAACCTTTCATCGAGACTTGAATCAGATACTAAAAAGAGTGGAAGTAACAGAGGAAAAACTGGACATACAAGCATAAATAAAATAACTTAAAGAACAGATGGAAGGGTTACAGAGAGAGCAGAGGTATATGATGTATAAAGTAGAAGATCAGGAAAAACCACAACAGAACGAAAAATGTAAGAATCAGGGGCCTACCTGAGACACAGGAAGAAGAATTGCATGACAAATTGGATAAAATATTTGGCCCACTGTTGGGAAGATCAACGATAGAAAAAATAAAGTTTGAAAAATTACATAGAATTAGAAAACCTGTTTATATGGCTGGAGAAATCCCGATAGATGTGATTGTGAGATTCCATAATTTCAAAGAAAGAACAGATTTGGGAAGGCCTAAAAACCAAATATCCTGCAAAGTATGAAGAAACAGCACTACAGATATTCCCAGACCCATCATCGGAAACCCTGGCAAGGAGAAGAGCATTAAAACCATTATTGGAACAAATGAAGATCCATACCATTCAGTACTCATGGGGCTTCACAGCCCGTCTAATAAGGCGTAAGGAGAGCCGTTCAGCAACCTTAAGGTTCCCAGAAGATATGGACATTTTGTAAGAGACTGGATATGCCAATGTCAGAGATCCCTGGCTGATGGGAAACACCTGAGAAAGCAACAAATGGCGAGGAACAACAACAATGGCACCTGGTTTCAAAGAAGAAGAAGGCATCAACAAAGAAGGAAAGAAAGAGCAGCAACAGAGAGGGGGGCAGACTGGGGCAGGGGGCAGGAGGAAAAGAAACAAAAACAAAAACAAAAAGCAAGATTTGGGGAGCTTGGCTGGTTCAGGGGCACCCCTAATTAGAAGGGGTATAGGCTCGGGCTGGGGTGCAAAATAAGAGCCCAATGGGAGAGAATCGGAAGGCAAGAGTGGGAGGGATTGCTTTGGACCCATAGGTCATAGGTTGACCAAAATCCCCCCAAAAGGTGGAGGGGTGGAGTGGGGGGGTAAAAGGGGAATCTCTCATAATCAAACAAAGGTCTCCCGTGGACTTGGCGACTTATCTTTGCTCACTGAACTGACATAAAGACAATTATCCAGAGTGAGTGGATATAATGAACTGGACCCAGGGATCAGGCTGTATAAAGAGAACAGGTTTATGAGCAGGGAGTAGGGATGAGCTCGGTGTTCGACTCGAACGCATGTTCGACTCAAACACGGGCTGTTCGCCTGTTCGACGAATTTAGAATTTTGTGGACCGTTCACACCAAATACATGTGGCACGAATGGCCCACAATGCACTACACCATCGCAGTGCATTGCTGGCTCATGATTGGCCAAGTATGCACTGTGATCCCGCATGCTTGGCCAATCACAGCGCCATCAGCGAGGAGAGCCATAATTGGCCACATGCAGGATGCCTGTGGCCAATTATAGCTCAGGGGGTTTAGTACACGTCCCAAACTATATAAGGCCGCCAGTACGGCGGCCTTGTGTAGCGTGTTCCGGGAATGCAGGGAAAGAGCAAGATGGGCAGGGACAGTGTGTTCTTTTCTCAGGCATCTGCAGGAGTTAAAGTGGGTGTTGTGTGCCTCCAGCACAGTATACACCTGTAGTTACCCTTTTTTGCTGGTGTTCTCTAATACAGGCATCTGCAGGAGTTAGTGGGTGTTGTTTGCCTCCAGCACAGCACAATATACACCTCTATCTACCCTTTATTACTGGTGTTCTCTAATAAAGGCATCTGCAGGAGTTAAATTGGGTGTTGTGTGCCTCCAGCACAGTATACACCTGAAGATACCCCTTATTGCTGGTGTTGTCTGTTGCATATCTTGCATATTAGCCTTTAAAATTAGCACTTTTGATTTTGAACGTTCGAATCCCATAGACTTTAATAGGGTTCTAAAGTTCGTACGAATTTTCGGTCCGTTAAAAGGTTCTGGTGCAAACCAAACTGGGGGGTGTTCGGCTCATCCCTAGCAGGGAGTACAAGGAGCAAAGATTACATCATTAAACTTTTTGACGTCTAATGTGCGAGGGCTAAATACACCTACAAAAAGACATAACATATTAAGAGAAATTAATCAACTCACTGCAGAGTTAATCTTCCTGCAGGAGACACATATCTCCCACAAAACAAACTTAAAATGAAACTCAAAAGAATTCCCAAAATGGTTTTATGGAGACTCCACAACAAAACAGGCAAAGGGAGTAGACATTGGATTTCCCAGAGGAGTGAGGTTTACCCTGGAGGAAAGATTAGTGAACCCAGAAGGACACTATCTGTTCCTGAGGGGAAGATTTTGTGATGCTGATTGCACTCTAGCAAATATCTTCTGTCCCAATAAAAACCCAATAAAATATTTAAAAGCAGTTACGGAGAAATGAATGGATAGCATGTCTCGGGCACAGGGGACTGGGAATGCACAACTGAAAAAAGAAGTTATATCAGAATCAACTGATGGATGTATGGAGAATAAAGCATGCTAAAATACAAGACTATACATTCCACTCCAATGTGCACGGGACGTGTTAAAGAATTGAAGAATTTATTATTTTATGATTAAACATAGGTTACTGGAGTCAGTGATTAGTACAAATATAGAAGTTACACCCTTTTCAGACCATGCCCCAGTGACTATAAAAATGGAGATAGCTAGGGTCTGAAATAGGGCAAATATATGGAGATTGAATGAAGAACTAATCCAGAATAAAGAAGCGGAGGACAGGACAAAAAGAAAATTAGAGCAATACTTGAAAATAAATGATACTGGAGAAATATAAGAAGCCACGTTATGGGAGGCCCATAAGGAATTCTTATAGCTACTGTATGGGAGTGGAAAAAAAAAGAGAGAGTAAGAAAAAGGGAAGCACTAACAAAAGAAATCTATGAGTTAGAACAGCTGCACAAAAAGAGAGGTGAGCAAGAAGTATATCATGCGGTCACTCTAAAATGGGATGAATTAAAAGAATAGAACAGGAAATCAAATGAATTTCATCACGCTACTGAATGAAGTAAAAATGGAAATTAATAAAACTGCAACTAGATACCTTTCCTGGATGAGCACAATAAACATATTTAAAAATGGCAATTTTGCAAAGATCATGTACAAGATGCAAATGCTACCATTCCCCCTCCCACAGGTATATTTTAAGACATTAAAAAGAATATTATTAAGGTTTATATGGCAGAAAAAGAAGCCAAGAAAAAGTCTTTTGGTACTGAATAAAGATAAAACACAAGGGGGGTGCCAGATCTCAAAAGTGACTATAACGCAATATTATTATCATGGGTGTTATGCCGCGTACACACGACCGGACTTAGGTCCGACAGACTTTCGACGGAGTTCTGACAGAGTTCTGACGGAGTTCTGACAGAGTTCTGACGGACTTTCCGAATGAACGGACTTGGCCACACACAATCACACCAAAGTCCGACGGATTCAAACGTGATGACGTACGACCAGACTAGAATAAGGAAGTTCATAGCCAGTAGCCAATAGCTGCCCTAGCGCCAGTTTTTGTCCGTCGGACTAGCATACACACGAGCGTATTTCTCGGTAGGAACTGGGTCCGGCGGAGTTCTGGCGGAAAAATTTGAAACATCTTCCATTTCTAAAGTCTGTCAGACTTTTTCAAATCAAAAGTCCACTGCAGCCCACACACGATCGAATGGTCTGCCGGGATTGTTCCGCCGGACTTTTGATGTTGAAAAGTCTGGTCGTGTGTACACGGCATTAGAATGGGTAAAAAATAATAAAGAAAAAAGATGGGTTAAATTGGAAAACATGATGAGTAACGTAGCATTGGGGAAAATAATATGGATACCACTACAATTTAGAGAACTGATTGAGAATACACATGACATAACACAGAAAGCACTTGCAATATGGGATTTGATGCACATAAAACAAAATGAGAATATACAGTAGCTCTCCTCTGATACTGTTAAGAGAAACTAATTACTTTCCACCAGAGAAAGAGAGATTGTTCGGGGAATGGATAAAAAAAGAAAATGCACAATTAAATGATATAATGGAGAAAGGTAAAATACACACACTACAGGATTTAAAACATAAAGAAGATTTAATGTTAATAGATGAATGGCGGTACTCCCAGCTGAAGCATTTTGTCACAACATTGCCTCAACCAATAAGATCCGAGAAGCACCTATGGCAGTTTGAGTGGCTATGCTCAGCAGCAAGCACAAAGAATGGGATTTCAAGGATATATAAAATACTTGTAGGATTGAAGGGGACGGAAATACTGCCATTCATAATAAAGTAGGAAGAAGAACTGGGAGAGTGAGAGAAAGACCTAGGGAAAATACTGAAGATGGCACACACCACAACAATAGATAATAACATCACAGAAATTAGTTATAAATGTCTAGCATGTTGGTATATAACACCTGATAAGACACAAATGCCAAAAGGAGATTTTGCGGTTATGCTGACGTAGGTGTAATGCTGTGGGAACCATTGTTAATTTATGGTGAACATGTCCAAGAATACAGGACTGATGTTTTGCAGTTAATAAAGGAGATTACCAATATAGAGATACCAGTGGAACATTGGAGTTGTCTGTTTCATGGGGTTAATATGTCAACCAAACAATATATGAGAACATTGGTCCCCCAGTTAATCAACGCAGCCAAAAGTCTAATACTTCAACAGTGGCAGGAGACAGAAAGCCCCACGATGGAGGGTTGGTGTAAAAAAAAATAAAGAAATATATAATATGGAAAATCTACGGCTCAGTGGAGAGGTGGGAATGGAAGAATTTGAAAATAAGTGGAAAGTCTGGACAGAGTTTAAACAGACAAGGAGAAATGTAGAAGTGATGGGAGCAGAAGAAGGGCAGAGACAGGGAGAAATGGGAGATGTCAAGCAATAAAAGGTAGGAAGAGAGGATAGAGAGTGATAGAGATAGAGTGATAGAGAGTGATTGTGATTGAGAAAATATTTTTTTATCTTTTGATAAATGTTTGATATAAAGAAAATTAGCACCACCTCACTCGTATCTCAGCATGGTCAATGCAGCAACTAAAGTTTGGAAATCCATCCTACAAACATCCCAGGGGATACCCAAATCACTCCTCGCCTCACTACCTTTATCAGCACTGAACCTTCTGTGCCAGGACCTATTGATTTGTGGGCCACAGCTGAACTTTAGACAATTGAAAATCTATTTGCAGGGGACAAGCTCTACCCTTTCCAAGAGTTACAAACCAAAGCACATATCAATCACAAGGATTACTATACATGCCTGTGTATCAGACATGCCATGCAGAGTACACATTGGTCATCCTCCTACATCATGCAGGATATTAGTAAAATGTATGAGCAACCCTCTTGGGCTTGCAAAGGGATTGCAAACTTTTATAGATTACTGACCTCTAACCCACCACTCAAGAAGCTTCCAACCATGAAACAATGGAAAACTAACCTTTGCTTCAAGTCTGGAGCCTCAACTTGGCACCAAGCGATTAAGAACTCACTGAGATACTCCAAATGTACAAAATCAAAATCACATTGGGGATCTGCCCTGAAAATTATACACCTCTGGTACTACACCCCAGCAAAAGTATCCTATCTCTACCCAATACAATCCAAGCTATGCTGGAGGAACTCTGGACTAAAAGGCACAATAACTCCCACATAGTGGAACTGTCTGGCAATCACATCTTTCTAGAAAGGCATACAGACCTTGATCTCTCTACTCACTGGGTCAAAATGCCCTGTTACCCCTCAAATGGCCTAGCCATTGCTCGAAATTGGAGAAATAGCTCTTACTCTCCAACATATCATAACCATACTTAACCAGCATCTTCACTTAGAATTTATACACACTAAGGCATATCTTACCAGACACAAATTACTCTAACAATGGTCCCCATGGATGGCTGACCCTAGGTGTAAGTTTGAAGTTTCATAGGGATGGCTGTAACGGTGCAATGCCCTTACCTCACAATCCCAGTAGTCCAATAATAGTCATTCAGATCAACGGAAGGGCCCTATCAACTGCTAAGGTTCTTAATCTCTTTTCCTAGGAGGACACCCACTTAAAATGTTTGTTACCCTAAAAAAAAGAAAAAAAAAAGAATCCTGTTCCATGTTATATAGCACAGTCTTTGTGCTGTGTAATTTTGTCCCCTATATCACCTGAAATACCTGGCTGATTCTGCCTGGTTCTTCCCTCCCCTCAGTAAACTGAGCACAGTTTATCAAGGCTGCTGAGCCCTGACACCATGCTCAGTTTACGTGCCTACATCATCTGCTGCAATTTGCAGCTTTCCTGTGTCTCCCTCTGTCCTGCTCCCCCACTCCCCTCCCTGCCTGTCAGCTGGTACCAGCACCTCTCTGCTCCCCTCCGCACTGCTCTAAAACTTTCTTAAGTTTATATAATCCCCTCTGTTAAAAAAAGAACATGTGGGGGCGTGGCTTGAGCGCGCGCGGCGATGGACGCTTAGACTGAGAGCTCCGCTATCCAGACCGGACAAATAGCGACTACCGGACGATCGCTTCGCCGCCATCAGCTCCAAAAGCATCTACGTATCTCCCCCGGATCTCCGCCACAGCGATGTCTCGCAAGCGGTTCCAGGAAAGAGGCCCGAAACGCCTGGAATCCTTCTCCTTTCAGCCGCGCAACAAGGCCCAAGATGGCGCCGCCAGCACAGCACGGGCAGCCCTGAGTTACACGGACCTCCCTGATGACCATCCTCAGGACATTTTGTCTGATATGCAAACGCCTTATCCTCCTGACTCATCTCCTTCAACCCCGGCATCGCAGAGCCCAGTGAAATCGAAGATGCGGATGGATCCTCACAACCAGGCCTCAGGCACAGTGAGTACCGGCCTACATAATGAAGCTGCTATATCAGATTTACAATCATCCATTGCTCAATTCCCCACTACTGGTCAACCGGTTCTTGACACGACTATGAAAGATATGCTTTTATCTTTACAATCGTCCCTAATGTCCAATCTCTCATCTCTGATCAATACTTTCTCCCTAGAGCTGAAACATGTGGACAATAGAATGCAGTGCTTAGAGACTAAGATGGGGGAATGTACTGACACGGTCAATGAACTGATTGATGCATATTCTGAACAAAGAGATGACGCTCTTTGGATCAAAGCTAAACTCGCGGACCTCGAGGACCGCTCACGAAGAAATAATATAAAAATACGCGGTATTCCGGAATCTATCCAACCCGCTGAACTGCATAACTTTGCATCCACAATGTTTTCCAGCATGATACCTGAGCTCACGCCTGTTGAACTCACCATTGATAGAATTCACAGACTGCCAAAACCACGCCATCTTGAGGCGGATATACCCCGAGACGTGCTCCTCAGGGTCCACTTCTTTCAGGCGAAGGAACAATTACTTCAAAAGGCTAGAGAGCTGTCTCCATTACCTGCGCCATACTCCACTATCCAACTGTATGCAGACCTGTCTCAGCATACACTGCAATTGAGGAGGCAGTTACGTACCATAACTAAAGCCCTGAACAACCATAAGATAGCCTACAAATGGCGTCACCCAGCGACCATCCTGACCAGCCATAATGGTATTCCACACACCATCTCTACACTAGAAGGTGGATTGAAGCTCCTCCACGCATGGGGTATCCTAATAGACCCCCCTCGCCCTCAACAGGGTCCTGATGGCCAACACAATCCATTTGTCTTTGGCCCCTCTCGGGAGAAAAACAAACCTGCACGGCGGTGAATGACATGTCCGCCCTACTATGTTCCACAACTATTATAGTCCAGTCTGGAGCTGCGGCTATACACCTGTTTATTGAACTTTTCCCCACAAAATAGTCAGTTGCTCGCGAAAGTGGTTAGATACTGACATCCTTGCATTTTCTTTTGTTTTATTGTGTTTTATTTTTCATCACTTGTTCATAGTCCGGTGTTTTGGTGTTTTCTTCTCCGTTGGTACATTTTTTTTTTTTCGGAAACTGCCGATATCGAAGGTCCTCCTTGAGTGTTTGACACACACACTCCAAACCTACGGCCTGCTACTATCCTGACACCTTACCTGGTATTTTCATTTTTATTCCAACTGCACTGCCGTTTTCTTCCATTTTGTTTCACTAGGTCTTTTTGAACCTGCTCCTATCGGACCCGCTACTACCAGCTACTATCCTAGACTGGGAGCTGCTACGCCCGGCTACTGTAAGTACTCAAGCTAACAACACACATCCCTCCAGCATACCATGGGCATCACCATCCTTTCTCTTAACGCTAACGGACTCAGCCACCCTGTAAAACGTAACTCTCTTTGGAAATCAGCTCTGGCACACAACTGTGATGTTTTATGTGTACAGGAAACCCACTTTGCTGCAGACGCCACACCTAAATATCAACACAGACTGTTCCCACATGTCTTCCACTCCTCTTCCTCAGAGAAGAAGCGGGGAGTATTGATAGCTATAAAGAACACGGTATTATTCACGATGCACGACTACATTGCGGACACGGATGGGAGATATATTATACTGAACTGTACAATTAACAATGTATCCTATACTCTTGTTACAATTTACGCTCCTAACCAGGGTCAAATGACCTTTCTTAGGAAAACATTGAAAAAAGTAAGAAAAGTGCAAAAAGGTCTTTTACTAATATGCGGGGACTTTAATCTAGTCCCAAATAACTCAATAGACTCCACAGCGGGATCCAAACGGTATGACTCCCCCTTGGAGTCTTTTATTGTTTCTAATGACTTGTATGATGTTTGGAGGTGTTGTCATGCGAGCGAGAGAGATTTTACGTTCCTCTCGCCGCGTCACAACACCTACTCACGTATTGATTTGTCTTTAGCGGATAAACGAGTTCTCCAGAGAACTTTGGGTTCCAGCATCCACACCACCACCTAGTCGGACCATGCCCCCGTTAGCATTACCATCTCGGATGACTCCTACCATTCAGATTCTTTTATATGGAGAGTAAACAATTACCTCCTTACTTCACCACAATTCTCCGGTCAACTCAAGAAAAGTTTAGAAGAATACTTTCTGATTAATCAATCCTCAGTTTCCGACCCGGGGGTGGTGTGGAATGCTCACAAAGCGGTCATGAGAGGTGTGTTCCTCCAATTGGGGGCGAAAGCCAAAAAACAAAGAACCCAGAGGTTAGATACACTCACGCAGGACATTGCCTCCGCTGAATCCCTAAACAAAACCAACCCCTCCCAAGCAATCCAAGCTAAAATATTTACATTACGTAACGAACTTCGATCACTGTTACTGGAAAGACAGGTAAAAACGTACAAATTACTTAAGGCCACATCCTACAGTACCAGTAATAAAGCGGGTAAAATAATGTCACTAAAAATCAAAGGACATAGGGATAAAACGAAAATCCCGTATCTTTACCATCCACACTCAAACGAAAAGCTACTTAAACCTAAATCCATAGCTGATGCATTTAGCACTTACTACCAAGACCTTTACAACCTTAGCGAAGACTCAAGCAGCACCCAACCTACCCCTGAATTAATTCAATCATTTCTAAAAAACTTGTCCCTCCCGACTGTGTCTCCAGAACAACTCTCAGAATTAAATCTGCCCTTTTCGATCACTGAGATCATAGCAGTGATAAACAAACTTCCTTGTGCCAAATCCCCAGGCCCGGACGGCTTCACGGGGGAATATTACAAACAATTCAAAGACATACTAGCGCCTGCTCTATCCCAAACACTCAATCTAGCAGCCAAGTCCGCATCCTTTCCAAAAGAAATGCTTACTGCCATGATAGTGACCTTGCCCAAACCAGGGAAAGAACCTACATCTCCTAAGAACTTCCGTCCCATCTCATTACTAAATATTGACTTAAAAATCTACGCAAAAATGATAGCCAATAGACTTGAAGACATCCTACCCTCCTTAATCTCCTTAGATCAATCTGGATTCACCAAGGGCCGCCAAACGTCAGACGCCACAAGACGATTACTTAATATCATACACCACGCAGAATCCTCTAAACTCCCTGCCATTCTCCTATCCCTTGACGCCGAAAAGGCCTTTGACAGGGTCCATTGGGGTTACTTAGCAGCGGTACTAACCAAATTTGGAATTATTGGCCCAATACAAGATGCTATACTGGCTCTATATTCTTCTCCCTCGGCCAGAGTATTCTCTGCGGATGTACTATCAGCACCCTTTCAAATCTCTAATGGCACAAGACAGGGCTGCCCACTCTCACCCATCATTTTTAATCTAATTATGGAACCTCTTGCCGAAAGAATTCGAACGAATACTGAAATTACTGGCATTCCCCTCGCTGGAATGGTCCACAAAATTAACCTATTTGCGGACGACGTGATCCTTATGGTAACTAACCCTGAACGATCCCTCCCGGTCATCCAAAAGACACTCGCCTGGTTTAGCGCTGTGTCGTATTATAAGGTAAACGAATCCAAATCATATATCTTGGATTTAGGTCTAGACCCTTCCGTTAGCACCCGTATCAAATCATCCTTCCCTTTCACCTGGGCAGAAAAGAGCATAACATACTTAGGTATCCAGTTGACCCAAACTACAAAATCTCTATTTGCTGCCAATTATCTACCACTCCGAACCAAACTACAATCAGACCTCACCAAATTAGCGACCCTTGAATTCTCTTGGACAGGGCACCTAGCGGCGTTCAAAATGCTACACCTTCCTCAAATTCTTTATTTATTCCGCACCTTACCCATCCCGCTTCCCCTTAGCTATTTTAGATGTCTCCAATCACTACTATCCAAATATGTCTGGCAAGGTAAGCGTGCCAGATGCAGACATTCCCAACTAATCAAACACCGCCTAGCTGGAGGCACAGGCTACATTGACTTCCAGGACTACTACATGGCCTCTATCCTGACACAATCCAAAGCATGGTCCCCACTATCTCCTAGCTCTTCCCTATGAGGGAAAATGGAAGCTTCTCTGATTCCAGGAGGCAACTTATCCTTGTGGCTATTCGCCACATGCTTAGGGGCCAAAACCCCTAACAAAATCTCTCTGCCCATGGTAGCAACAATTAAAACCTGGATAAGATTCACCCAATCAGTAAAATCGCACTCCACAGGGGTAACAGTTCATATCCCTATAGAAACCCTACATCTACTGATGCAATCGACATCCTACGAGTGCTGGAAGTCCAAAGGTATAACTTCTTTAACAGATCTTATCGACGGCGAAACCATAAAATCATTTCCGACGTTACAAACAGAATTCCGCCTCCCAAACTCCGATATCTTCTTGTATCTGCGCACCAAACACTGCCTCGCGTCACTTAAATCATGGGAATGTACGCTGCCCCGTGCAGTATGGCTTTTCTACAAATCCGCCACGGTACGTACCAAAGGTATCTCCCTCTTTTACAAATTACTCCAACATAAAACTACTTTTATTAAAACAGCGGCACTACTACACTGGGAAAGAATTCTGGACCGCACATTTACGTTGGAACAATGGGAGATAGCTTGCCAATCCACCTATGAAGCCACATGTTGTGCCTCCCTATGGGAATTAGCATACAAACTGAACTACGGTTGGTATTTGACCCCTGACAAACTCTCTAAATTCGACTCGAACAATGATGGAACATGTTGGCGAAAATGTGGTCACTATGGGAACTTAATGCATATCTTTTGGAGCTGCCCCAAACTCCAGGGCTTCTGGCACTCAGTATTCAACCTCATCTATGTAGTTACCAAACAATCTGTACCAGAATCTCCCCATTTAGGCCTCTTATCCTTGACTATTGATCAATTCCCTAACCCGACAAGAAATGTCATAATTCATATACTGTTAGCGGCGAGGTTAACTATAGCTCGAAAATGGAAGAACATTGATCCTCCCACGCTACTGGAGGTAGTTCAAACTACCCAGTCGCATTACTCACATGAAACTATACTAGCAATTAAACAAGGTCCTAAAAGTAAACTTTTTTCCAGATGGCAACAGTGGAGAGACTGGGTCAGCTCCTCTGACCTAACTTCTCTCTTTAAATCCTAAATCTTTGAAGTGACTTTCGAAAGCAAACATAAGCAGAGAGGCGGGTGACCTCGCTCGGGCACAGCATAGATCCCTTAGGGGGTGCCCGGGCGAACATCCTCCTTCTCTCAGGTAATGGCCAATTTTCACCGCTTTCCTGACCCAGTCTACCACTGTCCTAGATACCAGCTAGCTCATCAACACTTCTTTGTATCTCAGGGGTGATACTCACCCCACTGTGTGTGTCCCAGGTTATTATTACTATCCTAGTTAACGGACTAGAAAACTCCTGTTATGTCTCAATAGCGTTTTCTCAACAATGAAGATGTTCTATGTTCTTGTTTTTTATTTTTTCCTCTCTTATGTTATCTCTCGTTTATCTATGTTCAACAGTTCTATTTCTTAAGAACAAACGAAACATATTACTCATTGTATAACTTCATTTGGACTATATGGTTACCAGATTCTATGGATATATCGCTTATGATGTTGTGACTTATCACATGTGCTACCGTTTGGTTAAACATGAATGTATATCCACTGTCACCTACTCATTGTATTATGGAAAACTGAATAAAATCTTTTGAGAAAAAAAAAAAAAAAAAAAAGAACATGTCTCCTAGTGCCTGTGCTTTCTAAAAAAAAGCAGATTTCTACCTGATTTCACAGCGCCTCCCTGCTCCTTGGTGGTTACTGTTTTTTATGCATAGTTTCAAAATGTGCACTAAGCACATGCAGTAAACATGCTGACCCATACATAGGACGGCTATTAATATCTACACTGGATGATTTCAAACTATTATATGTAGTAAAAGCAATCTTTTTTTCAGGTTATACTTGTTATACTTATACTTGTTCTGCTACAAGATATATGGCTTTTGTTTCTTGCAGCTTTCTAATTTCTTCAATAAAAAAGGAAATAAAATAAAAAAAATAGAGAGAGATACAAATAGAAAAATAGAAATATCTATTAGACAATATGAACAGTAAACTTACTGGTTCAGAATATGATCACTATGCTTCTGCAGAAATTTCCCCAGTGAAGTACAACATGTTCATGATTATATCTGAATGGTCATTTTGTATGTCACTTTTATTTTGTAGAGCTCTTTTCTGCCTTCTAAACTTCTAAAGATAATTCACATCATTTCTTGTGATTTGACAGTAATTACATACTATATGTCAGTGTTAATGAGGACATATTATTAAAGGCAATTGAATATAGTATTTCTATAGATTGGTAGCACCTTCTTAATATCAAGACAAATGTAGAACTGCTGAGTGAATTGTATATGATGATTGGTCCAGAACTGCTCAGATTTGCATGTTAACAATGTACAATGACTATGTATAACCTGTCATTTGTTACAACAAGTATTCAGCTGCACCTTTTTATTATTCACCTTCAAATGTATCTAGCGGAAAAGAAAGAATTAGCACTAATCCAGAAATATAATACCTGTGGCATTATGCACAAAAAGGTATAGTCATACCAGTTATTTGGTAAGTCTGAAATTCAGCAGGTGTTTAATAACTGGTTCTGTTTTAGCGGATTCTGACAAAAGCATTTCGTATTTTCAATAAATCTAGTGGCACTAAACACATATAAGTAATATAGTAATTTCCTACCATTCCGCCTCCAAAATTAAAGAAATAATCTCAAGATTAAGGTATTTTTTAGAAAGGAAGATAAACAATGGAAAAGTAAACCCTGGATGTCTTGACATCTGATTCAAAACTAGTCCCCTATAAAGGTGCACATAAGAACAGACGTACGGACAGATGATATCCAAAACACTGTGTAGTAAAAAGTAATTGACTAAAAGAGACTCAACATATCAGTCTATTGCCATTAATGGGAGGATTTTTCAATTGATAAAATTATTTATTTTTGAACGATCTAGCACATAAGTAGTGGATGCAAGGTCTAAGGGACAATTTATGTATACTGGTAAAGATCTGGTAGTAGGACAAAAGAAAAATAATAGTTTAAAAAATAACCCGTTCACAAGGCATACAGTTATAAGTGAATTGCCATGTGGATCATAATGCGGTAATGGTCTTTTTTATTTTTTTTTTATTAATAACCTAGTGGATAAAATAGTAAATAGTTTTTTTTTTTTATATACTACATGGCCTTTTACATATTTTCATTATGGTGTTTTAACGCATGCATATCAAGCTTTATGTAAACAAAATAAATCTTAGTTCCACCCTTCACTCTCTCATCACCCAGCACCCCTTTTTTTTGATAGGTATTCCAAACAGAACTTTCAGCACCAGTGCTGCCTCATCAGGGCCCATCAATGCCGCCTCATTATTGCAGCCCATCAGTGCACATCAGTACAGCCTCTTCAGTGCACATAAATGAAGTAGGAAAATTACTTATTTACAAAATTTTATAACAGAAACTATAACAGAAAATAAGTAAAATAGTTTTCTTATTTTTTTTGTTTTTTATTCATATGCCATGTAAACACGATCAGAGTTTAAGCCAGCAAACGACAGATGAGAGATTTTCATCAGAAAATGCGACTGTGTATATGCTGCATTGGAATTTAGCCGGCCGGATTCGCACCAGCAAAAATTTGAGAGCATGTTCTCAATTTTTGCGACGGAAAAACTTTCTTTTAAAAAATACTGATCGTGTGTATGCAATTCCAATGCGCAAAAATTGGAATTTGGTTTGACCGTGTGTATAGAAGAAAGCTTGAGCGAAATCAGAGCTTTTTCCGACCAAAATTCCGATCGTGTGTAAAAGTAACCTAAATTGAAGTGGTTAACCACTTCAATACCAGGCACTTTTGCCCCTTCCTGCCCAGGAAAAGTTTCAGCTTTCATCGCTGTTGCACTTTGAATGACAATTGCACGGTCATGCAACACTGTACCCAAACACATTTTTTTATCATTTTCTTCCCACAAATAATGATTTCTTTTGGTGGTATTTGATCACCTCTGGGGTTTTTATTTTTTACTAAACAAACTAAAAAAGGGCAACATTTTTAAAAAATAAGTATTTCTTACTTTCTGTCATAAAATGGTTTCTCCTTCACTGATGGGCACTGATGAGGCAGCACTGATGGGCACTAATGAGGTGGTGCTGATGGGCACTGATGATTTGGCACTGACGGGCACTGATGAGGAGGCACTGATATGTATAATTTATGGGCACTGATAGATGGCACTGATATGCAGCACTGATGGGCACTGACAGGTGGCACTGATGGGCACTGGCAGGTGGCACTGATGGGCGCTGATAGGCACTTATAGACACCAATAGATGACACAAATTGGCAGCACTGATGATGAGGTGTTACTGATGGGCACTTGGCACTGTGATGGGCACTGATTGGCACTGTGGTTGGCTCTGATTGGTACTTTGATTTGCACTGACAGACTTTGGTGATGGGGCACTGACTGGCAGTTGATGGGCACTGATTGGCAGCTGATGGGCACATCTGATGGGGGCTGTGCTGATAATCAACGTGCTGATTATCAGCACGACCCCCCTCTGACAGGGAGAGCCACTGATAGGCTCTCCCTATCAGCGCAAACTGAGGAATGCTGTTTTTTTCCTGATTGGTCACAGCTGATCACATGGTAAGAAGCCTCTACGATCAGAGATGCAGTGTGTCAGGCTGACGCCCTGTGGGTGCACTTCGTCTTGTTATCCTGCTGGATGTCATATGATGCCCAGTCTGGATAACAGAACCACCGCTCGGCCGTCAATCTGCTATAGGCCGGGCGGGAAGTAGTTATACATTTGTTTTTTATGGGTATGGGGAGCATGTCATCTCCTCCCATGATATAGTGCTTGGGGTTAAATGTTCAATTGCATGGCTCGAACATTGCCACACAAGGGAGAGGCCAATGTCAACAACCCTGTGTACATGGGCTTTCACAGGTAGGGGCAAGGGGGGTCAAGTGCCGCCCTTGGAATCAGGGATCAGATCCTAAATTTAGCACAGTTGCATAGCTATTGTGGTGTGGGCAGCCCGCACCTGGGTGCCACCTGCCAGTGGGGTGACACCATCGAGGTGCAGTCAAGCTCCCTCATCAGTGTAATGTGACTTCGGCTCTTTTCTCTGCTCAGTCCAGCAGAGAACTTGGCAGCGCTGTGACAGGAGAAAGGCGAGGTGTGGGCTATCAGAGGTTTCCCCACTCGCCCCCCCTTCTCCTGTCTTTCTACAGGGAGGAGGCTACAGCTCGATCAAGAGAGAGATTGAGAGACTTCAGCCTGGAAAAAAAGCTGAGGGAGAGAGTGGTAAAGGACAAATAATGAGGGGTGTGCTGGGCGGAAGCCAGAGAGAGAGAGCCACACTGCCCAGCACCACCAGAGAGAGAGCCACACTGCCCAGCACCACCAGAGAGAGCCATGCTGCCCAGCACCACCAGAGAGCCACGCTACCTAGCACCACCAGAGAGAGCCACGCTGCCCAGTGCCACCAGAGAAAGACTGAGCCACTACCAGAGTACAGACATGATACACTACTGACCAGAGTCACCCCTGGGGAACCCAGAGTTAGCAATCGTCCAGCCGGAGGGATCACTGTTATCATTTCACGGGGTCTGGTAAGAGGGCCTGTTGGCCATTATCTATTACTTATCCTAGGGATTGTACTATGTCTGCAGTCTCTGACCATGATAATGTGATAACGACATTGTCGAAAAGGGGCGGTGCATGGGTGACCCTAAAATGATCCCCCCCCCCCGAAAAAAGTTCTGTGGACACCCATGCCTGTGTAATCTCTGATGCCAACTGGCACATAGTTTGGATCCCAGCTCTAACAGTGTAATGGCTTGGTAAGGAAGTGTGGCAAAGGTACATACATTATAAGTGGGCCAGGGGTTAGAAAAGCAAGAAACTTTGGGGTTGATTTACAAAAACTGTAGCATGCAAAATCTGGTGCATCTCTGCATCAAACCCAATCAGCTTCCAGGTTTTATTGTCAAAGCAGAAGTTAGAAGCTGATTGGCTACTATGCACAGCTGTACCATATTCTGAGTGCTCCAGTTTTAGCAAATCAACCCCTTTGTTACTTTGGCCTGCAAAAGGAATGTGACAGAGTCTCTTTGAAGTGATATCAATTTCTTACAACTAAATCCCCATACACACTATCAGATTTCCTGCTGATTTTTTTCCTTCAGATTTACCAAAACCATATAATATGAGGTCAAAGCTTAGGAGTTTCAATTTGTATGCAATCAGGCAGGCCCTTGCACTACATGGTTTTGGTAAATCTGAAGACCAAAATCAGCAGAAAATCTGATGTGTGTATGGGGCTTTATGGTAATTTTAAATACAATTTTTTTTAGTATAGTGTGGGAATATATTGATCCAAATAGTAGAACCAACTGGGTATAAGACCCCTTTCACACCAAAGCATTTTTCAGGCACCTTCAAGTGTCTAAAAAATGGCGACTCTGCAGAAAACCCGAGACGATGCGCTGTCAGGACGCTAACAAAAACTCCTGTAAGCAACATCTTTGGATCGGGGAAGGAGCGGTGTATACACCGCTCCTGCACTGCTCCTGCCTATTGAAATTAATGGGCAGCTCCACCGAACCGCCAGCAAAGTGCCACTACAGCGGTGCTTTGCAGGTTGTTTTAACCCTTTTTCAGTCGCTAGTGGGGGTTAAAATTGCCCCACTAGCGACCGAAAACCTCTACAAAAACTATGGTAAAACGCCGCCATTTTTAGCCGCTAACAGCGCCGACTCCCCAGTGTGAAAGCAGCCTAAGGAAGAAATGTTTCACCTTTGAAGCTAAATTGGACACTGGTACATTGGGGATTTTCTTTTCAAAATTTGCCAGAGGAATAATTTGATAAAAGCATTCATTTTTGTAACGATATCACGTCTGAGCCAGGATATATTATAACTAGTTGCCATTTTGTGTGGAACGCAGCCATGACAGTTTGGCTGACCTTAGAATAATCTGAAACCCCCCCTCCCTGTCTTAGGAATTCCAAAGCTTGTAACATCTTCAAAGGGAAAGAAAGGTTATCTTAGCAGAGAAAACAGAGCCAGGATAGGACAATAAACGAGGCTCAAGTTGCCTGGCAAGATATTCCGGCCTGTCGTAAAACTGTCACTTTCTCCATTCAGAGAACAAACAGATACCCGTCGTAAATACTTCCAACCACAGACTGCAGAAAGATTAGTAAAGTGTTGAAACTTTAACATTTTTTATAACTTTCAAAGCCATCATAGCACAGCCAAAATATGGATATATTTGGTTTCCTCTGATAATTTCTAACATTTCAAGTCCAAACACCCCTATGTCAGGTCATATGGGAAGCCACTGGGACCCCTTACTGCTCCTAGGTAACCCTGAAATGGGAAACCTGTCATGTGTGGACTTGTTTTGAAGCAAATATCATGCTGATCACTAAAATGGATATCTGCAGTCTATAAACAATAGAGAGGCAGAGATATGAATATGTATCATAAAGTGTACCTGGGACAGGGTCATGAGTGTAGACACCTCCCAGCAACCAACCCCTAAACAAGATGACCAGACGATTGGTCACTGGTCGCTGTCAACACCCCTTTTGATTTGACAGAAAAGAGGAGAGGCCAAGGCAATGGTGAGTTCTCCTTTTACCATCCAAGCAGGAACATCTGCCAAGTTTGAGAACCGATTACCTTTGCTCATCGATTGAACTCTGATCAACTCTCGGACATTAATTGCAAGTATTCTTCCTTCTCAATTCTACCTTATTTCTTTGTGGCTGTATATTGTCTTTATTTTTTGAAACATCCTTTTTCTGTAAATGTTTTATTCGCACCAACCTTGACCTTTTCATAATAAATCCTTATGTTGAAAAGTGTTAACCTTGTCTTTAAAGCTCTTGATGCAACTATAAACGAACCTGTCTCTTAAAAGGGCGCTACTGTGATAGAGTAAGGCGCTGAGCAGACCTGTCTGTGGTGGCAGTGTGTGTTGCAGGCGCTTATTCTAATTGGTATTGCTAAAATTACGAGTCCCCCCGGCTCTGTCTTTAAACGGGGGTGGTGGCAGTTAAAGGGTTAATTGTGTAATTAGCCCAGTGACAATCGCTCTCAGGCTGCCTGCACCTAGATTGTGGTCCCGCAAGCTGGAAAATCTTTGTGCTGGGTGCAGCTGAGTGTGGCATTGTTACATAAGTGATAACGGGGTGTGAGGTTGGCCAGTCCTTTGTCGCCAGTTAGCGAGGAGGGCAGGAATCTGACACCCGCGTTCGTCACATATTGGCTGGCAGGGTAGCGGAATAGTTTCGCATTAAGAGCATTCAGTGCATTGTTAGGAATTAGCTCTGCACTGAAGGATTGTAACCTTTGTGGAAACAGTCCTTAGAGACAAGCTGGTGCACACTATTTTTTTTTGTTTTTTGTTTTTTAAAAAGAGATATACAGCAACAGCTCCTTTCTACACCTTCTTCCTATCTCTGCTTTCTGTTCTATCTTTTCTGCTTGCAACATGTCTGGGGTATCAGCATATAAAAAGATGAGCAAAAATGATCTGACTGCTGAGTGCACAGAAAGAGGAATTGATGTCGGTGGCAAAAACCGTGATGGCTTGATACATGCCCTACATGAGTTTGATATCCGTGCAGACCAGAACCTGGGGGAAACTGGACCAGAAAGGGTTTCCGCTACTCCAGAGCCCAGTGGTTCAGAGGCGGCCTCACCAGATGGGCATGCAGAGACTGACACTGGACTACCACGGATTGTTACCTCCAAGCCATCGCCGGAGCAGGCCAGCATCAGATTGCCTGGAACCAGAATAGACTGTCCTCAAATGCAGGAAACACTACAAAACCTCAGGGAGATGGATCCTGTGGCATACCTGCAGTTTCTCGAGCGCCAGGCTGAGAGAGAGGAACGCAGGGCTGAGAGAGAGGCTGCGGAACGCCGGGCTGAGAGAGAGGCTGATCGTCGGCACGATTTGGAGATGGCTAGGCTCCAGCAGCAGCGACAGGTTCAGAACCTCGGATCCCTAGAGCACAGGGATGACTCTCTGCCAGTGACCCCAGCAGCCAAATTTCCAGTTATGGAAAAGGACAGTGACATTGACGTGTATCTACTGTCGTTTGAAAAAACTTGCCGTCAGTACCATCTGCCCCCAGCACAATGGGCCCGGTACCTGACACCAGGGCTACGAGGCAAGGCCCTGGATGCTTATGTAGAACTGTCAGAAGAGCAAGGAGGTGATTATGAGGCCCTAAAGGCTGCAATCATCCAAAAGTTTCAGCTAACCCCGGAAGTGTACCGGAAGCGTTTTAGGTCCTTGCAAAAGGGGCCTGGGGACTCATACCTAGATGTGGTAAGTCGCTTACGCACCACATTCCGGCAGTGGACTAAAGGCTTGAAAGCCGATTCTTTTGAGTCCTTGGAAGATCTTATGATTGAAGATCAACTTTTGCACATCTGTCCTACAGACGTCAGACAGTTTGTGCTGGAGCGAAAGCCAACCTCTGCCAAAGCAGCAGCAGAACTGGCAGATACCTATATCCACTCTCGGTTATCTGACCATCGCAAGGCTCCTCCAAATGGCTGGAAAGGAGGGAAATCACACATGGCAACCCCTCCTCTACCTACCAACCAAGTTCCTCAGCGGCCGGAACCTGCAGCTCCTGGAGCCAAAGCCTTTGTGACTGACAACCGCAAATGCTATAACTGTGGGAAAGGCGGACATCTCCGGACACAGTGCCCTGAGCAGAAGAAGACGACAACCCCTGGCCATCCGGCCAGCAACCCTTCTGCTGTGCTGCTCGTCGGTGGAAAACCTCCAGGAACCAATGCCAACTTGCAGCCAGTCATTGTAGGCCAACGAACTGTAACAGGCTTTCGTGACACTGGAGCCGAAGTCACTTTGGTCAGACCAGAGGTGATAGAAAAAACAGACATCATCCCAGAGAAGTACCTTACCCTGACCGGAGTTGGGGGAACCTGTTCCCATGTACCTCGTGCCTATGTTTTCCTGGATTGGGGTGCCGGAAGTGGGATGAGAGAGGTGGGTGTCTCGGAGGAGATCCCCACTGCTGTGTTGTTGGGCTCTGATTTAGGTACCCTTGTTTCTTACTATGCCCCTGCTAAGAGCACCCAGGATGCTCCCACGGAACCTTCTGGACCTACCAAGGTACTGTTTACAGATGTTGGGGTAATATCTGGGCAACCTGTGGATGGACAGAGGGAGGGGGAGGGTGGGGTTGAAGTGCAAGGTCCTCCTTCAGAGACAGGAGAGGAGACCCCCTTGCTAGTGAAGGTACCTGATGTATGTTCCAATGTTGCTGAACTGATAAAGGTTAAATGTGATGATGATGACAATGATGATGATAATGATGATGATGATGATGCATTGCCAGTATTGGTGGTCACTCGCAGTGCTGCAAAGGCAGCCGAGGTGCAGGCACTGATCGCAGAACAGCAGGAGGAGGTCTCGGGGCCCTCTCCCTGTTCTGACCCAGTGGACTCCACCTCTGTTGAGCCTCAGCAGCCGTCCTCGTTTGCCACAGGACTGCTGGCTGAGAGTTGTGGTCCCGCCTTTGAAACAGAACTGCGGACAGACCAAACACTAGCACAGCTCAGAAGTCTAGCTGATCGCCCCCCTGCAGAGAATGACAAACAAAAGGTCTACTGGGACAAAGGGAAACTGTATAGAGAAAATTTGCCTGCAGAGGGGAATGAGGCTGACATAGGTGACAGACAGCTAGTGGTACCCAGTCAATTTAGGGGACAGCTGCTAAAAGTGGCCCATGAGATTCCCCTTGCAGGGCACTTGGGGATCACTAAGACCCGAGGGCGGTTGGTACATAACTTTTATTGGCCCAGGATGCTTGCTGACATAGCTGACTACTGTCGGTCCTGTGTTACCTGCCAGCGAGTTGGCATGGTAGGGGATGTCCACAGGGCTCCACTAAAACCTTTGCCTGTGATTGACGAACCTTTTAAGAGGGTGGCAGTGGATATCGTTGGGCCTTTGGCCATCCCGAGCAGTTCAGGCAAATGTTATATCCTTACAGTTGTCGACTATGCCACGCGTTATCCAGAGGCAGTGGCTCTCTCCTGCCTCCGGACAGACAAGGTCGCTGATGCTCTGCTGGGAATCTTCACAAGAGTGGAATTCCCAGCCGAGTTCCTTAGCGATCAAGGCCCTCAGTTTGTGTCTGTCTTGATGCAAGCTCTCTGTCAGAAAATACAGATGATGCATATCATGGCCAGTCCTTATCACCCACAAACCAACGGCTTGTGCGAGAGCTTCAATGGCCCTTTAAAACAAATGTTGCGCACCTTTGTGCACTCTCAGGGCAAGGACTGGAAACGATATCCGCCTCGTCTGCTGTTTGCTTACAGAGAGGTGCCTCCGGAGTCCACAGGCTTTTCGCCATTTGAACTTCTGTGCGGACGGAGGGTAAGAGGGCCCCTGAATCTAATCTGTGAGAACTGGGAGGGCAAGATTGCCGACCCAGAGGTCTCTGGTGTCGATTACGTCCTAACGTTCAGGGATAAAATGGAGACGCTGCTGGAAATTGTGCGGGAAAAACACCTGGTGCACCTGTCACAGGTCCTGGACCAACTGACAGCTGCCAATCTGACCGTCAAACCCAATAAGTGTCAGATTGCCATGACCGATGTGCAGTACTTGGGACACCGGGTAGGGGGAGGCACCCTGAAACCCGAGACAGGGAAGGTTGATGCCATCCTGGCATGGCCTACCCCCCAAACCAAAAAGCAGGTTATGTCTTTCTTGGGGACCGCTGGCTACTATAGGAAGTTTGTATGTAACTATAGTAGCCTGGCTAAACCTCTGACTGACCTAACCAAAAAGAAACTGCCCAAGGTGGTGTCTTGGACACCAGAATGTGAGAAGGCATTTCAGGCCTTGAAGGAGGCGCTGGCCCGCGCTCCTGTGCTACAGGCTCCAGACTTCACCCGCCGTTTCCTAGTGCAGACTGATGCTTCTGCCTATGGATTGGGTGCAGTCCTGAGCCAGGTGGATGATGCCGGAGAGGAGCATCCCATCCTCTACCTGAGCCGAAAGCTGCTTTCCAGGGAAGTAGCATACGCCACAATTGAAAAGGAGTGTCTTGCGATCGCGTGGGCTCTCCAGAAGTTACAAACGTACCTTTATGGACGGCACTTCACTGTGATCACAGATCACAATCCCTTGAGCTGGCTAAATCGTGTGGCTGGGGAGAATGGCAAACTACTTCGGTGGAGCTTAATTCTACAGCAATACGATTTCACCATCCAGCATAAGAAAGGCAGCACCCATGGCAATGCTGATGGGCTGTCGCAACAAGCTGAGCCTGCCAGGGTCGGTTGCGTCAGGAGGGAATTGTAGTTCCCTCCCATGCAACCACCGAAGGAGGGAGGTGTAACGATATCACGTCTGAGCCAGGATATATTATAACTAGTTGCCATTTTGTGTGGAACGCAGCCATGACAGTTTGGCTGACCTTAGAATAATCTGAAACCCCCCCTCCCTGTTTTAGGAATTCCAAAGCTTGTAACATCTTCAAAGGGAAAGAAAGGTTATCTTAGCAGAGAAAACAGAGCCAGGATAGGACAATAAACGAGGCTCAAGTTGCCTGGCAAGATATTCCGACCTGTCGTAAAACTGTCACTTTCTCCATTCAGAGAACAAACAGATACCCGTCGTAAATACTTCCAACCACAGACTGCAGAAAGATTAGTAAAGTGTTGAAACTTTAACATTTTTTATAACTTTCAAAGCCATCATAGCACAGCCATAATATGGATATATTTGGTTTCCTCTGATAATTTCTAACATTTCAAGTCCAAACACCCCTATGTCAGGTCATATGGGAAGCCACTGGGACCCCTTAGGCCGCGTACACACGCGGGGACTGTTCGCTCAACTTTGTCCGCTGAACAGTGTTTCGGCGGACAGTCCGCTCGTGTGTGGACTTTCAGCGGACAGTTTCAGCGAACAGTCTGCTGAACAAAGTTTTTCGGAATTTCCGAAAAACTGTCCGCTGAAACTTTGTTTGAGCGGACAGTCCGCTCGTGTGTAGGCTTGTTCGTCAAACTAAGTTCCGCGCATACTCAGAAAGAATTTACAGGGCGGAAGCGCTCGGTCTTGTAAAACTAGTGTTCGTATTGAAGCTAGCATATTCGTCATGCTGCTAATTTTGTGGTTTTTTAATATAGCCCGTTCTTTTCTTCTTCGTAATGCAAGAAAAGTGAAGTAGCTTTGCTGCTTATATTCACACAGTTATACTACATGTTTTTATTCATCCTCATCCTATGATTAATCTTCCAATTATAGAAAAAATATATTCCAAATTAAAAAACAAAACAAAAAAAAACCCTCTAAAAAAAAAAAAGATTAAAAAAAAAATTTGATATATCTATGTCTATCTTAAAAAAAATATATATAAACTAAAAAAAAAAAACCAAAAATTTATATATATATTTTTATTTCTGAAAAAAAAAAATATAGAATTTATCTATTACTATATATTTTTGGAACTACTATTGTCATATTTTTTTTTATTTTTTTTTTGTGGGGGGTTTGAGACAAGATGGACTTTTTTTTTTTTTTGGCCAAGCAGGACTATGCATGTAGAGATAGATAGATAGATAGATAGATAGATAGATAGATAGATAGATAGATAGATAGATAGATAGATAGATACCTAAACCAGCATTTTAGCTTACACATGATTGCATGTTCAAAATCAGCAGAGCTTCCCCTCATTTCAAATGTTAAGCCTCAAATTTACAGCGACTGCACTTCCAAGTGCACTTGCAGTGCTTTAAAAATTGCACTTGAAGTTAGCATATTTACATGAACGTGTGTTTTGTAAATAACCCCCAGAGTCTTTTGACATGTATCTGCCTACTCACAAATAAACTTTGTTTTTTAAGCCCAAATTATACAAAAATATTTAAAAAAAAATAAAATAAAAAAAACATACAAGATTTTTTGGAAATAATAAATTTTTATTTTTCCTCAGAACAAAAATAAATCAAGAGGGAGGCAACACTGGAGACAATTTTGACGTTTGTGAAGCCTTTTGTCCCCCAGGCACACATCAAGTAAGTGGACACCAAAATTCCGAACCTGCGTAGCATGTACATAGGGAGCACAACCAGGTCCTAGAATCCCAAAGACCAGGAACAGCAGCAGATGAGATCTATGTCCCCAGACTGTGGTACTACAACAGCCTGCGTCTTCTTTCAGAGCAGACTGAAGCCAGGCAGTCCCTTGCAACTCTTCCGTCTAGCCTTCCCTCCACGCGTCGCTGGAGGCTGTGCCTCTGGTAGTGGAGTTGTGGTAGGAGGAGGAGGAGGAGGAGGAGGAGGAGGAGTAGGGTCTGTGTTGTAAAGCTTAGTGGTGGGTGTGAGCTCACCCTTCAGACCCCGTTGGATGGCATCAAAAAAGATTGCTTCACACAAGTTTCGCTGTGGTTTGTCCATTTCTTGTAGCTTACTAGCCAGATAAGTGGCATAGGCCTCCTCCGGATTGGGGGGTTTTGACAAAATTTGTGTGGCTTGGCGTATAAGCACCAAGGACTCCTCCTCTGTACGGGTCATCCTCCTGGGCCTTTTGCTGGCTAGGCGGAGGGGAGGGACCTGGCTTTCAGTCCGACTCCTGCTGGGCCCAGCTAGCTCTTGTGTGTGGCTGGTCCAGGCCTCCTCCTCCATACCACTGGTCCCGGCCTCCTCCTGGGTGAGCTCATCCTGTGTAAAAAAACAAAGAAATCAATAAATAAAATATGTCTATATTTTGAAATCATCAATCACTAACAATTTTACAGCTCTCACTTGCAAATACATTTGTCTTGAAATACAAAAGGCTATCATTTTGACACCATCATTTTTCCATCAGTTCACCAAGATTTGAGCCACATTTGTGTAAACTACTGTATCCTTCTATCTAATTTAATTTGTGATGAAATCCTAGATTTGGAAGCAATTCAAACATTGAACTTTACAGCATTAATATTTGAGCAATCCAAACTTTAGAAACTAAAATATACCTGGCTCCAGCTGGGCGCATCAACTTCGTCCAGCAAGGAAGGGTCTGGATCTTCCAGGGATGGCTCACCTGAGGCGGAGGGAAGGGTGGAGGGACGGGTAGACGGAAGAGTCGAAAGTGACGGCCTGGCTTCTGACGTGTCATCCAGAAAACGCAGCCTGTCATAATACCACAGCTTAGGTACATAGACCTGACCTGCTGCTGCTCCTGATGTTTGGGACTGTAGGATCTTTCTTTGCTCCCGCCTATACACGCTACGCAGGTTCTTAATGTTGGCGTTCACAAAGTCAGTGTCTGCCTGGGGGACTCGGGTTTTCACAAACGCCAAAACTGTCTCCAGTGTCTTCTTCCGGGCAGCACGGCTTGAATATTGGGGGTGTTTTGTATCCCAAAGATTGCTGTGCGACTCCACTAAATCGAGAAACGTTGAGAGGAAGGCCTCCTCCTTAAAGGGGTCTGCAGTATACCTTTGCATTTTCTGAAAAAACAAAAAAAACAAAAAAACAAAAACAAAAAAAAAAAACAAAAAAAAATAAAAAAAAATAAAAAATAAAATAAAAAAATAAAGTCAGACCAAATGCACACTATATTGTGACAATGTAATGTAGGCGAGACACACACTACTACACACGCTACCCCCCACACACACACTACCCCCCCCCCACACACACACACACACACACACACACACACACACACACACACACACACACACACACACACACACACACACACACACACACTACTGCCCCATACACATACACACACACATACACACACACTACCCCCACCCCCCCCCCCCCCCCCCTATACACCCACCTCCACCCCCACACTACCACACAAAACACCAACCCCACTCAACCACCAACCCACATAAAAATCAATTAAACATCAATAAGAATAAAATTCAATATGCTCATCCCTAACGCAGGCTTTAACCACTTGCTTACTGGGCACTTAAACCCCCCTCAGTCCCAGACCAATTTTCAGCTTTCAGTGCTCTCACATTTTGAATGACAATTACTCAGTCATGCAACACTGTAACCAAATGATTTTTTTGTCCTTTTCTTCATACCAATAGAGCTTTCTTTTGGTGGTATTTGATCACCTCTCGGTTTTTTATTTTCTGCGCTATAAATGAAAAAAGACCGAAAATTTTGAAAAAAAATGAATTTTTCTTCGTTTCTGTGACAAAATTTAGCAAATTAGCAATTTTTCTTCATAAATTTTGGCCACAATTTATACTACTACACATCTTTGGTAAAAATAACCCAAATTTTTGCATATTATATGATCTGTGTGAAATTTATAGAGTCTACAAGCTATGGTGCAAATCATAAAGATTTGCAAAAAAAGATCACATCTGATGTACTAAGGCCTATCTCCATTCTTGAGACCCTAACAAGCCAGGAAAGTACAAATGCCCCCCAAATGACCCCTTTTTGGAAAGTAGACATTCCAATGTATTTAGTAAGAGGCATGGTTAGTTATTTTAAATTGTCATTTTTTCCCATAATTCTTTGCAAAATTACGATTTTTTTTTTTTTTTCACAAAATTTTCATTGTAATAGCTTATTTCTCCCACACGGAATGTGCATACCACAAATAACACCCCAAAATACATTCTGCTACTCCTCCTGAGTATAACGATACCACATGTGTGAGACTTTTACACAGCCTGACCACATACAGAGGCCTAATTTTGAAGTAGCACCTTCAGGCATTCTAGGAGCATAAATTACACATTTCATTTCTCAACCACCTATTACAGTTTTGAAGGCCCTGGAACACCAGGGCAATGGAAACGTCCAGAAAATGACCCCATTTTGGAAAGCTAACACCCCAACGTATAATCTATGAGGCATAATGAGTCTTTTCAATGGTTCATTTTTTTCCAGAAGTTTTCGGAAAATGTGGAAAAAAATGAAAACGCATTTTTTTTTACACAAAGTTGTCCGTTTATAAGATATTTCCAACGCATAGCATTTACATAGCAAAAATAATACCCCAAAATACGTTCTACTACTCCTCCTGAGTATAACGATACCAAATGTGTGAGACTTTTACACAGCCTGACCACATACAGAGGCCTAATTTTGAAGTAGCACCTTCAGGCATTCTAGGAGCATAAATTACACATTTCATTTCTCAACCACCTATTACAGTTTTGAAGGCCCTGGAACACCAGGGCAATGGAAACGTCCAGAAAATGACCCCATTTTGGAAAGCTAACACCCCAACGTATAATCTATGAGGCATAATGAGTCTTTTCAATGGTTCATTTTTTTCCAGAAGTTTTCGGAAAATGTGGAAAAAAATGAAAACGCATTTTTTTTTACACAAAGTTGTCCGTTTATAAGATATTTCCAACGCATAGCATTTACATAGCAAAAATAACACCCCAAAATACGTTCTACTACTCCTCCTGAGTATAACGATACCACATGTGTGAGACTTTTACACAGCCTGACCAAATACAGAGGCGCAACATGCAAGAAACACCGTCGGCGTTCCAGGGACACATAGCCTGCACATACCAAGAATTACACCCCCAAATACATTATGCTGAGCAAAGGGTAAAGAAAAGATTACCTGTGGTTTTAGAAGCGCAGTTGTCCACAGGAGGATATCACTGGTCCAGGCAGCAGGCAGGGACTTGGTCAGCAACAGCGAACACAGTTTTTCAGGCAGCAGGCAGGGATACTGTCCATATTACAGTCCAGGGTTAGTGCAGAGATGTCAGCAGTGCCAAAAATATTGGTCCTGGTAGTAGGCAGGTCCTTGTGGTGTGGTCAGTGCGGCATGATGGCAGTAAGTCCTACAGGCAGCAGACAGAAGTAGAGCCTCGTTCAGGACAGAATGGGGATAGGGGTAGAGGCTTCTCCCTCCCAAATCTCTTTGAAGCCTCCGAGTCTCCAGACCCTAATCTAGGAATAAGAAAACAAAGAAAATTGTTTTCTTCTTCCAGAAAAACTATACTGGAGCCCCTCACATATGTGAGACCCCGTGTTGAATCCCACTAGTCCAGTTGCAGAATACAAGATCAGTCCAAGAGGCAGGCAAATATTGTGGTCAAACAGTCCAAGGTCAGTTCCAGATCAGGCAGAGATATATACAGAATCGTTAGACAGAAGCATGGTCGAATAACAGTCCAGGGTCAGTTCCAGATCAGGCAGCGGTATGTACAGAATCGGCAGGCATAAGAGTGGTCAAATAACAAGCCAGGGTCAGTTACAAAGCAGGCAGTGGCATAAGGGGTGTGAAGGTGTATGAAGGCAGGAACTGAGGATTATGTTTACCATACTTCACTAAAAATTTATTGAAGTATGGTAACGCCGAAAACAGTCGCCTATGCAGAGGCCTGGTTGGGAAGGACATTGTGCACAATAATAAGATGTGTCTCTTCTGACTCCTGCTTTGGTACACACCTTACATCTTTTTTGGCGTCTTTTGCCTGTTGGTGTGGGGGGAATTTTATCCGGAAAGTGGCGCTCGGAGAGTCGACTAACAACGTCTGATCTGATATTTTCTGGTGGGCCGTTTGGGAAAATAAGGGCTATGAAAACTTCCTCCTGGTAGCCAAAGAAACGTTTGGGGTTTTGGGTGGCGTTGCTGTAAATTACATATGAATTGTAAATGGCCAATTGAAAAAAATAAATTACTACTTTTTTGTACCAATGATATGTCCGTCTTGAGACCAGATATGGTTCCATCATTTGGTCGTTGAAGTCGACTCCTCCCATGAACAAATTATACTGGGAAATACATTTGGGTTTCTTTACGGGGCCATTCCTTCTGGGGATTTCTACGAAGGTATCGTTGTGGATAGAAGACAACATATACACATCCCTTCTGTCCCTCCACTTCACTGCCAGAACCTCCTTGTTTCTTAGACTTGCGGTTTCTCCTTTCCGCAGCTTCTTGTTCACCAGACTTTGAGGAAAGCCCTTCCGGTTCTTTTTTACAGTGCCACATGCTGGCGTCTTCTTCCGGTGAAGGTTGTGGAACAGGGACAGAGATGTGTAGAAGTTGTCTACATACAGGTGGTAGCCTTTATCCAGTAGGGGGTATATGAGGTCCCAAACAATTTTTCCGCTGGATCCCAAATAGTCCGGACAATTAGGGGGCTGTAGCTGGGTGTCCTTCCCTTCGTACACCTTGAAGGAATATGTGTACCCTGTGGCTCGGTCACATAATTTGTAGACCTTCACCCCATAGCGGGCCCTTTTGCTGGGCATAAATTGCTTCATCCTAAGCCTGCCACTAAATTTAATAAGGGACTCATCCACACATATGTGTTGGTCCGGGGTAAACAATTTGGGGAATATTTCAGAAAAATAATTTAGTATTGGTCGAATTTTGTAAAGGCGGTCATAATTTGGATCATTTCGTGGAAGGCATTGGGAATTGTCACTGAAATGTAAGAACCTCAGGATCATCTGATATCTGGTTCTGGGCATTACCGCGGTGAGTGGTGGAGGGGGTGGGTTGACCAGTAGGTACGTAATTGTTTTTTTTTGTTGAGTCCCATATTAAATGTGAGGCCTAAAAAAAGCTTGAACTCCTCCACCGTTAGGTCTCTCCATTCGTAGGGACGGGCATAATAGGAGGTCGGATTTTGAAAAATAAATTGTTGTGCATACAGGTTGCACTGGGCCACAATTGACGCCAACATGTCCTCCGTAAAAATTAAATTAAAAAAATCGATGGGGCTAAAATTCTCCGTGTCCACCTGGACTCCTGGCTGGGCGGTGAAAGGGGGAACATTGGCCTCTCCTGAATTAGGAGGAAGCCACAAGGGGTTCTGAAGGGCATAGGGAAGGCCAGCATGGCTCCTAACCCTTTGGGGCTGAGATGACACCCCACTGGTACTTGGCCTTTCTTGCTGGGGCACTGCGGTGCTGGTGGACGGTATTGCGGTGCTGGTGGACGGCACTGCGGTGCTGGTGGACGGCACTGCCTCACTAGAACGCCTTCGCTTGATGGGCCGGATATCTTCCTCCTCGGATTCATCAGTCAGTGTTTCACTGCTGAGGACTGGCTCATAAGTTACGTCTTCAGAATCCGAATCCGAAAAGGAATCGGAAGAGGAGAGCTCCCCGTTGCTCTCGTCGGCCGCGGAAATAATTTGGTACGCCTCCTCAGCGGAAAAGACGCGTTTAGCCATTGTAGCACTGATGGGCACTGATGAGGTGGCACAGATGGGCGCTTTTGAGGTGGCACAGATGGGCGCTTTTGAGGTGGCACAAATGGACACTGATGGGTCGGCACAGATGTGCACTGATTTATTGCACAGATGTGCAGATTTGTTGCACGGATGGGCACTGCTGAGGCGGCAGATGGGCACTGCTGAGGCGGCACAGATGGGCACTGCTGAGGCGGCACAGATGGGCACTGCTGAGGCGGCACAGATGGGCACTACTGAGGCGGCAGATGTGCACTGATTTATTGCACGGATGTGCACTGATTTATTGCACGGATGTGCACTGATGAGGTGGCAGATGGGCACTGCTGAGGCGGCAGATGGGCACTGCTGAGGCGGCAGATGGGCACTGCTGAGGCGGCAGAGATGGGCACTGCTGAGTCGGCACAGATGGGCACTGCTGAGTCGGCAGATGGGCACTGATAGGTCGGCACAGATGTGCACTGATTTATTGCACGGATGTGCACTGATAAGGCAGCAGATGGGCACAGGTGGGCACTGCTGAGGCGGCACAGATGGGCACTGCTGAGGCGGCACAGATGGGCACTGCTGAGGTGGCACAGATGGGCACTGCTTAGGCGGCACAGATGGGCACTGCTGAGGCACAGATGGGCACCGATTGGCACTGGCGGGCACTGGCGGTGCACAGATGGGCACTGGCGGGCACTGGCAGGCACTGGTGGTGCACAGATGGAGCACTGGCGGTGCACAGGTGGGCACTGGCGGTGCACAGGTGGGCACAGGTGGGCACAGGCGGGGTAGATCTGGGCACTGGCAGGGTAGATCTGGGCACTGGCAGGGTAGATCTGGGCACTGGCAGGGTTTAGAAGTATTGCTGGCACTTTTTTTTTTTACTGACAATGCAGAGAAGCTCACTCAGTTTGCTGTCTCCTCACACGCTATCGCTGTGTGAGGAGACACATTCGGCAATGGGTGATGATCTCATTTGTTTACATTTGAGATCATCACCCATTGGAGGAGGCGATCGCGCTGTAAACGGCCGCTGTGATTGGCCGTTTACAGCGATCTGTGATTGGCTGTGTCCAGCGGACACGGCCAACACAGATTTTCCCCCGATGCGCGCTCCCGGGAGCGCACGGGGAACTCTTAAAGGGGACGACGTCAATAGACGTAGTCCCGGAAATTGAGATCCGCGCTGTAGACGTCATTTTACTATAGCGCGGATCTCAAGTGGTTAAATTAAACGAAAATAAAACGATAACTATCTTACCTTCGCGTGTAGCACTCGCTGCTTCCGTTCGGACAAGCGTACGGCCTAGTGGTAACGCTTTATATACAGCGCATGATGCGCTCAGGCTCCGCCTGCATCGCCCGCCCCTGACGTTCCTTGCGTCTGTGTTTCCCCGCCCCTTTTACCCTCGTTCCGCTGTGGGTGAATGAGAGGAGAAAATGGCGGACGCAAATTCTATGAGCAGCGTGAGCAGCGCGGAGGAAAGCCATGGGCCCCATGCTTCCGCAGGAAGGAGGAGATATAAGGCCACCAATATGGCCTTTGAAGAGATGGTGGAGATGGTGGCTATCTTAAAAAGGGAGGATTATGATGGGGAACATGGCCCGTACCCCAAACCTAATGTCCGGAAAAGCACCATCTTGGATGAGGTAGTCACAACCTTGGAGACCAAATTTGGGGTACGAAGAGGCAAGGACCAGCTCCGGAAACGATGGTCCGACATCAAGTCCAGGGAGCCGGACCAATATTACCGCATCAAAAAGGTCCTGAAAAAAAGTGAGTAAACTCCGCGATTTGATCGTAATCGTTCGTGTAGATAGTGTATGTAAATCTGGCGGATGTTATCGTAATCGTTCGTGTAGGTAGTGTATGAAACTGGCGGATTTGATCTTAAACGTTCGTGTAGGTAGTTTATGTAAATCTGGCGGATTTGATCGTTCGTGTAGTTAATAGTTCGCATATGGTAGTGCGCATATGGTTGTTCGTATATGTGGGCGTAAATAGCATGAATTTGTGTATGGTGTAAATTTATCTGGTGTTGGATTAGATTTTAATTAGTATTTTTTTTTATTTGTATTGTTCATGATAAACTGAATAGTCATGCTCAGTTTATAGGATATAAATTTTTATTAAAGTTTCATAAATTTATTCAGTGCAATGTAGACTCAATTTAAAAAATGAGATAGATAGATAAAATGCTGGTTCAACATCTGGACTAGGAAACTTTTATAAGTGTAGTTTGGGCCATCATAGAACATTTTTGACATAATCACACACAGGTACTCCAGGCGATGATTCGAGTGTGTCCGTCTGTGAAACTTGGACAAAAGATATACAGTATCACAGTTTGGTTAAAGGCTAGGTTCACATTGCTGCAATGTACGAGATCAAATGTGATTTGCACCGCACTGCAGTGCAAATCACATGTGATCTCTGTGTGATGCGATTTCAGCCATGTATATAGTATGGCTGAATTTGCATCGCATCCGGACCAAACTTGTACATGGCCCTTTTTTTAGTCCACAGCCGAATCGGATCACATGGGTGTTCACACCATGTGGTCCAATTCCTGTCCGAGTTTAAAGATTGCGCTGTGAAATGAAAACTAATTTGGAGGTGTCAATAAAACTTTACACTGATACTCCCAGCAGGTCACATAGGGCAGTGCGAACTGCGCATGCGATGCGTGAAACCACAGTAGATTTGCAGCGTTCGCACATCGCAGCAGTCTGAACACAGCCTAACTAAAAAAAAGTCATTTTAAGGATGTATTAAACTAGGATATTGTAATAACCAGCTAATAATTGTACACCACTTCAAACCAATGTTTCATATTCAAATTTCTGAACTCAAATATCACTATGCTTAAAAGTTTTTTTTTTTTTTTTTTTTTCATTCTCATAGGGGAACAACGACTCAGACAAGAGGCGGAGCAGCCCAGGACCCCCCGACCTCGCCAGCCTGATTGGGCAATTAGCCCCAGCCCCAGCCCCAGCCCCGTGTCGGTGATGGAGCCATCCAGCCCCGTGTCAGTGATGGAGCTTCCCAGCCCCGTGTCCCAGCTGGAGCAGACAAGCCCAGGGCTAGATGTGGAGGAGGAAGAGGTGGTGGAGATCCGCACCCCACAAAGTGAGTGTCTGACAACCCAGCTTAAGGTAAACAATTAATGGCTGTATATGTTAACCAATTTTTTATCTACACATGTTTTTAGGTGATGATCTGGTTGTGGAAGGACAAGCCGAGCCATTTACCTCAGACAGTGCCCACAGGCTGATTGGGCAGATCATGGCCTGGAATGCAAGAATGGATTTGATGGAGAGCAACATCCAGGCCATGCCACACCAAATCCAGGCTATACAACAACAGCTGGTCCCTATGAGGCAGGAAATGAAGGACATGATCGATGTTTTAGGGAGAATCTAAGCCCCTTTTCCCTAAAACACAATCGATCATGTTCTTCATTTCCTTGCCAAAAAGTTTTTAAGGTTTTTACTTGATTTTTAGAGGCCAAATTTTGAAGATGCACACGGTGTGTCAACATGTGCTATGTGCCATCAGAGGATCGCAATGGACGCATTTGGTGTTTGCAAACCCTTCCTCATTCTAGTATGTGAGAGGAAGGGATTGCACACACCAAACACGTCCATTGATCACTCATGATGGTACATAGCACATGTTGACATTACCAATTTTTGGTGTGCATCTTCAAAATTTGGCTTTACCCCTTGTTTTATGTACATAGTTAAAAATCTGATTTTATTTTTTTATTTTTGTGATAATTGCATTTTTGATATATCTATATATTTCTATGTTTACCAAAAAAGAAAAAAAAAAAAAAAAAAAAGAATTTATTCAAAAAAATAATATATATATATATATATATATATAAAATTGTTAAAAAACAATTTCCGAAAAAAAAAAAAAAAAAAAGACACAAAAAAAGATCTAAATAAGAGGCACTGGTTGGAATGTGCACTATTAAAAAATCAAAAAAAAAAAGGTGTGTGTGTGTCTACTTCTTTCAATACTCGAAGTCATTTTGTGTTTTCTGTCACAAAGGGCCTTATTTCCTATTGGCAAAAACCACTTTGCAATACAAATGCACTAGGACAGGAATATGCAATTAGTGGAAATCCAGCTGTTGCAGAACTACAAGTCCCATGAAGCATAGCAAGACTGACAGCCACAAGCATGAGACCCAGAGGCATGATTGACTTGTAGTTTTGCACCAGCCGGAGGTTGGCCAATTGCATATCCCTGAATTAGGAGAATGTAGGATACAAGCAACGTGAAAAGTAAACAAGAACCAAACTTCAAAATTTGAACAGACAAGACATATTTCCAGAAAAATACATTTTTATTGGTCAGCTGGCATTGGAATAGCCCCCCTACCATTAAAATAGCTGACATAGCGGTCACGCACCTCACGTGCTGTTTGGGGGGCTAAGCCAGGAAGGGCATGATCCAGCCCTGTCAGTTCTGGAAGCCTGAGTCCGGCCTCAGGCCCAATAGGCTGCAGGTACTGGTTACCTGAAAATTTCCTTAGAAAATTGTGCAGAATGCAGCAGCACAGAATCACATAGTTCAGTTTATATTCTGCAAGGTTGATGGCTGTCAGTAACAGACGGAACCGGCTGGCCATAATGTCAAAGGCACTCTCCACAACCCTTCTTGCTCTGGCCAGCCGGTAATTAAAAACCCTCCTCTACGGGGTGAGGGTCCTTTGGGGGAAGGGTTTCATAAGATGTTCACTCAGACCGAACGCTTCATCAGCCAGAAACACAAACGGTAGACCCTCCACATTCTCGGCATCTGGTGGCAAGTCCAGGCCACCAGTGATAAGACGGTGGCAGAACTCGGTCTGCCTAAAGACTCCTCCGTCAGACATCCGGCCGTTCTTCCCCACATCCACATAAAGAAAGTCACATTGTGCCGACACCACCGCCATTAGCACCACACTATGGAACCCCTTATAATTCCAATAGTAGGATCCCGAATGGGGTGGGGGCACAATCCTCACATGATTCCCTTCGATCGCCCCTCTGCAGTTGGGAAAGTCCCAACGGGCAGCGAATTGGGAAGCCACAGTCTGCCATTCCTGGGCAGTCAAACACAGGGAAAAAAAAAAAGTCATTAAATAAAAACAATTCATAACAACTAAAACACCAAGCCCCAACATAGCACAAACTCGTTCCCGAGTACGTCCACTCTCCATGGCTTTCAAACGGTCGGATGGACAGACAAGCTCAACTGAACGCACTGAAGAACAGCCAGACCTATGAAGAACGACCTGAAAACCAGAAACGAGCAGACCAGAAGCGCCTAATAACAGGTACAACTGATCCACGCGTACCGAAAGACAGATATAAACCTCACAGGTAGACTGCGCTGTAGTGAACGGACAAATTAAGCTGAAGTCTGAAAAGCGCGAATCGTCTCTAACCAAACTTCTACTAACGCAAAGTCAGCAGAAGGAGCTCAAAGGGTGCTTTGCTGTGTCTTGGACTTCCTATTTCTAGTCCCGTTGTACGTGACGTACGTCATCGCGCACGGTTTCAGCGGACTGTTCGTTCGTCGTGTGTGGCCAAGTCCGTCCATGCTAATTTTGAGCGGACTGTCCGCTGAAACTGTTTGACGAACAAAGTTGAGCGAACAGTCCCCGCGTGTGTACGCGGCCTTACTGCTCCTAGGTAACCCTGAAATGGGAAACCTGTCATGTGTGGACTTGTTTTGAAGCAAATATCATGCTGATCACTAAAATGGATATCTGCAGTCTATAAACAATAGAGAGGCAGAGATATGAATATGTATCATAAAGTGTACCTGGGACAGGGTCATGAGTGTAGACACCTCCCAGCAACCAACCCCTAAACAAGATGACCAGACGATTGGTCACTGGTCGCTGTCACCCCTTTTGATTTGACAGAAAAGAGGAGAGGCCAAGGCAATGGTGAGTTCTCCTTTTACCATCCAAGCAGGAACATCTGCCAAGTTTGAGAACCGATTACCTTTGCTCATCGATTGAACTCTGATCAACTCTCAGACATTAATTGCAAGTATTCTTCCTTCTCAATTCTACCTTATTTCTTTGTGGCTGTATATTGTCTTTATTTTTTGAAACATCCTTTTTCTGTAAATGTTTTATTCGCACCAACCTTGACCTTTTCATAATAAATCCTTATGTTGAAAAGTGTTAACCTTGTCTTTAAAGCTCTTGATGCAACTATAAACGAACCTGTCTCTTAAAAGGGCGCTACTGTGATAGAGTAAGGCGCTGAGCAGACCTGTCTGTGGTGGCAGTGTGTGTTGCAGGCGCTTATTCTAATTGGTATTGCTAAAATTACGAGTCCCCCCGGCTCTGTCTTTAAACGGGGGTGGTGGCAGTTAAAGGGTTAATTGTGAAATTAGCCCAGTGACAATCGCTCTCAGGCTGCCTGCACCTAGATTGTGGTCCCGCAGGCTGGAAAATCTTTGTGCTGGGTGCAGCTGAGTGTGGCATTGTTACGTAAGTGATAACGGGGTGTGAGGTTGGCCGGTCCTTTGTCGCTAGTTAGCGAGGAGGGCAGGAATCTGACACCCGCGTTTGTCACAATTTTCATCTCAAATAACTATTTATTTTATGTACGAGTTGCAGAATATATTGTATATTTGGACCACTGGAAAAATGACAGCCTGGAGAGCTGTGTTATTGCAACAAGAATTTACAAATGCGCTACCATACAGAAAAGTAATAATAATAATATAAATATGTGCATTCAGAACTCATGATCTCTGATAAGTTCAGATCAATTTAAGATGTCATACATTACTGTTATCAGCAGAAAATACTGATAAACAGATTAACATGTCCGTGCACGTCATAACATTGCATTTCTCTAAAAATAATGAAGAATTCAAAGATATGAATTTTTTTTTTTTTCATGTTACCACTCATCTTTCTCCATCAGTAAATGGAGGTTTAAATTAGTTTACTGTTACATTTGTTATCTTCAAGAGAGAGACCTAATATACTACACACATAGACCATAACAGACCAATATTTTACTACACAGCGGCTTTGCCCTGTAGCTGAACATCTATAAATCTACTTTAAATTAGTCCTTTTATGAGGTACTTATGAGGAGGGCAAAAGGGAAACTGCCAGATTTAGCAGAAGTAAATGTTCATTTTAACATTACAATAGCACACACAGCAAAGTGTGTTGTATGATTAATACACTGATTGCGCTTATTGTATACTTCACACATTATTGCACAGGTTTTATGCTTCATGAGTTATTGCACAAGCTAATCAGAGATTTCAACAAATAATATATAGACTGACATCTTTGAATTTTAAATTTACTAAGTCACCATGGCAATAATTTACTTTGTGCATTGCAGCATTTCTCTATGCAACATAAGATACAAAACTGCCACAAGAAACACACTTTTTTTCTGCAAACCAATATATCTATTTACTCTGGGGAGTTCGTTGTACTTTAGCCATGAACTGCTACTGTGATAAATGGTTTGCTCTTTTAGGCATTTTTCAATCAGACATTACATTGCTGCACTATTGCAAGTGTTCCGCTGAGCTACAATCTTGTAAGATGAAAGTCTATGACTATGCATACTAATGTCTGATTACATTTGATGTTGCTCCTTCTTTCTGAGACACAGAAAAATCCTGGCCCTCTGGGAAATAGAAACCACAACAGAACACATTTATTGAAGGACAACCATTTTGTTTAGAATTAGATCTATACAAATGCATGTTGTTCCTTATTCATATAGGATAGACATGTAGAAGAAATAAGGAAGTCAGAAAATGTATTTTCAATTTTTTTTTTCTTACCAGATGAAAGGAAAATGAAGGAATTAAAGAAAACCTTTTGAATGAATTGGTAATAGTAAACATACAAAAATGAATACATTTTCATCAGATGAGGCTGCAGAGGAAGAGATAGGCAATTTGCAGTTTAAACATATAGCAGCATAAAAGTTATTCTGGGTTCTAGGATAGAATGCTAAAATGGACATAGATACATGTCCAAAATGTGTCAGTCTTTTCCTTAAATAAAGAAGTGATACAATATAACAAAGAACAGGCAGTGAGTTGTCAATTAACAAGCCAAAAATTGTAAGTTTAATTTATGCAAAAGATCTGTTGAAGTGGTTGTAAACCCTCTGGGACCACTTTAACCTACAGGTAAACCTAGATTAAGGCTTACCTGTAGGTGCAAGAAATATCTCCTTAACCTACACGGTTAAGGAGATATTTTACAAAAATTGGGCACCGATGTCTATGGCACATGCCGCAAGCACACTGAGCATGCCGTCAGTGAAGGCTAACATGCCGTCACTGACGGCTCCTGCACGCATGCACCAAAGTGACGTCATCACTGCTCCAGCCACTCACAGTGCCGGAGAAGCGATACCCAGAAGGAAGATGGACGTTTCGTGGAAGAGGAGACAGCAGTAACATCGCAGGCTCCTGTGTCAGATAAGTGACACATAATGGGCTACTATGTGATGCATAGTAGCCCATTATGCTTTACCTTTACAGGGAAACAAAGAGGAAGTAAACCCATCAGGGTTTACACAGGAAATCACATAGGAACGTGTTGTGTGTTCATGTGCGATTTACATGCAATGCTGCATGGTGTGATTTCATTTTGAATGGGCTGAAATCGCACCAAAAGTAGTGCATGCACTCTTTTTGGAAACACATTGCAACTGGATCACATGGTACGTTTAAAGTGTGGACAAAAACAATGCATTTGTGACCTGTATTTTGGAGAGTCTTTAAAGTGGTTGTAAACTTTGTCCCATGTAAATCAGCATAAAAAACCCTAATGAACACTGCTTGTAGATATCTCCTTACTTGCTTAGTATTGTTGTAATCCTTCGCTGTAAGAGGAAAGGGGAAAAGGCAAGGGGAAAAGACAAGGGGGAGAACGGGGAAAGTAAATGGTCGGGGGTGAATTAGACAATCAGAAGCAATGTTACACCAAAATATAGCTAGTCATCAACCCGCTATAAAATCCCTATAGTAGATAAATAATATTGAGATCAAATGACAATTATTAAATGTTGTGGATCAAAGTGTCATAGTGCTACACATATAATAATATAGCAAGTGCTAAAAATAAAAGTAAAAAGTGCTAAAAATTCAAAGTGACTGGTGCAAATATGTATATCGTGAACAACTGAAATAATCACACTCGGAAATAAATCCGTAAAACACTCCGTATAAATAAATAAATAAAGTGCTAATTCCGTAAAGCAATCCATATGCATAAATAAGTAAAGTGCTAAGTGCCAAATAAGTCCAAGCAATATATCACATAGATGAATAAACTGGAAGTGAAAGCAGTGCATCTATTGCTGTCGTGATATTCAGGCAAAAAACAAATCCATGTTTTATGCTGTGCAAAACATGCAGGCAATCCAGTGGCACACTCCTTCTTTCCCCTTTGTGGGATAAATGGATGGGTGTCCCCTTACCTTACGATATACATATTTGCATCAGTCACTTTGAATTTTTGCACTTCATTTTTAGCACTTTTTACTTTTATTTTTAGCACTTGCTATATTATTATATGTGTAGCACTATGACACTTTGATTCACAACATTTAATAATTGTCATTTGATCTCAATATTATTTATCTACTATAGGGATTTTATAGCGGGTTGATGACTAGCTATATTTTGGTGTAAAATTGCTTCTGATTGTCTAATTCACCCCCGACCATTTACTTTCCCCGTTCTCCCCCTTGGTTTTCCCCTCCCCCCCTTGTCTTTTCCCCTAGCCTTTTCCCTTTTCCCCTTACAGCGCAGCACTATTACACATTCTATTATCTCTATTAGGGTTAGAGTTTTTCCCTTCATCAGTGCTTGCAGCAGTAGCCCATCTCCCCCTTACAGTACACTTATAGGGTCGAGCGCAGAGGTACTACACACAATATATTGTTGTAATCCTTGTTGTTCTGTAGAATGAAGTCACTGAGCATGCCCAGATCTCCCCTGATTTAAAGCACACTCTCTATGTCATATCTATCTGTTATCAGGACTTCCTACGGCACAACACTGAACTCTGCTAATCACTCAGAGCTTCCTCCTACACACCATGTGACCAAGTGACCTCACATAGTCTAAATATTGTCCATTACTGCAGTTTTATCAGCTGAAGCTGATAAGTCTGACAAGGGGAAACATTCGACATCGGCACAAGTAAATACTATGAAATAAACAAGTAAGCTATGAACAGGGAAGCAGGGTTGCCATAGAAACTTTGGATTGAGAAGGAGGCTTGGTTAACAGTACAGGAAGTGCTCAATGTAAGGGCGGAAATAGGGTGGACTCAGAAAACAATACTTAAGATGGCACTGCCTAACCCCTGGAAACAAGATTTTTTAAGTTTCTTTAAACAGTAAGTAATATGCGATTTGGGCTGGATTACAGCTATAGTATGATAATGACTTATTATAATGGACTAAGTGAAAAGAAGCATCAGAGTGGGAGAGTTTACTTCCTCTTTAACCACTTCAGCTAGGAAGGATTTCCCCCCTTCCTGACCAGGCCATTTTTTGCGATCCGGCCCTGTGTCACTTTAACTGAAAATTGCGTGGTCATGCAACGTTGTACCCAAACAAAACTAATGTCCTTTTTTCCCACAAATAGAGCTTTTTTTGGTGGTATTTGATCACCTTATTTGAGTGACAATTTATTTGCTATAATAAATATATGTATATATATATATATATATATATATATATATATATATATATATATATATATAAAAAGATCTTCCTCAGTTTAAATCAATATGTATTCTTCTACATATTTTTGGTAAAAAAAAAAAAAAACAATTAGCGTACTTTGATTGGTTTGCACAAAAGTTATCACGTCTACAAAATAGATGATAGGTTTATGGCATTTTTATTATTATTATTATTTTTTACAAGTAATAGTGGTGATCTGTGGGATGGACTGGATGATGCTGACTGGGTCCAACCATTTGTCTGACTGTACAGTTTTGGAGCCTTTGGATGGGAGTAGTGGTCTTATCTCACTTTCTACATAAGGATTAAGCAGCTGGTGCATATACCGATCGAGCCTCCTGAGAAAGCCAATTGGGTGAAAGGCATTGGGACGGATCGAAACGACCTTGATGTCATTTACGGTATCTCGCATTCTGAAATTACACTGTGGAACTCAAATGACTTTGATCTCTTTACAATACTGGGCAGCGATTGTTAGTTCTGGCAGTCCAAAAGCTCCAATGCATTTGAGTGTGTTATTTATACATATTTTAAAAGCATTATGATGCTTGCGTTATGATGAGTTTATGCTGTCCAGGGAGTGTGCTGAGGATTTTTCATACTTTTCTTCCTGAAGCACCAATGAACTTTTTATTTTGATTGAAGCACCATGTGGATTATTGGATCTCTGTTATTAATTAGAAGCAGATAATTTAAACTATTTATTTAAAGCGGAGTTCCAGCAAAATGTATTTTTTTGGGGGTAATAGTTTTAGTGTTAACATAAGTTAAATAAAAGTATACAATAATCTAGATTATGTATTCTAATAAATACATTTCTTACTGTAAAATTTTAATCCTCCTTATTCGGCAGTTTCCTTAATTGCTGTAGACATATGAAGCCCAATCGTGATTCCTTCCTGGAGTGTGCATCGATCTCACGCATGTGCGATTTAGTGGCTGCCATAGCACTGATTGTTTGTAACGTTGCCATAACAATGGGCAGTGATGGAGGAAGGCCCCGCTCCATTGTTATGACAACATAATGCGATAACATGCCCCAGCGCTGCCCATTGACTCCTGGGAAATGATGACAGACATCTCCGAGGAGCATTAAGGAGCATGGGGGCCAAGGGAAATTACGTCAGGCACCTTGGAGAGGAAGAGGCAGATTATGAGGGATCCCCTAGCACCAGACAAGAAAAGGTGAGTAAAAAATAAATAAAAAATTCCATGGGTTGTTATTCAGATTTAATGCAGCACAATAATGTAAAAAAAAAAAATTATGACTGGAACTCCACTTTAAGGATAAATTATTTCATGGATGGTGAAATGGACACTATGATTAATTGATTTTATTTTATCTTTGTGTCACTTTTGGGCTGTTTTTTATTTATATTGTCACCATAACAATGTATGTTTTTAGTGCTGCCTTATTAGATCTTTGCCATCCTCTACTTGTTACCTTCACCCCCATCATTTTAGAGCAAGAGGGGAGGGGAATTCTTCCAATTGGAGCACTTGTTAAGGTGACAACTGTGGCAGATGTTCACTTACTTCTTGTTGACAGGCAGTGCCGGACATAAAAAATAAACTGGCAGGGGTTGTAACTAGGAATGGGCGAACAGTTCAGTGCCAGCATAAGTTCGGGTGGAACGTTGGTTGTTTGGATCTTCTGCGAACACCGAACAATATGCAGTTGTCGGAGCAAATTCAAAAGCCGCCGGAACACCGTTAAAGTCTATGTGACACTAACATGAACAATGAAAAGTGCTAATTTTAAAGGTTTATATGCAACTTATTGTCATAAAAAGTGTTTGAGGACCTGGTTCTTGCCCCAGGGGATGTGTATCAATGCAAGTGAAACAATAAAATTGAAATATTCCTTTAAATATCATGCCGGGGGGGGGGGGGTGTGTCTATACCTGTAAAGTGGTTCATTTTTCCTGTGTTTAGAACAGTACCACAGAAAAATGACATTTCTAAAGGAAAAATTGTCATTTAAAACTAATTGCGGCTCTAATGAATTGTCGGGTCTTGGCAATATAGATAGAACTCATTGAAAAAAGGCCATGGGTTTCCCCCCAGTCCATTACCAGGCCCTTTGGGTTTGGTATGAATATTAGGGGAGTCCCTTCAGGTCTGAAATGGAAGTTAAGGTGAACCTTGCACCAAATAAAAAAAAATGGCGTAGGGGTCCCCCTCGAAAAAAGTCTGACCCCAAAGCACCTTGTCCCCATGTTGATGGAGACAAGGGCCTCATCCCCACAACCCTTAACCAAGGGTTGTGGGGGTATGCAGGCGGGAGTGCTTATCGGAATCTGTAAACCCCCTTTAACAAGGGAACCCCCAGATCCCGCCCCCATATGAATTGGTAACGGGGTACATTGTACCCCTATCATTTCACAAAAAAAGTGTCAAAAATGGTAAAAAAGACAACAGCTTGGGACAAGTCCTTTATTCAAAAAAAAGTATCGCTATGTAAATCCACACCGCCCCAATGGACCAAAAAACAAAAACAAACAACCGATCCACCTCCATGGGAGGCTCCTGCTGACTGACGCTTCTTCTGGATGACAGTTATTACATAGCTGAGGGTGGCTGATGATGTAAACGGGTGACCCCGCCCCCTCTGGCTCCACGGGGAAGCCACATGGCTTGTTAAAGGGGGCTTCCAGATTCTGATAAGCCCCCCACCCGCAGACCCCCACAACCACCAGACAAGGGTTGTGGTGATGAGGCCCTTGTCCCCATAAACATGGGCAAGTTGAGGACATATGGCTTGGTACGGTTCAGGAGGGGAGGCACTCTCTTGTCTCCCCTTCTTTCCTGCGGCCTGCCAGGTTGCATGCTTGGATAAGGGTCTGGTATGTATTTTGGGGGGGCCCTATGCCATTTGGTGCAGATTATCCCTTCATTTCTATATCAGACCTGAAGGGCCTGGTAGGGATTTTAGGGGGACCCACACAATTTTTTTTTTAAAGTTTGGTTTCCCTTAATATTCATACCAGACCCAAAGAGCCTGGTAATGGACTGGGGGGGGGTGGCCCATGCCCTTTTTTCAATGAGTTTTATCTATATTGCCGAGGCATGACAATTCATTATAGCCACAATCAGTTTTCAATGACCATTTTTCCTTTAGAAATGTAATTTTGCTGTGGTACTGTTCTAAACACAGGAAAAATGGGCTATTTTACAAGCATGCTATAGACACCCACCCAGGAATGATATTTAAAGGAATATTTCATTTTTATTGTTTCACTTTAAGCATTAAAAAAAAAATCACTGCTCCCGAAAAAAACTGTCATTTAAAAAAAAAAATATTTTTTGCATTGATACCTCCTGGGGCAGGACCCAGGTCCCCAAACACTTTTTTTTTTTAACATTTCAAGTTTATTAACTCGTAAGAGAAACAATCGAAATTTAGCAGTTACAGCAGTAAGAACATAAATTCAGGATTCATATGATAGTCTTTCCAGGATACATAGTAAGCTTAATACATTAGAAAAGTGTGTTCTTCCTGAGAGCATTATTATCTAACGGATAACTGTAAAGCCTCGATTCAGAACTGCTAATTTCTTTGTGTAATATTGTCTATGTATTTCAGTGTTGTTTTATCTCCCACCAGAAGAGAGGTTAGGTTTAGGAGGGTGAAATAAAGAAGAGGATAAGAAAGATAAAGAACTAGAAAGCCCCAAACACTTTTTATGACAATAACTTGCATATAAGCCTTTAAAATTAGAACTTTTGATTTTTCATGTTCGTGTCTCATAGACTTTAACAGTGTTCTCTTCCGAATTTTTTGCCTGTTCGGTTCTGGTGCGAACCAAACCAGGGGGTGTTCGGCTCATCCCTAGTTGTAACCCTTGTTTCTCTATGCTAAACAAAAATGTTTGACTATACGTACACTTTATTATTATTATTTTTTTTCAGAATAGAATAGCTAATTAATCTGGTAGTACTGGGAATTTGTAATTAATTACCTAAATAAAATAAAAAGTTGTACATATTTTTTAAAGTCTTGTTTTTTTTTTTTTGTTTATATAATAAATGCATATATAATAATAAACATGTTATACTTACATGCTCTGTGTAATGTTTTGCACAGAACAGCTTAGATCCTCGTCTTCTCGGGTCCCTTGCCCAGTGCCCCTAGAGCAAGCATCTTGCTATGGGCCCCTCCCTCCCTCGTGCTCTTGGCCCATCTCTCCTGCCCAGTGCCCCTACAGCAAGCAGTTTGCTGTGGGGAACCTGAGACCTGCTGCTCTGTGTGTCCATTACAGCTGTTGCTCGGGCCCGGCCCCTCTTTCTCCTCATTGGTTCACTGACTTTGATAGTAGTAGGAGCTAATGACGCATGCTGCTGTGTCTTGGCCAGTCAGAAGGGAGAGCCCCGGACAGTCAAGGTTCTAGTGCAACATTGCTGGATCGAGATGGGGCTCTGGTAAGTATTATGGGGGCTGCAAGGTTTTTTATCTTAGTGCATAAAATGCAAAAAAAAAAAAACCTTTGCCTTTAAAACCACTTTAAATACCTAACATTTCTATCTTATGTATGTAGCCCTGAATTGTAAGCTCTGCTTGTGGTATAGAGTGATAATTATTTTTTTTTTTTATATAGTGTTAATATACTGTATACCATGGCACTGTATATGGGAACATGTTTAAAGATTTAACACCACATAATATATTGCTACCATAAATGAAGGCAAGTGGTAAGACTTCACCTGTAGCACATGTGTTTAAAGGGTTTTGTGCATATAACAAAAATATAGGTAACTGGTTCTTTCCATATTTATATTAGACCTGAGGTTGCCATTGCCAGGGGACTTGCTGTTGTATTGTTAAAGCTTTTTGAAATGTTTACAGACTATATATACAGTGCTATGCCATATAATATACAAGTAAAATAAACACAATTAGCACTCTATGCCACAAGCAGAGCTTACTATATATTTACAAAAGCCTTTATGCAGTAGTAGAAGGAATTAAAATAGGCTTTCCTGACAGACTCCATGGCAGCAACGTGTGGTCCCGCCTCCACTACCCTATAGGACACCACTCCCATAAATCTTTGCTCCCTGCCCATAGCCGTGTTCTTTTTTTGTCCTCCTCCATAGGACCCATTATGGTCTTTCTACCTGAAGATTGCTCCCACACGGTTCCATTGTTGGTTTGGCCGAATTGCGACTGGATGGAATTGTCGCATGACTCCGTTAAGCCCTAGCTACTAGCAGGGTATGGAGCGGGCATTGGATATAAGCGCTGGAGGAAGCCAGGAGCCTAGCCACTGGCAGGCAGGCTGCGCATTTGGTCGGATAGCCCAGCTAAATAGCAGGTGACCTATTTTGCCCTGAGAAGTCCGGTATGTATGGTTCTTACCTTCGGCCTGGAGACGTTCGTGTGGGAGCGGTAAGATTGTTCCTCTTTTTCATGGCAGCAGTTTGTGTTTGTTCCTTGCTTTTCCTTAATTTCCGTTCGTTTTTTGTGTTTTCATGTATATGGGTATAGGCATGGCGGCTGGATTAGCCTGCGTTCCAGCTGCCGCTCACTTCCTGGTTTTTCGTTAGATACGTTCGTTCTGCGCATGCGCGGCACAGGAACGAGGCCTGGTTCGCGCATGCGCGATAGCGGCAAAATGACGCTATTCGCGCATGCGCAGTAGCGACGCACAGGATACGGTGATGACATCACTAAGGCGCCCTATTTAAATATAGGAAATAGCCTGCAAGCTTTGGGAATGCTTGCAGGCTGTTACATGACTTCCCCTTGTCCAGGTTTTCTTCTGTGGAGGTAGGTGGCCTTCTGAGAAGAGGGGGGTGGGCGTGTGTGTGGGTATGGTGCTCTCAGCCTTACTTATATATCTTTGCAGCAATTATGGAAACCCCTAGAGATATGGACTCACTTCCGCCTGTATATGGCCAGCCCTCTCATAATAGGTACTGTCTGGGGGGGGAAGTAGGGGGGGGAGTCCGGTATTAGTCAGTATGTTATCTTTCCTTATCTGTGTGTCTCTTCTATCTCTGTCTTAGCCCATCTAGTTCAGAACAGCAACGCAGCTCAACGCATAGAGGAAGCGATTCTTCTAAGTCTTACCACCGGCATTCATATTCTAAGTCTAAACATCACGGCTCACCCTCAAGATCCGGGTGCCGTAGCGAGGATCGATCTCGCTCCTCCAGGGCTCATTCCAGCCGTTCAGTTATTAATACTTGCTGGGGATGCAGATCACAAGTTCCTACTGGGAAATCCCTGTATGACCTCTGCTTTTCCAAAGCCTCTAGTGAGAGAGGGGGTACGGACCAGCAACTAAGGTCCCTTGTGGAAAAGGTGGTGAAAGAATCCCTCAAGGGGATCGGGGCCAGTCAGACCCCTGAGCTTCAGTCAGAATCACCTCAGTCACCAGTCAGGGAGTCACATGCTCGAGAGCTCTGGGAGGCCTCTCTAACAAGCCACCCTTCAGCTGCTGCATCAGACAGTGAATCTGAGGAAGATAGTCCCTGTGTGGGGTTTGACTCTGCCTTACTCTCCCCCTTGGTGAAAGCTATCAGAGAGGCTGTGAACTTGGCTAATCCTTCCAAACAAAGGAAGTATTTTAAGCAACTTAAAAGGGAGCGTCTTAACTTTCCATTCCTGTCTGAACTTGCTGAGGTCATCACGGATGAATGGAGTAAAGCTGAGAATAAGAATAGTATGCTTTCAAAAGTCCTAAGGTTATATCCCTTTAAGGAGGATGAGGTCAAGTATCTGGATTCAGCTCCTCTCGTGGATGCAGCGGTGATGAGACTAGTAAAACATGTTACCCTTCCATTGGAAGATACAGTTTCATTTAAGGATGCCTTAGATAGGCGGATTGATTCCGATTTAAAGAGAGTCTACCTCACTGCTGGTATGGCATGCAAGCCAGCATTGGCTTTAGCGGCAATGTCCAAGGCCATGGAAGTCTGCACGTACAGGGTGGATGATACCCTCAGAAACATTTCGGATGAAGTCGCAAAAGCTCTCCTATCCAGGAGTTACGGCTTGCATCGGCTTTTCTGGGGGAGGCTTTGATTGACATCATCCGCCTAGTGTCTCGGGTTATGCTTTCAGCTGTAACCGCCAAACGGTTTCTTGGGCTCCGTCCCTGGCTGGCTGATCCAGCATCTAAACAGGTGTGGTGCCGTATCCCTTTCGAGGGTTCTTCCCTTTTGGGAATAAGTTGGATAATGCCATAACCCGGGCCACTGGTGGGGAGTCGGGGTTTCTCCCTCAGGATAGACGTTTAAAAAGCCAGAGGAGATGTTTTCCTAAAAAGCAATATCAAGAGCAGGCCAGGGAGGCCCGTAGCTATAGACCGGGTCGGAAATATTCCAGGTCATGGAAGTCAAGGCAGTCCTCCTTTTAAGAAATCTGCCAAGAGCAGTGCGACAGGAGAGAGGGATCCAACCAAATCTTTTTGAGATTGGGTCCGCTCAGATAGGCCAGGTGGGGGCTCGTCTTCTACACCAGTCATAGACCTTACACATCTGAATCATTTTATCAAAAAAGGAAAGGTTCAAGATGGAAACCTTGTCAACAATACAACAGTCAGTCCAGTCAGGCGACTGGATGATTTCAATAAACCTAAAGGACGCTTACTTTCATGTCCCTGTGGCAGAAGATTTTCAGCAGTTTCTGCGATTTTCAGTAGGAAAACTACATCTTCAGTTCGTATGTCTCCCGTTCGGGCTTTCAACGTCTCCCCGAGTCTTTTCAAAGGTGTTGTTGGCCGTAGTGGCTCTATTGAGAACCAAGGGGATTCGTCTTCACCACTATTTGGACGATCTTCTACTGCTAGTCCAGGACAGAGACCGTCTGTTATTGCACAAGGATCAGGTTATTTCCACTCTTCAAGAATTCGGTTGGATCCTGAATCTAGAAAAGAGTCAGTTAATTCCTTCTCAGTCTCTTGTATTCCTAGGCGCACTCTTCAACACAGTGAAGGGCACCATCTCATTACCCGAAGAGAAAGTAGCGGTAATTCGGGACAGAATTCGTCCGGCCCTCTCAGCCTCCCATCTCCCGGCTCTTCAGTGCCTGAGAATTATTGGCACTATGGTGGCCACGATTCCAATGGTGAAGTGGGCCCAATGGAAGATGAGGCCATTCCAAAAAGGGTTTCTTCACCAATGGCTAGGCGACAAGTCTCAACATATCCGGATCACATCTTCAATGAGAATCTCTCTGCCCTGGTGGCTTCAGAAAGAGAATCTATTCAATTGTCATTCCATTCTCCCCATCTCATGGATAACAATAACTTCGGATGCCAGCAACAGGGGCTGGGGCACCCACTGTTTGACGGAAGTAGCACAAGGCACCTGGGACTTCCCTTCCAGGGGGATGGTGTCGAATATTCTAGAATTAAGGGCAGCCTTCTGGGCGCTCCTAGCCTTTCGTCATCTGATCTCAGGAACCTCGGTTCTTCTCAGACTAGACAACACAACAGCAGTGGCATATATAAGGAGACAAGGAGGTACTCGGAGTCTGTCCCTTCTTCAGGAGGTAGAGCCAATCATGTCTTGGGCTCAGAAGAACCTGGTCAGCATTACAGCAACTTATGTTCCAGGAACGCAGAACGTCCAAGCGGACTTCCTGTCTTGAGTCAATCTGGACAACAACGAATGGTCTCTTCACGAGGAAGTTTTCAGGTGGATTCTAACGTTGTGGTTCTCCCCAGAGGTCGACCTATTTGCCTCCCCTTGCAACAAGAAACTGGCAAGGTATTATTCCAGGTTTCGGGATCCTCAGGCTTACGGAGTGGATGCACTGTCGGTTCGACAAAGCTTACGCCTTTCCTCCGATTCCTATTATTCTACAGTTCCTGCGGAGACTCAAATCAGAAGCGGGAGAGGTGATAGCTGTAATACCTTTTTGGTCCAACAGGCCATGGTTTCCGCTTCTATTGCTCCTCAGTGTCAGAGATCCGATTCCCTTACCTCTCAGACCCGATCTTCTATCCCAGGGCTCGAAGCTCCATCCCTGTCCGGCCCATCTATGTCTGAGGGTCTGGTTTTTGAGAGGGGAAGGTTAGAGGCTCTGGGTTGTCCCAAGGAGGCCATTCCTACTCTCATGAGTGCAAGGAGGAAAAGTACCAACCAGGTGTATGAGAGGATTTGGTCTAGGTTCACAAGTCACTTGTCTTCCAAGTCTTGCTCTAATGGTAATCTGATGGTTCAGGATGTTTTGGGTTTCTTACAGTCCAGACTAGACATTCCCCTATCTGTCAGCGCTCTTCGTGTACAAGTCTCGGCAATTTCGGCCTTTTCTGGAGTATCCTGGGCTAAACATCCCTTGGTTCAGCAATTCTTTAAAGGAGCAATTAGACTTAGACCACAGAGGAAACCTAGATTCCCCAAGTGGGATTTACCGCTGGTTCTCGTCTTCTTCTCACAACTGGACAGAACACTTTCAATCAGAGAATTGTCCCTAATGACATCTTTTTTGGTAGCCATATCTTCAGCAAAGAAAGTCTCTGAGGTTCAGTCTTTAGGATCAAAGGTACCTTTCCTCACATTTTTCCCTGACAGAGTGGTCCTAGTGCCAATGCTGGGGTTGAATCCAAAGGTTACCTCAGTCTTCCACGAAAATTAGGATATTACTCTTCCTACCTTTAATTCGGCTGGGAGTCAGGATCTTCATCCTCTCGACATGGGAATTATTCTGAAACGATACTTGGAGGCAACAGCTTCTTTCCGGCAATCGGATTATCTTTTTGTTCTTTTTCACGGTAAAAACAAAGGCCTTAGGGCTTCGGTCAGATCCATCGCCACGTGGGTGGTTCAGGCGATCCAGTGGGCTTATAAAGAAAAGAGCTTGGCTCCTCCTGAGGCGGTTACGGCACATTCCACGAGAAGTCTCTCTACTTCTTGGGCAGCTTCACGTCATGTGGCTCCTGAGGTTATCTGCAAGGCTGCCTCTTGGTCATCCATTCATACATTTATGGCTCACTATTGTGTCGAACCTGCCAGTTTATCTTCCGTTGATTTTGGTTTTAAGGTGCTGTCGGTTGACAGTGTTACATACATTTTTTCAGCATTTTTGCCCACCCGAGTGTGTTTGGCGAGTTATTTCCCACACGTTGCTGCCATGGAGTCTGTCAGGAAAACGGAAAATTCCTATCAAAATACTTACCGTAATTTTCCTTTCCTGATGGATTCCATGGCAGCAGGAGTTCCCTCCCAAAATGGCTGGAGTAGGCTAGTTACCGAACACGGCTATGGGCAGGGAGCAAAGATTTATGGGAGTGGTGTCCTATAGGGTAGTGGAGGCGGGACTTAACCCACATGTTGCTGCCATGGAGTCCATCAGGAAAGGAAAATTACGGTAAGTATTTTGATAGGAATTTTCCGTTTTTGCGCCAAGGCTCATCTTAAGTCTGGCTTTGTCTCCTTCTTAACAGTAAGTTAACTTATCCACTAGAGGGTGCTACTTTTTTTATTTTTTGGGGGTCATCATTCAACCCACAAAAAAATTCCTTTTAGCATTGAGTTGATGCCATGTTTGGAAACATCAGCTGCACCCAAACAAAATATACAGGCATAGCACACAGATAGTGAAATAGGTACTGTATATACATGTACAAATACTGTATATAGGTAGTGAAAGCAGTCATTGAGAAACGGGACATTCCTACCAAAAGGAAAAAATCCCTGCATAGTAATCATTAATAGGACAGGCATAATATTATAATATATTATCTCCCATCCCAGCCTTCAGCTACCTCCCACTTTGTCACACGGAGTGGAAAATAACATGACATTAAATAAGGAATTTTACCGGAGGCTAACATACATTACAATTGTACAGATTTATAAAATATATTTCCATTTACTGGGGGTTGCTGTGTTTAGAACTAATGTTTAGTGATTAGAATTAAGCAATCCATTTCTGTGCCTTTAAAAAAATTATATTATTCCACGTAGACACGACCGGACTTTCCTTCAGAATAACCCCTGACGGTCTTTCCGATGGACTTTCTGATGGAGTTCCGAGCGAACAGACTTGCCTACACACGATCACACCAAAGTCTGTTCGTTTTGAACGCAATGATATACAATAGGACTAGAAAAGAAAGTTCAATAGCTAGTAGCAAATAGCTACCCTTGCGTCATATTTGGTCCGTCAGACTGGCATACAGACGAAAGTTTTTTCCGTTAGGAATTGATTCCATCGGAAAGATTTAAAACATGTTCTATTTCTAGGTCCATCAGACTTTTTGAAAAGAAAAAGTCAGCTGAAGCCCCAACACGATCAGAATATCCAATGAAATGATTCAGTCAGACCTTTTCTTCCGGAAAGTCTGGTCGTGTGTACGCGGCATTAGATCAAGATTCTGTAATACCTTCTGAGGAAAGGTCATTTGAGCATTACATCTTGCGATTTTAAAATGGTTTTACAGCCTAAACATTTTTACCTTAATGCGTTCCCTGCATTAGGGTAAAAAAAAATTTAGGTAGTAGTATGCCCATTCAACCCCCTCCCTCTCATACTTACTTGATCCGTCTTTCGGGCTAGCGCTGTGCCCATCTCCAGTGGCTCTCACAGGCTTTACTGAGGCAGTGGGAGTTATTGGCTCTTGTTGCTGCCAGTCAAATCCTATGACAAGGGAGCAGAGGGGGGAGACAATCCATGTTGTCATTGTCTATGGATGTAGGCAGTGTGGCTCAGGATTGAGATCACAGGTGTGCCACTATAGGAAGTGGCTTCCTATGGTGGTAGACCGAAAAGAGGTGAAGTCAAGAGCACCAAAAGGGGACCGAAGAAGTTGAGGATTGGCTGATCTGGGCAATTCCATTGCACAAAGCAGGTAAGTAGAGTTTGGCACCCACTGTTCTGTTTACAGCAGAACTCCCAAACAGGGGAAAAGTTCCTACCTGAGTGGCAAACCCCATTGAAGTCTATGGAATCCAAACAGGAACATTTTGAAGACTTATATGCAAGTAATTGGCCATATAAGAGGTATGGGGGTCTGGGTACTGCCCTGGAGGACATGTATCAATGCAACATTTATTTATTTTTAATATTTTTTTCAGGAGTATTGATTTTAATGATGCTTAAAGTGCAACAATAAATACAAACAATACCTTTTATTATATTGCCTGGGTGATCCCCTAACTCTAAAGAAAATCATTTTGTCAAATCACATTTAAAAACATCCATACCAAACCATTATCCAAGAAAGCATCCTGGCAGGTCAGGAAAAAGGGGGGAAGAGTGAGTGCCCCCTGAACCATACCAGGCCACATGCCCTCAACATTGGGATCTGTGCCCCCCCCCCCCCCACTCCAAAGCACCTTTCCCCCATGTTTATGGGGCAAGGGCCCCTTCCCAACGGTCATGGACATTCCTGGATGCGTGCCCCAGGGGGCACACGATTCTGGGAAGATGGTCATTGTACACCCTCCCAGAGTTATCTGAACACGCTGTAGCCACAAGGGCCTGGTATGGATTGGGGGGCATGCCTTTTTTTTTTCTTATTTATTTTACTGGCACTTATTTTTTATTCAGCTGTAAAAGGGGAGGATGCTGCAGCTGGCATCCCGACCCTGATCCTTAACAACCAGCTTACACTGCACCCTGATTGGGTAAAGAGTACTTCTATAGTGTTAAGGTGTGAGGGCACCACCAACACCCAAAGAGCCCAGAGCTTAGTAAATGAAGAAAAGCTCTTCCGACTTCCATCATCCAGTCATGTGCAAGCAAAAATGTTGTTTGACTATTTGATTTTAGTAAATCATCCTTATAGTTTTAGTGATTGGTAACTGGAATGCCAAAACATGGTGATGAAAACAGAATTTAAGGTAGTGAAAGGCTAAGCAGCCTCAGTTACCACAATGACATCTTCATCACTAATAAATTATTTGAGAACGCAGTGCAACTTCCATACACATGGACATGACCATATGGATTTTAACAAAATCAAACAGACTACATGCTCTACTCAATGAGATAGAATTGCTCAAATGTATTAGCAAAGGTATGGCCTTAAATATAATGTGGAACAGTCCATGAACTGTTAATATATATGAAAGCTACAAGTGAAATTGAAAAAGAAAAGAAAAACACAATAAAAGCACAAAAGACCAAGAAATTACAAGTTACAGTGCAAACTGCACAAAAGAGAAATTCTTAAAAATTAGAAGGTTACTGTAAAAATCATGTGAAAGAACTAAATCATCAATTCAAAAGGAGTTGTCAAGAAAGATAGGGATAAATATTACTTTCGTAATGAGACTCAGGATGCAAACAAATGTAAAGAAACCAGGATCTCTTTCCAGAAGATTCATGGCATAAAAAAAATCAGCCATAATAATGTACTGTATACTCAAAGATGTCCATGGAGAAATCATAACTGCTGGAACTCAGATCAAGCAAAGATGGAAGGAAACCACAAAGGACCTTTATAGCAAACAAAATGCTACATACACTGTTGATGCTATACAGTATAAATCCTGTATAATAATTACATTATTAGCAAAGACATCAATAACCAAGACACTTTTTCTAAAATATGCTACACAGAAGAACATTCAGACTGGCACTTAGACCACTGGAAAAAAAAAATAAAAATTAAGGGCACATGAGTTGATAACATTGCAGGATGAGAATTAAGTAACAACAACAAAAACAGCTAAAGTGCTGACAAACATATGTCAACAAATTTGGTAAACCACTGGTTTGGAATGGGTTAGATTATAGTTCAATACTCAAGAAAGGAGCCTTAAAAGATTGCAAAACTATTGTACAATTCCCCTCATATCACACACCAGCAAGATTATGCTAAAGATATTATTCTTGCATTAAAATAGATTTATCAGATTTACAAGCAAGATTTGGAAAAGCCAATGAAATTAGAAACATTATTGCAGATGCACGCTTGGTAATTGAAAGACAAGTATTGCAAGAAGGTCATCATGTGCTTCATTTATTACAGCAAAGCCTTTGACAGAGTTCATCATGTGAAATTATGGAATGTCCCCAGGAAAATAAGTGTACTTACGCATCTCATTGTTCTTTTTAAGGACATCTACATTGATCAAGAAGCCCCGCCATGACAGAAAATGGAAATACAGAATGGTTCAAGATGTGCAAGGAAGTTGGTCTCTCACCATATATATTTAATTGCTGTGCATATTCTCATCACACTTACTTAACCTGGATTCCGATATGTGTAATGAGAAAAGCAGAACTGGAGGATGATAATATGAGGTTTAAGATTGGTGGAAGAAACATATTTGGTATGTTAATGACACAAAGCTCACAGATACAAAATGCCTTATAGAGAATGAACAGCATGCAAATATGGGGCGGCAGCTAAATATCAAGAAATATAAGGTTATGACAACAGTAAAAAATCTGAAAAAAATTATGGTAAAGACATAAAGAATAGACAACTTCTACCTCCTTGGATAGATTATTACCAACAAGGGATGCAGCAGTCAGGAAATACAACTCAGGTTGGTTGGAAGAGCAAGTATAAAAGACCCACAAAAGATTTTCAAAAGTACTGATGTTTCCATAAGTACAAAAGTCAGAATAATCTCTAGGCTGTGGTATTTTCTGTCACTCTTTCTGGATGTAAAAGTTAAACAATAAAGAAGCAAGACAAGAGTACTAATGCCTTTAAATCTTGGTTTTGGTGTAGAAATCTACAAACAACATACATCGCAAGTACAACAAACTGGATCTTTCAAAAAATCAACCCCAAACTTTCATTGGAAGCCCAGATAACTAGGCTGAATCTGTCTTATTTTGGACATATTGTGAAAAGAGCCAACCGTCTAGAAAAGGCGAATGTTGTTGGAAACATTTAAAGGCAGTGGTCATCAACCCTGTCCTCATGGCCCACTAACAGGCCAGGTTTTATGTATTACCTTGGGGAGATGCAGACTAGAATACTGCAATCACTGAGCAGCAAATTATATCACCTGTGATGTATTTCAGTTATCTTGCAAACCTGGCCTGTTAGTGGGCCCCGAGGACAGGGTTGATGACCAATGTTTAAAGGGTTAGTTTCACTTTTCAGAAAAATAAAAAGTGAACTTACACCCTCCTCATTTCCAGGTCTTCTTTGTAATTACCTCTATGATGAGATGTCAGTGCCCATGCAGCCGTTTTGTGGATTTGAATTCCCTGCTCCTCTCCCCCTTCTTTCTTCATGGCTTCTAGAGGCTTCTTCAGAGCAATTCTCTTTGCCGGGGTTGACCAATCAGAATTGTTATAATCGGTCCCAGAAGCCATGAAGTAATAAAGAGAAGAGGGGGATTTCAACTTCCCGGATCACTTTACCAGTTGGGTGGACACTGACAGTACATCATCCACAAAGGTAAATACAGCAGGGACTGGAGGATTAGGAAGGATGTAGGGTGTTAGTTCACAGTTGTATTTTTCCTGAAATCCCCTTCTTCTATCTCCTTCTTCCTCTCTGCTTTCAGTAGAATGGAACAGTACCTGTCCCGATCCCACTCAGGCTCTTGGTCATGGCACACATCTCTCTCACAGGCAGCCTGTTCTTCCTCCCTGGGAGACAATCACGGGTATGCCCACGTACATCGAGTCTGCGGGACCCATGGTCACGGAGCTCCTGGCGGGTGTGCCCGCAAGCCGCCTCTTAAAGGGCAACCTACAGGTACACTAATCTGCCTGTATGTGCTCTTCTGCCGCAGTATATCTGCGTGCGGCGGTCGGGAAGCAGTTAATCTGCACTAGAATGTGTGGCTATTTGGAAACAAGGAACCATCATGCTAAGCGTGTTAGTTACCATATAAGAAGTTCCCATACTACAGATGGAACATTTAATATATTGAATACTGTATAAACATCTCATGCAGTATGTTAAGTCTAACACCATATTTGGGTGGTTTTCGCTCCCTGTATATATGGGAAGTGATAGCACATAAAGTAGTGTTAACAGAGGGTGTAATGTCTCATTTTGAGTGTTAAGATGGCATTTTGAATAATTCCTGTGGACAAAGGAAGGGATTTCATGTTGACCTCCCATGTGGGGAGATGGTGATTGTGTCACTTCCGGATCCGACGGTCACAATACTTCTGGTTCCGGCGGAAACTGTTAGTGATAGCAATTGTTACTATGCCATCAGTAGGAGTAGTAGGAGTTATTGGATGTAGTAGGGGACTTAATGTATAAAAGAGCCAGTCACGGACTCCATGAGCTTCTGATGATGCCCAGTGGGAGGGGCAAAGCACATCAAGCTGGGGTGACCTAGTGACGATTGTTTGCGCACCAAGGCGGCATTTTCTCTGTGCGTTTTAAAGTTTTTTGATGTAAGTGTAATATTTTAAACCTTGCAGTATTACACTATCTATACTCTTTTCCCTTTATTGCCATATACTTAAAATGGATGTCCGATCACTGTGTAAGCTGGGTCTAGGACATCTATATGTTTTTTTTTAAATATACCTGTGGAAGATAGGTTTCGTCCCTATGCAGTGTCAACACACATCAACTCTATCAGTGATGGGAGATATTATTCTGGGTATACATACAGGTGTATTTAAAGTTTCTTTCTGGTCAGTGGGGACCCAGGAGGAGAGCGCGGAAAGTCACCCGAGAACCACTTCAACTAATTTGACAAGTTCAGCACACCATATTGGATGGACTTTATATGATTGCACTTTATCTTTCTGCACTTTAAATTGCACTGAGCATTTTAATACTATATTGTTAAGTATTATTATGTTATTGCATATGCTTACATAGATATGCTAGATATTGTATTGGTTTAAGTTACAGGAGCAGCGATGAGTTTAATATGATTTTTTTTGCATCTTTTGGGGTTTTTACCTTATACTACAGCAGCAGCAGAATTATATATTATCACTTATACTTTATATCCATACTGTGGGTTTTCTCTTTAATCTTTTCAAATAAATGTTTGTTTACTGGTTTGAGAAAATAATAAAGCATTGTGTTGCCAAATAAAATCTACTTAGATGTCCTGTATTGGTCTGCTTTATTTGTAGTACTCAAATTTGTATGTGCATGTACATTTGCTTTGACTTATTAACCGCTTGCCGACCAGACATCGTCATTATACTGTGGCAGATCGACACATTCTCACAAGCCGTCATAGCTATACGTCGACTCCTGTAAGCGGGATAGCAGGCACGCGTGCTGCACTGCAGAGGTGTCAATGCTCGTGGCCGACAGTCACAATAACTGCCGGCCATGAGTGAACACGGGCACGAGAGGCATAACAGGGATGTGTGTGTAAACACACACATCCCTTTTCTGTTCTATGAGGAAAGACAGATCGTGAGTTGCTAATGGCTAGGAACCACGATCTGTCATCCCCTCTAGTCAGTCCCCTCTCCCTACAGTTAGAACACACAGTCAGGTAACAGAGTTAACCCCTTGATTGCACCATAGTGTTAACCCCTTCCTTGCCAGTGACATTTATACAGTAATCAGTGCATTTTTATAGCACTGATCGCTGTATAATTGTCAATTGTCTCAAAAATGTGTCAAAAGTGTCCAATGTGTCCGCCATAATGTTACAGTCATGATAAAAATTGCATAAAGCTGCCATTACTAGTAAAAAAAAAATAATAATAATAAAAATGCCATAAATCTATCCCCTATTTTGTAGACACTATAACTTTTGTGCAAACCAATTAATATACGCTTATTGCGATTTTTATTACCAAAAATATGTAGAAGAATACATATTGGCTTAAACTGAGAAAACGTATACTTCTTGAGGAAGTATATTCAACATTTTTTGATTTCAAAGTATTTATTTGAGTTTCAAAAGTATACAAACATATAAGAAGTACAAACAATATCTCAAGATAGACATCAAAGACTGATCGGCCTTTAGTGAGACAAATACTTCTTGAAAGTAGAACAAACCCTGGACCTCTGGGGGCCTAAGATCATCTTAAATGAGAAAAAGAACAAAACAGGAAAAGAAAACGCTGTATGGCTACAGGATTCCCGGGCGTCAAATTGGTGAGGAGGACCAGAGGCCCCAGGGGACCAACCCAGCACCCCTTACGGGAACTTGCTGTGCTAGGCAAGCTCTTCCTAGGTCCCCCAAATCCTCCCGCTCCCAAAATGAAACCAGAAAGGTCCCAGGGTCCTGTGAACTTGTGTAACTGGAGTGAGCTCTTCTGAGGAAAGGCCATGAGATTTTCCGAACCAATCAGTATAAAATTACCATTATCCTCTGGACCAATCAAGAGGCAAAGTTGCTAAGAAGCTGATAAAAGTCAAAGAAAAGGGAAAAGTGGGGTGAAGAGACACAGTAGAGAGGAGAAAGAACAGCTAAGGGAAACCAGAGGGAGCTAAGAAACACCAGATGGGCTAAAAACAATGAAGTTTTGCGCAGTATACCTAACTGTAAGGGGTGTTCATCTAACAGAGGGGAGAAAGAGAAGGGAAGGGAAAGAAAAAGGGGGAGCCAGCTGACAGAACCGACGCCGGGAACCGAGTGCCCAACAAGCCCAAGTGTGCTATATGCCAGTGATGAGGGAAATGCCCACATGCTGGGCCCAAGGTTCCCATATTGATTCGAATTTGTCTCTGTAGTCTAATAAAATGCTAGTCATTTTCTCCTGGGTCATAATCCAAGATATCTTATGCTTGACTGCTCATAGGGAGACTCTGGGCTGTTTCCATGATTTGGCTATGATGATCTTGGCTCCCAGCAACATAAAGTGAATCAAAATGTTAGTATACTTGCTATTTTGTGGGATGGGGCCATTCAGGAGAGCCACAGCAGGGGTTCTAGGGATCTGAATATTCGTTACCTGATGGATCAGGTTGAACATCTTAGTTTGATGCATTCCCACCAAGTGTGGACCATCGTTCCTGCCATGTCACATCCTCTAAAACATAGGGGATTGGTCGAGGGAAACATCCGGGCCAATTTAATCGGGGTCAAGTACCACCTAGTCATCACTTTAATGCTAGCCTCGATCAGAGAAACATTCTTAATTCCTTTATAGGCTCTGGAGTAGGAGGAGAACCAGGACTCCGGTTCCCAATGTATGAGGAGATCCTTTTCCCAGGCTAACATGGAGAGTGTTTTACTGTCATTCTGGGCAAGAGCTTGGTATATAACCGAGATCCCCCTCTTTGGTCAGTGGCTTGTCCGCACCACACTTCATAATCGGTAAAGCGCGGAGGACCCGGTTTCTCCTTCCAGATCCCATGAAGGTAATGTTGAATCTGAGAACATCTAACCAGTTCCGTATTTGGGATTTCTAGTTTCTTTTTGCAAAATTGCAGGGAGATAGGGCCAGAGAGTGTGAAGAAATGACCGATTCGGTTCAGCCCCTTATCCAACCACCACTTGAAGGACTTAATATCCATCCCTGGTGGGAAGTCCCGATTATTAAAAATATGAGCAAGCAGGTGAGAGTCTGACACTAAGGATTTGTTTGTTTTAAGCTTATCCCAGAGGGAGAGGGATTGTGAGAGGGTGGGCGAGAGAATGGGGGGCCTCTCTTTGGCGGGGATCCAGAGCAGGAAGTCTAAGGTATATGTTGGGGCGGCCTGTCTCTCTATGTGCAACCACTCCGGTTTTTCCAGCCTGGAATATACAGTGGACAATTGAGCAAGTCTGGCCGCTTGGAAATACCAAAGCAGCCTCGGGACTCCCAACCCCCCTTGTTTTCGAAGCCTAAAGAGTGTGTTACAGGGCAACCTGTGACCCTTCTTCCCCCATATAAACTGAGTTACCTTACTCTGAAAGGATTTGAGGTGGTCAGTCCTGATTTTTATTGGTATCTCTCTGAATAAATAAAGAAGCCTGGGAAGGAGAGTCATTTTGAGGGAGTGAACCCTACCCAACCACGAAAGGTCGTGCTTTGCCCAGTTTTGTAAGTCCAACTCTAACTTCTTGTAGGTGGGAGGGAAGTTGGCCGAGTATAACTGTTCTATTTTAGGAGTGAGTTTGATCCCCAGATATTCAAGGGACGTGTCCCTCCATACAAATTCAAAATTGTTCTGGAGGCTAAGAACCATCTGCCTTGGGAGTGAAATATTAAGGGCGTGAGATTTGGCAAAATTGACCTTGAGGCCTGAGGCCTTGGAAAAATCAGTCACGGTTTTATAAAGAATGGGCAGCGAGGTGATTGGTGAGGTGAGGAAGAGTAGAAGGTTGTCTGCGAACAGACCGCATTTATGAGTTTGGGCACCGCACGAGACCCCCTGTATGTCAGGATTTGTGCGGATGGCTATGGCTAGTGTCTCGATAGCTAAGGCAAAGATTAAGGGGGATAGAGGGCACCCCTGCCTGGTGCCTCGAGCTATGGTGAGTGGTTGGGAGTAGTGGCCCAATAATCGAATAGACGTGGTCGGATTCGAGTAGAGGGCATGTAGTGTGCCCAGAAACCTGTTGCCAAATCCCCAATGTTCCATGAGCGAAAAGATATATGGCCATTCGATGGAGTCGAAAGCTTTATGTAGGTCAAGGGACAACAGCATACCCTCCTGTTTGGGACCCCCTTCCCAGTTGGATTAAAGAACAGAAATTATATTTACGGCCCTGCTGGTTAAATCTGGCCCTTGTCTTCCAGGGATAAATCCCACTTGGTCCTTATGGACATATCTTCCAATAAAGGATGCAAGCCGGTTGGCCAGGATTTTTTTAAGCATCTTAAGATCATTATTTATTAGAGAAATGGGCCTATAATTCTTTACATCTTCCGGGCTCTTATTCGGCTTTGGGATAACCGTAATGTATGCGGTATTCAGCTGGGGATCCAATGGGGTGCCTTTCGTGATTGAGTTGAAGAATTTTGCCATATAAGGTGCTAAGGGATCCGCAAATGCCTTATAATATGTTGCTGAAAGGCCATCAGGCCCCAGAAGCCGAGCCCGTTTTGAGGGATTTCATGACCCCCCCTTATCTCCTCAGCTGAGAATTCCGCTTCCATTACATCTTTATGGTCAGCCGATAGTCTAGTCTGGTGACCAGAGACCAACTTATATCAGAGTCCACTGTGTTCCCTTTACATCAGAGATCCCAACTACATTAGGGTCCGCAGATTGAGTTCCCCCTTGCACTGTAAGGGGGAATCCTGCAGACTTTGATGTAAAGTGGAACACCAGGAACTCTGATGTGGGGGGCACTCTGGTGACTACAGACCACCTTCCGTACAGTGAATACACTAAAGTAAGGGGGGTTAATAATATAGGGGGGAAACCTTTATGTCAGTGCCCCCTTACATCAGTGACTCCCCCTCAGATTGGCCTGGCGGCACTGTCACTGAACTCCTCTCAGGTGCACCGTTCAAGGCTCAGTAAAATGGCCCCAGCTTGGTGGCTCTGGGTTTTATCCTACAGGAAACGGTCAGAGGCTGTGGATATGCTACAGGAGACGGTCAGATGCTGCGGATATGCTACAGGAGATGGTCAGAGACTGCGGATATGCTACAGGAGATGGTCAGATGCGGCAGCTATGCTACAGTAGACGGTCAGAGACTGGGGACATGCTACAGGAGATGGTCAGAGACTGCGGATATGCTACAGGAGACGGTCAGAGACTGCAGATATGCTACAGGAGATGGTCAGAGACTGCGGATATGCTACAGGAGATGGTCAGATGCTGCGGATATGCTACAGGAGATGGTCAGAGACTGCGGATATGCTACAGGAGATGGTCAGATGCGGTAGATATGCTACAGGAGACGGTCAGAGACTGGGGACATGCTACAGGAGACGGTCAGAGACTGCAGATATGCTACAGGAGACGGTCAGAGACTGCGGATATGCTACAGGAGACGGTCAGGGACTGCGGATATGCTACAGGAGACGGTCAGGGACTGCGGATATGCTACAGGAGACAGTCAGAGACTGCAGATGTGCTACAGGAGACGGTCAGAGACTGCAGATATGCTACAGGAGACGGTCAGAGACTGCAGATATGCTACAGGAGGCGGTCAGAGACTGTGGACGTGCTACAGGAGACGGTAGGAGAGTGCAAACATGATACAGGAGACCAAAATGTGCTCAATGTGCTGGACTGGACTGGTGAGCACTGCAGGCAATAGTTAGAGATTGTGGGAGATCTCAGAAAACGTCCTCCCTAGTCAGTTTAGGAGCAAATAGCAATGCAAATCTGACACACAAAAAAACTATGTACTGACTGTACACAACAAGCCTGCTACACAGCCCATTCTCTGCCCCTCTGCCCCCCCTCCTCCTGCCCACTAAGACAAGGCAATGAGAGACATTTAACTAATCATTGCTTACCCTCCTCTGCTAGGCTGAATACAGTCCGTCCGGCTCCACTGCAGGCTGACTCCTCCCCTCACTCTTCCAGCATCTCCTGTGCAGAAATCGAATAAGGCGCACTGTGGAAGGGGTGGGGGGGGAACAAGACTAGTACCAGGCGCAGCAGTGTCAGAAAGATTATTGGGATGCATCGGAGACTCTCGGCATGCTTCGGAACTGCACATGTGCAGTTCCGCGCTGGGACTGTCAGATTTTGTATTCACTGATTTTCATGGGCATGGAAAAATAGCCCCGTTTTTACAGGCTGCCCGTAAAAACATGGATGGTTGGCAACAATGCCAGGGGGGGCAGTTGACCCTCCTTGCCCCTATCTGCGGACGCCCATGAGCATAAGATTGAGCAACAGGTGTGATAGTTCATGCACTGATATTCAATATCGATAGTTATAACTGCTTTAAAGGTCAGTAGCATATCACAGATGTACATGTGAACATTTTCACATTTATCATCAGGTCATCCCTCTCCATGGGCACACTTGCAATTTTCAGAAGATGATTTTTTGTCAGTCTTGCTATTAAACCAGGGCAATATTGCACAGCATATGTTTATTTTTACACTACTGGTTGATAAAATAAGACTCTTATATTGTTTTAAATTAAAATGGAGCTCACTTAGTAAACCATGCTATGCCATGATTTTAATGAATAGCTCAAGGCTTACAGGTGTCACGGCTGTTCCACTGGGTTAAATATATTATTACATTTTTCATTTTTGTGGCTATAATTAACATGCTGGGACAAAGGATAAGATATATAAAACTGACATTAGCATTCATCATCACTTGGAAGCATAAAATCTAAAATCTAGTTTTGTTTCTGCCTTTTACAATAAAATGCAAGCAGCTACAGTATGCTTGATTGTTAATTTTAGGTTTTAGCCAAGATGTAATGGTCAGTCTGCTCATGCTACCATTAGGATTGCCATTTTATAGAACTTTCATCGAGATTAGAGTTTGTATTCAAAAATATACAAGACTAACCTTTTACCAAACATCTGCTTTAGCATTCATGTATGAATGTTGTCAACTAATCTAAAGACTATACTAATAAAATGCACATGCTACACTATGCGTTGCTGCTTTACAATTATTCAGATATAAATAATATGCTAATAAATGAAACATATAATTGAAAATTCAGCTTTTAGTAAAATATATTAATGAAATACAGTATATTTTGTAAAATGATTTATGTTCCGTAGAGCAAATATTCCCAAGGTATTATTTCTAGTCAATTGGTAGGTTGTATATTTATGATCAATGTTTCAGCCACAAAATGACTGCTACTTTTGTGAGAAGGTGACAGTTACACTTTAAATCAAGCAGCTGCATAGAGGTATCACATATTAAAAGGTATCAAGGTGACTGCCACCGTGAAGCCATTCATGGATGTTTAAATGGCTTTTCGCACTCTGTCCAGAGTCATTTCAAGAAAAGGGAAATTTCACTCTTCAGATGTAATAGGGTAGATTTGTATATTATTACAACTGTGGGAAATAATGAACAACTTTAGAAGCTAATGAATGTTATCGTCTTTCTTCCTATAATTATTTTCTCTTTATTGACATCATTCTCAAAGTGCCTCTTGACAGTAAAAACAGCATCTTGGGGTTTAAATGTGACCAGAATGTAATGATATCTATTTGGACAGCTATCAAAGCAATGACATAAAATGACAGGTATTTTGTTAGTGTTAAATAAGGATCTCTTTTCTCTTTAGACAGGTGACAATCACGATGACTAAATAGAATCCAACACTCATCAGCGGGATATATGACAGCTTGAAAATAATTCAAATATGTCAAGTTCCAAACCAGAAATATGTTATATCCATTACATTAGGATACAGTGAAGCATGACATTTTATATTGATTCATGTCATTTCACATTGCATACCTTTGCATCAAGCTGTGTCAGAAGAAGGAAAAAATGCATCTTCTCTAAGATAAAACATCTGAAGAGCAAATGTCACCTCCTAAAATAAACAGATAATTACATACATTGATTTCAAGAGAACCTGTGCAAGGAATACAGATTTTTATTTAGCTCAATTACTTTTAAATCCCTCTGCAACATTTTAAAATACCAAGTGGCAATCAATCATTTTATATAAATAGACAATTCAATTGAGGTAGCATCTCTATACAATTTGTATTAATAAAATATAATGATGATGGTAGTAATAACACTATTATTATTATTATTATTAATAATAATAATAATAATAATAATAATAATAATAATAATAATAAAATAATAAGAGTTCACATAGATGCAAGTTCTTAGTTAAAAAGGATTGCATTTTGCTAAGCTTTAGATCAAGTAAAAATGAAGCAAACCTCTAGTGAGAGCACTGAATTTCCTGACTCAATCTGACCACTAATGAACCCTGGCCATCAAAGATAGATATACCATTTCTGGTAAGGAAGGCATCTAATCCACTGTCATATTGCCTTACTGTATATAGGTCAGAGACACCATTACCTCTAATTAACAAAGAATTTGACATCTCAAAACGCATTGAATATACTATCCGAATATTGTAACCCTAAGATTGTCCAAATATGAGGTGTTTATGCATTTTGGTGTACATTTAAGTAGTTTAAGTCTGTGTCAATCAGAAAAGTATTTAACAGAACATCAGCACTTTCTTAAGTATTTTTCTTTCTGCATTTTGTTTTTTTAATGATAATGTACTTTTTACTGATATTTTTACTGATTCATGCTTATGTTCAAATAAAACCAATATCAAAGGTTCTGTATCTTAAAGTTTGGTATACACAAGTAGAAATGAGCCAGTACTCAAAAACAAACCTGGATCAACAACACAAGGGCAACATATACTTACAGTATATAAATGTGGGAATTTCAAGCACTACAAATTACACAATTCTAAATATATGGAGAAATCTAGGATATGCATTGATACATTACACGCTGGTTGCGCTGTGAATGCCGGCCTGAACAGCCACAGGAGATCCAATGCCCCTATTAGGTATTCTAAAGCATCTTGATGTTTTAACGTATAGGCTGGTTTTGTCCATGCATTTACCAAGAACTGATACCTTGGGTAGCACCCTGGGGTTTAGTCAGAGATGGTCCTCACAGATTTACTTCCCAGGAGTAGTCAATTGTTAGAGATACATTGATTTCTCCTTAAGTTTGACCTTGTTGTACTTTTCTCTTCTACCAATAGGTGGTCGGGCACTTGGTTGTACTAGATATGAGAAGGACAACTCAAGGCCAGGTTATGAGTATATGGGGTATCTCAGCCAATGGGCAGGGGTTTTCTTGAATCCCTTGGCCTGCTGGGAGAGCCTATATATTTGGGTGGAGTCAGGTGATCTATGGTCTGTGCCACCTGGATGGATGTCTGGGTGGATGTGTGTCATACGCCCCGGGCTGCTAGGCTGGATATTGGGCTTATCCCGGGGGCATCTGACTGCCAGGCTGTGTGAGGGCCTATTCAGAAGTAAGAGGGAAGTGTAGAGTTGGGATTGCAGCTTGCAGTCCAACCTGAAGTACTGGTTCTGCTGGCTGGAAAAGTTGTCGTGGTTGGAGGTAGAAGGCACGCTGTCACCACTAAGGGACAACCACCTTAACCAGGGAAAAACAAAAAGAGGTAGCTGCGCTGACAATGACACCCCTGGTAGTGAACCTGAACTAAATGCAAAATGATTAAAAATATATGAAAATACAGACAATCAAGTGTAAAATACCAACATGAATTAGGTACTTAAATGAATATAAATCCAATTACCGGTATATTTGATGTTGAAAAAAATGAAATTAAAATAAATGAAAGTCAATATAAAAGGAACCCAAACAATCAATAAAGTCCAAGTGATAACTTGAGTAATTGTGACAAGTTCATGCAATCTTCTGTCATCAATATGAGCTGATCACCATAAAGAATGCACGCTTACCAGAGGCAAGCAACAAACAGCTTACAACTAAACACCCCGACAGGTTCCCGTTTAAAAGATTCCGGATGACAACTCTGAGGGCGGCAGGCCTGGAACTCAAAAACAACCGATGATCGACTGAGGTGATATTGGAGACTCTCGGATAAGTAGCAGATGTCATCCAGAAATAAAACAAAAGGGACTTCCTATAGTATAATACTGGTTGACCCGCTTAATATAAAAAGTAAAAACACTCACAAACATAGAAGTAAAAACAGCATGTACAGCCAGCCGGCTAGCGAGCGCCCGTTCGCTCAGGAATCCAATGTGATAGCATCAGCATGTCCTATCCACCCGACGCGCCTTTCGTCATAGGATGACATCATCTGGGGTAAGGGCGACGTGCTGAAGCATCACATTTATATACATAATGGTGTTAACCAAGCCTCGAATCGAGGTGAAGATGGAGACATAACTAAATCAATCATGGCGGACTCGCAATATTGGAGTATGGCAAAAGAAGTGGCAAAGAGGGTGAGAGCAAAAATAATCAGAAAATATTATCAAAGAATTGTCAGCACCTAAATTGCACTAGAAAAAAGGGGGTATATTATAATAGGACAATGAATAAACAGAAATAGCAAAATAAATAAAAGTTGCCCAGGTGAATTAGGGGAACAAGAAAAATGTATGATATCTAAAAAAAAGATAATGATATATGTATATGTATATATATATATAATGATATATGTATTATAAAAAGTAAATTGGTTGAGAGAAGGGCTACTAATTAAAGATGTGCCAATCATCAGCTCACATCCAGTTTACAAAAGCAGTGTTAACAGTAAACAGTGTTAACAGTAAATTTCAAATAACAATTTAAAAAATAATAATTAAAAATACAAAAAATGAAATAAAATAAATAGAAAAATGAATAAAAAAAATGCATAAATATATCCACAAGCATAATTCAAAAATGGTCTATCAATAGAATTACCAAAAAAAAAGGGTTACAGTTTATGAGTTATCTATAAAAGAATTTACATCCACATCGATGTTAAGGCAAAAAGGGGCATAACATTTCAAACGATGGATCCATGACATTTCAAGCCTCGATATGCTCCTAACAAGAGAGCTGCTCCTCCAATGTGGACAGTATCTATCGATGCCTAAAAATATTGTTTTTGCAGGGTCCTTGTTTTGTGCCAAAAGATAATGATTAGATACAGAATGTTTAGGAAAACCTTTCTTAATATTGGTAATGTGCTCATTTAAACAAACAGAAAGGGGTCGTTTAGTCCTTCCAACAAATTGAAGTCCACACGGAAGTTGGAGTAAATAAACGACCCCCTCCTCCGTGGAGCACGTGATGAAAGGTTCTATAATATGCTCACATGACGTACTAGACTAAATAAATGATTGAGTTTGTCTATGTGGGCAGTCATTAAATTAACAAACCCGGCATCTTCTACACTGGTAGAAGCCCATTCAAAAAATCCCTTTTTGATTGATTGGAGGGTTTCGATTAATTTTAACAACATTAGGTGCCAACCTATCTTTAAGTGAAGGAGCACCCTTGTATATTAACCGAGGCCTATCTGGTAATACTGTATTTAACACAGGATCATTGTTCAAAATATGCCAGTGTTTATTAATCAATTTCTTTATACCTGAATGTTGAACTGAATATGTAGTGATGAAAGGAACAATGGAGGTCTGATCATTGTGAGACAGTTTGACCCTCTCTTTGAGAAGATCCCCTCTATCAATGGCCTTAACATCTTCAAGTGTAGTTTTCAAAGTATCACCTGCATATCCTTTTTCAAGAAAACGTCTAGACAAAATGTCAGCCTGTAACAGAAACTGGTCTGCATTAGTGCAGTTTTGTTTAATTCTCAATAACTGACTTTTTGGTATTGACCTGAGCCAAGGTTCGTGATGACAACTATCAGTTGGAATGTAAGAGTTCCTATCGGTACTTTTAAAGTAGGTGGAAGTGATAAACTGATTGGCGGATTTGGTAATAGTCAGATCCAAAAAATTCATACTAGATTGACTAGCATCAAAGTTTAAATGAATCCCTCTAGTGTTATTATTGAGGTGCTCCATGAAAGCTTCCAAGTCCTCATGACCACCTTCCCATAGGAGTAGGATGTTGTTGATGTACCTAGCTCACAGCTAGAGCTGGGGTCTCTGGAAAACATGTATGAGAAAGTTGGCCAAATTGGGGGCATACTTAGCCCCCATTGCTACACTGCTGGGAGAGCCTACATATTTGAGTGGAGTTGGGTAATCTATGTTCTGTGCACCTGGATGGCTGTCTGGATGGACGTGTGTCATACGCCCTGGGCGGCTAGCTGGATATTGGGCCTATCCCAGGGAAATCTGACTGCCAGGATGTGTGAGGGCCTATTCAGAAGTAAGAGGGCAGGGCAGAGTTGGGATTTAAGCTTGCAGTCCAACCAGAAGTGCCGATTCCGCAGCCGGAAAACTTGTCGTGGTCAGAGGTAGAAGGGAAGCTGTCACCACTAAGGGACAACCATCTTTACCAGGGACCACAGTGAGTAACTGAAGCAATTACCGGAGCAGCATTCTCACTCAACGGGCACAGTAGAGAATCAGAAAACTTCAGGTGGTGATCAAGTTAGGGACTCAACTAATGGAGGTGACGCTTGCAGAGCAGCCTTGATAGTAAAGCCAGGGACTGAGCCAGTTAGCAGGAGTGAAGCTTGAGAAGTATCTGGAATGCCAAGCTAGGGACCCAGAAGGGAAGAGTGGGTGATGCTTAAGTGAGATACTACAGCATAGCTTTGGGGAGCTCCAGGGATTCGAAGTCAGTGAATCAGAGGGTCCAGTTAGAGACCGGGAGCTCAAGGGGCTGAAGATATACAGGTAGAAGTTGTAGTGAATCTGAGAGGACTGTAACGATTTGTGTTAGGAACTGTTAAAGACTGTTACCATAGGAGACAGGAATACAGTATGTGCAGATGTGGCACCTTGTTGGGGCCTTTCCCTGTATGGCTGTCCTCCTATTGAATTCTCTGAGTCTGCTAAGTTAAATTTCAACTACTTAAGGGTGTCCAGGCCCTAACCCTTTTTCCCTCATGAAGGAAAGACTGTAAAATAAATAAACATCTAATTGCATTCAAGAAATGGCGCCCAATAACTTACACCTTGCACCCACTATGCCTCACAACCCACTACTTATACAAGGATGTCAGCTATCTTTGGCCTATAGGGGTCCTCATTAGACTGGAAGAGGCTAAAGACTTTGCTACATTTGGCGCCTTACGTGGCGCTAAGGTGTCATATTTGCAGCATTCGCCCATAGCCACCGGCTTCAGATCCATCGGGACTTGATCTGGCTTCATGGAAAAATGGCAGGTAATATTTACCCTTCTTATGGTCTGTGTTGTTGTGTGTACCATCAACGTGGGGAAGAGCCAAAAAGTCTCATTGTTTATGGCAAAGAACCAGCCTGGTCTTTTGACACTTCCAGCCAGCTTTGTGAGGGTTAATACAGGCCCCAAAATGGACTCCATTACAGTTTTGGCACACTGCAACAAAAAGAAGGTGGGCGTCAAAGTTCACAGGAAACATTTGCACCAATCTTTTGGCAGGGGGAGGAGCTCCCCCTCTGCAGAGGAGGATAAGGGATTGCTGCCACATGTGTCTGATTGTGGATTAGTGAAGAAGATGGGGCCGTTCTGGAGCACGATGTTGGATTGGGCTATGTACCTCTCAGGGGTCCATTTCAATTGGAGTCAGTCGAAGGGTTTACTTATTGACAGCTAAGTGCGGTATACAACAGAAGGTCAACTTGCCCTATACACTGTAGGAGGCTACAAGGCCTTGGGGCTGATCTGTGAGAAATGTTCTGGTCTGACCCCACAGCTCAGGTCTTGAATCATGTGTGGGTGCTGTGGAAAGTACCTCCGAGGATCTTGCAAGTAGATCAAGACAGGGACATTGTTGTCCCACCTGGGAGTGATGTCCAGAGCCCATCAGTTGTCACCCGAGTTGGGCAAGAAGCTGCTACCATTGTATCAATGACCATCCCAGGACCCAGTGCACCAGTCACCCCCAGAGGTCGAGGTCGGGCCAACCGCTCGCTTCGATGTCTGAGCTGCCCGAGAAGAAAATACAGAGGCCAGGTAAGCCAATGAGAAGTGAGGTTTGATATGTCTGAGGGGGAGGTGATGCCAACGGTTTCTAAAGGGGATGCCGTAGAGATGCTCATGAGTGCGCCAGCCATACCTAACTGTATACTGGCTAAAGAGTGTCCTAGTATTACAAATCCGGATGTATTGCCTGATAGACTACCTGAACCTGGGCTTTATACCTTGTCCAGTAGTGAAGAGTGGAGTGATAGTGGTGAGGAATTAATGGAGGGAATGGCACCAGATTGCCAAGAACGATGGATTCCTAAATTCACTTGCTATTGAGGTGGGGTGATCAGCACCGCATCTCTCATATGCAAGGATTTAAATCCGGTATGGAAACCTTTATGTCCTGCCTGTGGAATTTAAGATAAGGAGGCAGAAAAGGCAGACGACAATAAAGTATCAGTGATGTAAAGTTGCAATTATGTTCTGAACTTTGAAAACTGTATTTTGTATCGTTCACTTCTTAAGGGAAGAAAGGTTTCAACATTGACGGAGTTGCAGAAGTCTTACCACCTTAAGAATTGTGTAAGTAAGTTGTTACCACCGAATCATGGCAAAGAACTGGGGGTTGGAGGCCCAATTGTTCATGTTTCAAGTCAATTCATTGAACTAAAGTTAATAATGCTAATTTCACAAAGAGACATTAAACGTTTATCATTACTGTGAATGCTAAGGGGGAAACCTCAATCTTGCCTGATCCTGGCAATTGTTATGGAGATGCTAATGTCGTCTCTCTTGGGTATTATGAATGTGCATCTGTGGAGTTAAAAAACACTCTGCTGAAGTTACTCCAGTTTTCTTTCTTTGTGTCAAGTTCTTGAAAAAGGGAAATACCGCTAAATGCTAAATACCTGGGGCTACGGTAGTAAAATTTATTTGGACAACGTAATTCTCCACAGGCCAGACAAGAAAGATGGCAAATAGTATGTTGTCACTGTAAATGCCAAAGGGAAAGATGTAACACTGCCAGATCCCAGGTATCATTTGTGAAGTCTCATAAGTGAAGTGAAGAGATACTATTACTTTTTGGATTACAAATATGGGTTGTGCGATGTCATGGACTCTGTGCTTTCAGCTACTTTGCACACCAATTCAAAGTGTTGTTAACGGTAATACCCCAGAAAGCTGTGTTGCCAGAACTGTGCTGGACTGGATGCTATGCCAATTACAGGAAATGATCATCTGAACCACGTTGGCTAAAATTTAAGTTGTTGGGGTGTTCCACCCTGAACTGAGATCTGTGAACTTCAGCAGATTTTTGATTGCAAATGATGAAGAAAGTCTCTTTGTCTTTGGCTACCATGTGGGCAGACTGAAGATATTTCAGGAGGGGACCTGTGTCCCAAAGTGCGGTCTCTTGCATCTTGGCCTGACTGCCTGTTGCTTGACATGCTATCTGGAATGTAGTCCATTTGAGTAAAGTTAATGAGCTGTAACATGGCATGGACATTGAGTGTGTAGATAGTTAGAATAGGCTGTGATAAAGACATGACTGCCTATTTTCCTCAAATAATGGAATCATGTGCATATATCAGGACTGTTACTGACTTAACCACTACTGAAGTTTTATATTCATTAGGAAAGGGGTTGGCATTCTCAGCGAGAATGGGGCCTGCTTTCATTATGTAAAAAAATGTAGACATGTATAGGATGTTTTAAACTTTCATGCTGTCCTCGGCTGAGGACCAGCCTGAATCAATGTGTACATATTGCACTTATAGTTCTTATAGTCTAGAATGCCTTTGCATTGTTTGATTTCCCTTTTTCAGGTGTTGCTGTGTCGGTGTGTGTTCCTTGGCCAGGGAGACAGGGATCTAGCCGAATTACGACACTAACCTCTTGTATATTCATTATTCCTGTATATATTAGATAGTTAGGAAGCAATACTCTTTGTTTTAGTTGCCTTCAAAGTGTACATAACTGTTTTTGATATTTGAATGCCATACATGACTAACTACTTTCATGTTTTGATACTAATGTTTATTCATGTGGCATGCCACACATATGTTATTCTACTGTTATACTGTTAACTCTTTCCCTGTTTTCCTACCTATCCTAGTTTTGTCAGGACATTCGCTCTCAGGCTTGGGAGCTCAAATTATAATTTTTTTCTGCAAACTCCAAGACATAATTTCTTGGGTATGGGGAGGATGTAGCACCCTGGGGTTTAGTCAGGGATGCTCCTCGCAGATTTACATGCCAGGAGTAACCTTAGTCAATTGTTAGAGATCCATTAATTTCTTCCTAAGTTTGATCTTGCTGTACTTTTCTCTTCTACCACTAGGTGGCCATGCACTTGCTGGTATTAGATATGATAAGAACAACTCAAGGTCAGGTTATGGGCATATGGGGTATCTCAGCCAATGGGCAGGGGTTTTCTTGAATCTCTTGGCCTGCTGGAAGAGCCTATATATTCGGGTGGGGTCAGGTGTCAGGGCTGGGCTCAGCCCTTCCTTCTGAGCTGGCTGCTCAGCTGTTGGCTAATTGCCAGCTCCCATCTCTCTCCACAGTTACTCAGCTGTTGATGATCCTGCTAGTCAGTCCTCCCTACTTAAGCCGTCCAGTCCAGAGGAGCTCTACCTTCCCCTTGGTCACATCACAAGAAAATATCTCCTGCATGGCTGTTAAAAGACTGGTGCTGACATCCCTTCTGGCTACAGATCCTGCTTGCTGTTCCACTACATTGATCCCTGGCTTCTGGCTTGGCTGACTATCCATTCCGGTTACTGAACTTTGACTATATTTTGACTATGTTTGCTCTTTTTACTTTTATTATTAAACAAGAGTGATTTAACTGTACTTTTGTCTCAGTCTGATTTCATGTTTTGTGACAGTAGGCGAAGGCCATGAATTCAGAAGATGCAGTCAATCCACTTGTTAGTAATATTTTTCCAGATTGGATGAACTGGATCACCATATGGATCAGTTCGCCATGGCGTTACAAATGCTCCCGAGTCACACGGCTCACCTGGAATTTCCCACTGTGGCAGCCCCGATACAACCTATGTTGCAGGCTGACCCTGCTGCTGCTCCAGACTCTGTGTGAAGGCACCCGCCTTGAGCATTACCTCTATTAGAGGTATGTCTGGTTCCGCTCTGCTTCCCCAGTGATTTGGGGGTGATCCAGTCCTATGAAGAGGGTTTCTCAACCAGGTTGAGATATACTTTGAGATGCTGCCCCAGGCGTTTCCCATGGACACAAGCAAAGTAGGTTTTGTGATATCTTTTGCTTTCTGAGAGAGCCTTGGCCTGGGCAAACCCTCTATTGGAAACGCAAAAACCTGTTGTCTTGAGTTAACCTGAGCTTGTAGCTTTGTTTAAAATGGTATTTGACGTTCTGGCAAACTCTGCTTCTGCTGCCAAGTGCCTCATGTCCATCAAACAGAGTATGAGAACTGTTGCCCACTAAGCCATTGAATTTTGTACTCTGGCAGCAGAGGTTGCATGGAACAATGAGGCCCTGGGGTTGCTTTTTCTCATGGTATCTTGGATACCATCAAGGATGAGATAGAAGCCCGATATATACCCACTGAGCTGGAGAAGTGGAGAAGTTGTCATCCTCATTGACTTCAGACTCAGAGAAAGACTCTCTTTTAAGGAGCGCTTGCAGAACCCTAATGTATGTTTGTCTCCAAGCTTTGCAGTCCCACCTGTGCCTCCCTCACCTCCCATGCCTCCTGGTGCCGAGTGGGGCAGTGAAGGTGAACCCATGTACTTGGGTTTCACGCATCTCTCTGTGGACGAGAGAGCCTTTAGGAGGAGGGAGAGATTGTGCCTTTATTGTGGCCGGGCAGGTCACTTTTTGAAGTCCTGTCCTACCCGTCCAGGGAACGCCCGAACCTCGAAGGTTCTGTCATGGACAGACCTTAGGTGGCATTGTTTCAGGCCCAGTTATTCAGAAGGATAAGTCCCTGGATTTCGATCACCCTTTCTTAGGCTGAGTCTTCCGTCAAGATACAGTCTCTAATCGACTCTGGGCTTCAGGCCTGTTCATTGATGCTGTCTTTGTATCAAAGTACTCAATTCCACTACAGCTGCATGACACTCCACTTACTATGGAGGCTCTTGATGGGAGACCTCTACAGCCTGCCCATGTAACTCATGAGACTCTTCACCATGAGATAATCCAATTCCAAGTTATTTCCTCACCTAAGTTTCCGCTGGTTATTGGTTATCCTTGGTTACAGAGGTAAAACCCTTCTTTTGTTTGGCTCCATGCTGAGGTTGTCTCCTGGTCACCACAATGCAGTAAGACATGCTTCTAGAAGGTAGCCAAGGTCCTGCGCACCTCTTCACTCTCCTCCCTGCCGGAGGGGTACCACGATTTTAGTGATGTCTTTGACAATGGTCAAGCAGGTAGTTTGCCTCCACACCAGCCATATGATTGTGAAATTGACCTTCGACCTGGTGCCATACCCCCTCATGGCCAGGTTTACCCTTTGTCGGTCTTGGAGGATAAGGCCATGGAGAAGTATGTTGCAGACATACTTTTTGGAGGTTTCATCCCCAAATCCTCATCTCCTGCCAGTGCTGGGTTCTTTTTTGTGAAAAAGAGTTGTGAACTGAAACCTTGTATTGATTATAGGGGTCTCAATCAATTCACGATTAAGAATGCCTATCCTATTTCATTGATTACAGTGTTATTTGACTGTCTCAAGGGAGCAACAGTTTTCACAAAGCTTGATTTGAGGGGCCAACAATCTCATGACGATTGAAGAGGGCGAAGATTGGAAAATTGCATTTAATACCAGACCAGGCCATTATGAGTACCTCATAATTCCTTTTGGCCTTTGTAATGCCCCGACAGTTTTCCAGGAATTTATTAATCATGTCCTCCGAGATTTGTTGCAGTTATGTGTGGTGGTTGATCTTGATGATATCCTCATATTTTCCAAGTCCCTGGAGAGCCACCACACAGATGTCTGTCGTGTGCTTCAGAAACGAAGAGAGAACGATCTCTTTTGTAAACTGGAGAAGTACGAGTTCCATCACGAACAAGTCACATTCCTGGGCTATGTAATTTCCACTGCTGGTTTTTAGATGGACTCAGAGAACCTTTTGGCAGTCCTACAGTGGCCCTGATCTGTGGGTTTATGTCTTCTGCAGCATTTCTTGGGCTTTGCCAACTATTATCAGAAGTTTATTCGTAACTTCTCATCTCTGGTCAAGCCCCTGACTGATATGACCATAAAGTACGGTAACCCACAGAGTTGGTCTCCTGAGTCCATTAAGGCCTTTGAGAGTCTCAAGGCTGCCTTTGTTTCTACTCCTGTGTTGGCACATCCTGATCCTACCTTTTATCCTTGAGGGTGATGCTTCTGAGACTGGTATTGGCACCCTTCTGTCTCAACGTTCTACCTCTGAGAGCGCTATGCATCCTTGTGGCTACTTTTCCAAGAAATTGTTACCTGTGGAGTGCAATTATGAGATTGGTGACAAAGAGCTGTTGGTGATCATTTTAGAACCGGAAAAAGAATGAAGACATCACCTCGAAGGTACCACTGTTCTGGTTCTCATTCTTACTGACCATAAGAATCTCACATTCTTGTCTGAGGCTAAACGCCTCTCTCCCAGAAGGGCGCAATGGGCTCTTTTCTTGTCAAGTTTCAATCACATTGACTCATTCTTACCCGGTACTAAGAATGTAAGGGCTGACACCTTGTCACAAGAACTTCAAAGTTGGAGACGGTTCCAGTTCCTGTGATTCCTCCTAATCATATTCTGGCTATGGTTCGCACCAGTCTCACTTCTCCTTTGGGTGACAAAATTCTTGCTGCTCAGGTCCATGCTCCTCCTGAGAAACCTTGTGACCGCTGCTTTGTCCCAGAGAGTCTCGTTACTGCCGTGCTCCAGACTTATCATTCTCCCAAGGCAACTGGCCACCCTGGGAAGAATCAACTTATTTGGGCCATTTCCTAACAACTCTGGTGGCCTAATCTACATGCTGATGTAACTGTCTTCGTAGCGGCCTGTGCCATGTGTGCTCAGAGTAAGACTCCCCGACACACCTTCCAGTGGGCCTCCTACAACCCAGACCCAATGGAAAGAGGCCCTGGACCCACCTGTCTATGGATTTCATTGTGGAGTTACCCAACTCCCAAGGCAACAATGTTATCCTTATGGTGGTTGACCGGTTCTCAAAGATGTGTCATTGTATTCCACTTAAGAAGTTGCCCACTTCTAAGGAACTGGCTTCCATTTTTGCTCGGGTGATCTTTCGCGTACATGGGCTAACCAAGGTGATTGTCTCGGACAGGGGTAGTTAGTTTGTGTACTGGTTCTGACGAGTTATTTGTGCACAGTTGGGAATTCAGCTTGCTTTCTCCTCTGCGTATCACCTGCAGTCTAATGGGACCACAGAACGAGCCAATCAGTCCTTGGAGCAATTCCTATGTTGGTATATTTCTGACCATCACAACAACTGGTCAGACCTATTACCATGGGCAGAGTTTACTCACAATAGTGCCTTGAATTCTGCTTCCCGATTGTCCTCGTTTATGGGTCATTAGAGGAGCATCTCTGTGGTCTTCGTTCCACTTGGGCACAAGTCCAGCAGGCTTGGAGTCATGCTAATGATAGGTACAGACTCCATGCTGACCACAGACACCCGACTGCACCTTCCTACCAGGTTTGGGACAGAGACTGGCTGTCATCTCACAACCTCCGACTTTGTGTTCCCTCACTGAAGTTCGCACCTCGTATTATTGGGCCTTTCCTTATTCTTCGCAGGATTAACCCAGTGTCTTACGCATTAGACCTTCCTTCTAATATGCATATTTCAAATGTATTTCATGTCTCCTTATTAAAACCTATGGTCTGCAACCATTTTACCACCTCATTGTCATGTCCTCACCCTTTACAGGTTCAGAAGCATGAGGACTATGAAGTACAGGCCATTGTTGACTCCTGTAGGTTCCGTGGGCGCATACAGTACCTGGTGCATTGGAAAGGGTATGGTCCGGAGGAACGCTCTTGGGTCTCATCCTCAGACGTACATGCTCCTGTCCTCCTCTGTGATTTCCATAGGCATTTTCCCCTCAAGCCTGGTGGTCATCCGAGCGGGAGGGGTTGTTGAGGAGGGGTTACTGTCAGGGCTGGGCTCAGCCCTTCCTTCTCTGAGCTGACCACTCCACTGTCGGCTGATTGTCAGTTCCCATCTCTCTCCACAGTTACTCAGTTGTTGATGATCCTGCTCGTCAGTCCTCCCTACTTAAGCCATCCAGCCAAGAGGAGCTCTGCCTTCGCCTTGGTCACAACACAAGTAATATATCTCCTGCGTGCCTGTTTAAAGACTGGCTTTGCTGACATCCCTTCTGGCTCCAGATCCTGCTTGCTGTTCCACTACATTGATCCCTGGCTTGGCTGGCTATCCATTCCAGTTTACTGAACTTTGGCTATATTTTGACTATGTTTGTTCTTTTTACTTTTATTATTAAACAAGTGTGATTTAACTGTACTTTTGTCTCGGTCTGATTTCATGGATTCTGACATCAGACGATCTATATTCTGTGCCACCTGGATGGTTGTCTGGGTGGACATGTGTCGTACACCCCGGGCTGCTATGCCAGAGATCGGGCCTATCCCGAGGGCATCTGGCTGCCGGGCTGTGTGAGGGCCTATCCAGAAGTAAGAGGGGAGAGCGGGGTTGGGATTGCGGCTTTTAGTCCAACCAGAAGTGCCGGTTCTGTCGGCCGGAGAATCTGCCCTGGTCGGAGGTAGAAGTTAAGCTATTGTCACTAAGGGACCAACCACCTTTACCAGGGAACACAGTGAGTAACTGAAACAAGTACCGGAGAAGAATTCTCACCGAACGGGTACGATGGAGAATCAGGAATCTTCAGGTGGTAATAAAGTCAGGGACCCAATGGGGGTGAAGCTTGCAGAGCAGCCTTGTGAGTCAAGCCAGGGACTGAGCCAGTTAGCAGGGGTGAAGCTTGAGAAGTATCTGGAGTGCCAAGCTAGGGACCCAGCAGGGAAGCGTGGGAGCTCCAGGGATTCGGAGTCAGTGAATCAGAGGGTCCAGTGAGAGACCGAGAGCTCGAGGGACTGAAGAACTACAGGTAGAAGTTGCAGTGGGGTCTCCTGCTTTCATATTTAGGGGGGCGTATGGGGGGACAGGGACAAAAGTAGGGGTGACTATAAAAATGTGTATATATATATATATATATATATATATATATATTAACTACAAAAAAGATTTTTTTGGGGGAAGAGACCAAAGGAATTCATACATGGAATATATATATATATATATATATATATATATATATATATATATATATATATATACACACATACAGTACCATGAAAAGTATTCACACCATTTGAAATTTCCCACATTTTGTCATGTTACAACCAAAAATTTAAATATATTTTGTTGGGATTTTATGTGATAGACACAAAGTGGCACATAATTGTGAAGTGGAAGGAAAATGATAAAGGGTTTTAAAAATTGCCACCTGAGGCAGATCCTATATCTGACATCCCTCCCCCCACTCCCCCCAGCCGGACAGGCAGCACACCGTATGCCGACGTCAAGTGATGTCAGGGTAGTATACTGGCAAATTGAGGTGATATAGTGCCAGGTTAGGGTGATATACAATAGTGCCAGGTTAAGTGGTAGTGCCAGGTCAAGTGATATACAATAGTACCAGGTTAGGTGGTAGTGGCAGGCTAGGTGGTAGTGCCAGTTTAGGTGATATACAATAGTGCCAGGTTAGGTGGAAGTGCCAGTTTAAGTGATGTACAATAGAGCCATGTTAGGTGGTAGTAGCAGGCTAGGTGTCAGTGCCAAGTTCGGTGGTAGTGTCAGGTTAAGTGATAGTGCCAAGTAGGGTGGTAGTGCCAGGTTAGGTAATGGTGCCAGGTTAGGGTGGTAGTGCCAGGTTAGGTAATAGAGGCAGGTAGGGTGGTAGTGCCAGGTAGGGTGGTATTGCCAGGTTAGGTAATAGTGCCAGGTTAGGGTGGTAGTTAAAGGTTAGGGTGGTAGTGCCAGGTTAGGTAATAGTGACAGGTTAGGGTGGTAGTGCCAGGTTAGGTAATAGTGCCAGGTTAGGGTGGTAGTGCCAGAGTAAATACATGATAACATGAATAGATAAGAGTCCTGTTCCCCTCTTCCTCCATCATCTGCACTAAAAGCATAAATCTATGACTGCCCCTGCTGCAGCAGAACCTCCTTCTCCCCCTCCCTGAAGTAAGCATAAAGAAAAAAAAAACTCACATGGGTGCTGGCAATCTGTGGATTCATTCTGATTTCTTCTTCTTGGAACTGTAATTAAAATGTGGCGGGTGGAAGGGGAAGAGGGAGGGGCTGCAGCATGGACAAAGCATTGCAGCCTCACCATGCCCATCATTGCCACCTTACTGTACCCATCATTTCCGCCTTACTTTGACCTCATTGCAGCCTCACCATGCCCTCATTGCAGCCTCACCGTGCCCATCTCATTGCCACCTTACTGTGCCCTCATGGCAGCCTCTCCATGCCCTCATTGCAGCCTCACCATGCCCTCTTTGCAACCTTACTGTGCCCATCATTGCTGCCTTACCATGCCCTCATTGCAGCCTTACTGTGCCCATCAATGCAGCCTCACCATGCCCATCATTGCAGCTTCACCATACCCATCATTGCCGCCTTACTATGTCCATCATTGCTGCCTTACTGTGCCCATCATTGCCGCCTTACAATGTCCTCATTGCAGCCTCACTATGCCCTCATTGTAGCCTCACAGTGCCCATCTCATTGCCACCTTACTGTGCCCTCATGGCAGCCTCTCCATGCCCTCATTGCAGCCTCACCATGCCCTCTTTGCAACCTTACTGTGCCCATCATTGCTGCCTTACCATGCCCTCATTGCAGCCTTACTGTGCCCATCATTGCAGCCTCACCATGCCCATCATTGCAGCTTCACCATACCCATCATTGCCACCTTACTATGTCCATCATTGCTGCCTTACTGTGCCCATCATTGCCGCCTTACAATGTCCTCATTGCAGCCTCACTATGCCCTCATTGTAGCCTCACAGTGCCCTCATTGCAGCCTCACTGTGCCCATCATTGCAGCCTCACCGTGCCCATCATTGCAGATTCACCATGCCCATCATTGCCGCCTTACTGTGTCCATCATTGCTGCCTTACTGTGCCCATCATTGCAGCCTCACCATGCCCTCATTGCAGCCTCACCATTTTTACAGCCTTACTGTGCCCATCATTGCAGCTTCACATGTCCATCGTTGCAGCCTCACTGTGGCCATCATTGCTGCCATCATTGCTGCCTTACTGTGCCCATCATTTCTGCCTTACTATGCCCACATTGCAGCCTCACCATGCCCTCATTGCAGCCTCACCGTGCCCTCATTGCAGCCTCACCATAGTTGCAGCCTTACTATGCCCATCATTGCAGCTTAACATGCCCATAATTGCAGTCTCACCATGGCCCTCATTGCCACCTTAGTGTGCCCTCATTGCAGCCTCACATTGCCCTCATTGCAGCCTCACCATGCCCTCATTGCAGCATCACCATCATTGCAGCCTTACTGTACCCTCATTGCAGCCTCACCGTGCCCTCATTGCAGCCTTACAGTGCCCTCATTGCAGTCTCACCGTGCCCTCATTACAGCCATACCATGCCCTCATTGCAGCCTCACCATTGTTGCAGCCTTAGCACTGTGTCATGGAGATGAGTGTGATCATGTTCTGCCGCGCTATGTCAAAAGTCCCGCCCCCTCCTAGACCAGCTCTTGTGATAGACAGAACACTGCATCTATCACATGAGCTGGTCTAGGAGGAGGGCGGGACTTTTGTCATAGTGCGGCAGAACATTTCAAAGCTCTGTGACACAGCAGTCTACCACTGTGCCTGACCTGTACGTGAGAATGAGGGAGGGGAAGAGAGCACTGTGCTGCAGCCAAGCACGGCAGAGCCCCAGGGCAGGCAGCCCTGGCAGGCCAATCCGGCCCTGTTGGGGGGGAACATGGGGAGCCCAGTATGATGTTCGGGGGGCTCAGTGCCCCTGTGGCTCCAGGCTGGTGACGCCAATGCGAAGTTGTAGTGAAGCTGAGAGGACTGTTACAATTTATGTTAGGAACTGTTAAAGACTTTTACCATAGAAGACAGCAATCCAGCACATGCAGATGTGTCACCTCTCTGAGGCCTTTCCCTCTATGGCTGTCTTCATATTGAAGTCTCAGAGTCTGCCAAGGGAAATTGAAACTGATTAAGGGTGTTCTGGCCCTAACACTCTTTCCCTCATGAAAGAAAGACTATAAAAGAAATAAACATCTCTTTTGCATTCAAGAAGTGTTTGGCGCCCAATAATTTACACCTTGCACTCACTATGCCTCACAGCCCACTACTTACAGAAGGATGTCAGCTATCCTTGGACTTAGAAGTCCTCATTAGACTGAAAGAGGGCAAAGACTTTGCTACACTTTTAATATTGTTTTTTATAAGGTATGCATTTAAATTGATGGTAAAAAATAAATATTGCATTGAATTCCATGTGCGTATAAATAGATGTGGTCAAGACTAGTGGGGATGTGGCTACAATGATGATAGATCATGATGGCATAAGCCAATGTATTGACTGTTACATAGACATCATTTATGGAATGTCAACATCACAAAGGGCCTAGAGGAGACAAAATGTGTAACCTAAAGAAAATGTTCTAAATAATCTGTATGCCAAATTGTAAATATGATTTTTTTGGGGTCTTGTTAAAAAGTGAAAATCTTTTCAATCATAATATTTATTATGGGGGACTTCGACCATTACTCCTTCTTTCTCCATATCAGATCATTCATTACTATATTTTTGTAAGTAACAATATTCTTTTTAAACCTTAAGCCCCGTACACACGAGAGGACTGATGTCCGACAGACTTCCGAAGGAGTTCCGTCGGAGTTCTGCTGGAATTCCGACGGAGTTCTGACAGACTTTTCGGCTGAGCGGACTTGGCCACACACAATCACACTAAACTCAGACGGATTCGAACGTGATGACGTACGACTGGATTAGAATAAGAAAGTTCATAGCCAGTAGCCAATAGCTGCCCTAGCGTCGGTTTTAGTCCGTCGGAATAGCATACACACGAGTGAATTTTTCTAAGGGACCGGGTCCGGCGGAGTTCCTTCGGAAAAATTTGAAGCATGTTCCATATTCTAAAGTCCTTCGGACTTTGGCGAGTCAAAAGTCCGTTGCAGCCCACACACGATCGAATAGTCTGACGGACTCAGTCCGTCGGACTTTGGATGTTGAAAAGTCCACTCGTGTGTACGGGGCTTTAGTATGTATAGTATGGTTAATATATACATTATGAATTGTGTAATTATTTTGTTTTTACCTTCATTGTAGACTTGAGTAAATCGTAATGTTCAATAGCTCCCGAAGAAACGTATGATGTGCAAAACTGGTAGTGCAACAAGGAACTCTTTTAGCTAGACATCACTATCCCTCAGTTAGCCACCACTTGATACCTGACAACTAGGAATTGTGGTTGTTCGTAGTATTGTGTATGTACTGTAACCACTTGGTGGCTCCTAACCCATAATATGGGGATTTTTAGTGATAACAGTTAAATATTTGGCTTTTGTTTTATTTTATTGGTATTAACAATGTGGTATACATGAATTTCAATTTTATACACGCACAAGCTTCAGCAAGGGGGTGTCGGCAGGCTGTCATGTGACACAATGTCCTGTCTCTGTCTGTTGGTTGTGGTGGTGGATTTATCGTGTTGCAGGTTGCTATGTAGTTGAAACATGTCTGCATGCTGGGGCAGGGCGGTTTGAAGGGGTTTCATCTGGGCAGCCTTAGTTCAGGGGGGATGCTAGGTTTCAATTGGGACCACATCATCCTTTTACTGTCACTTGCTGGGGCCGGCGGCAGTTCAGGGTGGTTGCTGTGCATGCAAGAGAACTTCATCAGTTCTCTTGTTACTCAGGGGCAGCTCAGCAGGGACCCTCCCCGATGCTCAGCAGGGGAGTGGTTTGCAGGTAGGCATGGTCACGAACCATCCTCACCTAGCCACCATAATCTGGTATGTTCAGGGCAGGTGTCTCATTTAAGTTATTTTCTGTTATCGTAACTTCATGTTTTTGATGTTTGTATTCTGAGTGGTAGTTGTATGGTATGTTCCTGGTTTTGTTTCTACATATCTCCTGGAGGCACAAAGTCACATTCTTTGCGGTTTTTATTTTCTTTTCCAGTCCATTTCAGGTAGGTATTATTTGTTTTCCTCACACAGGGGTGGTTTTATTTCTCTTTATTCAAACTTGATGCTTCAGGTACAGTACATACAGTACATACGCGTTATTCTCAGTAGTTGCTGTGTGAATTGTTTCCTTCTGTAGTGGTGGTTTTCTACGTTGCAGCAGAGTTCTCAGGAGTCTGTTGATTCCCAGGCAGTTCAGGTGCGTATTTCAGTGTTTTGACATGTTTTTACACAGCAGGGCTGACTATTTTCTGTCACTGCAGGTTACCCATCACATCTATGGGTTTGTAACAGATTGAGGTGATCGCTTTTAATTGGCTTGTTCAGTGGCAAGTCTCCACATCAGTTCTCACGCAGCTTACGTATCTCGTGCAACTCACGTTTTCTTGTACTAACTTATGTTTCTCTTGCAATTTTCATTTTCTCATGCAATTTTTGTTTTCTTGTGCAATTTTCATTTCTAACACAACTTACATTTCTCCCGCAACTTACGTTTCTCATGTACTCAAGTTTCTCATGTAACTCACGTTGCCCTTGCAACTTACGTTTCTCGTGTGACTTTAATTTTTCATACAGTTTACGTTTCTCACGTAGCCTCGGTTCTCATGCAGCTCGCGTTTCACATATTCGCACGTTGCTCATGCTACTCACGTTTCTTATTCAGTTAAGTTCCCTCACGCAGCTTACATTCCTGTCGTAGGTTACTTTTATCAGTCTGCTCACGTTTGTCACACAGTTATGTTCTGCACCCAGTTACATGTCATCTCATGTTTCACTCAGTTACGTGGTTGCTACTTTCATTGTTTGGCTGGGTACCCTTCATAGGGTTTCTACAGGTGTGGCATCACATCTTCACAGTTAAGTCATGGCGTCTCCACTGCAGCTACCTGTCACGTTTTCAGGTTTGTGTGGATTGAGTTGATTGTTTTTTTTTTTTTTTCCAAAAGAAAGATTTTATTTAAGAAACGTAAGTCAATCACAATAACAGAATTGTCATACATATGTCCAAGTATAACAAAGTAGCCAAATAGTTAGTACATACTGTAGTGGAGGGACATCAATCTATTAATTTATCGCGACATGGAGTTTCTCAAGCATACAACGGAAGATTTTAGCGAAGGGTAGGTGTTAGATAAACTGTACAATCTATACCGAGGTAGTCCTAAGGTAAGTATTTCCAAAGAGTAATGCGTCTGTGTCTGTGTCATGGTGTAGATGTCCGAGTCAGTTCCTACTCATCAGAGCAGTCGGATGAGTGCCTGTATAACAAGTCTGCGTGTCTATGCATTCGAGAAAACCTGGATCCCGGTATTAAGGCATCCAAGAAGTAGCTGGTGAAAATGAATTCTGGTGTATATAGATAAGGGGGGGGGGGGGGGGTGTTGGGTTGATAGGTTAGGGGGGGGGGTAAGGAAATGGGATTCAGGAGGGGGTCTTAGAAGAGATAGGGGAATGGAAGATGCCTCCTCGGCCTCCGCTGCGCGTTATGAGAATTTGGCCTATTGTTGTTTCTGAAAAGTGGGGGTTGGAAGCGGGGTAAAGGTCTTTTTGCAGTCATATGGTGGAGTTGATTGTTTTTAATTGGCTTGTGCAGTGGCAAGTCTCCTCATCTGTGTTACATACGTTACATTTCCGTTGCTGTTTCATAGTTACATGTTATTACTTACATCAGTAGCCTGACACATTTTCAGGTTTCAAGGCCTAAGTTTACGTTTCTAATTTGCCCATTACGCCTCAGGTAACTCAGTCTGGTAATTGCACAAGACTGGCATGTTTCGGTCCTGTTCTTACATTGTGTTTGCCTGCTATGCCTCAGATTAATTTGGCTTCTGTCTGAATCCCAAGATTGACACAGTCTGGCACTAACATACATTTATACATGTCAGGTTCATATCTTCACTTTTTAGATCTTATGGCTACACTCCACTGCTGGTTTACCTATCACATTTATGGTTACCTATGGGTTGAGATGATTGTTTTTAATTGGCTTGTGCGGTGGCAAGTCCCCTCATCTGTTTCCTATGGCTTACAATACAATTTCATACATTATGACATCTCACTACCCATATCACTTGCCTGACGCATCTTCAGGTTCATAGGCTTGAGTTTACGTTTTTAATTCGCCTGATTTTCCTCAGGTATCTCAGCCTTGCTAGTTTCTTGAGACTGATACATTTTCAGTCTTGTGCAACACATACTTTGTTGATTAAACCCAGTCACCTTTGGGAGGTTGTTAAAAAAATAAAAGTGAAGAGTTTTCCTTTCCTTAACCGCTTGCCAACCGCCTCATGCCAATATACATTGGCATAAGGGCTCCTACAGGAAGAAACGTGTACCTGTACATTGCCCTTTAAGAGGCGGCGTGTGCCCTTGGCAAGCTCTGTGAGTCAGGGCGTGGGTCCTGCGGACTCGATCGCCGTGGGGATACCCATGATTGCCTCACAGGGAGGAAGAACGGGGAGATGCTAATGTAAACAAGCATATCCCCGTTATGCCTAGTGACAGTGTTACTGATCTCTGCTCCCTGTGATCAGAGCAGAGAGCAAGCACATGTCACACACAGCCACGCCCCCACAGTTAGAAACACGCCCCAGGACACACTTAACCCCTACACTGCCACCTAGTGGTTAACCCCTTCACTGCCAGTGTCATTTACACAGGAATCAGTGCATTTGTATAGCACTGATTGCTGTATAAATGACAGTGGTCCCAAAAATGTGTCAAAAATGTCTGAAGTGTCCGCCATAATGTCGCAGTCATGATAAAAAATGCTAATTGCCTCCATTTAAAAATAAAAAAAAGATTAATAAAAATGAAATAAAACTTGTCACTAGCAGTGGATATTTTGGACTTCGCATCCATCCCTCCTTCTCTGGCTAGGGGTTTGGGACGCAGTAGCTCAACCTCTCTCATTACCTGGACCGTCCCGAGGCTTATGGCAGAATTGCAGAGCAGGGGTATTTCGTACCCTTCTTTGGCACGGAAAGCTGAGCTATTAGTTGCTGTTCCCCTGTGCTTCAGGCTCTAGTGCGGAACATGTTACTCTTCAGACGGTGGCTTCTTCCCGGTCTCAAATCCACACTACTCTTAATTCCCAGGCTACTTTCTGGCGAGAGTTGCGTAGCAGAATTGAGGTTTTGGATAGTCAGCGAGTTCAGCTCCAGGAACTTCTACTGGCCAGGGGCTTTGACGGATTCCAGGACCCCCTTGGTACCTAGGCCTGTACCGGTAGGCTCAGCTCAGCAGGTCACACCTTCTCCTCATTTTCTGCAACTGATGATGGATTAGATTCCCATTGGGTTGTCAGGGGAGCCTTGGTCGATAAGTCTTTGTCTGTAAATACCAGGAAGGCTTAGGGTGCAGCCTGGAAGGTTTTCCTGGCCTTTCCGGTCGTGGTATCCTAGTTTTGACAGCATCAACATCCAGTACCTACTGGCTTTTACCACTTTTTGCCACTTTTCAGCTAAAACTGGCCCACAGCACCAGCAGAATATATCTGGCAGGGATTCAGCATTTTATGTTTTTGAAGATCCCAATAGGCTCTCTATTTTTCCACTCACCCCATCAGGGCCATCCTCAAAGGGATTCAGAAGAGTAGCCCTCCGGCTGTGCCCAGCGGACTTCCCATCACGGGTCACTTTTTTTGAGACATGTCCGACATGCTTACCAGATCTCCTTTTGGGTTGCTACCTAGGTTGGTGCTCAGCGCAGCCATATATCTGTCCTTTTATGGTTTCCTGAGGCTGGGGGAGTTAATCATCTGGTCAGGCACCCGGGCCACTTCTGTTTGCATCTGCACACATGCATGATGCTGCAGACAGGAGTCAGCACAGACATCAGGTTTTCTGAGACTGGCTAGGCAGGGTGCCCGGTTCTGGTATTAGACCAGCTCATCAGTGCTACGTCTGATATAAACCCGGGGATAGTCCTCTGTTGCCTTTTCCTAGTGCTCAGCTCAATTCGTGCTACATTGCCGTACCATATTGGCCAATTTTTGGGTCTGGACCCTAAAGCATACTCTGGCCATTCATTCAGAATGGGAGCGACTTCTGCAGCTTCGTGCCAAGGGGTTCCTGTTCATATTGTCAAGAAATTGGGTTGGTGGAGGTCATCATGTTTCTCTAAGCCAGGGGTCTCAAACTGACGGCCCTCCAGCTGTTGTGAAAATACAAGTCCCATGAGGCATTGCAAGGCTGATAGTTACAAGCAGGACTCCCACAGGCAGATGCATGATGGGATTTGTAGTTTCACAACAGCTGGAGGGCCGTCAGTTTAAGACCCCTGCTCTAAGCATATCCCAGATCCACTGTTTGAGATGTCGCAAGCTTTTGTCAATTTGGCCGGTTAATAGTTATTTTGTGTGCAACAAATCTTTGTTAAGCTTCATCCTACTGTGTTTGTTTTTGCCCCCTTTTAGGCAAACTGACCACGTGACCTTGGCACACCTCAGGTCAATGTTCTCTTTTTCTCTTTTCCTTTCCTATACTATCCATAGATAAGACTCCAAGTACAAGTGTATCTGTAGGGGGAGTCAGGCCGCATAAAGCCTGCCCTCCGTTGCCTCCTCCCCTGGTGGTCGTAGGCTCATGTGTCCCACCCACCCATTCCCTTTTCTGTTACTTTTTACTTTCCATTTTATTTCATGCTTGGGTATGCCCCCTTTAAGGCATACTGACCACGTGACCTCGGCACACCTCAGGTCAATGTTCTCTGTTTCTCTTTTCCTTTCCTATACTATCCATAGATAAGACACTGAGTACAAAATATATATCTTTTTATAAACTTACTTTGAGTGTGGTGCCATTAAAGTCCTAATTCCCCTCCCTCTATGCTATTTCATAATATTTATCAATCTAATAATCTTTGAAATCAACAGTAATATGTTATTTGAATTAGTGCTATGGACCCAAGAGAGATGTTTACAGTGGGCAAATTAAAATGGCAAAATGTAATTAAAGACATGCCCCTATTTTTAATAATAATTTTTAATGCTAGTTTAACCACTTGCTGCCCTGCACCTGCAAATATACCACAACCGGGGAGGCATGTGCAGGCTCAGTCATGTATATACATATGCGATTGAGCCTGCTGCAGGTTAGCGCCCCTCCTGTCACCAATGTGTCCGCTGGATATCCCGTAAGCTGGTATTATGTGATTGGTAATAGCGATCACATGATAACAACATAAACAACCTGTCATGATCTGTGATTGGCTCAAAGCAGTTACATGTGAGTAGAATCATAGGGGTTTGATAATGATAAGTGTATATATATATATATATATATATATATATATATATATATATATATATATATATATATATATATATATATATATATATATATACACTATAACGATAAATGGACAGTCTTATTTAGCTGGTCGTCATGGCATTGCCCATGTTTTCTTTCACTTTCTATCAGTCACATGATGTAACCACCTACTTCAATATTCCCTTGCTGTTAAGAAGATATGAATGCTGATTGGACTAAACTATATGGTCACACCTATAGCAAGCCTAGACCTTATGCATATTCATACATATGCAATTGTATAGCCTATAGATGAAACCTCAGACAAACTTTCACTTTACTGCTTTCTTGAGAACTGTCTATAGTGTTTCTCCACTGCAGTATATTGAATAAAAGCTCCTAAATTTCTTAAGATTTGGACTTACTGTCTCATCAGAAAAATGTCTTGTTTGGAGACTCCCTAACCTGATTTAACACATGGTGCCTGGCTACCTGTACCATGTGATTAGCTTAACCAATCACAGATCACAATCAAAAGTGAATGTGAAATCCATTCATGACAGCTAAAGCTATTGCTAATACAGTGATCATCACTGTATAAGCAATAATAGTTTAAAGTAAAAAAAAAAAAAACAATCACCCCACAGAGTAGTACAGGGCTACTATGGTGACAACAAACTACTCTGATGAAAGGTTGTAAAAAAAAAAGAAAAATTATATTTAAAAACGTGAAAAAAATAAAAAAAAGTTTTAAAAAGTTAACAAAACTTTTGATTTTGTTTATTTGTTTATTTTACATACTGTCATCAGTCAGGAACCCTGATCCCTGCCATACCATTCATATGATGATGCTGCACTGCACTAGTGACAGAATGTAAAAAAAAAATGTGAAAAAACAAAAACAAATTGTATTTCATTTCTTAATTTTTCAAAAATATTGGGGGAAAAAATTAAAAGTTTAAAAAACTCACCATGCCTTTTACTACATGCCTCGGACTGTCTAGCTTCCAAAAGGGGGTCATTTGGATGGTAATTGTAGTATCCTGGCATTTTAGGGCCTCTAGAAATGAGATAGGCCATCAGTATATCAATTTTCAACTATATATACCATAGTGTGTACACACTATGGGGGTTATTTACTAAAGGCAAGTGCAGTCACTGTAAATCTGAGGGGTACATCTGAAATTAGGGGAAGCTCTGCTGATTTTATCATCCAACCATGTGCAAGCTACAATGCTCTTTTTTATTTCCCTTGAATGTGCCCCTTCGATCTACAGTGACTGTACTCCCAAGTGCACTTTCAGTGTAATTTCAAGTGTACTTTGCACTTGTAGTTTGCACTTTTAGTGCAAAGTGGATTTGCCTTTCGTAAATTATTATTATGATTATACAGGATTTATATAGCACCAACAGTTTACGCAGCGCTTTACAATATAAAAGGAGACAATACAGTAACAATACAATAAAATACAAGAGGATTAAGAGGGCCCTGCTCAGAAGAGCTTACAATCTAATAGGGTGGGGCAGTTTTGTACAAAAGGTTGTAACTGTGGGAAATGAGCTGATGGAAGTGGTAGAAGATTAGTTTGAGATGTGATAGGCTTTCCTGAAGAGATTCATTTTCAGGGATCGCTTGAAGGTAGCAAGAGTAGAGGATAGCCGGACCAGTGGAGGTAGTGAGTTCCAGAGGATGGGAGAGGCTCTGGAGAAATCAAGGAGACGAGCATGAGAGGAGGAGACGAGGGAGCTTAAGAGTAGTAGATCTTGAGAAGAGCGAGAGGATGATTTGGGTGATATTTGGAGACAAGATTGGTGATGTATCTCAGGGCAGAGTTGTGAATGGCTTTTTATGTTGTGGTTAATTTAATTTGTTGGGTGATTGGGAGCCAGCGTAGGGATTGGAGGAGAGGGTTGGCAGACACTGAGCAGCTGGTAAGGTGGATACGTCTGGCAGCAGCATTCATGATAGACTAAAGAGGGGATTTCCTATGGAGAGACAGGCCAATGAGAAGGGAGGTGCAATAGTCAAGGCGAGAGATAATAAGGGAGTGAATGAGGAGCTTGGTGGTTTCATTTGTTAAAAAGAGGCGAATTTTAGAGATGTTACAGAGGGGAATTCTACAAATTTTTGACAACAATTGGACTTGGGGCTGAAATGACATTTAGGAAGTGGTGGAACATCCATGCTGATATGTCAGTTAGTAATGCAAGAGGAGAATGAAGGAGTGAGGTGAGTGAGGTGAGGAGTTGACAGACAGATAGATTTGGGTGTCATTGGCGTATAAGTGGTAACTGAAGCTGTGGGCAGTTATCAAGTGACCAAAGGAGGAGGTGTAGATAGAGAAAGATAAGAGCCTTGGGGGACAATGGAGAAGAGGAGACAGAGTTGTAGGTGACACTGAAGGAGCGCTGTGATAGATAGGCAGGGAACCAGGATAGAGCAGAATCTCGTTGGAGGCCAAGGGAATGTAGTTTATTGAGAAGGAGTGGGTGGTCAACAGTATCAAAGGCCGCAGAGAGGTCAAGTAGTAGGAGTATGAAGTATTGGCTGTTGGTTTTAGCAGTAAATTGTGAGTAAATCATTAGTGAATTTTAGTAAGGCAGTTTCCGTGAAGTTCTGCGGGCGAAAGCCAGACTATAATGGGTCAAGAAGGTTATTTTCACTGAGGTAGGAGCTAAGACGGTTGTACACTAAGGCTCCATGCACACTGGAGTTCATAAACTGCAGTTTATTGGAGTTTGGACGTTTTTTTTTTTAAAAGCCCATAAACTCCACTCTATGTTAGCCTATGTGTCCATGCACACATGGACGTTTTTTAGCTTTAATGAGCAGTGGAGTTTATGGGCTTTTTTCTGAACGCCAAAAATTTGCGTTCAAAGTGACGTTTTTCACCGCTAAAAAAAACACAAATGCCAATAAACGCTCATAAAAGCTTATAAACGCTTATAGACACGCGTTAATTAGTGTTCGGCATTCTATTTTATCAATGCATTGTGGGAGTTTGGAATGCACTGTGGGATTTTTGGAGTGTCCTCTGTGTATTTTTATTGAAAACGCCCATAAACGATAATAAACGCTCATGAACGCTAGTACAAAACACTGTTAAAAGCACGTTTTTCAACCAGCATTTTCTGCCACCAATCTGGCATCCAGCTTTTGAGCTTCAGTGTGCATGGAGCCTAAGCGCTGTAGAAGTTTGGAGGTAAATTGGAGCAATGAGATGGGTCTTAAGTTGTTTAGATTGGTGGGGTTGCTTTAGAGGGGAGGGGAAGGTGCCACTAGAGAGGGAGAGATTGAAGATGTGAGTGAGAGAGCATAGGATAGAGGAAGAGGGTGACCGTGGTAGTTAATAACCCCCAAAGTTTCATCTCCTTTACCTCTTCACCACCTACTATGGCTGCACTAGCCAGAAGGCTGGAAAGGCAAGTGTCTGTGGACCAATCAGTAGCTGGCAACTATATAAAAAAATCTGAGAATAATACATGCACCCATCCTATCCCCCCTTCTCCTCCAGGGTACCGATGCATCAACTAAAGTACACAGGCTGTTCACAATACAACACCCCTGGGCTAGAAATACAATACTTCCAACAAGGATGCCATGTTTCAAATGACAGAATGATCAGGGACACTTTTTAGGTTGAGATAGCCTCCTCAATTCTGGACTGTCACCAGGAACTGGAGACATCTGGTAACCCTATTTTACAGTTAATAAACATAGTGACACATGCCCTGTTGAGTAGACTTATCCTGACAACTTGTTTTCTGTCAATTCATGTGCTAGCAGCACATCTGATGACCTCCTTGAGGTCTAGTTTTCCATCTTCTAGTGTAAGTTCTGCTGTACAGAGATTTGCAAAAGGAAAATACTAGACTCATTTCAAGTGCTTGTACCAGTTGCATTTATAAACTACATTTAATGATGCGTTAACGAATGAATCGATGCGTAAATGTATGTCTTCTATATCTGCCTCAAATTCAGATTTAATGAAAGGTCATATGCATTCTACATAAAGCTTTTGTGCATTTATAACTGGTAAAGATTGACATTTAATAAAGAACTAGTTCCTTTTAGATGACATCTACCTCAAACATAAGCATTGCAGTTGCATTTTAGATAATATGCAGTTATCAAGGAAAATGGTTTTCTTTATTATTTTATAAGCACAACATCCTAGTACTGTACTAACACAAGCATTGATGATTATAATAAATATATGAATTTCTTCATGGAAAACTATCACCAATTAGTAAGAAAAAGACTTGATTGTGTCAATAAAAGTAATGCGTTTCATAAGGGTTGTGTTCATAATCATTATGATACACTTTGAGATGCAATTAAAAGAAATGTATGTCAGTGAAAGTACAGTGTTGTGCTGTTTTCATAGAGCATTAAATGTGTGAATGGTTGAAATTCATAGCAATGTGAATTCAAGGTTATTGCCACAACATAAGACATGTGTTTGTACCATACAGAACTCACTAGAATAAAAAAAGGTTTTGCTTTATAATCTTAACATTGACCTTACAAAGATGAAGGCAAAGCCTGCAATTTATGACAAACTTTAGTAATTGTTTAGTACTGGAGAAGCTTAACTAGATTTGCTATCAGGCGATCTCTGACATTTAATACACATAGCTTAATTGTTACAATGTTTATACATTGCAGTCAATAATAGGAAAATATTTTGTTGAATATGTTTCCGGTAAAACCCAGTATGACAGTCATACCAAGGCAACATTTATTATACATAAAATGTTTAGTTCAAAGTAGTAATAATAGGTTTATCTGTACTATTCAAAAAATGAATGTGGAATTTGTTTTAATAAAGTTGTGAAGAAAACATTTTTCAAAGATCCATGTTGACATATTTATTAGTTTCAAGGTTTTATCTTCTGTAAGTGTAATTGAAAGCATAAGCTTATCTTTGGGAAGCATAGGGGATTATTTCCAAAAGGCAAATCCACTTTGCACTACAAGTGCAAACTACAAGTGCAAAGTGCACTTGAAATTGCACTGAAAGTACACTTGGAAGTAAAGTCGCTGTAGATCCGAGGGGGACATGCAAGGAAATAAAAAAAACAGCATTTTAGCTTGCACATGATTGGATAATAAAATCAGCAGAGCCTCCCCTAATTTCAGATCTACTCCTGAGATTAATGCCGTGTACACACGACCGGACTTTCTGGTAGAAAAGGTCAGACGGTTTTCATGACGGAGTTCCGACTGAACGCACTTGCCCATACACGAACGTACCAAAGTCTGTTCGTTTTGAGCGTGATGACGTACAACGGGACTAGAAAAGTAAGTTCAATAGCCAGTAGCCAATAGCTGCCCTTGCGTCATATTTGGTCAGTCGGACCAGCATACAGATGAACAGTTTTCCTGATAGAAATTGATTCCGTCGGACAGATTTGAAACATGTTCTATTTCTAGGTCCGTCTGAATTTTTGAAGAAAAAAGTCACATGAAGCCCACACAAACTATCATAATATCCGACGGAATGATTCCGTCTGACCTTTTCTGCCGCAAAGTCCAGTCGTGTGTACGCGGCATTACAGTGACTTCACTTCCAAGTGCAATTTCAAGTGCACTAGTGCAAAGTGGATTTGCCTTTCGTAAATAACCCCCAGAGGTTGAATCCATTAAAGCTCCCTTCTCATCCCATTGTAATGTAAAAAAACATAATTTTTTTATACCTGGCTTGTTTGTGGATATGTAGCATTTTGAACTTCCTGTGGCAGCATTATAGCACAGGGGTAGGCAAATTTTTGAGCACAGTGTGCCAAAACTTTTTTTCAAAGAAATTGAGCGTGCCAATTTTATACCAAAAAAATATCAACTTCTCTTAATCATGAAAAGGATTTTTTATAAAGTAAATGCTGTAAACTACTTTAGTAATGAGAAATTAACATCCTACACTCTCACGCCTCAGATCAGACCCAATTCATACACTTTCACACCTCAGATCACCGTCCGCCCTGCAAATCTGTTTCACCACTGTACCCCCTGCTCATTGGTCTCACCTCTGTATCCCCTGCTCACATGCTCCACCACCCCTGCTCATCTGCCCCACCACCCCTGCTTATCTGCCCCACCACTGTACTACTCTGCACATCTGCCTCACCACTGTACTACCCTGTACATCTGCCCCACCACTGTAACCCCCTGCACATATGCCCCCCCACTGTATCACCCTGCTCATCTGCCCCACCAATGTACCCCCTTTCTCATCTGCCCTACCAATGTACCCCCTTTCTCATATTCCCCGCCACTGTAACCCCCTGTACATCTGCCTCACCTCTGTAACCTCCTGCACATATGCAACACCTCTGTACCCCCCTGCAAATCTGTCCTACCACTGTAAAACCCTGCTCTTCTGTCCCACCACTGTAACCCCCTGCTCATCTGCCCCATCAATGTCCCCCCTTTCTCATCTGCCCCACCACTGTACCTCACTGCACATTGCCTCCACTGCCATACCCCCATGCTCTTCTGTCTCACCACTGAACCATCTGCTCATCTGTCCTAACACTAAACGTATCTGCTCATCTGCCCCACCACTGTAACCCCCTTTCTCATCTGCCCCATCACTGTACCTCCTGCACATCTGTCCCATCACTGTACCTCCTGCTCATCAGGCCCAACCATGGCTCATGTATACCTCTGATACATCTCCTTTCTCCTCTGCACCCCTCTGCACATCTGCCCCATCTATGTACCCCCCTGCTCCTCTGCCCCACCGCTGTAACCCCCTGCTCACCTGCCCCACCAATGTCCCCCCTTTCTTATCTTCCACAACTCTGTACCTCCCTGTACATCGGCTCCACCACCATACCCCCATGCTCTTCTGTCTCACTGCTAAACCATCTGCTCATCTGTCCTAACACTAAACTTATCTGCTCATCTGCCCCACCATTGTAACCCCCTTTCTCATCAGCCTAACAATGTACCCCCTGCACATCTGTCCCATCACTGTACCTCCTGCTCATTAGGCCCAACCATGTAACCCCTGCTCATGTGTTCCTCCGATATATCTCCTTTCTCCTCTGCACCCCTCTGCACATCTCCCCCACCTATGTACCCCCCTGCTCCTCTGCCCCACTGCTGTAACTCCCTGCTCATCTGTCCCACCAATGTACCTCCTTTCTCCTCTGCCCCAATACTGAACCTCCCTTGTTCATCTTTCCCACCACTGTAACAACCTTCTCATCTGGCCCAACATGGAACCCCCACGCTCATCTGTCTCAGCACTGTAACCCCCTACTTTTCTGCCCCACCACTGAACCCCCTTCTCATCCCTCCCACCGCTGTACCTCCTGCACATCTGCCCCACCACTGTACCCCCTTGCTCTTCTGTCCCACCACTGTAACCCCCTTCTCATCTGCCCCATCAATGTACCCCCTTTTTTCTCCTGCCTCACCACCACTGTACATCCCTGCACATCTGACACCACCATATTCCCATGCTCTTCTGTTTCACTACTGAATCACCTTTTCATCTGTCCTAACACTGAACCCATCTGCTCATCTGCCCTACCACTGTAAGCTGCTTTTTCATCTGCCCCACCAATGTACTTCCTGCACATCTGTCCCACCTCTGTACACCCCTGCTCTTCTGCCCCACCTCTGTTCCCCCTGCTCTCCTGCCCCACCACGGAACCCCCTTCTCATCTGTCCCAACACTGAACCTCCCCTGCTCATCTGGCCCAGCACAAACCCCCATGCTCATCTGGCCTATCACTGAACCCCTCTGCTCATCTGCCTTAACACTGTACCACCCTGCTCTTCTGTCCCACTGCTGAACCCCTTCTCATCTCTTTGACCACTCTACCTCCCTGCACATCTGCCCCACTGCTGTACCCTCATGCTCATCTGTCCCACCTCTGTACCTTCTTCTCATCTATGATATGCGTGATATGCAGAGTGGTGAAAGGAAGCAAAGATGAGACACATCTACCTGTCCTGGCACACTCATTCTGCTGATCCAACTCTCACATCCAGCCTACATGCTTGTATTTGATGTCACATAAAAGCATCTGGAATGGATGCGCAATGATGAGCTCAGGTCAGGAGCATTTTCTGAAAGCAGTTGGACCCCCGCAGCTGAGAAAAAGTGTGGCACTCTGCGCCACAGGAAAAGTTGGGTGTGATTTTCATTGCACTAAATACTGGCTCTGGCTTAATGGGATACAGAATGCAGGAGTTCAGTAATAAGTGACACAAAGGTTCAGGAATCATTTCAACAAAGTTCCCAGAATCTCAACAGTAATTCCACAAAACTGTCACCTGACTGTGGTTTTCTCAATCACAGTGAAATTCCTTCATCATTCTGAGATTGGTAGTGGCAACCAAGCGAGTCATCTTTCTCCAGATGGTAGGTGGAGCTAGCAGGACTGTGATTGGCTTCAACAGTGGCCAATGACAGTCATCCTCCTCCTGAAAACAGAGACTGCCCCCCAAGCAGAACTGCACCCAATCTCTTCCCCATCACAAAAGCTGACAATCATAGCTACAGCAAAGTTAGAGAACCAAAGAATATTTCCCATCTTTTACAATGTGTGGGGGCACAGTGCCTCCTCCTCAGTGCAGGTGAGTTGTGGGTAAGTCTGAAATTGGAATGCATTAGTGTCTTAACTGACACTTTCCTGCACTGCTCTGCTGATGGGTAAGGAGTTGAGTGCTGGCAAAAGAGGCTTTGCATGCCAGGGTTGCCTACCCCTGTTATAGGGTGTCTTTTAGCACAATCACTGTGTGAGGGGTCAACTGGGAACACAAAGAATGAAAGGCACTGGTGTGAGGTGGGCATGTGAATGTTGACAGGGGTTATTAAGGCTTTCGTTTGGCTAGTTAAACTGCCAAACAGCTCATTTGAGTTTCAGGGAAACCAATTATAAAAGTACTCAACTTCTTATTAACGCTCATCCCCAGGCAAACACACAAACACGGTTTTGAGCAGGAAGTGGTGAGAAATCTCTCCCCGGGACACATATTGCCAGAGCCAGAGGCACCTATTTAACCAGTTCCTGACTGGCTCACGTATAGTTACGGGGGAAGAATGGCTCGCCTGCACGAAACCCCGTACCCGTACAGGGTTTCCTCTAAGAGCTGCCAGAGGGTGCATGTGTGCCCGCTGCATGCCGGGGTATTTGTGTGTGTAAACACACAAATCCCTGTGTTGTCAGAGGAGAGGAGACATGTCATTTGTTCCTAGTAAGTAGGAACAGGGATATGTCTCCTCTCCTACTCAGTCCAATCCCCATACAGTTAGAACACACTGAGAGAACACACACTTAACCCCTTGATCGCCCCCTGTCAAATGTCCCTAACAGTAACATTTACACAGTAATCAGTGCATTTTTATAGCACTGATTGCTGTATAAATGTCAATGGTCCCAAAAATGTGTCAAAAGTGTCCGATCTGTCCGTCGCATTGCCGCAATACCGCTAAAAATCGCAGATCACCGCCATTACTAGTACAAACAAAAAAATTTATAAAAATGCCATAAAAATTCCATAAATCTTTCCCATAGTTTGTAGACATTATAACTTTTGCACAAACCAATCATTATATGCGTATTGCAATTTTTTTTTTTTTTTACCAAAAATATGTAGAAGAATATATATTGCCCAAACGAGGGAAAATTTATTATAGCAAAAAGTAAAAAAAATTGTTTGTTTTTTTTTCAAAATTGGCACTCTTTTTTTATAGCACAAAAAATAAAAACCACAGAGGTGATCAAGTAGCTTCAAAAGAAAGCTCTATTTGTGGGGAAAAAAGGATGAAAATGTTGTTTGGGTACAGCATTGTATGACCGCGCAATTACCACTTAAAGGGACGCAGTGCCAAATTGTAAAAAGTGCTCTGGTCAGGAAGGGGGGGTAAAACCTTCCGAGGCGGAAGTGGTTAATACAGTGGGGAAAACAACTTCTGACATTTTTTTTAATAATATACTTTATTAAAAAGGTTCTCAGCAAAAAAATGGTTGCATACATACAGAAAGTAGATAAAAGTAAGGGTTGGCCCCTTGATACAATCAGAAGTCTGGAAAACAAAGCAATGTAACTAAAAGTTTTTACGCAGGTGATACAGGTAAATAACTTAGCTGGTTAGACTTGAACCCAATGACCAGGGTTTCTCTAATAGTTAACTCAAACTTGGTTTAGACCGTGGATTATCCTCTCCTTCCCCTCATGTATTACTCGCTTTGGCCCTGGAATGGGACTCAAAGGGACGAGGGACAGCTAGTATAGGGGGTGTAGAGAGGAGGAGTCATGTCTGATAGTGAAGCAAAAGAACTCACCCTGCTCTAGTGTTAATGGGCAACATAGAGGAGGTGAGATAGATAGAAAAGCCCTGAGATTGGAGACAATGGATAGATTGTAGTTAGTCTGGGCTAGCAGAGAGAGTAACATGTTGACCATAGAAGACTAAAATGCAAATAAACAATAAACAGTCAAGGAGAAATACCCAGGGGGTGGGGGGGGGGGGGTGAAGGGGCGAAATAAACAAAAAATGTATAGCAGTTCTCAGGTAGTAATGTTTGGTTGTCCTCTTAACATGGAGATATTCACTGGTGATGTAGGTACATAGAGTACACCCACAGGTCAGACTGTGGATCAATGGGGAACGAGTTTGAGATCGTTGTTGGTCATTGTGAGTAGTTGGAGATAGGTACCCAGATTAGTCGCTGCTTGGGAGAGTCTTATGTCACGTACGCACGATCGAATTGTCCAGCGGAATTGGTCCGGCAAACAATCCAGCAAACAATCCACCGGACTTTATAACGAACGGACTTGGCCACACATGGGCGCTCCGAAAGTCCGGCGATTTCTAACGCAATGACGTACAGCACGTACGATGGGACTAGAAAAAGGAAGTTCAATGGCCAGTAGCCAATAGCTTCCTTCTCGTACTTGCTTCAGAGCATGCGTCATTCTTAGTCCGCCGGACTAGCACACTGACGAACGGATTGTCCGCTGAAAGCCAAGTTCGGCAGACACATTTTGAGTCAAAACTACTTTCTAAGTCCGTCGGACTTTACAATGAAAAAGTCCACTGGAGCTCACACACGATCAAATTGTTCGGCGTACAATTCGATCGTGTGTACGCGGCATACGTGATAAAGGTTAATCATTTTAGCTGTAGACGAGGAGACAAGCTGGTGGATGAAAAATTGGCATCAAGTTTTTCCTTTCGCAGGAGGGTTATGAGGTCTTGGTGGAAATCTGAGATGTTGGGTGGGTTGGCAGAGGACCATTTTTTGAAAATCAGCTGGGATTGAGGATGGCCAAAAAGTTAGAGGGTTTTTTAAACTAGGTGATGGGGGGGTGGGTTCAGAGACAGAGATAGTCAGCGTGGAGCATATTCCAGAGGGTAATATTAGGGGCATTAGTGGTGGGGTAACCGAAGCACATAAACCCAAGGTAAATATAGTAGCAAGTCCTAGTTGTAATCTTGGAACACCCAAGAGGATAGTGTGTGACCGGTCAAAATATATTAATACATTAAAATGTTTGTTTGCCAATGCCAGAAGTCTGCCAAGCAAAATAGGCGAGTTGGAAGCTCTGGTGCATCAGGAGAGCTATGATGTAATCGGTATTGCTGAAACTTGGCTTCATTCCTCACATGACTGGGCTATTAATATTCCTGGCTATGCACTCTTTCGGAAAGACAGAGTAAAAAGGAAAGGTGGAGGGGTCTGTCTGTATGTGAGAAATAATCTCAAAGCAAGTGAGAAAGAGGACCTGGTGGGCGGAGAGTGTGATGAGTCTGAGGCATTATGGGTAGAACTGCATACAGATGCGCGTAGTTCAAAGTTAATCATTGGAGTTTGTTATAGACCACCCAATGTTAATGAGGAGGTGGAGACTCAGCTCCTTGCACAGATAGAAAGGGCTGCAAGGGCTGGGACAGTGATAATAATGGGGGATTTTAACTACCCAGAAATAGACTGGGGTAATGGCACTGCTGGGACAGTTAAAGGGCAAAAATTTGTAAACCTATTACAGGACAATTTTATGCTACAGTTTATTGAGGCCCCAACTAGGAATGATGCTCTGTTGGACCTGGTAATCTCAAACCATGCAGAACGTATTACTAATGTTCAGATAAAGGAACATCTGGGTAGCAGTGACCATAACATGATTTCATTTGATGTTAGCTGTAAGCAAAAATCACATACGGGAAAGATAAAAACACTTAATTTCAAGAGAGCAAATTTTCCAAGGATGAGGGCTGCTCTCCAGGACTTAGACTGGGAGAGAATATTGGCACCAATGGGCACAGAACAGAAATGGGAATTCTTCAAAAAGCTTGTTTGTGATCTCACGGCAAAGTATATTCCCATGGGCAATAAGTTTAAAAGGTTAAAAATAAAGCCGATGTGGCTCACGGCCAAAGTTAAAAAAGCTATAAACTATAAAAAAAGAGCTTTCAAAAAATATAAAAATGAAGGAACACTAGTGTCATTTAAATGTTACAAGGAATTTAACAGAATATGTAAAAAGGAAATCAAGGATGCAAAAATTCAAAATGAAAGACAAATTGCAAAAGACAGTAGGACAAACCCCAAAAAATTCTTCAAATATATTAATAGTAAAAAGGTTAAGTCTGAGCATGTAGGCCCTTTGCAAAATAATCTGGAGTGGGTGACTGGGGACAAAGAGAAGGCTAACTTATTAAATACTTTCTTCAGCTCTGTGTATACAAAGGAGCATGGGGGAGCTCATGTCCACAATGGGGGTGGTACTGACGCAGCCCCTAATCCACAATGGCTCATAAGTGATATGGTCCAGAAATATTTGGACAGAATAAAGGTGGAGAAAGCACCTGGACCTGATGGCATCCACCCACGGATCCTAAAAGAATTGAGCTCTGTAATTTCAAAGCCATTGTATCTAATTTTTAGGGACTCATTAATGACAGGAATAGTACCACTGGATTGGCGCAGGGCCAATGTGGTGCCTATATTTAAAAAGGGAACAAAGTCTTTACCAAGTAATTATAGACCCGTTAGTTTAACTTCTATAGTTGGGAAGATACTGGAGGGATTAATAAAAGACCACATAGATGAGTTCTTGCAGGAAAAAAATATTTTGAGCAACAGACAGCATGGATTCATGAAAGACAGAAGTTGTCAGACAAACCTGATTTCTTTTTATGAGGTGGTAAGTAAAACCTTGGACAGAGGGGTGGCGGTGGACGTGATATATTTGGATTTTGCAAAAGCATTCGATACTGTTCCGCACACACGGCTCATGTGTAAGGTAAAGTCTACAGGTTTGGAAACATCAGTTTGTAGATGGATAGAAAACTGGCTAAAAGACAGAATTCAGAGAGTAGTGGTTAATGATTCTTACTCTGAATGGTCTAAGGTTATGAGTGGTGTACCCCAAGGTTCAGTGCTGGGACCCTTACTTTTTAATATCTTTATAAATGATATTGGGTCTGGGATCAAGAGTAACATTTCCGTCTTTGCAGATGACACCAAGCTATGTGGTGCAATAACGTCCTTACAGGATGTCACCAATTTACAAGCAGACCTCAATGCTCTGTCTAATTGGGCGACTATGTGGCAGATGAGGTTTAATGTTGAGAAATGTAAGGTTATGCACTTGGGGGCTAAGAATATGCATGCATCATACACGCTAGGGGGAGTACAACTGGGGGAATCCATAGTGGAGAAGGATCTTGGGGTTTTGGTAGATCATAAGCTCAATAATAGCATGCAATGCCAAGCTGCGGTTTCCAAAGCGAGCAAAGTCCTTTCCTGTATTAAGAGAGGTATGTACTCCAGAGAGAGAGATATCATTTTGCCCCTGTTCAAATCATTAGTAAGACCTCATCTGGAATATGCCGTTCAGTTTTGGGCACCAGTTCTCAAAAAGGATATCGGGGAACTGGAGAAAGTGCAGAGAAGGGCAACCAAACTGATAAGAGGCATGGAGGAGCTCAGCTATGAGGAAAGATTAGAGGAACTGAATTTATTCACTCTTGATAAGAGGAGATTAAGGGGGGATTTGATCAACATGTACAAATATATAAGGGGTCCATATAGGGAACTTGGTGTCGAGTTATTCACTTTAAAGTCAACAAAGAGGACAAGGGGGCACTCTTTACGTCTAGAGGAGAAGAGATTTCATCTCCAAATACGGAAAGGTTTCTTCACAGTAAGAGCTGTGAAAATGTGGAATAGACTCCCTGCAGAGGTGGTTATGGCCAGCTCAGTGGATTGCTTTAAGAAAGGCCTGGATTATTTCCTAAGTGTACATAATATAACTGGGTACTAAAATTTATAGGTAAAGTTGATCCGGGGAAAATCCGATTGCCTCTCGGGGGATCAGGAAGGAATTTTTTCCCCTGCTTTAGCAAATTGGATCATGCTCTGCTGGGGTTTTTTGCCTTCCTCTGGATCAACTGTGGGTATAGAATTGGGTATATGGGCTGGTATATGTATGTATGTGTGTATGTATGTGTGTATATGTGTATATGTGTATATATGTATATATATGTATATATATGTATATATATGTATATATATATATAGTATATTTTATTTATTTATTTATTTATTATTATTTTTTTTTTTTTTTTTTTTTTTTTTTTTTTGGTTGAACTGGATGGACTTGTGTCTTTTTTCAACCTGACTAACTATGTAACTATGTAACTATGTAACTATGTAACCTGGCCATCATGAAGCAGGTTGACAGCCATACCTTGTTTCATTGAATGATGGCTTGTTGTCCTACTGGATCCTTTGGAGAGACAGAGTTTAGGTTGTCAAATAGCAAGGGGAAGACATCTTTCATTGGAGATCACCCTGTAACCATTGCAGTGAAGTGCTCGACTTGGTTCCAGAAGGAGGCGATATGGGAGCCTGTGGAGCCTGTGGAGCACAGACGGCTTTTCCTGTCCACATAGGGGGCAGAGGCGTTTAAGTGGTTGTTGTGGAGAGTCAGGTGTGGTATATAAGTCTGATGCATTATCTTAAACTGTTGTTCTCTCCAGAACTGATTGGTAACTAGAATGCAAGTAGAGTTGAATCCAGCCAAGATGCAGGTCACGGCCTCTGGGGAGTTTAGGTCTTTATTCCAGGAAGCTACTGAAGTGGATGGGAAAGGCTTGCAAAGGCATGTATTTAGAGGCTTGTATATATCAGAGGTTGTGTACTGCTGCTTATCCAGTGGGGTGTCCAAGATTGTGGAGTTGAATCTTTGGAGCCTATTTGGGCAGAGGCTTGAGAAGTGTTGGACTGCTTGGTGAACATACAGGAAGTGTTGTTGTGACAGCTTAAAGTTAGACAAGGTTTGGGAAATAGGTAGCACCAAGCCCGTGGTCGGGTCAAAGAGCTGTACAAAATATGAAAGGTTCTGAGAGATCCATTCAGTGTATCCTGCGTGTTGTGTAGAAAGTTGGAAAGAGGGGTTCCCATGAATTAAACGGTGATGAGTCACCCAAGGAGATTTCAGCTTTCACCTGGTATCATGCCAGGTGATCAGCGTGTCTCATATTAATAGGTTCTGCCATAGGTGGGGGGGGGGATAGATCGTAGCCTGCAGTTTAGTGGGGCAGATAGACTGTATGGGCTTGTCATCTGAGTTTCCAATTTGTAGTTTGTAGTTTGTATATTTGGAGCTTTGTGGGATCCAGTCCATACTTACTCTTAGCAGACAGGAAAGATTATGAACCCTTAGGTTGGGGAGGTTAACTCCCCCCTCACTTCTCGGGAGAAATAATTTGTGCAGAGCAATGCGGGGGCATCGCCTGTCTCATAGAAAGCTTGATAAGAGTTTTGTATTGTTTTTGTATGTTGCTGTGTTGCAGTAAAGGAATCGTTTGGAGGGAGTAGAGGAGTCTGGCAAAGCCATTCATTTTAAATAAGTGGCATCTCCTGAAAAGACCCTCATGCATCGAGCGGACCAGGCAATTCTATTCAACGTTCCATGTCTGGGCTGGCTTGACAATATAGTGTATATATCCCTCTATGTGAGGCTCCCTGTGTGGTGTTAGTCCGCATTCTATACATCAACTCTAATAGGGTGAGTTTTGTTTATTGCCCCAATATTGGGTGTTAATCTATATCACTCTTTTGCTGTACAACTATATGTTTAGGTATATTTATTAATATTTTGTTTCTATATTTTCTATATTTCTCCTTAGTCCCTCCCCCTCTGGCTCCAGTCTAATCTAGCATTACTTCTTACAAATACATCCCCCTGTATTCAGCACTTCGATTGGCTTTTCCCTGTTTTGATGTGTCCATTGTCTCTCTAATTGGGGCCTGAAACTTATTGATTTTACTTCATAGTCTAGTAAGTGTCTTTATAGTACATTATATGCTAATATGCTATGGCCCCTGATATCTACAGTTTTTTTGGAAATGGCTTTATATTATTCAAGTACTTGTTACTACTGCCATTTTTTTCTATATGTAATCTTTCAATACACATCTTAATTGGGTTAATTATGCATATATACATAATTACCTCGGTTATCATGTTACGCATTCCCCCATAGTGGCACAAGACTATCCCCTCTTGACTATTATGTACCGACTGGGCTTGGCCACTTAGGATACAGCTGTAATACTGTAATAAATATATGAGCACACTTTTCATGTTTTTGTATATATAGTATTCATCTTGTTGTTTGTTTTCATTTTTCGTCAGCCAGTAATTTTAAGCTCCAGAAGAAGCGTGTCTACACGTGAAACATGTCAAGCCTAATACTACTACTGAACTATCTTTGATGTACCGCAATTATGTTTCCACACCAGACTCTTGGATTTTGATTCTACTATGGAATGGTCATTATATAATTTCCTTTTCTTCAATTGTGTCATGGTGGTGCTATAGTAGCGGCAACGTCTATAGATGGCTATAACGATTTATTTTTAATGATATTTATAAAAAAAATGTATATGTTTAAATAAATCTGTTTTGATAAAAAATACTTCTGTTATTGTGCCTATAAATTCCATAGTCCCTTTCCTATTCCAATTCACTGTATAACACTTGATACTCATACCATGAACTACAGTAGTTAGAATCTGACTTTTCTTTTAAATGGGTCTCACTTACTTGGGCATCACACTTACTTCCCATGCCACACTGTAACAAGCCAATATCCCCTCCAATACCTGCCCACTTGACTACACTTTTTTCTCATTGGTCTTCTCTACACATATCTTAGATAAGTGATATAGTGGCAGTCAAGATGATTCTTTTGCCAAAAAATACTTTATTAGTTTAGAGTACGTCAGGTCGTAGTCCCAGTGCATTATGTATGTATCTTGCAACGCCATGTAAATAACTATATATGGGGCTCCACTAAACCATGCTTATCTAGAACAGTTTTAATGAGCTTGAAAATGCAAGGCAGCCTGGGCCTTCTCAACTTATCTAAAATATTATAAGGCAGCCCTGCTAACACAATTGTCCAGTATCACACAACAAAGGAAACACCCCTATGACTTAGCTTAAAATCTGCCAACTGTGACCCCATGACCATTAAGAATTTAATCTCAGAACACAAAAATTGATAACTAACACAATTATACTTCACTGTTGGATGCTCTGGGACAGACTGAAGGTCCTATACTAGCTACAGTTTCCACAAAACCCACTTCTGTCCTTTTTGAGACATAGCTCTGGCTTCTTTTCAACATTGGACCTTTCTTTCATCCTTTGCCTCCTTGCAGGAGTGATATAGATCCGAATTCTGAGTCATTTCACTACCTCCAAATTTCTACTCAGTCTATTTTAAACACTTCAGCCCCAGATGGATTTACCCCCTTCCTGACCAGAGCACTTTTTGTGATACGGCACAGTGTGTCATTTTAACTGACAATTGCGCGGCCGTGCGACGTTGCACCCAAACAAAATTGACTTCCTTTTTTCCCACAAATAGAGCTTTCTTTTTGTGGTATTTGATCACTTCTGTGGTTTATAGCATCTACAAAATAGGGAATAGATTTATGGAATTTTTATTCTATATATTTTTTTTTTTTGTAATGGCGGCGATCTGTGATTATTATCATGACTGTGACATTGCGGCAGACACATCGGATACTTTTGACACTATTTTGGGACCAGTGACATTTATACAGCCATCAGTGCTATAAAAATGCACTGTTACTGTGTAAATGACACTGGCAGGGAAGGAGTTAAACACTAGGGGCGATCAAGAGGTTAACTGTGTTCCCTCAGTGTGTTCTGACTGTAGGGGGGATGGGCTCACTAGAACATGACCGAGATCACTGCTCCCGAAGACAGAGAGCAGTAGATCCCTGTCATGTTGCTAGGCAGAACAGGGAAATTACTTTTTTACATAGGCATCTCCCCGTTCTGCTTTTCCGTGTCACGATCGTGGGTCACCGGCAGACATCGAATCCACGGGGGCCCATGAGCCCACTCACATGCTGCTGGCAGCGGCCATTAGCCTGCGATTTAAAGGGGACGAGCATGCCCATTTGCACAGCTGTGCCATTGTGCTGACGTATGTCGTTATGTGCTGGACGTCAAATTGATTTAAAATTGTGAACATTACTGGAACAAATTTGCTATTCAGATCCTTGAACCCCTGGTTTAATTTCCAAATTATATGCATACCTATCCTCACGATCTACCTTTGAACTAGCTTTGCTGGGCCTCAGACTTCAGCATTGTTCTAGACCCGGAAGATTGGGCTGAGATATGGCAATCCTCCACAATCAATATACTACTACTAGAGGCAAAATATAGGGTACTTACCAGATGGTATCTAGTTCCTGTGAGGATTACTAAAATTCTCTAAAACATATCCCCACTTTTCTTTCAAGGTTGCATTGATGCAGGAACATGCATATTTACATATTTGGTGGTCTTACCCTAAGGGCCGGTTCACACTGCGGGCGATGCGAGGCGACACCGACTTGCCTCGCCGCGACCTGCCGCGACCTCAGCGGCGATTTGCAAATGACTTCTGTATAGAAGTCAATGCAAGTCGCCCCGAGGTCGCCCAGAAGTAGTACAGGAACCTTTTTTCTGAGTCGGAGCGAATCGAGTCGCTCCTCTCAGAACGGTTCTATTGTACAGAACGGGGGCGACTTGTCAGATTGCGGCGAGGCAAGTCGTGTCACCTCGCATCGCCCGCAGTGTGAACCGGCCCTAATGTGATTTTATTTTGGGCTGAGGTGTTTTGTATGTTATCTACACTTTCTGGATTGACGTTAGTGCCTGACTCTGACCCTGCTATAGCATTCTTAAACAAGTAGCCGCCTGACATACCTATCTCACAGTTAAAATGATTGCTCTTTGTCACTACTGCTTCAAAGCAAACCATAGCTCAGCCATGAAAAACCCTCAATCTGTCTTGAGGTGCAATTCATGATTCAAAAGCAAGTTTTTTTTTTTTTTTTTTAATGCTTAAAGTTTCATACTTTCATAGTTTCATAGTTAGTAAGGTTGAATAAAGACACCAGTCCATCCAGTTCAACCTGAGTGAGTGTCTACCCCTATCCCTGTACATTGCACACTCACATTGGTCCCTACCCTCAAGGAGCCCACAATCCAAAGTCCCCATACATATACTAGGGCCAATTTTGGACAGAAGCCAATTAACCTAGCTGCATGTCTTTGGAGTGTGGGAGGAAACCGGAGTACCTGGAGGAAACCCACGCAGGCACAGGGAGAACATGCAAACTCTGGGCAGGTAGTGTCGTGGTTGGGATTCAAACCACCGACCCTTTTTACTGCTAGGTGAGAGTGTTAACCACTACACCACTGTGCAAGTGAAACAATAAAAAAGTAAATATTCCTTTAAATATCATGCCTGGGGTGAGTCTATAGTATACCTGTAAAGTGGCACATTTTTCCTGTATTTAGAACAGTACCGCAGCAAAATGACATTTCTCAAGGAAAAATTGTTATTTAAAACTGATTACGGCTGTAATGAATTGTCGGGTCTCGGCAATATAGATAAAACTCATTGAAAAAAATGGCATGGGTCCCCCCCAGTCCATTACCAGGCCCTTTGGGTCTGGTATGAATATTAAGGGGAACCCCCTAACCAAATTTTTTTTTTTTTTAAATGCGTGGGGGTCCCCCCAAAATCCAAACTCGACCCTTCAGACCCATCCATACCAGACCCCAAAGCACTTTACCCCTATCTGCTATGTACTCCTCACCTGGTTGTCACCACACATGCTTGACACCATCTTAACTGAATAACTGAATACGTTTATCTTGGGTTCATCAGACCACAGGACATGGTTCTAGTAATCCATGTCCTTAGTCTGCTTGTATTCAGCAAACTGTTTGTGTGATTTCTTGTGCATCACCTTTAGAAGAGGCTTCCTTCTGGGATGACAGCCATGCAGACCAATTTGATTCAGTGTGCAGCATATGATCACTGACAATGCTGGCAGCATTCATACGTCTATTTCCCAAAGACAATCTCTGTATATGACGTGGAGTGCATCCACTCAACTTCTTTGGTCGACCATGGTATGCCTGTTCTGAGTGGAACCTGTCCTGTTAAACTGCTGTATGGTCTTGGCCACCGGCTGCAGCTCAGTTTCAGAGTCTTGGCAATCATCTTATAGCCTAGGCTTTATGTAGAACAACAATTCTTTTTTTTCAGATCCTCAGAGAGTTCTTTGCCATGTGGTGCCATGTTGAACTTCTAGTGACCAGCATGAGAGAGTGAGAGTGATAACACCAACTTTTACACACTGCTCCCCATTCACACCTGAGACCTTGTAACACTAACGAGTCACATGACACAGGGGAGGGAAAATGGCTAATTGGACCAAATTTGGACATTTTCACTTAGGGGTATACTCACTTTTGTTGCCAGTGGTTTAGACATGAATGGCTGTGTGTTGAGTTATTTTGAAGGGACAGCAAATTTAGATAATTTTGTTATATAAGCTGTTCACTCACTACTTTACATTGTAACAAAGTGTCATTTATTTACTGTTGTCACATGAAAAGATATAATAACATATTTACAAAAATGTGAGGGTTGTATTCACTTTTGTGGGATACTGTATGTACTGTATGCCTGGTACCTGCTGTTATCCTGTGTGTGTGGATACTGTACAGTATCACCTCTGATATTGGGTAAAAGTCTATAATTCTAGCTAATTTGCCTATTCATGAGTTTATTCTTCAATGTCAGGGTTGAGTGGGAAAACACCACAATAATACATCAAAGCCAAGTAAGAGGTAAGCAGACATTGGCACCTTTCTCTATCATTGTCTCATTTTGCTAACCTTTATATCTGGCTGAATTATTTTTTATGCTTTCCCATGTTAGACCTTGACATAAAAAGGGAAGATCCAAGAACTGCTATAACACAGTGTCAACAGGATTGTCTCTAGCTGCTGTGGAACTTACAAAAGATAATGTAGGATTACAAATACAATATATGGAAAAAAAGAAAATACTGCGCTAGCCTAACAAAAAAACAAAATTAATTAATCTAAATACCTGGAAGCAGCGATTATTCTGGTGTGATACACACCCATAAAAGACATAAAACAAAGATTACAAACGCGATCTCCCATATAATAAACCCTAATGGAACTCAGCCACCATCTACTATGACTGCCAAAAATTAAAAAGAAAAGTAATAATAAGTAAATAAAAAAGCAATCATGATACATATACAAAATTAGTGCATATACAATATACCGGTATAAACAATTTCACTCAAATAAATAAATAATTAAATGTTAAAAATTCATTGAAATAACAAATAAATTAAATGTAAACATAAATACATTTATATAATTAATTAACTTATAAAGTGCTTAAAGATAGAAATGTGGGGGGCGCATGCGCGAAGCTCGACATGGCAGACGCTCTCCCTTAGAGCTCCGCGCTCCTCGCTGCAAGATCGGATCAATATCAATCATCTGAACCCGCATTTCACCACGATATCACCCGGATCACCTTTGAGACAACACTGGCGTCTCTCGGGATGGTACTCACGGGACCGAAGGGCAAGAACAAGCCGAAACCCATCAAAGAAGCCCTGGCCCGGGCTTCCTCCAAAATGGCGGCTAAGGCCTTAGCTAAACACCACGCTGCCTCTCCTGCGGCCTCCGACCAAGCGGACAGCGGCGATGAGGATGAATCGGACTCTAACCTTGGTGGTTACCCTCCTCAGGTATGTCTCAAACTGCCTTTTTGAAACACATGGAGACTATGCTCCAAAAGGCTCTCAAGACTACATCGGAACAAATAACGGACAGGCTATCACGGGAAATCCGTGAAATAGGTCAGCGCACGGCTGACCTGGAGACAAGAGTTGATGACATGGAGCTCACTCTTCAAGAACACTCTCAAAACTTTTCTTTGTTAAAAGAGGAGAATGCCACCTTACTCTCCCGTTTGGAGGATGCCGAAAATCGCTCCCGCAGGTCCAACCTGCGCTTATGCGGCATCCCAGAATCTGTGGAAGATGTGCAATCTTTTACGACCGCACTGTTCCAGGAACTCTCACCTTCCATTCCAATCGAACGGCTGGAGTTCGACAGGATTCATCGTGCCCTCACACGCCGCCAAACGGACGGTCCCCCTCGGGACATTATTGTGAAACTACATTTCTTTCGCACGAAAGAACAGTTACTGAATGATGCCCGTAAGAAAGAAGAACTGCTCTTCCAAACGCATAAATATCAGCTTTTCTCCGACCTGGCTCCGCTGACTATAGCTAAACGCCGTGCCATGAAGCCTCAACTTCAAGTTTTGATGCAGCACCAGCTCAAGTACACTTGGAGGTTCCCCTTCGCCCTGCAATTCACACACCAGGGCCAGCAGCATTCGTGCTCAACCCCGGAATCCTTACAACATTTGCTGGAATCCCTTCGTCTGACCTTGCCGGTTCAAGTCTCGGAGACTGCGCTACCCCGCACCCCGGCTCGATCCACGGCTCATCCATATTCGGCTACACCGAAGCGCAACCCGCTGGACCCGACATCTATCCGTAAGGGGACACCTTCACGTCGTCCGGAAGATGCCTTCCTCAGCCCAAAGTCCCGCACGCCTCGTTGATATACCTGAGGGTGCTCCCTCTTTTTCCCTCAGTACTCTCAGAGTACCTCCTTGTGGTCCCGACCTCTGGACCTCCAATGTAGCCCTGCTGTTGCAGCACTTCCTTTACTGTTAATTTTTTTCTGTTTGTCACCCCGTGTTTTGTATACTTTTTTGTTTTGTTTCTCCATTTTTGCCCTTTTTTCTCTTTTTTTCGCTCTCCACATTTTCATTTTTTATTTTCTATTTTTGTTTTGTTTTTTCCTTTTGTTCTTAATTGATAATGTGCTGCTATCTGGGTGACAATAGCTGGGTGTGCTTGCGACACCCTTACTTAGGTTTCACACGAGGTCTCTATGTCCCCCAATGGGGATATAACTCTGGTTCAGTTATTCCTATTTTACATTTTTTTTTTTTTTTTGTGCTTTTTTTTTTCTCTCTCCTGTTTTTATTTATGTTTGTTTCTTTTTTGGTTGGTCTGCTGGGGGAGGCGAGGGGGGGGGGGGGGGCTGGGCGGGAGTTGGGGATGTGACTTGCTCGTCTCCCCTCCTCTCGTCCCGGCGCCCTGCCCCTCCCTTTTTCATTTGATGTCTCCTTTCGCACCTCCTCCAGCACTTCACTTAATCAAGAGTGATGTATGTTTTTCAGCCTGCTTCCATTTATGCTACTCGTGGGCTGGCTATTTCTCTCCCTTATTCCCCCTCCTTTTACCCTCCCCTGCTTCCCCTTTTTTTTTTTCCTCTCCTCCTATTTCCCTCATCCCCCCCCCCCCCTCCCTTTCTCCTCCTCCCCTCACCCTTCCCTTGCTTTCCCCACACCCGCCCATTCCCCTTGCCTCCCTTCCCTCTGATCCTTTCTTTATCCCCCCCTCCGACCTGCGATAGCTGCAAACCCCTTATATTTAGAAGGCTATGGTTACTGCCGTTTATCACCTGTTTAGTTTATGTTACTTTTGCTCAAGATGTTGTCCTAACTTTAATTAGATGGTTTTCACTGTTAGATCCGCTTGCAGTGGGGAGTTGTCACTGCTCCCCCACCTCCAGTGCTCTCCCTCTTCGGTCGGTCTTCTCTGGCTGAAGAACTAGCGCACTATTTGGTTGGGCACTACAGATACTTTGTTCAGGTTTTTTTTTAATTCATTGTGATGCCCTACGTTTTGTACACTACTTCCCCTCCTTTCTTCTCCCCCTGCTGTCCTTTTTCTCCTTTGTGCTTCCTTCTTGCTTCTTTCCTTCCTTTTTCTCTCCCTTTCTGGCCAGGTGGCTCACCCTCCTCTCTTCACCCACATTTTTTATATATATTTACCCTTCCCCGCTCGCATAGATGGCCCCTTTAAATATAATTTCCCTTAATGTTAAGGGACTTAACTCCCCTCATAAGAGAACAAAGGCCTTCCGCACCTTTGTTTCCTTGGGGGCCGACATTGTTGCCCTCCAGGAAACTCATTTCACTGTCCGCAACACCCCCAAATATTTTAGCTCCCGTTATCCGTTAGTGTATACCGCCTCTGCAGATACTAAACACAGAGGTGTTTTACTTGCTTTCCGCCACTCCCTGCCCTTCACATTACAAACGGAGATCAAGGACCCCTCAGGCCGCTATATTATATTGGTGGGCCTTTTACAGGAAGTGGAAACTACGTTTGTCTCCTATTATGCCCCAAACGTCAACCCGATCCCCTTTTTCACCCACCTCTTGCGGGTAGTTAAGACACACACCAAAGGCACATTATTTATGTGCGGCGATTCAAACTTGGTACTTCATCCACATCTGGATAAGTCTCCCTACTCCCCAGATCATTATTCCCCTGCCTCACAACTTCGCAGATTGTTGCAACAACACTCCCTTTTAGATTCCTGGAGAGAGTGTAACCCATTGAAGAAAAATTATACTTACTATTCCCCCCCGCACAATTCGTTTTCTAGAATAGACCATATCCTTGTACCAATCGCATCCTCCCCAATCTTGCTGAAATCCTCCATACAACCCATCTCGTGGTCAGATCACTGCGCTGTTGTAACTACGATCTCGTCATTAATACCCCGCCCTGACAACAAATCCTGGTGTATGAATAAGGCCCTCCTTACTAACCAGTCTTATTGTCTCGATATTCAAACTGCCCTTAATGACTATCTTCAATTTAATGCTAGTCCAGACATTTCGCCGACCCTCCTCTGGGAAGCGCACAAACCGGTGATCAGAGGTACTTGTATCTCAGTTGCCACTCATCTGAAGCGTGACAAAAGACTCAAATTACAACGGTTGGAGGCTGACTTCCAACGCCAGTTTCTACAATTTCAAGCGACCCCTTCTAATGATAATAAGAAACAGCTTGAGGTAACCAGGTTGGAACTGGATCTGCTCCTGGCTGAATCTGTGGAGAAAGCTCTCCGCCGGTCCGGCCACAAGATCTACACGAAGGCCAACAAGCCGGACACCTTACTAGCGCTGAGTCTTCGGCGACCAGACCGTATACATAAACCTATTAGACTCCGGCTGGCTAATGGCACTCATACTAGCAACCCTGTTAAGGTACTCTCTGAATTCCGTAAGCGTCTTGCTAATCTATATGAATCGAGGGGGTCTCTTCCCTCTTCTGAGGCAGAGATGCTCTTCCAAGATTTACCTATACCTTCGTTGCCTGTTGCTAGCCGGGAGTCTATAGATAAATCTATCTCGGTTGAGGAGGTCCTTGGCGCCATTAAATCACTTAAACCCCATAAACGTCCTGGCCCGGATGGTCTTCCTGCTGTATATTACAAGAAATTCGCACCCACTCTTGCCCCACTTCTTTCTAAATCCTTCAACGCCCTGCTACAGCAACAATCCCTTGGCTGAGACTCGCTGACTGCCATTATTGCCATGATCCCTAAGCCCAATACTGACCACACCCTCTGGTCCAACTATAGGCCCATATCCCTTTTAAACGTAGATGTGAAACTACTAGCCAAAATCCTTGCCCTAAGACTCAACCCGATCATTGGAGGCCTGATACATAAGGATCAATTAGGATTCATTCCTCGCCGCCAGGCTGCCGACAACATCCGTCGGGTGATCCTTCTACAACACATAGCTATGTCTCGCAAGATTCCCATGCATCTTTTATCCCTTGATATTAGGAAAGCTTTTGATACGGTCTCATGGCCCTATCTTCACTACATTTTGGGACGTTGGGGTTTTGGCCCCAACTTCTTGCAATGGGTAAGTGCTCTCTATACTCATCCACAGGCATATGTTAAGTACTCGGGCTTCAGTTCAGAGTGTTTCCCAATTAGTAGAGGGACAAGGCAGGGTTGTCCCTTATCCCCGTTAATATTTGCCTTAGTAATTGAACCCCTTGCTGCCTTGATTAGATCTGATCCCAATATTCATGGTGTAGAGGTCGCTTCTACATCTCACAAAATATGCCTTTTCGCAGATGACGCCCTGTTATTTGTTACATCTCCGCATGTCTCCCTGCCCAACCTTCTACAACTCCTGTCTAAATTTGCAAGAATATCTGGATTAGAGGTAAATCAAGAGAAATCCAAAGCCCTCAACGTGACGCTCCCTCCAGAGGTCCTTGACCTTATAAAAAGCAATTTCCCCTTTCAATGGTCCTCCTCCTCCATTTCTTACTTGGGTATCAAACTATCTAGTGACCCCGCCCATTTATTTCGTTCCAATTATCTCCCAATGTTTAAACACTTGTCCTCCATGCTTGACACGTGGCTACCCTTACACGTTTCATGGCTGGGGCGGATCGCGGCTGTAAAGATGTCATTGTTGCCGAAGTTGTTGTACCTGTATAGAGTCCTCCCGGTCGCGATTCCACCATATTTCCACAGGGCTATCCAGAGTCGGGTATACAAATATATTTGGGGCACCCGGACCCCCCGAGTCTCACGTTCAACCTTGCTCCGCAGTAAGCTCAACGGGGGTCTTGGTGTTCCCAATTTTCTCCGTTACTTTCATGCAGCTCAACTTGCTCAGTTGACCCTTTACCACGCAAAAACGGAGATCCCTCTCTGGGTAGCTTTGGAGGCAATAGACCTACATCCCATACATATCACTAATCTTTTATGGCTCCCCCCCGCTGCCCGGGGTCCTATTCATAATCCTATAACCCTACATTCTATGAAAATCTGGGACAAATTACGTAGACCTTTTAAATTGATTTCCCCGCACCTACCCCTACTATCTCTTCTTGGCCACCCACTATTCCCTCCCGCATTTTCTCAGCCCGCCTCTTTCCTGGCCTGGTCTCGTGCCGGACTGGAACGCGTGAGGGACTTCATCTCGAATGGTGTCCTGAAACCCTTTCCATCTATACAAGCCCATTCACATCTCCCCTCCCGGGAGTGCTTTAGGTACCTCCAAATTTCCCATTTTATCCAAACCCTCTTGGGCTCCCAAAGGGTGCTGAACAAATTGTCTCTCTTTGAGAATATATGTGACTCAGACCCCCATGCCCCGGGCATAATCTCCAGCCTCTACGCATATCTCACGTCCCCCTCACCCCTGCCTCCCTCGTATGTGTCTGCTTGGTCCAAGGACCTATCCTTGGACCTGGATGATAGCGATTGGTCAATGATATGGGCAACTACTAAGCTTTCCTCACAGAATGTTGTTGCGCTAGAGGCCAGTTATAAAGTCCTCATGAGATGGTACCTGGTTCCTACCAGGATAGCTAGATATCTACCATCATACTCCCCCAATTGCTTTCGTGGTTGCGACACTGGTGGCACCCACTTGCATATTTGGTGGACATGTCCTGTGGTGCAACGCTTCTGGGCGGCAATATTTCACATGGTTTCAACTTTATTTGATGTGACCCTCCCTCCCGACCCATCTTTGGCCCTACCTAATCTTCCACCGCGAGACTTTACTAAATCACAACTGCGTCTCTTTTTGCAACTCACTACAGCTGGCAAGCAGACAATTGCGAAGGCATGGATGTCCCCATTTCTGCATATTGCGGAAGTTAGGAATAGGGTCACCCAGGCTATGATACACAGCAAAATAGAGGCCACAATAGTGGACAGGATCCCACAACATCTTAGGGTCTGGCGCCCTTGGCTAGACCACTTTCTTCCCCCTGGATTTGATAGTCAACTTTTGAAACCCTAAGCTTGGCTCATAAGGAGCCGGGGAGGCTCTCACCCCTTTGTGACATCCTTGAGCCACCTGGTCAGTGCCACCTTCCCTCTCAACCCCCCTCTTTCCTTAGTTCCTTTTCTTCTTCTGTGTTGTATCCCTAGTTCTGGTTCTTCCTCTTCTTTTCTCCCTTATCTCTTGCTCTGTCTTACCTTTCTCCATTTCCCGATATCCTCTTTTGATAATGATGCTCAACCTACACAATATGTGTATGCTCACTGTTGTCACAGTAATCTGGGCAGAGCTCCGCCCTCCTACTTTTTCTAGTGTTAACTGGACTCTGTCCTTGTGATACTATTGGTAATGTGTGTTATAGGCCCAAGTTCTAATCCACGCTTTAGCATGGAGTACATTTCGTATATCTGAATGTAGCCTGACTCTGTATCTATGCTTGATACTTTGATGTAATTTGTTATTTTTTCTTTGGAACATATGTTTGTAACAGTGACTGTTTGTTCTTTAAGCTTGTTATCAATAAACTATTTGAAAGTAAAGATAGAAATGTGCAAATGTCAAATTAAAAAAATATAAACACACGTGCCCAATAAAGAAAAAAGAAAAATAAGTGCAACAGTCCATTGGATTGAAGATATTCCTCCAGTTAAACTCTGTATAGAGTATAGGCTTCCTTCACCACCACTGTGCTGGTTAACAATCTGAATGCGCACTTACCAAACCATAAAGAAATCTGAGCATATATCGTTAAGATTCCCAAGGGGCCATCAAATCAGGACAGCATCAAACCCTTCCAAACAACCTCCAATAGCAGGATCGCTCATAGAATGTAGATAAAAGAAACTCCCATAGCGTAAATCCGCATACAAAACGTTTTATTAGATCATAAGAAACATACTCACAAACAAACCAATTAAAACAGCGTTAAATGCTGGCCGGCAAAACGAGCGCCCAAAAGTCATGTGATAGCGTCAACCCGTCGAGACCACCCTATGTCCGTTTCGTCACATATGACGTCGCCAGATACAAAAATTAAGTGTAGCACTAAAGAAAGGTGAAATAATGCAAACAATAACAATTCCTTGATCGTGTAAACAAAGGAAAATAGCAGCAGTGACTATAAATCCAAAATAAATGTCCACTAATATCTATCTTCTTAAGAGGGCTTTATCTTCCAGCACTCATTGGCAAACACAATGGCTTCTACATCAGAATGTTAACGACATACAGACAAGAGGATGGGTACTCTTACCATGAGCGGTGGACACAAATACCGTGTGGTAATGCATCTTACGAGCCTGTGAGGGTATAGTAGCCAAGGATGATGGATGCCAAACTTGATAGTATCCCCCAAGGTGTAGATACGATCCACGTCCGTCAAGGTCAAGGTCCACGGTCAGAAGCAGGCTGCTCCAAGGAAGATGGACAACTGAAATTGGTCTCTCAGAAATTAAACCAAGGGAGTTCCTCAGATGCCATGCATGAGGGAAAAAAAGAATATGGAGCTGCTCCACATAGTGAAAATCAACCAATGAAGGTTTATTAAAGTTTTTTTTTTTAAAACACCATATTAAGGAGATAGATATTAATAGACATTTATTTTGGATTTAAAATATTAACAGGAAATGACTACAGCTGGTGTGGGTCAGCAATACTACAGATGGGGTGAGGTAACTATGGTGGGGAGGGCATCCAGTATGCAACAATGGCCATTCAGGATAAACACTCACAAGGATCTTCATCATCTACCAGTCCCAAATAGGGTGAGGATAAGTAAAAGCAAAAAGTCAGAATCCTGTATCCAGTCCAGAAGGATTATAATAAATCAAAGTAGCCCAGAATACCGTAGGATTTATCATATTGATTTCTACAAGTCTCCCTGCATTATTATGCTTTTATCACCTCAGTCACCTTTCTGAACTGATAGGATTTCAATGGTACTTTAGCTCTTAGTAGTACAAAGGTACCCCTGGTACCTTGTCCCCTGAAAATAGGAATCAAAAGCTCGGCACTGTTCAATAGGTGGGGGTTATGCAGATTTTTTATACTTGTTAGTGGACATGGGGAACACATGGATGAGGGAATGGCCAAGGAAATTCAATAGGTCTATGCCTAGGATATTTAATTTTTTTAAAAAGGATGGATCCAGGGGCACTCCATCCAAGTATGCAACAGGGTTCCAACCTAGCTACAGCCCCTCTAGCCATATGGTGATGTAGATTGTAAAAATGCAGCCCCTTAGGCTGGAATCCTATACCAATGAGTGAGGAGTTTATAGCAGGATTTCCAGGAGAGGATGAAGATGTTTGCAATGTTGAAGGGTAATGGCAAACAGATCTTGGAAAATGTGGATCTTATTTCCTCCATGAGAGATCTGGATCGTGTTGCGGGCTTTACGGAGGATCTCCTCTTTGAAATCTGTCAGACAGCACACAATATCACGCGGTAAAGTTGCATCTCTGCCTCGTATCCTAATGGCCGTCTGGATGCATCCCATCTGGATTGGGGTGGTAGGGGGCCTATCCAAGAGATTGTTAAGCAGGCCTTACACCATGGGTAGTATTTGTGCAGACTCAACCAATTTAGGGAGGCCTCTTACCCTCGGGCTGTGCTTTCTTCTGTGGTTGTCCAAATCCTCCATGTGGCAGTGTAGATCATATAGTTGTAGGGTATGTATATCTACTGTGTGGTGGATTCTTAGGATGTCAGTGTTCTTGTGTGCAGCAGTACACTCAACTTCATGTACTCTCACTGCAAGCACCTGGATGTCATGGCAGAGATCGGTGAACGCAGCCAATAATGTAACCTTGATATCCACTGCTATGTTGTGTAGATCACTTAGGCTGGGTTGCTGCTGCAGGTGCTAAAGTCCCTCAGTGGAGGAAGGAAACAGGCCCCTATAAATCTGTTTGCTGACAATGTCATACTTCTCTACAAAGACAAACTCTACAAAATTCCTGCCCCAAGCACATAAAGTCCTTAGGTATTTCAGCTCCATTTCCTACTACAAGGTCAGTGTTTCTAAATCGCGTATCCTAAACTTAGGACTTCCCAATATAGATTGAATATCTTTAGCACAAAATGATTTCTACTCTTGGAATACATCCAGCATGCCATACCTAGGTATCACACTGACCCCTCAATCTCCACACTAGCTGAGGCTCACTTTAAACCCCTTATAGCTAAGCTTGAAATTAACATAAAGAATCACTCTTGTTTCAAATTATCCTGGTCTGGCAGATTGGCCTCCTTCAATATGTTTTTCCTCCCACAGATACTCTATATTTCATACTCTCCCCATTCCACTAAAGTCTTCATACATAAAATTTCTAACATCTACCCCTAAGAGGTTCACATGTAACCAAAAGAGAGCAAGATGTAAATACGACCAGCTTATCAAACATAAAATAGTGTGAGGTATAGGTATGGTAGACCTCAGGGATAATCATGCTACCCTTTTAGAACACATGCTTCATTGGTTTCAATCTCCCTGTGAGACACTATGGGTAGATATAAAAACTTCCCTAGCCCCCACATAAGATTTGCACCTCTTACTGCTAGCAGACCCCTGGACAACGCTCCCTGTGGACACACTTCCCTCTACTACTAAAGCCTCACTGTTAACATGAAGAGCACTCCACACCAACTTGAGACAGTCTCAATTGAACACAGAGGTTAGGGTTCCCATTACAGTTTTTAAAGCACCTCTACCTAATTTGAATCACTCTGAATGGTATGATTTCCACCTACATTAGGTAGATGGCCTTTATGATGGCAACAAATATAAAAGCATTGAGGACCTGTGTAAAGACTATGACTTACTTATAGCTGAAACCTTCAGCATACATCACTATCTAGTAACCTCCCCTTTCCATCCAATTGCAATTCATTCTGAGGTATGGAAAATGTATCAGTGTTCCTCAGTGATGTAGTGCACTCCGCTATTCTTACAATATTTCCAACTGTATAAATCACTAGGGACATATGCAAAAAATTGTCACCAGATGGTAACCCCCCCCCCCCCCCCATCGCATAGCCCAGTTTTTCTCAACCGGGTTTCCTCTGTGCTGGTGTACCCAAGAAGCTTCTGCCGGAGTGTGTTCCATCTCTTCTCCAATGTCACCAGGATTTTCCCAACTTCAAGCCAGCCCTCACCATCTTGAACTTGGTAATAGACAAATTCCCCTCTAACTTTCGGAAAGTAATTTCAAGCCACTTACATTTTTTAATGAGGATTCTGAACGTCTTTAGTGAATTAATCTGAATATATCAGTTTTTTTACTACGCTGAAAGACCTGAAGAACACATACTTTTCTATTCCATTTAAATCTAGTTCAGGTATGTATTAGAGTTGATTTACTAAGGACAAATAGGCTGCTCACTTTGCAAGGGATGTTGCATTTTGCAAGGGATTTTGCTGCTAAAATGAGTGGTGCTTTAGCGCTAATGCGGCGCAGCCCCAGTGTGAAAGGGGTCTTAATGATCGAAGTCAGCAGAACTTCACCTTGTTCACTAAGCTCTGGTGACATTTCCCAAGCAAAGTGAATAGTCTAGTTGCCTTTATTAAAGCAACACAAAAAAAGACTGATGGAAATCTTCTGGTGTGTGTGTTTACTCAAAGGAAATGTGTCTAATAGAAATTTGCAAACTTTAAAGAAATATATATACAGTATATGTTTCACAAACATGCAAGTCATTGAGGTCTATCTCTAATTCCAATTCATCAAAATATGGCTGACCATATCATCTAATTAATATATTGGTAAAGTAAAGTACTAAGCTATACAGGTTGAATTCCAATCCATTGTTTGATTCACATACCTCGGATAATAACTAAAATGCCATATCATGGATTGAAAGCTGTTATATGTGATAGACTGTGAAAAGATTTTTACATTTGTCAGGACATTTTTGCAGGTGCTTGGTGATTCTCAGGTATACTGATTATTAGGTATACTTTTTCAGTGGGACAATAATTCTAAATTACTAAAGACATTGGGGGTTATTTACTAAAGGAAAATCCACTTTGCACTGAAAGCGCACTTGGAAGTAAAGTTGCTGTAGATCCGAGGGGACATACAAGGAAAATAAAAAATAGCATTTTAGCTTGCACATGATTGGATGATAAAATCAGCTGAGCTTCCACTCCATTTCAGATCTACCCCTTAGATTTAGAGCGACTGCACTTCCAAGTGCACTTCACTGCTATTTCAAGTGCACTTGCAGTGCAAAGTGGATTTGCCTTTCATAAATAACCCCCATTGTAATAAAATGAATAATGCTGTCAAAAAAATGTAAAAATATTGTAAATTGTTAGATACTAAAAAAAAAATATTGTATTCTTTTGAAAGACATAATATACTGAGATGTTAGTACTGTAGATGTTGTGCATGCTGTTAGTCTGCAGAATCAAAGCCTAGTCTAGTAGATAGAAAACAAAATGTCTGTTTAGACATTGTGTTACCTGTCCATCCCAGCTGTTGGCTATACTAATGTTAGCCTTCATGGTAAAATGTAGCATTTTATGGTGCAAGCTAGTGCAGTACCAGCTGTGGCATGGAGAAGCGTAATTCGCCCTTCAGAGAATTGCACTGCTTGTATTGTCACTGCACAGCAGCATAATGCATTGCGCTATTATGCAATGATTTGTGGTGCCATTCAGAGCACTGTAGAAAAATGTAGATATGCTGCATTTTTCTGCACTGACTGCACTGTGCATCACACCAGCATTGCGGTGTGAATGAGGCACACAGTAAACAATTGTGTTCTATGTGCCCTAGTGGTAACCTGTGTTAATACAGTATGGAAAAATGGAGGTTTCCTAAAGACGTCAGTAGACTAACCTCATTGGGGGAGAGCCGCAAGTTTGAGTGCCATGCCGGTCTTGTAACTTTTGTTTTGTCCCCATTCTAACTGCAGCCTTTGTCAGTAAATTAATTTTAATAAAGCAACTTTGTGTATTTGGGTGACACACTATAGTGTGTTTTATTCCTTTATAAACCCAGTTGCCGTGTCTGTTATTGGGTCAGGCAGAGCAATGGTTTGCTGCTATTGTGTGAAGGTTGCCAAATCCATGAAATTGCCTTTGGTGAAGTGTCTATGATTATCTGGCTGTCATATGACCTCATAATTTAGGAGGTCCAGTGTTTTGGTTAGCAGATGTGTGCTGGATTTCCTTGGCGGTGGAACCCTGAAGTCAGTGTCAATAGCTTGCAGTGGATCTGCACATTTTAAGCACAGCATGTATTTGCTTTACTTTTTTATGAACTTAGTTTTTTTTTATATTTTTGCACTGGCGCTTTCAAGAGCACTCATATTTTATTTTTATTTTTTTGTCTATTTAGTGGCTTCATAATGGGATTTTTCGTTTGATATTGCAATTTTACACATGATTTTCTAAGCGCTTTATGTTATTACATGCTCCGGATTTCTATTTGCATGTTTTGATACATTTTTTTAGATTTAATGTTCACCATTTAGAAGGGCAGCATGTCTAATATTGCTATATTTTTTACTTTATTTATTTTATCCTTTCCTTTTACTTTAACTCATTAATATGCACAATGTGTTATGTCCAGAAAATAAGCTGCACAATGTTCATGCTGTTTAAAGAATGAATTACTCTGCATTGATTTAAGATACATAAAGTGTGTCAACTTACATTAGCACTGAAGATGTCACTTAAGATTTATTAGGCTGTACTTTAAGACAGAAAGAGTTTACTATATGCTTTAAGATATGTGTTTGGCAACAGGGAAAGATGTGGCTTTCTGCAAATAGGTTAGGGCATTCTTTTTTTAACCACAATACGAATGTCAGTACATGGCAAGTCGGTCACATTTTGAACATCAGTTTATGGATGATCCCAAACCTCTAGTTTTTAAAATATGTATGCCTATACATAATTGTGTCTTATTACAGAGCATTTCCATTTTTACATATTAGTGCTTTAACAAGGAAATATTGCTAAAAAAAAATTGTAGAAACCTACAAAATGCAAGATATCTCATATATATGCAAATCTGTCTATTTTCTGAGGAGCTAGAAAATAGTATCCCTACTGTATGTTGGAACCCAACACAAGTTGTAAAAGCAATGGTTTAATATAGGTCATTTCAGAACATTTCAATGTCTGCTTAGTTCTCTGGCTTTTTAATAATACATGACACATTAAGTTGTAAGATTTAGCAGCTTGCAGCTTGTAGATAATGAAGAAGATGGAATTCACTATTACTTGAAATAAATTGTGCACATGTAATGCATTACAAACAGCAAATCACATATAAAGAGCTTTTGCCACATTTATCACCAACGTTAGTACAATCAGCATTTTTATTTTCTGTATCTAATAGGGTGCATATTCCTTTACGTATCACGCAGGAATGGTTTATCAAAACTAGTCCAACATGTATGTTTGCATAGTGATCAAACAGTTTATTGTCTTTTTTCTAGTGATTTGAAAATCTATTGATTTTCTAATGATATTCTAGTGATTATTATTATTATTATACACGATTTATATAGCGTCAACAGGTTATGCAGCGCTTTACAATGTATGGGGGGGGACACAATTACAGTACAGTTCAATACAAAAGGTACAGGAGGGCCCTGCTCATAGAGCTTACATTCTAAAGGGAGGGGGTGGTGGTACAATAGGTAATAGCTGCAGAGAATGATTTGATGTGGGGGTGATTAATTAGTGATTAATTAGTGCCGTAAAGGCAGAAGAAGGATATAGAGATATTTTCTATTTACCTTTTCTTTTATAAATCAATATAAGCATACAAAATAGGATTGTTCTGACTTTTTATTCAGCTAGTCAGCAAGTAAGCATAGTTTCAAGGCAGGAGGGCTTTGTGCAGCAAGTTCATCATACAAAACAAACAAAATATCTGCTTGTCTGAACAACTAACTAAACGCATTTCAGTTCCTGACTCACAAGGTGAGTGTTGGGTTCTCCAACTTTTGTTAATGCTATGTCAGCACTCAGTCTTTTCACTGACCAAAGGAAAGAGTGAGAGAAAGCCATGAACATTAGTCAACTTACATATAGAAAAGTTTGTAGACAGTTTAGGCTAAAGCCTTATTAACACTAGCAGTTTTCTTTCGTTCAACCCAGTGGGGCCAAATGAAAAAAAAACCTGACAGCTCAGGAGGAGCCGCTGTAATAACTATGGGATGTTAGTACTTTGATCTCCCCTGCTGTGCTTTTGTATTATCACAGGGGAACGCCCCTCCGCCAAAACACTTTGGTGAAGGGGCTGATCGGCGGCTGATCGGCAGACCTTTATTGGTCATGCTACATCGACAGAAGTCGGCCGAACAGACCGGCTGCAGTACACATGGGCCAAATTTTGTCTGGTTTCTATTGAAAACAACTCGACGCCGCCCAAACATTTGTCCCCTGTGTACTAGGCTGACTAATCAAATCGGCCAACCAGATAAGATGTGCTCTTATGAATTTAGGGCTCTATTCTGCAAAATCTCTACAAAGCCTCCAGGAGCCAGAAAATAACTTATTAAGATTCTGCGAAAACAGCATATTTGTTTTTTGCACATCAGCCATAAACCCTGTAGCCCTGCACAGTGTGAATGTGAGAACCCTAGATCAGTTGTCTCTAAACCTTTTTTTTGCGTAAAATCTTTTTTTATTGATTTTCAACAGTAAAACAATACAAAAATAAACAGAAATAAACAAAAACAGTACACAGCTTGCATATCAAGGTAGGAAAGGAGAGGAACACCACAACCCGACATGTCATAAGCAACAGTAGGCATATAATGAGATACAGGTATTAGTTCTAGAATCAGAGTACATAGTAGTACAGGTAGTCAATAAACAGTTACAATATTCAACCTTAAGCCGCGTACACACGGGCGGACTGTCTGGCCAACTTAGTCCGTCGAAACACATTTCAGCGGACAGTCCGCTCGTGTGTGGGCTTCAGCGGACTTTTTCAGCATGCAGTCTGGCGGACTAAGTATTTTGGAATTTCCGTAATATTGTCCGTCAGACTTTGGTGTCGGCGGACAATCCGCTCGTGAGTAGGCTAGTTGGACGGACTAAGTATGGCGCATGCTCAGAAAGGATTTACACGGCGGAAGGTTGCATTGCTGTGTATTGGACGTCCTATTTCTAGTCCCGTCGTACGTGCTGTACACGTCATCGCGCCAGCTTTCGACGGACTGTTTGTTCATCGTGTGTGGTCAAGTCCGTTCATTCGAAAGTAGGACGGACTGTCCGTCGGATTGTCTGACGGACTAAGTTGGCCATACAGTCCGCCCGTGTGTACGCGGCTTTAGTGACAGTGACAGGCACCTCCGACACCCTTTAACGGGAGCTTTCTGTGTCCTGAGGGGTCCAACACCATTACACTGTTATTAGGATTAGTACCTTCATATATTATTACATTGTTTGCGTGAAGTTTTTATACCATTTGATCCACAGTACCCATACCTGTTGTTCTCTATGGTAGTGATCACATGAGTTTGTAATTATGAGTTCGTAGGAGTGGTGAGTCTGAGTCAAAAGTATAACATCGTTTAAAGAGGGTGGAGTTTCCGATTTCCATTTTCTAGTGATCGACAGTCTAGCTGCCAAGAGTATGTGAGTTGTTATTTTACGGTATGTAGGGGGAATATTAGTGATTTCTAGATTGAGTAAGGCCAATTCTGGGGAAGGTCATAGAGGAGTGCCTATTATTTTAGAAATTAGCCCAAAGACATTTTTCCAGTTGTCTAATATGGCAGGGCAGTCCCAGAAAACATGGATCATTGTCCCTTTTTGGCCACACTTCCTCCAGCATGTATGGGGGTTAGAGCCTCCAAATTTTGATATAAGCGAGGGGGTTAAGTATCTACGTTGCGTTATTTTTTGCATTAGTTCTAGTAGTGTGGCACAAGCTGTTGCTTTATGTATGGATTGGAGGGCAGTCATCCATTGAGATGGTGTAACATGGCGACCTAAGTCTATTTCCCATTTGGCAAGTGGTGGTAGTAACGTAAATACAGTCTTCTAGCTTAGTACATTATAAATAGTTGAGATACCTTTTAACCCTAGGGCTGGATTAGTTAAGTATGTCCAGATCTTGATAGGGATACTGGCCCGGATCTGAGGATTTGCGTTGAGGCAGTGTGCTATTTGTAGGTAAGTAAAGCGAGCTGGTATTTTGAGATTGAGGTCAGTTTGAATTTGGTGGTATGGCTTTAGGGAGTCTTGGTTATACAATACACTAAGTTTAGTAGTAGGTGTTATGCTCCATGATTTAATATTGATATCGGGAATTAATGTATGAAGGATTGTCAAAGGTGGGTTTAATTTGCTGGTCGGGGTGTCGTGCCACTGATTGGCAAGAACACGGTGCCAACTCAGAATGCTAGCTTTGATTGTGGGTGAGAGATGGGTTGGTATGGGTCTTTTCACTCGACAGCTGAGCAGCCAATAGTGGAGAGAAGGTTGAGAGATAAGTGCTATTTCTCCCCATAGTGATTTATGGGGAGAACAGAACCATTCCCTAAGTTGGCTTAGGATAGTTGCATCATAGTAATCGTTGAGAGCAGGGACTGCAGATCCTCCTACTGATTTGAGTTTAGTAAGAGCTATTCTGGAGGATCTGGGTTTGATTCGTTGCCACAAATAACGTCCTAAAATGCTTTGTAATGAGTTTAGGTAACTTCTAGGAATAGAGGTAGGAAGAGCTCGAAATAGGTATAACAGTTTGGGTAACACCATCATCTTAAAGAGGGATTCCACCTACAAAAAAAAATATTAAAAGCCAGCAGCTATAAATACTACAGCTGCTGACTTTTAATAAATGGACACTCACCTGTCCCGGGTTCCAGCGATGCCGGCAGCCGAGGCCGATCGATCGATCGGCTCTCGGCTGCTGCCGCCACCATTCTAGGTGAGGGAATCAGGAAGTGAAGCGAATCGGCTTCACTTCCCGGTTCCCTACTGCGCATGCGCGAGTCACGCAGTGCAATAGGAATTGTCCGCGCTGTCTCTGAGACCCGTGTGTGTCCCAGCAGACAGCACGGCAGGACAGGAAATGGCGTAGACTCCCACGGGAGTCTATGCCCGGAAGTGGGTATAAATACCTGTCTTTGACAGGTATCTCCACCCCCCTCCCCCCTGAAAGGTGCCAATTGTGACACCTGAGGGGGGGAGGGTTCCGATCAGCGGAAGTTCCACTTTAAAGGCCGTAAGTCTGCCTACCCGTGGAAATTCAAATTTGCTAAGGGACTGTAATTCTGATTCAAATTGTTGCTTAAAGGGGTAGAAGTTAGCAGTGAAAAGTCTACTGGTAAATTTAGTCAATGTTACTCCTAGATATGGGATTCCGTCATTCGTCCATTTGTAAGGAAAAGTAGAGGATAAATATTGTCTCGTTTCTTCCTCTACTCCCAGATCTAGAATGTGTGATTTGGTCTCATTTACTTTATAGTAGGAAATAGCGCCAAAGTCTTTCAATATAGATTGTAGTTGCGGAAGAGAGGTTCTAGGGTTAGTAATCATGAGGATTATGTCGTCTGCGAATAAACTTATGCGATGGTCCGTTGGTCCAATATTTATGCCTGTGGAGATGGGGTCTGAGCAAATTTGTTCTGCTAACGGTTCAATAATCAAATTACAGATCAAAGGGGAGAGAGGACATCCTTGTCTAGTGCTGTTCGATATTACAAATGGTAGGGATAACGTCTCATTTACGAAGACTTGAGCAGAGGCTGGCTAACCAGAGCTAGAATGGCTGAGAGAATGGAACCTGTAAACCCAAATTTAATGAGTACTTGTCTGAGGTAACCCCAGTGGACTCTGTCGAACGCCTTCTCTGCATCCAGGGAAAGAAGCAGAGAAGGCGTTCGAGAGCGGTCCACATGATGGATAATATTGAGGCGTCTAGTTGCATCTGAGGTTTGTCTCCGTTTAGTAAATCCCGTTTGATCTCTATGTATGAGCTGGGGCATATAAGTTGTCAGTCTATTCGCTATTGTCTTTGCGTAGATCTTGAGGTTGGTATTCAAGAGTGAAATGTCTCCAAACCTTTTAAACAAAGGGCCAGTTTATTCTTCTTTAGAATTTAGGAGGGCCGGAATGTGGCCAGTGGGCCCAAAAATTTTTTCCAGTATCAGTGAGAATGAATATGGCCTCAGGGTTGGTGGTCAGTAGGAGGAGGAGTAGTGCCCCTATCAGTAGGAGGAATAGTATCCCATCATTGGCATAAGTGGAAGATAAAGTGCCCCTTTGTTAGTGTCAGTGGGAGGAATAGTGCCCCAAGGGCCGGATAAAGGCTAGTAAAGGGCCACATCTGGCCCTCGGGCTGCAGTTTGGAGACTCCTGCCCTAGATAATACATTGACACCTACACACTGTCCATGATCCTGAAAGCCAGTAGCTCCCAATCTATCTATCTATCTTTATACTGTATACTTTATATAAACTATAACTTTATACTGTATCTACAGTGTGTATATATATATATATATATATATATATATATATATATATATATATATATATATATATATATATATCTTAAACCACATAATCCAAATTAAAGAGAAACTTCAAATATGAAGTCATTTTGTAATTGCTATTTCATTAAAATCTGCAGCTAGCTTTGAATTTCTAAACTAAACAATCATTTCAATTGCAACAATGGTGACAGTTTTCAGGACTTCCTATAAATGCTTATGTAATTGGCTCTCTGCATTTACCAGACGTCTACAAAGATTTAAAAAGCTGTAGAATTGTAGCAATTTGCTTAGTTTTACTGTCATAAATGTTATTTTTCTTTGATATTTGTTGGGTGTGCTGTGAGTTAAAAGTTATGTTGTAGAGAGTTCAGTGTTTCTTTTTCCAACGCAGATATTGTTCATGTGATTATAGGAGGTAGAGCTCACAAGCATGGTCTGCCTCTGTAGAAGTAGAAAGTAAGATTTTGTAAAGAGTTTTGCTAAAATACTTACTTTTTAAATTTCTCGCCTGGAGAAAAAGAAAAAGAGTTTTATTTTAAAGTGTGAATTTTGGGTTCCCCTTTGTACCTGTCTTGTGCATTGTGCTCTATTATGTTGCCATGGGGGTTATTTACGAAAGGCAAATCCACTTTGCACTGCAAGTGCACTTGGAAGTGCAGTCATTCTAGATCTGAAACGAGTGGAAGCTCTGCTGATTTTATCATCCAATCATGTGCAAGCTAAAATGCTGTTTTTTATTTTCCTTGCATGTCCCCCTCGGATCTACAGAGACTGCACTTCCAAGTGCACTTGCAGTGCAAAGTGGATTTTCTTTTAGTAAATAACCCCCTACGTGTTACATTATGCATCAAAATGAGTTGCATTGTCATCCAACGCATTTTGAATAGGCTGTCAAATGCGACAAAAAATGAACAGCAATCGTCTTTATGACACAGCTCACAAAAGTGCACAGATAGTTCCAATCTTTGTGTTGCAATGTACTGAAACATATGAGTATTGCAATATGTTTGTTGAGGTGCACCGGCAAGTGTGCTGAAATGCCATTCAAAATGAATGACACTGTAACTCACTGGACTGGGGATTGTGCCTTAGCAAATGTTGCATACCTTAAATAAATCATTATTATCAAATAGCTAAAATATCACAAGCTGAGACTTAAAGAAGTTATATCCCATAGGACACTTCAGTTGTGGGCTTAATTAGTAGAACAAGGGGCAAGAGACCGTATCAGCAGATCATAATGAATATTTTATTTGCCTCTGCATTTCATTATTGCTCATAACACCAGAGAGTTCCATTGTTTCAGCTACATGTTTATGTGATGTGTATTTCAATACACAATGCAGTCAGATTTTTTTTTTTTTTAAAGAATTAGGAGGTGAGGGAGAGGTTAGTGGTAGTGCTATAATCACAGGCCACTCATATTGGCAAGTTCAAATCTTATATTAGAAACTTATGTTGGTGCTGGTGAGTTTGAAAGTCAGAAAGAGTCAGATGCTGGTTAGTCAATGACAGGAGCGTTTAACTGCACAGAGGCACAAAGGTGAGCCCCAAATGCACTCCATTGAATAGTGTACATGGAAAACTATATTAAAAAAAAAAAAAAGTTGCAAAGCACACAATTTTTATTATTAGTAAAAAAATATTTTTTTATTATTTGTTATAAGAATAAAATAATAATAATATCACCAATCATATAAATACTATACTAATAGATAATATTATAAGACAGACAGACAGACAGACAGACAGATAATAGATAGAGATTGATAATAGATATAGATAGAGATAGATAATAGATAGAGATAGATAATAGATAGAGATAGATAATAGATAGATAGAATAAGGAGTCGTGATATATACAAATGCAGAACAGATATAATAACACAAACCAACTATCATATTACATTTTTTATTGAAAAAACTGTACATGTCCTTGAGCTATCTATTTTTTTCATTCCAATTGCATGTACTTTAGACATTTGAGTGTTCTTGAAAAAGCTAACTGGAATTATTTTAACATATCAGGTTACATTAATGTGACATTACGTGTGAAGTAGTACATTCTGTAATCTCTTTGGTGGAAATATTATGCAAATTATTTGTAAATGTGGCAGCCTGAGGAGCAGAGCTGAATTAACATCTTCCATTGTGAGAATATAGTCAATAATTTTCAGTTCATAAGATACAGAATTGGGTGCCCGGTGTTTTATTAGCAGCAGAAGAGGAAAAAAAAGGAAACACTGCCATCTCCTGGACTCTTGTGAGTAATACGGGATTGAGAATACTGAACTGAAATAGGCAATGATAATGTTTATAAATATGGTTAATAATGTCAAAATCTTTATCAAGCATTAACAATGCGGAGTTCGTATTTTTCTATTGTATTATTGTTAATAGTTGTCATAGTTTATGCATGCCTAATAACCTTGATAAGAATAAATGAGTATCAGTACATTTAATGGTATAAATCATAGAAAGGATGTAAGAAATCCAGAAAATATTAACCCTTTTAACTTAAGTTAGCCAATAAATGGTATATCTTAACCACTTCAGCTCTGGAAGGTTTAACCCCCTTCCTGACCAGTAATTTTTTTGCGATACGGCACTGCGTTACTTTAACTGACAATTGTGTGGTCGTGCGACACTGCACCCAAATACAATTGATGTACTTTTTTTTTCCACAAACAGAGCATTCTTTTAGGGGTATTTGATTGCCTCTGCGTTTTTTATTTTTTGCACTATAAACAAAAGAAGACCGACAATTTAGAAGAAAAAAAAATACTTTTTACATTCTGCTATAAAACACATCCAATAAAAAAGTTAAATATCTAATTTATTCATCAGTTTAGACCAATATGTATTCTGCTACATATTTTTGGCAAAATAAATTCCAATAACCTTATATTGATTGGTTTGCACAAAAAATATAGACTTTTTTTTTACTGTTTTGTATGCAGAATGTTGATTATCAGTGAATTTTAGCAGGACTTCGACATTGTGGTGGACAAATCTGACACTAAGTGACACTTTTTGAGGACCAGTGACACCAATACAGTGATCAGTGCTAAAAATAATACACTATCACTGTACTAATGGCACTGGCAGAGAAGGGGTTAACATCAGGGGGTTAACCGTATTCCCTGGTTGTGCTTTCTTACTGTGTAGGGGGTGGACTGACTTGAGGAAGAGACACATCTGTGTTCCTGATTAGCTGGAATCACAGATCTCTCTCTCCCTCACTGATAGAATGGCAATCCTCCTTGTTTACATCGGCAGACTGCCGTTCTGTCTCTCCAGCGAGCGATTGCGGATGGCCAGTGACTATTGTGGCATCTGGACCCGCTGATTGGCTCTCGCTGTGTCCAATCACAGCGGGAGCACAGCTCTGGCAGAGCATGTGCACGTCCCAGAGCCGGTGGAAGAAATCACATACAGGTACATAATCTTGAGCTAGAGGGTTGCTCTGCTGCAGTATATGTATATGAGGCGGTCCTTAAGCAGTTAAACTCCAACCTTTTTGCATTAATTTATGGTTAACATTGTACAACATTCTACTACTGGTACATATCATAGTAAGACCCCTATCACACTGAGGCGGTTTTCAGACGTTTTAGCATTAGAAGTAGCACCTGTAAAGTGCCTGAAAAGCACCTCCCATTCATGTCAGTGTGACTTTTCACACTTGGGCAGTGCACTTGCGGGATGTTAGGAAAAGTCCTGCAAGCAGCATTTTTGGGGCTGTTTGGAAGCGATGTATATAGCACTCCCAAAACACACCTGTCCATTGAACTGAATGACCAGCTCTTCCAAAGCGCCTGTAAAGTGATTAGGAAGCGCCACAGCATGGGCACTTTTGATCCCTTCTTTACCTGCTAGCGGGGGTTAAAACCGCCCGACTAGAGGCCGAAAAGAGACACTTAAACAGCGCTAAAGCACCGCTAAGATGAGCGTCGCTTTAGCACTAACGCATGGGCATCCCCAGCGTGAAAGGGGTATTGCCATGTTTTCTGGGTTTTTGTATAACAAACAAGCAGTTTAAGATCTGTAATTGTGATTTGAGTTCTTTACTATTAAGATATCATCTTTTACATCTGCAAAATTAAATACTGCCCTAGCAATATATTTACCTATTAATGGAATACAACATCATTGATAAATAGGCATCACATAGCATCACATAGCATAAGTTTGTCGAGTGTGCATGAGGCCTTACTTACACAATGGTACTTTTCTGCACAAAATTATGTTTTTTGTTACAAAAACTGCAAATTCTAATAGCAGATATAAACTGATTTACAGCCAGTTACTGCAGCTGTATTATTTTTAATAAAACAAAGTCCCAGTAATAGTATGAATTGTAGCTGAAATAAAACCAGTGATGACTAATGTCCAGTGTAATGGACAGATGATTCATTTTAATCTCCACCCAAGATAAAATTGATACTAGTAAAATAGAATTACAAAACTTTTTTTGGGTGTTACTTGGTGTTACCATTTTTTTTTACCTCTAATGCCCCGTACACACGACCGGACTTTTCAACATCAAAAGTCTGACGGAATGATTCCGGCAGACTATTCGATCGTGTGTGGGCTGCAACGGACTTTTGATTCACAAAAGTCTGACAGACTTTAGAAATGGAACATGCTTCAAATTTTTCTGCCAGAACTCTGCCGGACCCAGAAATCTGCTCGTGTGTGTGCTAGTCTGACGGACTAAAACCGACGCTAGGGCAGCTATTGGCTACTGGCTATGAACTTCCTTATTCTAGTCCAGTCATACGTCATCACGTTCGAATCCATCGGACTTTGGTGTGATTGTGTGTGGCCAAGTCCGTTCATTCGGAAAGTCCGTCAGAACTCTGTCAGAACTCCGTCAGAACTCCGTCGAAAGTCTGCCGGACTTAAGTCCTGTCGTGTGTACGCGGCATAAGGGTCACCTCCTGTATAAGTATTGGCCAGATATTCCTAAGCTGCTCAGGCTTTCTGGATTTCTGTCAGCCATCTTGGTTTTGAGAAATTGTGTTTGCTCTTGCAATAGATTTCCAGTGGGTGGCAGAGTATGGGGTGAAACACTAGCATCCACTGTAATGGCTGATATGCAACTACAGTATACAATCATAACGCATGCATATACAAGAAAGCTGCTTTTAAATAGCTGTCCACTATAGTGGCCACTATATGCATTAAAGGGTTAAAAAAAAAAAAGAAATGTGAGCAACACACGATAGTACATAATTAGCAGTGAGCAAAATACAGTGGTGTGAAAAAGTGTTTGCCCCCTTCCTCATTTCCTGTTCCTTTGCATGTTTGTCACACTTAAGTGTTTCGGAACATCAAACCAATTTAAACAATAGTCAAGGACAACACAAGTAAACACAAAATGCAATTTGTAAATGAAGGTGTTTATTATTAAAGGTGAAAAAAAATCCAAACCATCATGGCCCTGTGTGAAAAAGTGATTGCCCCCCTTGTTAAAACATACTATAACTGTGGTTGTCCACACCTGAGTTCAATTTCTCTAGCCACACTCAGGCCTGATTATTGCCACACCTGTTCACAATCAAGGCATCACTTAAATAGGAGCTGCTTGACACAGTAAGGTCCACCAGAAGATCCTTAAAAGCTACACATCATGCCGAGACCCAAAGAAATTCAGGAACAATTGAGAAAGAAAGTAATTGAGATCTATCAGTCTGGAAAGGGTTATAAAGCCATTCCCAAAGCTTTGGGAATCCAGCGAACCACAGTGAGAGCCATTATCCACAAATGGCGAAGACATGGAACAGTGGTGAACCTTCCCAGAAGTGGCCGGCCGCCCAAAATTACCCCAAGAGCGCAGCGAAGACTCATCCAAGAGGTCACAAAAGACCCCACAACAATGTCCAAGGAACTGCAGGCCTCACTTGCCTCAGTTAAGGTCAGCGTTCATGCCTCCACCATCAGGAAAAGACTGGGCAAAAATGGCCTGCATGGCAGAGTTCCAAGGAGAAAACCACTGCTGAGCAAAAAGAACATCAAAGCTCGTCTCAATTTCTCCACAACACATCTTGATGATCCCCAAGACTTTTGGGACAACATTCTGTGGACCGATGAGACAAAAGTGGAACTCTTTGGAAGGTGTGTGTCCAAGTATATCTGGCGTAGAAGGAACACTGCATTTCATAAAAAGAACATTATACCAACAGTAAAATATGGTGGTGGTAGTGTGATGGTCTGGGGCTGTTTTGCTGCTTCAGGACCTGGAAGACTTGCCGTGATAAAAGGAACTATGAATTCTGCTGTCTACCAAGAGATCCTGAAGGAGAATGTCCGACCATCTGTTTGTGTACTCAAGCTGAAACGAACTTGGGTTCTGCAGCAGGACAATGATCCTAAACACACCAGCAAGTCCACCACCGAATGGCTGAAGAAAAACAAAATGAAGACTTTGGAGTGGCCTAGCCAAAGTCCTGACCTGAATCCTATTGAGATGTTGTGGTATGACCTTAAAAAGGCCGTTCATGCTCGAAAACCCTCTAATGTAACTGAATTAGGACAATTCTGCAAAGATGAGTGGGCCAAAATTCCTCCAGGACGCTGTAAAAGCCTCATTGCACGTTATCGCAAACGCTTGGTTGCAGTAGTTGCTGCTAAGGGTGGCCCAACCAGTTATTAGGTTTAGGGGGCAATCACTTTTTCACACAGGGCCATGATGGTTTGGATTTTTTTTCACCTTTAATAATAAACACCTTCATTTACAAATTGCATTTTGTGTTTACTTGTGTTGTCCTTGACTATTGTTTAAATTGGTTTGATGTTCCGAAGCACTTAAGTGTGACAAACATGCAAAGGAACAGGAAATGAGGAAGGGGGCAAACACTTTTTCACACCACTGTACATCTATCAGAAAACAGTAAGGGGAATCTGATGACTTGCTATTAGTTTTGATATATAGTATGTATTTTCTACTTGCATGATTTATTGAAATGGCTTGAAAACAAGAATTAAGCTTTGCAATTTCAACCAAGTGTACTAAACCAGAATGTTGGGACCACATGTAGACCCAGTGCAACCTTAAGGCATTTCAAGAAATTGAACTAAATGAGGCTGCATACTGTTCTACAGCATATGTGTGCTAGATATCTTTATTATATTATATTTCTGTGTTAAATGTATTCAGGGTTATTTGGATCAGGTATTGTGACTCATAACATATCTAAAGTGACCGTTATTCTACTTCATTTTTCCCTATGTTTTATTTGAGGCTGGTATGCCTGGTTTAAAAAAACAAACAAAATGACCTTGTTAGGAGTCATATAAATGACTTATACAGGACAAGTTTGGGTTTTAGAGAAATGTATTGATTTTCCATTGGCTCTGTGAGAAGTACAACCTGCATTTTAAAGATGCATTTGCATATGGGAAAGTTTTGAGAGAAAATACTACTGATGGGTTGAAGAATTACTGTATGTTACCAAGGACATGTAATGACACGTAAGATGGGGGAATAATAGGTAAGCTATATAGTCAGATATATAGTATCAGAAATTAACCCTTTTGTGACCAAATGTCATAATTTAAACTATAACTCTATCACTAATTTGTCACTGGTGCCAAGAACTAGGAAAGTATACAGGTGATTATTTCTAGTGCTCTGTATAAAGATGAACTCCAGGCAAACAGCTAAATACAGTTTACATTTATATGGGAGTCAGTGGCAGCTGATGCTCCATTATTATTAATATTATACAGGATGTATATAGTGCCAACAGTTTGCACAGCACTTTACAACACAAGGACAGACAGTACACTTACAATATTAATCAATACACTAAGGATCAGAGGGCCCTGCTCATTAGAGCTTAGAATCTAGAAGGGAGGGTCAAGTGGAAACAAAAGGTAATACGGGTGGGGGTGAGCTGATAGAGAAAATTAAAAAACAGTTGTTAGGTGTGGGTAGGGTAGGCTTCTCTGAAGAGAAGGGTTTTCAGGGATCATCTAAAAGCTAATAGAGTAGGCGATAAGCAGACAGATTGGGGTAAGGCATTCCATACGTTTGGAGAGGCTTTGGAAAAGTCCTGGAGACGAGCATGGTAGGAGGTGACGAGGGAGCTAGAGAGCAGGAGGTCTTGATAGGAACAAAGAGAACAAGTAGGCTGGTATTTAGAGACTAGTCTAGTGATGTAGCTGGGGGCTAAATTGTGGATGGCTTTGTAAATAGTTGTTAGTATTTTTAATTTAATTTGTTGGGTGAGCAGAAGCCAGTGGAGGAATTGACAGAGAAGGGTAGCAGACACAGAGTGATTGGTAAGGTGGATGACTCTGGCAGCAGCATTCATGATGGATTGAAGAGGTGATAGACAACAGCAGATGACATATATGTCCTGAGGCTTTGGTCTTACAACAGCTTGGGTCTTTTGCTAGACCACACCAAACCCAGGCCATCACTCTCAACACTTTCACGCTTCCTTCCATGTTGCTCTGGTGGGTGGGGTGGCTGTGGTGTTGGTGGTTTTGCTGGAGGTGTTGGAGGTGTATGGTCCAACTCACACAGGTGGCGTTGATTTGTGAGTTGGCCCCTCGATCTCTTATTTAGGGCCTGAAGAATGATTTCCTCACAGATCAGGCGTTGGCCCTCCTCCATGTGTTTGAGTTTACTTGCTGTCACAAATCCAATGACTTGGTGCCACAATGGGTTGGATAGGCCCATGTGTTATGCTTTATCTACTCTGCGCATGCGTGAAACTGTCCTTCCTTGTAGTGTATTTCCCACCTCTTCTCTTTCAGGCCGTGGGAGAGCACATGGCAGAGATAAAGCAGGTGCCTGCAGAGATCAGTAGAGTCAAGGACAAGGATAGAACAGAGCAAGGCAGTTCCACATCCAGGATGAGATATACAGTAAGGCCTCAAATATGTCCTTTGTAGAGAGGGTGAAGATGGTGGACATCTTGAAGAAGGCAGACTGTAATGGGAAGTATAGGCCTACAGAATCCCGAATGTGAGACAGACGAAGATCATGACTAAAGTTGTGAGAAGTCTTCACAGGAATTTTGGCATGCAGCGATCCAAGGAGCAATTGAGGAAACGCTGGTCAGACCTGAAATTAAGGGAGTACGATCAGTATAGAAAGATAAGGAAAGTGCTTCCTAAAAGGTAAGTATTTGTCGTGTGTTCCTATTATTATTATTAATTTTAGTGCTGGTACATGCGCTTTTCTTTACTATTGTACAGTTTAAAATTTTGAGGTTTGTGGCCACAGTAATCATTCATAGTAAACATCATCCGTTCGACCACTATTACGACATTTTGACAGATGTAGGTTAACTACATTTGTTCATGCCTATTTGTATTAAAATAAGTTTATTACATTGTTGTCTAGATGTGTTTGTAACTGAAATGCAAACTTGATTCAGTGTAAGGAGAGAACACTCAGCAGCTGTTTACACATCTGGATGCAGGAGCACTGGTATGGGACACCAGAACAACCTTTTTATGGTTTCCAATGCAGGTGCTCCAGTGGATACTAGGGGTCTCTCCATGAGTGAAACTTTAACAAAAAAGGTAAGTATTACAGCTTTTGAAAGGGAAAAATTCATGTCTTTAGCTTGCAACTCTGCCAAAACAGACAATTTGATGACACTTCCAATAAATGTTTAATATTACTATTTGTAGCCTAAAATATCTGTCAACTAAGTATACCTTTTTTTATTCACATAGGGGAGAAAAGATTTGGGACATTTGAGGACACCAGGAATCCCACATCTCCTGAAGAAGGTGAACAACTCAGCACACAACCTGAGGATGTGGATTCCGAGGTTCAGGAAGTGATCGAAATGGTGACCACAATAGGTCAGTGCCTGAGACCACAGCTTCAGGTAATAGATGTATGCCTGCATATTTATAATACATGGTGTGTTTTATTTTTATTTTTAGGTGAAGTGGATGTTGTGGAAGAAGAAACTCACTTCAACAGTGCAAGTGCACAAGTCCTCATCAGCAAAATAATGGTGTGCAAGCGGGATTTAGAGAAGGTCAAGCAAAACATCAATGATGTTCAAAAAAGACTGACCATCAGCATTGATGTTTTAGCCAAAATCTAAAAACACCAAAAAATGTAAATGTTGTCGCTATTGTTTTTCATTTTTTTAAAGTTTTAAAGTAGTTGCAAACCCAAATTTTGAAGATGCACACAGTGTGTCAACATGTGCTATCTGCCATCATGGGATATCAAGTACGCGTTTTGTGGGTGCAACCCCTACCTCATAACTAAAGTGGGTGAGAGGAAGGGGTTGCACCCTCAAATGTCCATTGATCCCCCATGAAATCCAAACCACTTTGCACTACAAATGCAATGCAAGTGCACTTGTAGGGCAAAGTGGATTGTCCTTTCTGAAATAAGTCCCAGTGTGTCAACATGTGCTAGCTCACATCATGGGGATCAATGGATGTGTTTCGGGAGTGCAACCCCTTCCTTGCACCTACTTTAGTTGCGAGGAAGGGGTTGCACCCACAAAACGCGTACATTGATATCACATGATGGCAGATAGCAAATGTTGAAACACTGTGTGTTTTGTGGCTTTACCAAACTGATGTAGGGAAAAGACACACATTTAAGGCATGGGATCATGATGGAATCCACATTTTAAGTCCCAATTTGTGTGCATCTTCAAAATGTGGCTTTTACAGGGGTGAGATCACCCCATCTGATGAAGGCAAAATCAACACAGTTTGGACATACTAATGTCTCATGTACTTGAAACAGTACATTTGAAAGTATTCAGGCAGGCACTTGCACTACATCCTTTAATGAATTCATCCATAAATCTGATCACAAAAGAGGTAGGTATATTGTGTATGGGTTTGGCAAAGTCAGTAGATAGAGTATTGGTATTGGTTGACTTAGTGGTTGGGGGGGAGGGAGGGTTCCAAATGAGTTTTGGCCCCCGCAAAAGAAACCTCTTGCACTATGCATTAATTTAAGGACAAAAATAACATTTGGACACATTTTGGGGGGTGTTTAGGGTAAGCACTACAAAGAGCTGACAGAATACATTGTTAAGTGACTAGGCTAGGTGTTTAAAGGCAAATGTGCATGAAGGATAAAAAAGGAGCATTAAAAGCTTACAGCATGCATGAGGACAAAGAGGACATTCACAGCATATTACAATCATGATAATTATGGAATGATGAAATAAATATAATACATTAACAAACATTAAATACATAGAATGTGATGTTAAAGGATAAAACTTACCTTAATATAGTCCTTCTGCAGGACCTGAATTATGGCAGAACAGGTCTCTGGAATAATGATTCCCAGAGCCTGGGGGGAGATCCCAGTCATAAACGTAATATCCTGGAGACTCCTCTCAGTCGCCAAGTACCTCAAGGTGGTGACGCGCCTTTGCTGGGGATTTATGGATTGCCGCATGCAGGTGTCCTGCTTGGTAATATAGGAGGTAAGCAAAGCCAACAGACGGTGAAAAACGGGGTCCGTCATCCAGAGATATTTCCTGAAATCATCAGCATTATTCTCCTGGAGCTCCCGCAGCAAAGGCATATGAGAGAATTGGTCCCGATTAAGTAACCAATTATTGGTCCATGAACTCCTCCTCCCCCTGTTCATAGACTGGACTTGGGTCAAAGCAAGAACTCCAACACTAAGCCCAACAACAATATGGACTGTACGACGAGTATGTAACTGCAACATGGCTAGAAAACGGTTGGCTGTTCAGAACGAACTGACAGAACGCACTGAATATCAGAAAGGATCTGACAAGAATGATCTGCAAAACAGAAACAAGTGGACAAGAACACACTGAAAAACAGAAACAAACTATAAATAGAATGCACTAAAAGACAGATACGAACCAACAAGCACAAGCTGAAAAGCAGAAACAAACTGAAAAGCATGAGGCTGAAAAGCACGAATCGTCTCCCATCAAACTTCTACTAACACAAGATGAACATGAGATTATCAAAAGGAACCCAAAGGGTGGCACACTGGCTATTGAACTTCCTTTTTATTGGCTCCTTGTACGTGTTGTATGTCACAGCTTTCTCAGGTTCGGAATTGTTGGCCAACATTTGTGTGTATGCAAGACAAATTTGAGCCAACAACCTTCGAACAAAAATCCACGGTTTTGTTGTCAGAAAATCTGATCGTGTGTATGCAGCATTAGTCTCACGCCACAGACGCTAATGAGCAGCACTACATTTTTTCAGATTTCTAGGATCATCTGTTTTCCAAGGTTTAAGGGGTCAAGCGTGATTATGTGTGTAGTGAGGGGGGCCAGTGAGTCCAGTGGGGCTAGAAGTGAAGTGTTGTAGACAGAAGTGGCTAGATTGGTGCCGGATAGGGGTGAGGTTTTGTCGTAGAGGTTGTTGATAGCAGAGAAGAGAAGGTTTGAGATGATGTAAGTTTCTGCGGGTAACTTTTAGGCAGTTGGAGGGAGAGGAGATGGAGGAGAGGGAGAGAGTGCAACTAATAAGGTGGTGACCAGAGAGAGAGAATGGATAGTTAGAGAGGTTACATGGAGTGCAACTGTGAGAGAAAACAAGGTCAAGGGTATTGCCTTAAAAGTGAGTAGAAGCGTGTCACCACTACTTCAGGCGAAAGGAGGAGGGTAGGCTGAGAAGTTTGCAAGTGTCAGGAGTGTTAGTATTAATAGGAATGTTGAAGTCCCTGAACATGATTGTGGGGATTTCATAAGAAAGAAAGTAGGGTAACTAGGCAGAGAAGTCATCAAGAAAGGTTGATACTGGTCCAGGGGGCCTATAGATCACAGATATCCTTAGAGAAACTGAAGTGAAAAGACAAAAGTGGTGTGCTTCGAAAGAGGAGAGTAACAGAGAGGGAGATGGTTGAAGTACCTGAAAGAATTGTTGGCCAATATTTGTGTGACCGTGTGTATGCAAAACAAATTTGAGCCAAACCCCCCGCCATGTCCGCCCTTACCCCATCCAGGTTGCGGCTTCCCCAGCTTCTCCTCTTGGCTGATCTGGTCTTACAATCCACTGCCTGTCCTGATTGGCCGGGAGTAGAAGCCACAAGAGAATAACAAATATTTATTCCCTAATGTCACAAATGGGTGGGTTCAGGGCCAGGTGCTCTGCACCCCAAGGCCTGCCTTTTCCAAGCCAATTAGAGCCATGTTCCACATGCTTCATAGTTTAAGTGAAAATTAAAGTGGTTGTAAACCCTGGTAAAAAAAAATGGCTTCCCTGTGGCATCAGAGGGGGTGGGGTGTCACCGGGTGGCCCCGCCCTCAGCTATATAAGAACTGTCACCAATGGGAAGTATCACTAGGGGGGCACCTTGTCAACATGGGGACAAGGTGCTATGGGGTCAGACCTCAGAGCACCCTCCCCATGTTGAGGGCATGTGGCCTGGTACAGTTCAGGAGGGGGGGCTCTTTCTTGTCCTTCCTCTTTTTCTGTGGCCTGCCAGGTTGCTTGCTCGGATAAAGGTCTGGTATGGATTTTGGGGGGTACCCCTACACCATTTTTTTTTACATTTGGCACAGGGTTCCCCTTAATTTTCATACCAGACCCGGTTTGGTGTTCCCCTTAATATTAATATCAGACCCAAAGGGCCTGATAATGGACTGGAGGGGGACCCCATACTGTTTTTTTTATGCGTTTTATCCATATTGCCGAGACCCAACAATTCTTTGCAGCCACGATTTTCAACAACTTTTTTCCTTTAGAAATTTAATTTTGCTGTGGTACTGTTCTAAACACTGGAAAACTGTGCCATTTTACGGCATGATATTTAAAGCAATATTTAATTTTTAATTTAATCCTGGTCCCCAAACATGGTTTATGACAATAACTTGCATATAAGCCTTTACAATTAACACTTTTGATTTTTCATGTTTGTGTCCCATAGACTTTAATGGTGTTTGTGTGTTCTTCCGAATTTTCTGCCTGTTTGGATGTCATGGTGCGAACCAAATAGGGGGGGGGGGTGTTTGGCTAATCCTTACCTACCTGCCCATGGGAACACATCACCACTAGATAAACAGGACATTGTAGCTGTATCCTAGAAAGCCTTAGTATCATTGACACAACAAAAATAATAAAAATTAGATGTACTTTATATCCAAGTATTCCTATTTTATCTGGAAAGCTGAGTATTCCAGAGATATTCTCAAGATTATATTGCCATCTCTGAAAATAGAGCAGATAGACAAGGGAATATCACATGTATATATAGCATAGTATATAAGTCATATGTGATGAACATACTCTTTATATAGTGCAAGGGAGAGGACTCACCATTTGTTCATTGCTCTTCACGACCACTGTCTACATCATGTCTCTGCTATCCACCCCCCCCCCCCCCCCCAGTTTTCCTTTGGATTTCTTTGATCGCCTTTTTTCTTTTCTTTTCCTATCCCTCTTTCCTCCCTCCCTCTCCCCCTCTCTCCCCCTCCCCCTGCCCCTCTTTTTCCCATCCCCTCTTTTTCCCCTCTTGCCCCCCCCCCTTCCATTTTCTCCCCCTCTCTCTCCCCTTTCCTCATCCCCTTTTCCCTCTTCATGGTTTGCTATGTATGAGAACAGTATACTGGAACCCTATAGATGTCCTTACTTATGTATGTGGATACAGATATTATGCACAATATTGAAAAAAAATTGTTCACCATCTTTCACCCTTGAAACCCCCACTCAATAATCAGACCACCACTGAAACAGAACAAATAAACTACACTAAGTTTATCAATAGCAACTGCTCCAGAAATACATTTCAGAACCTTCTGGATTAGAAATCTAACAAATAACACCCAATCTTTTAGTAACCAACTATCATCATGCCCAACCACAAAAGTCAATTCACTCCATTGTCATTAAAATTATTTTCAATAAATGCAAAAGGACTCACCATCCCTGAAAAAAGATCCAAATTTCTTAGTGAATTCCATAAACAAAAAGCCAACATCATCTGCATACAGGAAACTCACTTCAAAACTGACAAAATTCCAAAATTTAAAGATATAAGATTTCCACTAGTTTTCCACGCAACCAATTCCGAAGGGAAAACAAAAGGAGTTTCTATACTGATTTCAAAACAGACCCCATTCAGTCTTCTAAATTCTATGCAGGACCCTGAAAGAGGAAATAAAGGCAAAAAATAAAAAAAATAAAAAACACACCCTGCAAGGCAAAGGCATAATGAGCTAGTATGCATAGCATACAAGCTCATTATGAATAACTTACCTGAGAATGAAGCCCCCGAAGCGGTCCTCCGTCTTCCTCTTCGCCGCTGCCATGGATCCTGGATTGACTTCTGGGTCTCGCTGCTCCAGCGCTGTGATTCGCCGAAGCCGCGATGACGTCACTCCCGCGCATGCACACGGGAGCCGGGACACGCGGCATATTGGCATATCTGCGACCTTCCCAGTGCGCCTGCGCGCCGCTGTCTATGGCGCATGCGCCGTAGGCAGCGGTGGCTGTCTTCGGGTAAATATCTCCTAAACCGTATAGGTTTAGGAGATATTTCTTGGACCTACAGGTAAGCCTTAATCTAGGCTTACCTGTAGGTCAAAGTGGTTTGTAAGGGTTTACAACCACTTGAAGGAAGATACTTATTCCTCAAAGGAAAATTGTGACCTCACCCCATAACCAAATCTCAAATTACTGGAAAGGTCAACAATTGAAACCATGACCCTGTCTGACCACCACCCTATTTCCATGACACTAACATTCCCAGATAAAATAATTAAAATTTAATCTTGGAGACTCAACACATCCATTCTGAAAGACCCCATAAATGATCAACATTATAATGCTACATTAAAGAACTACTTCACACAAATTTAAAATGATGAAACCTCACTACTCACACAATGGGAAGCACATAAATGTGTCATTAGAGGAAAATTAATTGCCAAAAAAGAAAGATCTCTGATTGATCAAATCCATAGACTAGAGATGACACACAAACGTATAATTGTGGCACTAGACACTAGAAGAATTAACAAATGCTAGAGCAACACTATCAGAAGAACTAAGCATCAAAATGAAAAGGCAATACATACTATGACATAAGATATATTATGAACAAGGTACCAAAAGTGGGAAAATGCTAGCAAAGCAGTTCAGAATAAAAAAAGTTGCATCCACAATTCACCAAATAAGAGATAAGAAAGGCACTATACATTCATCTAATGAGGAGATAGCAAAACAGTTTTAATTATACTATCAAACCTTGTATAACATTCCTTCCAACCCTAAATGTCCCCACAACACAGAAAAAAGATCACATCTGATACAAGACTTCCTAAAGAAATATAGTCCACCCCAAATTGCATCAAACATGGCCCAAGAATTTGAAGCCCCAATTTCAGGCCCTGAATTCGATAAAGCCATCAAGGGCATGAAAATAGGAAAAGCCCCAGGACCAGATGGACTACCATTACAATATTATAAGACATTCACCGATATTCTAAAGCCTAGATTCTTAAATTCTTTCCATTCACTCCAATCCAACAAAATCCACTAAAACAACTACTAAAAGCTCATATATCTATCATTCCCAAAGAAGGTAAGGATCCCAACCAGGTTACAAACTATAGGCTAAGTTACCTGATTAATGTTGGTGTAAAGATCTACATCAAAATATTAGCAAATAGACTTCTCCCTTTATTAACCTCCCTCATATCACTTAATCAAGTGGGCTTTATCCCAGGAAGAGAAGGACGTGACAATACGATCAAAGCAATAAATATCAATCATTGGCTTACATCTAAAAAGAAACAAGGCTTCTTTCTCTCCCTTGATGCTGAGAAGGCATTTGAAAGAGTGGCCTGGGACTATATTGACGCTGTCTTAACCCATATTGATATTCTACCTCTAATGAGAGCATATATTAAAGCTCTATACTTTAACCCAACCACAAAAGTCCACGTCAATGGCCACCTGTCGACCGCCTTCAACCTACGTAACAATACGAGACAGGGCTGTCCTTTCCCTTCTATGGTTTGTCCTTACACTGGAACCATTGCTAAACAAAATCCAATCTAATCCTGACATAAAGGGAATATAAATTTGTAACCAAACATATAAAGTCATATAAAGTCACAACCTTTGCGGATGACATGCTTCTCTCTCTCTTGGATCCCCATATATCTATACCCAATCTTATTCAAGATCTAGAGCAATTCCAATTAATTTCAGACTTGAAAATTAACCATACAAAATCCAATGCCCTCAACATCACATTACCCGCATCTTCAATTGCACTATGCAAAAAAAAATTCCCCTTCACGTGGATCAACCACTCCAAAACATTTCTAGGAATAGAAATCCCTACTAACTTGAATGATCTATTTAAGATCAATTACACACCAATATTAAAAGACTCAAAGGATTACTTAAAAAGATGGAAGTCACTAAATGTGTCATGGTTTGGGAGAGCTTCTTTAATTAAAATGACAATAGTGCCCTGCTTTCTCTATGTCATGCAAACAATTCCCATTAGAGTACCATTAGCTTTTTTTGCCTCTTCGCAAAGCTTGCACATCCTTCATCTGGAGAAGTAAACCCCCCAGAATAAAATTCACTAGACTAATAAAAAATTAAGGATGAATAGCGCTCCCTGATTTACGCAAATATCATCAGGCAGCCCTTATAGCAAGAATAGTGGATTCTAACATCCATCATTCAGTTAAAGACTGGGTGTCTCTGGAACACATACAAATCTCCCAACCTGCTAAATCTCTTCCATGGATACAACCAAAACACCATCCAATAGCCGCCAAAACCCTCCCTCTCATAGGTCCCACCCTAGAGATATTTAGAGGGTACCTTCAAACCCATTATCCCCTCACCATGGTTTGGCCCACTCACCCCACTCAGGAACAATCCAGAATTCCCCCCAGGAACAGAACAAAACGTTGTTACTAATATCTGGCCTCAGAAAGATATCCTGGCTAAACAATTCTTTAAAAAAAGGATACTTCTCTCTAGAGAGGATCTGAACAAATAAATTAGTCCAAATATAATCTCACAATGGAATTACATACAAATAAGACACTTCGTGTTCCAAAAAGAAATGGCACAATCATGGTCAAGAACCTCTATGATCCTAGAAGACCTATGTTAAAAAAAAAAAACCCTGCAAAGACATATCATCTTCACTCTTTACAATTCACTGTTTGAGGGTAAAACAGACTTCTCCAATATGGCCTGTCAAGCATGGGAACAGGACCTTGATATAAACCTATCACAAACAGACTTGGAGACAATCTATATGCATGCCCACAAAGGCTCTCTAAATGTATCCACTCAAGAGTGTTTCAAAATTATAACAAGATGGTACAGAACTCCCTCTTTGCTTCATAAATTCTCTCCTCAAATATCCAATAAATGCTGGAGATGAAACAAGAGGAAGGCTCGATGATACACATATGGTGGTCCTGCCCACTGATTCTGACCTTCTGGAAAATGGTACAAGAAACCACAATCTCAGTAACCTCTGAAAATATTAGGCTCGATCCAGCACAATACTTATTGCACCACAATTCGATCCCTAAAAATCAGTATTTAAAATCTCTAGCAATGGTCATGATAAACGCAGCGAGACACTGCATCCCCTGCCACTGGCAATCAAATGTTACTCCAGCAAAAAAAGAGTGGTTTCGTAGAATAAACAACATTGAAAAAATAGAAGAACTCATTAGCATAGCTCAGGAAAAAATAACTAAATTCACATTGATTTGGTACAACTGGTTAGAATTTAAAAGCATCCCACCCTATAAAACACTCAATATACAGTAGATTACAGTAGATTATTCTGATAAACGTTTGTATAAAAGTTTGTAAAAAGGATTCTTGGGTTTGTTCTTCATCATACCATTCCTTTCACCCCCCTTCCCTATCTTTATTTTTATAAAGTGTATGAATAAAGTATCTAAGGCCGCGTACACACGCGGGGACTGTTCGCTCAACTTTGTCCGTCAAACAGTTTCAGCGAACAGTCCGCTCAAAATTAGCATGGACGGACTTGCCCACACACGACGAACGAACAGTTTGCTGAAACCGTGCGCGATGACGTGAACGGCACGTACGACGGGACGGAAAATACGACGTCCTATACACTGCATTACAACTTTCGGCGTGTAAATCCTTTCTGAGCATGCGCGGAACTTAGTTTGACGAACAAGCCTACACACGAGGGGACTGTTCGCTGAAACCAAGTTTCAGCGGACAGTTTTTCGGAATTTCCGAAAAACTTTGTTCAGCAGACTGTTCGCTGAAACTGTCCGCTGAAAGCCCACACACGGGCGGACTGTCCGCCGAAACACCGTTCAGCGGACAAAGTTGGGCGAACAGTCCCCGCGTGTGTACGCGGCCTCAGCCTGTTTTACCAGATAACATATTGTTCACATTTAAATGGTATTGTTCTAATGCAAATTGTGTTTTACGCCACCATGTATTATTAAGTCATCCGCAAACCTATGTCATTGTAACTCTGTTTTCTTTTTTTACTTTCTGTTCAAACAATAAAAACGTTAATTTTGTATAAACGTTTAAAATTATTCTATTTTTAGTCACATAATATTTGCTTGTATGGTTTTGAAGAAACTGAAGTCCATGAAACGTGTCACCAGATCAAGCATACCTAAGGAATATACATAATCATATGACTGTAAAGTTTGTACTATATGATACACATAAGTGTGTTTTACTGTATCCATTTTTTTTATCTCTGTATTAAATTCAATAAAATATTGAATTTCAATAAAATATATATTTTTATCATATTCTTGGCATTCTATGTTCTTAGAGGTATATGTAAAGTCCCACACTACATGTTTGATGTGTCCTTCCCCCTTTTTGTTTGAAAATTCACTTAGGAGATCTTTCACTTCCTATTCATGCCCTTCCAAGACTGCTGTGGAGCTGTCCATTTGATGTTCGGTGATCTAGTTCCTAGTTAAATTTTGAGTAGTAACTCAGCTCCACAGAAGTCATGAGGCAGGTTTTCCTGTACAATCAACCAAAAATTTGTGCAGAAGAGCCTAATATTTAGGGTCTGTTGGTGTGATTAGTGCAGAATGACATTGGCAGGGACTGCCATCCAGAGAGGCTGAGTCTGCTAAATTAGGTTTTGATTTACTACAATGTTGCCTTTTGAATAGTGCAGGTTGTATCTCTGTGAAGGTATTATAGATCTCTATTTGGGAGATTATGCTCAAATGGGGTGGAGCAGACTAATCAGGCATCCACAGCCGTCCACTTTGTGTATGTATGCTCCCTCTTGTCAGTATATTTGCATTCAACATACTTAACTGTTCCTCAGTGATTCCACTCCCTATCCCTAAATGTGTTCTACAATACAAGGGATAAAATTATGTTATCAAGTTTAATTCACATAGTTAAACTGACTGCATTTAAATATACATTTAATATATTTAAATGAAAACATAAGTAAAGTAATTGGTACTGTCACGTACCAGGTGCGAGGCTGAGGTGCTGAGAGGGTTCCCCTTGCAGCTAAGTGCAGTGACCCCTGGAATTGGTACAGGGAGTGCAGTAGCCAAAGAAGCATGGTTTTCCAGTTGCTGTGGTTTGATGCGCTGATCACCGGAAGGTCGCTGGAACAAGCAAGATGCACTGTAGGGCAGGTGTGCTTGAGAAGTACCAGGTGAACTTGGCATATGGACAATCCAAAAACAGAACCAGGAGCCAGGCCAGGGTCATACACAGTAAATCAGTCAATGTTAGAATCAGGTAGCAAAACTGGAACAAGTCAGGGTCATACACAGTGAGACAGGCCGAGATCAAACACAGTGGAGCAGACAAAAGCAGGGTCAGTAGTACAAGCCAGAGGTCAAAACAGTAGATCAGGATAACAGGTTAAGTAAGTTGGGTCAGTAATGGGAGGTCAAAGATCAGGATACACAGGAGCACATGAACACAGGGCAGCTGACAATAATCCAGCAATGCATAGGTCTCAGCAGCAGGTTTATATAGGCCAGTAGGAGCCAGCATCTGTCACGTTGTGCGTGCCATTGCACATGCACGTGCCCATTAGTGTCATTGTGCATCTGCTTATGCCAATATGCACGGGATCGTGCCACAATGGGTATTGGCAAGATTGCCAGTTCTTTGGCCATTTTTCTGACAGGTGCTGTGTTCTATTGGCTGCCTTAATATTCCTAACATGATCAGCAAACAGTAAAAACAAATGTAGCGGGTGACAAACCCCCCGCTAATCCTGCCATGAACACAGGCAGTGGCACTGTGACACGCTGTTCTTCCTCCCCTGCTTCCTCATTGGCAGGGGGAGAGAGCCGATGCTTGGTTAGGACTACAGCAGCAGTAGAAAAGGAGTCTGGGATTTGTAGTTCCAAAGACAGGCGACCCCATGTTAATCCCTGCAGGACAAACTACACACCCCAGGCTACCTAGGAGAGGGAGGAGTGAAGCTGAGCTAATATTTTTGGTAAAAAAAAAATCTCAATGAGTGAATATTGATTTGTTTGCGCAAAAGTTACAGCATCTACAAAATAGGGGATAGAGTAATGGCATTTTTTTTATTATTATTTTTTTTACTAATAATGGCAGTGAGCAGCGATTTTTATCAGGACTACGACATTGCAGCAGACAGCTCAGACACTTGACACTTTTTTGGGACCATTGACACTTATACAGCGATCAGTGCTAAAAATAGCCACTGATTACTGTATAACTGTCACTGTCAGGGAAAGGGTTAACACTAGAGGGTGATCAAGGGGTTAGATGTGTGTACTAGGTAGTCTAACTGTGGGGGATGGGACTGCCTGGGGAGGAGACTGATCGCTGTTTCTAAGCAATAGGTACAACATATCAGTCTCCTCACCCCTGACAGAATGGAGATCCATCTATTTACAATGACAAACCTCCGTTCTGTCTCTCTCTGGAGCGATCACGGGTGCCCGATGGACATTGTGACTGCCATGCACGTGCATCAGCTCCGTCATCATGCATGTGCCCCCCAGTGTATTTAGAGCAGCTGACGTACAGCTACGATGGCTTGCCCAGGGGAGTCAACCTGCCACAGTATAACTACAGCGGCTGGTCTCCAAGTGGTTAAAAAAAATTGCACAGGTAAACAAATATGCCTTTACTATTTTTTTTTTTTGTAGGAGACTGGAAAGTATTGCATCTGTGATCAACAGTTCATGGGTGCCATGCAGGACTCCTGCAGACTGTCAGTGTAAGCTAGCAGGCATTTTAACAAAGACAGGAAGACTCAACAATCCACTCAAGTGCTCAACAGCGCCCTGGCAGTTCATTGATTCCATGTGTGTTGTCGGTACTTGTAGTTCATTGATTCACAGGGCTCTGTGTTCCCGAAGATGAACTTATTCTTTAATATCAATTTGTACCTTTAGCCATGGAACCTCGTCAATTAATATACTGTATGAGCCAAACTTCATAGCATACTGGTAACTGGATTATATAGTTAAAACTGGGTTGTTGTACAAACTTTCAAACCTTTCATTTTGTTCTTGGGCAATTGGCCTCTGCGTTGACACATATCTAGTTAGAACTGGATGATTTCACAAACTTTCAAACCTTTCAGATTTTCTTGGAGAATCAGCCTCTGCTTTGACACATTTCATGGTAATTGGATTAAGGTCACTGAGCTAAAATGACTAAAAATATTAGGGGATGCTCCAGACACTAGAGCTAGATAAAGATATTAGTCTGGTTATCAAATAAAATATAGCATAACCTGGATTCACTCTTGTGTCATGTGCTTTCCAAGACATTTGGAGATAGCTAAAATAAGCAAGACAAGAATGTTTTATGACATGGCCATCTGGCAACATTTGTTGAAGGTTATCATGCACTTGTTTGTTGTTTATCTATAGTGTTGCATACCATACTTGGCTATCTGTCCCAAATCAGTCATGCTGTCCAAACTGCTAATATCTGTAAACATTGCTGACCAACCATGTATGTGTTCTCTACATGGTATAAATACCTCTGCCAAAGAGCAACGCTTGGCCATTTTAACTTGAAGAATGGTCCATGTGCATGTATGTTTGAATAAACATATCTTTTTGTTCACAGTAAAAGTTTTTGGTTTTGATTGAATTGCACAACAAACTGTAGAAGCTATGTAGATTGCATTCACCATTACAGAACAAGTCACATGTGAATAATTGCTACTTGGGAAAGAGAGCGGGAGAGAAAATACAAACATCTCAATGCCTGTCATTTTATTTTTCCAAACAGCTTTTCAAGCCCTGATAAGGGGGGATGTACAAACCCCTAGCTATTGTTCTGGAGCTCTTGTCCTGGATTTTGCACAAGATGCTTTTTAAGGCTATTTGGTGTAAAAAGGCCACTTAACCAGAGCTATCAAGCTGTACAGTACAAGCTTCATTCCATACAACTATTCCAGTTCCTTCCACTAATACATATAGTGTGCCATTAGGCAGTGTCATTAAAGCAAATCTGTACTAAAAGTATGGCCATCACTTACACCGGTGCTGCTGTAGAAGGCAATAACCAAAATGTTTTATGATGCTTTGCATCTCAAGTGTTTTACATTTCACAGGGGGTTATATACTAAAGGAAAATCCACGTTGCACTGCAAATGCACTTGAAAGTGCACTTGGAAGTAAAGTCACTGTAGACCCGAGGGGGACATGCAAGGAAAATAAAACATAATTTTAGCTTGCACATGATTGGATGATAAAATATGCAGAGCTTCCACTCATTTCAGATCTACCCCTTAGATTAATGTCACGTACACACAATCAAATTATCCGGCAGACTTAGTCCATTGGACCAGAGTCCGCCAGACAATCCGACCATGTGTGGGCTCCGGCGGACTTTTTGTTCCCAAAAATCCAGCGGACTTAGAAATAAGTTTTGACTCAAAATTGTCCATCGGACTCAGCAGTCCGGGAGACAATCCGCCCATCTGTGTGCTAGTCCGCCGGACTTTTGAAATGAATGGACTTGCCCACACAGAGTAAAGTCCATTCATTTTGAACATAACTCCAGGTAGACAGGACTGGCGCAGGAATTCAATGTCACCGCCTCCATCGGCGAGATTGACACCTCACTAAGTCCCGGAGGATTCTGGCACTGTGACATCATAAGGGGCGGGGTCACCATGTGACATCGCCCGGTGACCCGCCCCTTGTCCCTATATAAGTCGCCGCACAACGCGTCCCCAGCAATACAGCCGGAGAGAGAGCGTTGTGTCAACATCGGAAGAAGGAAGAAGAAGATGCAGAAGAAGCAGAAGGCGGCGGCGGGGGCGACAGAAGACCGGGCCAATGCTAGTAAAAGAGCTGGAAGAAGAAAGCAGAGGCCCGGCAAGAAGAACCGAAGCGCGGGACAAAGAGTGGGACAAGACCCCTGAAGTCAGAAGAAGACCGCTGGATGGCAGCGGCGACGAAGGAGAAAGCCAGGCTCCTCCACTAGTAAAAGAGCTAGCAAAAGAGCAGACGATAGAGGATGAGTCCGGCAAGAAGACCCCCAAAGACTGAAAAAGAGGAGACCACCAGAGCTGTCTAAGAAAGTATTTTAAAAAACTGTGTTGTGTTTTTTTCTGTACACATTTTTTCACCAGGTGAATGGGTAGGGGTGCAATGTACTCCATACTCATTCAGATAGAATGGGGGCAGGAATCTGGGGCCCCCCTTATTTAAGGGAGCTCCCAGATTCTGATAAGCCCCCCGCCCACAGACCTCGACAACCAACGGCCAGGGTTGTCAGGAAGAGGCCCTTGTCCTCATCAACATGGGGACAAGGTGCTTTGGGGTGGGGAGTCACAGGGCCCCCTCATCCCCAAAGCACCCCCATGTTGAGGGCACGCGGCCTGGTATGGCTCAGGAAGGGGGCTCTCGCTCACCCCCACACCCTTTCCTGACCAGCCGGGCTGCATACTCAGATAAGGGTCTGCTATGAACCTTGAGGGGACCCCCACGGCGTTTTTTCGGCATAGGGCTTCCCCTTTAAATCCATACCAGGTGAGGGGGCTAGCGAGGTGTCAATCTCGCTGATGGAGGCAGCGACATTCATTTCGTTCGCTATTCCCGTCTACCTGGAGTAATGTTCAAAATGAACAGACTTTACTCCATGTGTGAGCAAGTCCGTTCATTTCAAAAGTCCGGCAGACTCCCGCCATAGTCCGGCGGATTGTCCGCCGGACCTAGTCCACCGGAAAAGTCCAGTCATGTGTGGGCAGGTCCACTCGGGAAAGTCCGGCAGACCTCCGCTGCAAAGTCCGTCAGGTAAATAACCCCCATAGTGTGTTAAAATAAAATGTAAACACGCAGTCTAAAATTTAAAGCAAAGCTACAGCTACATCTTTAGTTCTGAGGAGAATAAGGCTTGAGTAAAGTCTTGGCAGTTATTTTGTGTCTGTTTCTCAATTTAGAAAATATTGGTTTGCTTCCTGTCTCAGTGACAATGTTGTCACCATGATAGGATGTGATACACATCTCTCAACCTTGCATGCAATGGTAATTCAAATAATTTTTAATAGGAGGTTGAAGAAGAGTTAGAACATTCATATTTTGTATATTAGCTGACCTTGTGTAATAGAAAAAAAAAATCTAGCCTATCTGGAAAGCATGGAAGTTGTAATTAAATTCAGGTAGACTAACCAAAGACAGACTTTGGAAGGTAAGAATGAGTTTTACCAGCTGTTATCTAGAAATTGCAGAAGAGCTGTAACATGAAAGGGACAAACAGAGCCTTGCAACTGTCTCTATGCACAGGTCCTGGTAAATGGGATAGCAAGAGGAATAACATAAATCGCTTTAAATCTAATGACTGGCCCTTTTACCTACAGGGGTTAGGTGAGATCATAGTTGCATTGCTGTTGGCTCGTACATTTTTTGGAGCTGGCTTCTGTTTAGTCCATGGCTGTCAGGAAACATCAAATAGAAAAAAATAGTTAACAACAGTAACTGATTTTTAGCTCTATAGTTAATACATCCGTTTTATTTGTCACTTTTATTTCACTGGCACGAGACCTGTTTGTGCCATTTTCACACCCAGAAGCACTAAAAAAACATGTCTCATGTTCTAGCCACAAAATAAAAAAAAGCTGTGTTACTTTTTTTTCACTGGTACTAGATACATTTGCCCCACTGATTGTGCCATCAGTGAAAAAAAAGCATATATTGTTTTTACTACAGTAAACTAATTTGTACTACTAATACAAAATGGTGCACTGTTCCTTTAAATCACATAAAATGGTGTAGATTACCATAACTCAATCTAGCACAATGCAATTGCATGCAAAGGTAAGATAAAGTACAAGTGCTAATGCGCTGTCTTTTTTTATAGTAAACAAATTTGTGTCACTTTTTCACAGAGGCCCTAAAATGTCTGTCTTATATACCAACTACAGGACAATTTGTGTCTGATAGCTTATTAATTGTAGACAAGTTTGTATCACTTTTATTCCATCTCCAACAGACAAATCTATAGCTAATTCTAAAGGTAGAATTTTTATTTTTTTTATTTTGGTAAAAACAAGACAAATTTATGCCACTTTCTTTTTGCAGCAAATGTATTTATTATATTGGGAATGTCCTTGTGACAAAACACTTCGAGGCATTACTGGAAGTAATGTCATCACGCAATCTACACCCGGATGTGATGTCTGGTACACCCGGGACCAAACAAGAGCAGCAAGTTAGAGTGGTATGCACAAAATTGCTGATTTACTGCCAAACACACCAGTGGGTTTTAGAGTGCTTTATTATGTATACTGCTTGGTGCAAAATGTAGCACTATTATATGTGAGTAGGTATATTGAGCTTTTAATAATAAAAAGAAAAAGTAAGGTTTTATACTATGGAAATCCCCAGCTTGTTCTTTCATGTGATTTCTGAGTGAGGCCGTTGAGAGAATTGCTGGATAAAGCATACATAGGTGGGGCAACTCCCTGGGGTTGGTGAGAGTGGAAGAATACCAGAGTCATTGTGGATCCTTTGATAACAACTTGCTAGACATGACTTACCTGTAGCGGGTGGTCATGGTTATCTGGAGAGTTCTTTGGTGTAGCAAAGGTGGTGCAGCACTGGAGCACTTTGTTTGAAGATTGGTAAAATGTTTTGAAGAAATTGTTTGCACAGCACTGTGGCACTTTTTCCCTTAAGCCCTTGTACACACGGTTGGACATTCTGATGGACAATGTCGGATAGGACCGAGTTGTCGGATAATCCAGTGTGTGGGCTCCATCGGACTGTTTCCGTCGGAGTATCCGACGGACCAAGTTTTCCAGCTGGGCTATAAAATTTTCCGACAACATGATCCGATCGGACTTTGTCCGATCATGTGTAGAGAACATCGGACAAAGTGCCACGCATGCTCAGATCAAATTCCTAGACCAAAGCTATTGGCTACTAGCCTGAACGTAGTCCCGTCCTAACGAAATAACATCATCACGTTAAGTGAGATTGGATTTTCTGACAACTTTGTCTGACTGTGTGTATGCAACCGTTTTGGACAAAATCCGTCGGACAAAATCTGACGGATTTGGTTGTCGGAATGTCCGACCTTGTGTACAAGGGCTTAGTTTTTGAAGATTTCTGACATCTTTGATTACATTTTTTTTGAAACGATGGTAAGTTTTCAATTGTATAAGAATAGGTCACTTTATATGGACACTTTATTAAGTGATATATGGACACTTTTTTTCACATGCTATTGAAACTTTATTGTACTGTTATACAGGGCCGGACTGGGAATATAAACCAGCCCTGGAAAAAAATGTCATACCAGCCCCATAGCATTATTATACCAGCCCAAAATCATAACATCATAACTTTTTTGTTCATGAAAGGGAAAACTGTGTATTTTAAAGCACATTTGAAGAGTATATTATATATAGATAGACAGATATGAAAGCACATAGGAGGTCTAGGGGGTCTCGGTCTCTGTCTCATATATATATATATATATATATATATATATATATATATATATATATATATATATATATATATATATATATATATATATATATATATATATATATATATATATAAATATATATGAGAAATTTCCAGTTAAAAGTGGTGACAGTGGTCAATCTTCAAAAGGGGAACTCTGGAAACGTGGGGGGGGGGGGGGCTCTGGTGACCAGAGACCACCTTTCACAGAAAGAATCAATTCAGCCTCACTGTGCCCATAATCACAGCCTCACTGTGCCCAGCAATGCAACCTCACTGTGCCCATAATTGCAGCCTCACTGTGGCCATCAATGCAGCTACACTTTGCCCATAATGGCAGCCTGATTGCCCAAAATCGCAGTCTCAATGTGCCTATCAATGTGGCCTCACTGTGCCTATGAATGCAGACTCACCATAGCCTGCTTTTGATCACATACACAGTGGACATCTCCTGCTGTGTGTCACGGAGCTGGGTCTGTGTGTTGTCGGTGGTGCTGTAACAAGGTCCCGCCCCCCTAGACAAATTCATGTGATAGCCGGAACACAGATTCAATCTATTATCACACCAGCGGGGCTGGCCACTGTGTGTGACAAGGAAGAGGAGGAGGTGGGAGGGCTGCAGCCACATATCAAAGCGGCCCCAGGGCAGCCAGCCAACCAAGGAATTTCCCGGTATCCCAGTAGGCCAGTCTGGCCCTGCTGTTATATATATAGATGAGGTATACAAGTTTGCCTTGAAAGAAATATGAATATTAAGGTAATAGGTCATCACTGTATACATTTGGAGGAATATTATATCTAATTTCAGCCACAAGAGACAGAATTCCTTTTTTTTGTTTATTTTAGTAAAAACAAAATACATTTATGGCACTTTCTTTTGCAGCAAATATAAATATTATATTCCATCAGCAACAAACTATTTTGTCTTTCACATTCTGGCTATAGTTGAATAATATTTTATCACGTGTAAACATAATGTAGCCTCAATTTAAGGATAAAACTTATAAAAATAGCCTCAGCTTTAATATGGAGAAAGTTTCTTTGTAGCCATCGCTACAATAAACACCAGGTTTGACAATAACTTTTTAAGTGCTGATGCATATCCTTAAATAAACAACCTTCTTCATCCTAACTGACATTTTAGTAACACTGCTCCTAATATTCATATGTCTTGTGCAGCAGAACCATTAGATTTGATTTACTAATAGCAAATAGTTTTTTTTTCACATGGCAAGAGAAGTTGTACTGTGCAATGTCATTTTTCCCAATAGCTTAGTGAATGTGATGACATTTCACTCTGCAAAAATGCCCAATGCAGTGGAGCACATGAAAGGAAAAGAAAAGAAAAACATAATTTTTGCTTACAAATGATTAAATGATGGAAGCCAGTAGAGATCCACCTCATTCGCTAAGCACTGGAAAAAATAATTTTGCAAATTACAACTTCCTTTGTAAAACAGTCTATTTGCCTTTAGTAAATCAACCTCATTGCCTCTAACACAACCAGTTGTATATTTTATGTTTAGGGTGTAAGCATGCTTCAAACAAAAGTGATCAGCACACTAATCCTTGGTAAAAGCAGCACAATGAAAAAAAAAAAACAGGTTTTGGTATGATGTACCACATAGAATAAGAGAGTGGGCTGAATTATTAGACTTAAAAAAAACACATTTATCAGCACAAATGTGAAAAGATGACCTTTGATGATACATAGCTAATCAACATTTTGTGTTCCCTGTTGCAACATCTAATCCATGCAACTGCAAAAAATAAAAATAAAGTTCTCCTTTCCTACCATTTTCTAATCCTGATTCTTTTTCTCCAATCAAAAGTAATTTATTTTTAGTCTTAGCTTTCATTCCCACTTGCTGCTCGTAGACATTTGTCCAGTGTCCATAAGCCAAAATTGTTTATCATGGCACCTTGAGTTATGACCACCTTGCTCACTCCCCACTGATCTACTGCTACAGAGTTTACACACTGATGTAAAATTGCCTGTGTTGTCCAAAGCATTACATTTTTGACATGTATATCAAAAAATATTCTTTCAAATATTATATTCTATTTAGTAGTAGTTATGCTTTTGTATAACCTTACTGAGCAGTCATTCACCTTTCAGGTTTTCATTTTTGTTGCAATTCTTGAGTAATGTATCCAAAGGTAAGAGGGGTCCGCAGTTAGGCATTTTTTTTAGAGGGATTCTTTTCAAATGCATAACATTTGTTTGGCAAATGAATAACATTGCATAGTATGCCATGTGATTATTCTGCTATTGATGTATAATGCAAAAGAAAAAAAAATATATCAAGTTCTGTTCCAGTGACCAGACCAGAACATATAAAGCTGGACCAAACGGGTTTTACAAAGGGGCGTGAAACTAGGGATAATATAATAAAGACCTGTACGCTGTTGGAGTATGCCCAGAGGGCCGCCATCCCGGCCTGTCTTTTAACTATAGACGCTGAGAAAGCTTTTGATAGGGTGGGATGGCGGTTCTTAGAGGAGGCATTAATACAGTTAGGATTGGGCCCAAAAATGATAGGTAGGATTATGGCATTATATGCCAATTCGAGAGCCAAGGTAAGAGTAAACGGTATACTTTCAGAATACATAAAGATATCGAACGGGACCCGTCAAGGTTGCCCCTTATCCCCTTTACTATATATAATTGTGATGGAACATCTAATTAATGCAATTAGGAAAAATAAAGATATACAAGGGATCAAAATCAAGGATAAGGATTACAAATTGGCAGTATATGCGGACGATCTATTATTGTATATAACAAACCCAATTATAACAATTCCTAATATAATAAAAGAATTAGATCGATTTGGGGAATTAAGTAATTTTAAGGTTAACTATGAGAAATCAGAGATGATGAACATCACAATAAAAGAAGAAACACAGATACTCTTGCAAAGAGAATTTCCGTTTAGATGGCAAAAAGAGGTAATCAAGTACTTGGGAGTTATGATTCCGAAGGATTTGAAACAGATACAAGAATTAAACCATAATACGACTATACGTAAAATAATAAAACAAATGCAAAAATACGAAAAAATAACATATTCATGGCTGGGCAGAATAAATATAGTAAAAATGGAGATACTGCCAAAGATATTATATGTATTCCAAACGTTACCTACTGTCCCATCTAGGAAGATAATGATAGATTTAAGGAAAGCTATAAGTAGCTTTGTATGGGCAAAAAAAAACTGCCGAATAAAAAGAGAAACACTAACCAGAACAAAAGAAAACGGAGGGCTGGCATTGCCCGATTTTGTAAAATATATGCAAGCAGCATCATTGGTTAGAATCATAAACTGGCAATATGATAAGAAAAACAAACAATGGGTAACGTTGGAAGAGGAAATTATGGGAGTACAACTTAAATTTTTACCTTGGATAAAACCTGAATTAAGAGCAAAAAAAAAGGAAATGCCAATTTTCGTGAGAGCTACTTTAAAAATCTGGGACGCAGTGCTGAAAAAGGGAAAGCTATCCTCCAGAACTGGACCTTTGACTCCATTGATGTCCAACCCAGAATTTAAGCCAGCTTTGGAAGGGGTAAGATATTTAAATTGGAACAAGATGGAGAATGTAAGACTAGTACAGATTCTGGCGGATGGAAAGATGCCAAGTTTACTCGATATGGGATTGGAAGTTAAAAAAGACTGGTTGCAATATTATCAATTAGAAAAATGTATTGAGTTAAATAAAAACTCAATAATTAGACCATTAACTAAGTTTGAACAGATAATACTAAAGGAACAAAACCATAAGAATAAGCTATCTAAAATATATGAACTGCTGCTACCCACAGGGGACATTAGAGATCTAATGGGAATTAGAAAATGGGAGGAAGAATTAGGAGAGACAATTACAGAAAAAGAATGGAAAAAAGTTTTAGGGATAATACATAAAACCTCAACGGCATTAAAACATCAAGAAAGAAATTATAAAGTGCTACTGAGATGGTACTGGAGTCCAGTGGCATTAAACATAGTTAATAAAGGAAATACAGAGAAGTGCTGGAGGTGTGGGACAGAAAAAGGAACATTGGAACATATTTGGTATGGATGTAAAAAAGTGATACATTTCTGGATAAAATTTTTTGAGATACACCAAAAAGTGACTGGAAAAGAATTAATTCCAGATGTAAAGATAGCATTATTTTCTCTTACAACAGATACATTGGATGGTATGAAAAATTGGATAATTCAATATATGACAACAGCAGCTAGAACAATAATAGCACGTAAATGGAAAGAAACAACTAGTCCAATAATATCAGAATGGATATGCGAAATGAGCGAGATGTGTTTCATGGAAAAACAAATAAGAGAGGAAGGCTATGTGAAAAACCAGATACCAATGGTGTGGAAAAAATGGGAAGAGTTTCGGTCCTCAAAAGGAATGGTAGAATATTTATAATTTAAAGAAAGGGGGGGGAGGGAGAGGAGGAGGGAGGGGAGGGAGAGGAGGGGGATTGTGGTTGTTTTGTTTTTTTTAATTATTATTATTATATTAAATGAAGAGTAAAATGTTTGGGTTTTATGTATGATGTTGTATGATGATGTTGCAAATGGATATGTATGTTTTATGATTATTATAAAAACAATAAAGAGAAGATTTGAAACAGTGACCAGGTCGTTAAACAAATTGGTTGTTAAATAAGAAGCCACAAGTAATCAATATTTTAAGCATTCCTAACTACTGTATTGCATTCTGAAAAAAAGGTCTAAACACAAAACTCCAATGCAGTAGTGTGGTTTTAATTTGCAGAAGTACAGAACACAAAAATATAAACAAACATACTGTACTGTACATGATACAATGATGTACAGTGCCCAAAAAGTGAACATATATAGTAGACATTTGGAGTAACATTTTAGTCATCAAATCCTTAAAAGGGTGATAGTGCTTCAGGGTCATCAGCGCCATCATTTAAATGTAATTTTTCCAGCAGGGTCATCAGTGTCATCATTGGAGTTAAAAGCATGGTCATCAGTGTCATCATTGGATTTACCAGCAGGGTCACCAGGAGTTGCAGATGAGGGAGATGATAACAAGGAAATTATAGAACTGATAAGGGTAGCTTGCATGAAGAATTCTGTTAACCTCCCTGGCGGTATGATTATGTCAGATTTTTGATGCTGAAAGTGGTACGATGCATGGAAATTTGGTGTTTTATATTTTAGGTTTGTAATTCTTAGGAATAACTCACTTAAATCTGTCCAAACAAGAGTCTAGTAGACATTCAGGGTATGATAAAGTTTGAAACACAAAATCATAAATTATAATATAATAAATAACTATAAATACGAACAAATAATAATATAATAATATATTTTATTCAATACATTTTAGTCAATATTATAATCAAATCAAAAACACTGTAATTTGTCCAAACAAGTCATTTTGCTTAAGTAAACATCTTGGGTATGATACATTTTGGAACATGGAACTGCACAAAGTCAGACGTTACAATCAGGACAACCTGGGTTCCGTTCAGATTTTCTTTCCACTGTCATCATGTTTTGAGCAACTAACCATGCCTTGTGGGTGCTGACTTTTTCTCGGTTGGTGGGATGTAGTCCATGAAGTGATGATCAGTCAGGTATTCTGGGTTGACATTGCCAGCAGCACAACATCCAGCTCTATTCACAGCCATTGGTGTTTGGTGGTTCAGAAAGAGCAGTCTGGCAACTTTCCAAATAAAGTCAGCATAAACCACAGGCTTGTCACTTTTTTTTTTTTTTTTTTAGCAGAATGTAGGCATTCCACAAGCATTGCTCAAGAATATGCCTAAAGATGTTCATGTAGTACTTTTTTTTGTTGTTTTCTCATTGCTGCATAGAATGTCATTTCTTGGTCGGCTCTGTCAACACCTCCCATAGTGTTGTTGTAGTCTATCACTACTTGTGGCATCATGATGTCTTTCCCACCTTTTTTGCGTACCATGACAGTGGAGGTTTTATGGATTGTACTCATTAGGCACACATCTTTTTTGTTATGCCATCGCAGTGCAATCATTTGTCAGGCAACCATTTCCCCAGTCTTGAGCTTCTTGCTAAGGATTGGCGGCATGTCACGCCGGTTATGCCCTAACAGTTCCATAGGGATCCATTTTGTTCTGCAGAAGGAACACATAAAGTACAGATGTGTAAAAGTTGTCTGTAGTTACACAATAGTCTAAAATATGTATCTGTATATTGAAGTGATTTCTTGAAAGTTCAAACAGTGACTTCTTGGACACACATCAAGGGACCAGGCACATCCAAATGAAGTGACTTTGTGTGCTCCCCTTCAAGCCTATGCACTCACCAGGTACCCTCACCCCTGCAGGGGTAGTAAGCGTATAGTACAATATTCACCCAATCCAGATATCTCCAGATCGCGATGAACTCTCCATATCCAGATAAAGAATGTATGAAAACTGGCATCCACATGTAATCACAAATGGGCATCCATAGCATGAATCCAATTAGAAAATTGTTTATTAACCTCCCTGGCGGTATGATTATTTTGGATTTTAGGTGCTAAAAGCAGTACAATTATTTTGCATGAAAATTTGGCGTTTTATATTGTAGTCCAGCATTTTTTAGGAATAACTCTCTTAAATCTGAGTCTAGCAGACCTCCCGGGTATGATAAAGTTTGAAAAATGAAACCATAAATTATAATATAATAAATTACTATAAATAATTATACCAAATAATAATATAACAATAATAAAAATGATTCAATAATGTAATCAAATCAAAAACACTGAAATTTGCTCAGTTGCAGAATTGTCACTGTCATTACTTTTCAGTATTTGATGATGGATCTCCCCACAAATCGCTATCGATCAATTCTGCGAGTGGTTCCAATTTATTATCGCTGTTTTCTAGCTGGTCTAAAATAATTTTTGATGTAAAGCGACAGTTTTGGTTGCTATGGACAATCTCCAGTTTCCAGGCATAAAGAACAGTTTTTATATTATAAAACTGCATGTAGGACACTGGGCAGACCACTAGGGACAAAGGGGATGTGAAATAATTACATACAGCAATGTAATCTGTAAGATTACATTATATACTGTATGTATACTGTGTGTTTTACTTTTTGAATTTGGCGCTGATCTCCATCCCCGTGCGTCGCAACGCTGGCAGGGAACGGAGATCGCCTCTGTGATAGATCCAGCGGAGGATGAGCCGCTCGTACAGCGGGGGGACATCGCTGGATCCACGGGACAAGGTAAGTAATCTCCTCCTACATTCAGCGATACGGTCCCGAGTCTGGCTCGAGGTTACCGCTTTTGGTACAAAATTTCCACCCCGAGCCAGACTCGGGAACACCACCAGGGGGGTTAAATAAATTGTAGTTTAAAAAACGGGGCTTAAAACAAAACACCTTCTCAGCAAGAAGGATGATGTAACAGCCAGTTCCATGGTTCGAATGGTGTGTGTTCCACAGGTCATACCAGATGAACCGGAAGCAAACTTGTGATCAGTTAAAATGTAGTCACGCATTTCAGCATGTATCTCCCTTACATTCTCTCCCTTCTTCATCATACACATCCACAAACACTCCCTTTTCCTTACAAACCTTCTTGAAATAAAATTTAGAGCATTTTTTATCCTGCTCCAGATGTTTTACCCCTACTCTTTTTTGGAAAAAAAATATTCAATTTTCCTTTTGACCCAATCCCACCACCCCAAAATATGAAATCTTTTTTTGTATTAACCCATCTACTATATACATTACTAAAATGGGCTTTGACATGCTCGTCCTGCAACAATAAACTATTTAACCTCCATACCCCTAAACCAAACTTAATAATATCCCCCATACTCAAATCAACATACACTGCCACATGGTCTGAAAAAACTACCAGCCTGTGCTTAACATTAGCACATTTGAACGCATCAGAAAACAAACATAAATCAGTTCTGGATTTGGTGCGCCCACACAGCGAAAAAAAGTGAAATACGGATCCACCAAACCCAGAACAATATGAGCATCATTGAGATGTAAGTCCTGAATTACCTCATTCAGCATGGTGCTACCTACATCTAACTTAGTCTCTGCTACTCCTATCTGATCTTTCACAAAAGGATTGTATTAAAATCACCCATGATCACAGTAGGTCTCCTTCCCACTGCATCTAACTTCAAAACATAAAAAAGCTCAAGACATTCCTGTATATTCATAGGAGCATATGAATTAAAAAGCCTAAACTTCTGGTTAAACAAAACTAAATCTGCCATAATTAATCTTCCTGGCACTAACACAACATGTGACATAATGCAAATATTTCTATTAGTAATGATAATGCCTACCCCAGTATTCCTATTGTCACCAACTGCCGACCATATGTAATCCACCTCCCACTCCGGAGGCCTGGGCGGTTGATTAAAAAAACATTTCTGTAGACAGGTGATGTCTCCTCCATTGACCCTCAAGTCCTCAAAAATGGCACTCTGTCTAGCAGAAGATCCAAAACCCCTCACATTGAGAAACACCAGCTTGATGCTCATTCACGTGAAGATGTGCATCATTCATCCCCAATGCTATCACTTAAGCTGGAAAACTGACATACATTTCTCAGGCCCACAACGCTTTCATCCTCCAGAAACTCCTGACAAGGCGACATTGTGGCTGGCTGAAAAATTCCTGGAGTCCCCGGACTTAGTGCTGGTGATTCTATCTCCACTCCGACATCCCTCAGGACCTCAAAGGGGTTACTTGTTTCAATTCCATCTGCCTTTACTTTCAATTTCTTAGCCCTTCTCTTCTTAGGACTCTCCAAAGCGTCCACCTTGGTCTTGGCACTCAGTGTCTCTATCTTTTCCACCTCCTCTTCTTGGGCTTCCTGCACCTCCGGCTCCCACTGTAAGGATGCTGCCAACTCCGCCATAGCCTTCTCAGCTGCCCTCTCCCCCTCTGCTCCACTCTCTGCTGTTAATGACTCCAGACTGGTGGGTGGCACTTCTACTTTCTCCTCCACTCTCTCTTCCACACCCTGGTGTCCACTTTCTTCCTCTTCCACCTCCACCTCCTATCCCTGTCTTTCAGGAGAGTCAGACAGCACGTGTGTGGACACTGATAGTCCACTCTCAGCAGTGCACCTGACAGCTTCAGCATAAGAGACATAGGCCCTTCTTATTTTTGCACAATTCTTCACTGTGTGATCACACTGTCCACATATATCACAGGCCTGCTTAACCAAGCAAGCCCTAGCCTCATGTCCCCCCTCCCCACATTTCTGGCAGTGCATCTCCACATTACATTCATCTCGGGTATGCCAAAACTTATGACAGCTCCTGCAGTATGTTGGTTGACCAGGATAGTAGAGAAACCCTGTATTTCCTGCTATTGAAAAATTAGCTGGTGGATCCACCAATCCCTTCAGAATCCACTTTCAGTTTGACAAAAAACTTAAATTTTCCAATAAAGGTCCCTAGACGATTAGTCAGCCTGAAGCCTTCCTTCACTGAAGAGCAGTATATCTTCAAAAAGGCCACTACCAATGCAAATAGGTGAACAATCAATGGCTTCTCCTCCATAGCATACAAGGGTTTCACTATCAAAGGCCTTATAGACTCATGGTTAGCTTTTTCCAATTCCTTACACTTCTCAATAACTCCTGTGCAAAAATTGCTATGCACACAAGAAACATCATAGTACCTTGGTGCTGCATGGTCCTGGATACAATAGATGTGACGTGGCCCCCCTCCAACTAATTTCTCCAGAAAATCCTGAACAAGGAACTCCAAACTCACTTTGTGCAAATGACCAGGCATAACCTGAAACCGCAGGGTGTTCTGAATCCCCTTTCACTCCATCAAGCTCAGCAAAGTAAAATTCAGACCATCATACAATCTTGCCTCTTTTCAGGGCACAAACACAATGTAAGGTAAAGGTAAAGCATGCTATCTGTAAGCTTTATATAACCTAGGTTTGTGTGCTAATGAAGCAATTAAAAACACATGCACAGTCCACGAAACAAGTGTAGAGACTGAACTTCAATGTTTGTCATTAAATTACAAACCCAAAAAACACACTCTCTGAGCATGCCCAGAAACATCCAAGTGCTGTTCACACACAAAAAGCACAAAAAAAAACAAAGTCCCTGAGCATGCCCAGACCAACCCAAATGAATTTCACACACCAAAAGGCACGGGAAACAATCAAAGTCCCTGAGCATGCCCAGACTGGCCCAAATGCAGCTATCACAAAATAATCCACCCCCTGTCCAAAATTAAGCACATCATCCAGCATGTGCTTATTTAAGGTTAAGAAAAACAAGGTGAAAAAAAGTACTGGACTACATCAAAAACACAACAAAATTGCATCATAAACGCAGCAAAAACATATAAATGCACTGGAATGCATCAAAAAGGCACATGCAGAAAAGCATCTGGACTGCAATTCTATGGAGTGAACTAGCCATAAAGCTAGTAACTGGGGGGGGGGGGGGGGCGGGGGTACCCTGCCTGTAAAGTGGTGTATCTGTAGCATGTATCCGAAATACTGCTTCAAAGATGTACGGCTTTAGAGAAAATGTACAAATCGACATTGCAGCTGCAAGATTTTAACCCAAAACCAAAAATATCCTGCCCCCAATACATGCAAGGCCATTTGGGTCTGTAAATGCTTAAAATAAGAACCTGCACATGAGAAATCCCATCCCAAAATAAAAGAATATTGTGCTCCTCCCACATGCACTGTTGTCATGTCTAGAGCAACTTTTGCACTTTATGGACTTTGTTTCATGTATTTGGTTGAGAATTGACCAATACACTGCCCTATATTATTATGTGTTTGGAGCATTCTTTATGATCTCTTTCACATATCAGCATGTGTTTTTATCCCCTTGCCGCCGAGTGTACGCAGATGTGCGTACTCGTCTTCCGGGGGTTATACCGGGATGATGCCCGCAGCTGCCGTTTTCGGCGATCTGAATACTTTGAAGTGTAAAGGAGGGATCGGAGGTCTTTTAGACCCCCCGATCCCTCCATAAAGAGTACCTGTCACCACCTATTACTGTCACAAGGGATGTTTACATTCCTTGTGACAACAATAAATGTGATCACATTTTTTTTTTAAACAATTTATTAATTTTAAAATAAATACGAAATTATTTTTTTTAAAGCGCCCCCCCCCCCCGCCGCGAGCTTGCGCAGCAAAGAAAACGCATACGGAAGGCACGCCTGCATATGTAAATGGTGTTCAAATCACACATGTGAAGTATCACCGTGATCGTCAGAGCGAGAGTAATAATTCTAACACTAGACCTCCTCTATAACTCTAACCTAGTAACCGGATTTTTTTTTTTTTAAAGCATTGCCTATTGAGATTTTTAGGTACCGTAGTTTGTCGTCATTCCACGAGTGCATGCAATTATAAAGCGTGACATGTTTGGTATATATTTACTCGGCGTAACATTATCTCTCACATTATCCCCAAAAATTGGGCTAATTTTATTGTTTATTTATTTTTTAATTCATGAAAGTGTCCCTTTTCCCAAAAAGTTGCGTTTAAAACACTGCTGCGCAAATACCGTGTGACATAAAATATTGCAACAATCGCCATTTTATTCTCTAGAGTCTCTGCTAAAAATATATATATAATGTTTGGGGGTTCTACGTAATTTTCTAGCAGAAAATATGGATTTTAACTTGTAAGCACCAAATGTCAAAAATAGGCTTAGTCATGAAAGGGTTATTAATGTGTCGTGTTTTAAGATTTAATGATTACAATAATCACACACATATATTTCTTCTTATTTGGTTTGATGTCTGCTTTAGTTTTTTTCTAAGAGTTTTTTCACCATTACTCTTAGTCTAATAAAAATATTTCTTATTATTTTTTTTATTTTTTTTTCAATTTATATATGTACAATAGAGTATATAACACTGTTTTGAGTGTATAAGTGGGAATTATTTTAGTTATATGCTATTTATTAGGGATTTTTCACTTTAATCTCTCTTATCATTAAATAGCGCTGCACTTATATTTTTTATGTTTTATGTATAAATCATTTTTAACCTTGACTTAAATAAATAGTATATAAAAAAAATGCTAACTTATATCTTAAGCACAGTCAAAATCCCTATTTTTCTCATCCTATCTATATTTCATGCTGTAAATTTTGTTTAGCAAAAAAAAGTGCACTGTATTATGTACTGTGTACACCACCAGAAAAGTAGTAGCAATTGCACTAGGGATGCACGGTACTGTGTACACCAACAGAAGTGTAATAGCAACTATGGGTGCACTGTACGTAATATGTACACCACAAGGAAAGTACTGCACTAGCGGTGCACGGTACTGTGTACACCAACAGAAGTGTAATAACGACTATTGGTGCACTATATTTATTGCACCAGGAAATTAGTAGCAACTGCACTAGGTGTGCATGGTACAGTGTACACCAACAGAAGTATAATAACAACTATGGGTATACTGTATGTATTGTGTACTCCACCAGGAAAGTAGTAGCAACTGAACCAGGGGTGCACGGTACTGTGTACATCAACAGAAGTTTAACCACTTGACCACTGGGCACTTAAATCCCCTTAATAGCCAGACCAATTTTCAGCTTTCGGTGCTCTCACATTTTGAATGACAATTACTCAGTCAATCAACACTGTACCTATATGAATTTGTTTTCTCAAATAGAGCTTTCTTTTGGTGATATTTAATCACCCCTGCTTTTTTATTTTTTGTGCTATAAAAGAATAAAGACTGAAAATTCTGTAAAAAAAAAGAATTTTTCTTCGTTTCTATTATAAAATTTAGCAAATTACGGTAGTAATTTTCTTTCATAAATTTTGGCCAAAATTTATACTACTACATATCTTTGGTAAAAATAAGTACAAACTGGTGTATATTATTTGGTCTGTGTAAAAGTTATAGAGTCCAAAAGCTATGGTGCCAATATCTGAAAATTGATCACACCTGAAGTACTGACGGCCTATTTCAATTCTTGAGACCCTAACATTCCAGAAAAGTACAAATACCACCAAATGACCACTTTTTGGAAAGAAGACATTCCAAGGTATTTAGAAAGATGCATGGTGAGTTTTTGAAGTTGTCGTTTTTTCCACAATTCTTTAAAAAATCTATATTTTTTTCCTCTTTTTTTTTCACAAAATTGTCATAGTATCAGGTTATTTCTCACACACAGCATATGCATACCACACATTACACCCCAAAACACATTCTGCTATTACTCTGGAGAACAGGGATACAGAAAGACATAACTGTGCAAATTGGTTGTGCCACATCCTATAACGATTGCAGAAAGAAGAAATTCCCTATGGGTGGACTTTGAAGGCATGTACCACTTATACAATAAAGTATAAAACTATGTTTTTATTAATACAAAATCTAAGTATACAAAATTCCAAAAGAAGAAACACAATGTAATACAAAATGGTTAAAAATAAGATAACAATGTTGATATTGCAGAGATGGGCAACTGTACACAACAAGGTGCACCCCGATATTTATTGCGCTGCTTTTAATCCATCCACTCTAGCCAATCAGCGGCCAGGCTGAGCGGCGAAGAGGACGTTGGGGGTGAGCGCAGGACTTTCGAGGGGTCAGCTAAGTAAAATGGGGGAGCTGGGGGCGCAGGCACTGTCAGATGTTTTTTCACCTTAATGCATAGAATGCATTAAGGTGAAAAAATATTTACCTTTACAACCCCTTTAATATCTCTCAGATATGATTTGGGTTAAATGAGAGTTTTTTGACCGTGAGTGAAAGCTTTAACACAATAACAACAATTTATTGGTACATAGTAAGGGGGCCTAGACTAATACACAGCAGTCTATCTATTTGTACAAGAAAGTAGTAAAATCAAAGGTCCTTTCGGGTCCTTTTCTATGCTGGGTATGGAGACGAGTGATGCTAAGATGGCCTCTATTTGTCTCTATAACATAGGAGGGCGGAAGTGACGTCAAAACATCACTTCCGCCCATACCTCTTAACCACTTGCCGACCAGCGCACGCCGATGTACGTCGGCAGAATGGCATGGGCAGGCAAATGGGCGTACCTGTACGTCCCTTTAAATTTGCATCCCTGCCATCGGGAGTGCGCCGCCGGCGGTGCACTTCAGCGCTGGTCGGGACCCCCGTGAGTCTGGTCGCGGGACCCGCGGACTGGATCGCCGCGGGCGTACCCGCGATCATCTCAAAAATATGTAGAAGAATACGTATCGGCCTAAACTGAGGGAAAAAAATGTTTTTTTATATATTTTTGGGGGATATTTATTATAACAAAAAGTAAAAAATAATGCGTTTTTTTTCAAAATTCTCGCTCTATTTTTGTTTATAGCACAAAAAATAAATACCGCAGAGGTGATCAAATACCACCAAAAGAAAGCTCTATTTGTGGGAAAAAAAGGACTTCAATTTTATTTGGGAGCCACGTCGCATGCCCGCGCAATTGTCAGTTAAAGCAACGCAGTGCCGAATCGCAAAAAGTGGTCTGGTCTTTGACCAGCAAAATGGTCCGGTCTGTAAGTGGTTAAAGGAACATTTTTTCAATGTAATTTTTTCAAATGACATTTTTTTTATTTTTTTTTTATTGCATTTAAGTCCCAATATGAGATCTGAGGTATTTTTGACCCCAGATCTCATATTTAAGAGGACCTGTCATGCTTTTTTCTATTACAAGGGATGTTTACATTCATTGTAATAGGAATAAAAGTGATCCATTTTTTTTAAACAGGGTAAAAATAAGTAAAATCGAGTAAAATAAATACAATTTTTTTTTAAACACCCCGTCCTAACGAGCTCAAGCGCAGAAGTGAATGCACATGTGAGTAGCGCCCGCATATGAAAACGGTAGTCAAACCACACATGTGAGGTATCGATTGGTAGAGCAAGAACAATAATTCTAGCCATAGACCTTCTCTGTAACGCAAAACATGCAACCTGTAGAATTTTTTAAATATCGCTTATGGAGATTTTTGAGGGTAAAAGTTTGACGCCATTCCACGAGCGGGCGCAATTTTGAAGTGTGACATGTTGGGTATCAATTTACTTGGCATAACATTATCTTTCACAATATAAAAACAATTGGGCTACTTTTAATGTTGTATTTTTTTTTTCAAAAAAGTGTATTTTTTCCAAAAAAGTGCACTTGTAAGACCGCTACGCAAATACGGTGTGAAAAAAAAGTATTGCAATGACCGCTATTTTCTTCTCTAGGGTGTTAGAAAAAAATATATATAATGTTTGGGGTTCTAAGTGATTTTCTAGCAAAAAAACTGATGATGTTTGATATGATATGTTGTTAAAAGTGTGATCATCGATAAGTTTAATCTTGATGCATTGGGTGTCACTTATAAGCAGTTATGGAGCAGCAAAACTACACTTAATAATAGTATAGAAAAGTATGTTTCCACAATGTACACTAGGTATGTAGATTGAAATATTGTGACAGCACAGCACAACACTGCCTATAATGTTATCATTCTGAGTATAAGACAGGATGGACAGGAGCTGTCAGATTTATACTGACTATTGTACGTAAATACATTCTTTGGTGCAAACCATTTGTGACAGTTTGTCTCATATTATGAAACCTTTTTATGGACTTATCTATGTTCCTATCAGATGTTTGTAAATGTGTGCAAATAGATTTCATTAAAAAGATAAATAATTAAGGAAGTGCAACGAAATTGAATCTCCCTGTACACATCTACACAGTTTTATATCATGACTCTTCAAATATGATATCAATTATTAATGTATATTTATAACAGCGTATGAGATGCAAAACTTTTTCCAGTTTCTTTTCAGAGTTGTCTGACGTAATATTAATTAATTCGTAAACAACATAGGTCTATACCTCTCAAAAATAAGTTACTTAATGTTATAAAAATCACTGGTATCTTCTGCTTATTTGTGAAGTATTACCAAATGCTGCAGACCATACTACTGCATCAAAAACTTTAGGACATCATAATATACTGAATCTGTAACTAGACAATGGATTGACAACAGCTGCAACCTTATAACATAATCCAGCTTGCTAATGTAACAGCAAACCGTTTAGGATGGCCTGCTTATTAGAAAATTAATATCAGCTATTAATGCATTACAAAATAATAATAAGCAACCGTGCTTACCTAAAACGAAAACAAAAATTATATACAAAAATGGCAATATTGTTTCTAATATTGGGGATAGGTCTGCATGGAAAGTTTTGTAAAAAACAGAATAAAGATCGGGTCCTGGGCTCTTACCTGCAGGCAGGGCTTTAATAACTTGGACAATTTCCAGGAACTCTGTTTGTGTTCTCTATATTAAAAGAAACTCAAAGAAGGGAGAAGGCAGAGGACAAAATAATAATATTAGAAGTCCAACTTGCCATTACTTTAGAGTGTATATATATATATATATATATATATATATATATATATATATATATATATATATATATATATATATAAACCACTAGATCAGGTCAGCCAAAATAGGAAGAAATCCTGCCAGGAAGGTCATATTAAGGGCATTAGGAAGGGGAAGAGGCAAAAACAGTAAGGTACACCTCATTTGACTTATTTGATGATTCTGTTAACATTAGTGTAGTCTAGTTCAAAACATATATCTTAAGTGGAAATCACAAATGCATGTGAACAATCAGCACAATCACTATGCAAAAAACAGTGCTGTGGGTGCATGGATGTGGCATGGCGGGGGGCAGACACGTGTGAGCTGAGCTCCGTCTGTCCCGCTCCGCACAGCAGCCTATGCAGCAGCACCAAGCCTCGATACTCCAGCCAGTCGGGATGCCATCATGGAGGAAACAATCCCTGCAGCCCCAGAGGACACCCAGGCTCTATTCCAGCTCCCTGGAAGCCTATTTCACCAGCGGAGGCTGGCAGCATGGGGCTGGATCTAAGATGGCGAAGGGAGAGTGTCTGTAGGCTGCACACGTGGCATCACCGATCCTCTCACCACGCCATCTGCCTGCTTCACCTCTTCTCCCCTCCTCTCCAGGCTCCCAGGGAAGCCCCTTTAGCAGCCCAGGCAGGCATGAAGCCCAGGGGAGCAACAGCAGTTCCTCCCATGGGTCGCACCAGGGCTCCCAGGCAAAATCCACGGTGCCTCTCTCCTTTAGCCCCCAGATCCCCGCACACATACTGGGCATATGGGATCACATATGGCCCCAGAAGATGGAGACCTGAGGTCCCATATCTTAGCCATCCTCACCTGGGCTGATCTGGAGGGCTTTATGGTCAGGATAGAAAAGGCCTTTAGGAAGGACATTGAGGACCTGCAGACCAACACAGCTCACATTGGGGGCAGAATAGAGGCCTTAGAGGCAACAGTAGAGGATATTAATCCTACTGTACAGGCCCTACAGACACGTTGTATGGTGCAAGATCAATGTATTGACTCTTTGCTAGACCAACTTGATGATGCTGAAAATAGGAACCGAAGAGTTGATATTCGCATACAGGGCATACCGGAAGCTATGGGGCCCAGGGACATTATCCCTATCCTCCAGGGGATCTTCACACAGATCCTGGGTAAAGAGGCACCTGATCACATAGAGATTGATTGAGCCCATCGGGCTCTCAGACCCCCCTCAGATGATCCAGATAAACCCGGGGACATTATTTGTACTACACAAATAAACTTGAAGGAACGCATCATGTACCATTTCCGAAGGGTCCGCTACATGGACTTTGATGGAGCTAAGCTGTCCCTATTCCCAGACCTATCCAGACACACGCTGGTGCAATGCTGGGCTCTTAAGCCACTATTGGAAGTTCTGCAAGAAGCTCACCTGGTATACCACTGGGGATTCCCCTTCAGCCTTACCGTCACTAAGGGAGGTCAGCAAGTCACTCTACAGAACAAGTCAGACCTACCCCACTTTCTTTCCCGCCTCAGCCTACTGGCAGTGGATATACCTGATTGGCGCACCTCGCCGGTTGTTCCAGCACTGGCTCCTCCAGAGCCCTAACGAAAGGCCAGTCGCAGACGCCACAACAAACCACATGCAGATGCCCCTGTCACCGCCGAGGAGGGTCCTTCCTTTCCCTCAAATGCATGCTGACTGTTCGTTCCAGTTCCAGATGACTTTACCCTCTCCTTCATTTTCTACAAATTGTGTCTTCTCTTTTCAGGACTGTTTTGCTGCTGCGGATAATCTGCATGCACATCTGATTCATGGAAGTGCTCACTAACTGGAGTAGGACCCTTAGTAGGGCTCCTGCCTGATGTCTCTCCTCTTACCCCTCATTGGTGAATTCCTGGGAGTTAAACTCATCGGCCGAGAATGTCCATAGTACACGGGTCACCTGAACCCTTTTGGGCCGGCTAGCCAAGAAGTGGCCCCTGTTAGTGTTGTCTACTTGCCCACTGGGCACTATGTTTCTTCAATGTTTTTTACTATTCCTGTGTGCCTTACTGGTCCCCCCCCCCTTTTTTTTTTCCTTTTTTTTCTTTTTTTTCTATTTGGGTTAGACTTATATGCTTTTATACACCTCATGTTTATTGGGTCAATTTGCCACAGATCTCTCCTCATCCTCCGCTACCCATGGGGCTGTGCTACCAGTGGCCAACCATGGCCTATCTTAAGATCGTATCATACAATGTTCGTGGCCTTAGCTCCCCATCCAAACACAGTAAGTTGTGGCTTGAGACAAAAAGACTGGGGGCACACATTTTACATTTGCAGGAAAGTCATTTTAGGACTGACTCAGTTCCCGCAACTCCCACACACCTGTCCAACCAATGGTATCTCAGTAACTCACCCTGACCTAAATCTGGTGGAGTGGCGGTTGCAATACATAAACATTGCCCTTTTATTCCCCTGGACCACTATGCGGATCCAAAAGGCAGATTTGTCCTCTTGAAAGGCACTCTATTTGATCGCAAGCTTACCCTTGTGATGCTTTATGCCCCTAACTCCAGGCAAGTGGAGTTTTTGGACACGATTTTAGATACCCTTTCCACGTTTCGTGGGGGGGAAGCTGGGAGACCTTAATGTCTGCCCTGATCTGCAGTTGGATAACTCCTTGGGTCGTTCTACACACTCGTTCGCCTTTCTTAAATGATTCCGTAAGACCTTACATGCTAATCATCTAGTCGACTGCTGGAAAGTGCTTCACTCCACCATAAAATACTTTAGTTACTATTTCGCCACTCATAACGTGTATATGCAGATAGATCCAATACTTTTTGGACTCGCTCTCTGGTGCATCGATTGGATCGCTGAAGATCTCTGACCATGCACCCATCTCCATCTCCCTAGCTCCTCTATCTCCTGTTGCCCGTCAATGGACATGGCGTCTAAACGAAAACCTGCTAGATGATGCAGCGGCACAAAAACTGGTCTTCAACACCATTTCTTTACATTTCACAGAGAATATGATGGGGAGACAGGGATGGCATCTGTATGGGAGGGACATAATGCCGTAATCCGAGGTGAACTTATCTCCCAGGGATCCAGGCTCAAAAAGGAACGCAATGGGGAACTTCAGTCCCTACTGGCCCAGTTGTTCACCGTGGAGCTTAAACACAAATGCCAAATGACACCATCCCTATATGCGGAGCTTTCGTCCCTTAGGGAAAAGCTTTCCACTTTGTTATAAACACGTACACAGGATAGAGTAAAATATGTTTCTCATAAATTTTACGAGTTTGGAAATAAATGTGAGAGACTACTAGCCAGGGCCCTTACATGACAACGTATCGTACGTCGGGACACGTTCATAAACTACCTCAGACTCCCAGACGGTACTGTCCTCCCAAATTGTGGACACCTTTCAGGAATACTATGCCCAACTTTATCAGCTCCCTGACACACTCGCGGGCCATATGCCCTTACAGAAAACGGAAAGCATCTCACAATATTTAGAGGATGCAGTAGTCCCCCAACTGTCGCCTATAGCTATTACAGAGATTGAAGCAGTTATTAAAGACCTTATGCTGGGCAACAGTCCTGGCCCAGATGGGTTCACTAATGCATACTACCGCAAATTTTCACCCCTCCAGTCTGATCACAGGTGAACATACTTAATGCCCTAGTGTCAGGCACTTCTCTTCTGAAAGAGACACTGCTAGCACATATTACTGTCCTCCCAAAGGAAGGGAAGGACCCATCCATTCCAAGCAGCTATAGGCCAATCTCGTTGTTGAATACTGACATCAAGTTCTTAGCAAAGGTCTTGGCGAATCGGCTAAAAATGTGTCCTACCAGAGGTAATTCACCTGGACCAGATGGGATTTATAATGGGGAGGGAAGCTAGGGATAACTCCAACCGAGCCATACAATTGATTCACTGTGCAAACCTGTAGAGGCCCAGCTGACCTTGTCTCTTATTATCCACAGATGCCGAAAAGGCTTTCGACTGGGCCTATCATCAAGCGGTGCTATCCAGATGGGATGCTTTCTTATTTCTTTCCTATAAGAAATGGGGCAAGACAGGGGTGCCCTCTTTCCCAAATAATATTTTCCCTCACCCTGGAACCACTGCTCAATATGATACGGTCCAATCCTAATATCAAGGGGTTCACAGTGGGGACAACGGAGCATAAACTATCAGCGTACTTTGATGACATTCTATTTTATGTCACAGACCCGCTGATCTCCCTTTCTAACATTTTGGCAGAACTCTGGAGATTCCATTCTCTCTCCAATCAATTATAGCAAGTCGGAGATCCTTCCCCTTACTATTCCTCATATGATGCGCTCCTAACTACAGGCCTCTTTCTCCTTCACGTGGTTCGGCTCCTCCTTAAAATATTTGGGCATTTACCTCCCAGCTGAATTCACACAACTATATACGTGCAACTTTGCCCCTCTACTCAATAAGATTAAAGCAGATCTTTCACAATGGGACTTTACCACCTTCTCATAGATGGATGGGCCAAGTCAGTATCCTGAAAATGAATGTTCTGCCAATAATCCGTTTCTACCTTCAGATGATACCTATATATTTTTTCTCAGCCGTCAACAGCCTGTTCCTAAAATGTATATGGCAGGGTCATACACCCTGCTTTGCCCCCGCACACTGCAACGTCCTAAGAAGTTTGGGGGGCTGGGGGTCCCTTCCATTCGAAGGTACTATGAGGCGGTTTCCCTGCAGAGGATTCTCGACTGGCAGCATCATACTACCACTAAATCTTGGGTGCCCCTTGAGAAATTCTTGGCTGCACATAACTTGTCTCATATTCCATGTATTTCCAAGGCCTTTTGGATTTTGTGTCGCCAGTTACTGTCCATGTGCTGAGGCTATGGGATACACTAAACGCACTGAGACTGCTGTCACAGCCTGTGTCCCCGCTTGCACCTCTTGGGGGCTTCCCCTGTTTCACCCCAGGGGAACACCTTTCCTACTTCCGCACATAGCCAAGAGATGGGGAGACGCGATGTGGGAGGTTCATACATGAACAGGGTCTAGTCTCTTTGGACTGGCTCCGCTACCAATTCAGCCGCTTTCAGATAGGAGATTGGCGCTATAGACAATTACATCACTTTATTCGCAGCTTGCCTCCCTCTGTCCGACCCCCCTCTTCCCTGACCACATTTGAAAGTCTATGTAAGTCTACGGGCCCCGTTCCTCATTTTATTTCCGTGCTGTATGAGATGTTGCAATCTGCAGAGTTCCAGAGTAAGCCAATATACATACAAGGGGGAGGGACCTGCAGAATGCATTTATGAAGACTCAGCTGAGTCATCTATATCATCTCACTCACAAGAGCTCAGTGAATACTAAGATGCAAGAAAATAGCTTTAAGCTGCTAACTCCCATGGAGCGCATGCGCGGGGTTTCCCAAGATGGCCGCCGGCATCTAGAGCTCCGCTCCACCGCTGCCCTGCTTTAACCACCGGAGCTTCCAGAGCGCCCTCACACTGTACCGGACAGCAGATTCTACTGGGGGAATACTCAGGGAACCCGCGGATGGCGTCCCCGAGCGCCAGAAAGGATTTGTCCGGCCGTATGAAAGCCGAAACCGGCCCTGTCAGTTACGCCAAGATGACGGCGGCTACACAAGGCCTCCCAGTCACAGCTCCCCAGGAAGTTTCCATAGCGGACCAGGACCAGGAACGGCTGCCTTTCCAAGGTACAGACTGTGCCCCTTTACCATCAGTTAACTCTCCCTCTTCCACTGAGTCTTTGCTGGGGGGATTGAGTGCAGGATATCCCACTACACCTATGAGGGATCCCCATACAGGCATGCTGCTGGCAGTCAGTGAGGCACAGGAAGATTTCCCTCCCCCCACAGACTTTCCTTCCATGATGACTGCTTTCTCACATATGCTTTCCAAAAGCCTAGCTATTTAGGCAAATCAGATCACTACCTCTATACATGCAGATCTGCAGCAAATAGGTCTGAGGCTGGACACTGTGGAATGGAAAACTGACCAGGCTGTATCACGGATCAATCAGAATTCGGCTAGATTGGAGGAGGTTCAGGACCAACTAGAGACTGCGTTTGCAAAAATCGATGACCTCAAAAACAGGTCGAGAAGATACAATTTTAGGGTACGGGGGATCCCAGAATCTGAAAAAGAGGTACACAAGGTGGTGAGATCTCTCATAAAGAATTTGATCCCTGACATCCCGGATCGCCATCTAGAACTGGATAGAGCACATAGGGCTCTCCAGGCCCCCCGCTCTGACGGTTTACCCAGGGACATTATAGTCAAGCCGCACTATTACTCGGTGAAGGAGGAGGTCATGCGAAAATCCAGATATTTTAGAAAATCTCTCGTTCCAGGGTCACAAGATCCAGCTATTCGCTGACCTCTCCCCATACACTATACAGAGGAGACGGTCGTTTAAACCTTTGCTACAAGTTTTGTTGGACAAAGAAATCGCTTACAGATGGTCGTTTCCTTTAAAGGTTGAATTTTTCTTACAAGAACAAAAGCTTTGGATTCTCCTCGTTCCAGGAAGGCGAAAAACTTTTGATTCGACTAGGTCTGCTACAACTGGAACCCGCAACGGAACCTTCCACCAGGGGTACCCCAGCGTCAACCAAGAGGCCTCCCCCAGTGAGCCCGCTGCAGCAGATCTGGCTGACACAAAGCTCCAAACGATCCAAAGAAAATCTGCCACCTTGAGACTATTTTAGTTTCCCCATATGGGGTTGAACTTCCTCTTTTTCGGGGATCCCCTGGTTGTGGCACGGGCCACGGGACTCGGGGGTCTTTTGGGACTCTCTTGGCCCCCTCCTCTATCTAGAGGGTTACGGGTGGGAAGTCTTCACATGTTCTGAAATATGTTTTGGGGCCTTCTTCCCCTCCCCAAGTTGTCTGATTTTTTGCTCTCCTTTCGCCATGTATCTTTATAGGGGGGGGCTTTGGCATTTTTGCATCTTTACATTTTTTGTATTTTTGTACTCTTGTATTTTTTGCATTATAACCTTGGTCCAGGTTAACTTCTTTTAGTTTCAGGTTGAGGTCTCAGGCCTTGCTATTCTGGACTCGAACGACCGGTACAGCGAACTCTTCTCATATCGGACGGGCCTGTAATGTATATGCCTTATCGGGGATAATATTAGGTTTACTGTCTGTGGTAGCAGGGAATGTTTTAAGGGATATGCATATTTTCATAATCTTTGTTTGAAATAGTCCTTTACGGCCCCTAGGTACTGGTCTGATAAGGGTATGGCCATTTCTCCACCGTCTCTATTTGGGGGGGGGGTGGGGGATGGTGGGTCTGGAGCGAGAAATGGGCCATTCCCTTTGCCATAGGTATAGGAGTGCTGCTCCACTGTTAGAATTCTTGAGGGGCGCTCGGTTTACCTTTTCGATAGGAGCCCGTGGCAGCTCCACAGTTTATATAGTTAAGGTGGCGGGGCGGTGGTGGATTTAGTGCGCTCCCCCTGGCTCAGAGGTATTGTTTAAGCTTCTGGGCCATTTTCGGGGTAACTTTGTCTGGGGTTGCCCCGTCCATTTACGGATGAGAGTTGGTTGGAGGGGTTCCGACCGCTCGGGGGGGAGGATGGGGACAGGGGTCCCCTGTATGTATTTTTCTGACAACACAATAGTATTGCAACATGGTTCTCCTCATGCTGCTGTTCTTTCTCCCTATGATTGTTTGTCCCTCTTCTTTTTCATCTCTTTCCTTCTCCTTTCTCCTCATGTTTATTGCAGACAAGGCGACTTTACTTACGACATCCGGCCTGCACTCCTGGACGTTTATGGGACCTATTGGTGGTTCTGGATTCGCCCACAGCGTGGCCCTCTTCATGGCAGCGGTGAGTTCTTGTTCAGTTGCGTGGGTCTCCCCCCTCTGGTCCATGGTTGACACACCTGCTAAAGCGCCCACCCTTAAACTTGTCTCGCATAACACTCAAGGCCTTAACTCCCCAATAAAATGTAGGAAGATTCTAGAACATTACCGATCCATACATGCGGACATTCTATTACTACAGGAGACGCACTTCCCTTCAAACCCACATTTTTACATCAGCACTATCCTCAGTTCTTTTTGGCCTCCGCGGAAAACAAGACTAGAGGGGTGGCAGTGTGTTTCTCCAAACATATAAACCTCTCCCAACCTGAGATTGTTCAGGACCCCCAGGGTCGATATATTCTGGTTTCGGGACACATAGATGGGTAATGCTACACTTTTGTTTCCTACTATGCACCCAATAAGGGCCAAAGCTCCTTTTTTGCATCCATGCTGAGGAAGCTACAAAACCGCCTTCAGGGCACGGTGTTTATTGGAGGTGACTCGAATGTAGCATTTGACTTTTCTCTGGATAAATCGGGATCTGGTGGGTCAAAACCCAAGCGTCCATCGAAACAGAGCATTAGCATTGCTCGCATGCTCCACTCGGGTGGTCTGATTGACTGGCGGGAGATGAATCCTCGGGCGAAGGATTATACACATTTTTTGGCGCCACACCACTCCTATGCCAGAATAGATCACATTTTTACAAAACCCCAGACGGTTCCTCTGCTGGTTACTGCAAGGATCTTGGACTCGTCCTTATCGGACCACTCCATGGTGGTTGTAGTGTCCAGGAGACCTATGGGATCCGGGAGCCGCCCATGTTGGCGTCTCCGGGAATCCATTTTGAGCGATCCTGCACATAGCGCAGTGTTGGAGGCTGCTATTCGAGAATACTTTGAGCTGAATGATACCGGGGAGGTGACGCCGGTTACTTTGTGGGCCTCACATAAAAAACTGTAATGAGAGGCAAACTGATACAGTTGTCCTCTAATCTCAAAGCGCAACACCGGGCTGACACTCTCAAACTCACGGAGGAGTTCCGTTCCCTAGCTAAAACACACAAACAGCGCCCTACGGCAGATTCATTAGCCAAACTAGACGAGGTCAAGGCCCGACTGAATATGTCCTTAACTACAGCGGCTGCTCAACATCTTACTTGGATGGGGGCTAAATTCTATGCACAAAAAGACAGGGTGGGCTCACGCCTAGCAGTAAAACTGACCCCCAAGCCACGATCTCAGTCTTTCCCTAAAATCAGGGTTCACTCAGGGGACCTCTCTCAGAATCCTGTTAAAGACATGGACACTTTTTTGAAGTTCTACTCGGACTTATACAAGCAGGGGACTAGTCCCTCCAAGGGTGCTCGGGAGCAGCTCCTGAGTGATCTCCCACTGCCCAAGCTCTCAGAGGATCACAGGGATCTTATGGAGGATCCGTTCACTCAGGCAGAAGTACTTGACACTATCAAAACGCTTTCAGTGGGTTCTGCCCCGGGTCCGGACGGATTCTCCAACGGTTATTATAAGAAGTTTGGCCCTTCTCTGGCTCCTTATCTGGTGAAAATGTTTAACTCTCTCAGGGATGGTACCGCCATGCCTCTGGACATGAACTCAGCATTTATATCGGTGATTCCAAAACCTGGTAAAGATGCCAGCGTGGTAGGCAATTTTAGGCCTATATCGCTTATCAATAATGATATTAAGATAATGACGAAAATACTGGCGAACAGGCTTTCAAGCTTTATCTCCCGGTATATCCACAAAGATCAGGTGGGGTTCATCCCTGGGAGACAAGGACCAGACCAGATTAGGCGCGCAGTAGATATTATTTCCCTCCTAAAGGCACAATGGGACGGAGGTTCCCCGCAACAGGGGTTTCTGCTGTCCATTGACCTTCATAAGGCCTTTGACTCTATTGATTGGTTGTACCTTACGGATATTCTGGAGAGATGGGGGTGCGGAAAATACTTTCTTAACCTCATATCGGCTCTTTATTCTAATCCTGCGGCACAGGTGCGTCTGTTGGGTAGATATTCTAACACGTTCGGTATTGGTAGGGGGACAAGACAGGGGTGCCCATTATCTCTGCTTCTTTTTGCCATAGCCATAGAAACTTTAGCCATTGCCTTACGTTCCAACCCCGACATTAGGGGGGTCAGGTGCGGGTCCTGCGAACATAAATGCGCCCTTTATGCGGACGACCTCCTTCTTTTTGTTACTTCGCCCCTGACCTCCATGCCCATCATTAACCGGACTTTATTAGATTTTAGTAAGATTTCGGGACTCCGGGTCAATATGGAGAAATCTTTAGCCCTGAATGTTACGCTATCCACAGATATGCTATCACAACTTTTGAATAATTTTACCTTCTCATGGGCACAATCCCAGCTTCCATACTTAGGAATAAAACTCACTTCCGATATACACACATTATTCAAAGCTAACTATCCCTACATGGCGCAAAAATGCAAAGAGGATTTAGTACGTTGGTCTGGTTGTGGTATCTCCTGGCTGGGTAGGATTAATGCGGTGAAAATGACACTTCTACCGCGTCTATTGTACTTGTTCCGTTCACTCCCAATTCCAGTCCCCAAAACATTCCTTGACAAAATACAAACGGACATCGTGAGGTTTGTCTGGGGGAAGAAAGGCTATAGGTGCTCCTCAGCCACACACTAACGATTGAAATCTCAAGGGGGGTTGGGTCTTCCCAATTTATGGGGTTATTATCAAGCGGCACAACTGGCCCAGATATCAATGGCTTTCTCGGGTTCTGTAAAACCGGACTGGTTATTGATGGAACGGCAATCTATTCCCCACCACACAATAGATTTCCTGATGGGTTGTAGCCCCAAACGCAGACCAGCGATTCTGGCTCCCACCCTTTCGCATTCATTGGCGCTTAGCTCCAACCTATTCAAACGGGACTCGTTGATCTCCCCACTGAAACCGCTAACACACATTTTTCATAATGGGGATTTTCCCCCGGGGGAAAATATAGAAGCCTTTAAATGGTGGACGGATAAGGGGTTATACAGAATTGGACACTTCTTTTCCCCTTCCGGTCCTCTTTCTTTATCACATTGCAAAAAGAAACTAGATATGCCCGATTCGGAAATGTTCAGATTTACACAAATCTCACACTATTTGAATTCCATTTGGACTTCCAAGCCTCTTCCTGCTATTATAACGCAATATGAGCAATGGTGTGCGCAGGCCACGGACCAGAGGGGGGGCATCTCCCTGATTTACGCGGCTCTCATGGGGAAGGACAACAAGCCCCCTTATGCTCTCACATGGGAAGCTGATTTGGGCAGCTCATGGGAATCGAAACAGTGGTTTGGGGCCTCGATGAGAGCTCACAAAGGTATACTTAATGTTTCTCTAATTGAGGCAGGTATCAAAGTCCTGTTTAGATGGTACTATGTTCCTTCCAGGCTGGCAAGAATTTTTCCGGGTTCCTCGCCAGTGTGCTTCAGAGGTTGTGGTCTGGGAGGAGATATGTTTCATGTCTGGTGGTCCTGTCCACGCATCCGTTCCTTCTGGCGGAAAGTGTTTCGTACGGTTAGTTCCATTACGGGGACTGCTGTACTACCACACCCCAGTTTAGCCTTACTAAATCTTTTCATCCCGGCTTTATCCAAACATTTACAGCAATTGGCGTTTTTTGTTTTCCTTGGGGCTAAAATTACGATAGCTAAGGCCTGGAAGAAACACACGGTTTCATATAAAATGTTCAGATCTAAGGTAACATGGATTATGGTGCAAGAACAAGTAGTGGCCAAGTGGCACGACAAAACGGAGAGATTCCGGTTGATCTGGGAACCTTGGGCGACGTTGTGTAATATTTCTCTTATTCCAGGAGTGCAGCCTGGTGCTTTGTCTTCTAGGGCAGGTAACACTTGATTCAGCTTTTTACATTACCTTTCTTTCTCCTCTCCCCCCTTTCTTTTTTTTTTTTTCTTTCACACGTTTTCTCTCTTCTCTTCTTCTTCACCTCCCTTGGTGTATTGGGATGGGCCCCACATGGGGTTCTACTGGAGATGGCAGCGATGTTCTGGGCTGGTTTTTGGCCCAAAATTCCTTTGGGCATCCCAGGCAACTGAACTTTGTAGGGATGGGTGGGGAGTGTCCTGGTCTTGGCGGGCGGGCCTAGCCCTTGGTCTGCAGCTTGATCCCGTTTGGGGCACCAGGGGATCCGTGGCTCGTGTGCTTTGACTAGACATACTCCCCCACAGGGGCTGAACTGGTTGTTATGGGTACAAGATAATACCAATGTTTTTTCAATGCACTTCCTGTTGGCTTTATAGATTGGTTTTGATATATTCTGGTCTAGATCCATGTATGTCTAGCTCGGCTTAGCCTATGTACGGGTGGATTTAGCTTGTTTGTATTGAGGATTGTTTATCATTTATGTTCTGATGCAAATCTTCAATAAACATTATTAAAATAAGCTGCTAACTCGCTGGTATAGGCTTCCAATAACTCTGGCTAGGATATTTCCGACGGCTTCTGCTGCCTGTTAGATGGACTGTGGGCTTCGAGGCTCCTTCCTACATATTTGGAGGGAATGCCCGAGGCTTCGGCCCTTCTAGCAGGATATCAGGGCCCAGATAAAAATTATTTTAGACGTGGATTTACAGGATTCCCCATTGGAGTTCTTGCTGCACGTGCCATCCACCCCTCTCAGCCTTTACTGTAAATCAATTCTTCCACACCTCTTAAACGCTGCCCGCCGTCTAATTCCCATACATTGAAAGTCAACCCATGTTCCAGGGAGATCCGACTGGGTGTGCTTGCTCAGCTCTATTATGGCAACAGAGGAGTGTATGGCGAAGTGCAAGGACAGGTATGATACATGTTATGCTATTTGGGCCACTTGGATACATTATAGAGGAAGATAGTACATAAGTTCCTGCAGGGTGAGACCTGCGTGCCATGGACTCCTATGCTCTTTATAAAGGTTACGGATTCACACCCACTGATGTTGTGCTGCTTGATTGTTATGTCTATTGTTTTTAGGTATGTCCATAACACCCCCCCACCCTTTTTTTTTCTTCCCCCACTGTTTCACTTTGGGTTATAATGGATACAGCGCTCATAGTGTTGTATTCTATGTGTGAGAATGCAATTCTGTTTTGTTACAATGGTTAAAACACACACAAGCCCCTCTATTGTTGGGGTACAATTTGAAGTCATGTGAAGCTAGATACTGGTATCAAAGGTTCCTTTGCTATTGTAAGCCAATGCATCCCCCTTGTTTCTCTTTGTGCCCCCTAGGCAATTGTTTTTGTCTTGTCTTTCTCTATGTATGTTATTTTGCACATTTTAAAATATAAAATAAAGATTATACAAAAAAAAACAGTGCTGTAATATTCTGCATATAATACTACTCAAAATTTGAAAAATCACCCAAAATCTTTCTCGCTATAGCTCCTTTACAGTGATTTCCCCTCACATTAATAAACTAATAACTAAAATAATAGTGCAGCTCAACATATAACATACAAGTGTCCGTTTAAAAGTTCTAGTATAGTGGTGGAATCCTCGTCACAAAAACACATGCCAAAATGGCTGCTCTACTCCTTTTTATGACCTCCCTATTAGACTGAGGTCAAATAGCACTTAGGAATATCTCTTGCTTGCACATTATATCTCCGATGGTCCTTGACTCACCCCTCACATGTAAAGCATAAAGGGAAACAAATAGTGCTCTCTTCCCATTGAGATATACAAAATAAACTATATCTAACCACTTACATGGAAGATATAAGTAAATACTCTACCAGCACCTTAATCACCAGTGTGCAATAGTGGTGGGAATCTCTCCCTAAAACATTAAAATATTATAACTGGTGTATAATAGCAGTGGAATCCTCTCCCCAATAACACATGCAGACACCACATGCCAAAATGGCCACTCACCTCTTTTTTATGACCTCCCTATTAGACTGGGGTCAAGTAGCACTTGGAAATATTGCTTGCTGTTAGATTATATCTCTGATAGTCCTTGATTCTCTCTTCATAATCAGTGGTAATGCATGAAACATTTAACAAAATAATTTAACAGCACCTGAATCATCAGTGTGCAATAGTTCTGGAAACCTCTTCCTAAACTATCATTTTAAGACTGAGGCCCAATAGTGCTTCCATGTGTCTCCTGCAAAACTCAAATGACCCATGTTACACAACACATTCATCTTCTGGTGTGACTCAAATCCCTCATCATGATAAATAGTGGCATATGTAAAGTATAAAGGAGGACAGACAGTGCTCTCTATATAAACCATATTTAATTAAAACAAAGTTCTGCCTAGTAACATGACAGGGATCTACTGTTCCCTGTGATCAGGAACAGGAATCTCTGTCATTTTCCTGGTAGCCCATCCCCTCTACAATTAGAACACACTGAGGGAGCGTAGTAAAAAAGATCCACACTCCGGTTGTTGCTCTTTAAACAAATCTTTGTTTTTATTGACAAGCCACAGTGAACAAACACAAATGAAAATAGTTGACGCATTTCAGCCTATAAAGCCTTAGTCATGACACTGAGTGAACACAGTTAACCCCTTGATCGCCCCCTAGTGTTAACCCCTTCCCTGCCAGTGCCATTTTTACATTGATCAGTGCATTTTTATAGCACCGATCAATGTTATAATGTCACTGGTCCCCAAAAAGTGTCATTTGGGGACAGATTTGTCCACTGCAATGTTGAAGTCCGGGTAAAAATTGCAGATCACCACCATTACCAATAAAAACAATAAAAAATAAATAAACATCCCTAAATCTATCCCGTAGTTTGTAGACACAATAACTTTTGCACAAACCAATCAATATACGCCTATTGGGATTTTTTTACCAAAAATATGCAGTAGAATATACAGCAGCCTAAACTGATGAATACATTTGTTTTTTAGATATATATTTTTTTTTTCGGATATGTATAATAGCAGAAAGTAAAAGAAAATGTTTTCTTTTCAAAATTGTCAATCTTTTTTTGTTTATATCGCAAAAAATAAAAACCGCAGAGGTGATCAAATACCACCAAAATAAAGCTCTATTTGTGGGTAAAAATGGACGTCAATTTGATGTGCAAGTATATGTGGAGGTCGCAATTCCTGACCAGGGCTCCTCTTTATACTGTGGTCCTAATAATAGTGGGAGGGGCAAGAATTATCCCCGCCCGCTATGTATGGGGCGCTGGTAGAAGGGAATTCATTAATTAATTAATTTACAGTTAAATGTTGTTAGAATACTTACCTTTGATTGGTCCAGAGGCTTAGTAACGGTTGCCACAAACAGGAGACCCTATAAAAGAGAAAAAAGTGCGTCAGTTGCCGCAGTATAATGGACAAAGAAGATCAGAACACATCCCACCCTCCCTTCCCATGTCGCTGGCCTATTATGAGGTTGTGTGTCCATTTTTGCCTTTTTGGTAAACTTGGGACTTTTATTGATTGTTTATTTAGCTTGAGCTTTTAATAGCTAAGCTTTGCTGATGTTATTGATATGTTAAATATGTTATTTTGCTTTTATAGTTCAAAAGTTAAATGGCTTTATACAATATTAATAAAACCTATAATAAAGGCAGCGGCCATTATACTCCACAAAGATATGTGTGTATTTGTGTATATTAATGATATTTTAATCTATATATAAGGGTTATATACAATTCTACCTAGCGTACCATAACTCTATACTTGAGAGTTCCCAAGTTGCAGCAATTACTGCAAAAGATAGTTATACATTGGGGTGGTTTCTGTTTTCTTGTATAGCTTCTTTTCTTTTCAACTCAAGAGACCCTTTGAAGAAGAAACCTTGACCTCTGTCTCTATTGTGGTACCAAAGGCCATTTTTGTGAGCCCAAATAGGCCTAGTGGAGAGTGATCAACTTTGTTAGGCAATGCCCTTTACCTGTACTGAGCACAAAAATGTATGTGTCCATGCCTTTTCTTACCAAACTCTTAAGCCCAATATCTGTGCATTTGTGATCTCAGCTGGTAGCTTTATAGATGAAGACCTCCAATCCCAGATAATGCCAGTTTTGAGGAAACACTTCGATAGGAGAACGTGTGTGTGACGTTACCAGATGCTGGCAGGGTGTGAGACACTGCGGCCACAGAGTGTTATATGAAGCTTTTTAATCATCCATGTAATATATGTTACTACAACTGTTTTATATAAACCTTTAAGCTGTATTGCACTATGAGATTCGTCTTGCTTATTTTGTATGGGAACTTCTGATGAGTGATCAGAGAAGTCTAGAAATTGATTCATGCCATTTGCTTACACAGAGTCAACGTTCCAGGATGGAATTATGACATTTATGTTACGCAGGCTTGTTTGATCATTCTGCACTTTGGAAAGTTTACTGCACATCAAGCACTTTTCTTCACTAATGGACTATTTTGTACATCGCAGATTTTTTGCTGTATTTGTTTTTTGTACACTTATCAACATTTTTGTGAATTTTGTGTAGCACTATTAGCACTCATTGACAAATTGCATTATCTATAAAGTTCCTAATCATCTACGTTTTTTTTGATGTATTACTCATTATTTGTGTGAATTTTGTGTTCCTTTAGAGGGATAGTGCACCATTTTTTGTCAGTATAGATTAAGCCATAGCCTTACAGCTTCAACTTACTCTTATTACAGTGTTTTCCCATGTCCCTGTGGTTGGTATTGACAACCATCTGCTAGCCCCAAGTACAATTAATGATTGACTCCCTTGCTAGTATTTACCATTGGAGCCTGTCATAAAGAGATGATATCATTCTTTATTATGCACTATCTTGCCTATTCTATGATCTTGGACTATCCATTGTTATGTGTGTACAACATACGTATCAGATTGTGGCTTGGGACAACATTTGCACTGACCACTGTCTATGTCAGCAATTCTCTACTTAATTGCAACTATAATTACTCTTACATCTTCAGTGCCTGTTCTGCAGCTGACCTACCACTGCATCAGACTTATAACTGTCCTAACAATTTAATCCCTGGTACTTTTCCACCTAAGGGTGAAATCTACCCCTTCTTGGAAGAACTTGAAAGCCAGGTTATGAAGGCCTACACTGAAGAAAACCTGGAGAAAGGGTTAATTTGCCTCAGTCTTCCCCTACTGGTACAGGTTTCCTTTTCATAGGAAATAAAAATGGCTTCCTCAGGCCATGTATCTACTACAGAGGTCCCAACCAACACCCACTCCCTCTGAAATCTAAGCTATTCAGCCATGTTCATGGAGCCATTTTCTCCAAGCTTGATGTCAAGGGGCATACAAGTTAGCTTGAATCAGTAAAGGGGGTGAAGCAGCCTTCAATTCCAGAGTTGGGCGCTATAGGTAGTGTCCTTTACAAAGTGCAACTAACTGTCTTCCAGGAATTTGATAATGATACTGTGACTACCTGGGGAAGTTCCTTGTTGTTTATCTGGATGAAATTCTGCATTGTTCCCAGTCATTGGTAGATCATCAAGATTATGTTGAAGCAGTCATGGCCAGGCTTCAAGAACATTCCTTCTATGCCAAGCTGGAGAAATATATTTTTCATGCTACCAAGGTCCAATTTCTGGAGTAAATAATCTCCAGCACTAGCTTTATCATAGATCAGCCAATGTCAGAGCTATTTTACAGTAGTCTTTGCCTAAGAATCTTTATACCTTTCAATGCTTTTTTTGGTTTGCCAATTTATATAGAAAAATGGACCAAGCCTCTACCCTGATAGCGACCTTGACTTATCTTACCAAGAAACTTGCTAATCCTAAGTTGTGGCCCCAAGAAGCAATCAAAGCTTCAAAACCCTAAGCAACGTATTTACTTCCGCTCCTATTCTCACTCTTTCTCACTCACTCTTTCAACCCTATCTAAACCTTTTTGGTGAAATTTGACACTTTGGAGACTGGAACAGGATCTGTTTGGTTACAACATACTTCTGACAGTAGCTGGCAACCTTGAAAGATTTTGTTCTCACAAATTCTCCTCCTCTGAGCACAACTGTGGCATTGACAGGGTGGCACCATTAACTAGAGGGAGCCCAACTCCTGTTTATTACCTATACAGATCACAAGAACCCTGAGACCTTGTCCAACTTCCAATAGCATGCTCTTTCTCAAAGTTTTGAACCCTGCTGCTCAACTCACTGTGTTCAGCACCCCATTCTGCCTTCTACCCAGATCATTGCCACTCTTTCTAATGACTTGTCCTCTCTTCTTCTTAAGGTTCAGGATTATTTTAAACAATACATTTTTATTGGAAAAATTCAAGCAGTTTCACAAATACATGATTTTTCAGAATATATCAAAATAAGAACAGTATATAAAAGCCAACTGGTATACAGTTGTTATGCAATAGGATGTCAATACAGGATGTATATGTATATCAGGCACATTACTTAGAATTGGTCAATTATTTGCCTATCCTAATCCTTCAAATGTTCATATTACAGTCTTAGACCAATATCGGATAACTGTTACAAAATTAAAACAGGGTTCAGGATTCTTCTCATTAATATCCCTGTTTTCATTCCGCATCAGCTCTAACTCAAGGTGCTCAACAGTCACATGATATCAAGTCTGTGGGTCATTCTGCCATTTGCAAGACCATTGCTCTTCTTTCCCATTCTGTCTGGGTGCCATCTCTCAAGAAGGATGCTACTTCAGGGCCTGCCAAACAGCTGTCCACCATTTTCACATAAGAATTCACGAGGCTTCATTTCTTTTTGGCAAATCATTTTTCAGTCCAAAGATCACAGTTATTATCCACTTCTGGGGGGACTTCTTCTCCCAATTGAGAATTGACCTATCTGTCTCCTCCATATATCTCTATCAATCTAAAAAGCAAATAGGGTGTACAAACCAGGTCCTAGAAGCTCTCCTCTGCTGCCCATCCCTGAATTTAAATGTAACAGGCTTCTTTTCTCCTGTGGCCAGAATTTGCCTGATACAATTGGAAGCTATGGGCTTTAACTTTATTTATGTGTTTATGGCCTCCAACTCAGGTCTTGCTTTTTTCTTCTCATAATTCAAAGCCTGTGGAACATTTTTCTGCCACTTGGAAATCCATTCATAACAACATGATGCATTCCTCTACCCACCAGAAAGCCTCTACTGTTAACTAAAGTTTGGCTACTGCCACTTTCAAGTTAAGTGATATCCACCCACCATATCTCTCCCAAGGTCCACTCTCATATCATCAGTACTGTCTATTTACAACTAAAACTTCCTCCATCTAAACCATTAGCACTTACATGAAGTTGCTAACCAAAGAAAGCAAATGCTATACTACAATTGTCATGTAGTGATCATGCAGTGTAAGTCATCAGTTACATTTCCATGTCATGCATTATGCATTATACAATCATGATTCTTTATCAGACATTGATTTGTTAAGAAACTTGCTATTTCAGTTGTGATTGGTAAGACATGCATGGTCCCTGTATAATATGGCAATGTCCACATCGTTTAGCTTAAAGTAGAATTATGGGTAAAACTTTTTTTTACATGTTGGATAGAGTAAGGGAGTGTTATAACCCCTGACATATTTTTTTTCCACCATATGTGTTCCATTGCAAAGATTTCCCTTTCAATTCCTGTCCCATAGCCAAACAGAAAGTAAGAGGAAATCCCTGCAAATTAAGGAAATTTCATGTGGACCCCCAGGTCACCAGAACTAGTGTCTTCATTGGAAGATTCCCCCTCTATTACTTTTCTGGGGACAATTAAAAATGTGGGCTTTTCTTTTACCTTCACTTTCAATGATAATGGTAAACATGACTAATAGACAGGGTGAATCTCCTTTCTGAGGTCGCTCAAGATCCCTCTTCACTCTGTACAAAACTAAAAAAAAAAAGTTTTGCCTTTCATTATACTTTAATGTCAGGATAACTGAATAGTGCAATAAAAGCTTGAAGGTCATACATACTAGGCACAATATGCAATGCTAAATTGTGTTCTTTATGTAATATGTAAATATATATATATATATATATATATATATATATATATATATATATATATATATATATATATATATATATATATATATATATACATATATATATATATATATACACACTGCTAAAATGTTTGAAATTACACAATAAGATTACAGAATGGTACCAAGCAAAAACAGTTGCCAGTATTCAGTGGCAATAAGAAAAATTGTCCATCTTTTATCTGCGCAAAATCTAACATTTGTGCTCTTGAGGTGCTTTTAGTAAATGTTTTGAGAAAGGGCAGGAAAACAATTAATCAAAACTTATGGGTAAACCATCCAATAACAATCTTAGTACTCCTGACCAAGGCTTTAGAGGTTTACCTATTGTGGCTTTTAGGTATTTGTTTCCATTGGTGTGAAAAATAGCTGGAGGGACATGTAAACATTTTAAACACATCATCTCAGGACTACTAATAAAATAAGATTTTTTTAACTTAAAAATACAATTAATCTGTATTTTCCTACTAATAATTATAAATGTATGATTTTTATAAACCATTTACATTGAAATTTGATGTTGCATCTTTGTGTAATATGTGTGCAGTTGGTACACGTAGAGGCAGAGCTGTGCAATTTTATTAGTTATAAGAACTGGCTCAGAAAATAAACATGTTTTCTTGTTATTAGAATTGATTAATCATACATGCTGAATATTAATGAAGATAGCTTTTTTTTCTTGATTTTACTTAAATGTCAAGGTCAACAAAAAATACATACATAGATGAGCAGAAGTCTGTAACTGTAGCATAAGCAATTTTAAAAATGCATTAAATAATCCTTTCATACAATTTTACTAGCAAAAAGGTATAACTAAAACCTAAAGCAAGATAATATAGAGTAGTGAAATACAAAATAGCCTTCTCTACTGTATGTCCTCTAAAGAATCTATTTCCTTGTATTTCCTGTCACCTTCTCTGAGAGGATTTTTGTACATTTCTTTTCAAATAGCAAGACTGAATTAAAGACTGAGTTAAAGACTGAATGCTGACTTTCCTGTCCATTCTTAGAGGACAATAAGAATGAGCAGCAGCTCCTGAGAGTAAACAGGAAAAGTCTTGTCTTTACTCAAGCTTGTAATAACTTACACCAGTTAATCTGTACTTTAAAAAGGATAAAGCCTCCCTTATACAGCTTTTTTCTTAAGAATAACAATAAATAAATAAATAAAAAATATTTCTCCTGGAATTAATCTCTAATTATACCAAAATACATTTGTAATACAATTGCTTCTGCAGGCTAACATAGAGATTAAGAGGTATGAATTTTCCAGTTTTCCACACAAATCCAGGTCCCAGTTTTGTGTTACAGGCAAATGTATGATCACATTTCCTGGATCGAATTCTAAAGGACCAACAATTCCCTGTCTGACTTTGCAACTGACTACATCAGGGTTATAATCACCAATACTGGGGACCTTGTTATGTGTTAGTCTCCTTACTTTAACTCTTTCACTGTCAAAGATTTTTTTGTGTTCAAATTTTTTATTGTGTAGAAACATAAGGACAAAGGTTACAGTCAGACACATTCGAGGCTGTAGATACAGCGCATGACATCAATTTAACAGGGATAAAAGACAAAAACAAAAATAAAGAAAGCATAACTTATTAGTCACAAAGCATACATAGCAGAGGGTATTACGTTAGCTCTCTTCAGGTTAGAACAAGGAGATTAATGAATTCCACAGAATGAGATCTAGTAGGGGGGGAAGACCCTCCACCAAGCTTCAACATAAACAGCCAAACTACTATGTCGGGATATGAGAGAACATAAGAACAGTCAATTCGTCAGTACACAGACCTTGTTCATGGTACAAGAAACTCAGATAAATCGTATGTAGCCATGGGCTAAGAAAAAGAAAAAGAAGAAGAAAAAGAGAATAGAAAAGGGGGAGAGACAGGGTAGGAAGAAAAAAGATAGCATGTAAAGGGGGGACAAAATGGAAGTGGGGGAGAGGGGAGGGAGGGGGGTGGTCGGTGTGGGCAGGAGCACTCGGAGCCCCAGACAGCCATCAGATTAACCAATTAAAGTGTGAACTCAGTTTATAGTACAAGAAGTGTAGGATCAAAATCTTGGGGGAGAAAGTTATCCACCCATGGAGCCCAAATTCGCGGGTGGCGGGGGACACGGTCTAGCAACGTCGCTTCGATCTTGCTATGGATCATAGCACGAGTCACTCTATGTTTAGTTTCAGTTATATGAAGGTTCGGGGTCTTCCAAGCTTTAGCTATAGTCTGTTTTGCAGCCGTAGTCAATTGGAGGAGAAGACGGCATTGCGATTTGGTATAAACTTCCGGGATATGATTTAGGAGCGCTATGGCCGGGTCGGGGGCTAAGGTATCATGTAGCAATGTTGAAGCAATTTGGAAAACTGCCAGCCAGAAGCGCTGTACTATCGGGCATGTCCACCATATATGAGCATGTGTACCCCTTTCCCCACAGCCTCGGAAACATACTGGAGAGTAATTTGGTAGGAATTTGGAGATCCTAGCTGGGACCAGATACCACCTCATGAGCACTTTATAATTAGCCTCTAGGGCTACTATGTTTTGAGTAGATGATTTAGTCATGGACCACACATGGGACCAGCTCTCCATATCAAGGGTCAGATGTAGGTCCTTGGACCACTGCGCAGCATAGGAGGGAAGGGTAGTAGAGGAGTTGGTTAGGTGGGCATAGATGGCTGAGATAGTACCCGGGGCGTGAGGGTTTGAGGAGCAAGTTTTCTCGAAAAAAGACATATTGGTGAGAGAGGTAGCAGAGCCAATTGTTGATTTGACGAAGTGGGCTATTTGGAGGTATCGGAAGGCTTCAGAGGGGGGTAAGCCATTTTGGGTCTGAAGAACTGAGAAAGACCTAAGAGAGGTATTAGTAACAAGATCAAGTATTCTGCAGAGACCAGCTTGGGACCAGAGAATAAATGACCCAGGCTCCGCCATAGCTGGGTAGAAGCGGGGGTGGCCAAAGAAGGAAAGTAAGGGGGAATGCCGAGAGGCCAGCCCAAAAGGGCCACGCAATCTGTCCCAAATTTTTAGAGAGTGCTTCGTGATAGGATTAGTTATAGGGCCACGTGCCGAGGGCGGGAGCCATAATATGTTGTGTATCAGTAAAGGGTATAACTCTATCGCTTCCAAGCTGACCCATAGGGGGATTTCTGTAGTAGCATGAAACAGGGTCACCTGAGCCAGCTGGGCAGCTTGATAATATCGAGTAAAGTTAGGTATACCAAGACCTCCCCTACTTTTATCCCGGAGAAGAATGGATCTCGGAACCCTGGGTTTGATTGAACCCCAAATGTACTTGAACACCCGAGACTGTATAATACGATGGAAGTAGGACGGGACTGGGATTGTGAGAACCCTATAAAGGTAGAGGAGTTTAGGCAGTAGAGTCATCTTAACGGCCGTAATTCTGCCTATCCAGGAGACACAGAGGGGTTTCCAGGTTTCTAACAGCGAGGTGAGGTGCAATAGCATGGGAATATAGTTAGCACGGAAAAGTGCGGAAGGATCTCCGGTCAGTTTAATTCCCAAGTATGTGAGTGTAGAAGCGGACCAAGGAAAGGGGAAGTTACTTTGTATATGTGCCAATTCCGAGGGAGAGAGGGACACATTTAGAGCTTTAGATTTCTGTTGGTTAACTTCTAGGCCCGAGATAATTGCAAATTTATCTAGAATAGAAATAAGATTCGGGAGGGTTGTTCGGGGGGAGGTCACGAATAGAAGAGTGTCATCGGCAAATAAACAGATTTTGTGAGAGGTGGATGCTACTTCGAGTCCTTTTATATCAGGGGAGCTTCTGATTAGGGCAGCGAGAGGTTCAATAGTCAAAGCAAAAATAAGGGGGGAAAGGGGGCAGCCCTGTCTAGTCCCTCTTTCTATGGGAAAAGCATCTGAACGGAAACCCGAATATTTAATATAGGCTTGTGGTTGATTGTAAAGAGCATTCACCCATTGAAGAAAATGAGGGCCGAACCCCCAGCGTTGGAGGATATAGTCTAGGTAGGGCCAGGACATCGTGTCAAATGCTTTTCTAATATCAAGAGATAACAGGTGCATCAGAATTTTACGGGTCTAAGCTAGGTGTTGGAGTAAGATTACCCGTCTAACATTATCACTAGCCTGGCGTCGAGGCATAAAGCCCACCTGATCCTTATTGACCAACTTACCAATTATCGGGTTAAGACGAAGGGCTAAGATTTTGGCTAGGAGTTTAATGTCCAGGTTCAGCAAGGAAATAGGTCGAAAATTAGACCATAAGGAGTTATCAGTGTTAGGTTTGGGAATCATGGCTATTATAGCTGTTAGGGTGTCTCGACCAAACGTCCGATTCAACAGAAGGGCATTAAAGGATTTACAAAGGAGAGGGGTCAGAATGGGGGCAAATTTTTTATAATACGTGGTAGAGAGCCCACCTGGGCCAGGTCTCTTATGCGGTTTAAGGGTCTTGATAGCTGCAAGTATTTCTTCCGATTTAATGGGCACTTCTAGGGATTCCCTATCAGTGTCAGTCATAGATGGCAGGGAGAGGTCTTGAAATAGTTGGTCAGCCATTCGGTGAGAGAAAGTGGATTTAGCTTTATATAGGGTTTCAAGGCGATTACGGAATTCCCGGAGTACTTTAACGGGGTTACTCGTGTAAATATTCTTACCTATTTTAAGTCTAATGGGGGCTTGGGCTCTATCAGGGCGTCTAAGGCGCATAGCCAATAACGTATCCGGTTTATTAGCTTTCATATAGAGAGTATGATTGGATCTATGGATAGCCTTGTCAGCTGACTCAGCCAGCAGCAGATCCAACTCAACTCTGGATTTTTCCATCGTCAATCGATTTTGATCTGTTGGGGAGGACTGGAACTGTTGAAAGTCTTGGTGAAATTTCTGTTCCAACCCAGCCAGGCGGAGTGTTTTAATTTTCTTAAGATGTGTGGATACTGAGATACAGGTGCTTCTAATTACTGGCTTATGTGCTTCCCAAAGTAAAGTAGGGGAGATTTCAGGGGTAGAGTTATTTTTTATATAGTCCCTAAGGGCAACTTGAATGTCTAAAAGGAAAGACTGATTGGTGAGATGAGCTTCGTTAATGCACCATGAGCGATCTCGGGATTGCGGAATCAGAGAGGATATAGAGGTTATTACTGCGCAGTGGTCCGACCACGATATGGGGTGAATAGAGGAATCAATCAGAATTGGGGATGAAGCAACTGACAGGAAGATATGATCAATTCTGGAAAAGGAGTTATGGGGATAGGAATAAAAAGTGTAATTTTTCCTAGACGGGTGACATTCACGCCATGTGTCAAGTAGAGAGGCTTGTTGTAGTAGTTTCCGAAACCGTAGGGACAGAGCGTACTGTTCAGGGGCATATGGGGATTTGTCCAGATGGGGTTGCAGAACTAGATTGGAATCCCCACATAGAAGCAGAGTGCCCTTACAATGGGTCCGTAAGACCTGGAGCAGATGTGAAAAGAAGGGGATGGGGTTGTTATTGGGGGCATAATAGGAGACCAAAGTAGTTTCTACATCTTGGAGTAGGCCTACTAGAATAATATATCGCCCCTCAGGGTCTTTAATTTCTGAGAGTACCGAAAAGGGGAGGGTATGATGGATAGCTATCAGCACACCACGCTGTTTCGTGGCTACGGATGCGGTAAAAACCTGGGGATATCGGGAGTTAAAATATTTTGGGTTGCGTTAGAGGAAAAATGGGTTTCCTGAAGGGCTACTATGCCAGCCTTCAGGGACACAAAAGTCTTGAAGGCCTTGACCCGTTTGTTAGGGGAATTTAGTCCCTTAACATTTAGCGAAATAATGTTTATGGGGGCCATCGGGAGGGTATTTGAAAAATATTAAGGGGCGTCTCCAGGACCCCGCCGTCCCACCGACACACGACCATAGGGGAAGGAAGGAAAGGAGGGAAGAAGAATAGAGAAATAGGGATAGAGAAATGAGATTTGTAAGGCGAAGACACGGGTAACTCGTGGTGGGGAAAACAGAAATCTGTTGCCCGACCAAATAGTGCGCAGGCTCCCCAGCCGGCCAGCCAACCGGAGGGTCTGCATACCTTACTAGGGGGAAGCAATGACAGTTCCCCGCCACAAACGGAATCTATTGAAAACAGATCTAAGAAGTCTTTAAACCGTAATGAAATATCACATTAGGATAGCCATTAGTAGCAAGCTATGAACAATAGCGTGACTAATTAAGCACTCTTACAGACAGATTTACTGTGTGTGCAAAAGTAATCGTATGCTAAATAAAGGAGCAAGTTATTTAGACCTCATAACAGTGCTCATATAACAGGAACAGAACAAAATTTGGCTAACAACAGCACAGGGTTCGAGCCTGTGCAACCCCAGAGGGTGATAGGAGACTGCATGAGCCCCCCCCCAAAACATATAAAGAAAAGGGGGAAAGCCCATAACAGGACAGTCTCCTTAAGCCGTGGTGGAGGAGTTAGGCAAAAAAGAAAAAAAAATACGAACGTGTCGGGGCCTCACACCAGGGTACCTCCGGTAGCACTCAGTACAAGAGTAAACGACAGGATTCAGCGTGGTGAGTATAACGGACGGTCAGATGCAGTCTCACGAGGCGGACGAGCTGGGGTCCCTTTTTGTACAGAAGAAGGAGCTGGTGGAGGTCTTCTCGGAGTGGCAGCGTAAGGGTGGTTCGAGAACCGGGCTGGGGTACGAGGTAAGGCCACCTCAGAAGGCTGAGGTGGAGCAGCCAAGCGAAGGGATTCCAGGAGACTCTGAAGGGCTTCAGGAGAGGTACAGGTGTGTTGCTGCCCTTGAAACGAGAACTGTAAAGCGAAGGGAAATCGCCACGTATATTTCACCTGATGTTGTTGCAGAACCTGTAACTGTGGCTTCATCGCGTGGCGTTTTGCGATCGTTAGAGGGGCTAAATCGGAGAAGAGTTGGTAAGTATATTCTTGAAAGATAAGGTTGTCTTTCGTACGTGCAGCAGCCAATAATTGTTCCTTCGTACGAAAGAAGTGGAGTTTAATGATGATGTCCCGCGGAGGGCCATCAGGCTGTCGTCGGGTGAGGGCCCTATGTATCCGATTGAATTCCAATCGTTCGATCGGTATGGAAGGCGACAGTTCTTGGAAGAGAGCAGTAACAAAAGATTGGACATCATCAATAGTTTCTGGTATACCTCGCAAGCGCAGGTTGGATCTACGGGATCGATTCTCCGCGTCTTCCAGGCGAGAGAGAAGGGTGGTATTCTCATCTCGCAGGGCCGTTTGCTCCCGGACCTGCTCTTGTAATGTAAGTTCAATATCGTCAACTCTGGTTTCCAGATCCGATGTACGTTGGCCCAGTTCCCTGATCTCTCTGGTCAGCTTGTTGGTGATCTGGTCCGAGGTGGATTTGAGTGCCTTGTGGAGCATGGTCTCCATCAGGTATAAGAAGTCCGCCTGGGATAATCCTGAGGGTGGAATAGCGGGGGGGTCCCTCAGCGTGGTCATCCTCCTCATCACTATCCGTGTGGCCTGTACCGTCTGGGGAAGCAGCACGTTGCAGAGCTAGGGCCTTCGCCGCCATCTTGGATGAGGCGCGGGCTAAGGCTTCTTTAATCGGTTTAGGCTTGTTCTTGCCTCGCTGACCTGTCAGGACCATACCGTAACGGTCAGTATGCGTTCCGGAGGCAATATGTCAAAAAAGCGGGGCTGCAGGGTGGCTCAAACCCGTAGTAATAGTCCGATGTTGTGGCGGGGAGTGCGGAGCTCTAGTGGAACACGTCCTCCATGCAGAGCCTCGCGCATGCGCCCCCCCTGTCAAAGATTTTTTTGCATGTTTTTTGCACACGTGTCTAAACAATTATTTTAGTCTGGAGGATTAGATAAAACCCCCAAACACTATACATTTTCTGAAATCCCAGACCCTAGAAAATAAAGTAGGGGTAGATCCATTTGTTTATAGTGCAGGATATTTGCACAATAGTTTATTAAGTAAAAATTTTCAGTAAAAAGAATACACTAGCGTTAATTTTAGGGCACTCAAAAGCAATATATTATCCACGTTTTTGGCAAAATATGAAGGATAAGGTTGCACTGAGTAAAAAGATACCCAGCATCCTGATGCCATCCAGTGCCATCCAGTGTGTTGGCCAGGGATAGACACTGTAATACTGCTGATACACAGGGCCGTTTTTTTAAGGCAGGGCAAAAAGGGCAGCTGCCCTGGGCCCTGTCATTGTTGTGAGGCCCAAAGCAGCTGCTTCATACTTGCCAACTATCCTGGTTTAAATCTCCTTGCCCCTTGATGTTTTAGTCCTGTGCTGTGTCCCAATATCTCAGTGTGAAGTGCTGCTACTAATGCTGCCCAGCTCTACCCTATTGTTGTGTGCAGATGACTCACTTGCAGACCCCGCGTTTACATGTAAATTACCGGTATTCATATGTAAATAGAGGCGGCCGGCAGCATTGATATGTATATTATGCCCCCCCCCCCCCCCGAGGTCATATCTATAGTAATCTCTAGCAACCAATCAGCAAGCAGAAATCATGTGCTGCAACCTCTAGCAACTAACCAGTGAGCTGTAATGTGTTCTGTAACCTTTAGCAACCAGTCAGTGAACGGTAATGATACACTGTAACCTCCGGCAACCAATCGCAATAGCTGCCTGATCTGATTCAGTAAACTAATTTTGAGTCTAGCTGCTATTTATTGTATGTCTGAGAGCAGGTGGAGAGTGAAACTGCATGGAATTTGGTAAAAAAAAAAAAATAGTGCATATTATTTAGCATATGTGAAAGTTATAGAGTCTACATACTATGGTATATTTATTTGAAATTTGGTCTATTCTGATGTCCTAAACATGGTTTAGGAGATATAGGAGATATTTGCAAAAAGACAGGCACTGCTGTCTATGGCGCATATGCCGTAGACAGCGGTGCGTAGGCGCACTGAGCACGCCGCTGTCAACGGCGATATGCCGCAAGCAGCGGCTCCCGTGCGCATACGCAGGAGTGACGTCATTGCGACTTCGTCGAATGACAGCGCCGGAGCAGCGAGGCCCACCAAGAAGATGGAGGCTCCAGACTACAGGGGACAGCGCTGGCTCCTGTGTAAGGTAAGTGACACATAATGGACTACTATGCGATGCATAGTAGTCAATTATGCTTTACCTTTGCAGGGAATCAAAGAGGAAGTAAAGCCATCAGGGTTTACTTCCTCTTTAAGGACCTTCTACAGCCATGTCCAGCTCTACTAGAGTAACTGCCTGTCTCCTGGAATCTCCTCCATGCTCCAGAGACTGTGCTGGGAGACACAGCAAACATTCTGGCAATGGCACGTATTAATGTGCCATCCTGGAGGAGTTGGACTGCCTGTGCAATCTCTATATGGTCCAGGTATCACCTTTTGCTACCAGTAGTGACACTGACCCTAGCCAAAACTAGTGAAAAACAGTCAGAAAAATGTCAGTGACCTTCACCTGTAAAACCTTACCTGTTTTGGCGGTTGTTTCATTGTTGCCCATCTAGTGCACCTGTTGTTAATTTCATTAACACAAAAGCAGGTGAAACTGATTAACAACCCCCTCTGCTACATAACTGACCAGATCAAGAGCCCATGAGTTTAATTGACTTGATGTTATACTCTGATTGTATAGATAGATAGATAGATAGATAGATAGATAGATAGATAGATAGATAGATAGATAGATAGATAGATAGATAGGTAGGTACATATTGTCACCAGAGCAAGTGCCTCTATGGTGACATTGTACTGCTGTGAAGGGGATCCGAGACATTGGCTGGCTGAAATTACATACAGGGGTTGCTTTACTAAAGGCAAATTGACTGAACTTAGTACATGAGCAGAAGCTCTGCTGATTTCCATCATCCACACATGTGCAAGCAAAAATGCTGATTTTTTTTTTTTCCTTGCATTTGATTGGGTATTCTTTGCAAAGTGAAGCTTTACCTCATGTACTAAGTCCTGGAGCAACGGCACTTGCAGTGTGAAACTGCACTTTGAAAAGTATACATTGGATTTGTTTTTAATAAATCAACCCCACAGTGTCATCAGTGTCGCAGTCAGCGGCACTAATTAACAGAGAAGAGGTCAGCTACACAACAGTCAGGGATTTTCCAGCAGCTGAAGGCTACTGAAAAATGGACTTCAGCAATGAAGAGGAGGGGGATTTTGAGGTGACAGACCACCAGTTGGTGCCACAAATTGGAGGAGAAGAACGTTCTGAGGGAGAGGCAGAACAGTAGCAAGGTAGGATTTTGTCCAGAGGCAGGAGGTGAATTATACTGCAAGCAGCAGCTGTCCTAATTTATCTGGCTGCCCTTTTCCAAAGGTACAGGTCACTGTCACCACCAGGGGGCTTTTATAATTCATATGCTGCTGCCAAAACTGCAGCTTCTGCCTGAAGTGTATTAGGCATGGTAAATGTACCATCTGCCAGAGGAAGACCATGGGGGTTATTTATAAAAGGCAAATCCACTTTGCACTGAAAGTGCACATGAAAGTGCAGTCGCTCTAAATCTAAGGGGTAGATCTGAAATGAGTGGAAGCTCTGCTGATTTTATCATCCAATCATGTGCAAGCTAAAATGCTGTTTTTTTATTTCACTTGCATGTCCCCCATCGGATCTACAGCGACTTTACTTCCAAGTGCACTTCCAGTGCCCTTTCAAGTGCACTTGCAGTGCAAAGTGGATTTTCCTTTAGTAAATAACCCCCCATGACTCCTCACATCATGACACCCCAGTGAGTCAACAGCAAAATGCCTTCTCCTGTTCACTTCTCATTTTCCTCTTCATTTTCATTTTCTAATTTTCCTCTTCATTTCTCACTTTCTGCCTAGGATACACAGCATTAAATGGGGAAGTGGGTCATAAGCTAATGCCAAGGAGAATACAGAAAAGGCTTTAAATTCTGAAGAATACTCCTAACCATACCCCTTTGTTTCCAGCAGCATCCTTCCTGAGGCAGGTCTCTCTTTTGCAGCTGCTGAAGTGGAAGAAAAAATTCTCCAAATCACCCCACGCCCAGCATCTTAATGCCAGTTTGGCAAAAATTTTAGCTTTGCAGCTGCTTCTGTTCTGGGTTTAAAAATCAGCCCCTTTCCCCAAGCTTATGGCCTGTTCTAGAACAAGAGAGAATGTACCAAGACACCACTATTTTGGCCAAAGGTCATAGCTGCTCTCCATCAGCTTGTAGAATGAAATGTGTCTTTCACTGGACCATGCTACACATGACCACAGACACACGGTCCAGTAAGCATGAGCAGGAATGCAACATATCCTTTACAATTGATAAATCCTTTGTTTGGAAGGATGCAGGACAGAGAACACCACTGGAGCTGGTGCCACCTCCATGGTGTCTTGCCAGTTATTACTAGCACAGAAACTTGTACATGTCCCCCTAGAGATGGGCTGAACGGACCCCGGTTTGGTTAACGCCAGAACTCTTGATCATCCCAAAAGTTTGGACCCGAACCACATTGAGGTCATAGGGACCCGAATTTGAAAAATCAAAAGTCCTCATTTTGAAGGCTTATATGCAAGTTATTGGACATAAAAAGGGTATGGGGGACATGTGCCAATGCCAAAAATGTTTTTTTTTAAAAAATATTGTTTTTGAAGGAGCAGTGATTTTAACGATTCTTAAAGTGAAACAATAAAAATGAAAAATTCCTTTAAATATAGTGCCTGGGGGTTCACCTTAGTCTGCATGTAAAGTAGCACATCTGTACCATGTGTAGAACCTGCTGCAGAAAAACTGGCATTTATAAAGAAAAAAAATGACATTTAAATTGCCGGCAATACAATATTAACTCCTTTTGAATGATCAGATTTTCCGACAACTTTGTGCGACCGTGTGTATGCAAGAAAAGTTTGGGCCAAAATCCATTGGAAAAAATCCAATGGATTTTGTCGTCGGAATGTCCGACCGTGTGTACAGGGCATCATTTTTAGAGTTCAAATTAAAGAGGAAGTAAACCCTGATGGGTTTACTTCCTCTTTTTTTCCCTGCAAAGGTAAAGCATAATGGACTATTATGCATCGCATAGTAGCTCATTATGTGTCACTTACCTGACACAGGAGCCAGCGAAGTCACCGCTGATCCCTGTAGTCCGCCGCATCCATGTTGCTGGTGGCGTCTCGCAGCTCCGACGAATCACAGCGGCGAAGCCGCGATGACGCCACTCCCGCGCATGCGCACGGGAGTCGCGTCTCGCAGCTCCGCCGCTGCCACTCGGCGAAGCCGCGATGACGTCACTCCCGCGCATGCGCACGGGAGTCGACAAATTAGGCAAATCCATTCATGGATTTGCCGCATTTAGTGCGCCTGCGCGCCGCTGTCTACGGCGCATGCGCCGTAGACAGCGGTGCCCATTTTCGGGCAAATATCTCCTAAACCATATAGGTTTAGGAGATATTGCTTGGACCTACAGGTAAGCCTTAATCTAGGCTTACCTGTAGGTCCAAGTTGTTTGGAAGGGTTTACTTCCTCTTTAAACCCTGCTTCAAATCTGCCTCTTCATTGGTGACCTAAGCAAGCAATTGGTGACCAGGCCACTATACAATGTTGTGGCTATTGTCTCCTACACTCTTTTACAAGACAAAGCCTGCCTCCTCTCTCCCACTGTATAATATTTGTGGCCTTTGTCTTTAAGATAATACACTGTAATATTTAGTTAAAAAAAAATATATATATATTGCTGGAACTGAGCAGCAACCATCTTCCATGTGACTCATTGGGGTTGATTTACAAAAACTGTAGAGTGCTAAAACTGGTGCAGCTGTGCATGTTAGCCAACTTCTAACTTCAGCTTGTTCAATTAAGCTTTGACAAAATAACTGGAAGCTGATTGATTTCTATGCAGAGCTGCATCAGATGTTTTAGTAAACCAAACCCATTGGGTCCGATTTGTAGGTGAGGCTATTGCTAGAAGTCCAGCTAGAAGTCCATTGCTAGAAGTCCAGCCGTGAATGATGACTCCCACCACCATTTTGCTGTAGGCTTCTCTGGAGCTGTGTGAATAAACATGAAAGATTCTGCAGTTGTGGTTCATCTTGTCGCTGTTGAGACATTTCTAGGGGTTCAGGAGGCAGGTGTGTCACTGGTGGCTCAGTTGTGCAGCGCTGGGTGAATGTGGATGGGTTATTTCCCCATAAGACTTGCAGAGCTTAGGCTTTATGCCGCCATCTTGGTGAGCAGTTTGCACGCCCCCCCCCTTTTTTTAATACCATGACAGGTTACCATACTGTCACACTGTCGATAATCAAAATGTATTGGGAACTGACATCACAGATTTAAAATGTAAAGCCATTGGCACAGGCTTTCAATCATGCTGTGGAATCTCTGTTAAAAAATCACGCCATGGCTCCCCTTTCTGTAAACAATCTGTATAAGTTTGCTCTGCTTATATATCAAGTAAAATACTTTTATACCGAGGAGGGAGGAAAAACAAAAATCAATTACCATTATGAGAACAACCTCATCACTAAGGTACCTACGACTTATCTATGGCTTATAACGCAACATACATTAATGTAATAAATCATATAGAGGACAATGACAGTAGTAGAAACATTGTAGCAAATTTATTTTTTCTAAATAAAGAATAACTTTTAGCTGTAGAAACTAATTACAGATCGTTGACTTAGACTTAAATTATCTGTAAACAAAAAAAAGTTTCAGTTAATGTACATTAACTTTAGAATTTTTTTGGTGCAGTTCCTTACCCAAAGATCCTGCCAGTAACAAGACTTCCTGTTGCAGGATGAAAATGCTAAGATACAACCCTTTCATATGGCCATTGAGTTTCTTATCGTATTTTTAAGATAGGCAGTCCAACAGTCAATGTAAGGGTGCTGAATGACAGACTGATAAATATATTGCTAACCACAAGTTAGTGAGTTAGTGTTATGCCGCGTACACACGATCAAACAATCGGGTGGAAAAGTCCGGCAAACTCAAGTCCCCCCATGTGTAGCCTCCGGCGGACTTTTTTGACCCGAAAGTACGGAGGACTTAGAAAGTAGTTTTGCACTCCAATCTTCCCGCCGGACTTGCATTTCGGCGGACAATCCGTCCGTGCGTATGCCAGTCCGCCGTACTTTTGAAATGAACGGACTTTTCCCACCCGGAGAAAAGTCCGCTTATTTTGAGCATGTCTCCAGGTAGGCGGGGCCCACGAAGGATGCGTCGCTGGCCCCGTCACCTGGTATGGACTTAAAGGGGAACCCCAACGCCAAACCCCAAAATCGGCGTGGGGGGTCACCCCAGGTCCACATCAGACCCTTGTTTGAGCACGCTACCCGGCCGGCCAGGAAAGGGGGGACGAGCGAGTCGTACCAGGCCACGTGCCCTCAACATGGGGGGTGCCTTGGGGAAGGGGGGGCGCGCGGCCCCCCACCCAAAAGCACCTTGTCCCCATGTTGATGAGGACAAGGGCCTCTTCCCAACAACCCTGGCCGTTGGTTGTCGGGGTCTGCGGGCAGGGGGCTTATTGGAATCTGGGAGCCCCCTTTAATAAGGGGGCCTCCCGATACCGGCCCCCCACCCTATGTGAATGAGTATGGGGTACAATGTACCCCTACCCATTCACCTGTAAAATAAAGTAAAAAAAAACACAACACACAAGATAAAATAGTTTATTGCACAGCTCCGGGGGTCTTCTCATCCGGACTCCTCCGCTATCTTCTGCTAGCTCTTTTACTAGCGGAGGAGCCCGGCTTTCTTCCTCGCCGCCGCCCTCTTCTTCCGACTTTGGGGGTCTTGTCCCCCTCTTCGATCTTCTATCGCCGCTGTCGTCGCCGCCTTCTGTTCTTCTCTTCTTCTCTTCAGATGTTGCCTCGTCGCATCCTCCGCTCACAATGGCACGGATGCGATGTGCGGCGACTTATATAGGGACATCGCCGGATGATGTCCCCGCCTATTATGATGTCACAGTCCCAGCATCCTCTGGGACTGTGACACCATAATGGGCGGGGACATCATCCGGTGATGTCCCTATATAAGTCGCCACGCGTCGTGTCGGAGCCATTGTGAGCGGAGGATGCGACGAGGCAACATCTGAAGAGAAGAAGAAAAGAAGAGAAGAACAGAAGGTTGCGACAACAGCGGCGACAGAAGACCAGGCCACCGCCTGTAAAAGAGCTAGAAGAAGGCGCGGTGGCTCGGCAGAAGAACCGCCGCCACCCTCTTCTTCCGACTTTGGGGGTCTTGTCCCCTCTTCGGTTCTTCTGCCGGGCCACCGCCTGTAAAAGAGCTAGAAGAAGGTGCGGTGGCCCGGCAGAAGAACCGAAGAGGGGGACAAGACCCCCGAAGTTGGAAGAAGAGGGCGGCGGCGAGGAAGAAAGCCGGGCTCCTCCGCTAGTAAAAGAGCTAGAAGAAGATAGCGGAGGAGTCCGGCGAGAAGACCCCCGAAGACGGAAGACTCCCGGAGCTGTGCAATAAACTATTTTAACCCTTGTGTGTTGTGTTTTTTTGTACTTTATTTTACAGGTGAATGGGTAGGGGTACATTGTAAGTTAAAGGGGGCTCCCGGATTCCGATAAGCCCCCGCTCGCAGACCCCGACAACCAACGGCCAGGGTTGTCGGGAAGAGGTCCTTGTCCTCATCAACATGGGGACAAGGTGCTTTGGGGTGGGGGGGCTGTGCAGCCCCCTTTCCCCTAGGCGCCCCCCCATGTTGAGGGCACGTGGTCTGGTATGGCTCAGGAGGTGGGGGCCGCTCACTCGTCCCCCCCTTTCCTGGCCAGTTGGGTAGCGTGCTCGGACAAGGGTCTGATGTGGAACTGGGGGGAACCCCCACGCTGATTTTTTCCGACGTTGGGGTTCCCTTTTAAGTCCATACCAGGTGGCGGGGCCAGCGACGTCTCCTCCGCCTACCTGGAGACGCGCTCAAAATGAGCGTACTTTCCTTTACGTGTGTGGACGAGTCCGTTCATTTCAAAAGTACGGCGGATAGTACGGCGGATTTAGTACGCCGTATTAGTCCGCTGAAAAAGTGCCGTGTGTGGGCAAGTAGCCCGTTCGGAAAGTCCGACGGATAGTCGGCTACGTGTGTGCGCGGCATTAGTGTCAGCCTTTAACATGTTATGGTTGGGATCCTTGGGTAAGAAACTTTACAACAAAATCACAACATAAAATTCTGCTTAAGAAAACTGCATGCATTGAGGCATAATAACAAACATATAGAAACCTATATTAAGGTTATATATAAACTTTAATTTGTTGAATAGTTTGCATAGTTCATAATTTCTGAGTCTAAAATTAAAAAAAAATTGTTAAGGTCTTGAAATCTGTTTTCATGTTGATACACCAATATTTAAAATGGCAGACGGAAAATGGCAAGTTTATATCATTTACTGTAATATATGATAGAGTAAGTTGTAGTTTACGAAATTCTGGAGCAGTTATTCTGTAAAATATGCCAAAGTGACATAAAAGCAATGAAACCTGTTATGGTATGTTTTTGTTCTTTTTAATAAATAGGTTTGATGGTAATTTGCGATTTTTACATTTCACTGCTCAGGTGACTTTTAAAATGGATTTGCCTTTTGCACTTCAGAAGACCATGGTGTACATTTACAGCTATAATAGCTCACTAACACATGTCTTTCTATCACCAATTGGAGAAAAAAGACATCAAGATTTAAATCCATGAAGGAACCTTTTCAGAAAATGCTATTTTCATTTATTTTCAGATGATTAGATACAAACCTGAGTGACATTGTTTCTGGTAATGACATATTTCCCAGCTGCTAGTAACTATCGGCAAAAAGACATCCCACATTACTGAAACATTTCTTAGGTTTAAGTTATCATTTATAACACCTAAAACTACTTTGTATGGATTTTTGAATAATCTGACATGTTTTTACCTGATTTTATTTATGTTTTTCTTGTTTTATATTCTTGAAAAAAATCCTAGTAATTTGCAAGCACTCAGGTTTATTTTAGATATATTTATATTAACAATTAGCGGATCACAATGTGGATCACATGTGGAATGCATTTCACTTAGACCCCTTTCACACTGGGGCGTTTTTTAGGCGTTTTTCATGCGCTTTAGCGTTAAAAAATACGCCTGAAAGAAGCCGCAACTGCAATCACAATGTAAAAGCCCGAGTGCTTTCACACCGAGATCCCTTTCATACTGGGGCGTTTTTCAGGCGCTTCAGCATTAAAAAAATCGCCTGAAAGAAGCTGCAACTGCAATCCCAATGTAAAAGCCCGAGTGCTTTCACACCAAGGCGCTGCGCTGGCAGGGCGTCAAAAAAAGTCCTGCAAGCAGCTTCTTTGCAGCGCTTTTGGAGCGGTGAATACAACGCTCCTAAAGCGGCCCTTCCCATTGAAATCAATGGGAAGCGCCTGTAAAACGCCAGAAAAACGTCTGAAAAACGCCATTGGCAGCAGCGTTTTGTGGGCGCTTTTAACCCTTTATTTGGCCACTAGCAGGGGTTAAAAGCGCCCCAATAACGCTCTAAAAATGCTGGTAAAGCGCTGCTAGTTTAAGCGGCGCTTTACGAGCCTTTTTCAGGCGCTGACATTGTGAAAGGGCTCTTAAAGCACTTGGGCTTTCACATTGGGACTGCAGATGAAGCTTCTTTCAAGCGCTTTACAGGCGCTTTTTTTAACGCTAAAGCGCCTGAAAAACGCCTGAAAAACGCCCCGGTGTGAAAGGGGTCTTAAGAATAAAGCTGTAACTTGATATTGTTTCTGTTCTCAGTAATTATAAAAATTGTACTAAAGAATTAGAGAAATTTCATAAATTTTAATTCTCAATACCTGTTAAGGAAGAAGGCATTGTATGGGGCTACAGCAATGCCAGACTTGTCAGTATGTGACTTATGTACAATCACTTCTATTGTTATCTCACAATATGAGCTTTTTCTGACTGAATGACCAATTTTCAAGCTGTATACTGTGTTTTATTTTTATAGCTAGTGGGGAGGATTTACTATTGTGGAAATGGGCAAAACAAAGACCTGTGATGCCAATTTACATGAGCAGCTTTGTTACAGGTAAGGCCTAGAATGCTGGCTATATGTAATGATCTTAAAGGGTTTCATATGTTTGCAATGAAAGTATAAATCACTCTGTACTGCTATTAAAAACACATTCATGAACTGATTTAAGTGAATATTTTATTACTAATCTAGGGATTAATATTTGTAATTTACCATTTAAAGTAAACATTGTAGTGAAGGCATTTTCTTTTTTTTTTTAAATCAGATTTTTTAAATTAATTTTGTAATTACAGTCAATACACAACATACAAGCACCCCATGTACATATTATGTATCAAAATAAGTATGTTCTAAAGAAGTAAAAAAAAAAAGAAAAAAACTGTCTATAATATCCTATTATTATTATCAGCTTCTATATGCAGGTTGCTTAGTTAAGCTTTGACAATAAAAGATAGAACCTGACTCATTGCATGCACAGCTGCTCCAGATTGTGACTGTTCCAGTTTTGATTTAAAAAGTGTCTATGGTACAGGGATCAGGAGTGCTTAATGCACAGGTCACTTTACATAATGTATATCAGATTTTTTTCATGAAGATACCTGCCTGTGTGTCTTTTGTGCCAGGCTAACATAATTAGGGACACCATTTGATTAACCACTTGCTGCCCAGGCCAATTCTGACATTTCTCACATACAATACATGTAAAAATCTGTTTTTTTTTTTTACTAGAAAGTTACATAGAATTCCCAAATATTATGTATCTGAAAGCAAGACAAAAATATTCTCCAGGGCCTAAAAGAGCCCTATTAACCATTTCAATACAGGGCATTTATACACCCTTCCTTCCCAGACCAATATTTAGCTTTCAGTGCTCTCACAATTTAAATGCCAATTACTCAGTCATGCAACACTGTACCCAAACAAATTTTGTATTATTTTTTTCATACAAATAGAGCTTTCTTTTGGTGGTATTTAATCACCACTGGGTTTTTTATTTTTTGCGACATACGTGAAAAAAGAGCAAAAATTTTGAAAAAAAACAACATTTTTTTTAGTTTCTATGATAAAATTTTGCAAATAAGTAATTTTTGTTCATGAATCTTCATAAATGAAGGGGGCCAAATTTTATACTGCTACATCTCTTTGGTAAAAATAACCCAAATTAGTGGATATTATTTAGTCTCTTTGAAAGTTATAGAGTCTACAAGCTATGGTGCAAATCATTGAAAATTGATCACATCTGATCACACCTGATGCACTGATGGCCTATCTCATTTCTTGAGGCTCTGAAATGTCAGGAAAGTACAAATACCCCCCAAATGACCCCTTTTTGAAAATAGAAAGTCCAATGTATTTAGTAAGAGGCATGGTGAGTTTTTTGAAGTTGTATTTTTTCCCACAATTCTTGGGAAAAAGAAGAATGTTTTTTTTTTTGCTTAGTTATTTCTCATACAAAGCATATGCATACTTCCAATTACACCCCAAAATACATTCTGCAACTCTTCCTGAGTATGGCGATACCACATGTGTGGGACTTTTACACAGGCTGGTTACACAGAGAGGTCCAACATGCAGGGAGCCCCATCAGGGGTTCTAGGAGCATAAATGACACCTCTAATTTCATAACGACCTATTACATTTGTGAAGGCCCTGGAGCACCAGGACAATGGAATTACCCACGAAATGACCCCATTTTGGAAAATAAACACCCCAAAGTATATTCTGAAGCATTATGAGTTTTTTGAACGGTTAATTTTTTTTACACAAGTTTTCAGAAAACGTGGAAAGAAAATTTAAATTTTTTTTTTCACATAGCATGCATATAGCAAAAATTACACCTCAAAACACATTCTGCTACTCCTCCTGAGTATTGCGATACCACATGTGTGAGACTTTTACACAGCCTGGCCATATACAGAGGTCCAACATTGAAGTAGTACCTTCAGGCGTTCTACGAGCATAATTTACACATCTCATTTCATTCCTACCTATCACATTTTTGAAGGTCCTGGAGCACCAGGACAATGGAATTACCCCCAAAATGACCCCGTTTTGGAAAGCAAACACCTCAATTTGTATTCTATGAGGCATGGGCTGCAAATAGGTACTCGGGTACTCTGATGGGTTGGTGACAGGTACTCTGTTACACCGATGGGCTGGTGACAGGTACTCTGTTGCTCCGACGGGCTGGTGACAGGTACTCGGGTACTCTGATGGACTGTGACAGGTATTCAGGTACTCAGATGAACCGTGACAGGTACTCGGGTACTCAGATGAACTGTGAGAGGTACTCGGGTACTCAGATGAACTGTGACAGGTACTCAGATATTCAGGGGCTCAGATGGGCTGGGACAGATACTCAGATGGACTGTGACAGGTACTCTGTTGCTCCGACGGGCTGGTGACAGGTACTCGGGTACTCTGATGGACTGTGACAGGTATTCAGGTACTCAGATGAACTGTGACAGGTACTCGGGTACTCAGATGAACTGTGAGAGGTACTCGGGTACTCAGATGAACTGTGACAGGTACTCAGATATTCGGGGGCTCAGATGGGCTGGGACAGGTACTCAGATGGACTGTGACAGGTACTCGGGTACTCAGATGGGCTGTGACAGGTACTCAGGTACTCGGGTACTCAGATGGACTGACAGGTACTCAGGTACTCAGGTGCTTAGATGGGCTGACAGGTACTCAGGTACTCGGGTACTCAGGTGGACTGACAGGTACTCAGGTACTCAGATGGGCTGTAACAGGTACTCATGTACTCAGATGGGCTGTGACAGGTACTTGGGTACTTAGATGGGCTGACAGGTACTCAGGTACTCAGATGGACTGTGACAGGTACTCAGGTACTCGGGTACTCAGATGGGCTGGGACAGATACTTCGGTACTCAGATGGACTGGAACAGGTACTCAGATGGGCTGTGATAGGAACCCAGGTACCCGGGTAATCAGATGGGCTGACAGGTACTCAGGTACTCAGATGGGCTGACAGGTACTCAGGTACTCAGATGGGCTGACAGGTACTGTCATGTATCAGATAAGACCAGCACTGTGTGGACTGCAACAGAGGAAACCCAAACGTGTATAAGTGAAATATGATTTATTAAAGAAAGTGAATATTATAAATACACAGTGCAATAAACCAACCAACAAGACCCCCAAACAACAACAGACAGATATGTACAATAAATGAGTAATGCAAGGACCGTAAACGATAGGCAGGCCAGGGTCATACACAGAGGATCAGCAAATAAACAAGGGCAGTCCCGAATCAGAGTCACAAGCCAGGCCAAGGTCATACACGGGGAGATCAGCAAATGGGATAAGGAACACAGGACAGGGATCAGGTATCAGGTATCAGGTATCAGGTATCAGGTATCAGGTATCAGGTAAACAGGCTGCAGGTCAGGGCTCAAGGACAATACCAAGGCGAGGTGTGTGTGCACCTGCCGGGTATTTATAATGGCTGCTGTCAGTCATGTGACGCCTGACTGTAGAAGGCAAAACCTGCTCCACACTGCCAGGATTCCTCCGCTGGTGGACACCAGTACTGCGGACCAAAGATTACATAATTCCAGCAGGAGACACCTGCTGGTGGATCGCAGTACTGCATGCCAAATGATTGATATTACCAGCGGAGGGAACCTTTCCTGACAGTACCCCCCCTCAAAGGAGCGACCTCCGGACGCTCCAACTAGCAGTTGCTGGGGAAAGTCCATTGCGTCAAGCTGGGCTATGAGCAAAGTCACATCAAGTTGGGTAACGGGCACTTCAAGCAGGGCAGCAGACAGAGGCACATCGGACCGGGAAGCTGGCACATCGGGCTGGAAGGCAGGCAGCGGCACGTCAGGCTGGAAGGCGGGCAGCGGCACGTCAGGCTGGAAGGCGGGCAGCGGCACGTCAGGCTGGAAGGCGGGCAGCGGCACGTCAGGCCGGAAGGCAGGCACTGGGACGTCAGGCTGGTAGGCAGGCACTGGGACGTCAGGCTGGACAGCAGGCACATCAGACTGGAAGGCATTGGACTGCGAGGCCGGGACATCAGACCGCGAGGCCGGGACATCAGACCGCGAGGCCGGGACATCAGACTGGAAGGCATCAGACTGCAAGGCCGGTACATCAGACTGGAAGGCATCAGACCGCAAGGCCGGGACATCAGACTGGAAGGCATCAGACTGGAAGGCCGGGGCATCAGACTGGAAGGCATCAGACTGGAAGGCCGGGGCATCAGACTGGAAGGCCAGGGCATCAGACTGGAAGGCATCAGACTGGAAGGCCGGGGCATCAGACTGGAAGGCATCAGACTGGAAGGCCGGGGCATCAGACTGGAAGGCCGGGGCATCAGACTGGAAGGCATCAGACTGGAAGGCCGGGGCATCAGACTGGAAGGCCGGGGCATCAGACTGCAAGACATCAGACTGAAAGGCCGGGACATCAGACTGCAAGACATCAGACTGGAAGGCCGGGACATCAGACTGCAAGACATCAGACTGCAAGGCCGGGACATCAGACTGCAAGACATCAGACTGAAAGGCCGGGACATCAGACTGCAAGACATCAGACTGAAAGGCCGGGACATCAGACTGCAAGACATCAGACTGGAAGGCCGGGACATCAGACTGCAAGACATCAGACTGGAAGGCCGGGACATCAGACTGCAAGACATCAGACTGGAAGGCCGGGACATCAGACTGCAAGACATCAGACTGCAAGGCCGGGACATCAGACTGCAAGACATCAGACTGGAAGGCCGGGACATCAGACTGCAAGACATCAGACTGGAAGGCCGGGACATCAGACTGCAAGACATCAGACTGGAAGGCCGGGACATCAGACTGCAAGACATCAGACTGCAAGGCCGGGACATCAGACTGCAAGACATCAGACTGGAAGGCCGGGACATCAGACTGCAAGACATCAGACTGGAAGGCCGGGACATCAGACTGCAAGACATCAGACTGGAAGGCCGGGACATCAGACTGCAAGACATCAGACTGAAAGGCCGGGACATCAGACTGCAAGACATCAGACTGGAAGGCCGGGACATCAGACTGCAAGACATCAGACTGGAAGGCCGGGACAACAGGCTGGAAGGCGTCTGGCTGGAAGGCCGGGACATTAGGCTGGAAGGCCGGGACATCAGGCTGGAAGGCCGGGACATCAGGCTGGAAGGCGTCTGGCTGGAAGGCGTCTGGCTGGAAGGCCGGGACATCAGGCTGGAAGGTGTCTGGCTGGAAGGCCGGGACATCAGGCTGGAAGGCGTCTGGCTGGAAGGCCGGGACATTAGGCTGGAAGGCCGGGACATCAGGCTGGAAGGCGTCTGGCTGGAAGGCCGGAACATCAGGCTGGAAGGCGTCTGGCTGGAAGGCCGGGACATCAGGCTGGAAGGCCGGGACATCAGGCTGGAAGGCCGGGACATCAGGCTGGAAGGCGTCTGGCTGGAAGGCCGGGACATCAGGCTGGAAGGCGTCTGGCTGGAAGGCCGGGACATCAGGCTGGAAGGCCAGGACATCAGGCTGGAAGGCGTCTGGCTGGAAGGCCAGGACATCAGGCTGGAAGGCCAGGACATCAGGCTGGAAGGCGTCTGGCTGGAAGGCCGGGACATCAGGCTGGAAGGCGTCTGGCTGGAAGGCCGGGACATCAGGCTGGAAGGCGTCTGGCTGGAAGGCCGGGACATCAGGCTGGAACGCGTCTGGCTGGAAGGCCGGGACATCAGGCTGGAAGGCGTCTGGCTGGAAGGCCAGGACATCAGGCTGGAAGGCCGGGACATCAGGCTGGAAGGCCGGGACATCAGGCTGGAAGGCGTCTGGCTGGAAGGCCGGGACATCAGGCTGGAAGGCGTCTGGCTGGAAGGCCGGGACATCAGGCTGGAAGGCCAGGACATCAGGCTGGAAGGCGTCTGGCTGGAAGGCCAGGACATCAGGCTGGAAGGCCAGGACATTAGGCTGGAAGGCGTCTGGCTGGAAGGCCGGGACATCAGGCTGGAAGGCGTCTGGCTGGAAGGCCAGGACATCAGGCTGGAAGGCGTCTGGCTGGAAGGCCGGGACATCAGGCTGGAACGCGTCTGGCTGGAAGGCCGGGACATCAGGCTGGAAGGCGTCTGTCTGGAAGGCCGGGACATTAGGCTGGAAGGCCGGGACATCAGGCTAGAAGGCGTCTGGCTGGAAGGCCGGGACATCAGGCTGGAAGGCGTCTGGCTGGAAGGCCGGGACATCAGGCTGGAAGGCGTCCGGCTGGAAGGCCGGGACATCAGGCTGGATAGCAGGCAGATGATTGGCAGAATCAGGTGGGTGATCAGGTTCAGCTGGCATGCAGGCAGACTGGAGCAGGTTGGTTGATGTGGAGGCAGGTTGCGTTACTGGCAGGATCATATGGGTAGGAAAGAACTTCCGTCTCTTTTTAGATATAGCTACTGAAGGCCTGTAGGTAGCTGCAGATCTATAGGTAGGGGATGAAGCAGACTGGAGAGAAGGTTTGGAATATGGCAGGGAAGAGGTAACAGTGGCTGGGGGAAGTTCTTGAGGGATAGTGGGCCATGGGAAAGAGGCAGTTGGATTAAAGGCAGGATATGTGCAGCAGGAAGAAACAGGGTATTGATATTTGGTGGGGAGTAGAGTATATTGGGCTGAAACTGAGGTTGCCATAGGTGATGGAGGAAGAGACTCTTGGGCAGGCAGGTGTTTGGTAGCAGAGAGGGTTTGTTGTGGGCTGGCTGTGGCTGATTGCAAAATACCAGACCATGCTAAAAGTAGTGGTTGTACAAACTGCGGGTTACATACTGCCTGTCTAACAAGGGATTGTACGGAATCAACACATTCTATAATCATCTGTTGGGAACAGGCTGTGTAATGCTCAAAAAAGTAAGGGGAATCATCTTCCAGAAGCCATACCAGTGATGTGACTTGATTAATACTGAAAGGGGGAGAAAAATCATCCTGGTCCCCTGGGATGCAGGGCAGGGCCAGCTCTGTGCAGATTTGAATTAACGGCTGAACATCCCCAAACAACATCCAGCCCTGATCAACCCAGGAGTGAGCTAAACCAATGGTTTCCAACAGCTGATCACTGGTCCACTCTTTCAGTGTCTGGCGGAGATAGTCACCACTCTCAGACGCCAACAAAGCATAATAACGAATCACTTCTAAATTCATTTCAGTAAGCAACCTGAACCAAGATGGTTCCTCTGTGTAGCCACTTCTGGTCAGAGATGGCCTTGGTATTCTGTCATGTATCAGATAAGACCAGAACTGTGTGGACTGCAACAGAGGAAACCCAAACGTGTATAAGTGAAATATGATTTATTAAAGAAAGTGAATATTATAAATACACAGTGCAATAAACCAACCAACAAGACCCCCAAACAACAACAGACAGATATGTACAATAAATGAGTAATGCAAGGACCGTAAACGATAGGCAGGCCAGGGTCATACACAGAGGATCAGCAAATAAACAAGGGCAGTCCCGAATCAGAGTCACAAGCCAGGCCAAGGTCATACACGGGGAGATCAGCAAATGGGATAAGGAACACAGGACAGGGATCAGGTATCAGGTATCAGGTATCAGGTATCAGGTATCAGGTATCAGGTATCAGGTATCAGGTATCAGGTATCAGGTATCAGGTATCAGGTAAACAGGCTGCAGGTCAGGGCTCAAGGACAATACCAAGGCGAGGTGTGTGTGCACCTGCCGGGTATTTATAATGGCTGCTGTCAGTCATGTGACGCCTGACTGTAGAAGGCAAAACCTGCTCCACACTGCCAGGATTCCTCCGCTGGTGGACACCAGTACTGCGGACCAAAGATTACATAATTCCAGCAGGAGACACCTGCTGGTGGATCGCAGTACTGCATGCCAAATGATTGATATTACCAGCGGAGGGAACCTTTCCTGACAGGTACTCAGGTACTCAGATGGGCTGACAGGTACTCAGGTACTTGGGTACTCAGATGGGCTGACAGGTACTCGGGTACTCAGATGGGCTGACAGGTTCTCAGGTACTTGGGTACTCAGATGGGCTGTGGCAGGCACTCAGGTACTCAGATGGGCTGACAGGTACTCAGGTACTCAGATGGGCTGACAGGTACTCGGGTACTCAGATGGGCTGACAGGTACTCAGGTACTCGGGTACTCAGATGGGCTGGTGACAGGTACTCAGGTACTCAGATGGGCTGTGACAGGTACTCAGGTACTCGGATACTCAGATGGACTGTGACAGGTATTCAGGTACTCGGGTACTCAGATGGGCTGGTGATAGGTACTCAGGTACTCGGGTACTCAGATGGGCTGGTGACAGGTACTCGGGTACTCAGATGGGCTGGTGACAGGTACTCGGGCACTCAGATAGGCTGTGATGGGTGATGACAAGTACTTTGATGGCTGATGACAGGTACTTTGATGGGTGATGACAGGCCCTCTTTATTGGGGGGGGTTATCAGTGTGGTTGGTGTGTACACTAGGTGGTAACGAGATGTTACCGCAATCTCCTTCTCACACACGATCGGTGTGTGAGGAGGAGAACCCGGTAACATCTCGTTACTGCGGTTTGTTTACATTCTGTGACCAGCTGTGATTGGAAACAGCCGGTCACGTGGTAAAGAGCCAATTTCATTGGCTCTTTACTGTGATCGGGGTTGGGCTGGTTCAGAGTGACAAGCCGAATCTCCGATCGCCACCCAAAGCGCCTGCACGAGCTCTGTGAATGTACACAGTACATGTGACCGGCTATGATTGGACACGGCCAGTCACATGTATCGGGGGGGGGTGGATTGGGATGCCAATCACACAGATCGGGGATGGGCTGTGTCCGAGGGACACACCTCATCCACGATTGCCGCGATGCTGGCCCCCGGGGGCCCACAGGAGTAGTGAAATACCAATCCCATCTTTGGGCATCATTTGACTATGGCCCGGTATTGAAGTGGTTAAAAAACAATAAAAGGATTGTGGCTGAAGCAAGCAATCATGACTAGGGATGAGCTTTGAGTTCGAGTCGAACTCATGTTCTTCTCGAACATTGCCTGTTCGCCTGTTCAGCAAACAGTGAACAATTTGGGCTGTTCGCAGCAAATTCAAAAAGCCGTAACACCCTATACAAGTCTATGGGAGAAATCTAAAATGCTCATTTTAAAGGGTAATATGCAGGTTACTGTCCTAAAAAGTGTTTGGGGACCCGGGTTCTGCCCCAGGGGACATGGATCAATGCAAAAATAAAAGTTTTAAAGGGGGGGGGCGTGACCGGAAGTCGACGGGAGCGGACGTGCTGTGCTGGAGCTCCGATACAGCCACTGCTCCATCCGCTGCCATCAGGTCGTTCTGAGCAGGGAGGGAGCCCTGGACTCTCCCCGCCGGGTGCTGGAACCCTCCCACACCATCCCGGGGTTTTTTTTGGCATTTTTGCCGGCCGCTCGAGCCCCGTCCAGGCTCGCGGCCTATCCCCGTCCACCGGACCACAGCGGCCATCTTGGGGCCTACCCCATCTCCAGACCTCCGCGCCATCCGTGGTCTCCTGCAGCGCGGCTGACGTCCCCCCCCAGGCCATTGGGGGGTGGAGACAGTTAACGGAGGTTGCCTGAATCGCCTCCGGAGGATCCGACCGCGCTGGGGCCTGCTGCGGAGCCCCTCTTGCACGAGGCCGGCCGCCATCTTTAGGCCTCGGGCCTACACAATCTACATACCCAGCGAGGATACCTGCAGCTACGGTTGAAGAGGCCTGCTCCTACCCTTGCTCCTCACCTGCCGGGAGTCCCTAGTAACTACCGAACTGTTTTTCCTCACTGTGATTGACCCCCTTCTGGACCGCTACGCAGCGCAGTGTTTCCTGCCATCTCAACAGGTATCTTTCTGCATCTGCCCCCCTTCATCTTCATCCCCCTCTGTGCCCCACATCCACTTGGGCTGACTGTATTGCTACCACCTTCCCTGGCTCTCCCTGTGTTTCCCCCTGCCCCCCCTTTCAACCCCTGTGCCTCCTTGCCCAGGCCGGTGGACTGCTGGACCATGTGAGCGCCCCTTTACCATGACTGCCATGTAATTCTGGGGCCTTGTCCCCACCCCCGCCTTCCTGAGGCTCCTTCTCAACGTTTTACAGCTTTATTTCCACCGGGAGCCATATCCTCACCTACTCAGCTCAGCCGTGCACCCCATGGGGAAGATAGGAGACCAAAGAAAGTCCTACGCTTCTGTTCTTCTCCCCCAAACTTCGTCCACCATGGACCGTTATTTACACAAATCCATCCCCTCCTCCCAAATGGAGGGAGACCCTGCAGCAGACCTTCAAATTCGCCGTGACCCAGATTTGAACTGCCCGGACACCCCTTCACCCACCCTGGACCAGGGGCCTTCTACTTTACTGACGGCAGATGTCCTGGACGCTAAGCTCCAATCCCTGCTCAAAGCTATTACTCACTCTATCACTCAGGAAATCGGGAAGCTTGCCAAAGAGCTGAGGGGTGAGATTGACCAATTAGGTGGCCGAACGGACACCTTGGAAACTAAGTTTGATGAACTGGTCCAATATATTCAAGTGTTAGAGGAAGATAACGCCGCTGTTAAACACTCTGTTTCTCAACTCCAAACGCAACAAGAAGACCTCGAGAATCGTGAACGCAGGCAGAATCTACGGATCAGAGGCATCCCTGAAGTAGTGGAGGACAGGGATCTCCGCTCCTACCTTCTGAGCTTGTTCAATGTGGTGGCCCCTCAGGTTCCGGATATTGATTGACGGTTAGACAGGGCCCATAGATCATTGGCGCCTAAACCCCCTGCTGGTGCAAACCCAAGAGACGTGGTGGTTCGGTTCCACTACTTTGACAGTAAAGAAGCACTTACACTCGCTACTCGCAATCAATCCAAGCTGGACTTTAAGGATGCCAAAATCCAAATATTTAATGATCTTTCGCCTATCACCTTGGCACGACGAAGGAACCTGCGGCCTTTGACGCTCCACCTCCAATCTCACAAAGTCTCATACAGATGGGGTTTTCCCTTCCGCCTCTCGGTGACCCGAGAAGGCACCCAATTTTCTATTCGTGATCTGCATGAAAGCGACGCCTTCCTGCGCAGTATTGGCCTCCCACCTCTTCCGGATGAGGAACCTGCTCCGCTTCCTTCTACACCTCGGCCGTCTGCACTGCCTGCCCGAATCTGGACACCAGTTAGACCAAAGCCTTCTAGATCCAACCTCACTCCCCAGCAAAGGCCTTCTTTCAGACCCCCGATTTGAGGGACACTGCTTCGGAACATGATCGAGTCTACCTACCCCCTTAGATGGGGCCTGGTTGGATCTCCCATGGTGCTGTCTTATGTTGTTGTACCATGGTGGATCCCCCATACCTATTTCCCGACACCCATGGGTTGCACTGTCCATTGATCACTGTTTATTGCTATTTTTCTTTACTGTTTGCAACTCTGTTATATTGTTCCTTGCCTGTTATATTGTTACACAGCTGCTTCTCTCGTTTTTTGACAACTAGCTGAATTAGTTTTACTAGCTATGGAAGGTAGGGGGGGGGGCCTATAGGCTCCCATATCCCCCATATTAGGTGGTCCTTGTGACCCCTGTTTTGGTCCCGGGCTTAGACCTGGGCTTCCTGGAGGTTGTTTTTCCCTCCAGGCTTCTCTTCGGATGCCTTGTTTATTTTTGGTTTTTCTTTTTCTTCTTTTTTGTCCTTTTTTGAGGTTGCTGTCCACACAGTCTCCTCGTAAGCTGTTTTTTTTGTTGTTGTTTTTGTTTTCTTTAATGTTTTTGACAGTTGTCTACAGATTTTTTTCAGTGATTCACCCATTCTGGTGACACCGTTCGCCTACACACTAACTTTGCTTGGGAAGTCCCTTTTAGTCAGGCCTTGGCCTCGTTTGTATTTTTTGGTGCCCAACGGCCACAATTCTCTAACCGTATGTAATGGTCAACATTACTGTCACACCACTATCTACCGTAATGTCAGGCTCTCTCCCTTTCTCTCCCTTTGTTTCTTTTTCTCCTCCTGCTTCTTCCTCTCCACCGCTTGGAACTCACTCTCTTTCTATGCTCTCTCACCTGTCTCCTTTGATATGGCGTTGACATTTTTTACCTGTAATGTGAAAGGTTTAAACTCTGTTCGGAAGAGATGGTTGGCTCTGAAAGAGTTTAAAACCTCTAAGGCAGACTGATCCAGGAGACACACTTCCGTCCTGGGGGTTCCCTTAAATTTGCCAGCAAAACATTTCCGACCTCCTTTTTGGCTTCAGATCTGTCTGGCAGGGCGGGCGTGGCGATCCTGATTGGCCGCTCCAGCCCGTTGCGAATTCAATCTTCTTACCTGGACCCCCAGGGCAGATTTATTATTCTGGATTGCATGTTTCAGTATAAACCTGTCACGATCCTAAATGTATATGCTCCCAATTCAGGTCAAGTTCGCTTTCTTAGTACTGTGTTTGATATGTTAGATAAGTATGCACACCCTTTTACAGTGATTGGTGGAGATTTTAATTTGGTTATGTCCCCTGGTAAAGACAAACATGTTCTGTTTCTCCCTAGACCCCCTCCAATGTAGACTCCATTTCCAAATCGTTTCGCAGACTTGTCAGGTCTCGACGCTTACTAGACATATGGAGAATTAAGCATCCTACTCAAAAACAATATACTTTCTACTCCCACCCTCACAAACTTTTTTCTAGACTGGACCATTTTTTCATTTCCACACCCCTCTTGACAGCTGCAGTGTCCTCGGAAATCAATCCTGTCCCCTGGTCGGATCACTCCTCTGTCGATTTAGAACTCTGCCTATCTTCAGCCTTCCCACGTACCTGTCACTGGCAGGTTAATGAGACTCTTTTACGTAAACCCTGAGGCTAAAGCCCAATTGACCACATGCCTTACTGATTATTTTGAGCTTAACGCTGGCACCGTCTCTGAGCCCTCTGTGGGAGGCACACAAACCTGTGTTCAGGGGGCATTGTATTGCAATAAGCTCCCGACTCAAAAAGGACACCGCGCACCAGAGAGCCTCGGCTCTTCTCAGGCTTCGTAAGGCCGAAGACCGTTTGTTCTCTTCCCCCACGGTGTCAGGGCCTAGGACTGTTGTCCACTTACGCAATCTCCTCAGATCTCTTAATTTGCAGAAAATAGACAAATCCCTCCTATGGTCCAAACAGAAATTTTACGAATACTCTAACAAACCTCACCGGATCCTGGTAAACAAACTTAAACCCAGACCTTTCCAAGCATATCCTGACTCTCTTAGACAAATGGACGGTTCCTCCACTTACTGCCCTCTTACAATGTCTAAAACGTTTGGCCACTTTTATCATAAGTTGTACAACTGTCTACTCACTGATGATCAATACGCTTTCACTCAGGAGAAGTTTGCCTCCTTCGTGGAATCACTGCCCATACCCCAGCTTTCTCCTGACCACCTCCCATCTTTAAACGCCGCTATCTCCCCTGAGGAATTAGCTACAGTAGTGGAAAATCTTCCCACTCAAAAAGCCCCTGGCCCTGATGGCCTACCTTACTCCTACTATAAGACCTTTCTCCCGCTTTTAAGTCCACACCTTCTTTCCTTATTCTCTTCCTTGCTGAAGGGCACCGTTCCTGACCCCCAGTTTCTACATGCCCACATATCTGTGATCCCGAAACCGGGCAAAGACCCCTCCCTCCCAGATAATTACAGGCCTATTGCGCTGCTAAACTCTGATTACAACATTTTTACTAAAATCTTGGCGAATAGGTTGTCCAGCTTAATACCACAACTCATACACAAGGACCAAGTCGGTTTCGTATTGGCTAGACATGCGGGAGACAACACCAGACGCACCATAGATTTGATCGATTTACTCAATAAAACGAATCGCCCAGCTTTAATTCTGAGCCTAGACGTTCAAAAAGCGTTCGACAGACTCAGTTGGCCATTCCTGTTTGCTACGCTCTCCCACTTTGGCATTACGGGTCCTTTTGTCGAGGCTCTGAGAGCACTGTACTCCAGACCCTCCTCGCAAGTTCAGTTGTCCTCCTATCTATCACCATCCTTCCCCCTCAGCAATGGCACTAGGCAGGGATGTCCACTGTCCCCCTTACTCTTTATTCTCTGTCTGGAGCCCCTGGCAGCAGCTATTCGTATCCACCCTGACATTCGAGGGGTACAGTTATGCCACACAGAGTATAAATTATCTTTATACGCGGACGATATTCTGCTAACTTTAACTAGACCCCACACCTCCCTCCCTTCTCTCCATACTCTCTTGCACCAATTCAGCTCACTCTCTCCATACAAAATCAACACTACCAAGACGGAAGCTCTACCTATCCTCATTCCCCCCGAAGACCTTGTCCTTTTGCAGCGCAACTACGCCTATCATTGGTGTACAGACTCTCTCAAGTATCTAGGGGTTAACCTCACCTCTTCCTACTCTGGTCTGTATCATGCTAACTTCCCACCACTCATTCGGGACATTGACCGACTCTTGCGGCAATGGGACTTGTATCCCATCTCCCTCTTGGGTCGCATCAATGTCTTGAAGATGTCTATCATGCCCCGACTTTTATACTTATTTGAAACCTTACCGATTCCCGTTCCCATGTCCCAACTTAAAGCGACTCAGAGGTCCTTCCTTAACTTTATATGGCGATATAAGGCCCATAGGATAGCTAGTTCCGTTCTGCTCACCCCCAGAGTTAGGGGTGGGCTGGGGGCTCCAGACCTCCTTAAATATTATTTTGCTATTCACTTGAAGGCGGTTATAGTATGGTCACATAGGATGTCGTCCAGTGTGTGGTCTGAGATTGAAATGAACATTACTACTCCGGTCCACCCCTGCTCGATGATTTGGGCAGAATTGGAAACTTCCATACGTCAACTTAGGAACATATCTTTACGCCCCATGCTCTTCACTCTATCTATATGTAAGAAATGTGCCCAGCGCTTCTCCTTGACCTCCCCGTGCTCACCTTTATTGAACGTATTGTTCAACCCTGATATCCCAGATAGTCTGTCTTACCCGCGCATGTTCCCTTGGACACATGCGGGCGTCTTCCAACTGCGGAACCTGGTTCACCCCCTTACACATTCACTTCTCTCATTTGCTGATATTCAACGCAAATTTCAGATCCCCAAGGGTTTATTTTACTCATATCTTCAATTCAGACATTACTTTAGTTCCAAGAACCCTACCCTTACCTTACGTAACCCCACCCCTTTTGAACTTCTTTGCTCCCAAGGCCCATACCAAACGAAACTCATCTCTGAGATTTACCAGTATTTACAGGCCTCTCCCTCTCTTTCAGGCCCAGGTCACCTTTACATGCGCAAATGGTCTAGGCTTCTTGGCCAGACCATTACCACCCCCCAATGGCTGAAAATTTGGGAGACTGCCTCTAAATCGTCTAGATGTGTAGAACAAAAAGAAACGATCTATAAAATGTTAATGTTCTGGTATAGGACTCTCCAGCTCCTACATAAATATGATCCTCGGACTTCCCCACTCTGTTGGAGATGTCGGAAGGCCATCGGATCCCTTTTCCAAATTTTTTGGGAATGTTCTATTATTCAACCCTTTTGGTCCTCTGTCCATGTATATCTGCAACAGCTTTCCGACACCACCCTTCCTCTCTCACCAATCCACTTTCTGTTAGGCTTACCCTTTCCTGACCTTCCTGCCAATGTCCAGAAACTGTTAGGCTATATTTTACTGGCAGCGAGACGAGCCATACCAGCTAGATGGTTGTCGCGATCTCCGCCGACGCTTCCACAGATTTTACAAACCCTGGAACAGATCCGTAGGATGGAGCACTTTACCGCTGTTATTCATGATACACTGCCTAGGTTCTTTCGGGTCTGGGACTTATGGGACCATTCCCAGCTTAACCTGGGACTCCCTACTGCCCCCCCTTAGGGATCATTTGATGTTCTTCCTTACCCTTCGGCCTGTACATCTCTCTCCCTGAGGATGCCTCAGTCTGGTATAGGCTCCTCACGGAAATGAGCATACCCCCGGTCCAATGGTTGGCTATGCTTCCCTTGCTGCCATATAGCTACCTGGCCTACCCACCCATCGGACCCCTTTATACCCTCCTCTTTCCCCCTGACTCTTCCCCTCCATCCTCTCCCCCTTTATTGCATACGTTGATGTTTTAAACATGTTTGTGATTTGACATTGCCTGACCATCACTTTTTTTTTCCTCTTGTTGTATGTCTATTTTATTATATTTGCTTTTTGGCCTTTGGTCTGCAATATTGTTGACACTGACAATTATCTTTTGTTATACTTCCCTTTGTATACTCTCTCTGGAAAATTTTTCAATAAAAATACAATTGAAAAAAAAAGTTTTAAAAACGGCCATTTTTTCAGGAGCAGTGATTTTAATAATGATTAAAGTGAAACAATAAAAGTGTAATATTCCTTTAAATTTTTGTAGCTGGGGGGTATCTATAGTATGCCTGTGAAGGGGCGCATGTTTCTGGTGCTTAGAACTGTCCCTGCACAAAGTGTCATTTGTGCAGGAAAAAAAGTCTTTTAAAATCACTTGCGGCTATATTGTCAGCTCCCCGTAATACAGAGAACACTCAATGAGTGTTCTCTGTATTAGCCGACAATTCATTCATTCATTGATAAAAAAAAAAAAAAAGCGTGGGGGTTCCCCTAAATTCAATTACCAGGCCCTTCAGGTCTGACATGGATATTAAGGGGAACCCCGTGTCAAATTTAAAAAAAAATTGACGTGGGGGTCCCCCTAAATATCCATACCAGACCCTTCAGGTCTGATATGGATATTAAGGGGAACCCCGCATCAAATTAAAAAAAAAATTGACATGGGGTCCCCCTAAAAATCCATACCAGACCCTTTATCCGAGCACGCAACCTGGCAGGCCGCAGGAAAAGAGGGGGGACGAGAGAGCGCCCCCCCCCCTCCCTCCCGAACCGTACCAAGCCACATACCCTCAACATTGGGAGGATGCTTTGGGGGTCTGTGACCCCTCAAAGCACCGTGTCCCCATGTTGATGAGGACAAGGGCCTCATCCTCACAACCCTGGCAGGTGGTTGTGAGGGTCTGCGGGCGGGGGGCTTATCAGAATCTGGAAGCCCCCTTTAATAAGGGGACCCCCAGATCCCGGCCCCCACCTGTTTGAAATGGTAAGGGGGTACAAAAGTGCCCCTACCATTTCACAAAGAAAGTGTAAAAATGTTTAAATAAGACAAACACACTTTTGAAAAATTCCTTTATTAAAAATAAAAAAAATTAAAAAAAGATTCCAGCGGTGCTAATCCACTCTTGCTATCCAGCAACGAATCTCCGGGGTCCAGCGATGGATGATCATATCCAGCGACGGGGGATCTCTCAGTCCAGCGCTGTCCATACATCCGTCTTCTGTCTCCAGTGCGGAGACACTGCGGGGATCCCAGCGCTGACGTTTCTTATATTAGGAGGGCGGGGCCACCCGTCACCTGACCCCGCCCCCTCTGACACTGGTGAAGGGAGCCAGTGGTTCCCCAGTGACGTATGGGTGACCCCGCCCCCTCTGATGTAACGGAAACCTGCGTTACATCAGAGGGGCGGGGTCACCCACACGTCACTGGGGAACCCCTGGCTTCCCTCTACAGCGTCAGAGGGGCGGGGTCAGGTGACGGGTGGCCCCGCCCTCCTAATATAAGAAACGTCAGCGCTGGGATCTCCACAGTGTCTCCGCATTGGAGACAGAAGACGGATGTATGGACAGCGCTGGACTGAGAGATCCCCCGTCGCTGGATATGATCATCCATCGCTGGACCCCGGAGATTCGTCGCTGGATAGCAAGAGTGAATTAGCACCGCTGGAATCTTTTTTTTATTTTTAATAAAGGAATTTTTCAAAAGTGTGTTTGTCTTATTTAACCATTTTTACACTTTCTTTGTGAAATGGTAGGGGTACTTTTGTACCCCCTTACCATTTCAAACAGGGGGGGGCCGGGATCTGGGGGTCCCCTTGTTAAAGGGGGCTTCCAGATTCTGATAAGCCCCCTGCCCGCAGACCCTCACAACCACCGGCCAGGGTAGTGAGGATGAGGCCCTTCTCCTCATCAACATGGGGACAAGGTGCTTTAAGGGGTCACAGACCCCCAAAGCATCCTCCCAATGTTGAGGGTATGTGGCCTGGTACAGTTCAGGAGGGAGGGGGGCCGCTCTCTCGTCCCCCCCTCTTTTCCTGCGGCCTGCCAGGTTGCGTGCTCGGATAAAGGGTCTGGTATGGATTTTTAGGGGGACCCCCACGTCAATTTTTTTTAAATTTGATGCGGGGTTCCCCTTAATATCCATATCAGACCTGAAGGGTCTGGTATGGATATTTAGGGGGATCCCCACGTCAATTTTTTTTTTAATTTGACACGGGGTTCCGGGGTAATTGAATTTAGGGGAACCCCCACGTTTTTTTTTTATTTTTTATCAATGAATGAATGAATTGTCGGCTAATACAGAGAACACTCATTGAATGTTCTCTGTATTACGAGGAGCCGACAATTTAGCCGCAAGTGATTTTAAAAGACTTTTTTTCCTGCACAAATGACACTTTGTGCAGGGACAGTTCTAAGCACCAGAAACATGCACCCCTTCACAGGCATACTATAGATACCCCCCAGCTACGAAATTTAAAGGAATATTACACTTTTATTGTTTCACTTTAATCATTATTAAAATCACTGCTCCTGAAAAAACGGCCGTTTTTAAAACTTTTGTTGCATTGATCCATGTCCCCTGGGGCAGGACCCAGGTCCCCAAACACTTTTTAGGACAGTAACTTGCATATTACCCTTTAAAATAAGCACTTTAGATTGTGAACGTTCGAGTCCCATAGACTTTAATAGGGTTCTAAAGTTCACACGAAGTTTAGGTCTGTTCGCAGGTTCTGGTGCGAACCGAACAGGGGGGTGTTCGGCTCATCCCTAATCATGACAATACCTGGGTAAAAAAAACAGACAGCTATTCTGGGGGGAGACTTCAATGCCCCATTAAATACGTCTCTGGACTCCTCTACAGACACTTCCACACATCCATACCGTGTACTACGACAAAACAAACTCCAATTACAAAATCTGACCCTTCGTGACACGTGGCGCACCATGTTCCCAACTGATAAAGACTACATTTTATTCTCTCCCCCACACCAAAAATATTCTAGAATAGACTATATATTTCTTACCCACACCGACCTATCATTTCTTTCGCAGGCTACAATAGAACCAATGTTTTTGTCAGACCACCTACCCATCACGATGACCCTTACGTTTCCGGAATCTAAAAAAGTTACCAAAACGTGGAAACTACATCCATCCCTACTGAAAGACCCAGAAACGCAACGTCAAATAAACTCCCAAATCCACTTATACCTCCAAGAAAAATCCACCCCAAATATCACACCTATTACACTTTATGAAGCACATAAATGTGATATAAGGGGGAAACTCATTTCCTTAGCAATGATCGCTAAAGTGAGACATCAGGAACAGATCAATTCACTTATCCAAACAATCAACCATCTTGAAGCCACCCACAAACACTCAACTTCACAAAAATACACTCCAGGACCTCTTACATGTCCATTCCTCTCTGATGGATGAATTAGGGAAACACACTAGAAGGCGCTACATTCTCAAACAAAAAGTGTTCTACGAACACGACAACAAAAGTGGGAGATTGCTAGCCTGCACAATACAGGCATCTAAAGTCTCATTCATCATATACGAGATCACCAAGGTACAATTCTCTCTAAAAATTAAGATATTGACAACCATTTTGAAAATTTTTATGCCAAGCTCTACAACTCACCACAAAACAACATAGAATCATCTGCGATAGCCGATCGACTGTCCCAAATAAGAGACTTCCTAGCACAATACTGCCTCAAACCCATCACCTTGCAACAAGCTGAAGCCTTAGAACACCCTCTGTCTACATAGTTACATAGTTAGTCAGGTTGAAAAAAGACACAAGTCCATCCAGTTCAACCAAAAATTACACCTAGCAATAAACCAAATGAAGGTGGGGAAAAGTCCAGGCTCTGACGGTCTTCCGTTAATTTACTACAAAAGCTTCTCGGACACACTTTCACCCAAAATACTGGAAACATTTAACTCCCTATCGACTTCACTTACTCCCCTAGGCAACATGTTAGAAGCCCATGTAGCAGTTATTCCTAAGGAAGGCAAAGCACAAGCATTTAACTATAGACCCATCTCACTACTTAATGTAGACATCAAACTCTATGCAAAGATGATTGCAAATAGACTATTACCTTTTATTCCTGGCCTGATCTCATCTGACCAAGTGGGCTTTATCCCAGACAGGGAGGCCAGGGACAACACCATACGCACCCTGAACTTACATCACTGGCTCACCTCATCAGAAACCAAGGGATTCCTTCTATCACTTAATGCTGAGAAGGCGTTTGACAGGGTGGCCTGGGACTACATGCAGGAAGTATTAAAAGGCATAGGCCTATTACCTCGCATGTTTGCACATATCAAAGCATTATATACCAACCCAAGGGTTAAAGCAAATGGCCTCCTGTCAAATGCCTTCTCTATCAGCAATGGCACTCGCCAGGGTTTCCCACTATCCCCCTTGATCTTTGTCCTGATGTTAGAACCCCTTTTAAATAGACTATGGGCCAATACAGACATACAGGAAATCTCCATTCATGGTAACGAATTCAAATTAACCGTATTTGTGGATGACATTCTACTATCACTGCAATCACCTCAACTCTCTTTACCTAACCTTCTGAGAGATATTAAACACTTTGGGGTCCTATTGAACCTTAAGATTAATTATTCCAAATCCGATACACTAAACGTTTCCCTTTCCCCACACGAAGTGCTCCACTGCCAAGATTCTTTCCTGTTTCAATGGAAAAAGAGAGGCTAGTATCTACCTTGGTATCCAAATCACCAGACGAATAATGGACCTATATAACCAGAATTTCCTACATACCTTATCAAAAATTCAGTTAGATCTAAAAGAGTGGGCCACATTCAATGTATCGTGGTTTGGGCATAAAAATGATTGTACTTCCTCACCTTCTCTATCTTATGCAGACAATCCCAATTCACTTGCCCCCTCCTTTTTCTTGTTATATAAAAAAGCCTGTACGACTTTCCTTTGGAAAAACAATTCCCCAGGCATCAAATACACAGGACTGACATGCCCCAAGACCAAAGGTGGAATCAGCCTTCCAGACCTCCACAAATACTATTTAGCATGCCATTTAACCAGACTGGTAGACTGGAAAATCCACCAATCGGGTAAAGCTTGGGTCACACTAGAAGGCTCCTTCATACGCAACCCAATACACATTCTCCCCTGGCTATCACCAAGATATTGGCCCAAAGCCATCAAGACACACCCACTCATATACCCCTCGCTGTTATCTTTCAGCAAAGCAATATCTTCCTGCCACATATCCTCACAACCAGGCCCATTGACCTCTCTAAGGGGAAACCCGGACTTCCCCTCCAGGAGAGTCAACTACATTTCTACTACAAGAATGGGCACATGATGATATTTATGCATATCATTTTTTCCACAAGGGTTGTTTACGACTAAGGATGAGCCAAACACCCCCCTGTTTGGTTCGCACCAGAACCTGCGAACAGACCTAAACTTTGTGTGAACTTTAGAACCCTATTAAAGTCTATGGGACTTGAATGTTCAAAATCGAATGCTAATTTTAAAGGCTAATATGCAAGTTACTGTCCTAAAAAGTGTTTGGGGACCTGGGTCCTGCCCCCGGGGACATGGATCAATGCAAAAAAAAGTTTAAAAATGCCCGTTTTTTCAGGAGCAGTGATTTTAATAATGATTAAAGTGAAACAATAAAAGTATAATATTCCTTTAAATTTCGTACCTGGGAGGTGTCTATAGTATGTCTGTGAAGGGGCGCATGTTTCCTGTGCTTAGAACTGTCCCTGCACAAAGTGTAATTTCGCAAGGAAAAAAATTCTTTTAAAATCACTTTGAATTGTAGGCTCCCATAATACAGAGAACACTCAATGAGTGCTCTCTGTATTACGGAGCCGACAATTCATTCATTGATAAAAAAAAAAAAAGCATGGGGTTCCCCTAAATTCAATTACCAGGCCCTTCAGGTCTGGTATGGATATTAAGGGGAACCCCGCATCAAATTTAAAAAAAATTGACGTGGGGGTCCCCCTAAATATCCTTAAAACTTTTTTTGCATTGATCCATGTTCCCTGGGGCAGGACCCAGGTCCCCAAAGACTTTTTAGGACAGTAACTTGCATATTAGCCTTTAAAATTAGCACTTTAGATTTCTCCCATAGACTTATACAGGGTGTTCCGGCTTTTCGAATTTGCCACGAACAGCCCAAATTGTTCACTGTTTGCTGAACAGGCGAACAGGCAATGTTTGAGTCGAACATGAGTTTGACTCGAACTCGAAGCTCATCCCTATTTATGACCCCTGGAAGACTTGATATCTATATTACGCATGAAGGAATTCCCCTTCTGGTCCTACAGACAGTTGAGACACTTTCTCAGCTCAAAACACACCTGACAAATGGTCAAGACAACTTACAACATTTGAAATACTCTTTTCCTGCAATACTCCACAAAGACATTTAATATCCCTCATTTACTCCTTGCTCCAAGATGACCCCCACCTTTCACAGACAGAAGTCTCGAGGCTTTCTTGGGGTAGGGACCTGCAAATAACATTTACTGCTGATGAATGGGAAACTGTATGCACATATGCCCACAAGGGATCAACGAACGTAGCAATTCAGGAAAATGGCTACAAAATAGTCACAAAATGGTACAGAACCCCTACCCGCCTGCACAAATTTTCGCCCTAAATCCCAAACATCTGCTGGAGATGTAAACGAGAAGTAGGCTCGATGATCCACATTTGGTGGGAGTGCACTGCGCTCCAACCATTTTGCAGAGAAATACACTCCATAATCACACAGGTCACCCCCTACACCCTGGACTACAATCCGGCCCAATATCTACTCCATCATACAACCCTGCCTAAGCAATTCTATCACAAATCGCTACCCATGCACATGGTTAATGCAGCCAGATTCCTGTTCATAGGCGCTCAACGAACATCCCAACCATCAGGGAATGGTTAACCAGGATTGCAAAGATTGAGGAGATGGAGGAAATTATTCACACCGCATAAGATTGCATACAGAAATTTACTATTACCTGGGCTTGCTGGACGCAATTCAAAAATGCAGAACTCTATAAGTCCTATTTCCCTCTGTGATATGATATTATCTTATCTATTTAGAACTGATTCCTGCATTTCCTGACTGGAACTAAGAATCTAAGATGAGGAGTGGCCCCACTACCCTTCCCTAACTTTGTTCTATTCTTTCCCCCCCCCAACTACTCCCTCTCCCTCCCGTCTCATAATCCCTCCCCTCTCATCAAGTCTTACCCTCCATTTATTCATTTACCCTTAACACTATCTTTAGGCCATCATATTGAAACAACCGGCAATATATGTTTAATTTCCCCACCAGTGACACAAGAACCTTATCTCATCCGACAAACAAGGTTAATGCTCTTTTTAATACCATGGACGGATGTGTTGTTAGTGATCCCCATGGTCAACAACCAATCATAACAGTACCTCTTTCAATTGTGGTGTCTCACCTTTAGATGTACAAATATTGGTTTCATTTGCAGTGTCTATTTGCTCACTTGATTTATTATGATCCTAGAAAAAAAAATTGCAAGTGCTAAATAATTTGTGGTCCCGGAATGCAATATTTAAAGTGTAAGTTAACTTCCATGCATGACGTTTACTCATAGGTAAGTCTATGATACTGCATACCTATAGGTAATGCAAATATCTCCTCAATGTGCACCGTTTAGGAGATATTTACTGTACATGAAGCCAGTGACATCAATGGCACATGTGCTCTGAAGGAACAGCCACCCTTGCCATTTCTTCCGGGCCCTATGATGTGACCGATGGCTCCTGCACACATGCTGAGTGACTGATGGCGAGTGACGTCATTGCCGTTCCAGCCAGTCACAGAGCCGGAGTCCACAAACCCAGAAGCAAGACGGGTGAAGATGGCAGCAGCCTCCAGATCCGACATCTTGGAGAAGAGCGTTGGTTTTAAGGTAAGTTTAACATAATGTACTAGTATGCGATGCATCCTTAACAACCATGAAACAACCTGCTTATTAAGGAGCCGGAAAGTGCTGCATCCTTAACAACCAATGTGCCAGCAACTGTCAGTGAGGTTGCCTGCTGACAGCTGAAAGTAAAAGTGACTATTGCCACTTGTGTATCACAGGAAAAAATGAGTCAAAAAATGGGCCCTCCTACTAAGCTAGATATAAATGGGCCTGAAAGTGAAATCTGAGGCGCCGTTCACATCTGTATTGCCAAATGCATAGCAAACGGCACAGAAAATGCACGCTTTGTTATGTGTTTCATAAACACACTGCAAAGGCACCAAAATGCACAGTAAAACATGCACCATGCTCCACTCCATTCAAGTGATGGGCTGCCCTATGCACTGAGGCATGATACCAAACATATAGAAACATATATTAAGGTTATATATAAACTTTAATTTGTTGAATAATTTGCATAGTTCAAAATTTCGGAGCCTAAAAGTAAAAAAAAGGTTAGGGTCTTGAAATCCACAATCCCTGTACAATTTTCTTTAGAGTTACTATGGAATTTAAGGACCCACCTGAACAATCTATCAATTTGTATCAAATCAGACAGGCCATAGCTGATGGTAGATCTAAAAGAGATTGTACAATTAGATTATAATGTGTATGGTCACCTTAAGGGAAGAAGTAGGTGGTGGTATTGTAATGAGAGAGGTGTGGTCCAGACTAGTAATAAACACCCTATCACACCCTTTTCTATAATGCAAAAGCACAGGGAATGATGGGTGCTGACCTACAGGAAGTGATGAAACCAGAAAGAATGTTTTCAAACAGAAGACAGAAACGTGGAAGTTCAAACATTTTTTTGGAAAAGGTAAGTGAGAGATAAGAACATTGGGATTGCTGGGCCAGAAATTATATTAAAATGTTATTATGAAAAGTGAAATTCTGCCCAGAAGGTGAACTTAGCCTTAGAAACAGATATATATGAAAACTTCTCTTTAAAGGAGTTGTAAACCCTCATTATTTTTCACGTTAGCGCATTCTATGCATTAAGGTGAAAAACAATATTTGGGGTTTGGGTAAAAATTTGAAACACCGTTAAAGTCTATGGGACACTAACATGAAAAATCAAAAGTTCTAATTTTAAAGGCTTATATGCAAGTTATTGTCATAAAAAGTGTTTGGGGACCTGAGTCCTATCCTAGGGGACATGTATCAATGCAACATTGTTTTTAAAAACAGCTGGTTTTCGGGAGCAGTGATTTTTTTTTAATGCTTAAAGTGAATAATAAAAAAAAAAATGAAATATTCTTTTAAATATTGTGCCTGGGGGGTGTCTATAGTATGCCTGTAAAGTGCTGCATTTTCCCATGTTTAGAACAGTATCGCAGCAAAATGACATTTCTAAAGGAAAAATTGTCATTGAAAAATGCTTGTGGCTGTAATGATTTGTCGGGTCTCGCCAATACAGGTAAAGAAGGCCCTTTGGGTCTGGTATGAATATTAAGGGGAACCAAAATGTAGAAAATGTATTGCGTGGGGGTCCCCCTAAAATCCATACCAGGCTATTCGGGTTTGATATGGAAATTACGGGGAACTCTGTGCCAATTTGTTTTTAAAAATGACATGGGGTCCCCCAAAATCCATACCAGACCCTTCAGGTCTGGTATGGATTTTAAGGGGAAGCCTGTGCCAAAATAAAAAAAAGGTGTGAGTCCCCCCAAAATTCATTCCAGAACCTTATCTGAGCATGTAAACTAGCAGGTCGCAGAAAAAGAGGGGGAATGAGAGAGCACCCCCCTCCTGAACCATATCAGCACTCCAAAGCACCATCCCCATGTTGAGGGCATGTGGCCTGGTACAGTTCAGGAGGGGGGTGCTCTCTCATCCCACCTCTTTTTCTGCGGCCTGCCAGGTTGCCTGCTCGGGTAAGGGTCTGGTATGGATTTTGAGGGACCCCTACACCATTTTTTAAAAACAATTTGGCACAGGGTTCCCCTTAATTTCCATATCAGACCTGAAGGACCTGGTATGGAATTTAAGGGGACCCCACACACTTTTTACCAAAGACCCAAAGGGCCTGTTTTATCTATATTGCCGAGACCTGACAATTCATTACAGCAACAAGCAGTTTTAAATGGTAATTTTTCCTTTAGAAATGCCATTTTTCTGTGGTACTGTTCTAAACACCAGAAAAAGGCGCTACTTTACAGTCATACTATAGACACCCCCAGGCATGATATTTAAAGGAATATTTCATTTTTATTGTTTCACTTTATTCATTAAAAAAATCACTGCTCCTGAAAAAAACTGCCATTTTTTAATTTTTGCATTGATATATGTCCCCTGGGGCATGACTCTGGTCCCCAAACACTTTTTATGACAATAACTTGCATATAAACCTTTAAAATAAGCACTTTTAACTATTCATGTTCGTGTCCCATAGACTTTAACGGTGTTCATATGTTCTGCCAAATTTTTTGCATGTTCGGTATGCTCTGGTGCGAATCGAACAGCGGGGTGTTCGGCCCATCCCTATTTACAACCCCTTTAAGGCACCTTTGCATAGTTTGGTTCTAACTCAATGAGACATTTGTGAGAGACCTCAACTTGGAGCATATGGATAAATTAAGGACAGGTATGCATGGAGGCTGCAGGAACATACCAATATTCCAGCTCTACATGACTTCTGGTTTGTCCCTGCACCTTTAAGGTGGAATGGGCTGCTTCCAGGTACTCCTGCTGTTAATTTATCCACTGATACATATGCTCCAACATACAGTAGGTGTTATGTTTAAATTGGGCTATTTGCCATTTTGTTAAAGCCCAACTCAGATAATCTTAAATATTATCGCTTCCAGTTGGACTGCATCCACACTGCAAGGGGTACTTGCTTCTTTATGTCTGGAGCAGATTTACTTAACCGATAGGGCATTTTCTTGAGGTTTTGGAAGGGTTTCAAGTGCAAAGAGACTGGATCTTTAGTTAACTTTCCTGTTTTGCAACACAAATTGTAATTGCAAATGAGTGCAACAAAGTTTTTTTTAACCTAAACTTTTTAAACAATTGAATTAGTTTAATTAGGCTTTTTTGTGCTGACTATCTGAATAGGGTGAATGGGAATTTTTTTGTTTGTAATATGGTATTTCTTAAAGCTGGTAAATACAATAAACATGGGACTATTTTATATCTTGCTATAAAAGACATGTGTGTGTTTTTTATTTATTTTTTTCAATTACCATATAATGTTCATAGTTTTGTAAATAGCATGCAGAACACTGTTACTGTCATAGTAAATGCTTTGTATACCCTGTGGAATTGGCAGCTTATAATGATTAATAATACTGGAATGTCCTTCATTTTTTATTATACATAATGTCATAAGACTGAAGGTCAGTGCCAATGAATCTTAAAATATACAAGCAACAATCATTCAGGGAAGACCTCAGATCATCATTGCCCATAGGAGAGGATGATTTATACTGAGCTTTTCTGCAAGCACATCGCAAAAAGAGGTTTACATTTTTTTTCTCTCGCTTCTAAGATTATGATCAGAAATTGTAGATTATAGGAAGAAAAGTAATGATTTCTTTTCCCATAACAGTTTATATATTAGAGACTGACAGCATTATTTTGCAAGAATCACTGATTTACAGTAAGAAAAGAGGATGTTTTATTGCCCTGAATTATGAATATGAATGCTTAGTGTTGGAAATTCATTTTAAATTCTGCAAAAAAATAAAAAAATCATGTAGCATCTGCAATTAGAGAGCAACTCTAGGTACAATATATAAATAAAAACACATTTTCACTAATGCATTGCTACTAAAATTGTGTAGCTCAAGTCTATTACAGATAGTCCAAATATGAATTTTTTTTGGTTTGGCTAATTCCCTTCCGTTTTGTGCTTCACTGTGAAGCGCAAACACCCAGAACTTATAGTTGCATATTAATACTGATGGATTAAATTCTCATGTTACAGAGAGTGGGGCCTCTCGTATGTTCAGTGCTTATAGGTATGACCTTTACAGATATATTATCATTACCTTTACTATTAAATTTTGACAGGTTGATCTCTAGATTGACTTTATATATTTTTTTGCTGATTACAATTACTACTATTATCGCAATTAGCTACCATTATATTATGTTGATATTTACAGATCTACATCTTGTGCTCTTGTGCAATTGTGATGTATGCATTATACGGCCCAATCATCTGTGCTGATATATGTCCTGCACTGACTGGGTGCTCTTGCAGAATTAGATTCCCCTCTTGTTTTTACGACAGCAATGCAACATAGTGGCCTACTTTCCATCTTTTTGGCCCCACACTAAGCTGGTTCCATCTGGTTATATATGCCTTCTGATCACCACATGTGCTCATCGTTGGCCAACCACTATTGTAAGTACATTCGGTGCATCTTTTTGAATTCCCACGTGTTGTATTAATGTAAATATATATTTGGGTCACATATGTGACTTTAACAGCAAGGTATAATTATGAGTACTTTATTGACTTTTTGTATTAATATGTGATTTGTCTATATTATAGAAAAACAACATATTTTTGTATGTAACACAGGCCTTTGAAGAAGGACAATTCCATCTGAAACATATGCGGCGTCATATATGGCATTTTTCTATGCTAGCCCACCATATGTACCCAGGGCAGCTAAGTCTCATGCTTTTCATGTATTTTAATCTTGTTCAACATTTAATATTTTGATATTTACATGTCTTTGTATATACCTTTTTTTCAATTTTGTCTAAACATTGACTTTTTCTATCACATTTGGTCTGTCAATTAAAGTACCGAGGGGTCATACCATGCCTTGTGCACTAGGTTTTCTTTTCTAAATATGAAAACATTGTTTTTATACTAAAATATTTGAATTATCTTGTGATCTGTAGGCTTGAAGCGGCAGCATCTGTCCTGTGGGTGGGATAGTGAGGTGCTTTGATAGGCTTTCAAGAGGAGAGGAGCTTGGGGTTGGTGTCAACATTGCACATAAAAAGCACCTATTCGCTAGCGCATTTCTACTAAAATTATGCAGAAATTCTCCTGATAGTCTAATTATCTAAACATTATCTTTTTCCTAAATTGTCAAACAATCTGTAAGCTGATAGAAGTCTTTCAGTTGCAATATCTGTTCTGCAAGCTAATACATGGGATAGTAAAATACTTTCATAAACTTGCAAGAGGGAGGGAGATCAGGGTTGGTGTCAACATTGTAATAATATTTATTAGTAGAGTAAAGAGCACAGAGTATGTGGGGCAGTGACGTTGAATTATATTGAACCCAGTAAAGTATTATTTGATGAGTAAACTTCCTAAAATGACATGATTTGCATCCTTAATCTGCTGATTACGCTTGTGGCTGGTGGTAGGCAGATGGAGCAGGAAGCTGACAGAACCTGTGCACCATTAACGGCTAAGCTAGGAGCATGAATCCCTTGGTGGGGAAACGGATGAGGCATATCACATTCCACCTGTATGCAGAGACTGGTGCAATATCATAAGTGATCAGCAATTGGCTGCAAGTGGATGAGTCTCTGCGCTTTTTAGCATGAAATGTTGGTGCTATAAAGATTCCCATAAAGACTGCAGTGCCACCAGGGCTGCATTAATTATATAGCCTGCACAGTGACTGTCATAAGCTATACTCCTATAAGGCTACAAGGCTATAAGTGAACGAAGTATTGCCTGCAGATCAGATGGTACATGATCATATATGTTGCATACTGCATACCAAATTATTTAAGGTGAATAAGCAGGACTCTGTCTAACCTTTAGCACACTTAAAGCGGTGGTCGGGCAACACAAAAAAAATAAATAAATTAACAACTCACTAACTTAAGAACAGTATGGAGCCAAGAAGTGAAGTCTATGCGAAGTAACTGTGCTTGAATAGTCTGTGAATTGTGAACTGAGCTTGAATAGTCAGTGAACTGTTAGTTTACGAGTGGACAAGGTGGTGGGAAATATGTGAAATCCCCCTTTACCTCTTTTATCCTCTGTATACAATTTAAAGGCGATGAACTGAATGGAGGGTCTGCAAGGGAGCAGTCAATGGTGGAATCATAATTTAAAATTTAATTATGCAAAACATAAAAATAAGAAGATTACCAAGCTGCTCTATCTGCCATAACTGCTATAACTGCAATATTTTAGACCATCTTTGTAATCATAGACGCTGCATCAGAGGGGTAAAAATCCAGAGAGTAAATAAATAAATAAATAAATAAAGAGGATACGTTGACCCTCTTAAGACCGTGCCTGTGAATACTTATGCATTTGTTACACTCATGTTTGTAAATCTGGTGACCACAGAGACTCGTTGTTTTCATATTGCACAATATCATAGAGTACTGCAGATTGCGTCCCTCATTTTGAAAACACCCCCCCCCCCTCTAAAGCAGTGATTTTGAAAGCTAAATAAAAAAATAAAAAATAAAGTGAAGGGAGGTCGAGGGTACCAAGTGGAATAAACTATTGAGCAGGACATAAAAATTGAGGGGTAGACCAGTGAGGGAGGTCGGCAGTAAATCTGCCTAAGGTCAGGGCAAGCCCAGGTACCATCAAAAATACATGATCCAAGAGGGTGCTAAAGAAAGCCCGGGGAAACAAACTGGGTCCAAGAGTAAAACATCAGAGGGTCCACAAAAGTATGGATCAAGAAAACATTCAGAGGAGACAGAAAACTCTGCCGGGAGAAGTGAGGTGCTAGAGGAAGAAGCCCCAATGGAACCCAGATAAAAAAAAAAACTGTTACCAACAAAGGGTGAAATAGCAGAAATGTTTGCTAGATTGGAAACATCAATAAAAGGAGAAATAGCAAAGCTGCATGAAGAAATGAACCACCTATTAAAAAGAGTGGCAGATGCAGAAGAAAGACTGAACACATAGGGGGACAAGATAAAAGACTTAATGCACAGATGGCTGAGATGCAGATGGACCAGAGGAATATATTATACAAAATCGAGGACAGAGAAAATAGGAACAGAAGGAAAAATCTTCGGATTAGAGGCTTACCGGAAATAAGAAGGGAAAAGGAAGATATCCAAGAAAAAATTGATAAAATATTCGGTCACATGCTGAGTCCATCTAGCGTAAGCAGTAAAATTAAGCTTGAAAGAACATATAGGATCAGAAAGCCAGTAGAAGGGACAGGAGAAGCCCCAAGAGATGTCATTGTAAGATTTCAGAATTTTCAGGACAAGGAACAGATAAGGGACTACCTCAAAACCAATCCACCGGCTAAATATGAGGTGACTACCCTACAAGTATTTCCAGATCTGGCTGCTGAGACCTTGGCCAGGAGAAGAACCCTCAGACCTTTACTTGAAAACTTTTTGTTGCATAATATTCAATACTCATGGGGTTTTCCTGCATGTCTAATTGGTCGCACAGAGGGTCAATCCGCAATTCTGAGATTTCCCAAAGATACGGCTACATTTTGCAATCGTTTAAATGTTCCAGTGGTATAAATTCCGGGCTGGTGGGAAAGACTAGAGAACACAGAAAATATAGATGAACAGCAGATGTGGCAACCAGTTGCAAAACTCAGACAACAAGATTTGAGGAAAAAATAGGACTCAAGGAAAATAAAAGTAGAAACCAAATATCAAAATGAAAATGATAAACTGTTTAGGGATGGGGGGCGGGGGAGTAGAATGGGCGCAGGAGTCCCTAGGAGTAATATGTGGAGGTTAAACGAAGATCTATTGGGAGGGCGTGTCTGGACGCGATAGGAAAAGGATGTCCCACTGTAGAGCTCCGCTGGCCCGGCTGGAATCCACCACAATCCAGAGCCAGCGCTTCCACAGCCTGCCTCTAAAGCATCTGTCCGTGCTCCCAGACACCCACTGAGCAGATTGGGACCTATATTTCTCACTCCAGATGGCTGCTCGTTTGGATACGAGGCCTACAATCAGCCCCACCCACAGACGCTTAGCTGCCATCTTGCGGCCTGCGAGGCCTTGGGAGGACTCCACTCTTGGGTGCCATGGTGCGTAGGGTGAACGGCCCCCTCATCCACTAGTCTTCTTGCTCGCCTGGGCTCTGGTCACCGAGAGACTCCGGAGGAAACAACAAAAGCAAAAACCACCAGGGGGACACCCGGACAAACACCCGCGATCCGCCCGCAATAACAGTGAGGCGCCTATGGATCTTACCTCTCCAAGGTACGAAATAGACAAAGAGTCACCCTACGCTTCCCCCTGTGCGGATATTACATGACAGGGACAGGGCTGTTTTTCCCCTAGAGGAGGAGCTATGGCCCTTTCCACTCGGCGGCCTACATGGCGGTCATCTTACTACATCCAGAGCCCAATCCTACTCTTGTTTACAACCCCACAGAAGTTGACCGGCTGCCTAAATAGACCCCCCTCTTGCTGCACTGCCAAGGCCTTTATACAAACCACAGGGATTTCTTCCAACTCTCCGCAGACCCCCCCCAGGTTTTCCACATAGCAGATGCCATTACAGGGGACGCGTGCGGGGCGCCTTGTGATGGAGGCCATGTAGCCCCCCCGCTTTATCCCTGCCACCTTCCACTGCTTCTGCACAATGAACAAACATTACAATAACCACGGGAGACTCCGCAATTGACCACCTACTTGTCCAAGCACCTCATGGTGAAGTACGGGCCGAAACCCTATTCAATCCCACACTCCAGAGCTGTGGCCTACACAGACACTGGACCGTTTCCTGAGCAGGCCTGAATCCCCAGCCCCGAGTTTGTCCGGTACTGCGGCGGCACTCGTGCACACTCAAGGAGAGGTAAGAGACACACCTCAGACCTCTACAATCACCCCATCAGCAGGAATGTCAGCCCCATGTAACAGTAGATATACTGGACAATAAGCTACAAGCTCTCTTGCAAGATTTGACCAGCAATGTCTCTAAGGAGATGGGGAAGCTTGCACATGAACTGAGGGGAAAGATCGCTCAAATAGGTGAACACACTGATGTATTAGAAACTAAATTTCATGACTTGATACAGTACGTTCATGTTTTAGAAGAAGACAATGCTTGTTTAAAACAATCTATCTCCCAGCTTCAGTCCCAACAAGAAGATTTGGAGAACAGGGAACGTCTTCAAAATCTGCATATTAGAGGTGTCCCTGAGGCCATAGGTGACAGAGAGATCTGACCATACCTACTGTCTCTTTTGTGGAGTATGGTCCAATTTTTCTTCTGAATTTTTCAAAGTTTGCCGGAAGACGGCGGGGATCACTCCAGTTGAGTTGGAACCCCCCGTGTGCCTCTTTTTGATCCACAGCCATGGTTGTGGACTCCTGGGTGTTTTTTTTACCCCTCCAGGCTATACTCCATTGTTTGTTTGTTTTTGTTTTTTTGTTTGTTTTTATGGGTCCTTTTTTGACCTATTTTTCACTTTCTGCCTGTTTTGTCTACACTTTTTTTATTGACATTCCTCATTAATGTTAAGTACTACTTCATGTTTTCCTTCCACAGGATACACCATGGAATTCTTTGCTCATCTTGTCTGTTCATGTATTCATGGATGCTGTTTTATTGTTATGGTCACTATAACCTAACCACAGTTCATAGTGATGGCCCTACGGGTTCCTATTTATAATGTGAAAGGTTTGAACTTTGTTCACAAGGAATGGTTAGCCTTGAAGGAGTTCAAATCTTCAACTGCAGACATAATCCTAGTTCAGGAGACACATTTCCATTCAAGGGGATCCCTTAAATTTCCGTAAATGGGCAGACTGTGCTCTGTCTCTTCTGGGCAGGATAAATGTCCTTAAGATGGCTATACTCTCAAAGTTCTTGTATCTTTTTGAAACGTTGCCAATTGCGCTCCCAATGTTACAACTTCGAAAGATCCAACAGGCCTTCACTAAATGTATTTGGGGTAACAAAGCACACAGGATTGCTAGCACAGTGGTATTCACTCCACAAACCCAATGAGGGCTGGGAGAACCTGATATTAGTAATACTACTATGCTACCCATCTCACAGCGACCATCTCATGTTCATGGTCATTGTGCTCTTCAACAAGTATATGGTCGGAGCTGGAACTGAGTGTTACTAGCCCTGTACATCCTTGTTCAATGCTCTGGGCCAGCTTGACCTCCTCCATATCTCAGCTCAGACATATCTGCCTGGGACCAATGCTTTTCACTCTTTCCATCTGGAAGTAATGTAACAAGAGGTTCTCTCTCTCATCTCCATGCCCACCTCTCTTAAACATTATTTTTAAGCCGAACATGCAAGATAGCCTCTCCTACAACAACATGTATCCATGGTCTCAGGCGGGCATTTTTCAGCTCCGTCACCTAGTGCATCCTATAACCCGCAAGTTACTATCCCTTCAAGATCTCCAAAACAAATTTGACATACCCAACAAGTCCTTTTTTTCTTTTCAAAATATTTTATTTTCATGAAACAGAATACAGAGAAACCGAAACAACATGCTTGACAAGTAGTACTTGAGTAATAACAATGTGATGGTAAAAGTCATAGTAGAAGTCATGTCGACCTCCTTGTCAGCTGGAGTGTGAAGAGAACTTGTAAAAAAAAAACACTTGAAATGAAACAGCTCTAAAGGAAATGAGCTAGCATCCATTCATCATAAGGGTGGGGGTGTGACCCGGAAAAACCGCCAGGACCAAGGCGTAAATGCACTTTGTCATAGCTGGAGAGTCTCAAATTCCCAGGTTGAGCCCAACCCAGGCTGACTACATGAGGGGCCCTTATCCCTGCGCCCCTCTCGGGATCACACTGCAGAGGAAGAGGGCCCCCCGCACATAGAGCGGAAGCTCCCGGTCACTCCCCCATATTATCCAAGATCGACTATGAGAGGTTGCTGTAGAGGTCAATCAGTACCCCTGAGAGAGTGGGAGGATAGCCCTCCGAAGAATCAGGAAGGGGAGAGGAAAGATAGAAGAGGAAAGCGAGAGAGAGTGAGAGTAGTCGTTAGGTTCTCAGTGGTCAATTTTAGTTCAGCGTTTGGGCCGGGGAGATCCCTGGGATGATGGAGATCCCCACAAATTGGGCCCAGGGTTCCCAGGTCAGCTCAAATTTTTGTGTGGAATCATTGAGGGACCTCGCTAGTTTTTCTTGGGTCATAATCCATGAGATTTTCCTTATAGCTAGCCTAATGGAAACCGTAGGTTGCTTCCATGCTTTAGCCAGGGTCATTTTGGCCCCTAAAAGGATGAAGTGGATCAATTTCCACTTATATTTGGGAATGCTAGGGGGATGTGCATTCAGTAAGGCAGTTTCTGGGAGCCTAGAGAGCTCATATCCGGTCACTTTTTTGATGATGTTGAATAGTTTCTTCCAATAATGCCTAATTCTGGGGCACGCCCACCATACGTGTGCAATTGTGCCTAACAGTTGGTAACCCCTGAAGCATAGAGGGTCAACCATTGGGAATATCTTAGCTAGTCTTGCGGGGGTTAGGTACCACCTGGTGACTATTTTTATATTTGCTTCCATTAGGGAGGTGTTTAAGATTCCTTTAAAGGCTACGGCTAGAACAGATTGGCAGGACTCAAGACTCCACTGAATCTGGAGATCCTCCTCCCAGGCTAGCATGTAAGAGGACTTCCCCGGGGGTTGTGAGAGTGAAGCGTAGATGATTGAGATCCCTCCCCTTTGTTCCATGGCTTGACCACACCAGAGTTCGTAGCTAGAGAAACGTGGAGGGTTTGGTTTGTCTAGCCATAGGCCGTGTAGGAAATGACTGATTTGTCCAAATCTAAACCTTTCCGTTTGCGGAAGGTCTAGTTTACTAACGCAATGTGCAAGAGAGAGGGGCCTGTTGGTAGAAAAAAAATTTCCTATTCGGGACAGCCCTTTGTCCAGCCACCATTGAAAGGCCTGTATATATAGCCCTGGAGGGAATTTTGGATTCCGGAAAATGTGGGACAGAGGAGTTAGGCCTGAGGTGATGTTCGGGTTCAACTTTAATTTGTCCCATAACGAGAAGGTATGGGAGAGCGTGGGGGCTAAGATCGGGGGTCTGCTTTTAGGTGAGGTCCAAAGTAAGAAGTCCAGAGTGTTGTGCGGGACATCTTGTCTTTCTATTTGTAGCCAGTCAGGTTTCTCCCCGTTAAAGTATATCGCTGAGAGCTGCACCAATCTGGCCGCCTGATAGTATCTGTGTAGATGAGAAAGGCCAAGACCACCTTGTTTGCGTGGTAAGTAAAGGGTTTGTTGGGGAAATCTTTAGCCTGAGCCTCCCCAGACAAATTTCAGGACTTTGCTTTGGAAAGATCTAAGGTGATCTGACCATATCGGGATTGGAAGAGCTCTGAAGAGGTATAATAATCTTGGCATCAAGGTCATCTTTACGGCATTAATTTTGCCCAGCCAGGAGATGTTTTGTGTGGACCAAAGTTTTAGGTCTTGATCTAGCTTGCGAAACATGGGGGGGGTAGTTTTTCCCATAAAGAGTATCAAATTTGGGAGTGAGGTTTATGCCTAGGTATTTAATGGCATGATCGTTCCAATCGAAGCGGAAATTCAATTTGAGTAGGTCTACCAGTGCTGGGGGAAGGGAGACATTGAGGGCTTGGGATTTGGAGAAATTTACTTCCAGGCCAGATACTTTTGCAAATGAGGTCAGGGTATTACATAAATTCGGTAGGGAGATAAGGGGGGAGGTGATAAAGAGTATCAAATCGTCTGCAAACAGTCCGCATTTGTGTTCCTGAGGCCCACAGAATATCCCTTTAATGTCTGGGTTTGTCCTGATTGCAATTGCTAGTGTCTCAATCGCTATAGTGAAGAGTAATGAAGATAAAGGACAACCTTGCCTCGTGCCTCTAGCTATTTTGATGGGGGTGGATAGGTATCCCTGTGATCTGATAGCAGCTGTGGATGTAGAATATAAAGCTTTTATGATTCCCATAAAGCGTTCCAAGAGCGTAAAAAGGTATTGCCATGAGACTGAGTCGAATGCCTTTTGTATATCTAATGAAAGCAACATACCCTGTTGCTTGGGGCCCCCTGGCCAGTTCGATTGGAGAATAGAGACCACATCTATGGTACGTCTGGTCTGGTCAGGTCCCTGTCTGCCTGGAATGAAGCCGACCTGGTCTTTGTAAATATAAGAACGAATAAAGGAGTTTAGCCTATTTGCGAGGATTTTGGTGAGGATTTTGGTGAGGATTTTGGTGAGGATTTTGAGGTCGTTATTTATCAATGAAATTGGTCTGTAATTACCAACTTCTTCAGGATTCTTGTCAGGTTTCGGGAGTATGGTTATAAAAGCTGAGTTTAAATCATGATTTAGAGGAGAGTCATTCACCTTTTCGTTGAAAAAATTTGTCATGTAGGGGGCTAGGGTCTCGGCAAAGGACTTACAGTAGGGCACCGATAGACCATCCAGTCCCGGAGCAGAGCCCGTTTTCAAGTTCTTAATTACCTCTAAGGTCTCCTCTACGGAGATCCTCTCTTCCATGATGGCTTTGTGTTTATCTGAGAGGGATGGGATGGGTAGAGTGTCTAGAAATGTCGAAATAAGACTAGTGGGACCCTGTCGGTCATCTTTGTACAGTTTGGCATAGAATTCCTGAAAAGCAGAGATGATTTTAGTGGGATCAGAGGTGGTTATGCGATCGTGAGTCCGAATTTTAGGGATAGTCCTAATTCTTGTCTTGGGGGAAAGTTTATTGGCCAGCATTCGACCTAGCTTGCCTTTATGTGAATAAAATCTGGCCCCACTCCATCTTAATTGTTTCTCAGCTCTCGCTGTCAGAGCAAGGTTTAATTCAAGCCTAGCGGAGTCCAGTTGGGAAATGGGGATTCTATGTGGATCTCTTTTGTGTTGGGCCTTGAGATAAGCATATGTTTTTTCAAGCTTGCAAATGTCAACCTCTCTTTCTCTTTTGTTTTGTGATGCTATTTGAATGAATTTCCCCCTAATGGAAACTTTGTGGGCTGCCCATAAGGTTTCTGCCGAGATCCCCTCTGTTCTGTTGAGCTCAAAATATTCAAGAAGTGCTTTGTTAATGTCTATCAGCCTAGCGGGCTCTGTTAAAATAGACTCATTGAGTCTCCAGTGGTAATGCTTAGATCTATGTAGCGAGTTGTGCAGTGTGATAGTTACTATGGAATGGTCCAAGAGGACAGTGTCCATGATTTTGGAGTTGTCAATATTGGGCAGTAAGTGCGTGGGCAGTAGTATGTGATCTATCCTGGCGTAGGATTGGTGCGGATTGGAGAAGTGAGTGAAATTCCCTTTTGTCGGGTTGGCTTCACGCCATGCATCTGCCAGACCGTGAGTATGGACCACTCTAGCAAATTTTAGGCTGGCGTTGGAGGGGCGGATGAGCTTGTTTATGGCTGGGTTTGATTTATCAAGTCCTTGGTCTAGTGCAACGTTAGAATCTCCCCCCAGGACTGAGCTCCCCTCCAGGAGGGGTTTGAGAGTGGCCATCATGGACTGGAAGAATTTGTGCTGTCCCTTATTAGGGGCATAGTATGACACAAAGGAGTATACTTGGCCATCTATTGACCCTTTAACCAGGATGAATCTCCCTTTTGGGTCTTTGTAGTCTGCTTGCCAAACAAAATTGCAAGATTTAGCAAATAGGATTGCCACTCCTTTTGTTTTGTTCTCGGTTTTTGCTTGGTAAAACTGGGGGAAGTGGTGATGCAATAAATTAGGGCTGTACCGATTAGGTAAGTGGGTTTCTTGGATCAGGACCACGTCCAATTTTAGGGATTTGTAACTGTTTAAAAGCTTTCTCTTTTTGACAGGGGAGTTCAGGCCTTGAGCGTTATGCAAAGCTATTTTGAGTGTGGAGCCTGGGTGGTCAGCCATGATAACAAAGAGGGGGGGTGCTTTCCAGTCCCACTTCACATATCTCTAGAGAGTCTCGGGGGCCTGCCGTCCTGTGATGGAAGCCGTCGAGCGGGAACATTGTGCTAGAAGCAACAACTTTGTGGACCTGGGGGGAGAGAAAATAGAGAGTGACCACTGAGAACCTTTGTGTTAGAGCAAGAGGGAGAGCGAAAAGATCAAAGGTGGAGGGAAGGAAGAAAGAAGAAAGAGAAGAAGTGGAGGAGGTCTTAGAAGACCTCCTCGGGTGTTTCGGGGCAATTTACCGGAGACCATGCCGTCCCCTGGAAGTTACTCCTGCTTGAAACGCCTGATCCTTTAAGAGCAGACATCCTAGCCCACTGAACATAGGAGGTCCATGGGATAGGTGGAGGTGCATGTACCGAGTCCACGCCCCAGCACTTCTGTATAAAAAATTACATTTATATAACAAGCACCAAGCGCATTAAGGAAACAGTTGAAGTGAATTATAGAGTATAACACTCTTCTAAGCTAAATAAACAAAAATAAAAAAATGAAGAGCAAGAATGTGGAAAAACATTAAAAAAAAAAACTTTAGAGAGACCAGTGCCCCACTGCGGACCTCTAGGTAGGTCATGGATCGTTACAGATCTGCTTAGGAAAGGCTTTGATAAGTTTCCTTCCCCAAAAAAAAGGGGGGCAGTGGGGGGTTGGGGGGGTTGGGGGGGGGGGGGGATGGGGGAGGGGAGGAAGGAACAACAATCTGGGTGGGGGCTGGAGATCAGGCAGCTGTAATAGAAAAAAAATCCAGTCCTTTTTTTCTTATCTTCAATTTAAACATTACTTCCATTCCATGTCACCTGCTATGGTATTGGAAAAACCCAATGCCTTTGTAGCTTTATGTGCCCAAGGCCCATACCAACCTGGTCTCATATTCTCTATATGTATGATCCTCCCAGACTCGAATATGCTCACATTGGATTCTCACGTATACATGCACAAATGGGCCAAAGTACTCCCATCCCCTATACCCCTCCATCAATGGCAGAAGATCTGGACTTCCATACCTAAAGCCTCCAGATGCATGGAGCAGAGAGAGACAGCCTATAAGGTCCTCATATTCTGGTATAGGACCCCAGAGGTCATTCATTAATTTGATCCCTCTACATCCCAGAAATGTTGGTGATGTTTACAGGAGGTGGGAACACATCACCTCATCTTCTGGGAATTCCGGTTGATTTTGCCATTCTGATCCTCGGTCCAATCAGTACTTCAGTCTGTGATGGAGAAAGACCTCCCAAGAGACCTGACACACTAATTGTTATGCCTCCCAGTCCTGGGAATATCTAAACATGCCAAGAAGCTGATGTCATATATTCTTTTATCCGCCAAGAGAGTAATACCTACCCATTGGTTATCTTCCAACCCTCCCACACAATCCCAATTGATATCAGCTGTAGCGCAGATACGTAGGATGGAACATATGACGGCGTGATTCAGGACTCTCTGCCTCAATTTTAAAAGATATGGGATCCTTGGGACAAATCCTCTTTCAATCCTGAATCACCTCTCCAAAAATACTGTCCAGTGTCCCTTGTGGCAACCAACCTCTTCTTACTCGAATGATTAGCCTAACTGCTATTATTATATATTCTATTAATATATAGTTGATGTTTCAAGAACCATGGTGTACCCTCCTTATTTTTCTCCTTTCCTTCCTGTTAAGATTATATCATTTACTAAATGATGCTTTGTTTTCTTTGTATAAGATGACAGAGATGCTTCTCTGTACCGTATTTGTTTTTTCTTTCCTGCTCTGTTCAAATTTTCTTCAATAAACAAACATTTACAAAAACAAAGGTCTATTACACGACAAAGGAATAGAAGAGTGCATAAAAAAAGAATTAGAACAGTTTTTCAGAGATAACAACACGGAGGATATGTCAGAAGCCATAGTTTGGGAAGCTCATAAGGCCTATATTAGGGGTATCCTGATAATGACCCAGTTGGAGAGGAAAAAGAGAACTAAGGAGGATAAAATAGCCCTAAGTAAAGAAATGTATAATTTAGAACAGATTCATAAGACTACGGGAGACATGGAACTGCTACTAAAACTCAGTCGAAAAATGGAGGAGATGAGAGATATAATAAAACAAGAAAAGTGAACAACCTACAATATAATAAAAATAGAAAGGTCCCAATTTCGGAAATAAGGCAGGGAAACATTTAGCAAGGAAAAAAAAGCAGTTAACTATATTGATAAAATACAAACAAATACAGGCAGTCTAGTACATAAAGAAAAAACAAGAAAAACCGCGCAATCCCTAAAAATTAATATAGGGTACCCCAAGACGACCTGATATATCACGAAACGCGTAGGGCGGTGTGACACGCTATTGTTTGCCTCTTAGTCAGTACAAGGATACAACTGTGGACTATTGTGTTCGGCCGACGCTTCCACTTTGATATGCCTTCTCTTACATCAATCTTGTAAGTGCATTTCTCCTTTTTTTTATAATTTTAATAAATGGTATTTCACTATTTGGAGCATTTTTCCTTTTTATGGCGGATTTTTTGCTCGATTTATTGGAACATCTTTGAACTGTGATCCGATCTGAGAGTGGAAACAGGGCTGGAGAATAAGGCACCTATGTGGTCTGGCTTGACCTCTTAAAAGCGTAACCTACCAGGACGTCTGGTAAGGAGCCATCTTATCTCTTTGGTGGTGGTGCACTTCAGCATGGTCTGTAAGTTGGAATATAAATCAGAAAGTTGACGCTATTTGTGACACGTGGTGTTTTTCAACATTCTTCTTCTCTGGTCTCATTCCAAGGACTATAATGAAAGGACTTTTTGAGATCTCATATGATTAGTTCATTATTTTTGCACAATATATTTTGTATTTTACTATAGAGTGTGGTCTACAACTCAAGTTATTCATTTGCACACGTATTTTGGGGCACTGTTGCACTTGCATGTTTATGAGTATTTTAGTAAATGCGACACAATATTTTGGTATTTACTATATGTATAAGTAACATTTTATATATGGTGGTTTTAAATTACACAGATTGTTCCTGTAGTAAGGGACATTGCACTCTAATCACTATTGTTTTTTGAAGTTCTAGTCTCTCGGTTGAGGGACGTACACCCTATATTAATTTTTAGGGATTGCGCGGTTCTTCTTGTTTTTTCTTTATTCACATGTATATATTATTTTGGTATATAATAGAACTGCAGCAGCATTGACTGTCACACATTATTCTGTAGCGCAATTTTCTTTTTCTTTTCTTAGTCTAGTACATAAAACAGCGGAAATTGCTAAGATTTTTCAAGAGTAATATGGAAGTCTATACTCAATAAAGAAACAGGGCACTAAAGAAGAGGCAGAGCAGAAACAGGAGAAAATAAAAGCCTATTTAAGGGAGACCCATATAAATAAAAAAGTTTAGAGGACCAATTTAGTCAGCTAAAAGCCCCTATAAAAGAGGAAGAGATAACAAAAATCCTAAAAAAATTACCGGCAGGGAATAGTCCCAGATCCGATGGCCTGACGACACTCTATTATAAAAAATTTAGGTATATTTTAATTCCTAAAATGTGCTCATATATGAATGGGATTGGGGATAAGTGGGAGATGCGTAAAGAAGCCTTAGAAGCCATTATCGTTGGTATTGGTATTTTTTTCTTTCAGCTGATATTTATATTACCACTTATTTTTTGTTTGGTCATTTGTTTTGTCATCAAAGCACCCCTGTACCTTTATGAATTAGAGTTTTTTGGTATGTATTGAGGCTACTATGCCCAGTCTATGATATTAATATTAGTTCCTATTTAGTTTATCTGTTGTACTTAAATTTCATCATATACTTTTTTTAGCTTTTAATAGGTCTTTCCTTTGCCCTCTGCAACCTGAGAGTGGCTGGGAGGACTTGTTGCCTTAACGAGGTTGGACCTCATTGACCCTGCTCTGTTGTTTGGCTGGGGTAGGTTTTGGAGTTTTTTGAGGGCCCTTTTATGGAGGGGATTCCTTCCTTCCTGATCTCACAAATAGAGGGGTGGTGGTTGGTGAGCGGGATATTTGGACATTTGTCACCTAGTTGCCCAGCCTCTCAGCAATTTACCACTTGTTGCTACATTCTATATATTTTGAATGTTCCTTATATTTGCTTTTCTTACTTTTCTTTTCTTTTCTTTTTTATCCCTTTTTTCAGTGCAATATATATGTTTTACTATGGAAGGGTGAAGAGAATCAGGTCGGGCAAGAATTTAACAGCGCACCTCATCCCAATTGTATCAAATATGGGAAAGAAGAGAGAGAGGTAAGTGGGATTATTGCGGTGCTGGTAAAGATGAAAAAGTTGTATAGTATAAAAGTAAAAAGAAATTTTATTAAATATAATAAAAACAGCCACAGTGATAAGGTAAATTCAAAATTTTGAGACTACAAATATTAATTTCCATACAGACAATGATCACAATCCGTCAATTAGTTTAGATGAAGGGGTTCTTGGCTATTCAGATGGAATCCCGACATGTTTCGCCTACACAGAGGCTTCTTCAGGGGAGCCAATAATTGACAGGAGGTAGTTTTAAAAGAAAAAAGAAGAAGATTCACTGTGAACAGAATACAACAGAATTAGTGGATCCGATCATAGTGGTAAAACACAGCCCAAACTTTGAATGCGCCCACTGATCTCAAAGAGTTAATGGGCTAAGGAAGCCAGGGATATATAACATTATGGTAATAAATAATTATACCTACCAATTTCCAAATACGGGCCCCGCCTGCTCACTAAAATGAGGACGCCTTTAAAGCGTGGAGAGCACACCAGTCCCTGAAAACCCCAAAAAGTGACTGCAGGAGACAAATGGAACAGACAAAAAGTCCACTTTCATTAGAAATCATGGGGCCAAGAAGGGCTCCCGTGGGCGGTTTAGTTGATTAAGAAAAAATAAATTTATTTCAATATAATATATAGTTAAACAATGAGGGAAACCTACCTGAGCAAATTGGTGTTGAGTGTATCTCAAAAGGGGGAGCTAATGTCTGGAGGTGAGCGGGTCCATAAGATGATCTGGTGTCATAGTAATGACCTAGATTATAATTAAACGGATCAGAGATTTCTCTAAATGAGGTCAATGGATGGAAGACAAGGTAGGTAGATGGGGTGTATTAATAAAGAGAATGAGTGCACTATAATTTAAGATAGCATTATGCTCAAATTATTTAAATAGGTCACTCAAAAAAGAAACGCTTACCATAAACAGGGAAGAGCAGAGGCAAATGTTGCTATGCTCCACTGGAATAGATATGGACTCGCTCTTAAACAGAGGGCTGCAACAAGTGGACCAATCAGCCAGCATGTGCAGCACCTAAAGATATTGATCTGGAAAATAAAAAGCAAAAAACAAACCAGGCGAACCCCAATAAGCATTGGGATAGAAGAATAAATGTGACAAAAAAATAGGAGAAGGAACATGGGCTGTGTGGACAGGCCATGTACTTCTCAAAAGACTAACCTTTACAACGAGATCGCCGCTTTAGTGTCTTGCAGGGCCGACACACCTGCATAGTGGGTGTGCCTTTTATCTCCCACACATCCGGCGTCACGTCAATGACGCCAGGTGTGAGCGAACGACAGAAGCAGGACTGCGCATGCGTCCCGGGTGGATGAGCCTACAGTCCCCACAATGCACTGCGGCGGCATCTCCGTAGCCACGGAGACTTAAACGCCGCCTCAGGCATGTGTGGGGATCGTGGAATAGGCAGTGTAGAGGTTCATTGAACCTACCAAAACACTGCCGATCAGTAACCACGGCGGGGTGCGTTGTGCTGGCGAAGCAGTCCGCATACTCATAGGTCGAGCTTCCACATAGCTCGACCCGTGCGTCCATACAGGCACCAATGCCGGAGATAGAGGGAACAAGTGTGCTCTCACGAAGGGGTCTCCACCAGGAGGACGGGCTCAGAAAAAGAAAAATCATATGACAAAGCAGATTGAAGCAAATGTGCAAAATAAAAGCACACTGCCTGAATAGCTAGTCAATACATTTTTATGAGATAAGTAAGCGAACAGAAAAAGGGGGCTGTGTTCATTGACCGAATCCACAGAGATACAAAAACTAGTACAAACATAAAAATACAGTAATAGTATAAAACATACAAGAGTATCTTTTGCAGTGAAAATCTATTATGCATGTAGAGAGATAAATACATTATTTAGATTAAGATAAACCAACTCTATAGAAAGAAGGAAAAGGGAAAAGGACATAAATAACTTGATTTAATGAATTAGTCTTTTCAGCAAATCTTGCAGCAATTTCATCTTATGTAGTAGTCTGAAATACATCATATATTGATACAGAAAATGGGGAAATTGGATTGTTATGAATAACTAAAATGGACTCACACCAACATAGACATTCACCTTCAGCCAGACAAAGGACGACATACATACGAAAGAAACAACATAAAAAAAGGGGGAGGGGGAAAGAGGGGAGGAAGGGGGGGGGGGGAAGACAGTCAAAGATATAGCATTTTATGGAAGGTTGGTATCTGGATTTCTACAGTATGGTTCTTTATGTGGATTCATATAGCGTTTGTACTTGGACAATATATTCTTGAGTTCTTCGATGGTTTGGCCAATAACCAATTTAATCTTAAATTCACCATGGAATATAGCCAGACCCAGGTTAATTTTCTTGACTTATGCATCAAATTAGACAAAAGGGGTGTAATTGATTCATCCCTTCATCATAAGCCCTCAGCAGGCAACACCATCTTACATGCCGCAAGTGCACACCCTAGATCACTTCTAAACAGTATCCCCTACAGTCAATACTTACGTTTACGCCGAAACTGTTCCCAAGACATCGATTTTCAACTAGCTGCAAGGGATTTGTCCACCAGATTAAATCAACGCGGTTACAGCAAATCACTACTCAAACGCACCTACAATAAAGTGATAAAACTGAGCAGAAACGACCTAATTTATCCTAAACCCAAACCTACCAATACACCCTTACGTATCATTACGCAATATTCACGGCAACACAATCAAATGAGAGAAATCCTTGTCAAATACTGGCCTTTATTATTGGCGGACCAAACAATCCACAAATATATAAAACCCTTTCCTCAACTCACATACTGCAGACCTCAGTCTATGAAAGACCGATTAGTTACAAGTCACTTTAATATTCGACAACCCATTAAATCAAACCGCACTAGCACATATCCATGTGGCCACTGTGATGTTTGTCGCTTTATTTCCGGATCACCACATGTCACATTGCCTGATGGTTCCACTCATACCATCAGGTATAATGTGACATGTAAAACCGTAGGAATAGTTTATCTTGCTAGCTGTCCCTGTGGATGCTTTTATATTGGTAAGACCAAGCGTCCGTTCTTTAAACGGATTAGAGATCACATGCTGCCATTGTCTAAACGACTTTGTACTACAGCATTAAATAGACATATAGGTATCTCTCATAACTTTGATCCTAACGGTGTACATTTTTCGGCCCTGGAACATGTACCCCTTCATGCCCGAGGGGGTGAAATTGACACTCGTCTACTGCAATTGGAAACACAGTGGATATACACTTTAGAGGCCACAAATTACCCAGGTTTAAATGAATATATAACCTATAAGCATTTTCTTTAATCATTCTGCCGTACATTAAGTTTAATAGAATATATTGTCCAAGTACAAACTCTATATGAATCCACATAAAGAACCATACTGTAGAAATCCAGATACCAACCTTCCATAAAATGCTATATCTTTGACTGTCTTTCCCTTTTTTCCCCCATTCCCCCCCCCCCCCTCTTCCTCCCCTCTTTCCCCCTCCCCCTTTTTTTATGTTGTTTCTTTCGTGTGTATGTTGTCCTTTGTCTGGCTGAAGGTGAATGTCTATGTTGGTGTGAGTCCATTTTAGTTATTCATAACAATCCAATTTCCCCATTTTCTGTATCAATATATGATGTATTTCAGACTACTACATAAGATGAAATTGTTGCAAGATTTGCTGAAAAGACTAATTCATTAAATCAAGTTATTTATGTCCTTTTCCCTTTTCCTTCTGTCTATAGAGTTGGTTTATCTTAATCTAAATAATGTATTTATCTCTCTACATGCATAATAGATTTTCACTGCAAAAGATACTCTTGTATGTTTTATACTATTACTGTATTTTTATGTTTGTACTAGTTTTTGTATCTCTGTGGATTCGGTCAATGAACACAGCCCCCTTTTTCTGTTCGCTTACTTATCTCATAAAAATGTATTGACTAGCCATTCAGGCAGTGTGCTTTTATTTTGCACATTTGCTTCAGTCTGCTTTGTCATATGATTTTTCTTTTTCTGAGCCCGTCCTCCTGGTGGAGACCCCTTCGTGAGAGCACACTTGTTCCCTCTATCTCCAGCATTGGTGCCTGTATGGACGCACGGGTCGAGCTATGTGGAAGCTCGACCTATGAGTATGCGGACTGCTTCGCCAGCACAACGCACCCCGCCGTGGTTACTGATCGGCAGTGTTTTGGTAGGTTCAATGAACCTCTACACTGCCTATTCCACGATCCCCACACATGCCTGAGGCGGCGTTTAAGTCTCCGTGGCTACGGAGACACCGCCGCAGTGCATTGTGGGGACTGTAGGCTCATCCACCCGGGACGCATGCGCAGTCCTGCTTCTGTCGTCTGCTCACACCCGGCGTCATTGACGTGACGCCAGATGTGTGGGAGATAAAAGGCACACCCACTATGCAGGTGTGTCGACCCTGCAAGACACTACAGCGGCGATCTCGTTGTAAAGGTTAGTCTTTTGAGAAGTACATGGCCTGTCCACACAGCCCATGTTCCTTCTCCTATTTTTTAGTCACATTTATTCTTCTATCCCTATGCTTATTGGGGTTCGCCTGGTTTGTTTTTTGCTTTTTATTTTCCAGATCAATATCTTTAGGTGCTGCACATGCTGGCTGATTGGTCCACTTGTTGCAGCCCTCTGTTTAAGAGCGAGTCCATATCTATTCCAGTGGAGCATAGCAACATTTGCCTCTGCTCTTCCCTGTTTATGGCAAGCGTTTCTTTTTTGAGTGACCTATTTAAATAATTTGAGCATAATGCTATCTTAAATTATAGTGCACTCATTCTCTTTATTAATACACCCCATCTACCTACCTTGTCTTCCATCCATTGGCCTTATTTAGAGAAATCTCTGATCCGTTTAATTATAATCTAGGTCATTACTATGACACCAGATCATCTTATGGACCCGCTCACCTCCAGAAATTAGCTCCCCCTTTTGAGATACACTCAACACCAATTTGCTCAGGTAGGTTTCCCTCATTGTTTAACTATATATTATATTGAAATAAATTTATTTTTTCTTAATCAACTAAACCGCCCACGGGAGCCCTTCTTGGCCCCATGATTTCTAATGAAAGTGGGCTTTAAAGGCGTCCTCATTTTAGTGAGCAGGCGGGGCCCGTATTTGGAAATTGGTAGGTATAATTATTTATTACCATAATGTTATATATCCCTGGCTTCCTTAGCCCATTAACTCTTTGAGATCAGTGGGCGCATTCAAAGGGCTGTGTTTTACCACTATGATCGGATCCACTAATTCTGTTGTATTCTGTTCACAGTGAATCTTCTTCTTTTTTCTTTTAAAACTACCTCCTGTCAATTATTGGCTCCCCTGAAGAAGCCTCTGTGTAGGCGAAACATGTCGGGATTCCATCTGAATAGCCAAGAACCCCTTCATCTAAACTAATTGACGGATTGTGATCATTGTCTGTATGGAAATTAATATTTGTAGTCTCAAAATTTTGAATTTACCTTATCATTGTGGCTGTTTTTATTATATTTAATAAAATTTCTTTTTACTTTTATACTATACAACTTTTTCATCTTTACCAGCACCGCAATAATCCCACTTACCTCTCTCTCTTCTTTTCCATATTTGATACAATTGGGATGAGGTGCGCTGTTAAATTCTTGCCCGACCTGATTCTCTTCACCCTTCCATAAAAAATTTTCGGTGTCTAAAACACACCTCCAAAACAGGCGAGGCGTTAAATTTCATAAAATATTTGTTCTTTTTCTATTCTGCTCCCCTAAATATCTTGATTTTTCAGATTCAAAATATATCTCTCACTCCAATAATACTAACGAGGAGACAGGATAGGGAGTAGGGGAACAGGCAGAAATTTCTTGTCCTTCCTTCATTTTCCCTTTCCCTCCCCCCCTTCCCCCCCCCCTTTTTTTTTTCTTTTCGTTATTTAAGGTTATATTTTTGATCCTATTGAACATATGGATAAAATATTATAAATGATGTGAATAAGACTGTAGCTGGACCACACCATTTCTTAATTGTTGTCGTTGTTGTTGTTGTTGTTTCTGTCGCTGTTGTTGCTGTTGTCTACTCGGTCAAGATATGGCGGCTTTTTGTGGAAATGCATGGGATGGTCTTATGACAAAGGTTCAGGCCTCTAGGAAAGATGCAAACATCACAGATGCGGAACTGGATCGATCCTTTCTGCGATTACAACGTCTTTTAGAACGCAAAGCCAGAAACTACTGGCATAAAATTTATTTTGAAAAATACGTAGAACATCAAGCTGTTCCATGGGGTCTGAGAATTCAGATTTTCCCTAATATGAATAAAACGAGTGATTCACTTAAAAATTCTTGGGAGAGCAATCTTCAATCGTGCTCTTTTCAAATGATTTCACTCTTAATTGATCAATATGTATCGGAGTTGGAACAGCTTGATCTTCTGATCACCTCTTGGTATGAAGACAATAGTCTAGTAGAAAATCCCATTCGTTTCACACAACGAGAGAATAATTTACGTTCTTACCTTGAACAATACACACGGGATATTATAAGCGACAAGAAAGGTAAATTTCTTCGGGACAAACTAGCATATGAAAACCATTTTGCCTATAAATGGCAAAACTCTAATCATATCACCTCCAAAAGAAAACCATATACTTCGAATGTTCCTCAAACAGATACATTGATTCCTAATGTTGTCTCTTTTTCTTCCAGTACTTCTACGTCCTACAGAGACTTAACCCAGGATAGGATTCCTAAGAAAAGAAAGGGAGACCGCTTGGACACGTCCACGACCTCGTCACCCAGATCCACGGGAACGGTACACCAACCCACTGCGGCCCCACCTAAAACACACCGCACACAGGCCTCCACTCCTATGCCCACCACCCAGCCACGCCCCAGTACTTCACTAGACCCTCCCATTTACCCTGCACCTAACACTCCAGCACTGATTTCACATCCTTCCCACACTCACCTTGGATTCTCATCTAGGAGAGCCAGTGATCCGACACTCCCCTCTATGTTTCCACCTCACTCACAACCCACAGATCCCCGTATCACACCTATTTTTTTAGTTCAGACTCCGGAACCCAAATCACACCCACCCTCACTATCCCATCCACAAATGCACTAAGTCTCGAGGTGGTGAACCTGTCCTCGGTCTCCTTAACCAAGGAACAAATTGAAATTTCGAAATTTGGTTTATCGTTCTGTCCATCAACTAATTTAGATAAATTCCAATTTGTCAAAGACATACATCTTTTTGCTCAACGCCTTCTATTCAAGGTATTATACGATAAATCTCAAGCAACAAATGATCTTAATACTTCCCCTGTGGAACCCTCGTCCAGTGAGCTTCAGGCTATGGAAGACCTGATGTCACTATGGGACGAGGGCAACACCGACGATGAACAGCTTCTGGACTTAACTACACCTCGAGTTTCAGTACCGGGAGTATTATTTCCTGCCCCGGCGACATTCAAACCGAAATCCAAATCCTTCCCTCTGCTCCAAAGCAATCCCAATATATGGGCTTTTGTTAGTCAATTGACCTCAGAAATCAAGAATCTTGAATTGGACACACAAGAACCCTATAACTTGACTTTTAAACATCGTCAGGCACTCCAAAATCTTCAAAGTAACCCAGACTTAGTTATAAAACCCGCTGATAAGGGGGGTAATGTGTGCGTTATGGATGTCCAGGCATATAAAAAAATGTGCCTTGACATCCTTAACAATAAAGAATGGTATCGTCCGATATCCAAACTCATTATTGAAAATTTCACCACGAAATATTATCAACTTATTTTTCGGGCTTATCGACAAGGCACCATTGACCTTAACACGTGGAAATATTTAAATGTAAAAAATCCACAAATTTCTACATTTTATTCGCTACCCAAACTGCACAAATCTCTTGTTAACCCCCCAGGTCGACCCATTGTGTCGGGGTGCCAGTGTTTAACCGAAAACGCTAGTGCACTAGTTGATAAACACTTATTCCCGCATGTACTATCTTTGCCATCCTACGTGAAAGACACCATTGACTTGTTACGAATCCTGGATGGAAAACAACTTCCTCCAGATGCATGGTTGGTTGCCCTGGATGTGGAGTGTCTCTACAACTCTATTCCGCATGCCACGGGCATCCAAGTCATGCATTCCTTTCTGAAAGAAAGAGGACCTATCTCTGAAAGGTACGATGAGTTTGTGCTCCATTTATTGGAGTTCATTCTCACGCATAATAATTTTATGTTTGATCGTTCCCACTACCTCCAGGTGCAGGGCGTAGCAATGGGCACTAAATGTGCCCCTTCCTACGCCAATCTGTACCTGGGGGGGTGGGAACGACAAATTTTTTGGAGCGACCAATTCCGGGATTGGAGTCAGTTCATCCTGGGTTGGCATCGTTATATTGATGATATTTTGATTCTTTGGACAGGCACCCTCGACGAACTACATGAGTTCTTCGATGGTTTGGCCAATAACCAATTTAATCTTAAATTCACCATGGAATATAGCCAGACCCAGGTTAATTTTCTTGACTTATGCATCAAATTAGACAAAAGGGGTGTAATTGATTCATCCCTTCATCGTAAGCCATCAGCAGGCAACACCATCTTACATGCCGCAAGTGCACACCCTAGATCACTTCTAAACAGTATCCCCTACAGTCAATACTTATGTTTACGCCGAAACTGTTCCTAAGACATTGATTTTCAACTAGCTGCAAGGGATTTGTCCACCAGATTAAATCAACGCGGTTACAGCAAATCACTACTCAAACGTACCTACAATAAAGTGATAAAACTGAGCAGAAACGACCTAATTTATCCTAAACCCAAACCTACCACTAATACACCCTTACGTATCATTACGCAATATTCACGGCAACACAATCAAATGAGAGAAATCCTTGTCAAATACTGGCCTTTATTATTGGCGGACCAAACAATCCACAAATATATAAAACCCTTTCCTCAACTCACATACCGCAGATCTCAGTCTATGAAAGACCGATTAGTTACAAGTCACTTTAATATTCAACAACCCATTAAATCAAACCGCACTAGCACATATCCATGTGGCCACTGTGATGTTTGTCGCTTTATTTCCGGATCACCACATGTCACATTGCCTGATGGTTCCACTCATACCATCAGGTATAAATTGACATGTAAAACCGTAGGAATAGTCTATCTTGCTAGCTGTCCCTGTGGATGCTTTTATATTGGTAAGACCAAGCGTCTGTTCTTTAAACGGATTAGAGATCACATGCTGCCATTGTCTAAACGACTTTGTACTACAGCATTAAATAGACATATAGGTATCTCTCATAACTTTGATCCTAACGGTGTACATTTTTCAGCCCTGGAACATGTACCCCTTCATGCCCGAGGGGGTGAAATTGACACTCGTCTACTGCAATTGGAAACACAGTGGATATACACTTTAGAGGCCACAAATTACCCAGGTTTAAATGAATATATAACCTATAAGCATTTTCTTTAACCATTCTGCCGTACATTAAGTTTAATAGAATATATTGTCCAAGTACAAACTCTATATGAATCCACATAAAGAACCATACTGTAGAAATCCAGATACCAACCTTCCATAAAATGCTATATCTTTGACTGTCTTTCCCTTTTTTCCCCCATTCCCCCCCCCCTCTTCCTCCCCTCTTTCCCCCTCCCCCTTTTTTTATGTTGTTTCTTTCGTATGTATGTCGTCCTTTGTCTGGCTGAAGGTGAATGTCTATGTTGGTGTTAGTCCATTTTAGTTATTCATAACAATCCAATTTCCCCATTTTCTGTATCAATATATGATGTATTTCAGACTACTACATAAGATGAAATTGTTGCAAGATTTGCTGAAAAGACTAATTCATTAAATCAAGTTATTTATGTCCTTTTCCCTTTTCCTTCTGTCTATAGAGTTGGTTTATCTTAATCTAAATAATGTATTTATCTCTCTACATGCATAATAGATTTTCACTGCAAAAGATACTCTTGTATGTTTTATACTATTACTGTATTTTTATGTTTGTACTAGTTTTTGTATCTCTGTGGATTCGGTCAATGAACACAGCCCCCTTTTTCTGTTCGCTTACTTATCTCATAAAAATGTATTGACTAGCCATTCAGGCAGTGTGCTTTTATTTTGCACATTTGCTTCAATCTGCTTTGTCATATGATTTTTCTTTTTCTGAGCCCGTCCTCCTGGTGGAGACCCCTTCGTGAGAGCACACTTGTTCCCTCTATCTCCGGCATTGGTGCCTGTATGGACGCACGGGTCGAGCTATGTGGAAGCTCGACCTATGAGTATGCGGACTGCTTCGCCAGCACAACGCACCCCGCCGTGGTTACTGATCGGCAGTGTTTTGGTAGGTTCAATGAACCTCTACACTGCCTATTCCACGATCCCCACACATGCCTGATGCGGCGTTTAAGTCTCCGTGGCTACGGAGACGCCGCCGCAGTGCATTGTGGGGACTGTAGGCTCATCCACCCGGGACGCATGCGCAGTCCTGCTTCTGTCGTCTGCTCACACCCGGCGTCATTGACGTGACGCCGGATGTGTGGGAGATAAAAGGCACACCCACTATGCAGGTGTGTCGGCCCTGCAAGACACTACAGCGGCGATCTCGTTGTAAAGATTAGTCTTTTGAGAAGTACATGGCCTGTCCACACAGCCCATGTTCCTTCTCCTATTTTTTAGTCACATGTATTCTTCTATCCCTATGCTTATTGGGGTTCGCCTGGTTTGTTTTTTGCTTTTTATTTTCCAGATCAATATCTTTAGGTGCTGCACATGCTGGCTGATTGGTCCACTTGTTGCAGCCCTCTGTTTAAGAGCGAGTCCATATCTATTCCAGTGGAGCATAGCAACATTTGCCTCTGCTCTTCCCTGTTTATGGTAAGCGTTTCTTTTTTGAGTGACCTATTTAAATAATTTGAGCATAATGCTATCTTAAATTATAGTGCACTTATTCTCTTTATTAATACACCCCATCTACCTACCTTGTCTTCCATCCATTGGCCTTATCTCTGATCCGTTTAATTATAATCTAGGTCATTACTATGACACCAGATCATCTTATGGACCCGCTCACCTCCAGACATTAGCTCCCCCTTTTGAGATACACTCAACACCAATTTGCTCAGGTAGGTTTCCCTCATTGTTTAACTATATATTATATTGAAATAAATTTATTTTTTCTTAATCAACTAAACCGCCCACGGGAGCCCTTCTTGGCCCCATGATTTCTAATGAAAGTGGACTTTTTGTCTGTTCCATTTGTCTCCTGCAGTCACCTTTTGGGGTTTTCAGGGACTGGTGTGCTCTCCACGCTTCAAAGGCGTCCTCATTTTAGTGAGCAGGCGGGGCCCGTATTTGGAAATTGGTAGGTATAATTATTTATTACCATAATGTTATATATCCCTGGCTTCCTTAGCCCATTAACTCTTTGAGATCAGTGGGCGCATTCAAAGTTTGGGCTGTGTTTTACCACTATGATCGGATCCACTAATTCTGTTGTATTCTGTTCACAGTGAATCTTCTTCTTTTTTCTTTTAAAACTACCTCCTGTCAATTATTGGCTCCCCTGAAGAAGCCTCTGTGTAGGCGAAACATGTCGGGATTCCATCTGAATAGCCAAGAACCCCTTCATCTAAACTAATTGACGGATTGTGATCATTGTCTGTATGGAAATTAATATTTGTAGTCTCAAAATTTTGAATTTACCTTATCATTGTGGCTGTTTTTATTATATTTAATAAAATTTCTTTTTACTTTTATACTATACAACTTTTTCATCTTTACCAGCACCGCAATAATCCCACTTACCTCTCTCTCTTCTTTCCCATATGTTTTACTATGTTCTATTCCCCTGATGAAGCCAATGCTTTGGCAAAACTAGTTGGGAAGAATTGATCTGTCACCACCATCTTGGCCACCATACTATAGGCCACAGATCACCTATTTTGCTCCTATATTACAATTCATAATTGGTCCTATGTTGTGTATTGTTTTGTATGGTTTTTAAAGAAATTTTGTATTACTAAATAAACATATTTTTTGATAAAATACATTTTGTACGTTGTGTATTGTTTTGTAACTGGCACCGCTATAATCCCCTTTTTCCCTACCTCCCTCTGTACTTCTATTATTATTTGGGATGAGGTGCCTATCTATCTAGGACATACTGGCCACATTACTCTTTGTTATTTTAAAATAAGTATGGCAATTTATTTGGTCTTTGACCCTGTGAAGAAATCATGAAAACAAGAAATGTTGATAGTTACTATGGAGTGGTATATAATAATTAATGTGTATGCCATGTGATTGATTGCTGATAAATTATGAAATTACATGTGCATGGACAGATTACGAAACTAAGCAAGGTTTAAAATATATTATATCATTACCTTTTGTTTTAAAATGTTAATAGGTACTAAGAGGGACACTAGCTTGTAATGATGAATTTTTCAACAACCTGTACTACATTATTTGGTAGAATGCAAAAATCTCATGTTTCTTGAAAGTAGGTACAATATTATGAGAAGTTATATAAGTATGCTTTGCAAGCTCAACGTGAAATCTTGATTAACAAAGTGCATTGTCAGCTGTCAATATTAATGTTGATTTATGCCAGCTCAATATGCATACATTAATACATTTACAACAATTACTTACACATCAGCCTTAATTTGCAGTCAAGTTTGACTTTTGTGTCATTGCTACCATAAACAAGCATGTTGGTAATTTTAGTTAATATCCCTGGCTGGTAGAGTAAGGTTTTATTCTTTAGGAGAAAAAAAAAATAGAAGTACACAATAGTCAAATCAGTGAAGGCATGTTTACACCATATTTAATTATTACAGAAAATTATTATTTGGCAAACTCAAGTACTTGGGAAGATATGCTAATGCTGTGTGACCAATGACAATTAAAGCTCTATTTCCTATTTTTCATAGTAGAAAAGTACCAGCTGGAATATTGGATACACTTGAAAAATGTTCAAGTTTAAGCTTCCAGCCAGCTGGCTAAATGATTCAAACAAAACTTATTGCTTGGATGTTATTCAAATGATCACCGGTCCATCTGGTACATAAATATAATGTACAGAGCACAATTACTTCTCATGTCACATAACATAGCCAGTTTTATTGTAAATAAGTACTTAAATTCAAATGTGTTTAATCAATATTTTTTTTTCAGAGGTTTAGAAAAAGGCCACGTCTATGTCCTAAGTATTTCTGAAGCAGAATTGCATGTTTAGTCACGAAAAATGCAGGGTTATTTGCATTGTTATTGTTTTTTTACCTGGTCTGTTTAATTTTATTTTTGCATATTTTATTTTTAAAGTTTGTTACAGAATACTTAAAATACTTCCTACCAAAGTATCAACATAATAGACTCAAGCTTTACTACAAAGAAAGGATCATATTATTCAATCATGTGAAATGTATTTTCAAATCTCATTAGGCTAAAAATAACTGTCATGTTTTTGGGAAAAAAAAAATTCATATCTTGGTGTGTTAGTTCCATGCATTGAACCTAATATCTTTGCTTTTATTTACACCTTAGCTCCTTTAAATGCAATTTTGGACTCACATTTAGAATGTTCCATGATTGGTAGCCTGATTCATACAGGAGTCATGCTGCCAGGAAATGTTCTTAAAGGCAAAATGCTTCTATGCAAAGAGGGTGGAGTGGGTCAGGGTATTAACTTACTATTATGCAGTATAGTTATTGGTTCTGCTCCATATTCTTCAGCCATATGTTGCCTGTTCATGACTGGCAGCTTTTCCAAATAGACTTTCCAAGTCATTGAGTAATCCTATAGCACACAAGATAGAACACAGGACATCTGCAACAGCAGGAATTTAAAAAAAAGTAATAAAAAAGTATAGCTTTGTGGGATGAAGACCCATTGATATCAGTAAGAATGAAAATGTGTGATATAAAATTAACTGAAAAGCTATGTAATTATTTATGGTAGTCCTATATATTAACATGTATGCACACAACAGTCTGACTAGTACATATATATACAGGTATTTTTCATTCATGAATACAAATAAAATACTGTTTTTCATTTATATTGTTTTTTAAACTGTATGCATTTGCTTTGTTTTGGTCTGTGAGAACCTGAGCACTCTGGAGTGTTATCTCAAGCATTTTTATTCTTCCTTACCAATTTATCTCTGTGAATTACAGAAACCTTTCACCCTATGTTATAGAGATGATGAGAGAGGGTTGTGTTCTAAAGTCCTAAGTACGGATAAGTGATGCAAGAAATGCTTTATCTGGAGGTGGTTTGGCAAATGCAGCAGGACGTCCATGAACCCCTCACATATTTGTGAGCTCTCTTGAAGCATATGGGAGACAAATCTTGTTATTTTTTTATGGCTTTTTCAATGTAAAAGCTATTTTTAAAAAGTGGATTGGTAGCTGGGAATTGCCAAAACAAAAGAAAGAATATTCATCAGCATAAACACAAAACACAGATCCTTTGAATGGTGCCTTGAGTCAGTAAATCACACTGAAAGGATATATATCAAGCTATTTTCTTTATTTTCAACAAAGAATAATTTTAAAGGCTAGCTTTACAGTCACCTATACAGTAAGCCTCTTTAAGAATGTTTCAAGAAACCATTAAACAGAGTGAACCCTTGTTCTCAGACTAAAACGAATGCCACATAAATAAATAAAAAACAGCATTTTAGCTTGCACATGATTGGATGATAGCATCAGCAGAGCTTCCACTCATTTCAGATCTACCCCTTAGATTTAGAGTGACTGCACTTCCAAGTGCACTTGCAGTGCAAAGTGGATTTGCCTTTCGTAAATAACCCCCACTGTGTGCATCTTCAAATCTTGGCTTTCAAATTGCTTTAACATTTTGATAAAAATGTAAAATGATATATTATATTTTGGCTAAAACATCAATGATGTTGGTGAGACTTTTTTTTGCTTTCCTTGACCTTCTCTAATTCACGATTACACATCATTATTTCGCTAATCAGGATCTGTGCACTTGCACTGTTGAAATACATTTCTTCTTCCACAACATCCACATCACCTAAAAATAAAATAAACACCATGTATTATAAATATACAGGCATACATCTATTACCTGAAGCTGTGGTCTCAGACACTGACTTGTTGTGGTCACTATTTCATCCACTTCATGCACCTTGGAATCCACATTTTCATGATGTGTGGGGTTTCCCCTTCTTAAGGAGGTGTGGGGTTCCTGGTGTCCTCAGATGTCCAGATTTTTTGTGCATACTAGGAGGAAGGTCCAACTCATAAGCCACTGGGTTAATCCTGCGAAGGATACGGAAAGGCCCAATAAACCAAGGTGCAAACTTCAGTGAGGGAACGCGAAGCCAGAGGTTGCAAGATGACAACCAGACCCTGTCCCCAACCTGGTAGGAAGGCGCAGGCAGGCGTCTGCGGTCAGCATGAAGTCTGTACCTATCATTATCAAGACGCAAAGCCTCTTTCACTTGTACCCAAGTGGAACGAAGACCACAGAGATGCTCCTCTAATACAGGAATACTTTGCAGAACAAACATGTCAGGCAACATGGAAGGTTGGAAACCATAATTCGCCATAAATGGAGACAATTGGGAGGCAGAATTCAAGGCACTGTTGTGAGCAAACTCTGCCCAAAGTAATAGGTCGGACCAGTTGTTATGGTGGTCAGAAATATACCAACGTAGGAATTGCTCCAAGAAATGATTGGCTCGCTCTGCGGCTCCATTAGACTGCAGGTGATATGCAGAAGAGAAAACAAGCTGGATTCCCAACTGTACACAAAAGGCTCACCAGAAATGGGAGGCAAACTGATTGCCCCTGTATGAGACAATCACCTTGGGTAGCCCATGCAAGTGAAAGATCTCCCGAGCAAAAATGGAAGCCAGTTCCATAGAGGTAGGCAACTTCTTAAGTGGAATATAATGACACATCTTTGAGAACCGGTCAACCACCACAAGGATAACAGTGTTGCCTTGGGAGTTGGGCAACTCCACAATGAAATCCATTGACAGGTGGGTCCAGGGCCTCTCTCCATTGGGTATGGGTTGTAGGAGACCCACTGGAAGGTGTCATGGAGTCTTACTCTGAGCACACATGGAACAGGCAGCTACAAGGGCAGTATTTGGGGACCTAGGTCCTGCCCCAGGGGACATGTATAAATTCAATTAAATGAAAAAAATTAAAAACGGACGTTTTTTTGGGAGCACTGATTTTAATAATGCTTAAAGTGAAACAATAAAAGTGTAATATTTCTTTAAATTTCGTACATGGGGGATGCGTATAGTATGCCTGTGAAGGGGTGCATGTTTACTGTGCTTATAACTGTCCCCTTCAGGTCTGGTATGGTATGGATTTTAAGGGGAACTCCACGCCAAATAAAAAAAAAAAATGGCGTGGATTTCCTCCTAAAAATCCATACCAGACCCTTTATCCGAGCACGCAACCTGGCAGACCGCAGGAAAAGAGGTGGGACGAGCGCCCCCCCGAACCGTACCAGGCCACTTGCCCTCAACATTGGGAGGATGCTTTGGGGGTCACAGACCCCTCAAAGCACCTTGTCCCCATGTTGATGAGGACAAGGGCCTCATCCCCAAAACCCTAGCCAGTGGTTGTGGGGGTCTGTGGGCAGGGGGCTTATCAGAATCTGGAAGCCCCCTTTAACAAGGTGACCCCCAGATCCCGCCCCCCCCGTTTGAAATGGTAAGAGGGTACAAAATTACCCCTACCCTTTCACAAAGAAAGTGTAAAAGAATGTTAAAAAAGACAAATACACTTTTGAGAAAGTCCTTTATTAAAAATAAAAAAATATTCCAGCGGTGGTAATCCACTCTTGCTATCCAGCGATGAATGATCATCTCTCCGGGGTCCAGTGATGGCTGATCTGATCCAGCGATGGGTGATCTCTTCCTCCAGTCCAGCGCAGTGCAGTCCATCCATCCTCTGTCTCCACTGGCGGGGACCCAGGGTCTGTGACCCTCAAAGTATCCTCCCAATGTTGAGGGCACGTGGCCTGGTACAGTTCAGGAGGGGGGTGCTCTCTCACCCCCCTCTTTTCCTGCGACCTGTCAGGTTACGTGCTCGGATAAAGGGTCTGGTATGGATTTTTAGGGGGAACTCCACGCCATTTTTTTAAATTTGTTGTGGAGTTCCCCTTAAAATCCATACCAGACCTGAATGTCATTTTTTTTTTTATTTGACGTGGGGTTCCCCTTAATATCCATATCAGACCTGAAGAGCCTGGTAATTGAATTTGGGGGAACCCCACACTTTTTTTCTTTATCAATGACTTTCAATGGCTGTTCTCTGTATTACGGGGAGCCGACAATTCATTATAGCCGCGAGTGATTTTAAATAACTTTTTTTCCTGCAGAAATGACACTTTGTGCAGGGACAGTTCTAAGCATGGGAAACATGCGCCCCTTTACAGGCATACTATAGACACCCCTCAGGTACGAAATTGAAAGGAATATTACACTTTTATTGTTTCACTTTAATCATTATTAAAATCACTGCTCCCGAAAAAACTGCAGTTTTTAAAACTTTTTTTTGCATTGATACATGTCCCCTGAGGCAGGACCCGGGTCCCCAAAACACTTTTTAGGACAGTAACTTGCATATTAGCCTTTAAAATTAGCACTTTAGATTTCTCCCATAGACTTGTACAGGGTGTTCCGCGGCTTTTCGAACTTGCCACGAACACCCCAAATTGTTTACTGTTCAGCGAACAGGCGAACAGGCAATGTTCAAGTCAAACATGAGTTTGACTCGAACTCGAAGCTCATTACTAATCTTCACTGACCGACTCGGTACCAGGAGGCATGGGAGGTGAGGGAGGCACGGGTGGGACTGCAAAGCTCGGAGGCAAACATACAGGAGGCTTCCGCAAGCGCTCCTTAAAAGAAAGTCTTTCTCTGAGTCTGGAGTCAATGAGGATGGCAAACGAGATCAAGCTCTCCATCTCAGTGGGTATATCTCGGGCTGCTATCTCATCCTTGATGGAATCCAAGAAACCATGAGAAAAAACAGCCACGAGGGCCTCATTGTTCCAAGCAACCTCTGCTGCCAGAGTACGGAATTCAATGGCGTAGTCGGCAACAGTTCTCGTACTCTGTTTGATAGACATGAGGCACTTGGCAGCAGAAGCGGAGCATGTAGGAATGTCAAATACCCTATTAAAGGAGGCCACAAGCTCAGGGTAACTCAAGACAACAGGTTTTTGCATCTCCCATAGAGGGTTAGCCCAGACTAAGGCTCTCTCAGAACGCAAAGAAATCACAAAACCTACTTTGCTCCTGTCAATGGGAAATGCCTGGGGCAGAATCTTGGAATATATCTCAAACTCATTAAGAAACCCTCTGCATTAAACTGGATTGCCCAAATCACTGAGAAAGTGGAGCAGAACCAGACATACCTCTTATAGAAGTAATACTCAAGGCGGGTGTCTGCACAGAGACTTGCGCAGCAGCAGGGACGGCCTGCGACTCAGGTTGAACTGGAGAAACCACGGTGGGGGTTTCCAGGTGAGCCGTGCGACTCAGGAGTGTTTGTAACACCAAAGCAAACTGATCCATGCGGTGATCTTGCTCATCCAATCTGGAAAAAATATTGCCAACAAGTGGATTGACTGTATCTTCTGAATTCATGGTCTTCGCCTACTGTCAGAAAGCATGAATCAGACCGAGACAGAAGTACAATTAAATCACACTTGTTTATTAATAAAAAATAAAAAAGGTAAATAGAGTAAGCATAGTCAAAGCATAGCCAGAGTCCAGTAACCAGATGGAGTAGTCAGCCAGTCCAGAGTTCAATAACCAGATCGGGTAATCAGCCAGTCCAGAGTTCAATAACTAGATCAGGTAATCAGCCAGGCCAGAAGTCAGGGATCCAAGTGGAGCAACAGCAAACAGGATAAGGAGCCAGAAGGGAAGGCAGCAAGCCAGTCTTTACACAGGAGATGGTTTCTAGTGATGTGACTAAGGGGAAGGCAGAAAAGAAGTGAGCTGGACAGCTTTAAGTAGGCAGGTCAGACAAGCAAGATCAGGACCAGCTGGGTAACTGTGGAGAGAGATGAGAGCTGGCAATTAGGCGACAGCTGAGCATCCAGCCCAGAGAAGGAAGGGCTAAGCCAGCCCTGACAGGCTGAGGTGAAAAGTCTTTTGAGTCTTTCAAAGGCATCTTGGGCCTCCGAACCCCAGTGAAAGTGTGAGTTTTGCTTGGTTAGTAGTGTGATAGGGGGTGATTATAGCGGAGAAACCTTTAATAAATTTTCTGTAAAAGTTTGCAAAGCCTACGAAACATTGAACCCCTTTTTTATCTAGGGGGAAAAGGGCAGTCAAGTATAGCAGACACTTTTTGGAGATCCATCTTGTTACCCGTTGGGGAGATCTCTAATCCAAGAAACTGAATTTTCTGCTGCTCAAATTCGCATTTCTCAGCCTTCGCATACAGTCTGTGCTGGCGGAGACAATACTCTGCAAACATGTCCACGGTGCTGGTCAAGTGATCCAGAGAAAATTAAAACGTCATCTAAGTAGACGATTACAAAAATGTCCAAAAAGTCCCTGAACACATCGTTAATGAGATGCTGAAAGATAGCGGGGCATTACAGAGGCCGAAGGACATGACCAATATTCGTAGTGGCCGAATCGAGTCCGGAAGGCCATCTTCCACTCATCCCCAGCCCGAATGCAGACAAGGTTGTAGGCCCCCCTCAAGTCTAATTTGGTAAAAATTACAACAGATCCTAGTTTCTGAAAGAGTTCTGGTATCAGAGGCAGAGGATAGCGATTTTTGACCATGATTTTGTTCAGCTCACGATAATCCACACAAGAACAAAGAGTCTGATCCTTCTTAGTGACAAAGAATATTCCAGCGCCTTCTGGGGAGGTTGAATGGTGGATAAATTGCTTCTCCAGATTTTCATTAATGTAGATCTTCAAAGGCTCCTGCTCTTTTTCAGATAAGGGGAAAATGCGCCCAAACGGAATCTCAGCCCCCGGGAGAAGTTTGATCGAGCAGTCAAAGGGGAGGTGAGGCCCCTCGCTTGCTGAAGACATCAAGAAATTTGTGGTATGGTTCAGGCACAGACTGGCAGAGATTCTGGTCAATGTCCAAGCACAGAAGAATAGTCAGGGGGTTTAAGTAGACAATGTTTTTGGCAGTAAGGAAAATGGAACTTAATTTCACCGGTGGTCCAATTGATACAGGGGTTGTGGGCCTGGAGCCAGAATCACGGGGAACAAAGGAGAGGAAATCACATCAAGAGTCAAAAGTTCCTTATGTTGGGAAAGGGTGGTAACAGGCAAAGGCAAGGTCTCCTGGGTCACTTGACCTGACTTAAGATGGGCACTGTTGGCCAAATAGACGGAAAGTCCATGTGTCTTCTCCCGAAGGGGCAAGGTTTGTTGGCTGGCAAAGGTGGCATCAATAAAACAACTGCATGCTCCAGAATCAATGATCGCATTGAGTGAGACCGTCTTTCACCGGAACTATAATAAGAGAGGGAGAGCAAGGTGGGTTGTGTTGGCAGGTAAGGATGAAGGACTGGCAGGAACAGAGGAGAGGCACTTGCGTGTCTTGACAGGGCATTTGTTCACCTAGTGACCTGATCCACCACAGTAAAGGCATAAGTTCAACTGACGGCATCATGCACGTTCCTTCAGAGGCAAGGTGGGTTGCATAAGTCCCAGCTGCATAGGCTCGGAAGTATCGGCTTTCTCAGAGCTGGCGGTCTATTTGGATAGCTAAGGAGATCAGGCCTTCAAGGGTGTCAGGAATGTCAACACGGGCAAGCTCATTCTTCAAGTCCTACCAAGAGGCACAACCAGAACTGATGTCGTAAGGCTGCATCATTCCAGTGGGTGTCTGCGCTCCAGCATCTGAAGTCCATGACATAGTCCTCAGCCACTTTGCGACCTTGCTGGAGGGCAAACAAGGCAGACTTGACTGTGGCAGTCCGCAGGGGATCTTCATAAAGCTGGGCCATAGCTTCAAAGAAGGACAGTAAAGAATGAGTCTGGGCACAGTTTTCCTCGAGAAGTTGGTGGGCCCAGATCTGAGGCTTACCTTGCAGCAGAGAGATCACAAATCTCACTTTTGTGGCTTTTAGAAAAAAAGTCCTGGGTTGGAGGGCAAAGTACAGCTGGCAAGCATTACGGAAGGCCTGGAATTTTGATCGGTCCCCAGAGAATCTCTCAGGAATGGAAACCCTTGCAGGTGAAGCAGAAGATGCAGGAGCCATGTTACTGGAAGAGAGATGCTGGACCTGTCCTCTAGCTTAGTATAGCCTTCTTGTAGGCATTTCATGGCCTATGTGAGGGCCGCAAGGTGTGTGCAGATCTTCTTCATGGCAGAGGCTTCTCCTGCAGGCTCAGACATGGCTGTTTGTACTGTTAGGTACCTGGTGATGAGCCTGACTTGGTAGAAGAAGACCTCTCTTATAACTCTGGTTCAGGGGCCACTGGAATGGAGACAGTGGTCCCGTGAGCACAGTGGGGTAGAAGTGTTTGAGCAGGTTGCAGCAGCTAATGTGAAGCAGTGTGAAGATTCTTCAGGGAGGTTGATCTGCAGGAGCTGGCTGAGATGACAGTGGATCAGCGACCAGAGGACTGGCAGATGCCAGAGCAGCGGCTACAGGACCTGGATAGGATACAGCACACTCTAAGCAAGGCAGAAGAATAGTCAGGCAAGCCAGATCAGAACAGCTAGACAAACAGGCAGGTGCAGCAGGCTGGAGCAAGGTCAGATGGCAGGCAGGGGTTCTGCAATAGAGGTCAGGCAGAAGTCCATAAGCAGGGTCAAGCAAGCCTGGACAGAAGAGGTCAAAGTGGTCATACAGGAGCTGGGTCGGTAATTACAGAATCAAACAAGCAGAAATCAGAACTTGGGCTGTGATCCTTTTAAAGCCACTGGCGCCAAACAGCGCTAGCGTGAACGAGTGTGCGCCCATTGCGCACACACCTGTGGCGCGCATGCGCGCACACTGGTGGATCCCTGACAGTGACGGCCAGTAAACTGGAAGGAATGGAGGAGGGCCAATGTTTCATCTGTAAGGAGGTAATACTTGAGGCCCTAAACAAGGGGATGAGATGCCAACTAACAAATAAATGCCATGTGCCATGTGTGAGTTGGACCATACTCCTCCACCACCTCCAGTAACACCATCATCACCTCCAGCAACACCACCACCACAGCAACTCAACCCACCACAGCAACCTGGAAGGAAGCATGAAAGGAATTGTTGAGAGTGATAGCCTGAGTTTGGTGTGGTCTGGCAAAAGACGCAGGCTGTTGTAAGACCACAGCCTCGGGACATATATGTCACCTGCTGCTGCTCCCGATCTCTCAGAGTCCTGGCAGTATTGTGCTCCCTATTAAATGGACTCCTCAGGTTACCAATTTGGCCTGTCAAATAATTGATGTCTGCTCTGGGGTACAATGGCTTCACCAATTCCAACTGTTTCCCCAGCGTTGCTGCCCTTTTTTTAGTACCCCTAATAAATGTTGGTTTTGACAAATACTTGGCTATGCTTTTTACTTCAAAAAGAACAGTTTGTTTGTGAGTAGGCAGGTAGTGAGGTAAAAGAATACTAGATAATAATGGTGTTGTGGTAACTTGACACACAAAATGAAAAAAAAATATTATGGAGATCACTATAAAAAAACAAAAAAAAGATTATTCTGGAGATCTGGAGAAATAAAAAAAATTCAAAATGGAGATCACTATAAAAAAGCTAAACAAAAAGATTTTTAGAGATCTTGATAAAAAATCAAAATACAAAAACAGAGATTATTCATGAGATCACAATAAATAATAAAAAAAACAGTTTGTCAACATTCTGTGAATATCAGCAGCAAAACAACTTCATTATTCTAGCATTTTAAAGAAGAAGAGCATGTGCTGCATTGAAAGACTTTTGTGTGCGGATTTGTGTACACACGATCGGACTTTCTGCCAAAAAAGTTTTGATCAGTGTTCTATTACAGAACCCAGTCCAGGAGGCGGGACTCTGTTACAGTGGTTGCTGGAGGATGAGGAGGGAAGAGGAGAATGGGTAAGTTCAGTGAGATAAAGTCAGAGAGGGGGAGGACTCTGACAGAGGCAGTGGGATTACGTCATCAGTGTAATCGCGATTCAGCCTTGCTCCGCATCGATGCAGAATCGTTTAAGGCTGAATCACAATTCATCGTTTCAACGATTATTTTCAACACCCCATAATAATATAATATAATATATATATATATATATATATATATATATATATATATATATATATATCTATCTATCTATCTATCTATCTATCTATATATATATATATATATATATATATATATATATATATATATATATATATATATATATACCATTATTAACAGCTTTTGTTGTAATAACTAACTACAATTAACCACTACAATACAGGGCACTTTCGCCCCCTTCCTTCCTTGCCCAATTTTCAGCTTTCATCGCTCTCGCACTTTCAATGACAATTGCGTGGTCATGCTACACTGTACCCAAATTAAAAAAATTTTGGTGGTATTTATTCACGACGTTTTTTATTTTTTGCGATATAAGCGCAAAAAAGTGGAAATTTGGAAAAAAAACAATATTTTATTTTTTCTATTTTAAAAGAAATCCAATAAAATCAAATTTTGTCATAAATTTAAGCCAAAATGTAATCTGCTACATGTTTTTGGTAAAAAAAATTCCGTTAAGTGTATAATAATTGGTTTGTGTGATCACGGACATATGTACACAAATGATCATGTACATATGTGTGCAGGTGATCACGTACATATGTGTGCAGATAATTATTGGAACATATTGGATTTTAGTGGGACATATGTGGGGGACATGTGTTTTTTTATTTGGGGACATGTCTTTATTTTTATTTTTTTTTATTATTTGGGGACATGTGTGTTTTGGGGACATGTGTGGTGACGTGTATTGTGGGGACATGTGTGTTTATACTGTAGGTTTATACTAGACTAGTGATCAGTGAGTAAGAAGCTGTAAAAACAGCTCATACTCACTGTTCACCAGCCGGCTGCAGCGATCTGCTCTCCTCTCCTCAGCGACGACTTCCGTGTGAGGAGAGGAGAGCCGATTGCCTAGCAACCGGCTGTTTGTTTACATCACATGCCGGCCGGGATTGGACACGGCCGTCATGTGATCAGGAGGGCCAATCACAGAGCCCTCCTGCTGATCCGAGATGTGCCGTGTCTGGGTGACACGAGCACATCGGGATTGTGCCGTTGCGCGGGCACGCGCGCGATCCCCCTCCTTCTGATGGGCATTCAGGAATGTCCAGTCAGAAGGAGGCAGCTCCCACCTGGCCGTATATGTACATTGGCCGGGTGGGAAGTGGTTAAGCACTGCCCCTTTCAATAATATCCTTACTATTCTAGAAGCCACCAGTGTCATTCATTCAACTTCCTCTGAGCCCAGGCTTTTATGGACTAACCTTCTGAGGGTGCTATGTAATTCATCCTGGCTTTAAAGAGGAAGTAAACCCTGATGAGTTGACTTCCTCTTTTATTCCCTGCAAAGGTAAAGCATAATGGACTACTATGCATCGCATAGTAGCCCATTATGTGTCACTTACCTGACACAGGAGCCAGCGAAGCCACCGTTGTCCCCTGTAGTCCGGCGCATCCATCTTCTCAGTGGGTCTCACCGCTCCACCGCTGTCATTCGGCGAAGCCGCGATGACGTCACTCCCGCGCATGCGCACGGGAGCCGCCACGCGCGTCAAATTCGCCGTTGAGGGTGCCGCGTTCAGTGTGCCTGCGCGCCGCTGTCTACGGCGCATGTGCCGTAGACAGCGGTGCCTATCTTTCGGCAAATATCTCCTAAACCGTGTAGGTTTAGGAGATATTTCTTGGACCTACAGGTAAGCCTAGATTAAGTGTCAAAGTGAGTTGTAAGTTTTTACAACCACTTTAAAATGCTAGTGCAATAACTGCTGCCCACTAGACATGTGCAATCGTTTTTTCCCGAATGTATTTTCGTCCGAATTTCAGCTATTTTCGTTTTCGTTTTGACAAACGATAACGAAAGCACAGAATCCGAAAAGCGAAAGATCTGACATAAATAAATGCTTTATTTTCGTTTTCGTTGTTACAACAGTTCGATATAGAATAGGAGATTCGACGTGACTCTGACAATAACAATCTGTGTCTATAGAACCTGTGGTTGAATCTGCCTAACATTACCTCTAGATTATATAGAGAAAATATTCGACAGAGAAAAAAGATTTGACAGAGAGAAAAGATTCTGCAAGTAAAGCCGCGTACACACGTAGCCGTCTGTCCGACAAACTTAGTCTGGCGGACTTCCCGCCAGACTGTCTGTCGGACTTTCCGAACGGACTACTTGCCCACACACGGCACTTTTTCAGCGGACTAATACAGCGTACTAAGTCCGCCGTACTATCCGCCCTACTTTTGAAATGAACGGACTCGCCCACACACGCGGAGGAAAGTCTGCTCATTTTGAGCGCGTCTCCAGGTAGGCGGGGCCCACGAAGGATACGTCGCTGGCCCCGCCGCCTGGTATGGACTTAAAGGGGAACCCCAACGCTGAAAAAAGCCCCCCAAAGTCCACAACAGACCCTTGTCCGAGCACGCAGGAAAGGAGGGGTGAGCAAGCGCCCCCCCTCCTGAGCCATACCAGGCCGTGTGCCCTCAACATGGGGGTGCCTTGGGGAAGGGGGGACTGCGCGGCCCCCCCACCCCAAAGCACCTTGTCCCCATGTTGATGAGGACAAGGGCCTCTTCCTGACAACCCTGGCCGTTGGTTGTCGGGGTCTGCAGGCGGGGGGCTTATCGGAATCCGGGAGCCCCCTTTAATAAGGGGGCCCCCGGATACCGGCCCCCCACCCTATGTGAATGAGTATGGGGTACAATGTACCCCTACCCATTCACCTGTAAAATAAAAGTCCCAAAAAAACCACAACACACGAGATAAAATACTTTATTGCACAGCTCCGGGGGTCTTCCGTCTTCGGGGGTCTTCTCGCCGGACTCCTCCGCTATCTTCTTGTAGCTCTTTTGATAGCGGAGGAGTCCGGCTTTCTTCCTCGCCGCCGGACTCTTCTTCCGACTTCGGGGGTCTTGTCCCCCTCTTCAGTTCTTCTGCCGGGCCACCGCGCCTTCTTCTAGCTCTTTTACAGGCAGTGGCCCGGTCTTCTGTCGCCGCCGCCGCCTTCCGTTCTTCTCTTCTTCTTCTCCAGATGTTGCCTCGCCGAGTCCTCCGCTCACAATGACAGGGAACGGGCACGCGGCGCCTTATATAGGGACAAGGGGCGGGGTCTTCGGTGGATGTCACATGGGTTCATGTCACATGGGTTGATGTCACATGGCGACAGTCCCAGCATCCTCCGGGACTGTGACATCCTAAGGGGGCGGGGTCACCATGTGACACGAACCCTTGTGACATCCACCGAAGACCCCGCCCCTTGTCCCTATATAAGTCGCCGCGTGCCCGTTCCCTGTCATTGTGAGCGGAGGACTCGGCGAGGCAACATCTGAAGAAGAAGAACAGAAGAACAGAAGAACAGAAGGCGGCGGCGGCGGCGACAGAAGACCGGGCCACCGCCTGTAAAAGAGCTAGAAGAAGGCGCGGTGGCCCGGCAGAAGAACCGAAGAGGGGGACAATACCCCGAAGTCGGAAGAAGAGGCCGGCGGCGAGGAAGAAAGCCAGACTCCTCCGCTAGCAAAAGAGCTACAAGAAGATAGCGGAGGAGTCCGGCGAGAAGACCCCCGAAGACGGAAGACCCCCGGAGCTGTGCAATAAAGTATTTTATCTCGTGTGTTGTGTTTTTTTTTTGTACTTTTATTTTACAGGTGAATGGGTAGGGGTACATTGTACCCCATACTCATTCACATAGGGTGGGGGGCCAGTATGATTTTAAAGGACTTTTTTCCTGCATAAATGACACTTTGTGCAGGGACAGTTCTAAGCACCAGAAACATGCACCCCTTCACAGGCATACTATAGACACCCCCCCACCTGCGAAATTTAAAGGAATATTACACTTTTATTGTTTCACTTTAATCATTATTAAAATCACTGCTCCCGAAAAAACGGCCATTTTTAAAACTTTTTTTTGCATTGATACATGTCCCCTGGGGCTTGACCCAGGTCCCCAAACACTTTTTAGGACAGTAACTTGCATATTAGCCTTTAAAATTAGCACTTTAGATTTTGAACGTTACTGTCCCATAGACTTCAATAGGGTTCTAAAGTTCACACGAAGCATGCTATATACTAGCTCCGTCGAATCTTCTTTATACATTCGACAGACACCATAAGCCTTCAAAGACAGATTCGACCGTAATTCATGTGGATTTTCAGAGGAATGCAATTTTTCAATGAAAAACAAAATAAATAAAAACGAATTTTGGGAGTAACTAAATAAATTAATTTTTTGGATGAAAACGAAATTCCGAAACAAAATTTTTTACTCTGCACATGTCTAGTGCCCACATATCAGTGCAGTAGTAAGTACTGCTGCTGGAGGAGCAGAGGACAGACCTGGACTGTCTATAAAATGATATAGGTCTATAGGAAAAAACGATGTGTGTGTATATAAATGGGGTGTCTGTGTGCGTATGTGTTTGGGGGGGGGTCTCAGGGAGGGGGAAGGATTGAATGTATCCACTGCACTACACAGAACAACACACTTCACCAAATTACCTATAAAAACCTTTTCCTAATAAACAAGCTCTACCTGTGTTCTTACTAAGGCAGAAAGCTCACACTGATAGTAGTCCAAATATGGACATTTGGGTTCTCTATATTTTTGTGAACACTTGAAGGAAATCACCCCGCCACTGCAATTCACAGACCTCCAGCACAGTTTGTTGTGTAATCCAATTAACTAATCTATATCTGCCTCCCTATACTCTTAATGAAACAGCTCAAACATTCTGACATTATGGATGCTTGACTGCTCTCATCCAACCTTTCAGTGTCGGTTCACACCAGTGCGTGGTGCCAGATTGCATGTGATTCACACTGCAAATCACATGCGATGTACGTGCAATTCGATTTCAGTCATACAGATAGTATGACTGAATTTGCATCATATTTGCACCAACCATGCAATCCAAGTCAAGTCCAAACTGTCAGTTCGCAGTGTGAGATGCAATCTGAAATGGGGGTGTCATTAACATTGTATTGACAGTATGCATATGGCAATGTAAACTGCCTTGCTAGTTAGGAGCGATGCGGGAACCTGCCCTGTATTTGCAGGGTTCCCGCATCGCACAAGTGTGAACCGGGACTTATAGTGAGGGTCTGCATTATTAATGATGGCTAACTAAGGTCAAAGGCTACCTAGAGCTAAAATTCACCAATCACAAATTGACTTGAAATTTGGCAAGAAAAGGTGAAAATACAAAATTGCTGCAGTTTATGTTCTAGCAAACCAAAGTCTCACTGTTATAAAAAAATATTTATCTATATTGATTCAATACATTTTCCATGTTGCTTCAAAGCATGCAAGTTTTGCCTTTGAGTTCATTTTGTCAATATGCATATTAATATAATATATTCTGGCATAAAAACAGAAATACACAAACCTTCATATAGTGTAACCTCAGGGGAAATATTCTGCTGCTTTAAAAAGCTCATAAATCTGAACTTAATATTTTTTTATAAAAAAAAAATGCACAGCTATGACTAACTAAACCTACATACACTTTGCTTTTCAACTCTAAATATTTTAATGTATTACATCTGAAACATAATTAAAAATATGTCTATATATGTTTATCCAACAGTGCAGGCTTAAAAATAATCCTTAATGTTTATTTACCTTTGCTGGTGCTCTATTTACTTTCTGTAATCTAATATTTATTAAACAACTATTAAATATATATACAGATATGCATAGCAGAGGGAATACCAGTATCTAATATTTAAAAACAAATTAAAATAGAATTTTTGTGCAAATCGTTGTAACTCTCGGGACCAAATGGCTCGATCAAGACAAAGAGGAGAAAACATTTTATTACACTTAAAACATACATTAGGCATAAAATAGAGAACTTTAGTATATATTTAATACGTTTACCTAAATTAACTCCCGATTTGCTGAAATATCCTGGGCTTAATGAATGACACAGTGTTCACCAGTAATGGAAAGATACAACTTTTGCAAGCTACATTCTGAGTTGGTTTTGATAATTGTAAATAAATAAACACCCTCACATTTTTTTCTTGGTATTGTTGACCCCCTATATTAAGAAGGAGGGCACATGCATTATGCTTTTATTTTATGTTTTGTTTGAATAATGATTTGATTTGGTATATTTTCTATATTTTTGGATGCACTTTTTTGGTTAAGTTTTATTGGCAGATAGCATGTGTAATTTTTTTTTTTTTTAATGCACAATAAAAATAAATTGTGCAGAATAATACTTGGTTATGTGTTTTACTTCAAATGACAGTTTGAGAGTAGTTACATTTAAAAGAATACAATGTAAAATTAACCAGGGACACCAAAATAGTTGTATCTTTGATCTTAAAAACTATGGGATAATGGTGTTGTGGTAACTTGCCCAAAAAAGAATAATATTATTCTTGATATCACCAAAAAATAAAAGCCTTTTAAAATACGTTTGACAGAACTCCATCAGTATCACCAGAAACGCAGCTTCTTTATTAACCCATTAAAAAAAGAAGATAAACGAGGGGCGTGGCTTGGGCGGGACCCAAGATGGCTGCCTGAGATGAGAGTTCCTGCACACAGAGGATGACAAAAGCTCCTTATAGAATCCTTAAGCATCTCCAACCATGGGCAGAACCAACAGAAGTACCTCGACACCTCACACTCTGAAAGACACCAAAACACAGCTCGATAATAACATCCTGGAGATGTTCCAAACCCGACCGTCAGGGCAACACGTGAAGACACAAGCCTCATAGACCTCACACAGAAGTGCCACAGACTCGATGATAGACGGCGACGGCACCACGGTTCCTAATCCAAGCCTCCTTGACCTACAAAGAGATCTGCAAAAAAGTGACTTTATACATTAAGCACGCATTAACGGTGGCTATATCAGACCTAAATACAGACATCTAAACGATGAACCACCATATTACAGAAGTGGAAGAAATCTCCCAAATGCAGGCAGCAGCCATCTGGCAAGTGCAAAGAACATATGACCTCCAGCTACCACACACGTTTGAGCTCCACAGACAGGTGGAAGATTTAGATAACAGGGGCCGCAGGCATAATATAAGGGTGGGGGGAACCAACTCCACTGTCACAGATGATTTTCTCCATATTTAACAATCTGCTTGATCACCCAGTAGACTCCCCTATTGAGATGGAATGACTACACCTCGCTCTGAGACCCCCTCCCCGTGACTCCAACCCCCCTCCCCCCCCGGGACATTGTGTGCTATATAGTTAACTTCCCTCTCAAGGAGGAGATACTCCGGAAAGTGAGAGACCGGGGCTGCATTTTATTCAATGGCACGGACATTAAACTATTCCAGGATCTCTCACAAATAAATTTACAGAATAGACGCACCTTGCACCCCCTGCTCGTAACATCCAATAGAGATGAAAATTTCCATTCTGTCACTGCATCCTCCAGAGGCTGCACAGCACTCCTCCGGACCCCAGAAGACTTGCCTGCCTTTTGTGAGCAACTCAACATGCCGCAGTTGACCTACCAGAGTGGGACTCCTTTTACTTCCCCACTGAGCCATGGAAGAAGGTTTCCCACAATTTGTCACCTAAAGCTCAACGACAACAATCCAAAAGACACAGGCTGGACCCCACATCACCTGTTGACCGTCTATCAAGACGAGACCATCCCCCGCAAAATCCGGGGCTTGACACCACCCCACGTCGGGGACACCATGACGCTTAATCCCTACCCACTCTATTTCACATTTGCGAGCCAGTAAGTAGACATATCTCCTAACTGTCTTTTTCTGTTTGAACTATTTGTTTGCTTACCTCCTTATTTTGGCTAAAGCATCATATCCCAAAAGACTCTCAATATCCCACAGAGAATTTGACTACAATGAACCCTATTCAGATCAGCGGACTTAGCCCTCAGACATCTCCTGCACAGGTACTGTTGTCACCCACTTAAATGTGAAACGTTGGAGGGCCATCACCTAGGTGGGAGACCTTTTCTAGGCAACACCCTGTCATAATCCCTCATGACCTCCCAGAGGCTCCCAAGCAAGCTCACTTATCATCTGTTTAACCCTAGAAACTGTAAATGGGAACGGTAATAAATGTGAGCCTAACATTTCTGTAATGTTTGTGCTGTGTTTACATGCATCACCTTATCTACAGGCTCCTGTTACAGTAATTGGGGAGGGGCCTAGGCCTTAGCCAAGCAGAAGATGTCCACCTGATACTAAATTTAGCCTCCTAACTAGGCTCCTTTAGTGAGCCATTGCTAAATATGTTACAGTTCCAGATTGATATGATTATGTGATGGAGATGACATTCTTCCTGGCATGGGTTGAGGCTACTTTAACACAATATGCCTGTACCTTAGAATTAGCACAACATTCTCTCCACACTGTGACTGTCCCTTCTGCAAGAGGAGTGATGCAGAGAGTAGCCATGGCACACAGAGATAACATGAAAACCCAATGGGGAAAGGGGGAAAAATGTACAAAGCCCTTGGAGTGCCTACCCTGTAGGGATCTATCTTGAGGATGAACAAGACCTACATTTACCCCTTACTCTAAGGCAGGGGTGCTCAATCTTTTAAAGAGCGAGGGCCACTAAAGTGACTTAGTAACCAGTCGCGAGCCACAATGAGTGGAGCGGGCGGATGACAGGTCCATGTCCACCCTGCATATGCAGAGCGGAGACGGACATGGCTCGCTCTACTCTATGGGCCTTCCGATCTGATCTGCCATAATGGAATCGGACGGATCCCCTCCCCTTTTTTTTAGAGGACCAGATTGGAGGTTGGTGGGTGCAAAGTCTGTTTACATCTGTTGCTCAGTAGAAGTGAATGGAGGGTCCCATTGGGTTGGACTGATCATGCCAAAGGGGCCTAATGTTGCTTTCACACTGATGTGCTGTGTTTTACCTGCACTACGAGTGCAGTGAAGTACACCTGTGGCTTTCCTGTTGGTTAGCTGCACTTTGCCTTAGACTTCTATTATATCCTGCAGGTGTAATGCACTTTCTGAAAGCTCACCACACCTGCAGGCAGGGCCGCTGTTAGAAATCATGGGGCCCCACACAGCCTACCCCTTGACCCCACCCACAACTCCACCCATGGTTCCGCCCTTGACACCGCCCAAAACCCACCTCTGGCTCCTCCCCTGCCCTCACACTGGCAGGATGGGCCTGGTGTCTAGTGGCAGGAGCTGATACATGTAACATTTACAGCACCCCACCAATCATAACTGGATCTGAATGGGAGAGATGTCAGTGTTTTGACATCCGTGCCCATTCAGTTTGTGTCCCCATGCACCACAGACTTGTGTCCATTTACATCAGGCTATCTCTGATCTGTCAAATTTAGGTCTGGAAAAATAAAAAGGAATGTTCTTTTTCATTTTTTTTTACCTGAATGGACATGGAGGTAGGTGGATCTAAATGCACACAAGTTACATAGTTAGTAAGGTTGAATAAAGACACCAGTCCATCCAGTTCAACCTATATGAGTGTTTACAATTGTCCCTATCCCTGTACATTGCACACTCACATTGGTCCCTACCCTCAAGGAGCCCACAATCCAAGGTCCCCATTCATATACTAGGGACAATTTTAGACAGAAGCCAATTAACCTACCTGCATGTCTTTGGAGTGTGGGAGGAAACCGGAATACCCAGACAAAACCCACGCAGGCACAGGGAGAACATGAAAACTCCAGGCAGGCAGTGTTGTGGTTGGGATTCAAACCAGCGACCCTTTTTACTGCTAGGTGAGAGTGCTAACCACTACACCACTGTAAACCTACATGGAGCTTTCAATCAGTTCTGCATGAAAAACTGACAGGTGGGCCTGATTGCAAAGCTTAGGTGAAAGGTTATCAAAGGGGAGTGTTTTGGGGGTGGTAAAAATGCATACTGGCTGTGAATTTTTACTGTCCCTGCCCATCACATGTGTAAAGTAGCATCTCACTATGTGCTCATGGTCATTATGATAATGATACAGCAGGTGCTCTATGGCTCTGTCAGTGTAACATGACTGTGTGGTGCTGTGCTGTGTTATAGTATGTAACACACAGTATAGCCATATATCAGGAAAGTCAGCACCCAACAGCATGCTACACTGTCAGAGTCATAGAGCACCTGCTGTGCTTTGATCATCATAATAATGACTATGAGCACACGATGAGAGTCTGGGGACTGCACATTCTATAATAACCTGTGTGACTTGTCAGTGTGTGTGTGCAGGGGACTGCTTGCCTGTGCACCACTGCCGCTGTTGAGATTACTCCTGCAGCTCTGTCTGTCTCTGCCACCTCAGTGATAAGTCTCTCCCTCAGGCTGCAGCACATACTGAGTGAAGGGAGCCGTATTACAGTAATATCCAATATCAAGGCATACAGTGAGCAGGCATACCTTTAGTTTGTGTAGGTATACTGAGAGCAGCGTGTGTGTGTGTGTGTGTGTATCCCTCCACCCGAAAATGAAAAAAAAAAAGTCCCTCTTCTGCTTTCACCTCCTGGGTCCCTTTTTTAACCTGATATTGCCCAGAAAATGACTATAGATGCCTTATATACATTGGTAATCAAGTGGGTGCTGATTAATAAAGTTATTTAGATAGGTTTTTTTTTTTAGCTAGAAGTTAAAAAATGCTCAGGCCCCCCTTGCTGGCCGAACCCGGTACAACAGGCTGGTTGAACTGCCCTATCAGCGGCCCTGCCTACAGGTAATAACAGAAGTCTATGGCTCAGTGCAGGTAACCTACAGGTGTTCTGCGATGCACCTGTGGATCAGTTTGAAAGCAGCCCAGTAACCAGTGCAGAAGAGATATGTACCAAGAGGTGGCGTTATACAGGAAGCATGGGTTTATGCAGCTCTGTAGCCACTTGCTTTTTCTACCACCAGCTTCATTAACAACACTGATGCTCTGGGATAGCGGGTCGGCAACCCACAATCTGGGCTTGCCAATCTGCCATCAGAGAGCAGGAGGTTGAGGGCAACATCAGAGGGCTCCGGAGCCACATGTGGCCCCCAGGCCACTGGTTGGGCACCCCTGCTCTAAGGGATAAGATGCCCCCATCTCCCACTCAATATGTATAGACATAGACACTCTACAGTATCTCTCTGCTCCGCAATCTTGACAGGAGGCCGGTAAGCATGGTAAAACTTTTGCTATGATGTCTTTTTGCCACAGAACAGGCTAACATGGTCCACCACTCTCTCTATGAGGGCCTTTAAACAGACTCCTTGTAATGTAATGGATTATGTATTCCCAAACATAGCAGATCTTCCAGACATATCTGATAACTGAATGTGTTCCATGGGGGGGTATCTGAGAGTCTTTTTCCCTCCAGTAATGCTTGGCAGAAATATGAAACTACTCAAGGTTTCAAATGTTACTTTTGTTACGTTTAGTTCATTACTTTATTCTAAATTGGTTTCACTCAAATTACACTCTCTACACAGCAGTTATCTATGCTGCTTGATCAAGTTCTGTACATCTAAATCAAAACCATATGCTAATGGTGAGAAGTCCCAGAGGATGTCACGAGACCTGTGACAAAACCGGTAGGAGGAGCTTGATTGTCTGACGTCTGGGAAGTAGGAAATAGTCTGGAGAGGAGGCATAGAACATGCTGAACAATGTGTAACCGGGATGCATGTGACCCTATCCCCCCTCACTACTACAGCACTACAGCACTTTATAAGCAATGTTTTTGTTATACAAATTTGAGTTGAATGTAAATTGAGTATTTTAAAGATTAAACATTTTAGATGGTATTGCACTATTGTATGCCTCTATTATTTTCCTTATGTGGCATATGTGAGGAGGCTTGGTGGAAGTAACCAGGAGACACTGATACCATATAAAGCTGGGCTATTATCAGGAGCAGGAGTTGACCAGTGTGGAGCATCAGCATACAGCAGCCAGTACATTAATAGGATACATCTGAATGACCCTGGCCATCTGCTGATAACCACTCTAGGCTTCATTTTTATAGCACAGGTTCTACACATTAATGGTCAGTGGTAGCGCTGCACTATATATATATATATATATATATATATATATATATATATACCATTATTAACATTCTAAAATCAGCTTTTGTTGTAATAACTAACTACAATAAAGCAATATATATATATATATATATATATATATATATATATATATATATATATATATATATACATATGCTACTGGTGTCTCTTAAACCTTAACCCTAAGCCCTAACATATTACATAACATCCTTTGACTTGTCTGTTTACCCTCCTCTTCCTCCTCAGTGCTAAACCACTTCTTGATCCTTTTCCCAGTTCACTAACCCCTCACAGCTGTCTTAATGGACTGCATCTAAAATTCCGGAATCTCCCACTAGGTGGATAGGTGTACCTACAACCACCTCCGGTAATCTCCCGTACACATGGCTTATGCTTCCCACTGTTGTGCTGGTGGGGAAGAAAGGCACTTAGGTTATACACTTAGGTTAAATCTGCTATACTCACGTATAGCTACTGTTTATCTCAGTACCTTGAAAAATGCAGAAAGAGCCGACAATTGTTAATGTTAAGGGCTTAAACTGCCCAGAAAAAAAAAAGATCTCAAGTACTATCAGCATTGACCAAACACAATGCACACTTGTTACAGGAAATGCACTTCTGATCGGATGCTATTCCCAAATTTGCGAACCATTTATACAATGGGGCACTACACCCCACGAACCCAGATTACAAAACTAAAGGGGTCTCTATCCTCATCTCTAAACATGCTGATTTTCAACTATCGGATTTTATGGTCGACCCTGCCAGCAGATATATCTTTATCAAAGGTACGTTTGCATCCAAACCAATCACACTGGCAAATGTGTACTGCCCTAATGAACACCAAATATAATTTTTCAGGAAGATTTGCGACCTTCTTTCCACTTTTCTACAGGATATGGTAATATTGGGAGGAGACTTTAATGTCCCATGAAACCCGATTAGACACCTCCACAGTCACATCCACACTCTCTTATGGAGCACTTCGCCAGATCAAACTTCAACTACAAAACCTGACACTTCATGATACATGGCGCACCAATCAACAAAGACTACACCATTTTCTCTTCTCCACACCAAAAATATTCTAGAATAGACTATCTTTTCCTCTCATTATGGTAATTCTTATGTTCCCGGATTTTTTTAAAAACAACAAAATCCTGGAAGCTGAATCCATCTCTGTTTAAAGACCCAGAAACACTACAACAGGTATGGTCCCAAATAAAATTACATTTTTAAGAGAACTCCACCCCAGACATCACACCAATTACACTTTGGGAGGCGCACAAATGTATCATAAGGGGAAAACTAATATTTTTAGCAATGATCACCAAAAAGAGACATCAAGAACAGATAAAAACAATCAACCGACTTGTAGCCCATAAAAAATTTACCTCGCAAGCTACGTTGCAGAACCTTTTAAACGCTTGCTCTACATTGGTAGATGAGCTAGAAAAACGCACTAGGAAACAGTATATTCTTAAACAGAAAGTGTTCTATGCCATGTCTATAATTCATCATAGTCGAGATGACCAAGGTACACTCATCTCCAAAAATGAGGATATCGCTATGCACTTTGAAAATTGTTAATCTAAACTCTACAATCTGCCGCAAGACAGTGTAGAGATAACTAAAACAGCTAGCCGATCACTCCAAATAAAAGATTTCCTAGCTCAATATTGCCCCAAACCTATTACTTCTCAGCAAGCTATGGAAAGCCTGCTCTCCATGGAGGAACTACACATAGTTATAAAGCAAATGAAAGTAGGTAAAAGTCTAGGTCCAGATGGTCCCTCACTAATATACTACAAATGCTTTATGGATACACTAACGCCCAAGATGTTAAAGACTTTTAACTCCCTATCAAACCCACATACATCTTTATGCAGAATGTTTGAAGCTCGTGTAGCAGTTATCCTGAAAGAAGGAAAAGACCCCATACAAGTATCCAATTACAGACCCATCTCTTTGCTTAATGTGGATATCAAACTATACGCAAAGATGCTAGCAAACAGGTTGTTACCTCTTGTCCCTGGCCTCATATCATCTGATCAAGTGGGCTTTATCCCAGGTAGGGAGGCCAGGGATAATACCATACACACTTTAAACATACACCATTGGCTTACCTCATCAGAGACCAGGGGATTTCTCCTCTCCCTCGATGCTCGACAGGTTGGCTTGGGACTACATGCAGGAAGTACTAAAAGGAATAGGCCTTCTACCCTGCATGTTTGTGCACATTATCGCCCCTTATACTAACCCCTTAGCAAAGGTGAAAGCTAATGGCCTCCTGTCGAACACCTTCTCTATAAGCAATGGAACCCATCAAGGTTGCCCCCTCTCCCCCTTGATCTTTTTCTTGACATTAGAACCCCTCTTAAACAGATTGCAAGACAATACAGATATTAAAGGAATCTCCATTGGGCATAGGGAGTTTAAAGTAGCAGCTTTTGCCAATGATATCCTACTCTCCTTACAAGCACCTTGGATACCCTCCTGAGAGATATGAAGCACTTTGATGTTTTATCGAACCTTAAAATTAATTATTCCAAAGTCACATGTTCTAAACGTCTCAATACCCCTGCAGGAAGTAACTCATTGCCAGGATTCCTTCCCTTTTCAATGGAACCCATCTCAGCATCCAAATTACCAGTAAAATAATAGACCACTACAATCACAACTTCTTACTGGCTCTTTCTAAAATCCAAACAGATTTGGTAGCTCGGCCCTAATAAAAATGGTAGTTCTCTCCTGTCTTCTGTACCTAATGCAGACGATCCCAATCCATCTGCCCTCCTCCTTTTTTGCATCATAAAAAAAGCCTGCACAACCTTTATATGGAAAAACAATGCACAAAGTACTACCTAGGATGCCACCTGACTATAGTTGTGGATTGGAAAGTCCACAAAATGGGGAAAGCTTGGGTAACATTGGAAAACTCTTTCATGCATACCCCAACACATATACTCCCCTGGCTGCCACCCTGAATTTGACCCAAGTCCCTTAAGATGCATTCACTAATTTACCCCTTGTTAATGGTCTTTAGTAAAGCGGTATCCCTCTTCAACATATCCTCACAACCAGGGCCATTGTCCTTCTTGCGGGGGAAATCCTGATTTCCCCTGGGAGACTCTACCACGTTCCTACAACAGGAGTGGCCACATGAAGAGGTTCAAGCACAGCAATTCTTTCGTAAGAGTCACATGCGATCTTATGAAGACTTGGTGGCCGAGTCACGTACAAACGCATTTCCCTTCTGGTCTTACAGACAGCTGAGACTTTTTTTTACCTCTAAAGATTCAACCACTACATTGAATAGGAAACGTATACTATTCAAATCACTTTACTCACGCAGTACGCCACAAAGACATCTAATTTCACACATTTATGCCCTACTCCAAGATGACCCCTGCATCACAATGACAGAGACTTCATGTAACTCTTGGGAAAAAGACCTACATATGACATTCACTGATGAGAACTGGGAAACCATTAATACACTTGCCCACAAGGGATCACTGAATGTAGTTATCTAGGAAAATGGATACAAAATTGTAACTAAATAGTATAGAACTCCAGTCCACTTACACAAATTCTCGCCTTCAATCCCAAACATTTGCTGGTGGGGCAAAAGAGAAGGCTTCATGCTTCATATCTGGTAGGAGTGCGCCTTGCTCCAACCATTTTGGAGGGAAGTTCATTCCATAATAACACGTGTTTCCACTTAGACCCTGGATTATAACCCTGCTCAGTACCTCCTACATCATACAACCCTACCTAAACAAGATTGCCATAAATTGCTGGTCATGCACATGGTCAATGCGGCCAGTCTCTGCATTCTTATTCGCTGGAGGTCAACAGATACCCCAACCATTAGAGAATGACTGGTCAGGGTTGCTAAGATAGAGGAGATGGAGAAATTGATTTACACTTAACAAGACCGCATACAGAAATTCACAAATATTTGGGCCTGTTGGATGCATTTTAAGACATCAGAATGTTATAATTCCTACTTTCCTTCACAGCACTCAATCACCTAGGATGCCTAGAGGCATATCCCCCGCACCTTGAGTTTGGGATAAGGAGTGGTTCCCACTACCTATGCTCCCTTTCCCTCTCTCCTCCCCCCCAACCTCCCCCCTCTAACCTTTACCCCTCACACCAAGTCTTCTTTTCACTCATTCCTGTCTCCCTACATCCTCTGTATACTCCATAGTGATATAACTGGCCAAGTTTGTTTAGACATCCCACCATAGGCATCAGAAACTTTTCTTGCCACACAGAAGACAAGTTTAATATTTGTCCCACTGCTATGACTAGACCTGTTGATATTGGTCTCCATGGCATTGCTACCAGTTACAATACTACTTGATTCCATTTAAGTGCCTTATCTTAAGCTGTACAAGTGTTAGTTACTGATAAATTATTTAGAAACTTATGAGATTTAATTGGTTAAAAAATAACTCCGCTGTTCTATTTTCTATGACTCGTGCTGTTCTATCACTTTTTGTCTCACCACTGTGAAAACATGTCATGGACACGTCTTTGGATGTAATGTTAAATATATTGTACATGCTGTTTTCTTTAACTTCAATAAAAATATTTTATTGGAAAAAAAGAAGAGAATGTACGTTACATTTCGAGATTTCACAAATCATCACATCACAAATGTTAATTCTCCATAACGAATGCTAGTTTACAAGACCGACGCTTCTGGTTCGTCCTTGTTTCCGAGCATGCGTGTTTGTACTTTGGTCTTTTGTTAGATGTACTTTGTTGTGATTAAAATGGTATTTCTATATACCTGACAAAGACCAGCTAGAGGTATAACTAACGCAATTACAATACTCACGAAAACATTTACTTAACACTGCAGTGCTAAGGAGACAACAAGAAAAGAGCTCAGTCAAGATTGTAGTTCAGCAGTTGCCTAGTGTATTGTGGGAGGGGCTGCATTTTATATGCACCCTTATCAGCCAATCATTGTATAGAACATGGGTGTGGTTAATACAGAGGCGTACATTACACATCATCATTATATATCATTACATATCATTACTCATGTCATCTGCTTCTGAATCACAGGCATGGGATATGTGGCCCAGACATATTGTGACACAATTTCTTTATTTAGACAGTACAGAATAAAACTGCCTATGCAAGCTATATTTTCTTATGTGCATGTTTACAGAAAAACAGCCTAAGTCTGCAGATACAGAGTTTAAGCCAACTAGTAAAGTTAACCCAAGTTAATCTTATGTGAACTTATAAAGATGGAGTCACTCTGGTTCAGCCATATCACAACAATCCCCTCTAAGTCATGAAATCAAACCATGAACACGACTTACTTCTTCTCACTGTGACATACTCATACCAGTGACCATAGTAAAAGTCAAAATATATTCTATTAGCTGCAGCTAGGTTGGAAGGTCAAGTACCTCGGAAATCATGCACATAATAAACCTGAAGCAGGCATATAAAAGTAATACCATAAACAAAATCAGTACAACACAGATTGCAATATCCCTAATTCAGGATTAATCCAGGATTCAGCATTGAGACCAAACCCCCCATGTTACCCAGGGGGCTCCTAAGCAATTATTTTGCTTTTTCATCATGGCAATACCCCTTCAGGCTCCAGAGAGGAACCATGCCCAGGTCATGTTCTTTTCCAGAAACAATGACCCAGCATAACGGTGTTTGAGGGGGCACCCAGGACGAACACTAGCCTAGATCTAAGGTGTCAAGCACTGTGGAGTTCCTGTAGACTCTGAATGCACATCCCCTCTATGTCCAATGAGTGTGTTACTAGTGATTTTATTGGGTAGGCCACATATAACCTTAAGGCTCCCCCTAGAACACAGAGGCTGGTAGATGACATGTGAACCAATACATATATAATACAGTGCCTATGCCAGCATCCCTTCAAACAGTATATACACTGAAATAGTCAAGCATGTCCTGGGCACACTACAACAACAATCTCAATATTACCCCCTGACCCTCACCCGGACCACCTTCTAAGTATGCAAAATAGGAAACAACAAACATGTAATCTCAGCTGCATAGCAATTGTCCATGGAATGCAAAATGGAGGAAGGAACGTGGCAGTCCATAGAAACAAGTGGGAGGGGCATGACAGCCTTTAGGCCAAATAAAAATAGTCCCAAAGGAAAACTCAAAAAGAAAAGTCTCTTGGATGGCTTCTGAATGTCCATTAGATTCGCAGAAAAGGAAGAAAAAGGAAATGTCCACATTATAACTCTCATTCTGCTCAACTTTTTCCAAAACCTTTTGGTTCAATTCTGTGATCACTCATATGTACAGACATGAATTCTCTAACCCAAAACGAGACCGGGGACTTTCGGCTGGCACATCTGGATCTTTTTCATGTGGTGCTCACAGGAATTTTGTACCCCAGGTTTGCGTCATGTGGCTCCCCATTGAGGTATCATTCGCAGGAACTTTTTCCAGCCGGAGTCCGCCTTTAGTCATCCGAGCACCTCCTATGGTATTTGAACGACAAAGATAAACAACAAATATTTCCATGTTAAAGCTGTAGTCATCACTTCATTTGGACAGGCCATAGGGCAGGGCATGAATGGGGTGTAGGGTATGACTGGGGTGGGCATTTCTTCACGTGAATAGGGCAGTGGGTGAATGCATGCTGGCTGGGGCAGATACTCCTCATCTGACATGAGTAGTCACAGAATCTACCTGATCAATTCAGGCCTTAACCATTGGAGATATTAAACATAATATTCTTAATTGACTCAAACATAAGTAAAACATGCAGGAATGAAAATGTTCCTCAGCAAGGGTTTTCATTATATAGCTTCAATATATTTAACTAAACATTTTTCCAAATCCAGTATTATAGCAGAACTTTAACAAAACTTAAACCTCTTTAGTTTCTTCTATTCCCGGGATCCAAGTGGACCCAAGGGACTTAGGACAGAACATTTTACCCAAACACATATTCTGACTCAGAAGTCTCCCGACTTTGCAAATATGTCTGATCATCAGCAACAAACAAAACATTGATGGATAAACAACATTTCAACACCAACACTCTATGACTGACACCCTGGTAATTCAGAAGGTAGATATCCAGAATAGTAATTCTGATTGCTTATTTCAAATAAATCCTTCCCATCACATTTTAGTACCCCATGGACTCAATATATGCAGCAATGTATCTTGATTACAGTCATTTTAATTTCAGTAACTTCTTCAAATATTTTTTCAAATTTTCACCCTTTCTTTACCAAAATCCCTTTATCAATTCTTTTAATTTAATTTAACCCCAAACTTTTAGGGAAAGTATAACATGGGCCTAAACACAATATGAGACACCCTGTTGTGCACATTCCAGACACACACTTAAAATATTTCTACTAATCAAAATGATACCCTGTGTGTTGTTATACACAACAACTCTCATTCCACGTTCATTTGGCCATTCCGTTCATCCTTCATTTGTCCATAACACCTTCAAACCTTCATATTTTTCTCTCTAGTGTCCGGAATTACACAACACAGTTACTTCTCTTTTTCTTTACTAACCACAATTCCTCTGGCATAGCACTTGGAATATACATTTTCCCTTTATTTATATTCGAATTCTGGGCTCTTAATTATATTCTCAACCCTGTCAAAATCAATATTTCAAAATCATTGTTAATACAGCTTAAACACTATCAAAACAATTTGCACAAATATAGCACATTTGCTGTTATCAGAAAAAAACACACCTTTTAACTTTAATCCGACTGTGTGTGGTATGCATCGGACTGATTCCGTCTGAATCTCCGTCCGATCCAAATTTCCAACATGTTGGAAAGATTTCCCGACCAACTGGGCCGGACGGACCTAATCCGATAATGTGTAGAGCATTTTCATCGGACCAAGTGCCACGCATGCTCACATTCAAATTCCGACACGGAAGTGCTCGTTCAGGTAAAACTACTGCTCGTAAGCGATATAGCACATTCATCACGCTGCAATGTTAAAAAATCAGTCATCAAGCGCATTCTCTTGATCTTTAACAATGCTGCAAGAACGAACTTCTTTTGATGCTCATAGTCACACACTTCTCTCGAACTGATTTCATTACTCTTTTTTAACCATTTCAGAAATACAATTTTAGTTTAAGTCACATCTACACAATGTTTGTTATTTTTTTGGGGATTTTTTTTTTTGGGGGGGGGGGGGGGGTTCCCTAAAAAACTCCTTTAAAGACACTGGTCATTTCTCCTTTTTTGAACTTTTTATTTTTGGGTGTAAACTTATAACAACAACATTATTGTATTTTTTAGATTTTATTTTTTAATCTACAGGAGGTTGTTTAGTGTTGGTACCCCTTGTTACTTATTTTACTTTGTATTTTGGAAATGTACCTGCCTGCTCACAAATAAACTCTACTTTTTGAAGGAAAACACATTACACAAGTATTTAATCAAACAAAAATAAAATTAATTTTTTTTGCTTGAAAAGGAAACTAGAAACGCAGCACTGGAGAAACTTATTAACTTTGGTGCAGCCTTTGGCCCCCAGGGCAGACATGACTAAATGAGATATAAAAAAAATTGGTGGCCTGAGGAGTAGATATCTCAGGGAGAGAAGTCCGCTCCTGAAGTCCTCGAGAGCAGGAAATTCAGATGCCCAGGATGGTGATCTTGAAGAGGCTGCATCTTCTGGCACACCAGACTCATCCCAGGCCATCACTCTCTGGTCTTCCTTTGGGACTTCCCACCAGGCATCCTTCCAGGCTGTGGCTGGGCTCCTCTAGCTGGGGCAGGAGGAGGAGGGCATTGTTGGCTCCTGGCTGCCACTTGCCACAGCCTCCCCCCGACTGAGGTCTTCCTGTGTATGAAAAGGGGACATAGTTTTAGTTTTTTGATCATCAATCACAACATTTTGTGCTCCTGGCTTTTGCTATTTGACTGTTACCAAATAGAACAGACTATCATTCTGACACCAGCATTTTTCTTTCCCATCCCAATCATTTTTGGTCACTACTGTCTATTGAGATGTAAACCACTTGGAGAAATCTCAACTTACTGATCAATAAGAACATCTAATCTAGTTAACATCATTAAATATAACACAAGAAATACGTTCAACAATGCAATACCTGTCTCAAGCTGGGCCCCACCACATGGTGCTGCCTGGATGGCCCAGGTTGGTCATCAGAAGCCTCAGCTGGGGGTGAAGGATGCCTTGGAGGAAGCATGGAGAGTGGTGGCCTGAGTGGTGGCCTGGGTACCCCCTGGTCTAACAGAAAATGCAGTCTGTCAAAGTGCACCATCCTGGGGTAGTAAACAGCATCTGGATCTCCTGCTCTCAAGTGCTCCAGGTGCTTCTTCCTCTCCCTGAAATATGTAAGCTTCATGGTCACAATTTTGCGATTCAGATATGTCATGTCTACCGTGGGGACACTGATCTGCACCAAAGCAAGCAGTTTCTCCAGTGCTGCGTTCCTCTTGGATCTGTCATAATAAAATTTGTTGTGGAACTGCCACAGGCAGGGCATCTCCTTGTATAGCTCGAGGAAGAGCCCCATAAAGTTGGGATTGGTGAATGGGTCCATTTTCTCTGCAAGACACAACACAAGACAAACCCTCAAATGCTAATAATGCAATTAAAATCCCTCCTAATCTTGTCCCAACAGCGGCCTAGATACAAGCAGTCTAGTCTAGTGAAGCACAAATTTAAAAATGTTACCTTCGTTTCGACGTTCGCTGCGTCCGTGCCTCACACTCTCCTCCCAGATCGTACGGACGATACACATGTGTGGCGTTTTATATACAGTGCACATGCGTGAAACTCCGCCCGCCCCTGACGTTCTTTCCAGACTATTCCCCGCCCCTTCGCTTCCCGCGCAGTGGGGAGAGCACATGGCGGAGAGAACGCAGGTGCGCAATAATAGTTCCACTAACGAGGAGGAGGGTGAGGAAAGCCCGGAGCCAGAAACGTCCCGATCCAGGAAGACAAGATTTAAGGCCTCAAATATGTCTTTTGGAGAGATGTTGGAGATGGTCGACATATTGAACAGGACCGACTATGATGGGAAGTATGGACCTTACCCAAACCCAAATATCAGAAAGGCCAAGATCATGAATAAAGTTGTGAAGAGTCTTCTGAAGAATTTTGGGGTACGCCGATCCAAGGATTAACTGAGAAAACGCTGGTCAGACCTGAAACTGAGGGAGCACGAGCAGTACGTAAGGATCAAGCGTGTTCTTAAAAAAAGTAAGTAGTTGTCGTGTGTTCATATCATTATTCTTGCTTGCATACATGCTCCATGTGCTTGGATTTCATGTTGTGCATTTTAAAATGGCCACTTTCAAGGTCATGGTTTTGTTCGTTCGTATGAAACATCGTTCTGCAGGGAAGTATTCCAGCTTAACAAAGTGGCAGCAATAATGTTCTCACCTTGTAACTCGGCCCAAAAAACAATTGGACAACACTTCCAAGCAATGTTTCATATTCCTATTTATGCCCTCGGTGTGCTAATTAATCTTTGTTTACATTCCCATAGGGGAGAGAAGACTCGGCAGGTATGAGGACACCAGGGACCATGAGGACACCAGGGACCACACCCCTCCCAAAGAAGGGCAACTTCCAAAAGCAGAAACAGAGGAGCAGGAGGAGGAGGAAGAAGGAGAGATTGTGGAGGTTGGCCAAATTGTCACCACAACAGGTGTCGGAGAACACAGCTTCCGGTAATCTCATCAATGTATATCACCATATTTGGATTACATGGTGTGTTTGTTGGTTTTTTCTCTAGGTGATGTGGAGGAAGATTCCCGTTTTACCAGTGAAAGTGCCCAGATCTTGATCGGGGAGATAATGGTGTGCAATAGGGATTTGGAAATTGTACAACAAAACATCAATGATGTTAAAAATAAAATGAAGAACATCATTGATGTTTTGGGGAGAGTGTGAAAATGAAAAAACTAGATAGGGTTATATTTTTGTTTTAGAAAAAAAAAAAGGTGGATTTAGCATAATTCCAAATTTGGAAGATGCACAGAGTGTGTAAACATGCGCTATCTCCCATCATGGGGATCAATGTACATGTTTTGTGGAAAGTGTCTGAGATGGAGGGGTTGCAGCCCCAAAGCATGTACATTGATCCCCCATGATGAAGGATAGCACATGTTGACACACTGTGTGCATCTTCCAAATTTGTATTTTTCAGGGGTCACATCCCATGTGATGAAGGCAATATCAGCCCAGTTTGTACATACTCAGGTCTGATATTGTCTTCACTTTTCCAAGTTGAACTTTGTAAGTTCCTGTGTTCTGTATTTTACGGTTTGATACATGCCTGTTTACACAAAAAAACAACTCAAAAATAAATATTATTAAACTGGGTTTTGGATACCCAAAATATCTTGGTTGTGTTGTAAAAACCTTTAGGCCGCGTACACACGCGCGGACTGTTGGCCCAACTTTGTCCGTCCAACAGTTTGAGCGAACAGTCCGCTCAAACTTAGCATGGACGGACATGGCCACACACGACGGACGAACAGTTTGCTGAAACCGTGCGCGATGACGTGAACGGCACGTACGACGGGACGAAAAATACGACGTCCTATACACTGCAATGCAACCTTCCGACGTGGAAATCCTTTCTGAGCATGCGCGAGACTTAGTTGGCCGAACAAGCCTACACACGAGCGAACAGTCCGCTGAAACCTTGTTTCAGCGGACAGTTTTTCGGAATTTCCGTAAGACCTTGTTCGGCCAACTGTCCGCTGAAACTGTCCGCTGAAGCCCCACACACGAGCGGACTGTCCGCCCAAACACTGTTCAGCGGACAAGGTTGGGCGAACAGTCCGCGCGTGTGTACGCGGCCTTACTAAACGCACATATGAATGTGCTTGTATTAAAAAGTTTCATTCTCAAACAATGTGTGGCTTCCTTTTTCATTGGGCTTACAATGTATTTGTAGTCAAATTTGAGTTTGTGCTGAGGAGTGTGATTTACTAAAGGCAACTCCACTTTGCACTCCAAGTGCAGTTTCAGGTGTACTTTTGCAGTGCACTTGTAGTGCATAGTGGATGTGCCTTTAGTAAAAAGCACCCACAGTGAGGTGTAAATTTGGACAATCATGCCATTTTCCTGCCAGGGTGCTGAAAATGAGCATGATTTAGATCAGTCATGCACTACACATTAGTTAACAAAAAGAAGGTGTGTGTGTAGCAGACCAACAACATAATAAGATTATCTGAAGAAGAGACTGTCCCCTCATCTCACTCTGAACTTGGGTTTGCACTGTTGCTGAAAAAGGCACAACTTGACAAAAAAAGTGGGAGGCCACAGTCTGCCATTCCTGTTGCGTTGAAGGACACTGTGTAGTGACACAAGAAAACAAACTAGTAATTTGACAAATCAACATTGCATGCAGATTAGACACCCACATTTTTGAAGATTAGTATAACATTTTTTAAAATGAGTATTTAAAGCCTAAAGTATAAGGTCCCCTTATGAGATTCCTAACCCCCCCATCCCCCGCATCTGATGGGCCCTTGTTAAAAAATGAGGGGTGATGTTTAGGAGAGGTAACCCTCTCCACTTGATTGAGAGCTGAATGCGTAAATAATGTGTGATACTTTGTGAAGCCCCTCCTTAGTTACACTATTGGCAGCCCACTGGACAGGTAAGAAGTGTCATAATAACAAAATGGAAGGACATTATGCTATTACATAGCAATAAAATGAATATGTTGAAAAAATAAAACTAGCATTTGAAAGTATTGAGGCAGGCCCTTACACTACATGCTTTGGTGAATTTGTCCATAAATGTGATCATGAAAAAAGTATTTAGAGTGTGTATTGGGTTGGGTCAAGTCATGAGATAGAAGATTGCTATCAGCTGAGGTAACAGTTGGGGAGAGGGGGGTTACTAATGAGTTTGGCACAACTCCAAAAAACAATAAAAGGTCATTTTGCATGAATTGAAGCACACACATCACATTTGTAGAGATTTTAGGGGGTGTTTAGGGAAAAGCAATACTATGGAGCTGCCAAAGACATTGTCAAGTGACTAGACTCTAGTTTTAGGGGCCAAGAAGAGCATGGTGGGGAAGTTAGTGAGGCAAATCCGCATGAGGACAAAGGGGCAGAGTATATGAATTAGAGCATATTGCAATGATGGTAATTAGGGAATGAGGAAAGAAATGCAAGACATTAGCAATCATGAAATACATAGAATGTGATGTTTACGGTTCAAAATTAGCATAATATAGTCCTTCAGCAGAAGCTGAATGATGGCAGAACAGGTCTCTGGAATAATGATCCCCAGAGCCTGGGGGGAGATGCCTGTAGAGAACTTGAGGTCCTGAAGGTTCGTCTACGTACTCATCGTACAGTTTGTGCTGTGCAGGGGTTCTTACTTTGACTTTGACACAAGCCCTTTGGCTTGTGTCAAAGTCAAAGTAAGAACCCCTGCACAGCACAAGCTGTACGATGAGGACGTAGATGAAACATGTTTGGAAAACGGTCGGGTGGTCAGAACGGACACCAGAAAGCAACGCTAAACAGCAAGGCCTGAAAGGATGACCTGAATAGCAGAAGCAAGCAGACACAAAAAAATGCCTTTCAAAGCGTACTATACCAAGATAGAGTGCACAATGAGAAGCAAATACTGACTGCACGCACTGATTATCAGATACGCAAAGACAAGCAGAAACTTAAGAGCAGTAGCGATCTGAATCACTAATCTGAAAAGCGCGAATCGTCTTTCACCAAACTTCGACTAAAACACGAGATCAGCAGAAGGAGCACAAAGGGTGCCGGACGTGGTGCTGAACTTCCTTTTTCTAGTCCCGCCGTACACGGCTTACGTCACCACGTTCTTGGCAACCGCGAAATCAGACAACTTGGCCCGACCGTGTGTATGCAACAGTTTCGGGAACAATCCGTCGGACTCAATCCGACGGATTTGGTTGCCGAAATCTCCGACCGTGTGTATGTGGGCTTAAAGTCAGACTCTAAAAATTTGCATCTGATCAGATTCCTTTAAAAAACATTTGGTAATTTTATCAGTGACATGTCACATTCCCCTTTTAATGTTCCCAATTTACTATGGAGTGGATATGGGCTTAATATATGCCCAACACATTTCATGAATAGACTGACACTAGTTGCAACATTTTAACAATAAACATGTACCTTTTATAGATAACTTTTCTGAATCAGATCCTTCTTTAACATGAATTTTCCACTTCAGCAAGTCTCTGACCTGCTGACTATGGAATGCAAATATAGAAGTATGCTCCCCACAAAAACCGTGGTGAAAGTATGGATGATAGTTTGTTCCCCTCTTCCACCCGAAACAAGATACAGATGAGTACCCTACTCTGTCCCTTTCACCTGCCCACTTTAGTAACGCTCTCTGTCTTGGCAGGATCATAGGACATATATCAACTACCCAACAATTTATCTGAATTCAGAAAACAAAAGCAATCTTATACTCTAAATCGGAATTTCCAAGACAAGACAAAAATTCACATACACATAAAATTAAGCATTTCTCTCCATTAACCAGTTTCCTCTGCCCAGGTGTCCGTCTTATGAAACTGCGAACAGGGCGACCCAAGGACTGCCACTGACCACAGTCCACAAACAGTCCATGAAACGTCGTGGGAGAAGTGTTTAACCACTTCAGCCCCGGACCAATTAACAGCCTAAGGACCAGAGGTCTTTTTACAATTTCACACTGCACTGCTTTAACTGGTAATTGCGCGGTCATGCAATGTTGTACCCAAATGAAAATTGCGTCCTTTTCTTCCCACAAATAGAGCTTTCTTTTGATGGTATTTGATTGCCTCTGCGATTTTTATTGTTTGCAATATAAATGGAAAAAGGCCGAAAATTTTGAGAAAAAATGATATTTTCTACTTTTTGTTATAAGAAAAATCAAATAAACTCAATTTTAGTCATACATTTAGGGCAAAATTTATTCAGCCACATGTCTTTAGTAAAAAAAATGTCAATAAGCGTATATTTATTGGTTTGCGCAAAAGTTATAGCGTCTACAAACTAGAGTACATTTTCTGGAATTTACACAGCTTTTAATTTACGACTGCCTATCTCATTTCTTGAGGTGCTAAAATGGCAGGGCAGTACAAACCCCCCCCCCCAAATGACCCCATTTTGGAAAGTAGACACCCCAAGGAAGTTGTGGAGAGGCATGTTGAGCCCATTGAATATTTTTTTTTTGTCCCAAGTGATTGAATAATGACACAAAAAAAAAAGTTTCCAAAAGTTGTCACTAAATGATATATTGCTCACACATGCCATAGTTATATGTGGAATTGCACCCCAAAATATATTTTGCTGCTTCTCCTGAGTACGAGGATACCACATATGTGGGACTTTTTGGGAGTCTAGCTGCGTACGGCACCCCGAAAACCAATCACTGCCTTCAGGGTTTCTAAGGGTGCAATTTTTTTATTTCACTCCTCACTACCTATCACAGTTTCGAAGGCCATAAAATGCCAAAATAGCACTGTGTGCCTGTATGTGCCTACATGTCAGTGTAGTGTTGGTGCACACTTACTTTCTGTCTTCTCCTCGTAGTCCGGTCAAAAAGACCGCCCCGAGGAGAATGACATCACTTCCTCCCTGCCTGTGTATACAATACACAGTGGGAGGAAGCTTCTCACTCGCCAGGAGCGATCGAGAGGGGATGGCCAGAAACCAACGGCCATCCCCTCATCCCGGATCGCTCCTGAAGCGAAACGGACCACCGTATCCAGCGGGAGGGGGTCCAATAGGATCCCCCCACCCGCTGGAAGGCAAGCACGTACATGTACATGTACGTGCTTGTGCCTGTACATGCCATTGCAATGAAGTACATTGGCAATACAGCGGTCCTTAAGTGGTTAAACATGTTCTCCCTCCGATGATCGCTGCACTCTGAGAATCCTCACTGATCACAGAAACAGTCAGTCCATGAAGCTGCGGCCCTAGCGCCTCTCCGGAGATCCATGTCAGAAATCACACCCCCAAACCCACCAGCTCAGAGGTGGAGAATCGGGGAGCGATGAGGGAATCTGGGGGAATCCGAGGGGGAAGGAGGAAGATTCATAATCTCCCTCTACCTAATTTAGATCCCCCAAAACAGTAACCATGTCCCCCTGTCAGTGCATCCAGCAGCAATCTAATCACTGCCCAATAAACCAACATCTTAATGTCTCCATGAATCTCCAGTACTGTAATCCCGCAAAAGACCCTTTTTCCCGTGCCCGTTGCCAAACAGGGATCTGCACATTCCACCAACCCACCTGTACCGACTCATTATAACTTCAGCAAACAACAATAAACAAATAATCAACAAACAAACAAACAAACAGACAAGGTAACAGGGTAAGTCTACACTAAAAATCCCTATTTTAACAACACCTTTTATCTGATAATCCAAATGAAACTAGCTGTGACACTTTAAAAATCCTTATTTTAAACAAAACTCTCTTTGTGTTCATTTCCTTACCTGCCCAAAACCTCCTATCCCGGCTGTCTTTTAAAATCATTTCCGACTTCCGGTTCCGGCGCCGCATGAGCTAGCTGCATCTTAGCTAAGCTCCCGCCACAGAGCCTCCTTAATCGGCCTACAAAGCCATCGCCAGCGGACACAGCACCCTGCCTTGGACCCGAGCGTCCCCCTCACGTTCCCCGACACCATGGACCGTTTCGTGGAAAAAACGGGGGCCCGGTCGTACGCGGCGGCGGCGGCGCCTCCCGAACAGCCGCAAATTGAGCCCCCGGCTCCGGCCTACTCCGCGTCTGCGTCACAGGCCTCAGTTCCAGACCTTCCGGACACGGCCATGGAGGTAAGCGGGGTCGCCTCTCATACATCCCCTGCCCTCACCGGACCCCCCCACTCACGGGGGCAAGCCACAGGAACACCGCACGTCATTCCGGGGGATGCTAGCACGCCGTCCCCCGGCGAGGACAGCCATACTAACCGCATTGCACAGGCTGTGGCGGCCTTGCTGTCCCCTATGATCACCGCCTCGGTGGAAAAAGCCATCCAGGCTGGCATGAAACAAATCAAGGCCCAGCTCACGGAACACGGCAACAGGCTTAATGACCTTGAGCACAGAGTGTCTGAGGTGGAAGATGATCTATAACAGTTTCAGGCCACGGAGCAGTCCCAGGAAAAAACTGTCCAATATATTATACAGAAATTAGATGATTTGGAGAACAGATCCAGACGATCCAATCTGCGATTCGTCGGTGTCCCCGAGACGCTCCCTACAGCCGAATTGAACGACTTCTGCTCCAAACGTGTGCCAGAGGCCATGGGACTTTCAGGCTCCTTCACGGTGGAAAGGGCGCACCGCATGGGCTCCTTCAGCGCGGACCGCAAGAATCCTCGCCCCATCATAGCCAAGTTCCTCAACTATGCAGATAAAGCCCTTATTCTACAAACATTCCGGCAATCCCCATCCCTACATGTTGATGGGGTCAAAGTTCTCGTTTTTGCAGATTATTCTATCGAAGTGTCTAAGAAACGCAAGGCTTTTCAACCGATCTGTTCGGAGCTGTTTAAGATGCAGATTAAGTTCTCCTTGGCATTCCCCGCAGTGCTCCGCCTCAAGTCCCCTAAAGGGGATCAACTCTCCTTCCAGAACCCCTCGGAAGCAGAAGCCTTCTTACGTTCTCTGCGCTCAGACACACAGCCAGTTACACCCTCCAAACCGGCCTCATCAATCCGGGCACTGGACCAGAGGAGCCCCAGGAAGGACTCACCGAAGCGCTTTAGAGCATCTGCCCCGGACCACCGTCACCGTAATGTTCCACGCTGAACCCTCACCTGCATTCCTTGTTTGACTTATTTCTTTTTTGTCTACCTCTGTCCGGGTCACAAGGGAAGCTATTTCCAGCGGCGGCTCTCCGCCACTTATGTCACTCTAACGCTTTTCTTTTCCCCTCCTCCTTGTCTCTGTTAGCAGGTCCGCCACTCTCTGACCCCAGGAGTTGCTTCCCTTCCAATCACAGAGAACTCAGACGCTGGGCACTGCAGGCTATCTGTCTCTTTGCCCCACCTTAGAGATTCTTTTCCGAGTTTCACATTGGGCTGCTCAGGTTATGTTTTATTGTTTATATTATCTTGATTTACACTAAGATTGTTGATGTTCTATATGTCTTGTTATGCCAAGCCATGCATTGCATTGTTTACCACAGTGCAACAGTTCTGGCATGACTCCACTGTGTATCCTACCCCACCACTACTTTCCGGCAGCCACGCCGCGATTTTTCGTCCCTGACTTATGTACCTACTTAACCTTCTTGAGACGAACCGCTGGCTCTCCACTTTACCCCTAGGGCTCTGTTTGTGGAGCGTTCCTTTCTACACAGTGAACTCATGCGGAAAAAAGTGAAGTGTGTGCTTTTGTTATTTAGTTTGGTTATCCCTCCTTTACTACTGTTTTACCCTTACAGTTCCCCTACATCTCCCTCCCCCCCGTCCTCCCTATATGCTCACCGGGGCTCCCCCCCTCATCTGTTTAGGACCTATGAACAGGATATATCTTTTCTGATCCATACTTTCACCTACCCAAGACATCAAATCTGTCCCACACCTCTCAACCAGATCACCAGCCTTCCAAATCCCCAACCACTGCCCCTCTTAGAGTAGTTTCTTGGAACGTCGAGGGCCTTCGCTCTCCTCATAAGAGAGTGAAGATCCTTCGGCATCTTAAACGTCTCAAGGCAGATATTGCCCTTCTACAGGAAACCCACTTGCTTGCATCTGATTTCCCGCGCATGCAAAAAATGTGGGTGGGCTCAGTTCATGGAGCTGAATCTTTGGGACGGAAGGCTGGTGTCCTCCCTTTGATACACAAAAATCTCCCTTGCACAATCCTATCCACCGTCTCGGATGATAAAGGCCGCTTTTTCACCGCAACGGTACGGATAGGGTCTAAAGAGTTGTTCATCACCAATATTTATGCTACCAACAACCCCACTAAACACTTCTATCAGGAACTCTCTACATGGCTACTTGACTTCACCCGCTTGCCTCATTTGGTAGGAGGTGACTTTAATGACGTCATGCACCCCTCGTTAGACAGATCCTCGCCAAGACCACTGACATCGGTCACGACCGTTTCAAACCCCTCCCTATTTTCTTCCACCATGGACTCCCTACACATGACTGATCTCTGGCGTCTTTCACACCCTGTGGACAAGGAATTCACTTTTTTCTCCAACCCTCATAGGTCTCTAGCGAGACTTGATTACTTTTTTGGGTCAGACGATCTCATATGCTTGACTTCTGACGCTGAAATTCATGACATCGCAATATCGGACCATGCCCCTGTAGCAATCTCCTTGGATAGGCTGGACCTCCCTCCTCACCCTAACCTCTGGTGCTTCCCTGCCTTTCTAACAAATAACTCAGATTTTCTCCAATATCTAGACAAGGCATGGGCAGAATACACGTCTGCAAATGCCACCCACCTCGCTAATCCTAACCTTTTCTTGGATGCTTGGAAAGCGTATCTTAGGGGGCGCATTATTAGCTATGCCACATCTTTTAAACGTAACGCTCTCCAACATTACAAATTGGCCAGTGCCAGACTTCATACCGCCCAACGGCAGTTGTCCTTCGCAAATACCCCTAAACACCGTGATGAATGGGTCTCAGCTAAGTCGAATTTTGACAACTGGGCTGACACCCTTGAACGCACGAAGAGGGCTCATTTTGATGCCACTCTTCATAGATACGGTAATAAAGCAGGAAAGCTTCTCTCCAGGTTATGTAAAGGCAGTTTTCGCCCTACTCACATCACCGCCCTCTCTGACCACACGGGTCGCACACTCTCGTCACCTCAAGCCATTAATGAAGAGATGCTACGTTACTACACCAATCTGTACGCCCCAGACCCCATTAGTCAACGAAAGGCTCGACAATTCCTAGACACTCTTCATCTCCCCTCCATCTCGACGGAACAACTGGAGGCCCTTAATGCCCCCATTACTCTCCCTGAGATAGAGAACACCATACGCCATCTCAACTCGAACAAGGCCCCCGGCCCTGACGGCTTTACTAGTGATTTTTATAAAAACCACACACATATAACGGCACCCACCCTACTGTCCGTCTATTCCGCTATCTGGGCAGGAGGTCCGTACCTCCCCTCAGGGAATCAAGCTGTCATTAAACTCCTCTCAAAAAAAGGAAAGGATCCACTTCAGCCCGGCTCTTACAGGCCCATCTCCCTCCTTAATTTAGATGTAAAAATCCTTTCGAAGATTGTCGCCACGAGATTGGCTGATATCTTGCCCCATTTAATACACTCAGCCCAATCGGGTTTTACCAAAGGGCGAACAGCCACACTAAATATCCGAAGTCTTACTAGCCCTTGAAGTAGCCAAACAGAACCCTAAAGGCTCCTATGCCATTATCACGTTAGATGCAGAGAAAGCCTTTGATAATGTTAGTTTCGATTGGCTCTCTCTAACCCTCTCCAAATTAGGTTTCTCAGGCCCCTTCTCCCACCTCATTAACTCTATGTACTCGTCCCCTTCCGCCAACCTGGTAGCAGCTGGCCTCCTTTCACCCAGTTTTCCCCTACACAAAGGAACTAGACAGGGCTGCCCTCTATCCCCTCTACTTTTTAACATAGCCCTTGAACCTCTTTCTAGACATCTAACCTATACGGCTTCACTCCACGGCATAGACATAGGGTGCAAGGAACTCCGCACATCTCTGTTCGCAGACGATGTACTTATATTCTCATCCAATCCAGCAGCTGACATCCACACTATTAAGAGAGTTTTCGACGAATTTAGGCTTTGCTCAGGGCTCTGCATCAATTATTCTAAAAGTGAGATTCTCCCTATTGGCTCCCATTCCACCCCCCCCCCCCCCTGGGCCGCTGGCTCTTTATTTTCGGTTGCCCCTTCCTTCATTACATACCTAGGTATCAAGATTGGGAAATTACCCTCCTCATTATACCAGTTGAACTATCCCCCCTGCTTTCTAAGATTTCTCAAGAACTGACCAACTGGATGGATCTGCCCCTTTCGCTCCTGGGAAGGTGCCACCTTGTGAAAATGGTCAGCTTTGCCAAACTCTTGTACCCTATGCAAACTCTACCATTATTGCTTAAGCATAAAGATGTTACTTCTTTGGATTCTGCTATCTCGAAATTTTTATGGCACTGCAAAAGACCACGTATTGCCTACAAAAAATTACACCTTCCCAGGGGCAAAGGGGGTATCAGTTTACCTAATATTAGATTGTATAATTTAGCTTGTGTGCTTAGAACCAGCCTAGATTGGATCACACACTCGTCCAGGTACTCCAATTTTGATCTTGAATCTGCTATGGCTCACCCTTTCTCCTTGTCTGCTCTACTGCACTGCCGATGGAAATCCGCCCCCCCCCTCACCAACACAATCTTGTCTTCAGAGACACGGCGATAGCCTGGAGAGAATCCAGGAAACTGGCTAACCTCCCACCCTTCATCTCTACTCACCTGCCTATCCAAGGAAATCCTTGCTTCACTCCAGGCCTTCATTGCAAACCTTTCTCGTCTTGGTCAGAACGGGGCCTATTCCTCTTTTCCTCCCTGTGCGACACGGCTACTGGCAGACCTCTTCCCTTTCAGTCAGTGATGGACTTGTTCTCCATACCTGCTTCGCATTTTTTGCACTACCAACAGTGTGTCAGCTTTATCACCCAGAGTTGCAAGTCAGAGCCTCCTCGTTTCCAACCCAGCTTCATGGATCAGCTGATACGGGATGAGTGTTTTAAGATCTCTGATGTCTATAAACCCCTTCTGGAACGCTCAACGCCACCTGCCTCATCTACCTCTATTGCAAACTGGTCCTCGGCCTTCCCAGATCCCGATATCGTCTACAAGATTATGCTGGGTCTTAACAAAGTACTAAGACTCACGCCTAACGAAATCTGGAGAGAAACTCAGCTCAAGATTGCCCACAGGGCCTACGTCCCTTTTCTATCTCCCAAAGCAAAGCAAGACGGAGCATCCTGCCCTCACTGTAAAGATTCAAAACCATCTCTATCTCATTGCTTCTGGTCGTGTCAGACAATATCTACGTTCTGGGATCAGGTCATAGCATTCATTTTTGATATTACTCTACTGCAACTACCCAAGGAACCCTTACTCTTAATTTTTGGTTACTGGGACCCTTTGCTGTTGCCATGGTCTACATTACCGGGTGCCGGACCCATTTTAGGGCCCCACTCCCAGCATGCCACAGTCGACTGGATCTTGTTATGTCTACTTCTGGCCCGCCGACGAATACTTCGTTTTTGGCTCTCGCCTCCGGGCCCTCCGGCCTCCCAACTTCTCAAGGACCTGCTATCTCTCCTGTATAAGGAGAGGCTTCTGGCTGACTTCTCCCATGTCTCTCAAAAGGCTGCTTTTTTCGCCAAATGGTGTCTGTTCATCACCGCGGTCATGCCACCATCTGATCAACGTGCATTGGATCAACTGTCTTTTACCTACAATAACTTGCTCCGCTCCGAACACATCTTCAGAATCTATTTAACCGCCTAGATTGTCACGGTCCGTATTTGCTCCTCAGGTTTCTCCATTGTGATCACTGCATATGAACCATGTCCTAAAGTGTTTTTCTTCTTGTTCCTAATCTGCCTTCTCTCCCCCACACCCCGGTCCCTTCCCTCCCCCCCCCTTCCTCTTCTTCCTCTCCCTCTTCTTCTCCTCCCTCCTACCTACTTGGATTTATATAATGTAATTTAGGCACTCGCTCCGCTAGGGAGCCGGTACTGTTACCTACTCTACTTATCGTTCGTAATCGTCTCAGATTCATCCGGTTGGTCCTTACTGCCTTATGATACTATAGTGTTACTGTTTGCTGAACTCTCTTTTGTACCACGATTTTTATTTTTTTTTCTTTACCCCAGGGATTGCCCTGGATATTTATATCCTCTCTTCTTATCACTGATTGTGCCTTCATATATGCCTTTGTATACTTGTATATCCTTATTTCTTTTTCTGAATAAAAATTATTTTAAAAAAAAATCATTTCCTCAACGCAAGTAAAATGTCCCCTTTAAATCTCAAAACAAGCTCTGCTAACTTCCCGTTTTTAAATGTACTTTCCTTCACTTTTCTTTTTCTTTCTCTGTGTCATTTCTGAAACGGCGTTGAAACCCGGCTTGTCTAAAAAAAACAATGCATTCAAAAACCTTGCAAAATGCACACCTTCCTTTAATAAATAACTCAAATCTCTCCTTTACCTTCTAACTTCACTTACACTTACCCTCAACAATTGTAGGATGTTCTTAATTAACACCCTACTCACTTACTTAAATCTCATCACTCCTGGGCATCCCAAATACCCACCTGTCTTCAACCACCTGTCAAATCAACCCCCTTCCACCTAACACATACCTTTTACAACATGCAAAAAATACCATTCCGATACCCTTCCAAGAGTTACCAAAACACATGTTAAACATGCCCAAACAAATTATGCACTTTTCAAGCAGAATCAAGCACCTATCATTCCTGAGCTCTATAACCAACATACTAGCAAAGGGGAGAAGTCATATTATTCATACTATACCATTGTCTCTTCAAAGAATACCTTAGCAAACTTATATGAACATACATATAACAGTACTCACCCTTTCCACGATACCTAAACATAACAAGGGAAATTTACTTCACTCTAATCTAATTTTCCCCTTTCGGGACATCATATAACAGTGAAAACATGGGCTGCCTTACTTCACAATCATGTTTCACACAACAAATATCTTATTACTTTAATGCAAATGCGATAGACAAGAAAAGCCAGATATAGCAAAAGTTTTGTGGGTTCCAGTAGTAATTGGTAATTGCCCCATTACCCTTTTTTTCCTTCTCCTTCCCTAAAGGAGCCTAATATTAGGTTTTTAAACAGAGTCCCACCAAGGACACAGGATTCTCATAAGCCACGTCTTAACAGCCTGGTCCGTCTCACAATTCTCTTAACTAAAATGTATCTGGCCAGGGTTGTGTCTGTCATAGCTTCAAAGTTTGACCACATCCTGCCAAGTCCTAAATTCCTAAATCCCTAAATTCCAAAATCTCAGCGAGTGCCTCCATTCTGTTGTGATTAAAATGGTATTTCTATAGACCTGACAAAGACCAGTTAGAGGTATAACTAACGCAATTACAATACTCACGAAAACCTTTACTTAACACTGCAGTGCTAAGGAGACAACGAGAAAAGAGCTCAGTCAAGATTGTAGTTCAGCAGTTGTCTAGTGTATTGTGGGAGGGGCTGCATTTTATATGCACCCTTATGAGCCAATCATTGTATAGAACATGGGTGTGGTTAATACAGAGGCGTACATTACACATCATCATCACAAATCATTACATATCATTACTCATGTCATCTGCTTCTGAATCACAGTCATGGGATATGTGGCCCAGACATATTGTGACACAATTTCTTTATTTAGACAGTACAGAATAAAACTGCCTATGCAAACTATATTTTCTTATGTGCATGTTTACCGAAAAACTGTCTATGTCTGCAGATACAGAGTTTAAGCCAACTAGTAAAGTTAACCCAAGTTAATCTTATGTGAACTTATAAAGATGGAGTCACTCTGGTTCAGCCATATCACAACAGACTTGTGTACACACAATCGGAAAATCTGACAACAGACATTTGCCAGCAGAAAAATCATTTGCCAGCAGTGTTTTGGGGTGTCTGGATTCCATTTAAGAATGACTAATTCTTAAAATAAGGTTGGATTTATTTACAGTAGGGATATAATTACATTATAATTTCAGATAAGGAGAGGGGAAAAGGGATTGATGTAATAGGGAAAGAAAGGGGTCTCCATTAATTGAACACACACCTGTAGAAATAGGGAAAAGCTCATATAAGGGCTACTCCAAAAGGTACCCTTGAGCATAAATAATAGAGGGGACTATTGCGATACTCGTATATAATAATACAAATAATACAAATTTAGTTCACATTTATTTAACACAATTATGGGGCAACATACAGTTTACATCACAAAACAGTAATAATTATTGAACAGGTCATTCAATACAGAGCAGTAGGGTTTACAGTTATTACAGGAGACCCCAAAGGTATGTGGAGACACGTTGGTGTAGGGTTGGATGTATTCCTTGACCGGTCACCCATAATATCTATAAAAATACATAATTCTTAAGATCATTCCATCAAAATGTATTTCTATACTGTCAAAGGCAATTAATATGACATTTTTTTTACACCTGGAGTATTTAGATAGAACCCTAGTGACTCACCCAGAAAAATGCAACCCTTTATAGCAGCAGGCGGCAATATTTGAGACACCTTACAATGGGGTGACCCCCTGGGGGCGGACACGGGGGGCAAAGAACGGAGAAATAAAAGCAAGCTAAAAATAAAATAAAATAATAAGACATGGATCAGTTATAATAGTAAATCTCAATTACCATTGAAGTGCCCATGGACGGAAACAATGTAAGAAATTAATGAGTTAAAAGTAGTTAAAAAACACCCGAAAAGCCATACAAGACACCAGTTTAGTCCATGGGCCAAAGTAGGTAGTGAATTGACGAGTATAATATACTAGTTAACAATATTACTACAAGCTTACCCGATAGGGGTCTTTTAATTAATTGCCAGCCAGGGTAAAACATTATCCTTTTATGGTAGAAGTCCCCAAGATCGACCAGTCTTGGTTGATTGGCCATCCAGGGGTACCCACCAAAAGAGATCTAAATAAAAAAGCCATATAAATAGCAACTGTTAAAGTTAGTTGGAGTAAACACTTCCAGTAAATTTTTTTTTTAATTTAATTCACAAATATCAAGAATAAGGGAGGAGAGGCCAATCAGGTAGCATAGTGGCCATGACACAACCCCACCCATTTCATTCATTTCATTCAGGGGAAAAGCTACTACTGTTGGTCAACATATTGGGATCCACATAGATTTCAACCCGAAAGTTGTTCTCCCTGCTTGTGGATAGCTACATCCCTGTATATTAAGCACATCATCTTGGATTCAGCTTCAGCAGTCAACATTACTGAAAGCCCTTAAGTTCTGGGCTTTCCCTATCAGCTGCTATGCTGCCTGATTGGCCTCTTCTCCCTTATTTTTGACATTTGTGAATTAAATAAAAAAACTTTACTGGAAGTGTTTACTCCAACTAACTTTAACAGTTGCTATTTATATGGCTTTTTTATTTAGATCTCTTTTGGTGGGTACCCCCGGATGGCCAATCAGCCAACACTTTAATTTCAAGACCCCAATCGGGTATGTTAGTAGTAATATCATTAACTAGTATATTATACTCGTCAAATTACTACCTACTTTGGCCCATGGACTACGCTGGTGTCTTGTATGGCTTTTTGAGGTTTTTTTTAACTACTATTAACTCATTAATTTCTTACATTGTTTCCGTCCATGGGCACTTCAATGGTAATTGAGATTTACTATTCTAACTGATCCATGTCTTATTATTTTATCTTTAGCTGGCTTTTATTTCTCCGTTCTTTGACCCCCGTGTCTGCCCCCAGGGGGTCACCCCATTGTAGGGTGTCTCAAATATTGCCGCCTGCTGCTATAAAGGGTTGAATTTTTCACTAGGGTTCTATCTAAATACTTCAGGTGTAAAAATGTGTCTTATTTATTGCTTTTGACAGTGTAGAAATACATTTTGATGGAATTATCTTAAGAATTATGTCTTTTTATAGATAGTATGGGTGACACCTCTTGAGGAAGTGGCATATAGCCACGAAACTGGTCGAGGAATATGTCCAACCCTATACCAATGTGTTTCTACATACCTGTGGGGTCTCCTGTAATAACTGTAAACCCTACTACTCTGTATTGAATGACCTGTTCAATAATTATTACTGTTTTTTGATGTAAACTGTATGTTGCCCTATAATTGTGTTAAATAAATGTGAACTAAATTTGTATTATCTGTATTATTATATATGGGTATCGCAATAGTCCCCTCTATTATTTATGCTCAAGGGTACCTTTTGGAGTAACCCTTATATGAGCTTTCACCTATTTATTTATGCTACTTTGGGATGATGGTACCTACCAATATGTTTGCCAATAAATATTCTGTGAGGCGATATTGTTCTAAGAACACACACCTGTATACATTCTCTCTTAATCTCTCATACCAAGAGCCCTTTTTGTCCAGAGTTAAAACATGCCCTTCAGTTGGGGGAGTTAGTAATTGTAGTCAGTGTAGATATCTTAAACCAAAGGTCATAAAAAATGCATTCCTGTCCCAGGTTAGCAGTTCACTATTTGATCAAGTAATCCCATCAGATGTCCACAGGATCACCCAGCCCAGGAGGTAAGCTGTCATTCAAGCCAGATCTAGGCAGTAAACCCCTGCAGGGGTCCTGGTCTTCAGAATGTCCATTCCACCCCCCCCCCCCCCTTCAGCAACTCATACTATCAAGAAGTGGAGGCAGGGGTCCTGCTAGACAAATTTTGATAAACTGCATGTATCTAGTCTTCTTTGGTAATGGCCATTTGTGTGAATGTCCTTTAGCAGTTTGCTCCTAGAGAAAAGCCGTATTTCAGTTTGTGTCCAAAAGCAATTATATCAATTCATTAAATAATACAGCCATTCTTCAATACACTTCACTGGAATGATGGAGAAACCACCAATGCCTACTGTAACTCTAATTACAGTGAGAGAGCATCTTAATGTTTCAAATGCAAGATTGAGAATATTATGGCCTTAGTCACTGGGTTAGAGCAAAATTAAAACTTTGTTTTCCTGAAGTTTTAATAATTTTGGTAAAATGTACTGCGATTGATTAGGAAGGTAAATAAAGGTGAATTGGATGATTTTACGGGTGTATTGGGCTTTAAATGGACCCTGATGTTTATGAGAGTCCCTTACAACTATCTTGTTTCAAAAAAGCTGTTTCAGGTTATATGGCAATCATTATTGCACTGAATAGAAACTATACATAACTACAAGACCAGATCCCTGTAGTCTCTTCTCCATCATGCTCCCACTAATAAATGTGTTACGTTTTAAGGGAAAGCAAAGTGTCTTCTCTATGGACTGTGGAATAAATAATAGCATATTTTATCTACTTCTCTGTTTTAATTAAATGAAATTAGGATTATTCGGAGAAAAATGTTGTATAGCAACACTATATATATATATATATATATATATATATATATATATATATATATATATAAATTGGGCCCAAAGTGTGAATATTTTGTGTGGCCACCATTATTTTCCAGCACAGCCTTAACCCTCTTGGGCATGGAGTTCACCAAAGCAACACAGGCTGCCAGTGGAGTCATCTTCCACTCCTCCACGACAACATCAAGGAGCTTTTAAAGATATAGGGAAGAGAAAAACAGGGGACTGGAGGGTAACCCGGGACTTTTAAGACGGTACCAGATATGAAGGCAAGATGAATCACATACCAAAAATAAAATCAATATAATTTTATTACGAGTAAAAATATATAAAACATTTCCAGAGAAGGAAAATATAAATATATGTAACAAGTCCTAAAGTTCAAGAAATGGTACAGAGTCATAAATAACTACACATGTTACCGAACGTGTACATTAAATATGCTGCATTTTTCTCTACATGTTTCGCTCTCCTGAGCTTCTTCAGGATATTGCAGCGTATACAGTTACACAAAAAAACTGAAAAAAATACAAAATGATAAATAAATTTATTAAATGCATCTCAGAAATTTGAAACCAATATTTCTGTGTTAGATTAAGTATCTGCTCCGACCAACCTCAGTTGATCAAGGCAGATACATTCCTTATTCGTTGAATTATGAAAGCAAGGACATATATTGCAAAGTAATATGGAACAAATGCATGTTAATATATTGAGGAAATGTATATACACAATTTCCAGCATTGAAACAGAACAGAACAGTCTTTCATGTTCTCTTGGGAAAGGTAAAGTCTTGGAATCTCATTTAAATATATTTTATGGGCTACTGTCTATATGTGTGCTCCTTTGGACCTGGAAAGCTTGCCTAGCACTTTTGCTGGGGAACTTTCTCTTGGTCCTTATCAAACAGATAGCAAATTATTTATAAGAAAACTTTTCTGCTTTGAACCCTTACAGGCCAATGCTCTCTGTAAAGGACTTAAACTCAAACACCATCTGACAATACTCTGGTCATTCTGAGGTATCCTGTCCTCTACATTTTAAAATTGGCTCCAACATATTACTCCTTTGACCTTTGTCCCTATCTGAACAATTTTTGCCTCTTTTTGGCCCATACCTATAGATTTGTGTTCACTCTACTTTATATCTCGTGCCTCTATAGACTGCCGGGGAACATCGGGGCTCCTCATTGGCGCTTTTATCTATTCACATTTTGACTTTCTCCATACATCAACAGTTGACTTGATTAATTCTTTGATAAGCATGGATGTAAGACCCATTGGGTAAGGCGCCCATTTTGTAAGTTTAATTAAATTTCAATTGGATTTTTAAGACTGTTCTGTTTCAATGCTGGAAATGGTGTATATACATGTCCTCAATATATTAACATGCATTTGTTCCATATTACTTTGCAATATATGTCCTTGCTTTAATAATTCAACGAATAAGGAATGTATCTGCCTTGATCAACTGAGGTTGGTCAGAGCAGATACTTAATCTAACACAGAAATATTGGTTTCAAATTTCTGAGATGCATTTAATAAATTTATTTATCATTTTGTATTTTTTTCAGTTTTTTTGTGTAACTGTATACGCTGCAATATCCTGAAGAAACTCAGGAGAGCGAAACATGTAGAGAAAAATGCAGCATATTTAATGTACAAGTTCGGTAACATGTGTAGTTATTTATGACTCTGTACCATTTCTTGTACTTTAGGACTTGTTACATATATTTATATTTTCCTTCTCTGGAAATGTTTTATATATTTGTACTCGTAATAAAATTATATTGATTTTATTTTTGGCATGTGATTCATCTTGCCTTCATATCTGGTACCGTCTTAAAAGTCCCGGGGGTTGGTTACCCTCCAGTCCCCTGTTTTTCTCTTCCCTATATCTTTAAAATTTATATTCTGGGATGTGGTACCATTTTATTTTCTGATCAACTTCATCTATTTAAATCTTTTGTCAACATCAAGGAGCTGGTGGAAGTTAGAGACCTTGCGCTCCTCTACCTTCCGTTTGAGGATTCCCAACAGATGCCGAATAGATGCTCAATAGGTTTAGGTCTGGAGACATGCACTTGGCCAGTCCATCACCTTTACCCACAGCCTCTTTAGCAAGGCAGTGCTAATCTTGAAAGTGTGTCTGGGGTCATTATCATGTTGGAATACTGCCCTGCAGCCCAGTCTCCAAAGAGAGGGGATCATGCTCTGCTTCAGTATGTCACAGTACATGTTGGCATTCATGTTTCCCTCAATGAACTGTAGCTCCCCAGTGCCCATAGCACTAATGCAGCCCCAGACCATGACACTCCCACCACCATGCTTGACTGTAGGCAAGACACACTTGTCTTTGTACTCCTCACCTGGTTGCCACCACACATGCTGGACACCATCTGAACCAAATACGTTTATCTTGGTCTCATCAAACTACAGGACATGGTTGTAGTAATCCATGTCCTTAGTCTACTTGTTTTCAGCAAACTGTTTGCGGGCTTTCTTATGCATCATCTTTAGAAGAGACATCCTTCTGGGACAACAGTCATGCAGACAAATTTGATGCACTGTGCAGCGTATGTTCAAAGAACTGACAGGCTCACCCCCACCCCTTCAACCTCTGTAGTAATGCTGGCAGCACTCATATTTCTATTTCCCAAAGACAACCTCTGCATATAATGCTGAGCTCATGCACTAAATTTCTTTGGTCGACCATGGCGAGGACTGTTCTGAGTGAAACCTGTCCTGTTAAACTGCTGTTTGGTCATGGAAACTGTGCTGCAGCTCAGTTTCAGGGTCTTGACAATCTTCTTATAGCATAGGTCATCTTTACGTAGAGCAACAATTCTTTTTTTCAGATCCTAAGAGAGTTCTTTGCCATGAGGTGCCATGTTGAACTTCCAGTGACCAGAATGAGAGACTGAGAGTGATAACAACAAAGTTAACACACCTGCTCTCCATTCACACCTGAGACCCTGTAACACTAACGAGTCCCATGACACTGGGGAGGGAAAATGGCTAATTGGGTCGAATTTGGACATTTTCACTTAGGGGTGTACTCACTCACTTTTGTTGCCAGTGGGTTAGACATTAATGGCTGTGCATTGAGTTCATGATCTCATATACTGTAAGTTTAACCACTTCAGCCCCGGACCAATAAACACCTTAAGGACCAGAGGTCTTTTTCCAATTTCGCACTGCGCTGCTTTAACTGGTAATTGCGCGGTCATGCAATATTGCACCCAAACGAAATTTGCGTCCTTTTCTTCCCACAAATAGAGCTTTCTTTTGATGGTATTTGATTGCCTCTGCTATTTTATTTTTTTTGCAATATAAATGGAAAAAGAGCGAAAATTTTGAAAAAAAAAGATATTTTCTTCTTTTTGTTATAAGAAAAATTGAATAAACTAAATTTTAGTCATACATTGAGGACAAAATTTATTCAGCCACATGTCTTTAGTAAAAAAAATGTCAATAAGCGTATATTTTTTGGTTTGCGCAAAAGATAGCGTCTACAAACTAGAGTACATTTTTTGGAATTTACACAGCTTTTAATTTATGACTGCCTATCTCATTTCTTGAGGTGCTAAAATGGCAGGGCAGTACACCCCCCCCCCCCAAATGACCACATTTTGGAAAGTAGACACCCCAAGGAAATTGCTGATGGGTATGTTGAGCCCATTGAATATTTTTTTTTTTGTCCTAAGGGATTGAATAATGACAAAAAAAAAAAAAAAATGTTTACAAAAAGTTGTCACTAAATGATATATTGCTCACACATGCCATGGTTATATGTGGAATTGCACCCCAAAATATATTCCGCTACTTCTCCTGAGTATGGGGATACCACTTGTGTGGGGCTTTTTGGGAGTCTAGTTGCGCACGGCACCCCAAAAACCAATCACCACCTTCAGGATTTCTAAGGGTGCAAATTTTTGATTTAACTCCTCACTACCTATGACAGTTTCGAAGGCCATAAAATGCCAAAATAGCACAAAACCCCCCAAAATGACCCCATTTTGGAAAGAAGACACCCTAAGCTATTTACTGAGAGGCATGTTGAGTCCATGGAATATTTTATATTTTGCCACAAGTTGCGGGAATATTACAAACTTTCTTTTTTTGCACAAAGTTGTCACTAAATGATATATTGCTCACACATGCTATGGGCACATGTGAAATGACACCCCAAAATACATTCTGCTGCTTCTCCTGAGTACGGGGATACCCCATGTGTGGGACTTTTTGGGAGCCTAGCCGCGTACGGGACCCCAAAATCCAAGCACCGCCTTCAGGATTTCTAAGGGCATACATTTTTTATTTTACTCCTCACTACCTATCACTACCTATCACAGTTTTGAAGGCCATAAAATGTCAAGATGGCACAAACCCCCCCCCCCAAATGACCCCATTTTGGAAAGTAGACACCCCAAGCTATTTGCTGAGGGCCATGTTGAGACCATTGAATATTTTTTTTCTTTTGTCCCAAGGGATTGAATAATGACAAAAAATATTGTTTTTTTTTTTTTTTTTACAAAAAGTTGTCACTAAATGATATATTGCTCACACATGCCATGGTTATATGTGGAATTGCACCCCAAAATATATTCTCCCGAGTATGGGGATACTACATATGTGGGACTTTTTGGGAGTCTAGTCGTGCACGGCACCCCGAAAACCAATCACCTCAAGCTATTTACTGAGAGGCATGTTGAGTCCATGGAATATTTTATATTTTGCCAAAAGTTGCGGGAATATTACAAACTTTTTTTTTTGCACAAAGTTGTCACTAAATGATATATTGCTCACACATGCTATGGGCATAAGTCAAATTACACCCCAAAATAAATTCTGCTGCTTCTCCCGAGTACGGGGATAACACATGTGGGGGACTTTTTGGGAGCCTAGCCACGTACGGGACCCCGAAAACCAAGCACTGCCTTTCCGGATTTAAATATAAAATGCTACCAAAAAAACTGTTAGCGATCGCAGGGATCAGGCCTGACTCTGCGATCACTGCAGTTATGTGTTTAGTGTTTTGTAAGTGACAGTGATCGATCGATACTGCACTTGGGTGGGCTGGGCAGAGGGGCAAAACGCAGGTGCTAGCAGGTATCTGGGCTGATCCCGCTAACAATGCGTTTTTTTGGAACCCTGAACTGCTGGGGACGCTAGTATAGATCTGATCAGATCAGATATTGATCTGTTCAGATTCTATACCACTACGGGAGGTTATGCTTTGCGTGTGGGTGTTAGCGGTACTGGCACTAACCTAGCGCTGCCTGGGGCGACGCAGACCCTGACCCTAAAACCTAATTGATATCACCCGCCGGGTGATCAGGGGGTTAAACCTTTATTGGGTAATAAATGGTGGGTGCCCTGATGCTATAAAAAGCAAACTAACCAGAGTCACCGTAACACTTATACGGTGATCACTGGTGAAAGGGTTAACTAGGGGCAATCAGGGGGTTCAAATTTTTATTAGGTAGTATATGGGGGTCCCTGGCGCTATATAAAAACCTGATGGGGAACCTAAATAACTAACTGGCTAACCAGCGTCACCAGTGACACTTATACTGTGATCGCTGGTGAAAGGGTTAACTAGGGGCAATCAGGGGGTTAAAACCATTATTGGGTAGTATACAGTATATAAAAACCTGGCGGTGAACCTAAAAAAATAACTAGCTACCTAGCGACAGTAGCGACACTGATGCAGCGATCAGAAAAATTATCGCTTAGTGACACTGGCAAAAGGGGGTGGAAGGGTTAACTAGGGGCAATCAGGATGTTAAAACCATTATTGGGTAGTATATCGGGGTACCTAGCGATATAAAAACCTGGCGGTGAACCTAAAAAAATAACTAGCTACCTAGCGACAGTAGCGACACTAATGCAGCGATCAGAAAAATGATCGCTTAGTGACAGTGGCAAAAGGGGGTGAAAGGGTTAACTAGGGGCAATCAGGGGATTAAAACCATTATTGGGTAGTATATCGGGGTACCTAGCGCTATAAAAACCTGGCGGTGAACCTAAAAAAATAACTAGCTATCTAGCGACAGTAGCGACACTGATGCAGCGATCAGAAAAATGATCGCTTAGTGACACTGGCAAAAGGGGGTGAAAGGGTTAACTAAGGGCAATCAGGATGTTAAAACCATTATTGGGTAGTATATTGGGGTACCTAGCGCTATAAAAACCTGGCGGTGAACCTAAAAAAATAACTAGCTACCTAGCGACAGTAGCGACACTGATGCAGCGATCAGAAAAATGATCGCTTAGTGACACTGGCAAAACGGGGTGAAAGGGTTAACTAGGGGCAATCAGGATGTTAAAACCATTATTGGGTAGTATATTGGGGTACCTAGCGATATAAAAACCTGGCGGTGAATCTAAAAAAATAACTAGCTACCTAGCGACAGTAGCGACACTAATGCAGCGATCAAAAAATTATCGCTTAGTGACAGTGGCAAAAGGGGGTGAAAGGGTTAACTAGGGGCAATCAGGATGCTAAAACCATTATTGGGTAGTATATCGGGGTACCTAGCGCTATAAAAACCTGGCGGTGAACCTAAAAAAATAACTAGCTACCTAGCGACAGTAGCGACACTGATGCAGCGATCAGAAAAATGCTTAGTGACAGTGGCAAAAGGGGGTGAAAGGGTTAACTAGGGGCAATCAGGATGTTAAAACCATTATTGGGTATGTGACAGAGCGAGGCTCTGTCCCTATGAAATTAGAGGTAAAGGAGACACAGAGTTTGCATATCTGCGGACTGCAGGACTACAGAGTGTAGAGTTTAAATGGAGAAAACTGCTCTGTCAGTTTTCTCCAGGTTTTGCTAGCTCCAGATGGGATTCTGTAGTTTGGAGATCCCTGAGAGTTATGGGTGGGACGGGATCTCCAACCCTGTGTCCGGGTCTTGAGGCTAGCGAGCAGGGTGTGTGCCCAGCTGCACACAGCCCATATAACGAGGGGATTTGTGTAGGATGGTGGTGTGTGAGCAGCTTGCTGCTGGAAGCTGTGCATGTCCAAAGCTGTGTGAAGGACTTGAAGCAGTGGGTGGACGTGCACTGCCAGTGACACTGGCTTATGCCCGCCGTGCCACTGGAGCGTGCCCGTGGGTCCTGCAAACGTAATGTTCCCCAGCGGCCTGCGATTGTGGCGGAGAGAGGCAGAACGGGGAGATGTAAACAAGGCATTTCTCTGTTCTTTCTTCTTAGCAACATGACAGGGATCTACTGCTCCCTGTCATCCAATCAATATTATAACATTTATTGCAATTTTTTTATGAAAAATATGTAGAAGAATACATATGGGCCTAACCTGTTGAAGAAATTTGTTTATATATATATATATATATATATATATATATATATATATATATATATATATATATATATATATATATATATATTGTGACAGAGCGAGGCTATGTCCCTTTGAAATTGGAGGAAAAAGGGATCTCCAACCCTGTGTCCAGGTCTGGATGATAACGAGCAGGGTGTGTGCCCAGCTGCACACAGGCCATAAAACAAAGGGCTGTTGGGAATGGAGTGTGAGGGATGGTGGAGTGGAGTAGCTTGAAGCTGTGTGCATGTCCAAAGAGCCCAAAGCTGTGTGCGTTGAAGGGTTGAAGCTGTGTGCGTCCAAAGAGCCCAAAGCTGTGTGCGTTGAAGGGTTGAAGCTGTGTGCGTCCAAGGAGTCCAAAGCTGTGTGTTAAAGGGCTTGAAGCTGAAGCTGTGTGCGTCCAAGGAGCCTAAGACTGTGTGCGTCCAAGCAGTTTGGTGGACGGAGCAAGTACCTATAGCAGAACTACTGCTGAAGAGTAGCCAGGTGGGCTAGCATTTTCATTTGGATTTTTTTGTGTATTTAATGTAAGCTTGGACCCCTGCGTGGGATTTCTGGATGGACTAATATTTTGTTTTCTTATAATAAACGTGGGCTACCAGGCCCTTAACCATACACGCCTGACTGATGTGGACTAAAAAATGCATCTACCAATTGAGCTAATCACCCCAATGTCACAAGTGGTGCTCGAATGCGGGCATGTAGACGGTGGAATCCGGGTCCTTGCTCCATGGTGAGTCGCATCAGGAACTACTGCTAGCTGTGTGTGGCAGCCAGGCGAACAGCATTGCGTATACGTTTATTTGATGGACTGTGTTGCATGCGGGTTGTGTACCTGTGAAGGAAGAATCAAACATCAGATTTTTTATTTATTTTTTTTCTTTCTCTGCTGAGAACTGTTACAAGCTGCTGTGTGTATGTGATTGCAAGGATGGGACGGTCAAAGCAAAAAAAGGAAGCAATCCTTGCTAAAGCCAGGGAGCGGCTATTGTGGCTAGAGGGTATTTCACCACATGCCCCAGCCACACCAGAGAATTTGTCTGAGTCTGACATCGCTGTGATCTGGGGTAAATTGATCATGTCACCCCGAGTTAAAGGAGAAGTGAAAGAGGATGTTGTTCCTGGCAGCCTGAGCCCAAAGGTGCCACAGCATGACGCAAGGAGGCCTCTGCGCTGCATTAGTTGTAGTGAGTGGGGACATGCTGTTGCCCATTGCCCCTTGTCACAGGAATGTTTGTGGAATAACCAAGCTGGATGGGAGGTTGATGAATTCTGGAGCTCATCTACTAATGATTGTGATCAGCGGTATCCAATGGCAATGAGTGAGAGCCAGTCATGGAGGAGATGCCAAGAAGTGAGCTCAGCATGGCCTGAGAAGATGTCTCCACCTTGTAGGACCAGTAAAAAGGGGCCAGTGACATGTGAGACGGCGAATGAATGGTTCAAGCGGAATCGCAAAGAGTGGGGCGCACTGCAAGGGGCTGAGATCTTGGCCTCTGACTATGTGCAACCCATGCTGCCTACAGAGGAGGTGGGAGACTTCCTTGTAAGATTTGAAAAAGTTGCTGTAAAGAGAAAATGGCCTAGGGACCGGAGGCCAAAACTGCTGCAAACCTTATTGCGGATAGAGTTCCGGTCGGTTTACCATTTGATGGATGGGGACCAGGATGACTACAGCAAGTTTAAAGAGGAAATCCTTCTTAGAGGAGAGTTCCATCGTATCACGGGCCGCCAGCAATGCTCCAGGACGGGAGAAGTGTCGCCGGAAGACCTAGGATTTGGAAATCCAGAGAAACGTAAAGTTTTCTGTCATGGCCGCTTAGCAAAGGGGTCAGTCCCGAAAGGAGAGTACATCAGCCTGAATCCTGCATGAGTTATAGCCAACCAGCTTTGGAGCGCAAGTCTGCAGTTACCCCTATCAACAAGGATCTTGTGTTACCTACAGGGGGCGTCAGTGGGTTCAGAAAGGCTGCAGTTTTGCTCCATGGCCACATGGGGGAGTCAGCCTATAGAGACACCACACCAGTGAGACAACGCACTCAAGTGAAGGCTATGACATCAGCTGCAGGAACTGGTAAGACTGTTTCAGTTTATGATGCTGAACCCAGTGAAGTGGGAGTATGTCCAGTGGGGAGATCCGCAGTACAAATGGACATAGACTTTCTGCACTGTGCTACCCAGAGCAGTGGGGAGGCGCAGCGTAAAGCCCAACTAGACGCAGGGCTAAAGACTGAAAAGGACGTGGGGACTCTGCATATGCCTGCTATGATCCAGCAGATGGCTGGGAAAATTGAGCTAGGGGTGACCAAAACAGTGCTGGTACCATGTTCCCTAGTGACAGCTGCTGCAGGGTTGCCCAGGGAAACTTCCAAGGAGCTTGCAGTGTTGGAGCAGAGAGTTTCCCAGGTCAGCTATGGAGCTGCCCAAATAGGCAAAAGTGCCCCTTTACAGAGAGCGGGTGCTGTGAAGAGTTGCTCAGAGGTTATGGTGGCTCATAGACAACCCACAAAAGCAGTAGCTATGTCTACACATAATGAGAATATTGATGGTCATGCTGACAATAGTGTTGGCCAATGTGATGTGATTGGTGATTATAATGCTGAAAAATGTGTTTCCTGTAATGTTACGACTGAGCCACACAGTGAGAGAGTGTGGGCGCAGCCCCACAACCCTACGTGTAGCCCAGTAGGCAAGAGGTTAATTCAGCCTGCAAAAGTTGAGGGTACAAAGCTGAATGTGTCTGTAGTGCCACCAGAAAAAGGTGTTCAAAATGGTGTGCTGCACCAAGCTTTAGGTGAAGCATCACCCCCAATGCAACGTTGATAAAAGTGTGGTGTTACAAAATGATGTATATAGAAGTGAGGAATGTGCAGTTAAAGCTAATGAATCCCAGGTTTCTGTGCGGCTTTCTACAGCAGGTGATGCAACGCTGTGGAACACCCATGGTGGAACCACAATGGACTGGGACAGCTGGGCCAAACAATTGCTACCCATGCTGGGTAAGGCTAACTTAAGCAACAAGGGTGTGGACACAACTGCTATGCCAGACAGGGGGATCGCAGAGCCGCTGGTGGTTGAGGGCGTCCTGGTCCCTGCAAAGGTTGCTGCCCTCCCCTCTGAAGAAACAGTTCAGGGCACTGGCATCACAGATGTGTTGTCCACAGCTCCACAGCTAAATGATATTGAGTATCAAAGTGATAGTGTGACTTGTAATGACCTGCAGAGGCTCACCAACACTGGTGCAGAATGGATAAGTGTGAGACATGTGTCTGACAGCTCTCCAGGGGAACAACAGGCCGTGATGAGTACCTCCAAGGAGGATGAGGTCTCTTCAAATGTCTCACCCTCTCAACCTGCAGTCGCTGAGCCCCTCCATGTCTTGGACAGGGTAGAAGACCCTAGAAAGTTCTGGTGTTTAGACATGGGATGTTTAGAGATGACCGAAACCTTCCTGGAAGTGCTAGAGTTGGTAAAAATGAACTCGCTGTATACTTGGGTATCTCCACCGCAGTTGGACCAGGTGGTGCTGCGTAGCACCAATGGGTGGAGCCAGGTGGTACAGGCAGTGCTGGGAAACCATGACCAACAGTGGAATTGGTGGGACCAATGGTTAACCATTTGGCACAGGATCTCCAGATTCTCTGTGAGCGTACTTCTAGTTATTGATTGGTATGGAAGGCACGCGAGAGAACTGCTTGAGATATCAGAGGTCTCTCCGTCTGGGGCGGTGATTAGAAAAATCTCTGCTGGTGTGGTCCAAGGTGCGGCGGAGCAGTGGTCAGTAGAGGGCGCAGATACTGCCTTACCCGCTAGGCCTCATGAGAAGGAAGGGCCTAGAATGGACTCAGCGGTAGCAGAGATGCTTTCTGTCACTGGCCCAGGGGTACAAGTTAAGGTGCCCGGAGACACTATGGGAGAAAGTGTTAATGTTGGCTGCCGTAACAATGTAATGTGTACACCTGGAAAAAATGGTTTATGCTTGGGTCAGGGTAGTTTGTTAGAACAGGTACCCATGGAGTGTTTGACAATGGGTGAGGTGGAGCTGTGCTATGGTCCCGTCGGACGTAGTCCCTCCTCAGGTCTTCTTCTAACAAACACTGAATTGGAAAGCACTGATGATATGGAAAGCTGTGATCTGTTAAGAGTTCGTTCTGTAAACAATGATTTGGTTGCAGTGGGTACCAAGAAAAACTGTTTTGAACCTGAAATACCGATGGTGAAGGGTAAAATGGGTATTTGTAAGTTGAAAGGAGGGCTCAAGGAAGGCAGAGTTCCCCCCAAGAAAAGTGAATAAGCCCAGGGACCCCAAAAGAAGAGGAAGGCTGAGTATAGGACAATATAGGAACCTGTTAAGATCCAGGGGGGAATGTTCCTGGAAGCGCACCCGGAAAAAGGGTTGGGCCTACGTGGCTGACAGCCAGCACAGAGGTGTCCCAACCATCATGATGGGTGCTGGTGTTCCTCCCTCTGGATCGAAACAAAGGGGGGGATATGTGACAGAGCGAGGCTCTGTCCCTATGAAATTAGAGGTAAAGGAGACACAGAGTTTGCATATCTGCGGACTGCAGGACTACAGAGTGTAGAGTTTAAATGGAGAAAACTGCTCTGTCAGTTTTCTCCAGGTTTTGCTAGCTCCAGATGGGATTCTGTAGTTTAGAGATCCCTGAGAGTTATGGGTGGGACGGGATCTCCAACCCTGTGTCCGGGTCTTGAGGCTAGCGAGCAGGGTGTGTGCCCAGCTGCACACAGCCCATATAACGAGGGGATTTGTGTAGGATGGTGGTGTGTGAGCAGCTTGCTGCTTGAAGCTGTGCATGTCCAAAGCTGTGTGAAGGACTTGAAGCTGTGTGCGTCCAAGGAGCCGTGTGCTGTGTGTCGAAGGGTTGGAAGCTGTGTGCGTCCAAGCAGTTTGTTGGACGGGGCAAGTACCTATAGCAGCAGTACTGCTGAAGAGTAGCCAGGTGGGCTAGCATTTTCATTCTGATTTTGCTGTATTTAATTTAAGCTTGGACCCCTGCGTGGGATTACTGGATGGACTAATATTTTGTTTTCTTCTAATAAACGTGGGCTACCAGGCCCTTAACCATACACGCCTGACTGATGTGGACTAAAAAATGCATCTACCAATTGAGCTAATCACCCCAATGTCACAGGTAGTATATCGGGGTACCTAGCAATATAAAAACCTGGCGGTGAACCTAAAAAAATAACTAGCTACCTAGCGACACTGATGCAGCGATCAGAAAAATTATCGCTTAGTGACACTGGCAAAAGGGGGTGAAAGGGTTAACTCTAGGGGCAATCAGGGGGTTAAATCTTTATTGGGGGGTGATAGGGGGCTACCCTGGACCTAACACTAACTGCCCTGACAGTTTTTACTTTTACAACTGACACTGAATGCATTGATCAGTAAAGAAATGATCAATGCAATCAGTGACACTGTGACTGGGGGGGGGGGGGGATCGGGGGCGATCGGGGGGGATTGTGTGCCTGTGTGTGCCTACATGTCAGTGTAGTGTTGGTGCACACTTACTTTTAGTCTTCTCCTCGTAGTCCGGTCAAAAAGACCGCCCCCCGAGGAGAATGACATCACTTCCTCCTTCCTGTGTAAACAATACACAGTGGGAGGAAGTTCGTCATTGGCCAGGAGCGATCGAGAGGGGGTGGCCAGAAACCAACGGCCATCCCCTCATCACGGATCGCTCCCGGAGGGAAACGGACCGCCGTATCCAGCGGGAGGGGGTCCGATCGGACCCCCCACCCGCTGGAAGGCAGGCACGTACATGTACGTGCTTGTGCCTGCCTGTGCCATTGTGATGACGTACATTGGCAATACGGCGGTCCTTAAGTGGTTAATGTTTCATGAAGGATGCCTAATAGAGGATCACAGTAGATACTAAGCCCCAACACATTTCAATTACACATTATCTTTCTTATGGTGAAATAAGTGGAAACTCATATATATCATGTCCATAAGTTCATTGCAATACATATTCACTCAGCCAGTATTAAAAATAGAGCTGTCCGGGAGTCAGCCACAACCCCACACAGATCACTAACCATAGATAGTGGAATGGAGTGAGCCAAGTACATCCTCATCTGCTCTATGGTCTTTGGGATGTTTGGATCACTCCACTCCATCAGAGACACGTACTACAGTACCTTGAAAAAATATTCGTACCTTTTGAACTTTTCCACATTTTGTCATGTTACAACCAAAAACATACATTTATTTTATTGGGATTTTATGTGATAGATCAACACAAAGTGGCATATGATTGTAAAGTGGAAGGAAAATGATAAATGGTTTTCAAACCTTTTTACATATAAATATCAGAAAAGTATGCCGTGCATTTGTATTCAACCCCCTTTACTCTGATACCCCTAACTAAAATCTAGTGGAACCAATTACCTAAAGAAGTGACCTAATTATCAATAGGGATTGAAGAATGGTTGGGCCCAAGCATAAGTTTGAGCAGAACTTTTGATGTTTGGCGAGTAGCCGAATAAACGGGTCATTCGACCACTTGTTTGCATTGCACAATGCATTGCGCCACTGAACAGTGCAAGCCTTGCAAGCCCTGATTGGCTGAAGCAGTTGAAGCTTCAGCCAATCAGGGCACAGAGCACTGTCAGAGTCATTATTGGACACTGTCATCATTACTTTTTCCAATCATGGCCCCACAGTATAAAAGTATTCTTTCAATGGCAACCATTTTCAGTGTGATTTTGGCGTAGAGTGAGATAGAACAGGGCTCTGTTCAGTGCTATTAGTTAGTTAGTGTGCTATACTGTGCTATTTTGCTTCAATTGTCAGTGCAGAATTTTAGTATAGTGTCAGTCTATGGATAGTGTAAGTGTAGTGAGGAGAACCATCATTCGGCTTTGCATAGTTTGCAGCTAGAGTATGGACAGATCAGTTTAATGCCCTATAGTTATGTGTGTGTTACTGCCAGTTTAATGCCATATAGTTTTGTGCATTACTGCCAGTTTTACGCCATATAGTTCTGTGTGTGTGTTACTGCCAGTTTAATGGCATTTACTTCTGTGTGTGTTACTGCTAGTTTAACGCAATATTGTTCTGTGTGCAGTACTGCCAGTTTAACGCCATATAGTTTTGTGTGAGCTACTGCCAGTTTAACGCCATATAGTTCTGTGTGCATTACTGCCAGTTTAACGGCATTTAGTTTTGTGTGCTTTACTGTCAGTTTAACGCCATATAGTTCTGTAGGTGTTACTGCCAGTTTAATGCCATATAGTTTTGTGTGTCACTGTACGTTTGCCGCATTATATTACATTATATTATAGTATATCTGTGTAGTGCGAGTACTCAAATTAAAGTGCACTAAACACCTCTTTACATTGATTAAAGTGCATCTATGTACACATTTCAACTTCTTCTTTACATTTGCATATAAGCACTGCCCCCTCCCTCCCAATAATGTCTGGGAGGACAACAAGGAGAGGTAGACCTTCCCTTGGCACTGTAAGGGGGCCAGCAACAAATGTGTCCACAGGAAAAGGTGGACGTGGTGGTCAGTCCTCAGGCAGGGCCTCATTTCCTCTGTTTAGTGAGTTTGCCCTTGCTATCCAGCCACAGCATGCACAGGAGGTGGTGAACTGGCTTACTAGACCTTCCTCATCCTCTGTCACGCAAGCAGAGACAAGTGTGCAGTCCCCTTCAGTTGCCAAAGTGGATAAACCTGCCTCCTTGTTCACATCTATTCCTGCCATAGCCCCAACATCAGCCATTGATGAGTCAGCTGAGTTATTTGACCACGGCATCAGCCACTTTTTCTTGACGATGCCCAGCCATTACTGGACTCAGATGTTGGTTCTGAGGTTGAGGATGACAAGAAAATGAGCCTACAGAGAGGGAGGAACACTGGTAGACAAATTGGCATTCATGTTCCCCGAACTGCAGTGTATGCTCCATCTGACTTTTGCTGGTAGAATTCCCGCCAGCAAAAGATTGAGAGAAAGCTCTCTATTTATCGGGGCAGAAAAAGTTCCTATCTGAAAATGCGTTTGTCTGTATGCAATTCGGACGCACAAAAACCCACACATGCTCAGAATCAAGTACGAGACGGAAGTGATCAGTCTGGTAAAACTACCGTTCATAATGGAGATAGCACATTCGTCACACTGCAATTTTTTGTAATAGTTTAACCACTTAAGGACCGCCGCATGGCAATGTACGTCGGTGCAATGGCACCGACAGGCACAAGCACGTACATGTACGTGCTCGCCTTCCAGCGGGTGGGGGGTCCGATCGAACCCCCTCCCGCTGGATGCGGCGGTCCGTTTCGCTGCAGGAGCGATCCGGGATGAGGGGATGGCCGTTGGTTTCTGGCCATCCCCTCTCGATTGCTCCTGGCGAATGAGAAGCTTCCTCCCGCTGTGTATAGTAAACACAGGCAGGGAGGGAGTGATGTCATTCTCCTCGGGGCGGTCTTATTGACCGGACTACGAGGAGAAAACACAGTAAGTCTGCACCAAACACTACACTAACACATAGGCACACACAGGCACACAACCGCCCCCCCCCCCCCCCCCAATTAGTGTCACTGATTGCAGTGATCATTTATTTAATGATCACTGCATTCAGTGTCAGTTGTGACAGTAAAAACTGTCAGGGCAGTTAGTGTTAGGTCCAGGGCAGCCCCCTACCACCCCCCAATAAATGTTTAACCCCCTGATTGCCCCTAGAGTTAACCCTTTCACCCCCTTTTGCCAGTGTCACTAAGCGATCATTTTTCTGATCGCTGCATTAGTGTCGCTAGTGTCGCTAGGTAGCTAGTTATTTTTTTAGGTTCACCGCCAGGTTTTTATAGCGCTAGGTACCCCGATATACTACCCAATATTGGTTTTAACTCCCTGATTGCCCCTAGTTAACCCTTTCACCCCCTTTTGCCAGTGTCACTAAGCGATCATTTTTCTGATCGCTGCATTAGTGTTGCTAGTGTCGCTAGGTAGCTAGTTAGTTATTTTTTTAGGTTCACCGCCAGGTTTTTATAGCGCTAGGTACCCCCATATACTACCCAATAATGGTTTTAACCCCCTGATTGCCCCTAGTTAACCCTTTCACCAGCGATCACCGTATAAGTGTCACTGGTGACGCTGGTTAGCCAGTTAGTTATTTAGGTTCCCCGTCACGTTTTTATATAGCGCCAGGGACCCCCATATACTACCTAATAAAAATTTGAACCCCCTGATTGCCCCTAGTTAACCCTTTCACCAGTGATCACCATATAAGTGTTACAGGTGACTCTGGTTAGTTTGCTTTTTATAGCATCAGGGCACCCGCCATTTATTACCCAATAAAGGTTTAACCCCCTGATCACCCGGCAGGTGATATCAATTAGGTTTTAGGGTCAGGGTCTGCGTCGCCCCAGGCAGTGCTAGGTTAGTGCCAGTACCGCTAACACCCACGCACAAAGCATAAACCTCCCGTAGTGGTATAGAATCTGAACAGATCAATATCTGATCTGATCAGATCTATACTAGCATCCCCAGCAGTTTAGGGTTCCAAAAAAATGCATTGTTAGCAGGATCAGCCCGGATACCTGCTAGCACCTGTGTTTTGCCCCTCCGTCCAGCCCACCCAAGTGCAGTATCGATCGATCACTGTCACTTACAAAACACTAAACACATAACTGCTGCGATCGCAGAGTCAGGCCTGATCCCTGCGATTGCTAACAGTTTTTTTTGGTAGCGTTTTATATTTAAACCGGAAGGCAGTGCTTGGTTTTCAGGGTCCCGTACGCAGCTAGGCTCCCAAAAAGTCCCCCACATGTGGTATCCCCGTACTCGGGAAAAGCAGCAGAATTTATTTTGGGATGTAATTTGACTTATGCCTATAGCATGTGTGAGCAATATATCATTTAGTGACAACTTTGTGCAAAAAAAAAAAGAAAAATGTAATATTCCTGCAACTTGTGGCAAAATATAAAATATTTCATGGACTCTTTTTTTTTTTTTTTTTTTTATCGTGTCATTATTCAATCACTTGGGACAAAAAAAAAATATTCAATGGGCTCAACATGCCCTTCAGCAATTTCCTTGGGGTGTCTGCTTTCCAAAATGGGGTCATTTGGGGGGGGGGGGGGTTTGTGTTATTTTGGTATTTTATGGCCTTCGAAACTGTGATAGGTAGTGAGGAGTGAAATCAAAAATTTGTACCCTTAGAAATCCTGAAGGCAGTGATTGGATTTCGGGTGCCGTACGCGGCTAGACTCCCAAAAAGTCCCACATATGTGGTATCCCCGTACTCAGGAGAAGCAGCAGAATATATTTTGGGGTGCAATTCCACATATAACTATGGCATGTGTGAGCAATATATCATTTAGTGACAACTTTTTGTAAACTTTTTTTTTTTTTGTGTCATTATTCAATCACCTGGGACAAAAAAAAATATTCAATGGGCTCAACATGCCCCTCAGCAATTTCCTTGGGGTGTCTACTTTCCAAAACTGAGTCATTTGGGAGGGTTTTGTACTGCCCTGCCATTTTAGCACCTCAAGAAATGCAGTCGTAAATTTAAAAGCTGTGTAAATTCCAGAAAATGTACTCTAGTTTGTAGACGCTATAACTTTTGCGCAAACCAATAAATATACACTTATTGACATTTTTTTTACTAAAGACATGTGGCTGAATAAATTTTGCCCTAAATGTATGACTAAAATTGAGTTTATTTCGATTTTTCTTATAACAAAAAGTAGAAAATATATTTTTTTTCTCAAAATTTTCGGTCTTTTTCCATTTATATCGCAAAAAATAAAAAGAGACAATCAAATACCATCAAAAGAAAGCTCTATTTGTGGGAAGAAAAGGACGCAAATTTCGTTTGGGTACAACATTGCATGACCGCGCAATTACCAGTTAAAGCAGTGCAGTGCGAAATTGTAAAAAGACCTCTGGTCCTTAGGCTGAAAATTGGTCCGGGGCTGAAGTGGTTAATGCAGAACAGTCTCTTCTTCTTTATAATGCTAGAATAATGAAGTTGTTTTGCTGCTAATATTCACAAGGAGTTCTCACAAACATATTTCTTTATTATTTCCTGTGATCTCCTAAATCTTTTTTTTATTTTTCAAGCCATATCTCCACAATAATTATTTTTAAATTATTTTCTAGTGATCTCCATAATTTTTTTTGTGTGTCAAGTTTCCACAACAACATCATCTTCTTGTATTTTTTAACCTCAAGGAGGTTGGTTGGTGTCCCTTGTTAATTAGACATTGTATTTTTGAAATGTACCTGCCTGCTCACAAACAAACTGTCCTATTTCATAGAATAGGGAGCACAATCTGGTCCAGGACTCCCAGAGATCAGAAACAGCAGCAGATGACATATATGTCCCCAGTAGGGATGGTCCAGATATTCAAGTTGAACATCGGGCCTTTGCCTCTTCGCCGAATAGCGAACAATTTGGGGTGTTTGCAGCAAATTTGAAAGCCGCCAAACACCCTTTAAAAGTCTATGGGAAAAATCAAAAGTGCTAATTTTAAAGGTCTGTATGCATAGTATTGTCATAAAAAATGTTTGGGAACCTGGGTCCAGGGCACATGTATCAATGCAAAAAAAAAAAAAAGTTTTAAAAGTGGCTGTTTTTTTGGGAGCAGTGATTTTAATAATGCTTAAAGTGAAACAATAAAAGTGTAATATTTCATACCTGGGGGTGTCTATAGTATGCCTGTAAAGTGGCATGTTTCCCGTGTTTACAACAGTCCGAGAGCAAAATGAAATTTCTAAAGAAAAAATAAATAAAACGACTTCAACTTCAACTTCACTATCTCTCAACTCAAAATCTGAAATCTAAATATGCTTGCCACACACCCATGACATTGATCAGCAAGCATGGATCTGATGGAGGCCCCCATCTGGGGAGGGAGGCAAGAGAGATATACAGTTATTCTCACATCACTGAATACTCCCCAAATCTTAATTTTCCCAATTTCACCCCTCCTCCTCCCCACCTTTCACCCCCCCCACCATACTCCCCACTTTCATAAACTCTTGTTACCAGCCCCTCATCCCCGGATACCTCAGTACCATACACACTCCCCACAGATCTTCTTATGAGCTGAGCATGACATGGGAACCCTTACAGACTTACAGTCCCTGTAAACATATAACAAATAAACTTTCGGTTAAAATTAGATAATACAAATACAACTATATATGAAAACAATGTACAATTGTATACTTGACTGCTTGTCCTCCCTGTTCATGTTAATACTGTTCATATTCAATGTGTATGTTCAAAGCCAATTGTAAACTTACTTGTATGAAATCAATAAAAAACTTTTTGGATTGGTCCTCAAAAGCCTCATCTGGGGTTGAGGGAAGGGTGGATGGAAATGTAGAAAGTTATTCCCTGGCTTTAATCTGGTCTTCTAGAAACCGCATCCTGTTGTAGTACCACAGGCTGGGTACATACACATCCTTTGCTGCTGCTCCTGATTTTATGGAAGCCTGAACCTTATTAATCTCCTCCATATACATGCTCCTGAAGCTACCAATTTTCCTATCCACGACCTTGATGTTTGTGTCAGGGACCTGCGTTTTCACAAATTGCAGCAGTTTCTCCAGCGATGAACTGGCCCATGAATTCAGGGTCTTTGATTTGTTTCATCATTGTAGCAAGACAAAACACAAGACAAAAACACTAATATCAGGCTAAACTCTCCTAATTTTATCCCAATATAGGCCTTGATCTCAAATCAGTATAGGCCACTGATGTCCCAAGTTAAAGTGTTGCTTTAGTTAGAAAGTTTGTCCTTCTTCCTCTGTACACAGAACGTACGTACGGCAGACGCGTGTTAACTTTATATATACTGCGCATGCTTGAAACTCCTCCCACTTCGCCTGCTTCTGATGTTCTTTCTAGATTATTCCCCAACCCATCTCTTTCATCACAGTGGGAGAGGAACATGGCAAAGACACAGCAGGTGAGTAATAGCAGTAACAAGGAGAAGGAGAAGGAAAGCCCGAAGCAAGAAATGTCCCGATCCAGGAGGAGATTTAAGGTGTCAAATATGTCCTTTGGTGAGATGGTGGAGATGGTGGACATCTTGAAGAGGGCCGACTATTATGGGAAGCATGGACTGTACCCAAACCCAAATGTGAGAAAGGCCAAAATCATGACTAAAGTTGTGAAGAGTCTGCGGTGGAATTTTGGGGTACGACGATCCAAGGAGCAATTGAGGAATTGATGGTTAGATCTGAAATTGAGGGAGCAGGATCAATACAGAAGGATCAAGAAAGTGCTTCTAAAAAGTAAGTATTTGTCGTGTGTTCCTATTATTATTACTTGCTTGCTGCTCCATGTGCTTTTCTTTACTGTTGTACAGTTTTAAATGGCTACTTTCATGTTCGTGGGCACAGTAATCGTCATAGGAAACATTGTTAGTTTGCCAACTAAATACAATGTTTTTGGTAGAAAGATACAGGGTTAAATACATTTGGTCATGCTAATTTTTATGAGAAGAAGTTTAGGACATTGTTGTCTAAATGTCTTTGAAACTAAGATGAATTGCAAACGTGATTCCGTGTAATGTAAGGACAGGACACTCAGCAGCTGTTTCCACATCTGGACTCAGAAGCCTAGACTAGTGTGGGACACCAGAGCAAAATTTTTAGGGTTACCCACACAGGTGGTCCAGTGGATACTTGGGGTGTCTCCATGTGTGAAAAAAAAGGTAAGTATTCCAGCTTTGTTAAAAGAAAAAAATCATGTCTTCAGCTTGGAACTCAAAACAGACACCACTTCCAAGCAATGGTTCATATTCCCATTTCTGGACTCAAATATCTGTGTGCTTAGTATACATTTTGTTTCATTCGCATGAAGAGTTGGGACATCGGAGGACAACATGAACCCCCCATCTCTAAAAGAAGGGGAACAGAGGAAACCACAACTTCAGTATGTGGAGGAAGGAGAGGTGGAAGAAGTGGCTGAAATTGACACCACAACAGGTCAGTGTCAGACACCACAGATTCAGGTAATAGAGGTATGCCTGCATATTTATAATACATGGTGTGTATTTTTTATTTTAGGTGATGTGCAGGTTGTGGAAGAACAATCTCCTAATTTCACCACTGACAGTGCACAAAGACTAATCCAGGACATAATGTGGTGTAGTCAGGTTTAGACTTCATAAAGCAAAAAACAAATGAGGTTGAACAAAAACTGAAGAACATGATTGATGTATTAGGGAAAATCTAAATAACCACAAAATGCCACAATTTTTTTGTTTTTGTAAAATTTTTAAAACATTTTCCTTGCATTTTAAAAGCCAAATTTTGAAGATACACACAATGTGTCAACATGTGCTATCGGCCATTAAGGGATTTCAATGTACATGCTTTGTGGGTGCAACCCCTTCCTCGTGTCTCTAGTAGGTGTGAGGAAGTGGTTGCACCCCAAAACACATCCATTGATTGCCCATGCTGGTAGATAGCACATGTTGACATTAGGCATGGGATCAGGAGGGAAATCCCCAGTTTGACTCTCAATTTCTGTGCATCTTTAAAATGTGGCTTTTTACAGGGGTGACATCACCCCCTCTGATGAAGGCAAGATCACCACATTTCTGACATTATAATGTCTGATATTGCCTTCAGTTTTTCAATGTTGAAATTTGTAAGTTCCTGAGTTGTGTATGTTATGTTTTGAAACATGCCTGTTTATGTACTTAAAAAAACAATTTCAAGGTAAAACTTTATAAAACATAGATGATATTTTTTTACCAAAATAGGTTTGTGCATAGGTTTGTGCATGTGCACTGAGTAAAAAGGATTTATACTCAACAATGTGTGGCTTCTTCTTTCAATGCTCAATACCAGTTTTTGTATTAAGTTGGTGTTTACAGTGACAATGGGGGTTAGTTAATAATGTAAAAAAACACTTGGCACTACAAGTGCACTAGGAGAACCCAGGAGACAGCTAATAGAAACACAAGCAGTAAATCAAAATCAAGATTTTATCAGATTACATTTTTTTTTTTTTTAATTTTAATTATTTACAAAATTAGCTGACATAGCAATGGTTCCCCCACCAATTCACACAGCGGGGGGCTGGGATCCGGGAGTCCACTTGTTAAAGGGGGCTTCAAGATTCCGATAAGCCCCCTGCCCACAGACCCCCACAACCACCGGGCAAGGGTTGTGGGGATGAGGCCCTTCTCCCCATCAATATGGGGACAAGGTGCTTTGGGGGGGCCCCTATCCCAAAGCACCTTTTCAATGTTCAGGGGATGTGACCTGGTACAGCTCAGAGAGGGGGCGCTCTCTCGTCCCCCCCTCTTTTCCTGTGGCCTGCCAGGTTGCGTGCTTGGATAAGGGTCTGGTATGGATTTTTGGGGGACCCCACTCCATTTAAAAAAAAAAAAATTGGCCTGGAGCATTCCCCTTAAAATCCATACCAGATCTGAAGGTTCTGGTATGGATTTTGAGGAGGACCCCTACGCCTTTTTTTTAAATTTTGGCACGGGGTTCCCCTGTGCAGAAATTCCATGCCATTTTTATCAATAAACGTTTATGTGTATTGTCAGACCGACAATTCATTATAGCCGCAAGTAGTTTTAAATGACTTTTTTAGAAATATCATTTTGCTGTCAGACTGTTGTAAACACAGGAAACATGCACCACTTTACAGGCATACTATAGACACCCCCCAGGTATGATATTTAAAGGAATATTACACTTTTATTGTTTCACTTTAAGCATTATTAAAATCACTGCTCCCGAAAAAACAGCAGTTTTTAAAACTTTTTTTTTGCATTAATACTTGTCCCCAAATACTTTTTATGACAATACCATGCATATAAGATTTCTCCCATAGACTTTTAAAGGGTGTTTCGTGGCTTTCGAATTTGCCGCGAACATCCAAAATTGTTCGCTGTTCGGCGAACTGGCAAACAGTCAATATTTGAGTCAAACTTATGTTCAACTCGAACATAAAGCCCATCCCTATTGGGGAGGTTAGTGAAGGCAAGTATGCATGTAGGCCAAAAAAGGAGCATTGAAAGATTAAAGCATGCATGAGGATAAAGAGGACATTCACAGCATATTACAATTATGGTAATTATGGTAATTAGGGAATGATGAAAGAAATACAAAACAATAGCTTACATGAAATACATAGAATGTGTTCTTAAAGGAGAAAACTTATCCTAATATTGTCCTTTTGCAGGACCTGAATGATGGCAGAATAGGTCTCTGGAATAATGATTCCCAGAGCCTGGGGGGAGATGCCTGTTGAGAACTTGAGGTCCTGTAGACTTCTGCCTGTCGCCAAGTACCACAAGGTGGTGACTAACCTCTGCTCGGGAGTGTCCTACGGGTGTTTTGCTTCATAATATAAGGGGACAGCAAAACCAACACACGGTGAAAAATGTGGTCCGTCATCTGGAGAAAATTCCTGAAATCATCAGGGTTATTCTCCTGGATCTCCCGCAGCAAAGGCATATGAGAGAATTGATCACGCTGGAGTAACCAGTTCTTGGTCCATGATTTCCTCCCCATCCTGTTCATGGCCTGGGCTTGGGTCAAAGTAAGAACCCCAACACCAAGCCGCTGCACAGCACAAACTGTACGACGAGTATTTTCCCGCCACACTGGTCAAAACGAAGGAACAAAATGCACTGAAAAACAGCAAGGCCTGTGAAGAGCGAGCTGAAAATCAGAAACAAGAGGACAAGAATGCACTGAAAAACAGATAAGAACTGACTACACGCATTGAAAACCAGATACAAACCCACAGGCACAAACTGAAGAGCAGTAACGATCGGAAAAGCACGGGTCTGAAAAGCACAAATCGTCTCTCAACAAACTCCCACTAAATGAGATAAACACAAGATTAGTAAAAGGAGCCCAAAGGGTAGCGCACTGGGTATTGAACTTCCATTTTGTAGTCTTGTCGTATGTGTTATACGTTACCGCATTCTATGGCGGTCGGAATTTGGTGTGACCGTGTTTATGCAAGACAAGCTTGAGCGGAATCCCGTCGGAAAAAACATCCAAGGCTTTTCCGATGAAAATTCCGAACGTGTGTACGTGGCATAATGCTCAGCTGTCTGGGTCTTTTTCAGCCCATCTGCAGCAGATCGCACTGTTGCTATCTGCAAACTGTGTCTCAGGCACATCAAACATGGCAAAAACACCAACCATTTGGGTACCAAATACTTAACAAGGCATTTAACATCCAACCACTCAGCCTGTTGGCAAGAGCAATTAAAAGCCACACAAAAGGGACACAAATCTGTCCGCCCTCCTCCTCCTCATCCTTCTCCTCCTTACCCACTTCAGTCTTCCCCTGCTATAATGAGTCTTTACCTCTCAGCAGCCTCCACTGACAAGTATGATGGTATAGCACAGGGTGTACCAGGTCCTTACGGCACATCTGCCAGCAGCAAACCACCAGTTGTAGACTGTAGCTGGCAAATTTCTCTGCCCCATCTGCTGCCTCATCTCCCTTTTGTGAATTTGCACAATGTGCTGTACCACAATGGCAGGTTCCCAGTCACTACTACTTTTAACATAAGGCCGTTCCATCTCTCTACCATCACGTGAAAGGGAATGTTCTAGTATCATTGGGCAAGGCAGTCAGCCATACAATTCACCTTACTGCTGGCATGTGGTCCAGCAAGCATGGACAGGGACAATATATTTTGTTCACAGCACACTGAGTAACGCTGCTTGCAACTCGAAAGGATGCAGGGCAGGGCTCGGTGCTGCAGCTTGTTGTGCCTCCATGTCCTCATAAAGCTGGTGGTGATGATGCCAGAACTGTGAGCTCTACCTCCTCCACCTCCATGTACTCCTCTGCAGAATTGTCCTATGAACTTCAGGTACCCCCTATGCACTCAAAAGGCTATTCCCAGAGTCAGGCTAATAGGCACCATGCAATGCTTCAGCTTGTGTGATTATGGGACAGAAACCACAGCAGAGCAGAGATTCTTGCAGTTCTGCAGGGGCAAGCTGGAGCCAGGAATGGTGGTGTGAAATAATGGCTCAAACCTCCTGCCCGCCGTTAGACATGGAAAGTTGACACATGTGCCATGCCTGGCACATGTCATCAATTTGGTGGTCCTAAATACGTACCCAGGGTTGCAAGATGTGCTAAAGCTGGCAAGAAGAGTCTGTAGCCATTCAGGCAGCCATACACAGCCATTGCTCAGCTGGCTGAAATTCAGGGGGAAATCAACCTGTCCATAAACCGCCTGATTTGTGACATGCCCACCAGGTGGAACTCAACTTTGTCAATGCTGCACCAGCTATACATGCAGCAGAGCGAGGTCAACAAGTACCTGTGCGAATACGGAATGGCAACAGGCTCAGGTGACTTCAGCTTTTTTTCCCCACACCAATGGCTGTTTATTAAGGATGCATGCAATATATTGTCACCATTTGAGGAGGCCACAAGGATGGTGAGCCGTAGTGCATGCATCAGTGACACAATCCCTGTTGTGTTCCTGCTGGAGCAGGCTCTGCATGGCATTAGACATGGAATTGGACAGGGCACTGGGGGCAGAGCAGCAGGTGGAATAGGAGGACTGTCTTTCCTCTCAAGGCCCACTTTATACAGACACCATCATTCCTATGTCACAGAACACAAAGGAGGAGAGAGGGGAGCAGGATGAGGAGGATTCTGGCACTTTTATAGGCTTTGAAGAAGAGGAAGACATGTGTTAATCTATAAGCGATGGCTTTACAACCCCAGGACCCTTAGGAGTAGTACGTGGCTGGGAGGAGAAAGTTCCAGATGCTGACATATCCTGAGTGAACCCAAGGAGTCTGCTTCTCAAGCCTCCAAAAAGTTGAGGCACATGGGCAACCTCATGCTTCAAAGACTGCAAAAGGACTCAAGAATATGGGCATAAAGGAGAAGGAAGATTACTGGTTTGCAACCCTCCTTGACCACCGTTATAAGGGGAAGGTGTCAGAACTCATCCCATCCCCACAGAGAGTGCAGAAGATAAAATCTCTTGTGGACATATTAACAAGGATTTTATTAAACGTTTTTCCTGACTCCAGTAGGTTACAGTGTCATGGAAAACGTTATTTTGAGTCCTTGCCGCCCAGGGCTGTCAGCTTCCACATCCCATCGTCAGAGTCTGCATTACATGGTGGACAATTACCTCAGGGCCAAAACAGAGATGCAAAGCTTTCCAGCTGATGATCCACTGACTTACTGGGTCATGAGAATAGACCACTGGTGAGAACTTGCCCGGGATGCTATTGAGTTGTTGGGTTGCCCTGCATCTAGTGTGTATTCAGTGCTGCAGGAGGTTTCATTGCTGATCATAGAACATGTCTGTCCACAGACTCCGTGGACCGCTTGACTTTTATAAAAAATAAATCAGTCCTGGATTACCAGCTATGAAGCCGTGATGCCGATGTCACTGATTAAAGCAGTTTTTCACCCTAAAGGGGAAGTTCCGCTAATCTGATCCCTCCCCCCTCCGGTGCCACAATCGGCACCTTTCAGGGGGGTGCAGTTACCTGGATAATCCAGGTATCTGCACCCACTTCCGGGCAGACCGCCGCAGACCCCCGCAGACGTCCAGCCCCCCCCCCGTTGTGTTCTGGGAAACACACAGTTCCAAGGACACAGCGGGGGATCTGAAGAGAAGCGCAGCGCGACTCGCGCATGCGCAGTAGGGAACCGGGCAGTGAAGCCGCCAGGCTTCACTTCCCGATTCCCTGACAGAGGATGGCGGCGGGGGCAGCAACGAGATGATCGATCGCTCATCATCTGCCCCCAAAATCGCTGGACCCTGGGACAGGTAAGTGTGATTTTTATTAAAAGTCAGCAGCTGCAATATTAGTAGCTGCTGGCTTTTAATATTTTTTTTTTAGGTGCAGAACCACTTTAAGTCTTTTTTAGATGTGGAATCACTGCATGACATCACTTCATCTGGAAGAATGTTTTTGGTATAGGTTTCATGGGCACAATTAACACCCAAAGACCAATTTTTCAGCACCTGTTTGACAGGTGCATATCATTGCAATTTTTTTTGTCTGCCTTCATCAACAGCATCTCTATGGGGTTATGGGGGAAAGGTGCCACCGATGCCCTAAGACCAATTTTTCCGCATCTGTTTGGCAGGTGCATATCATTGCAATTTTTTATAGCAAGGCCAATTCTTTCCTTCATCAAGAGTACCTCTAAAAGGGTTATGGTGGGAAGGCACAACTGACACCCAAAGACGAATATAGACCAAAAATAGTATCTGATAAAATCTTGAAATTTCTTTATTGCTTGTGTTTCTTTTTGGCTGTCTCCTAGGTTCTCCTAGTGCACTTGTCGTGCCATGTGGATTTTCCTTTAGTAAATAAGCCCCATTGTCACTGTAAACACAACATTACTTACAAAACTGGTATTGAGAATTGAAAGAAGAAGCCACACATTGTTGATTCTCAAAGATTTTACTCTGTGCCCATTCACATGTGCGTTCAAATTTTTTTTAGAAAAATATATTTTTTCTCAATTTTTTTTTTTTTTTTAGGAACAGACATGTTTCAAAACACAACATGCACAACTCTGGAACTTAAAAAGTTCAACATATAAAAACTGAAAGCAATATCAGACATTATAGTGTCAAAAATGTCTTGATATTGCCTTCATCAGATTGGGTGATGTCCCCCTTGTAAAAGCCACATTTTTAAGATGCACACAAATTGGGGGGCGTGGCCAACCAGCGGAGCGGATGGATGCTTAGGAGAGAGGCTCCGTCGCATTCTGGGCAAAATAGGCGAATTACAGCGGTGACAGCCCTCGTTTCAAGACTTCAATGGGGTTCTAACGTTCGTACGAATTTGGGGTCCGTTCGAAAGTTCTGGTGCGAACCGAACCGGGGGTGTTCGGCTCATCCCTACTAGTGCCTCTTTTCCGAGTGAGATGCTTACTGCATCTATTATTACTTTACCGAAAGAGGGTAAGGATCCCACACTTCCACAGAGTTATAGACCGATATCTTTATTGAATGTCGATATTAAAGTGTATGCGAAATTGGTTGCTAATAGGCTAGCAGGCCTGCTACCAGGGCTTATCAACCACGACCAAGTGGGTTTTGTTCTGGGCCGACAGGCCAATGACGCAACTAGGAGACTGATAAATATTATCTACTCTGCTGAAAAGTCGGGAGGGCCTTCTCTGCTTTTATCTTTGGACGTAGAGAAGGCCTTCGACAGAATTCACTGGGGGTATCTGACCAAGGTTCTACAAAAATTTGGGTTGACGGGACAAATCCAACAAGCCATACTGGCTCTATACTCCTCACCGTCGGCATATGTGTTTGCTGAGGGTATGTTTTCCAAAAAATTTCGAATAACCAATGGCACCAGACAAGATTGCCCGTTATCTCCCATTATTTTTGCGATGGTAATGGAGCCCTTTGCAGAAACCATTAGACAACAGCTAGATGTGCAAGGCATTACATCCCAGCACAAGCAGCATAAGATTTCACTCTTCGCGGACGATGTCATCTTGACTCTCTCCGATCCCTATAAATCCATCACTGCAGCGCATGAAATTATTGTTCAGTTTGGGAAAGCATCCTATTATAAAATTAATGAAAACAAACCATGCATATTAGGCATAGGTATAGACGAACGTCTTAAAGCAAGAATTCAAAGAGATCTTCCATATCCATGGTCTACAAAGTCTATAAAGTACTTGGGCATGAACTTAACCCCTTCTACTACCCAGTTATTTCAGGCAAATTTTTCCCCTTTTATTTTATGCTTCAGTCAGACATAATTAGGCTCCGGAAGCATTATATATCATGGCACGGACGCTTGGCAGCGTATAAAATGCTTCTACTTCCCAAATTTACGTACCTTTTCAGGGCTCTACCAATCCACATACCCACCCCCTTTTTCAAGGCTCTCCAGAGACAAATGTTAGCATTTATTTGGGCAGGGAAAAGAGCCAGATTTTCATCTGCCATGCAGGGTAAAAAGAAACATACGGTCGGATTAGGTGTTCCCATCCTCTGGGACTATGCCACAGCAGCGGTTCTGGATGAGCTACGTGGTTGGTTTCCCCCCTAGAACCGAAGCCCTGGTGCCAATTGGAACAGGTCTGGATACACCCTAAGTCACTTCGCTCCCTTCTAATTGCTTATAACTTTGAGCAATTTAAGTTTATTAGTGACCATCCCACCATTCAGGCTTCTCTCCAAGCCTGGAGAGGTCTGCTTGCATCAGACCACGCCGCAGAAACTTTCATCTTCCTATCCCCATAGACTCTCTTCTTTGGTTAATCCCGAACATGTCTCTGTCCATTTGGCAAAGAGGAGGGATAATAAACGTTCAGGACCTTCTAGAGGGTAACAACATTATGCCCTTTCAGGTACTCCAAAACAAATTTAATATACCCCAGACTGAATTTTTGACATATTGTCAAATTGTGTCCTGGTTCCAAAAAGAGAAGCGGTCTAGCACTGAGTTTATGGCAACTGTATGGGATTTCTTAAACTCACCCAACCCTAAACTTAAGGGAATCTCTTTAACGTATGATTTACTCAATGCAAAGTCATATTTTTATCGATTCGGTCACTTGGAAAGATGGGAGACATATCTAGGACAGAAATTTACTGATCAACAATGGCTACTAGCTTTTAGAAAAAATTCCAGATTCTCTAGATGTTCGAACTATGAGGAACTGGCTGCGAAAATAACAGCCAGATGGCACCTTACCCCCTACATAATAGCTAAATTTTCAGGCGAGAAGTCTAGTTGGTGCTAGAGGGGGTGTGGCCAGGTGGGGACGCTGCTACATATGTGGTGGAGGTGTCCGCATTTGCGGAGCTTCTGGAACGAGGTGTTTTAAACTAATTGCCCGGGTCACAGGCGTCCTGACCAGGCCTTCCCCGGAAAAGGCACTGTTGAGTATTGGTATGTCAGAGTACCCGATACCCATGAGAACTATAGCTATGCACATCGTATTTGCAGCCAGGTCCTTGATAGTGTATAAGTGGAAATCAAAGGATACACCTAACATCTCAGAACTGATACTGAAGGTGAATATTATCTCGGAATATGAGAAAATTCTAGCATTTAGAGATGGATCCGGAAAGAAATACATAGCTAACTGGTCTGCATGGAACTTCTCTTTAGGAAGGAAAGCATGAATGGTACACACTTGTGATGGCTCATTTATATTCCTTTTCTGTACCCTCAAATCCCAAGCTCTCTGCTCCCCTTCCTCCCCCTTTCTCTTTCACTCTTCTCTGTGGACAACAATGTTGTCTTTCTTACCTGTTTAACATCTTTGTTACTAAACTTCAGTTGATAAAGGTTCAATGTGGTTCTATATACATACAGGTTGATGTGCAGAGTACGATATGTGGCATAGACTTTACAGATGCCAATATGACCAAGGTGAACGAGATTTCCGTACTGTGGAATATACAGTTAATGTGTTTGCAAGATGCTCAGTTTGAAAAGTGTCTTTTTGTATGGTGATGTTTTTCTACGCATATGAAACCTGGATTGTTCATGTTTATGTACTATTTCCTCTTTATATTGTCAATAAAAACTATTTGATTAAAGATGCACACAAATTTGGAGTCCAAATGGGTATGTTCCTCCTGATCCCATGCCTAATGTCAACATGTGCTATCTCCTATCATGGGGGATCAATGGACGTGTTTTGGGGGTGCAGCCCCTTCCTCTCACCTACTAGAGTTACGAGGAAGGGGTTACACCCACAAAACACATACATTGAGATCCCCTGATGTCAGATAGCACATATTGACACACAGTGCGCATCTTCAAAATTTGGCTTTTAAAATGTAAAAACAAAAAATAGGTATAGTCCATGGATGGGATGGGATTTGAAACCAATAATTTCTTCCTTATAATGTCTATTTCGCCATTCCACAGCATGATGTCGAGGATGAGCCTTTGTGCGCTGTCACTTGTGAAAGGTTCAGCTTGCTGTTCAACAACCAGTACATCACCTAAAAATTGGTTAAAAAACATGTATTATAAATATGCAGGCATACATAGATTACCTGAAACTTGGTGTCAAACACTCACCTGTTTGGGTGATAATCTCGCCCACTTCCTCCATCTCCACCATCTCCTCAAAGGACATATTGGAGGCCTCAAACCTCCTCCTGGATTGGTACGTTTCGGCTTTTCTCCTTGTTACTACTAGTAGTAGCCACCAGCTTTGTCTCCATCATGTTCCTCTACGACTGCAACTAAAGAGACGGGGTGGGGAATCTTCGAGAAAGAATGTCAGGGGTGGGGGGCGTTACGGGTGGAGTTTCATGCATGCACAGTCTATATCAAGCTAACACGCATGTGCTGTACGTACGATCTGTGTGTGGAGGAAGGACGGATAGAAGTGGCGAGCATCCTAAACAAAGGTAAAATTTGAACTTGGCTCATCACAGTGGCCTATACTGCTTCACGATTGAGGCCTATATTGGGATATGATAATCAGAGTTTAGGCTTACATTAGTGTTTTTGTCTTGTGTATAGTCTTACAGCAAAGATGAATCACTTTAAGGACCCAGAATTCATGGCCAATTTCATAGACATATACAGGGAAATTAGGAATTTGTGGGAGGTGAAACACAACTTATATTATAATAAACAAGCTAGGAGTCATTGCTGGAGAAACTTCTGGAATTTGTGAAGACTCGGGTCCTCGATGCAAACATGAAGGTTTTGGAAAATAAAATTGGGATCTTGAGGAATATGTATAAGAAGGAGCATAATAAGACCCAGAAATCACTGCGATCAGGAGCATCAGCAGCTCAAGTGTATGTCCCCAGGCTGTGGTACTTCAACAAACTGCAGTTTCTGGATGACCAGACTGAAGCTAGGGAATCACTTTCTACCCTTCCCTCCAGTCTTCCCTCCACCCTTCCCTCAACCCCAGCAGAGGCTGACGGGGAACAACCTGGGCCTTTCATCCTGGAAGAAGTGGATGCCAGTTTCAGGTAAGCTCTGGATTTTTTAGATGTTCAACAGGTATTTGTTTTGAATTTATCAAACAGAAAAGACAAAAAAAAAAAAAACACTTTCAATGGTATTTTTACCAATCCAAGAGCATTAAAGAGAAGTTTATTGTTAGTGTTTGGATACTCTTTGCTAAAGTGTAACAAACCAATACTTACATTGCTCCTGCTCAGTGAAAAATAAATTAACTAGGGATCTTTCTGTACAAATCTTTAAAGCAAAAATGCAGATCAGGCAATTAATGCTTGCAATGGAGTGCTTCCAAATATTGAACAGGGAACAGTAGAGCATGTATTTTTCCTTCATTCCCAGTGTCAACTGTGTCACACTTTCTCCTCCTTCAAATGTATCTTATTCTTCACACCTTTTTGTTTATTCTGATCTAAGCATGTCATTTTCTTTGTTTAGGTAACCACTGCCAGATCAGCATGATCAAAACCCCATAAACTGGTTGTTAAATGTTTTGCCTAGAAACTCATTCCGGGACTTTCCAGCAGAAAAGGTCTTCCCGACAGAGTTCCGATGGAGTTCCAATGGACTTCCGATCGAACGAACCTGCCCACACACGAACGGACCAAAGTCCGTTAGTTTTGAACGTCATGATGTGCAACGGGACTAGAAAAGGAAGTTCAATAGCCAGTAGCCAATAGCTGCCCTTGTGTCGTGTTTCGTCTGTCGGACCAGCATACAGACGAAAGGTTTTCTCGATAGAAATTGATTCCATTAGACCGATTTGAAACATGTTCTATTTCTAGGTCCATCTGAATATTTGAAGAAAAAAGTCTGATGAAGCTCACACACAATCGTAATATCCAATGGAATGATTCCGTCTGACCTTTTCTGCCGGAAAGTCTGGTTGTGTGTACACGGCATCAGTTTAACCTAGAAGTAGAAACAACTAATACCTTTACATTTTGCTATGGAATTAATAAAATTGAGTATATAGGCATACAGTGCTGGTATTTTGTATCAAATAGCTGGGCAGATGGTTTAAACTAAATTGAATATCATCAAAATAACAAATACAGTACCCTTTTCACTGATTTAATTTAAAAGTGGTCTTCTGTCTTTGTCCTGGGCTCAACTTTTTGGAAAAAAATGTGTCTGAGGAAGTAATTTTTGAAATGTTTACTCTGTGGCTCAGAAAAAAGTAACTTGCTGACATAATGAGTTTTCTATCTGCTCTAGCAAAGGAATCCTTTAACTATTCAACGCTGTCAAGAATAGTAATTTGCTAGTTCACTTCACTTGGAGCCATAAAGGCCCACAAAACCTGCTGCTTTTAAGCCTTGATGTTTATTGGAGACCAATGTTATTTTCAGACTGTACATCTTGAAACACCAGTCCAATGCTGTTGGGAATCACATTGTTGCCCTTTTACTTTGCATATATCAGTACATATGACAAATGTACTGGGCTGGCATCTCTCAGGGTAGCACGTTTTTGGAGATATCTGCTATATGAGACTCCATTAGCTCTATGAGACTCCATCAGCTCTGATTTAGATCTAAGATTGCATAAATAGTTTTTTTTCCAATTTCTATACACAAACAACTGAATGCATACCTCACAACAATTCTGGATTGTGTGGGACTGTCCTGAATTTTCAGAGTATTCCTGAAGTCCTGTGTACAGAAGCTTTGTGGGATTTATGTCAAAGCTACTTCAGGTACCTCTCTAAACCACACTTACTGTGTATGGTCACATCCCCTTTTTTAGTGGCCACATGCAATTTTCACAGTAAACTACTGTATGCACTCCACATTTCACCCCTTTAATAATTGTCCCTCTTTGTCAAGTTCAAATGGTGAGAGGTATGTGAATGAGCATCACTGATTGAAAATGATCTGTGACTAAAACATGGCACTTTAAGTAATGTAAATGTGTGTAATAATCAATATAAATGGATCTAAAACATATATGTATATAGTAACTATTTCCGGTCTTGTAATATTACAGCTTCATATAAAACTTAAAAAAAGTGAAACAATACCATGCCAGTGATGTGCTGTTAGTATTGTGTACATACTGTGGGAATATATAATTTCTAAATGTGATTATGAAATCTTCAAGGTATTTTATCATTGTACATGGTATGATAGAATTTTAATCACATCAATATTGAGGGCTGCAAATATCCTTTCAAGTAGAACTGGTTTGAGAGTATACACACTCCCCTGAGGCATCTGTGATGTATCAACTTATCAACTACACATCATGGCCCATTAACTAATTCTGAAGCAGACTGAAGGGGTGGTATCAGGAGATATTTTCTCTTTCAGTTTGCTATGTTTTATAGTGCTTGTATCATTGAAGATTTATTGCTTTATTACAAAGCTGAAATCTGCAGCTTAAGTGTCATTTGTTTGATAAAGTACTTGTACAATTTTTTCATTCAGCAAAATTAATACTAAGTGAAAGCTTATAGAGACCATCAAATATTACTTCTAATGCTAAAGATGCCGCTCATCTTTAATTGCTGTAATGTTCCCATCAACAACAGCTCTAAAGCCTTTACAATATGATGTTGTGTCCTAGAAGAAGATATTGGTTTATTTCTCAATATATGATTTGATAAGACTAAAACAATAAAGCAATAGAAAATTAGCAAGTGTGTAAATCTGTGAAAAAAATAATACAATTAAATTAATTAAATTCCACTTAACATTGCAATTAACATAATATAATGCTTAATGTGCTGAAAATAAGCTCTCAGGAGCCTTATGAACTTTGGCTAACAATGAGCCATATATATTATGTATTAATTTATACTGCTTCTTTATATAAAGTATATACAATATATTTTACAGTTTTCTACAGAAGTATGTGATGGCTACATGGCTAACTGATAATGGCTGGCTACACATTAACACTTTCCGACTACTCCCGCAGGGTTTCTATTCTGCTAGCAAAATCCCCCCCCCCCCCCCCCAGCTGAAATCCTGGGGATTAAGATGGACCCAGAGGGGAGATTTATTATATTTACTATTCAAATTACCTCCGTAGAATTTACACTAGTGAACACATATGTTTCTCCCCCATTTTCCTCAGACGACTTTCCAATTTATTCCTGATGCTGCTGTCTAGAATCCCTGGCCCCCTGCTCTATTGGAGACTTTAATTCTGTTCTTGATCCTGCCGTGGACTGCTTTGGAGGTTGGGGTTGATCCTACCCCTCATTTATTGACCAGACCCAGGTGTATGGTCTAACCGAGCTGTGGCAGTGGAAGTACCCAGAGGAGCGTCATTTTTCTTGCTACTGACTCCTTCCACACTATGTCATGTATAGATATGGCATTCTCTACTGTTTAAGAACTCCCTTTTGTGCAGATGGCTTCTTGCCTTCCCTGGGGGGGTGTTTGATCATGCTCCCTTTCTGTGGATCTCCTCTTCCTGCCAAACTCGAGCACTTTTGTCTGGTGGCTGAACTCCCATTGGTTGGAGGATGAGATAGTACAGAAAGACTACAGGAAGAACATTGCAGATTATTGGCATACGAATCAGGGCACTGTTGAGTCCTCAACTGCCTGGGAGGCTTCTAAGTCTGTGCTACGATGCACCTTTATATTTTGCATAAGAATACCCAGCAGTGTACTGACGATCTAGAAAATAAGATGGTAGCTGCAGAAGCTGCATATCCTGTGAATCCTGATCTGGCTACCCGGACCTCATGGCTACATAGTCATAGAGAAGTGGACCTCTTGGACCTCACTAAGAAACGTATGCTTTATGTCACTCAGAAGTTGTTTAAGCAGGACAATAAGGCTCTATTCCTAGGATTCTAATTTCAAGGATAGGGTTAGCGATGTACCTCAGGAGATAACAGACCCCTTCCTGAGCTTCTATCGTGATTTATACACTACCAGGGCCCACTACTTTGATTACAATTCCTAACTGGATGACTAATTGACCAAGACGGTACTTCCCCGACTTTCTTACCAAGAACGGACTTAATTTGGATGAGCCTTTCTCTGTTGAGGAGCTCTACCTGGCAATTTTGCAGCTCCTGACTCATAAGACGCCGGACTTAGATGGCTGTCCAGCTGAATGCTATGCACAATTTCAACACCTTTTGAGTCTCATATTATGCAATACATATAATGAGGCCCTGAAAGATGGAGTACTCCCTCCTTCTATGAGAGAGGCTTTAATCGTTTTGATACGCAAACCATGGAAAGATCCGCTCAAATGTGACTCTTATAGACCTATATCTCTTATTATTGTGGATGCTAAAATTCTGGCCAAGATCCTGGCCAATTATCTGAATGGGGTTGTTGCAAAGTTGGTTGGGAGTGATCAAGGGGGATTTATACCAGGCTGTTCAACCAGAATGAATATTCATAGATTGTTCCACAATTTGACCTATCCCCCATGGCTGTACCTCTACCCTCGTTATTGTGTCACAAAACACTTGTAAAGCCTTGTAGAGTGGCCTTTTCTATTTTGTGTATTTCAACTGTATGGATTTGGCCCTCGACTCATAGCGTGAATACTGCTACTCTACACATCACCGCTTGCCTGACTGAGAATAACCTCTCAGGTCACTGGGCCCGTTCCGATTACTAGAGGCACCAGGCAGGGGTGTATTGCCCCTCCTGTTTGCTTTGGCTATGGAGCCCCTTGCTGTAAGGATCCGTAGGTCTCCAATTATTAAGGGCCTTCCCTTTAAATGACATTGAAGAGCATATATGTCTCTATGCTGATGATACTCTAGTCTATCTAGCTAGCTAATTCACCTTGCAAAGTTTCCAAATCCATTTTTAAACACGTTGACTCCATCTGCATTGCATTCCTTTGGAACAGGCAGTCCCCTAGAGTTGTGCTGGAAACTCTGCGCCTCCCCTGGCAGGTCTAGCATTCCCTAAATTCTACCTTTACTATGTAGGATCCCATGATTGGCTCTACCCTAACTCTGATAATGCCTGCACCACTACTGAAGGAGCAATTGTTTCCTCATTTGAGACACTCCACAACATTGTCCATAGGGGATGCACACCACCTGGACCGGTTGATAATCCAAACCTCCATCTCCCTATTCTGAACGATAGTTGCGAATATGTCCACTGATTCATGGCAGAACTCCCCCAACAGTTCCTTGTGGTTCAACCCTAACCCTAAGGAGTTATATTCTATACCTGATCCCATCAGATGGACATCAAAGGAGTGAAATGCATATGTCATCTATATACTCCCCATGGTTTTTAAATCCTTTTCTCATCTACAGACAGACTTTGACATTGACATACCTATTTTACTATTACCAACTCAGACATGCTATATGTACTCAGTCTGGTTCTCTGCTCAGTTCTCTTAAGACACCTGACCTGGGAAAACTTCTGAGAGACCTGGGCCAGACGAAACTTATATCCACATATTACTCCACTCTCATGACAGACACTAACCCTAGGTTTCGGAGGGCCAAAAGATTTGGGCCTCCTTTGATATCTCTATCACAGAAGAGGTTTGGTCTGAGTTCTGTGATACGCTCAAAATGTCTGTTATCTCCTCGAGGGGCAGGGTGATTCAACTAAATATTTTTCCTCATACACACATTACCCCGCTAGACTGTACTTAATCTGCCGACTGCTTCTGTGGTTGCTGACAAACTGCTGATTTTCTCCACTGCTTTTGGTCCACGACTTCTTGGTTGCCATAGGCACCTTTATATCTTCTGCACTGGGTTTGCCAAATATAATGCACCCTAAAAATTGTCTGCTGGGCATATTTGGTGACCTCGCTGTCCAGCCTTAGGCTAAGAGACTTCTTTGCATCCTTTATTTCTATGCAAGGAAGTCCCTCCTGCTGACGTGGAAAGGGTCAGATAACCCAATGCAGAGTATGTGGAGGAAAATTATCAATGATTCCCTGCCTCTGTATAAACTTACATTTGACATCCGTAGGAGGATTAAAGCATTCCACAACATATGGGGCAAGTGGCTGGCAGGGGTGTAACTAGAAATCACAGGGCCTCATAGCAAAATGTTGTATGGGCCCCCCATAGTCTCGGGAGGGGCACTGGTAGAAAATACTTTTTTGGGGGCAATTTATTGGGGCAATGGCTGATGTTGGCGCGTCAATTATCATGGTACCATTTGTGTTATGGTGTCAGGATGATTGAAACACATCATTTCTATTATTACATTGTTATATAAAATTAAATAGTTCAACTCACCATAATGCAGAATCAGTGGGAGCCCCGAGTGTGTCACCTGCCACCAGATGCAGATTGTCACTTGTCACAAGTTGCGGATTGTCCACCTGCCACACATTGCGGATTGTCCACTTGTCACGTCACCTGCCACCCATTGTGGATTGTCCACTTGTCACGTCACCTGCCACTCATTGCAGATTGGCCACTTGCCACACATTGCAAATTGTCCATTTTCCACGTCACCTGCCACCCATTGTGGATTGTCCACTTGCCGCATCACCTGCCGCTCATTGCAGATTGTCCACTTGCCACACGTTGCAAATTGTCCACTTTCCACGTCACCTGCCACCCATTGTGGATTGTCCACTTGCCATGTCACCTGCCACAAATTGCAGATTGTCCACTTGCCACGTGACCTGCCACACATTACGGATTGTCCACTTGCCACGTGACCTGCCACACATTACGGATGGTCCACTTGCCATGTCACCTGCCACCCATTGCGAATGATCTATTTGCCACGCCACCTGCCACCCATTGCGGATTGTCCATTTGCCACGTCACCTGCCACCCATTGCAGTTTGTCCACTTGCCACGTGACCTGCCACACATTGCAGATTGTCCACTTGCCACGTGACCTGTTACACATTGTGGATTGTCCACTTGCCACGTCACCTGCCACCCATTGCGGATTGTCCATTTGCCACATCACCTGCCACACATTGCGGATTGTCCACTTGCCACCTCACCTGCCACCCATTGCGGATTGTCCATTTGCCATGTTACCTGCCACCCATTGTGGTTCGTCCATTTGCCACATCACCTGCCACCTATTGTGGATTGTCCATTTGCCAGGTCACTTGCCACAAGTTGCGGATTGTCCACTTGCCACATCACCTGCCACAAGTTTCAGATTTTCCACTTGCCACGTCACCTGCTATACATTGCATATTGTCCACTTGCCACGTGACCTGCCACCCATTGCGGTTTGTCCACTTGCCACGTGACCTGCCACACATTGCAGATTGTCCACTTGCCACATCACCTGTCACACATTGCGGATTGTCCACTTGCCACGTCACTTGCCACAAGTTGCGGATTGTCACTTTCCTGCTAAGGTGGGGAATGGGATTGTCACATCTGTTTGCCAGTCTGAGTCAGGCAACAGAGAGATGATGTAATCGCTCTGCTGCCTGAACAGTGAGTGAGGGCGGAGCTGGCAGTTTGCAGGACGGGCGCCAGGCGATTAGCAATGATGTCATCTCTCTGCCTCGCCACCCGCTGATTGGCTACCCACTGAGCCTCCCCGCCCCCCTGCTGCTGCCAAGCCACCCGGCTGCGTCTGTTAGTACAGTCTGTGTGACTGTATGAGTGGCGAGCGGACAGGCAGCTCGGCGGCTCACCCGGCACCGGGCCCTCCTCAGCTGCGGGCCTCATAGCGACCGCACGGGTCACTATGGCAGTAGTTCCGCCACTGACAATAGACTGATATGTTGAGTCTCTTTTAGTCAATTACTTTTTACTATACACTATTTTGGATATTATCTGTCCCTACGTCTGTTCTTATATGCACCTTCATAGGGGGCTAGCTTTGAATCAGATGTCAAGAGATCCAGGGTTTACTTTTCCATTGTTTATCTTCCTTTCTAAAAAATACCTTAATTTTGAGATTATTTCTTTAATTTTTGGAGGCGGAATGGTAGGAAATGACTATATCTCTTATATGTGTTTAGTGCCACAAGCAGGAGCGTAACTAGAAATCACAGGGCCCCATAGCAAAATGTTGTATGGCCCCCCCCTGACCCAGGGGCAGATCCAGAGTCTCGGGAGGGGCACTGGCAGAAAATACTTTTTTTGGGGGCAATTTATTGGGGCAATGGCTGATGTTGGCGCTTCAATTATTACGGCACTATTTGTGTTATGGTGTCAGGATGATTGAAACACATTATTTATATTATTACATTGTTATAGAAAATTAAATAGTTCAACTCACCATAATGCAGAATCAGTGGGAGCCCAGAGTGTGTCACCTGCCACCAGATGCAGATTGTCACTTGTCACAAGTTGCGGATTGTCCACCTGCCACACATTGCGGATTGTCCACTTGTCACGTCACCTGCCACCCATTTTGGATTGTCCACTTTTCACGTCACTTGCCACTCATTGCAGATTGTTCACTTGCCACACGTTGCAAATTGTCCACTTTCCACCTCACCTGCCACCCATTGTGGATTGTCCAGTTGCCACATCACCTGCCACTCATTGTGGATTGTCCACTTGCCACACGTTGCAAATTGTCCACTTTCCACGTCACCTGCCACCCATTGTGGATTGTCCACTTGCCACACGTTGCAAATTGTCCACTTGCCATGTCACCTGCCACACATTGTGGATTGTCCACTTGCCACGTGACCTGCCACACATTGCGGATTTTTAACTTGCCACGTGACCTGCCACCCATTGTGGATTGTCCACTTGCCACATCACCTGACACTCATTGCAGATTGTCCACTTGCCACACATTGCAAATTGTCCACTTGCCATGTCATCTGCCACCCATTGTGGATTGTCCACTTGCCACCTCACCTGCCACACATTGTGGATTGTCCACTTGTCTTGTCACCTGCCACCCATTGCGGATTGTCCATTTGCCACGTCACCTGCCACACATTTCAAATTGTCCACTTTCCACGTCACCTGCCACCCATTGCGGATTATCCATTTGCCACATCACCTGCCACCCATTGCAGATTGTCCATTTGCCACGTGGCCTGCCACCCATTGCGGTTTGTCCACTTGCCACGTGACCTGCCACACATTGCAGATTGTCCACTTGATACGTGACCTGTCACACATTGCGGATTGTCCACTTGCCACCTCACCTGCCACCCATTGTGGATTGTCCATTTGCCACGTCACCTGCCACCCATTGCGGATTGTCCATTTGCCACGTCACCTGCTACAAGTTGTGGATTGTCCACTTGCCACATCACCTGCCACAAGTTTCAGGTTTTCCACTTGCCACGTCACCTGCTACACATTGCGGATTGTCCATTTGCCACTTCACCTGCCACCCATTGTGGTTTGTCCACTTGCCACATGACCTGCCACACATTGCAGATTGTCCACTTGATACGTGACCTGTCACACATTGCGGATTGTCCACTTGCCACCTCACCTGCCACCCATTGTGGATTGTCCATTTGTCACGTCACCTGCCACCCATTGCGGATTGTCCATTTGCCACGTCACCTGCTGCAAGTTGTGGATTGTCCACTTGCCACATCACCTGCCACAAGTTTCAGGTTTTCCACTTGCCACGTCACCTGCTACACATTGCGGATTGTCCATTTGCCACTTCACCTGCCACCCATTGTGGATTGTCCATTTGCCACATCACCTGCCACCCATTGCGGATTGTCCACTTGCCACATCACCTGCCACAAGTTTCAGATTTTCCACTTGCCACGTCACCTGCTACACATTACGGATTGTCCGCTTGTCACATCACCTGCCACACATTGCAGATTGTCCACTTGCCATGTCACCTGCCACACATTGCGGATTGTCCACTTGCCAAATCACCTGCCACGCATTGCGGATTGTCCACTTGCCACGTCACCTGCCACAAGTTGCGGATTGTCACTTTCCTGCTACGGTGGGAATGGGATTGTCACGTCTGTTTGCTAGTCTGAGTCAGGCAGCAGAGAGATGATGTAATCTCTCTGCTGCCTGCACAGTGAGTGAGAGCGGAGCTGGCAGTTTGCAGGGTGGGCCCCGGGCGGTGAGAGATGATGTCATCTCTCTGCCCCACCACCCGCTGATTGGCAACCCACCAAGCCTCCCCGCTGACCGCACGGGTCGCTATGCCGGTAGTTTCGCCTCTGGCTGGGTAGCCCACTGACCCTCTCCCTGTAGAACTATGGCAGAGGTTCACCCTGTGAGTGTTGTATTAAACAGGAACTTCTGTTATGCCCAGGATGTTTAAAAACTGTATCGCTTACTCCTCTGTTGATGGTTATATCCACTGGTAAATGTAATATCTAGTTTATTATTGCACATTGCCCAGGCTTTCATGGTATGCTGGATTAGGAGCATTCTGTATCAGTTTTGTAGTTTTTGTTTGTGTCTTTTGTTTTATGTCTGTATGTCGTAAAACTGCAATAAAATAAAAACTATTCCTTCAGTTCCTGATTTTGTTCCTTTCTGCCAGAATTGTTTCTGATCTGGCCTGCCTGACTACGCTTATGCCTCCACCATCAGCCTAAGCTCCACTTCAGATTCTAACTTACAACAAGTAATAGTTCACTTTAAAATCAAATGCATTGCTCCCCCTTAAAGAGGGATTCCACCTAAAAAAAAATATTAAAAGCCAGCAGCTATAAATACTACAGCTGCTGACTTTTAATAAATGGACACTCACCTGTCCCGGGTTCCCGCAATGCCGGCAGCCGAGGCCAATCGATCGCTCGGCTCTCGGCTGCTGCCGTCACCATTCTAGGTGAGGGAATCAGGAAGTGAAGCGAATCGGCTTCACTTCCCGGTTCCCTACTGCGCATGCGCGAGTCGTGCAGCGCAATAGGAATTGTCCGCGCTGTCACTGGGACCCGTATGTGTCCCAGCAGACAGCACGGCAGGACAGGAAATTACATAGACTCCCATGGGAGTCTATGCCCGGAAGTGGGTGTAAATACCTGTCTTTGACAGGTATCTCCACCCCCTCCCCCCTGTAAGGTGCCAATTGTGACACCGGAGGGGGGGAGGGTTCCAATCAGCGGAAGTTCCACTTTAGGGTGGAACTCCGCTTTAAGAATAGACTTTGGCATCACAACCATAGGAAAACCATGTTACTTCTTCTCTGAGTTTGTGTGATGATGTCACATAGATCCCCCCCCCCCCCCCCCACACACACTTTTATGTGAAGAACTGGTCAACTAGTTAATGAAAGAACTCCCTAAGAAATATGGCTTAAATCTTTGGAATCACATGCAGCAGTGTGTGCATGTGCAATGGAGGATGCCAGCAGCTAATTGTAAGGGCTTAAGAAAATGATGACAGAAGGGGGCTTAGTTCTGAATAATGATGCTGTCAATGATGCAGTTAGACCACAGTTCAGAGAAAAGGATTGAGGCCTCAGTTAAGGAAAGCAATAGAGACTGCCCAACCAGAGCATATGGGGATGGATGAGGCCCGACTTATGATTATGATTTGGTGGTGGATAGACATTTGCTGAAAGAAAAACAAAAGGTAATGTACATGGGGAAGCCCAGAAAGGAGAAAGATACTAAAAGGGGGGCTGAGCAGAGGACAGAAAAAAAATAAGTTTACTTGTTAAAACTGTGGAAAGCCTTTACATTTTGAAAGAGACTGTAAAACACTCCTTAGGCCAAAACACACAGCCCTTCTCAATGAAGGCCTAGACAGGCCTTGCCAACAGCACAAAAAAGGCATAAGCCTCACACCATATGAGGTACTTTTTGGGTATACTCCTAAAACAGGTCTAAACTTGCCACAGAAATTGAAGGTCTTGCATTCTATACTTGCCACAGCAATTGCAGGTCTTGCATTTGGATTTTACTGGATATGTTATTACACTTTAGAAATAGTTGACAAAAATACATAAAGGTGCATTCCCATCATTACCAGATCTAAACAAGGATACCAAAAGTCACCAAATAAGGCCTGGAAAATGGGTAGTGGTCAAGAGACACATCAGAAAAAGTCTTGATCCTCTGTCTGACTGATCACTAAGTATAAAACTGGTCATACCCACATCTCTCAAAGTAGAAAGAAGGGACGCATACATACACATCAGCCATTGCAAAAAGGTGGTACAATGATTATATTCAGATTTTTGATATGTACTGGATAACTGAGTGTGATGATGGGTCGAAAAAAGGGGTTGGGGACAAAGGGTCAGGAAGCAAGGAAGTTGCGGTATTCAGAGTCTTGGATATGATCAAAAATGTACCCTGAAACCCTGACTATACCTGTCCTTGTAAACCCACTCACATTGGAAGACCTAAACCAGACTAAGTTCCAGAGGTCTTACAGAAACATCACTAGTAAACGTGTGGTTAATTTAATTTAATTTCAATTAATATTTGGAAAAATGTTTGTTATTTAGAGATTTCGATATATCCGAATACCTGATTTACAATATCAACAATTTTTTACCGAATGCTCTGAATAATGAAACAAAATGTATCCAAATTTCGGAAATTGGGACTGAAATTCAAATCGAATTTTATATCAAACTCCAGTGGAAATGCTACTGTACACATGTTTCTGAAATCAAAGACTGTGTGTGTTAATAGAGTACCATTTCAAAATAATGCTGTTTTTGTTAAGCCAAATGTGATTTAAAGAGTCATTGGGGGTTATTTATTTAAAGAAAATCCACTTTGCAATGCAAGGGCACTTGAAAGTGCACTTGGAAGTAAAGTCACTCTAGATCCAAAGGGGACATGCAAGGAAAATAAAAAAACAGCATTTTAGCTTGCACATGATTGGATGATAAAATCAGCAGAGCTTCCACTAATTTAAGATCTACTCCTTAGATTTAGAGTGACTGAACTTTCAAGTGCACTTGCAGTGCAAAGTGGAATTGCCTTTTGTAAATATCCCCCATTGTAATCATTTGATGAAGATTTTTCTTTTGTTTGTTCACTTTGCCACATAAAAAAAAAAAAAACTAAAGTGTTTGATTCGACCGGTCTAAAATGTATTGATTCAAATGTTTCCAACCGAAAAAAAAGTATTAAAAATATTTCAAAAAAGATGTAAAACAAATTCTGGATATGAATTTTGAATATGAATCCAGAATGCGAATCCCAAATACATTTTCAATGAATCAACCGAAATTAACAAAACCAAATAACTAGATTAACAAATCGAAATTAAACAAAACTATTTTTTTTTCACCATACACATTTCAAATCACTAAGGCACTCAGGGACATGTCAGTTACTTTAAATTTTGCAGACATAAATAAGGATCCCTCAGTATGTATAGTAGTTAATGGGAATAGAGCATATGTGAAAAGTTGTGCTCACAATTTCTGATCAATATTTCATGTGAACAACTAGCTGTGGATAGCCTCCAGAATGAAACTTGCATGCATTATATAAATGAAATTGTTTGACAACATGGACACATCAAAGTTAAGTGAAGAGCTTAGATTCTTGATGATTAGAAAATGACTAGACTCACATCATAGTAAAATGGCTACAAGACTTATAGTTGGCTTCCTCGGCAAGCTTCAGGATTATGTACCATAGCTTTCCTGATTCTTATTGTGTCCACCCATCCTGATGAACACAACCACCTAGAAGTCCTGCCTACCCTAAGTACCCCCTAAAATACAGGGGTAGGGTGACAAGAGAACATTTCACTACTGCTAACAAAGCATGGTCTTGGTTTCCAACCTGGACAGGGTGGAGTATCAAATGTATGAGTAGGCTGAACAATTATTCAACTATCATTGAAATAAACCTCACTCAGACAGACATATGCCTGTTATCTGAACAGCATAGAAAAATTAGTCAAGGTAAACTTGAACAACAAAATGGCCATACACATATTTAAATGCTTCCCTAAATGGTCTCTGTGAGCAAACCCAAAATTATGAATGTTGTACTTGGATCTATAACACTTCTAAAGAAATCCTAGACTTTTCTGAGAATATTTGACAACATGGTTCCAAGGTGGAATAATTATAGGTCCAAGCCTGCTCCATTGTCAGGGATGATTAGAATCCCTCTAAAATGTTGGAAGAGGCTGGATATTGGTTTGGGCCTGTGGTTCAATGGTCACAAAAATTTCAGGGATTTATACTAATGTTATGGTGATTTTGCTTTTATGGATTCCTATTGATCATAATGGCCCTTTATCTTCACTTCCCTGATAAGACAAGAAATAGCTGATAACAATGAATATGGTGTAATGAGTCATTTGTCACCTCAACCCTCCAGTATGAAGATGCAATTTCTGCCTCAGATCCCAATGAGGGGGTCAACCTCTAAGCTAGTGTCCTAAACATAAGGGGTGTACCCTTGGGGCTGGCTGACATGAGGAATATTTAGTTAGGGTGATCAGTAAATTCTCAAGAGGGGGAAGATGAGGTGGCAAAACAAAATGGCTGTTTAGGGACACAATTACTTAATTATTAGAACTTTAATCCATACTTTTTTTTTCCCCTTTACATGTACACTATTACAAAAATAATTATGATGACTTATGAAAACTTATGTTTTATGTTTCGGGAATCAGTGGCAAAGAAGTTCCTGAAAATCGGCACAAGGATTATATTTTCAAAGGGCACATCAAGCCACAAGAATTAAATATCTTCTTATGATAACTTTTTGATGAAAAAGACAACTAGCTCAATGCTTGCCATAATCATATTATTTTTTGATTGGTCAAATCAATAGAATTTATGGCATATCACTCTTCTTTATTTGGTCATAGATCCTAAAGGCTAAAAAACAGTTAGAACACATTCAGATGATAAATGTATTCTCACATGTCTTGAGAAGATGTGCCCTTTGCACAGGAAATGTTCATTAGCTGCATGTGTTTTATTTGCGTGTAGCATTTGGAAGTCATGAATTACCGCATTTATCGGTGTATAACACGCACAGGCGTATAACACGCACCCCAATTTTAAGAGGGAAGTTTAAGGAATTTTTTTTTGCAGCCCCCTCCCCCAACACAGCCAACCATCTAGTAAACAGCCCCCTGTACTCCCAGGAGTCCCCCAGTATCCTGGGACAGCACTGCCAGCATACGCCGCAGTTAAGAAAAAATCACTGCCAGACCCTCTCACACTGCTCCACCTGTGTCACCCATATTGTAAAATGAAGCTTCGGGATACCTCAGTAGCTCATTTTATTCAACTGACCTGGTCACAGGACTGCTCTCCTCTGATGTTACATTGATGGCCATGTGACTGCTCTCCTCCTCCAATCTAAAGCTACAGGAAGAGGAGCGGGAGGAGGAAAGCAGCCAGGAAAAACTAAGCTATTGAGATATTTACAAGGTTTGTTTTTACAATGACGCTGACACAGAAGGAGCGGTGTAGGAGAAGGGGCTGACAAGTGATTTTTTTCTCAACTTTAGACTATGCAGGCATAGCTATCCCGGGGCTAGGAGGGGTGGGATGGCTGACCTCACACCCCCCCAATGGGTGGCTCCCATCCCGATCCCTGCCCCCTGTTGGTAAAACATATTATTGGCATATAACACGCAGGCATTCATGACCAATCATGAAATATATATATATATATATATATATATATATATATATTCTTTACTTTCTGCTATAAAACATATCTAAAAAAAAAAATTATAACTTCTTCATAAATATAGGCCAATATGTATTCTGCTACATGTGTTTGGTAAAAAAACAAAAAAAAATAAGTGTATGTAGCACTAACCCCCAAAGGAGCTACTGGTTTGATTGGGCTTCCCGTGGTAGATGGCCCAGAAACTTTAGAGACTGACAACAGATCCGCTTAAAGGGATATTTTATTTGCAAAAACGTAGTTAACGAACAGTCTCTTAGTATAGGATCAGAGAGTTAGGAAGAAAGTTCAGGTACTCTTAGTGTCAAAGTTAATAATAAAGAACTTGCTTACTTCGACTAAATCCAGAGAATAGCCATTCACAGCTGGATGTTCACTCAAGTTGGATAGTCCCTCTCTCACAAGGCCTAGCAAACAACAAGGTGCTTAAATCAGGAATAAGTCTCTGCCACAGACTTTGTTGTAGAACACGTAGGAAACTAGGACTTGTAGAACACTCGTGTGGTACCCGTATCTTTCAGCCAGTTTGGCGATATCCACGAAACTGGATTCACTTAGGTACTTCAGCCCTATTGGGCTCTTGCTAAGAAGCCAACCAGTGCGTGGCATTCTTCTGAAGAGTCCTCTCCTGGATAGCTATGAAGTTGCTGGGCCTCTCCACAACCGGAGACGGCACTGGACCACCTCCAAATCCTTTCCCTATCTTCCCTGCCTCGGGCCAGCCAGCCCCGAGACATTAAGTCAGGTGGATCCACACCCCAGGCCATAGCCTTCCTGGGGGCTGGTCAGGAGGACCAGGACCATGGAGTCAGAACATACTTCTGGACCAGAACCCTGAACCTCGTAACATCTGCATCTTAAGTAGCCTCTGCCAGAAATCACAGCAAGTGTGACCCTCCCACTGGGCTGGCTCAGAGAGAAAGTAAACTTAAAGCACCCAAACAGACTGTGGTTCCATGCCTGCCAGAAGAGACAGTGCCCCACATGGCCAGGCTGAACACCCTATAGTCCAGTCAGACTGATGCTGAAGTCAAAATTTGGAACAATTTTACCCAAACCAATCTGCAGTTTAGGTGTAACTTTAAATTTCAAAACATATAGCACATGCTCTTCAGGAGCCGGCGCTACATGTATATTGGTTGGTTTATGTAAATCTTTTAGCTTCTTCAACTATGGTATATATTTATGGAATTTTTATTTACTTATGTTTTCTATACTAGTAATGGCAGAAATCAGCTACTTATAGCACGGCTACAATATTGCGATGAACAATGGGACACTAACTGACACTTTTGACACTGGGAGGCAGTTTCACTAATACAGTGATCAGTGCTAAAAATATGCACTGTCACTGTACTAATGACACTGGCTAGGAAGGGGTTAAACATCTAGGATGATCAAAGAGTAAACTGTGTGACTAGCCTGTGTTTTTTATACTGTGTTAGGTGCTTTTACTAGGGGCGTGATGGATTTTATTCCCTACTTTACAGGAACACAAAAACCATCCCTTCCCTCTGTCAGATTGGTCCTAAAGCAGTTAATTAATGCTGTGGTTTCAAATAAAAAAAAACAATCTCCAAGGGCATTCTTTCAGTCTATACTAGTCTGAGCTCTCTTCAGTTACCAACAAAAGCATAGATTTTACTTGCACTGTTTACCAAAACTGTGCCCATTGGTATAGGTTATTACGAACCCAAATAAATATTTTTTTGCCATTTTCAGACTACATTGGCACCTGCAGGCTAAAAGCTATTTTTGGTGAATTCATTTTTAGTTTATAGCTGGTAGCTCATTATGTTTCATTTTATTGATGAGCTATACCTGCAAGATGTGTTTATAGATGTGACTTCATCCATTTTTGGGAAGTACATTTTATATCATAAAATGCTATACAAAGCAGCTCTTTTTCTATATTTCTTTTTTTGCATCAAACATTAACATTGCAATCTGCAAAATGAAACTTTCTTACAATTTATAATAAAATGTCATGTACTTTATTTCTGTTTAAATATTTGTGACATACATAAGAATTGGGCCTTTCTGTATGATTATTATTATTAGTAATACTATTATTATTATTATTATTATTATTATTATTATATATGATTCATATAGCACCAATAGTTTGGGTAGGGCTTTACAATATAAAGGGAGACAATACAGCAACAATACCATTTAATACAAGACGGTTAAGCAGACCCTGCTCCCGAGAGCTTACCATCAAATGAGGAGAGGCTGGTGGGACAAAAGGTAATAACTGTGAGGGATGAACTGATGGTAGAAATACAAGATTTTGTTATTAGCTGAAGGCTAAAGAAAAAGACCTTTACTCAGATTGTTATTTATCACATAGGGATTGTACATTTAGAGCTTTAACATACCGTATATACTCGAGTATAGGCCGACCCGAATATAAGCCGAGGCCCCCAATTTACCCCCAAAAAACTGGAAAACTTATTGACTCGTGTATAAGCCGAGGGTGAGACATGGCTGTCCATCCCTGTGTGTGTGTCCGTCCATCCCTGTGTGTCCATCCATCCCTGTGTGTGTATCCATCCATCCATCCATCCATCCCTGTGTGTGTGTGTGTGTGTGTGTGTATTCATCCATCCATCCATCCCTGTGTGTGTGTGTGTGTGTGTATTCATCCATCCATCCATCCCTGTGTGTGTGTGTGTGTGTGTGTGTATCCATCCATCCATCCATCCCTGTGTGTGTGTGTGTGTATCCATCCATCCATCCATCCCTGTGTGTGTGTGTGTGTGTGTGTGTGTGTGTGTGTGTGTGTGTGTGTCCGTGCAGCCTTGTGTGTGTGTGTGTGTGTGTGTGTGTGTGTGTGTGTGTGTGTGTGTGTGTCCGTGCAGCCTTGTGTGTGTGTCCAGCCTACCTGTGTCCCAAGCCTCCGTCCCGAGCCGCCGTCGTCCCGAGCCTCCTCCGACCCGTGCCGTGCCTCCTCCGTCCCGTGCCTCCTCCGTCCCGTGCCGTGCCTCCTCCTTCCCGTGCCTCCTCCGTCCCGTGCCGTGCCTCCTCCGTCCCGTGCCTCCTCCGTCCCGTGCCGTGCCGATGGATCGCCGCTCTTCTCGGCGGCCATTCTACAATTCAAAATTCCGCCTCCGCCTGTGATAGGCGGAACACTCAATTTCCCAGCAGCCTGTGTTCCGCCTATCACGGACATCCTCTCATACTCGTCCGTAGTATGAGAATGAGCGGATGTCCGTGATAGGTGGAACACTGACTGCTGGGAAATTCAGTGTTCCGCCTATCACAGGCGGAGGCGGAGAAGGAGGCGCGGCTTTTAAATTTTAATGTCCGCCGTCTGTCTGCTCGATACGCTGATCGAGCAGTCAGACAGCGGTGACTCGAGTATAAGCCGAGGGGGCACTTTCAGCCTCAAAAAAGAGGCTGAAAATCTCGGCTTATACTCGAGTATATACGGTAAGCTAAATAAACATCTATAATGAGGTGAGTCCCACATGTGAAGTCTTTTAGAACAAATTATTACCTCAAGAAAATAAACTTGTGTTTTAAAAAGAAGTTTGTCTAGTTAGGAAGGTATGGCACTTTATTGACTCTTGTAAGGTTAGCTTGAAAGCTGCTCTTTATAGTGGAAATAAGTTCCAATCTGCACTGTAAAGCTGGCCATACATGGATCTAAATGTAACCGGTTCAACAGAGACTGGCTACATTTTGATCCATGTATGGGCAGGGAGGTTGTACAGAAGTTGATCTACCAATTAACTTCTGTTCAACTGCCCTGTTAAATTTTCCTCGCTCATTCAGCTATAGCTGGCAGTGCTGATCAGTGTATTATGATGGTGGGGAGGTCTCCACACTGTCGGAATACAATAGCTCAGCAGGGAGGATTCCTCCATCCACATTTAGTGTTTGGATGGGGGAATCAAGTCTTTTTTTTTTTTTTTTTAACCGCTGATTGAACGAAAATAAATGATTTATCTATGTGGATCCTTAGTCTATTCTGTCAACACAAAAGAAACACATGAAAACATAATATTACTTCTGGAAAACATCCAGTATGAAAATATAAATGATGAAAACTGAAGGTTGTTTCACTTTTGGATATGTAAAACATAATTTTTTTTTGTATGGAAGCAATAGAACAACAAAAAAAACCTTAAAAGCAGATTGGTCAAAAAAAAAAAAAAAAAAATATATATATATATATATATATATATATATATATATATATATATATATATATATATATATATATATAGAAAAGCAATATGATAAACAGCCCACTTGTCCCCCTGAAAAAGTTTATGAAAATGCAGCAGTTACTTGGTAAGCAATGCTCATCTGCAGCTTCTCTGTGCCCATTTGCAGTCTAATTGTGACCATTTTCAGCTAAATTGTGCCCATCTGTAGTCTCACTGTGCCCATCTGCAGCCGTACCTTTCATCACTAAAACACTGGTTGTCTTCCGCTGTGTTATGCAGTCTGTTCGGTCGGTCATTGTAACAAAACCCTGCCTCCTCCTTGTCTGTGATAGACGGTACGCCAATTGTTTCCCAGCATTGTATTGGTGTTCCTCTATCCCGGACGAGGAGGAGACAGGGCTTTGTTACAATAGAAGGTTGAACAGACTGCATAACACAGCAGGAGACAACCGCTGTTTTAGTAGTAAAAGGTATGGCTCACTCAAGTATAAGCCGAGGAGGGATTTTTCAGACAAAAAAATGGGCTGAAAAACTCGGCTTATACTTAAGTACATAAGGTACTTGATGAATTAATTTCTCTGTATTGGGGAGAGTATGAGTAAGGAAAGTATTTTTGCAATTAAAATTGATAAATCATGACAAACATGATGAATTATTAGCAAAGATTGCATGACGCCTGTATACTAGAGATGAGCAAGTCTACCCACATTTGAGTCTTGGCTAGGTTTGTGAAATGTCCTAAAAATTTGAAAAATGCTAACTTTTTCCAAACCTCACTAAAGTCTGGGGGAAACAAATGTTGATATTTCATTAAGTTTTTCCACGGGACTAAAAACCGAACTATTGTCAAACAGAAGACATGAGAAGCCACACACCAGCATTGACCCCATGCCATTTTTTCAGTGTAGGGGGTTACCCTTAAAATCTATACCAAATGACGCATAGAACAGAAATAGTTTTTCATGCCTTGAGGCTTCAATGTTCTCCATGTTCCCAAGCAGTGACAAGGTCGGGTCCATACCAGGGGACCAATCACTAAAGGTGCCCAAGACTTCTAGTATGCTTTTCCAGTATGGATGCAGCACCGGGCACGACCATACCACATGGAAGAACGTACCAGGAGATGAACCACACCTGGAGCAGAGGGCATTCTTTCCAGGGTATATGTTAGCTATTCTTACAGGGGTGTAGTAAGCCCTGTGGAGGAACTTGATTTGGATGAAATGATCTTTTGCTGTAAATCATGTTTAAAGTGCTCTTGTGCAAAAATATTCATGCATTAACATGTCTAAAAAAGAATGCAACATAAAGGCCATTCCTAATTACTCCATTCTTCTGATTCTCATTACAGATGATATAACAGCAAATGCTCGTGTCCGCTCTTGTGCTCCCCTTTGGTTTATGTGCTCACCTTAGAGCATGTAACCTTGCATCTAAGCTCAGTCAAAACATGCTTTTAATCCACCTCTGGGTTTATTGTCAGCATCCAGATCCATGGATGGTTGCTTGCACACATATCTATATAGAAAACAGAGGATACTGGATAGTGTGATACCGTTTTATAAATGTATTAAAAATAACAATCTTCCCTATATTAGGGTACTCACATTTCATAGGTGCTCTATCCAAATGATTACATTTGGATAGCACAGCATTTTATTGGTTTATTTACTGGATTGGCACAAGCATATGAGACGTGATCAATGTTAGCAGCTGTCCTTTAATTCATTTTAATTATCATTTGGATCTCTACATGGTAGCTCTTTTGATGGAGACCTTTGATAATGTCACATATTTCGGGCATTGGACTGGTGTTCTGTCTATTAAATGCAGCGGGTACGAAGGCGGGACTGTGTGACGATGAGTGTCGGGAACACTCTGCAATTCAAAAAAAATCTGTTAGAGCGGGCAATCCTCGCTTTTTGATGATTCAGCTGGCTCAGCTCTTCCTCTACTCTCTCTTTCCCTGGCTGGGAGAACAGCTCCCATTCAACCCTGCCTTCCGGAGGTGCTCGCCGACTCCCCCCCTCCATTTGCCAGCATTCTTTTTCCATTCGCAGAATGCGAGTAGACAAGTGGAAAATGTGATGCATGCATGTTTTTAGCCCCCAAATGCCTAACATTACGCAGATCCGTATTAAACCTCATTTGTCACATTGTTGCCCAGTCAAATTGTGCATTAAAGTCTGTTTGTAAGTTGGAGACATCCAGTAAGGACATTATTTCACTACATAGCTTGGTGTTATCTGAAAATATAGAAACTATACTTTTAACCCTTTTAAGATGTTTATTTATAATAAATATATTACTGTTATACAGTATGCTAAAGTGTTTGTTACCCCAACACTTCATATTCCTGATATGATCCTGCTGTACCATGTACTTGTATGACAAAGTATCCTGTTCTCCTTGTATTGTTTCCTTTATTTGAAATTCCTGGTGTTCCTGCTAGTCCCCTTGCTTTCCTATTAAAAACCAACCACACTAAGCAGAAGATCACACCGTGACCAGCTATGCTGGGAACTCTGTGTACTCTGCACCAATGATCAGATTTGTTCTGAAACTCTCCCACTGCACAGTCATTCACTGGGAAGCTCAGTGTGCTGCTACTTCTCCTCCCTCCAGCTCTTACTTAGCAAAGAACAGAGGGAATGTGATCACTTATGAAAAAAAGGTATTTATAATGTTTTTCATTTAATATCTATACAAAATTGTTTTGCCATCATTTCTATAAACTGAATGGGTTGTTTTACAAGGTGACCATGGGCGTCCACAGACTTTTTTTCAGGGGGGCAAGGCATCATTTTAAGGTCACTCATGCTCTGCCCCTTTTTGACAATGTCAGGAAGGGGGGGGGGGCTTAGTCATTATCACATAAATCACAGGCATTTGTCCATCATATGCAGCCTCACTGTGCCCATCATATGTGGCCCGTACAGCATGGAGGGTGTATAGTATGTGTATATAGAGGGTGGATGGTATTTGTATATACAGGAAGGAAGTTGGGTGTATACAGCAGTATACAGGACAGATGATGTATATCCGCAGTTAGTGATGATGGAGGAGGGTCTCTATATACAGGAAGGAAGGTGGGTATATACATTTCTATATACACTGTAGCAGAGCGTTCCAGAGAGAGCCTGGGAAAGTCCTGTTCGGGGTTTATACTTCTTCCAGGCTCCTCTCATACACATTCAGGAATCTGTGATCCAGTTCAGGTCTTGGTCCTCTTCCCCAGGCTAATTTAGGCTCACCTGAGCAGACAGCCTTTGCTCTCTGCCTGGGACATTCACACACAGTTGGTCTGTGAAGAGAAGTAAGGTTGGTAAAACCTGTTAAGCAGTTCTTTGTAGAGACTGACAAGCAGTAGGCTTGTTAAGCCTGGTAGTGTGGGCCTGCAGACTGTATAGCTAGAGCAGTGACACGGCTAGCTTTTGTGTTTTTCTACTTTGCCCTTTATTTTGTTCTTTTGGAGCACTGTACAGCACCTGTATATGCACTTGTATATATCACAAATAAACACAGCACTGTTGGTCACTTTGTTTCTGGACTCGGTATCTGTGCCTGAGAAACTGCTCATCCCAGGGAGATTTATACCTGCTGCCTGTCCCCCAGGTTACATATGGTGGAGGCTGCGACCAGCTGTAGTAAGTTACTACTTAAAAGGCCGGTACCTAGAGTAACTAAAACATGGAGGAAATCCTAAAACAATTGATGATATCCAATGCTGCACAGCAGAAAACAAACGCTGTACTCAGCGCTGCACAACAGCAAGCAAACGCTGCACAGCAGGAAACAAATGCTGCACTACAGCAAGCTAATGCTGCACAACAGCAAGCTAATGCTATCGCACAGGAGCAAACCAAGGCGCTGTTCCAACAGATTAGTGCTGTACAGGAGCAAACAAATGCTGCAATTAATGCTGCACTACAGCAAGCTAATGCTATCGCAGAGGAGCAATCGCAGAGGCTGTTTGAACAGCTAGCCACTGATGCCAAAGCGGATAGGAAAACCTTGATGGAGGTTGTGGAGACGCTAGCACAGTGGTCACCTGCTAAAATTGATGTTGGAGACAAGCCCTCAGCCATCCATGTGGGTCGCTTTCTTTCTAAGATTACTACAGATGATGATCCAGAGACCTTTCTGCTAACGTTTGAACGGACGGCTGAGAGGGAAGGTTGGCCTAAAACCCAGTGGGCAGGACTGGTTGCTCCCCTGCTTTCTGAAGAATCGCAGAAGGCCTACTATGATTTGGAATCAGCAGAAGTGAGAGACTATGAAAAGGTCAAACGGGAAATCCAGGCACGACTTGGTGTCACCTTGGTAGTTCGAGCACAACGGGTCCACAGCTGGTTCTTTCAAGGGGAGAAGCCCCCAAGATTGCAGATGTTTGACCTAATTCACCTGGTGAGGAAATGGCTACAGCCGGAGTCACTGTCTGGGCCACAAATAGTGGAGCGTGTGGTCATGGGTGAGTCAAGGAGACCCCAAATCGGCGAACAACCTGGTGGAACTCGTTGAAAGGTACTTTGCTGCAGAAAACCTGGTCACCACCCCTACAACTGCATAGACTTTCCACCCAAAGCCACGGTCTCCCCAGACAACTGGTAAGACTGTTCCAGGGGAAGTGGGTGGTAAAAATGGCAAGGAAATAGGGGGGTGGAATTTTGTTGCCAGGACTGAAGTTTGGCTTCCCAAACAAGGGAAGCCATTGCCTGTCAGCAAACCAAACTGGGGAAACGTCAGGTGTTTTCCTTGCCAAGAACTGGGACATGTTGCAGCAAATTGTCCATTGACAGATGAACCGATGCAGTGCGATTTTTCCATTAGGAGACAGTCTATGTTTGCAGCTGTTTCATGCGCTGCAGCGCCAAATATGGGAAAACCAATGTGCCAAATGACTGTTAATGATAAGCCTATTACGGCCTAGCTGGACTCTGGAAGTAAGGTGACTTTGGTTACAGCTGCAATGATTGAACGTGTGAATTGTCATGCTAAAAAAAATAGCTTTGACCTGTATTCATGGGGATACCAGGGAGTACCCTATAACCACTGTTCGGTTTAAAACTGGCTTAGGTACGGTGACCCATCAGGTTGGACTTGTCCCCAACTTAGTGCACAAGGCCATCATTGGTAGTGACTTCCCTAAGTTTTGGGAACTGTGGGATCGTCTCGACCCCGTCGCAGTACCTGACTCAGTGGCAGAGCCAGAACTCCTGTCCACTACTGACAAGGTGGATACAGGGGATTCCTCTCAGGGCTCCCCGGATTTTCCTCTATCGGTTATGGCAGGAGAACTGGAGGAGTCTGAGGAAGTCCCCACCACCAGTAGAGCTGGACAGCCGTCTGCTGAATGCGAGCCTACGTTGGAGTTTGCTGACCTTAACCACTTTCAGACCGGACCATTTTGCTGGTAAATGACCAGAGGTCTTTTTACACTTTGGCACTGCGCTGCTTTAACTGGTAATTGCGCGGTCATGCAATGTTGTACCCAAACAAAATTTGCGTCCTTTTCTTCCCACAAATAGAGCTTTCTTTTGATGGTATTTGATTGCCTCTGCGATTTTTATTTTTTGCGATATAAACGTAAAAAGACCGCAAATTTTGAAAAAAAATGATATTTTCTACTTTTTGTTATTAGAAAAATCCAATAAACTCAATTTTAGTCATACATTTAGGCCAAAATGTATTCAGCCACATGTCTTTGGTAAAAAAAAAGTCAATAATTGTATATTTATTGGTTTGCGCAAAAGTTGTCACATCTACAAACTAAGGTACGTTTTCTGGAATTTACGCAGCTTTTAGTTTACGACTGTCTATCTCATTTCTTGAGGTGCTAAAATGACAGGGCAGTACAAAACCCCCCCAAATGACCCCATTTTGGAAAGTAGACCCCCTAAGGAAATTGATAAGAGGCATGTTGAGCCCATTGAATATTTTATTTTTTTGCCTCAAGCGATTGAATAATGACAAAAAAAAAATTTTTTTTTTTTTTTTACACAAAGTTGTCACTAAATGATATATTGCTCACACATGCTATGGGCGTATGTGAAATGACACCCCAAAATAAATTCTGCTGCTTCTCCTGAGTACGGGGATACCACATATGTGGGACTTTTTGGGAGCCTAGCCGCGTACGGGGCCCCGAAAACCAAGCACCGCCTTCAGGCTTTCTAAGGGCGTAATTTTTTGAGTTCACTTCTCACTACCTATTACAGTTTTGAAGGCCATAAAATGCCAAGATGGCACAAAACCCCCACAAATGACCCCATTTTAGAAAGTAGACACCCCAAGCTATTTGCTGAGAGGCATGTTGAGTCCATGGAATATTTTATATTTTGCCACAAGTTGCGGGAAAATTACAAACTTTTTTTTTTTTTCACAAAGTTGTCACTAAATGATATATTGCTCACGCATGCCATGGGCATATGTGAAATGACACCCCAAAATAAATTCTGCTGCTTCTCCTGAGTACGGGGATACCACATATGTGGGACTTTTTGGGAGCCTAGCCGCGTACGGGGCCCCAAAAACCAAGCACCGCCTTCAGGCTTTCTAAGGGCGTTACAGTTTTGAAGGCCATAAAATGCCAAGATGGCACAAACCCCCCCCCCCCAAATGACCCCATTTTAGAAAGTAGACACCCCTAAATTTAGGGGTACACTAGTGAGACTAGGTAATAAATGGCGGGTGCCCTGAAACTATAAAAAAATAACTAACCAACCAGCGTCACCTGTAACAGTTATATGGTGATCACTGGTGAAAGGGTTAACTAGGGGGCAATCAGGGGGCTTTATGCGGTAGTATATGGGGGTCCCTGGCGCTATAAAAAGCTGCGGCGAACCTAAATACCTACCTGCCTAACTAGCGTCACCTGTGACACTAATACAGCGATCAGAAAAACGATCGCTTATTAGGCTGGGTTCACACTGGAGCGATGCGGGAACGCCACGAATGCGCGGCGGGTTCCCGCATCGCATGCCTCCCGGCGGCAGTTCACACTGCCCTATGCGAACTGCTGGGAGTGTCAGTGAAATGTTAATGACACCCCCAGATCAGTTCGCATATCGCAGTGCGATCTGCAAACTTGGATCGCATGGTGTGAACACCCATGCGATCCGATTCTGCTGCGGACCAAAAAAAGGGTCCCGTGCGAGTTTGCGGCGGGTGCGGCGGGTGCGACACGAATTCAGCCATACTATCTGTATAGCTGAACTCGAATCGCACAGAGATCGGATGTGATTTGCACTGCAGTGCGGTGCGAATCACATCCGTTCTCATAAACCGCTGCAATGTGAACCCAGCCTTAGTGACACTGGCGACGGGGGGTGATCACGGGGTTAAACCTTTATTGGGGGGGTTAGGGGGGTACCTTAGAACTAAAGGGGGCTAACCCTAACTGCCCTAACAGTTATTAGTCACAAATGACACCTGCCGGGTGATCAGGGGGTTAAACCTTTATTAGGTAATAAATGGCGGGTGCCCTGAAACTATAAAAAAATAACTAACCAACCAGCGTCACCTGTAACAGT